>NW_026126651.1:9607500-12495691 GCF_943737965.1 Phodopus roborovskii
TCTGCTACTGTCTGGTGTCCTGAGCAATGTCACAATGCACATTTCTGTACAGATGTTCAGACCATGTTCCTTACGACCTCCTCAGAGTGGATGTTAGCACGGAACTACTGAGCCGAGGGTAACACCACCACTGGCTTTGTACGGTGTGTAAACTGGCTATGTGTTCCTGTAACAAATGCAAATGTCGATGTACGAACCTTCGGGGCTCATAGTTCTGAAAAATGCACCAACAGCCTGTTGGCTCCACTGTTGTGGACTTGCAGCAAGGCAAACATAAGGACCAGAATACATGAGGGCCATTCCATGCTGGGGAGGCGAAGGGAGGGCAAGGAAAGCTGCCCCCTCACTTGACGACTAGGCCACATCTCTTATTGGTCCTACATCTCCCCAGTGTTGCTGCTTAGGGGTAAGGCCTTTAGCATACTGGCTATGGAGGGACATTCAAGGTCCAAGCTGCAGCGCCAGGTCTGATGGGTGACCTCAGCGTTGCAAAGAAAACTGGATGACGGTTGGTTTTTATCAACTGAGAAAAGACCCTCCACTAGATTGGTTTGTATGCAAGCCTGTGGGGTACTGTCTGTATTTGTGGATGACATCGGAGGACCCAGCCCGCTATGGAGGTGCCACCCCAGACGGTGGTCACGGGTTGTGTGAGAAAGCAAACTGAGAAGGCCGTAAAGAGTGAACCGGTGAGTAGCAAGCACTCCTCCACGGCCTCTGACTCCGTTCTTGCCTCCCGGTGCTTGTCTTGAATTCCTGCCCTGATTCCCCTCAGCGGCGGACTGTTACATGGAAGTATAAGCTGAAATAAACCCTGTCCTCCCCACCCACCCCACCCCCACGTTGCTTTTGACCGTGGTGTTTAATCACAGCAGTAGACGCCTAAGCGACACAGTTTTAGCACATTAAAGATGCACGACAGTTCCGAGGACTATTCCACTTCTCAAATGTTGCAGACCGAGAAAAAGGAAAACTCGTTACCAGCTTCGCAGCTCATTAACAGTCTCGATCTGCATAAGCAACCACTCGTGGCTGCCACAAGTCGCTGTGGCTCTCATCGCTCATGCGTACCATATGTACGTACGTATCCTTCCTTCTGGGCATGACACTCTAAAGATGGCACTAATAGGACTCTCCCTGACCCAGTAAGGATGTGGCTGCGCTCCAGCGTACAAATGGGATGGATCGAGCAGGGACATTGCTGGAATTGCCGCTGGCCCTTTGACGGCTCTGGGACCCTGTGTGGTTACCCCTGAGGTGCTTACCAAACTCCTGTGAGCCTCACTGGCTCCGAGCACTAAGTGTGAAGGCGTTACCTGCACCTGGCTAGCAAAACTCTTTGACAACAGAAGCATTTGATGTCTATGCCCTGGAAGTGACACAGCCAGGGCCCCTTGTCCTGTCTGTCCCTCTCTATAGCGCAGATGACGTCACTGCTCACATAGGTAACATGCAGCGGAGTGTGGCATCACACATCTAACGTGATTGCTCCGAGTAAACCCATGCGTTTTATGATGTACGGCTTACACTTTGGATCTAACTAATCTCTTTGAGATGAGATGCAAGGACAATAGCCTAGTGTCGTGGTGGATATCTTTATTCTATGGGGAACAAAAGCCACTCCCACAATAGCTTTATTCAGTCCTTCACCCCAACGCTAGGTGCCTGCTAGCATGCTCCATGAGCTCAGACTCTGTCTTGTCCCTTTCTCTGTGGCTTGGCTTCCCTCGAAGACTCTTTTTATCCCCCACAGGGCACTGATCTAGGACTTGTTCTCAAACTTGCCGCTGTTTGTTAATGTCTCAACAGACTTCTTTGTATGGAGCGTGCTGTGTAGACACACTGTTATAGCTGTGTCCACGAGCAGGCACAAGTTGGAGGTCAGTGTGAGGAGAAGTGAAGGGTTGGGCAGAAAATGAGATGCCAAGACGTGTGTCAGTGTCTTGCTCACTACCACTCTCCCGTAAGTCATGTCTTGCTGTCACATAGGTGCACGACACTATACCCACATGTCCCTGGGGGACTATAGTTCAAACACAGCCTCTGAGTGTGACGACACCTATATCATTTTCTAATATGAGTATGCATAGGAGTTCTTTTTGAACAGCAATTTAGTGAAATAAATTTTACAGATACCTGAATGAGTTGTGTATGTGGCTAGGAAATGCAGACTTATTTTTTGCTTTGCTTTCTGTAATTTTGAAAGCATTTCATCAAGCCTACTTATGCTCACCATGGAAACTGAAAAGCTACGAAGGACTCTTGCTCATTGGTCAATTCATTGATTAACTTACGTCTATGAATAATTCAGAACAAGAGTGGCAAATGCCATTTTAAATTAAAAATGTTAACACTTATCCTTAGTATTTAAATCTCATCAAAACATAAGAAATGGTTTTTCAAATCTTGAAAATAAAGCTGTACAACCACAACCAAAATGGGTTCCTTGTAGGTTCATGACAAAATTTCTGTAAAATACAATTTCCCTCTTTCATTATGAGTCACTAGTTCAAAGGATGCTCTTGAGCATGTACCAAAATAAAAATGAGGACAAACGCTGATGTCTGTGGACATCTTCAGCCCAGGGAAACAATCTGAACAAGCCTTAACATTTGTACTTCTCCAAGCGCAAGCACTCACTTATGGTACACCACAGGGCACACACACACACACACAGAGGCACATGCACACATGCTCACACACATACATACACACACACGGGCATGCACACATGCATACACATGCACATGTACACACACACACACACGTACCCACACACCTCCAAGCACAAGTGCTCAATGTGTGATGTACTATAGTACACACACACTTGTGCTCACACACACACACACACACACACAAACACGGGCATGCACACATGCACACATGCACACACACGTTCCCACACACCTCCAAGCACAAGAGCTCAATGTTCAGTGTATCACAGTGCATACACACATGTGCCCCCACACACACATATACAACCCTCAAATCATTTGTTTACCCACTAGGCACTGAGCCTTGTCCAGATGTGTGCCAGACACATCTGGACATAGCCACCAGCTGACCTGGCCAGCCACCCAGGGGGACTCAACTGCTCACCGCATGGTGTAGAGTAGCGTGCCATCATCTTCCAGCCTCAGCAGCTTGTTGGGTGTAGTCATGTTGTGTGCGATGGACTTCTTCCCGTTGTGGAAAAATGTGTCTGGGGTCCAGATCTTGCTGGCAAGGAGGTTGTTGAGAGGCAGCCGTTGCATGGGCCCCTTAAACCGCAGCCTTTCATCTTTCCAGCTTTGTCGGAAAAACACATCTATGGTATACTCCTAATGGAGAAGAAGGTGACATGTCAGTGGGAGAGGCCCTTAACACAGGTGACTCCGTGTGGGGACTGTCCGTGTTGACTGGGGTTGGGTACCTACCATTTCCGTATCAGACACTGGGCCAAAGCTGGTAACATAGATGTCAGTCCGCACCTGCGTGATTCGCTCTGAAACACAGACACAGGTTGCTTCGCACACCCTCACCATGAACCTCTTCTGTATGGTGTTGGCGTTCTCAATGTAGTACTCAACTTCATTCTTTGTGACCACAGCATAGTTGTGTGTTTTTGTGAACCTGGAAGACTTGAAAAATACTCAATGGACCTAGGATATTCCAAACCACAAATCAAATAGAGTATCCATCATGGTAGGGAAATGGCCTGGGCCCTGGAGGAGTGGTCTTCAATAGATGTGGATGGAGATGGGAGGTCTAGAGTAGTATCTCTCGTAAGCCTGGAGCCCTGAGGCTAGCCTGTGGTGGATACTGACTTGAGTGAATAGGCCAGTCAAACTGGAAGCCGTGTGTGGGCTTGGGGGAGGAGAATTGAGCAAGGACTTTGTTGCATGCCAACAAAGCACAGCCTGAAAACAGAATCACTCCTCCTTAAATGACACGATGAACGTTAGAGACTCCCATCATCGGGCCCTACCATATTAACTAAAGCGATGGGGTGTACAGGAGTATCAGAATGATCAAAAGGACTGGGACAGGGGCTCCTGTTTCCCTTGGGTCATGAGCAGAAACTATGTCCAGAATGCTTAACGGCTCCCAACTGCCTACTGGCATAGTGGGCTCAGAGAGGTTCCTGGATCTCCTCCCGTTGAGGCCTTATTCACTTGCAGGGTATATATTTACCCTGTCTGTGTATTGTGACTTTAGTGCCCACCTTCTGGATAAGCAAGAAGCCCTACTACACCCTCTGACCCAGAGTGACCTATTATATTAGGGTTTCTACTGCATGAGTAAGAGGGACACGGGCTACCTGAATAAAATTCTGCAAGAGCCGATGGATGTTTCAGTGGTCTTCTCTGTGCTGAATGTGCAGAAATGTGCAGAGATGAAATTGTTGGGCACTGAGCCCAAGAATGTCTTCCCGTGGGGCACGGAGGTGACCCCAGACCTGTGAGAGCTTTTCTTTCACTAAGGACTATGAATACAAATCTGGGCTTTCTGTGATTCTTCTTTAATAATACAAACATTGGAGAACTCATTTTATTTCTAGACTGCATCTGGCAAAGTGTCTAAACCTCACGGTTTGTATATAGGAAGAAAGTTGAGAGTTTGGAAGTAGTTGTTATTTCAGACCTCTGCTGGGGTTCATGGGACTTCCCCTTTGGATACGCAGGGACATTGAGAATACCTTTACCCAGTGAGAGATGAGACTTCCAGCAAGTGAAGACAGAAAGAGAACCTTCAGTGGGCAGTAGAATTCTCATAGACATTTACATATAAAAGAGTGAGGGCCTTTTCCCTTATTTCCTAACACACTGTGTGCTCAGCATTAGCAACACCGAAGAACTGTTGTTCCAAGAAACCAGAATGGACTGTCAGATTATCTGGAAAGCTGGGAGTCTTCAGAAATGTGATGAGGAAGCCACTTCCCACCTGCCCCATGAATCTGAAAAATATTAACACAGGGCACACGATAGATCCGTTCTCGCTCAAAGTCCTAGCAAAGTAGCTCTCTCCAGAATTGTCTGAAGTTCAGTCAGCATATCGCTATGGCTGAGGGTGATTTTTCACTAGATTTTCACAGGCCTCAGCTGGAAGTACACTCACCTCCCAGCCCAGGCCGAAGTCTGTTGTCGTAGCCATCCAAAAGCCCATCCAAAATCCTGGTGAATATTGTGATGTTGTCATTGGTCTCGTCTCGTACAGAACCAGTTGGCATTTGTGAGAAGCTTTTAAAGAGAAAAATAAAAGAAAGAAAATTCTAATTGCTTCTTATAAATATTTTTTAAGACAGGCACAGAATACTCGCATGGCATCTGAACTTGGAGGGCTGTGATCTAATAAATAGACCTCCCATGCTGCCTTGGCTGGCCCCTGGATTCCCTTCACAAGCCCTCGATCTTGAATATCCTTAGTTCTGCTCCAGGCACAATGGCTGTCAACCTAACTTCCAGCTCCAAGTTCCCCACTCCTTTTGAGGAGCTAGAAGTTCTTGTTTCTTTTCTAAAGCCTGGGCTGCTCTTACAGGATGTGGCTCTCACTGCTTTAGTCACATTTGAAAAACAAAAATGAGCCTTGCTGCCTGGAACAGCAGGACCATGGCATCAGAGGGGGTTTCGGAGCTTTATTTAAATCAGAAAAATGGAGTTTGAAAAGTCAGTGAGAACAGGAAGGCTGAAAGTTTTAACCCAAGGAAGGTATGGTGGCATAAACCTTCAATCCCTGCACGCAGCAGAGGCAAGCAGACCTCTGTGAGTTCAAGACCAGCATTGTCTAAATAGTGAGTTCCAGGCAAGCAAAAGCTACATAGTGAGATCCTATCTCAAAAAACAAAAACAAAAACAAACAAAAAAAATTGTACCCAAGTTAGAAGAGAAGAAGGTAAGCCCAAATCTCACTGCACCCCTATTAGCAGACTGGCCTTCAGAAAGTGAACAAGAATATTCTGGTTTCACTCACTGGTGTGAAGTTGTCTAGGCTCCAAAAGTTGGTGGGGCTGGAAGCCAGAATTGACCTACTTAAATGTGATCAAGGCAAGCAATTGTTTCCAAGAGCTTGGTGCAGTAGACACACAACAATTCCGATCTCAGCTTACCCTAAGAAAACCAGGAAGGCTAACTGGGGGACAGAAAGCACACAGTAGCCTGTCTGGAGACCACAGATCCACCTCCATCTCCTCCAGATGTTTTCAGGGGTACAATCAGCACTTAACCTGCAAGCTGCTCTGGGCTTCACAGACTCAAGATGCATCACTGGGTGAAATCCAGTACTCTTGGCACTCACAAGGAGAGCACAGGATTCCTGGCACTTCCCTGGGAAGCCTGGCTGTGGGATGCCTGGCCTGTGTAAGCATTTTCTTTCATGCAAGTAGTTGAAATCAGAGTTGCTATCTCTCTGTGAGAAGCCAGGGTCAGAATGCACATGCCCTTTCCCCCACTCAGCTCTTGAAAACCACACGTTTGCATAGATTTTTACTGGTCCCAAAGAGAGTCCTTTTTGAATAGGCATAAAATTTCCCCTTGGTCTCGTTTCCACATCGCCATTAGAATGCATACAGCTGGAGGAAGCTCTCACTAGCTGAAACCCAGTCCTGTTAGTACAGAGCCTACAGATGTATTTCATTGTGTTATTCAGTATTTTAAAATACTACATGCCTCTTGTTTCTTACATCTATGATTTCAGACTTCAGAAGAAACAATGGAGTCGCCCCCTACCCCACCCCAACCCTGGCAGCTGGCAGCTGGGTGGAAAGCCTTGAAGAATAAGACTGCATAAGATGAATTCTGTACTTCGGGATTGCTTGGTTGTGTAGTAACTGGGCACAGACAGTCTGGCCTTCTCATGGCATTCAGCGATTGTCCATCTCGTCATCCAGTTTAGATGCCTGATGTTAGAAGGGCCTCACTATCTCTTCATTCAAAAATGAAGGTGTGGAGAATGTTCAACAGTAGGAAAAAAACAAACAACACAATGAGTCTATTTCTCATTGCTTAAAGCACCCAAGGCCAACTTCTTTCAAAAGCCCTTAACATAAAAATGTCATAAACAAGCCACTCAGAATTTATAAACTGTATGTTATTCAGGGAATAGGATTTCTGAGTATATATGCTGCCTGCCAACTAGTCATTTAATAGCTGTCTCGGTTACCAGCTGGACTGTCACATCGTTGTCAAGCTATGCTTAATTCACTTCGCAAATGGCCCTGAAGTACAAGAGTAATGTTGTTAGCAATTTCATTACAGTATGGTGTTCTCATTTTTTTCCATTTTATTGTTGTTGTTCTTGATCTCTGAGTATGCCTAATTTATAGACGGAACTTTGCCACGGGTGTGTGTTATAGGAAAAAACAAAATTGCAGATGGGTTTAACAGTACCCTAAATTTTAGGCACTCACCAGAGGTTTGGAGTACATTCCCACAATCAAGGGGAATTATTTCATGTTTCAAGGACATTTTCTAAGCTGGCCCTTTATCGGTTGTGAAATGAAGTTCAGTCACATTGGATAGGAACATACAGGGCTATTGAGAAGAAAAGATTTGGTGGCGGCGTCAATGGCAATTTTCCTAACAGCTGGCCACTGTATTGCTTAGCTCATGCTCTCTCTCTCTCACACACACACACATTCTCTCTATCTCTGTCTCTCTGTCTCTCTCTCTCTCTGTCTCTCTCTCTCTCTCTCTCTCGACTTATGCCCACCGCTTCATTGTTTCAGGCAGTTAGAATGCCTAGAATGCCTTTAGGGTCTGAATCTCACTTTACACATACCCAAATTGTCACCAATGTCAGGAATGGGTGCAATGCTTATGAATTCCAGAGATATTTCCATTTCCTGGATATATACTTTAGTTTATTATTTTTTTATTTTACATGCACGGGTGTTTTGCCTGTATGCATATCTGTGTAACAGGTATATGTTGGTGCCCACAGAGGCCAAGAGAGGGTATTAGATACTCTGAAACTAGAGGTAGGATGGATGGTTGTGAATTACCACGTGGGTGCTGGGAATTGAACCAAGGTCCTCTGGAAGAGCAGCCAGTGCCCTTAACTTCTGAGCCATCTCTCCAGCGAGACACGATTTTTACTGTATATTTTAAAATATCTACTCACACTTGCGCATAATGACACTTTCCTTAGAAAATTTTCAGTATCTTTCCTGCCCTGCCATAATTGCATCCTGTACTGATGTGGGTTCTTTATTTAGCAGTATTCAGGGCTTGGGGAGGGGTCTGGAGTATTTCCCTTGTTGTACTAACAGTCGTGTACCGGGAGTAGACAAAAAAAAAAAAAAAAAAAAAAAAAAAAAAAAAAAGGACAATAAGAAAAACACCCCTGGACGTGCCTCTTAGGGGCCAGGTTTACATTTTGTTGCTGTTGTTTTGGGGATTTCATTTCTTTGCTTTTCATAACCAACCAAAGAAAATGAATCGCCTGTGATACGCAGCTGTGCAATGTCCTATTCTCATGGTATTGAGGGTTATGCAAGTACTATTTGCTGCCCTGGCACGGTGCCTCCTTCACCCATAGATATCTGGGGACTCGGTGATGCCTCCTTCCAGCCACAAGATCATTCAGGACTACGTCCTGGGTGGAAAGAAACTCTAGTTTGGCTCAACAAAGCGCCGTAAGAGGAAAGCAATGGACAATGCACCCTGGAAACTGTTCAGTGGGAAGCAGAGTCATGGAAGGGTCTCTGGTAGCGCCACCAGGCAGTGTCTTTACCAGGCAGGCCAGGCCATCATCCTTCTCAGCAGGATATAGTGAAGAGAGACTGCTCACCCTTAGCATAACTGTGAGTGAGCTCCTGCTTCAGGGGCAAAATAAAGATCTTCCACGGAGTGGATTTTTGTGAGGAGACACTGAATCTGTCATTACTGGCAAGCGTCTTCAGCATGAAAGAAATACCTTTAAATGTTGGTAACTTACTTCCATTATAACTGAGGGGGTAATTCAATCCAATTATAATAAGGTTACCATAGCTACATTCTCTTGAAACTTGGACGTCCCCTTACAGTTTTTCAGTATGACTGATGAAAACGTGCTACACTTAGCCAGTGCTCCACCTCTACTCCTTCCACATGCGTGCATCTTCCGGAAAGGGGATGCCCAAGACAACAGAGATGCCCTTCAATGCGGAAACAAGAATCTGCGGGAGAGCGGACCCCTGCTACCATTGCTGTGGGCCTGCATAGCATCCCGACACAGCCTCCCTGACAGTTAATCATCTCTAGATAAGTTTGTGCTGGTGGTTATTAAGGTATAGAGTTTAGAAAATAACACAGAGGAAAGGCCATGCACATGCTCAGCCAGGGAAAAGGCAATTTTTCCAGTATGTCTAGTCAAAAACAGAGAACGTGTGTTCAACTGCACAGATGCAGAATCTGCAGGTATTTGGGGCTGAATGTGTAGAACCAACTTTGTCACTACTTTTTTTGCATTTCTTTGCCTAGTTGGTATGGAAGGCACAAGCATGTGACCCAGTGACTCTGGTGATTTTGATTTGTAGAATAAATGAAACAAGTGAGGCCCGTTTTCCAGCCTGCTGAACACAGTAGCTGCAGGACAGGCAGGGACACTGGTAGGTACTGCAGAGTGCCAAATGTCCCTGGAATCCCTGTCAGGGCAGTCCAACCTCTAATCCCCATAAAGCGAATTTAGGAACCAGCATTTTATGAGATCTGATCTACCAAGGGGTAGCTTTCCATACAGTCTGTAAGAGAGATAAACTGTGGGTGTCTCCAGCCAGTGAAGGAATCATTCCCTGTTGTCTCATTCCTGGCCTTTTGAAGGCATCAGCTACTTCTCAATTTCTAGTCCCCAGAGACTCGGGTTTAACTTAGCCCAGAGAGAATAAGAAATAATATTTGTGGAGCCTGACTCCTACCTGGTGACCTCCCTGTGTTGTCCTGATGAAAAGTGGGTGTTCTAGGGCTAAACTGGAGAGAGGATGATTGCCACAGGAACCCCTAAATCTTTCCAATGTTCCCCGGGGAATCCCAGTGATGGGACCCAAAGACAAGTGTCTGAACCTATGCCTGGCAGCTTTGGCTCTGACATAGATAGGAGGAAGTTTTGTACTGGAGAATTTTAGTAGATGACAGCAATGGTAGAAACCAAATGTCACTTCACAAGGCATCCCCTGACAGAGACACAAGGGATGGAGAACATGGGCGCTGTCTAGATTTGGAATGGAGCAAAACAGGCCTGGAGTTTTGAAAAGGAGATTGGCTCAATCCAGTGAAGCGGGTACTGAAGAGAGTTACGAACGGTGATCCCTACAAGGCAACAGGTATTTGCAGAGGGCATGAGACATCTGGTAAAAGCCGCTAGGGCTGCACTGATCCTCAGTATCAGAGCTCTGCACAGGGCCGGACAATGGGGAACAAGACAAAGGGCCCAAGTCCTAGGTTTAATCACTAATACTACACAAATTTTAAAAACGCAAAATGCTAATATACACCTGGGAAGATAGCCACAAACAAATCCATAAAAGACTTCTGATGCCAGGATCTACTTTGAAATTCTTCTTGAAGACAATGGTAACCTGAAGTGTCTTTTGACAAGCCCCTTGGACACTTATGAATGCAGACTTTGGCGAGGAAAGATGTGAGGATAGAGAGGCCAGTGACTCAGGGGCCTCAGTGGAGATAAGGGATGGGTCACAGGAGAGTCATTAGCTGGATGTGTTTCTTTTGGCCTTTCTATCTTTTCCTTTCCTTTTTAATGATGTCTCACACTATGGGGCACAAGTTGGCCTTGACCTCCTGGTCTAAAGCAGGTTGTATATTTGTTTGTTTGTTTTTGCCTCAGACTCCCAATTAGTTGGAACTACATGTGTTTCTACCATGTCCAGTTTGTTAGAATTTCTGAATGAGGAAGAAGGAAAATGAGGAGTGTGAAATTAGGGTTGGGAAATCCCAGATCCTGGAAGGAAGCCTCCTTCAGATCTACCATGTCTACACAGCGAGAACTGTAGACTTGCTGTAGAGTTCATTCATGGCCTCCCACATCTTCAGGCTTTACATTTCTCATCAACTACTGACTGAGAACGTTCAGGAAAAAAAATATAGCATCTGCACCACACATACACAGGAATTTGTTTTTGTCATAACTTATACCGTGTGTAGAATCTACAGACAGTGTAGCACACTGCAGGGTGGACACAGGGTACATGAAAATATCATGCCATTTCACATAAGGAACTCTGAAACCCAGAGGGGCTTCTGGGACCAGTCCCCCAGGAATACCAAGGGACAATGGACTCTGGCAAGGGAGTTGACTTAAGAGTTGTTTTCTCAGTGAGATCTAGAAGAATCTTGTGTGTGTGTGTGTGTGTGTGTGTGTGTGTGTGTGTGTGTGTGTGTGTGTGTGTGAGAGAGAGAGAGAGAGAGCAGAATTTTAAAGGATTTTACACCAGTGTAATTTTACTATTTACACATAGTGTTGTGGTTGATTCTGGTGAGGTTTCACTACTATGGTATTTTCAAGAGGACAATCTCTTATCATCCTTGGAAAGGTCATTTGAGTATTATTGTCATAGCTCAGATAGTATCGGAGAAGACAGAGTTGTGGGTTTCTTTGTGATATTGTCTGTGCTTGCATTGACAGCCATTTGTAATTTACATAAGACAGCTCCATAGCAGTAACTTCGGGCAGTTTTGATGTGAACACTTTTGTGAATTTTCCTGGAATTGATTGACTTTGTGTGTCAGTGTACCTACCTTCTGAAACTAAATTCCTTCCTTGGGTTTTTAGTACTTGTAAGGAATGCATCTTCATTTTGCATGTTGATGTCTCTATATAGCTCTGCATAAGCAGCATCATTCACCGATGTCTTACTCAGTTGTCTATTGCTTACCTCTTTAGCTCTCTCGTGAGCAACAAGGCAGGCCTTAGGGGGACAATGGCTACAATTTTGTTCCCACATGAGAGCACCTGTCTCAAGGTGGGACTGCAGGACTTGAAATACGTTTCATATGGCTAAACCCTGGCTACACTCAGACCCTCCCAGTGCTGCCCTTCACTTGCCCAAATCAAAGCTATCTTCCTGACCACTCTTCCTGCAGGCTCTCTACGACCGTGGCACTGTTCCTGGCTCAGACTCCCAAAGCTTATCACTGTGACTCTACAGGCCTTAGCACCTACTATTACCCTGTCCCTTCATTCCTCTTCTCAGAAAATTCACCGAGAAAGCTGCATACATCACACACGCACACACACACACACACACACACACACACACACACACACACACCTCCCTCCCCTTCCCCTGCAGCTGCTCCTGTCTATCCCCCGCCGCCTATAATCCAGGGACCTCTTTGCTGAAGGCCAGGAGTGACTTCTGAATTGCCAGATCCAAGAGTCAAGATCTACTGCTTAACTTACTGGGCCCAGTAGCTACATTTGACAGAGAAGACTACATCCCTCTTCCTACGTAGCTCTCTCCTCTAGGCCTCTAAAAAACTTGTTTTCAGGTTCTGGCTATTGATCATGCTTGATTACTTGTTTTTTTGTTGTTTTGGATTGGTTTGGTTGGTTTAATTTTGGATTTTCAAGATGGGGTTTCTCTGTATTGCTTTGGAGCCTGTCCTGGAACTCATTCTGTAGATCAGCCTTAGAACTCATAGAGATCTGCCTGCCTTTGCCTCCCAAGTGCTTGGATTTAAGGTACGCACCACCAATGCTGGGCTCGATTACTTGTTTATTTTTTAAGACAGGGTTATGTTGTGTAGCTTGAAGCTAAGATTTTCTTGCTTTAAACCCATAAGTGCTGCTGTGTCCAGCTATACTCTTCTATTCTTTCCTCTTCTCTGATCCTTTCCATTTTGCCTCCACTCTTAACCCTGCAAAACTCATAGCTCCGTAATGTCTATGGACCTCTTCCCACTCTGTCTATGCTCACTTTCTGCCTATTCTCATACCAGTAACTTTCAAATCATGACACAGTCCAGTTTTCCTCTGGACTCCAGCCTCCTGTGTCCTAAGGCCTGTCTAGCTACTTGGATGAATGTGGAAGTGGTTTCTCCAAGGGCTTACTACAAAGCCATAGTTACACACACATGTACTTCTGCTCGCTTCCCCATGTCAGTGATAAGAGGGAGAGCTGATGGTACATCTTTGACCCTTTATCTTTCCTTCACACCCACACCTTCCAATAAACACATTCCATTGGTCAAAATGCAGCCTTCTTCGTGCAAACACCATCCTGGTTCCATCCCTCCCCATCTTACGCCAGACTCCCCACTCAACTCTGCACTCACAGGGGATGCAACATTGAGGTCACATCATTACTTCATCTAAACAATGTAACATGCTCGCTCAAAGCTACTCAATTAGGTCACCTGGCCCAGCAGTCTATAGCCTCAGATGCCCAGCTGGCTACAGTAGGAGGATCACACGACACCAGGCATTCTCATCTCCAAAACATAACATGGGATGAGGCTTCAGTTCAGTTGGTAGAGTGCTTGCCTAGCATGTACAAAGCTACAGGTTTGCACCCCAGGACTGCATATATTAGGCATGGTGGCACACACAATAATCTCACAAGTCAGAGGGTCAGGAGTTCAAGTCTGTCCCTGGTTTCATAGAGTTCATAACTAACCTGGGGCACATGAGACTGTTTCTCAAAAACCAAAAATTGTGAACAAACAAACAATAAGAAATTCCACTCCACTCCATGGCCTCAAAGTGAAACATTCTGGCCCTGCAGGTCTAATACAGTTCGATCCTTTGCACTGTGAGTACGCCTCCCATGGAGCTGCCCCCCTGATGCCAAGCTAGCTGCCGGCTGTTCCAAATTTCCCCAGTGAGCCCCAGCTGCGGTACCCTGTGCCCGTCACCATTTCCCCGCACTACTTTAGCCTTCTCCCCATCCATGCTGTCAGTAAACCCTCACTTCCCTCGGGTCCCTGCAGTAGCGTCTCCTTCCAGCACCTTTACTAGCTTTCATCTGAACTACTCTTTTGTTGGTCGCCTTAACGTCACCATTGCCGGTCTGCGGCTTGTCTTTTTTCACATGTGAACGCAATCGCACTGAAGCCAGCTTCCTTTCTGGCCCTTAGCACCTATTATAGTGCCCTGAATGTGGACAGGGACGCATTCACACTGTGGTCAAAGATGGCCACCGCCACACTCAGGCAGGGGCAGGCTGCATGCGTATGACCCCACGGTCTTCGTCCTGCGTAGGCTTTGCCCGAGCACAAGGATTGTCCTCTGGACCCACAATGGCTACACACACCGGCACCCACACACCTGGGTCTGTTTGAGCATTTTGCGTAAGTCAGCCAATGCACCCGCCTTGTATTGATGGGTACATTATTATCCCCACGTGTGAGGTTTAGAAACTGAGCTGTAGGCTGGTTAAGGAACTTCCAACCTCATAGAACGAGCCGAAACAGAGAGATAAGAGCCGACCCTCCATCTCAATGACTCTTCAGACTTATCACCAGTGATCTTAGGATAGAACCAATCTGGCTGTGGGCTGATGGGCCAATTCTTCCTTAAACTGAAATCCATTGGCCTATGATTTGCTGACTTCGAGGTCCTGTCTGTTTTTGGAAACAGGTCTGAAATGCAGTAAGATGGAGCTTTTCTGCTCCCCACATGTGATCCTCCACTATGTGTTAGGTTCCAGAGACCTCACATCACTATGGCTTTGGGCCCAGGGCTGCTCAGGAGTGACCCAATTCATCTTCTAGACTGGGATGTTCTTTTGTCCCTAACACACAGATGCCCTCTCCTGCTGTGCCCTTTTCTGTGGTGCCATGAACATGAGGACACAGTGGAGGGCAATGCCGGCCATCCAGGAGGCAGGGGGCGCTTCTACGACGTCAGCAGCAAAACACTGGGCACCGCTTCCTACGTTCTGAAGCCCTTCTTTCGCACCAGCGGAGGGCTTGGTGAAAATTAAGCAGCATGTTTTAACAGCAGCATTCTGAAAATCTGTGCAGTGCACCCATCATATGCCTATTGGTAAACCCTGCTGCTATGAGAGTGAGATAAGATTTCTTTATTGCTTTCGATTCTGATGCTCTCCTTTGAATTCCACACCAATTAAAACGTGTGTTTTATATCCCTGACTCTTCATAAAAAAAAATTCAAATACCCCCAACCTCTCCCTTCCTTGAACCCAGCTAGTGACTCATCCTGGAGCTTAGGGACAGCCTACTTAGCTGAGCTGTGCTGGGTGCCATCTCTCTGAGCCCTGCTCACTGAGCACTGGTGCCCAGCCTGCTTAAAGTCCTCCTGCCTTTTAAAGCAAGGTTAGAGACAGCTCCATCACCCCATCACCGCTGAGGGATGGGACACTCTGCTCTGTTTAAGATCACCTTCCTCATCTCTGCCTGTCCGTCTCGGCAGCAGCCTCCACACGGAGCCATCCGTTCAGTCCTACCCCAGCTCACTGCTTCGGCGGGCCTGCTGCAGTGTTTTCCAACCATTACACTGACCGTGTGTCCCAAGCCTCGGGAGCCTGAACTCTGGAGAAGGAGGATTCTGTTATCGGAGGGCATGCAAGGAAAGTTCCAGCTTGCAGGCAGGATTCAGACATGCTTACTGCTGCAGTGAGGAGGGACAGCTACCCTTGCATAAAGTGGGGAGGATGAAAAGGTCCCTCTTTGTGGGACCAAAGGCCAGGCTGCTGCACGTGTACACAGAGAAAGAAAGATCTTTTTTCTTCGTGTTTATAAGAGCCTGGTGTTCATTGTCAGTTAAAGATATTGTCTTCCAGCATCTACTTGAGTTGCAGCTCCCATGTTAAAAAGAAATGTATTTCCCCTTCCTATAAACAGATCTCTATGTTAACATCAGTAAATGAATGGAATCTGACATCACCTTCTTGAACTGATAACCCTCAAATGGGCCTTGCGATCGTCACTCGTTTCTCAAGACTGACAAAGTATGGCTTGTAAACGGTGATACATTAATTCCAGTTTAAACTTTACGTTATGTATTTGGCAGCATTTTGATTCCCATGCTGTTTCAGTGCTAATTTTTCTACACTGTGTAATTTAGATTACTAGTTTCATTGAAATAATTGTTAACGGCTTAAATAACTCATGCATCTGACTGGGCCATGGCAGTGGCTGACTATAGGGCCTTGGTTCAGAAGTGTGCTTGACTCATGCCCTGTTCTATAATTCACAGCCGATAGTACAATCACAAAACTATTGAAAATGAGCCGCTAAATTTAGCAGAAGATGTGCAGAAAGACAAATAATTCTCATGATATTTTCAAAGCAACTTCACATTAACTATCTTATGTAATCACCAAATACACGGTCCTCCTCACAAATGTATCTTCTGCTGCTGAATGCACAGATCCATACAAATACAGTATGCCAGCTTGTACCTGCACAGAACCATTTATGTTGCCTCTTTCCCCATTCCCCCCTTACCCCTGCCAGCTCTGTCTCCTGGGCATATGTAGGGGCATCAGTAATTCATTCTCTGATCCCAGTCACAACCTTGTAACCTCCCCCTTTCAACTTCCTTTGAATCGTAATCGCAGAAATCACTCCTTTGATGGAGGGAGGGGAAAGAGAAGTCCTTCAAACTGTTCCACTCCCCGGTGTCAGAGTGCACAAAACTCTTTCCAAAGCCCAGAGTGGACGACATAGTCCAAGCTCATAATCCCCAGCGTCTACACTGGTTTGACATATTGCAAAATCAGAAGTCAGTGAAAAGAGCACAGGGTAAAAAGTGAGCAGAATGGCACAGAAGAGTGCAGCATAAGCTGTGCAGAGTGAGGACCCCAGCAGGTGTGCAGACCCCAGCAGGTGTGCAGACCCCAACTAAGTATGCAGTGTGAGGACCACAGCAGGTGTGCAGAGTGAGGACCCCAGCAGTTGTCCAGGGTGAGGACCACAGCAGGTGTGCAGGGTGAGGACCCCAGCAGGTTGCAGGGTGAGGACCCCAGCAGGTGTGCAGTGTGAGGACCACAGCAGGTGTGCAGAGTGAGGACCCCAGCAGTTGTCCAGGGTGAGGACCCCAGCAGGTTGCAGGGTGAGGACCCCAGCAGGTGTGCAGGGTGAGGACCCCAGCAGGTGTTCTTATGCAGAGGTCCGAGTGAGATAGATACTCAGCCATCCCACCTTGCCAGGTGCAGGATGGACTAATGACACTGAGCTCATAAGGCAGCTCCTAGGATTGCCTTAAAACACTGGAAAAATGGGTGCTTTGCCTTGTAGTAGTTATTATACTGTCAAGATTCAAAGTCAAGGAAATGTTATGGAACTGGCTGGCTTTCAACACAATTATTCCTACATATAATTAATCTGTAAGTTAGCAGAACTTCATCTGAGAAGGGGTAAGTGGGGACTTGCTGTGTCTTCTGGTATGTTCCGTGTACACCACGTACTGCCCCCACTCCCCCATCTAAAGACACATACAGTGCACTCAGCGCCTGCTGTGTAAGTCCACTCACAGGGATAGCTTCTCACAGAAACAAGTTCAAATACCTGGGAAGTTTACAAACCAAAAGTGTCCTGTACAAGACCATTGATAACTAGAAAATCAGAAATAAGATGGATGTCTCCACATTGGGAAGCAGCAGCTAATGTTGGGCCACTTATGTATTGCTACCACATCTACTCATTTTAAAACCGCACAGCCTAGAGAATTTGTAAGAGTGGAAGGTTAGCACCAGAAACCAATGAAAAGCTGAATGTACAGTATGACCCCAGGTGCACACAAACACGCACAGGAACAAGCAAGCAGTGGAAGGAACCGGAATGGGAAGGATGACTACGTGGGTATTTAGGACACCCTTTTTAAAAACAAACTTGGCTGCGTCTCACATATTTTCTGCAGTGAGTAGGTATTACTCTATGACAGACTTATAAGACAATTAAAACCTTCATATCTAAAAATTAATAACTTCTCCCACAGTTAGTGTTTTTGAATGGTTGAGGGGTAGCCTCAAACTTAATCAGCAATTCCTTCCGGGAACTGAAAAGCCCATCTAATTCTTAGAAAACCACAGGATTAAATAAAATAACTAGCCAAACTCACACACATACCTTCCTACTTCTGACTTGTGTCTAGCAGAGAGAGTGATAGCTTCCTGACTTATCTGAATCACAGTCATAATTATTGTGCCAAATCCTATAAGCTGTGTGTTCTCAAGATAGTACAACACGGCATGGGTATAACTTCCAAAATATCACTCACTGTACATGGAATATCAGAAAACAAGCAAACTATTTCGACGTATTAATTTGCAATGGTGAATGTTCATGGGATTTCATTCACACACCTTCCATTCAGAAAAGCAACAGGGACACTACAGTTGATAGCATCTAAGAAAGGATTTGCAAAGGAAAAACTCTCATGTGGTAGATGAGGAGTCAAAGGGCCTGGGGGGGGGAATGTTCCCTCAGGGAAAAAAAGAGGCAAGAACAGCATCCAATAAATGGGTACCACCACATCTTTTGGGCTGTGTCTTGTAACCAATGAGAGGTACAACCTGCTAGACTGAGTGTGTGCTACTCATTTTAAGAACCAAAGTCACTCCGCATTTGACCTGTGAAAATGGACCCCAGAGTGTACTCTGCATGCATGTAACTCATAAACAGACAGAAGATGCACAGGATTGGGCAACAACCTTCAAAGACACCCTTTTCCAGGAAAGTAAGGATGTTCTTGCTGGGGAATGACATTTCCTGACTGAGTTCTGGACGTTCTCTGCTCTTCTGACCCTTCGAGTTTGAGCAGAAGAAAAGAGAAGGAGGACAAGAAGGGATGGTTAGAGAAAAGAGGCAGAGACAAAATTAGACAGAGGTGACAGAGGCGGAGATGAGAGAGAGGGGGGAGAAAAAGTAGAAAAGAGAAAGAGGAGGGGGCAAGGGGGAGGATAGGAGAGGGGGGAAAGAGGAGAGGAGGGAACCAGAGGGCAGAGGGGGAAGGGAGGAGGGGAGGGGAGAAAGGGAAGGGAGGAGGGGAGAGGAGGGGAGAAAGGGAAGGGAGGAGGGGAGAGGATGGAGAGAAGGAGGACAGACTGACAAGCCTTTCTCAGATGCTGGGAATACATCTCCCCCGGGTCACAAGGCTGAATCCTCCTTGGAATTTTTTCCAGCAGAGTGAACCCATGAACGCCCACCAAGCAGCCTGCACACACTGGCAATACTAATGGAAACAGGTGATTGCGCTGCAGTGGTCTTTTTAACTATCTCAAGTGCACCCTTGGGCCTGGGCACTGGTAAACAAGAAAGCAAGCAGCACAGGCTGTCCAATGGGAGTACTTCATCTTGTAATCGTTTGATTAGCCAGGACAATTTGGGGCAGTGAGGGACACAGGAGAGAAGAGGAACACAGATCGTCTCCCAACGGCTTGCATCTGGAACATTAGGTATTACTCGTGTGCCAGGGAAAGGCTAGTATTGCTACAGAGACACTAAAGGCCCAAGTGAAAGAGGTCAATGAAATGGCATTTCCAAAGCCTCGGGGGTGAACCAACCAGATGTAGTTTCCTATCTGTGTGCTTGGCTCAGCCAAGACTGTTTTGGACCCCTTTTCATGCCACATGCACAGCACCAGCCTGGCTAGATAAGTAAAACCAGCAGCATAATGGACGCAAGGAGGGAATCGGTCTGTTACACACTTGTGTGACAGCAGCAGGCATCCTTAACGCCTATGAACTTCTGCATCTCTTCCAACCTGAGTAGGAGGCAACAGCTATCCCCCAACCATCTTCCGCTCCCACCTATAGAAACCCATTCCCTTCTGTCTAGCTCATTTCAGAGACTCTGCATCAGGAACAGCTTTGTTCAAGTAGAAAGCATGGCTCAGGACATAGTCACTGCAAACTGCAGAGATGGCAGGCAAGGGCTGTCCTGCCCCACACTATGTAGGTTCACAGGAGCACAGGCCCTCCAAGACCGTAACATAAAATCACAGGGGAGAACTTACCCAAAGTGACTGGATAAGGTCATGGAAATACAGAAGACGAGGAGGGTTTTGGTCATGATAAATCTAGAGAACATTCCATTGTCCATTCCCAGTATGAATGATAGTTGAAGCAGACGAATTTGGAAGAAAAACTGTTCTTTCCTCCAACTTGATCTTGAAGCTGGAAGTACACGAGGGGGAGAAATACATGACCCTGGGTGTTCCTGTCACTACCTCGAATCCAAGCATGCCACTGCCACAGAGAAGCTGACAAAGCCTGGAACCTGGTCCTTGTCACCAGGGGACTGTGTTAGCGGTTTCAACCACTGTCCCTGGGCAGCAAGACGGTGTAAAAAGGTGATAGTACAGCTTTATTCCCCTTTTACAGGATGCACAGTCGATAGACTCGTCGCATCTCTCCAATATTATTTTACTTTTTAGCACGGTATAGATGACCCAGTTATTAACATAGGGCTCCAAGTTATTTTGACAACTGCATTTTGTATCTATCAAATCCACAAGTGAGATAGATTTACCTTTCTGAAATATTTGTCACACGTTCAAAGCCAGCAAGCTGCTTCTTGTTCTGCAAGGTGCTGAAAGTGTGTGGGAAGGGGGGGGGGGAAAGGCATACGTCAGAAACACGTCTTCTAGAGGATCGCAATGGTAGACCTGTCTGTGAGGGTCGGACTTCCTGGCTTGGCATCTTGCCCCCAGGACTATATGACTTAGAATCACGACACTTGGCAAATATCTCTGCTCTTATCTGGGCTCCGGTTAGTGCAGTGGAGATCCAGGCAAGCACTGCTCCTGGGTCATCAACAACCTTAGAGAAGGCACATATATCTCAACATGCGCATAACGCAAATGGGTGCTCAACGTACACGAGCAAGCCAGAGTTCCAAAAAGAAGCATTTTTGCAAGGAGACCCCCCAAAAGTCCAGAACTGGGAAGCACACAACAGGTACTTCCACCTCGGAGGAGAAGGCCCTCTGAGACTCCCGTCAAGAACAGTAGGCTGACATGCTGTGGTCGCCTGGGCGCATCCCGGGGCTCGCGCGCCGGTAGCCTGGCCAGTCTAGGCGGCGAGCACGCGCCGCATGCGGGAAACCCGGGCGGTGCCTTCTGCCGCCCCTCAGCCCCCGACTTCCCGATCCCCACCGCGAGTCTGCTCTCCCGGGGGCCCCCAGATCGCGGTGCGAGCTCACCAGGGCTGGCGCACAGCGCAGGTGGGCGATGGGGTGGCACTGCGGAGCCGCAGCCTCCGCCACCCCTCACCTGCCGCTCCGCAGCGCCGCCGGACACCTCCGGTGGCCCGGCCCTCGGGCTCGCGCCTAGCCCTCCAGACCTCCTTAGTCCCCGACAGGGTCGGCTGAGCGCTCGCCAGGCAGCGCCTTCCTCCTCTGCTGCGCGCGGTGCAGTGGCGGCGCAGCCAGAGCCGGCCTCGAGCAGCCCGCGCGACAGGCGCGCGACACCAAGTGGGGCCCGCGCCCACCGCGCGCCCCTGCTCCCGGGCGGGAGCGGCCTTAGAGGCGGGAGAGCTCGGCGGCCGCGGCAGGCAGCGGCTACCTGGTGTCTAGATCTCGAGGTGCTGCGCCCGGAGCCCCGTCCAGCCACGCCACCAGGTCCCCTGCCCTCCGTCCCTGTGGCCTCCGCAGTCTCCGGGCAAAGTTTGCGCGGCGGGCTCGCGAGCGCCCAGGTGCTCTGCGCTCCTCCCGGTCCCGAGGCCGGGTCACCGGCCACCGGGGTCGCCTCTGCTCCTTACCCTGCGCGCGGGCCCCGGCTGGCGAGCCGTCGGCGAGGGCTCATCCTGCTTCTCCGCCGCCCGCTCTCCCTGCGCCGGGCTCGGCAGGCCGGTGCGGTGTCACCGCCCCATGCTGCCGGCGCGAACTTGCCCTGCGCTCGGCGCCCGTGGGGACCCGGAGCCCCGCGCTCCCGCCGCCGCCCTGCGGCTCTGCTCCACGCCGCGCCCGAGGCCGCGCGCTGCCCCGCTGCAGATTCCCCAGCGCCCCCGGCGGATTCGCGCTCGCTCTCACCTCTCCGGAGCGCCACATGTCGTGTCTGGGTTTGAGGAACGTCCCTATGCCGAGGAGCCCGGTAGAGGCCGCCAGACTCTCACTAAAAGTCCGGGCCCCCACTCAGCCCTTGGGGGAGGGCTCGGGGGCCGCTGTCTTTGAGGATGAACTATGTTTCTGCTGAAGTTTCTTGTGGACCCTCGAAGCACATTTGGTTCCTCCTGGAATAGCCACTAGGCACCTTTTAGGCCCGAGGGGGCCGAGCAGCAGCAGAGCCTGTAACCCAGGCAGATGCTAGGCCTGCTTATGTCAGGTAGGGTGACCAGCTCCTGTGTTGTTCCTTAGTCCGCAGAAGCACCCTTGGGTTTATCCAGCCATTCTTTTTGAAATGAAACTGGTGCAAGAGAACCCTTTCCATTTAATTCATGGAGGGTAATTAATTCATTGCTGCAGCTTATAATGAAACCCTTTCAGAACAGCAGGGTATGTATGTTTAGGGTTTTGCTGAAGACTTGTTCCTTGCTCAGGGCAGAGACAGGTTATGGTATGGGGTCACAGGCCTAAAAGTAGGTCACAGGCAGGGAAAGGCTTTCAGGTGACCCTCTGAGGCCTGGAAGGAAGACACTGCCTTCTCAGCAGATACATGGGGTTGGTTGATTAACGTGATTGCTGTCCGTCCCATGTCAGTAACATAACTTCTGCGAGACAAGGACATCCCATACTAATTACCACTGAGCAAAAGGAGGCCCTCTCAAATGCTACAAAAGATGGATGCCGAGGCAGCTCCTTCCTTGACAGCAATGCCCTATTTCCTCTGGAGGTGGGCAAGGACTTAGTGTTTACTTTGCATGCAGGAAGCTCTGGTTTCCATTACCTGCACTGTGCAATCCCCACAGGACCGGCATCCCTGCAATCCCAGAACCCACGAGGCAGAGCAGAAGATTAAGGGTACTTTCCACTACACTGAGAGTTCTAGGCCATCCTGAGATGCACCAGACCCTGTCTTTAAAAAAATAAAAAAATAAAAAACAGAAAAAAAGCTAAAAGTGCTTTTGTGCTCCAGAATTTGTGAGCACAGAGTTGTTCATTGACATCTAATCATGGTAAGGAGAGGAAGCAAATCTCTCAATCTCTACTGGAGCCTTCTATGGTGGTGCTGAGCATAAGACTCTCCCCATTCTCCAGTTGTGTTAGACATGCATGGTATTGTGCAAATCTGAGCTATCCGATGATATTTTTATGCATTACAGAAATTCTAGCTTTTGCAAAATAAAAAACTGTAAGATTATTTCAAAGATTATTTATATATATATAAATATTTGCACATATATAATAGTGCTTACCTTGGCTATGCAGTTAACTACAATCTGAAATAACTCTGACTCAAGAAGCTCTTTATGAAATACAAGATGTTTCTAACATGGGTAAATGGAACACACACATTTTTCCATTTGCTGAGGTCTTTGTAAATGTGTCAATAACATGAAGTCTCTTGAGAATTCTGTAGTTAAGATCTGAATGTCCTCGGATTTTTGCTCCTGGTGGGCATCTTCCTAAACCCCAGTCACAGAGAACTAACTAGCCACAGATTCAAAGGCAATGGTACCAAAATCTGTAGGACTCTGCCTACATGAACCTTTCTTACTTGCAATTTAATTGCTTCTGACATTTTTCATGGTGATGCAAAAACACAAATAATTAAAATCATTGAATTAAAAAGTTAATTTGGATTTATACTAGCTTATTATGTTTTTTAACCTGTTGTATGTTACTTCTAGATTTACAAATGCCAAGACATCTGTTATTCTCTTGACTAAACAACATAATACACATAGGAAGACTTGAATAATTGGTGAATAGAACGCTGAACACAAAGTTGCTGGGACTATTTTGGGAAAATAAATGTGCACAAGGGATGATTTCTGTATTTGTCACAGTTACAAAAATCATTTCATCGTGGTGAACTGTGTGTCATCTATATATGAACCTTTCCTTTTGACAGACTATATTTGAAATCCCCATGCTTTGGACCATTAGTTTCCTAACAACACATTTAAACATAAAAGTGAAAATTATAATACCCATTGCTTAAAACTACTTAGCATGTGGCACACACCTATAATCCCAACACGTTGGGGGGCTGAAGCATAATTGTGAATTTGAAGTCAGCCAGAGTCACATCACTACCTCCAAACCCCTTACATGTGATCTTGTTGCCTAAGTTCCTTCTCCCTTCCTAAGATGAAATGATGTCACATTTTCCCCAGCAGTGTTTAATGTGGTATTCAACACAGCTAGCTATATGATTCAATGTAGATGGAGCTGAATGAATCTGGAGGTGACCAAAAGCCCAAGTCATACAGAAACTAGCAATTCTACAAGTCTATGTACTGTCCTTTCAACAAGTTTGGGGGAATTTTGAATTTAGTGTTTGTCCTGGTTAACAATGGTCTGCTGGCCACGTTCCTATATTTGTTCATTAACACTTCTCCTTTCCTTTGAATGAAATTGAACATTGTAGCTTTAAGTCTGGGAAACAGTAGAGGGCACCCCAGTTCCACGTAACCCCAGTATTGGCTCATTCTGTATTTTATTTCCCATGTGAAAGCCTAAAAATAGTTGCTCTCAGAGAAGCTGTGTAATGGATGGATGGATGTTTTACCAAAAGAAGCATTAACTCTGAAATCTAATAACTCTAGCGTACCCGCTGCATGTCCAGCAGAGGCTGGGTGGTGGTTATGCTCTATTTATGTAGATGGGTGTAGTACAGTCACCTAAAATACGACAGGTGGCATCATATTAGTGAGCCTATGTGGCATTTGTTCTTCAATGCCTGGCTCATTGGCGTTTCTGCCAGTTTCATCCATGTTGTTACAAACAGCAGAATTTTCTTCATCATTAAGGCTAGAGAATGTCCCGTGTAACTTACACATTTTCTTTATGCTTTCAATGATCCGCATTTATGTTACCTTGCACATCTTGACTATTAGGAAAAACCTTCAAATGGACACGAGGACACAAATATCTTTCCAAAATGGGAGCTATATTTCCTTTAGATGTACATTCATATAGTAGAAGTGGGAGGAGAAATGTAGCTCAAAGGGGGAGAATTTGATTAGCATGCATACCATGTACACTGTGCTGTGTTAGCATGTCACCATACGTGTGTGTGTGTGTGTGTGTGTGTTCGTGTAGGTGTCAGTATATGAATGTGTAATCTCATGGCACTGGAACATCAATCAGTAACATTTTTGTACCTTAGAATTTTGCTAGGGACATGGGATTGAGGTGAATAATGTGAACGGGATCAGGATGTATGTCATGTATGAAAAGAAGATGTGACAGCAGGAAGGTGCCGACATCAATCACTGCGCTGTGTAGAGTTACTCCAAACTGTAAAGCAGGTCACGAGTACCGGACTAGGCAAGGATCATGTTGGCGACTGTCTCAGGGCGAGTGTGGAAAGGAATCTCTAGCCTCGCAGCAAACAGGTGCAGGGACCATGCACAGGCCAACCCTGCTTGGGCTTCTGGAGCAGTTACTTGACTGACAGAGACTGACCACGGGTCTTCTTCGCAGACAAGGCGTGAATGCTTCACCCAGATGGAAGACGGTTTGGTTGTTAAGGAAACGGAAAGGGCAAGACTGGCATAGGAGACTCGGGGAAACTTACAGGGACGCAGCGTTGGATTTAACCCTGACCCAAAAATGTGGGCAGCAAAGGCGAAGGAAGACAGACTGCAATGTCGGGGTTGGGGGACGGAAAGCGCACTATGTCTGTCTTCAAGCTGGTATTTGCTCCTCTTGTTTTTATATTATTTAAGTTAGAGCTGTGAAACTAGTCATTTGAAGGCTACATATAGATGAGGCATGCTGAAATTAACCAAAATTGTTTAAAAATAGAAATAGTATTTAAAAGCTAGGATATATATATATGTATATGTATGTATGTATGTATACACATATATATCAGTGACTAGATGGATAAATGTGTTCCGATTTATAGGTTCCCTTTACAAAATGAAACACGCACACACACACACACACAGAGAAAGAGAGCGAGAGAGAGCGATAGAGAGAGAGAGAGCGAGAGAGCATGAGAGAGAGAGGTTTGATGACACTGAGCACATTCCATGGTCTTGCCCACCTCTGCCCACTTACCCTGGGGTGAGCCCCTCAGAGCAATGTTGCCTGCACTTTCCCTACTCAAGGTTGTTCTGTAACTTCAGAATTAAGGGTCAATGAAGGCTGTTGAAGCGTTCTGTAACTTGGGAATTAAGGGTCAATGAAGGCTGTTGAAGCGTTCTGTAACTTGGGAATTAAGGGTCAATGAAGGTTGTTGAAGCATCTACTTTTTTTCCATCTCATGTCCATTGTTGGGACAGTCAAAGCTGTGTTGTCTTTCTTTTATAGAATGGTGGCTATAAGGTTTACAACGTGTCTTTCAGGTATTACTCTTCATTTCAAGTAATATTGTGCCTTTGTAATTCTGCTATGATGCAACTGACAGGCTTTCTTATATTTAAGGTAGCATATGAACAGACAAATCTTGTACTATGTGAATTCACCACCTATTTCTTACCCTTCTTGGTAATATTAATTCTATATTCTGCCAATTATTTTTTACTTTTGTAATCAATATTTAATGGATGATTTTCAATAGGGGAAAATCCACCTAGAATCATTTTAATTATTCTCAGAGAAAAAAGTTTATCATTTCTATGTAACAGATCTTTTTCGTTTATGTAATTTTTTAATTTAATTAGAAACAAGCTTGTTTTACATATCAGTCCCAGTTCCTGCCCCCTCCCATCCTCCCCTGTTCCCCCCACCAACCCCATCCCATCCCCTTCTGCTCCCCAGGGAGGGTGAGGCCTGGGGAGTCTTCAAAGTCAGTCACATCATTTGGAGCAGGGCCTAGGTCCTCCCCCATGTGTCTAGGCTGAGAGAGTATTGCTCTATGCTGGATGGGCTCCTCAAGTACATTCATACACTAGGGATAAATACTGACCCATTACCAGAGGCTCCATAGACTGCCCAGTCCTCCTAACTGACACCCTCATTCAGGGGGTCTGTGTAGGTCCTGTGCTGGTTTCCCAGCTATCAGCTGGGGGTCCATGAGCTCCCCCTTGTTCAGGTCAGCTGTTTCTATGAGTTTCTCCACCCTGGTCTTGACCCCTTTGCTCATCACTCCTCCTGTAACAGATCTTTTACAATAAACTCTATGAACATGTATTGCTTGAAAGAGTATTTGTTTCACAATCACTTTTGAAAGATCATTGTCCCTGTGTAGAATTCCAGTGTCTGTGAGTTTGTTAAGGTTCTATGTCATGTGTTTGCATGCACCTCACTCCTAATAAGAAGTCATCTGTTATTCTGTTAAATTTCTCTATTTGTGGCTTTTCCAGCATCTGACTTTCAGATTTCTCTCTCCTTCAGCACCATTTTCAGGATTTTACTCTTTCTCCATCTTCCCTCCCTCCCCCTTTTTCCCCTTCCTCCCCCTTCCCCTCCCTCCCTTCCCCCTCCCTTCCTTTCCCTCTCTCTATTAGTTTTGTTCTAAAATCATTGAGCCTTGGTTTGTTATCTAAAGTAAAAACTAAAGGTCCATCATTTCTTCCATCCACTCTTCTGCCTCCTGGTGTACCCTGTTTAACTTCTTTCTCTGGAGACTGTATTTGCAGACCTCAGTTTGCTAATCTTTCCTTTCGAGGCTCACGGGCTGCCCCTGATCCCATCCTGTTAATGTTTCAGGCTGGTATTATGGATATTTTTATGCTGCGTGTTTTGGCTTCTCTCTCTCTCTCTTGGATTATGAGTTTTTTCTTAAGTGTCTGGCTTGATTGCCTTCCTTTAACGTGTGTCCTTTGGTGCAAGAGAGATGGCTGATCTTGCTGTGTAAGTATGAGGATTTGAGTTCAGATTTCAAGCTTCTGCAATAAAAAGCCAGTCATTTGTGGTATCTGTCTATAACTGTAAGCACTGGAGGGATGGACACAATCATTCCCGGTGACTTGCTAGTAAGCCAGTATAGCAGAAATGGCAAGTTCCAAGGTCAGTGACACACATTGTTCCTCAAAAAAGTGGGAAATGGTGGAGGAAGATATTGACATCAACCTCTGGCATCTACATGTCCACGCATTGAATATACATATATACATATGTGCACACATCACATATATGCATACACCACACATATATGTATGAGCATACATCCCTACACACATTCACACACTACGTATAAATGCATATTCCACACAACACACATACACAAGCACACAATTACCACACACATGCAGACATACCTGCACATGTTACTCATGTGCATACACACATACATGTACCACATATATCCATACAATACATGTATGCACACACAGACACTGAACACATGTACACACTCCCATGCATGTACCCAGACATCTCTACTAAAAAATTAAGAGCAAGTATTTTAATGTGGAAAGGAAATCAAATCGCTTGAAGATCAACACGATCACAAGTCTTAAAGCTCTGTGACATTGAGTTTGCAGTAGCTTCCATGTAGGGGACTACTTCAGTCCCTTGCTAAAGTGCATTCCCTCCCTTCAATGCCTCTGCCAAATACCCAGGTGTGCAGAGCTTGTCTTGTAAGCCTGTCCCACTGAAAGGTGCTGTCTGGGGCATCTACATGTCCACTTATTGAATATACATGTATACATGTATACATATGTACATACATCACATATGTGCATACACCACACACATATGTGTGAGCATACAACCCTACACACATTCATCTCACTACTCCACAGCCAAGCATGGCTCACCTTTCCTGGGTTTTCTTTCATGGATACGTAACATTGTGTCCCTGGCTACACTTACCAGCATCTCTGAAGATTAATGCAGCCTCTACTTCCTACTTCTCCTTTCTTCTGGATCTTTTCCCTTACAAGATACAATTATTGTCTCCCTAACTGCTGCCTGACCTGCTGTGAGAATCTCCTGGCAGTAGAAATTGGGGGGGGGTGGATATTGTGTTTGCTATGCTTATTTTCTCATCAAGAAATGATGCCCAGCATCTGGAAAGCTATTTAAGATATTTTTTCCTACTTTCCTAGGTGTCTATGAGCGTAACCTGAATCCCATCACAGTTATCTCACTATGACCACACAGACACACTCCATTTGATGAGCACATGTAGTCATTTTCTTCTGTGGACCTTTCTGACAGTGGAATCTGAAAGGAATTTTGTCATACATAGGGTTAAGGTTATTTATTTTTTGTTATTAGAAACTTCCTTAAAAGCCAATCCAGGTACTCAGGAGGTAAAGGCAGAAGGACTGTGGATTTGAGGCCAGCTCCCGCTACACAGATCCTATTTCAAAGCAGAAAAGTTAAACAAACAATAATGTAGGGCAAAAGGAGGGAAGGTCCTAGTTTGCTGACTATTGCTGTAATATATCAAGAGCAAACACAGCACATGGTTTATCTCAGTTTACAGCTGAGGGCAGCCAAGGCAGGAATTCAAGGTAGAAACTCGAAGGCAGGAACTAAAATCAAGACCGTGGCAGTGGGGTGGTTGATTATTGGCTAGATCCAGTGGCTTGTACAGCCTTATTTCCTGTGCAATATAGCAACGACTGCCCACTAGTGGCACTACCCACATGGATCTGGGTCCACCTACCTTAATCATCTATCAGGGAAATGCCCACAGATTTGCCTACATCCTTTTAAGCCCAGAACTCCACTCAGGTGGGAGGCAGAGGCAGGAGAATGTGTGAGTTTGAAGTCGGCCTTGTCTATCTAGCAAGTTTCATCCTGGCCAGGACTACAAAGACAGATACTGTCACCAAATAAATAAGTGAATCAGGTTTTCTTATACCACTATTTATATTTACTTCTACAATATCGCTTGCATCATTTTAGCAAGATAGATACCTTCAAAATAAGATGAACTTAAGCTTCTTATAATAATAAAATTGACTACGATAGTGGGGGGGTGGTGGGAGTGAGCCCCCCAAAGGTTCCCGTGGAGGAACATTGGGCCTCAGTGTGGGCATGCTGCCCAGCAGTGGGATCTCGCAGAGGTGGAACTCATAAAAAGGGAGTTGGGTCTCTGGGGTATCCCTTGAAGACACGAACTCTCGCCTTGATCCTTTGCTGTATGATGTCTGCTTCTTACATGCCCCTCGGCCCTGAACTGATATAGTAAGACACCCACGGCCAGAGCTGAACAGAAACTGGCACCATGACCTTAAACTTACAGACTAGTGAGTTCAGTAAAGCTTTTTTTTTTTTTCTTCATGGACTATATAGCCTTGGGGAGTTTGCTATAGCAACAGAAAATAATAACACATGAACTACCCAGCGGCCTTCAGAAACACATTCTTGAGTACACTGAGCTTCAAGCCTATTCTCTGTGTCTGCACCATCAATCCCTGTTATTTTTAAATGTGCTACTTAAAATGTAGCTGATTTGCTGTTTTATACAAACAGTATGCTTTCTGTATAAACACAGTATAGTAGATATGACAAAACTCCAGATAAAGACTCAATAATTTTTCCATGTCTACCCAGGATATATTATAAGGAAACAATTCCCCCTGGTAAATAGGGTGCCATTTTTATGAACTGAATTGTCACTACCTGATCAACTCCCTTTCCAGAAGGAGACTTGGGTTGCTTCCGTCATGAAAAGTAAACAACTCTCGCAGCATCAGGGGCACAGGGACAAGCGGGCAGCACATGGGATCTCAGCACCCATTGCATTTTGAATCCTTAATTACGATCCCTGAGCACCCATGGGCTCAGAAAGCCCATTACAGCTATTATCTTAAATATACTAAAATGAAATTGAGATTATAAAATGTTTATTTTATTAAAAAAAATAATTGAACACTGGTTCAAAATACCTGGCATTGAAGAACTTTGGTGAGTTGAGTGATAATGGCTCAGGCTCTCTCTTAGGGAAGCTCTTCCATAGAATGGAATTCTTGTCTCTCCTGTGTCCATGTGTTACATGTTCTTTTAGACCCGAATTTAAAAGCCAGTGTAGCTTCACACAAATGCATATTGAGGGAAGGAGGAGGGAATTTTCTTTCCTTTATTTTTAGATGGGGTGTCAGTCAAGTTGACCCAAGTTGACGTTGAGTTTTCAACCATCCTGCCTTAGTACCTAAAGCAGAGATTCCAGATGTGAGCCACCATGCCTAGCAGATAGTCAGATTTTAACAGGTTTTTAATCTTTGATAAATGTTAATATTGTTGGGTAGTATGGCAGAATGGTTCACATAGTGTTTCCTCTACCTCGGCTTTACTGAGGAAGAGAGCTGCCAAGCAACACTTGTCCCCATGTAGGATTCTTGATGACCTCTGATGACGTAAAGTGCCCTGCGACACAATTGTTGCAGTCAGCTGGATGGACACCAAGTACTTTCTGGATATGCTCATCTGTGTGGAAAGGATATTTAAGATGTACTGCTGCCTTAGAAAATAACTGGTGCTTTCTTAAACTCAAGTCGCAGTATGGAATGTGACTATATCAACAACATTGCATGACTTGCTTTTCAAAACCTATTGGCCAGTTCAACACTTATTCAAGAGTCTCAGGCATGGGTTTTCACAGGTTCCTGAAGACCACATTAAAATAAATATATATATATATATATATATATATATATATATATATATATATATATCCAGTCCTAAAAGAAACAGCTCACACAAAGATGATCTCAGCACTTGGGATCACACACCTTTAATCCCAGCACTAGGAAGAAGGAGACAGGAGCATATGGCTGGGCAGAGAGAGGGATATAAGCAGGAGGAGACAGGGACTCAGAGCCTTTTACCTCTGAGGATTTATGGAGACAGGATTACCATTTCAGCTGAGTGGAGGTAAGATCTACTGGCTTGGTTGCTTTGATTTTCTAATCTTCAGCTTGAAGCTTGAGCCCTGATATCTGTCTCTGGGTCTTTCATTTTTCGAGTTACAATAGGGTACATTTCATTTTTAAGCCACAAGGTACATGTTAAATTCTAACAAACATGAACTAGGTTTGTGTAATGCAAACTCCACATCATTGATGGAATTCATTAGACACAGCAAAAATTGGAATGATGTGCCCATGTATCAGAACCCTTAATGTCATATATGCATTATTTTCAAGTTGATAAAGAAGTTTGATGAATTTCTGTGAGTCTGAAACCAGCCTGGTCTACAGAGCAAGTGCCAGGATAGACTCCAAAGCTGCACAAAGGAACCCTGTCTCAAAAAACAAAAACAAACAAAGAAAAAAAGAAAGAAAGAAAGAAAAAGGGCCAGTGATATTAAGATCTATTTCAGTAAAGATGATATACAGATATATACAGATAACAAATTAAACTCATGGAGAATATTCAACACTGGCCACTAAAGAAATTCAGAACCATAATGGCTAGCACTACACATTTCTGGGAACAACTAAAGTAAATGAAAACTGGCGTCTTTGCCAGTCTTAACCCTTGTGTTTTTAGTTGGAAACAGACCATGGAAACAGACCATGACTTTTTGTTCAAATACAGACTATTCCGTGTGTCCATGGAAAGTTTCACTGGAAAAACATCTGTGTATGTAGTCTGTGCTTGTTTTCTCACAGAACAGTAGAAGTGAATACTTCTTCTTCACCTCAACCCCCTTCTCCCCCTCTTCTCCTCCCCTTCTTTTTCTCATCCTCCTCGCCTTCTTCTTTTGCTTCTTCTCCTCCTGCTCCTCCATCCATCCATTTTCATCCATAAGTCATGGCAAAAATGGTTTTTACAAGTCTTCAGGAAAGCCATTTCCTCCTGAGTCTGTAGATACCCTGTGCGTGAGTCCAGCAGGAACATCAGGCTGAGCCTGATATTTTTATTTTTGAGACATTATCCAGGATCTTGTTTTGTAGTCCAGCCAATCTCAAATTGACCTTGAACTCACCACAATCCTGTTAATTCAGCTTCCTAATGGCTGGAATTGTTGGCATGAATCAGTACACCAGACTTTGGCAACATTTGAAAAGAATAAGGAAATAGACAGGACAGTTTAATATCTGCTTCATACAACTACCCACAGTAAACTCAATACTCTAAATTGAAAAGTATGCTTAGATTACACAAAAAATGTGTGTGGGTTCACCTGGATGTAAAAAAACCACAAAATGAAACTTCCCAAACAACCACAAAAACAATATGCACACACACAAAAGCTAGCTGTGTTGGCTTGTGCCCATGTTTAAAAAAAATTGGGCATAAAAAGAAAAATAGAAGCAAACTATGAGAAAAAATGGATAATTGCTACTATGAGTGAAGAAAAGCAATTGAAAATTGTGAAATGTTAAAATAATAAAGAGCTATTATGAAACTAGTCGCATGATGAAATTATACATTTAATGTGAAAAGGATAGTTTTCAAAAAAAAAAATCCAAAATTTTCATAACCGACATATTTGAAAGGCAAAAAGAAATGTGTCACAGTAACAAACCTGAGTCTGTAATTAAAATTTATAAAGGAAACTGTAGGCCTGGCACCTACCAAACATTTTCATTTTTAAAAGGCAAAACCAGGTTTTTCATGCATATGACTGAACATGGGTGGTATCAGTTAGGGGGTGGGGCCTGGGCAGTCTTTGGGGTCACTGGCCATGGAACCAGTATTTATCTCTAGTGTAAGAACTGGCTTTTTGGAGTCCATTCCCTATGGAGGGATACTTTGCTCAGCCCAGATACAAGGGATAGGGACCCAGCTCTGCCCCAAATGATGTGACAGGCTTTGATCATTCCCCATTGAAAAGCCTCACACTCTCTGGGGAGTGAATGGTGGAGGGAGATGGTGGGGGCAATAGGAGGGAGAGGGAACTGGGATTGATATGTAAAATAAGATTGTTTTTAAAATGATAATAATAAAAAAAACAGGTCTTTCATAGTCCCAGAGAGAGAAATAAGAAAAAATTTCAACATGTTTAAGACAAACTTATTATTGGGTGGGGGTGAGGGGGCAGCAAGGAAAGCGATGAAGGAAAGTCCTAACCCCCGTCCTTAAAAAAAGGAGTGCAAATGAGTGACATCATCACAGAGCACTCAATAATACCACAACTACCCAAAGCTGACGTCATTCTCATCTAAGGGCAACTAAACCTTGGAAAATCCCATTCTTACTACTCACTTCTAATGCAGAGAATAAATCTATATTCATTTTAGTAAATGCAGGAAACATTTAACATCCATCTGTAGTCCACTGTGTGTAAAGTGCCAAGTAAAGAGCAATCAGAGGGTCTCCAACGATTCATGCTGTGCATGGAGAAGGCAGAGTAAGGACAATGCACACCAGAAGAAATCCCACGCATATTCAGACAGGGAGGCAAACAGAGGGCTCCATTTATGAATGATGACAAATTAATAAGGCCGCTTAGATATAAAGTTGTTTGGCCAAAATAATAAACAACATTTAAGGAATAAATAATGATAACAATAATATTAATAAGGAATGTATCTAAAGGCAAAGGAGAAAAAAAAAGTAATGAACTGTCTTGTCCAGCTGGCAACCCTGTGAACTACAATAACTGCTGCCCTGACAAGACATGCCCACTGGTACAGTAGTGAAATGAATATTGTCCGAGTAACCAAACACTTTCCAGTTGGATTTAAGACCCGCTCCACAAGAGGGAACCCATCCTGGTTGCATTAACTGGGCCAAAACCCTGTGGCTAGCTAGATCATAGGCCTTATGGAATAACCTTGTACTATTACTTTATTACTCATCACAATGAACACAGCAATGCAAACAACAATCTCTCTCTCTCTCTCTCTCTCTCTCTCTCTCTCTCTCTCTGTCCTCTGCAATAGAAGTAGCAAGTTCTCTTAGCCACTGAGCCACCTCCTTGGCTCATAGAGCCCATATATGTTGCATCTTTATACCAACAGATTATTGCACCTCTCAAGCCTCATCAGAGAGATTTATCTTTGCAGTAGAAGCAACTAATACAGAAACCCATGACTAGTCAACAAGCAGAGAATAAGACAGAGTTGGGGAGTACTCAGTTCTAAATGAGACATCTGTATCAAACCCTCTTCCTCCAAGGTTCAGGAACTGTTACAGAAGAGGGAAACATTGTAAGAGCCAGAAGGATTGCATGTCTGCCATGGAACAGTATAAGCTTGTTATGACAGATCCACTGTCCAGATGAACTAGATGCACCTAGGGTTGCATATACAAGATCTGCTCAAGGGCAAACCAGTCAAAATCCCATCATGGGTGGTCGGGAGCTCATGAAGTCCCATGCCATCCGAACACCCCACAGACACACAAATTTTCAACTGTGTTCTTGTAAAAACAAGTTCAATAAAGCATTGAGAAGATAATACGCCATAGGGAAGTTGCTTTAAAAAAGATCCAGGAATGCAAGGATGCTTCAATACACAATGCAATAAAGACAACACAGAACAAAGAAAGCCATAAGGGCAAGAATTATGTGACTCTCTAAGTAGCCGTGGGAAAAACCAAGGGCCTCAGTCATTGGAATGGCCCTTGCCTCTATCTCGTGGGGGTTACATGAAGTGTGTGATTCCTGTTCTTGTGATGCGTACACTTTTATCTCTTGTGATTCTACAATATGAGTGTTTTTGAAATGTGTGGCAACCATGTGGGGTGCTGAAGGGTGTTCTTTTACATCTGCAAACAATCAGCACATCCTCACTGTGGTTTTGACTCAGCCTCCCGAGAGCTGGTCCTAGAGATGTGGGACACCATGCCTGCTTTTTGTTTGTTTTTGTTTTAGGTCAGATAAATATGACAGCATAAAAACAAAGTGGTAATATTAAAAGAAAAATTAGAGATGGGTGCAGCGGTTGAAATTTTGCAATCACAACACTCATCTGGAAGTCTGAGACAGGGGAAGTGTGAGTCTGAGACAAGCCTAAGTGATGTCAAATAAAGCAGGTGTGGAAGTATGGCTCAGTGGCAGAGGAAGGTTACAGTCTGTAGGAAGCCCTGGTTCCGTCCCATGAACCACCAAGTCGGTAGAATAAGGTTGCCCACGAAAGCCCACCTCACTGGACCTGCTGCTGTTTACCTCTTAAAGCCTTGTGGGTCTCTGTGACTGGGCTTGCTACCAAGGCAGTGACTCAGTTTGCAACCCCAAGCCAGCACAATTGAGTCTCAGTGTCCAGATTTGTCCCAGAGACTACAGGGGACCTGGGCTAGAGTGTGTAGAGATGTGAGCTGCCTTGGTGCTACCACATAAACAGAAATCAGTAACCGGAATCTTGCAATTGAAGGCCAGTGGACTAGAAAGGTAAAGTAAAATCTGTCTTCCCGGGTCCTTTACCATTCTTCTTTTCATAGGGAATCAGAGCCATCAATTCAACGTTCTGACAACATGAAAATTAAATTGGAAATTGATAGCCAAAGTATTTCCAGAAATTTCCCTAATTATTGAAAGTAACCAGCATATTTCTATGTAATTAACATGTCAAGAAGAGAAATCACAAAGGAAAACCTAAACACTTAGTTTAATAGTAATGAAAATACAGTGTTAGTGCATGTGAAATAAAGATATTGTAAGAATGCTGACCCCCAGGACCAGTACAGGGCACACCCAGGCACCAAATTCTCTGCAAGAAGGTTTATTACCCAGGAGCTGGGGCATGGAGGAGGCTGCAAAGTCTGTAGCAGCAGCTAGCAGCAAGCAAGCAAGAAATCGAGGGCAGATGTTTTTATTTATTTATTTATTTATTTATTTATTTATTTTTGCAGGGGTGGGTTTTTAAGGCAAAAAATGAGAAGTCTGTGCTAGGTTGAGTTGCTAAATCGCGATTCCTCACAGTAGCCATAAGGAATTTTGATTGTTGAACCTTGGTGTCTTGTCTCAAGAATGAATCAGTGCCCAAATAAGGTAATGGACCTTGGGGGCCAGGTTCAGGGATGTAATCTAACAGTTTAGCAAGAGGGGAAAGGGTGAAAAGCAACACCTGTTGACACCATGTTTGCCATGCTTGGCCCTGTGTTTGCTCTCCAGATGTCATAGAGCTTAAATACAACTAGCTTCACTTTCCGAAGAGTGGACACGTAATTCATTGATGCAAGGCCTGGGTTCACTAGCACGATAATAAGATTTTAAGAATGGAATACAGACGGTTTTCTTGAAATTAACTTTAAGATGCTTGCTTTTTTTGTTTGTTTGTTTGCTTTGTAAATTTTACCTTTTCTTATCTTGTTTTCAAAAGTCAGAAGTTTAGAAACAAATGAAAAGACAGTACAGCTAGGGGCAGAAACAAATAAAATATAAAAATAAGGTCAAATCATTTCTGAGAAATTAACAACAGACATCGCCAGGCCTACAAGAACAGCCATAAACATTTGGATCTTTCGGCAGATGCCGGTTTTATGATAAATTATTATAGTAAACATTTTTTACCTTTCCGTATGTGTTTTTTTTTTGTGTTTGCTGAGTGAAGAGGAAATAGGTACATGCACACACAACGACATTTGTGAGGGAATGAGCAAGGGGATCTTGAAAAGGGCACAAAACAAGGAGTCACAACTCACCACCCAGCTCCACTACAGACAACCTCATGGCTCTCGCCTCTGTGGCTCTCTTCCACTCATTCAACTCAGGGTTACTTGTAAGAAGCTCCAATAATCACAGGCTCGAGAGCCTGAGGTTTGCTGTGTATCCCACTCTCGTCTCAGATTCAGGGCATAGTCCGGCTGGCTGAGACTGCACACCCCTTGATCCTCTAGCTTCCGGAACTGAGTGTTGGTGGTACAGACTTCCACCCCCATGCCGAACGCAAGACACATACTTTTTGGGGGGTGAAGGGATCAAAATACTTTTGATATCACAAATTTTACAGTTTGCTCTGGTTCAAAACACCCAATCCAGATGGAGGAGGAGGTTTTAAAATGCGCATGGTTAGGGTTCTGTACGTAAAAGAACTTTCATTCTTTTTTAACCAATCTCTATAGATGTTTCAGCATCAGAGTGCCTCCTGTTTGGCCGGGATCCAGTCTGCGTGGTCTTAAGACAAAGCAACTCAGAGAACAAGACCCCTATAGCTACAATGTAACTGGAGGGAGACATCAGCGCCTATTGGCAACTTCCTCTATTAAGCTGGAATGAGGTACAACTCAAATACAAGCTCTAAATATGCTCATCTGCTTAGATGTCGGCCCTGGGTAATAATCTGGCAACAATCAAGGAATTTCTAGTTTGTTACTTATTATACTTAAAACTTGGCACATCGTGGAAGAAAAATACCTCAGCATAACTCTGTTCAGTGTACACAGCCAAACTCCTATTGGTAACAACGTAACAATTCATTGACATTTGTGGGCTTTTAATTTTTAAAGCATGTATTTTATCTCCATGAGTGTTTTTCCTATGTGTATGTTTCTGCCTGGTACTCATGGATGCCAAAGAGGGTATCAGATCCCCTGGGACTAGAGTCACAGACAGTTGTAAATTACCATGTGGGTGCTGGGGATGGAACATGGGTCCTCCAGAAGCACAATCTGTGCTCTTAACTACTGGGCTAACCCTCCTTCCCCCTCAGATGGCGTTTTAAAAGGTACTTGTGATTATATACTAATTTGTGTCTGTTTAATACAAACAAAGTGTTCTGGAAACATACACATCAAGTTAAAACATAAACATGTTTTGCCTTTCATAAAGGAGACAGGAGGCTTTTGTTGCTTTTGTTTTGTTTGCAGAATACAGTGTTTTGCAGGTCTGACTCCAGACCTGCATATTGTGTTCCTTGATAGCCATTTCAGCCTTCATTTTTTAAATGGGAATTAGTATCCATCTAGAGAAAGTTAGATTTTTGTCTTTTGGCAATAAGGAAAGGGTATGTGTATGAAGGAATTCTGGGTGTCTAGAAACTTAAACACACACAACATGCACACATATACCCATTATAGTTTAGCTAAACGGAAGTCCATTTTCTGTTGCTATAACAAAATACATAGTGCTAGGTATTTCATACAGAAAGGAGGGGGGTTATTTAACTCATTGTTCGGGGTTTTATGAGTCCAAGACCATGTTGACTTATGTGAATGACCTGTGTTTGGTATCTTACAGCTTAGAAGTGTGGGGGAAAGGAACAAGAAGTCACATGATAAGAAAAGAAACCAGAGAGGGATTCAGAGGATAGGCTTTCTCTTTTCATAACAACTGTTTAAGGAACTAAACAGGTTCCTTCAAAAATTATACCAGTTCCTTCTGAGGATGGCAGCAACAATGGCCTACTTGCCTTCTACCAGGCCCTACCTCCTAATGGATAGATCACCTCAACATCAGCACAATGGGGACAAGTTTGTGGCCCATGCATTGAGGGAAAAGATACATCCCAATCGCCGTGTGAGGAAGAACAGAGACTACAGGCTCTTCTAACGGGGAGACTTGACTGAACACGTGCTATGTGCAAGGCTCCACCAAGCAAGCTGCTGAGGGAAGCGCAGCATTGCAAAGACATAGCGGTAGTGGTGAACCATACAACCACAGTACTTTGGAGATGGAGTCAGAGGGATTGCAAGGTGAAACTAACTTGGGTTATACAGTGTCTTAGTCTTATGATGAAACACCTTAACCATAAAGCAAGTTAGTGAGGAAAGGGGTTATTCAGCTTACACTTACACATAGCTGTTCATTATCGAAGGAAGTCAGGACCGGAACTCAAACAGGGTAGGATCTTAGAGACTGGAACGGATGCAGAGGCCATGGAGGGTGCCGCTTACTGGCTTGCTCAGCCTGTTTTCTTATAGAACCCAGGACCATCAGCCCAGGGAAGGCACCACCCATCATGGGTTGGGTCCACCCTCATTGATCACTAATTGGGAAAAGGCCTTACTGTTATCAGTATGTTTTTCCACCGGCCTGGTCCCACAGCCATGCGAGCCACAAATAACACAGAGAGACGCTGCATTAGATATAAAGCTGTTAGCCTGTTACCAGTATTTCTTATTGACTAGCTCTGTCTTAAATATTAACCCATTTCTATTAATCTAAGTATTTCCACTTACTGGAGAGAGGGGCCGGAGTTCTGCTCTCTCCCTCCATGTTGAATCTCCTCCTACCTCTCCCTGAATCCTCCTTGTCTCCTGCCCCCCCCCCATCTTGCTTTCCTATTGGCCAACAGTGCTTAATTCATTAACCAATAAGAGAAACATATTTACAGACACCTCCCATCACCTCACAGAAGGATTTCACTAAGGCATTTCCTCAGCTGAGGCTCCTTTCACTCTGATGACTCTAGCTTGTATAAGCTGACACCCAAAACCAGCCAGTTCTTGAGGCTGTCTCAAAAACAGGAAGAGTGAGGAACAAAGAAAAGTAAAAAGGAGGGAAAAGAGAGAGGAAGAAGGAGGAAGACAATGAGGAGGAGGGAGAAGAAGACGAGGAAGAGAAAAACAGAAAGAGTAATAGCACCAAGAAGAAAAATCAGGTTGCTCTCCCCTGCAGCAGCTGGTTCATGAGAACCAGTAGCAGCATCTTAGGCATCTTAAGGTACATCAGCATCCCTCCTGTAGGGCACCCGCTTTTAGGAAAGACTCACGAGGAGACCTGCAGAGACCCGTTAGTCACATCAGGTAGAACTTAGCACCATGTAAGAACTACAGTAGCTCCGGGCCACGGACAGTGTGAGAGGAGGGATTGAATTAGCGTCCACTTCTGCTCTATATTGTACTAGATCAAACTTGAGCAAGTATACTCCTGGGCCCTCTGATGCAAGGCGAGGGGAATGTACATTCACGGTCCACTCAAGATTGAAAAGGAGAGTTTTTTCATACCCACAATTTCTCAGGTGCAAATAATGTCTTTAGGGTTTGAAAGATCAAATGTCACCCATGAGGAAAAAACAGTTTGTTCCAGAATTAAATGATATCAAACCCGTATCAAATTCAGCCAAATTGCTTCAGTCAGCGATGAAAGGCTTTTTTAAAATAATTTTTATTATTTAAATTTGAAACAAGCTTGTTTACATGTCAATCCAAGTTCAAGCACCCTTCCTTCCTCCCCTGTTCCCCCACTACCAACCCCATCCCATCCCCCTTATGCTCCCCAGGGAGGGTGAGACCTTCCATGGGGAGTCTTCAAAGTCTAGCATATCATTTGGAACAGTGCCCAGGCCCTCCCCTGTGTGTCTAGGCTGAGAGAGTATCCCTCTATGTGGCATGGGCTCCCAAAGTCCATTCATACACTAGTGATAAATACTGATCCATTATCAGAGACCCCATAGACTGCCCAGTCCTCTCAACTGACACCACATTCAGGGGGTCTGGGTCAGTCCTATGCTGGTTTCCCAGCTATCAGACTGGAGTCCATGAGCTCCCCCTTGTTCAGGTCAACAGTTTCTATGGGATTCTCCAGGCTGGTCCTGACCCCTTTGCTCATCACCCCTCACTCTCTGCAACTGGATTCCAAGTGTTCGGCTCAGTGTTTATCTGTGGGTGTCTGCTTCGGCTTCCATCAGCTTCTAGATGAAGGCTCTAGGATGATATATAAGGTAGTCATCAATCTCATTACCATGGAAGGGCATTAAAGATAGCCTCTCCACTATTGTTAATTGGATTTGTCCTTGTAGATCTCTGGACATTTCCCTAGTGCCAAATTTCTCTTAAAGCCTATAATGGCTCCCTCTATTATGGTATCTCTTTTCTTGCTGTTCTCTATTCTTTCCCCGACTCAACTTCCTGCTCCATCATGCCCACCTCTCCCTTCCCCCTAACTCACTCTCCCCTCACTCCATGCTCTCAATTTGATTGGGAGATCTTGTCCCTTTCCCCTTCTCCAGGGGACCATGCATGTCTCTATTAGGGCCCTCCTTGTTTCCTAGCTTTTCTGGAGGTGAGGATTGTAGGGTGGTGATCCTTTGCTCTATGTCTGAAATCCATATATGAGTGACTACATAGCATGTTTGTCTTTTTGTGACTGGGTTCCCTCACTTAGGATGGTTTCTTCTAGGTCCATCCATTTGCCTGCAAATTTTCTGCTGAGTAGTACTCCAGGGAACACTCATCCACGGTGGTTCCTCAGGAAAATGGGAGTCAGTCTACCTCAAGATCCAGTAATTCCACTCTTAGGCATAGACACAAAAGACGCACATTCACACAAGGACATCTACTCAACTTTGCTCATAGCAGCATTATTTGTAATAGCCAGAACCTGGAAGCAACCTAAATGCCCCTCAACTGAAGCGTGGATTGAGACAATGTGGTACATTTGCACAGTGGAGCACTACTCAGTCATCATGAAAGTTTTAAGAAGAAGAAAACTTCAGAAATTTTGGAATGACTTGTGTTTTTTGAGGAAACAAACTGGAATGAGATATAGGAGCTGTTATGCTATAGATACTCATAACCTACCTATGACCTATCTATAGCATGTCTTCCCTTTCCATGTCCAGATGTCTGTAAGTGTGGATGCAGCTACACATGTGTGGAGATATTGTGAACTGTCCTTGATGACTCATTGCTAGGATCCTGGCATAATGCATTCAGGCAGTACCCTGGCCAGAGTCATATGAATGCTACATCATTAAGTGGTCTGCAGGTAAGTGCAAAGGTTTCTTTAAGAGGAGAACTCCACCCACTTCCACGCAATTTCCTTCCTGCTGTTCCTCTAAAGGGGCAGACAGTACTTTTCCTGTCTCCTTTTCTCTCTCACTCTGTCTCTCTCCTTCTCTCCCTCTGTGTGTATGTGAGTTTATCTGTCTATCTGTATGTCTGTCTCTGCTCTGTCTTTTTCTCTCTCCCTTCCCCTTTTCTACTCCCTTCCCTTTCCCCAATAAAACTTCTCACTTACATTCTGTCTTCCTGGCATGTTTGTCCCTACCATGGACTCCACCAAGGTCCCCCTCACACCATATTGTAACATTCTTCCCTCTTACACGCTGAGGTAGGGTCCCTTAATCCTACATGTCTAACTAGCCATGTCACCATGGGGGTCCCTTGTCTGTGCTTTCTGAAGTTGGAATTGCGTTTACCTGGGAGCAAGGGATTTGAACTCAGGTCCTCCTGGTTGCCCAGCAAGTTCTTAACCACCGAGACATCTCTCTATCCCTGTCTGTGACATTTGAAAAATACAGTTTCCTTGATCAAAGAAAGGTCTGATGCGTGATCATCGGGGCAGCAGTGTGTTAAGATGTGAACTTAGCTCTGATATTGTTGGGATGGGATGCGCATCACAGAATGGGAAATTCCCCAGAGCATCCTCTCTCCGTAAACTTCTCCATTTTCAGTTAACATTTTCATTCTCGGGCTCTATAGCCCTAATTGCTAAATGCAGTTACAAAATCTCCACTTTTCAGATGGGCTAGTGTGTGCACAGGAAAGGTACCGCCCACAGCAGTGTTACCTCTGTGTGCTTGCAGTCTGTTTAGATAGGATATTTTCCAAGCTTCACAATTTTGAATTACTGCAATCTTTTGAAATAATGCCATGTTAATTGGAACCTAAATTAAGGTACTTAAGTGCTTAGAAGAAATTAACACCAAAGACCCACCCATCACAAGGAAACCATGATTTCTCCTAACTCCAATTAAAAAAAAAAAATAAAGCCTTGAAGTTCCAATTCTGCAGAAAGTTGCTTCACCATGCCTGTGATAACAACACCTTGGGGACCCAAATTCCTGAGGGGCTGGGGGTGTGCTTGTTCCTATAGATGCTGAACTGCATCATCGATGAAGATTGACACGGCTTTAGGCTTTGGGTTAGAAGGATTTGAAGCCTTGGGCCGTGTGAATCATCATACCTACAGGGTCGGTGATGGATGCCTCCTGGAAGACGTGAGGGGGAAATGATGGATGTAGAGATAGTGTGATCATATGACCCATTTAATGATAGCTGTAACCGGTCCCTTGACTGCCCCCTCTCTCTGTCTCAGTCTCTCTCTCTCTCTCTCTCTCTCTCTCTCTCTCTCTCTCTCTCTCTCTGTGCACTGAGGACAATAAGTGTGGCAAGAATCTAGGGATCACAGCACCAACTCCGCTAGACGAGCAAGCACCGGCTGTGTGGGAACGCCACAAAACAGGTATCAGGATTGGACAGCATCCACGCACAAAGCCCCCTGGAGATAGGGACTATCTCCCATTTTCATGAATGAGCAAACTAGACCACAACTTGGGGTTGGAGCTTTGTGGACAGGGAGGATGAGATGGCCTCAGGCTGTGCCCTATTTCCCAGGAATGCCATTCAGGATGCACGTCAGAACTAATTCACAGGTCAGTGTGCACATTGGAACATCCAGACAGGCCATTTTTCAGGAAAATTTAGCACTCAGCAGTGGCAACGCCAGAGCAGTAGGGTGCTACTTTGGTGACAGCTCACACACAGTATGTATCCAGTGGGTCGTTTATCACCATTTCCCCACACTGCTTACCTCCCAGGAATATTCCACATGCCAAATCCTTCTTACCCACGTTTTACTAGACAAGCGTCTACCACTGGGCTCAGTCCTTAGCCCTTTACAGTGTGATTTAAAGGCATTTATTTTTCTTGGGAATCTTGTAGGAAATTATTTTAAGGTGTGTTACATCTGTTTGTGCCATGCAACATTTGCTATAATGATGCAAAGATGTGTTGCGTTCCTTTATGCTGCATTTGTTTGACTCTATGAAGCTGTGACTCTTTGCCGGCCTAAAACACCTAATGGTCTAATCAAAAGCTGAATGGCCAATAGTGAGGCAGGAGAAAGAAAGATGGGCATGGCTGGCAGGAAGAGAAGGGACAGGGGGAGAAACCTGGGATGAGGAAGATCAAGGAAGAAGAGAGGAAGGAGGAGGACTTCAGGGGTCAGCCTCCCAAATACCCAGCCAGCCACAGAGTAAGATTTGCAGAAGTAGGATTTACAGAAGAGAAGATAAAAGACCAGCGGCAAAAGGTAGACAGGATAATTTAAGAAAATCTGGCAAGGAGCAAACCAAGCTAACGCCAGATTATAAGAAAGAACAAAACTCAGTGTGGGATTTATTTGGAAGTTGGGTGGCGCCCCCCCCCCAGAAGAGTCTTTGCCAAAAGAGCCAAAGACTAAAGAAAATGATCAACAACACGTGAATGCAAAATTAACTTCAGTTTAATAATAATGGCAACCGAGGACCATTTTTTATATTTTAAGTCATTAACTTGTTTCACTAATTAGTGTTAATTAATGCCACTAAGGGCAATTTAATAATTACGCTTTGTTCTGGTATTTACTTTGCTCCTTTTTGGTGTGGTTGGTCCTTAAGTAATACTTAATAGCACCATTTTCAATCTTACTTTTAATATCATACACTTTAAATAGAGAGAGTATATAGGCTACACTAGAAAGATACTACTTTATTTGTTTAAGTAATTCTTTTATAGCTCTCTTGTATGTATGGTGTGTTATTTCTTTGATATATATATCTATATATATATATATATATTTCTCTGGCTCTAGAGTTTTGAAGTTCACATATTTCTAATCCTGTTGCTTTTAAAACTACATTAAATTTTTATGTTTTAAAAGATTGTGTGTGTGTGTGTGTGTGTGTGTGTGTGTGTGCTTGCGCATGCACATGCACTACATGCTACATGTGTATACTGGGGTGCCTGTAAGGCCAGAAGAGGTTACCAGATCCTCTGGAGCTGGAGATACAGGTAGATGTGAGCCATGTGAATGGATGCTGGGAGCATAACTTGGTTCTCTAGAAGAGTAGCATTGAGCCATCTCTCTAAGCCACAGTCTATATCTTAATACTGTCTTGGTTTTTATTCTGGTTGTACCTGAGCACAATGTGTTAATGTGTACAGAGTCAGTTTCTATTAACATAAGGAACTGGAACTCTCTGTGCTGAACGATTTTACTTTAATTGGTACAGTGATACAAATAACTACCTTACTCGTGGAGGAAGGCAACCATTTTATTCCAAAATGCTCCAGATTTTCTCATTCAGTACTTTTTTATTACACTGTGTACATGCCCTGGTACCAAAGTTCCAACTCCTCCAATCTTTAAAAGTAAACCGTGTGCTTTTTAAGAGCGGTGAGGAAAATCACCTGTACTGGTTCTCCCAGTAATAACTTCCCTGTTGCTAGCAGCTGCTGTGAGTTAGGTGTTCCGACTGTTGTAAATGGCAGCTAACTGTGGGTGCGCCACAGTGACCCCCCACAGTGACCCCCTTTCCACCGTTGACTTAAGGTCAGAGAGTTCAAGCTTGTTCTTGCTCCCCAAGGTCAAATAAAAGGATGTTTGGCCAAAGGTATGGTTACTAGACGTTTTGAGAATCAAGGAGGTGATTACTCTTGCTTGTTCCTTGAACCATGAAAAGAAGTCTTTTGCCTTCCCCTTTTGCCTTGGGCTATGAGAAATAAGTTCAAGGGTACTACAGGGTCCCTTGAGAGCACTCCCACTCTATCTTCTGTCTTTTCTCAATCCTCATTCCCTTTTTCAGGCACGCTTTGACAAATCAGTTGGCCCCAACAAGCTATACACTGTCGGATCCACATGCAAAATAGTCTTACTGATCTAAAAGTCTCCTGGGTTTCAGTTATTCCCTTCCCCCCCCCCATCAAGTCCTCGGTGACTGCTCGCCTTGGTGGGGTCGCTGTGACAATGTCATTGCCCCAGCGATGGAGTCACACAACACTTAGCCTTCTCGATTGGCTTGTTTGGGGTACGCAGGAATGTTTCCTTGGTCTTCACTGGAAATCTGAGGAGCACATTCCCCACAAGTAGTTTGTAGTTACCCCCCCCCACCGGGCTTTTCACCCTCTGTCCACCGATACTCGTCATTCTGGTGCTGCTTTCGACAGCGTCCAGCAGGTACATGGTTTCTTTATAACATTCTAAGTTATTGGAATTTGTGTTTGTTTGGGTGTTTGATGATGCGCCTTGGTTTCCTGAGGGCCCCGAGACTCCTTCCTTTGGTTGTAATTGGCTTACACCGAGCCAATAAGAATAGACGGTTCTTCAGGTGTTGGGGATGCATGCCTTTAATCCCAGTACTCAGGAGGCAGAGGCAGGTGGATCTCTGTGAGTTCAAGGCCAGCCTGGTCTACAGAGTGAGTTTGAGTTCCAGGACAGGCTCCAAAGCAATGCAGAGAAACTTTGTTAAAAAAAAAAAAAAGACAGTTCTGACAGTTCTTAGATGTCATAGGTTTCTGCAACACCTCCCTAACTAGTCTCTTACTACCTCTCCATTCCCAATCTCTCCTCCGTGGAGAATCCAATAGAAATAGAAATCTTTAAAAAAAAATCAAAACAATTATCCTCCCTCACACAGAGAATGAAATGAAACTGTATAACCTACTCTTGTCTTCCTCCCTCTCGTCAACCTCTCCATCTCCTCCTCTTCATCTCCAGTGCACTGTGTCCTTTCCTCACTCCAGCTCCATCTGAGGTGCAAAATGGCCTGGTCCTTCCCTTTAAGGAAATGGCTCCATCTCATGGCGCCATCTTGTGGCTCTATAAAGAATTTTCCTAAATGGCTTGGGGCCAGTAGTGGAGGAAGCAAACTGCCAATCAAACAATTTGGAGCCCTGCTCTGTTCCTCCAATATTGTGTGAACTGTTAACTCCTTGCTGAACTAGCCAGGGCCCTTAATAACAGAAACTTGTCTTGGCTCCTATTGCTTAGAGCACGCTAAGGAGGCACAATGACTGGATCAGAGAGGAATTCTTGAATCACAGGGAGCAAGGAGGATCAGGATAGAAATGGAGAGATCTGCGGAGTGAACCCAAAGTAATCTGAAGCTACACATGTTTTTGCTTTATGGAGGAAAGACATTGTTATCAGGAAAATGGAGCAGACACAGATGCTACATATATGTTATGGGCATTTGTTCTATTAGTCTACTGTAATTCATTTTCATGGTATTCTATCATAAGAGATACAGTGTCTTGTACATGGCAATCAACGCACACCATCATAGGATGACATTAAGCATGCCTGGTATATTCTCACTTTAAAAGCTGTACATTTTCTGTGGCTAATTTTACCTACACATTTCAGTGCTGGCTTCTTCCACAGCGCAGGTCTGAGACCAATTACAATGTTACATTTATGATGCGATTTTGGTATCTACTTATCTCACTTCTCAACAGGAACTTTCCATTATCTTACTTTCTTTAATTTTTATCACTAGACCTGCCACAATTTGGAAACATTTCCCTGTTCCCTTTCTCTTCGACAGAGTTTAGCCGACAGAGTTTAGCCAATGTTTCCGGGTCACCTTGGCTACTGTTAGAGCATCACCCCCAGCTTGAGCTGGGCTTTAAGTATGCACAGAGCTCCTTTTAATGGTATTTCTCATATTTACAAAATGCCAGTAGGAATATTTCACCAAGTGGATGCAAACCGATACATATCTGTTAATTTTAGACATCAGCGTATAAAACATTATATCATGTCCCTCTTTCTATTTTTCAGGAATGCAGTTAAAGAACATGGAAAACTTTATGCCATTTATGAAACCAGGTAAGTTTAAGAGACCTCATTTCATTATTTAAAGGTGTTCCCCTTTCATTAGTGCTACAATTGTTGCCTATATCAGTGGGTCCCTTAACTCCTACTCCCTCAGTCAACCTTGCCCAATCTCATTTTCATGTTTCATATTACTAATTACTGAAACCCTTAGTCTCCATCAAAGTTTACTCCTTATGTTGTGCATTCTATATTCCTTGGAAAATGCATATTGGCCATTACAGTTGCAAATGCTGCAGAAGTACCCTACACAGAAATTTCTCTGGTTTATTCATCCCTTGTCCACAGCTTTCTTCATCTCTCCCTTTCTGTGTAACTTTTTTAGGTTCCCATCATTTCCCTCTTGCAGGTAGTTTCATGCCTTCATCTGGACTTTTACATTATACAGCCTTTTCACCTTGGATGCCCTGATTTATCAGTATGAATTTTAGGTCTTGTGTTATTTTAGTCTGATTTTTTTTTTTTTTTTTTTACATAGGTTCTTACTACACACCAGGCTGACCTGGGCCTTAGGAAACATCCACCTGCCTCGGATTCCCAGGCAGTAGGATTACAGGCATGGGCTGCCATGCTCATATCACACCTTTTCTTAATGCAATAGTTCATTCCTTTTGCCATCCGAACAGTCTTCTATGGGGTGGGATGGACTCATGAAGTCTAAGGCTATTCGCTGTTGTCACTTTGGTCTGTTCTGAAGTTTTGACAATTGCAGATAAAACTACTATAAATATTCTTGTGCAGACATTGTGTGGACATAATTTTAGAACTCAAGTGCTACCAGTCATATTAAAAAAAAAAAAGTGCCTTGTAGAATGGTTGCCTTATTTTGAATTTGAAACAGCAAGGAACACAGGGAACTCCTGTAGATCCACATCCCAGGAAGCCACTGAAGCTCTTCCTGCTGGGTCGTCCCATGGTAGGAATACCAAAAGTTTCATAGGACCCTTTTGTGTGGGTCTGCCCATTCTAGGCACAGAGACTTGTTATTGTTTTAACTGGCACTGTTTGTTTTTTTAACTCTTAAGCTTAAAGAGCCTTTTGAGATATTTTCAGTAACAGTCTTTTATCAGACACATCTGTGCAAATACTTACGTTCTAGTTTGTGCCTTTTTAAATTTTTATTTTGTTTTGTTTTTGTTGTTTTGTTTTTGTTTTTAGAGACAGGGTTTCTCTGTGTAGCTTTGTAGACCTGGCTGGCCTTGAACTCATAGAGATCCACCTGCCTCTGCCTCCACAGTGCCACCACCACCCAGCTTGTGCCATTATTATTATCATTATTATTAAAGTAACTTTTTCATAGGGCAAAAGTTTTTAATTTCAATGAAACCTACTGTAGAAATTATTTCTTTCATGGATTATGCTTTCTGTGTGATATCTAAAATGTCAACACCAAATTCAGTATGTTCTGGGTTTGGGTATTTTATTTCATTTAGCTCTACAATCTTTTTTGGAAAGAGTAAGACCATACTTTCTGACCTGGACATCAATTGCTTTAGCATCTTTAGGTGAAATCTTTTTACCCCTGAATCATCTTTGCTCTCTCTCTACAGATGTATTGACTATTGTTTCGTACACATTTGTATTGTCCTAATTGAGAGCCCCCATTCTGTTCCCCATGTCTTTATCTGTTACTTTACCAATAATCACATTGTTTTTGAAATTTTTGAGAAGTTCATATATAAATATATAGTATTAACATAATTTCCTTTCCTCGTTTCTCCTCCAACTCCTCCTTCCCAAACTCATGAACTCTTCTATGATTATTTACATATATTCATGAAATAAGACAGAATGGAAAACAGCCTACTGTGTGCAATTAGTGTTGCTAATAATGTACATGTAGTTAGGGCTGACAACTTGATACTGCATAAAGTATCAAGGGGTCCATGCTTGTCAACGGATTCTCACTCTCTAGGCATTGACTACTTATAGCTCTTTCTCTTGTGGTGGGGTCTTGGGAAATTTCCTCCTCTGCGTGTTAGCAAGTCAACCACTGTTATCATTATGTATGTCTTATTTAGACAATCATATTGTTGAGTGTTGTAGTACACCTGTTTTGCACTGGATACCAGGGACCTCAGGCTCTTACAATCTCTCCATGTCATACTCCACCATTTTATCTGAGTCTTAAGTGTAGGGGTTGCAATGGTAGATGTACTAGTTGATGATGGACACCCTGTAGTCACTTACGTTCTGCATTTTGGCCAGTGATGGGTATCTCTAGTAGCCCACCAACCATGTTATGCAAAAATAAGCTTATTTTTGTTGGAGTCCATGAGATATCCAATAAAAGATCACCAGCCATGTATGCAGTCAGCAAGAGCGTTTATTAAAGATTGTCAACATGTTGGGATTTGACAAAGCAGCAATTGGCCACCCTGATAGAAGCTTACAGGCTCCTTTTATACACAGCTGAAAAAATTCCTAAGGCAGTGAGACCATTCTATCAAGGATAGATGGCAGTTGTATTAGTATATTTATAATTGGTTAAGGCTAGCAGAGGTAGGTTAAAGCTGTAGCTTTTCCATTCTTGAGCAAGTCTAGACAAGTCCCAGGCTTTGCCCATATTTTTTTTATTACCTGTGTGTGTGTGTGTTTGTGTGTGTGTGTGTGGTGTGTGTGTGTGGTGAGGGCAGGCCTAGTATGTGTAGTTCCCCTCATTTCAAGAGGCAGGAACTGAGGCCTCAACTTAGTTATTAGGATCCTGTCATAGTATTTATTTGGCCTTCTCAGTTTGGTGAGGGATGAGAAAGCAAGAATGGTCCTTCCATCTTCTAGCGTCTTTCTCAGTTTCTTCAAACAAAGACTTAACACTTTGATTGTAGAAGTCACTTACCTCCTTGGTTAAGTTTATTCCTAAATATTTTGTTCCATTTTAATGTTTTGAAGCTACTGTGAATAGCAGCATTTCCATGATCCCTTTCTTAGCATTTTTGTTTTTATTGTTTATAGGAAGGTTACCGGGTTTTGTAAGTTGATTTGTAGTCTGCCGCTTTACTAAAATTTGTAAATTTTTTTCTACAGTTTTTTTGGTGGATTTTTTTTTTTTTTTTTTTTTTTTGCTATGCCTTGTGTATAATATACCATCTGCAAACAGGGATAATTTAAATTCTCCTTTTCCTACTTATATTCCTTTAATTCTCTTCTTTTGTCTTATCACTCCACTTCAAGCACTATACAAAGCACCGGGGATAATGGCTAGCTTTGTCTCAGTCTGATTTTAGCATTTAGGAAGATTGTGTAGTGAGTTATTCACTTTGTCTACACCTATGGCACAGACCACGCCCATTGGGGTGGGGACAGGGGTGGATGTTACCTGAGGGAACTAAGTCTGAGGAAGGGGCTCTGAGAGCTCTCTTGTTTGCAGCACAGGGACAGGAGAGCATCCGGAAACATCCTTGGGACCAGGAGCCTGCTGGTGTTCATCTGTCTATGTTGCAAGTTATTTCTCCCTGAATAAACATCTATTCGGCCTATCTGTTTCTCCTGATCCTTATTAAACTGCAATAATGTTGGTTGTGGGTTTATAATATATAACCTTTGTTGTGGTATGTTCCCTCTAGTAAATTCTATCAATAACTTTTATCATGAGGGCACGTCGGATTTCTCAGGGGCCTTGTCTGCATCTACTGTGATAATTATATGATGTTTGTCTTTTAAGTTCATTTATATGACTTATTACATTTAACCACTTATGGATGTTGCAATAGTCCTGCTTGGGAAGGCTAAAGTCAATTATATGGTGGCAAATTATCTTTTTGATTCACGACTACATCAGGTCCATGTCCACCTGGGATATTGGTCTATAGTTCTGTCTTTTTGTCTCCCTGTCTTTGGTATTAAAGTGACACTAGCTTTGTAAGAAGAGCTTGTTTGAGAAGGATTGGTTGTAGTCCCTTTTTGCAAGTTTGGTAGATTCAGGCTGTGAATCCATCCCAGCATGGGCATTTTTTAGTCGGAAGGGACCCCATAACCCCAAGTTTCAATCTCTTTATGCATTATGGATCTGTTTAAGTTGTTGGCTCTTCTTGGTTTAATTTCTGGTGTTTTACACGTATCTCAAAATGTATCCATTTCTTTTAGCTTTTTCAGCTTCCCGGGTTATAGGTTTTCAAAGTATTCCCTAATGATTTCCTGCATTTCTCTAGTGTCTGTTGCAGCCATTTCCTGTATGTCTGGTTTGATTAGCATGGTCTCCTTGTTTTCTTTTGGTTCTAAGCTCTTAGCAAGTAGCCAAGTAGGAGCTCACTTTGGAGCTGTTGACATGATGAGTGTCCTGCTCATCTCAGGCTTTGTTTTTCCTGTTAACTTTTATCTTCACAGGATCTCAAGTGAAAGCCCAGTGTATCCACACAGACAACTGTCACGTCTTCAGAGCTTTCCTTACTTAGCCTTACACATGTTATCGCCCACTGTGTGCTCAGCCTTCCCACCCTGTGTCCCAGGCACTTTAGAGACTGGTAAATGAAGCATGGACAAACTTGTAGATTCATTTTTGTGTGCTGCTCCATTTCTCAAGAACCTTGACCTCTCAGACGCTGACTGTTTGGCAGTCTGTACCTCAGTTTGTAGCCTTTTGGTTCTGTGAGATGTCAAAATGTGTTCCCCAGCCTCTCTGTGCCTTAGCATCTACCTCTCTGCTCTTCCTCTGCCCACACTAGGCTGATATAATCAGCAGGGTCACCTTAGTCCAGACCCTGAGATACATGCCAGAGTAAAAGTAATTCATTTGGGGAAGCCAGGGGACACTGGTATGGCATGGGGAGACAGTACAAGTAACTAGTAAGGGCTTTATCCTGAGGCAGCGGCACCTGGAGCTGAGCCCTTCAGATAGAGGGAGGCTGATGAAAGCATACCCCAGTAGCTGTGGAATTTTGCTGCGTTTTCATTTCAATTCTTAAGGCCAACCTGGGAGGAAAACATGGTGGTCCCTCCTGCCCTCACCCTAAGTAGAACCTACTCCCAGTAACAGCACCTGGCTAAGGCTCCACAGCCCTGTGTAAGACACCTAGATGCACAGGCTGGCAGCTGAATCAGGACTTTGGAGCAGAACAAGCCTAGCATGGAAGGTGGCATTCACCAAAGTGAGACTGCTAGCTTTCCAGGACTTCAGCCCCAAGACCTGACTAGCTTCATATTTCACTGCACCCTCCCATACTACGCCCCGTATACATTAATGTACACACCACACCACATACACATGCACACACCATGCACACACACACATACACACACATGCATACACACTGCACACACACCACATACACACACACCACACACACAATGCACATACACATGCACACACACACACCGCACACACATGCACACACATGCACACACATGCACACACACATGCACACACACCACACCACACACACACCAATACACACACACCGCACACACATGCACACACACTGCACACACATGCGCACACACACATGCACACACACACACACATACACACCAAACACCACACACACCACATACATCCCCCACATACACACAGATACACACACACCACACCACACCACACACACCACATACACACACACCACACACACACATGCACACACACATACATACCACACACATGCATATACACACACACCGCACACACATGCACACACATGCACACACACTGCATACACACGTGCACACACACACACACCACACATCACACACACACACACACACACATGCCAGATAGGCAGGCAGATTGCCCCTCTGAAAGCTTGTCAGCCATAGCTGACATTAGAAATTTAGATCATTATATTCTAGATGCTAAAAGTATTTTACTGAATGATTTATGTGTCTGGACACTAAAATATCATTTTATTGATTTAAAATTTATATAGCTGTTATTCAGTTAATTTCAGTTAAATTTAGACTTTTTTTGAAGAACATAAGCAATTTTTGACAGGTACAGTTTCTCTACAAATTCACTTCTTTTTAGTGTGTGCTCTTTTCAGTGAAAAGGGTCTTCTACTATGTTTCTTTTTTAACTTTTCTTTCATTTTTATCTTTATTTTATTTTGTTTTGAGAGAAAGTGAGTTGTTTCATAGCTACAACTGGCTTGGAACTCACTATGCAGGTCAAGATTAGCTTGGAACTCATGCAATCCTCCTGCCTCAGTCAAGTTCAGGTCGGAGATGCCTCACTGGCTGTGATTTTTTAAGTTGGTGATTCTTAATCAGAAATTGAAGAAAAAGTGCATCTCTTGCCCAACAGATGCTCACTGTCGGAGCTGCTTTGAGGACATGATACACTGTGCCAAGATGACGGTCTGGCCTGGTCTGAACTGTTTACTTACACCTATGGACTTCCATGTTCTTGGCTGGGACCCCAGCCCAGGGGAGTGGCCTATTGCAAGGTCCTGGTGCCCAGCTTGTTGTGAGCTCAGTTTTCCTCTTAGGCGCCATGTTGATGTTGGCTCTCACACTGGTGCTGAGCCGTCTGAGTGGCAGGTGTCAATATTCATGTTTACCAGGAGTCCCCCAGATGCTCCACTTAGCTTTCCTGCTGCTTCCTTCTGGGCTCCTTCTACCTGGCAGGGTCCAGCCAGTGGGATCTCAGGATGAGCAGTGAAGCAAACTGAGGATTTACAGCACATTCTGGAGACTTTTAGTGAGGCGGTATTCAGAAGGAGAGATGAGTTCTGGGAATGGCGATGAAGGAAAAAGTAATTTGATGACCCGGGTGTCACCAAGTATTTCTGACTGTGCATACTAACAATAACTCAACGCATCCAGAAGGGACTTAATTTTTTAATATCAGGAGACGTTCCCATTCCCTCTGTGTGGGGGACTAGTGTGCAGAACGAATTCTTGTGGAAAGAACAATCAAGAATGGAGAGCAGCCAGCGTCAGCGACCCTAAGGGCACGGCAGGCAGAAGAGACAGCAGCAACAGCAATAAGGTGAACGTGAGGACTGCTGAAGAGACAAGCCTGCGCAGCAAGCAGTTCTCCGGGGCGAGTCGAGCTAGCACCCCCAGGACAGGATACACTTTCAGAGCAGCTTAACTAAGCAGAGTGGTTAATGAGCGGGCTCTGAACTCAAGTGGCTTATTCGGAGATGAGTGTCCGCAGTGAGCAGAGAACACTGAGCCTAGCCTGTGATGCCTGCTTTTCTCTCCCTCCTGACCCTCCTCAGCTTGTCTTTGTCTCTGTGCGCGTTCATATCAGTTCTACGACACCCGAGGGCACAGATGTGGCTTTCCTATCTATTGTGAGGTAACTCAATCTGATTAGACTTATAGCAGAAGTGAGGTTCGCAGAATGTTTGTTTTTCAAATCTGACAGTGGTCATGCTAAATGAGTCAAAATCTAATATTGGCTCTTGTTGCTAATGTTAAACTGAGAGAAAAAGAAACCCATGCAGGATATGTGCAAATCCTCCCACATTCCCAGAGGAGTTTCATATTGATGCTGCTCCTGCCCGGTGTTTCTTGTGTCATCTGTGCCCAGCAGCAATAGTGACACATTTTATATAGCTGCCTATAGACCACAGGCAGAGTCCAACACAATGCCCCCTGTAGGAGGAAACAGCACCTAAGTTTCTTGTTGCTATCCGCCTGTATGAGGTACCCAGCCAAGCACCTTGCCACCTGCCTCTCTGTTCAGTGAAAGGGAGCATCCGGTTACCTTCCGACTTACCTTCATTATTGTCACTGGCTAGTCAACGCCAGCCTCCTGCAGCTCGGCCACTCCAAGATCCTGGATGAGTAAAGGCATGATCATCTCCAAACTGGATGCCGGAGTCTCATGCTCTGTGCTCCACTCCTAGCGGCGTAAGTCTGATACACCATGGCACTACCCACAGAGAGTGAGTGCTCTTTCTAGGAGGAGTGTGCGTTCCCTGTAGCCCCACTTTCTAGACTAGCTAAACGAATCATGATTATAACAACATTTACATCTTTTTTTCCTCCCTCACTTCATGCCCAACTGTAAGTTTCATGTTGGAAAATCCAGTTTCCCCGGAGGCCACATGTTTAAGGGCATCGAGGATGCCCCCAAAGCACATGGTGCTTGGCAGTTCTGCCTATGGGTGTCTTTGAACCATTCCTCAGGAAGCAATACGTGGTGGAACACCAAGAAGCTGGGGGCTCTGCTGAATAGCCAGGCAGCCATCCCTCCACTGAGGGTGTGGATGGGCACACAGCTGTGTTCTCTGGAAGTCAAGCAAACCCCACGAGCCACGATACCGCAGAAATGTCTGTCCAAAGGCAGAGAACAGCTACAGGCTGGAGTTGAGTAGCAAGACTGGGAGGGACCAGGGTTATCAAACCTTAGGGTAAAGAATCTACATCAGGGATGGCAATGCTTAATGAAAGGGTCTGGGCAGCTTACCAGACTCTAGGGTCAGGGGTTTCAGAGTGACAGCAGACAGACGGGAAGCTTCTGTAATGGGTCTCAGGCTATAAATGAATTTCACACTACACTTATGTTGGATAAAACTCTGTATGTCAAGGCAAAGGAAACATGAAGTAAGAATAAAGGACAGGGGAATTAATAAGGGAATTGTGTCAGCTATAACACATGACCAAGAACCACTGACTGGCATTTGTAAAATTCCTAGTAGAGAAGACTTTAAACTGTGTAGAGTAAGCTCTACAGCAAGGATGTCATAGGAGCTAAATCAACACCAAAAGGAAATTCCCCCAGCTCTCTGAGGAAAAAAAAACCTGAAAAAATATTCAAAAGCATCAATCATGGCCATTAAATGCAGCTAAGCCCATCCAAGCTCCATATCAACAATGGAAAGATGGTGCTATAGCTCAGAGGTAGGGCACATGGTCAGCAGGTGTAAAGTTCTAGGTTCCACCTCTGGATAGCTCCTACTGCCAAACAACAATTGCTTGTTTGCACAAAAAAGCAGACAATACACCCCGCCCCCGAAAAAATTCATAATCTGTGAAATGTCACTATAAGGTATAACTCAATAAAAGTCAAACTTTATAAAAAAAAATGGTAAACTTGAAGAAGCTCAGAGTGTATCTTAGTGGTGGGTATTTGATTATTTGGAATGTATGTAATATGCTTGTTCATTAAAGGGCAAAAGGATCCACTTATCAATTCACCAATATAAGGTAGATGCTCAAAAGCTAAAACTCCACTACACAGATAGCTGATATGAAATATTAGACACATTACCCTTAAGTCACTAAATCCTACTGTCAGGATTTGTAACCATCATACAGGTGGTATTTCTTCTAAAACAGAATAGAAATACAACTCTATAGACTTACCAGGGTTCTTTGTGCTTTAGAGATGGGAAAGCTGCTAAAAAAAAAAAAAAAAAAAAAAAAAAAAGACCACAGAATTAAGACAAGACATCCAGAGAGGCAGGAAGGAGAGGCCCCTCTACCAAGGTTCAAGTACTATATCAGAGCTGAGGTAGATAAAATTCAGGAGCCAGGGAGCTGGGCTAGAGATTCCAAGAGCAAAGTGTCAGGGATACATGGCCATGTCGATGAGGGGGTGATGTTTCCAGACAGGTACCTTGGACTAACTGATGCTCTCTGTTGCTGTGACAACTGGTTGCTGTTGAACAGCAACACTGCAGCTTCGTCTCACACCCTCACAGAATTAGCATCAGATAGGGTAAAGATGTAACAGGAGAAAGCATACTACAAACACCTTAACACATCACAAAGAGGGGAAGGTCTTGATGGTAGTCATGGCTGAGATGAGTTCTTCCAATGCCACACACATACACACACACACACACACACACACACACACACACACACACACACACACACACAAAGCCCACAACGAAAGAGAAAAGACGGGAAAATTTGACTGCACCAAATATTGCTGTGTGAAAAATGTGAAACTGGAAAATCCTCACAACTATTAGTGAGATATTAGAGAGCACGTAGAGACACTCGCATACGCATACGTGTAAGCACAGACAATCTCCTTTTGTGCTAAAATGCACAAAAAAAATATATGAACGTTGATCTACAGGTTAAAAGAATCCTAGTAACTTACACGTACATGAAAGCTGTCACATTTAAGGAGTGTAAAGTGCCACTGAGCAGTTCTGTTACTGGCTTGTAAAAGTAAAACTTCTGATAATACCAGGCATGGAAATGTGGTGATGGGATGAGCAGGAAAGTGAGAGGGCGTGACTGACAGAAGCGAGAGTGAGCGGTGGTTTACTTGCAGGTCGAAGGAGGAGAAACCATGTAGCACAGGGAGGGTCATGGGTGCTTCGGAATGTAATCTGCAGATAGTAGCAAGTTTGAAAATGTGCGCAGCCAGCAGTTCCATTTCTAGTCTAATTTTCACTCAAGAACATGCATGTGTCAGGTACTTATTTCAGCAGTATTTAAAAGTGATAATTAGAAATAATTAAACACCCTGTCTCAAAACTTTGTATATAAGGAAGTGGATAAATTAAAAAGGAGATGTGTAAATATACAGAATGGTAGGTGACTAATGGCACGGTGATGGCTCGGTTAGCTAAGGCTTGCTTTGCAGAGACAAGGAAATGTTCAATTTGAGCCTCACAGCCCACATTATAAACAGTCTGTCCTTCAGTGCTTGTATTCCTAGCACTGGGGAGCAGAGACAGGCAAGTCTTGGGATAGATAGCCAAGGTCTTGCTGTGGGATAATTCTTCTGTATGCTGTGATAAGTATTACTCACAATGGTGGATAGTAAAGCTGATTTGGCCTATAGCAAGGCAGAAGATGTCTAGGCAGGAAAGCAAAATTGAAAATATGGAGAGGAAGAGGGACATAGCCAGAGAGAGAGAGAGAGAGAGAGAGAGAGAGAGAGAGAGAGAGAGAGAGAGAGAGAGAGAGAGATATGCAGTCAACTGCCAGGGAAGTAAGATGAAAGAGGACAGGTAATGCCACTAGCTATGTGGCAAAATATAGATTAATAAAAATGGGTTAATTTGAGTTGTAAGAGCTAATTATTAATAAGCCTGAGCTATTTGTGTGTTTATTTGAGACAGGGATGTCAGGAGAAAAGAAAAGCTCCACCTCCGTTTACTCAGTCTAGTGTATTTGGTGAGCTCTAATGGAGGCCTTGTCTAAAACAAATAAATAAAAAATAAATAAAAATTTTTAAAAAATGAACAGAACCGGAAGGATAATGCCATGGCTATCCTGTGACCTCCACATGCAAGCATGAGTGTATTAGCACATGCACAAACATACATATATACACAAAAATAAACGGGACCTGAACAGCAATACATGTATGCATGTTTGTTCTAGCATATGCAAAACATACATAGACATACAAAAGTAAATGTGTACATTTGTGCACTAGGACGTGTGAACATATATATATATGTACATATATACATATATATGTATGCAAAAATAAATAAATTGGGTAATATTTTCACACATCTTCCTTTTTTCCTTTATTCCTTTCACATTAATTTAAATTTTTTGCGTATGTGTGTTCCTAATGTACTCACTTGGATATTTTCCAAATTTCATCATTTGTTATTGTTTAATAAGGTGATTCAAAGCAGATCTTTTGTATAGATAAGGGCCTTTTGAGGAGCAGCTTTTCTGTTTTCCTTCTTTCTTTCTGGATACATTTTGCATTTGTCTGAGTGATGAAGAGTTATTTTGGCATCCTTTGTGGTTAGTGTCCTGTGTGTACCAGTCACTGCAAAGCTGCTTTCTGCACTTCAAAGTTGTGTAAATGTTTCCTTCTGCACAATATCTTCAGTGTCTATGACTTGTATGAATGCAAAACTCCCATTTATACTGCACGCATGGCTACGTGTGCTATTCAAATATGTCCTTATTTATTCTGAGCCAATTATAATAATGACTATCAACAATTTTGTGAATTTGCTAAATTCATCTTCCATTGTTGTTGATTTTTGTTATTTACAGGTTGTCATCTTATTAATGTCGCCAGAGAAATAAATCAGGAATTAGACCATAAAACATTTCTAAGGTATTTCTTCATGGTTAGACAATTATTGATCTTAGAAATAGGGCCACAAATATTCAAATATTAAAAAATAACTAAAATAATAAACAGACTGATGGGAGATGTCATTCTGTAAATATGTTGGCCAATAGGAAGGCAAGATAGGCGGGACTAGGAGACAAGGAAGATTCGAGGAAGTAGTAAGGAGGAGTCAGTATGTAGAGACTGGACAGAGCAGAAGGCTGGTCCCTCTCTCCGGTAAGGTAAGACCACGTGGAAGTACTTAGATTAATGGGTTAATATTTAAGACAGAGCTAGCCAATAAGAAACTACTAAGTGGCCTATAGCTTTATCTCTAATACAGAGTCTCTGTGTGTTATTTGGGGCTGGCACAGCTATGGGTCCAGGCCTGCAGGGAAAACATACTCTTAACAACAAAGAACCCATATAATGGTCATATAAAGGATTACACACACACACACACACACACACACACACACACGTTAGGTTAGACAAAATTCACAGTATGAAAGAAAGTCCAGATGATTATAATTGACTTCCTCTGACAAGCAGCATCACAGGGACAAGGATATAAACATTTAAGATTCTCAGTTTCAAAGGAAGAGAGGCAGCCTGGCCGCTCCGTGCTTCCCCAGCACCGCTTGCCTCCTGACACTTGGGTATCCTCAGTGTGTAGCCAACACAGCCCCTGTAAGCCCTTCATGCAGTGGGGTGAGATGCTGTGTGGATAAAGATGACTGAAGTGCCCATGAGGGATGCGAGACCCACGTGATAAACGATAATGCTGAGTCCCATAAATAATTTAAAATTCTTAGGACAAATATTTACTTGTCTTTAATTTAAAAAAAGGGGGTTCTTACAAGTCAATAAAAAGAAATACAAATGTGTCGCGGAAGAATCAGCAAACAAATAGCAAATAACATGAAATAAAAGTCAAATATGAGGGACGTGTGAATGTTGCCAAGTAAATATGTAATAATAAATGAATAAGTATTGGGAACATAGCGATGAAAACCGTATTAAGAGGATGATTGGTAGGGTGCGGTGGTGCCTGCCTACAGTTTCAGGACATAGGCAGTAGAGGCAGGAAATCAGACATTTAAAGCCGGCATTGGACTTACAATGAGACTCTGCCTCAACAAAGTAAGACTAAAATAAAACAAAACTGCAGTTGAATCCTATTGGAATATGTCTTCATTGAAAAGTCTTGCCTTCATTGTGCCAGCATGAGCACATACTTCGCCACTTGAATTAAAGATAGTGTCAATTCCTTTCTGAAGCTTTTTTTTTTTTTTTTTTTTTCTGGAAACCTCAGAAGGAGGCATGCAGTTTGTTTGTGAAGTCCCAGTCCAGTGTTAGAGCTTTATCCTAAGGAAACAAGCACACAGACAAAACGAGGGTTTTACAACTGATGACGCCACGGTGGTACCTGTCCGCTACACCAGCACTTGGCGACTGCAAGTTTGAGGCCAGCCAGAGTCACACAGGGAGCTTCGTCTCAGCACACAAACAACAACAACAAAAACAAACGTCTTGGTGTGGTTGTTGTAGGAAAAATAAATTAATTATATAGCCCATCACAAGTGGTTATCAAAGTAGATTAAATATAAATTGCTATTTAAGTATCAATGATGATTTTGAAGTGTGTTATTTTTTGAAATAAGTAATATTATATTGCTTAGATGGTATAATAGACAATTTGATAGTCAAGCTATGAAATCCTATATTACCAGTGCTCATAATAATCCCACTTTGTTAAGAACAGTTTTTATCAGACATAGTAATGCAGGCCTATAACCCTAGTGCCAGGAAGATATAGAATTCAAATTCATCTTCCACCACATACTAAGTATGAAGACAGTATGGGTCACATGAGACCCTGTCTAAAAATAAATGTCAAATAAAAAGTTTGTATGAAAGCATACATTGCAAAAAAGTGATTGTTATTAATAAAAGTACCAGTTTATGTGAAAATGAGGGTAGTTACACGCTTACGTTGCTACAATAAAGTTATTATACCTATAATTTAAAAATGATTAAATAATGGCAAGATTATGTAAGAAGGGGTAATATATGCCTTGTTAATATTTAGTTTTAGTAAATATTGTGTACTGTTTGCTGCCTTTCAATTGTAGCAAACAATATGTTCTTTAAAGTTGGACCATGCTTAACTCACTGGGCTGCAAAACTAAAAGTGCTGTAGTAATACTAAATAATCAGGTTGACGTAGAGTACTTTTAGGAACTCTTTTTTTGTTATTATACCTGAAAAATATAATAGTAGCTCTCTTTGAGTCCATTGGCGACTGAGACATAGGTGGCTTATTGGATGGTTAAGAGCCAGAGTTTGAATCTGACGACCATGTACAAGCCAGCCAGGCAGGCATCTTTGCTGAGACAGGCAGTCTTTCCTCAGGGCCAGCTGGCTTGCTCAACTGTGAGGGCTCGACTCTCCAAGGGACCCTGCTTCAATAAATAGAGCAGGGAATGGCTAAAGAAGACGTTCAATGTTAACTTTTGGCCTCCATATGTGTATGAGCCACATAGTAGTATAAACACACACACACACACTTTGCAGAGTCAGTATGTGACTGTGTGTGTTCATGTGGATAAATATGTTAGGGCTGAGTGGGGAAACCAAGCACATGTATGAACATGCTTAGAGAGGGCCAGATGTGGATCTTGGATGTCACTCCTCAGGAACTGTCTGTCTTGTTTCGCTTATTTATTGCTTTTCATGGTTGCTGGTCTGGAACCAGATAGGCTAGGCAGACTGGCTAGGAGGCAAGCTCAAGGGGTCTCCCTGTCTCCAGTTTCCAGAAGCAGAGTATAAACTAGGCTATATAGCACTGTACTTAACGTGTTTTAGGTAACGGGGATCCAACTCATACTTGAATGGCAAGCATTTCACGCGCTGGTTTTTTTCCCCTCCAGCCCTTACATTAAAATTTTAATTATAAGCTCAACCTGAGTTTATACTAAGATATAAGATGTATGGGAGTTATTTTAAGAGTGTATAGCCAATTTACAGATTGGTTTTAATTAAACAATGTCGTGCTTTTGATTTCGGCGATGAAGTATACAGGAACTGGAAAGGAATTGCTGCTCTGTCTACCAACAAAAGTCTGAATGTTCTAACATTAGCAGCTTTTTTGAGGGGGTGGGGAAGGCTACACTTCTAAGAAGTGTAGAGGTGTTGAGGTTCACAACATGTGGAGGCCTGCTTGGTGGCGCTGATGCTGTAGGGTGCCAGACCTGCCAGGGGCAACAGGGGTGTCACAGTCTACCTCTGCCACCTGAATCTTCAGGTCAGGAACCTCCAACCTGGTGAAGGTTCACTGCAGAAAACAGATTGAGGCCGAGTCAGAAGGCAGCAGAATTGTGTTATTACAGAGACAGGTGAAAATGCTACATGCTGTAGATTTAAGTGGATGAAGTGGCTGCCTTAGTCAGGGTTTCTAGTGCTGTGGAGAGACACCATGGCCACAGCAACTCTTATAAAGGAAAACATTTAATTGGGGCCAACTTGGTTTCACAGGTTTAGTCCATAATCATCGTAACGAGAAACAGGGCAGCATGCAGGCAGACACAGTGCTGGAGAAGGAGCTGTGAGTTCTACATCTTGATGCCCAGGCAGCAGGGAGCGACTGTGTGTCACACTGAGCATAGCTTGAGCATAGGAGACCTGGAAGCTGGCCTCCCACAGTGACACACTTCCTCTGACAAGGTCACACCTGCTCCAACAAAATCCACACCTCCTAATAGTGCCACTCACTTTGGGGGGTGGTCATTTCCTTCAAACCGTCACAGTGACCAAGTGCCTTCATGGTCACTTAGTGATTTCTAGCCTTTAAATCTACATTGCTCAGGGAGTAAAAGGCAATGATTACACGTTTCGAAATTCAAGTGAAAACACAAATGGGTTTACTTACTTTCCTTACATCAGGAATTTTATTTCTTCCATCACAGAAATGTAAGGTTGTTGGCGAGGTAGGATGCTGAGGGTTAGAGAGGAGAGAGGCACAGGAAGTGGGTCAAGTGGAAGGTCAAACAAGTACCTTTTAGTCCCTAAGCAAGTACAGGGGTGCCGGTTATGGAGATGTCACTTAGAGAAGGGAGTACTGCACCTGCAGAGGACCTTGACTGTGTTAGTTTTGATGGTACTCTTGACTCTCGGGTACAGGAGATGCCAACAGAGACTTGGAGTGAAAGGCATCTCTTTCTTCACAGTTTTTTTTTTGGGGGGGGGTCTGGCATCAGAGTTATAAACTCTTGGAATGCTTCCATCAGATTTGAGAGAACCGCTGGAGGACTAGCTTGAGGGGGAGAGAATCCCAAGGCACTCAGTCTTGGAAGATGGCCCACGTGTTTCTGGGTTTCCCCTCTGGAAGTGCCACATGGTTCTCAGCGGGGAGGTCTGAAGATTCCCCTGTGGTTTAAGTAGGAACAGGGGGAAATGGACTATGAGGATACATGCCTACAGCCTGGGACCCGGGACTTGCTTTGTACAAAGATTATTCTCCAAAGAAAGTACTTGACTGGAGCCTAGGAAGAACAGAAGTCCGCCTGCCTCGCAATAAGGAGTTAAAAATAAAAATTAAAAAGAAGAAAAGGAGAAAGGAAAAACCAGCTTTGAGAAACAACAGCAATTGTGAAAGATTATAACTCTAGGGACAGACCCTAGAGTTCCAACATGTCTGATCTGACCACTCACCCCAAAGAAGGCAAATGGAAATAAGAACGAAAAGGTAGGTAGGAGGGGTAAATCAACAGGGCTTCTTGGGTAGATGCAAAGTCTGTAGGCTGTCATCAGCCTGAGGTTTAAACACAGAAGGAGTTGGCACAGTTGAGAGCTGTGAATTCTGAAGCAGTCCTGGTCGGATTATTGTATTTCAGTTCTGGTTCCTTTGTGTGTTCTGTTCTCCAGTTAAGAAAGCCTGATCACTTGAGATCATTCAAGTCCCTGGAGACGATTGTCCCTGCTTGGGGGTATCTGTCTGCAAGGCTCTGCTGTCCCGAGATTCCCAAGTGGCAGCAGTCTTAGGACACTGGCTAGAGATATTGAGGAACATTTTGTAGTACTGGAAGAGGACATTATACAGGTTGGGATTAAGTCACTTCAGTTTCTCTTCTTTGTACATTTGAGATTGATTAAGCATTAAGATTGTCAGTTTGTAGACAGATAGGTGAGAGACAAAGTTTGAAATTGGGAAAAATAAATGGTTCATTTATTCCTCTAGTTTTAATGGATGCCGAGTGTGTGTGTGTGTGCCATAGGATTATCTTGAGTGTGTCATTCAGGAATGTCACACACTATTTTTTAGACAGGTCTCTCATTGGTCTGGAACTGCTAGGCTGGCTGCCCAGGACACCCCAGGAATCTATCTATGTCTACTTCTCAGCTCTGGGATTGCAAGTAACATTTTTCAGCTTCGACTTTTATGCTTTGTTTTATTTAACTTGGTTTCTGGGGATCAAACATAATTCCTCATGCTTGCAAAACAAGTAGTTCACTGACTCAACCATTTTCCTGGCTCAGTAATTTCCTCCTGTACATTGCACGGGGTTAAGGAAGAGAGACTCTTCACATATTGTGGTCCTGATCCAGAAGAGCTAGGAAAACTGGATGTTCACATATTGAAACAGCTTCATTAATGCAGACTTAAATAGGTGCCTGGCCCACAGTTAAGCAGATAGGCACACACAAAATGAGGACAGGTTGTATGGGAAGATTGAATGTTCACATTTGGAGGGATGAAATTGGATCCATAATCTATCACCCTGCACAAGTAATAACCTCCAAATTGTTTAAATACTACAGTGGGAAACATGGAATGCTAAAACTTCTAAGAGAAAACACAGGCCTACATACAAGATAGGTATAAGAAAGGGCTTTCTGCATAGGATTCCATTCATTCTGAAATAAAGACCATCGATTGACAAATGAGACCTCACAGGATTAAAATGCTTCTGAACAGCTAAGCGATTATTCAGCTGATGGATGGGGCTGCCCACAGAGTGGGAGAGAAGCTTTGCCAGCTATACATCCAATAGAGGATTAATTTCCATAATACACAAAGAACTAAAACACAATACAAAACAAAAAACAAAATTTGGACTTTGGGTTCTCGCAAGAGGAAATAAAACCAGCTAACAGTATCTTAAAGTGTTCATTGTTCTTAGCCGTTAAAGGGAGACAAATTAAGACTACTTTGAGATTTTCGTTTCATTTTAGGCCAAATGGCTAAGATCAAGAAGTCAGCTGGCAACAAGTGTTGGAGGGAATGCTGGGAAAGGGGAACCCTTATTCACCATTGGTGGTATTGCAAACTGGTGCAACGACTATAGAAATTTGTGTGGAGACTTCTCAGAAAGGTAGAAGTAGACCTAGCATATGATTCAACTGTAGCACTCTTTGGCGCATGCCCAAAGGGCTCAGTGTCCTCCAGGACAGGTGCTTGTTTGCTCATGCTCATTGCTGCTCTACTCACAGTCCCTAGGGAGAGGAGGCAGCCTATGTGTCTATGGACTGATGAGTGGATAATGAAAACGTGGAGCATATGCACAATGGAATTCTTCTCAACCACCAAGAAAAGCGAAATATTCAGGTAGTAAATGAAACCGAGGAAAGCTGAGCCAGAAAAACAATGCTGCACGTTCCCTCTTATGTGTGGACCCAAGCTCCAAATCCTTAGTCTTGAGTAAAAAACCTCAAGGGACCACAGAAGACAGAAAAGTGGAAAAAGTCTATCGTGGGAGAGTGAGGGAAAGGGAACTTCAGAGAGGAGCATAGATGAACACAATTGCTACGAAGGGGTAAAGGGGACAAAGCACGCGGGCCTTAGCTGGGTAAAGGGGGGTAGTAACACAGAAGGAGATGGAGGGAGAAGGCATAAATGACACCAAGGATATTTGAAAAGGCCATAGTGAAACATACCATGTTGTGATATTTATTAAAATACACATTATATACTTACAAACAATAATATATTTGGCACATGAAGTGCCAATAGCATAGACCATTTAACAACAAAAACCTTGTACCAAGCAAGGAAGGAATTCCTCCAACCTGTTGATTGGGTGTATCCTAGAGACCCCCAAGTCGATATAGGTTATTGTCATTTTTTTTCTTGATTGCCTTCCAGAAATTAAAAATAACACCCTGTTGCTAAAGACATCACACATTTCAAACATAAGAGTTTAGAGTAATAAAGCCAGTGCCAACTCAGAAGTCTGTTTCTTGATGCTAGGTCTTATAGTTTCAGAAGGTGTTATGCAAGCTGCCAAAGGAGAAAAGTAATCAATACCCTTACCCAACTGTAGAGCCTGTAAGCCACGGCAATGACTAACATGGCAAGATGTTTTCAAGGGTGCAATAGTTGCATATTTATCTTGGGCTAACCAACAGCTGTCTGGTTAATCTTAAGGCCAACTCAATAGGAGGGGACTCATTTCTGGCACAGGTGTCCATGGATGGAGAGGTCCTAATCTTAGAGGAGAACCTGCTTCTGCCATTTTCCTAAACCAATGTATGGTGATTTGAATATGTATGGCCGGCTCCCATAGACTCATGTGTTTGACTGACTGGTCCATAGGAAGTGACACTATTTGGAGTAGGTGTAGCCTTGTTGGAGGAAGTGTGTCACTGTGGAGGTAGGTTTTGAGGTCTCATGTATGCTCTAGGCATACCCAGTGTGACAGTTCACTTTCTATTGGCTGTGGGTCAAGATGTAAAGCTCTAAGCTCTTTCTCCAGCACCGTGTCTACCTACATGCTGCCATGCCTTTTGTCATGATATTAATGGACAAAATCTCTAAAACTATAAACCACCCCCAGTTAAGTGTTTTCCTTTATAAGCATTGCCGTGGTCAAGGTGTCTCTTCACAACAATAGAAACCCTAGGACACAATGGAATTTCTAACTGTATTCTAAATACTTTTCCTATACATACCCACAGACAAACACATCTTTTACCATTCATTGAAAAAACTTTTTCCTGAAGCACTGTTCAAATATATGTAAAATAAATGAAAGCAGTAGCCCCTGGCATTATCCTGTCTTGGTTTCCTCATGAGCTCAGGAGAAGCATGAATTGATCAGCAAAACAAATGTGGTTTTGTTTTTCCAGGTTTACTTTTAACAAAATCAGTTCTAAGTAGCTGCTGTAACCACATGCCCTTTCTGTACTGAAACAATCTATAGAGGCACTATCAATGAACTTCATAGACACTTAACTCTTAATGACTTGCTAAAAGCTGCTCCTTTGCCAAAAATCCTTTACTCAACTCACTGGAAGATGAAGCCAGACCAGGGAAGAGTAAAGAAGAAAGAGAAGAGGGAGGAAAAACCAAAGAACCAAATAAATAGCATAATGATGGACATCCTTGTCAACCCGAGCAGAAGTGCACTATCCACTCTGCACTGATAGGGAACCTGGGGCCTCAAGTTTGATAATCAGGTGGTCTGCCTCAGAGCTACACACTAAGGTTGAAGAACTGTCCTTGCATTCAAGACTGAACCAGAGAATACAAATACTGTGGAAACTATTGCTTTGCACATCACCAAACATAACAGTCTTTTCTCATTATTTCAAACAAGGGAATCAGGTTCTTGTTACACCATCTTAGCTGGAAGCAAACTGCAACTTGAGTTGTAGCACGCGAAGAAACAAAAAGTTAAAATGAGGATTCAGGAGTAGACAGATGTCTGATAAAGTAGTAACTGTTTTATGGAGTGGTAATTGCACAGTTTGGGTCTTGGTAAATGAGGTCATTCACTATAAAAATGTTTCCAGGGGCTGGTGATACGGCTCATAGACAAAGTGCTTGCTATACAAGCAAGAGGGCCTGAGTTTCTTCAAGGGACTATGGTGGACACATATGATAGCAGCACTGCTAGAAGGAGGGAGGTATATCCAGGGTACTCACTGGCTAACCAGTCTAGTTTGGACAGCAAACTCTAGGTTCAGCGAGAGACCTCAGAAGTAAGATAAAGAGCTATAAAGGCAATCAACATTGACATCTGGCTTCTGAATGTGTGCTCATATGCACGCGCGCACGCGCGCGCACGCACACACACACACACAAATAAGAAAATTATGAGTACTTTAAGATGTACATAATATTGAAAAAAGCCAGCATTCAACACATTAAATGATCGGGGGGGGGGGGGATATTCCAAAAAGGAAATGCAGCCTACTAAACTGAGAAATTCTGTGGTTACATTAAAATTCAGAATCTAAATATATGAAGACAGAGTTGTTGTCCTGGAGATTAAACCTAGAAAATCACTCCCAAGTCTGTACAAAGAGAAGATGAAATAAATCCATGACAGTTTTATAGCTATAAAACTACGAAATAATTAGTGCAAGACCTTGTATCCAAGGTAATATCCTGAAAGAGAATTGAGAACCACAAGGTTGACTATATGTTCTCTACTACATACTTTAGGCATGGTAGCTCAGACTAAATACTCATAGAGGCAAGAACAAATAAAAGCAAGCCACACCCAGACTGTCCATGGGAGTCAGGCACAGCACCACCTCAAAGGAAATAATACGTTTTTAAACTTAAGGTCAGTTTTGCTTTTTACTAACATGGAGAGAAAGGGTACTTAGCAGTTATCGTGTATGAGATTTGGAATCACGGTAAATGGTCACACTCACACCATGTTGTAAGATAAAAGGAGAACATCATTCCTGCCTTAAGTGTGAAGCCCTGCGAACCGAGGTATGTTAATGTATAATTCACAAGATCATTCAGTCAACATGTATGCAATATACCTTGATAAGCATTAGCATTTAAATGGATTGTTTTATCTAATTATCTGCTATTTACTTGTCTTAGCTCAAATTGTCTTCTGGCTGTACCTCAGAGCTCTAGCTAGTGTCATGACTACATTCTTCTTATCTCATTGCTTCATGCATTTGGCAACAGGGACTCGGCCACTCTTTACCATCTCTGCTGACTCAGAAGTCATGCATGCTCTTTTCTCTAGTGAAGGCATCCCCCATACTGAAAAGATGGTTAGCAGTTATTAAATGTATAAATATTAAGACTGCCAAATACTTAAAGAGTCTTTGAATAAATGCCAGAAAAAAATTAAAGATTTCTTTGTTTCATTCCTGGACCCAATGACTGTGATTTTGGGTTTTATTACTACATAGCATTAAATCTTAAAATATCAACTATTTCATACTTATAAAACCTTTATTTTTAATATGTGAATCCAGTGCTATAACAAGAATTCTAGGTTTTTGAAGTCTTGCTTTAGGTGAAATGGTTTCCTTGTTATTGGTTAAAACATTTCCCAGGGCCATTCACTTCTCTGATGCAAGATAGTGGTTTTGATTTCTCTCAGTTCCCTGATCCAGTACTTCTGATCAGTGTACAAATCTCCTAGAAAGAGTCCCTAATACACATTGCTACTTACTCTTCCATGTTGACTTTGTGCCCTACAACTTTGCAGAAAGGATTCACCATAAATAACAATTGTTTGTTATAGAAATTACTATAAATAACTATCTCTATACATAAACAATAGTTGTTATGCATAGCAATTGTTATATTGATTGTTCTGGTAAAGTCTTCAGGGTCTTTTAAAAAAAATCATGTCACCTGCAAAAGAAGGTTATTTCATTTCTTTCTTTCATATTTGTGGGCATTTCCTTTTGTTTTCTTATATTATTGGTCTAGCTAAGATTTTGGGAACTAACTGGATGACTAGAGAGTATGAGTATGTTTTTCTCATTTCATATTCTAGAGGAATAGTGTCAAACTCCCCCATTTTGGTATAACGCTAGCTATAGATTTTTTTCTTCCGTGATGTTCCCTCTGTCCCTAGTTTACTTAGCAATTGGGTCCTGAGGGACAGTTGACCTTCATCAATGGCCATTCCATATGAGCAGAGGGAATCACTGTAACTTCCATCCTTAAGAATGTGGAGGTGTTGCATTACATTTGTTGTTTTGCATATGTTGCTCCAAAACTTGCACTCCTGGAATGAAAACAATTTGGTGATGGAATATGGTTTTCTTAGTGTTCCTGAATTCCCTTTGCTAGAACGGTATTGAAAATTTTTGCATCAAGGAAGCTGGTTTATGGTTTCTTTTTGGTTGCTGTGTGCTTCCCAGGGTAACGCTGGATTTAAGGGATTAGTGTACCGCCATTTCTTCCTTTCTGTCTCATGAGGCAGTGTGAGGAACACTGACATTAGGTTTTTTACGGGTTTGCTAAAATTAGGCAGTTGATGAATATGGTTCTGGGCTCTTCTTTATTGAAGAGTTTTTAAAATTATAATTACAATCTTGATGATTAAGATATGTTAGTTTATATCTTCCTGATTAAGTTTTGGTAGGTCATATGTGTGTAGGAATTTCTCCATTTCACCTGTATTTTCCAGTAGTTTTGATACATACGTTTTCAAAGTTTTCCTAATGTTTTTATGAATTTTATTGTAATCTCAGTCCCCTCACCCTCCCATCTTCTCCTATCACCCCCACCAAACTCCAGCTCATCCCCTTTCTGCTCCCCAGGGAGGGTGAGTTCTTCCATGGGGAGTCTTCAAAATCTGTCATAACATTTGGGAAAGGGTCTAGGCCCTCCCTCATGTTTCTAGGCTGAGAAAGTATCCATCTATGTGGAATGGGCTCCCAAAGTCCATTTGTATACTAGGGATAAATACTGATCCATTACTAGAGGCCCCATAGACTGCCCAGTCCTCTTAACTAATACCATGTTCAGGGGGTCTGCTCAATCCTATGCAGGTTTCCCAGCTATCATACTAGGGTGCATGAGCTCCCCCCTTCTTCAGGTCAGCTGATTCTCTGGGTTTCTTCAACCTGGTCTTGACCCCTTTGCTCATTACTCCTACCTATCTGCAACTGGATTTCAGGAGTTTGGCTAGTGTTTAGCTGTGGATATCTGCTTCTGTTTCCATCAGCTACGAGATGAAGGCTCTATGATGGCATAAAATGTTGTAGTCAATCTCATTATTGTAGAAAGGCATTAAAGGTATTGCTTAGATTATTAGTTGGGTTCATCCTTGTAGATCTCTGGACATTTCCCTAGGTTGCTTCCAGGTTCTGACTATTACTAATAATGCTGCTATGAACATAGTTGAACAGACGTTCTTGTTGTATGAATGTGAATCTTTTGGGTATATGCCCAAGAGTGGAATTGCTGGATCTTGTGATAGACTGATTTCCAATTTCCTGAGGAACCGCCATACTGATTTCCAAAATGGCTGTACAAGTTTGCACTCCCACCAGCAGTGGAGGAGTGTGTCTCTTTCTCCACATCCTCTCCAGCATAGTCTGTCATTGGTGTTTCTGATTTTAGTCATTCTGATAGGAGTAAGATGGCATCTCAGAGTTGTTTTGATTTGCATTTCCCTGATGGCTAAGGATATTGAGCACTTTCTTAAGTGTCTTTCAGCCCTTTTAGATTTCTCTATTGAGAATTCTCTATTCAGTTCTGTACCCCACTTTTTAATTGGATTATTTGGTACTTTGGTAACTAGCTTCTTGAGTTCTTTGTATATTTTGGAAATAAGCCCTCTGTCAGATGTGGGGTTGCTGAAGATCTTTTCCTATTCCATGGGCTTTCATTTTGTCTTGTTGACTGTGTCCTTTACCTTACAGAAGCTTCTCAGATTCAGGATGTCCCATTTATTAATCATCAAACTCAGTGTCTGTGCTACTGGTGTTATGTTCAGGAAGCTGTCTCCTGTACCAATTCGTACAAGGATTCCTCCCACTTTCTCTTCTAAGAAGTTCAGTGTGACTGGATTTATGTTGAGGTCTGTGATCCAATGGACTTAAGTCTTGTGCATGGCGATAGATATGGATCGATTTGGTTAGTTTGTTTAGATGTTTTTCACTCAATACTTTGTTTGATTGATTTTCTGTATTAAACATCTCCATGTCATTAATCTTGGATCCAATCTTCATTATTTCTTTAGTGTTTGAGTTGTTCCTTTTTTCCCGAGACCATGAGGTTTGTCATTAAGAATTTGGTGAGATAGATCACTGTGATTTTTTAAATGTAAACTCTCACACATGCAAACTTACTCCTTTAAAGTGGATCCTGATGGTTTTGATACTTGGTTCTTTTATTTTCATTTGATTCTAACAATTTGCATCCCTCACCACTAATGGCCCTCACATAGGCTCATGTATTTGAATACTTGGCCCCCAGCTGGTGGAACTGTTTAGGAAGGATTAAGAAGTATGGTCTTGTTGGAGGAGGTGTGTCATTTAGGGTGCCTTTGAGTTTCCAAGAGCCAAGGCCAGGCCAATTCTCTCTCCTCCCCACCCCTCCTCCCTGGGCCTTGGGGATCAATTGTGAGCTCTCAGTTACTACTCCACTCCAGCATCATGCTTCCCTATCTGTTTTGATGCTACTGGCCATGATGGTCATAGACTTACCCTCTGAAACTATAAGAAAGCCCTTAATTAAACACTTTCTTTTATGGCTTGCATTGATCATGGTGTCTCTTCACAGCAACGGAATAATAACAAATACAGCAATCCAATGTTTCTTCCAGAGTGTATTGTTCAGTTTTTGTAGTTTTCTTGCTATTGATTTGCAGTTTTCTTAATGTTTGATCTGATAAAAAAAAAAAAAAGCAGTAAATTAACTTAATTCTTTTGTATTTGCTAAGAATGTATTTATGGTCTAGGAAGTGTTCTATTTTTATAAAAGATTCTACAGGTGTCTGGACCAGACGACATGTTAGAACATGCCTGAAAATGGGAGTGAGTAGTGGGAAAAAGAAAAGAGGCAAGAGACAAAAGATAGAGTTTGGAGGGCACTTGGTGAATACCTCAGATACCCAAGTTTATTACTCATACTTCTCATGTACCCTAAGCAAAAGTGGAGGGCAAAAGACCTCCTTATCATGATACAATGAACAAACAAGCTTAAATACCCCCTTAATACTCAAAACATCTAGTAACAATGCTCTAAGTCAAACATCTTCTAATTTGGTCTTGAGGGTCAATACATCCAGTAGTAGCCACACCTTAGGCCAACCAAACAGTATGTTGTTTATTTAGCCTTGAGAAGGAGGAATAGTTTTGAACTCTCTGTTTTTAAGTCAAGATGGAATAGAGTCAATAACAATGGGCCCCAAGATTTGTCGGCTGAGAAAACATGTATTTTATATCTAATGGAAGGAATATTCAGCATCTATCAAGGACATTTAGTCTACATTATAGTTTAGCTCTGAAAGTTCTTTGGTTTTTCAGTTTCATTGATCTATATAGAGATAAGAGGAGATTCTGAAATCATCTATTGTAATTGCACCAGGACCTATTTATTCTTTTATGTCCATTTGCTTTTGTTTTACGAAACACAGGAGAACTAGAAAGGCATCTATTGTATTCCACATAGTAGACCCGAAAATGGCAACATGCATATTTACAATTTTACATCTTCTTGATGAATCATTCCCTTGATTAATGTATGGTATCCTTATTTATCTCTTCTCATTTTAATTGAAGTCATCAACTTTCTCGGATATTAGGTTGAAAATGCCAACTTCTGTTGGCTTGGTAGACTATTTTTTATTCTTTGACTCGCAATCTGTGGTGACTTTAACAGTAAGGTGTGTTTCTCAGAGACAGCACACAGTTTGTTTATAATACAGTCACTTGGTCTTCATCTCTTTATTGATAAGTTGAGGCCATTTACATTTAATATTGTTATTAATTTGTTTTCATTCTTGTAATTTGGAGTTGTTTTTCAGGGTGAGTGATTGTTTTCTTCTGTTTCTCATGTATTAATATCAGGTCTACTATGTGGAATACAATAGATGCCTTTCTAGTTCTCCTTTATTCATGTAGTCCTTTCCTAAAATTAATTTATTCCTGATCTCATCTGGTTAAGACTGATTTCTCCCTGCTTTGTGTACATTATTTCTTTAAATATGGGAAGTACTGACTTGGTAGTCATCAATTGCCTTACTTTATGCTTCCTTGAAGTATCATTTTCTTTATAACAACTAAAAAATGGGTTTATGAACCCTCATTGGGAGCTATTTATTTTTAGGGTTTGAAATACATTCTCTTCTTCTCCTCCTCCTTCTTTTTCTTCCCCTTTGCTTTTATGGTTACTAGCAAGAGATATGTTATTCTGTTCTTCTGCCTTTGTAGGTAATTTGGAATTTTTTTTATAGCTTTTAATAACTTTCTTTTTCAATGTGTACCTGTATATGGGTGGGTAAGTTCTTGGAGGGCAGAGCTCAATTTACAAGAGTCAGTTCTCAGTCCTCTTTCTACTGTGAGGGGTCTAGAGATTAAACTCAGGCTTCAGAATCGAAAGCAAATGTTTCCATCTGATGAGCCACATTGTCATACAGCTTGTAGTATGGTTTCCTCTGTTTTATTTTTGTTTTTGTTTTTTCTTAGCTATAATGGCTAACTGAGATTCTTCATCTATATTTGGGATTCAAAGTACCTCTTTCATTGTAATGCTAATTTATTTCTCTAGGTTTAGGAAATTTCTGCTATCATTTCATTGAATGGATTCTCTTTGCGTTTTCTTACGTAGAGTCTTAGTTTCGGTTTCTTGATCATATCCAAGAGTTCTTTATAGTTATGTATATTCATTTTCTACCGCTTGATGTTTGACTGGCATATTGTCCTTCATCTCTGTGTTTTTTTTCTTCTGTTTAGTCAAGACTATTGGTGACACTTCCAATTTTCTTAAGTAGTTGATTAAGCTTTTCACTTCTAACATTTCTTTTCTTCTCTTTAAAATCTGTATTGCCTTCCTGAATTTCTCTCACATGTTGCTATTTCAGAGATCTTATTTATTTTCTCATCTACTTCCCTGACTTTTCTATGTTGTTGGCATTCTGCTCCTGATCCTGGGTTGGATTCATCTACTTTGTTGTATTTTTTTTTCAGGTAACTGATTCTGTTTTTACAAGACAATCTTTGAAATCTTCCTCTGCTACTTTATCATTTTCAGTATGTGTGAGTTTCGTAGTTGAGGAGATACCATGAAGACTCAGCTTACCTTGACTTTTCATACCTCATGATTCAGTGTTATCATTTTCCCATCTGTTGGTCTGGATGTGCCTTACTATTGAGTACCCTGCTCTTGAAAGATCTATCCCTAGTACTACTCAGTGAGGAGAAAGCACACCATTTTCCCATGGGTGTTGCCTCCTGACATCCTGCCTGCAGCGTGCACAGAGCTTCTTCGGAGTGGATAGTTGATTAAATTGCTTGAGGACACCTGGAAAGATACTTGAGAGATAGATCATAAAAGCATTTGTGGGAATGAAGCAGATTTCCATGAATTTGAGAAAATTCTAAGTAAGACAAGGCTAAATAAATTCAAGGAAAGACACAGTAAAAGAACAACAACAGTCACATCAGCTTCCTAAAAGCAAAGATGAGGGTCGAACATCAAACTATTAGCTGGCTGAAAAGTCTGCTTACAAAATTACATTCTGTGGTAAAAACAAAATCAACACCATTTCCAAATTAATACAAATCAATGAGTTTTCTGCTTAGAAAGTCTAGCCAAAAAAGAAAGTAAGTGAGAAATCTCTTGAGAAGAAAAGGGTGAAAATTCAGAAAGACATCTCAGTGAAACTGTTAAATGCCCTTCTAACTTCATAATTATGCTCTGTGAAAGAAGTGATAATGAATGTTATATTGACAGATTCACATAAATTAAAACAGAGTGATATAGTATGGACAGTTATGGTTTATTTCTGGAATTGTAAGTGATCTAATATTAGCAAATGTATTAATAGAATGAAGAGTTAAACATGGAAGATTAAATACAGGCATTTATCTTTCCCCTTTATTGTCTTCCTTTAATAGCTTAAATGACAGAAATGTTTTAAAAATATTGTCCAGAAAGACTAAGGGTAAGGAGTAAATGTATTATTTAAGGTGGAGCAAATGTATGATTTTTCCATTCTTTATTTAATATTTTATTATTCATATAATAAAATTCAATAAATCCATCCCCTTTCCCTCCACTGTAATTTCTCTTCTATCCCCTCTATCACCATTCCATTCCAATTTCATGCCTTCTTCCTTTATTGTTTTTAAGTAATTGTATCTACATTGAAATCCCAGAACATGAGTGGGCCACCTACCTGACCTTGGGTTGCCTCTGAGAGAGCCCATCCCTAGAGAAAATGATTGTCCCTGTCCAAGAAGCCATCAGGTGCCAGCAACTCCTCAGGTAAAGGTGGATCACGTGGTGTATCCATGCTGGGATTTTGTCTGGCTTGCCCTTGTGTAGGTCTTCTGTATGGAGTCCTAGGTGCCATAAGGTCCTGTGGGCAGTGGTGCTGCCATTCCAGCAAACACTATGTCACTGCAGATACCCATGCCCTCTGGCTCTTAAAATCAGTTTTCCCTCTCTTCCATGTTGATATGTATCTAAGCTTTGGCAGAGTGGAGTATGACTATGATGTACATGAACTTCGATGTTTCTTACTCTCTACACACTGACCACTTGTGGGTTTCTGTTTTAATCACTGTCTACTGTAAAAAGAAGCTTTTCTGATATGAGTCAGGAGATTCATTGATTTATGGATACGGAGATGAGAGAACTTGGGTGCAGTTTGTTACTGTATTCATTCAGCAGAATATCGATAAATGGGCTCTCCCCTAGGATCTTTGCCCTAGCCAGCTATGGGTTCTGTGGGTTTTTGGTTCAGTTAGCCATACCGGGAATGGGTTTCATCTGATGGAAAAGACTTCAAATCCAACCAGAAAGCAGTGTGTTATTCTCCTGGCATTGTGCCACTGCTGTACCAATGAGCATATCTTGCCAAGCTAGTCATTATTTTAGCTCCCAATGTTACAGCTAGTGAAGACTCCATGATCTTTCTTACCTGGAAGTGTGTTTAGAAACTATGAAAGCTAGGAATGAAGCTTCCTGTTAAGTACCAGTTGATATCTACATTTCCTTTTGGGGATCCATGGGTCACATCTGGAGTTGAGTTCCCATCCTGAGTTTACAATTGCATTCTAAGCTCCACAATATGAGAAACTCCTCAAACTCCCCAAGCTGGCTTTGCCTAGCTTCACAACTGTTCTGCATCTGGGTTCAGCAGCTTTTGCCGGAGCTACTTTGTACACTTGGGCTAACCTGGAGTCATGTCTGATCACAACATGACTACCCAGCTTTGGCAGAAGCCACCGGGAGCTGTGGAACTTCCTGTTTCCTACTTTTAACTGAAGATAAAAGGAACAGGTATTATCCATGCAAGCAAGTGACACTACAGAAGACACTACACATTTTCCAGAAAATGACATGAAGCCCATAATTCATAAATACACTTTTTATCCCATGTATTTTTAGCTGAGTCCTATAAAAGTCAGAAACAAGGCACTATTATTACTTGGTGCAAACGTGTGTGTGTGTGTGTGTGTGTGTGTGTGTGTGTGTGTGTGTGTGTGTAGGGGGAGGAGTAGCAACAGAGGCTGCTTTCCTGGCCAAAATGCTAGGAAAGAGGCCAGATAATAACACCAATGCTTTGGTCAACAATACCTCTGCTGAGGATTCACCTCACATGTAAAGGAGAAGTATTGTCTAACAGGAAAGATGTAGTAAGACTCAGGATAAAAGGAAAAGAAGATGGTAATACATTATAGATTAAAAAGCTTCAAAGAAATTTCCCAAAGAAATGTCTTAGGGAAAAAAGTCTTAAGAAAGCACAACAAACGAATTCATCTTAAAAACATTTGAATCATATAATCAAAATTGTTTTTCAAATTATACTAACTTTGATAGTATAAAAACATTGAAAAAATTAGACTCTAAATTCTCATGAGACATTCACAATTGTTTATATGTTGATGCCAACAAATAAATAAAAAAAACTGAAATACTTTGATTACATTTTCTGATTCTATCACAAAAATACGGTAGGTGTGACAAATTAAAAATTAAAAAGAAAGATAAAGTCAGACTTTATTGATGTTAGTTCAGATTATCATATCAGTAAAGCGTAGGCTAACAGGACCAGGTGTCCTTGCTTAACCTAGGGTCCATGTACATACCGCGTGTGTAGGTAAAGACCCCCATGTGATGCAGTGAAGGAGAAGACAACTTACCAAAGTAGGATAGAGAGGAAGGACGGTGGTCACTTACAGAATGAATGATGAAATGGCTGAGAGCCGAAGAAACAGAAAGTTTAGTGCCCAAGAGGGACAAGCCTTACAGCTCTAGCTTCGGGGCTAGAGGTTGAAGGAAGGAAGGATCCTCACCAAAGAGTAGCTGGGTCAGTAAGCAGTAGTAGAGGCTGAGCTCCTAAGAGTAGGCTGCTCGTTAGGAAGATCCTCGAATGAAAACGGAGGAGATGTAAAGCCAACAGTTCCTCGGGTAGCAAGAGAAAAGCCTGAAGAACACACACACACACAAAAAGCAGGAAACAAAACTCCCTCAACTGTGTGTAACTCCTCAATGACTGGTTTCAAGACTTTTGAGATGTGCAGATGAACAATTCAAAATTTTCATGTGGAACGGTAGTCAGCATCTTCAAAGATTGGACAAGCAAGTGACACAGATAAGAAAATGGACCAGAAAGTCAGCAAGGGAGTTTATGTTCGAAAAAGAAAACAAATTAGAAATTAAATTCAAATACAAAAGGGGGGGGGCACACACCACCATTCACTAGACCAAGCAAAAGAAAGTGATCCTGTGACACAGGACAAAATAAAAAACACACACTACATTCTAATATCAATAAAGAAAAGATGAGCATGATTACAACTTCCAAGAACACTAGGATGAGATCAAGAGACAGGGCATAAGAATTTGTGAGGGTAACCATGGTGTGGTGGAGTATGGTTGTGATCTCAGCTCCTCGGATGGCTGAGGTAGCAGAATATCAAGTTCGTGGTCACCCTAGGCTACACAGTGAAAAGCTACGGGATAGAACAGACAGCTGAGAATAAACACTGAAGATCATAGTGTTCGACAAAATTATGTCAGAATATGCTCCAAATTTAGGGAAATAAGTAGACAGGACATCCAGAACAAGCTAAGGAAGATTTAGAATTCTAAATGGTCATGCTCAGAGAAGAAGCATCCCGTGATAGGTCACAGTCAAGATGACACAAAAATATATCACACGCAATAAGTAAGCAATATTATAAGCAAAATCCTACCCCACTTATTAAACTCAGAAAGCTTGGGGCTGGAAAGATGGCCGAGAGGCTAAGAGCACACACTGCCCTTGAAGAGAACCTGAATCTGGTCCCGAGCACTCATATCAGGTAGATCATAACTTCCCACATCCAGATCCCAGGAGATTCGATGCCTTTGGCCTCCCCAGGAGACTGTACTCACATGCACATGCGCTAACCCCTCCCCACAGTTACAAAGTCATACAATGAAATGTTTAGAAATCCTATTAGGCCCCCAGGAAAACAAGTGCTAGACACCATTTTTAGTGGCTAAGAGCACACACTCGCCGCTCTTACAGAGGGCCAGAGTTCGATTCTCGGGACCATATAGTGCAACTGACAATCACCCAAACTCTAGCTCCAAGGGATCTGACTACTTTGGCCTCCATGGCCACTTGCACACTCTTACATATTCACACAACAGATACATACACAATACAAAATTAAAAATAAAAACATGTGCCTTAAGGCCTGAAAATAGATGACATGCAAGCAAAATTTTACATCCAGTACATTCAGTAAAGTTATCTTTCAGGTTTGACAGAGACATAGGATACTTCAAGAGCAAACTAAAGCAACACATAACCATTAAGGCAGCATCTTACAAGACATTTAAGGGAATCATGCAAAGAAAGTCAACCACGGGAAGCAGCAAAGAATGAATTTCTTGGGAGTAATGATGAATAAAAGAAAATGAAGACAGAATTCATCATGCCTAACACAATAAACCAGCAAAACCTTCATATGGGTGGAGAAGATAGAGTACCAAATAATAACCCAATCAGTGAGAAAATTGCAGGAATCATCAAAGCCCTCAGTAACCCCAAATTTAAATGGCCTTCACGCCACAATTTAAAGTCACAGGCCAGACGATTACATTTAAAGGATGATATCCAACTATATTTTTCCCCTAAGAAATCACCTCAATCGGTAAGATGCAAGCTAAAAATGAAAAGACAGAAGAGGATTTACAGAGCAAATAGATGCCCAAGTAAGCTGGTAGGACAGTTGCAATCTGACAAAGTCATTTGAAATAAAAGCAATCAGAAGTAGTAAAGAAAGTCACCACATTTTAACAAAGGGAAGAATCCAAGAAGATTAACAATTGAAATGCATACGCATTGAATCTTGGAGCCTCTCCATGTTATATAAACAAATAATAATGAACATAAATGAATGCAAAGGGCCTGTTACAAACATAGTAGGCTATTGTTAACTGAAGTATTAAACTTTACTCTTTATCAATAAATTGGTTACACAGACAAAAATCAATAAAGTTCAGAATAATTCTGCATCATAGATTAAACGAATTTAACCGGTTACTCTGTCTAGCAGGCAAGAAATACTCATCCTCTTGGCAACCCATGGAACTTTCTCTAAAATAGGTGACATTTCAGGAAAAATAAAGCAAATCTCACCAAATATGAAATGATTACAACAGTTCCTTGTATCCTTATCAGATCATAGTAGAATAAAAGTGAAGCTTTACAGCACAAGAAATGCAGAGAGAGAGAGAGAAAGAGAGAGAGAGAGAGAGAGAGAGAGAGAGAGAGAGAGAGAGAGAGAGAGAGAGAGAACTATACAAATATTGAATAACACACTCTGGAATGACCAGTGTCATCGACAAAACTGGAGGCAAGCAGAAGAATAGGATGGAATGAAAATGTCATCACCTTTAGGATACAACAAAGGCAGCAGTTCTTAGAGGAATATCTATCTCTCACTATGACTGCTTACATTAAATAGACAGATCTCAAACATATACTTTCATGATATGCATCAAGGCCTTGGATTAAACAAGAACAAACCGCCTAACAGAGAAAGCAGTTGGAGTTCACTGCAGGAGTGAATGAACTGGGTAAGCATAACAAAGTACCTGGCCCTGGAATACCATAAACACTACAGAAAAATCATTAAGGAAACTGAGAGAGACAAGCTCCAGGTTAGTGGAACTGCTGTAGGGATATTGCAGCGGATGCTAATCAAGTCCGCAGAATCAGTAAGAAAAAAGCGATGAAAAATTTGCCGCGATCTACACGGTTGTAAGAATGATCTGACTGTGTGGCAAGGGATGAAGACACAAGAGTGAGGCACGTACAGGTTAGCTGGGATTGCGTGAGATGATGCGCACTCTCACGGAGAAGCGCAAGCTGCCTAGAAACTCAGCGAGAGTTTATCAGATGCAGCCTGATGAGCGGTAGGTCCTGGGTTCGCTAATCTGGGTAGACAGGAGCTCTCTCTACAGGGACCAGTTTCTGGCTTTGGTAACCCAGGGGGAAGAAGTTGTGGTTGATGTTTCCTGCACCCAGTGTTAACGTCTGCACTGAGACCAAGGGAAGGTCTTGCCATTCCCGTGAGTCTGAGGCATGAGACATTGGGGTCCTTGACACGGTCATGCTCATGTCACGAATGTGTCTTCAAACAGGGACACACTGGCTTCCCCACAAAACTTGTACTCCGAGCAAATCTAGAAAATCTCATCACTCCACCTGAGGCGTAGGTAACAAGGAATCCTAGCCTGTTTAAAACTGCCTAGCTGGGATCAGAATGTCATCTTCCCCTTCCTTCCTTCCTTCCTTCCTTCCTTCCTTCCTTCCTTCCTTCCTTCCCCTTTTCCTCTCTCTTTTGAAACAGGGTTTCTCTGTGTATCTTTGGAGCCTGTTGTGGAACTCACTATGGACCGGACTGGCTCACAGAGATCCACCTGCCTCCCGAGTGCAGGGATTAAAGGCGTGTGCCACCACTGCCTGGCTTGCCTCCTATGTCTTATGTCATGAACATTTACCCACCCATGAACTGCTTAATAAAGTCCTTTTGCCTTTCTGTCGAAAGTAAGTGAAAGCAATATGATGCCAAAGTCAAACTTTGTTTTGTACAATTTGTACATAATAATAAAAACAGTTCACACACATACACACACACACACACACACACACACACACACACACACACACTGTTGTCCCAGCTCAGAAACAAGAAAAAAAAATGAGCTATGAAGCAAGGAAGTGATTTGTTAATATAGCAGAGGTGGAATTAATTTGGTTTCCTAACTTCCTGTATGTGCTCTTTCAAGCTTCCCACAGTCCTTTGCATGTGGTCTGATGCTTCCCGTTTTGTTTCCTATAATATGCTACTTAGGAAAATGACCGATCCTCTTGGCATATAGGCTCTACTGTGCTAAATAAGACTGCTCTTCCTCCTGAATTGACCAACACATGTTCACCAGTTAATCAAGGTGTAACTCCAGCAAGAGTTGAAGGACATGGTGTGTAGAGCTTAGTGTTCATTCAGACTTTGGGCATACCTACTAATTAATGCCCATACCTTTGGGCATTATTGTGTCATGCAACTGGATTTTAGTGGTTACATGAGTGTATTCTTTTACATTTTTTTCTTTCCTATTTTTAGGTGATTGTATTTTAAGTGGTATTTTTAATGACTTACCAGGTGGTTCCAGGCTTAGCCTGGATTCCCCAGAAAACGTACCTGAGGCAAAATTTAAGTGACATTTCTATACTAAGGTGTGCAGCAGCAATTAAAATAGGAGTGAAAGAAAAAAAAAAAAGACATTGTGACTTGGAAAGGGAGAACAGGAAGATTTGCCAGCAAACAGGCCATGGCTGAGCCCGGGGAGCTGAGAGGTCTGGCTCATAGGATCAGCTTTGAGAGGTTGAGCCAGGCTTCTTGAAGTGTGTGTATACACCACCACCTTCTTTCTGTTGGCCAAAGGTCCATCTGACGACCTCTGACTTGCTGGGATTTCAGCAAGTGAATAGGGCCATTTGGAGCAGGGCACATTTTATCCTCTCTCCTCATCAGTCGAGGAAATGGACAAGATATGTAATTAAGGGAAACTGAGGGATTGCTCCCATATAAGGTTGGTCAGAACTGTCACAGAAGTAAGCGTGGGAGTAACAGCTTGTGATTAATAAGGCAGAGGACTCTAGAGAGCGGCAGAAGCAGAGATCTAAGGTGGGACTGACTAGCACTGCTTCTCTGCCAATCATAGGACAATAGACCAGGAAGAAGCAAGACAGTCCTGATACACTGTTAGCTTATATTCACAGCTTCTCTCGATCCCTCATTTATTTTTCATAGCAACAATTCCCAGCAGGATGCATCACTAAAGTTAGTGCATGCAAACAGGAGACACTGGCTAATCATAAACGTGTGTCATAATGAAGGTGCCACTTTGCAGATAATTCTAGTGCACAGGAACACGGCACAGAATACAAAGCACTTGTGAATAGACTTTTCCAGAAAATAATTAGGGAGCTATATTTATCTCCGAACCTTCCAGGTAATGCAGTCACATCCACAGTTCTAAAAATAAAACTGCTGAATTTCAGAAAAGCAACAATATTTAAAATTAATGCACAGAAACATTGCCAGCTTGAGAATGAAAGTCTAGATTTAGATATTTACCGACATAATTCTTGGGACTAGAAAAGCAAAGATAGGAAAAAGAAAGAAAGAAAAAGAAAAAAGAAAAAAAAATGAGTCAATACTGGGAAGTACTTATATTATTAAGCACTCATCACAGCCTGGACATCCGAACCAGTGTACAGAAACCAGAAACATACTTGATCTTGGGTCTCCTTGTTTGACTATAGTAGGATGGTGTGAACATCTTCTTCCTCCATGTTAGAAGCCCAGGTACAGGGAAACTCTATTGCAGATTATCATTCACTATGGAAAAACAGGCAACCTGTGCCCACAGGTGAGTAGCCACCCCCTGGGTGTACTGTAGGGTGGGGCAGGCAGCAGTCAGTGTATTACAGTGATGTTCAGGTGGAATGGGCACCAGCGGGTGTACACTGGTGACACAATCGAGGTGTGTACCGGCTCTTGTTTTTCATCAATATTCGAACAGTTTTGTAATGACCGCCAAAGGATGCTGGCCAGTCACATGCAAAACAATGATCTTTACCTTAACATACGTGTGGATGTTTCTGGTGTGTGCCTGAAAAGACACGTTATTTACGTCATTGGAATGAGAGGCCAGGGTCTCTTAAGTCTGGCTTGGATTGCAGTTTATCGACAAGAATTCTCTTTATAGTTAATTACGAATGCATTTATGTGTGCAGAAAAAAAAAATCAGCCTCACATGGTTGTGCAGGAGATACAGGGAAAGGCACCTTTTTTACATAGTCATATTTGATAAATAGATAATCGGGCCGCCATGCAAGGGGCTGGAAGATGGGTCAGGCGGGAAAGCCCGGGGGTGGGGGGTGGGAGTAGGGGCGGAGGGAGGCGGGGATCCCCACGTCGCCGTTGGTTCCTAGCTCAGTGACGGTGGAGTGGAGCAGATCTCACTCAGGTTAGGCTAGAGGAGCAACGCCATGTGCCCCGGGCTCCAGGCCCTGCTGCTGTCAATCTGGCTTTCCTGGACCCTGGGGATCCGAGGATCTGAGCCCAGCAGGTGAGGATGGGGCTTCCTCACAGCTCTGCAGTATGGCTCTTGACCAGGCAGCGAGCGCGCAGAGCTCCGTGGGTCTCCGGCAGAGCAGGGCGGGGTTGGAGGTGGAGGGTGGGATAGAGCTGGGGATGCTGAGCATTTCCCACGCCTCGGCTGCCCTCCGGTTGCATCTCAGGGTCCCATCCCTCCTCTAGGCTGTAGGGAGCTCAGGGTAGCTGACTCTGTGGCCCATCCCCCGCCTCGCCAGGCGCCACGTAGCCGTGGCCCTCGCCTGCATTGACCAGAGCGGATCTGCGGTCGCATGCCAGCTCCTCCCCGCGAGTCTCGAGCCCAGCAGCCGCTACACCGCAGCTGGAGAGGGTGTCCGGAGCCCCGCCGCGACCGCGGACACATAGGGGGCGGGTGCTGTTCTTGGCCGGCTCCGCCCCCGCCTCCGCCCGCCCAGCGCTGCCGCGCCAGGGCTCCTCCCTCCCGGTCCGCTCCTCCCCCCTGCTCTCCTCCTCCCCCTCCCCCTCCCCCTCCGCCTCCTCCGCTCTGGGCCAGCGCGGCGGCGGCGGTGGCAGCAGCAGCAGCAGCCCCGGCTGCGGGTCGCGACGGCGGCGGGGCGCCCCCTCCCCCGTGCCGGGGCGCGGCGAAGGGATGTGGGGCTTTGCGGGAGGAAGGCTTTTCGGCATCTTCTCGGCCCCGGTGCTGGTGGCGGTGGTTTGCTGCGCCCAGAGGTAGGGTCGCTGGTGGGTTGACGGGCAGCGGGCCGGGCGCGGGCTGGCGCGCTGTGTGCGCGCCGGGCGAACCACCGTTTGTTGACCCTCTTCTCTGTGCCCTGTGACCCTTTTTCAGCGTAAACGACCCCGGGAACATGTCCTTTGTGAAGGAGACAGTCGACAAGCTGTTGAAAGGCTACGACATTCGTCTGAGACCCGACTTCGGGGGTAAGTGGGGTGCGCGCGGCCGCTGCGGGAAGCGCGATCCTCTGTGCTGGCGGTCTGGGTGGAGAGGGAGGCGGGGGCGGCCTCCGCGGAGCTGCACCGGTGGGGTGGGGGTGGTCCTTTGCGAGTCCCCCCCCCATCCTCAGAGCCACCCGTAACCCCCTGCTGGAGCCTGCCTGATCACGGTGTGCTGCGCTTCCCGCAGGTCCCCCAGTCTGCGTGGGGATGAACATCGACATCGCCAGCATCGACATGGTTTCTGAAGTCAACATGGTGAGTGCCTGCTGCTTCCCCAAGCCGTCCCCGGCCCTCCCTGGCCGCCTGGGCCCGTACACGTCTCCCGTGCTGGGCTGGAGGCCTGAGCCGGCCTGAGCTTCCTGGTCCGCAGGGGAAGCCGCGCGCCCTGGCGCCAGGCTCTTGCTCGCCCCGCTCCCTGCACGCTCGTGGGCGCCGGGCCTGTCGCGGGGTCCTAGGCTGGCTCAGAGTCCCGGTCCTCAGCGCCGCCTGATGCATACAGCCTCTCAGGAGGGCTGTCACTTGGTCGCGAGGCTTCCTGAGCGCCTTTTCCCCTCCCTTAGCAACAGGCGCTGAGGGCTGTGAAGGGAGATTGGGTGTGGGGGCGGCTTACATTCCTAGGTGAAAGGTACTTAGGGTTTCCTTCGTGGTCATTTGGAAAGAGCTGCTGACCGAGGGAGAGAAGAACAAACGACTGTAGTTTGTGTCCTGAGGCTTCTAGGGTGGGTTTCCCGGGTCTCAGCCGCTGTTTTGAGGCCCGGTTTCCTCCACCGGGCGCTGTCCTAGGTGCTGACGGAGCCCTGCCCTGCGCTCTTTGAGGAGGCCTCCTTGCCAGGACTCTGGAAGGTTTGGCATTCCAGTGTCAGGGTTTATGCCTGTGCCGACAAGATCCAATATTCTGACCCGTGGAAATAGGAGGTCAGTATCCCCAGGTGCGGAGACAGTGCCCCCACCCCACATTAATGCGCCAAGAAGTCAGAAGCTAAGTGATGCCGTGAATTTATGAAACGTGTTGGTTGATTTTCTGTTTAGTGTCACTGTAGAAATCCTAGGAATGGGTGTTTGTAAACAATATATTTTTTTGGAAGCTATCGATTGGCAACTTTTTTCCTGCACATACAATGCTGAGAATGTGAGTGGCTATGCTTTCCTTATCAACGTGGTGAACGTTGGGATCACATGAACAAACTTGCTTTCAATTCATACTCTCTAGTGCCTCACTCCAGTGAGTTCTGACAGGTCTTGGCTAGAGTCGAACCTTGGGGTATTCACGCTGAAGAATAGTGCTTCAAATCATTTCAAAACAGGTGTTTTGTGGACGGTATTGTGAGAAACTTTTCAGCAAATTGTAGAGACTGAATACCTACAAGTAAATAAATGAGAGCAATTTCGTGTACTCGTGGATAAGATATACATTTAAATATATGCTATTTAGGGGTGTATAGGAAACACATTATACCAAATTTATTTTTATAATTAAAAATTTTTAAAAAAATAATGACATGAGGGACTTCTAAGTCAGTAGCATAGTGCACACCTACCCAACATTTGCCAAGTCCATACTTAGATTAACAGTACTGGTCTCCAGTGCCATAAAAAAGAAAGAGAAGTAACAAAGTAACAATGGTTTTTTTTTTCATTTGTTTTTTCTTTTTTTTTTTTTTTTTTTCTGTCCCTTTCCTCCAAAGTATAGCACTCAGGACACCTTTGTATTCGGGTAGTACAACATGAAGCATAGAAATACAGAAGGAACATGGCTTTAGTGCATTATGCACTTATTTCTAACTTTATAATATACTTTTGTTCAAAAGCTATGTTTTATGGTCTTAGGGTAACAAGTTAATATATTCAAGATCCACTCACTGCCTAAAAATTTTCAGTTGGGAATTTCAGATCTTGAGAAAACTAGTTGTGGTGAGTGTTTAGTGTGTCACTACGTCAGATGTCATTGCACTGGATGTCAAATGAAAGCAAAATGTGTTGAACGGTGCTTTAAGAACCCTACACAGCATTAAAATGAACAGAGGAAGGAGGGGAGGGTGGTAGTGTGGATCAGTGCATAGTTTATGACTTTGTTATCCAGCTGTTGTGGTATTAAGCTAATAGTTGATGCGCTTAACAATGTTGTTTATTTGTCTTAGTTCATGGTCTATGAGTGGGGGTATCCTAGTTTTTTTCTAGACTTAGTGACAGGTAAATTGAAAGTATAGGCCACAACATGGAACAGTTTTAAAGTGTATTAGAATAACTGTACACAGAATAGCCATAGTACATTCTTTCATGCCTCCTCATTTTGCAATCTTATGGGAGTACTTCTTCTGGCTCTGGAGCTACAAGTTTATTTTGAACGTAAATTAGGGCTTAGTTACATTGGAGAGCAAAGGCCCCTGGGTAGATATGATTGACAGCTGTGTGAAGTGTCTTCTTCCTCACAGAAGCAGATTAGTCAACACTGTACTGTAGAACACACATATACATGAGAGTTATGACATGTGACCTGTCATGAAAAAAGAACATCATATGTAGTAATGGTTTTTATTTTAGGGGTAACCCTTGCAGGAAACAGCAGAAAACATAGGCTTGAGATACCACAACAATCATTTGTTTTCGAAGTCACGCATTCAATTAAGAGCTTGCTTGATCACTGCGCAAAACCAATCGGGAATGAAGAAATAACGGCCAAACAATAAGTAGTCTAGGTTTAACCTTTGGGAATTGCAGCGGGTCTCACGAAGTGTGGGACATGGTAAGCCCCGCTAGAGCAGATGGCTGGCATGCAGAGTGAAGAGAAGGGGCAGAGAGAGAAGGGGAAAGTAAGGAGAGAGAGATGCTTTTGAGGTGGAAAGTTTCACAAAACAATGTAGAATTAAGCTGGACGTGGGCGTGGATTTGGACTGGTATCAGCAGTAGAGAATTGGTTAGGGGAAGAAAATGGCTAAGGTGAAAGTGGCCGCAAGAGCGGGATCAGAGTTGCGCAAATAACCAGAGACGCGAGAAACTCAAGGCAGAAGGCACACAAATTACCTAGGCCTTTCTGCACGATGCCAGAAATTTCACAGTGTAATTTGTGGGAATTTGCAAATGGACAGGAGTTGAGATGTGCTTTAAAGAGAATATCTTGATAATTAAAATTCAGAGAGAGCAATGTGGTAAGGCACAAGGGTGGTGGATAAATGATCATTAAAAAGCCATGTGTTTGTTGTAAATGTTCCTGAAGTTTCTACCCACATACATGCATGCATACACACATGTGTGTACACATATGCATATAAACACAGACATGCACGCGTGTATATGCACACAAATACACGTACACATAGTCACACGTATGCACACACACATATACCCACACAAACATCGGTTCACAGTGCTGGGAATGAGACTTAGGGCTGTGTGCCTCCTAGGCAAGCACTGTGACAGTGGGCTGCCTCGGCAGCCTCAGGGACATAGTTCTAAGGACACGCATTGAATTCAGTAAAAAAGCTCACACATCCTAGGAGATGTGGGAGAATGGAAAATACACTTGTTTGCGAGTTTTGAAGGCCATCGCTGCCTGTTTGTACCTGCTGGTAGACGTGTAGATGATGCTCCCAAGGAGCCTCTGGTGTCAGATAAACAAATATACACATTAGTGTATGGATGTGTTATCTGATCACTCTTTTCTGGTGTTTTGTGCAAGTAATTAGGAATAGATTCGGGTGCTTTAATACACAGAATTTTATTTTATTTATTTTGGTTTTTTTTTTTTGGCTTCCAGCTTTTTTGTAATGGCTCTTTTTATTTGGCTTGCCTGGTAGTGATCAGTCAGCATCATTTTCTTGACTTGTCTTGTTTCTCTTAACCATCTGCTTTAAAATTTTAAATATCCTGAAAATTATACATGGTGATATAAAGTTATTGAGATTTAGTGTGTTGATTTCTGAGAGATTTATATGTGTGAGAATATTTTCTGCCTAAGATTATGTTTGTGTCGTGATTTCATTGTTTAAATAGTGGTCCTTGTGTAAGAATCATGGCGAAAAGATAGGTGGACAGATGAGTAAATACAGGAAATGCAAGGAGCTGCTGAAAAATAAAACACATAGTTGGAGTATTTTAGATGAGACCTTTATATACTAAAATGGGTATTGATTTGTTAGTTCATAGCATAAGCTGCACATCTTACTTTCTCAATGTAAAACACTGGGGACATAAGGTAAGGTCAGAATTCTAGCAGTTCTAATACTATTTCAACCATTAACGCACCCTTCCTTATTCCACCAAAATGAACTCAATCCTAAAGCAAATGGAGCTGCAGGATCACTTTTCTTCCGTCCGGTTCCATGCACATACGAACCACCCTCCCAGTGCCTTTTTTCCTCATTGCTATTAGGCAGTCTTAGCTGGGGGCGAGGAAAAGGCTTATTCCATCTTACAGCTCTTAGGTCACGTTCTATTCCCGGGGAAAGTGAGGTCAGAACGTTCACACACAATGTTCCCACATTCACACATGTCCAGGCCAGGAACCTGGAGGCAGGAGCCGATGCATCTCTCCATGACCACTTACTCAGCCTTCATTTTATAGAACTGGAACCGCCAACCCAGGGGCAGCTCCCCACCCCCATAGTGAGCTGTATCCTCCCTTAACAACCATTGATTAAGAACATACATCGTAGTCCCAGGGAGAAATGTTCTCGATGAAGATCTGTCCTTCCCTGTTGACCCAAGCTTTTGTCAAGCTGACAAAACAAAACAAAAACTAGCAGGCAAGGCTACTGTTCTCAAGATTCTAGCTCTCTTGTGTTGCATTCTCTCCTCATAAACCCACTTGTATATGTCTAGGTGTTAAAAACAGCATACTGTAGAGGAACAAAGTTTGAGCCTTTTGGAGCCTCATTACTAAATAGACACATTCTTATTCAGGTACAAAGCAACATAGGGTAGAGAATCTCCAGAGGTACAATGGATTAGCTCGGGATACTTAGACAAAATCGACACAGGAGCATATACTAGTATTCACACACACTGTTTACATATTCACGTATGTCCATATACAGATGTTCACACGTTATCTTCACACATGCATATACTCAATCACACATTTACACATTACCTATACTATTAATTCATTTTTCTTGACATTTTTTTTCCCAGATGAGAAAAGAAAGAACAGAGATCTTCTGATTAGCATACTCTGGGATCAAGGGTTTGGGGAAATCGTTTGATAGTCCCTCTCTGACTTCAGAGACGCTTTGCTGTTGATGATCGCTGACTGAGCGCTTAGGGCAAACTTGCACTCTGCTGGTTTGCAAGCAGGAGGCTAACGTAGAAATAACCTAGGCCTAGCAGCTGTGGTGTCATGTCCACATCTGAACTCTGGTCCACTAGACTCACTGACCTCGTGCCTCAAGTGCACAGATGGATGCCAGCTCTATCACGGAGGGCTCTGCAATGAAAACCTTAGTCAAGACGCCGTGCAGTCCATATCAGAAATGTGTCTGTCTCTCGTCCTCCTCTACGGGCCTGAGCCACATTCAGGGATGTGTAAGGATTGTTTCTAGCAGTTCAAAGGTAGAGAGTGTGAGTGTGCATTCAGGGCAGAGTACATCTGGGGGGATGACTCAGCCAGGGAAAGTGTTGTGCTGACCCAGTTGGGGGTTGTAAAACTGCTCACCAGGAAGGCCCTATCAGGAAGGTCCACAGAGTGTGGCCGTGTTTGATTCCGGGTTGCTGCGTATGAAAGTATGGGTGTTCGTTGAGGCCATTACATTTCACTGCCGGTATGTTTCATGCCTAAGTCATGAACGAACATCAATGCCAGGCACTTATAAGAAAGCATAAATGAACTTAGGAAATAGATTACAGCAGCAGCCCCTTACATAACACACTTTATGAAGAGAGGCTTGTGTTTAATATTAGAATGAATGGTATAGGGAGCCCTAGGCAAATGCTTTTTGTCTTTCCCCCCAGGGAGGTTGTAAAGCTTGTGTTGTTAGATCTTTTTTTTTTTTTTTTTTTTTTTTAATGGATCTTATCCTCATTTTCCTGTTGTGAATGGCTTCCTTCGTGAGCCTGCTCAGGGAGCTCATGGTACCTTGCACGTAAATATTTAGCTTCGATCAATGCATGTTTAAAGAACAATTACGTCTCGCAGGAAATTCACAGAAATACAGTTTGTCCACACTCATGACCAGCTTCTGTCTCCAGCCTCCAAAAGCAAACCCTCCTCCTGTGTTTCCATCGATGACTGGAAACAGAAGCAGTTGGAAAAGTGACTCCTGCTGTTTACTCTCCTTGTCTTATGATTGTTCAAATGAAGAATGTCGCTTTCATAGACATTAAGAGAGAGGATACTTTCTTCAATTATATGCATGCAGACAGTAAAGGAACACAGGTTTCAGGGCATGAGTATACATGACTCTGAGAAAGAAAGGCTTAGGTCAGATTGCATACTTTGTGATTTCACATGTCAGGAGATTCGGAACTGGTACCTGACTTACCACAGTCTGGTATCTGCCACAGCATAGGTAACAGGCCTATCTTCTTTTTTTCACACAGATCTGTGTTTTATAATGTGCGCTGATCACTGTATTTTGGGGAGTAAATGAAGCACACGGGACAGTTGGAATATTTTGAAGTATAGAAGTGCAGGTTTATTTTTTATTCTTTTATCTTTTTGTTTTGCATTCTTCAAGTGTTATATCATATTGATCTTCAAACATGGCACTCAGCCTGATGACGTTTTAAAGGTACAGGTGCTCAGGATACAGCGGCACACATGTCTTGTGTAGCTAGCCTGGGGCCAGGTCCTCCTTCGTCCATGGTTTTCCCAGCTCATCTTACTAGAGAGCGACGCCCATGCTCTGCGCAGGGGTCAGTACAAGTGTCACCCTTGGCTAGGTTCTTCCTTTCTATTTGTCTAAGGAACCATAGTTTTTTTCTTTCCGACATCACAGTGTTGAACCTTATTGGCTGTTTCTCTTTGTCCATTAGACCACGCTCTGTGAGGCCGTGATGTGCCTGTGAGTAGTGCTTGCCTGTTGCCTATACTTGAGAGGTGCCCATTATATATCTGCTGGGAAAAAAATGATATGAATGAAAGCAAACAGATGAATGTATATAGTGCATGAATAGGTATGAACATTTCCAAGAAGATGTTTTTTATAGCTTGAAACTTGGGATTATGTGAGGAATCTTACAGACAAATATGCATGTAAATTTTTTTTTTTTTTTACTTCAGGAGATGTAATTTGGAATGCGTATAATTTTACTCACTATAATACTATAAGCTGCAAATAAAAATCTTCTGTAGCTGCTACCTCTGTCACCGGGGAGCTTTTATGCTGATTTCAAAGCAGAAGAGTAAAAGCTTGCACCCACTCCATAAAATTCAGCCTGTGTCAGGGTTGGTGTGGGTAATTCTGTTCCAATTACTGTGTTTTGACACAGAAGTTTTGTCCCTGCTTGGAAAGCACATGAGCTTTTCCATGCAGGCGAGGAGTTGAGATTGTGCCTTTTATAGATACTCCTTGGGCCACACTCCCTCCCCCACACCCCCCAACAGTGCTATCCAGAAATGTGATAGTTTTCAGTTGTTTGCTGAATTTTTTATGGCAGTGTACTTTAGGACCATTTATGTAAGCCATTAAGAAAATTATCTAACTGCAAAGTTTGGAAGGAAGGACGAAGATAGGTCCTATCTCTTTTTGATTTACTATGCTGTCAGCTCAAACCAGAGTCCAGCTGTGTCCTCTGGGGCTGGGATGTGGATTTGCCTTATTTGTGGGTTTGTAGATTGCATCATGGTGTAGAATCCATCACTAAGTGCTAGCTCTTGTATCTCTGCATCAAACACAACCACATTTAAAACAATCAAAATGTCAGTGTGAGTGATTCTCACATTCTGAAGAATAAGAATAAAATTAGATGTGGAAAAACAAAACAAAACAAAACAAAACAAAACCTCCCCCCTTAAAAGCCCTAATTTGTGCTTCTTTATTCATTTTGAAAGAGGATATAGATTCAATCACCACATACTTTATTTTACCCACATCTACGTTTTACTCAAAAAAGTAAAATTTAAAAGTGTGATGTTGGGAGGATTGACATATATTTAAATTAACAAATATTCTCTACATTGTTGTCAAATGTGAATTACACACACACACACACACACACACACACACACACACACACACACACTGCGCTCCACTGTCATTCTTGCTGTAAATACAAAAGTAAATATTTTTCCTGCTGTGAGTCAGGGTCTATGCATTTTCTGAAGATTTTTACATTAAAGGAATTCGTTTGGTGTAGGTGATGGTTATGGGTGATAGCTTCTGGACATGAAAACTAAGTATTTGTCTTCATGGGAAAATTTAAAACTACAAACAAAACACGATTTTGTTTCACAGTAACAGACTTTGGTGATGAGGGCTTGGTTGTTTATTTTAAGCCTCTGTATCTTCTTGAGAGTACTAAAGGAACAGCTTGCATGTTAGCAAACATGAATGTATAGAAAAATAAAAGCCCTCAAAAGCCTCTGGTCTAACCACACATTATCATTGTTGTCTTGGAGGTGCTGGGAACAAAACATAGGCCAAATTATGTCGAAGGCAAATACTGTATGCTGAGCTTCAACCCCAGCCCAACAGACTGTTTTTGAGAACAAAATTTGGCTCATTGTGACTGCTGGCTCGGCCTCTTTCCTGGAGAGAACAGAGCCCTGTGGATATTTAACTGGGACTGCACAGGGGGACAGGCTGACTCCAATGTTGCATCTCATAGAAAAGCTCCCTTCTGTCCTTGAACATGTTGGCATTTCATACCCAGATATCCTGACATTTATATGTTTTCAATGAGATGTTTGCCTATATCCCCAAAATGCAGGTGTTTGGGAGCTTTGTACCCAATGCAACAGTGTTGAAATGTGATCACATTTAAGAAGTGATCAATACCAATGCCACTGTGCTGGTATGACTTCCTGATGAAAGGGTGATCTTGACCCCTTCTGCCCTCTGTGGAATGACACAGCAGGAAAGCCTTTTCAGTTGACTTCACCATAGACTTCCTAGCCTCCTCCAACTGGGGAAAACTCTTCATTTTCATTTTAACTTACCAAGGCTCAGTTCTTTCATGAACTAAGACTCCATAATAAAATTATAATTTGTGTTATCTTTGCGTAAAATAAGATTCCATCTGGATAAAACCTTCTAGCAATATTAAAGTATTCTGGGAGAGAGTAATTAAAAAAAAACTGACTCCACAGGTTGACAAATTTTGGGTAGTTCTTTAAGCTGTGTGTACATGTTCATGGCAGTTGCTCAGAAAACAGATATATTTCTAGATTGTTCCACAAACATTAATACTGCCATAGGAGGGAAGTATTGCTTGTTTTAGCTAGAAAGTCCCTTGAGGGACTTGTGTATGGCTTAGGGGTTAACAAATCTTGGTGTGAGTGAGTGGGTAAATCAAAGTAGAAATGTAGATAGTCAAACATCTTAACTATGATGGTTTTTGATTTGGGGCACTTAGAAGCACAGAATATTGACTTGAAGCAGATTGAGGAGCTTGTGGAGTAGGCTCACTGGGTGGGAGCACTTTCTTGGTACACCTGAGGGGACCTCAGTGAGTTCCTGGCACGCAAGTGAACAATTGGGCATAGCTACACATGCGTGTAATCCACTGCCCCTGCCTATAACCTGGTACCGAGGGGCAAAAGCACTTGGATCCTGAGAGCTCACTTGCAGCCAACCTAGTTGAAACAGCAAGCTTTCAGGTCACTGAAAGGCTATGTTTTAGGGCAACAAGACCAGTAACAGATGACACCCAAAAATGCCATTTATCTGGCATCTGCTTGTACACACACATGCTCTTATAGTCACACTCACATGTACACACCATACCACATAAACACAGGCAAACACACATATAATCATAATAAAGAAGAAAAGATTTGTGACTGTGGGAATGGCTCCATCAACGAGGTATTGGCTATGCAAGCACAAGGCTGAGTTTGCACCCGTAGCACCCAAGCCAGACATGGTTGTATACATCTGTAACATCTGTAGAGCTTGTGAGGGCAGTAGGGATGGGGGAGGTGGATTGGAGACAGGAAGATCCCTGCCCATTGATCCCTGGATCGATGGACAGTGAGCCCAGCTAATTGAGTTCTTCAACAAGAGGCTCTGTCTCAGAAGTTAAAGTTAAGAGAAATAGATAAAATCACTTTATGTCAACCTCTGACTCTACACATATATCACATATGTGTATACACATAACAATCACACACACACACATACACACAGAGACAGTGTTCTTGTTTTGGAAAAACAATGCTCATCTATCTATCTATATCTATCTATCTATCTATCTATTGATTTATTGTCTGTCTGTCTGTCGGTCATCTATCTGTCTCTCTGTTGCCAATCTGTCTATCCATCTATCTATCTGGCATCTATGTACCTTCCTATCTGTTGTCAATCTATCCAGCATCTGTCAATCTGTTATCTGTTCAGCATCTAGCTGTGCAACTATCTTTCTCCTATGGTTTGCCTTAGTTACTGTTATATTGCATAGAAGTTCATTTTATGATTGAAAACTGACTGTCCACACTTGAGAATTTAGCTTATAAACTGAAAGTTTAATTGCATAGATGATTTTTTTTTCCCCACACACCAAAGAAGTTAACCCATAGAGTCTGTTGAAGGTTTAACTTGTAGGAGCATCTCTTTTGTGGAAACAGCTATCAGAGTATTTAGACCACAGAGAGTGGTTTGTAAAAACTTGGACAAACCCTTCCTTTACAGCTCTTTATTACCTTGCTTTGTTGCTGTGAGTAAATACCTGAGACGGAGCTTAGGGAGAGAAGGGTTTAGTTTGCCTTAGTTCTGATCTAGCCATTTGTGGTGCTGAAAGCTTGGAGGCAGGGCTGTGAGCCACGTTGCTTTGGCAACCAGGAAGCAGAGATCTGGCTTTGCTGTAAAGCTTCAAGTGGGCTGTGGATGTGTCTTCTGTAGCCAAAAACACCTTTCTGTTATTTGTCTAAGAAAGCTAAATTTTGAGAGTATAAAATTGTCCATATTCGGGTTTAAGAATTGACATATGTTCAGCTATTGTTTCCTTTTTGAATACTTTGTGGCATTTTAGCAATTTCATAAATTTTTGCATGGACTTCACAAATATATACCAAAGAGAAGAGGGCACAAGCTTGGCCACTGTCAAGTGCGCAGTATGATGAGACTGCTTTTAAAGATGACAGTTGAGATGCAGGGGACAGAGCTAGACTGGATGAGGCTCTGGGTCCACAGCAGGGAGTTTAGACTTAAAAGATGGAATTTCTATATCGAGTCATCTGCAAAGATACAATTACGGTTTGCCCTGTTGTAGTTTTTGCTGATGCCTGACCTCAATACGTAAGAATTTCACGTAAAACAAACAAACAAAAAAAAAAAGCCAACTTCATGAATTGTAGTGAGTAAGGATGAATATGTTGGATTCCCTGCACTATAGCGAAACGATAAAGTAACACTGTTGGCTTTTGTAAGCCACTTAATTCTGTGAAAGGAGGAATACGGATGTGCAGTTTCTTACATAACTCCGAGTCCACCCATTTCAGATTGTGTAAATCAATGCACGGTGTGGCTCACGTTTGGAAGTTGTGATTGATTCCACCAAAATCATAACAAGTTAAATATTTCAAAGTGTTGGGCTTTTATTTTCCCCCCTATCGTATATGAAGGGGGGAATTCCTTCCAATAATGGATTGTGGTGTCTGCTGAGAAGTATTGCAGCTTCCCTGTGACACCACAGCATTGTCCTGGAGTGGTAGATCACGTGTGTGCCACCAGCCAATTTTTCCTATTCTCTGTCTGCTCTTGCAAAGTTCAGACATTCAAAGATGCAAACATCTTCTTCTAAGTTGAATAGAGTTAGCACAGATAGAGAATTAGCAACACTCTGAAAGCCTGGGCGGGCGCAGAGCACAGCCTGGATTACTTACTGCAATAAAAGGGGAAGGACCAGTCAAAGTGGCATATGTCCTTCAAGGCTTCTCCAATGCTGGCCTGGATGATAGTTTTCTCTTTTTAAGAGATAAGCAATGGTTATCTTTCCTGCTAGCTTCTCTTTCTTTTTCAGGTTGAGCACTTTAAGAGGATTTCTCTCAGCATGTTTTTTTTTTTTTCTTTTGCACTTCTTGATTTCAAAACATCTGAAAAAGGTTCTTTTCTTCTCCAGTATCCCCAGAAGAGAACATAAGAATTTCACAACCAAAGGCTGACAGCAACACAGGCATCTATTAGCTGACACTTTATTTCCTGATGTACATCCCACCCACTTTTGTTGCAATCCAAACTCTATTCTGAAATGCTGCACAGAGAGAAGACTGGGAATGTGCCACCCTCTAGTGCTAAGGACACTGGCCACTTAACCAGTGGAGGGCCTTGCAGCCAGTCTCCCATGTTAGTGAAATGTTTCTTGTGTGAACTATTACAATTGTGGGAGCGTTTCTAGGGCACAGCGCTTTTATGGAGATTTTTGTTGGACTGCTATTTTCATTAAAACCAAAATTCAAATCCACTAATGGACACAACAATAGCCTGAAATAGTAAACACGGTAATAGAATCTCATCATCCTGACAGGGGAGCCTTTTGAGATGGTAGAAAGTTGGAGTATAAGGGACTGGTTTTTAAATATGTGGGAAGGACACTATTGTTGATGCTTCAGACTGTAACAGTATAAATATAATCACAGATTTTGAAAAGTCCCAGGCATGTCAAAGGACCTTCAGTTTGTAGGTTACCACCAGAGCTAGCTGGAAGGAGGCAAAGTAGTGAACTTTTTTCCATTGCAACTTCCAAAGTAGGTAATGCAGCTTAGTGATGGTGTCTTGTATTACTGGGCATTAGTTCATTTGTGCTGCTGTCCTGTGTCCCCTCGCACTGTCTTTCTCCTTCATCCCCAAATACTTGAGATTTAGAAGATGGCTCGACTCATGCATAAGTAAACCGAGCCATCAACACAAATAAAGCCAGCTTTTGATTGACCATGTTTTGTAGTGTATGACCAGTTAAGGGCCCCTGTATAAGTTAGCCCATATCACTTTACAGGCACAGCACTGCTAAGAACTCAAGGTCCAACATTGTTATTGAGGAAACTCATGAAGAGCACGCTCACGTGTGAGCTCAGACGTGAGCAGATCATTGGTGAGTTAAGGAGTCTGTGGGGAGTCAATCATGATTAATTCACAACAGATGCAGGTTGTGGTTACAGTGATTGAAGGTGTCAAGAGTAGAAGGACATGTCAGTGCTGGCCTGGGTGAGATGTGTAGTCAGCCATTACTAATAGCATTTCTGCAAAGCATCTTGGGGAAAATAGATAAGGCCACAGACTAAGCAGCTTTTAGAAAACACATATTTATTCCCGCAGATATGTAGCTGGGAAATATGACAGATTCAGTGCCTGGTGAGGTGTTCCTAGTTCACAGATAGAGACTCATGGGTTCCTCACGTGCAGAGGGACCAGAGCCCCTGGGGCATGTCTTCAGATGGCACTTACTCCAAACGATATAGCAAGGGTGCATGTGTTATCTTAACACTCTTAAGGCTGAGGCAGGAGCATCATGAGTTCTAAGCCAGCCTGGACTGTCTAGTTAGAACCTGTCTAAAAGAAAGGTGTGTGTTGGGGCTGTGTTAATTTCAACCATGGGGAATGCCATCATGACCTAAAAACCTTTACAATACCTCATGGCCCCTAACTGACATTTGGAGACCCTGGTATTTACCTACAAACATGAGGACAGAGGATATAGCATTTACTTCCAGAAGACTGGATGGGCATAGAAATGATTTGAGTTACAGATGAAATGAACATTGAAAAAAAAAGATAGCAAAATTATTGTGACAGGAATTTTGTTTGATTCATTACTTAGAATATTAGGATACCTTGCCAGACTTAATTAGAAAATAGAATTACACTTGTCTTTTAGTATCCATGAGGGATCACTTCAAGGAACCCTGCAGCTTCTGGAATCTAGGGTTGTGCCTCAAATCCTTCATACAGAACACCGTATTATATGCATGTGGCATGTGCATGTCTAGCCATATACTTTGGTAATGCCCAGTGTGCTGTATTTATTTGAAGTGTGTGGTCTGGAACTCCAAGTCCTCGGAGTGAGGGATAGCATGTCTATATTTCTTATAGAAAGTAACACATTGCAGGTGTCGCTACATGATTGCTACTCTGTATTGTTCAGGGGATACTGACAGGAAGGAGAATCTCTGTATTTTGTTTCAGGTGAGATTTTTGCTTTTCCTGAGCAGTTTCTTGTCTATGTTCGGTGGAATCCATAGATGTAAACCCCGTGGTTGCAGGGAATGGATTAGTTTGTATTACACAAAATAATTAAATTCCTTTTATTTCTGTTCTTCCTGGATTTTATCCTTGACGAAAATGAAACCAGGAGGATGCTGTTGCCATGGTGCTGTTGTCCTATGGGCAACTACTTCAGGTACATGATCTCCAAGACAGTGACGGCCCCAAAGGAGCATGTGCTGCATGGCTTGGTGACATGCCTGGCACATGTTAGTTGGAGGGAAACAGGAGACTGGGTAGATCAAAGGGCAGGCAGGACTTCTCTCTTATCTGGGGTGGAACTTTGCAGACTCGAGCACTCACACAGCTTTTTTTTAGTACATAATGCCATATAGAACATTACAATGAATTACATGTTACTTTTTTGTTGTTGTATTTTTGTGTTCCATTTTTCCTGTTTTGGAGACAGAGTCTTGCTTTGGTAGCCCAGATAGGCCTCAAACTCTTGATCCTCCTACATCCGAGGTCCTCCTACACTCCACGTCATGCCAGGTTTCCAGACCGTTTAACACCGTGTCGAGCATAGGAACTTTTCATTGCAGACGAAAATGCCTACCCAGTAGGAGTTTGAATACTTACTATGCCTGCACTACTTCTACAAAATCATTTTCATTATTTTCCAAAACTAAAAGAGCTTTGTCTCTCTCCCAAAGGGGGGAAAAAAAGAATAATAGAAAAGTATAATTGCATGCTTTAATTTTTTTGTGTATATGTAACAGACGCATATCACTGATAAACATATAATGTATACATATATATGTGTGTGTATATATATATATACACACACATACATACATACAGATTATCATCACTCATGCGTTCAATGCTATAGATAATTTGAGACTACTAGGTATTTTTTGCATAGGTTAAGAGCTATATACCAATGTCTTGCATATCCAAGTAATATATTTTACTTATTTATTTAATTTTAAATTACATTTACTTACTTATTGGTGTGGTTGTTTTTGTGAGGGGGTGGGTATGCACATGGTGGGGGGGGGTCAGAGGATTACTAGTGGGAGTTGGTTTCTCCTTTGACTGTGTGAGTCCCAGGTATAGAACTCAGGCCACTAGGCTTGGCAGCAATTACCTCAACCCACTGAGCCATCTCACAGGCTCATGTATAAAATACTGTCTTGAGTAGTCTCCTACTGTTGGATATATAGGTTGGGTGAATATCCTTTTTGTGTGAATTATTATATTGTGAATCATTTCCTTCAAATGAATTTTAATCCATAGAATTACTGAATAAAATTAATTTTTAAATCTTTTTTATATATGTAACCAAAAAGCTTTTTTAAGACAAGAGCTCCCCATTGGGGCTTCTGTTAGACTGCCTAAGAATATCCCATAATTACAGAATAAATTTCTGTTTGAAAATGGAAAGAGAATAATATTCTGCAAAAGACACAGCATTTAAAGCCCAAACTAACTCCAATCCTCAAAGTATTCTTAATTTTACCATCATTTGAATTCCAACCCATCTCACTGGCAGTAATAAAGTACATGAAACTTAGTCTTATAGCTAAATGACGTTGATCTGAATTTATGTTTGGTATTATGAGAGACGTAAGCAATAGAGTGCCCAAGTTTAAACCTGCCACTGTTAGTGAATCATTATCGACGTCTGTTTCCCCAAATGAATTTTGCATAAGGAAATAGCGATTTTCTCAGAAATCATGCTGTGGGGCTCTGAAGACACAACTGACCATTTTCGTTGGGACGGCAGGTTTCACCAGGACACTTGGCATCTCAACTTAAATCCAGAAACCAGAGCTGCGCTTTGAGCCTTTGGGCTGGTAAGAAGATGTAGGGAAACTAAGGGCTGAGTCATGGTGGTAGCAGAGAAGTCTCTTGGCACATGCTCTACCTGGGAGTTACCTGGTGGGCATCGGTGCTGTGCTCTGTCAGGAGCGCAGTGATGTGACTTGAAGTCAGCCACAGTCAGCCGGAGGAGTTGCCCAATGACCCATGTGTGTACTTTGCACACACAAGTAACATTTTGAGAGATACAATTCTGTGTAGTTAATGCGAAAATAAAAAGTCAGACATCCTTTAATATGATCCAAAGTTTGGTCTACTGATGCAGAGAAAAAAAAAATGCTTAGTGGCTATTAGCATTTAATTGGAAAGGGAATTTGGATGGAGTTGGACTTAACCGTTTTTCCTCCAACCTACAATGGTCCTTTACCTTGCTCAGGAATAAGAGTGCCTTACCCATTCCCCTTTTGTGTGTCTGCATGTGGGGGGTTATGGGCATCAAGGTCCCACATTTGACCAAAGGCTCTCTTTTTTTTCCTAGAAGGCCCCTTGTTTTAGTATTCTGAATGCTTTTCCTGCTTCCCATACTTAATGTTCCTTCTGTTCTGCCAAACATTTTAGTTTGATAGTTGGGCATAGAGGTACATGCCTATAATCCGGCTCTTTGTAGCTGAAGCAGGGGGATCATGAGTTTAAGACCAGCTTAGGTCACAGAATGACACCCTGTCTAAAAAATGAAATGGGAAGGAAGGAAGGAAGGAAGAAAGAAAGAAGTACAGAAGAAAGGTGTACAGCTTTGACTAGAGCAGCCTTCAGAGAAAGAGTACTTGGAGTGTCATAACAAATCTACATGCTAGAGAAAAGTGTTTCTTGCTACAAGCATCCCTAGGAAAGACGTTCATTACTTCATCGTCAGTGTCTTCAGCAGCCAGAACACCCTTTGTGTTTAAACCCAAACCCTCCTTTGCTGCTTCTTCCTGATAGTTGAATGCAAATTTCGTTCCCCCAAAACATTAAGAGCATCAGCAGCTTACTCCTCTGCCCGCCTTCCTTGCCTAGCTGCAGATATTTCTCAAAGATTCTCCTCTTGCTTATCCCCATAAGGAGTTCATCCCTCTATCTGTGGTTTTGACCTTTCTTCTACACATACTCATTGTCTGCTTTCCAGCATGACACTTGGGGGCAACAAAAATATCTTTACAAAAGAGGTATACCAAGACCTTTGTTAACATACTGTTATCACATTCTTTTTATAGGCATCCTTCCTTGACCACAGATTTCTGGGTGCTTTGTCTGAGCAAGTATCAACATGTGGCCTGATCTGGACCCTTGTTGCTGCCTAGCCTGCACAAACTGGGCCTTACTTGTCATTTAGTCCCGAGGAAGTGAAATTGCGCGTCTTTCTTCTTTTCACCAATATATCATGCAGGCAGGCTTGACTACTAATTTTAATAATAATATTGAAACACTGTCCGTCTTTCCCATCTTCCTAGTTTGGAGTCCTCCAGTGCAAGCATCTGTAGTCCCCTGGGCTCTGGCTCTACTACTTTATTCTTCCTGCTGTCTTCAAGATGGTAACTCACTAGCAGCCTGACTGCATGAGACCCAGTAGAACTGAGTGACTGCAGTCATACTCACCAGGGCCAGGAAGCTGCGATAAGGACCAGCTTAGTCTGGGGAAGGATACCCATGGCTTGGGCAGTAGACATCGGACCAGCCCCTGATGCTTATAGCAGACGGCAGAGCAGGAAGGCTGGAGGTTCTCGTGGGGCATGGAACTCCTCATTTTTGGTTAATACAAGATCCCGGTTCTTTCAGAGAAAATTCTAGAGCAAGGAAGAACAAGAGACACTTTAAGTAGAAGTTTGGCAAGTTTGATTGAGAAGATGGCCAGACCAAACCAAAAAAGACCCACTGTCCAAGCCAGCATCCAGACTCACCACATCATCAGATATCAATTAGAGCAAGGGGCAACACTTCAGTTACAGAGGATGAGTGTTCTGGAAATATCCCAAACAATTCTGCCAACTAGGGACCAAGCATGGTTCGGAACGGTGGGCAGGCTAATTTAAAAGATATTTTTTTTTTATACAAAGATGATAAGGAGGTAACAGGTGTGCTTACTAGTGTGATTTAATTATCTCACAGAGTTTGTGTATCTAAACAGCATGTTATACCTCACAAATATAGTTGATCTTACACATGAGTTCCACATCCATGAATTCAAACAAATGTGGATTGAAATAAAAGAAATCAATAAGGCAGCGTTACAAAAGTGCACCGTAATAATTCCTTGTCATTTACATTGATTACACAATTTAGAAGTGGCTTAAAGTACTCAGGAGGGTGTGAACAGGTTGTGTAGAGTAATCACACTGTCTTATAGAAGGGAACTGAGCATGTGTGAATCATTTTTTTGAGGAATGTCTTAGACCCAATAGAAACCGAGGAATTGCTTTATATACAACTTTTATTTGCCAGTTAAAATTGTACATATTAAAAAGCTCATGGTCGAGAGCGAGCAAAAGGTGACAGGTGAACGGCTGTAGTGTGAGCTGGTTAGAAGGTAGCTGTGGACCTCGGCTCCTTTAACTAACACTATCATCATCTAGGTGAAGGCATCGTCAGAATGAACTCAGCAGGAGGTACTGCTGCTCTGCCTGGTAAGCATATTGAGCTGTAAAAAGTATAGCTCTGTCAGGCATGGTGGCTTCAAACCCAATATTTGGGAGGCAGAGGCGGGCAAATCTCTGAGCTCAGGGCCAGCCCAGGCCACATGGTAAGTTTCTGGACAGTTAAGACCTTGTCTTAAACGACAGAAATAAAAACCAAAACAACAAGAGCAAGGAATGGAATAGCTTACTTGTTGGGAGGGACCAGGACTACCGCCTCACTAAAATGCCTACATTTAGTATTTATCCTCCCCTCCTTGCCAGACACCAACTAACAATTGTGAAGGGTACCTGGGAATTAGGGATGCAACTAGGCCTTGTATGCTTCCCGAAGGGATCCAAGTGCTCAAATTTAAACGAAACAGCTGTCTTGATTGTGTATTCTTGTGAAGAGATACCATGACCGAGGCAACTTATCAAAGAAAGCATTTAGTTGGAGGCTAGCTTGCAGTTTCAGTAGGTGGCCATGGCAGGGAATATGACAGCAGACTGGCAGGCAGGCAGGCAAGCAGGCAGGCAGGCAGGCAGGCAAGCAGGCAGGCAGGCAGGCACTGGAGCAGCAGCTGGGAGCTTGCACTGATCTACAAACAACATGCAGGGAGAAAAGGAGACCGGGCCTAGACTGGGCCAACCCTATTGGCAAACCTCCCCAAAACAAGGCTGTGGGCTAGGGACCAAGGTTTCAAACCTGTAAGCCTGTGGGACCATTCTCATTCAAATCACCACAGGGCACCAACCAACCCTAAATCAGCCTGAAAAGAAGTTGCCTTGGCTGTGAGAGGGGAGCGAGAGTGTGCCCGACCCAAATTCAGCAGCTGGTGCGATCCTACCACACAGTGGCCAAGGTTCGCAAGAAAAGTCCCTTAGATTTAGTATAGGCTTTTCCCCAAGGTGCTTCGAAAAGATTGGTGTCTGAGCAAAGTTAGGAGCCGCACATTCCCCTACCCATGAGGAAGAGGAGATGGTTGGATAGAATCCAGTTTTCAGGGACCCTGTCTAGAGAGCGCAGCTTCAGGGGAGGGAGTGTCGCGGCTGCCACCCCACTCTTAGCCCCTTTTCAGTACTCTGAGCCCAGAGTCTTGGGACCTCTGAGTCCACAGTTGGTGTCACACATTGCTGTTTATCTCCTTGCTTTGATCTCGCCACTGAATTTTTTTTTCAGTTGATGTTCAAAGGGTTATTTTGTGTTTAATATTTCATTAAAGAGAATTGTAAAATGTGCCTTGTTAAAAAGAGGGCTCCGATGAATTCTGGAGAGCTTTATTGTACGCAGGAAACAGCTCTTCCCCAGCTTCTTCAGGTGGAGTCTACAGAGGGGTGGATTCTGGCTCGCTCTTGACAGCACTGAATCTGTCAGTTTCAACTGCTGGGGTGTGCTTCTTGAGTATTTCATAATCAAGGGTGGTTATTCAGAACCTGACCAAAGCTGGCTGTGTTGGCCCTCATCTGCAAGAGGAACAAGAGCTGAAGGCCAACCTGGACCACATATCAGTACCCTGTCACAAATAAAACAAATTAAGACAAGAGCTTGAAGACCTAGAGAGATTTCATTGCTCCCTAATTATTCTTCCTTCCTTCCTTCCTTCCTTCCTTCCTTCCTTCCTTCCTTCCTTCCTTCCCTGGTAGTAGCAGGGTTTGAAAATGTGCCAAATGTGATGTTTTTAAAAATGTCTTCAAGAAAAATATAATTATACCCTAATGACATTTGGAGATAGATGAACATCGCAAAAAGCAACTGGTTCCTAAAGTTTCTAACTTCTAATGAGTTGTTAACAACAGTGCAGTATATTATTCCAATTTACTCCCTGGGGCAGAGTTCCAGGGAGCTCCTTTTTCAGGGGCCTGTGTTGCATGTAGGCCCAAGTTTCTCACACTTCTGACAGTTCAGTAATGTTTACGAGATGAGCAGTTCATGAAGCTACTTTCATGAAAAAAAATTGCTTTGTTAAAGCACACTTTAAAATTGTTTCTTTAGTTTAATAGGCCCATTAGACTATAAACAAGCTTGTCCTCACCATAAAAGTGGCTTATTTACATTTAATGCAAGCATATTTTCTTTAAAAAAAATTGAAAAAAAAATCTGGGAACTGAAAATATAATTTTGGCCTTTCCCTAGTTTCCTTTCGTCCACACAGCCCCTCCCATGTGTACATACACTTGCTCTGTCTCAAATTCATGGCTTCTGTTTCTTCAGTTGTTGGTGTTAAGGTATCCTGTATAACTAGTGCTGAATTGCTGCCCTGTCTTGCTTGTCATCGATTTAACTGAGTAAGGCCCAATGATACCAGCACACTTGCCAGGTTTATTGCTTAACACAAATAAAGGTCATCTAAAATCACAATGCATGTATGTGGTCCTTATGTGTCACTGTCCATGTGTTGAAGTTAGAGGACAACATGGTATGTGGGTCCTTACTTCGTTTGGGACAGGGCTTATCAGTTGTTTGCCACTGCTTATGCTAAGCTAGCTGGCTTATCCTTGGGCTCCCAGGGATTTCCCTGCCTCCTCTCCCCTTCTTGTCTTAGGAGCTCTCAACTTTATGTGGGCTCTATAGCATAAAGTGTCATTGGGGAGAAGTTGCTAGTCACACAGAGGACCTGAGTTCGCTTCCTACCGCCCACAGGGAGGGTCATGTCCAAGGAATCTGACTTCCTTTCCTCACTTCCAAAGACAACAGGCATGCACTCATACACATGCAATATAAGTAAAATATTGAAGAAAATATTTCTAAACAGACGTTTGATTCTGGCTGGGATGTTATTTCTCTCTGCTTCTTATTACGTTGGTTAAAAGAACCCAGATGTAATATGGTGAGTGGATTTCAGAACTGGAGTGTGAATGAAGGCAGCTTCCCTGTGTCCCAGACAGTGTTCTGGCATGTATTCTGATGGAGAAGAATAAACCAGAACCAGTTCTCCAATAAGATGAATCTGTCCATGGAAACTGATGAACATTCTGGAGCAGTTAGCCTCCAGCAGCAGAATACACACTCCTGTGTGTGTGGAGGACTGATTGCTCGAGAGAAGTCATATTCTGTGTTGTAAAACAAAGCCTCAACATGTTTTGGAGACTCACAGCACACAGTTCTTGTTTCCCACTCATCGTGGAATCAAACTAGAAACCAAGGAGAAGGACAGCAGGAAAATCCCCAGACAATAAGAAACACATTTTTTTGCAATGATCCTCAGGCACACCGTGGAAATTTCAAGGGGGTTGATGGATCTGGAGCATTGCATGGGAATGAATGCACCACCATGGCTGGGGACCCATTTGAATGGGACAGTGACAACACTAAGTGCTTGGACTTTTAAAAAAGGAAGGCTTTCAAGCCTACGCCTTCCTCTTGGGAAGAGGAGGAACAAAGTCAAGGCCAACAAAGCGGATGGAAGTATAGGTACTAGCAGGAGTAAATGGAACTGAAGGGCAGAGCGCTCCACTACCGTGTCTGAGGCTTTGAGTGCCATCCCAGGTACAAAAACCAAACAAGCAACCAAAGCAAGGATGGGTTGAAAGAGACTATAAGCAACAACCCAGTCAGAGAATGCTGACCAAATAAAGATCTGGCTTAGGAAAGGACAAATCGTTTATGTGGCCTCGGGGAAGAATTGAAAGGAAAGACACAGGCCAACACAGCACTGGCGTTCAGAAGCTCTGGAAGTGACCTGCATGCTCTGCATGTGAGCGGCAATCAGAGTGGTGTGAACAGCTTCACATGTATTGGCACTCAGCATCATCTTCAGGTACAATAGAGCTGAGTACTTAACAACCATCAATTAGTAACTTGGTTGGTGGAGTGTTTGTCCGTCCGGCACGTATGGGTCCCTGGGCTCCCACTCCAACAGTGTACAGTTGCAGTAGCTAGGCGACTCGTGCCTCAGATCTCCACAGGCAGGAGACTGTGGTAGCTCTGGAAGCAAGGGCAGGAGACTCAGAGGTTCAAGGTCATCCTTCAGTACATATGAAGTTGTAGGCCAGGCTGGGCCACCTGAGACACCATTTCAAACAGAGAAATGGGAGATCTTTGAAATAAAGCTTAGTGTTGGACATTTGAGACCAAAGCCTCTATGCCCAGAATGGTAATATATATATATTTAAAAGGTGACGACAAAAAGCATAGTTTAATCTGAGAGCCCTGGGGCTTATGGGCTAGATCACCAGATCAGATTCAAACCAGTGAGAGTCTCTGTCTCAAAAAAGAAGATGACACAGATGACTCACAGGAAGTGAATTCCAACACACACACACACACACACACACACACACACACACACACACACCATAAGGGGGGGGGGACAGTAAATGACTAAAATTCCAAAATGAAACTGATAATGTGAGTGGTTCAATAATGACTAAAGAAAGTGAACTTGTAATTAGAAGTACCCACAAAAGGAATCTCTGGACCCAGACAATTTCATTGAGAATTCTAAAGTTCATTTACAGAATTAACACTGATTACATGCAATCTCCTCTAGAAAATAGAAGAGGAGAGAACCGTTCCCAAGTCATTATACAAGGCCAGTGTTCAGGCCATGAAAAGTATGCATGGGGAAATGAAGAACACACATTCTTCTTTTTTATTTAAAATTGAAACAAGCTTGTTTTACATGTCAACCCCAGTTCCCTCACCCCCCAGTCTTCCCCTATCACCCTCATTAGCCCTCCATCCCCTTTCTGCTCCACAGGGAGAGTGGGGCCTTCCATGGGGAGTCTTCAAAGACTTTCATATCATTTGGGGCAGGGCCCAGGCCCTCCTCCATGTATCTAGGCTGAGGGAGTATTCCTCTATGTGGGATGGGCTTCCAAAGTCCACTTGTATACTAGGGATACTGATCCACTACCAGAGGCCCCGTAGACTGCCCAGTCCTCCTAACTAACACCCACATTCAGGGAGTCTGGGTCGGTCCTATGCTTTCTTAAGGTTGGCACAAAAGTCCTAAATTAAATATCCATCAAGTTATTGATGAATTATGCACTCTGATCCAATATGATCTTTTCTAGTAATCAGTGAATGACAATATACACGTGTCAATAAGCTAAAAAGAAGTAATAAACATAAAAATACATTTGAAAAGTACAGTATAGCAATTTGTGAAAAAAAGAAAGAAAATCTCAGTCAGCTTCTTGAGTTTCCCATGAATTTGCTTCCAGGGTTCTCTTTCCCCTCGAGTGTGAAAATGTAAGAGTTATCATTACACCTTCTTTTTTCCAGCCCCTGCAGGAAACAATGAGAGGAAGAAGGCAGGCAGGGAGGAGAAAGAAAGAAAACAACCCTTCTCTGCCCCGGGATGGCTTCTACAGAAAAATCCCGAGGACTTGACAGAAACCTCCTGGAGCCGATAGGTGAATTCAGCAGCATTACAATATCCTATAACAACATAGAAAAATCGTGTCCATATACTAATAAGGAACCTGTGGCCATAAGAGTAAAAATACACAACATTCGACCACTCCTACAAAATGAAATACTTACATATGCTTAGTAAAAACGCACAGAATGTGTATAGCAAGCTCTTTAAGTGGGAAACTTTTGTTTTTGAGTTGGAAAACCCCCAACAGTAAACATCAAACTTCTTCCAATTGGCTTAACGGGTTTATGATTACCCTGTAAAATCCCAGCAAAGGCTTTTATTTATTTGTTGTATGTGTGGCCTCATGTGGTCTTGGAAAGGTACTCATGAAAGTACAGCAACAGTAATATCCCCAAAGAAGAAAACTTGGCATGGCATCCACACACTGCTTCAGAGGACTGTGGAGCCTGAGGAACTGTGGCAGGGCAATATGAACCGAGAGGCAGATATACAGCCAGTGGAACTGAAAAGTGAATTAAAAGATAAGTCTGCCCAAGAATTCAACCATAATTTTTTAAAATTTTTATTTAACTAAAACATTACCTTTATTAACTTGAAAATTGCATACAGGTTATCAGTGCGTCTTGATTATATCCACCCCTCACTCCCAACCCCAACTCCATCCTGGGATTCCTCTCCACTGTAGTGAGATAGTCCTTCTGTGGCACTGACCACGCCCATTGGGGGGTGGAGCCATGGGCTAGAAAGTCAGGGAAGATTTTGTTGACATTTAGGAGGAAGAACAACAAGGCAACTTCAGTATCTCTGACATAACTGGGAGATGGAAGAAAGAGAGAGAAAAGGCTGGCACTGTCGGTCTAGGCTCAGGGTTGTGGTAGAGTCCAACCAGTTTTTAACAACAGATTGAAAACAAATCGGTAGTGAAGCAAAGGCATGTCAATCAAAGTCCATGACTCCCACGCAACTTGGCACAAAGTGGGTGGGGAGTGAGAGCAGCTTGGCAGCTTGAGCCAAGGAGAGCTCCTAGCAGTTGCATCCGAAGCCCAGGTCATACAGTGAAAACTGGGAGACAAGAGCGCGAACTATAAGACTCCATGAAGACGGCGGAGGGGCGAGCTCTCTACTTAGAGAAAATATCTGCAATCGTGCTCTTCATGAAGGATTTGGATCTGTAACATGTGAATCATGTCAAAATTCATCTATCGCCAAAAAGCCAGGTTCCAGCCTTCCCAGCGAAATGTTTGAGAATCTCTGTGCTCCCGTTTGGTGTTGACCACAGCTAGTCAGCTTCTCCTAGGCTGGATTCATGATGAGTCTGATAATAGCGTCGGGTAGACTGCCCTTTTTATATTCCCCCATTCAGAGGGCTCAACACTGTGTAAAATGATTCTTTTAAGGTTGCATTGAGCCTGAGGACAGCGGTAGGGTAATTTGGGACCTAGGATTTTGTGTTCCAGTGAGTAGCATGCCCCATTACGCTACAGCTCAGCTTTCCTGACTCTGAATTCACTTCATGTTTTACTGACAGAAGAGACTGCAAAGGAGGTTCGTTTCCAAGATTCCTGAAATATGCTTGGTGACTGCCTCAAGCGTATGGGGTTGCTGTTGATGTTTGCATACATATGTTCATCCCTGGGGATCAACCTGATCATAACTTTGACTCAGTTTCTTGTTGGATAGAAATCAAAATGGTACATGGTAAATATTCATCAACATGCCTGAACTGCAAGATGAGAAATAGAAGTACTTCAGTGCTAGGAAGTTGGCCTTTATTTCTCTCCAAGGAGTCGACCTGTCTGAATTTTGCTCAGTAGCAAAACAGAGAAACTAATAATGTGTTCGTTTTCCTCCAGATTTCAGGTCTTCATTGCTCTGGCCTGGATGGCCGTGAATGTATTAACTCTATATGGGACAGCTAGTTGCATTCTTCCTCATTCTGAACTGGAAAGCGTTTGCAACAGTACACACCAGTATCCGGCAAATGTGCTTTTCTCAATGTGAATGGCAAAGGTTTGGAGCTCAGTGCTCGAAGCCACATGGTTTTCCTGGAACCGGTTTTAATCCTGACCTGAGATCTTCCTATTCTAGAATGAAGAGGCTTGTGAGCAGAACACTTATGACAGTGTGCTGATGGGGTGGGAAGGCTTATTGTTGCCTGACGAGCACCACCTCCAGTTGACATATGTAGTCCTAACTGGAGGCCTAGCTTAATTTAAAAATAATTTTGTATTTATTCTCTGGCAATCTCATAATGCATTGTGATCATGTTCATTCTGCATTCTCCCAACTTACCCCCCTTCCTTATTCTGGAACCTTCCTTCCCAGTATATCTCTTTTCTAATTTTGTGCATTAAAAAAAAAAGAAGAAGAACCCACTGAATTTCATTAGGGTTGCTTGTATGTGCTGTGTGTGTGTGTGTGTGTGTGTATGTATGTATGTATGTGTGTGTGTATGTGTGTGTGTGTGTGTGTGTGTGTGTGTGGTTATGTTTTCTGGATCATGGGATTTTTATCAGTGGCTACATCCTTGAAGACCTTGAAGAGCAATGGTAGCTCTCCCTGCAGCAGCTATTAATTTCTATTAATACATTGGCTAGATAGATGTGGGTCTCCAGGAGTTCTTTCTCATGCGTGCTGCAACCATGGATTGGCCTAGAATTCTATAGGTCTCGTGCATGTTACTATAACTGCTGAGTTAATGAGTCCGGTGACCCTGTTATATCCAGAAGACCACATTTTGTAGAATTCCTCTTTGACCTCCTTGCTCATAAGTTCTTTTTTTCCCCATATCTTTTCCTGTTTCTTTTATGTTTGGTGGTCAAGGGGGTGATATGGATGTCCTGTTTAGGACTGAACATGCGACAGCTACTTATTCTCAGCATTTTGACCAGTTATAAATCTCTGCTCTAACTGCAAAAAGAAGCTTATCAAAATAGTTGAGAGAAGCACATTTATCTATGAGTATAAACATACATATTTAAAAGATAGTTTGACAACATGTCTGTTGAGAAAAAAAGAAAAAAAATCAAATAACAATAAAGAATCCCTTTCTAGGGCCTATCACCTCTCTCTAGTTATGAGGTTTTGAGAGGTTTACAGTACCAGGCATGAACTTCCAAAAAAAAAAAAAAAAAATCATTGGCTATCCACATAACATTCGTGCTCCTATTACCTACCAGGTCAGTATCACAACCTGCAGAGATCAACACTGGCTAAGCACGTTGATCCCGTCTCCTCGTAGCCTACATAGATAGCACCTTCCTGCACTTGAATTTTATCCAGGAAGGAGAAAGTTCCAAGGCAAATTCTGGCTTGATTTCTCCGTGTCCTATAATCGACATGCACATTGTCTTCTGCAGTTGGGTCTTACCCTGCAGTTTCTGGTCGGAAACGAAGAGCAGTTCCAGAAGCCTGTATTGTTTTGAGGATCTCTGCTAGTTCCAAGCCACAAACCCGTAACTCGTAGGGATGCTTCACATACTGAACACAGGAGTTTTTGTTTAACAACCCGTGGTTTTTAAACAAGTCCAGTCATGGAAGACTACATTGTGATAGGAACTGGATAAATTAATACAGCTCCCATGGAAGAATCAGTGGCTAAGGATAAAAATTAAACGTGGGGAGAAAACCTTAGTTTTGAATACATACCACCCTATGAGGTAGTGTAAAAAAGACAGTGTGGACTGCAAGCAGAGAACCCATAGCAAGGGCAGTGCAGAGAGGGGAGTCCAGCTACAAATATACTCACTGTGGGGTGCTGTCAATTAGCAGAGATGATGCTTTAAAATCCGAGGCACAAGAATCATCTAGGTTTTTGTCTGAAAACATTAGGGTTTCAGTTTTCCATTTCCTGCATAAAACATCAAACGAGGCAAAGGCCTGAGCACTTTTAAAGGAGCTGAAGATAATGCAGGCGGATTCAATCCAGCTTGAGTGTGCGTTATTTCTGGAATAGAAACACCGGCCCTGTCCTTCTCTTCCGCTATGTACCAGACTGTCCTGGAGCTCACTGTGAAGAGATGGCCTCAGCCTCCCACATGCTTGGGTGACAGGCCAGCACCACCTCCATCTTTCCATACCCTTCTTATTTTAACAAAACACCAATACAAAGAAAAGAGCAAGATTTAAAAAAAAAAGTGAGGGCAAAAAGACCGCTGGACATAGCAGACACACTACAGAGCAGCAGTCTCTGGCTTCTTGTTGCTTATAGAGACACAAGTAAAACCAGAAGGGCATGCACTTTGGACCCAGTGTTGCCAACACTGTGTAGGAAATCATGCTTGTGAAAAGCGTCTGCAGGCGGGCACCTGTAAGGGGCTGATTCTGCACAATATATAGAACATTGAAAAGCTATGTCTTTTTAGGCCAGAAATTGCGTTCTGTGAATTTTACTCTAAAAATCTTTGTGCAGTTGTTGCCAAGATGATAACCGTGTCACTGTGTAGAACAGTGAGAAACTGCTAAGTACCCAGATGCCCCACAGTGAAGAAGCAGCTTAAGTGCTCATGGGCAGTTTTCGAAAAATGGGCATTGTGCAGACAGTCTACAAGCATTAGCAAACACCTTTTGCAGAGGATGAATGGAGCTTGGTAAAGTGTGCGTGGAACTGGACATGGCCAGGTGGGACACTCTCAAGAAATTTTCACTACACGTTTGAGTCTTTCAGGGAGTTTCAGGAAGTCTATTTTTGTTTGTTTACTTGTGTTGTTTGTTTGTTTGTTTTCCAAGACAGGATTTCTCTGTTGCTTTAAGTCTGTTTTGGAACTCACTCTGTAGACCAGGCTGTCCTTGAACTCACAGAGATTGGTCTTTCTCTGATCCATGAGTGCTGGGATTAAAGGCGTGTGCCGCCACCACCAGGCATGACAGGAAATCTTGCATGTGTATTACCTCCACCACTCAGAAGAATTACTCTGCTTTGTCAGGAATAGAAATGCAGGAGCAGCAGCCCCTGTACATCTTGGCTTCTCTGCGCTTGGTACAATCACTTAGGCTGGATACAATGTTGACATGCTTATTTCACCTTCTCTTTATTCAAGACAGGGAAACTCAGCTGTTCCGCTCCAGCTCTGGTCTTGTGCTACCACAAATGAAAGTTAAAGTCATCAGGTATCAAAACAAAATCTATATGCAGCTTGCTCTGTGTCGGGTACTCATTTATGACGTCTATGGGCACGTGCACACACAGGGATCTGCACACTGTTTCCTCAGCTCTGTGTGGGGAGCACTGTTGTTATCTCATTTCATGGGTGAAGAAACTGAATCGCCTAGTATTTTGTTTGGAATTGAGATCTGTTCTTTGCTTTGGCTGTGGGCTATACTGTTATCTCTGTCCTTCCAATAGTTAGAAGAATACACCCATGTGCCATGGGGAACTTAAAAAGAGTCCTGATAGCTTATCATTTGTACAACGAGACTCGGGAATCTTAGTGCTGGGCTGGGGAAGAGGAGGTGAAGTCAGGCTGTCTGGATAGAGTGGGACCACTATTAACTGTCATTGTTACATGCAAACCTCCTGTCTGGTAGAGTGAATGCCTTTCACCAACATGTTAGGAGTCATCCTGTGAGGAGGGAAAAGCAGGAACAACACAGGCAAGGGAGGGCTGTTGGTGGTCACAGGGCAGCACTGCGTCTTTCTGGAACACTGGCGTAACAAAGGAGAAGCAGGAGATGGGCTCGCAAAAGGAGCCCATACTCTGGCTATTGTGTGCATTAGATGCAAGGGGGACACTTTGAACGCCTTATTTCATTCTGTTTCGCTGCCAGAGACACAGGTCCCCACCGAACAGTCCCATTGTTGTTTGGAGAATGCCTCCGGTCCTGTCTTTCCATTTTCAGCATCCCCTCTCCCTGGTTCAGCCAGCACAAATTTAACCCCATATCCATGTTTACTTCATACCAAGCTCAGCGTTAGCTCCTTGGCTTGGAACTTAGATGGACAAGGTAAGGGCATGAGTCGTTGATGGGACCCGAGTGCTGTGTGAGAAGGCTCAGATTGATTTGCAGGAGGATGGCTTTGCTGTCGAGTAGATTACGAGGAGGGGAGTCAGTTCTCGGGAGACACAAATGAGTTGCCTGTGTAGGCACAGAGGCAGTAGATTGCCAAGTCTCTGTTAAGAGGTTGTCTGGTGGACATTTGTTTGTAGCTCTTTTCTGTATTTATAGCCTTAGAACACCAAGTATTTAGTATTTAGAAGTACTTGGTCAGTGAGACAAAGCTGCCAGCTACTTCAGCTGCTCCTTGTACCCTGGCCACCTTCTGGGATATAAAATGAGTAAACTGACATATTAAATCCATGCAAGAAACATCAATGAAAACATACTTGCTTCAAACACATCTCCATTTCCCAGCATCAGTCCTGGGGCAACTGAATACATTGGCAAGTAAGTGATTTTGGGCAACAAAGGTGACATTGTCCTGGCCATGGAAAACAGTCTTTCTGTCTGTCACTTCGAGCACAAACGGACACAGGCAGGGCCAATGAAGTGGTACTTGTGTGTCAGGTGCTGCTGTTGCTTCAGAGAAGCCTGCTTGGTTTCTGTGGATGCTTCCTGACCCAGTGTAACACAGAATGGCAGGGATAACAACATGCCTGTGGAACAGGACCTTCTGGTCCAGGTGAGGTCCTGCCTTCCTTCTGGTTCTTGGGGAACTATTCCACATGAAGCAGCAACACCAAACACTGATGAGGATGAGGTGTGTGTGTGTGTGTGTGTGTGTGTGTGTGTTCAAAAGAGAGAAAGACAGAGATTGAATCATCTCGTCATTGCCTTAAGGCTAAATTTCAGCACCCATATTTGATGATTACCTTCTAGAGATTTTAAAGCAAACTAGATAGAACCAGATCAGTTAGTAGCTTCAGCTACTCCGATTCTAGCTACTAAGGTGGAAAATTGATTTATCGTAGGGGTCTGAGTCCAGCCTGAGTAACCTCACAAGGTACCATCTAAAAGAGTTTACAATAACTCACGCCATTAGAAGAAAACATCACATATGTCCCCCTAGGCTCTTTATTCCTCTTCCTTAGGTTTGCTGTGTTGAGTGTTAACTCCTCCTTCCTATATTATGTGACAAGCTGCAAACTTTCACGGACTTGGGGAGTCAGGAGGAGCCATGCATAGTGACCAATGTATCAGTCTACCCAGAGATGCCATTCAACTCTTCCCAATTGTTGCTGCAGAATCTCACTTTGGGAGGGGATTCCATGAAGCCAGAGTCATGCAATAAAGATGAAGCATGGGTTATGGCAACAGGCAGCCACATTATCTGAGATTCGGTCCTTCCCATTTATAAGCTCAGTGGTAAAAATACAAAACAACAACAAAACAGCCACCCTGGCTTACTCTCATTTCTTGCCAGTGTTTAGTACAGCTTGTTGGATCTTTTAAATGAGTTTCAGCCTGGAAGGCAATTGTGATTATCTCTGAAGACAAGAAGTCCAGGATGAGGCTGTCAGGTATATCTAGTTAATTTGTTAACCCAAGCAGGGCCCTTTACTGAGTTGTTAACCTGTCTCCAGTGATTTCTTTCCTGTGGTCCACCACAGAGACAACTTCTTGGGCTCAGACTCCTCATTTTAGCAGCAAATAGTAGAATCCAGTGGTCAATGTGTAATGCAAATTGAAAGGATGTACTATTACATAGCAATAAAAGTTAATGCCTACATTAAAACCATTTTGTGATGGGAGAATGCCCATATAATGTTAAGTGAAGAAGGAGGATATGAAACTACGTGCACATGTCTGAATAAAATGAGCCCTCACTATAATAATAATAACATATAACACATTTACTGAACCTGCAATACATTAAAATACAGATATTTCATCAGGATAGTTTGGAAGAAAATATGTTTTATTTTGTGAACTCATTTCCTATTTCCCAGTTTCTTTCGTTTTTCTCCTTTCCCCCCTCCTTGTCCTATACCCATTTATGAAGAACACATACTGTAGTAGGTGCATGAGAACTGGCCAGAAGAATATTCTGCTATCGACTTGCAAAGTTCTTATGTTTCTTGATGGGGATATTTTCATTTGCGTGGCAAAGAAACAATTACACCCAGCTTCATCATTGTCCTGTTTTGCAATACTCTCATTTTCCATGTTCACTGTTTTGTGGGGATCTTCCCACCTGTGGTCTAATGATCCCTGCGCTGGGTGGGGTAGTGTTATTCTTCTGAAGCACCCTGAAGACCACATACACACACACATGCTCGCACGCACGCACGCACTCACATACACAAAGACTCTTGCAACCAAATGTCCTGAATACGAGTCTCGAGGATGCAGAATACCAGGCTCCAGCTGCCTTGTGGAGGCAGACATACAGGTATCCTCTTGCTGTATGAGTGAGGCAGCACTTTACAGATGTGTGTTCTCCTTGGAGGCCCGGGGCTGACAATAGAATTGGAGAGAAAAATCCCCAAGGTTAATCCACAGGGAAAAGCCATATTTCTCCATCTGTCCTCCTAGGGAGATCTGCTTTTTCCCAATAGATCTGGTCACTGTCATAGATTGCTTGGCTGATCAAATTCTTCAGTTCCATTTCCCTCCCTTTACAAAGCAGTCGTCATTTTGTCACCCGTTTGTTCAATCAGCATCCATTGAGAACTTGCTGTCTGCTCATCCCCATTTGGACTACAGTGAGAGGTGAGGATGTGGAACCATTTTCTAATCACCTTCAGCTGAGGCTGTGTAGGCTGCCCAAGACCAAGGACAGTGGCTACACGAAGTCATGTTCCCTAGGGACACATACCTGCCTCCGTCTCCGAAATGGCTGGGGATTCATGACAGATGTTTAGGTCACAAACCGCCCTGTGCGGCTGACCCGCAGACCTATAATTCCTGACCCATGCCCTGTGTAGTCTCTGCAGAGGAGGTACCCATGGAAGTGACCTTGCGTTTTCAACTGAACTCCCAAGGAGAAGCCCCGGATACAAATGTGCAGCGAACGATTTCTCAAAGAGTGGTTCTCAAGACAGCCATTTCTGCCATGTTCTATTATTTCCTTCCCTGCGAATGGTTGGGCAGAGGAAATTCCCTTTAACCGAGGTTAAAACAGAGAATAAGCTGTGGCTTACAATTTTATAACTTATGGGTCATCTTTTTATTTAATGTGGATAAATGAACTGATGTAATTGTGCTTCGTGTAAGCAGCTTATTTAAAACGTGATTCATTATGCTATTCGGTTAGTTGTGTGAAATTAGTTATCCTAGCCACCTGTCAGTATGGAGCTCACCGTTACTAGCACTGTTTTCTATACCTCTTTTTTTTACCGTATGAAACACAAACGTGGCCAGCCAAGCACGCCTTCCCACTCTTGCCCCTCAGCTCACAGCAGCCGCTGCTCTGGACACACGCTTGTGATTTGGGCTACTCCGGGCACTTTAAGACAGATGGAATGACACAACCTCTGTCTCTGCGACTGACTTATTGTATCAGCAAAAGGCCTCCAACTTTCCCCGTATTATAGGGTGTCTCGGAATTTTCTTCTGTTTTAATTAAGGATAGTTAAATGCTACCTTGTGTGTGTGAACCCTGTTTTGTTTTGTTTTCCCATCCACCCACTTGGGTTGTTTCAGCATTTGAGCTGTCGTGAGCACAAATGCCTCTTTACTTTAGTTTTTGCTTTTTCTAAATGTCTCCAACATTCAAGTATTCAAACCATTTTGCACCAATTTTTGTATATGGTTTTGGTTAGGGCACAACTTTATTCTACTACAGGCACATAGTTAGTTTCACCAGCAGCGTGTGTTGAAGACACCGCCTTTTTCTCCATTTAGTCATTTTGACAACCTTCTGAAAAAGTCATTTTCCCACTGTAATGATTAGTGTAATTCAACCAGGACGTGGACCTCTGAGCATGGCTGTGGGTAATTATTTCAGTTACACTAACTGAGGTAGAAGGGCCTGTCCACTGTGGGTGGCAATATTCCTTAGGCAGGGCTTCCTGGACTATGTAATAGTGAAGACGGCGAGCTGAATGCTCACGTGCAAGCATTCTTTTCTCTCTTTCACTGTAATGTGATCAGCTGCTTCGTGCTCCTGATGATTTCCTGTCAGTGATGCAATGTAATCTGGGATGTGGATGAAAAGCCAACTTTTCTCTCTTGAGTTGCTTTGGTCAGGATGTTCTGTCACAGCAACAAGAAAAGAAACAAAGATGCCGCATCTGGTTTATTTTGTAGTGGGTATTTTTCTCATCCAAGCTTTAACCAGGCAGACTTGACCCTACTTAGGTTTTGAGATCAGACGGAATGGGGTGTGGGGTGGTATAGCCATAGACTATAGTGTGTATTCTATGCGTCTTTTTCTTCCTTGGTTAATTCCGAAGCATTTATTTTATCGATGTTGTTGTAAATGGAATCATCTTTGTGATTTCCTGTTCTGTTTGTTATTGTCTGTACTTCATTTATTTGCCCAGTAGTCTCAACCCTGCATGTGTGATCTTGAGGGGTTTTAACACAAAAGATCATGCTATTTGCAAGCAACAATGCATCTTTCATTCAGATTTCAGGCCTTTCATTTCCCCTCTCTTTGTCCCAGGACTGTATATCCTAGTTTTGTTCCTGATTTAGATGGAAAGGTTTCAGTCTACCAACACTGAGTATAATGTTCACTGTAGGTTTTTCATGTATATTTCTATTCAGTACCTCAGAGGTAACAGAAGTATAGGTTAATTAATAATTATGTTGGAAGTTAGATTGTAAAGAGAAACATTCATAGATGTGAAGTGTGACATGTGTAGGGGAGTGTCTTTGCCCATTCATCCAGTCATTGCTCTGCCCATCTGGACAAAGGGCACTTCCACGTCAATCATAATAGAAATGAAATTTGTGTGGATAAAATAATCTTTACAGGCTAAAAGTGTGAAATAGAAGTGGGTAGAGTAGAGGAGAGGGGTATCTCTCTGGTTAAGAGAGATTTAGGTTCCATGATAGAGAAGAGAATTGGCTTTTTACTGAATTTCTGGGGTGGCCTGGAGTCCCACTTATTTTTACTGGACATGAGGAAAATACTTTAAAAAATAAATCTGTATTTTACACCTTAAGTGGGTTGTTTTTCCCATATATACGACATAGACATATGTAAGACATAAATAAGTTATAACTCCTATATGACAACATTCCATATATAAGGCATAGCTCAGCAACCAGTAGATTCCTGGAGATATTGTGGCACAAACTTGCATCAAACAGGGTATCACTTTTCAGCGAGAGTAGTTGAGGCTAGGCATGTAGCTCAGCGACAGAGTGCTTATCTAGGTGCACAAGGACCAAGTTCCATCCTCAGCACAGGAAAACAAAGAATCAAAGAAAAGAACTAAGAGACCAGACAGACACATTCTAAACGCTGCTGATGAGGGGGGAAAGGAACATTATTCTTACTGTTAGTGGCAATGGACGATGGGATAGGAACCAAGCAAGGGCTTTTCTGCGTCTCTCCTCACGACATTCTATGTTACATTGATGGATCTCGCAGAACTGAGTTGTCTCATTTGATGATCTATTAAAAATGTAATGCTGGCCTTTTCACCAGGATATCAGCATAACCAACACATGAGTATCACCAATTCATCATTTATCCACATTTGCTGAGGAGGTAAATCTAAAACAATAGTAAGTAGTGAGCACTGTAGACTTTTCCTGTCTAGACTTCTTTGGAGACTTGCTTCCGCATTTGCTGAGTTTTGATCGAACGCTTTGCAGTTAGTACCATGGTGTAAGATGTTAAGCGTAGAAATAAAAATGCAGAATTTTAGAACAGAAACATGAAGGGAGAAACCTGCTCTCTTTTGGGCTGTTTTTCTGTTTTTGATGAATTTCCTGGGAGATGCCAAGGGGGCCCGATATTGGTAGCCAGCCTTGGTTTATACCTGTGTGTTTGTGTCTGCTAGCTTCCTGATACATCCCTAGTGAGGCCCAGCCTCTCTGTGTAAACTCTAAAGTGAAGGTCAAGGTGTCAGTGAAGTTGTAAATGTGTTAATTAATTCAAGACACCGACAGGGATACCATCCCAGCGTAGATGGATATAAAGGAAAATATTTGTCTTGGTAGTGGGAGGAGGGTTCTGAAAAGGTGTATTAAGTGGCTTTTGTGCGTATGTGTGTTTGCTTCATGTTACATCTACTATACTGTTTGTTTCTTTTATTATTTAATATGCTGCATATGTTCTACAATGGCCTCATTTTAAAAACACTGATTAATCAATACTATTTTTAAAGTATAAGCTTTAAGTTGGTTTTATTAGAAGGTGTAGAGACGGTGTGTTGGTCTCATGATGCTGATGAATATAAGGAACTATGGAGTAGCACAGAAAATGATGAGCCCCAGAGGGCTGACTTGAGTTTGAAATTTATTCATAATTGCTTAGAGAAAGGAATTTGTCAGCTTTGATTATATACTACAAATGCACGATGCTACTTGCTGTTTATGAAAGTATTTTTGTTATCAACACTGCTTTATTGATAAAGAAATTGAAGTACAGCCGTGCTAAGTAATCTGCTTCATGCCATAACAGCCGCCAGTCATCAAGCGCACTCTGTTCTGCCTTCCAGAGTAGTAGTCGCTGCTTGGCATAGTTTGAATATGAACTGTTGCCCATGGGTTAACACGTTTGAATGCTTGGTCCACAGCTCCCAGTGCTTTGAAATTTTGCTGAACCCTTTGGCCATACAGCATAACTAAGAGATTCAAGGACAGCGGGGTGGAGCTTGATGGGCCTAGGTCTCATCTTTTGACTTGAGTTCTCTTTGCCTCCAAGTTTATTGAAATGCAATCAGGTAACTTCGTCCTGCTGCCAGCACGGATGGAGTTCATCCCACTGTTGCACGTCTCTCATAGTGATGTATTGTAGCTACCACCTGACCTGTTGCTTCTCTCACGTATTTGGGTAAATGACAAGAACAGTTGCTAATACAGAGAACCAGGATTGAGGCCACTGCCATTGTAAATAAGACCATGGTGCTGATAGGTCTTTGGAAATGACTTATAAGAGGATGTGGAAGAATTTGGATTGCGGGCTGGATAAACCATAGGATGCTATAAGTATAGCTTAATGAATGAGTCTTGTGGGAATACTTTGGAACCAAAAAAAATGCTGACAGAAATGCAGTGGTCTAAGGAAATGGTTTGGTGGTTAAAGCTCTTGCCATGAGAGTCTGAGTTTAAGTGCCTGGAAATCATGCAAAGCTAAATGCAGTAGCACACGTTTGCTGTCATAGTCCTCCTCTACTGAAGGTACCTCCTCTAGAAGGTAGAGACTGCTGTCCTTTTGCTACAATTATAGGAATGAAACTGGAGAAAGGGGGTGAGTGGTCCCGAGTGAGTGGAGTCCCAAGGTAAGGGACCACATGGGAGAGCATAGCACGTTCAATAGCAGGTGAGATGACCTAGGCAGAGGGAATAACACGCTGGGCAGACAGAGCTTGAATGAGGAGTTTATTTAGAAAGGGGAGTGAGGGGGAAGGGAAGAGGCATAGAGGCACCAGGAACAGAAGAGGAGAGGGAGTAGAGCTGGAAGGCAAAAGAGAAAGAGAGAAAAGAGAGAGAAAAACAAAGTGGGCAGGGGTCTGATTTTAAAGGGGTCCTTCACACCTGCCTGCAGGCTAGTACTCAGGGAACCCTGAGCTGACCAGAGTACTGCCTGAGTACATTCTGCCAGGTGACAGGAGCAGGGCAGCATAATGCCTGAATCCTTACAGAGACAAAAATCCCAAGAAGCTTGCAGGCTAGCTAGCTTGGAGTATGTAACTCAGAACCACAAAGAGACAGTGCCTCTTGTAAGGCAGAAGACAAAGACTTATCCCTTATCTCTATTTGTATGCTGTGACAGGCACAGGCATCCATGTAAACACAAATGAAGACCCACACACATACATACACACACATAAACCTTACACACACACACACACACACACACACACACACGCATGCATGCACGCACGCACGCATGTGCACACACACACACACACACACACACACACACACACAACCCAAGATAAAAATGACAAGTAAAGGCAGTAAAGAGTACTCACGTGGTTTCTTAGGGTAACAAGGTCTGTGTTAGGAGTTTGATTAGAAGCCAGTCATGTCAATTCTGGTAAAAGAGCTGACTACATTCTGCTCATTTCCTAAAAGTGTGAGTAAGTCCGTGGATTTGGTTATTGCCTGCAGCTTTTAGCTAGATTTGCAGTAAGAAAGAACAGAAAATGGAGTAAGAAGATGTGGAAAATGGGGTCTGATAAGGAAAGGGTTGTGAGAGACTTTAGACAAGGAGAGGGTGGATAAGGAGGTTACTGTTGCTAAAAAGTTTAACTTCTCTAAAGGAGAGTCTGACACTTTGCACTGAGACAATAGGAGTGGTGCTTTGGGGGCAAGATCTCCTCCACCGAAGGTGCTAGAACACCCTGTTTCATCGGAACCAGCCAGGGAAGCGTTCTAACATGATCATTCATGCAGGTTCTTGCTCGACGCTGTCAAAACTGGGGTAAAGGGGGTAGGACTACATCTGGAGTTGGCAGTAGAATATGATGTTGTCATTCACAGGATGCTGGTTTTGTGGCCATATGAAATGCTCACGAAGAGTCTTGGAGGCATGCAACAAAGTTGTAGAAAGAAGCTGCGGCCAGACCCTGTCTGACAGGGTTGGATTCTTAGCACAGATCTTCTGAGGAGTGTGTGCATGAAGCTATGATGGTGCAGTGTGTATTGTAGTGGAGGCCTCAGCATTGCATGATGAAGATGGCAGGGATGTGGAATATCTGCTAAAGAAAGTTGCGGGTGCTGAATGGGCCAACTGAGAGGCCATATCTGCCACAGGCAGCAGAACTGTAAGGTTAGGACTACTGTATCCCATTGTAGACCAGATGACGCCACTCTGAGCCTTCGGTACTGGGTATGGAACTGAAGGGTGTGATGTTTGCCTCAATATGTTTCAGTCTTTCTTTGATCATATTTTTCTTGAATGGATATGGCACCTACTCTTTCTTTTTAGAATGGGAATCTGTCTGTGCCTTTGCATATTGGAATTATGTGACATTTTATTTTATTTATTTTGTAGGGATTCACAGTCATAGATTGTATATAATCTCAAAAAAAAAAAAAAAAAAGACATTGAATTGGACTTACGGAACCGACTTTGAACTATTAAAACTTTGGAAGTTGAACTAGATGTGTTTGCATAACTTGATGGCCATGAGTCTGTGGGGGTCAGGGAAGGAATGTTATTGTCCGAAGATTGATAAGCTTATATGTGAACACTTGGTTCCAAGCTGTTGGCACTCTTGTAGCAGGTTGTGGGAAACCTTTGGACACGGGGACAAGATGATAGATGTAGGGCTAGAGGGGAGAGTAATAGGTCATTCCACTTCCAGCCAGAGCTTCCTCAGCTTCCTTCTCCACTGAGATATGAGCAATCAGTTCCACACCCCTAATGACATCCACAGAAGCTGGTTCTTTGGCTATGCCTTCCCTTCATGATAGACTTTGTCCCCCGGGCTATCAGCAAGAATACATTCTTCTTTATGTAGCTTTGCTGTATGTCTGGTCACCAAGATGAGAAAAGCCACCAGTGTACACTCATATCTGAGGAGAAAACTACTTTCCAAGCCTCCTAGTGGATGCCCGAAGCCAAGAACATTATTGATCCCCGGTTTACATACAATGTTCCCCATATATATATATGATAAACTTTCACCTTCTCCCTTAAAGAAATCACTTCATGATTTCCCTTTTGGTGTATTCCAATCGACAACTTCACTAGTTTAATGCTCTGGGACCATTGTTAAGAAGAAATTTTTTAAAAAAAAAGCAATTTTAAAATCAGTCCTGAAATACTTTCCGGAGGTTGGACATGAAAATGTCCACACAGACTCATCTGTGGTCTGCCGTTGATGGTGCTGGTTGTGAAGGTCATGGGACTTTTAGGATGAGGATTCTTGCTGGAGGAAGTACATCACTGGCTGTGATCTTTGAGTGTTTGTAGCCTTATTCCTCTTCCAATGTGCATGTGATTTCTCTTGAGTTCTGTATCTGCTGCCATGGTTACCCGCCATTATGGACTCCCCTTCTTAAATCATGAGCCAAAATAAAAGTTTCTTCTACAATTTCCTTTTGGTCACGGTGTTTTATCACAACACAGACGTTTACTAACATACGCCTTGATAACCCGTGTATAACTGAGGTGGAAGCTTCCATTCTGCCCCATCTTGCATCTGTTCAGTGCCAAATAAACACACGGAGGCTTATATTAATCACAAACTGTTTGGCCTCTTGCTCAGTCTTATTACTATCTAGCTCTTAGAACTTAAACTAGCCCATAATTCTTATCTATGTTTAGCTATGTGGCTTGGTACCTCTTCTCAGTAAGGGGATCTCATCTTGCTTCCTCTGCATCTGGCTGGCAAATGCATCTCCGCCTTTCCTCTTCCCAGAATTCCCCAGTCTGGTAGCCCCACCAAGACATCCTGCCTGGCTACTGGCCAATCAGTATTTTATTAAACCAATATGAGTGAGAAACCTTTATGGTGAACAAGAGCATTATCCCCCATCAGCTGGAGATTCTAGCATGGGAGCACAGTATGTGTGCACTGGAGGCAGGGAATATTCAAGTCTCAGGCAGGGATGAGGAGCAGAACAGAATGAGATGTCAGTGTTCTCTGAATAGTGAACAATTGGAAAATTATAAACCGTTTATTTCTGGAATTTTACATTTAGTGCTTCAGACAGTGATGAGCATGGGAGACAGAAACTTCAGACGTAATGGTGTGGTTAAGAACACCACCGTGTAGAGATGGAACCCTGTTCTGGCATCTACAGTCCTGCCTGGCTGGAGCTGATAACAAAAACACCCATGCAAACGAAGGTTCAACATTCTGTGGAGCTGGTGGGATTGGAGGACCAAGATGTCTCGGGGAGGCCTAACTGCTGAGGTGGGATTGGCTATGCACCTGGGAAGGCTAAGGGGGAAAGTAGGCAGTGTGCAAGAAGAAAGAAACTTACAGCACAGATGCCAGAAACTGCTAGGTTTGGAGTGCAACTCAGTGGTAGAGCTTTTGCCCAGCATGGGACACTCGGGGTAAGAGCTCCTACAATGTCAAACAGATAACCAAATAGCCAGAGTAAACTTTTCTGTGAGAAAGTAAAGCTAGAACAGATCCACTTTGGATCCAGCAGGGAGAAAAAATTGAGAGTGTGAGGAAGTACAAAGCATGGCTCCTCATGGGAAGCTTTAGGATTCTGGTTAGCCGATGGCTTCTATTGCAATTGCAGTCAAAGGCTCCAGGCTTCCAAAGACTCCAGCTATTACCCTTGTGCCATTGTAGAGCATGGCTAGAGATCTGGTTTTAGCAAGTATTAGGTAGCTCAGAAACTATACTACAATGCTCCTTGCCCTCCTCAAGTCCAAGGGACCTAGAAGGGGAATGAGGAAACGATGACTGGACAGGGGCATGAGGCAGGTTATACGGAAGGACATCAAGGCCTATTGGTCTACAGACCAGCTAGAGGCAGGTGTGCTCAGTGTTCTCCAGATGGATGTGGCCATGCAATGGTTGCCCCTCATCTGTAGGTTTTTCTAGTGGCTTGAGAGACCTAGTGGATGCCTGAAATCTGCAGATGCTGGCAAGTATATGTTTTGTTTTATTTTCTTATCACTATATACCTATGTTAAAGTTTGACTGTAACATATGCACAGTTAGCTATTAACAACAATGGCTAATAGTGAAATTGTTATAAGCGCAACGTTACAAAAATTGTTGAAAACATAGGAAGTTTTTTTATTTCTTGACACATATTACAGATACCTCACAAGGTATGATTCCTGAGCTGCTAATTTTGTCAGGACGTGAAAGACCCAGAAAGACCATGGGAACAGATGAGATTCTGGAACATTACTGAATCCAGTGTGTGTTGCTAGCTCAGGAAGGCACAGATGTGGCATGTTCATTAAGTTGGAATATGGTCTGTAAATTATTAATACTGTGGTACTAATGGGGATTTTCTGGTTTGGATGATTTTATTTAGTCAAGTAAAATGCTAATATTTGAGGTGAAATTTATCTTGCTGTTTTGGACTCATAAGCTTGTTTGAATAGTGTGTGTGTGTGTGTGTGTGTGTGTGTGTGTGTTTTAAGCATCAAAAATAGCTGAAGTTATAATTATAATTAGTCCCAGTTCAGTTGTTTGAAACCACTCACAACCCACAGAAATCCAGACTGACTTCTGTTTACTTGCCAGATGTCTGTTGAGTCCTCATCCTAGGCATGGTAACAGGTACCATGAGGACAAGAAATGGTAGGGAATGGGCCTGTTCTCCAAAAGGGTGCATCTCCAGATCACTCAAGGCTGGGTGTGTGCCAAGTGACTGTGATTACATCACAGGCTGTAGTGGGGTAAAGGAAGAGCCATTTGTTTCGTGTGTTAGAGTACCTTTACATTGGGAAGAGCAGGCTTTCAGAACATGTAGCATTTAAAAAGGTGGGCAGTAGGCTCCTGGGCAGGAGGAGAGTGTGAGTGAAGAGCTTTGTGGAAGCAGAGGGATGTGGACTTGGGAAGTCTGACTGGTTGACTAATACCTGCAAGAGTAGCATGACTTGTAATCGGATTGTGGCAGATGAAGAAATGTGTGCGTGCGTGCATGCGTGCGTGCGTGCGTGCGTGCGTGCGTGTGTGTGTGTGTGTGTGTGTGTGTGTGTGTGTGTGTGTGTGGTCACTGAGTTGAGGGGGATTAGGGGCAGGGGAAGGGAAGAGTGTCCTGTAGATTGTGTAGATTGTTAAAGAGCTTGCCCGTGATGCTGTAGTGGGATTTTAACATGGTGTTATTTTTGTTCTGATGTGTTTACTGAAAAGAAATTTAGAGGACTCAGATATACATACATACATACATACATACATACATACATACATACATACATATGTATTCTCTCAGCCATTTTCTCAGTTCCTTTACAGAGCCCTGGGAACACTGGGACTAGGAATGCAGAGAGATGTAAAAGTAGGCAATGATCTCCTCCTTCTGTTTAGCAGTGTGCATGTCATGCTCCTGGGGTCTGCACCATCTCCCAGCAAAGCCTTACACTTTACAAGCTGACAGTTCAGAATGCTTTGGTCAATGAACTGGAATGTCTGGGAGGTTTCATGGGAGCAGGGCCAGTTCTTGTTAGGCTGGGAACTGGTTCACATATGCACATTGCTTTTCATCTGTAAGTTCAATTCAGCATCTATCCGCACAGACATTCATATGTGCATGAAGATAATTGTTTGAATTCAACCCTAGGAAGTCATTCATTGCAAAACTATAGTAGATAAATGCCTAAACTTTCCTAGGCATTGGTTAATCTAGTCAGCCCATACTTAGCATCATGTAGAATGAGAAAGAGTGTCTTCAACAGGCAGATGATAACATCCAAAAGGCTTGTATCACTTTATCACAGGTCTGCTTATTATGTAGAAACATGCTCAGAGTACACACATTTTTTTTGTTCCTTTGTAAGCTTGTAAGAAGCAAGTGTTGAAATCCATTTGATGAATTTCACCTGTAATTTGAGGATTTCCCATGTATTTTCTGCTATGTGTGCAAACCCCAAGACTTCCCTGTCAGGCTTTTATCGGTGTCTTTGCTCATCATGAAAAGAAGTTGAAGTCTTCTCAAGGGTCAGATATGTGTCCTCATTAGTATCCTCTACTTCTTGTCTAGGAGTGTTAAGCTCTGTCTGTGTACTGATGCTGGAGAACTATGAGTCTTTTCAAGGGGAGGTCATAAGTCTTGTTGAGTAGCATTGTTAAAATCTCTCCAAATGTCTGCAGGTGGACATTTAGATTATGAAACTGAAATGACTGAATTCACACTCAAGGGGTGAATGGTGCAGTCTAGCATAATGTGAAGGTTACAGGTCCCTATGACAAAGCAGTGCACTCCTAAGACAGCAGCAACTATTGTAGTGCAGAGGGAATCAGTAGGGTGGTAAGGCTACTTGGGCACGTGGGGATGGAAGAGAGTCCCATTTGAAGAAGTACAAGGCATTTCACAGGTGCCATAAAACCCAAACTTGTAGGCCTCTATCTAGTTAAAGTAGTGAATTGCCTTCTCTCAGGCCTTTGTTCCCCGTCTAGAATCAAGTGTTGACCAGAGTCCTGTAGAGCTGCTGATGCTGCCACAGTGGAGACCCTCAGGTGACTCACACTAGACATTGCTGATGCAAACTAATGCAGGATCCCGCTTCAACCCAAATCATAGTAAAAACCAAGGAAGAGTTCAGTCACTTTCGATTTCTACATGCCATTGCTTGGCTTGTTTTCCACCTGTGGTCTGTTTCATCAACACACTAACTGGCCCAAAGGACTAACCAGCCAGAGAGCCTCGGTGTCCGTATAAAGGTCTTTCTGTGCCCTCTACATTCTTAAAACTTATAAAAGGAAGCTAGCTAGGAACAAAGAGAAAATTACATTTACTTGAGTTAATTAAGTTTGTAATCCTGGAAAACAGAGATTCAGTGATCTTAAAAAATGTGCTGTGAGATCAGTAATGCCATTTATCCCTTTAAACCCTAAGGAGGTTGATAGCTGCATCATGCTAGGAATCATATTGGTGCTGGAAAAAAAGGAGCTGGGGTATGTTCTCAGGCTGATAATAGTTGGGGAAGAATTTCCTTGGTGTTAATCAGCAGAGGTTAGTCATTTTTTTGCAGCCCACCCTGAGGATTTAACTGATATGCCAGTGACTTTCAACAGTGACCTCCTGACTGTATTTTAAGTTGCCCTGGATCAATGCTGTTCCATTTTGTTACTTCTCCTTGATGTAAATACAGTCCAGTGACCCGGAGAACTCCATGACACAGCCTTAGGCTTCCATTCTGTTGGATGCAAACCTTTTAAGTGAGGAGCCCCATAGCTCAGGTCAACAACCAGCCAGGCTGAATGAGACCCAGCCTACTTGTTTACAAGTTTTCAAGAAGTCTCCAGTGTCATGCTGAATGTTCTAGGAAATAGAACAAAGCATCTGACCAAAGATAGAGGAACTGAGTGAAATCACAGAAGCTTAAGATGCTTAAGACATTTAGACTGGCTCATGCATTAAAAATTAGAATACAGCCCAACGTAAACAGTGCAAATTCTTTTCCAAATGATATTGAATAGACGGAAAATTGAGTAGGTGCAGAGCAACAGTTAGAAAAATAACCATGTGATGACATCTAGTAGCATTATCGGAACAAGTCCCAAGAAACCTGTCTTCCTTCGTTGTTTCTATGAAGTCTATGGAGACACAGCAGGGCAGCTGGGATCTGTTTGCTTTCCTAGTATCTGAGCTGGCTCTTCTCGGAGCCTCGTGTCATGGTTAATGATGCTCAACAGGGAGTGTTGGGCATTTGGGGTAGGCTATGTTTCCATTCTTTTATTATTATTATTATTATTATTATTATTATTATTATTATTATAGCATAGGTTCTTCTTCATGTCAGGAAAGCCAGAGAGGAAAGCCAGTATCCTCTCTGCTTTGTAGGTTTTAGCTGAAGCAGCCCCATGTAATAAAAGACAGAGAAGTGAGAAAAAAATATAGTTTAGTAGCATGGATATCTGGTGTATTCCGAGGAAATGCTTAGAGAAATTATAAAGTTTTGAGCTGAGTCCTGGGTGTCCCAGGATTCAGGCTTGTAGACCATTTTCTCTGAAACAGAGAGGAAGGTGAGAGAGGCCTTTGCATGAAGGTGTCCAGGAAAGCGCGTAACAAGGGTAGGGCTATTCTTTTATGTGGGTTCAGACGATCCCTTTCTTCTGGTGCAGAGTGGTAGGTGCCCTACAAATGAATGAGTTCCTGTAGAGCTGTAGATTTCTCCTAGGAAAGTTACTTCTACTCTGTCTCTGCAGTCCTTCAGGCTAAGGATTTCCAAGTCATTCCTGCAACAGAGGCTCAGATCTTAGTGAAGAGGACAACGGCTCTGCCCCTCTGTTCTCTGATCTCACCATCTAACAACATGGGTGTCACCTGGAGCCTGCCAGTGTCCGAAGGATCCGAAGGAGAGAGCATCAGACCTTGGCGATGCCAGCTGGCATTTATGACACGTGCAAATCCCAGGCCCTGTCTTCTTCAGCGCAGTCTGGTTTCCATTTATCATGGAGTGTTTATAATTTAGTCTACTATGAAGTTGAAAACCTTTGAGTTCTTTTGGGTAAAGAGACTCTTCAGAACTGAAAAATGTCATGTTCCACTGAACTTGACGTTTCTATGTTGTATTTGCATTTTATCATTATTCCTTTGGCCTGCCACCAAGTACTATTTCATTTTCCATCTTTAGGAGTTTTGCTTCCATCCGAAGTAACTGGACATCTTCAGGGACTGTGTATGTAGCTCACTATTATGAGTAAGGCTTCAGAAGAAGCAACACTGTCCACGAATGGAGGAATTCTCAGCATTCTTAATGGGGGAAAAATGTTTGCCGTCTAAAGAAAAATCTACTGTCTTTTGATGGAAAATATCTCAGACAAGAAAAGTGATAACATTTGAAACTATGTCTTGGTGTCATGGTACTATAAACAGACAGGGGTGGCTTCTTCTTGTGATCAAATCTCAGTCACATTGAGTTTCTAAGTTATGCAGTGGTTGAAGTGTGATGATCTCTGAGCCAGGAGGCAAACACTGACCAGTGCCAATTGACATAGAAAGCATGTAATATGGATGCTGGCTTGGGAATAGCCAATCTGATTATGATATTCAACTGTTGGGTCCATGGTTGTATTTAACCATTTCTTTCCCCCCTGTCTATGGTACTTTGATCTGGTTTGTGGATGTCATCACAAGGGCTAGCCATCCTGAAGGCAGTTGAGACAACCTGATTTATTTCATGTCAGAAACAGTTGTTAATTTGGGACAATATGCTACACCAAAAGACCAACACCTGACATGTTTTAAAACACTGCATTTGAATGTGACTATCACAATTCGAAGCTGAATGTTTGAAACTTAGCTCTTACACATGGATGTTGCATAATGGATCGTGGTAAAGTGTACCGTTTGGTTATTAGAGATAGTTTGAATCTTATCATTGTGCCCTGCACTTTTCTTACAATGGTTTCACATCCAGTTTGAAATGTGAAATGGAAGCCAAGCTTAATCCATCTGAAGGAGGGGGTCAAGCTAGTGTAGCAGTCCGGTCAGTGCTTGAGTGGCTCTCTAGAATGGTCTTTGCTTTGTAGTTGGCCCTTCATCCATGCAGCAAACAGGCTCGGTGTCATTTCATATACCTTGTGCTGAGTGAACCCTGCAGAAATGGATGAAAGCAATTCTGGTTCCCACATGCCTCTTCATTGTTGAGTATGGTGTTCACAGGTGGATGTGAAAAGGGGCAGTCACCTGACAGGAAGCTGGAGGAAGGGCCTAGTGATGAGGAAGGAACAGGATTCTCAGGCAGAGAAAATTACTTCTCTCATTGGTGGGCTGCTGTGTGGCTGGGAGCTGACTGCCAGTAAAGCGGCTTAATAAGGATCAGGATAAACAATTAGGCCGAACAGATGAACAGATGTTTATTTAGGGAGAAATAACTTACAACATAAGACAGGTGAACACCAACAGGTTCCTGCTTCCAAGAATTCCTCTGGATGTCCTCCTGTCCCTGTGCAGCTGGCAAGAGACTGCTCTCCTGTGCCTCCTCCGACTTAGTTCCCCAGGTCACTTCCGCCCCTGGCTCCACCCCCCAATGGGTGTGGTCAGTGCCACAGAAGGAGACAAAGTGAATACCCCCCAAATGCCAGGCAGCATGTGTGGGTGCATGGAGGGAGGCAGATTGGTGATGTGGGTCATACCTATTCACATCAAGCTTGCAAGCTGGGCCAGGGTGTCAAATTTTGGTTGTGTGGAAGCCCTGAGGTTCACAGCTTTGGGAATAAGGGGATTAAGTTGGCATTTTTGGAAGATCCTGCCGGCTACCTACCTCATAGAGGATGGCAGAAGGTGAATAGTGTTCTGAAATTTAAGGCAGTTACAAATATTCAAAGACTCCTGTCAGAGAAGAAAGTGTATCAGTGGACCAGTGCACAAGTGAGTACAAAAAACAATGGACATATTTTGCAATGTCAGCATGCTTTTTAAAATGAATACATGCGTACTATGAAGCTGTCCTGACTTGTCCTTTGTTCATTCTTGCTTTTCACTGGGAGTAGTTCTCAGAGGAATGCAGTCTTGTTTTTGTTTTGTTTTGATATATATGCACAGGACTAAGAACTTCCAGAAAAATTCATTTAACACCATATTGTCATAGGTCATTAGGATGAGACAGTTTCAGGATCTTGTTTTTATTTTCCAGTATGGTTGGGAGAAATGCATAGGTTTGCATGATTGAGGACTCAGCATTCAAAATGGCTGACGGGCAATCTCACTTAGAGCCCCTGAGAAATCTCTGCCTTTAAAATGCTTGGATATGCCTGTGGAATCTTACAGATGCCTGCTGACTTAATGGAATACCACCTAGGAAGAGTGATACCCACCCTACTGGGAAGAGGGCTCTACCTAACAGGACAGCAGGAGAGATCGTGACCAGGGAAAGAACAGTATGCACCAAAACAGAAGGCTGAAGCCTGATATACATTCAGGGAGAGAAAGATAGATCTTCAGTGTGTGTGTGTGTGTGTGTGTGTGTGTGTGTGTGTGTGTGTGTGTGAGAGAGAGAGAGAGAGATATAGAGAGAGAGATCTCCTGACCAATTAACAGATCTGAAGAGAATATTAAAAAAGTAAAAACAGAGTTCCAGATCTGAATGGGCCATACTAAGTAAAAAATGATTCAGACAAGGATTAGTGGAGAGTTTGGGATGACATCTGTGGTCATGTGTTGGATGCTTAAGCTCCAGCTATATGTTTCTGGCATTTGGAAGTAATGAGAATACTTCCAATTGGAGGCAATTGCGAATAATGATGGAATGAGGGTAAGGGTTCAGAACAACATGAGAATGAGGTATCAGAGTTGACAGGCCTGACTTGCCATGTGGTACCCTCCCTTACATTTTGACAAGTCATGAAGGCCCAAGTTGTCACTGAGCAAATCCAAGTGCCATGATTTTGAATTTCCAGATATAAAACCATGAGCTGAATAAACTTTTTTTCTATTTGATCATCTGCCTGTTCTACTGTGCTCTGTTATATAAACAGAAACCCAGCCATGACAGGATCTTCTGGAATCTACACCGTGCCCGATAGGGTAACAAGTGAGTTGGCTAAAGTGCCCGGATTATGCAGTGAGCTCCATAACACAACACCCTTTGAGGTCCTTCAGGATTAGAAGCTCAGAATAGCTGAGTTGTGGTTGTGCATTCTCTCTGAAGGCAGAGGCAGGCAGCTCTTTGAGATCAAGGGTAGCCTGATCTACAGAGAGAGCTGTAGGACAGACAGTACTACACAGACAAACCCTGTCTTGAAAAAAAAAAAGAAACAGAAAAGAATCTCAGAAGTGAAGGCGTCAGAACCAAAAGATTCTTGTAGTTTGCCTGGTGTCCTCATGAGTGCTTTGAGGAGTCGAAGGCAGAGGTGGGTAACTATGGAGGGTCCCTAGGGGAGACGAGATTTATTTGCAAGTCGATATGTAGAGAGCTGTGACAGAAGGTCACCTGCTGGTAGGTTTCAAGGCTGGAACAGCAGAGGCGGGATTTGATCTTATTCGTTTGGAAACACCTAGCATTGTGCAAGTTCTCTAGGCATTTGTTTTCCAAGGCAGTTAAGAGGCTAAGTTATGATGGTGTGCCATTTACCTTTACTGATGGGATAAGTTATGAGAAGCATGCTGTTAGATGATTCCATCCTCTTGAGAATACACTGCTGTAACTCTGTCATGTGTGCTGTCTGCAAAGCCACTACTGTACTGAACTGTTGGAGTGTGCTACATGGCCATGACCAGTTCTTAATGGTGGAACAGAGGGGAAGGACTGAGTGACTTGGGTATGGTCTTGCTGAAGTACAATAGGAAGGGCTGGATGACGCTGAAGCCTTTGGTTCTCTCAATGATGGTGATCTTGAATGCATCCTCATCAGCAACTTGCACATTCTTACTGAACCTGCTTTGATAAGACACCCTTTCATTACCCCTTAGGGTAGATTGCCCCTTCCAGGTTAGCATAGCCTCTATACACACAAAACTTGGCCGAAGAAGATAAGCAGATTGCATTCAGTTGCTGAAAGCTGTTTTCCAGTTTGCACCCTCTGAGGAGAAAAATCAATCATAGTCTTAGCATTGTGAAGATGAGTATTTCCTGTTTCCTTCCCATGAGTGAGGATATTGATCTATGAATGTGTAACCTAGGCTACACGTATTTGATTAGGAGGTATGGGAATTCCTATAGGCTCAGCTTGCCATTCAACTGAAGAATTGCCTCCACTCTGTCTTGTGTTCTTACCACGGCCTGTTCCCAGTGCATTTGGGTTTTCTGTCTGGAAAATGTAGCCAGACTATCACTTTCAAAGCAATCTGCAGAATGCTGAAGTTGCATAAGGAATATCCAATGGTAGGCAGAGGACAATTTAATAGTTTATCAGCAAAGGGACCATTTCCACATATGGTAGCAACGGTCTCTCAACATGAGCACACTTGAATAATTAACTTTCCATGAGGTTATCCCATCACCATAGGACTGACCCCACCAACACTGTGTATACTGATAGCTATAGTTCACTGCTATTTCTATTCTTGTGTCAAGAGAAGATTCCATGAGATCAGTATTTGTAAGAGGATAATGTTGATACAGCTGCAAGAAGAAACATTTCCTGGTAAACATTCTATCGTTGTGTCCCATGTGCAGACCTTAGAGATGCTTCTGAGAACCTTCCAGATTCATAGTTGACTTTGCCTCAGAAACAGTGGCAAACAACAACCCTTTGATGCCTTCTCTAGACCTTTCTGGCTTCTTAAAAGCCAGCTCCTGCCTTCCCCTGTTTATGCCTCCTGAGCTCTCTTAATGGAAGACTCTGAAAGCTTGCTGGTCTGGGAGAGCAATGACATTCTTTCTCCAGCTTACCTGGGTCCCCAGTGGCCTTCCCATCCTCCCTTTGCCCACTCATGACCTCTTCATGTTCTTTGCACATAATATGCACTTGGCTTTTCTATGAGGGTGCCATGTGGCTAAGTGTGTTTTTCTCAGGCTCCCTTTTCAAAATGTATTTTATCATCTTGAGGCAGGTAATGGGTATTTTTTCTTTGCTCTTCTGAAAACACAAGGTGTGGGTCTCATATTTGACCCTGAGTACTGTTTACCAAATTTCTGTGAGCCAAGACTATTCCAAAAGCATGTCATGACAGTAGTGCTAGATATTGGGCATTGCAGTTTAGTCATCAAACACCAATGCCTCTGCGTGTTTTGCCTCTTCTCCCTCATAACATCTCTAAAGGTCGGCGCTACTTTAGAGCTCTCTGTGGAAGAGAAGCAGAGGGCTGCAGTGATTAAGGAAAGTGCTGAAGATACCCCACACATCCTCCTTGGCTGAGCTTTCTGGGTGTTGGAACAGAAAAACAAGTCCACGATCATTACCTTTGTCCCTGGTGCTTGGATGTGTTAGAATTTCCGTCTGGGCCACTGTCCCTGCGTCCGCCGTCTCAGCCCTTCAAAGGGAAGCTGACTTCTAGCATACCTGCATCAGGCATCTTGGAGCCAGACTCCTGTGCCTCCTCATGGGTTTAGGACTCTGCTGCCTTTGCAGCATCTCTGCTGTGAAGAGATCTTAAGTGCACACAGGATAGCATCCCCCTCTCCCTGTCCATTTCGCAGGTGGGGTGGAAGTGGTGTTATCATCTTCCCTAGAACCACACACTCTGACAAGCACCAGCCACTCCAGCCGTGTCCCTGAGTTGGCCAAGAACTCCTCTCATTAACCCTGATAGGGATCATCTTTCTGAACCCTCCTTCGTCATTGGTGCCTCTTTCCTCGCCTTCCAGACCATTCCTCCATCATCACTCTTGGATCATATCTCTTGCCACACCCCTTGGTAACACTGCATTCAGGCTGGCAGTGTTGTCCAGCTTCACACGAAGCAACCACAGAGGTTTCAGCATGCCTTCCCCTGGGCTACCCTCTGGTCATTTCCTATCTTTGCTCTGGCAATGGTCGTCTCTACTCCCTGTGTCTTGGTTGATAGGGTGTGGTGGCTCTGAACCCCATATTGCCGCTGCCAGCTTTCTCTCCATCTTACCTGGAACCACTCCCCATACCCCTGCCTCAGCATTGCTCCAGCTCATGTGTCTGCTCTCTCCTGATAAGCAATCTGCCATGGTCTATAAAACCACAGAGTCTCTGCCCTGCCTCCCCAAGGTCAGTGCTTGGGCACGGTGCCCACTCTCTGCTTCCCTTCAGCTTCTCATCTCTGATATCACCTGCACACGGTTGACAGTGCTCACACAGAGGACTGGCTACTGTCATTTCTGAGTAATAGATTTGTACCAAATGAACACCAGGAGATTGGAACACTGTAAAAGTACAGTGTCTACAATAACACTCCATTGGCTCCTAGCTCAATTTTCTCTGTAGTCCTGGTCAGGATCCTGGAGAGGCTGCCAGCTCTATCTGCACGGCTTCTGACTTCTCTCATCATTTCTGTCAATGCCATGCCTACCAACAGCTTCATTGTCTCCCTCTGGACCCAAATAACTAGACAGGATGTTACTCTTCCCTTTCCCTGCTCCTCACTTGAACACTGCAAATATATTTTTTCCTTCTTTTTCACAAACTTCATCACTCCACCCTTTGCCAACTCCGTGTTCAAGTCCTCGACCTCATCCAGTGTCAGCCTTCCCTGAATCCTGTACTCCATGCTGGTGGGTTTCCTGATACATCACACATGCACAGGTCTGTGTTTCTTCCCAGCATGCTCTGCTTCTATTCTGCATTAGGACTTTCGTCAACATTCAAATTCTCTATTCAGTTACCTCTTACTTTGCTGCAATTTCCTACTGTTTAAGAGTGTCAAGATTACATGATTTTTTGTTTATTACTTTCTGTCCTCTCCCCCATCTGAATATGATTCACCGAGGCAGGTGGCTTATGTCGCTTCCTGTTGCCATGACAAAGGAAACAATTTCTTTTCTCCCCACACCCAACAGCCACTCACAGTGGCAGTTCTGCTGTTTCGAGGGCTTTGCCTTCTAAGGCCCAGAACAATGTGGATTGGTGATAGGCACTGGATGTGGGAGTTAATGTTGGCAAGGCCAGGCTAGAGCCTGTCAAAACTGCTGTCACAGAACATGGCAGAATTCTTTTCTTATGAGGACCGTGAAGCGAATGGAAAATGGCCCGCTGCATCTGTCGTGAAGCTGTAGGATCTGTGATCCACCCCAGTGTCCAGGTGTCAGGGAGCAGGCAGAGAAGCACATCCTTACATGGGGTATCTGCAGAGAAAGCGGGCACCACTAGGAAATACATGTTCAAATCCCATCTCAAGGTCAGTGACCATCTTCATAAAAATGGAGCTCTTGGCCATCCATATTCAAGATACTCTCAGGAACATCTTCAAGAAAACAGGGATGCAAGTCATTACCTGTTTTCGTTAACCCAGACTAATAAAGTTGATCCTGGAGGATTTATGGTGGAATCCACTTGGCATAGAAACTGGCTCGATGTTAATGTGGGTTTTTTTTTTTTTTAAATAATTTGTGTGTGTGTGTGAATTGACAAAATACTGAGATTATGAGGTGTCAATGCACCACAATCAAGAGCTCATGAGATATGAGTAAAATGAGTGATAAAAGGAGTCTCCCAGGTTAACTGAGGGATGGAAGAAGAGAAAAAAATACTCCACTGTGATGGTTTGAATCTTAAATAATTCCACAGACGCGTGCTAAATAATGGGCTGTGGTTCTGCTGGGCAGGAGGGAAACCGTGGAAATGGGGCTGTGTGGGTGGAAGGACATTCCCTGTGGGCATTGTAAAATGGGCGCAGTCCCCAGCCCCTCCTCGCTGCCCCTTGTTTCCCAGCTGCATGAGGCATGTGTGCACTTTTGCTTGACCATGCCTGTCTGGTGGTGAGCCAGATGGATATGGAACTGTGGCCAAAGTAATCTTTCCTCCTTTAAGTTGATTATCTCAGATACTTTGTCATGGTGATAGAAATCTAACACATCCATTCAGAAAGGCAGACCTCGTCCTGGAGAACAGGAGGCAAACACAAAAGGGACTACATGGTGTGTGCATGGGTGTGAGTGTGCATGCATGCACACGCTTTGTTGTTTATTTTATTAACATCAAAAATTTCGGATTTATAGTCTTATTAAAGTTTGTTTTCTAGCAATGTATTTTGACCATTTTTCCCCTCTCTTAACTCCTCCCAGACCCTTCCTACCTCTTTAGCAACAACTCCATATTATTTCTTTCAAAAAGACTGCACAAAATTCAAGGACAAAAATCAAAATAAACAAGCAAAAAAATAAGGTAAAAAAATGCAATGCAGAAATGAAACAGAAAGTGCATAAAACAAGACAAAACAAAAACAAAAAACATGGAATTTACTTTGTGTTAGTCAATTACTCCTGTGCATGAAGTCTACCCTGGAGTGTGACTGATATACCCAGCGACACTCCACTGGAGCAAATGGATTTTCCCTATAAGAAAGAGAAAGACCGTGAAATTAGATGGGTAGGGAAGAGGGAGTTACTGAGAGGAACTGGGGGGGGGGGAGAAAAGAATGTGATATAAAGATGTTGTATGAAAATGCTTTTAAAATTACAGAAAAAGAGAGAGAACATTCAACTGAAAGAAGAAACTTTTAAACACACACACACATCTCAGAGAACCACAACTTAACCCAAGGCTAGGGAAAATTGAGGAAAAGGGAACAGAAAGATTGCTAAGAGCCAGAATGCCAGGAAGTCTGATGTGAAACAGCCTCAAAGAAATGGCTGGGAAACAAGCCTGGAACAGTAGCAATGTCAGTGACCATGCTAATATGGAAGGACTATAGGTAACTCTAGACTAAAGGAAGAAGATTTAGCCTCCCAGGGATGAGCCCTCTTATTGGTTGCCCAATGCAGAGTGGTTATCCTTGAAACCATATATACACACAAACAAACAAGGAAAAACAGACCCAGAGTTCCATTTATGTATATTTCCATGAACATACAACTACATGTGTAGCAAATATAATCACAGAAAAAAGAGACTATCATAAGGGTATGGGAGGGATTTCCCAAGGAGGGTAACTGGAAGGGGCTGACGGGAGAAGTGCTGTAATTATGTTTCAATTAAAATGTATGACCAGATTAAAGACATTTACAGCTCTTAATTCCATAGCCTAGTTGAAAACTGGGCAACATAGTAAATCAATGGTTTCCTGAAAGTTTGTCAATGACATGTGTTGACATCCTATGGAAAATCCAGACCCTCCCTTTACTGCTAGTGGCAATGTAAAGTGGTGGACACTTTGGAATTTAGATTGACAACTTCTTAATAACTTAAACTTAGATTTGCCTTCTGATCCAGCAATTCCACTTGCAAATATCTTCCCTCTGCAAATATTGCCGGCATTATTCACCAGTCCTAAAGTGGAAACAACCCATATGTCTGTTAACAGATGGAGGAATAGGCCAATGGAACCTACTCATGCCGTATAATGCTATTTGACAATGAAGGGAATGCATGTGCAAAATCGTTGATGGCTCTTCCGACACTTTGCTAAGGAGAAAAAAGCTAGACATAAGAGATGAGGTAGCATGTGCTTCCCTTAATACAGAGACAGTAAGTCTTTATCAAGATATGATAGATCAAAACTTGCCTAAGTCTACAAAGCGGAAACACTAAAAATTTGCTTGAAGGGCCTTTTAGTTTAATAACTAAAAGTTATCAAACTTTATTCTTAGAACTGATAGTTGTTATGTGCATAAACAAACTGCAGCTTATTTTACTGAGGCGGAAAATCCAAATGATTCCATCTTTTAGTAGGAAAGAGCATCAGCAGGGTTTTAGTTTTATTTAGGAACAAAAAAGAAAATCTCAAAACGTGTGACAATAATGATTGAAACAGCTAGTGCATACTAATAGTAGATATGTGGTATCTGTTTAACCGGTGCTAGAGTTTGGATTTCAATATTGCCCCAGGGGCCTGGGTGCTCCAAGCGTGGGTACTGGCTGTTGCCATTGTGGAGGCAGTGGAATCATGAGGCGGGTGGGGCATAGTGAAAAGTTAGGTTTTGCCCAACGGTCTTCTGCTTTTCCCCTTTTCATTCCTTTCTTTGAGGTTGGTTGTCTCAGGTGTTTTCTCATGATGGTAGAAAGCTGACGTACCACCTTCTCCATCCTAACAACTTGCCAAGGATAGGGTACTACCATCCTCACTCCTAGACAAAGGAGATGAGATATAGGGGAGCCTAAGGTCTCAGGTTGGTAGAGTCAGAATTGGCACACTAACAGCATAGTCTATTAATATGACAGTGCCCACAGGATGATCTCTTCCTCTCCATGAACTGTCTTCTCTTTAAAGACGTTCTTGCAAGAGTGTCCTCTGTCAAAAATTACTCCTCGCTTTTGTGTTGTTGCTAAAATTACTTCCCAGGAGAAGACATAAACAGCATTTATTCCCACCTATACTTCCTATGAGAAATTAAGTTACAATTCCACCAAAGCTCATTCTGACAAACCGATACATTTTTTAGGCTTACTTACAAAACAGCAGATATAGGGTTAAGGGCAGGAAGATGGGTGACCTTATTATAGCAGCCACACTGATATATATGATCAAGAGTCAGCTATGATGACCTTAGCTGTGATGATCTTTTGGGAAAAGCCTTAGCTGGACACTTGAAGGTGGTAGCAGTGTGGCTCTGTGGATAGCCCTGTATAATGCTTCCTTGAACCCCTTCGTCTGAGTCCCTGAGCACTGGAGGCATGACATATGTCTGAGCTTAATTCCTGCAACTCCAGTGGCGTACTGAACCCTCATGCCTTCTGCTTAGCACCCCTGTCTCTGGAACATAGCTGCAGTGGTGAGCGTGTGGGTATTCCTCTTCCTGCAAAACACACATGAAGAAAAGGACAACAAAACGGGAAACAGAAAAATACACCAAGAACAATTACTGCAATAACAACTCATGATTGTAAACACAAGTGTGACGAGGCCTCTTAGCTGATCTGTCATTGAACAGGCAATAGAGGTGCTTCTCTGCTGGAGTCTATGAGTGTTCACAGGTTATTGTCTAAGATCCGTGTCCTAGCTATGAATTTCCCCCAGGTAGGGTGGCCCTCAGCCCAATAGAAGACTGGATAGGCCACGTGCCTGGGAAGTGGGGGGAAACCAAATACTCTTCTTTTTCTAAAGGAATATAACAATAAAAATACTTCTAATGGCATCCCTCCATGCCCACTCAGCCAGAGAAACTTCCTCTTGTAGTCGATGGAGAAACCAACACAGAGACCCATATTGGACAACAGAGAGATTTTGGTACTCTCAGTCTCAAATAGGATGTCTTCATCAAACCCGTCCCTTCAGGGCTCAGGAAACTATGCTGAAGAGGATGTGGAAAAAGTATAAAAGCCAGAGAAAATGGAGGGCTCTAAGGAACCAGGACACATGCGTATATGGATTCCCAGAGACTTTGGCAGCATGCACAGGGCTCACACAGTTTCAAGCCAGATATGATACCATTGCTGGGAGGGCAAAGTGGACAAATGTACCCACCCCTAACCAAGAAGCAAGACATCTACTTGCAAAGGAAAAATTATTTCTCTCCAATGGATTCTCACTGGGTATATCAACCATACTTAGAGATAGGCCCCATGCCCAGCACTGGATGGCCAACACAAAATGAACTCAACAGTATTTTTGCAGACTTTTTGTCTCATATTGATTTGTTCGAGCATTTTCTGTCTTGCTGGCATTTTGCTTATATTATGGCTTCTGAGTCTGTATTTTTATTTGTGTGTATGCATATTTATGTGTGTGTTTCTTATTTTTATTGCTTTTTCTAAAGAGAGAGAGTGAGAGAGAGGATGTGGAGTTATGAAGGGAGCTAGGGAGGGTCTCGGAGTTGTTTAGGGATGGGAAACCATGATCAGAATATGTTGTACAAAATATTTCTCTTTAATAAAAATAAGAAGTATTGGTTCTATCTATAACTGCCCACAGAAAGCTAGGACATCTCAGCTAGCACTTCATACATCATCGGGATGTATGCAGGGCCCACACCTTAGTAGGACCTTGGGGCTCAATTCTCTTTAGCCTTCTTTTTAGCATTTCCTGGCACTACTAGCCTACAGGGAAGGAACATTTCTGGATTAATCTTAGCCCTATTCTGCAAAGTCCAGTTCAAGTCCTGCAACCATAGTACATGATATGGTCTTTCCATCTAGATCTGGAATGCAGCCAGTAGCACTAACGGCAGCCTCTATCTTTAGGAGCCTCCACAGCCTCATTGGCCAACAACTCCTAATGAGATAAACCACCCTCGGCAGTGGGACTTTTGAATCAACAACCTTATGGCTTCTGGAAACATCTGTTTCTCCTCGCAGAAGATATCCCTGCTTACTCCTTAACATTTATAGACCAGGGTATTGCAGACTTTCCTCCATCATCTGGGGTGCAGGGTGTAGCATCTGCGCCTAACCTAGCCATAAAACTCCTCAGAACTGCAAGGCTGCACCTGGCCTTGTACCCATTGTGAACTAATATCCTAATCTGGTTCCTCCAAATGCAAGTCCAAATTGCAAAATATTCAGAGGTTAGCCTTATCACACACACACACACACACACACACACACACACACACACACATCTAAAACTTTCTTCAAGAAGAAATACCATTCCATTATGAATTGTGGGGTTATAAAGATAACCTGTGTAAGTAGTCTGAAAGTACTTCAAGAGTTAGGAATGACAGAAGTTTGAAACTTAGATACTAAATTCAAGCATAAGCAAGGTCTAAAACATACAGAAGTGCCAGTCCATTTGTATCTGTTCTTTCTTCAGTAGACAAATTTTGGATGCAGTGGCCTGGACAGGAGACAATAACGTAATTAGTTCTCCACAATCCTCAGTCCTCCTCTCTGAGCCATTCCACTCCCATCGTACCTGGGATCTCTTCTATGGAACGTCTCTGGACTTCTTCACATCTGATGAACTTGGTAGGGCTGTCTCAAGCTGTTTGGCCCTTATCACGGTAAATAAGGATCAGGATAAACAAATAGGCCGAATAGATGTTTATTCAGGGAGAAATAACTTACAACCTAGACAGATGAACACCAGGAAATTCAACACGATCCTCTCCTGTCCAGTCACGCCAGCAAGAGAGCTTTTCCTAGCTCTTCCCTCCCCCACTTCCTTCCACAGGTCACTTCCGCCCATCGCTCCACCCCCCAATGGGCGTGGTCAGTGCCACAGAAGGACTATCTCACTACAGGCCCTACCTACCAAGACCAAGGAAGAATGAGGCTCCACTCCTGCACCTGTGTTTGCTGACTCCCTGTATCCAAGAATCCCTGGATTGACACCGTGACTCAACTGTTGCAAGACCATCCAGGAAACTTGCTGCTGGAGCGCTTTTAGTTTACAAAATCATCCCCACCCTCTTGCAGGAGAGAAATGCGCCATGCTGAGTGAGCTAATTGTCCATCCCTGGTACTGGATTGCTCTTCTATAGTTGTGTGGTTTTATCATGGAGGCTTTCTGTGAACCGTTTCTTCAGCTTAAAAACCTTCCAGGATCCCTATGGCACAGGATTGGGATTTCTGTCTTCTTTTTTTTTTTTTCCTTAGTGACTTAGGCTCAATACAAATCTTGTCATACTTGGCCTCAGGTAACCCAGAGAGACCTCTTCCTCTGCTCTATAGTGCTGTCCCACCGCATGGACCCTCTTCCAATGCTGGTCTAAGTCACTCATATCCTCCAAAGCCTCCTGCTTCATGCAGATCTTGCTCCACCAAAGGGCTCAACAAAGCTGTTAAAACTCCATGCCTCTTTCAAGTCCCAGCTGGATCCATTTCTTCCTTAAATCTCAGGTGAACATTTTCCTATCAGCCTCGTCCCTCATACCTATTTCAGCAATAGTACCTGTCCCTATTCTTTATCAGCATCCAGACCTTCTCTGGTGATGGCCAAGCATTTGCAATGGCTCATATGAGCTAGTCCATTGGGTACTTTACCATAACTCTAGCACTGGATATTCTGATTATCGTGGTCTCCCATACCATACCATACCATTGGTAAGGGGACTTAACAATGATCTGGTATGAGAGGTTGTGATAATCAGACTATTGTTAAGTCCCCTCAACAATGTTTACATGATACATTATGAATTTTTCCTTTCTCTATATATCAAAACTCAGACTGAAGGGGGTACCCTGTTACCTCTCTTTTCTCTCTTTTTGCGCCTTGATACCTAAGTCCCCCCCCCCATAGATTGTAGGCTTGGGGTTCCAGGAAGGGCTCTTTAATACTGAACTGGTTTGAGGTTTTTAATTTTGGCCCCCAGCTGTGAGAAGCAGTAACATCTATCAAGCTCTCTCTGTTATATAATTTTAATGCTAGACTGGAGGTCAACACAGAGGATGTTGGCTGCATGACTCTTTATTGTAGTTCCTCCCTTACACCTGCAGTCTCCCTCCAGGCTGCTACCTTGTCCTCAGCTAGATCTCTTATTATTCACAGCAGTGACCAGGCTGCCTTTACAACTGTCTATTAGTCCGCCTGACCCTGATACACTCACTACTTCCAAGGCTTGAAATGAATGTCTTCTCTGATTTTCAGCTGTTTTCAAAGCATCTCCATATAATTTGGGTTGACCCTACTCATCGAGCAGGCATGCCACTTTATAGGACTTAAAAAAAAAAAAAAAAAGAATACCATCCTGTGATTTCTTCCACAGAAATCTTCTGCCCAGGTGGTCTCACCTTAATTACATATCCCACTATATTCTGCCCTCTCATGGCCTTGAAACTACCTCTGGTATGCCAAAAATTCTGTTTGTAACCTTCCTTCTGTACAACTTTGCTTCAGTTGTCTGACTTATTCCATGCTGGTACCTCCAAATGTTCCTAAAATTCTTTCCCAAGGGAGACATAAACCATGTCTCTGGTCCCTGTGACAAACTGAGGTATGATTCCAACAAGCCTCACTTTGTGGAACCAATGAATTTAGTATTTTGACTTACAGAGCAACGGATGATGGGGTATGGGCAGGAGCATGGGTGATCCCAAAGGAGCCAAGCTGGAAGGTCCACACCCGATGTTGATGGTAATTCCCCATGGCTGTAGAGATGGGGTCTCCTTTCCCTAGACCTTTCCCATTTAAATACTCTAGCTCTTCTCTGTAACCCTGAGCCCACATGCAATTAGGGCAGAATTGCAGACAACTGGTTGAGAGGAGTGGCTGCATACTCAGGCCCATACCCCCTGGTACTCTCACATCAACAGTCACCGAATCCAGCTATGACCACTGTGCGAGGCCCAGCTGAACTCCCGAAGGTGGCAGCGGTGTGACTTAGAAGACAGTCTCACACAGCAGAGGAGCCACACTTTGTCCATTCTCTGTAAATGGTTTCCTTGCTTCCATGCTGGCCCAGGGCCTGGGATTCATCACCTATCGCTGGAATCCATGCCACCACTCCACCATTGCTACCCATCTCCTCCCTGCCTTCGACGCTAGAACTCCGCTCATGCTTCTAGAAGGCAGCCATTGTGTGAAACAATCTGGCACCCTCTTCCTATGCATTAGAACTCTAGAAAAACATGACCAGCTTCTTTCTCATGGAATATCTCTACAAAAACCAGCAATCTAAGAATTTTTTTTTTTTTTTTTTTGAATTCCAATGGAGTGGTAGATTCTGTCATTTCCTGGCACATTATTTTCTCCCCTTCCTTTGATGCAGTGCAACTAACTCACTATTGAAACTTTTTCTGACCAAATTTTCCCTGAGCGACCTACGTATAAACCTAAGGGGTAGTTTTCACACTGTGCAAAATGGAAATTCTTGTTGCAGTTGACTTCCTGGTTCATGGCAACAAGCCCACACTGTATCTGTAGACACTCTGTGTGGCTGTGCCCCCACACCTCAACAGCACCAGTTCCCATCATTACTCTATGCACTCTCCAGACCATCATGCCAGATGGAAACTCATTTCTTCCTCTGTCAGTTGCTTTCTTTCCAGTCCAGGCTGCAATTAGGTAGAGTGACTCTATCCTAGATACTTCTAAAATCTGTCCTAGCTTTCAATTCTTTTCTGGGGACTGGATAGTGAAGCCAGGGCACTGTGCATATTAAGCAATTATTTTATCCTGTGATTTCATCCCGGGAAATCCCACGGTTGTTACCCAATGTCTGGGCATTGCGATTGTTTTTACTGTCTCTAATTTTGCAGTAAAGTGTCCATGCTGAAAATACCTTTTCTGCCAGTCCTAACTTGTGGCTTCTGGTTGTGGTATGGCTGTGTCCTCTGGGACTACATACACTGGAAACAAGGTCTTCAAAGTCAAATATTAGAGGACTTGAAGGTAGAGCTGCTGATATAATTAGGTAAGATGCGGTTGTGAGTTTAGGACCCCTTTGTGACGTTAGCGAAGAAGAAATGGATCAATAAGTAAGAGCGCTTGCAATGAAGGGAAGAGGAGCTGAGTTCAAATCCTTTGTGTCAATATAAAAACAGGGCATGGCCACCTGTGCCATCCACATGTTTGTTTTGTCTTGGCATCTGATACCCTTTGTCAAGTTATGATGCAGAAAGCACAAACAAGCAAAGCATACCCTTGTCACCAGTTGTTGGCAATCTCTGAACTAAATACACCACTATTGTTTATTAAGCACATGGTCTTAGGTATTTTCATAATAATAGAAAAAGAACTAAGGCACAGACATTCAGAAAGCAGTAGGGTCACATCTGTCTTTCTAACTAGGAACCTCCCTATGGTTTGTAATGCTCTGTTCTCTGGGGAGCCAGAGAGAGAGAGAGAGAGAGAGAGAGAGAGAGAGAGAGAGAGAGAGAGAGAGACAGAGACAGACAGAATACTACACAGGGGACCTATGTCTGTTAAACTATCATATGTGCATAATTGTGCATTTTTTTTCTCCTCCTTTTGGAACTGTTGTGTGTGCCTCTAAGGTAGAAACTGCATTTGTGTCTTTCTTTGTATTTCTAACATTTGGCATGTTCATTATCTCAGAATTGTAGCTTGAGCACTGCTTCTCAAATATGCATCCTCATTCCCTTCTAAGCTTTTACTCCAACCTCCACTCCCCATGACTCATTTAGTGTAAAGGAGGATGGGTAGGAGGCTGCTCTACAGCCATAAAATTATCATTAAAGGTACTGGTATTGGGCTTGGTCTCTAGGAAGGTGTGATTAATAGTAGGGCCTGATAGGAACTCTTCAGGTTGCAAAACCATATCAAGAATTGTGGAATCCCCTCCTCGTCCTTGCTTCTATTGTTCATTGGCATGTGGTGAGTAGCTTTGCCCCACTGTGGGTGTGTTGAGGTCATAATGTGCCCTGCCCTTCCACAGGCACAAAAGCAGTGAAGGCAATTGTTCGTGGACTGGAACCTCTTAAAATGTGAGCCACAATAATCCCATTCTCTTACCAGTTATTTGAAGTATTTCTGGTACAGAAAAATTGATGGACATGCCATCCAAATTTACACTCACCACTCCCATTTTTGGGAGTCCCAGGAGAACACCAAGCTATACGACCATAAGCCTGTGCAGAGGACCTAACTCAGACCCATAGAGTCTGCGTTTGTCCCTTTGGTCTCTGTGAGCCCTTATGAGCCCTGCTTAGATGATCCTGTTGGCCTTATTTCATGGTATTCTTGACTACTCTGGCTCCTACAATCCTCCCCTTCTTCTGTGTTTGACTATGGGTCTCTGCATCTGATCCCATCCATTTCTGGATGACACGCCTCTGATGACAAATGGGTGAGACAGTGATCTATGATATAATGTCTTTAGGAATTAATTGACTTTTGTTTTGCCAGTCCGGTTTGGTTCTGTTTTGGTCTCTGGGCTGTTCTGCCTCTGGTTCCTGGACATCAGGCAATGTCAAGCCTGAGCTTCAAGTTGGACCACTCATTAGTTGACCACTCCCTCAAGTTCTGCCCCACCATTACCACAGCACATCTTGCAGGCAGAACCAACTGTAGGTAGAAGGTTTTGTGGCTAGGTTGATGGTCCAGTACCACTGCTAGGAGCCTTGCCTGGCTATAGAAGATGACCAGTTAGGCTCCATATCCTCCATTACTAGGAGACTTAGCTTGGATCACTCTTGTAGATTATAGGGAGTTTCTACTGCGCTAAGTTTCTACATTGCCCCCCCCCCCAATTCCAGTCATCTCTCCCAGTACTCTTCTGATTTTTTGATAAAGAATCTAGAATGACACAATGGGGAAAAAAAGCATCTTATAAATGGTGCTGGCCCAACTGGATATCTACATGTAGAAGAATACAAATTATTATATATCGCCCTGAACAAAACTCATGTCCAAGTGGATCAACGAATTCAACATAAAACCAGATTCACTAAGCCTTATATAAGAGAAAGTGGGGAATAGCCTTGAACTCATTGACACAGGAGACAACTTCAAAAAACAGAACACCAATAACACAATAACACAGGCACTAACATAAAAATCAATACATGGGACCTCATGAAATTGAGTGGCTTTTATAAGGCAAAGAATACTGTCAAAAAGAACAAAATGGCAACCTATAGAATTGAGAAAGAATTTTTTTTAATCAATCCCACATGTCACAGAAGGTTAATATCTAAAATATATAAAGAGCTCAAGAAACTAGATATCAGAAACCAAATTCTTCAATTAAAATAGGGGTACATTTCTAAACAGAGAATTCTCAACATAAGACTCTCAAATGACTGAAAGATGTTTAAGGAATTACTCAATATCCTTAGTCATAAGGGAATGAAAATCAAAATGATTCTGAGATACCATCTCACAACTGTCAGAATGACTAAGATCAAAAGCACAAAATCCAAAACAGCTCATGCTGATGAAGATATGGAGCAAGGGGAACACTCCTCAATTCCTGGTGGTAGTGTAAACTTGTACAGCCACTATTGAAACCAATATTGATATTCCTCAGGAAATTGGGACTCAATCTATCTCAAGAATAGAGTATACCACTCTTGGTCCTAGGCCCAAAGGATGCTTCATTTTGCTCAACCATGTTCGTTTGCTGCTTTGTACAAAACTAGAAACTAGAAACAACCTAGATGTCCCTCAACAGAAGAACAAATAGAGAAAATGTGGTACATTTACACAATGGAGTATGGCTCAGCTGATAAAAGCAACGGCTAAGTGAAATTTCCAGGTAAACCGATGGAACTAGAAAAAACCATCCTGAGTCAGGTAACCTATACCCAGAAAGACAAATTTGGTGTGTGCTCACTCATAAGTGCATATGAGCAATGAAGTAAAGGATAATCATGCTGTGGTTCACAGACCCAGAAAGGCCAAGTTAACAAGGGAGGCTCAAAGGGGGCATATGGACCACTCTGGGAAGGGGACTTAAAATAGATTTTATGGGTGGACTTGGTGTAGGTGGGGATGGGAACTGGAGTGATCAAACTGCCTTTTAAGGATAAGTATTTATACTCAGAGATGAGTGCTGCTCTCAGCCCTGGTCAGAGAATCTTTTGTTTTCAATGGGAGTAGTTAAGGCAGACTTCTAACCTATCACACTGCATAGAATAAGGGAATGTAGAGTGCTAAGTCCTAAAAGGGATATTTACATCACTCCTAGCTCTAGGTTTAGGGAATAGCACCGGAATGGAAAAAGAAATTAAATGATGGAGGATGATACAGAAGGTGGTGAAAAACTATTTTCTGGACATGATGTAGCTGCTGTACCCATGAATTCAGCAGCTGTGGTTACCTGCATGTTAATGCTATGCCATGCATTTATTTATTCAAATGTGCATCTATTCATTCAAAAGAGATCTGTTTTCCCCATCTACAGTCTCTATTATTTGAATGAATGAATGCACATTTGAATGAATTGATACATGGCATAGCATTAGCGTAACATTCTCTCTTTCCCAGAGAATGTTGGGGAGCACCCACCTCATTCATTTTTCTTGTGGAGTCAATTGTGGGTGATAGTTATTTTTGTTTATCTATGCACTTGTTCTTGTTTTCTAGTTATTTTGAGTTACATTACTTTGAAAACATTAGTGCAGATGTTACAAGAAAAAGAGGAGCTAGCTTTTGTCTTCCTAATTGTGTCAGTATGTTTCTTTGTACACATTCAGTGTTGACTGAACATTGGTTAAGGATGAACTCATTAACAAGGAATACCATGTCATAACATAAAAAGGCAGTACAAAAAACCAAAACAAACAAAATCAACAAACAAAAGCAAAACAAAATAACCCCCAAAACAAACTCAGACCCAAACCGAAACCAACAAGAAGTTTCTTCATACTCTGGTATAAATGAGTATTTCTTGGTGTTCATAAGACAACTAAGTATGAATTTCTGAGGAAAACTTCCTATACTCTTACATTTCTGTGCAAAAACTTTCATATGAAGATTTAATGAATGTAGATAATCCTCATGTCACTATATCTTTTTCTCTGTGTTACTTCCAGCCATACGGAGATGCACCTGGCTTGTTTTTTGTAAGAATATTTTCTTTTCTTTTCCATGCAGCTATCTATAAATATAGAACTTATGGGGAAGAAAATGACATCACCTTTGTTCTTTATGGAGACTTCTTCCTGTGCTACAGGAGGACTTTCTTCCTGGCAGAACCTGGCAGAACTCTTTGGGTTGATATTCGCTAGTACTGAGTGAAAGTGAGACATTTTCTGCTTTGCTTTGGTTAACATCTTTGTGTGTGTGTGTGTGTGTGTGTGTAAAATCTTTTGTTTTTCTAACTTTGTTTTGTATTGTGTTTTGAAAATTCGTTTGAGTCATCGCTGCTGAAAACACTACGCACTACAGGAACAGGACCAAGAGGCTCCCGAGATAGAATCGGCATGAATTTCTCCTTTGTGAGGACTAATTTTCATAGTAGTAGAGGGTGTCATACAAGCTTCCAAAGGGAGGAAGCAGCCACCACTCCTACCCAGCTATCACTGCTGTGAGCCACAGCAATGACAATGTGGTGCAATAACCCAATAAGGACAAACATACCTTGGCAGTAACTGACAACTCTCTCAATGGACTTAAGAAACACTCAACAAGAGAGAAAATATGGCTGGTAATAGAAACCTAAACAATTTCCCAGGGTGAGGAAATCATTTATTCTGGAGAATCTATAGCCATCACCTTAATAAACAAGCATTATCTCTAACTACATTCTAAATATTCTCCGCGACACCCACAGATAACTGTAGTCCTTGGCTCTCAGTAAAGAAACTTCTCTTTGCAACAGATAGAGACCATTATAGAAGAGCACAATCAAAATTCAGAATTTTGGAATCCAATCCCAGTAAATGTATTGACAATACAGCTCCCATAGCTAAGGCTCAGGAAATGTTGTGGAAGAGGAGGTGGAAATATTGTAAGATACAGAGAATCAGGGAGTTTGCTGTGAGCCTGTGTCTCCTAGTAATATCTGGAGCTATATTCATAAAGTGTAACCAACATGCCTGTCTAAACATGAATTTAACAAGGACAACACTAATAGACATGCTAAAGAGGACTGGCAGAAACTCATGAGGCCTCAACTCCACACAAAGAACTACAGGCAACTAAGGGATGCTGGTAGCAGGAAAAATAGTTGTACCCAGAGAAGAGCACACCAATTGACCTTCTTATACCAAATTGTCAACCATGAAAATGTATATTACAATTTACAGTATATAGACAAAGCATATTATATTTAAAACTACATATCTACATACATATATGCATGTAAACACAATGAACAAAGAAGCTGTGATTTTTGAAAGAGAAAAGGGGGTATATGAGAGGATTTGAAGGGAGGAAATGGAAGGGAGAAATAATAGAATTGTATTATAATCTCAAAAGTAAAGGAAAAATATTCAAAAGTGTATAGCCACTAACCCACTTATATAAAGGATACCCAAAATAATACTTAGATCTGAAGAGAAGGATAAATACACCCAAGAGGGCACAGGGAACAAATAGACAGAAACAAACAGAGGTTTAAGAAACTAATGGGCATTAACGTACAATATTAAGCAATAACTCTTAAAAGTAATAGTCTCAATTACCCAATAAAGAGACAATGGGTTAATAGATTGGATTAGAAAACAGGATATATTTTGCTACCGCCAAGAAATACAACTGCCATCAGATGTGGAGACTACCTCAGGGGGAAAGGATGGAAAATGTATTCTTGAGCAAATAGAACTAAGAAATAAGCAGACACAGCTATTCTAATGTTTTATTATATTCTTCAAACCAAAAATAGTAAGTAAAAATTGGCTATTAGAGTATTTGAGCTTTAACCAGATAAGCACTAAATGTAGGTGTACTAAAAGTAAATATTAACACATTTAAAAATACAGAGTAACCACAGTAAAGGCATAATTGTACCAACTACAAGTCAGCAGAAACATTGGTGATAATGACATCATAAATCAAATAGACTTACTATACATCTCTAGAACATTCCATCCCAATACTAAAGAATATGCATTCTCAGTAGCCCATGGAACTTTTTCTAAAATTGATCATAAAGCAAGTCTCGATAGAAACAGGGAAACGAAAATAGCATCCTGCATCCTATCAGAAAGGAATTAAGCAGGATATTGATAACAATAGAAACTACATAAATCACAAAAACTCATGGAAACTAAACACTGCACTGATGAATGCAAATCAAGTCAAGAATCATGACAATCAGGTCAAGGAGGAAATTGAGAAAGGACTCAAAATTTTTCTATAATAAGATGAAAATGAAAGTACAACATGGAAAAATCTGAGACACAGTAAAGGCAGTCCTACAAGGGAAGTTTATACAATAAGTGCCTACACTAATGTAATGATTATACTTAAATGCCTTAGGAGAACAATGCTCCTCCCCTCCCCGCAACAGTATGCTGGAATAGATTATCAAAATCAGGGCTGAAATGATAAAAATGGAAAAAATAATACAAATAATCAATAAATCGTCAGTTCTTGAAGAGATTAACAAGATTGAAAAAAAATCTGCAGTCAAATTCACCAAAAGAGAGGGAGAAAAAAAAAAAAGCAACAACAACAACCCCTCCCAAATGCCCAAATTAATAATATAAGAGAGTAAAAGGGAGATATTTCTACAGAAACTAAAGAAATTGAGAATAGCAAGGATATACTATAAAATGTATATTTCAGTCTGGGGATCCATGAGCTCCTCCTTGTTCAGGTCAGCTGTCTCTGTGGGTTTCTGTAGCCTGGTCTTTTCCTGCTTCTCTGCATTTGGATTCCAGTTCATCTTAGTTTTAGCTGTGGGTGTCTGCTTCTGTTTCCATCAGCTACTAGATGAGGGCTCTATGATGGTAGATAAGTTAGCAGAAATCATCATTGGACCGACTCAGACTCCCTGAACGTGGGTCTCAGCTAGAAGTCCTGGGCAGTCTAAGAGACCTCTGACAGTGGAACCAGAATGTATCCCTGGTGCACAAAAGGACTTTGGGAGCACATTCCCCATGGAGGGATACTCCCTTAGCCTAGAGGCAGGAGGGAGGGCGTAGTTCTTACTGCAAATGACTTCACAGATTTTGTTGACCCCTCCTGGAAGGCACCACCCTCCCTGTGGAGTGGGAGGAATTGGATGGGAGGGTGGTCAGGGGTCATGGGAGGTAGGGAGGGAGGGAACTGGGATCGATATGTAAAATAAGAAAAACAAAAATTAAAAAAAATATATATATATATATATATTTCACTAAACTGGAAAAGCTAAGATAAATGAATAGGTTTCCAAGTGTGAATGTCCCAACAAAGTTAAATCAAGACAAAGTAAGTAAATGCTTGGTCAGACCTAAAGCACCCAATGAGAAAAAAGTTATTAAAAATCTCCCAACTAATGGGAGATGTCATTTTGTAAATATGTTTCTCATACTGGTTAATGAACAAAGCACTGTTGGCCAATAGAAAAGCAAGATAGGCGGGACTAGGAGACAAGGAGGATTTGAAGAAGGAGTAAGGAGGAGTCAAGATGGAAGACACGGAGAGAGAAGGCCGGCGGCCTCTCTCTCTGGTAAGATAAGACCACATGAAAGTAATTAGATTAATAAAAATGGGTTAATAATTAAGACAGAGCTAGCTGATATGAAACAAGTAACAGGCCAACAGAATTATACCTAATACAGCGTCTCTGTGTGTTATTTGGGGCTGGTGCGGCTGTGGGACCGGTGGTGGGGAAATAAACCTACTCGTAACACCCAACTTTAAAAAAAAAAAAAAAAAAGCACAGCTAGGTGAATTTAGCCTAGAGATTTACCACACCTTCCAAGAAGAATCAACTCTGAAAGTCCTGAAATTATTCAGTAAAATAGGAAGGAACTCCTCGAATTCAGTTTATGAAGCCAGTATCAATCACTCTGACACCCAAACCAGATAATGATGAACAATAAAATAAAATCACAGACCAATCTCCTTATGCGCATACATGAATGTTTTCTCAATTGAATGCTCACAATCCAAATTCAGGAACACACAACAAATATCATCCACTTCAATCTACCCAGCTTCATCCCAAATATGCAGGGAGGTTCAACATAATACCAATAACTGTAATCTACCATACACATAGACTCAAGAACAGAAGCCACATGATCATCTCATTAGATGTAGGGAAAAAGCCGTTGAGAAAATCCAACATCTCTTCGTGATAAAAGCCTTGGGAAATTTAGGAGCATACGGGACATAGTAAACATAATAAAGGCAACATACAAGCCCACTGTCGGTGTCATAGTAAATTGGAAGCATCTCTGCGGATATCAGAAGCAAGATGAGGCTGTCCACTCCTGTTCAGTGTAGTTCTTTAAATCTTAGCTAGAACAATGAGACAAGAGAAAGAGGTAATGGGAATATGAATAGGAAAGGAAGGTGTTAAGGAAAGAGACCCTGAAATCTCCATCAGAAAACTTCTCGCCCTCTCTGAGGAGTGGATGGGGGCTGGGGTGAGGAGCAGGAGGACAGAATGGAGAGGTAACTGGGGTTAGCTAGCGTGTAAGATAAAGTTGTTTAATATATAATTAAGAAGTATTATTAAATAAAAAGAAAACTCCTACATCTGAAGCCTCTGGTGGTGGTGCATGTCTTTAATACCAGCCCTTGAGAGGAAGAGGTAGGTAGATCTCTGAGTTCAAGGCAACCCTGATACAGAGTGAGTTCCAGGACTGCCAGGGCTACGCAGAGAAACCCTGCTTGAAAAAACTAAAAACAAAAACCAAAACTTCCTACATCTGATAAACACATAAAAGCATTAGGCTATAAAATTAAAACACAAAATCATTAGTCTCCCATATACAAACGAAAATAAACAGAGAATGAAAGCTGAGAAACAATAACATTCACAATAGCCTTAAAATATGTTTGAATAAAATATACTAAGGAAGTGAAAGACATGTATGATGGAAATTCCAAGGCATCGGAGAAAGAAAATGAGGGAGACATAAGTAAGAAGATAGAAAGATCTCCCATGCTCATGGATCAGTAGCATAAATTTTGTGAACTACCCTACCAATATAAATCCACAGATTCAATCCAATTCTCATTAAAAATTCCAGCACACGTCTTCACAGAATTTGAAAAACAAAGTTTTAGCTTCGTATGGGATCACAAAGCGCTTAAGGCAAGCAACAGTCCTCAATAGTTAAAACCCTGCTGGAGGTAGTTGAGGTCCTGGATTTCGAGTTATACTATAAATATGTAATAATAAAAATCCCAGCATGGATTAGCATAAAAAAGATGTACTGATCAATGGAATAGAATTTAGAAGCCACTTATAAACCTCCACCCTTAATGACTTACCTTTATCTCCACAGATTGTATCTGTCAACCCTCCTCTGAGAAAACCTCTTTTTGTATTAGTTGCTGCTTGACATAGAACTACAATCAATCAAATCAGTGTTAAGAGTATAAGATACCGCATAGTGCTCAGCCCTTAGTGCTACATCTGTGTCACACCACTCTTCCTAAGGAATAGGGGTGATCTAGAAAGAAGAAGTGGGAAGATTACAAGTGCCAGAGGTGGCCAGTGGTCACAGTGTGGCAGTATTTTCTGGCTACAGCATGGCAATTGCACACATTGACTCATAGTGGCTGTGACTGCTCCTCCAAGAGCACATTGGCCAAATCCCAGCATGGAAAGGGGAGGTGGGCACGAATTCTTACCCTTAGCTTTGAAATCAGCATTTCCACATCTGCCTTCCCTTTCTTGGTGCTCAAAACCAGCTTTTCATCAATAAAATCTGTGGCAGCTGAGTGTGGGGGGAACGAACAGGCTTCTGTTAACATGAACTCGGTGATGCTCCAAGATGTGAGCGGAGAGTAGGGACTGGCCTCGTGAATACTTTCTCTCTCCATGGATCCTATCTTAACATCTCCCAGCTTCTTTCTATTTCATCATTTCTTTCTTGGCTGTGTTTTTCTTCTGTTTTGTTTTCTATTTCTGTCCTTGTGGATGTTTAGGGTGTTTTCCTTCCTCTGGTGCGGGTCTCGTGACACTGAGCTGCTTATATATTCAGAGAGCAGCATTCCATCGATGCATTGTAGTTGTGATTCCCTGAGCGTGGGCCCACAACAATCAATTGAATCCCAGTGCAATCCACCAGCAGTCACAGAAAGTCCACAATAGAAATGGAAGAATATGTAATAAAGACAAAACCCATCTTTAAGCAAGAAACAAGCCACGGTATTATCCAGCGACTTACCTCAGTAAAATCTATAGGTCAACGTTTTATTTCTGGAGGAGCATAGAGTAATGGCATTAGTCATGTCAATCCATCTGTTCCCTTTTCTTCCCAAGGCATAATTAGTTGACATTTCTTTGGCAGCTTCTTCTGCAGGCTTTCTGCACTGTGCACAGGGCTGTTTCGCTCTGGTGGGCATGGCTCATGGCAGCTGGCTTAGGAACCTAGGAACCTTCATCCACTGTGCTTTGGTAAGGGAGGTGAGCTGACCTGCCCCGACAGGTGATTTTTAAAGTACATCTTAGACCTGCAGTTTAACAGAAAACCTCAAACATGTGCGGACAGCTATGAAAGAGATGTGTCGATCCGGACACAACCGCCTGGTAACAATATTGATTATTACTTGATGGGAATCTATAATCAACATGAAAACACGCCTCTAAGTGTGATTGCGAGCTTGTTTCTGGAAAGGTTTAACCGAAGAGGAGAGTCCTACACTTAAGGCAAGCAGCGGCATTCAAAGGGCTGAGGTCTGGCCTGAATAGAAGGGATGCAGCAGTTTGTATCACACTCACTGCTTCCTGACAGGAGACAATGTGAGCAGCTGCTCCACCCTCACTACCATGTCCACCCCACCGTGATGGGACTCTCAAACCGTAAACCCAAATAGACTCCCCCCCCCCCTCAATTGCTTTTGTTAGGTGTTTTGTCAACAGGACAAGAGCCAGAACTAATACAGTCGCTGAGGAACATGTATTCAAGATCAACATTGGGCTCGCGCCATAGTCACAGGTGCCTATAATCAAAACACTCAGGAAGTACAGGCATGGAGGTAGCATGATGATAACGTGCTAATAAAACACAACAAAACAAACCAAGGTTGCGGGTGTGACTCGTCTATATAGTGCTTGTCCTGTATGTTCACGACCTTGGGTTTGATTCCCATCGCTGAGGTTTTCTCCAGACAGGGCTTGTTTGAGTCACAGGTAAGGGACTTAGAAAAATGAATTGGTGATGAGGAGAGCTATTTCCATTTCTTGTAGCCAAGGGAAGACTGTACATTCCCTCTAGCTCTGGGCTGGCGAAGGAAGGCGGAATGAGGTGGAACACGGTCCAGTTGGGCCACCAGAGAACCTTTCTAACAAAGTTATCTCTCTGTCATATAATACATCCTGACTGCCGTTTCTCCTCCGTCTACTCCTCCTAGACCCCCATCTCCCCTGTGCTCCAGATCCAGCGCTCCTTCAACTCCCTTCAGAAAAACAGCAGGCTTCCCAGGGTTATCAACTGAACATGGCATAACAAGACACAATAAGAAAGGCACAAACCCTCATGTCAAGGCTAGAGGAGGCTACCAAGTAGGAGTCAAAAGGTTCCGAGAGCAGGCAAAGAATCAGAGATGACCACCCCCCCACTCCCCCACCCCGCTCCCACTGTTAGGAGTCCTCCAAGAACAGCCAGTGAGTGACACATCCATAATAGATGTGCAGAGGATGTAGTGTAGGCCCATGCAGGTTCTGTGACTGTAGCTTCGGTTTCTGTGAGCCCCTAAAGGACCTTCTTGCCTGAGCACTGAGTGTGTGGGAAATTCACCCATTGGGGGGAGAGAGACACCCTAGTAGTCACCAGGCAAGAGGCCGTCTGGCCTTTGAGAGCAGACTTTGCAGTGTGGCTGTGCTGCTCATCCCAAAGTAGAAGCCAAGTTGTGTCACTCGAAGAGCAAGTCACGTTCATTTCCAAGGCGTTCAAAGGTTTAAAACCACGTTATTTTCCACAGTAAGGAAAAGCGCAGTCTGGAAACAGGTCGTTACTTAATCTGGATAATGTATTCTCCTGCACTGGCTTCCTAATCTTTGTGCTTAAAAATAAACTGGGATGTTAGAGCTATACTTTATTTGCATTTGGCTTGCTAAAAATCTGTGGGAAACATGACCAGTAGTAGGTAGACTCTTCCTGGGAGCCTTTTATGCTACCAGCATTCTTAGCAACACATGTGGCTATCTATGTATAGCGTGGTTTAATTCCCATCTCCCTGTCTCCTCCCACATCTGAAACATGGTCTCACAAGCTGGCCCCAAGTTCTAGTCTCACAAGCTGGCCCCACGTACAAGATTCTCTTCACTTGGCATCCCGAATCCTGGGCTTACATGTGTGCACTATCATCCCTGACTCTCTTTTCTCTAGTCCCCAGATTTGATTTTATTGCCCAAGTTAATGTTTCCATGAGTTTTTGTATACTGTATATTTTCTGGGATACAGTCCAACAGTGTTGAATAGTCCAGTGAGCTCTGGCTAAGACTTACCCTGTGCATGCTTTTCTTGGGACCTCTTGGACATGGAAGTCTCCCTGCTTCCATTGTGTATTCATATTTTGATGGAGCCTTGAGCACTCCCACAATCTTCTACAGGATCCATCTTCAGTGCGGGGAATGGGCTAACTCTGACAGTTCCTCGAAATGAGAAGCAGCATGCCTGGATTGGTGCCAAGGTTAGCAGTCTTGTGAATTCGGGGGATTTTTAAGCGGGGTTAAAGGCAATAGTGTGGGGTGTGCAGCATCACATGACCATTCTGTGTATGTGGGGTTATACCAGACACAGAGTATTCCCCTGCCAGGAGGAGATACACTCCCATGCCAGAGTATAGGATTACAGAGACTATCAGAAACTATGAATCTTGTTACTACCGTGTTTGAAGCCTCAATTTATTAATTGCATAGACAGCATCACTATTAATGGATATAGAAGCTTGTGAAGTTTATATGGACAATGGATATGAAATGTTTAACACAAATGTCTAGTCTACAGGACGCATAAAATAGAATAGAAAAAGAAAATGCACACTGACAGGAGGGAATCAAGGATACAGGGCAGGCAGAGAAGGCAGACTTTATTGGCTGTATATGTGGGAAGAGCTGAATGGGGAAGAGGAATGGCAGGATGGGTTGTCTGTAACTTCAGAGTTCTAGGAGTTGAGTACCCAGTGAGACCTCAACTGCTGTAACATTTCCACCTAATGGGGAAATAGTTTCAGCTCCATGATGCCGTTGCCCTTTCTTCCTGGTTGTGTGTAGTTCGTAGTTTCTCAAGTAGAAATGGCATGCTATTTTCTTAGGAGTTTTCTTAAGCACTAAAGAGACACTAAACCAAACCTGAGAAATCGCCCTTGCTTTACTATCTCATGATCCAGAGAAAAAGCCTCTTCTGTACACCGGGCTTTGAGCTCGTCCCATGTTGGTATGGAGGCACGTTTGAAGTCTTCCTCTGGGAGTAAAGAAAGGAGCTCTTGGACAGCAGGAGCTTGCTCCTGGAGAACACATCTCAGGCCACGTTAGCATGTTCTCACAGGACAGAGTCCCTTTCGTCTACTTTCTGTCTTTCTTGTTCTTATTTTGTGTTTCTGGAAACATTTGGAGGCTGTGCTACCGGTATGAGGCCATGTTGGTCTGAGCAGATGCAGCTGAAGGGATGCAGTGGTTGGTGTGTTTCGAGCACATTTGGGATTGTAGATATTGCTGCTTGCATTCTAACGGTGTCGTGAGAGGAATCCAAGAGGGGCTTTCTCTGTAAGGACTCACTTTGGCCAGGGGAACCATGGTGATATTAACTATGCAACACCTGGGGCATAAGGCATAATACCTTCCTGTATAGCCCTGGTCTTTGTGGCTGCTCCTTTCTGCATGTACAAGTTGATCTGTAAAGATTTAGTCCTCCCAAAGATGCCCAAATCCGTGGGTACTAAGGTCCCTTATATATAATGATCAAGCATTTGCCTAAATCCTAAGTGACATGCAAATCTTTATCATATGGTTTTATTTAGACTTTAGGGAATATTGCCAACAATAAAATGGTGTGTACATGTTCAGCACAGCGGTAAAGGCTCACAGACATTTGTGTCTGTGTTGAGCTCATTGGCATGGTTTTTCAGCAAGAACATTTTTCTTAAATATTTTCACTCTGAAATTGGTTTAACCTGAGAATTATCCCACAGATGCAGAGTGTTAATTTGATTCTCTCTCTCTTCAGTGTGTGAGTTATGATTTGTTTGTTTGTTTGTTTTGGTGCTAGGACTGAAATCCAGGTTGCGACATTTGCCAGGCAGGTATTATACCACAGAGTTAGAACCTACTGTTATAGACGGCTCATAAAAATTAGCTTTTAAATATTTTGATACATAGAGAGGTTTTTTTCAATAAAAATATCATATTTTAATAGATAAAACTAAATAGGGGCTAGAGAGATGGCTCAGTGGTTACGGGGACACACTGCTCTTGGAGAGAACCCCAGTTTGTTTTCCAGCATCCACACTACACTGAGCACCACACAACTTCCGGTCACACTAGTACTAAGAGATTCTAAGCCCTTTACCCTACTTAGGCACTTGCATAAATGTATACACACAAACACACACACACACACACACACAGACACACAAACACACACACACATACACACAGAGACACATACGAACACAACACACACACAAACACACATACACACCACTCACTAGATGCACATACACAGAACTTTTTTAAAATGAGCTTTACAAAGAATTGGAAATCTTTGTCATAGGCAGACTGGAATGAGAGTTCTCCCCCGGATGACACACAGTGTGACTTAAAGCACCTTAATCTAGCTGCCTTTACACACAGTGTCATTACAGTAACACAAATGATATAGAAAAGACTTCAAGATCTTTTTTTTTTTTTAACCCTCATTTGAGTATATTGTTTTCCTCATCACAAATAAAGCTCATGACTGAAGTAGGTGTCCCAGTAGCCACACCAGAGAACCAATGAGCGGTGAGCCATGTAGGGAAAATCACAGTCCTACCACTTCCCTAGTAGAAAAAAAGGTGACTTGGTTGACAACTGTGAAGAGAACACAAGTTAATGTCATCTCTTGCTGCCAAGATAAAGCCAAATCCTGTTCTGAGTAGACTGCAGTCTTGGAGAGACAGAAGCAGTTGGATCTATACTTTCACAGCAACCCACAGGAGTTTAAAAATGACACAAGAAAACCCATTGCATTATAAGAAAAATAAGTTTGCAAGGCATTGTGTCCCCTGAAACTAGAGTTACAGACAGTTGTGAGCATCCATGTGGGTTTTCAAAATTGAACCTAGGTTCCCTGGAAGAGCATTCAGTGCTTTTAACTGCTGAGCCATTTCTCCAGCCCCCGAACCTTGCCATTCTCAAACACTGGTGCTTGTGTGCCCTGAATGGCTTTGCTGCACCAAGAGAAGGTAACTTAGCTCCGTTAATTTTGTAATCCTTTTGGCTTCTCGTGTCTGTTTATTGTTGAAATAAATTTCAGGTGGTTACTGTCTCATCCAGACTAGAGTGAGGTATAGCAAGGTATCTGTATCCGGAGAATTGTTGCCTCCAGAGATCTTTCTTGTTCCAGAAGGCATAGAAGACTCTTGTGAGGTATATAGGGTGCTCAGTGCACCAGTGTCCATTCTGTTGGTTAATCTTGATTGCTGGCTTGACAGACTTTATAACAGCGATGAAAACACACATGAATGTGTCTGCGAGAATGATTCTAGGCAGGTCTAATCAAAACAGAAGAGCCATCCTAAATGAGGGCATCACCATTGTGCAGACTTGGGTTCTGGGCCTGAATAAGCATCAAATTCATCTCTCTTTGTTCCCTGGTTTTGGACACAGCATGGCAGCCGCCACCTTATGCTCCTTCTGCCAAAATAAATACTTTCCTCCTTAAGTTTCTGTTATTGTTAGTTATTTTTTGTCACATCAGTAAGAAAAGAAACCAATATAGTGTTCTAATCATGCCCAATTAAAGCATAGCCTTGGGTTTGTGACTCCAGAGAACAGACAAGATGCTAACACTGGCAGTTGTGCCCAGAGACCTCACTGGTGGATCGTGATATATAAGTAAGAATGAGAGTTATGAAGATAGACTATTGACTCATTAACCAGGCCTTTGTCTGCTTGTTTCTTGCATTGACCGGTTGAGAACTTTGGAATGACTTACTCTGATGAAGTGTAGCAATAAAAGCTCCAGGGAAGAACAGAGAGTGACTTCCCTTTTCCTCGTGGCCCTTCCTGAACACGCACCTGCCAGTTTCCTTAGGCGTGGGTCAAGTTCATTTACTTCTGCTCTCTGTTCTGGCTAGGGGGACTGCTGCTGGGTGTGGTCCCCCCTTCTGTGTGAATGGCAGTGATGCCTGATAGGAACACAGGCTGTTTGGGGGGTGGGGACTCAGCCAGGGAGTTCATTCTTGATTCCTTTGTATAGTCCCGTCTTTCTTCCTCTCCTTTGCCTTTTCCATTGCTCTTTGTTTCTCTCAGAAGAATGTGTATAACCATGTATTGCTGCCGTGTATTGTAACACTTACTTTTTTATTTTTATTTACTTATATATGTATATATATATATATATTTATGTAAATGAGAAACAATCCCTCTCTCTTCCATCCTCCCATAATCCCCACCAATGCCCCCATCCCACCCCCATCCACTCCCCAGGGAAGGGGAGGTCTTCTATGGGGCATCTTCAAAGTCTGTCACATCATTTGGGGCAGGGCCTAGGCCCTCTCACGTGTGTGGGCTGAGAATGTATCCCTCTATGTGGAATGGGCCCTCAAAGTCCATTTGTGCACTAGGAATAAATACGGGTTGTGCTGCCAGAGGCGCTATAGATTGCCCCGTCCTCCTAACTGACATCTACATTCTAGGAGCCTGGTTCAGCCCTATGCTGATTGCCCAGCTGTCGGACTGGTGTCCATGAGCTCCCACTTGCTCAGATCAGCTGTTTCTGTAGGATGTTACAACACTTACACTAACAACACCTCTGTCAAGGTAGGAGTTGAGTAAACGTCACTAGGGGATAGGATACAAAGATGCTGGAGGATGGACGCGCTATACCAAGGCATTGGTTGTACCTTCCTGGCTGGCTTTCTTTGGTCATACATGTGCACCAACACCCACATATTAAAGTCTTGCTTCCTGGCTTTGTGCCGAGGAGCTGGTGGAAGCATCAAGAGTGATATCTGCTGAATCTTTAAGTCATTTGGTTCTTCCTTGAGGGCCATCGTGGGATTCTTGTCCCCGCCTTTTCCATTTCGCTCCACCATGTACTTCCACCATGCACGCTGACTCAGCACAAGCCATAGCGGACGGGTCTCCCGGTTGTGCACCGAAATACCCACAACTGTGATCTGCAGTAGTTTCTTTCTATCGGTGATTATTTTTTCACCTTATGTATTTGTTACAATGGCAGTAAAGAGAGTTACAGCCTGTGCTGGCTAGAGTTTTATGTCAGCTTGACACAAGCTAGGGTCACCTGGGAAGAGGAAACCTCGACTGAGAAAATGCCTCCGTCAGGTTGGCCTGTGGGCAGCCTGTGGTGTATTTTCTTGGTCACTGATTGGTTAGCTCATTGTTAGTGGTGCCAGCCCTGGGCTGTTGGTTCTGGTATAGAAAAGCAGGTGGGGTAACACTCTGCTCATGTGATCCTGATCATTTGAAAATGGGTTTGTATTATTCTTATACTACACCTTTCCTTGCTGTCTTCTGTGGAAGTTTGTCTCCAGATCAAACATTATACCAGTGTCCATGCTGATGTTTGTATGCCATGGCTGGAGGTTGATTTACATACCTGACTCAGGACAAACCTCCCCAATATTTGAGAACTCATTAATGGGCTGTTGAAATAGCTTCGTGGGTGAAGAAGCTTGCCATGAAGACCCGAGTTCCATTCCTGGGATCCATATGGTAGAGAGAGAGAGTACTAACTGCCACAAGATGTCCTCTGACCTCCATACATGCTAAACACAACATAAGTAAATATAATATGTAAAGAAAAATTAACTTCTGAGCATCTGAAAGTCCTGGGCAGGAGAATCAGGTGTTTAAAGATAGCCTGCACTTTATAGAAATACCATATATATATATATATATATATATATATATATATATATATATATCACACCAGGTGAATGACAGGACTCAGATAAATGTACATGCTATGGTGCATTGACCCCTTCCCCCAAATAAATGAATAAAATGTAAAAAAATTGGAATAAAATCACAAGTAATTTAACTGCACACATAGACAATGCTGAAAAATCAAACAATTTGGATTTCTTTTAAAAGAACCTCCCCCCCCCCATTTACTTAGAGTAAAACGACTTTGGAACTATTTTCTTTTTCTTTTTGCACAAGACTTTCAGTTTACTCTCCTTCCCTGGTAAAAATAGGAGCAACAAGTAATGGAGTGAGGCTGATGTTCCATTTCATGAGGCATCAGAGCTGCTAGTTAGGTTAATGGTGCAGAGTGGAGACTTTGCAAGGGAGAGGTGTGGAGAGAGAGGCTCTTGATGCATCTCAGAGAGCCTGCAGTGATGGCCCAGGGAGCCAGGGAGGAAGAGACCCAGAAAGTTCTGTGCTGGATGGGGAAGGCTGAGTTCTTTCACAGACCCAAGCCTGGAAACTCCTTGATCCACCTGGTCTTTACTCATGGGGAGAGGAGGGAAGGAGGTGGAGGAACCTGGGACTTGTGGAGAGTCACGCATGCTTCCGAATTCATGCGAGAATACGAGCCTTTAGTCTGCCCTTTCAAAAATGAGGCTGTTTTAAAACAAACCTGATGAGGTTTGGTGTCAGGTTTGTGGTTTAAACACTCATCATGAGCTTGGCCATATTCTAGGGTAAGTGGGTAGTATTGCCGCTTAAATGGTCTGTAAAAACTGTCTTCGGATTCTTTGACTGCAACAGTGTTCTGTATGAGCAGCCTTCACCATTGGCATGGCGACCCTTTTATCAGTCGTTCTTTGTGAACAGAGGTTGTGATTCATACTCTTGGAACTAATGCAGTGTTTGGCAGCTACCACGATTCACTGAAATCTGCCTGCACCCCCATAAACATAAATGACATTGGTAGCAAACAATATGGCCTTCCCAACTTAATTCCTTTAGGGAGTGCCTCCAGCCTCCCGCTTCTCCTCAGAACCTTCGACCAACTATGCAGAAGATGAAGACTGCCAACTAGCATGGGCACAAGACTCAGTCCACCATGGATTCCCCACTGCAGGACCCTGAATCACACCAGTGCACATCTGAGGCTTCCAGCAGGGAGAGTGTCTTCCCAGCGCCAGTGCTAGTGGGACAATGTGCAGCCAGCTCACGTTATCACCTGAGTCTGCTGCTCCAGCTGCCCCCAGAGCAGTCTCGCTAATATGTAGGCTTCACAATACTCAAAGGTGCGCTAGATATCCAGCATCTTTAAACGATGTCATGCTTTGTTTTAGTTTGTAATAATCACAGAGTTGGGGTTTCCCATCCAGTTCACCAGTCTCAGGATTTTACTATGTGATACGGAAAAACAGTTCATTTCCAATTATAGTTTCTTGTATTTTTTAGCTAATGGTAATAAATATCTCATCAAGTCTGGCAATGGGGGTACACACCTTTAATTCCAGCACTTGGGAGGCAGAGGCAGGTGGATCACTGTGAGTTCCAGGCCAGTCTGGTCTACAGAGCAAGTTCCAGGACAGGCTGCAGAGCTACACAGAGAAACCATCTCATTAAGTGTGTGTGGGGGGGCAGGGGCGGGGGGGGGGGTAAGGGCATGCGGGAATGGGGGGGGGAACCTGAGCTGTGGATCATCCACTGGGCAGAAATAACATTCCAAAGATGTAAGAATTCTTATTATAATTTAATGAGTTGGACTGGGGTAGTGTCTCAGTAGGTAAATGGTTGCCATGGTAGCATGAGGATCTGAGCTCAGATTCCCAGATCAGACATGGTAGCATAAAGCCTGAAAATGTGACCCACACTCCTGTGTATTGAGATGGGAGACCGAGAGAGGAATCCCCAGAAGCTCTTGAGCAAGTTAACCTGATGGATACAGCCTCAAACAAGAGACAGTATCTCAAATGAGATGGAAGCTGAGGACTGACATCTGAAGTTGTCCCCTGTTCATACATGACCACAGTATGCCCACACACACTGTGTACACATATGTGCACACACATATGTACACACATAGGATAAAAAAAGAGATTCAGTGACTTGTAGCTTGTGAAACATTAAAGTGATGTGTTTATTCTATAAGTTTATTTGGTTTGCAGTAGGGATTCTTCTTAAACACACATTTTATAATGATGTGAGAACCAGCCATCACAGAAATGCTCATTAAAATTCTCAGCCAGCAGGTGTAATTAAACAGGACCAGACAGCCTCAGGGAAACAGAACAAATCTGATTGAAAAAATGCAAGGCCAGTGACAATCTACTCTTCTCAGTTAGATTGTTATCAATGAAATAAAAAACAACACCAAAAGCATGGTGTGACACTTGCAAATATTTTATGTGATATTACTTTTCATTATTGTGAGAAAAACTTGGGAAAAATGGAAAGGGGGGGAGAACAGAAAGAAAGGGGTGCAGGAGTAGCCAGTGAACTTGGGAGACACCAGGAAACTTCTGAAGAAGAGTGCCTGGCTGTGCTGGCCTGCTCTGGTTTGGGGAATCAATGTGAACTTGAGCTTGAGACTTTTCCTCCTTCCACAAGTGGGATTTGCTTGTATAAGCAGCTAAGGGCTCAGGGCTCCGTAAGGCAACTTCTAAATCTTCACTGAATTCCAAATTGCACATACACATATGTAAAAAGGTGGCAGGGGTCTGCTTCATGCCTACAACATAAATTACGGAAGCAAAAAATGAGGAGAGAAAGCTATGTGTTAGTGCTGATGGGAACCCTCAGCGCAGGGTGGGCACTGCCTGGCAAGAGGAAGAGTAAGGAGGTGGCACAGGGATGAGACAAAGGAGCAAGACAGACACAGGGACACAGGCAGGTAGCACTCTGCATACCTGGATGGGCTCCCACACTCAGTCCCCAGTGTAACGCAACACAATTCACTCAAGCCCGGGAGTGAACTCATGACATGGTGAAGTGAAGTCACTGTATTCAGTGGGCAGAGTTGTGTGGTGCTTGGGGCTGCAGGACAGTTTTGTGGCCATCAGCTTTGTCCCTCTTCTGTGGAGATGGTTGATCCACCTCAGCACTTTCCCAGACTCGGCCACCTTCAGGAGGAATAGACGAATACCCCAGGCCAACCTGGATCAAACAACTCTTCCCAAGTAGGGTTTATGATCCACATCAGTTCCCCAGTGGGTCTGCGGAACAGTCGTCCTGGTACCTACCCAGAAGCACCAGGTGTCAGCTCACTGTTGATACTGTATTTGAACTTCTGCTCTACCTGAGGCGTGGCTTATGTGTTCCCGAAGCGTGCCCACCTATATGCTATACCCCCCCCCCTTGGTGAAAATCCTTTTCCTTATGTAGACTTTCTGGAGCCCTGAGATGTTAGCTGATCAATTGTTGGGGAATGGGGCAGATCGGTGATACAGTGCATGCCAGGCCCTAGGCTCAACCTCCGCAACTTATACATGTTATTTAAGTTCAAGTTTGATGTTCTCAAGGCTTTTGAGTTGTCAACACCCATTCTTTCCTTCTGAAAGAAGTTGTAGGGCTTTTGAGAGCCACTGTGCAGTAATGGATTTTATTCTCTGTTATTTATCGATTTGCAGTTCACTAATGTTTTAGAATATTCTTAATAGCAGGCGAGAAAGAAAATGTCCTGGAAACTCCTCTGTCGTATCAGGCTTGGGTATGGACAGCTCCTGCTCTGGCCTTTTTCCTGGTGGTTGCTGTTCTTTTTGAACTACTTTAGGACACCATGGTGCAGAGAATATTCCAGATTCAGTGCAGCATCCTGACCAGAAGTAGTATGTTTGGTTTTTTGAGACAGGGTTTCTCTGAGGCTTTGGAGGCTGTCCTGAAACTAGCTCTTATAGACCAGCCTGATCAGGCTGCCTCTGCCTTCCGAGTGCTGGGATTAAAGGTGTGCGCCACCACCGCCCAGCTTCAGAAGTAGTGCGTTGGTGGCTCATGGACACAGGTTTGAGATCCTTCCCGCCTTCTTTGCAGTGGAACTCATATTGTTGGATCTCTTGGCTGTCTGATCTTACTCACGTGACCGCTCCTCAGCCGTGAGTCAGTTCCTATGTCGGTTATGTCTTCCTCTTGTCCACATCGTATTTCTGGAGAGCTCCGAGTAAGGCCTAACATGCCTTCCTGTGTGTTTTGTAGGGAATGACACCGTGTAACGTTCTCTTTCATAGGATGGTGATGTATGCCCTAGATAGAAACCTAGAGCATCTGGGGGACAGATCAAGATAGGAGACAGTGCTCCCTTCCAGAGAAGAGTTGATGAGAGCCAACACCCAAGTGCCCTGGTGGTTGGTATAGGGCAGGAAGGGACTGGGCGGTCAGGACAGGAAGGGGAGGGACTAGGCGATCTTCGTCATGCATCGGGAGAGGCTAAGTGCGCTGACAAAGGGGGGCTGAAATGAAGACCCAGGATTTCTCTGCTACCTTCATCCCCATTCTCATCTAGACTGCTGTGCCTGTCTGCTGTGTGTGTGTGTGGGGGCGCTTCTCAGACACCCTGAGACGAAGGGAGTGGTGTGCTCGCTATGGAAGGAACTCAAACGTTGCGCCATCCATTCTAAGCCTCACACCCTCTCCCTCTCATCTGCGTCCACAGCTCCATGTGATTATGTCTCTCTCCATTTGCTGGATTTCAAAGTGAAACCTTGAAGCCACTCATTTAGTAAATGACTATATTAACTTAAAAATGCATACGCTGGAGTGTTAATAACTTCCCGTGTCTGTTTCCTAAATCTCACTCTAGCTCTGCTCTGGGCTTCCCCACTCTGCAGTTCATCCCCAAGGTAACTCCAAGGCATTCGGGCACCTGGGGAGGGGCTTGTGCCTTGCTCTCTAGTGTACCCCGGTGCCACCATACTCTCCACCCCTCCTGACAGGACCCCTCTGTTCATGGCTCTCCATCATACACATACATTCTTTCTGCCAGTTCCCTTTTCCATTGTGGAAAGTGGACCCAGGACTCATAAATGTCAGGATTTTAATATGGTTAAATCTTGGTTTAAACGTAGGATATTTGATGATGAAAGCTGTGATTTTTTTTTTTTTTTTCTGTTGAGTCTAACCACTGGGTGAGTGTGTACTCTCCCTCACTCCTTAGAGTCCAAAAGCAAAGGAGGCCCTTTCTCTTTCTATGTGGACTAGAATTCTTACTTGCATCTTTTCCTAAAGCATTGGGTCTGCTCCTAGAAGTGAAAGCTGGTAATTGATCCCATGCATTCACTAGTTTTACAGAAGCTGGGCTAAGAGACAGTCTGCCCTCAAATACACTCAGCAGGATCCTTGTTCCCAGCCAAGCAATGGGCATGTTCCTGCTAAGTAACCAGATGATATGGAGAACTCTGAACCCCCCCCCCACACACACACACATGTGGGAGCTTCCTGAGTTAAAGGTTAAAGACAACTTTGGTACCTTGGCAGTGTTCTAGTTCACCTGTCATCATTGCTGTTTAGTATTTTGCGACAGAGGGCATCTCCTCTCCACAGATGGTTAGAAGCCCTGTCCTGGAAGCACTTGGCTCCTGTACTGGCTGCAGTGGCATTTGAGTAGCACTCACTGTGCTGTCTTGGGAACCTAATTGGTACCAGTGGCAAAAACCAGCTTTGCTGCCTGGAACCCCTGAGTCTGAGGATTGGGGTGAAGGCAGAGCATTGGTGCTGGACCCATGCCTTCAGAGGCTGAGATGGAGAGTGTTGCTGCTTGGGGGCTTTGTCTGTGTCCAACCAAGGATCCCATGCCACGCTCACAGGTCTTTTTGCAGGATGGGCTGGGCCGATCTGGAGAACTGTCACCATGCTCACAGAGGGAAGAGACTGGAACTCTAGGAGTTTCATGACCCGCCTTCCCCAACCCTGTCCACCTATGGAGTAGCAACACTGCCCCACCAGTCAGAGGATGCCCTTTACAACATGATAAAAAAAAATCTGTCTCAGTGGCTTGAACATTAAGGGGTAAGAAACGTGACCTGCCCCAAATTACGCTACTGTCTAAGGATAGGGGGGGAGGAGACAGAATTCACCACTCCCTGCCAGCCTCAGGTTCCTGCAGGAGTGAGCTTGGCTCGGGTTTGGGTTTCTTCTCCTCAGTCCGAGGATGCTAACACACTGGGAGGGAGGCAGTGCCTGTGTCTCATACAGCTTCATAGTTGCCCTGGTGATCTCTTTCTGCTATCAACTAGTAGGGATGTTTAGAGACACACCTGTGGAAAGGGCTGATCATATGCTGGAAAGGGTGGGCCATTCTGACAGGGCCCAGGACTGACATGGACTTCCTTGGTTCTTTGTGAAGGTGAAAGCTGGTTTTCTCATACTACAGATGAGTCACTACTGCCCTAGGAACAGGGGAGAAGCGAAGAATGGAAGCCCAGGTATTAGCGTTTGGACCTTGAAAGGACAAAGGGAAGGTATTTCAATTAACAGTTCACCTAAGAAAAATCCCACTCTAGGAAAGTGTTCAGGAAACAGAAAAAAACAACAAAGCAAGGTAGAAGCCATTTTGAGTTATTTCTCCAAATGCCAGGATAATTTCTTAAGAGATTGCTTACGTCATCATAAATAATGTTTCCAAGTCCTGGGGGTGTCTGACACTAATTAGAACCAACATAAGCTTACAATGTCTGTTTCATAATGTGGAACGTTACATAACCCAGACTCCGGAAACAAATAAGGACAGTAATCAACTTTGTGAGAGTTGGGATTTTCAGATGTTCCGACTTCGCACAAGCTCAGCATAGGCAGGACATTGTGGGTGTCATACTTGCAGTCACTCAGCAGCCTGGATCTGATGCTGCACTGTCTTCCCCTGGTGAGAAGCAGAATATCAGTCTGGATATTATTTACGATCATAATAAACTGATTTTGAGGCAAATAATTGGAATTTAGACATTTGCATTGATTCCTCTCCTTGAGCAGACAGAACGCATGCCGTCCTTCCGTTCTGGTCTGACTTCACCGAGTCCTTGCTCAGAGCCAAATGGACAGCAAATCCAAGGCAAGCGGAATAGCTTTAGACTCGCTGGTGGTTGCTTTGTTTACTTTTCATCACATCCTAAAGATTTAAGGTGACTTAAAAACAGGAAATGAGCAAACAAGATTTTTTTTTTGAAATCAAGCTAAAAGGAAAGCAAAGTAAGAAAGTAATGGCAAGCCACAGGGAAAGATTAATCTTACAAGTGTGGCAGGCCTGTGGGCTGCTGCCACAGCAGGAAGATGGGCACATACTTAGCTCTGATCCTTCCAGTGCTCAGTGCAGAGGATAACAGGACACGTAGGGATGTGGGGCTCCAGATACAGGCATAAGAATCCTGCTAGTTCCCAGATAGGTGACTGCATGCTATATACTGAGTACTCACTGTTGTCATCAGGCACAGGAATGGAGTTTTGTTATATACACATCAAGCATCTTTTGTGTCGGATGACACTTCATTCAGCAAAGGGAAATGAACTAGCTAGTCTTAGGTCTACATGAGAGGCCCACTATGTCAGTGTGTAAGGCAAATGGAGTATATGCGGGGAGGATTTGATCCTATTGCAGCTACAGAGGGCATAGTGATGAAATTTTATGGCAGCATATGCCAGCATTCTCCTCAGAAACAGATCTAAGAGTCCATGCACACACCTGCACGCACACTTTCAAGGAGCTAGCGGGAGCACCGAGGAGACCAGCAAGTGTGATGTCTGAAGCGAAGGCCATCCATCATCAGTCTGGAGACCTGAGGAAGAACCGATGCTTTTAGTTCAAGTCCAAGCTCAGCCTGTAGGCAGAGTCCTTCACTCTTTTTTCCTATTGCTCCAGCACCTGCTGGGAAGAAGGCCACCGCGTTATAGAGAGCATACTTCTTTCAGGAAAAGCCCGTTGGACTGACTGCTAGGTCTATCTGAGAGCTGCCTTTACGGCAGCCTCTAGACTAGAGTCAATACCTGTTGACAGAGGAAATGAACTCTGGTGCAGAAGGGATGAAGGGAAGAGACCAAGGAGGGTGATCCGCAGGGTAAAACCAGCCTGATCTTGCATGGGGCTAGCTTTCTCCCAGTGTGTTTCAAGGATGTCTTAGGAACTGAGGCCTCGCACTGCGGGTCAGGAAGGAGTCAGGCCTGCTAGTACGGAAGAGAATGCTGACTCAGCCATGACACAGGATGCTTCCCTGCTCTCCCATCTCCTCTTCCCTGAGGCCAGGGACCCTCCGTGAACTGGGACTCTGACACTCCGTGTCTGGCACTGCTTGAGGCTTTCCTTCAGAGTTTGTGATTATCAGCAACTCCACTGCCTCTTTCTGAAGCAAAGCCCAGCAAAAGTGTTCCTGAAACGCAATAACTTATACTTGGGTTCAGATCTGACTTCAAAGGTTGGGAGGTGTGAGAAGGGGGCAGGCAGGGCTGAGGGAAAGCAGATGCTCATCACGGGGCAGTGCCCTTCAGCAGATCCCATTGTAATTCTAATGAGCGTGCTAGACTCTCTAGACTCTCCAGCTCAGGCTGGTGTGATTCTCACTGTTTTATTCCCAGAGCTTCGCAGGGTATTTTAGAAGCACAGACATCAGCCAGCACTCCTCTTAATGGGGTTAGAAATCAGCCATTCTGTAGACAGTGTGGCCAAGCCAGCTGGTGAGTGAGAGGCTGATAAGGAGGGAAATTTTCATATGAAAATCTTTGCGTTTTCATTTTTCTCTGCTAAAACACTTAACTAGTCCAATAATCTACGTGGTCACCTCATGTCTTGTGAACTTGAACTGTTGGCTTCCTCAATGCGTTGGTTCAGGTCACATGTGAGGCCCAAGGTCTAGAGTCCTTTCCCTCCACATTGACTGCAGCTCTGCCTGGGAAGACTGGTCCCCGTTTTTGCCATTTGTCTGAAAGTGTTTTGAGTGCTAATCAGTTTTCTGAGATATTTACCCTGCCCAGTTTTTGCTGTATGCTCCTGTAGTACCTAACAGGGAACTGACTTCTTCACCTACTCATGCAATCATTTGGAAATGAAACTTTGGTTGACCACCACATAGATTCTTTCATGGATGACCCCCCCCACTCATGTGTATTTTGTTATCAGGGTGAAATTAGAACATTTCCCTCCTATGATCTACAAATTCTTATGGGAATTTAATTTTAGCTAGCCCTCGAAGATTTACAAAAAAAAAAAAAAAAAAAATGGAACACCGCTATGAATTATTAAAGCAGCTCAATGAGTCAACTTCAAAGTAAATACGAGTCTGGAGCCAAGGCGCAGCTCAAACCCATGGAGCTCATGTTCATGTTCTATGGGGATTTTAAGCTCACTTTGCTTCAGAATGCTTGGAAGGTAGGACATTTCTCCCCTCATCTAAATCTCTAGAAATGGAGAGATTTTAGTTAAATTCATATTTGAGAGTAAGGAGTCCTGAATTCCTCGATGGTATTTTCAGGGTTTGTTGAGACACTATTAAGAGGAGTTCCAGGTCCTTAGCCCTTGTTTTGGGGGTACTTTTTCCTTCTCCAGAGCACTGTCTTTTAGAAAGGGTTCAGATAAACCCATTCTATGGGAAATCAGCCAGCCAGTTCCAGCAGTCCAGTGCAGACTGGGGGCCCTGGATTCCACCCGAGGTCAGGGGATAAATTACCATGGAAGCCAAAGGAAGCAGCCCTGAGAAAGGAATGGCTGCGGTGCTGTTCATGGCCATCCCATTTAGGGATGCAGCTCACTGCCTATGAGTGATTTGCTATGCACCCAGAGGGACGCTCTTTTTAAGACTTGTTGGATTTAATTAGCCAAAGTCATTGTATCCGTCTACATGGGGACAGGGGTGAAAAGTGGCATTCACTGAAAAGCTATTTAAATGCAATCTCTAGTATTATATGGAGCTCATAATAATTTATTTTATCTTGGCATTACTTGCTTAATATAACCCATGCTTAGGTGTGCATCAGGCAGGACACGGAGTGGTCATGAAAGATGGTCTTAACAAGTTTCATTCATTTTAAACCTGTTTACTGGCCTAAACTTCTCCATGATTAAACACTGGTCATTTAGGCAAGTTTGCCTAGGGAGTTGAACATTGCAACACTGAGACAGAATGTCTACCTCTTTTGATTAATAGATGGTGTTGATTGATTGCTTGAGAATACTGCTATGTAGCCCTGACTACAGTGGAAATTACCATTCTTGTTCTAGTTGGCTTGTCTGTCACTGTGATAAAACACTGTGCAAGACTAGCTAGAAGAAGACAGGACTTATGTCATGGGTTACATTCTATCATCAGAAGAAACAAAGGCAAGAACTCAAGGCAGCAGCTTGAAGCAGATACTAAGGAGGCATGCTGACAACTAGCTTGCCAACCTGGCTTGCTCAGTTCGTTTTGTTTTACTGTTTGTATTAGCTACTCTTCTATTGCTCTATGACTGAAACAGCTTATAAAAAGTGTTTAGTTGGGCTTGTATAAAACAGTGCAGTGCCAGGAACAGCTGAAAGCTTATATCCCTGATCAAAGCAGGAGGCAGAGGGCACACAGAGAATGATATCAGTCCTTTGAAACCTCAACATGTGCCCCCGGTGACACACATCCTCAAACAAGGCCATGGCTCCTATTCTTTCTCCAATAGTTTACCTGCTAGGGACAAATGGTTCAAATTCCTGAGCTGGGGGGGAGGGGGGGTGGGTGTCATTCTTAGTCAAATCATCACATTGTTTATATAGCCTGGATCAGGTCCACCTGTCTAGGGATGTTCTGCTCACAGTGGGCTGGACCCTCCTACATCAATTAGCCATCAAGAAGAGGCCCCACAGATAGGCCAATAGGCCTGTGTATAGAGCCTAGAACTGAGGTTCCCTCTTTCCAGATGACTTTAGTTTTTTGCCAAAGTTGACCATAATGGCTAATCAGGATAGTCTCTTGTCTCAGCTCCCTACGTTCTTGTATTATGGGCACACGCCGATGTGACGGGCTTCTTTTATCCTTGCTTAAGCTGTTCAAGTGCCATTGCTAGTATGGGCTTTAGGCGACACACAGAGAAATGGCAGTCAGAGTTTCATGTGCCTATGCAAACTCATGTGAAATGTGTTTATAGAGGATCACGTCTCCTACAAAGTGGCAGTTCTTGTCATTGCAGACACCAATGAGTGTTCTGGGAAGACGGGACAGGTGGACAATCTGAAAGATCTGCCCTCTTTGAGCCATTTCATATTTCATAGAAAACCAAAACAAAGGTGTTCATCATACGCAAATTTAGTCCTGATTCTTTAGTCAGGTAGTCAGCCTTGTCTCTGAAGTCAACTGCTTTGTTTTCTTTTATTCTCCCATGTTTTACCCTCACCATCATCTCTCTCTGTATAGGGCCGTGTTTGCTGGGTCGGTCTCACCTTCTTCCCAACTGGGTCCCAGCAACTTTAAAGGTCACTTCAGAGCAGACCACCAGCACTGTGTATTCGTCGGACTATTTATAACATGTGCGTGCAAACTCCTTTCTACAGCATGTGGTACAGACGTGCGGGATTCAAAGGGATTCAAAATGCCTGCCTCTTCTCCTCCTGTCCCCTGTCAAATTTCACTGGGCCCAAAGAGCAGCTTTAATTTCATAGCTTCTGTTTGCTTCGAGGGTGTTCTCTGTCTGCCTCCTTTAGGCAGCAACCACCCGTTGTTCTCTGTGAGTTTGTGCCGTCTAATGAGATACACAGACAGTGGTGTGTGTATACAGTAGCTGCCCATATATGCTGGATAGCTAGGACCTGGATCACGAGGGAGCAGAGATCTGTAAAAATTGACGATGTCTCTAGAAATCCGATTCCATATAATATAAGATGGAACAAAAGCCAGGAAGTACACATATGCTAATTTAACTGTATGATACCTTGGCAGCACTGTTTGAAACCTCCCCCTAGTAGACAAGTTCCTCTTTTGTGTAGCACTAGGCTTTTGCCTTTCCCTGCTTCAGAATGAGGCTCCTAAGGGACTTTTAATTTTTTGGGGGGGTCCATTGCTTTTTAGGCTCCATATTTTAAGTTTAGTGGCAGTCATGAAGAGAAGTAAAGGTTAATTTATTTAAATGACACATTTCCAGCCAGGGTCTAGAGAGTTTGTGGCTTAACAGCTTACATGCTTTGAGAGATGTATTCTGCATTTATTTAAACACAAGTAGATGGCTTCATAGAGACATGCTTGCCTTTTGAGACAAGATTTCAGCTCATACTCAAGTCACCAGCTTGGTGGCAGGCATTTTTATCCCTGTGTGAACCCTTTCTTAATGATGTCTGTTAGATTATTACAAAGATTCCCTTCTTGTTTGAGCTCCTACTAGGCTCCTCCCGACTCTCTTCTATAGTGTCCTTCTGTGTGTTCTCTAATTGTAACGGGAGTTTTTAAGGCAACAGCATAGGGCCTTTGTTACAGCATCCAGAAGTTAGGCTTGGATGTGTGTCCCCAATACACCAGTTGAGATAGAAGTAACGAATAGTAAAGTACAGTGTTTGCTGCGGCCATACCAGATGAAGAGACAATGGGGCCCAGAGACACTAACTCTATCTTTGGGATACTGGTGTGAGCTTTACGTGGAGAAGGAATTGCAGCAGTGACTGTAAACAGGAGGCCTGGTCAACCATCCTGGTCGAGGCGTGGTCCTGTTGATCTTTGTCACAATGCAGCTCTGCAAGGTGGTCCACACCCTTCTCTCTTGAGGATATCAGTCTGATTCTACTCCAGAGTGTGAAATGAGTGTTCTCATGAGGGAGCTGGAGGCTGACTTGGCCTTTGAGGTGCTTTCTGAAATCCAAGGTGGCTGCAGGTTTAGGGCAATAATGCATTTCTGTGTCTTCAGCTAGACTAAAAGGAGACAGACACAAAAAACAAACAAACAAACAAACAAACAAAAACAAAAAAACAAAACAGAGAAACAGAGATGTTGGTCCACATGAAATGAAAAGTCTTGTGTGGTGTGTGGTGTGTGTGTGTGTGTGTTTTAAACATCTGTAAATAGTTCATGCAGGACTTCCCTTAAATTGGATCGATTCTAGCTTCCCATTCTGAACATGGATCCCCTAGATAACTCATCAGGCCCTTCCAGACAACCCTAGCTACCACTCCATGCCTTCTGTAAGGTATTGATCGACGGCTCTGGCCTGCTCAGCTAGAATCCTGCCAGGTCAGTGCAGCAAAGGATTTCCCTCCTTTTTTCCTCCTTAGTGGCTCTTCTATCCCACTAACCCTACATTCTGTTCTTTTGCAATAACCCTGCCCCCACCCCATTCCTCCTTGGTTGCAGGAGGCATGTGTAGCTTAGTTATTCTTAGAAGGACTTCTGGGGCTGCAACCCAGGCTTCTGAAAAACCACTCCACTGGAGCAGAGCAGGGCACAGAATTGAAGCCTTGTTTTATACGCTGCAGAAGACCTATAACTTGATGTTGTTGTTCAGAAATTGGGGAAAAGGAATAGCTGTACCATGAGAAATCAACTTCACGTCCTCAACTGCAGCCAGCGCTCTCGAGTGTAATTTAATATTCAGTGCCTCATTAAGAGACCCAGGGACTCTTGAGACTTGAAACAAGTAATTATTTCACAGGAAGGGCTGCCAGCTCCTTCAGCTTGATGCTACCATCTTAGAGAGAAGCAAGGCAGATACTTGGGTTAACTAGGCTAACCTTTTGTGGCTACTGAGATCTGCTATATGTTCTGTAAACTTAAAGAGTGAGTAAGGTACAGTTTATAGTCAAAGTATTCATCCAGCTATGCCCTTTTATCCCTCAGAGAGCACTCTGAGAAGAAATGTAGTTTTGGTCTTTTAAGCATTGTCTGTCTCCAGGCTGATGCTTCTGTTGAAGTCCTTTCCCATAGTTTTTAGAGTTTATAGCTTCCAATTTCCTCATTTTAGCTCTGTGCTCATGCACATGACTCCAGATCTCTGCTCTAAAGAACCTATCTAGGGATGCCTTTCTACCTCACTGCTGTTCCTACTAGGATTGTAATTGGATTTCTGGCCAGAAATCTGGGCTTAGGCGCATCAGCAAGCTAGGGTATATCAACCATCCCCAGTAAGAAGTTGAATAATAGTGAAAACACAGGGATTTACACAGTGTTTCCACCCAAGTAAGAAGAAAAAATAATGGAGTTCAGGAACTCCAAGTCCATCTTCAGGGTCATGGCCTAGAGCTCTAACCAGGTAGAGGAAGACATGGGGCAAATGTTAAGTGCACATAGTTAGGTACTGTTTGTCTAGGTGTGGTCAACTTGGTCATTGCCTCAACTCAGGTCCTACAAGGTGGTTCCAGGAAGTCCTCAGAGGTTGGTGGGATCCGTACAGTTCACAGCCTCCAGGATGCAGCTCTGCTGCAGGTTTAAGTGGTGGCTGAGGTTGTTTTGCAAGGTTCTGTTGTTCCTGAAATAGAAGGCAAGTGCAGGGTTGATACCATGACAGATCTCAGTTCCTTCAGGCAAATCAAAGAGACCAGCAGACAGAGCACAAAGGTAGAAGCCAGGGTTTCGTGTCTGTCTCAGTTACCCTGTGGACCCCAATGGGCCACTTAGAAACACACCTTTAAGTACCTGCCTCAACAGCTATTTTTCTTGTGTTCCTCTTGGTCTCTATCATTACAGAATATGTATATATATGTTTCTGTCCCCCACCCCACCCCCGAATCCAGTTCCACAGAATAGTCTTGTTCTCCTCAAAATGCCCAGTGTCTGGTTTTAGGTGTTAGAAATATCAACCAATGGAAGGAGGAATGAATGGCTAAATTCATCAATAAACTAATGTACCCTCTTCTATAATTGATTAGATTTTTGCTGCCAGGGAGCACATTTTATAGATAAGCAGGTTCTTAATGTATCTATGTCTTTTAGGAGAGGATTTACTGTGAAACTACTATTAAGATGAAACACAGTAAGAAAGACATATGCTTTACTGTGTCAATTTCACTATGACAGCCATTTACATACCTGCGATTTTGGACAGAGCTCTGTATTCTATGGTGTGTTTCTGTGTACATTCCTGTGTACGGGATGTGAGCCGTGGGAAAACCTGGGGTCTGCCCTCTCCTGACTGCAAGGCTTATAATGGTCTTGTTAGATAACCAAACAGTATGTTTCTTTTTCGCTCAACCCACATTTATTATTCTTTTCCCTCACTGTGGCTAGAGGAGAAGGCAGGGAGAAATGAGGGGGGCATGTGCAGGGAAAGGAGCCCCTCACCCTGGAGTCTGCATGGAGCCTCTCAGCAGCTGAGAACCCAGAGTTCCAGTGCAATGAAGGATTGTTTGCTGTAATGGTAGCTGACATAGAGGTGATGCCCCCTTATGTAGAGATATTTTAAATAAGAATGTGAAAATGACAATAAAACATGCTTAAGGCTTGAACATATATGATCTTGAATATGAAGGTCTTACTCCCTTTCCAGGTATTTTCAAGGAGTTTCATGAGTAAGATTATTAACTTTCCTTCATAGTGAGTACATCTTCACTCGCCTTGCCACCCTGTAACCTAGGGCCTTGCATCATCCCATGCAATCATCCACTTTGACCCAGGAACCACTCTGTGCAAGAAACAAGAAAACATTCCTCAGCAATGCTCACAGAGCTAACTTGAGAAACTGCCCAAGTCTTAAGCTATGAAGACTCCTGAGCCCACAGTCATGTTTGAGCATGTTTTATCCTTTCCTGGAGCTGCTCTGTTCTTGGTGATTTCTTTGCTCCCATTGATCTTAAACATTCTCTCTCTCTCTCTCTCTCTCTCTCTCTCTCTCTCTCTCTCTCTCTCTCTCTGTGTGTGTGTGTGTGTGTATGTGTCTGTCCTAGGACTCCCTCCGTAGACTGATCTGGCCTTGAACTCACAGAAACCCGCCTTCCTCTGCCTCCTGAGAGCTGGGATTAAAGGTGTGATCCACCATTGCCAAACATTCTCTTAATAAACTATCACACTGCTCAGTGACTTACCCTGAAATTCTTTTCTGTGCCCATGTCTAGACTCTTGGCCTCCCCCAAGACCTCTGAGAAGTGTCTTCCTCAGGTGGCAGTGTGGGCTGACACCAGCTCCTACCCCACTGCTGCTACCATGATGTAGCTTTTCTGCACCTTCATAAACATCGAATCCCACCTTGTACTGTATTTGAAACCCAGAAATGCTTTCCATTATGAAAACATTGCCAGTCTGTGTGTTAAGTGGAGAGGGGTGCTAAGAAAACACTTGATTGGCTTGTGTAAGAGTCACAAGTCCTGTACTTTTGATTTTAGGCCTGGGACTTGGGGGGGGGGGCTTAACATAAACCCAGAAGGAAAGGCATAACAATTTATTGATGTGTTTTAAAAAAAAATAGTTCTATGTACACAGTAGGTTTTGTGTGCAGAAGTGTTATGTGCACCCCTCACCTATAGGAGGAGTGAGATTTGAGACCTTATATCATACCTGAATGGAGGGGGGAAAGGAGGGAGGGAGGACTCTTAATCAGGGTTTCTATTGCTAGGCTGTAACACCATGACCAAAAGCAACTCGGGAGGAAAGGGTTTGTTTTGCATTATTATGGCTTATTGTCCACCATCCAGGGCAGTGAGGTCCGATACTCCAGTTATCACTCTGGAGACAGGAACTGATAGAGAAGCCATGGAGAGTGCTGCTAGCATGCTGCTTGTTCCTCGTGGCTTCTGTATGTAGCCTGCTTGCTTAGAGCAGCCAGGACCATCAGCCCAGGGGTGAAGTCACCCACAGTGACCTAGGCCATTCCGCGTCGATCCTCAATCAAGGAAATGCCCACCCAGCAGGCTCCCACACGGGTCATTCTTATGGGGACATTTTCTCAATTGAGGCTCCCCTTCTACCTAGGGGAGAGCAAATGACTTCTGGGGGAGAATGCTAATGAGGAGTTTGTGCTTCTCCTTTGGGTTCTTGTTTTCATTAATAAAGTTATTTAGGAATGGACTTGGAAGGAAGCTTGAGGACAGTTTAATTAGAGTCTGAGAGAAAAGGAACAGGGCCCACAAACTGCCAATCTTCATAGATGCCTGGGGCAGGGAACACAGGAGAGGACAGAACACTGTGCCTTTTGGGGTCTGAGAAAGCTGGAGTGCTCAGCAATGGAGGTCTGCAAGCAGCTGCACAGTGAAAGGGAGAAGGTCTTCAGAGAAGGAATGAGGAAAGCCAGGGAATCTTAGGGAAAGCATACTAAGGCTTTTAGTCAGTGTGTGTGTGTGTGGGGGGGGGATGGAAGAACAAAAGAGGCGAAGTGGTGTGTTTTGTGTTAGAACTCAAAAGAGTGGGAGCTTGAGAGGAGCTCCATAATTGTCATCCCGAGATAAGGCTTTCTAGGAATGATGAATATATTGTTTCTTTAGGTGATAGTTTTTCCTCCCATCTCACTAGGTGAATCAACTTTCCTACAGAGTAGACTCCTGGCTGGGTGATTGACAGGCTCATGCGGGTCAGCTCTTGAAGGGGAAAATGGTGGTATGTATAGTTGAAAGTTGAATCTTTGGAACAGTTCAGAATAGCAAGTCTTCACCTAGAGCCAGAACTATAATTTAGAATTCCCCCCCCCCAAGAGGAAATAGCCTTCCCTTAATGGGATTTTAATAAAACCAGGAAACTGACCTTTTCACATGGTAATTTAACTCTTAAGGGGGTGGGCAATTGTGGTGCTTCAAGTTCTAGAGTTACCAAAAAGGAGGAGGCAAGGACCAAAGCAGACTTGAAAGGAAAGGTTCATTCTCAATGGCTCCCAGGGCCAATAGCTCTGCTCAGTGCCCTCTTAAGAGGAGACAGGTGGTGTCACTGGTACTCACTGATTTTCTTTCCTGAAGTCACAGCCCATCTTCCAGCAGTGGTAGAACAGAGCCGAACTTCATTTGGGAGAGAAAAGGTTAGAAAAACCTCCCCCTTCCTTGCATTTGTGGATTCTCAAATGCCTCCAGCCCCCAGCATCCCTACCTGCCAAGAAAAAGAAGGGCATGAGGAAGGAAAATGCCACAAATCAACAAAGAGCGGGTGTGATGCAGGGTCGTTTTTCCTGGCTGATAAGCTTCCCCAATATTGACATTGATGGGTGTCATCAGTTGTGTATCAGAAAGCCAGCAGCAAATCATGGATGTGAAAATGAAAACTCCTCCTCCATCCGGATTGGCTGAGACCAGACTGTTGCAGACTTGGCAGGGAATGAACACAGACATTCAGCTTATGATCTACTTGAACTGCACTGAGCTGTGACTTTGGGACGGGGAGAGGAGAGAGTGCCTACCTACATCCAAATGCTCATTTAAGGTTTCAGTCGCAAAAAGTAAATCCAAAACATGTCAACTGTAAAACTGATGAGCACACTAAAGTCTCCCTGAGATTCCAGCAGGGAAGTTGATTGAGCTTCATGAACTAAAGAATGAGTAGGTCTTCCTATGACTCATCCTTGAGCCCCTCCCCACCCAGGGCATATAATGACTCTATCCATTGGGCTGTGAGAAGCTCTCTGTATATGGCAGTGAAAGGTGCATCCACCATATAGAAGTCTTCACCAGCACTTTGGGGTTCTCCTAGGGAGTTGGTGCAGTATGTCCATGATATTATTAGTTCAAGGGTCTTCCTGCCCTTCCTGGCCCCAGGTGTGGACAGCTACTGTCTAAATCATCTCCACATGGTACTTATCTTGGATGGATTTGAAAAGTGGATTTGGGTCTGTGATGAAAATCCCCCAACAGCTAAACAAATTCTGTTTATTTCCTTCCACTGTTGGATGGAGATTCATTCTACAAACATTAGTCTCATGGGAATAAAATGGAAAGAAAATGTAATAGATACCACAAACCAAAATGGGCCTGGACAGTTATGTGGATTTGGATCTGGGCATGTTCTGGAACTGGGGCCCCTATTTCTCTTGTTAAGGGATGAAGCGTTCTGATTGTGCTTTCTTTACATGTCACTGGGGTGGTGGTGGTGGTGGTGGTCTGGCTTTGTCATGTGATCTTAGCTTTATCCCACAGCATGCCTATATCTCCCATGTAACTGTCTAGTAAAGATTCTTGATGAATGTGGAATACAATAGGAGGGAGTTAGGGCAACCATGAGGGGCAGGTAGTCACCCCTATTATGAACAATGGGCATGAGAAAGGCAGGAAAATTTTATTGATAAAAGTTACTTGTGATAACATAGTCCTTAGAGTAAACCTCCTTCCCCCCTCCCCCGCCCCTCTGCCAGGACACAAAGTACTTACTTGATTTCATGGTGTGCTTGCAGCATAAGTTCTCTCTCTCTCTCTCTCTCTTCCTACCTCCCTCTCCATCTCCTTCCCTCCTTCTCTCCTAAATTCTTGGCCTCTCAGTTGTATTTCTCTCTGGTCACTATGAGGCAGAGGTCAGCCCCCTGGGATTAAATGAAGACCTTAACTTCTTCATGACTCATTACACAAAAGGACAGCAGTGGATTCTGCATTACACAGCTGGATTCAGTGGGAAGTGTGCTGGTTTCCATCTTAGTGGAAAAGAGATTCAAGTGGGGGAGGGGCAGTGAGAATTAGGAAGGGAGGAAGAAGTTTCTGAGCCCTACAAGGCCAGTGGTCCTCCCTATCTGCACGAAAATCCTTGGGGGAGAAAAGTCGGGCGCTTAAAAGAGAGAAAGCAGGGTGACCTAGGAAAACCAAAGGCAGAACTCAGTTTCCAAGGCATGGCTTGTGTCTTTAGTGTGAAAATGCTCATTTCAGAATATGCTGTCCCCAGTTTTTATATATGAGGCATGTCTCAGTTGTATCACACTGATGTTAATTTCCATATGACAATATTCGTCGGCGTAGCTGGGGCTGGGTGTCCGCTTCAAGCTGTGAGAGTCGGTGCCCATGGCGTGGGGACTTGGTCTGTGCTGACACTCTTATAGCTACTCTACCAGCTTCTCCTCCCTCTTTACCTGCAGCACTGACATCACACCTATTCTCTGTGCTGTGGCATTTTTGCCAGAGGCCAAGGGGTCGCCGCTCGCTGGCTCATCTGGGAGCAATGACGACCCAGCTGAGCACATCCTCAAACACAACCACGTGTGCCACGCTAGGCTCTCCCCCAGCTTGGACACTTCCACTTGCAGTGTGGGAACCTTTCCCGATCTGCTGTCCAGGTGTCACCTGGTAACAATAGCATGCTTTCCCCACAGCACAGTACCTGTCATGCGGCCAGGTACTTCGAACAAAGTTCTAGACCCTCACTCTCCTTCGTTGGTGAAGGTTAATTATGCATGCTTTGGGGGTTCAGTTGGATGTAATCAATTAACGTTAATCTAAGAATCCTGGCCAGACAGTTACATGTGATGTACAAGTCTGTGGAATAAGGCTAGGGTCACACGACAAAATAAGACCACCAGGACATATAAATTGAAGACCAAAAGAACCAACCAACCAAACAAAAAAAAAAAAAAAAAAAAAAAAAAAAAAACAGCTTCATCCCTCAGCAAGGGGCTTAGTTCCAAAACATGTGCCCAGGTCCAATTGCAGTGAACCTCTCTCTCTCTCTCTCTATGAAGGATTGTATCAATTTGGGAAAAAAAAAATGGAAGAGAATGAAGGAATGGGGAGGGAGAGGGAGGGTTCTGAAACACACCTGAATACCTGGGGTGGTTAATATTGCTGACTTACCGGAAATAAACCTGTACCTGTCTGTGAGGGAGTTAGCTGAGGTGGGAGACATACCATAGATATGGGCAGTATCACTCAGTGGGCTGGGGGTCCAGGCTGAATAAAAAGGAGAAAGTAAGCTGAGCACCGGTATCCATCTCTCTCTGCTTCCTGACTGTGGATGCTCTGTGACCAGCTCCCGCTGCCATACCTTCCCTGACCGGACAGATTAAGTTCAAACCGGGAGCAAAAGTAAACCTTTTCTTCCCTAAGTTGTTTTTCTCAAGCATTTTGTCAAATTAACAAGAAAAATAACTAGTTGATGTCCTCCATCCCCCAGCTCACATGCCATCTTGCCAGGAGTTATCCTCATGTAATTCACCAGCAATCTAGGCAATCCTTTATTAGTCCAGTCGATGCCTAAATTATCCATCATGACAGCTCTTTGGAAAGGAAGACCTGTGTTCTTGGTCTGTTCCTTGATAGTTATGTGATCTTGGCTTGTGTCCTAGGTCTATGTTCCTATGCAGATGAAGGAGGAGGCAGTAGCAGAGTGGATACAGAAACACACCTGAGTCATATCATGCATACACACAAAGACACAGACATATACACACATACCCAGACACACATGGAGACACACACACACACACACACACACACACACACACACACACACACACACACACACAGTGAAATACCTTGGGTTAAAACACAGACAAGACCATGCATTCACATACCTAAGGGAAACATACACAACTGAATGACACAGTATATTCATATACATCATCTGAGTACTAATGCACATATGAACTCTGAAAAACATGACACAATGGATTCAGGTAAATATGTGAGTTTCTGATTCACGTACATACTTGAAGATTCAGGCACATACCACAGTGACATACACACTCTGTCTTTCTGTCTCTCCCCTGGCTGTCCCCATGTGTTGGAGGTCACAGAGGAGGTGATTACTCAGAGAGAGAAAGGATGGAGTCAAGGAGTAAGAATCTTGAGACGGTTTGAAACATTTCTTGAACCGCCTGATGGGTGATTTAGGAAAGGATGGTGTAAAGCCAGAGGAATCAGCACAGGTCGGAAGAGGAAAATGTCCACAAGGGTTTTGTTCTCTTTGAGGAATGAAACATCAGAGCTGTATCTTGCAATGTGAAGGGTATGCTTGTCCTCCCTCTACCTTTTAAAATCTATTGCTCTGGGGACCCCAGCAGTTGGCTCCTGGTATGTCCACAGAAAATACTCGTGACAGGAAATCTGTCCCTTCTACAGACTTGCAGAACTCACTGTCCCATTGATAGGAGGGATCAGACTAGCTCCTCAGCAGATTAATCAAAGAACTGTCTTGGCAAGAGGATTAGTAGGAAGGAACAGAGTAGCAGGAACTGAGCCTTGTATGCTCTTAGCAAGGGCTGTTGTTACAATTGAGAGAGGAAGCCCACAGAGATGACTCCATCCTGGAGAGAAATCTGTGTATGAGTTTTCTCAAGCAGAGTGACAACAAGGAGGTGGATCACGAGCCTTGGCATGGCAAGCCACTTCTCTCTCCTGCAGATAGTGCAGGCAATCTGCCTTTTCAGGTCACTGACATGTTTTTGAAGGTTTGTGTAGATATGAATTTTGTGATGTATCTTTTTCTCACCTGAATCCTGTGTTTTCCATCTGTACTGCTTTCCCTCAAAGACTAGAGTTCAGATATGTCTTTAGTTACTGTGATTTAGAAAGGGTTCCTTATTGAAATCCTCTAGCACCAGCACAGCTGAATGCCTCCATGAAACAGAATTCAGTTTCCTTCAAGAGATTGGTGGCAACCAAACACATCTTACCATTGCTAGAATGTCACAATGACCATTGTTTCGCTTCAGAAAACAAAGCAAGAAACAAAACAAAAACCAAATAAACTTCATGTAGAACTAAAAAGCCCAAACCAAACCAAAAACTATGAGCACATGTTATGATTTATATACATTGCAGCCATGAGTTGTGCTCTTTAACAATTACACCCTCCAGTGATATTTTTGTGTTTTTTTGTAGGGCATTAGACCTGTCTTGCATATATTAATCCCAATTTATTTTGGCAAATTAAGTAGTCTGAATTTAGTCCGAGAGGTATATTTTCCCTTTTATGGATGGCCTGTGAGTTTCAGGGAAGACTTTTGGGTGTCTGGGTGATTCTAGACATTGTGGTTTAGGACCGCTGTTGGACAGGGTATCTATCATGTCTCCTTCGTGTAGAATTGCCTCTCTCAAGTGTTGCTTTCTATGCTGTTTCTCTTTGTAGCCAGGAGTTTCAAATGCAGTACCTGGGTCTACTGCTTTTCTGCAGCTCTCCCAGGTACAGATGACTTGCCTCTGTATTCTGCTGGCTTCCCACTCTGTCACTGACATGTCAAGGCTTGGCATCCCAAGCCCATTCCTGGCTTACTTTGTACCAGGTTCTCTAAATAAGCCTATCAGTAAATGGTGGTGCACACCTGAGTGCCCTGGAGCCTTGTTTGGACACAGTGGTCTGGATTCAAGTTTAGAGTTTCCATCTAAACTGTCAGAGGGAGTGGGGGGGAGGGCCATTGCTGCTGCTGGTTGAGCATCACAGTTAAGGGTCATGGCCCCAGCCTAGAATAAGACTGCACCAACATGGTAGCTATGGATGGCACCTTTTCTATATCTGTGACTGCAGGTAAAGAGAGCCGTAAAGAGAGTGTGAGTGGGCAGGGGTCTTTCCTTTAAAGGGGTTCTTTGCACTTGCATGCGGACTATGCAATGCGATCATGGAACCCAGAGCTGACCAGGGTACTGCCTGAGTGCACTCTGCCAGCGGAATGCCTGGATCCTTACTGTACTCACCTGAACAAATCCCCTGTGGTGTCTGGACACCCCACTTTCAGCAGGATTAGTGACAAAGGGTCTGGCGAAACTATTCAGGAGTCTTTTCTGTCCAGACACTATTAGAGTCAGGATGCTCTAAGGTCAAGCCCTTGGTTTGGGATGTCCCGGAGTGTTGAGTGACTTCACAGAGCACCACTCAAGGTTTGCTTTGGGAGAAGCTGGCTGTAGTTGTTGCTCTAACACAGCTGTGAAAGTTCTGCTTGTTTTCCTCCGTTATAAAATGGGAGGCACACTAGCTGAAGAGAAGGAGCACCTCCAAATCACAGCACAGGGCGCCTCCAGGCCAGGGCTCAGCCACTTGTTCACACAGTATCTCTGCCCATGAATTGTGCACCAGGAGTGGGGGGGCGGTATGGGCCAGTACTCTGCTATTATTTTTAAATTAGATGGACGGCCCTCCTGCATCCCGGGAAGGACTGAGGCGTGCACTCTGTGGAGCAGGTTATAATGGGAACGGTGAACCCTCGTCCTCCTGTTTTTTAAATTAATCTACTTATTTATTTATTTTGCATACCAACCACAGTTTCCCTTGTCTCCTCTCCTGCAGTTCCCTCCCCCAACCACTCCTCCCCCAGCTCCATTCAGAAAGGGTAAGGCCTCCTATGGGAGTCTACAAAGAATGGCTTTCAAGTTGGGGCAGGACTAAGCTCCTCCCCCTTGCATTAGGGCTGGGCAAGGCATCCCACCATGGGGAATTGGTTCCAAAGAGCCAGCTCCTGCCTCAGGAACAGGCCCTGGTCCCACTGCCAGGGACCCCACAAAAGCCCCCTATTTTGATGGTAGCTTTGGCTACTTACTACTCTATGCCAGGCAAGCATTTTCCACTGAGCTACATCTTTATCCCAGAGAAACCTTTTCTAAGGCTATGGATTCCTCTTATACACAACCCTCCCCCCATCCCCCTGTGCTTTGAGTGTACAGCTCCTCTGAGTCCCACAATCAACCCTGCCTTATCGGTTTCTTAAGAATGTCAAGGAGACACCAGAGCACTTCCCTTGCTTCGTGCTTTCTGGCTCCCCCATTTACCTGAGCATGAGATTAATGCTAGAAGTGGCAACCTTGAAGCCTGCTCACACATGGGTCTACCTGTCTTCCCCTGCTTGTGCTGCAACATCTCAGGTGGAAAGGCCAGTGGTCTCGGCTTCCAGTACAGTCATTGTACTTTGCACCTTCCCCCTACCTCAAAGCCCTAAGTAGCTCCTGCTCTCTGTGTGAGCAAGAAGCTTGCCCTGCTGACTGCGCTGTGGTGTATGGAAACATAGAGCCTCCAAGGAACTTCTCCACAGAGAGGAGCTTGCTTCCTGTCTGCCTTGTAATAGAAATGCCCCCTCTCAGTTGGGGCCCTGGAAATTGGTTTGGCCATGAGTAATATGGTACTGGGGCAGAATGGAGGATCAGTGCTTTCAACTGAGCAATTCATGTTCGCTGGAACCTAAAAATAGCTTGCCACGTGGGAAGCCGTGAGTGCTTCTCCGAGGCCACTTTTCAATGCTATTGTACTTACGTAAGTGCAGTGCTTCTCAATAGTGGCTTCAGCCGAAAGGAGCTCTGTGCACACGTGTGTGTGTGTGTGTGTGTGTGTGTGTGTGTGTGTGTGTGTGTGTGTGTGTGTGGCACACCTGCTTCTAAGGCAGGAGGCTTAACTTTGAGTTATCCGAGCTACAGGATCATATCCCAAGCCGTTTTTTGTCCCAGGATTGACCATGTGTGACGTTTTAAAATTATACTTTTAATTAGAATATATAATGACATCACTTCCCCCTTTCCTGTCTTTTCTGCAGCCCCTCCCATGTCCCCTCCCTCCGACTCCCCTCAATGGAACAGCCTGTTTTTTATTATTATTACACACAAGCACATTGCCGCAGAAGTATATAACCACAAGTACACAACCTGCGAGTCTGTTTTTCTTATTTTTGTGTATATGTTTTCCAAGCTGACCACTTGACATTGGTTAACTAATGAGGGAGCTCCTATCTGGGAGAGGCTAATTCACCTTCTCAAAGCAGTCATTAATTGGCTATAGCTCTTGGGCCAAGGGTGTGACAATGAGATATTTTCCTGCTTCCTTGTTGCCATGTCTATTGATACTGCCATTGTTCAGGGTTTTTTTTTTTAGGCAGCTGTTTCTAGGAGACTCAGTGTCTCAGCAGACTTCTCGGTACTCATGGCTTTAAAATCCTTCCACTCCCTCCTCTGCAGACTTGGAAGCAGCTGTACTGCAGAAGTACCTATCCATTAGGACTAGGCCATCTAGACCATGATCCTTGATCTCTGCACTGTATTTGGTTGTGGTGTGTGTGGTGTGTGTGTGGGGGGGGATGTAGAGTTCTTTGGACATATGCCGAGGAGCAGTATGATTGGGTTATATGGTAGTTTTTGTTTTGTTTTGTTTTGTCCTTGTTATTTGAGGGTTCTCCATATGAGTTCCAGAATGCCTATGCCAGTCTGCATTCTTACCAACACTGAATGAAGCTTCCTCCTTCCTTTCTCCAACTTCTCCAGCGTTTGTTGTCAGTTGTTTTGTTCGTTTCAGCCAGTCTGACTAGGGTGAGATGCAAACCTTCATAACTGTCATCTCCTGGAAGGAGTCTCTAGCATTTTATAGTGCACTACACAGCATTTCCTGGCGTTGTCATACAAAGCAGCTCCCCTGCATTTCAGGAAACAAAAACGCCTTACCTCTCTTTTGTGGAAGCCTGAAGTGGCTTTGTCATCTCCCCTGCAAGGATTAAGAGACCATGGACCAGGAAGATGAAAGGACTTCCCAAAGCATCCACAAGGTTGTAGTTTTGAGCATTTGCACTCTCTTCTTCCTCTGTCACTACCCACAGAATGGAAGTTATATGGAGAGGGGAACATCCCTTTGCTATTACCTCCGCTATGACAATTATTAACTCCTATTAGGACTGTCTCTATTGTTCCGAGGTTTACTTTCATGTTTTCATCTGTGTGCTTAGTTGCTGTTTGCATTCAAGCTTTTCTTGTACTGTGACAACCCATTCTCCCTTTGAAGACTTCCACTAGGGCTCCCTTGTAATTTCAATAGGGTGGCGGTTTTCCATCCTGTGGCCTTTAACAACTCCTCCTGAAAGAGATGCTGCTGAGGTCAGTGAATTTACAAATGCAGCAACTGGCCCTGAGCTCTTGCCAGAAGAAGTAGCCTGCTCCTTTCATGCCCCGTTTTTAATGAGCAAAACACTTTGGACATCATGTCAGGAATCAGAGGGTCCCTGGGTCCTGTGGGCATGGAAGGCAGTTTGTTCTGATGCTCGAGGAGCAGCAGCTTCAACTTCCCTGGACCTTGTCTCTTTTACGTCTTCTACATGTGTGCTGCAAAGACTGCGACCCAGAAGCAATGAGCGCCGGGCTAGAAGCACTGGACCCTGAGCGCACGTCAGGCAAAGAAGCAAGGAATGTTCTGGATGATGCAGGCTTCAGTCCAGCTGACCTCCAGCTCCCACACCTGTGCTCACACTAGAGTGCATTAGAGCCACTCATGTACCATCAATAGTGCAGCCAGCCCAGCTTCAGCTGCAGACCCCAAAGGTGTCTGTAAGCTGATCTGGAAACTGGTCATCCACTTGTGCCCCCGGCCATGGACCACAGTGCTTCCAGGACCCTGGAGGTTGATGTGCAGGCTCATCAGAGATGTGATCTTCCCTCAAAGCTCCTAGGTGCGAAGTAGGATGTCAGCTATACCTTGACCAAACAGAAACAAAAGATATCTCAAAGTATCTAACATCTCAATTTCAGGGGACAGAGAAAGAGTAGAACCGAAAAGAAAACAAAACAGCCAGATGTAGGATTTTTCTCAGATTTGGCAGCAGGTCTAAGCTTCCACATTGAAGAAACAATAAATCCCAAATAAAATGAACAAAAAGGCATCCATGCAATCAAACTTCTGAAAAGAAATAGCAAGATGTAAACCCTTGTCAAAGCCGATGCACAGAAATGTGACTTCACTCTGGGGGAATATTTAAAAGCCAGTGAATTGTCATTAAAAATTGTAGAAGTGTGTAGGGGGGGAGGAAAAATGGAGCTTGGAAAACATTATTTGAAAGCTAAAGAAAAGTAAAATAGCCTGTGCATTCCACATCTAGCAAACATACCTTTGGGAATGAAGTAGAAGTAAGAGTATCAAAGGTTGAAGCTAAGAGAAAATAATTTATCTCTGGGAGATCGACCCATGCAGGACTAAGGTGAGTCTTCTACACAAAATGAAATCATGATGGACTGAGTATTAAGTGCTAAGTGAACAGTTTCCCCCCTGTTTTTTCATGGGTTTTAACCAAATATATTAAATCAAAGCTGCATGGCATAGTTTGACTTGGTACTCCGTGAATTTAGAGGAAGTTCTGATGACAAAAGACAGAAGGAAAAAAAGGAAACATAGTAGACCTTATATGTGGTATATTTTACTTAAAACGCCAAAGTGCCACTACACCGGACTGTTGATATGGCACTCACATGCGTGTTACAAGTTTAGCAAGCATGAAAAGTCATGTGGAAAGATGATCTGAAACATTATTGTCACTGGACCTGATGGGGAAGGCCAAGAACCTCAGTTACACGGTATCAGAGAACGACACATTCCAGACCAGCCTGAGCTAGAGAGTGGGGAACTGAGGGATTCTCTGTCTTAAAAATGAAAAATTGAGAAATGGCTGATAATATAGAGTGCTTGCCTAGCATGTGGGAAGCCCGAGGTTCAGTTTCTAGCGCCATGAAACAACAAAGAGAATTATCAATAAATCAAAATACAATTCTTAAAGATATTGAAATGTACTGTTAAAAAGCGAGGAAAAGGAGTGATGGAAAATATAACCATAGGAAGGAAGGAAGGACAGACAAGGAGTGAGAGAGGAGGGATTAAATAAATAAACAAATGAATTCCCAGGCATTATCCCAATCATTAGTAGCTACTTTAAATATAAGGGTCCAAACAGGAGAAAAAAAGGCAAGGGCTGTCAGAATAGATGTGAAGGTAAGATAAGAACACCTAAGGGATGCTGAGAAGCTTAGCTTGAAATACTAAGCATGAGTAGGTTGGATGTGAGCTGGTGGCCGCAGGTGTTGCTCCTGCCTGTAACCTCAGGAGGAGTGCCATGATTGGCACGCCAGCCTTGAGTTCTAGGCCAGCTTGAACTATAGAGGGGACTTTGCTCCCCAAACACATAAACAACCCCAAACAAACAAAATAACTTTTTAAAAATAATGGGCAAAGACACAGAATGGAAGTGTTGTCCCTCCAAATGCATGCAGACTGTGAGTCTACCAGACCCAGTGGTTAGGACTGCAGAGCAGGACCCTGCGTGGCAGTAAAAAGGGCTGAGGAATCTCATGTGCATTGATCAGAAAACACAGTTTGTGGGAGTGAAAGCCCTTAGAGCTGAAAGGAGAAACAGTCAGATGTATTTTACACTTGGAGATGTCCGTCCTTTCCTTTTGATTTGACAATTTGTGGGGCTCCAGACTGAAGGCCACAGGCTGTTTGTTTCTAAGTTGCAGAACCCATCGATCCATCATTGTGAGACAGGGCTCGGCAGGCTGGCCGCTGTGTCTGTGAAGGATGCCTGTAGCTACAGAACAGTCCAGTGTCCTGACTGCAATGGTGGTGGTGACACAGGTCTTTTCACAAGGGAGATTGTGCAGAACGACACAGACATGTATATGCCTGTATGTAAGGGAAATCTCACCAAGGCACTGCGGTTCAGTGCCACTATCTTGGTACTGATATTGTACTTCAGTCACTCAGGCTGTCAGGAAAATGGGTCTTAGGTGCATGAGACCTACCTTCCTCCCTCCCCCTTCCCCCTTTCCCTTTCCCTCCTCCCTTCTTCCTTCCTTCCTCTTTCTTGTTCTTTATTTTGTGCAAGCCTTGTAATAATAACCTTAAAGCAAACGATGAATGCTTGCACTGTGGACTCAGCAGGATACTAGACTCACACCTGTGCTTGGCAGTGCCTTTCTATCATCACACAAATGCATCCGGTTTCTGGATACAGCTGGGGATGAAATTGTTATGACAACAATCTGCAGTACACCCTTCTACTGTGATTGGAAATGAAGCGTGTTTGCCTCTTGTGAGCACAGAAGCAAAGGTGTTGATGTGGGATGCAGGCCTGGGGGTCTCCTGGCATTCAAAGTCTGGGCTCTGTGACTTTGTCTGCAGAGAGACGCTAAGACAGTAAGAGGCATAGTAATTATGCCTAATTGTTCTGAGATTTTACTCAAGGCATATGAAGCTAAAAATAGGGCCATTTGTGTTCTGGTGCAGGTGTAACAGCTGGGAAACACAGCAACAGAGATGCAAGGCTTTTATTGGTGGATGGGGCTGTGACTAAACATTCTTATTTGTATCCACTTTGTTCTTAATCCCATACATAGAATTAACCATTTGTATCAGCTAGGTCTCCTTTAGAACTGTCTTTGAAAGCAAGGAATTCACAAGATTACATTTTTATGGTAACAGAAATGCCCATTTTCTTTGTGGAACTGTCAATAAGGATCAAACATCAAAAAGCATAAGGAAATCAATCAGAGAGAAATGTTTATGGGAAAATGCAGTGTGTTTTTTATGTTCTTCAGAAGTTCTGTTCTTTCAGACAGTACAGGTGTGTGTGTGTGTGTGTGTGTGTGTGTGTGTGTGTGTGTCTGTCTGTCTGTCTGTTTAGGAGCACCCATCTATTCTCCTGGGTGACTGTGTACATTTATGTGTCTTTGCTTTGTGCGTGGGTATGTCTGTATGTGAGTATGCATGTGTGTTTTATGTGTATTTGTGTGTGGACAGGTGAACACACCATCTTATGACTCCCGCTGGAGACTGGGGACCTGAGTCTCGCTGTGGTCACCTCAGATTTTGTCCTACTTTTCTGTTTGACCTGCTCTGGTATCTGTGTGGATACGTACATCCTTGCAAGGTGTTTTGCCATCGTTAGCTATACTTGGAAATTGTGGTCCCCCTGCCTCATTTTCTTGTGTGTTGGGACTACAAATGTGTGCCATCACACATGGCTGTATTTGGTTTGTCCACAACTACTACAGATGTGTGCAATGGCTCAAGGAATTCCTCTCTCACTTTATACCTGAACAAACTAAGGCTCTCCAAATGCATTGAACTCCAACTAGCCACACCCTGGTGACCCACAGATGTTGGCTGATGGGCAGTGGTTGCCCTTTGCATGATAAGCAGGCTTGGACTTTGGCCAGCCTTGGGGAATAAGTTTTGCCGTGAAAGCATTTTAGGTAATTGACAGCTGATTTTCGTTCTAAATTTGGCAACTCCTACTCAGATATGTTTACTCAATGTAGAAGTTCATGGAGATGGAGGAAATTGACTTGGGATTTTACAACTCCCTGACCATCTGATATTGGGTGGCTTAAAGTGCAGTACAGCAAACCTTTTTATTATACACATTCAGTTGCTATGGAAACAGTTGTTGTTGTCATCATCAGTTCCATATTTGGAGGGTCTTAATGTCTCTTGCTTATTCAGTGCACGCTTTCCCCTCAGAGGCCTCAGCACCCTGGAGTGCACATTTAAAAAGGCTCTTCCACCATGGCTGGCACAGCAGGCAAGCAGGCACCTACATCATTACAATGTCCTCTTACTGCTTGCTATGTGCACCAACGCGCCCCCCCCCCCGCAGTGCTCCCCTATAAGCCACTGCCCATTGTAGAGGGTGCCTTTGGTTACACTCATGGACTGACCAAGTACACGCTCCTTCCTCATTTTCAACTCTTTCTATGCTCCCCATCCAAACTAAAAGAATTGAAGGTCTGAAGATGTGACACTTGGATCACCTTGGCTGAAAACACAATATAGCTGATTTTTACTTTCCCACTGACTTGCCTGCATTGTCCTAAAATCAGATGTTGGCTTTGCTTTCAAACCCAAAGTGAACTTTTAAAGGAATAGAGGACAACGAACAACATGAAATCCATATCGTGGACTCTTCACTTTTTCTTGAAGCTTCTAAGCTCGTCTGGTCCATCTGTCCATCTGTCTACACAGGAGTGTTTGTGCATTGTGTGTGTGTGTGTGTGTGTGTGTGTGTGTGTCCCTGTCCTTGTGGGTACTGCGCAAACAGGGACACAGGCTCTGTACCTCCATGATGAAATGAAAAGGTGTACATAAACTCCAGGGATGGGGATTCACTTGCTTGTAGGAACAGTTTAATTGGTTGACTTCCTGTGCTCCAAACAGTCATGGCTGCCTTTGCCTTTGAATATTAGTATTGAATGCTTCACTTCGGTTGATGGTTAGAAACTCTAGGATGCTTAGGACGAGAAGGCTAATTTTCCACCCAGAGACCAGTTGATGTGAGTAATAAAGCTTGTCATTAAGTTACTCCCTGACACACCCATGGGAAGCCCCCTTGTGCCACATGGAGCATGAATTTTCAATCACACATCTGTGTGCCAATTCAAGCATGAAGATACCAGTCACGTGGCTTAAGAGAACTTGAAAATTATGACACTTACAAACTTGTTTATGTGCCATGAGAATTCAATGTGCTCATTCATTTAAACCACCTAACAGTGTCTGAAAATACATGCTTGGCCACATTCCCTTCTGATCCTCAGGTCCCCGTGACTATTCTCTGAAATTTCATTCACACTTAGATAAACTAGGCAACTGCTTTACCATCCCTAGATTTTAGCCTACCAATCTCTATTCATAAGGACTGATCCTTAAAGGGTTAACCTTTCATTCTGAAATTCTGTTAGGGTTTCAATTGACAGTTGAGATTACAGTTCAAGAATACTATAACATGGGTGGTCAGTTTTCCCTGCCATCATCATTATTATTATTAAATATTTTTTCTTTTACATATCTATAGATCACAATTCCCTTTCCTTCCCATCCTCCTATGACCCCCTGCCCCCCATCCCATCCCCTAATCATTCCCCAGGGAGGGTGAATATTTTTTCCCATTCTTTGGGTTGCTATTTTATCTTTTTTTACTGTTTCTTTTGACTTCAGAAGCTTCTCAATTTAAGGAGGTCCCATTTATTAATTGTTGATCTCAGTATTTATATTACTGGTGTTATGTTAAGGAAGCAATCTCTTGTACCTATTCATTCAAGGGTACCTCACACTTTGTCTTGTAAGAGGTTCAGTGTAGCTGGATTTATGTTGAGGTCTTTGGTCCATTTGGACTTAAGTTTTGTGCATGGCAATAGATATGGATCTGTCTTCAGTCTTCTACACACTATCATCCAATTATGCCAGCACTATTTCTTGAAGATGCTTTCTTTTTTCTATTATATGATTTTAGCTGCTTTGTCAAAGATCAGATGTCCATAGGTGTGTGGGTTAATATCAGGGTCTTCAATTTGATTCCATTGGTCTACCTGTCTATTTTTGTGCCAATACCAAGCTGTTTTCAGGACTATAGCTCTATAATAGAGCTTGAAGTCTACTTGCCATCTTCTGAATGTGAATGAGATTGATGTGGGCCCTCTTTAGATGCTAACAACTCAAGAAGAAGAGGATTTGGTCAAATAAAGTCCTAAGTAAGACATACATTGCTTTGATAGTCATACCCTGGCCACAGCCAACTCCATATTCCAAATTCCTTATGCCATGCCAAATGGAACAATCAAGGCCAGGGGTACCATTGGAAAAAGAAGTTTTCAGGCCATACAAAGAGAGACTGTATTGATAAGGCTAGAGGAAAGCACTGGTTTGGCCCAGGGTGAAGCCATACATCAGATCCAGTGGTGGAAGGAAGTAATCGAAGAGGAGATTACATAGCTTGGGACATTCATGTGACATCTGATTGTGTAGAGGTGGACAGACTTCTTACATCCTATGGTATAGATTGCTTAGTTGACATAGTTCAGGGATTAGAGTCCAGGCTTTTTAAGACATCATCAGCTGTGAAGTATTAAGCTGCTTGTACCCATGGCCAGGTTGTTAAGGGGGGGGGGATGGGATTTTTGTTTTTGAAGTTTTGTCCCTGCATACATGTCTAGTGTGACTTAAGGAAAAAGGAGAGCTAACTGCTGAGTACACAGTGAGAAGCTGAGGAGCACCTCCATGAATGAATCCCTTGGGTGTCTCCTGCTTCCTGAAATCAGGGCAAGGTGCTCTGTCCCCCCCAGACACAGGTCACTGTGGATGTTTATTTTCCTGTGAGTATCTTTATTTACAAGGGCATTTGCCAGGACTTAGAACAACAGGGCATCATAACCCAAGCAAGAATTCTTTCTAAATATTCTATAATCTACAATATCCAGAGGAAAATTAGCCACAGTTAATTAAAGTAATACAAAATTTTAACTTTGTGGCAAGGAAGGTGTTTCTGAGGATTAAGACACCTGATGTGAAGCCTGATACCCTAAGTGTGATCCCTGGGGCCAGCATAGTGGAGCGAGAGAGCTATCTCTTCTAAGTTGTTCCCTGGATCCCACATGCCCCAGATGGTGAGCATGCAGGCATAGACACACACCAACCAACCAAACAAACAAATACATAAATGCTTAAATACATCGGTAAGTATTAATTTTGTGCCAAACAAATCACGCTTCCCAGATTTGTGAAGGGATCTGGCTTTTGTAAGTCTCATTTCAATTGACAATGTCTCTCATTCGGAAGCTAAGAAAGGATGAACTGAGTTTTGCTCCCTGCACTGAAGTAAGTACTTTACAAGCTGGGGATGAAGGAGTGTGAGAGATGGACCACTAGCTTCCACATTTCACAGGGGCAGAAAGCAGGGTTCAAACAGATGAATCCCAATATCAGTTGGTTTTTTTCCCCCTGGTCCAGAATATCTGAGGAAAAAGCAGCCTAGGGCAGCAAGGGTTTGTTTTGTCACACACTCCCAGTGGTTTTTGTAGTCAACCAGCTCCTTCCTTTGGGCCTGAGGTGACTCAAGAGCATCAGAGTATTATGTGATGGAGAAATCTGCTTAATCCACTATAGTCAGGAAGCAGAGATGGAGGGGGAAAGGAAGGGCCAGGGATAGAATAGAAATAGGCACACGGGCCAGTTCTTCCAACCTGGACCACCTACTTGTTAATAATCCTATGAAATTAGGAATCCCAGTGGATTGATCTGCTCATCAGATCAGATCCCCCATGATCCAAATGCCCTTTTATAATTAGTTCTTCTTCCAACCGATGCCCCCAAATGCAAATGAAGACAAGGCTGGCTTCATGGACAAGCTGGAACTTCTGCATTTTAAGTGGTGAAGCCAGACAGAGGTAGGGAGCAACTATCCTTGCTGCCAGGTTCATGTCTGCTTCCTAAGCGCCTCCCATAGTATCCCTAAGTCTGCCACAGCATCTCTATTATTTCTACTCTCGAGGGGGTGGTTTAAATGAGTTGTAGAATATCTATGGAATAGACTATATATATAATAGGGTCTTTAAATTATTTTGAGTGTGGAAAAATATTCAAAATTCAATTTTACAGTAACAAACACGGGACAAAAAATCCCTCAATAATCCTTCATATTAAATATATACAAAAATTTGGAACAACTCATTAGAGTACCATATTCACAAGAAATTACCTCAAGATGCTACATGTTTCATTGGTTTTTCTATAGTAAACAACAGTTCCTTCTTAATGTCTAAAGGGAATACAATCACTTAAATGTATTTTTCAAAGTTAAATAACGAGTAAGTCCATTTTTAGGGTACTCTCTACTGTAGAGTTAGTGATTTTGACATAATAACGCACTGTGATGATGCAACTTTTACAGGTAGCAGGAGTATATCTGGCGTGAGCTTCACAATGGTGAAATTTCCTGGAATTGTTACATTTAATATTTATTTGAATTTGCGCAGACTTAACAACATTATAGGTTGTGATCTAATTAAATATCTTCCTAACACATTTTCTAACATTTCCAAGAGCTTTGAGGAGGGGAACCTAGCTAAATATCTAAATACTGCAATTCATCCCTTCTCACTTTTCTGCTTTTCGACAAAGGCTAATAACCAATGTGATGACTGTCAATTTGGCACTTCTAGAATTAACTGAAATCCAAGCTGCTGAGTATAGATCGAAGGACTTTCCTTGACTGAATCATTTGAAGTAGGAAGACCCACCCTAAATCTAGATGTCCACCTTTAATCTGGCCCACACCTTCTGTGGTGAGCTAACATAAGGGACACGGAGGAATGATGCTCATTACCTTTGTCTGCTTACCCTTGCTCTCATTGCTAAGTCCATGCCCTCACTGGTATTAGAGCCTTCTTCTTTGGGTTTCTGGCTTATACTGAAGATGAGTGGAGACATCAGTTTCCATGGACTGAATAACTACTGGGTTCTTGAATTTTTATCTGTACATAGTCATTGTTAGAATAGTTGGACCATACCCCTGTAGGCAAACCATTCAAATAAATCCAATATACAACCAATATAATAAAGCGCCAAACACTTTAAATGCCAGATTAATTTCTTTCTTTTATTGTAGCAACATGCATGAGGCAAGATAGTTTATTTTTTCATTGTTTTTGTTTTGATAATTTTGTTTTAAATTTAAATTTGAAACAAGCCTGTTTTACATGTCAATCCCAGTTCCTGCACCTTCCCATCTTCCCCTGTTCCCCCCACCAACCCCCATCCCATCCCTTTTTTTGCTCTCCAGGGAGGGAGAGATCTTCCATGGAGAATTTTCAAAGTCTGTCAATATCATTTGGAACAGGGCTCTCCCCCGTGTGTCTAGGCTGAGGGAGTATCCCTCTATGTGGAATGGGCTCCCATACTCCATTTGTACATTGGAGATAAATACTGATCCATTACCAGAGGCCCCATAGATGAGACAGGATACTTTATGCAGGAAAGATGGTTATTTGGGCTTATGTTTCTGGAGGTTCACTGTTGAGGCCCATAATCTGGTGCTGGTTTTCTTGCTGGCAGACTCCTGACTTAGCACATAGTGTCACCTAGTGACAATCAGGAATTGCCTACTTTTCTAGTGTCCCTCCCTTTTCTGGGAAGGCTGCCAGGATTCAGTTGTTGAACCTGTGCTTTTATGACCCCTAAAAGCTGGAGCTCTTCAAAGTTTAGTGTGATTATTTTTCGACTTTTTTGGTATCTGAAAACAGGAATTAAGTTTCAGCTGAGGTAGTTTGAAGGGACACATCCAAAAACTTTCCCAGCTATAGTATATACATAGTTTTATTCAGTATCAACCCACTAATAACAACTGTTTAAGGAATAACAAAGGTTTGGGTCTTGGCTTCCAAACTCTAAATAAGTATTTATGTAGGCACATGTTACTGTTTCCAGGAGATGCTTACCTATCTATGCTTCCATCATATTTATTAATATTTTTTGAGGGGAGATATAGATCTATGCATTTGCACCACCACACCAAAAAGAACAGTTCTGGCAACTTCCTAGGTGTTTTTCCATTTTGTCTTGTACGAAGCAGAGGAACCACATGGAGAATTAACTTCCCCTTGTGAGCCTCTTCCCCTCTGTCTCTCTGTGGTCTATGAGGGGTCTCCAGCCACAGAATTTATGTTAGTGGAAAACCAGCCATAAGGTAGTTCACAAAGCTTTCTACAGTTTTGGATGTACTGGGATTTCCACACAGGTCCCTGCGCACTCTGAGTTCCATGAATAAGTAGTTGTATGTAGATACAGAAACAGATATGAAAGGAACTGTTTCCATTTGCTTCTCAAGACTGGAGTTCTCAAAAAAAAAATTTTTTTTTTCTTTCATAGCGTCCAGGCTGGCAATAGCATTAAATAAATAATATTAACCAAATTAAGTGGCCTGCAAGGTTTTGCTTGCTATGCACACATCCTTTTTAGAAAAGGTTATGTGTGGTAGCCAATGGCTGGCCTGTAACTGACTACTTAGTTCAAGTTGACCTAAAACTTACATCAGCCCTCCCACCTCAGCCTCCTAACGGCTGGCAATGCAGGCCCGAGTCACTGTGTCTAGGCTTTTTTATTCTTTCCTCCCTTCCTTTCTCCCTTCCTTCCTTCCTCCCTCCCTCCCTCCCTTCCTTCCTTCTTTCTTCCCCTCCACTATCTCCTCTTCCTTCATTCTTTCCTTCCTTTCCTCCCCTCTCTCCCTCTCCTCCCTCCCTTTCTCTTCTCTCCTTCCTTCTTTCCTTACTTCCTCTCCTCCATCCCTCCTCCCTTCCTCCCTCCCTCCCTTCCTACTTCCTTCCGCCCCTCCATCCCTCCTCCCTCCTCTCTTCCTCCCTACTTCCTTCCTTCTTTTTTCTTTCTTCATGACTGAAGCATAGGAACATGAACTTGCCTTACTTTTTTGTTCAGATACATACACTTACATGTTTGGAAAATATCTTTTCGACACAACATCTCCATTCATGGAACTTTTTGTCTAACAGAGGGCAAACACAGATTTGTATCCTCAGTGCCTGCAGCTTTGGAAAGGGCATCAGCAGAGAGGGTGGCAGGACTATGCTGGAAACAGGGAAGAGCTTGTGTGAACATGAGTTGCAGTTCACCCCAGATCTGATTCCCATGTGTGGATCTGGCACGGTGCAAGCCCTCCAACTCTCCTGTGGGATTTTGAAGCCTTTCACTGGATATGAAGCTATAAACAGATTTGCAAGGCTTTCCTCACAGATGCCTGTGAGCTGCTACTGGTTGCTGGGGAAGCTCCTTCTGCCATTGTGGGGCCTTAGTAAAGGCAGCATGGCTTTGAGCCGGACCTGGGGCCCACACGGAAGGTGTTCTTTGGTCTCAGTTTTCCAAACCTGCAAAATGAGGATATGAAACGTAAGGTCAGTAGAATTAATTTTCATGGGTTTAAGGTGATGGGAGAATGTCCTTTTGTATGCTGTAGATGTAAGTTCCTCTTCCCAGAAATCTCCATGTCTTCTGTATGCTGTGAATGTATCTTTCTCTTACTGGTAAATGAATAAAGCTGTTTCAGCCAATGGAAAGGCAGGAGATAGCTAGGCAGGAAGTATAGGCAGGCTACCAGACTAGGAAATTTCTGGAAAGAGGAACGAATAGAGTGAGTCACTGGAGAGACACTATGTAGTTGCTGAGAAAGAAAGAGACCCTGGCGTCACCGGTGAGCCAAGACCACCTAGAAACACACAGATTAATAGAAATGGTTAAAATTAAGAGAGAAAGCTAGCCAATAAGAAGCCTGAGCCACAGGCCAAACAGTGTATAACTAATATAAACCTCTGTGTGTTTATTTGGGACTAAATGACTGTAGGACCTGGCGGGACAGAAACTTCCACCTACCGTAAGGGCTGCTCCTGAGAATTAAAATCATTTCAGATACCCTGATTTTTAATTCCACGAAGAGCCACACGGAAAACACCAGTGTTCATCATGTGGAGCAATGGAAAATGTTTGTTGTTCTCTAGAGTTTTCATCTGTAGTCTTTTGTTTTAGGAGCTAGTGTTGGGGAGAGATTATGTCCGACCACATGTTTGGGTGTAGTTCTGAGCTGGATCAGGTGCTGTACGTCTGTGGTCCTACACTTAGGAGTCAGAGGCTGGAGGATCATTTCTTGTTGAGGCCCGAAGGAGGGGGGTGGTTCATGGACCTCAGTCTGATAGCTGGGAAACCAGCAAAGAACCAACCCAGACTCCCTGAACATGGGTGTTAGTTAGGAGGACTGGGCAGTCTATGTGGCCTCTGATAGTGGATCAGACTTTGGGAACTCATTCCACATAGAACATGTATTTCTGTACTGGCATTACTTCATTATGAGAGCTGAGGCCTTCCAGCCCAGTCATCTCTTCATAGTGTCACAACGGCATTAAATTTCAACATGAGTTTTTGGGGGAATGCTAAAATTAAAGCAAGAGATTGCCCCTGAATACTAACAATACCCACAGTTTTTCTGTAGACAGTCACACTTGCTTTCTCCATCTCCCACAGGGTGGGAAAAATCCCTGTGCAAAATGCACCAACCCAAGAGACTGCCTGCCTGCACCATGGGCAAAGACACTGCTGGTCCCACATCCCGGGGGATTTTCTGGAGCTGCGTAGTAGCTGTTTTCCCATAAATTCTACACTGGGCTATGTCTACTCCTCAGCTGCCCCCTGTTCCCAGGAGTTACCCTCCACAGCCCTCTCCAGGCTCTTGGTTACTTTGCATTCTTATTTCTCTCAGCAGGAAATCTGAACTCTCTTCTGTGATCTGCCTGCTCGGTGGAATTCCTTCTCTCCTGGATGTACTGAGTATACCTATGCTCTCCTCCTCGCCTTGCCCATCCTTTTCCCCAGCCCTGCAAGCAAGAGGACCCATTCACACCTTGTTCCAGGCTATGCCTGACTTGTCTCTTTAAAAAGACTTTCCCTGCCCATCGAGTCAAAAATAGCATGCTTCTGCACCATTACACTCCATCCTCCCAATCTACTTCATTTTTCTTTAAAGCAACCAACTTCTATCTGTAGCTGTTTTGCTTTCCATTTGTCTGACACACTGGAAGATGGTCTGGATCGTGCCCTGTCTATCTGAGCAGCTCTTGCAATAGTGACTGCCCACTGGGGCATCTCAGAAAGCCACCAGCTAAATGAAGCATGCGAGGTCCCTCTACACTATGCGTCATCACTTTATCCTTTTCCACCCCCTTCGCTGTTTTGGCCAGCTTCTCCGAGGCGGATGATCTGCCTCCCTGTCTGCAGTTTTGGTCTCTTTGATTTGCAGATTTTACACAGGACTGTCCAAGTGGCTTATGGACATCTGTCAGATTCACTGGCCTCTGTGTCACCCACATCCACATCCACTCTGTCCTGCTGCAGTGACACTATCCTGCCTCTGGTCCTCCATGCTTCAGAGCACCTTGATATGTCCCCTTCCCTCATTCCACACTGGCTCCTAGTTATCTACTTTCTTATACAGCACTGGCTCCTCTCTGGAGGGCATAGCTGTGTCTGCAAATGCCTTTCCCTAGATTCTTGCTGTCTTGCAGAATTGTACTGCCCCCGTGGTAACTAACCCCATTGCTAGTACTGATCCTGATATTCACTTGCCAAGAAGCAGAGAACTGTTCTGGTCTAGAAGCCAAGGGATCATGGCCATTTTGTTTCACAGTCAAAGGACTCATAGCCCAAGAAGTGGAGGTCCTGGGAGGAGGGGGATCATGATTGATCATGCTCTGAGCTGGGTGTGATCTGAGCTGAGGAAGGTCCTAGTTGTCCCTGGCACCTGGGGAACTCAGCAAGTCCTCAAGAGGATGGATAGCGAGTATTTTCAGAGGGACTTTGAAACAGGTCCTGATGGGCTGTGGAGATTCCATCTGTCTGGACACAAGCCTTGCATTTGGATGGGATTGGACAGAGAGTGCAGTGGGAGAGCTCTTTCTAGCACAGGTGGGGCTTTGGGTTTAATGACAGCACTGGCAGTGTGATTGGTTGGGGGTCTTGTCAGCTGATGGAAGGCATCTGTGTATGACGTTACCTGGACATGTATCCTACCAGGACCCAGGTGACAATCCGGGGCATGTAGCATCTTTTTGTGTATGCAAGAACGGGAGGAGATTTTATGGGTGACCATGAACAGCTTACCTGCGTGTGGCAAGGCTGAGGGCTTGAAGTGAGAAAGCGTACATGTGATATGTGCTCTCTGTGTTCACATGTAGACAGGTGCAGGCCACCACACAGTTTGTTCAAGCCACTATATATTTGTTGGTTATTAACAGTACACATTTTACTACCCAAAGAGTAATGTTCTAGCAAAGTGCTCTGTTTAACTTCATATTACAGACACAAGAAGTAAGTTTGAGGAAGAACTTGCTTTTCTTGGCATTTCCAGACAAGTGATTATACGTATTTCCCCACATGAAGTCGTCTTCAGAAAGCTTCTAAGATGGATGAATTTCATATTCAGTTTCCAAAATTAAATGTTTTCTAAAGAGTGAGTGAGTTTATATTCCTAGACCTCTAAAGGAAATAATTGAGATTATCTCTCAGCTCTTGAAAAGCTCATATACTTACCTAAAGGATTTTCTTTCAGCCATCTTGTTGAATTCAAGTGGCAGTTACTCCCCAAGAACAGGGTAGTCTTCGTTTGAAACCACTCATTTTGTTTCCATGGAAACATTGAGGGATTCCTTGACCACCATGGGTCACATTACTTTACTGTGGAATTTCTCACTTTTTACACCTTAAGGTGGTCTGTTCGGTATATCAAACAAACCAAGCCATCTGTTACTGTAATACAAGAATTCCTATTGTTGTACTTATACTTGATAACTAACCGTACATGCCTCCAAAGCATGTAGGAGGTAGTGCTTCTGGTCTGCACCATTGACCAACTGACCCATACATCTCCCTTTCCAGTTGCCCACCAACACCTTTTTTTTTTTTATTAATTTCTAAAATTCCCCTTTCCAATGTTGGGCCATCATAAGTATCTATAACTTACAAAAAATAGTGTGAGTTCATAACACCATGTTGAGTTTGGAAAATAACATTCATAAATTAGGGGTTTTTATTGTTCCCTGACTTTAAGTGGAAATATTAGGGTTTCCTTGTTTCATTGACTCATACACATAATCTACTGGTGTGAAGTAAACTGAGACATCATGTGTGCTTATGCACATTAATGCACACGTGGCTATGTCTGATGGGGAAAGAACTTTTTTGTTCTCTACAGCTGCTGTCTTCGTTTCTTTTCCTGTAGTTGTGATAAAATACTCCAAAAGAAGCAACTTGAAGGAGAAATGACTTATTCTAGGTCACAGTCTAAGGTACTGTCCATCATGGTGGGGACGCTGAGGTGACGGAAGCAGTGGGTCACAACTCAGCTACAGTCAAAAGAGGGAAGCAATAAACACATGCATACTCGAGTTAGGTACACCCTCTCCCCTCCCTCTCCCCTCCCTCTCCCCTCCTTCTCCCCTCCCTCTCCCCTCCCTCTCCCCTTCCCCCTCCCTCTCCCCTCTCCCTCCTCTTCGTCTCCCCCTCCCCTTCCCCCTCCTCCTCCCTCTACCCCCTCCTTCTCTCTCTCTCTCTCTCTCTCTCTCTCTCTCTATGTGTCTGTCATCTGTCTGTGTGCCTCTGTGTCTGTCTGTATATGCCGCTCTCTCTGTGTCTGTCTGTGTATCTGTCTGTATGTTTCTCTCTCTTTCTCTCTGTGTCTGTCATCTGTCTGTCTGCCTCTCTGTGTCTGTCTGTATATGCGTCTCTCTCTCTCTGTCTGTCTGTGTATCTGTCTGTATATGTCTCTCTCTATGTGTGTGTGTCTGTCATCTGTCTGTGTGCCTCTCTGTGTCCTACTGTATATGAATCTCTCTCTCTCTCTCTGTGCATGTGTGTGTGCGCGCGCGCTTGTGTGTGCCTCTGTATCTGTCTGTATATGCCTCTCTCTCTCTCTCTATGTGTCTGTCTGTCTGCTTGCCTACCTCTGTGTCTGTCTGTATTTGCCTCCCCCCTACTCTGTCTTTTACTTTCTCATCTCACTGTTACATATTTCAGGAGACCTTTCTTAAGTAATGGTCTATCTATAATTAAATCAGTCTTCCAACATCAATTAAAATATTCTAGATAATCTTCCAGGTGCATGTCCAGAGTCTCATCTCTTTAGTGATTCTAGATTCTGTCAAGTTGACACTTAAAACTATGGTATTGTTTACATTAAAACTGCTCCTAATGATTTCTTATCTAAATACTCATATATGCTTCATGAAAATAGATCCCCTCCCACAAATACAGGAATGACATTCTTCTGAACATGTATGATTTGGACATGCTGACCAAACAAGAGAACACTGTAAGTTACACACCACTTCTTGATGTCTAGGCAGGAAGGACATGGACACTTGCCTGGACTAGTGAATGGCCAAAGCGAGTCACAAGAGTCTTACAGTAACTTCATGTAGTGGCTATAGGGGTATTCAGATGAGTGGGTGGCTACACCAGTGACCCATGTAAAGACAACGCTGAGGGAAGAACGTAAGCGTGTCTGTAAGCAGAACAGAGATGGCATCAAGAAAGAGAAGCGTGAACAGAGAAACGTGGAGAGAGAAGGCACGGAGGAAGAGGGGAGTGAATGAGGGAATGGAGGGAGAAGGCAGGGAGGAAGAGGAGGAAAGGGGTGTGGAGAGAGAAGGCCTGGGGGAGGACTCACAAGGGAGGGCATGGCCCAGCTACGTTTTCTTCCTCCCTCCTACTCATTTTCAGTTCCCTTGCATTAAACTCATTTTGGATCACAATGTATTTTCTGTCCCTGTATTTTTTTTTTTCTCCCCAGGTTTAATCTGTCTGTCAAACACTGCTCTCTGCAGCTGACCACAGATGCACTGTTGAAAGCTTCCCCCCCCCCCCATGCCTCTTCTCCAGCAGGTTTACTTCTTTGCATAAGTCACCCTTTAGCATGTACCCCTCCCTCCCTTCCAGAGTTCTCCCAGTCTGCCTCAAATACATTTGTGTGTCCTCTGCAGAGGAGCCATTTGGTGACAGAGCCACTAGTGTGGTGGCTTCTTCCTCTAGGTTGCAGCATTCTGCTTTCCCTATCTGCATTCCTTATTGTCCTTATAAAACCTACATCCAGTAACCTATGGAAACCACAGCCAAGCACCGGGTTGAACCCCTGGAGTGCAGTTGAAGAGAGGGGGAATCATATGATCAATGGGGGTCAAGATCATATTGGAGAAACCCACAGAGACAGCTGACCTGAGCTAGTGGGAGCTCACTGAGCCTGGGCTGACAGCTGGGGAGCCTGCATGGGATGAACTAGGCCCTCCGGATGTGGGTGACAGTAATGTGGCTTGATCTGTTGGGGAGTGGGGCTGGCAGGAGGACCATGACTTATCCCAGGTGCATGAACTGGTTTTCGGGAGGACTTTTGTTTTCTATGATAGGATGCCTTGTTCATCCTTGATACAGGGGGGAGGGAGGATCTTGGTCCTGCCTCAACTTGCAATGGCAGACTTTGTTGACTCCCCAAGAGAGGCCTTACCCCCTCTGAGGAGTGAATGGGGGATGGGAAGGAGGGGGGCAGAAGAAGGGGAAGTAGGTGGAACTTGGGTTGGTATGCAAAATGAAAAAACAATGTAAATTTAAAAAAAAGTATGTGCTGGCATGTCCAGATAGCAAGAAACTTTTTGAACTTGGTATTTTCATTATTAAATATCCTTTTAATAATCCACAGCATGCTGTGTTATGTGATTAAAAGTATTCGACCAGAGCTCTCAAGTATTGTCCCTGAAGAGAATCTTAAGGTTCTCTTTGGGACTTGCTTGATGTAGGTCATGCTGTGAAAAACCCTGCTCTGGTTAAGTGGGCATGGCCCTGTTTCTGTTCTGAAGGACCGGTAGAAATCATGTCTGTATCATAGACACTGGATTAGTCTTCCTACCTGTGTTTTAAGTGGCAGAACACCTGATTTAATTTCTGTAATTATGAGTGAATTCATACAGAGAGTATTACCAGGGGTAAGTGGGTGAGGTTAGTGTTGGTTAAAAGATGCAAACTTTTGGTTAAGATGAATACATTTTGTAGTTCTAATGAAAACAGGAAATAATAACATGTTATAAATAAATTTGATAAGAGTGGAAAGTAAGTGGTCATACCTTACACGTGCAAAGGTACCCATGTGTGGTGATATATTAATTAGCTAGGTAGTCGTAATAATTTTACAGTGCAACCGTGTGCCAATTTATTTTATTTATTTACTTATTTATTTTTACAATAGCTTCTCTCCTCACACTTTCCTTTCTGTGATACCCCTTGTCCATCTGAATTTGCATACAAGTCCTTTCAATTATTATGTGTTTTGTGAGCCAAGTATCCTCATCTTCTTCTTTCCTCCCTCCCTTCTCCCCTCTCTCTTTTTCTTTCCTTCTTTCTCTCTTTGATACCAAGGGAGGGGAACTACTACTTTCTTTTAAAATTACACTATTGATATTAATTTTGTAATGTATTTTTTTCATCATTTATCTTTTCTCCCCCAAGTGTTTCTTTGCTGGGGCCCTAAGCATCAGTTGAGCTGTACGGTGGTATGGGTACCTCTTACACACCCTGGAATCCCACCACAGGAAGTAGAAGCCCTGACCAGGGAGCATCCCCAAATCCATGATGCTGATGTCACCCGGTGTGCTTACTGCCCAGGTGCTGGGGGCAAATCACAGTACTGTATGATGACTGTGCTCTTAAAGGGTCATACACGATTAAGCTAAGGGGAAGTTAAGGCATGGGTCCTGTCCTGAGAAACTTGGGACTATCAAGACGTGATTACAGAGAAGCAGTTGCACCTTGCCCACACACTTCCACTACTTTTGGCACAATCACAGCACTGATTACAGCCACAGCTGGGAAGGAACTCAAGGTACAGTCACGACACAAATTGAGTGTGTCCATCACTTGTGAGGCAATTTGCCAGTCAACCTCACAGACTGCTAATGAAAAACCAAGCAGATAGAAATGTTTAAATGAGGAACCAGCTGAAGTTAGGAAAGCATAGTTAACCTATTGTGATGCTGGCAGTAGATGTGAATTCTGGGAAGGCAAGGATGACATCTGTTTCTTCACTTGAACTAGCCATCATGCCTATCCTATTCACCCTCCCTCAGTACATAAATTATATAGTGTTGGAGATTGTGGTATCAACAAACCACCATGATCTGTGATTTTAATAGGTGAGAAGCAAAGGTCAGACCTGTGCCAGGGTGCCCTCCTTACTCCCTTGAGAGCATCTTCAGGGTGGGTGCACCGGGACCCGGCAGCCCTTGTTAGGCTACCCAGGTAGAGATGGCAGGGATGGGAATCTGGAGACAGACAGCTGGATGGCTCAGGACATCAGGACAGAATGAGAAGAAAGCTGTTTACAGACTCCAGAGGTCTGCCAAAGATCCCTCTCAAGGCTGAAACAGAACTTACTTGGTGTATGAATACAAGAAACGTGACTGAGTGACTTTGTAAAAAAAACAGACCCAAGGGCTCAGCAGCTTACATAGCTGGCCCCACCTCTTCGCTCCAGCAGAACAGGAAACAGGAAACCTTGACATTGGGAAGAGAGGAAGCCGTTCACCACAGTCCTTGGTTTATACATTGTTGTAAGTTTAAACTTTGATTTAGTTAAATCTTATCTTTTTTGTTACATTTTATTTTGTTTTGTTTTATGGTTGTGAGTTTGTTTCTTTGAGACATGGTTTCTTTGTGGAACAGCCCTGGCTGTCCTGGAACTTGCTCTGTAGACCTGGCTGGCCTTGAGCTCACAGAGATCTGCCTTGCCTCTGCCTCCAGAGTGCTGGATTAAAGGCTCATCTTACCTTTGTGATGGGGTCTCACTCTGTTTTCTAGGCTGTCCCCAAACCTGTGAACTCATGTGATCCTCCCATTTCAGCTTTCTGAGACTCTGGGATATTGCTATTTTTTTTTTTTTTTAACTTTATTGTAGTGATTCCAGGCTTTATGCATGCTAGGAGATCACTTTAAGCCTAAACTATGTCCCCAGTCCCCTAGTTTTTTTTTTTTTTTTTTTTTTAAATTTTAACTGACAGCTTGAAACAAATTCCAAAAGATCATGCTGTTTGTACATAATTGTACAGCACTGCAGAAAGTACGGAATGTTTATAAGAAAACAAAACAGTCAGCACTGGGCAAAGGTAAAACTCATGATGGCTGGCATGTACTTGAGATTTCCTAGCTATACTAGTAAAAGCTAGCTAAGCATGTGAGCTATGATAAAGAAAAGCAGCCAAATCAATTGACTTTGGGTTAACACAAAGAGAATTAGTACTCATGTGCTTAAAGCCATTAATTCCATGTAACTTCTGGTTCTGGCCAACAGGCAGCAATCCTCTGCCTTCTAGCCTTTCCAACTACAAATCCCTCCACACACACACCCACACCACACACACACATACACACACACACACACACACACACACACAGAGAGAGAGAGAGAGAGAGAGGGAGAGAGAGAGAGAGATCTCACAGGGAGCAGGAGGGGGAGGCTGGCTATTTTATGATGGATTAATGGTGAGTTTGAACACAACCTCAGGCAAGCAGGCTGACCACACCACTCTGTTTCTCCTCTTCCGCATGCCTGGTCAGTAGGCTTACTTGGGCTGGGGTTTCACCTTCAGCTTCTTTCATGGAGTCAGCGTGAAGAGTTGCCGTGACTTGAGTGTGCCTCCCAAGTCCAGGTGTAGGACGCCCAGTTCCCAGTGGAACAGTATTGAAAGGCTAAACCTTGCAGATGTGATTAAGGTCATGAAACCTCATAGCTGGGTTAGGGTACTTTTGCTGGACTGGCTTAGTTCCTGCGAGGGCAGGTTTGTTATCAAACCAAGTTTGCTGTCCTGATCTCTTTCATCCTTAAGTTCTATTCTTATCCTCTGATCCTGGAAGGAAACAGCTGGAAGGTCTTTGCCTGGTGCCAGTAACTTTGCATTGGATTTCTAAACTTTCAGAGCATCAAGAAAAAATTTTTTCCTTTAAAGGTGACGTGGTCTGTGGTTTTCTATTACCGCAGAACAAAGAGGATCTAGACAGCAATGCTTTCTCTCCAGCTTCAGGGAGACTAGTAAGAGCTTCATGTAACATCTCATTTCACAAGAACATTCAGACTCCTTTTCCCCCAAGAATTCTTCACTGGGGTTAAGAGGCCCCTGAACTTCCACCTTTCTTCAACATCTGGAATGCAAAATAACTTAGTTGGGTTGTGTGAGATTCAGTGGGAACCCTAACATTCAAACCTGCTTCAACCCCACCTATTCAATTATGCCACAGCGTGGAGGCTGTTTGCTAGGAAAGACAAGTAAATCTGACCTGCAGTCTCGTAAGTAAATGCTTCAATTATGAAGTATTTAATAGAAAAATCTCTAGCCACCCCATGAGCCAGAACGTCATGATTTGAATAATCAAAGTCAGCAGACATGATTCTCAGACATGCCGGAGGGTATTCTGTCTGGCAAGGATGCCAAAGCAGCCGTGTAAAGAGTTCAAGTTCACAACCATGACATGCTGGAGCAAATCAGAAAATAAATTAAATCAAAGAAGCATTTAAAAAAAAAAAAACAGGAAATTCCAGAGCTGAAAAGTGTAGAACTGATGTTTCAAGTTCCTGCTGGATAGGTTCAATATTAATAGTAAGTCTTGTCAGTGAACTGGAGCAAAATTTACCAAAGTTGGCCAATCAGAGCATGAAAGAGACAGAAAAGAAGGAGTTGGATCTTAGTGTCCTGGGGGAAGGGGGCGCAGTAACAGAAGCTCTGCCATTTATATGATGGGAGAGTTCTAGAAAAAGATAGGAAACAGAAAAATATTTGGAGATGTAATGGGAAAAAACTCCCTAAATTTATTCAAAGATACAAATCATAAAAAAGCACAAAAGTTAAGAAAACCTATGCTAAGCCACATCACAATTAACCTTCTGTAATCTAAAAAATAAACCATACACCTTGAAAATTACCACAGATGTATGACATGTTGTGTACAGGAGAATATTAACTCTGGAAACAGTAAATTTTTGTAGGAAACAGTGCTAGCCAGTGGAAAGTGGGACAGTCAACGTGCGAGTACAGAAAGTGGTACCCGTACCCTGGGAGGTCTATACCCAGTGAAAACACCCTTCGGAAATGAAGATGTGCTCTCTCCCGAAGAGAAAGACTAAGAACCTGCCGCCAGCCAACCCCATCTTTCCTGTACAATTAAAAGAAACTCTCCAAACAAAGAGGAGATGGTAAAATAATCTCAAGGCACAGAAGATAGAGAACATTACAATTCATCAAAACCGAGAAAATAGAACCAACTGCATTGTTTGTTACTTCTATCTTAAACCATGCTAGATGGTTGAAGCAAAAATTGTAACTCTTGGTATCACGTTCAATGTGTGTATGGTAAACCCTGTCTTTAAACTGAGAGGACAAAGGCTCCCAAGTGAAAGTATGGCTCCCTGGAGGACCGCACGCTGATGCGGTGTGGATAAGTTGCATTTCTATATTACTATATCTACAGTAATGATTTCCAAACTTTTCAGTGTTATATACTTAGATAGTATAAATTAATTGGTATACAATTCCTTTTAAAAGGTCAATTTACAGGCAAGTAAGGAGGGAGGGATATACTTGACTCAGAAAACAAATAGTGATCGCCAAAGTAAAGTCTCAAGATATCATTAATTCTTTTATCACCAAGGTTTCTCCATCAGCCAGTTAGAAGGCAGACATGGTTGTAAAATGGTTGTCAATAAAATTGTTGCCTTGTCTGGACGTGGAAAGGGAGCCTATTGTAGCCTCTCTTAACGCCCCCACCAAGTCCTTTCCATCTTCTACCATGCCTCACAAGGAGAGCTGCCACCCGGGCAGTATTTCCACAAATGCTGGCATGCCAGCTAACCCAGAAAATGTTGACCTAAACCCATTTGATATCTGAAGACGAGTGAAGGAGGCTTGCTTTAATGGCCTCTAGGCTGGCTTTATTTCATGATTCTGAGCTACAACCTTTTCAGTAGATGACCCTTTTCATTAAATAAAATGAAATGTTTCTGGGGATTTTTGTAAACTTAATGCACTGTGAATAGGAAGCAGCATTTGGAAAATGGTAGAAAACTCTATCTATCTATTGCATTGTCAAGTAGACACCACAGCAACAGAGCTCTGCCTGCATATCAAGTTAGGTCACAGTAAAGCACTGAAGACTAAATTGCTTCTAGTTAGTTCTTTTCTTTTAATGCAGTGCCTGCCTCGCTTTTTTACCCGATATTCTTGTTAAGTAAAAAGTTTTATGTTTGCTTTGAAAAAGAAAGTGGCTGAAATGGGAGGGGGAGGGGGAGAGAGATCAAATAATATATTTTACAAAAGAAATGCACTTCAGGTATAGTTACTTAGTAGTGTTCTAGCTTAAGAACCTGGGGGGGGGGCGGGTAGAAAGATTTATCCAGTTTTACAGTTCATACTGACAGAGTCAAGGCAGAAACTCAAAGTCATTTCATGTTCACAGTGAAGAGCAGAGAGGGACAAATCCACCCATACTGCCTGCTTGTTGCTCATGCTCACTCAGCTTTCTCCACACTGATGCAAGTTAAGGCCTAAGGAATAGCGCCACCCACGGTGGATCAGGTCGATGAACAGCCAAGACATCCTGCCAAAGCCATGCCCACAGACCAGTGGTGGCCAGCTGACAGTCAAAATTAATCATCCTCTATAGGTAAACTGAAAATTAAAAAAACAACAATTAAAAAAAACACAAAATCAGGAAAAGATACCGTATACAGGAATTAAGAAGTCAGAGTTGGCTGATCGAAATAGCAAGCATATAGAATATACTTTAGAGTGATAGAGAGGAAGGAACTGATAGGGATAAAGGAAGGTATGGGAACTCCAGAGAGTCAGTAGCTATCTGAACAAGAGCTGATTAATGATCTTTCCCAGGGCTTTGCTTAATAGAGAAGATTTCACTGGATTAATGAAATCCAGAGGCTGGCTCAGGGAGAGCCTTAGCTATGTTAGCTATGTTTAGAGTGCAGCTCTGGCATCCAATGTGCTTTGTTGAAGCCTGCTGTTAACAGAAGGCTGAGTTCTGATACGTGAACTCATTGCAGGTTATCTGTTCATACAGAACTGCTAGCCTGAAGAGTAGGCTATTGAGTAATCAGATAGGAGGAGGCAGAACAGGGGACTTTAGGGGCCACCAGCATGGAGTCAAGAATGAGGTCAAGAGCCCAAAGAAGACGTACTAGCACAATCCACATATCACTAGCAAAATGTGTTGGAGGGGTGAGATGCCACAGCTGCCTGGCTGTGGCCTAGAAGATAGAGCTCAGGGTTTCTGCAGAAAAACCCGAGGCACATCGCATGGGAAGTGACCAATCGTGTTCACAGTTATGGCTGCTCAGCTGCTGCTTTCTGTGTTTTTGTTTTGTTTGTTTCTTGTTTATTTTTATTTTTTTGTTTTTGTTTGTATTTGTTTGTTTGTTTTTCCTGTTCTCTTTGTATACCATCACGTCTGTACTGCAGATATAATGGCCCCGTCAGGTTAGGACTGTCAGGGTTTTGCAGCTCAAGTTTCTTGCTTTTCCCTCTGCGAGCTGCAGGTGTGCACTCCTCCTCTCTGTTTGCAGACTCATCATTCTCCTCCCTGACTTCTCAGCCAGTTGCACTAAGGAAATTCCTGGGAATCCACAAAGATGACCCCCAGCTAAGACCCTAAGCATTAGTGGAAAGGGTACCTGAACTGGCCTTCCACTGTAATAGGCACTAGTACTTTTTGGAGAAAATTCCTCCAAGCCCTATGGTTGTGCTCTCTGGGGCTGTGGGTGTGTGGGGCTGTGTGGGGGGGTGTGGGTGTGTGGGGCTGTGCGGGGGGGGGGTGTGGGTGTGTGGGGCTGTGTGTGTGGGGTGTGTGGGGCTGTGTGTATGGGGGGTGTGGGTGTGTGGGGCTGTGTGTATGGGGGGTGTGGGTGTGTGGGGCTGTGTGTGTGTGGGTGTGCGGGTGTGTGGGACTGTAGGTGTGTGGGGCTGTGTGTGTGTGTGTATGTCTGGGTGTGGGGGAGGGTGGGTGTGGGGGTGTGGGTATGTGTGTGACTGTGGGTGTGTGGGGCTATGTGTGTGGGGGGGGGCTGTAGGTGTGTGGGTGTGTGTGACTGTGGGTGTGTGGGGCTGTGTGTGTGGGTGTGTGGGTCTGTGGGTGTGTGGGCATGTGGGACTGTGGGGTGTGGGGGTGTGTGGGGGACTGTGGGTGTTTGGGGGCTGTGGGTGTGTGGGTGTGGGACTGTGGGTGTGTGTGTGTGTGGGTGTGTGTGTGTGGGGGTGTGTGGGACTGTGGTGTGTGGGGATGTGTGGGGGGCTGTGGGTGTTTGGGGGCTGTGGGTGTGTGGGACTATGTGTGTGTGGGTGTGTGTGACTGTGGGTGTGTGGGGCTGTGTGTGTGGGTCTGTGGGTGTGTGGGTATGTGGGACTGTGGGGGTGTGTGGGGGACTGTGGGTGTTTGGGGGCTGTGGGTGTGTGGGACTATGTGTGTGGAGGTGTGTGGGACTGTGGGTATGTGGGACTGTGGGTGTGTGGGTGTGGGGCTGTAGGTGTGTGGGTGTGTGGGACTGTGAGTGTGTGGGGCTGTGTGTGTGTGTGTGTGTGGGTGTGTGTGTATGTCTGTGTGTGGGGGAGGGTGGGTGTGTGGGTGTGTGGGTGTGTGGGTGTGTGGGTGTATGGGGTTGTGGGTGTGTGGGGCTGTGGGTGTGTGGGGGCTGTGGGACTGTGCGCATATGCGGATGTATACTTTCTCCCTGTATGACTACAAGATCAGCTGGGAGACACACTGACCTAGAGGAAGCTAGACATGCTCAAATTAATTAAGGTTGGGCCACCTAATTGGGCCATCCTCAGCATCTTGCACGCTGGTGCACTCTGCCCTGGAGCTTGTTTGCTGACTTACTTAGGATGATGAAGGGAATTTGTATCCACTCCAGACAAGGGAAATAATGGACGAGAGGAACATTCCTATCCAATTGTGGAATTGAGATTATTATGAGAGCAGCTGCCCACAGAAGAACCTCTCTTCTACCCTGGGGCTTACTCCATCACGGCTATGACAAATAGAGTAGCAGCCAATAGAGTAGCTAACCCCTAGGTTAGCTCTTTGAGGATCATCGGGTAATGGCAGAATAAAACATCAATTAACCTCCTTAGTTATGTATTATCTGTGAAATTGAATATCCTTCCAAGGTTGTCCTGGTTTAGCCAGTGGACTTGAATCCCCTTCCGAAGAACCTAAAACAGACTTTGAAAACTGAGCACGCAGCTGCCAATGCCATTGTGTGTTCAGTGAAACAGGACACATCCCCAAACTTCAAGACACCTTTCCAGTTTGCATACCCGTGCCATTTTGTGGCTCTGTGCTACAGTTGGAAGCACAAATTTGGTCTATCCAGCAGCTGGCTGAGGCAGGCTGTGTGACTTAAAGATCACATAGCTTTTTGCTTATTATGGGTCCTTTTATTGTCTGTCTCGTTTTTATTAGAATTAACAGTTGAGCCAGCAAATGGCTCGGGTATGACATAAATGATTGTTGTTGTTTGTTCTGTTAAACATCAATCGGGAGAGTCACCATCAGTGTTCATCTTAGCCATAGCATCTCATTTGGAGCCTTCCTAAACCACTAAGTTTTTGAGTGATACCCACCCCTCCCCTTAACGGTGACAGTTTTATTGGTAGATAAGTGCCTTTTTATCACTCACATCAAATACCTGGAATGGGTCAGTTCAGCTCTAGAATCAGGGTAAAGTTCAGTCAACCCCATCACTTTGGAGGAATGAGAGGTAGACTCCTTGTGGAAACATGTGTAGAAGCGAGCGGCCGTATGTCACATGGGAGCCCAATGAAGAAGGATGTGTGAGGCAGACATGCACCTTAGTCAACCCTTATGTCTTGAGCATGGAAGGATGGTGTAGAGTACTTCATGTCCTTGGTGCTCTGATGACCCTGAACCAGACCCCACCTCCCAGTAGTACCACCCTGTCAACCAGATCTTCAGTTACAACTTAGTAATAGCAAATGGTTATATATTATGATGAGGTTATTACTTTTTTTTCAGAGATGTGAGCAGTCTGAAGGGTTGTCTGGGATATCTGCCCGATATTTCAAACATGAGCCATGAGGAGGTCAGGAATATGAAATATGTCCTATGTGCTAGGACGTGTTGTTAATTCTGCATGGTTTTGTTGCTGCCAATAGGACTACAGCCTGGGGAGCTGACCATTCCATAGAAGGGAGAGATATAATGTCCTTACTCATAATTTTTTCTCTTGGGTGGCTTCACTGAGTTTCTAAATGAAGGAACTCTGACACAGTCTTAATTCAAGACTTCACACAGGAGATAGGTCAGCTACTATCACAATCCTGCTGCATAGCCAACTTCACCTGTCAGCAGGTGGGCTGATGGCTGACTTATTGGGATGAATTTCCGTGGATTGGCTCCCAGCTGAAAATGAAGAGCAAATTTGTACCATGTGTCTTTGGTCCTCTGGGTTCATGCTCTTGACAGGGCACGTAAAGATGAATCTGAGGAATGAACCCAGCCATCTGTGCACACTGTAGATCTTTGCCTACATCATGACATGGCAAAGGCCAACCCTGACAGCAATTGGCAGATGAGCAGCTGGGCATGACAGGGCACACCTGTAATCCCCTACACTGTTGAGGCTGAGAAAATTGCAAGTTTGAAGCCAGCCTTAACTACACAGTGAGACTCACTCTAAAATCAACCAACCAACCAACCAACCAATCAATAATCTAAACGCCTACCAGGTGAGGCTCCCTTGCAGAAATCAATAGTCATATGACAAGGGACTTACTTGCAAGTGTGTGTGTGTGTGTGTGTGTGTGTGTGTGTGTGTGTGTGTGTGTGTGTGTGTGTGGAGGGGAGGTGTGATTATGGACAATAACACAAACTCCAAAGATCACTTTCCTCATTGTTTGATCAGTGGAGAATGGCTCAAAGGTGTTCTGTAGCCAGGGAAATCCAAGTCAAGCATCTCTCTGTCTGCACACTGCACGATGTGTAACTGCAGAGCCTGCACTTCTGGCGTGATGTTGAGGAAGAACAAAACTATCATTTCTAGGACATGGGCCAAAAGTTCTTTAGGATTATACATTAAACGCTAAGCTGTCACCTTAAATATTATTCAGGGCAAGAATGGAGAAGAGACTTTTAAGGAAGGGAAATGCAGAGAAGTAGAAATAACACACAGGGGAATGGTGTAAGAGAATATAGGGGCAGTAGTGGTGGTTCCAATATTCCTGCCCCATTGAGAAGTGAGCGTAAAACCTCCTTTCTACTTGAAAAAGAAACAAAGTGGACCTGTTTCCGTTGCTTGATGCGCTGGGTGGATCATTGTTTCCTAACATCCATCCACAGGCATGGTGGCAACTGCAAATGTGACAATGCAACACAGGGCTTCTGTCCCAGCTCACACCCAGGCAAATGGCTCCCGTTCCCATGGAGAGGAGGTCAATAGCCATGCATAAATCTGATACAGAACACTCAAGGCTGAAATGTATCACCCATCAGTATGAGGTCAGCGAGTGTTAATTCTGACTCATGAATAAATGATGTGAAACCTATTGAGAATTCAAATATGTCTTAAGTCGATAAAAAATATTTGGCCATAATAAACAGTGGGTGATCTTAGCAAGTCAGGTAAGAAGAACAGTATCTGAAGAAAGTAAAGCATGAATATATGCTTGGGGCTTGAGATGGAGGCAGAGGTTTCATGCTCTACACAGGGGCTTCTCTGGCTCACTTCCCTCTCTCCTTTGACCCCGCTGGGTTGTGAGGTATGACACGGCTTTCAGGGCCAATTCCCCTCTAAATATCTTTTTTTTATCCATTCTAGTTTCCCTGGTCTCAGAGACCCTCACTGTTCAGGCAGGGATAGGTGCATCTGGCTGCCATTAAAGTCATGTTTCCTTTTCAAATGCTATGCCATTGCAAGCATATTCATTCTCCTGACTCTGTTTCTGGGGCTCATGATATGCTGACAATGTGACCCTTTGGTGATAATCACAAGCATGGGGTACTCAGGGGTGGGCTGGGCATGGATGGGGCAGTTTGAGTCCTGTTGGTCACCAGCTTCTTGTTGAGTTCCGAGGCCTGGTGGAAACAGCCACCTAGGCTTGCTGGCTGGCTACACAACACTACTAGTCTAGTCTCTGTTGGATTCTGAACACTACTCAGCATTTTGCTTTGGGTTTTTGCCCAGTTTTGTTTCTAAACATAGAATTGAACTATTTGTCTTAATAATAAAAATCTCCTTTGTATAATGTTCAGAAATCACAAAATATTATTAAGCATGAAAACTAAGAGGTCCTGACCCGACCTGAGAAGAAGTTATGCTTTCATACGTTGGCATATTTTCACCAGCTGCTAGATTTCTCCTGTGAACTCGGCAAATGTTACCATCTTTCATTGGTTAACTTTCCCTGTAGCTGCCATTCTAGAGCCAAACGTCTGTCACCCACTTCAGTTCATGTCTGCATAGTTCAGTCCTAGTGCCATAGCATATTACAGCTGACTGGGTAGCTTATAAATAACAGGCATGCCTTACAGTTTGTGAGGTATGTGCAAAGCCAACACAGTACAGTTTCTGTGTGGTTCACACCTCTATTCCCAGAACTCCTTGGGAGGCTGAGGCAGGAGAATCACTGAAAGCCTGAGTCCAGCTGGCCTAACAATGATTTCCAGGGCAACCTGGGCTTCATAGAGTAGTGAGACTATATTTTAAATATAAGACAAAATATACAAGTAAGCAAGATGACATGGACATTGCACCTTTATGTAGTGGAGGGCGGAGAGAGGGAAGGGGTTGCTGTGTTCTCACAGGACATCAGAGACAGACAGAAGATAAAAATTAGCTGGCCTGTTCCCGATAGCCTTTCTCCTAATCCCATTTCTGAGGGTAGGGATGGGAAGGACTCCTGTATTCAAGCTGCAACAATGCTTTTCATATTACCAGACTGCTCAACTTCTTGTTCCACTAGCGAGATTTGGAGACAGAAACGGTAGTCGCCAACACCTGCCTGACACACAGAGCCTCTGCGCCTTCCCTTCATCGTCACCTTCCCCACTCTGTCGTTTTGGTTTTGGGTTTTCCACTCTCTGCACCTCCCCCTTTGCAGCTCCAGCTAACCACAAGTGAGGACAGCCCTGATTTCCACGATTCTCGGCCCTTCTTCAGTTTGCGCCGTGCCATTGGGCATCTGCAGGTGGTAATGCTGTAGATGCTCATCTTACAAGGTCCCCATGACCTATTGCACACACCAAGCTTCGGGCTGCTCTCCATTTTACATTCTCACCCACACACTGCCTTCTGAGAGCCTCGCTGCCTGGAGATTCTGCCGATGCCCTCTGCTTCTTCTCAGCTTTTTTACGGATGAGTCACCACCGTGTGTGCCCTTCTTACAGATGGGGAGGTGTTTTCCACGCGCTCTCCTTGGTTATTCCATTGGCTTCAAGACGTCTACCTGTTTAATTTTATACTTCCTATTGTTTTCTCCCAACTTCACCGTAACTACTTCTCGCTGCCTCGATGCCCAGGCTCCTCAAATGCCTCTCCCAAACAGAACACTCTTGTGCTGTGCTGTTATTCAGACCTACGAAGGGAAGGCTATTTTGACACATTCTGCAGCCTGGATATATACCAAGTGAACTAAGCCAGGCAGACCGCTACTGGAATAGTCTGAGGTCACAGAGAGAGGTGTATTGTTGACCTTTGGGGGCTTGGAGGCTGGATAAGGTGAGAGTTCTGTGGTGGATGATGGTCATGGGTGAGCAGTAAAGTCAAGTTGCTTATTGCCACTGACTTGTGAAGTGAAGGATGGTTATGGGTTGACAAATACTGTCTGTATTTTACTGCAGTCGAAAATAGAATCCAGCATGTTTTTTTTTTTTTTTTTTTTTTTTCTCCTCTCTGCTGTGCCCACTATCTGACGAGAATGGCCTAGAAGGAGTCTATGTTTTGAGTAAGCCTTTGGCTAGTAAAGGCGTAACCACTTGGCTTCTGGCAGAGGCTGCACAATTGGTTCCGTCCACACAGTCCCAGCCCCTGCCTTTCCTTGGAGCCTACAGTTTCTGCCATAGTGGGCTATCCTTTCATCTTTGCTAGTTTGCACTGCAGGCTGTATCTAGGACTGTCTACTCAAACTGAAATGCAGAACGCTTATCTTTTGTGCATGCACTTCTTATTACAAATGGATGAATAGCTTTCTCCTACTTTGAGTAGAAAATTTATGGAAATAGGATCAGAATACAAGAAACACTCAAAATGTACTACAGACTAAGTACCAAAGCTAAAACCCATGAAACAGAAAAAAAAGAAAAAGAAAAAGAAAAAAGAGAAAAAAACACTGCCCCCACCCCCACCCCCAGCCACCCAGAACTAAATATCCCTATCTTGGGCCAAGCACACATTCTTAGATGAGTTCAAAGCCCAAGTGAGAAAAGGAAATGATTATTTCGATGTCATCGAAATGTACAACTTCAAACTGTCTGACATACAGTTTATGAGCAGGGAGAGAATATTTGCAGTGCACATAATTGACAAGTGAATTGCATGTAGACTCCACATACAAACTAGCACATACAATCTAATAATAAGCACAAAAGCAGACTATAAGAAATACGGTCAATGGCTCTGAATAGACTTTTCTCCATAGAAATGCTATGAATAGCTAAGCAAAACAGCATCATTAGATATGGAAATTCGAAATGACAGTGAGACATTGTTTCATTGCCACTAGGATGTCCCCAACAAAAACAGAACAACTAGGCACACACTAAAATAAAAAACAAACAAACCAAGAAAAAAAAAAAAAAAAACCCAAAACTGAATGCTGGCTGGCCATGTGTGGGTGCATATCTCATATGTTGTATAGCGAATGTAATGTCTACAGCTTCTTTGGAAATAATGTGGGGGTTTGCAGTACTTCCCATCTGACCAACGATTCTGCTCCTAGGGACACTGTGAGGGAAAGGTACATCTATTCATAGACAGGTACAGGAACAATGGGGGAAAACCATGTCTTTCTCACAAGCTGCTTTCTCCATGCTGTGGAATAAACAGTAGTAGTCTCCTCCCCGACTTGCTTTCATTTTCCAGGCAGCATCTTGTTATGCAGTCCAGTCAGACTCCAAACTCGTGGTCCTCTTCCCTCAGCTTCTGGGTATAAGGATTATGTATGCCACCACACCCACACCGGGCACCAAAGTCATAAATTTTGACCTCAAAAGGAATGAGACAGTGACTCGTGTTACGATGCAGATACATTTCAAAACCACTAACGTAAGTGCAACAGATCAGGGACAGTATGCCAAGTGTAGTGTGGCTCCACTCACCTGGAATAGAGCCTAGCAGTGGTTTAATTCCACATGTAGGTCCCATGAAGAGCCTAGCATTTCTCCCGGGCATGTTCGCCTCTGGCTGCTGCCACCCGCCTTCTCTTGGTCTGTGGCAGCATGCTTACATGAGCCTGCCGGGGAAACTGAAACCAGAGGTACTTGTGACGTCACAGCCTCAGTGGCCGGAAGCTTGAGAAAGTCCAAAACAGGAGTGCTGGCAACATCGATTGCATGCAGTAACCACGAGGAAAAGGCTGCTCAAGGCCTCCCTAACGCTTCTTGCTTTCCGGCAACTTTCCATAGTCTTTGCCCGTAGAAGCATCACCTGCTTCTTTTCAAGGCTCTATCTCCAGCATGCAGGCCTCTTCTAAACTTCGCCCTATCTAAAGGCACCACTTACCTTGGGTAAGTCATCTCCAGGAAGCCTTCATCAGTAACGAAGATCATATTGTTTGGGGTATTAAGCTTCTGTCACATCATTCTTGTTCCCCTGTATACTATAAAGGAAGTGGAAGAATCCATGGTAAAAAAAATCCCCCCAAACCTTTTTTGTTCTTTCCCCCAAGACGGGGCTTTGGCTGATGCCCGTGAGGGCTACTACAGCATGTGCTATAGTAATTGGCTGCTGTCCCGGAGGACTCAGGCTTGCCTCGTGGACATGCTCATTGCTGGCTGCCCTCTGTCATCCTGCATCATTTGCAGTTCTGTCTCGAGCACTGCAGAGTACTCTGACTCCTCTGCTTCAAGGTGAAAACTGAGACTCCTCTATGCCAGAATGGCTGCATGGAGCAAGATCTTATGGGTCAGGCGAGTTTCTTTTCATAGTAGCCCTGTTAGTTTGTTTGGGAACCAAGTTCATAACAGATAATCCAGAAGAGGCTTGATATTGGGGATGACATTCAAGGGCTGTTTGTAGTAAGACAAGGCAGTTGGCAAGGTAAGGGTGGTTTGTGAATGCCTAAGCATGGCCCATCCTGAAGAAGAATATAAAAGCCCAGAGACACTCAGGCTTCTATTAGGTGCAATAGAAAAAACCACCAGCTTGAAATTAGTGTGGACCAGCCAGAGCCTGAGGTAACGTAGTGGCCAGGAAGTAAGTGTAGCTGCATAGGAAGCAGAAGAGATGAGCTCTGGCAGTGATATGTTCTGTGAAAGACCATCTGCAGATGTAGGACAATCATTGGGGTAGGACTTTACCTTTCACAGTCTCAGAAGCACCTGGGAATTTCTGGACATCGAGGGCATGCAGAGAGCTATATTACATTCTTATGCTCCCAGTCCATTTGTAATATGTTCTACAGTATTTCAAGGCTGGGTCCACAAGGACTAGGTATTTCCCTAACAAGATAGACTGAGCAATGAACAAGTCAGCTGCATGAAAGTGGAGGCATCTCCTGTGTATGGGTGCAAAAACAAACAAACAAACAAATAAATAAATAAATAAATCCACTCCAGAAAAGCTGGGTCGTGGGTTCAAAGGGTGTACTATACAAAATTCCAAATACCTGAGGACTATAGTGAATTCTTCTACAGATCCAATATTTGTAAAATGAATGGCAAACAAATGAGCTGAATGAGGCCAGTCACGAATAAATGGATCTTTTAAATAAATACCTGTCTATTGACTAACTGCTAATATTTCTTGAAAATTACACGTAATACTTAAAAACCTGTACCAATGCATTAATCTGTCATTGCCAGGATGCTGGTGTGTATAAGCATACCTATGTGTGTGTGTAGTGTATGTATGTGCATATAGGTGTAGAACATCAGACTTTTTCAGTGTGAGGACTGTAGCTGCAAGTGCCTTTTCTATCTGTCACTGTGTGATAATCACTGGAAGTGTGTGTGTGTGTGTGTGTGTGTGTGTGTGTGTGTGTATACCACATGGTCTAATGTGCATATAACACGCTTATACATACAGTCACTGTATTACATTCATGAATGCAACTGACCATGGACTGAATATATTTGGGATGCACTGCAGCTGTATGGTATGTGTGAAACCTTCTTCTTGATTGTTACTATTTACACATTATACTATAACCATTCTGCAAAACACTTACATTGCATTGGAGATTATAAGTAATCCAAATACGAATCTATAACATGGAGGATGGGCACAGTCTATTCATGAGTTTAACTTAATGGAAGAGACTTGGTCACAGATTTTGCTATCTGCAGAAGCTGTGTACCCTAGATCCATCTCCCTAGATACCAAGGAATGTGTGTTTGTGTGTGTGTACACGCATATGTATTTCTGTACTTATTTCTTCTGTCCTTTATCCTCGATGCCACTTAATTATCGCAGGACACTCTCCAGATGCGTATGTGTTCTACGCTTAGCTGTCCTGATTTACAGACAGATAGGAAACCAAATGGCATACCTGGTAGTCTAGTGTTAGCCACACCTGGCGGTGCTGATGATGTTGACCAGAGGCAACAGTGACTTTCCCATCAAGTTTATCAGCTGGAGTCACGAACGGCTATAGAGCAAACTACAATTCTTCAAGCCTTAATTTTCCCAGGAATTCATATTCACAACAATGCTGACCCTATATTTCAGTGTCCTCGGCTTGGACCTCAACTATAGCAGTCAGTTCTATCCCCTGTGTTCTCACACACACGTAAACATTCTCTCTTTGATCTGACAAGTCCCAGAAGAACAACATCCTTAAAAAATGAAACAAAGACACAGGGTCACTGGAACAAGGCACCCAGTTGCTCCAGCTTTGTCAAGCCCAGCATGCCGTAATTAAGTTCTATATGTCTCTCTAGGCTGTTGCCATGCACTGAAAGGCACAATCAGATCTTTGCAAGCACTTGTAACTGAAGGTGCACTTAGTAAGGAACTCGAAGCCTGGAACAGAGTCTCTAGATGTTTGCAGATGCCTGCCATTCAACATTGTTGAGCTCAGCCTGTCTCCCCTGGCTTTCTTAGGATGGAGACTTGGAGTGACAGCATAGTAGGAAACAGAAAAACTATTTGCTGCTTCATGAAATCACCACACTTAGGCATTTTACATGACAAAAGTGATCGTAAAGCAAGTGGATCACAACTCAGTTAATTCTCAGCTTTAAATTATATAGCCAGTGAGATTGCACGCACACACATGCACACACGTGCACACACTCATACACTACATTATGGTCAAGGTATCCGCTCCTCCAAATCCCACCAGACTCTTCCCACCTCTCTACCCACCAATTTTTCACATACCTTTTCTTTTTCTCTCTCGTTCAGAAAGCAAACAAGCAGAGATCCAAATAGGAATTTAAAAAATAAAATAAAAACAAAAGAAACACACACAGGCAAAATTCATAAAAATACAAAATCAGGAACTATAACACAAGCAAAAGTCTAGTGAGACAAATAAATGCCTAAACAAAGCAACGTGAGGCAGAGAGTCTAGGAAAAGGCCATTGTGTTCATTTTGTGCTATCTGTCTATTGCTGGGCACCCTTAAGTGTGGTTTATATACCTAGTGAGACTCTCATGGAGAACACTGGCTTACTTTTCAATCAAGTTAAGGGGGGGACTGCGTATACTTCCCATTCTTGTTACTGGGACACCATCTGGCTTTAAACTGTGCACACCCTGTGCATGCTGCCATAGTTTCTATGAGTTTGTATGCCCATCAGTCCTGATGTGCCAGAAAGACACTGTCTCCTTGGAATAATCCATCCACTCTGCCTCTTATGGTCTTCCTGCATTATTTTCTACACAGCTCCCTGAGTTCTGAGGAGAGGGGCTTGACAAAGACATATCACTGGTAAATTATAATTCTGATCAACACAACATCTAATTAATTGTCATGTTTGCTTATCCTATAGTCTGATACAGCTTGCACAACTCAAATTCACGAGAAGGAAGGAAATGTACCTATCAGCTGTGCAGCCATCCCACAGTAGCTGAATCCTCATTGTGGGGGTCTCTACAAAGGCAAGAGGAACACAAAGGACACTTGGAATTAATTGTTCTCACACTAAAAATAGTCGAGCTACTATGCTTCTTGAGGCAGCTCGCATATGGAAAACCTGTGTTTTAATATCCACCATTACTCACAAAATCAAGAAAATATACAATTAACTCGATTGTTGGTGCTGTAACAAGCACCTTGTGAATAGAAACCCTTTGCTACTTTAAATCACCATCTGGGTGCTACAAGCAAGCTGCTTTTAGTGGCCTTGAGTCAGCTTGGCTGGGCCACAGCTGTATGTCAGAACTCCCTTGGACTCGCCACACTATGGATAACATCAGATATTATATTTACATTTAATGGTTGCCTGACTCCCAACTGAGACGTGCCCAAGCTGTACAAAAACAGTGCTCTTTCTTATGAGTTTTAAATAGTTCTTGTTTGTTTACCGTCACCCAGCCCAAAATATGGGCATTTCTCCAGTCAGGGCCCTCCATTCATGACTCTTGCTGGCCTTTTCTTCCTGCGTGGTTAACCTTCCATCAGCAGGTGTGATGTGTACCAGCATCAGTACTGAACCAGAGTAAGTAACTCAAAACATCTGTTTACATTCACCGGGCGTAAGTATTAGAGGAATTAAAATAAGCCAAACTGTCACTCATGAGCTTAAGGAAAACTGAACACAGAGACTCCTGAGTATCCCGAGCACAATGATTTTCTTTGTGAATAGAAGAAAACACCACCATCTGAATACTCTATCCCATACAAAATGTCTTAATTTTCCTGCAACAGCTGATTGTTCTAAAGCTGCCAGCACATGTTGGGTTGTTGATCATGGCTGCTTATAGCTTTGACCACTAGGATGAGGCAGGTGCCTCATCTGGGTGGCTTTTCAGTCAGCTGCAGGAAGCTGAGGACTTGTGATGCTGGAGCCATGTCCCATGTCTAAGGGCAAAGCCGGAGTTAATGCTTTGGTTGTGACCCACCTGAAGCAATTTGCAGCAAGTGTTCACAACCAGTGGAGTACCGGAAGTGGTGGGGGTTGCCTCACTCACCAGAACAGACTGTCCTCAAACCATGACTGAGCTTGGTAGGAAGTGTCCATATGTCTGCACTTCAGCACACAATTGCATGCTTTCTGAATATGGAGTGTTGGTTTTAGGAAATAGAGTTCCCTGATTTTGATGGGGCTAAAGGTTTAAAACAAAATATGGATGAACGGTATGAGGTGGGAATGTGCTTCTGACCCAGTGCCGCTAGAATGGACGTCATGTGTTAGGAAAGAGAAGGTGGAGGTGCTAAGACTACTCAGAAATAGAGCTGTCCTCGACAAGATGGGGAAGGGAAGGAAGGGTAGAATTAAAAAGCTCTCTGGTTTCCACTTCGAAATAAGAGTCACTGCTGTGAGTTTTGATAAACATCTTGGGATTTCTTGAGTTTGCCATGGCTGAGAGAACGCAGGAGTAGAGGGAGACACATGCCAGGTAGAGATGGGAGGAGGCAGACATGGGAATGTCTCCAGCCCCCACACCTTCCAACTGCTAGTGGAGCCCAGAGGCAAAAACAATGACTCTGTAGAGCTGAGCGGGAGAATCAAGAAGGATCTGTTTTTATCTCTGCTGTCTCTGGCAGAGCTGATTCAGTTGAGGACAAATGCATATCATTACTGCATATCATTTCAGCAGCATCAGGCTGGAGACAGAAGCGACCCCTAGGTGGGCTGCTGAGATATGAAAAAATTCCATGTCTCCTGTGTGTGACTGAGTACAGATCCTCTGAAAAAACAAAACAAACAAACAAAAACCCTTTGGAAACGTTAAATTAATTAAGATTTGCACCAGTTAAGTGTATCAGGAATCATCCAAGGAGCCATGAGAAAGGATGCAAATTTGAACAGAACGTAGGGTATGGACACATTCCAAGGTGCACCTGGAATGGCATTTGCCTCTGTGGGTGTAGGTTCCCAGGCACCTACAGGAGACGTGAGAACCAGGGACTCCACCATGAAGAGTTGGGTCTTCACAAAACTGTACACAATGGCTATGCAGAAAGGGGTGTTGTAAAACATTGGTTCCACCACTGCTAACAGTGTTAACAAGGAAATGCTTCTGTCTTTTCCAGGCAGCAGGTGGCCAAGAAGACATCTGCCCTGAGAATTTATATCCCATGCCAGCACTCATGTGAATCTGAGGTTTGACTTTAGCCAAGAGAAAAATTGTCACTGGAAGTGATCCAAAGCTGCCAACCAGTATGAATGTTTGAGTGAAAGCATAGAGGGACTTCTGAAGGGACACATGGGATACCTAAGTTACAAGGAATTTCTTCTCACTTGCTCAGCAGATCTTTATGCAATTCCCCATCTGTGCTGGGCACTGTCCAATGTGCTGAGTATATGTCTGTGAACCAGAGAAATGGGCCTTCCTGCCTACATGCAGCTGAAGCAGTAGCTAGGGAGAAAGGAAAACAGAAAACAGATGGGTAGGTGCAGGGGGTGAATCCTGCATACTTGGGAAAGCTGTTTGAAAAGGAGATCTGAGCAAACACTGGACTAAGGAAGTCAGCCAGAAGGGGAAAAAATGCAAAGACTCTGAGTGAGTAGGTTTGTATGGCTTGTTGAGGAGTCGCTGCTAGAATCAGCGAAGTTTACAACATCAAGGTATGGCATCAGAGATTTAGCAATCAGGTATGCCAGAGCCTAGTTGGACCACTGTGCAGTTTTGAACTCAAGAATAAATGATGTGATAGGTTCTCAATAAATTGCTCAGACTGCTCTACTGGGAAAGGGAGTATGGGGAAGAGCAAGAGAAAGTTCCATTTAGTAGTCTGCTAGCGTAGGGAGGGCAAAAAAGGCAAGCTTAGGCTTGATCTCTAGCAGTGTCAGGGTAACTAGTAGTGGGTCTTTTATCAAGGAAGAGAGATGCTTTCTCTCTCATTCCATCCCATCTCAATTGTGGAAGTATTTTTGCCTCCTGTGCAAATTCACACCAGACCCAAATAGACCCAGAATGAACTGAATATTTAAACAAGGAAGTAATCAAAATCAAGGAACAGCACCCAGGGTGGAGGGTGCTCTGTTCTGAACATTGACCTCAAGGCTGTCTCTAGTATCTGAACTTAGAGTCTTTGTCTCCCATTTCTCTTCCTCTTGTCCATCTCCTGGAGATATTAGAGATGGTCACTTTCTTAGAATGGAAGGATTCTTCTTAGAAGCCATTCTTACTCACAATTCACTCTGTTACAATTAGAGGCTTTAGATAAAAGGCTTTGAATAAAAGTACAACTACCCCCCAAAGCTGAGAAGTGTACTAGAACATTCATGTTCCTGGTGGGAAGGTTTATGGAAGATGATATGAGCCTGCCAAACTGGTATTTATATCATAAGATTTCTGGCCAAGCAGATCCCTCAGCTCTTGAGCCCCCCAAATAAACATACAGACACATTAGTTATACAACTATTGGCCAGAGTGACTAGTGTTTCTTATTGGCTAGCTCTGTCTTAATTATTAACCCATAACTTCTAATCCATGTGCTTCCACGTGGTCTTTGCTTACCAAACCTGCAACCACTCCTTTGCCTGCTACAAGATGATGGCCGGCTTAGGATATCTGCAGAGAAGAAAATGATTTCCTGTTTGTCCCTGTTTATATACCGATTCTGCCCAACTATGTTACTTCCTGCCTGTCTGTACAGACCTCCAGACCTCTATGGTTAGCTAGTGGCAGTTTCTGCCCAGCTACCTTACTTCCTGGGATCACATGACTCCTCTCTGCCTACACTTCCCAGAATTCTTCCTTGTCTCTCAGTCCTATCTATCATCCTGCCTGGCCAATCATCGTTTTATTCATCAACCAATAAGACAAACACATACACAGAAGAACATTCCCAGTCGGGTATTTTGTTTTTACTAGAGCTTGTCTTTCCTATTACCTATTCCGTTTCACCATCTCACACTCAACCACAAGTCCTCTTACTTATCCCCACAGCATTCTAAACCTCATTGTTTTTACTCTAACATTCGTTTTAGCCGTTACAGACCCAGGGTAGATCTCTAATCTAGAGGGGGCAGAATTTCAAATGGCTTGCTACAAAAAGTGATGGGTGGGTGAGTTTTGCATCCCTGGGGATTGGGTTTTGAACTCCTGTAAGTTCGGAAAGCTACTGTGTGAATTTAGAAACCTGTCCTGGAGGTAGAACTAGAAGTGTCTGACACATGTTGAGTTGATTATGGAGTTTAAATTTGTGTGGAGATCTAAAATAGGAATTTTGAAATTCAACTGGGCTTCAAAGCAATCAATTTATAAACAATCCTTCAGGAACTGGGCAGAGAAAGAGACGGATCAATGTTTCATAGAGAGAGGGGCTAGATGACATTAGAGATGGAAGAATCCAAGAACCTCAAACATTAAGAATAAAAGGAAGACATAGATGTTAGTGAGGAAGATGTGCCCATTAAATAGGAAAGGGATGGAGAGACCATGTCAGAGATCCTAGATTCTGCTAGATTTGTAAGTCTGTGAACTGATTTTCTTCCACTTCTTTATAAGCATCAGTGCATGTTGTCTGCTTTCCTGTAGCTCAGAGATACATAATTTTAAACAATGCTTGGTTAAGTAAATGTAAAGTTGTAAACTTTATAACTCACAAAGCCTAAGTCACACCCTTCACTGTTTAAAAATGTGCCACTCAACTGCATGACCAGAGTCTACGGGTGTTATGCTCAGTCAGATAAGCAGAGGTGTAGGTCACAGAGCTTCGTAAGAGCTGTGTGGTCTTAACAGAGAGAAGTCACTCCTCACTCTTGAGCTGCAACAACTTTGCCCCATTACTGAAGAAGAAAGTGACTTAGGTTATGTAAGTTTAAAAGCAACTGCCTAAGCATTATGACCATTTTCCACAGCCAGTTCTTGTGTACCTTTGGATGGGTAAAATAATTTAAGAGTCATTGCATTTCATTAGGAAAGCATATTAAAGTAATTGCTGTATGATAAACCTATGATAAAACACACATTCATATATGTCATAGGTTATCTATCTCTGTAGGTCTGCAACTCTATGTAATACAACTTTAATGACTACTGTTCAAATGAACTCATTTGAAAATAGAAGACATTATACAGTGGCTTCTATTTTACTAGCACATCCTAATAGTTCATTTATGCTGTGTTTTTATGGTATAGGAAGGTCTGTTGCCATGTAGAATATTGCACACTGGCTGTGCTGTATTTTTTGTTTGTTTCATACATCATATGACTGTGGTCTACATTAGACTCAGTGTGTTCTAGACACCCTAACTAAGCCTTCTCAAGGACAAAACATATTTACAGAATGACATCTCCCATCAATGCAGATTCTGAGAAACAGACTCTTATTATTAAAAGGCAGTTGTAGAGAGATATAAGGCAGAGAAAGAAGGAAAGGAAGGAAGAAAGAAAGGGAGGGAGGACTTCTCTGATCTTAGGTGGGACCATGTTTATCCATGGGAGAGGAACAATATGTGTGGATGGCCAGAATGCCTACAGAAGATGGGTGGCGGCCCCTTATAGGGATGGAAATAACTTCTGTACCAGGCAAAGGAATCTTCTGTGACCTGGAAGCACCTTAATTGTAAGGTCTGGTAGCATAAACTTGCTGAACCAGATGCAAATGTAGATGTCACAGTTGCAGGCACAAGTTTAAATTTGGTTTGGAGATTGCATTCTTTTTTCAGAGATAGTAAATGTTTTCTCCATTTCCTGTGTTAAGGATTCTAGTCAATTACTTAACTACACAATAATGAGCAATATTTCTACTTCCAAATATGCATCCTTGTCATTTTAAGGAGGCAAATGCCAAGAGATTGAGGACCAGCAAGAGGAAACTGTTGTTTAAATAGCTGGGCAGGGTTGTGTTATTTTGTTGCCAGTGTAGCTTCTACTTACATATTCTCAGGAGATTGTCAAAGGACAGTAACTTCCATACATGTACTTGGTTAGTGAGTGACGCACTTCGAGGAACTCAGCTTTCCATGCTCAATCATCTGGCCTTCTTCTCAGGATAGGGGAGGGAAGTGGTATCTGCCTTTCTTCCCCCCAGGTGAATGCCTACCAGTCCTAGCCCTGCTTCATGCACTGCAAAGCAACCATCTGGCTGCAAAACAGGGACCCTACTATGCTTGGTATCTCATACAGGGATCAATATACTTCTGGTGTTTTCTGAACATGAATTATCACTACTTGTAGTGAGTCCAGACAACTGCTTCAGTATACATACATACACATATACATACATATTTGAATGGGAAAGAAAAAACAAACCACACAATTTTTTTTTAATGACTTACAAATCTGTGGAAGTTATCTTTCTAATATTGATACTGGTCCATGAAGGCAATGTTAAGCAAGTGAAAGTGCCCATCATCTCTGTTTTAGCGTTTCATGTTGACTGAAATAAGGGATGGGGGAATACAGAGGAAGGAGGAGGGGGTAAGAAGAGGAGTGGGGGGATAAGAGAAAGGAGAGCTGAAAGAAAGTGAATAGAAGGACAAAATGGACGAGAGGGAGGGGAAAAGGAAGAAGACAGGGGGGAAGTGTAAAGGAGTAACACAAAGGAAGAAGGCATGAGAGGGAGGGAGGAGAAGACAGATATCATTCATTCATCAGATTATCAAGGTGCCCAGCAATTCCTAAAAGAACTGAGCCTTCTTCAAAAGGTTTTGTGTATAAGATTCTCTTCATGAAAGCTTCCTTGTTGTAAATTCAGTTCCTAAACCTTTATTTATGCTTGTCCTGTGATCTTCATGAAGCTTTGTATTACAGAGAGGTATCGATTTAAGATATGTGAAGATTGGATAAGTTGCCTTTTTTTTTTTTCAAGTTAAATAAATTTAGCAAAGCTCTCTTACATCCACCAGTATGCCCAAGAATGCTAATCCTCAGTGTCATGGGGAATGTTAGATGAAGATACATGTCGACTTTCCTCATTACTGCCCAAATGTAGCATCCAGTCTAAACTCCAGGGAAATAGTGGCTGCAGGAAACTGTGATGATACAAACAAGATATACAGGATGTTTTCTTAATATGGAGAATTCTCTGACATCCATAAGTCTGATGGTACTGAAGCTCAGAGGGGCTCAGCAGTGGTGGTCTTGCTGGCAATGGCAGGGTGCGGGTGGGAGACAAGAGTTTTATGCTTCTTGAAAAGTTCTTTACAAAGTCTTTACTCAAGTGGAGGTGGATTTCTTAACTTTAACACTGAAAAGGATTGGAGGCTGCACTAGTATGAAGTAGAGTTGAAGTTTAGTATGAGGGTAGTTTAACCTAGATTTAACTGTGGCAGCTATAAGAAAGAAATGTATGCAAACAGACACAAACCTGGGCACTTATCAAGAGACCCATGATAGTTCTTTTAGCCATATATACAACTTTAGTGGTGCTCCAATTGTATCTTGAAGAGTTGTTAAGAAATATTTTTCTTTTCCTCTTCTCCTTTCCTCTTCCAATAATTGAGATTATAGGATGGTACCCTTGTTGCCTTTGGCAAGATTGCAATCAGATAAGCCAAAACCATTGGTCTTAAGGTTTGTAAGAAGTTATTCTTTCTGGTCAGACTCCTTGAAAATTACAGGTTTTCATCTGGGAAGGAGAAATGTCATACTGGAAGGTGATATCCACTTAGTCCTTATTCATGATTCATTATTTTTAGCATTCTTGCTCAAAACAACTTTATATGAAAAGAGCATTGTCTGCATATAGGCAACTATCTTTGTTGATGTTAATTGTGCTGGTATTCTTGACTTAGCTCATGGGATCCTCAATCAGACTGTGATGAAGGTCTCTTCTTCCTCCTCCTCCTCCTCCTCTTCTCCCTCCTCTTGTCTCTTCTTAATTTTTCCTCTTTCTGTTATGCTTCAGTCTTGGTTGAGGATCATGCTCAACTCTTAGGTTCTAAGATGAATTACTCTCTCTGATGGAGCCCATCCAGGAATCCCAGGACAGTTACTTTCCCCCACACACCCCCCCCCCAGCAGTCTTCCTAGAGAGGATTTGGGGCTGAAGTGTTAGGATGGATGAGGAGAAAGTTGTCTGGTGCCATGTGCCAGGAAACAAATTTTCTGTACAGTAGCCTTCTGACTTTGTGGTGCCAGTCACACTGTTAAATTGAATCTGCAGCCTCACCAGAAGCCAAGGGGCAAGAGTAGATGAGTATGAGTTGGTGAGATTCCCGCACAGTTCTTGATGTCAATCAGGTCAGAGAAAGAATATTCTACACATGCTTGACTGACACAAACCACAGTCTAAAACCAAGTCCCATTCCATTACAGCCACAAGGGATGTGAATCTAAAATGCAAACCAGGGCTGCAGGATGGAGGCTATATAGGAGCGACCCTCTTCCATTTGTATCGACACTACACCATACCCCAAATGGAGAGCGCTTGATTTTCTAGACACACAGCCAAGCTCTGACCATCCCTGCAACTGAAACTACTTAGTGAACTCTGACCTTCACTTCCTGCTGCCAATACCGGGTTTAGATGTACTGACACCCCCCAGCCTACTATTGCTGAGAACTTGTGCCAGGAAGATAGCCTGTCTCTCTCCAGTGTGCTAATATAACTAGGCTGGCCATCCCTGGGCCTGCCATATGAAAAATGGACGGTGCTGGTCCTCATTCCCAACTCCTCTGATCTTTTCCTTCCAGAGCCCCATGCCTCTCCTGATCCCGTTTCCTGAGCCTGATGCCTGAACCAAACATTTCCCTCACTTTAATCAGTACCCATACCCTCCTACACTCTGTTCCTTCTTGGCCCCTGTGGTTTCTTACCCTATTCTTATCTGCTCTAGCAGGTGTTCCAGGAAGGGCCAAAGTGGAAAATGAATCAAAGTCATGGTTCCTTTTTTTTTTTTCTCTTCTTTTTCAGATGCTCTTGGTATCTCAGAGAGAGAGAGAGATCAGTGTGTTGAGTACCTGAAAAACTGGCCATATCCTCATGCAGGCCAGTCACCAGAAAAAAAAAAAATCCTTGAGAGACAGGGACATGGGCCTCTGTGAATTAACAAGGAATAGAGACTTTAATATATCACTACCACTAGACACATCAGCAGAACATTTACTTCCACCTTTGGAGTCTTCTTTTGCAGGCAGCAAAATTCCTTCCCTCTAGGGGCATCGGTTCTCAACCTTCCTAATGGTACAACTCTTTAATGTAGTTCTTCATGTTGTGGTGACCCCAACCATGAAACTTTTTGCTACTTCATATCTACAATTTTTGCTACTGTTATGGATAGTAATTTAAATGTCATGCACAATGTCTGATAAGCAATTCCCAAAAGGGGTCATGATCCATAGGATGAGAAACACTGTTTTATGAGCTCCTTCATCTGAAGATTGCTTGTAGTGGCCATCCATGGAGAAGGGTAGGTGTTAAACCCCTTCCTGTACCTGGGCTTCATCTGCAGACTGCTTTTAATGACCATCCATGGAGAAGGGTAGGTGTTAAACCCCTTCCTGTACCTGGCATTCTCACAGCAGGCTTCGAGAATGCGGCAGTGATGTCAGTAGCCATGGGAAGATGACCTGACCCATTACCTCTTCTTCAAAGCTTATGTCATACAACTTTCACAGAAGTCCCTTTCCAGGAATTTGCCCTTGGTTGTCTCTCTGGAAGTTGCTTCTTTCGTGTCCCCTCATGTTCAGTGTAGCACACCTTACACAAATTTCTCTTGAATTATAGATACATAAAAATCAGATTTCCTGAGTCTGGTGATAGCCAGCCCATTAGGGCCCTATTTCACCTAGCTCATCACCCACCCTCAACATTAATTATTACTTGGTAGTCGCTTAATAAATATTTTTTTTTCAATAAATAGGTCTTTCTGTAAATCTGAGAGTCTGATAAGAGAGCAGTGTCAACCCTAGTAATGGAGCTACATTATGTATTACATATTAGGTTGGTAATATGAGATTGGATATTTCTTTTATTTGGTGTGTAATGTTAACCCTCTGAGTCCTTCTTAGCTACCTGCAAGTCTCCCTGTGTGTCTTCCTTTTGGGGATGGGCTTGCCTGGCAATTCACTGAAAGATTCCATCCTCCTCAGCCACTCCTAACTTCATATACTAGGTGTCAGCTGAGTCTAACTTTACATAAAATAAAACATATATGACCGAAGAGATAGTGCATTTGGTCAAGCACTAAGAAAGCACAAGGACCTGAGTGTGAGCCTCTAAACCAATCTGAAGGTGAGTGTGGTATCAATTTTGAAATCTCCGTGCTCAGAAGACAGAGGATTTCTGAGGCTTATTAGCTCTCTAATCTAGTTGAATTGATGAGCCCTAGACCAATGAGAGACCTTGTATCACAATCCAAGGTTATCCTCTAGCCCTGCCACACTCCAGAAATCCAGCCACATCTTGTTTTATTGAAGTCTACAGCACTGTTTCCTAATCCTGCACAGCCAATATTTCTGTTTGGTTCTTGGAGCCTTATAGTCTTTGTTGGTTGCTGCAGACTGACTTGAAATTCGTATGATGGATTCTCCATTCTATCCATAGCTTCTTCTGTGTCTGGCTCATGACTCCACCTGGGAAAAATGGGCTGTTTGTCTGAAACCCTTGGAAGTAACACACTTTTAAACAGTTGTATTGTAGTGGAACAAGGGATGCCTGTAGTGATATATTATTTATGATTTATTAAAGCTTGCCTGAGGATTCACAAAGCAAAGTCATCATCAAGCTACAGAGATCAGGCAGTAGTGATACACACCTTTAATCCCAGCAGCCAGGAGCTAAGAGATGGTGGTACACACCTTTAATCCTAGGACTCAGGATTAAGAGGTAGACAGATCTCTGTTAGTCCAAGGCCACCCATATCTATACAAGATTGATCCAGTCCTAAAGAAAACTAGCTCACATGATGACCTTAGCACCTGGGATCACATGCCTTTAATCCAGCATAAGGAGGTATATAAGACAGGATCAAGGTCTCAGTATCAGGCCACAAGAAGGATAGATAGACATTTATTGTACAGCCACACTGAGGAGGAAGGCATAGATTCTCCAGCCACACTGAGAAGAGGTAGAAGTCTAAGGTTTAGTGAAAGCTTATAGAGACAGGATCAGCCTGTTTATCCTGAGGTAAAGGTAAGAGGTAGAGGTGTGGCTATCCTGCCTTGCTTTTCGGATCTTCAGCATGAAGATCTGTCTCTGGGTTTTTTGTTTATCAAGCAATATTTCGTGGACAACGTGGGGCACTACTTGAAGATGGAAGTTTCTGTCCTACCCAGTCCTGCAGCTGCTTAGTTCCAAATAAGCACACAGAGGCTTACACTAATTATAAACTATTTGGTCTATGGCTCTGGTTTCTTATTGGCTAGCTCTCTTTCTTAATTATTTACCCATTTTTATTAGTCTGTGTATCGCTACATGGTTTTGGCTTACCAGTGGTGTCTGAGCTTCTTGCTTTCTCAGCAGCTACATGGCATCTACCTGACTCTGCCTACTACCCCTCTCCATCCCACATGGCTAAATCCTGCCTGTCCACTGGCCAAAACAGCTTTATTCATCCTTCAATAACAGAAACATATATTCACAGCATATAGAAGGACATCCCCCATCAGCTGTCTTAGTGTTTATTTCCTGCAAAGAACGCCTCAGGACATGGCTCTCCACTCTCCATGACCTTTGCAAACAGCTGCTACCAACTTCACTCCCCTTTTATGTGCAGACATTTCTAGCTCCCTACCCATCAGGCCCATATGTTGCAGAGGAGACATCTCTAACTCCAAAAACAGTTCTCAATATTTCAGGGTGAGCTGGTGGAAGGGAACATAGTGCGGCTAGACTAAATCAGTTCTCAATCTAGACACTAAATCAGTGTCTATACTGAGACAAGATAGTAGAAATAATGACAGCACTTGTGTTGTATTTAAATACAAGAGAGGGTGAATGTGCACTGGGATGCTTGGTCACTAATCTCTGGGCTCCATCATGGGCAGCTAACAGCATCACTTCTCTGCAAAGTAATTCACTTTTTGCTGCTTCCCAATGGCACAAACTAATGGAGGGTGTCTTGGGTCATTTCATCCTCTACTCCGTGTTGTTCACTTTCTTTTCCCTTCTTCTTCCAATGTCTGCAAGGAGAAAGGAGCTATTGAGTAGTGTACCCATTGATGGATTTGTTACTCCATTACAAGGCTGAGCAAATTCAGTGATTTTCAAATTTAAGTAGGCTTTTCTTCTGGCTCCCTAAGCTCATCCTCCCAATTCAGATTGCTTTAGCAGACACCAAAGGCCAAACTGGGAGGTGCTGCTAAGGGTGTAGAGAGCAACACCACCCGAAATAAAACCTGATCCTGAGCCTTCAGACTGTGAATGACAGCTGGCTCCTGCAAAATGAGGCTTTTTCTCTTTCCTCATGGCAAACCGTGTGAAGCCTGTCTGAAGGGGGCTCTGTGGGGAGTGCTAGACTTCATGACTCAGGCACAGAGGAGCAGGTGGCAGTTAAAGAAAGAATCATGTGAAACTTGTCTGCTCTGTAAGCTTGGAGAGTTTTATGCAGAGAAGAGACCCTGAGTTGATAATGCTATCCATTTCCATGTTGCTGTGCTAACACAACGGCTCGTGTTTGGATTTATTACACATTTTCTCTTTCGCGAAAGTTCATGCAGACAGTGTGGAGGTCCATTATCCAGCAATTCTGGATCAGCACAGTGTCTGACATTTCAGAGCTTGCCAAGCCAGCATTCTACACCTGGTCCTCCTGTTTCCAAAGAGCAGGTGTCTTGTGGCACGACCTCTGCTCCTTTGCCTGTTGAGATTTTGGTTGTGTAACTTACCTCCTTCACTCACACGCTGCACTTAAGAGTGTAAGTGAAGTGCGCATTAGTTAGTTTTCTTGTGGCCACAACAAAATGCCTGACAAAGAAATGTACAGAAGGGAGGGTGTACTTTGGCTCACTGTTTGAGGATATGCTCTATTGTGGCAGAGAATCTTGAAGTAAAGGTCACATTGTGTCCACTGCTAAAACAAAGGGAGAGATGAATTCTTGTACTTGACTCCCTTTCTTCCTTTTGTTAGTTCTAAGACCCGACCTAGAGAGTAGTGACACACACATACAGGGTGTGCCTTTCCTTTTAACCTGACATAGAAACTCTACCACAGCCATACCCAGATGTTTGTCTCTTAGGTAATACAGATCCTGTCAAGTTGACCTTATTAACCATCACAACTCTACGCCATGTCAAGCTGAAGCTCTAGATCATTTTCAAGTCCCAGTTTTCCACCCCTTGTCAAAACCATCTTATAGTCAAAATGCATTTCATCTAACTTGAAAAGTCCCTATAGTCTTTAAGATTCCTGACACGTTTCAAAAGTGTATGTGTGTACGTTCCCACGAGCTTGGTTCAGCTGTCTCTACATTTCCCCTTCATGATCTTACCTCCCTTGCTCATTTACTCTCTCATCCCTCTCTTTGACTGGATTCCCGGAGCTCACCTTGGTACTTAGTTGTGGATCTCTTCACCTGGTTCCATCAATTACTAGAAGAAGGCTCTATGATGATAGTTGGGGTATGAGTCCATTCCCTTTAATGAAATGCAATGCTCAGTTTTAATGTAGGGGAAAGGGCTTGGTCTTCTCTTAATGGGCCAGGCTTTGTTGACTCCACATGGGAGCCCTTACCCTTTGGGAGGAATGGATTGGGAGATAGACCAGGGGGAGGTAATGGGTGACAGGAGGAAGGGTTGGAGGGAGAACTTTGGCTTGAATGCAAAATGAAGTCAAAATAAATAAATAAAAAGTATATTGCAGAGTCTCTTTCTGGGACTCAGGCACTTTCTTAACACTAAGTCTTTATAACATAAAATCAGACAATGGCACAGAATAAATGTTCTCTTTGCAAAACAGAGAAATGAGGACATAGCAAAGAATTATCAGACCTAAGCAGTACCCAAACCAAGAAGAGCAAATATGAAATCCTTCAGCTCAGTGTTTGGCATCTGGAGCTCCTAATGGAACCATCTGAGGTCCAAAGGACTTGAGTAGCCTCACCCTCCAGCTCTGCAATCCTGTAACATATATAACCTCTTCCTTAGGTCAGCTCTACTGCTTGCATCCAACAACCCTCAGCCAACATCCCACCCTATACTTTCCACTGAAACAACATGTGCTTTTCCTTTACAGCTCAAGCAATTGACCCCGACGCCCTGCTTCTATGGATTTGACTTCGATAGTCTTCTAGAAACTTGGTTTAAGCCTCCATCCCTGCTTTTGTTTTGTTTTGGGTTTTAGGTAGGGTCTCATTATGTAGTCCTGCTGCTTCACTGACCATGAACCCCCCCCCATAGAAACCAGACTAGCCCCAAATTCTCAAATGTCTACCTGCCTCTGCATCTCAAGTGCTAGAATTAGATGAGCACCGCCGTGTCTGGCTTTCATTCTTCCATTTCTTGTGTATGTATAAATAATACCACATGGACTACCTGCCAGGGCTGGTCTTGTCTTGAGATGTAACCTGGCCTGCTTGGCCCACAGTTTATTTGCCTCTTTTGGCCCTTTATACTGACACAGGGGCACACTTCCATAGGTGGCTATTTTTGAACAGGGAAGCCTTCAGGAGCTTTCTCAGTTTAGACTCTCCCCTTTTGATGAATTTTGACTTTCACATGAGATATTCTTCAATGTGTGGAGTTCTGTCCTCAAGAGTACCTTTCCAGCTGTCCCAGTGCAGAGAAGGCAGCTAGCTGGTCCATGGTGGGGCTCATCTCCTTAACAGCAACTGTTTTCTCCTCGTTCTTCTTGTCTGAAACTTCAAAGTCCTCCCTGCCAGAGGGCACACCTTTCTTATCATTTTGTTTCACTAGTTGCTATCGTTCATTGCGCACCTGAAAAAGAATAGTGAGCAGTGGATGACTCAGCCTGAATGCTGAGTCCACCAAGCCATTGATCCATTACTTTGTATTCAACTTCACTCGAGCTTGACACAATGGCTGAGAACATTCATATTCTTTGCCAGAGTATAACCTAAATGGCCCCTGGCCCAGTTCTTAGTAGAGTCTGTATTCCCCTGTGAATCCTCTTGAGCTCATCCTCTACTCTCTCAGAATCCCCATCAGAATGGGTCACTCACTTCTGTTTATAGTTTTCTAAGGGTTTTCTAGCTCAGTGTTCCAAGTTCCCGCATTCTTCCCACAGACCAGATCCAAAGATTTACAAACCACCTGATCAGGTTCATAAGAGCCCAACTTCTTTTTTGTGTTGAAACATAATATTTGTATTAGTTTGCTGAGCATTTCATACCTGCAAACAATGTATTTTGATTTGTTCATATTCTTATCTCCTCCAGTGTCTTTGCAAATCTGTGCCTTTTTAAAAATAACCCCATGAGTTCAATTTGTCCTTTCTGTAGACTAATGAAGGTGAGTATGACCACTAGAGTGTGGGCCACTTAACAAAAACATACTATTTTTCTATGATGAAAAAGTATTTTTTTTCTCATATCAAAATACCCGATAAAATCCTCTTGAGGAAGAAAAGGTTCATTTTGGTTCACAATTTGAGCACCTAGTACCTAATGACAGCCATAGCTTGGTGGCAAGAGTATTTAAATAACTCTGCTCATCTCAATTTTTTTTTATTTTTATTTGGCTTAGAATCACACATACTCATGGAAAGATGCTATCCATATTTATTTATTAACTTCTAAAAATTATTTAATCATAGCTTTAGGTGGCACAGAAGCCCTCAGAATTAAGAATTCAAGACAAGATTCAATGAGCAATACAAGTGTTAAAAAAAAAAAAAAAAGTAAGGAACAGCTATATAGATGCATGATTGGACAAGAAGGGTATGCTGTAATGGAATAACTCCAAAAGAAAATGCCTCACAAGCCCAATCTATTCTGATTCATGTTGTCTTCCCTGTGGTAGGACTTCTCCCTCCCTAGTGGGGCACAAGCCCTCTGGAATGAGAGTCTACAACTGCCTTAGTTAGGCTTTCTATTCTAGTGACCGGACACCATAATCAAAGCAACTTGGAGGGGAAAAGATTTATTTCAGCCTAGAATTTCATGGAAGGAATTCCAGGCAGGAATTCAAAGCAGGAACCTAGAAGTAGGAAGGGAAGCTGAGGAATGCTGCTTTCTGGCTTGTTTCCCATGGCTTTCTCAGCCTGCTTTCTTATACCCCCAGGACCACATGTCCAGGGACCGCATCACCCACAGCAGGATGGGCCTTCCCACATTAATCACCAATCAAGAAAGTGGCCTACAGACTCACCTGTAGGCCAATCATACAGAGGTATTTTCTCATTGAAAGGCCCCTCTTCCCAGATATGTCTAGTCTTGCTTCAAGTTGACAAAACCCAACCAGCACAGTGACCTACTACTCTCTTTATGGTCAGACGGAAAAGTACCAAGGGAGCAAAGGGTTAGAAAAAACACTCTAGTTGGGCTGACTCTGGGAGGAAAGTGTTCTTGTTCCTATGAACCACCTTAGCCAAGAGGAACCCTAGTGTTTAAGACTCACTGCAGAGGGAAAATTTGGGGGTGGCAAGAGTAGGTCAGGAAGGCTTTGGTGCTGAGACTGGCTTCAAGACCTCTCAATGCCTTGTCATTCAAAGTCCTTCCACCACAAAGACCCACACTTTGGGTGATGTTCTCTGAGCTGCACCATCCCAGACTTCACCTGGGGGCCACTCTGCCTTCTTTGTATGGCTATTATTGCTCTCTGACACTTCTCCTTTACAGCAATACCCATGACTTTCAGAGTTCTCCTTGAAGACCTGCTTGGCAATTTCCTAAATTATATATATATACATATATATATATATATATGTGTGTGTGTACGATATATACATATACATATATATAGTATATGCATATGTGATAGATATATGTGTGTATACATGTGTGTATGCAGGTGCATACATGTGCTAGGGGCCAGAGGGCAGCATCAGATGTCTCCCTCTATTTTTCTCCTCCACTTTATTCTTTGAGACAAGATCTCTTATAGACCCCGGAGCTCACCTATTCATCCAGAGTGTGCTAGCCATATTTAGAGCAGGTTGTTCCACTTCAGCCAATCCAATCTAGAAACTCCCTTACATAATACCCAGAGCTTTGTTTCCTAGGTGATGTAGATCCTGTCAAGTTGGCAATGTTTCCCATCACAAGATGCTCAGGCGTGGGAAATCCAACGTATTAGGAGATGGCTGTCAGGGAAAGAGTAATAAAAGGAGGGACACACCACACCATGGGGCCCACATAAGAACATCCCAGTATGAGTCGAGAGGCAGAAAGAGAAGGTCCCCTCTAAGTAGAGGCCTTTAATGTTGTTCCCATTAAGAGAAAAGGTAATGGTAAACATCCCAGAATTGTTTAACTTAGGTAGTTGCAAGGCTCTTAACTATAGAGGCTCTTCCCAGTCATTTAGCGCCTAGATGTAGGCCACTAAGCTATTGTGAATTGTTAGCTGCTGTGTACAAGCATCATAAAGGAAGTGCTAGGGTTGGACTCTGGATCCATTGGCTTGGATATAAAAGGTGTGCTAATCCTCCTGCTAGCCCTGGAAGATGTCCACTCTGTGTAATAACTGGGTGATCCTGGAGGGTCAGTAGGACCCCAGATGTCAAAGCATACAAACACTAAGACACTTGGTTTAAAGTACTTGGTTGTCACCCTGTCACATGAAAATATGTTGGTATTCACTTTATAATGCTCTCATTCCAGCCTCTGCTCCTCAGCCACCTGGGTGTTCTTTTAAGAAATTCCTACTTCTCAGGTCCTCCCTCTTCATTAAAATTCAGATAAAAACCTAAGACTCTAGCATACATGGTTTTGCCTTCTTTCCTCTTTTTTTTTTTTTTTAAGGCCATTGGTTATGCAGGAGCCTCACACATCACACATTCATTCTAGGCATGCATTCTGACCCTGAGCTGTATTTTCATTCCATAATTTATATTTTGTCTAGAGTTGGTCAGTACACATGAGCTTTCTTGAAAGCTCTTGCTGGGAACATCTGGAGAGGACAGGTTGATATCCGTGTTTTGCCATTTTTAAGCACTTTTAAGTATCACTTATGAGTTTAAATGAGACAAACTATACAGCACGGGGAATTGCCAGGTAAGGTAGTGGCTCATATTAGCCTGTGTTCTTAAGCTGGCTTGCCCCTCACCTTTTACTGCCTACAAAATGAGCATGGTTACAGACCTGACCAACTGGAATTTGGACTTTGCTGCTGTGGAACCTATCATCACGCCTTCAAGTTTCCAGCTCATTCCTTCAACAACAGGGTCCAGAATGTCCCATGACTATCACTACATTTTCTGATGTCTACATCTATGCGCCTTTATGCAATTCACATATCCTACTTTTTCTGTTGGGCATTTGGGGTGCCTTCACGCCCCCCCCAACTGAATTAACTGTTTTGCCAATAACCACAACAAAAACAAAAAGTACTTTATAGTTCCCTGAGCGGGCATTTGCTGATTTTGTTGGTTGCCCGAGATACTGTGGTGGTTTCCTCGAATGTCCCATTGTGGCTCAGGCATCTGTGCTCCCCATGTAATCATGTTATCTGCAGGTGAGTTTATGACCTAGTTAATGCATTATAGTAATGGAGAGCTGAGAGGGAAAGAACACGTGAAAGTCAGGGCACAGAGCCCTCCCACAGGCCACTTTATCTCCAGTGGATGTTTGTGGGAGGCCTGTATATTTATAGCCTTTGCAAGGGCAGAAGAGATAGTTTTATAGATAGAGTTCTTCCATGCTGTTTGGTTAAAACGCTGTGGGGAAATGTGTACTGAGGGAGCCAACTAAGTTCCCTGTCAGCCATCTGATTTTGCAATAATGGCTTATCTTTTGTTTCTGTAGGGTTGCCTCAAAATACAACCTGTCTAGTGCCCTTCACTAAGTAAAGCAAAAATTTCCTATGTATGTCACACATCTCTCCTTATATTGTGCTTATTAAACTCAGTACTTGCATTCCCAGGGAGGTGTCCACGGTTTTTGCCCATTACAGGACATGGGATTCAGCCTGGATTTGTCATTGCATGCAGGAGTTACACCTGTGTTGAGCGCAGACTAATTTTCTTTCTTTTCTTTCTCTTCCTCCCAGGATTATACCTTAACTATGTATTTCCAACAATATTGGAGAGATAAAAGGCTCGCCTATTCTGGGATACCTCTCAACCTCACGCTTGACAATCGAGTGGCTGACCAGCTCTGGGTGCCCGACACATATTTCTTAAATGACAAAAAGTCATTTGTGCATGGAGTGACAGTGAAAAACCGAATGATCCGCCTCCACCCAGATGGGACAGTGCTGTATGGGCTCAGGTCTGTCTGCTCCGCGGGGCTGCTGTAGGGGCTCAGGTCTGTCTGCTCCGCGGGGCCAGTTTTGAAGCTATGTGGTACACTGGCATTGAGTTTCTCACTTAAGATGATTATAGTAAGTGAGAACATGCCCTTAAGTTAATTGGTAAATATCCATGAAACACTCTGAGCTTTACAGGGAGGAAAAATCTCATCACTCTCGATTTGGGGCATTACTGTTACTATAAATAGTCACACTGCAATTGCAAAGTAGCCTTCTTGTGTAGTTTGTATAGAATTGGGTTGCCATATCTGAGAACACAGACTCCCATATCATAAAGCATAAAGACCTGTAATTAATATTGCCCTGACATTCAAGAGGCTTAAATAGGTTTTTTTTTTCCCCAAAACTAGCTGCACTACTTAGAAGGTGTCTACTGTACAGATTTAAGGTATAGTCTCAGCGGCACTCTGCTGAAGCAGTGCCACTGGTATTTATGGAGACAAGTGAGACCCTTACACATGAGGTAGAGATCTCTCCAGAGCTTAAGATGTAGTCATTCACCTGAAAACCATGCCATCTCTTGAGCTACACAGAGGAGGCTCAGCATTTCCCTTGACTGGGAATGACCTGATCTTCCTATGATGCTCCATTCTGTTGTTTTATAATCGTATCTTAACAATTTGCTGAATGATATTCTTTTTTATTATTTATTTTTCTTATTTTACATACCAATCTCAGTTCCCTCTCCCTCCCATTCCCCCTGCAGCCACCCTCCCATCCCATACATACCCCCCACTCCACGGGGAGGGTGATGCCTTCCAGGAGGGGTCAACAAAATCTGTCAAGTCATTTGGAGTAGGCACTAGGCCCTCCCTCCTGCCTCTAGGCTAAGGGAGCATCCCTCCATGGGGAATGTGCTCCCAAAGTCCTTTCGTGCACCTGTCTGAGGTCCCTTAGACTGCCCAGGCCTTCTAGCTGAGACTCATGTTCAGGGGATCTGAGTTGGTCCCATGCTGGATTCCCAGCTATCAGTCTGGGGGCAAATTAGCTCCTCCATGTTCAGGTCAGCTGTCTCTGGGTTTTTGCAGCCTGGTCTTGTTCTCCCTACTGAAGTCCTCCATGTCTGCATGGACTTTACAATGATATTGGTTCTGTGCCGTTCTTGTTTGGTATGGACGTGCGTATGTGCCAGTCTAACTTCCTTGATGCCATGGACTAGAAGTAGCCTTGAGGCCTTCTAGGAGTGTTTCACAGTTTTGAATGGCGAATATGTGGATCTCTTGGAGAAAGACCTATCTCAGGTCATTGGGAGTCCAAACCCTTTTCAGAAGACTCCAATAGCTGAAAGTAAAACCCAAACCAAATATGTTGAAATCTACATCCTGTGACTTGTAGAGTCTCTAGATTGAGTAGAGGAGATTGTTTACCTTAGCCTTAAATAGAAAATGTTGAATGCCTTTTTCAACCAACCACAGTGTGTAGCAAACTGGAATTTCTGACAAATCAGACCTTTCTAAATATAAGGGAATAATGGCACATGTCAATAAAATGTGGTGATAATTCACCAAAGTCTACCCTGATGTTTCTGTGGCCGGGTTTAGTATTTTATATTTTTGTTCCACAATGAGACCCTTGGTTTTGTCATAAGAGGTTCTCATAGTATGCTGATCTCACTAGAAGAGTAACTACCAAGAAATGGACATGGAAAGCTCTCCACTTACCTCACCATAGTAGAGACATGTGTTCATGCCATACCTTCATCCATGTTTGTGTACAGGAGTGTAGGTACCTGTGTTCATATCTGTGTGTCCATGTGGATGTATGTCTTTAATGGAGGGAAGCTGGGAGCAAATAACAATGAAAATCTCTGACATTTTGACTTTTTTTAAAAAACAAAACACACTTTGGGTTCTCTTCCTTTTAATTTTTTTTATTCTTCATTTAAAACATATTATTCTTGTGGACTCTTTTTTATTTTGTATGTATATATTTTGGATATACATTCATTCATAGAGGGTAGAAGACTACCTTAAGGAATTTTTTCTCTTCTTGCACCATGTGGGTTACCAGAATTGAACTCAGGTTTCAGGCTTGCTGGCTAGTTAGGGTCATTCCACATGAGTTCTCCTGCTGGCCCTGCAGTCTTTATTTTTGTGGCAGAAGTGGACTATATCAGTTTGCCTTTGTTAAAATCAAAGGACCTTCACTTTGGCCAGTAAAGTCATGTAACATGAGTGCAAGTGCTGTAATAAGTCTACACATTTCATTCCAAGGTGTTAAATTCCATACTCCCCCCCCCCAAAAAAAAGGTAAGAGTGAAAACAGAAAGAAAAACAACTAAAAAAATAACTTAATATTTTCTGTAATTGTACCTACAAATTAAGCACTACTGTAATAATAAGTCAATGGGACCTTTCGTAATAGCCTTGGCACAACAATATAAAATTAATCACATTGGTTAACTCTCCATCAGTCACCTGCAATCAGGAAGCTGATTCCCATGCAGCCTCCCCTCCCCCCTCCAGGTGTGGTTGCCTCATGCTTCTCATTCTTTATTGAGAATTTCTGTAATGCTTCTTCAGATTTCTGTGGGCCTACACAAATCGCCATAAGTGCAGACAGATCCGAATATTCCATGTATATACAGTGTCTTCACTGTTGGCTTCTGGCTTCTTAGAAGTTCGCTAGCCTACGCATTTCTACCTTGATGTTTAAAACAGTATATCTTCATAGAGTTTAACTTGTGCTTTTGAAAAAAAAGCACATCAATAATTAAAGATGCTGATTACTGTTTAACGTTCACATATATGTGCATTCATCCTGTGCCAGTCTATGGCGTATTTTCCAGTCTTTCATATAAAAATGCACATAGTGTTTCTCTATAAAAATAAGACACAGATGCTCTTGTTGGTGTCAGTCTTCACCCTGTCCTCTGCCCTTCATTGTTTTATTCTTACACTTACTGAATCATAGTAGGAACATAGCAAGCCAGAGCTATACCAATATCTCAAGCCTGGATTATACACTGCATCTTTTGGTAAATAAGATCAAATGTTCCTTGGCTTGAGGTTAACTAGGAGCTGTGGATTCTGCTGATAGCTAGCACCGTAACAAGGCTCCTGGGAAAAGAGCAAAATTCAAAATCCAAAGTCAGTTTTCTCCTCAATACCTTTTGCTTTCACATGGAAACATCAGAAAGCTGGAACTGACCCTCTACATCAGTGATGTCTGTACTGTGTGTGGGAATGGAGGAGACAGTCACCAGCCAAACTCCCCAGACTTCTGGCTTGCTGTCCCTGTCCTCACGATGTGCTGCTGTGGAAATCCCTCCCAGAAGAGGGCATGTTCCTCCTGGTTGCAGATGTAAACTGAAATGAGTGCACCTGAAACGTGCAGCTGAATTCCCCATTGTTGGACACTGAGCTCTTTCTTCACCCCAGCTGTTGCCAATACCGTTGGTCAACCACTACTTGGAGACTCTGGGTGTCTCTTCTATTACACATAGCCATGATGCTCCAGAATCAAGGGGGCCTCTGCATTTTCAGGAAAAGATGAAGCTCTTTGGCTAAATATCAGAGGAGACATATATTAGTGCCTCAGTTCAGCCTTGTTCTGGGAAAGCATTGATCTTTCATTCTCCTGATATACAGGTCCACAACTTCTCAAGTACAATAATGCTCTACTGATAGTGAAAGGTCAGTGGCTCTGAGAACTGTGTCTTCCAACTGTTCTAGAGCCTCCAACTCAAGCTCTGCATGCGTGAGATCCTTAGTGGTCACTGACTTGGGTACAACTGACCACAATGGTAGACTAAGCCTGTGGTACTGGGCCAGCTTCCTATGATGCTAGTGGATCTCTGGATGAGGCGCATGCACCTTTTAAAGTTTCCTTTGGGCACTCCTTAAATATTTAACCTCTTTGGTGGTGAGTAAACTTGAAATTTCCTTTTAAGAATTTACAGCCAGCAGTTTTGAAATATACAGTACACTCTTATTCTCCCATGCTGTGCAGTAGATCTTAAAAATACTCTTCGTTTCTGAGCTTTTGTATCATTTTACTGTTATCGCCTTCTTCCTTTTTCTCCAGTCTGAGTCAATCCCCCATCCTCTATCTACTTATGTGTTTGATTGGATTAGATATTACATACACATCACAACAGTCTGTTTTTCTGTGCCTGGCATATTTGGTGTAGTTTAATATTTTCCATTTACATCCATGTTCTCACAGAGGACAGAACCTATATTGTTATTAACTAGATAGTGTAGCACTGTTTATACCACACTTTCTTTTCTGCTAGTGTATTGGTGGGTGGTTTGGTTGATCCCATAATTTTATAATTGTAAGCAATGTTGCACTCAGCATGGGAGTATAGATATATCTTTGACAAACTGACTTAAAATCTTTGGGGCAAAAATTTGGAATTGCTAGGTCATTTTTTGTTTTCTTTTTTTAGTGATTGAAAAAAAAAACCCCTTTATACCACTTTCTAATGGCTATGCTAATTTACATTCCCACCAACAGAGAACAGGGTAGTCTTTTCTTCCTGTCCTGGCTAATACTTGTTCCTGATTTCCATGGTAGACACCTTTATATGTGTGTAATGGTGTTTTACTGTGCTGTGAACTTATGATCAGTGATTCTGATAATTCATATTTGTTGGCCATGTATTTGCCTTATTTGGAGAAATGTCTCCTTGAAATGAGTGTAAACAATCCTTAAAAGTGCTTTCTCCTAAGTTTTCTGGCTTTTAATAATCTGACATCTGTTAAAACTCATGATGTGTAGAAATTTCCAAAAAATATATGAACCAATTTATTGAAATTTCCTAAGGAATTACACATTAGAGAGTTAGTAGTGTGGAGTCTGCACATGTGTGTGTGTGCTGTGTGTTGCAAACAGTCTATTAAATATGCTAGAGTGCGTTTTGATGTCGTCCGATATCTTTTGTGTTTTGGTTTTATTAATCAAGAAGATTTCTCTTTCTGCATGCCCTGTAATAGATCATATGATATAGGGTTACTTATTCATAAGAAGGTCAATATTATTTTAAATATTCACATGCAAATATATCTTTCATGTGGAAATATTTGGGGCAGACTTTTCTCTCTCTTTTTAATTAGTTCTTTGAGATTTTGTACAATGTGTTTTGATCATATTTATTTATTCCTGAAACTTCTTCCAAGTGTATCTCCTTTTCCTATACCCACCCAACTTTTGTGTCTTTAAAAAAAACAGTCAAGTCCAATTTGTGCTACCCATAAATTCCTAGTAGTGTGGCCTTCAACCTAACGGGCTACACTCTTAAAGAAAACTGATGGTCTCTCTCCCGGCAGCTAAAAATTGCCAACAACGCCTCAGGCAGGTTGAGACTTCATTGCCACCTCTCCTCTCAATGATGAAGTTTTGTCTGGCATCCAGAAATCACTGTTTGATTGCAGTTACCCATGTCCTCTGTAGTTTACAATTTTTCCATTTCCTATTCCACAGTGATTCCTGAGATTTTGGAGGAGGGTTATGATATAAGTGTCCCATTCAGGGCTGAAAATCTAGCCACCTTTTATTTTCTGGACCTTGATCTCTGTGTTAATCTCCACCTATTACAAAAAAAAAAAAAAAAAAAAAAAAGAAAGAAAGAAGCTTCTCTAATGAGGCTTGAGAGGCGACTTCATCTATAACAATCTATAACAGCATCTCTAATGAGGATTGAGTGGTACCTTAATCTACAGGAAGAATATGTCACTAAGAGTCAGATTAATACTATGCCTATTTAGGAGAATAAAAATGAGGGCCTATGACCTGTTTGATCCCAGGTTCTTACTCTGATAATTATACCAGGCACAAGTTTCTTCTTGTGGAGTTGGCCTTAAATTCACAATATAATTGCTTTATCCCATGATGTTCTTGCCATTACTATAGCAGTGGGTATATTTGGCAGAGATGTCATTATTGTAGCTTGCAGTGTTTACAACTGGGAAAGATCCATGATTACTTTTATGCTCTGGTGGTATGCATAGCATCTTTCAGCACTATGAAAGCTAGCCAATGGAGATGGAAGCTTCCAGGTGAGTACCAGCTTGATTTCTCCATGTTCTATGACTCCATATATTTGGTGGGTTAAAAAATGAGAACACGTTCAGGAGGGTAACCAATAGCGCTGGATAACCTGTGAAGTTGTGGCCTAAGGGAACACTTCCACCTGCGAAGGAGGAAGCTCATTCCAGACACTAGGCTCTTTGTTAGTCTGTGGATCTGTGGTTTCCAGTAAGTACATTGTTGCTCTGTTATAATGTAACACCAGTTTAAGTCATATGAGTGTGTGTGTGTGTGTGTGTGTGTGTGTGTGTGTGTGTGTATGAGAGAGAGAGAGAGAGAGAGAGAGAGTGCGTGTTCATGTGTGTATGTTAGGAAGCTCCTACAATTGTAGATTCCTATTTTTTCAAAAGGTCTTTGATGTTATTTATCCTTCCCCACATTCTCTCCTTTACTCTATCTCCCACTCAAAGCCTAATTTAAGCCTTCTTGTTACGCCATCCCTTTTGCTGCATTAGATCGCTGTGTTTCATCTCCTTTGAAGTCACTCCCTATGGCCCCTTATTGGTTTCCTCGGCATTTATGGGTATTCAAAAAGAAATACACATATGTGACAAATCAAATCTAGCATCCATAGATAGGAGAAAACATGGGATGTTAGTTTTTCTGGCCCTAACTTACCTCATGCAGACTAATGCTTCCCAGCTCTATCTATTTCCTGAGAATTTGATAATTTTGTTTTTCTTAGCAACCAGATAGCATCCAGCAGTGACAATACATCCCATTTTCATTATCCATTCATCAGCTGATGGACTCCAAGGCTGCTTTCATTTCTTGGGTATTACGAGAATAGGGATGGACATAGATGAGCAGGTATTTCTACAGCAGGGGATGGAGTCCTTTGGGAACATGTCCAAGAGTGGTACAGCTGGATCATGTAGCAGATCTTTTCCTCTCATTTTGAGAAACCATTTATCTCCGTTGTGTCCACACCAAGTTACACTCTCACCATCGGTGAGAAAATGTTCCCTTTTCCCCACATGACAGCATTTGCTGATATATTTGATCTTAGACATTCCGTTTGGGGTAAGATAAAATCTCCAGAATCTTTTATTTGGATGTTCCTGATGCATGAGGATGGTGAACATTTTCCCATAATATTTTTCAGCCATTTACATTTCATCTTTTTGAGAGCTCTATGTTCAGTTCCATGCCCCATTTTAGTTAGTCAGGATGTTTTAGTTTTGTTTGTTTTTTGATGTTTAGATTCTAGAGTTTATATATATATATATATATATATATATATATATATATATATATATACATACATACACACACACACACACACACACACACACACACACACACACACACTTTAGATACTAGTCTCTATGGCATGTATAGCTCGTAAATTGTCTTTTTTTCACCATTCTGTAAGCTGATGATTTGCTTGGATGATGGTGTCATTTGCTGCACAGACACTTTTTGTTTTTATGAGGTCCCATTTTCTAAGTATGGTTTTGATGCCTGCACTATCAAGGTCCTGTTTAGAAAGTTTCTTCCTGTGCCAAGGAGTCTGGTTACATTTCCTACTTTGTTCTCTGTCAGACTCAGGTTGTCAGCTCTTTGGTTAAGACCATTTGGAGTTGAGTTTTGTGAAGGTTGAAAGATTAAATAAGTATTCAGTTTTATTCTTCTATGGGGTAGTTATTCACTTTGACATGTACCATATTCTTTGAGGAGGCTGTTTCCCCCCACACACTCACACATGTGTATTTGTGGTCTCTTTATCAAAAATCGTGTAGCTTTAGGAATGTGGGCTTATATGGTTCTATTCCATTGTTCAGTGAGTCTGTTTTAGGTCACTGTCATTCTGTTCCTATTGCTATAACTCTATAGTTATATATATAGTTATATAACTATACATATAGTTATATATATATCTTGAAACATGAGATGGTGTGTGTGTGTGTATGTGTGTGCCAAAATTATATTTAATTCCATCCTAAATGCCTATCAGAAAATCTTGTGAACATCTCTGCCCTAAGGAATCTGTTCCAACACATTAAAATGATGAAATCATTTTCCTTCAAGGTTTAGGAACAGCCTCAATACTCATTCCACACTGGGCATAATGTAGGTTCAACCTTTTGCCTGTTTTATCTTGTTTTTCAAATGGCTGCTGTAGAGTTACTCAGAATATCCTCTTTTTACAAACCACATACCATTTGCATTTCTCTACCGTGTTTATGGTCTCTTCATGTATTCTTGTCTGTCTTGAAATTCATGTGTCTTTAGGAAAATGTTTTAGTTTGAATTTTCTAATCAATTATTACCATGAAGACAATATTGCCTTATTACAACCTTGGTTATTTTTTGAAGTGTCCCAATACTTATTTCAATTTTTGAAGCTGCAATTCCACTCCTACAGTTCCAGGACTCAGGAGGCAGGAACAGTGCTGCTTCTGTAACTTACAGGACAGCCTAGGCTACAGAGGAAATGACTGCTTTATTTTAGAGTCTAAGCTTTGATAATCTCCGCTCTGTTTTCATGAACACCCTCCTATCTCCACAGATTATTCTGTTAGGGATTGGCAGTGGGAGAATAGAGACTAAACTCCTCCAGGATCTTGTTCCCTGTAGAAACATGGAGACCAATAGAAGCTCTCTGAGGCAACTTAGTTCCGTATCAGAAACAGAAACCCATGGTACATAGCCACAGCCCAAATACATAACTGAGAAAAAACATATTCAGCAGGAAGATTTGGGTAGTGTTTACATGCTGGTTCTCAAATGCTGACAGCATGGCATCCTGTTTCCTAGTTCTTCCCTAAAATCAGAGGAAGGAGATAAGTTATCAAGTTATATACCAAACTGTTTGTGAAATACTTGCAGGACTGAAGCGTGGAGCACTCTGTTCTGTATGATTCAGAATGTAGCCAAGGAAAGAGATTGGCCCTGCTTGTAGAAGCCAAAAATTGACAGTGATGCTCAGATGTCCTTACTGAGGACATGAAGTAAACCAGGAAAAGCACAAAGTAAGAGCTGGAAAAATGAGAAAAGTAGAAAAATAAAGTATTCCTATAGATAAGAGAATTTAAAATTGATAATCATTTATATGGAAGGTGCATGCTCCTGAAAGCCCCGAGAAATCCTCCGTTTTGTTTAGGACTGTTGTCTTGGTACAAAGCAAGCCTAAGGGCATGGCTGCAGCATGCTCCATTTCCTAGACTGTCTGCAAAGACAGAGAGAAGGTGACAAGAAATGATCTGATTTTCATACTATAATCAAATTCCAGCATAAGGCCTACAAAGCAGGAGAAAAATAGGTTTACCTCAAAGGAACAAAAATGAATCGACAGCTACTTAGACATCAATCTGTTAGATGAAACTTTAAACCACCTATCTTAACAACCCAGATAAGAGGAAAGGCAAACAAAGAGCTGAGGAAATCGATGAATATATGTGAGTGAAATGCACAAAATCCACCAAGAAATAGAAATTATCAAAAGAAATCACACAGAAATTCTGAGTACTATTGGAATAGTAATTAAAGTGTGTAATTTACTAACAGGGTTCAGCCGTAGATTTGAACACAGAAAAGAAAGACTACATAGACTCGAAACTGTGACTGTTAAAGTTGTTGAGTCTAAGGGACAGGAAATAGGAATAAAGAAGAAGAGTCAACAGAATCCAATAAATTTGTGAGAGAACAATATTAAATCAAAATTTATAGGAATCCTAGGAGGGGTGTGTGTGTGTGTGTGTGTGTGTGTGTGTGTGTGTGTGTGTGTGTGTGTTTTCAAGAGAGACAGAGAAAGAGAGAGGGAGAAAGGGAGAAACTTTTGAAGAGAAGATGGCTGGAAGCATCACCAATTTGATAGTTGATATAAATGTACAAATCCAGACATCTCAGTGAACTCAGGTAGGGATAAAAGCAGAGAGATCTATGAGATGCATTATGAACAAAATTTCAAAATTGAAATACAGAGACAATCTTGACAGCATCAAGAGAAAAGGACCCATCCTAGATACAGGATTTTTAAAAAGATTGCATGCCCATTTGTCACCAGAAACACTGATGTCAAAAACCAACTGGATAATAATTATATATGCTAGGAAAGAAAAGCTGTCTGCATATAATGTATGTGTGAAAACACAGAAGGAATTAAGATTCTCCCAGACAAATAAATCCTGAGAAGGTTTAATGGATCTGATTTAAATGGAGTGTTCAAGTGAGTGTTCAAGTTTAAGGGAAAGGATACTGGACATTAATGCTAAGGCATATGAACCTGTCCAGAAATGACGAACGAAAACCAGTGTTACTAAATGATTTGTAACTCCAGTTTTGAACTTCTATTCCCTAGAAGACTTAAATGATGCCGACTTTGAAGGCTGAGGTGGGAAAATCACAAAGCTTGCCCATGTGATAGCAAGGTCTGGGCTAGCTTCTCTCATTACTAATTGCTTCAACTGTAAATGGGTTGAACCAACCAAAAGCTAAAGAGTGTCTAGGAATAATTCAGGATCTAATTATACATTCTCCACAAAAAGTAATCTGCATGCACAGACCTACACAGACATCTCAATAAAGATCAGAGTCAAGATCTACAACAGAAGTGAAAGGGTGAGCATCTGTGTTTCATACAAACGGTAGCCAAAGAAGACAAGACGTGAGGTCATGGTGTTGGTCTAAGAGCAAACCAACTCTAAGTCAAAAACCGTGGCACGAGGCCAAGCACTAGACATTGATTGAAGAGCCACCAGGAAGACATAAGGACCATGGACATATTAATGAAAACCCAGAGTGACGAAGCAAAGTGTCACAAACAGGGAAGGAGAAGTATCAACCATGCCAGTTCTCCATGCTGAGTTCTGAGAGTAATTTATCCAGATAGACCACATGCTGAACGGGTGAATCTTATCACATCAGTGACCTTCAGGGGCCGAAATAGCCGGAGGTGGCCGCCAAGGTCTACAGCTGGAAGGGCAAGGCGATAGAGTGAAGTGTATTAGAATAGAAGAGCAGCAATACTACACAGAAGTGTCTGAAGCCTTTCCCGAGGGCGCCCTCCTCATGGCCCCAGAATCACACTGAGATTTTTCTTTAGTCATTTACTAGGCTGCTTCAGATTTTCAGTCCCCCTGCCCCCCTGGGGGCCTAGAGAGTTGGGATTTCTTGCCGCGTGATTTATGAAAACGTTTGTGTTAGGACAGAAGGCAGCGAGGTGAAAGTCTCTGTGCTATCATTGCAGGTTTCCCTGTTTGAGCTTTGCAAAAAATATGGTGGCACACTTGGGTCATGTCAGACAGGAAGCCAAGTGTGAGCTTAAATGCTCATGGGGGGTGGGGGGGGGCTGTTCATGAATAAAAGTGTGTTTCCACTAATGGTGGATGTGTTTTTCAGTGTCTTACAAGATAAGTAAGATCATCGATCCACCTTTTTGTAATGGAGTAGAACCAAAACTGAGGTTTTGTAAAGGCCAACGTGCTGGTAAACTTTTATCTAGGTTGACAAGGAAAAAGACAAAAGACTCAAATAACTCAAGTCGGGTGTTTTTAAAGATGGGGCTCCCCTAACAATTATTTACAAGCAAGAGGAACATAACAAGTTCATGTGCTATAAAATTATAAAAATTGGATTAAATGAAAACATTTTTTTAGAAACATAAAACCTACCAAAATGATATCGTGCAAAGAATAGGAAATACTAATTTCTCAAAGTGAAAGGTCCATACCGGATGGCTTCACTGGTCCATTCTACCAAACACTGAAAAAGTGAAATGAACACTAGTTAATTAAAGTATTCTCAAAATACAGAAGAGGAGGAGGACACTTCCTCCCTTCTCAATTGTTCTGAGGCCAGCGGAATGGCTGTATCAAAGCCAGCGCAAAGGGCTGCAGGGGAAGTTGGCAGATAGCATCCCTTATGAATACTCATGCAAAAACCAACAACGTATTAACCAACCAAAACCAGCAACATAATTTCACATGAAAAATCAGTGTAATACACTGCACAAATAAAATGAAGAAAACAACACACATGATCATTTCAATTCAAGCAGACCAAACCTGACAAAATGTAACACATTTTTCATGACTAAAAAAAAAAGAAAAGAAAAAACTTGCCATGCACAAGGAATAAACTTGATTAGGTGACTTTATTGTGTACGAAACACATAAGATCTTAACAGTGAAAGACTGAAAATTTTCCCTAAAGTCGAGAATAAGACACTCATGTCGCTGTTACTAAAGTATGAAAGAATGGCATAAACTTACTCGTTCAAAGACAAAATGGCCATGTGTAAAAGTCAAAGGATTGTACAATTACTCCAGTCTATTACAGCAAAAGCACAAATTCAGCAAAATTGTGGAGAACAAAATGATCAGGTAGAAGCCAGCAGTATTACTGTGTAATCACAAATGGTCTTAAAAGGGAGGTAAGATCCCATCCTTCCTTCCCTCAAGCCAGATGGCTGAACCCACGAAGAACCAGCTGACCTGAGCTCACAGGAGTTCATGGATGTTGAAACAAGTCAGGGAGCCTGCATGGAGCCAACCAAGGCCCTCTGCACGTAGCTCTTAGTAAGTCTAACACAGAACTGGACCTCTCATTGGGATTTAGCTGGCTTTTGGTACTCTGTTCCCATGCTGGATTACCAGGCCCCACCTCAAAGTAAGGGGAGGAACTAGGTTCTGCCTCAACTTGATGTGCTTTGCTTTGGGCAAGCCCATGAGAGGCCCTGCCCTTTCTGAACGGAGATGGAGGAGGAGTAGATGTGGAGTTGGGTGAATGGGAAAGAGGAGGGGATGGAAAGACAGGAGGGAGGGGAAACTGGTATGTAAAATAAATGAAGAAAAAAATGTTACTTAAATTTAGAAGAGATGAGAAAAAAGGGAGAGGTTAAAAAAAAAAAAAAAACAGATCCATTCAGATCATCACAAGACAAAAACTTAGTGTTTGTTTTTTAAATGAAGTTTAAACATTTTGTTTAATTGAGTATAAAGGTGTGTGTGTGTGTGTGTGTGTGAGAGAGAGAGAGAGAGAGAGACAGAGAGAGAGAGAGAGAGAGAGGGAGAGAGAGAGAGAGAGAGGTGGTGGTGAGGGGGTATGCGGGCAAATGAATTCAGTTACCTGCAAAGCTCGGAGGTGTTGGATGCCCTGAAGATGGATGGAGTGCTGGGAAACTCTGGTCCTCTGTAAAGGCAGTATGCACTTTGAACTGGTGAACCATCTCTCCAGCTCCAAAGCTATATCCCAGGCTACTCTCAACTCTTGTGTGATCCTTCTGCCTCTACCTCTCCTTCGTTATCCTCCAGGCGTGGTCCACCACAACCTTCATGTTTGCTCTTTAACATGTTTTCTCTAGGTGGCCTAGAATGACCTCAGAGTTTCAGTCTTTCTGCCCCACATTCCTGACCACTGGGATTACAGACATGCTGTCACAATACAGAGACATTTTTAGTTATAGACGGAAAGACCTGGACACTAAAAACTATGAAATGTTTTTAAGAGTTTGAAGAAGATGTAACTGAAAAATACATGTTGTACATTGGATAGAAATATGTATTGTTAGATAACAATACTGCCCCAGCCATCTCCACATTCAGCATGAGCCCTATCAAAATTCAATAGCATTATATTTACAGGAATAGAAAGTCCTAGTATAATTCCCCATGGGACCTCAAGTGCTTACAGCCTTTAAAAAGAAGCAGGATGGAAGTCTTACAGAGTCTGATTTTAAAATTTGCCACAGAACTATGATAATCAAAACAAACCAATTGCCATAAGGACACACAGTGTCCAGTGAAATAGAATGCTTTCTATTTCAGAAATAAATCTTGACATATGTGGAACTATTTTAAATTTATTTTTTATTATGTTATGGGGGGCATTTTTTACTGCATGTTTCTCCATATCCCATTTGCATAACCTGCATAAGGGGGCTAAAAGAGGATGTTGGATACTCTGGTATTAGAGTTAACGACAGCCTTGAGCTACCATGTAGGTGCTGGAAATTGAACACTAGGTTTACTGCAAGAACAAGTACTCTTAACTGCTGAGCCCTTTCTCCAACTCCATGAAATGAATTTTGACAAGGATCCCAACGGTTTTTCATGGGAGAGTAGGAAGTCTTCCTAAGAAATGACGCTGGGAAATACTGGAAAACATATGCGAAGGGGTGACTCTAGAACCACAGAAGTCAACTCAATGGATACAAATTTTAAAAGTTAAAACTATACAAATCTCAGAATAAAATAGGAATAAAATGTGTGCATGATATTAGACATGGCACTGAATTTTGGTTATGGCACTAAAGGCTCAAGCAAGAGGAAAAAACGAAACAGAGATGTTGGGTAACTGCAATGTTCAAGGAAATTTGGGCATCAAAGGACACAGAAAACAGACAAGCAGCCCTCAAGCACTATAGTTAGAGCAAAACAGTGAGGATAGTGTTCTTTTATACTTACCCCCAGGTGTCCTAATCAGATCAAGATAGTAGGAGCAACACTAAGTGCCTTTCACATCCTTTCAAACTTTTCTGCCATTTCTCTAGAGGGCTGAGCCTGGCGTATTCACCCCTCCCCCAAGAATTCCTTGGTCTTGGGTCCTGGGTAGCTACTTTCCTGGCAGGGAGTTGAGGGACACTATGCTCTTCATTGTGCCTTTCAGCACAATGCTGGTTTGGTCCTTTGTGTAGCTCTGCCCTCAGATCATTTCCAAATGCATAGGAGAGAAGTTAGCCTGTCTCCTCCTGCAGAGGTGGATAAAGGCACTGTCTCTGTTGCTTCGTTACAGAAACAGATGCCTATGTTTTAGAAAAATACTCCACTAAGGAGCAGTTACCAACTGCTGCATCACTGCAGCATAACAGGTAACTAGAAACTTTAATGCACATGGGAAGTGGTGTGCAGCGCTCAGTTTTCTGGGGAATTAACAAGTATGTTTGCTGGCCTTGGCTAGCTCCCCCACAGGCTGAGTATGAGTGGTCACCAGCTAGCCCACTGGGTTGGACTCTGAAAAGTTAGTGCACCTCATTCCTGTCCCTGTGTCAATTCTCCTGGACCAGTGGGTTCACCTGGCATAGCTTTCTCATGTAAGAGGAAGGGGCAAACAAAATCAGTTACTCTTGTGACTACCAACCTGTCCCATCTACTACCCACCAGACAAAGGAAGTTACAGGCTTGATCTATAGTTGAGAGATGACAGAGACTGCCTCTCTAGTGAGGCTCATCTAGGGTGTGGGGCCAGAGCTACAACAGACTCAGTTTGCCATGGTGATTTTCCCAGTGACATCCTCAAGGAATCTCCATAGAAAAAAGCTTTAGACATCCCTGTAAATTTATTTCCCTATATACTTTATAAAACACAACAAAATGTTGGATAACTGAATCATTGGCTTAGGCTCTCTGACCTCTACATTTCTCCGTAAGGTTTTGCTTAAGAAGAATGTGTGGATAGGTGCTCAATCTAAGCTCCTGAACTCCTAAACCTCCAAAAATGACAGTTGCCTCTATTACCTAAATCAGCTGGCTTTGAGATAGTCCGGAATGTAGATCAGTGAGAAATGACATAGGCAGCTGAAAAGGATTGGAAGTAGTGGTTACCTGGAGATCAACAGCTGGCATGTGGTGCTGCCTTGGCTACAGACAGGCTACAGAGATCCTTGTCCGAGTTCTGGAACACTTGTGCAGATATGTTGCTGGTTCTGTTGCTGTGACGAGGTTGAAATCAGATCCAAAGGTGTGTTACACTGTGGTCTTCATTGAGCTGAAGCTGTCAAGCTCGTGGTGGGCAATACAATGGACTCTGCAGGGTTTCCTTCTTCAACAAATAATTCCCAGCAGTTACTTGATCTTGGAAACAGGGCACACCTGAGACTCTTGAACAGCGAGCCACTCTTGAAAACTGAACCCACAGCAATTCAAGGGGCCCAGGGCTCTTCCCAAGAGTGCTTGATTTCCCAAGAGTGGGCAGGTATTCCCTGCTGACTCATGTCCATCACCTCAAAACCCAGAAGATCCAGGATAGCTTTCTCTGCCAACAATCCCAACCTACGTTGGTCCCTTAATCTCCAAAGTCATTTATTCTGTGAGTTTTTGTGGGTCACTTGCCATGGGAGGTACTGTTCTGGCTCCAAAAGATGGCTGTGGGACAGACAGGCAAAGCTCTGACTTAATAGACTCAAACCAAAGTAGACCTGGCCCCCATCCCGCCAATAGTCTAGTGGATGTGCCCTTTTGCACATGGTGCATAAGGCTTTGAACTCATTAACCTGGGGCAAAGTGAGGAGAGACTAGTGGACCAGATTCTGGTTCTATTTGAGAAGGTTGACAAGATCACCATCTTTTCAGCAAGGAATATCACAATTAACTCTCATGCCGGTCTTCTTCAGTATTTGGGGGTTGGGGGGTTTAAGAAATTAATACAAAGGTAAAGAGGCACAAAGATTCACTAGGGTGCACAGTACAGGCTGCCTGTGTCTGGGATCTCTCTGCCTTCTAGGACTGTGGGGATGTGCTGAGCAACTTGTGCCTTCATATCCTTGCTCGTCTGCCAATGGGAATGATAATAATAAATAAAAGTAATAGACATTGCTAAGAAGTTGGTGAGATGGTGAATGTTTATGTATGTGGCACAGACCTAAACACAGCTACAGATGGCGATGTCCTAATACAAAAACTATTCAAAGAGCATTAGTAAGGAAGAAAGAAAGGAAGCTAATGAAGGAACGAAGGAGGAAAACAAAGGGAGGAAAAGAAGTAGATTATAGGTACACAGCCTTGATATTGTGTATCTTCAATATCATTATATGTATATCATTATTTATACACACAGAGAGAGATGGAAAGCAGGGGAAGCAGATTGTCAGCTGAGTGGGATGGATTTAGCATCTCACTGCCCAGGACACCAGCCATCATCTTTCCCATCATTTGTCCACGTTCCCCTGCTTTTCTATCAGAAGTATGGCCCGAAGCCAGGATGATTCCAGTCAATTTTGTGTCTCAGTCGAAAAGTAAAAAAAAAAAAAAAAAAAAAAAAAAAATACTGCAGAGAGCTTCACCATCTCCTGTTCACCATCTCCTGTTGCGGTAAAATACATAGACAAAAACAACTCAAGGGGGAGGGGCTTCTCTTAGCTCACATTTCTGGGTTCAAGCCCATTGGAGAGGGGAGGTCAGAGTCACATTGCATCTGTAGTCTAAGTGCCAGTGCCTGATTGGCTCTCTCTCTCTCCTTTCACTCGGTCCAGGGTCCAGCCTATGAAATAGTTCATCCCACTCACAGGGTGGGTCTTCACACCTCAAGTAACGCAACTAAGAACCAGGAAACTGCTAAGCACAATGTCTCTAACAATGTAGACACATGTGCATATGTGTGTTTGCGCCTTCAGGTTGTTTGGGAGAGATGAGTAAGAAAATAATTAGTAAAAAGTAATACTCTCAGTTATACACACTGTTGTAATGAATAGGATGCAACGTTGGCTGAAATATTGCATGGCTTAGAAAAAACAGTATTTAGTTTTGGGTTATAGATGTAGTTCACTACTCACTTTCATTTTGTCATGTATGCACACTTCTAAATACTGCTCCACACACCATTAATACTCATACATTTTAACTGTCAATTTAGAACAGTTGAGGGAAGGCGAATTAAACATAGCATTGTATCTAAATAAAGCTTATTTAAGTAGTGCGTTTGGTGAGTTCCTTAGTCATCCAAAATTCTCAATGCACTTTGAGGTCAGCTTTGCTGGGGTGGACCTTGGGAAGGGTGGCTTATATGGATGTGACTTGTGTCTGTCTAGAAGCATTTTCCCCCTCTCTGTTCCTCAGCACACCTCTAAAGGCACCCCTCACTATGTGTTTCAGGATCACCACCACAGCGGCATGCATGATGGACCTCAGAAGATACCCACTGGATGAACAAAACTGCACCCTGGAAATCGAAAGCTGTGTGTATCAAAATATGCCTTCCTTTTTCTTGCCCTTTGAGTTTTAAGTCTCTCTCGTTGTTGCAAGTTAGCATCTATACTAAAGCATTCATATACTTTTAAGGACCTTAAAGTTAGTCTGGGGATAGGGTGCCTCAGTGGTAGAATGTTTGCCTACTACACACAAGGCCAGCACACAAGAGAAAACAATTAGAAGACGGACTCTTAACAATTTTAATGTGGAACACAAAGAGAGAAAGACAGAAACACACACACACACACACACACACAAAGATTGAAAGACAGGAGTGTGTGTGTGGGGGGGGTAACTCAGTATAAAAGCGCTCTTCATTCTAATCTGATTAAGTAGTCTGTTTTCTGTGCTGAAATAGAAGAAAACAAATGTTCCCCATCTCAATCCGTTCAGCAGGAAGAGAGCAAACACTGAGATGCAATTTTCCTACAATCTGCTTCATCACGCTTGAGTGGCTGGACTGCTGGGACCCTGGGCAGTCAGAGTGAAACTCATTTCCCACCAGAATCACAGTCTTCCAAGCTGGCCATTTCTGCATCTTGGCAATTTTCTTCAATTTGAGGAGTGTTCGGATGCCTTATTGATAATTCAGTGCTGTTTGCCTCTATGGGAGAGTTGAGGCTGTGTTGCTAATATCTAACAAAATGTGCCTCCTGCTACCTGAATGGAACCACCTATTGATCCTGACCCATCACACATTGGTTTACTAGTCTCAGCGAGGATTAGTACTGAGTCTCTCACAGATTGGTTTGTTATTAGTCTCGACTTGTGTTCTACTGAGGTTTGGGTGCCTAAGTGAAATTGCCTTTGTGGTGTCCCTGGAAGTATTTGTGGTTGAGGAGGGTATGTGATGCTTTAGCTGGTCAAGGAAGTGCAGATTGGGAGGCTGCAGCTGGCCCCATACTGTTCCCTTCACTTCCATACTGCACTAGGGTCCATGCTTGCTGACAGCTGCTCTTCCAGGGATTAGGATATAGAATCACATCCAAAGATGCACAATGGAAGCATCTGGGGGACATTGGACAAAGAGCTTAGGAGGCTCCGAGGAAAGATGGCAATTCCCTGTAGTTCTTAGGATTACCCTAGGAGGTCAGATAGCTTCTGTGTGACTAGAGGCTACAGTCTCTGCTGAGACTGGGTAAATTTTAGGAAGTGAATATGAGCTTTTATTTAGGAAGCAGCTTCAGTGGGTGGGGACTCCCTGGACATATAGTGTAACATCTGGGTGTGTGGCCTGACTTCAGTGGGTGGTGGGGAAAAGAGGTTCCATGGGTAAGGGAGGGCTTGAAGTACCTGAGGATAAGCAAGCATGGGATCCCTTTGTGCCAGCCTTTCTGTACTGTGAGTGGAGTAGGGGAAAGGTGGCTTTGTTTTCCAGGTGAGTACAAGTTCATCAATCTATTAATTTACCCCCACATACTTTGCAGGCTTCGATTCTCCGCCAGCACTGACGCTTGGCTTTGGTTTTGTTTTCTGGTTCTGGGATTAAAATCAGGGCTTCACACATGTGGAACAAGCACTCTACCGTAGAGCTGCACTCCAACCCTGTGCAGGCACTGTTGGAAGTACAGGTACACATAGAAGACACAGGCAAACTGCCTGAACCATAAGATCCAGAGAACACAGGCAGGACGAGCAATATGTGTTTTGAAGAACAAAGGATTATGTGTGATTGTGGGGTTGCTCTGAAGGTAGGATCTGTCTCACAGACAGCTTCTGCAGGTGTGTTCAGTAACTCAGTGTGATGTGGAGAAGGATGAGTTATTTGAACTCCTGAGATAGGCTTCTACAGAAAGCCAAGCTGCCCTGGTCACAGGAGCTGCTCTTAGCTGTAAGAGGCCTGTATACCAACTGGTAATGGGAGAAGGAGGAGCATCACACTGGTGTGGGGGAGTGGGGTCTTGTACGTTCTTGGGGTCCTTGTGAGAAGTTTGGGCTTGTATTGCCCAATGCATAGAAAACAACTAAGAACTTGAGGTATAGGAGTGGTATGACGGGGTGAGTATTTTATTAGAGAAGGCATTATCAGAGCTGAAAGCCAGAAGGAAGGTACTAGGTAGGAGGTGCCACACGGTGGTCTACACAGACACGGAGGGGTAACAAAGTGCTTTAGGGCTGTGAAGACCACCACGGGAGCAGTCAATACTGAGGAACTGAGCCACGAAAACATCCGATAGGTTTGTTCTATATATGTTCAAACTCCAAATCGTGTTACATTGCAACATTTTTCATCAGGTTTGTGTTTTATTGGTCTAATTGAAACACCCGAATGGATGTGATAGTCTGTACTCCCAGCTCTAAGCAGATGGTGTAGGACATTGGGCAGTGAGACCTGACTCAAGGGGAAAACAGGAAGGAAGGGAAGAGAGGAGGTAACGGAAGGTGGAAAAGAGAGAAAGGGGAGGGTAGAGGGGATAGCGAAGGAAGGAGAGAGGAGGAGGGAGGTGAAGAAAGAGAGGGAGGAATAAAAGATACAAATAAAGAATACACAGAGAGAGATGGGAATCAATAAACCTATAATTTGCTGTGATCTCCTGGGAGGTTAGCTAAGACCACGCTTTGTTTCTCATTGACTCACTCATTCTTGAGGAGTACTACCTGCCTTTCAGGTGAATGTGAGAAATGTTCCCAGAGTTGGGTAAGAGATACAACCCTTACTGTCATCAACTTCTTTATGATGAGCATACCTGTGTCAGTGTAGCTCAGACAAAAGTCTCCCAGCAAAGAGCATTCCTGAAGTGGAGGGCACCTTAAGCTCTTGTCACTAGGCTTCGATTTGGGAAAGTTGGTCCGCCATCTCTGCACCTATCCTAGACTCCTCGACCACTGCCTTCCCCCACCACTTTATTCCTTACTGTAAATGTATGTTTAAAACCTCGACTGGGTTTTACCCAAGTGTCTGTACTCTCATGCTTGCCACATAGAACTCTACTTCAAGCTCTCATCGCCCCCAAGCCAAATTCTCTGTCTTTCAGGACCACCCTGGAACAAATCAGACTGCTGAGGTAGCATACAAATGCCCGAAGGCTAATTTATTCGTGTTTCTCACAGATGTGCACATTACATAATTTTTAAAAATCTAACGGAGCCATTATTTCCTTTTAACAAAGGTAATTTCTTGGGCTATTCATTATTATAAAGTGACAGTATCTCCTATCCACCATGTCCCTGCTTCTCTCTTCTGGTAGATGGCTACACCACGGATGACATTGAATTTTACTGGCGTGGCGGGGACAAGGCTGTCACTGGCGTGGAAAGGATCGAGCTCCCACAGTTCTCCATTGTGGAGCACCGTCTGGTCTCCAGGAATGTTGTCTTCGCCACAGGTGACTCCTGTGCCCACTCTCAGTCCCTTTAGGATACGGGCTGCCTTGGTGAAGTGTATGTTGGCTGGCTTGCATGTACTGTCAGGAACCAATCATGACACGAACTCCTTAAACTTGTGTATAGAACGGATTGGTATGTGTGGTAAGGGAAAATGACCACCAGAGAATGAGATGATGTGCAGGATATGCTGTGGAAGATAAGACAGTGCATGAGTAAGTAGCCAGTCCCTGGTTGATGTCATAAGTAAAATAAGAGAAGAGGCCTTGGTTGGAGATAAAGAAAAGGACAGGGTTAACAGATGTTCTCCCAGGATCTAGCCCCCTTCTCCTCTTCCTGGGCTTAGTTTAGATTTGGTGATTCAGGGCAACAGAGGTCCCTACTGCCTTCCAGACTCTATACGTGATTCTCCGAACACTGTCTGGTTAAGATTACCATGGCCTGAGAAGATTCACTGCTGTTTTTCTCCAACTACACATAGCCGGAGAAGATGTCTGTGCTTGCTGAGGTTTGATTAAGTTGCTGTCGCATGCACTTTATGGCTTTGGCGGTATCTCAGTCACTTTTGTTCTTGGTGCATGCTCTGCATGATAATTGAGATGATATATGATAGTAGTTTGCAAACTGTAAAGAATAGCCATGTCCACAAACAGAGTTGAAAATGCTAAGGGAGAGCAGAACTGTTCATACATTTGAACAGAAGACAACAGCTGTGATTCAGTGTCAGGCTGTGATGGCCTTAAAGAAGCTGGCCTTTTGCTGTCTGCCTAGTGCCTGGAGGTGACTGATCCTGACCCACAGGCACCTGCTGTGTCTCCTCTGCTAACTGAGTCTGGTTCACCTCACCTTCCCTCTGCCCTGTCCCTACTGACACAGCTATCCTGGCTGGGTTATATAGTTGCTGTACAACTTCTCAGTCCCCTTCCATCTCTACTCACAGCTTATTCTTCCATTGACAGCAAGATTGTGTGTCCCCAGGAGGGACCGATCCAATTCACAGCACACCAGTCCTGCCCGAGCTGCTTCCCCCCTGAGATGGGAGCATTAGTCATTGAGTACCTGCACAACGGCTCTGCGTTTTGGTTTCTGTGATTCAGTGTGTTAGGGGAGTCAGAAGCTTGAATTCTTAAGTCAGGTCTGTCTGCATTCAGTGCTGCTTAGACAGGGTCTGCAGATCTGTGGAGACACACCGAAGAGCTCACTTTTGGGTGGAGCGTGAAAAGACCAGCAGCTCTGACTTAACATTCAGGAATTGTGTACACAATCAAGACAATTGCGATGATGCTGCCCTGTGTCCCAAGCCTTATGTGCAAGAGACCGGCTCAGAGTACGCTGGTACCCGATAGTATTCCCACAGCAGAGAGATCCTACCATTCCTGCCTTTGTCTACGAAGTTTCCTTTGTGACAAGACCATGCTTATATGAGACTGTCTTACAGTTTCCTCAGAAGCCTGTGGAAGGGAGTGGACTGGACAGCCCTTAGCCCAGCTTAGCGTTGGTTGGCATTGTTGTTTTAAACACCCGCGGTTTGATTTGTGGAGGAAAGGAAGTCTAAGTATGGGCGTCTCAGGCTCCAAGCTATACCTTGACATGTCTTGACATGTGAGGCCATCACAATGCAGCAATGTCTTCCTTCTGGCATGATTAGAGTTCTATATTCTTCCAGTACTGCACGGGGCTTGGCATCAGTTCTAAAACCTCTCGCTCCTAAAGAACTTGCACTTGTAAATTATACTGACCGAAACATACATGGAGATATAGCATAACCCTCATTGTCTTAAAGGTATTTTAAAAGCTGCATGCGATCCTCATTTTTCCCCATTCGCTGGTGTTATGAATTAATGCAATTCCAATAGGTAATCTTCTTGGAAAGGACTTTATCACCTGGAGACAAGCTGTCTAACAAGGATTAGGAGAGAGCAAGGTCTCTGTCCACTTGAGAAGTAGCTTGAGTTATGCACAGCAGTTAAATGGAGAGAATACACTGGTTGGCAACACATAATAAAACGAAGAATTTCTGCAGAAGAGATAATTAAATTATTATTTTACATTGAAGAGATAACAGAAAACTCTATACTCAAGGACTGAAATACCCTGTGTCAAAGAAAACAATCCACATAAAGCCTCCTCATCCCTGAATGGGAACAGAGCATTGCACTTCTTGTAATGAGGTAGCCATGCTTTAGAGGCGCTGTAGAGTTACAGAGGAACAGCTGGGTTCATTTGTGCCAAAACAACAAACAGGCAAACAGAACAATGTCAGTTCCAAGCATGATCCCAGTGTTCTGAAAGGTGTTTTTATAGACGTGGGAAAGGGAGTCAGACTACCCAGTGCTCACTCCTCAGCACAGTAACATTTTTGTGTCAGTTTTATGCCAGTAATGTCCCGAGAGCCCTTACTTTAGAAATGTGTTAGTTTATGTTACAGTAGAAGAAAGTTACAAGCCAGTAATGTTGATTGTAGTATACTACCAAGTATGTCCAAGGGTCCCGTGTTCAACCTGCTAGCACTGCAAAGTAAACAAACAAGTAAATTAGGAAAATGAAGGGGTGAGGAGATGGGCGAATTGATGTAGGAGTGTCAAAGGTACAGCTACGGTGATGCTCAAGGGTTTTTGCACACACCCACCATGATGTACCTTTGATACTTCTCCGTCACTTGTTTTTCTAAACTCTTAAGTGGTCAGTTCCCAAGTGTCTATGTTATGTTATGTGAGTGCTTACAGAAACAGGTGATTCGTTTTACTAACAGAGTTCTTGTACAAAGTATGAAGTTGGGACAACCAGTATCTACTGGACCATTGTGTGCCGTCTGCATCTGACTCCTAGGCAGCCAATCTTGTACCAAAGACCATGTGTTCTAGATGAACTGGGCTACTATGCAGGATTTTAGGAGATAACATGGGGTTGGAGGCCCCCACACCCTAACCCAGGACCATGGAATGTCATCTAAGACAAGGAAAAAATGAACAACCTACCACTGAGCCCTCCTCTGCTCAGCTGTTGTTCCTTAAATCTTTGACCAACTCTGAAACTTTTTCCCTGGCAGCACTCCCTGACTCATGATGACCTCTTCAGTTTAGCGCACTAAACTTTTCTCTTAGCTACTGAATTTAGTTCCCTTGCCTCCTAACATCCATTCTTTACTGCCCTCATACTTTACTTTTGCTCAGATTCCAGCCTCCATTTGACATGTTTTCTTTTGGCTGTCCTGTGCTAATGCAGTCCGTTCACACTCCGCAGTGAGTAGTCCCCCTGCCAAGGCCTCTGCTCATCTTCCGTGGGCTTCTTCTCTAGTTTATTCTTTTCCCTTTGGAAAGCTTTGGGTGACATCTGGTATCATTCCTTGTCATCTGTCCAGTGTTAACTTTATCAGATGTTCCAGTCTTTTGAGTAAACGCGTTTGTTCTTAACCATGTATCAGGATTTCAACAATTTAATCAAACTCCAAATGTGGTTCCCTCTGCAAATTCCACCAGGAGAAGGTGATTATACTCATTAAGCACTTGATTAAGCAACTCACTTCTTCAGGAAATCCTCCTCATCGTGAATTCTAATTTTTATGGAAGTGCTTAGGAACATATTACGCAGGTGATTCCTCAGGGATTACAAGCTTACAAGCGGCAATGTTAATTCAAAGCTGGAAACCCACATTGCTATTCTTTCTTAAAAAAAAATGGGATGGAAAAAAAGACCCAGTGAGAGACAAGGTGAAAGAGGAGTGGATTATTATTATTTCACATCTACACCTGGTCCTTAGCTAGGTTTCAGACTGCCTCCAGCAGCTACTGAAGAAAAAAAAAAATGAGCATGTCCATGTAGCCAGTAGACTTCAATTCACCACCATGAGACTTGTGAATTTTATGATGTAATTAATTGCAGGAAATAAGGACAAGCCAAACATGTCTAAAGTTTTGCGATTCTTCTAGTCAAGACCTGAAATGGTATTTTGGGCTTCTAAACAAACTCTGGCCATGTTATCAGTACTTCATTTCCTGAACTTAACTTTTAAACAGTCTCACTTAACAAGTGACTCAGAGCACTTCCCTCATGAAAAAAAAAATATTTAATAAGGCAAATATTATAACTTCAGGGTAAACACAGATAAGACCATTGATCTCCACAGGAGTGACAATAATTAACTGTCTCCTCTATTCTACCTAGTTTCTGTTTACTTAAATGTAGTAAGCTTAAGTGTTACTGAAATATTTTGGATATGCCAACAATTTTTAATGAGTGTTTAATTTTTTAAATGTCAAACCAAATTGGTTCCAGTTCATCAAAACATTAACAATAATGTAGAAAGGGTACAGCTCAGTGGTAGAAGAGTTGTTTGGTTGCGCAAGGCCCCTGGAATCCATTCCCAAGGATGGAGAAAAGGAAAGACAACAGAAAGTGTATGGAGGGGTGAGACTTTTTAGCGGATTGTCAAACTCTAGTTGGCAGATACTCAAATGGGCCCAACTTAAGCAGCTAAGACAACACCCGGAGGAAAGATTTGATAAGAGGAACTTCCATAAAGAGATGCTTGTGGTTTTAACATTCATCGTTCTTTTCTGTGTGAACACACATATAAAATATATTGTGAATACAGGGTGAATCCAAGCAACTCTGCATGACGTGAACACCGAAGTAACTGCCCCCACGTCCTCCTTTGACTAGAAATCTTCTGTCCTTGAAGATTGCCACTGTCCTATCACTCTGTAGCCAGTGTACTCTGGTTCTGAGCATTGTCTAAACGGGTAATAGAGCCTGGACTGTTTACCACCTCAGCTGCACACTGCAGACTCCATTCACCTCCACATTAGTTCTCTCATTTTCTTTACTACACTCTTGTAAATGTGCGCAGGTGAGTGACAAGTACCTGCCTGCGAGAAGAGTTGGAAACGCTCAAACTTAACTTGAAGTGCCAAACTGCTTTCCAAAATGGCTGTACCAAGGTACACACACTCTAGTCAACCTGCATGGCAGATTATCATATGTCATATGTTATCAAGATACACACTAGCCAGCCTGAAGGTCCCTGATTGACATCCTTCCAAGGCCCACCCCACCCCCGCCACACACAGAGCAGCCAGCCCCGAAGTCCCTGCCTCACTCATTTGACATAGGCATCACCTACTGGTTGTAAGTTGTGTCTTGCCTTTTCCATTCGTCTAGCTGATAATGCGGTTGAATGTGGCGCCTACTTGGTGAGCATCTTTGATGAGCTGTCAATGGGAGATTTTGTGTGAGTTGTCTGCCTTTTTAAAATTGTATTCACAGCCTGATCTCAGCAACCCCTCCCTCCTCTCCTTACACTCCCTTCCCCCACTTCCCCTCCCCCTCCCCCCTCAGTCCACCCTTGGTTCAGAAAGGCACAGGCCTTTCCTGAGCACCAGCAAAGCATGGCATATCAAGCTACATTAAGACCTAGCAGCTCCCCCTGTGTTCAGGCTGGGTAAAGCAAACCAGCATGAGGAATAGGTTCCCAAGCACCAGCCAAAACACCAAACCGCTGCTCCCATTGCCTGGGGATCGCACAGTCTACACAACTGTCTCATATATGCAGAGGGCCTAGGACAGTCCCATGCAGGCTCCTGGTTGTTGGTTCAGACTCTGTCAGTTCCCATGAGCCAGGCTAGCCATTTCTGTGAGTTTTTCTTGCAATGTCCCTGACCCCCTGGTTCCTACAACTCCTTCTCCTTCTTTGCTGCAGGAGGTCCCTGAGTGCAGCCCAATGTTTGGTCATGGGTTTTTGAATCTCCCTCCATTAGTCACTGGATGCAGGCTCTCTGATCACTGCGCATGGCCAGTTCAGGCTTACATATCCACCCGTGTCAGGAGTCTTATCTGGGGTCATCATCTTAGACTAGTGGAAGCTTCCCTTGCCCCATAAAGCCTCCCTCGCAAGTCTTCTCTCTCAGAACTGTTCCCTTCCTCCTGTCCCAAACCCAACCCCTCATTCCCATCCCTACCTGCCCATAGTCCACCAAGGATCTTTCCTCTATTTCCCCTTTCTAGGGAGATCATGTGTCACCTCTTTTACCCTCCTTGTTACCTAGCCTCTCTAGGTCTGTGGATTGTAGCAGGGTTATCCCTTACTTTACAATTAATAGCCTCTTATGAGTGAGTACATAACAATGTTTGTCCTTCTGGGTATGGCTTGCCTCACTCAGGATGGCGTTTTTTTCTTCTAGTTCGATCCATTTGCCTTCAAATGTCCTGATGTCATTGTTTTCTGAGAGCTGAGTAATATTCCACTGTGTAAATGTACCACATTTTCCTTATCCGTTCATCAGTTGAGAGGCATCTAGGTTCTGCATATTACAAATCAAGCAGCTATGAACATAGCTGAACAAGTGTCCTTGCGGTACTATTGAACATCTTTTGGGTATATGGCCAAGAGTGGTACTCCTGGGTCCTGAGGTAGTTTGTTATCAAGTTTTCTGAGAAAACACCATATTGGTTTCCAAAGCGGCTGTACAAGTTTGCACAACCACCAATAATGGAGTGTGTTCCCCCTTTCTCCACATTCTCTCCAGCATGAGCTGGCATTTGTGATTTTGATCTTCGCCATTCTGACAGGGGTGAGATGGAATCTCAGAGTCTCGTGTGCGTTTGCATTTCCCTGATGGCTAAGGATGATGGACACATCTTTAAATGTTTCTGGCCATTTTAGATTCTTCTGTTGTGGATTCTCTGTTTAGGTCTGTACACCCTTTTTAAAATTGGCTCATTTGGTCTTTTAATGTCTAGTTTCTTGGAGTTCTTTATATATTTTGGAGATCAACCCTCTGTCAGATGTGAGGTTGGTTAAAGATCCATTCACCTTCTGTAGGCTGCCATGAATTACCTGTCTTTTCAAGATAAATTGCAACAGTGTGTTAAAAGTTGTCTGTATTGCCACACCCTGCTTAGCAATTGTGCGTGCATGTTGGTCTGCTCGGACTTTGGTCTGTACATTAGTGTGTTTATTCATCTTTGAAAGTCGCAGTGCTCATTGCATTAACCGCTTTAAGTTGGCAACATCCTTCCCACTCTTTGATCTCGTTTATTGTTTGTTTCTAGCTTGGTTATTCTTGCTTTTCATTTATTTATGATCTCACTGTCAGGTGATTGTTGTTGTTGTTGTTGTTATTATTATTATTATTATTATTATTATCATACTTAAAATCAGTAGATGTTACAATACCCACATTTGGGAGAACAAGAGCAAGAGTTTAAGGCCGGTCTGGACAATATACGGAGAACCTGTCTCATAAAATTGGACAGAAATATGATTTACATAGTATTCGATATTGGGACCAATGCTAAAGAGAACAGATGTTTGAAGGGCCTATGCAAACATGGCTCCGCTTTACAAAAGGAACTTGCAAACAGCTGGTCTTAGGTGTTTGTTAGCACCAGGGGACCTGTCCCTTACAAGACACATGGCAGGACCCCACACCCAGTTCCTGAGTCCTAAACAGCAGGCTCTGAGCATACATACAGCCTCTGCGGAACAACTGCTTGAGTTGCAGTGTGCTGCTGTGAAATCACTCACCTTTTATAGCTCCTGACCTATGTCCCATCACAGAAGACAGGTTTCAAAAATTCTTTACCCTACATCCTTATAAAAATATCTATCTGCCTGCATCTTTGGGGGTTACCTTTAAGAATCTAGCAAACATGTTTAAAGATGCTCAATGGTGAAAATAGTTCGATTTAAAAAAAAAAAGGATAAAGAAAATGTGCATTTATTGGCAAATTAATACAACCATTACTTGATATCAGTTATGCTGTGTAATTCCTGGTAGTATACAGATAGTAGATACTTTTCCTTTTTTAAAATTGATTTATTGAGATATTCATGCTGAATAATCTTCTATTGTGTGCATGGACTTGGCACTTCTTACCCTCTCAACAATTAGTGGACATTTGGGTTTCCATTTGGGGGCTATTTGGAATGAGTTTCCTGTGAGCATTTGTGTACATGTGTTTTGCTGTGGGCATGTTTTCCTCTTTATTCATGCATGCTTATTTTCTGTAACCTAATATTTTTATTTATTTTTAAATGATTTCCTGATTTGAATATTTCTTACATATACATGATGAAATTTGACAACATTGCCCCTTTCCCCCCTTAAGTGCTCCGCATACTTCCTCCAGCATGTCTCTCTCTTAACTCAATGTTGTTTTTTTATTTTGTACTTTTTCATTCCCCACTAAGTCCAGTTGATGCTGCCAGGCATGAAGCCATCCACTGGAACATGGGAAACTTATCAGTGGTCACATCCTTGAACATGAATGATTCTGTTCAATAGCTCCTTAGTAAAGGGATGTAACATAGAGATGACCCACCCCATCTATAATGGGATTTCAACTGCTATGGTCTTGTGTAGGTCTTTTGTGGTACCACAGCTTCTGTGGGTTTATTAATACAATAGCCATGAATGTCATGTCCAAAATACAACATTTACAGCACCCCTCCCGCTCTCTAGGCCTTGCAATCTTTCTCCCTCCTCTTCTTTGATGACTCCTGAGCTTTGGTGGTGGTGGGATTAATGCAGATGTCCCATTTAGGGCTGAACCCTCTGTCTCTTATGTCAGCACTTAGACCAGTAATGCATCTCTGTATTGATTGCTGCCCATCGTAAAGAGAAGTTTCTTTGACAAAGGCTGAGAATAGACCATGTCTATGGGTATAACATAATGAAATCAGAAAGCAGTTATTTGCCCAATAATAGTTGTGCTGCAATTACACCAGTGGGTGGACCCTTCCTGGTAAGCTGCAGAGTTCAGTGTTGGCTGAGATCATGAGTGTATTTTTCAACCGCCCTAGTTCCTTCTGACACTAGAAACACTAACCATCAGGGAAGATATATTGTAGGGGGCTATAAATTGATTTCTCTGTGTCCTGTATCCAAAGTGCTTACTGCCTCCAGCCATAGTTCTTACCGTATAGTTATGGTGGGTAACAAAGGACAATGTTTTGTTCTGATGACCCGTGAGGCCTCTCTGACCAATAAATTGTAAGGAGGTATACCATGCTTTGCTTTGTGACTTTAATTTGATAATGCATATGCATGTTTTGTATTCTCTAAAGAAGTGAATATTTGTATTTAAAAGTGGAATTACTAGCTCATGTGATGTTCTAACCTTCTGCGGAACTTTCAGACTGTTGACTAAAGTGATGTAGCCATTTTATATTGACACGAACCACCCATATAGAGTCTAGTTTCACACCACTCCCTAGCTACTCTGTTGTTGTGATTGGAATCATCCTAATAGGAATCAGTGTCCTATTGTTCGTTTGACTTGAATCTTTCTAGTGAGAAATCTGGCTGAAAATCTCTTCTCATGACAGGTGTCCATGCATCTATTTTCTTTAGAGAAATACCTATTCTAAGCCTTTCCCAATCTCTTAATTTGGTTATTTTACCTGGGCTATTTATGAGGAGAAGTGAGCATTCTTTAAATGCTCTAGATACATTTTTTATATCAGATATATGCCTTGAAAAAATTTACTTCTGTATTCTGTATTTAACTTTCTTGATTATAATCAGTTTCAACATGAGAGTTTTTCAATTTAATGAATTGCATTTCATCACATTTTCTTCTATTGTTAGTTGTATAATTGTCCTGATTTTATACACAAAGCAATCGAGGGTCTGTGGGATTGGACAGCCTCACAAACAGGAATAATCCAAATGAACTATGAAGCTGGTCATCTGAGCACCTGTTTTCTGGGGCAGCATTGCGTGAACCAAAAGTATACTTTTAGTGTGGAAGGTGAAAGGGCACTCAGCTTGAATTCTATTTTTCTTTTCTCTCTCTCCTATTTCAAATGTTTCCTTTCCTCTTGTCCCTAGATTTTTTTCAGCATAGATTGAAGTGAGAAGAGATTGATGAGAGAAGAAAATTAGTGTCACATTACATTATCCGTGTGTGTGTGTGTGTGTGTGTGTGTGTGTGTGTGTGTATCACTGTGTAGCTTAGGTTAGCCTCGAAACTCCTATTAAATGCTAGGGTTTCAGGCACTTGCCTTGCACCTAAAGTGCACTATTTTTAATTTGGGTCTCTCTTGCAAAGTAACAGGTAAATTATGAGTGAATAAGGTCACATGATAAAGGACCCAAGAATTGCCTGGTACTTCTTCAAGAAGACAGTGAGGAGAGTCCTTCAGAAGCTGCCTGGAAAAGGAAAAGGCACATGTGCCTAGATCTACTCTGCATCATCCCCAGAAATCTTGTTACTTTACAAATACACTGGAAGGGCTGTTATTGGTCTACAACGCTAGCTTGACAGCCTATGTGCACATTTTTTAATGAGATTTTTCAAAAGTATTGATGCCTAGAGAGTGATGTAAATTTAGGAGGATTGGAGGTCCAGAGCCTGGTTTTGGCATAGCTCTCAATGCATCTAGGGAGAAAGGGTTGAGATCAGCATCTTTGCTGGAAACTTTTGCCAAGCAAGCCCTGACTTGGAACAGTAAACTGCTCAGGGACTGCACCTCTGCCTGTAGACTCAGCATCTACTGGGGATCTGCCTATATCTGCACTGGCACACCGGCATCAGACCAGGGCTCTGCATTTCTACTGTCGTTTTGAAGCTTCTAGTGCTGTCTCGATGGGTACCCACTGCTTTTCAATTTTATTAGCTGTTGGTGATTCCTTGGGAAATTTCCCATCTATCTATCTATCTATCTATCTATCTATCTATCTATCTATGTGTTAATCTAAATATCTACATATCTATACATCTATACACACACACACACACACACACACACACACACACACACACACACACACGCCAAAATTCCCATAGCACATATCATGATGTTTAACCTTGCCAATACCAGGGTATTGTCTGCCAAAGATACATGAGGACTTGCATGCTGCACACTTGGTAAGATGCTTATGAATTGGCATAAGATCTTACTTAAGAAAAGAACTCTCATCTCTGATGATTTTACTGGCATTCAGGACTCTTATTCCTGGGCACTCTGGCTTTGTGAGGACTCTTTACCTAATAAATATTTTTTCCCCTTATCCTAAATGCATTTATTTATCTATGAGTATTTGATTTCGTAGTGTGGGAAGGGAAGCCCAAACCACTAAATCTCATGTATGTGCATGAATGACATAGCATGTTCCTCAGTCTTGCTCTGGGTAGCTTGTACTTGTCCAGGCTGCCTTTGTGGGACTCTCCAGGGTTGGGTCAGGCATTCTTGCTGATTGTTCTTTCTTCATGCTTTTGATGGGCTCTGCTCACTTGCGTGTGCTAAATGTAGAAAAGGTGTTTCACTCTTTCAAAACAGAATGTATTTGTTAGACAGATTATATTATAAAAGTAGTATATTTTCTTAACTCTAAACTCTTTGGCTTGGCAAATTTTCAGAATTGCACATATTTCTGAAACTGGACTAATGGATGTTGTCTTCATAGAAGCTTCTGGTGATCTTGTAGAATTTGGTTCTGTCATTCTGTCTATATCTCCCATGCTGCCTGAGGACAAACTTCCCCACACAATTTCAGTGGCTCTTCGCTTTCTGTGTGTTGGTTTCAGATTGTATTGGAATAGTTTTTCTAAAGTTATACTCGAGAAACAAGAAATCTGACTGGGGAAATGGAAACATGAGATGTGTGTTAAATTTAATTGCATTTTAAAAATATTTGTTGCTCTTTCCTGGAAGAGGATTAAGCATTCTCACCCTGATGACATAAAGGTTGGCAATGAGGCATGGGCAGCGAAACAGTTGGTAAGTATAAGTGGCACCTCAATTACACCATCCCAGTTTGCGGATAGAAAGAAAGGCGTGAATATGTAGCTAGAGAGAAAAAGTTCTTTTGTTGTAAGTCACTGGGTTTGGCGAATGTTTTTCCTGTGGCGTAACGTAAGCCATAGTGACTGAAACAAAGATTACTTCGCATGCGGTAGAGAAAGAAGGAAAGGAAATTTTAACTAGCACGGTCTAATACTGACATCAAATCACAAACCGAGAGTCAGTGTTGTCATTACTTCTGAGATCTTGACGCTGCTATGTGATTCCAAACTAAGTAATGCAGTGGAGATACTGAATGCTTTGTATATTAAACTCAGTTGCGGAGTCTGGGGAATAAAGTAAATGCTGCTATTTCCACACACTGGTATGTGGGTGCATTTGGTGTGTGGTTTGTGAAGCAGGGCTTTTATTCAGCATTGTCACTGCATTCTTCACACGCATCTCGGAGAATGCAAACAAATGCCTCACTTCAGTGAATATCAGTAATTAGATTTTAACAAGGACAACATTCAAAAAGGTGACCACTGACATTTGGAGGGAGCACACTGTAAGGGTTCATGCAAATGGGATTGGATCAAGAATGTCCTCTTGGCTAGAGGAAGGCATTTTCTAAAGACGGTGGTTTTGAATCTGCAGTCAAGAAGTAATGGGCAAATGTTGCGGCAATGAAAATATACTTGACTGGATACTAGCACGCTTGTGCAGAGGCATGGTAAAAATTAAAGCAAGTTAGTTGTGGGAACATGAAGAAACTTTCATTCCCAAGTATTTTAATCTGTTTGACAAGCCAGGAGAGTTTTTAGTATAGGATGGTGTTACTGTCCTCTTGTGTTTCTAAAATATGTGTGTGGGACAAGGGTCTGGGCCTGCAGATTACAGGCCTCCAAGGGAGTCCTCAATGGCATGGCATGCACTCCCCAATTACAGAGTGGACCGTACATCTGTGCCGACTCTGTTTCATAAAAGTTTCAGTCAAATTCAGCATAGAATTTCACCTTGCCAAACTCTGAAATGAGTGCCACTCCTCAGAATAGGTTAGTCAGTTGGTGAGGACGTTATGAACTAAGACTATAACAAGGTTTAGAAATTATAAGGAATCCAGTGTGGTGGCATTCTTGTAATCCTAGTTTCTTGGGAGGCTGAGGGAGGCGGATCATAAGTTCAAAGCCAGCCTTAGTAACCTTCAGAGACATGGACTCCATGTACAAAAGCATTTTTGGAGATGGGGCTGGAACTAGAACTCAGCTTTAAGTGTTTCCCAGAAGATCTGAGAACCTGTATCCATCCCATGACAGTCAAAAGAGAAAAAATAATTAAATGAATAGAAACACACAAAAAGGTAAATGTCTCTATGTCCTTATTCAAACCCCTTAGAATTTTTAAAACACGGACCTGGAGAAATGCTTACCTACCATCCAAGTGAAGGCTTCTATGGACAGGGATAAAATGAAAAGGCAAAACAGGAAAAACTGAAGGCAATTATGAGACAGGGGGATTAAATACAGAGAACAAATAAACACATCGGGAATATTCAACTAAAGAAATAAAGGTCAGGGATGTAGCTCAGTAGTAGATCTCTTGCCTAGAGAGTGACTGAAATTGCAGGTTTTACCTTATGGGATTGTTAAAAGTCAAGAAGCACCAGCAGTGTCATGCTTGCTGCTGGGGGAGGTGGAAACTAGAGATACGTGCTGATGGGGACAATGCATGGTGGGCCCACATTACAAAGTAAGCTATTAACTGTCAAAAAACAAAACCAAAAAAACAAAACAAAACAAAAAAAAACAAAAACAAAAACAAAAAAATAACAAAAAAAAAAACAAAACAAAAAAATCAAAAAAACAAAAACAAAACAAAACAAAACAAAAAAAAAAAAAAACCATGCACTAGCCAGGTACTGTGAAAGAATCTAACCCAATAGCTCTGCCTGAAGTCATCCTTAAAAATAGCAGCATTATTTGTAATAGCAAGAACCTTGAAGCAACCTAGATGCCCCTCAACTGAAGAATGAATAAAGAAGATGAGGCACATCTACACAGTGGAATACTACTCTGCAGGAAAAAAAAATATAATGGAACCTTGAAATTCGCAGGCAAGTGGGTGGCACTTGAAGAAACCATCCTGAATGAGGTAACCCAGTCACAAAAAGAGGAACATGCTATGGTACTCGCTCATATATGGATTTTAGACCTAGAGCAAAGGATCGCCAGCCTATAATTCACACCATCAGGGGAACTAGGATACAAGGTGTATTCTAAGAAATTCATATAAAGTCCCTCACAGAAGGGGGAAGGGACAAGTCCCCCAGAGCACAGGGGAAGTGGGGGGGCAGTGAATGGAGAGAGAAGTAGGAGAAAGAGAAGGGGAGGAGAGGAAAACACATGCGACTAGGAAGATTGAGCCCAGTTAGGAATAGAAGACAGAAGACACACACACACACACACACACACACACACACACACACACACGGAGAGAGATAATATAAAAGAAGCAGCCATTATTGGTTTGAAGAGAAAATTGAACCTAAAGAAAGGTCTAGAGACCTACAAGACTGCTGCCAACTAACAATTTGAGCAACCGTGGAAAGGCTACCATAAATGCCCTTCCTGGATAGTGAGATCAACAACTACCTTATCCACCATCATGTAGCCCTCATCTAGTACCTGTTGGAAACAGAAGCAAATATCCATAACTAAACACTGAGTCGAACTAGAATCCAGATGCAGATGGAGAGGACAAGACCAGGTTGCAGAAACACATAGAGACAGCTGACATGAACAAGGAGGAGCTAACGGGCCCCCAGACTGATAGCTGGGAATCCAGCATGGGACTGACTCAGCCCCCCCCTGAATATGGGTCTCAGCCAGAAGGACTGAGCAGTCTAAGAGACCTCAGACAGTGGAGCCAGGATGTATCCCTGGTGCACAAAGGGACCTTGAGAACACATCCCCCATGGAGGGATACTGCCTTAACCTAGAGACAGGAGAGAAGTCATAGTCCCTACTTCAAATGACTTGACAGATCTACATGACCCCACCTGGATGGCTTTGCCCTACATGTGGAATTGGGATGGGGGGATGGGAGGGAATGGTGGTCATGGTGCATGTGAAGGGACAGAGAGGGTAAAACGGAGGGAGGGAAGCAGAGGGAACAGGGATTTACATGTAAAATACCAAATTAAATTTAAAAATTTAAATTAAAAAAAATACTGTTTGTAGCTTTTGCAGAAGTGGAAATCACCTAACTCAGTAACATTCGGGAACTTCTATTTATAAACCAGTGTTCATGTATATGTATTTGGTGAGACATTGGGAAGAATTTGAATTGTGTTTACACATATTTTTGTGTCGTCTGTGACAATGTTGATGCAATGTTGACAATGTGATATGTGCATTTGATCAGGTCTTTCAAAGCAAACTACACAGACACACCAGAAACAACAGAGGGAGTGTCATGCAGCTAGTCCTTAAAAGCCGAGTCTAGGAAACGGTTTGTTTTCTTTTTATATAATTCAGGCTGGAAGTGTGGGTGACACTAATGTAGGCAGTCAGGACCTAAAAGGTCGGGACTTCTCTTCACATACAACAGTAAGCATGTGAGTGAGTGATCCTGCTGTAGGAGACATGCATGCGGGGACAATCATATAGGAGCATGAAGCAAGGCATTTACAGGGAGGGTGTGGGAAGTAGGAACCTGCCGGCCTTGAAGTAACAGTAATAGGCAAGTCAAGGTTCCCTGAAGCTTAGGTTATAAGCCACAGCCTTTAAAACTGAGACTTTCAACAGTAAAAAAGTTCTCAGTGGCCAATATTGGCTGTGCAATGGATCTGTGGTGGATTTGTTATTGTCGTCATTTTTGTTTTGTTTTGTCTGCAGTGCTCAGCCGTATTGCATTGCAGAGATTCACTGTGGCCTTAGTTCTGCACACATGTGACTTTGCACTGTGCATGCCTGTCAAACCACACAATGCCAACTGAATGCTGCCTAGACCACTTTGGCTCAGATTCACGACTATGCATGTTAGGAACGTCAGTGTTTTGATTACCCATAGTCAGTGTCCTAGTGTTTTCAAAGCGTAATGGCTTAATTATGCAAAACAAAAGGTTTTTGTAGCATTATTCCTCAGGTGTGTCAAACTGATACATCTTTGGATGGTATTGCTTTGGAATGTTTGAATGTTGGGTTTTTTTTTTTAAATCGCTGTTTGAGTTTCATAAAAATCATTTGAGTTTGCTTGAGCTTAGGATGGAATTCCTAACTTTCTGAGATGGCCCTAAATATGCTTCTGATATTTTATATGTATGTATATGACGTGTCATTTGGAACACTGAAGAGAAGACATTGCTTAACTCTGAACCCTCCCTCACCCTTCCCCAATATTCTCTTTGCCTTGCCACATCAATATCCATCCAGAATTCAGTCCTTTATGTAACAATAAACAGGTGTCTTCAACTCCCTGGTGTGCCAACATGTTTCCCCCTTCAATAAATGGTAAAACTACACACATCAAAGATATCCTCTAAACTGGATTTCTTAGTGGCTTGTGATAAGCAAACAATGGTTATATACCTGTATACTTGAAAGCAGACTACCATTTCTCAGATGAGAAGAGGTGATGTGAGAAAGTCTGAGAAGCTCTGGTTAGACTATTTTGGGAAGAGACTTTGGCAGAGGAGGGGTCAAGAAGTAGATGGTTAGAAAGTCCCTTTGGACTTTCACTCTTGCCAGGGAGCTGCAACAATTGTAACAGTTAACAACTGGTGGAGAAAGTGTAGGTTATATACTTGCCTTATTCTGAGAAAAGCTACAAAACAGGGTGAACAAATGCCATACTAATGTGGCGTCCCAAGGCTCTGCTGTTGCACCCGGGGTGGCAGTAGTGATTAGAGCCCAGGATACAAATCCCCAGATGATTACTGGAATTGCATGCTAGAAAGTGCTTCGCTAAGGTTCTCTTTCCTGCTGTTGCTGTGGCCTGCAGGTCATCCTAGTGTGCATTATAGCCCTCTCTCTCTGGGACTGCATTTGCTTCCCACCCGCCAGCTCCATGTGTTATTGGACTCTCCTCCATCCTGTAATCCAGAGCCCGTGGCCCCAATGCTCTGGCTGGGTAGACAACACATCTTGTTACAACAGTTTTGCCTACTAAAGTCTTGTGCCAAAGTTTCTTTCTCTTCCAAGGATAAAAAGTCATCAGCAAAAAACTGAACAGAACATGTGTGCTGTTATTCTGTCCTCCGATCATAAAGCCTCCTCGGAAGCAGCTCTCAGCTGAGCATTTGGCCTGAGAACAATGTCCTCATTATTCATTATCTTGTGAACACCCTCTATAAATATCATTCCAAACTGCATGGTAGTGGGTGGCTTCCCAGTTCATGGAGTCTCCAGGTGCATACTCTCGACCTTTGGAGGTGGGAGCAGACTGCCTGTCGTGGCTCTTCACTGTGTCCTTGTGTGTTTACTGTAGGTGCCTACCCTCGACTTTCATTGAGTTTTCGGTTGAAGAGAAACATTGGTTACTTCATTCTTCAGACGTATATGCCCTCAATACTGATCACAATCCTCTCGTGGGTGTCCTTCTGGATCAATTATGATGCATCTGCTGCTCGAGTTGCTCTTGGTATGTGCTTCTATTAAGTCCTATCTAAAGTGTGAAGTGATCGCATCATTATGGTATTAAGGGAATTTAAAGGCCAGGGTGCAACTACAATTTCTGCACATCATGACACCAGCTTCACCCACATAGTCACTTTTTATCTTGAGACAGTAATTTTACGCATGAGTCCCTTGATGTGTTAATTTAATTATAAGACCCAAATGTGAATTTCCATGCCCATGAAAGGAAAAAACAATTTTTGGGGATATTTGCATCATATAACTGTTTTTGACACTTCATTTTAAAGTAAGGATTAATACTGCCTGGTCAAGATGATTCTACAGACAGAAACATTTGATAAATTTGAGCTTTCTTCTCTTTCAAGTCATGGGGAAAAAATCATCAAATACTATAGCACATAATTGAAATTACACGATATAATGAGCATTAAAATAAGCAACTAATTGTGAGTAATTCCCAAGAACCCCAGTGAAGTTTGCTGCCCATTCGTTATTTAATAATGGGATTATTAATTAATACACAATACGTCTTATATGTTCTGACTTTATTTTCAGGATTTGCCTTTTAAAGGAAAGCTTATATTTTCAGGAGCACTAGTCTCTGCTCAACCAATTATGAAACTTCATGGACAAAGTTATCCCATAAACACATCAGTGGATGAGGTGATGAGCCCTGCTCAAGGCCAGTCTTTCTCTGGGTTCAACAGAGTTTATGGAGATAGGTCTAACAACGGAGCTTTCAAATGTTGCAGGGAAAGAACTAGCATGACCTTTGCTGGCTGGCAAAGCACCTAACACAAAGGTGTAGTCTGGGTTCCGGCTCTCCCTCTCGCCTTCTCAGCCTTCTTTGCCAGCTTTTGCCATTTTGTTTTCCAAGACAGTGTGCATGTGTGAATGCTTGTGCTTGTGAACAGCTATGTAACTTGCATCAGTGTCTTCTGGGATAGACTTTTTTCATAGCAGAGTTGCTGAAGTTGTCCCATGTATGAAGTAACACTCTGGAAAGACTCGAGTACCTGAGGTCTAGGACGTCTAAATTAGAATTGCTAACTTACGGGAAAGGGTTGTTTGTTTGTGTTTTGCATCTGCACAATTAAGACTGAATTTGTAGGGACATATCCAAAGGTTGCAGTTGTTAGTTTATACAGGTGGAGGCTTTCTCTTTATGAGGAAATATAAACAAATGAAAAATTCCTGGGACCCCCGCTCAAAGCCGGGAAAAGGGGCCCATTCCCCTGCTGCTGAGCAGTTGTTGCAGGCATTAGAAAGAACCAAAGAGGTGTAATGAACTGGTGTTGCAAGGGATGAAACACACAGCAGATGCGACCCTCTGAGCTCTGCCTGCTACTACACACTGCAGACCTGCTTACTTGTCAAATGTCACCATAATGGGAAACATGAGGTCCATCAGAAATGGATGAGAGCAATCCAACTTTCTCATGGTGAAGGAGCTTGCTCCATGTTTTCCTGATACCATGATGACCCTGTCTTAGGGAATGCACTAGGGTGGTACTCCACAGGCTCTGCCTCTGGAGGGGCTGTGAAGTAACAACAGCATTGGAGGCTCAAGAGGCAGGTACCAGGACTCAAACAGAAGACCAAAGACAACTGTGATCCTAGGGCCAGTGGCGGCTGTCCAAGTTAGAACCTAGCAGGTTGTTGGCAACACTACCCTCAGAGGTGATTATGAGGTTTGAGGAGGGGATCCTGTTTATTTTTCAAAGGATAGTTATTATAATACTTTGCCGTACCATTTGACTTCCTGAATTGCCGTCATCTTTCCCGCTCATATGCACAGCCCATATGATGCTGATCCCCATTATAGGCCACCAAGGGGACACCTTCTCCTCATTGCTGCGTGGGTAGTAGATGCTGGCGATTGCCTCTCGGAGTGGGACACACAGTAGTGGTGACACATGGCAAATTTCTTGAAGAATGGCGAGAAAGTCTATCTAATTTTGTAGCTCTCGAGTGGTGTTTTCACATTTATTTGTAAACTGTAATTATCCCATTGCCACATTCAAATTTTTAAAAGTCCCCAGGTGCACATGAATGTAATGTTAAAGGGAGTCTTAAAATATTCTGGCATCTGAGATTTCTAAACATCTCACAAGCAACTGGGGTTTGCAATTATGTATTAAAAATAGTGTCTTGGTTCTTTGGGGTTCTGTGTTGTTAGCAGTCTCTTAGGGTCAGGGTCAGGGGAGGGTGCTAAAGAAGCCTTACCTTGTTTCTCTGCTGCTTTTCCACTATGGAACACTGAGCTCTAGAGCCCCAGGCCAGCTCCGGGAAATACAGGATGAACATACATGCTTCTGGAAGCAGATGTGTGTCCAGGGGGCTGCCAACCAATAAAATAAACAGAAGCCCTTCCCTACAGTCCTGGCTCTACCTCAGAAAATCCACAATGCCTGCCCGTGCTGCCTCTTTGCTTCAGTCACTCCACTGATGTGTGTGGGGGTGTGCGTGCATGTGTGCGGATGTGTTTGTGTGTCTGTCAGTCTCTCCCATTTGAGCATCTTCTCAGGGGAGTAGATCCTTACTTGAGAATGGAGAGCGAGAGTTCAACCCACACTCAGGGATGTTGGTGCAATATTGGAAAAGGCTGCCCTGAAGTTGGGCCTTCAAGCATCTATCTTCCTTTTGCAACATAATGGGTCCCAAGGCAGGTTTGAAGCTTGTTCTTGCTCAGAGATTAGTGACCCACTCGAAGCAACTTCCCTGTCTTCAACAAGACCTAGTCTGCTCAGCATGTCATGTGATGACTGTGGCCTCAGCTCACTTAATTTGTCATCTCTGTATAGAAGGTACCGTGTCTTCTACTGTGGTTGGGACAGTTACAAAACATGCTGCTTATTTTGTCTTAAGGACTACAACCAACTGCTGGACTCAGACACAAATCCTCTGCACAGAACTCTGTAAAGAACTCAGGAGAGTGCTTACAGAGGGATTTTCTCAGTGTTGAAACCAGAGACTCCAACAGGAGCAGAATCCTCACACCTCCCTCTGAGCTAATCTTCCGCACCCAGCTTGTGGACACTCATTTCCACTTAAGGGAAATAGTTTCAGAGTGAATCTTCCCACTGGGCTTTGCTCTATCAGTGCTCCCTCTTTGAGCCTCACTCACTCAACCGGATTTCCCCCTATTCAGTAAAAACTCCTCAGACTCTGTTTCCAGAAAGCCCTGGAATAAGAAAGGTAGCCACTTTAACTTCCCTGGTGGCCAGGTCCCTGTGGCCATGATCCACCGTCCTTTTCCTGATGTATTATAACCAGGCACTCAGTTCTTTTGTTACATTCTGGGGCTATCTGTGTTTGTCCTAAAAACTCAAGGGAGAGCAAGCATTCTTTTGGGATGGCAGGGACATCTTGCCTTCGACTCTCTCCAGACACCTGTCACTGTGTTTGAGGAGTGGCTAGGTGAGGCCTCCCCAGGTTTGCTTCCCAAGTGGAGACGCCTGCTTGCTGATCCAAAGTGTGGTGTGTTGCCAACAAGACACACAGCTTGTTTTGGTGACCGACCGTCAGCCCAGGGTGTTAGAAGGCATTGCAGTGGGAGGGCTGGAATCCAGGAGGGAGTACCAATACTGTGTTTGTTTCCTAGGGATCACCACCGTGCTCACCATGACAACGATCAACACTCACCTTCGGGAGACTCTGCCCAAAATCCCCTATGTCAAAGCCATCGACATGTACCTGATGGGTTGCTTCGTCTTTGTGTTCCTGGCCCTTCTGGAGTATGCCTTCGTCAACTACATTTTCTTCGGGAGAGGTCCCCAAAGGCAGAAGAAGCTTGCAGAGAAGACGGCGAAAGCCAAGAATGACCGTTCAAAGAGCGAAAGCAACCGGGTAGGCTCTCCATGGCCTGGCCTGGGCACACCAGCCCTGCCAGTACCTAACCTTTCCAGTTCACCTGCAGCTAGCTGAGCAGGCAGCAATGCCTACCATGCTGGTGGAACATCCCTAGGTTAAACCTCCAAGGTTCCTACCTAACCACCAGCATTGGATCAGGTGCTGGAGCAGCCCAACCTCCCTTCCTACCCTTCCTTTAAAAGGAACAGATTAGACTCAGGAGTGCTCTCTCAATACTCTGGAATGTGGGGCTCTTCTTGTGTGACATTCTTATGAGTAGGTTTTTCCTGCCGGCCTGGACCCACTACCGCACCAGCCCCAAATAATACACTGAGACTCTGTATTTGATATAATTCTGTTGGCAAGTTACTAGTTACTTATTGGCTAGCTCTGTCTTAATTATTAACCCATTTCTATTAATCTAAGTGTTTCCACGTGATCTCATCTTACTGGAGAGAGGGGCTGGGGTTCTGCTCTCTCCAGTCTCTCCATGCTGACTCCTCCTTCCTACTTCCTCTCTCCTCCTTGTCTCCTAGTCCCTCCTATCTTCCTTTCCTATTGGCCAATAGTGCTTTATTCATTAACCAATATGAGAAACATATTTACAGAATGACATCTCCCATCATGACAGACACAGAGAAAGTCATTTTCCAAAAGAGCTCCAAATTCCTTTGGTTGTAAGATTACCAGGTCACTCACTCAACCTGCCCCCATGGTGGGCAGTGCAATAAGCAGTCACCTCACTGGCCCATCCTTCCTGTCACTCATAGTCACATGAGGAGAACATCAAGCATGGAGGCCCAGGCAACACAGGCTCAGGAGGTCGGCAGAGCTGCTAGCTCTGGTTCAGAGGTAGCGCAGCTTCACACTCCACCCGAGACCCATAGCCCAGTTCAGGAATGCTCACCAGCCAATCACAAAGGGACTCGGCATTGGATGCATGCACTCACAGAAGCATTGTTATTAAAGTGAGATTCTAATGAAATGTTACAGCTTCGGTTTTTATGAATGTCCCCTTCTTACATCTCACATCTCCTCGCATCCTCAAGAATATATCTCTACCAAGTCAAAGACCACTTACTCCTTCGTTCCTTTCTTTTCGTTGTGCTGTTTAATCCATCTTTTGAAATCTATGTATTTTTCAAGTCGTTGGAGGGTTCCTTTCATTTTCCCAGTCACTTGTATCACCATGGATCCCTAATGCTACCTGCATGGGGTGGCAAATATGCATGAATGGGTGGAGTCCTGACAGTGAGTGACAGTGGCCCCTTCCCATCTGTAAAGCATAAATGAAGTTGGTCTCTGAATAGAACTAGGTTTTCCACAGACAAAATTATCTTCAACATCTTACTTGAAAATCTACTCTGTTCCAGACTGTTACGTTTCTATGGAGATCACGCTGTACTATGAATACACAATATGTCTTGGCCTTGGTGTTTCCAAGGAAACAAGAATTAATCACACCATGTTGTCTCTGTGGCCAAGCACATGTACAAATTCATACAGGAGCGGTGTCCTTTCCCATTTCCTTCTGTATTTAGCAATCGAAGCTTTCTTTCTTTTTCTCCAATGAGACTGTTGTTTAAAACTGTCAAACCATCATTGTTCAAAAACATCTTTCTGAGTGTGAAGTACAAAATTTAGAGAAAAGACTCAATCCTGTAACATTCACAAATAAAATTATCCGAACAGAGAAAGACTATCAATTATAGGCAGAGGAAATCCTAAATTGACTCATGGGTCCATTTTCAGTTTTTCCCTAAAGCATGTTTCTCTTCTCTGAGCAGTTTCAATGAGGCCTCTATATATCATAGTTTTCAAAATACATGATTCGCATTCCATCCTTAGATTTGGAAGCCAGTAAGTATATAAACATCAGGTGTTCTCATTTTAGACATCTGTTTGATGCTTTCCCAGTTAAGCATTGAAAATCATTCCTCCCTCACTTAAGAGTTTAAGAAGTAGACTCTCCCAAAAGTTTGGATAAAGGGATGTAGGGTGAATATGTGAAATATAAGAGCCACTGGTTTCATAGAAGATGGACAAGGCTCGGCATGAGGGGGAGCAGTGTGACCGTCCATCCAAATAGCCCCCTTTTAGTTTCTGTGGTGACACTCGGCTCTGGCTTACTAGTGTGGCCAGTTGCAGTTGTCATTTATGGCAGGGAGCCTGCTTCTTCCTGTCTTTCCCATAGATCAAACAGCCTTCCCCATAGCTAGGTCATGGGCAGAGTACCCTGGAAGCATTGCAGGCCATTGCTGCCAACAATTGCTAAAGGGCTATTATTGGCCTTGCTGTAAAACCCATAGTAGGTGTTTCATGTACTTAGTGGTGCCACCGTATTGTAAATGTTCCAAATGGTTCTGTATTCCTTTAGTTTCTCCACTTGAGGCAGTATAAGCTTTTGCATACTGCCTGGTTGTTCCAGACTTGTCTCTGCATCCTAGAGCAAGTCTTCGGATATAACGTACACATTACATCTGCACAGCTTGTGACATCTGGGGAGTTGACCAGTCAGCACTGTTTTAATGTCATGACACAAAACACCCCTGTGTCGGGTGGGGGGGTTGCCATCAGTTGAACCTATGCCCCCTGTGTGTTAGGCAGAGCTATAATTCTTGTCAAGAAATCAGATTCATAGACTCAATCTTACCTTCACTAAGAAGGAAGATCTTGTGCCGCCCTCAAATGGCAAATCTTGTTCTTTTAAAACTAGAAATTTTTACTTCACTGGAATCTGGAAGTTAAGTAAAGATTGACTGAATGTCAGTCTAGTGACATAGTCTGGAAAAGAAAAGCTCTCCTGTGATATTTTCTGCATGAGATGCTTTTAATTTTGGAGAGCTGCACCTGTCCAGGTTCAGAGCGGAAGAAAAACCTGCATTGACATCATTGGCTCTAATTATAGTCACTGTAAGCTGGACCCTTCAAAATAACAAGACTTCACGAGACAATTTAAACACTGCAAGCCACCTGACATTCTGAAAAAGGAACGTCAGCCTTGGACTTCCCACAGGCATTTATTTCTATTTTGAGACCTGCATTCTAGACGATAGGGAGAAGAGGAAGTGGTCACCTTCTCTTTTAGGAATACTGATTTAAAAATTGACATCTTTAAATTTTTAATACCCTTTCAGCATTTCAGACAAAAAAAAAATCCAGCAATTTTATTTGTGATAGTGGTTTCATTGCAGGGCTTCAACCTCTCTGAAGCAGAATCACATACAATTAGATGGATTCTTGAGTCCTGTCTCAGGAGAATTCCAAGATAGCCACAGACTCGTTCTCAACATTCAGAGAAGCCAATTGGTCAAGTTTTATTCTTTAATTTGCCAACTACTAAAAAAGTTCCTAAGGTAGCATGGTCCCCCCCATACTAGGCTTCCTTCATCGAAGTCGACAGAAACAGATGATCACTTCTCATTAGATCACTTCCCAAACACACACGCGTGGCCACAGGCACACAGCTCTGCCTCTATCGCCAGAACATCTGCCTGACGTCCTCTATCTTTAGTCTCCCTGTATGGTTTCTGAGTTGCCACCTCTGCTTTTCCTTTATTCTGTTAGCTCTCCTCTTGATTGGCGTCTTCCCTTCTTCAAGTCTCGGGTCAGATGTCCCTCTCCACAGAACCATTCTCATTTCTTCCCTGGCAGTGTTAGCACCTTGCTTCAGTCACTCTCTGTCCCAAGCCACTGTTGACGTTGCTGTTCTCTCAGCTTCCGGCACATTCTCTGCACATGGGAAATGGTAGATCACTTGAATCTTCTCCCCTACCAGGCTGTACCACCCCACCACACAAGTGTTCATCTGGAGCCCTTAGATTCCCATTTAAAAAAAAAAAAGTGAACTTTTCCATAATATCTCTTGATAACTAGAAATGTGTTTAAAAGTCTTTTGTAAAATGTATTGGTCGATTGTTGGAAGTTCCCAGCTAGTAGGCTGCTTGACAGGAGGAATCCCTGCCTTCATCTTCATCGTTCATAGCCTGGCCCATGCACGACCCTGGTGGGAGGCAGGTGTGTATTTACATTTTTCATGAATGGCCCCAAATAATGCAGACCCCTTGTGTAGGTCTCCAGTGAGGCACCGGGGTGGCTCACGAGCCCTTTATCTTTATTTTCCTCTTTTAAAATAGCATGGGAATAAGGGATATTTTTCTATAGCTGTTAATGTTTTCTGAGTTCTTTTCTACCTTGCAGGGAAGTTGTTAAGCTTTCTGAAATGCTAAATAATGTAATGAATGACCTGTTACTATGGGAAAGAGTAAGTTCTACACTGGTGCTTTAAGAAATCAGTGCCTCGGTCATTGGGATGTTCTCTGTCACAACTTCAGAAACAAAATAGTTTTTAAAGAGTTCAGCTTATCATGCACATAGATCTTTTAAAATGTGGAACATAGGAAAAGAATTAGTATAAGCACTTGGTGAATGTGGGTACTATCTTACTGACTTAAAGTCAGGCTCTGGGTAGAGCAATGGCCACCTTCACTGCAGTCAAATGGAGTCATGAAGTAACTACATGGCAGGATCTACCTGGGCGAGTGTCTTCTCAGCCCTCCTGTAAGTCAGCATGCCTTGGGAGCATTCTTCCTTCACTGGCTCACTCAAATCCTTTCTTTATGCCATAAGCACTCTGGGCTATGCCAGAGAGAGGCAACACTAGTAAGACAGGCATTGACCTGGGCACTTGCTTTTAACTATCCTGTGTGCAAAGACTAGCTCAGCCCTCTCTTCGGGGGCTTCTCCCTGCCCCATCACAGGTAATTCAAGAGGCCCTGCTTAGGTGGAGTGAGTGCATACGGCCAGGTTTCTCCCACAGCTGATCTTTGCTAGGTCATACTGCCAGTGGGAGTGAGGGACCCAGCCCTTCACTGTCCCCTTCCGTTTTAGCCATTCCATAATCCATCTGTGGCTTCAGCTGTGGCTTCTTGCTGGAACCACTAATGACTCAGTCTGAAAAAGAAAAAAATGTTGGAACAGTCTCCCCGGCTCTCATTGAAAAGACTTTATTAGCTGACATTTCAGGGGAGACTGGGAAAAAGAAAACAACACCCTGAGAGGCAATTCAAAGTCCTACCCGATCCCAACTTCCCCAGTTCTGTAAAACTAAGATATAAGCACCATTAACTCTCAGTGCATCCTAGAGTCATCAAGTCTGGATGGTGCTACTCTCTTTCCTCATTCTCCATCAAAACTTCCAAGAAAAGAGCCAGGTCATGCATCAGAAACAAATGTCACCCGGGTGCAGAGGACCTAGGGCGGTTCCATGCCGACTCCCTAGCTGTCCATCCAGTCTGTTAGCTCCCACGAGCTCATGTCCTGAGTTTCCGTGTCAGGATCTTGAATTCCCACCCCTTGCTCATGTATAATCCCACCACTATCTCTTCAGATGGATTTCCAGAGCTTGTCCCAGTGCTTGGCTGTGGATCTCTGCGTCTGCTTCCATCAAGGCCTGGGTGAAGGCTCCGTGATGACAATTAAGGTAGTCACCAATCCGGTTACAGGAGAAGGCCAGTTTAGGCCCCCTCTCAGCTATTGCTAGGAGTCTTAGTTGGGGTCATCTTTGTGGATTCCTGGAAGTTTTCCTGATACCAGCTTTCTCCCTAACCCAATAATGACCCCCTCTCTCAAGACATCGATAAAAAAAAAATTATGGGAAAAGAAAAAAAGGCAATTTAGTAACCCATACCTGCAATTCAAGCACGTAGGAGACTAGGTAAGGTAAGAGGGCTACCATGAGTGTGAGGGCACCCTGTTCTCTGGAGCAAGTTCTTGGTTAGCCTAGGCTAGACTGAGACTCTGCTTTGAAAAACAGACAGCAAATCCAACACCAATCAGAACTGCCAAGGTACACAACCAAGCGGCTGCTGCTGCTGCTGCTGCTGCTGCTGCTGTTTCTGCTGCTGCTGCTACAAGCACACTGGCCACTCAGAGGCCAAAAGGAGACTCCAGGATTTGTCCAGGAGCAGGAAAGGGGAAGTTCACTTGTTAGCATTTCTTTTCCGGCTGATACTGGTCATAGAAACCTGTGCTATAGACTCACTTGTCGCCTCTCAGTATTCTGGAAGCTACCTGTGTGTACTCTGCTTCAGAAATATTTTTCTTCTTTCTGTTTAAGCATTACTTTTTTGCACTGTATTTTAAAAGCACAGGGTTGGAATTTCTTAGCTTGACGTACAGAGAACCTCACTGGCCCAGGCTCTTGTTTACCTTCCCATTCACCACCAAGTGTTCTCTATTATTATGATTAATTAGAGAGTGGAAAGATGATAATGGCAGAGAAACGGCAACAAGATCTCCACCCACCAACAGGCAGAGCATGGGTGGATCCATTATCTTGAGAAATTGAGTTAAGTCAGCTAGTTTACCTTACACAGAAGGATTAATTTGGATCTTTGCTTGTGAGGTGTTCCATACTTTGGCCTTATTTCTCTTTCTTTTCTTCTGTGTTATTTCACATGGTGGTCAAATGCACATCTCATATTTCCCCTCATCCTACAGCATTACTGAGGGTTGCTATGGCAGATTGCCATAAATTTAACCAGCACTCATTATTATTATTATTATTATTATTATTATTATTATTATTATTATTTTATCAGACCTCTTTTAGGTCAAAAGTACCAGGAGTGTTGGGCTCAGGTGGGGCATCCCTCACAAGCTAAAACCAAAGTGGCTGAGATAAGAGCCCACAATCAACAGGGGCTGAATAACTGTGTTATGGGACTGCTTGCTGTCACCTGGGGTCAGTCTCTGCTCCTGTGGGCTGTCCTATATTCCCTCATAATGAACCTGTTCCTCCAGCCCCCCCCCCCCCCCCCCGCCAAAGGCCAGTTGAGTCCTCCCTAGGCTGAGTGTTGGTCTTCAGACTTGTCTTTCTGCTTCTAGCTAGAAAAGTTCTTTACTGTGCTTAGGAAAGAATATGTAACGATAGTGTGTCCATCCAGTAATTTAAGACTAACTATCTGGAGGGCTGTGCCCTTAACTTCAACTACAAAGTCCCCTTGTATCCTGCTCATAAGCTCTGGCAAATGGGAAATGATCGAGCTAGGGCACAGTTAAGTTACCTTGAGAGGTATTCTCAAACAGGGGTGTGATCAGCTCAGTGGCAAGAGCCTAAGTGGCCTCTGCTATTGCAGCCCTTCATGATCCTGGGCCACTCTGCATTTGGTTACTGTGACTCTGAGCTCTTTAACCTACTCAGCCCTTGCCATGGCCCTCCACCTCTTCCTGGGTAGGAGTCAGGAGTACTCGCTGCCCAACTTACTGTCTTCTCATTTAGCTTAACATCTTCACTGAGAGTAAGGGATGCCTTCTATAAGCTGGGAAGACACAAGTTCCCATAAATAATGTAAAGACACAATAAATCATTCTATAGAACCACCAGTGGGCCGCAGCGAAATCCACCAGTACTAAAAGAAAAGGTAGGCTAGTTAGGGACAAAGAAAGGAGAAAAGGACACAGCTCCCTAGGGAAAATGAAGGTCAGAGACTGGAGGATGTAGCATGCTCAGGGAAGCAGGCCATGACAGCTCCAGTCTGATCTCCGAAGGAACTCCACCAGGAACTCCCAGCCACGGGTTCCCCATGGTAACCTCAAAGCAAAAACAAAACAACACATGGACCCCCTGGCACTGTCACGGAATGTCTAAAGTTGAATTTAGCAAAGAATAAAACTTTATTATTTTAAAGTTAGATATCGCTGTGGAAAGAGATTTGCTACTTAAGAATTGTGATCCTTGCAGGAGAAGCCTTCTGCCAGGGCCACAATTAGGCAGAGACCCACACCTGTATCGACCCCAGCAGTCTCCAGGACTGTCTCTGTGCTCCTCCTCAGTAATCTGGAGATTTCAGTAATCAGAGAAGGGGCTGGCAGGCTGGCACGTGCTGAGGGAAAGAGAGAGCAAACTTAACAGATGTTGTACCTGGGTCCAATGCCGGCACTCAAAAGAGAGCAAGCTAACGTCCTAAGAACACCCCTATGTCTACTCGAAGCCACAGCTAGTACCAAATGTCCCGAGGACCCTTGCCATTCCTAAGACGTTGTCAAGTTATGCTCAGTGAGAGGGTATTGGCAGAGCACCCTAAGAAAATGGAGTAATCCCAACAGTGCACTCCATTGAAAGCTACGTGCGTGAGGCCCTCTAGCTGAGCATTTCCTGTGCTGTGCTCACCTCCGTCCGTGGCCGTGTTGTGTGATGAGTCAATGACTGGGAAGAGAGGTTGAGTGATAACAGTTGTTCTGGCATTGCCGAATCTAGACTTGATGGCACAGGCTGACATGAAACGGAGGGAGGGTGCCACCATTCCCACTCAGTGCGCAGCTATCAACAGTTACTTGCACAGAGGTCAAGCCTGGAAGGGGTTTTGCGCATGCCAGTTTTCTTCTCTTCGGTAAGGATTCTCGCCTATAATATCAGTTGGGTAAAGCTGCCTTTCTCATCTTTAATACCCACCCCACCCCCCCGTAAGGACTTTCAAATAGAGGAAATAAATGCAGTCTTTAAGCTGCAGTTAAACTTCCAAAATGGTATTATTTTCCTATAAACTGGTATTTTCTTATAAAACGAGCAAGGATGTTGACAGATGCGCACAGCACATTCTCTTAAGCTATGTTGCGCGATTCTGTAACATCACTCTACCCTAGGCTTGCATATAAAGAGTAAATTAATGGGCATGCCGGCTTCTGAGAGTGTACTCTTTTTTTTTTTCCCCGATTAGGTGGATGCTCATGGGAATATCCTATTAACGTCGCTGGAGGTTCACAATGAAATGAATGATGTGGCAGGCAGCGTTGGTGACACCAGGAATTCAGCAATATCCTTTGACAACTCAGGAATCCAGTATAGGAAACAGAGCATGCCCAGGGAAGGGCATGGGCGGTACATGGGAGATAGAAGCATCCCGCACAAGAAGACCCACCTACGGAGGAGGTCTTCACAGCTCAAAATCAAAATCCCTGATCTAACCGATGTGAATGCCATAGACAGATGGTCCCGGATCGTGTTTCCATTCACATTTTCTCTTTTCAATTTAGTTTACTGGCTGTACTATGTTAACTGAGTGGCTGTACTTGACTTTTCAAAGACTACTTCATTTAACACTGAGTGAAATATTACCCTGCCTGTCAAGTTTTTATACCAGTACACACACACACACACACACACACACACACACACACACAATTGTATATATATGTGAACTTTCTCAACATATATATAAAAGACATGGGTATATGAGGATGTATGCGTATATGTTTATATACGCAGGTGTGAGCATCTGTGTATGTAAAACAAATACGCATACATACCATACATTTTGCAACTATGGACAATTTAACACAGGATGCATATTAAAGAAAGTCATAGCTTTCTTTCTTTCTTTCTTTTTTTTAATTGAAAGGGACAAGTATCTAAATATTATGCCTCAAGAATGAGGGCGTGAAACACAGTCATCCCAAAGTGTGTCATTTATTATCATAAGTTAGATATTTTCTCTTAAAAACCGGAACGGAATTCTTAGTTAATCTTTGGGAACTCCCGCAGTGGTAGTTGTACACCTCATCTCCTCTCTTTCGGTTTGCAGCCAAGGCTTGTTGGCTTCTATGTGATGGGCTGGTTTCATCAGACACGCTTCTCTGTAGTGAGTTAGCACATGAGGTGACTCTCTGGCAGCACCCTTACCTGATTCTTCCTGGTAGGTAGCTCCCATGCTCATGTCTAACTGTTCATCTCTTGACAACTCACTGGGAGTAAACCGTGTCCCATTGTAAGTACTCCACCGCCCCCCATACAGGTGGGGGTTTCTGTTAACATTAAGTGGGTCCAGTTTAACTGTCTTGTGGGAACACAGTGGCACATTCTAATAATGAGATTCAATTACGGAAAATGTGCTCTACATCGTGTCCAGATTTCTAGGTCCGCCATTTAACTGGAAGCATAGACGTCTCAGGTTCTTTGTTACTCTAAGGTAAAAACCATCTAGAGTGATTTTTTTCCCCCTCGCAGTTATGTTACCATTCTTATAACATTGTATGTTAATATAAATATATTTGCATAATATGCATACATATGTATATTACCAAGATTTTTGTTTCTTCTGCTTGCTATCATGGCAGCATGCGACGTCATATTTTTCATTCTGTGATGTAACTACTTTCTGTTATCTAGAAATTAAGATTGAATCTACAATGTTTCTACTGTTCACTTTTGGAAACTTAGGAAACACCCTCACAGCCTTTATTTCTGTACTGACATATCTCATAAGCACACCCAACTCCTCCTAGACTGACCAGGATCCTGCAGGAACACAACCAGTTACACACCGCGATCATGCAACAACCCGTGACCGTTCCTGAGGCAAGGAGGGCAACCCGACACAAACACAGTCTCTTTTGGTTCCTTCTGATCCACACAGCCTCATCAGTATTTGGACTTTTTAAAGCTCGTAGAAATAAGACAAGGTGCACCGGTTTCATAGACGCAACCTTAAACTTAACTATTTAGATGAGCTCTTTCTAAAGACAAAACAAAGATGATATATTTTTTGTAAACTATTTCTATCACAGGCATCCATAAACCGACTGCAGTTGTGTGGACAGGTGTCACAGCGAAGCATTTGGAAGACAGGTCAAAAAGCAGAACATGCAGTAAGGGACTGCTAAATTAATAAACCCCGAGCCCCACACATGTGTGTCACCCTCCAGTCTGGCACCATTGTTTACCACGCAGGCAACACCACCACCCTCCCAGAATGGGTGTGTGTGGTGTGCACTGCCATCATGGACTTGACACTCCTTGATTTTATTTTTTTTTTTTTTTTTTCTGCTTTGGTGGCCATAGCAATCTTTACTACGTGAAAATCTGACTGTTCAAACCCCCAATATTAGACACGAACTTAATCCAAAAAATCTCGCGTTAGGGACAGTTAGTTACTGACTTTTATTCCCTATGCCTCCTCCATTCTTCTCTACCGAGTGGTCTTCCGACGACTGCTCTTTGGCTTCATTTTCTATCTGGAGATGAACTTGTGAATTTTGGCCTTTGGCTTTCCTCTGGACAGTTTGTTTTTCATGGGTAACAGTGGGAGGAGACAAAAAGTTAAACAGTTCCAAAACACAAATTCCTGTTAAGTGGCCTTATCATTGTAACATGCTAAAGAAAAACCAACGTTTGCAAAGACCTATCCCTTTCAATACTTCAGGTATCCCTCTGTGTGTGCTGTCATTCAAAGTGTGCGTGCCACGTGTAGAAGAGGGACCGTCCCCAACTGCAAGCCATGTGGCAGAAGGAGTCAGGGACTGATAACTTATCATACTAAGAACTGTGACTTTTTTTTCTGGGAGAAAAATGACTCCAAACTTTTTTGAAGCATAGTTGAGATACCCACATATCAGAGGCAGAGACTCCACGGGGCTCGAAAGAGGAGCAGTGCGATCCCCTGGGAGTCTCCGGATATAAATTTGCATGGTATAGTCATAATAGCTTTTGAGCTTTTTATATGCATTTGGCACCAAGACTGGGACCCACAACTTTATACGCACTGCGATGAAGTTACCATAGTAGCTAGACTCTAAGTAGTATTTGTAATTACATGCAGACACACACACACACACACACACACACATATGCAAATACATACATGCATTCTATAAAAAAAATCAGTTTGAAAATCCTTGGGAACATCTTTGCTTTACTCCATTTCAGAAGAAAAGTCCTTTTCTCCTAAGAAATTATTTTATGGCTTTTCTGTTTTTTAAAGCTGTGAGTGTGTTGAGATGAGAACTCTAGCTGTTCTAGCAGAAGAGTGGGATCTGATCTCTGTTCTAGGAAAGTAACCTCTCATCACCTTATAGTAGCCGTTTGAGCCAGTGAGTGAGTGCATGGAGTGGTTCCAGCAGGACCTCTGGTAGGAGGTGGCTGTTACCCATGCCCAGAACTCTTAAGAATAGAAACGTTAATTTCTCATCAACTCAATAAACCATCAATTCTCAGTAGTACTGTCTATCTAAACTGAAATGCTTCGCAGTGGGCTCACGGTGTTGACGCCTTGGTGACAGCCCTTCATTAGTCATTTTCAGATATGTCTGTGACAACTCAAGAGCCCTCCTCCATCAATCCCAACAGAGAGAGACCGAGCAGAGTGGAATCATCTTTAAAACAAAAGTCACTCCTGCTTACCGACCCTAGGACTGTCGAGGGGTTGTGATGTCAATGTCATAACCCACTCTCTGCCCCTGAATCTCAGATGAACTAGAAAGTATGTCATAATACCCCCATTAGGCTTTAAGTGACATGTCCATCAGCAGTATTGTGTGTTTTGATGACAATGTGGGGACATCTTCAGTTGTTCTCACCAAAAACATTCTCTTCCTTTGAAACACGGAGTTGACACTATCACCAATGAGATGATCTGAGAGAAGACAGGCACATTGAAGCTGTAGGTGTTTGCCCCGGGTGAACACATTCTGAAAAGATGTGTCCGATTTTGAAATTCCTTACTTAAAAGCATAAACCTACTATAATCCACATTTTAACCCTCCACCTAAAATGAGTTCGTACTTCTGGCCATTTTCTCTAAGCCAACTGATCCTCTGGTAAGATATTTTGTTACTCTTGGAAAGACTGTTGGCTTTCATGTCAGAACACCATTGACTCTTGGGGCAAAGAACTACCCTGGTGGAGTGAATTTCCCAGGACACTGGTGAGTGTGCCTTGGACTGATTACCTCTTCTACTGCATTGAAAGGTGCCATGTTTTCTTGAATGACTACCCTCCCTCTCCTTGTAACAGTGACCTCCCAGAATGGCTCATGCACCATACCTCTCCTAGGGATGGCCCACAAACATGTCATTCATGACTCATTTTTCTACTTCCCAAGTCAGTAGATGTGTTCAAGGTAAGTACAGGATTGTTCTAGTAGGAATAGGCGGTTGCTGTCCTGATTGATATCCACGTCGATTTCATTTCATTGTAAAGATAAACTTAAACCCGGTTTTGCTTAAGCACATTGATGTAATTTTTTTGGTATTATTTGACGTGAAAAAAAAAAACAGCAAAATTGAGTGACAGATACAATACGAAACTTGTTGAATGAATTCCAATTTATTAAAAAAGGACTAACTGACAAATGTGAGGACTGATTGTGTTTTCCTCTTCCTTAACTCTCTGTTGTTGAATGGTGTGGTTATTTTAATCCAAACTTGTTCAATTGCACATGTCCACTTGGGTTATGTGAAAATAAAAGGAATTTAAAGCCCCAAACTGACTGCCTAAGAGAACAGTTGAACTGTTTCTTTAAAAAAAAAAAATCATAATTTAGCTTAAAATTTGTACACAAAGAGTAACCAGTCTTCAAATTAGTGTTTTAAGAAGCACACATTTTCATGTCAAAAACTGGGGAACAAGGTGCCCACCTGTGAATAGCCACCCTTTGAATTTTTCAGCACCTTAAGGCATTTTCCCTTGCTTTTCTAACATGAAAGTGTGATAGTATCATAGAATGAACAAACGAGTGAGTGAATGAATGAATGAATGAATTCAGATTATGGACACTGCCATGCAGACAGAGGTTAGTGAGAGTCCTGTCTCCTTCCTGGGGCCCCTGAGGTGTTCATGATGCTCTTAGCTAGAGACAGAGCATGGTATGCATCCATGCATAGCAACTTGGAATGTCGTCAGGAATGATACAAGACCTTTATCATCCCTTGTCCAGATATGTAAACAAGTGTTTTATTTCAGGTCTTCTCCAGAGTCATGACTTGGACATGCCTTAAACTATGTTGTTATCTGTGGTGAGAACATCTCTGTGGGAACATTTCTTACCTATGTCATTGAGGCAGTCCTGGCGACGAGTTTGAAAGACCAATCACTGTTTCTCAGAAGTACCTGTTTTGGTTACCAGAGGGTGCAAAGGTGCCTGGGGAGCCTTGAACCAGACTGTTCACTCACCGACCCACTGCTGACAGCCTCCATTCACGTGTGGCTGCTTCATAATTCTTGCTTGGAATTCCTTACTTTGTAAAGCACGGGGCTCCTCACTGCTCCTTGTAGTGGGGATACACGTCCCAGGGGACTGGCTCTTTAAATCCTCCATGGTTTTAAGGTTTTAAAAGCTTGTACCAGGAGGACAAAAAACAGCAACCGTTATTGACTGGGATGTTTCTGGTGTTGGAGAGACTCACTCCATGCCTCTTGGTTTTAGATGAGCAGGTTCAACTCAGAAGCAGCAAGCAGCAACATAAGGAATACACATGCTGAAAACGCAGTCTCCCGTGTTTTTAAGAAACAAAATCATGATAAAGAACGAAATACGCAGCACACTGACATGGGAGAGCAGAGTGTGCCTAGTGGCCCTGTGCTTCTTGAAAGAGATTAATGGCCCTGACCACGGGGTGATTAGAAAATACCTCTAATAAGTTAAATCCCTTCCTCTTGTTGCACTGGGTTTAGGTGTTCACCTTTTGCCTCCTATATTTAATTAATTTGTCATCATTTTGCTTACAAATTAAAATGTGATAATTTATACAATGGAGTGTTACCATGTGTATAAAGTGCATTAACCTCATTTTTCCCTCTTTACTTAGGGCTTCCCTGCTCCTTTCTTGTGGTGTTTTCTAAAGTGTGTGGTAGGCTGTTGTGAACCATATTCCCCTGCTGTGCTGCTGTGTGCCCGAGCTTAGGCTGCTTGGCTAGCCTTTTCCCACCAGATTCCCCCCACTCCGCCTAGCCTCTGACAATCACGAGTCTCTCTTCTGCTCTAGAGAGAACACACATTTGTTCTATTGTGTCTCGTTGATGTCATTTGATACAACCCAGTTCCAAACCTATTTTGCTGCACCACTTTTTTCTGGCTAAGTAATGATACTCACAAAAAGACACAACTTGTGCTGCCCAGGTACTCTTGAGTGTGTGGCCACCTACTTCAGACTGATCTGCTTAGCAGATGTTCATCATCAAAGAAAATTCCCTCTCCTTCTCCAAGAATCTATCACCTGTTAATAGCTCCTCAGACAGGAGCTCCTCCCTATCCATGCTAGAATGCTGACCAGTTTTGCCTTACACAGGCTCTGAGGAACCAGAGCTGCTGAACTTCAGAGGGCAGAGATTTGTCATGTCCAGAAGACCCCATATCATTCTGGTCCTCCAAAAACCTCTGGCTGCTGTGACCTACCCACCCTCTCTTTCTCAATGGTCCCCGATCCTTGGAGAGGGGATACCTTCCCACTAACACTTGTTGTTCTAACTTCAACCAGTGAGTTTCTGCACTAACCATCATCCAGTGCACAAACTTCTCTCTGTGTGTGAATATTGAATAAAATATTTAATAAAAAAAAATGTGGTTACTCCATAACGTTTATGTCATCGCTGCGCTCATGGATGTATCTCTCCATGCACTCCAGTCATTATTGGTGTTTATGGGGCTCAGTTTTCCCTCCAGGAACCCACTATGAATGCTGGCTACCACAGAGGAAGTTTCCTGGTGATTGCCAAGTACATTTCTCCATGTCCTGTGACCGAAGTGTGTGGTGTCTCTAGAAACAGGGACTTAGCATTAAATTTTGGTGGGCAAGTAAGAACAGTGGTAAAGGACACTCTTGACCAAGAAATAGAGAGGAGGTGTCCCATACCTAGCCCTGAGCTTTTGATTGGCAGTCCATAGCTTCTTTGAGGTTTTCCTTTGTGTGTAGTTAACTTTGACTAAACTCTTCTATATGAATATAGAACATAGAAACCAGGATGCTTATAAAATAGCTATCTGTGTGCCCTTTTCAAACATCCTTAATGTTGGTCATTTCTTGTCTCAATCTTTCTTCTGTTCTAATCAGGTGATCTTATTCCTGATTCCATCCCTGATACTACTGTTTCTAGTCCAAAGACCATCTTTCCAGTGTTTCATGGGGACGGTATTTAGTGTAAATCTTTAATTGCCATGTTGGATACTAGGAAACTCTCAAAGCTCTGTGTCTCTTGCTCTGAACATTTTTCTTGTATTATTTTAAAGAAACTTTCCTTTTTTAAATTTCGTTTTCTCTTTTTTGTTTGTTTTGTCTTTCAAGATAGGGTTTCTCTGTAGCTTTAGAGGCTGTCGTGGAACTCGCTCAGTAGACCAGGCTGGCCTCAAACTCAGAGATCCACCTGTCTCTGCCTCTGGAGTGCTGGGATTAAAGACGTGTGCCACCACCACCATCTGTCTTCTCGATTATAATACTGCTAGTCAGATTTTTATTATAACAAGTTTGATTCTTGTTTCCCTTGATTTTCTGTAACTGATTTTGATTTTTGATGTACTTCACTACCTAGGGATTTATTTTGATTCATGGGTGGAGGCTTGTAAAAGTCAGTGGTGTCACCCAGGGAGAAGTATATGATTCATCAATTCATGGCAAAAAAAAAAAAAAAATGGAAGAGCAAATGGGCACTGGAGAAAGGACAAAGATGGCAGACTCTGAAGTGCTTTATTGCACTCCTGGGAACAAAAAACAATCCACTCCCACAAGGAAAATGGGTCCCAACAACTCCTGCCCCTCCACACCTGAAACCACTCCCAACAGCTCCTGCCCATCCACACCGAGGAACTAGCTCAATAGGAACTTGGGCAGGGCAGCAGCAAACCCTGTTCAGAGGATAGCAGCTCCAGATGTAAAATGCTTCTCGTTTGTTCTACGGTTTTATTGTTACTTGCTTTGGTTTTGTTTTGTTTTTAATTTTGTTTTGTTTTTTGATGCTTGTTTTGTTTTATTTTTTCGAGACAGGGTCTCTTTGTGTAGAGTTGCCTGTCCTGGAACTAGCTCTGTAGACCAGGCTGACCTTGAACTCACAGATTGTTCTAGGATTTTGTTATCGTTTTAGATGGGGCAGAGGTTGTCCACCAGCAATGTGTGCTGAGAGATTTACTTTACCTGTTAGTGCTTCTATTTAATTTCCTGAGTATCATTTTAGAATTATAAATAATATGAAAAATTGCAAGTATTTAAAGTATGGACTTGAATGAAACTTGAAATGTGAAACATCAGCAGCATCTAAATTGTGGACATATTCATTCCCCACCCCATTATCTAAGCAATAGCTGATGTACTTTCAATTACTGGTAGACAACATATTTGTGTGACTTCTCTAAATTCTTGCATAAATGGAATAAAAAATAGGCATCTTCTCAGAACAATATGAAATTCATTCTGATATTTATATCAGTAGTCCCTGCATTTTATTGTTAGACAGAATTCCACTGCATATATCTATGTCTATATCATATTTATTCATCTCTTCACAGTTTTCATTTTTCTGTTTTTGAATCTTATCTATGAAGCAACCATAACCATATGCCTACCAGCCTTTGCACAAAGTTATGCTTTCATAGTTCTCAAGTAAACACCTGAGAGTAGATATTATAGTAGTGTGTGTTCAACTTTGTGAAACTATCAAATGATCCCCAAAGTGTTTTTGCCATTGTGCAGTTACACTTGTATTTAATAATCCCAGTTCTTCCGCATAGTCTCCGATACCCTGTGTGGTCAGTTTTTAAAGTTTTAATCATGCTCAGATGATAACAGTTTTCTTTCTAACTATAACCTCTGCTGTTTACATGTCATGAATAAGTTTTCTCTGACTCACATTGTATGTCAGTGGAGTACCATCAACTTCTTTAACTTTCTGATTGAAGTCAGTAATTAAGTTCATGTCAAGTTTTACAATCTTTCTAATATACTTACTTATTTGAGGAGAGTCAAATACTAAAATATTTATGTGTGTTTGGGAGCATTATGGATATGCTTTTGGACAAAATGGAAAGCCATCCTATGAGGCACAGTGCTTATTCTGAACTATTTTTTATGCCGGCTGTTTTACGTCAACTTGACTGAGTCTAAAGCCTTTTGGAAGATAGAACCTCAATTGACATATTGCAACTGTCAAATTGGCCTATGGGCAAATCTTTTGGGGAATTTCTCTATTGATAACTGATAATTAGTGTAGGAAAGCCAGCTCCCTTTAGGACATCCTACTCCTGGGCTGTCGGTCCTGGGTGCTATAAGAAAGCAAGCTGACCAAGCCATACTGAGCAAGCAGCACTATCCAATGGCCTCTGCATCAACTCCTGCCTCCAGGTTTCTGTTCTGCTTGAGTTTCTGCCCCGACTTTGTTTCATGATAGACTACAACCATAAAGCTCCCCCCCCCCCCCAAAAAAAAAACCTTCTTTCCTTCATGTGTTGTTTTGGCCATGGTTTTCACAGCAATAGAAATCCTAACTAAGACAGTCTCGGTTATGTATTTGGGTTTTTGCCAAATTATAAACACTGAGCTAAATTACTAGGTCCAGCCTTTGACATTCAAGTTAACAGAGTCATACCCAGATACATAATTTCTACAGCTGATTTCATGGTATCATGGCAAAGCCAATGGTGTGACAGAGATTACATAACTGATAAAATCCAACATTATTTTTAGGCTTTTACAGGAGTAGATGGGAGGTGGGAGAACAGAACAAAGAGAGGGAGGGGGAACTGTGATTGGTATGTAAAATGAATAGAAAAATTAACAAAACAAAACACACACATATTTATATCTAAATTCATAAAATGCCTTCTAGTTTTGAGGGGGAGGAAGGTCGGTTGGCTTTGTCTTAGGCTATGGGAGCTGAGCCTTTTAACTACAGAGATTCTCAGGTGAGATAGACAGGATGGTTTTTAGCTCAAGCTGGCTTCTGCCTCTTTGACTGCTCCATTCTGGAAGAACCTGAGTGAGGAAGAGGCTGGCTCCTGAACCACATCACTATCTTACCTGGCTCCCGGAGAAGCTGACTTGTGTGTGGAGAAATGATAGACTGCAAGGCCACTATGTGCCTACTACTCTTGTTGCGTAGTCACCTTGCAACCCCAACCTCATCCCTGTCACCCAGAGAGGTCACAGTCTTGGCATGAGTCTTAGGGAAACATGACTATGAGAGCAAAGCAACATTCTTGACTGCAGCTCTACTTACAAGACTGTAGTTGGCGTGGAAGCCAGCAGCAGTCTCCAAGGTTCCCAAACGAAGGTATGCATGGGAACATCCCAGTTACACCTGAGAATAATGAGGGACATTGGAAGAAGAGAGCACTGGAGAGGGGAAATGGTTTAAGAACAAAAGAACAGTGGCTGTTGCTACAGAAACCTTGACTTACAGCTGGAAATAAGCTCCCTTAGCCATACTTGTGACACACTTAATGAATCATTCTCTGGGATGGGAGGAGGCCTTCTGATCTTGGCCCTGATGACCCAGGAGGGTTTCTTTGCCTGGTTTGTTGGATCTGAGGATCTATTGTATGGCAATTTCACTACATCCATGTTTCAAAGAGCTGCACCAGACCCTCATGCTTCGCTCTCTGTCTTGCATGGAGTTTTCTCCAGAAGCACAATACAAGAACTTAAAGGAAATATCTGGAAATGGTCCATGACATTGTGCTGTGGTTACCACTCACCCTTTACCAGTTGCCTTCTCTACCCATAACTCTATGGTCCCTAAGCACAAGCAAATGGTGAGGATTTGGCTTGGGAGAGCCTCCTTTGTGAGGCAATGAGTTTCTGAGGTGGTGGGGTACTGTTGGGAAGCTCTTCTGCATACAGGGATGGCTGGAACAACGAGGATATATCCTGGAAACTTACGGCCTGAAGCCCAGATGGAGAGCAGGTGTAAACAGCTAGAGAGTGGCTTGTTGCAGCTGGTGATCCCCAGTTACCGTCAATGATGCTTTCAGTTGGGTATTTGAGTCTGTTCCTGTTCTATATTGTGAAAAGAACAAACTGGATGCCTTCCCAAAGCTTTGACCACTGATTTTCTCAGGGAGAGCTGGGCCAAATGTCCATTTGCAGGACTCCCACCACACTAAATAAAAATTGATGTCCTAGATTATGTAGCAGCCCTTTCCTCCACAGGGGAGATTGGAACCAACTAATCTGTGCCCCAGCTTCAGAAGGCAAGAAGCTAGTATGTAGAAAGTGACTCCCTGTGTGCTGCTCGGGATACTCGTTTGTGCTGGTGGTTCCCATTCCTTGTAAGAAGAGTGCATATGGAGGCTGCTTTTCTGGAAGCTTTGGGATTGCCTTCCATTTCTTCATTATATTATAGGCCAAATAGGAGCCCTGGTTTGGGCTTAAATCACTGCTTCCGATGTGATTACCTCCTGTATAGTAAAGGAGGCACCTCTCAGCTCAGATGTAGTTCTTGAATTGCTTACAAAAAAGATCAAGTAGCAATTTTGAAAATAATCATCTGATACTCTTCTGCAAAGCAGCTGCTCTGCTGGGCCCTTCTTCTTTGTTCTCTGAAATTCTTAGAGCATTTACAGGAGAGGAGCACTATTAGCTTCACTTGTCAAGTAAACCTGTAGCCAGCCACTTTGCCGAACATGCAGAGGAGTTGCAGACCTTGGGAAAATACAGACCTGGAGTATATTAGATGCTGCTCACGAGTAAAAGGTGATTGATGCCCTAATTATTTATTTGCTCCTATGTAATCAGAAGCCTGGCAATTATGGGTGCACAGATGGCAGCATCCTAAAAGCAGTGTGCACACACAAGGACTTCCTCCAGTCTGTGTTCTTATGTGTTCCATTCGGGAGGGAGTCTATGGCCTCATATCCAGTATCTAAATGGAAGCTACTGAAAATTCATGTTCTGAGAGTAAACATAGTAAACACTATTTGAATGCTTAAGACGTCACTCAGTTTGCACCCTTCATCATCATGATTATGCAGCAGCCATTGATCTGAGAAGCCACCCAGAGTCAAGGTGCATGTGTGTACTTTCCCTTGCCCTGTAGGTCTTGGTTGATTCGGGGCCATGTACAATACGGCTGCATATAACGCACCTGTGTTGCTAAAACTCCTTCCCGAAGGAAAATGTAAACAATGCCCCTCTTCCTGAGGTCCCGAGGAAAAAAGAATGCACAATTGTACCAAAGTTTGCTCCAGGGCACCAGTGAGTCTACTGGGCTTCCTTACAGAAGGTGGGATTATCCTTTTGCAAGTAGGTATTGACAGAGTTTTCTGTTCCTCCTGATCCCTCCACTCTTCAGCTCCAAATAAACACACAAAGACTTATATTTATTATAAACTCTTTGGCCAATGTCTCAGGCTTCTTACTAGCTAGCGCTCTCTTAACTATTAACCCATAATTATTAATGTATGTAATTCTACATGCCATATCCTATCTTCCCAGTAGCTATGCGGCGTCCCCTGCTCCAGGCGACTTCTCTCTGCCTTCCTCTCCCCAGAATCTCCTCATCTGATAGCCCTGCCTAGACTTCCCGCCTGGCTACTGGACAATCAGTGTTTTATTCACTTCATAACAGGAGCCTGTTAATGCAAACTCTGGGGTCTCAAATGAACCTACTAAACAGGGTGTCTTAGGGAAGGGCTTAACAAGCCTTTCAATATTTTTTTAAGGAATTCTGGCTGTACCTTAACACTCTTCATGTCTGAGCAGGTAAGTTAGTAGTAGCTATGTAGGTTGGCCAACATCCTGTCTACATATGTTGATCAACCATGAGTTTGTAGCACACCCTAGAGGACAAAGCCTTTGCTCTTCAACTTTGTCCAAAGATAGCTTCATGCCAGAGATGTGGCTGGCACACAGTCTTTCTTTAATCTTATGTGACTATAATACTGACAATGTAGATGAGAGTTTTGACATTTGAAAATATTATTTGGTTTCAATTAGCATGATTACCTGATCTAAAATGCTGGATACCCAAATATCCTGAAAGGTCATAGGAACAAACATCCAGTTTTCTTCATTAAATATTCTAACTTTTTGAATTAGAAGTGATTTAATTGAGTAACATTAGAAGTTGATTCATTTAGTTCCCCACCCATTTAAAAATTCTCTAGGCTAATTAGAAATTTAAATTTCATAAAAGGATGGGAAGGGGATTGTTGAAATTCTATCCTCATTGGTGTTCTTTTTTCTGGTATCGAATAGTTATAATAAAAGCTCAGTGACTTCCCTCTATGAACAGAAAGTTGTGATACTATGTTATAGTATAACATGATGTGGGGGCTGGGCATGCATCCCAGAGACCCCAGCATGACAGCAAAAAAATAAAAAATAAAACAAAAAAATGACAAGCAAATGATCATTAGATTAATATAGATTGTTGAAGGACAGAGATTGGAACTCTACTTCATCTTCAGCCTCTCATAGATTGTTAAGTTACATTTACAACTAAGTAAAAGTACCATGTCCTGCCCAAATAAACCTGAGCTTCCCACATTTTAAGTTAAAATTCAAATACTTCAGTACTTCCTAGACATCAACTTGAGCAGTTTGCCAGAAGAACTTGACAACTAATAGATAGGCTCTTGTTCTTTTGGGCATCCAACCTGAGCTACATCTGAACTAGTTCAGTAACCTTCTTCTCCTTCTCATCTCCTCCGTATCAGAAAATAAAATAATTAACAATGAGATCATAAGGATGGCCTTGAGGTTCAACTGAACTTCACAGCAGAGTCTCCTATCCAAGGGTTTATTGTAGGAGGGGAAAAATGACCTTGCTCTAGCTCCATTCAGTCTTCCTGTTTCACCGCTGAAGTCTGTAATTTGACCACAGTTTATAGAATTCCTTTTCTAATTCACAACCTATTACTATATCAAGTTATTCTGTCTGGTAACAATTAATTAAAGCTGAGATCTGCAAGGCACGGAGTCTTCCTAAGAAAATGTTCTTAGAGGGGGGGGGAGGCCAATAGACCCTGTCACTATTAAACACAAAACAACTCCTAGTCAACTTCATAAGCTTGTTTGCTAAAACTATAAAACCTAGCTACCCAATTATGGTGAGCATTTAAAAAGCCACAATTTAAGGAGAGGGTAATCAAAAATATAGTCACAAAATAGAAATCAATAGGCAAGACTAGAACTTTGAGTTGTCAAATAAAGACTAAATAATTACAATTATATAATAAAGATTTTAATGTTAAAAGTAGACACTAAGAGGGAATAGATAAAGAATTTAAACAAAGATGAGGACTAATAATGAGTGCAAAACCAGTGCAAGAAATAGAAGACAGAAGAGTAGAGACAAGTTGCACCCTCCTATGCAATTTGACCCATGTCTCAAAGACGGTGTGAGAAGTGTGGAAAGGCAGATGTTTGTAGAAATCAGCCAACTGTGAGAGACTAGACAAAATACAGACAACAGTTAAGTGCGGATGTATTAGGGAAACAATAGACTAGTTCAGAACATCAAAACAATAGTAGAAGAGCAAGAGAATGCCCCCTATCCCCAATCAGGGTCTGTGAGAGAGCAGAAAAGGAAATCTCCAGAAGCAACATCAGTGAAACCAACTTCAAGAGATGCTAAACGCATAAAACTGGAATCCCTAAAGAGAAGTAAGTGGATGCTTGCAGTAGTCAGTGAAAAGCTTCCCAATGTGATAGCAGAAGCTGAATCAGGAAATCCAGAGGACAAGGACAATTGTAATTTATGGAACCAACACAAAGAATATTACCACATTAAACGTGCAGAAAATAAACCCGGAAGGAGTGGGAATGAGGTGTGGTAGTTGGATGGGGGTGGGATGATGAGCCCAGGTGGGATGGAGAAAGGGAGTTGGAGTAGAAGAGAGGAGTGGGTGGGGTGGGCCTGGGTCAGTGGAGTTACTTTGCTGAAGAAGGATAACAATTATGGTGGGTATTTTGTCAGAAGTCAAGCAAGAAAATGGAAAGAAGGAAATATTTGAAAATAAGGGAATGAAAAGGACAAATTTTTAATACAGAAGGCAAAATGGCAACTCTTCTTTTTAAAAAAAAAAATCAGATACAAATTGAATCTTCTACTGTCAGTTTTCCCTGAGATAAGTGTTAAAATTCTTCCAAATGGATGAAAAAATCATTTGAGTAGCAATTTTGATCTGTCTAAACAAAGAAATCACATCATAGATGGAGTAGTGGTGATGAGATGATGCCTTTCATTTTCCTGTCTCTGGAACAGAGAGCTGCTTAAATAAATGCTTTAAGAATGTACTTCAGAAGTCCATTTGTGCACTAGGGATAAATACTGGTTCCACTGTTAGAAGTCCCATAGACTGCCCAGGCCTCCTAACTGGTACCCACATTCAGAGGGTTTGGTTTAGCTCAATGCTGGTTCCCCGGCTTTAAGTCTGGGGTCCGTATGCTTTCATTAGGTCAGGTCAGCTGATTCTGTAGGACTTTGGGAACCCACAGCCCAGATACATGGAGGAGGGCTTAGGCTCTCCTCCAAATGATGTGACAGACCTTGATGACCACCACCCATGGAGGAGGGCTTAGGCCCTCCTCCAAATGATGTGACAGACCAACCATGAAAAGACTCACCATCTTTGGGGAGTGGGTAGGGGTGGGTTGGAGAATTGGTAGGTGTCATGGAAGGATGGGAGGGAGAGGGGACAGGAGGGATTGATATGTAAAATTATTGTTTCTAAATAATAATAATAATAATGGGAATGCTGAAAAATGCACTGTGGAGGGTAGGGTTCGAGGATACTGGAGCATGTCTCTGAGGTTTAGTGCTGCACATTAAGTCCTATATGCAGCTTAAAGCTGGATTCACAGTGTGTGTCACCAGCCTCTGGTGATATTTTTTTAACCAGCATAACCAATATAAAATAGAACTATATGAAGAACCCAGTTAAACCTAGAGAAGACTGCAGAAGGAGAAATAAACAAGCCAGTACAGAATAGGTAGAGAGTTTGCAGATTCTGTCCATATTAGGTTCTAATGGCTCCCTTCATAGACTCTCACACAGAATAAGAGACCTGGAACAATCCAAGCAGACAAAGCAGGCAGAGCAGGTAGAGCGAGTGGGCAGAGTTTTTGTCAACTTGACACAAACTAGAGTCACCTAGGAAAAGGGAACTTTGAGGAAGTGCCCTCATGAACAGATAGATCTGTGGGCATTTTCTTGACTAATGTTTAGTATGAGAGGGTCCACCCCTGTGGGTGAGGCCACAGCAGGGCAGTGCTCCTGGCCTGTATAAGACAGGCTGGCAGGCAATGGACCAGGGTGAGCCCATAAGCAGCCCTCCTCTGTGGTCTCTGCTTCAATTCTTGCCTCTAGTTTGGTTTTGGTTTTGCCTTGAGTTAATTATGCACTGTCATCCGTGAAAGTGAAATAAAGATTTCCATCCCTAGATGCTTTTGGTCCTGATGTTTGCCACAGAAACAGGAAGCTAACTGAGAGGACAGGTCTCTTATAATCCCTCAGGCTTTTCATACTCTTCCCTTGCGTCCCTCTGTTCCCATAAGGACACATGTGCAGTTCTGTCAACTGCAACCTATTGTGCGGCTTCCCAGTAAGATGTAAGATTTTTATCTGAATCATTAAATGTTCCAACTCCAGATCATTTAAGAGCTTTCATAACTACCATCTCTTAACATATATTTAATGCAGATGAGTGATTTGTGTGCACGGATATCTGCATACCATTTCCATACAGTGCTCATAGGCGCCGAGAGGGCATTGGATGTCCTAAAGCTGGAGGTACAGTCTGTTGTTAGCTGTCATGTGGGTGCTGGGAAGCGAACCCTGCTTCTTTGGGAGAGCAGCGAGTGTTCTTAATGGCTGAGCCATTTCTCCAGCCCCCACTTTTTTGTGACAGTATTTGTTGGGTTTTAATCTTCTTCTCTTTTGCCAATTCTATAAACAATTTTCTTTAGTTCCTTGTCCTGTTTGTTACAGCCCTGCTTATTTCCTCTCCATGCTTGTATTTTCTGATTGAAATATCTTATAACCTTTGGCTGGAAATCAGGAATTGCAAACAAAGTCCTCCTTCCTGCAGGAACCTGTACAATGCACCATTCCTTCCTCCACGTTCCAGTCAGTGCTCTCTCTCTCCACCATGCACAGTCTGTATCTTTGCCCAGAATTTCCTCCTATCTTTATTTTTAGCAGCTTCCTAGGAAGCACACCCTGCTTTGTATTGACTGCTTTGGTAACCAAGTTTGTGTTTAAGATCCAATCATTTAAAACCATAGGTTTCCACTCTTTTCTTTGGCTTGGCATCAGCTATCTCGGTCTTGGGAATCAGAATCGTCTGTGCCTCCTTCCCACCAAAACCTCCATCAGATGACTAGGAACGCTAAGGTCAGGTCCCAGGTGTTCTTGATCAAGAGAGACCTAAGCCATCCCACATTTAAGCCTGGTAGCTCCTGTGGGCTTCCTTGGCTCAAATAACATTTCCTAGGGGTGGGGGGGGTGGTACTAGATTACTTTGTAACTCCGAAAAGGCTTACAGCTTTCAGGTCTGTTAATGATAGATCTGTGGGTGGTTGGGATTTTATTGTTTGTTTTTGTTTCTCCCACAGCTTCCCCATATTGTGCTTGATTTTCCTGGTCGGTGTATGTAAGTGTGCACAGATATGGCCTCTCAAAGGAAGATGGCATCAGGGCTACTGGACAAGTTCTCTTCAAACTCCATGCCCATCAACAGAGGACAAGGTTTCTCTGTGTAACAGTCCTGTCTGTCCTGTAACTCACTTTGTTCACCAGGCTGACTTCAAACTTGAAGAGATCCACCTGCCTCTGCCTTCTGAGTAATGGGATTAAAGGTGTGTGCAGCCACCACTCAGCTTGGGTTCTTTGTTCTTTGTCTACATCTATACTGCTCAATAGTACTCAAATCTTGTAGAAGGTATATTGTAATATAGAACATCTAGATCGATTCCCACTGTTAGCTCATTTTCTTTTGCTCTAGCTTTCCCGGACACAATCATAGGATTCCCAGAGACAGAAGGATACACAACCAACCTTCCACCTCCAGCCCAGCAGTCAGATTTGTGATAATTAATGTCTCTCCATCCTAAGAATAATGATGAAAAAGGAATGCGTGGCTACTGATAACAAAAGGATTTTATGATCAACTGACAGCAGCTTACTTTCCTTTTCAACCATGTGGAATTAGTTGGAGTTTATCACACACCCAGAACACTTTGTACATACTTTTGTACATACTCTCAGATGAGCTTTCAAACAGGATCTTACCCAGGATGACCTGGTGTATATATCTTCAGTGACCCCCTTCACTGCAGCTTGAATAAATTCTTGGAGATAATGGCAGCATCCTCTTTCAGCATGTGAATGACCTTGAGAGTTTCTAGACATGGACAGGCATGTTGCTAAGTCAGGACATGTCCCAAGAGATTTCCAGTTTGTGACATCTGTGGGATCTCAGTCCTGTGCGTGTGCTGAATTACACATAGACATAGGAAGGTTTAACAAGAGAGGTCAAGGTTTCTCAGTGAGTGACACAGCTATCTAGAGTAAAAACTTATGCTGTACTCTGACCCTGGGAATAACTAGGACTAGTTGTTATGAGTAGTTTTCCTGCCAGCCTGGTCCCACAGCCGCACCAATCCCAAATAACACACAGAGACATATATTAGATATAAAGCTGTTGGCCTGTTACTAGCATTTCTTATTGTCTAGCTCTGTCTTAAATATTAACCTATTTCTATTAATCTAAGTTTCCATGTGGTCTTATCTTACAGGAGAGAGGGTCCAGAGTTCTGCTCTCTTGGTTCTACATGTTGAATCTCCACCTACCTCTTCTGGAATCCCCCTTCTCTCCTAGCTCCTCCTATCTTATTTTTCTATTGGCCAACAGTGCTTTATTCTTTACTCATTAACAAATATGAGAAATATATTTATAGAATGACATCTCCCATCAACTCATAATCATACAAAGCTGTGACTTTATCGGTTTCCTGCCTTTGGCACAGGACTTTGGATGTTACATAAGCTGGGTGGGGTGTGGTTGAGAAGATCTAAAAGATGATACCACAAAAGACCAGGAATAGGATATACAGTCCAAATTATTTGCCACACCAGGTCAGAACTGCAAGTAAAAGCTAAGGCTGTTTTCTACATCTCCCATGAGGTGCCTTCCTCATTGTAAACTCAATCAATGTCTTGCATTTCTTGTCAGATAGCTTTATCTTTAAACTCTGTTCATCCCCTTCTGTGCATGTAAGATAATTTCCCTCATAGAATAATTGTCTCAGCCTCTTACTGTCTTAGTCCTGAACACTGCTGAGAAAAGACAGAGACAGTATGGGTCAAAGGTCTAGTGACACTGTCAGCAGAAACATGGGCTCTTAGCAGCTATGGGCAGGATCTGCTGCAAACACTGAGACTTGAGCATGGACCGGAGGATGCACCAGAGGGTGCTCATTACTTTGTGTTGCTTTGTTTCCCTAGCTTATTTGTCAGTCAGTGAGCCTCATTTCTTTCATATGACAGCTATCAACATCCACTGAGATGCCACACTGGGACACACTAGTGTCAGTAAGATGACAGCGTGAAGTAGTGAATCTATCTGTGTAGGTGAAATGACAAGATGGATCTCTTCTGCATTGGGTTAATGTGGCCTTTGCGTTTGCCTCTGTTTCGTTCGAGAAAACCTAGAGATGCTTCCTTATTGCAGAGGATGTTGTGTGTACAGTAAAAAGTATGTGTGGTGGAAAATAATATGGCTTAGTAGGTAACAGTGGAGGCATCATAGCCTTCCTTCCACTGGGTTATTTGCTGAGGAAAGTGAATTAAAGAAAATGAAAAATCGAATAGCAACCAGGGACTCTTTTTTTTTTTTTAAACTGGGCATCAAATGCCTGACTTTCTAGAGTCGAAATTCTCTGATGAAAACTAAATGTGTCTACAGGGTTAGGTATCGGTGAGACCTCGCATCAGTTGTTTTATCCCTAACAGTTCTGTGCCCACCTACCCAGGCACTCAACATTTAAAACCTTCACCATAGCAATTTGAGGAGTGACTAATCCTAAATATACCTGTAAAGATGAGAAACGCCGTAGTTGGTGAGACAGAAGAAGACATAGCACTTCTGGTGCTTAGCACCAGGCCTGGAAATGGTTCAAGCCTGTTCCTGGCCCCACTTGCTGGGGGAAATGGCAGGCCTGTTTCCCAAGAGCCCACTTCTGTTGGTATGCCAAAGCAGAGGGCAGAGCAAAGGGACAGACTCCATACACCAGTTTAAATTGGGTCAGGTTTTAGGTTTTGTTTTTATATATTATGTAAAATGATGATGTTTTCTTCTTTAAAAATTTCCCCAATAGAGTTTTTTTTTTTTTTTTTGGTTGACTGGGAGTCTTGTATACAGCACCAGTTGGCCTCATAATTCACTGCCTAGCACACGGTGGCCTTGAACTCATGGCAGTTTTCCTGCTTCAGCTTCTCTGTTACTGAGATCACAGGTTTGTGTTAGTATATCTGACTAGTGCTTCTTATTTTTAATACAAACATATTGTTCTTTATAATCACTATGTAAGTTCATCGGGCCCTTCTATAAACATGACATAGGCTGAAATGGCGGTGATTTTATTTTAACATCAACGTGATATCTGTTTTATATTTAAATCATTCTGGCTCTGAGGATTACCTCATCACTGTTCTTTGGCTACTCAAAATATTAAAATAAAACATTAGAGAACAATAAGCAAGTGGATGATGATGGTGGGCACAACCAAAACTCTGAGCCTGTGGAAATGCTACATCACAAACCTTAGTAAGGACTTCATTTTTCACCACGGAGATGGGAAGGTAAGGAATTTGAGGGACTTGCTTCTCTGTTCTTTCATCTAGTTTGACTTCCTGGCATTCAGCTCATGTTGTCGTGATTAAATGTATTTAAGGTGTCTATCCCAGAATCTGGGGCATAGTGAGGACTAATAGATTGTTGTAGTTACAGCTGTGTTCATTGATGGCAGGTTCATCATCACCATTATCACCTGTTAAATGTTCCTTAGTATATGGCAAGAAAAGAAGGTAAAGGTTTTTGTTTTGTTTTATGCAACAGTGCCTACATTGATCCTCTCATAAAGCAAAAGATAAAACTTTGTATCAGGGTAGTAAACCCTCTTTTGGGACATCCCATTTTATTGCTTTCTTGGTGTAGCATTGGGGATAAAAATGTGTATTTTGTATTTGTATGTTAAAGACATTGAAATTGTCAGGTAGTTTGTGAAAATAGCATGAGCTCAACCCATTTTGACTGAGAAACACAAGTTATTATTGAAGACAGCACCCTCCCAATGTCTTGTTCAGAACGCTTGCAATGATTGTATGTGATTTGTAATTATGAAGCTCGGTGAAAATTAATGTACCTATAAGAAAGATGAAAGCTTGAAAGATTAGTGATGATCATCCTGGGGTTATAAATGTTACCTCTTGTAAGTAGCAAGTCATTAATTGTGTCCTGGATTTGGTGTCAAAATACAAAGGCACCCTTCATGTGGGCTCCAGCTGAACCACTGCTGGGGAGAGCTGTCTCTCCATCTCTTCTAGCCCGCCTCTGGCTTCACCAGGTATTAACCAGCCATTTCTACAAGGCATTGGAACTCTTGTGTTTTTGTTTCAACTTCCATTAATGTAATATAAGCATATACCTTCAAACAGTCTTACAGAGAATTCAGATTAAAAAAAAAATACTTTCCAGCCTTCTCATAACATGCTACACAACAAAGAATTCTCCATCCTCTAACTTATTCAACAAATTGGGGTGAGTGTAACTTCTGAAGTCATTCTAGAGGTAGTGAAACAATCCCATTATTTTAAATGATGTGTCTCTGTGTGGAGGTATGTGAACATGAGTGGAGGTGTATACTGGCTAGTTTTATGTCAACGTGACACAAGCTACAGTCATCAGAAGAGGGAACCTCAATTGAGAAAATGCCTCCATATAATCAGGCTGTAGCCAAGCCTATGAGGCATTTTCTTAATTAGTGTTTGATGTGAGAGGGCCTATCCCATTATGGGTGGTACCACCCTTGGGCTGATGGTCCTGGCTGTTATAAGAAAGCAGGCTAAGAAAGCAATGAGGAGCAAGCCAGCAAGCAGTACCCTTCAATGGCATCTATATCAGCTTCTGCCTCCAGGTTCCTGCCCTGACTTCCCTCGGGGATAGACTACTACTTGGAAGTGTGTATTTGTGAAATTGACTCTTTCCTTCTCAAGCTGCTTGCACTCATGGTGTTCCATTACAGCCTTAGTAATCCTAATGAGGCCACCATGCCCGTAGAGATCTGAAGTAGAAGAGGACATTAGATCCCGCGGATCTGTTATTATAAGCAGCTGTGAGCTGCCCAATTTGGGTGCTGGGAGCCATATATAGGTCTTTTGCAAGCCTAGTACATGGCTCTTATCTGCTTGAGCCTCCTTTCCATGCACTTTCTTTTTAATATTGAGAAGCTGGGGTAGGTGAGGGTGTCACTGTGGAATGCTGCCTCATGGCTATTGCTTTTGTTTATTGTATTTTGTATATCTGTTAGGATGTGTGCTTGCTCCTGCTTGTAGTCTTTCCCATTGTTCTTGTCGGTGAGTAGTCTTTGCTTGGGTTTATGTTCTGAGGAAAGGCTGACTACAGGGATAATGGATTGACAGCAGCAGAATGTGTAACCTGCACTTTAGCAGGTACAAAGTCCAGAGCACGAGAACACCAAATGGGAAACACATAGTTCAATTTTTTTCCTCAGGATAAAGGTTTAACTATTGAAGTATGAAAGTGTGTCAGGAATATGGAAGTGGAAATCAAATGATATGGAAAACAATAATATAAGATAGAGGTATAAAAAGCAGTGAAAAATATTGTGTATAAGGTTTAGATAAAGAATATAAAAGCATTTTTCAGTGGGGTACAAATTAAAGCACAACTGAACAATTGTGGTGAAAATTTAAATACTAAGAACAGTTAAAATTAAAAACCAAGACAATGGAATAAAAATGAACAATTAAATAAAATAGGATGTATTATAAGTCAGTTGGGGAACATGGGTTCAACCTCTTGGATTTTTTAAAGCAAACAAACAAACCATTTACCATAGATTATAATGTATGGGAATGGGGTTGTTAAGATTTAAACTACTAATTAAATGTGTCATCCAGAGACAAGGATTTCTGTGACCAAGCACCACTTCCTGCCATACTTTCTTGTCCGATTACTCCAGAGGGCAAATTGTAGCCCTGTCCATGGTACTGAGGAGCTGGTTACTTTCTGTTGGACTTTCTGTTCCTGAGGCTCTGAGAGAATGTGGTGGGCCAACCTGCTTGTGTTTGCCATTCTTTAGTCTGTCCCAGAACAGCAGCAAGTTTCACTATAATGTCTCCGTGGCCCCGTACAGCTCTGCTCTGCTATGTAGTGCTGGCATGAGATGGTTACTTTTTGTTGTTCCTACTTGTTCATTTACTTCTTTGGCTTTTTGAAGTTATAATTATGTATCTCTCCCCCCATACCCCCTTCCCTTTACTCTCTTCAAAACCATCCTTATACTTTTCTTTGCTCCTTTCAAATTCATGCCCCCCACACACAAGTACAACCTGCTTGGTCTGTATAATGTTACTTGTGTTCCTTTTCAGGCCTGACCTTTTGGTACTGGATAACTTAGTGGTGTGCTCTTCTTCCCTAGGGAAGATCATTTCTTCCACTCTCTGCATTCCTTAGCTGACTGTTCTGACTGGTGGTCCTGTCTAGTGGTGAGAATGGGGTGTTGAAGTCTCCCACTATAAGTGTGTGAGGTTTTATGTGTGATTTGATTCTTAATAATATTTCTTTTACGAATGTGGATGCCTTTGTATTTGGGGCACAGATGTTCAGAATTGAGACTTCATCTTCATGGATTTTTTTACTGTGATGAATATGAAATGACAGTCTTCATTTCTTTTGATTAATTCTAGTTTGAAGTCCAATTTGTTAGATATTAGGATTGCTATACCAGCTTGTTTCTTGGGTCCATTTGATTGGAAAATCTTTTCCTAACCCTTTACCCTGAGGTAACATCTGTCTTTGAAGTTGAGGTGTGTTTCTTGTACGGAGCAGAAAGATGGATTCTGTCTTCGTATCCATTCTGTTAGCCCGTGTCTTTTTATCGGTGAGTTAAGACCACTGATATTGAGGGATATTAATGACCATTGATTGTTAATTCTTGTTTGCTTTGGATTTGTTGTTGGTAGTGGTATTCTGTGTGGATCTCCCCCCTTCTTATCTTTTGGCTTTCAGTAAAGCGGAATTATCTATTGCCTCTGTTTTGTTTTTGTGAGTGTTATTAACTTTCTTGGGTTGGAGTTTTCCTTCCAGTACTTTCTGCAGGTGCTGGATTAGTGGATATGTATTGTTTAAATCTGGTTTTGTCATGGAATATCTTGTTTTCTCCATCTATAGTGATTGAAAGCTTTGCTGGGTATAGTAGTCTGGGCTGGCATCCGTGTTTTTTTTTTTTTTTTTTTTTTCTACTTCCATCCATTTGCCTGCAAATTTCATGAGGTCATCATTTTCTACAGCTGAGTAACACTCCATTGTGTAAATGTACCACATTTTATTTATCCATTCTTCAGTTGAAGAGCATATAGGTTGTTTCCAGGTTCTGGCTATTATACATAATGCTCCTCATGTATGACTGTCCTCATGGTATTATTGAGTGTCCTTTGTGGTATCACTGGGTCTTGAAGGGTTGATTTCCAGTTTTCTTAGCAACTGCCATACTGATTTCCAAAATGGCCGTACAAGTTTGCACTCCCAACAGCAGTGGAGGAATGTTCTCCTGACTCTACATCTTATCATAGCAAAATATATAGCAAAACAGTTAACGAATAAGAACCACAGTTAACAATGTCATCTCCTATCAACCGTGTGCTTGGTTTGATGACCAAGTGCTGAGAAAAACAAACATTTAACACCCATTCATGATTACTTCCGGGTGCTCTGAGAGAATTATTGGTAATGGAACTTTCATAATACTTTTAATTCAAATTTTTTTTTGGTGCTGCAGAGTCAACTGTGATGCCAAACAGTTGCTAGATTGAGCTTTGCTCCTACTCAGGTACCCAATTTGAAGAAGGGCTGTTCCTTACATTTCTCTACAGCATCCTTCCATTTCTCCATACTTTTGTGTAGTCCTGTCCCCTCTTTATTGACTGCAGTGTTCTTCCTGTATTCATGACTCCAGAATCTTAAAATCCTTTCTTTGCCCAATGACTCATCCCTTTTGTTGCACAAAAAAAAAAAAAAAAAAAAAAAAAAAAAGCTTTTCATGTTTCATCATTAACGTGGGAAGCCACCTCCTCTTTGTATTGACAGTGTATGTTTATTTTAAAATGCTTATATTTTTAAAGAATACATTGAGGACAAGGAAATGTTATGAAGTTTATGCTTATTTCTATGATTATGGTGATGGTACCTTGAGTATGTGTATATGTCTAAACTCATCAAGTTACATGCATTGGCTAGATTCAGGTTTTATATCAAATAAATCTTTAAGACACCTTTGCCTTTCTCTTTAAAGAATGATTCTGTTAGGAAGCTCTTATCTAACATCTCTTGATGGATTCACTGGGAATAAAAGAATAAATTTTTAAATAACAGTTTGAGTTTTTTTTCTCCTTATTTTTAATCTTACCTTATGTGGTATTTCAAAAGTTTCAATCATTTAGTTGCATTACATGAATTAATGCTATGTTAACTCAGTTACTAATTCTTTCCCAGTGGTTTAAATGAAAACTGTAATTATTCAAAAAAAATAATGGGAACTCAAATCCTCTTGTGTAGAGTAAGGAAATGACTCTTTTCAAGGATCTTGATGAAATTATCCACCCTGTGAAATAAAGTATAGAAACATATTTTAATGAAGCATGACTCTTTCTGTAGAGTGAGATGCTGTGGCGTGAGGTGTCACAAGATGGGAATTTATGCAATAGTGGTACAAGGTCTTGGGAGTAACTAGTTATTTTATAAGCTAGATTTGAGGCCTATTCCATGAGATGGAATCCATGCCTGATACTCCTAGGGAGGCCAAGAACTTGAGGCTAGATGGGTCACAGATCTCTTTTTCTTCTAAAGAAACATAGCAATAAAATGACTCCTAAGGATGTGTCGCTATGAGCTTTGCTCATTTCTCATCAGAGATGTTTCTTACATCACTAGGTGGTAATTAACACAGAAATACACAACTAGAAAATATGCAGAGTGATAAACCTTGGAGCCATCAGTCCTTAATAGGATGTATTTATCAAACCCCTCGTATCAAAGCTCAGGGATCTGTGCAGAGGAGGAGGTGGAAAGATTATAGGCTAGGGGTTGTGGAATGCTCCAATAAAACAGCGTCCTCTAGACACAATAACATTGATGCACATTTGAATTCACAGAAGCTGCAACAACACACACAAGACCTGCACTCATTTAAGAGAGACAAAATCCCTAATACAGAGAAGGACAAGTTGACACTAAGTCCCACCCCTAACCAAGAAGCTATAAGTAATTGATACCTGCTAGGAAAAGACAAGTTAATTTTCTCCAGTGGAGTGCTACTAGGTATATCAACTGTATTCCAGGAAAGGTCCCATGCTCAGAAGTAGCTGGTCAACATAAAATGGACATGAACTGATATAATGTTGTCATCATAAAAGATCATGGTACTACAAAACTATACACAAGCTTAAAATAAAGAGCTTCTACCCAGGACATTACTGGAGGAGGTTTCTGTAACCACCCATTTATTTACTAATCCCAGAGAAATGCTGTGATACATTTAACCAGCCAGTGGTGTTGTAACCAGCCTAGCAGAAACAAAGACATTCTTAAGAGACACTGGTGACTCTCAATCTGCCTATCAGGTCACTGAAACAGTGGTCTACAAAGAAATGCAAATGTCCTCAGGGATCTCATCCTGTGAGAAGGAAAAGATGCTAGTCAGAAGAGGAACTCATGGAAAGATATTTCACACAGTCCTAACAACTCATTAGGCCACCTTGAAAGATGTGACTGGAGTCCAGTTAATGATGGATCAGTGGTGGGTGGGACCACACCTTGACTGAACTCCTTAGATGTGCATATCCTGGACCCTTCATTTGCACATTCATTCCACTTCAGGAGAGGAGGATGCAGAGGGAGGATTCACTGCACCTCATTGTCCGTTTTCCCAGTGTGGCTACATTGAACAAATTCCCCTGGTTTATGCTTTATTTATTTATTTATTTATTTATTTATTTATTTATTTTTGTCTTATGCTTTTTAATTTGTCTTTTCTAATTGGCTTATTGAGGACATGGCAGGTTATGAACCCTGAGTCCAATAACAATGATAACAATGTTCTTTTCAAACTTTGCACCTGGTAGGAGTTGGCCCCCAAGAACCGTAGCACCACTGACAATGTTATAAATGACAATCTAGGTAAGCTCAGTGCAGGCTGGACTCTGATGGGGGTAAACAGAAGAATTGCTGGTGGGCAGACAAAGGCTAAAATGAGAATTCCTCAGAAAAAAATATTAAAGTGGGTTTCTGTTTGTCAAGAAGAGCCACTACCTCCCATATTTGCCCCTCCAGCTGACTACCTCTGGCACTGAGGCATCTAGTTTCCTATTAATACATACCTACAACATATATCAAAGCCCCCATGCTAGCTCTCAGGCTATTCCAGTTTACAGGCTGCCTTCCTCTGCAATCTGTCTTTTTAATATTGCCCATTTTCTATTCTCTCTGCCACCTGAAGAGATAGACATGAGAGTTTTGAATTTCCACAAATAACCCTTTCTTTTTGCCCATCAAATGGCCCAATTCTGTGGTTTCACTGTGCCTTCACTAACACTAGGAAAGATGCCTGCTTTCTTTTTTCTATGCTTTTTAAAACTTCTACTGCAGAGCACCCAGCTTAGGAGGATTAATCTTACAAACTTCTCACTTCTCCACACCACAAGAGGCATGTACTAAGTAGAGGTCATATTTCAGATTTTGTTGGTTTTGATCTTTGACTAACTAGCCATATATAGTTTATGTAGTATTACTTCTCTTGTGCTGCTGGACAGCCTTGAGTACTACAGTACACAGTTGATGAACCGTGGTGTTCTGTTGCCTAGGTGACTGAAGTGTATACTCATGATATTTTCCAATTAGACAGAGCTCACTGGGACACTGCTGCATTGTTCTAGTTGTCAGCATAGTGCTAGAACTGCCTTCCAGAACTGTTAAGAGACTAGAGTGATAACTGTCCAAGGGCATTTCCTGTAAATGAAGGAGATCATCCTATTAAAGTAGCTGACTTAGGGCTGGAGACACAGCTCAACAGTTAAGAGCACTGGCTGCACTTCCACAGGACCACAATTTGGTTTCCAGCAGCCATATGCTAGCTCATAATCATCTGTAACTGTTATAGGGGACCTAATGCCCTCTTCTGGCCTCTGCTGGCATCAGACATGAACCATACAACCCTGAGACTCCCTAATAATTTTTAGGATCTTAGGCTTAGTTCATGAGAAGATGCTATATATGTTAAAATCTTGCAAGATAATGGAGACTCATGAATGCATGTATTATGCATACTTCAAATCCCCATGCAACTACCGAAGAATGAGATAACCACAGCATTTAGCACTCCATCACTTACAGTTCCTGCTAGACTATAAGTTTGCCAAAAAGAAGCCAACCTTATGGGAGTTAGGATTAGTGCAGCAGTACTGGAAATAGGGGGTTGGTGACATAGAGAAATCTGCCCTGAATGATTATTTATTTTCCACTTGACACAGGCTTTAGTCATCTAAGAAAAAGAAAATCTTAACTGAATGTCTCCATAGAAATGTCCTGTAAGCAATTCTGTGAGATGTTGTCTTGTTTAATTGTTGATGTAGGAGTAACCAGCCCAATGTGAGAAGTGCCACACCTGGGATGAATAAGAAGGAAAAAGGAGCAAGCTAGAAGAAAGTGAGTAAGCACCATTCCTCGATGGCCTTGGCTTCAGTTCCTGCTTTCAGATTCTGCCTTGAGTTTCTGCTTCTACTTACCTCAGAAACAGAGTGTGACCCGAGAGTTGTAAAATGAAATGAAGCACTTCCTTCCCAAATGGCTTTGGTCATGGTGGTCTATGACAGCAAGATAAAAATGAGATACCGTCTCAGTTAAGGTTTCTATTGCTGTGAAGAGACAATGTAACCGACCACAACAACTCTCTGTGTGTGTATTTTATATATGTGTGTGTGTGTGTGTGTGTGTGTGTGTTATGTATGTGTGTAATTTTTTCTTATTTTATATATTCATTCCAGTTCCTTCTCTCTCCCTTCCATGCCCCCTGATCCTGATCTCCCCTCCCATTCCATCCCCCACTCCCACCCCATAGGGAGGGTGATGCCTTCCTGGAGGGGTCCCCAAAATCTGTCAAGTCATCTGGAGTAGGGTCTAGGCCCTCCCTCCTGTATCTAGGCTAAGGCAGTATCCCTCCATGGGGAATGTGCCCCAAAGTCCTTTTGTGCTCCAGGGATACATCCTGGTTCCACTGTCTGAGGTCCCTTAGACCACCCAGGACTTCTAACTGAGGCCCATGTTCAGGGGGTCTGAGTCAGTACAATTTTGGTTTCCCATCTATCAGTCTGGGTGTCCATGAGCTCCCTCTTGTTCTGGTCATCTGTCTCTGTGGGTTTCTGCAGCCTGGTCTTGACCCCTTTTCTTATCACTTCTCCCTCTCTGCACTTGGATTCCAGGAGTTTGGCTCAGCATTTAGCTGTGGGTCTCTGCTTCTGTTTCCAATAGCTACTAGATGAGAGCTCTATGATAGTGGATAAGTTAGTTATCAATCTCATTATCAGGGAAGGGCATTTAAGGTAGCCTCTCCACTGTTGCTCAGATTGTTAGTTGGGGTCATCCTTTAGGTCTCTGAACATTTTTCTAGAGTCAGTTTTCTCTTCAAACCTATAATGGCTCTCTCTATTGTAGTATCTTTTTGTTTATTTGTTTATTTTGTTTTTGCTCTTGTCTCTTCGTCCCTTGACTCAATCTTCCTAGTCCCAAGTACTTTCCTCTCCTCCCCTCCTCGTTCTCCTAGTTCCCTCTCCACTCACTGCCCCCCCCAACTCCCAATATGCCCAGGAGATCTTATTCCTTTTCCCTTCAGTGAAGGACCTTGTATAAATCTCTTAACCCTAGTTCCTCTGGCAGTGTGAATTATAGGCTGGTGATCCTTTGCTCTAGGTTTAAAATCCATATATGAGTTAGTACATACCATGTTGCTACTGAGGGTTGCCTCACTCAGGATGGTTTCTTCAAGTTCCATCCATTTGCCTGTGAATTTCAAGATTCCATTGCCCCCCCCCCACCGCAGAGTAGTATTCCATTGTGTAAATGTACCACATCTTCTTTATCCATTATTCAGTTGAGGGGCATCTAGGTTGCTAGCTATTACAAATAATGCTGCTATGAACATAGTTGAACAGATGTCTTTGTTGCATGGATGTGGATCATTTGGGTATCTGGCCATGGGCTTTATTTGGTTGGGAGGTTTTATCCCAGGGAGGTAGGGATGGATCAACATACGAAAAGCTATCAATGTGATCCACCATATAAACAAACAAACAAACAAAAAAACCACATGAGATAGGAGAGAAGCCCTAGTCCCTACTTCAAATGACCTGTCAGATCTACATGACCCCACCTGGATGGCATTGCCCTACATGTGGAATTGGGGTGGGGGGATGGGAGGGGAGGGTGTTCAGGGTGCATGTGAGGGGGCAGAGAGAGTAAAAGGGAGGGAGGGAGGGAGAACTGGGATCGACATGTAAAATAAAAAATAAATAAACAAAAAATTAAAAAAAAGAGTGTTTTGGTTTCTGTATTTTCTTGTTTCCCTTTTTTCTCATTTAAAAATAAATAAATTTATTTATTTTACCTGCCAGCTGCAGTTTCTTCTCCCAGACCCTTCTTCCTGGCCCTCCCATCCACTCCTCCTCCGTTTCTATTCAGAAAAGGGCAGGCTTCCCATGAATATCAACAAAGCAAGGGATATCACCTTGCAGTAAGACATCCCCATGAATCAAGCCTGGGCAAGGTGACCCAGTATGAGAAGTAGGTTCCCAATAGCCAGTAAGAGTCAGATATGGCCTCTGTTCACACTGTTCGGACTCCCACAAGAGGACCAACCTTCACAAGTGCCACACATATTCAGAGTGCCCTAGGTCAGTCCCATGCAGACTCCCTGGCTATCAGTTCATGTCTGTGGGCCCCAATGAGTCCAGGTTAGTGGTTTCTATAAGTTGTCTTGTGTTGTCCTTGCTTCCTAATCTACAATCCTTTTCCCCCTTCTTCTGCAGGGTTCCCTGAACTCTGCCTAATGTTTGACTGTGGGTCTGCATCTGTTTCTATCAGTTGCTGGATAAATCCTCTCTGATGACAATTGGGCTATGCACCAATCTAGTCACAGGAGATGGCTAGTTCAAGCCAGGCATCCACTACAAGGAGGAGATGTAGATCCTCTTTCTGGCTAAAGCATGCACTTTCTTCCCTATAGGCTCTTTCTAGGCAGTGCTGGATAAGACAGACTATAGGAAAGCAAAGCCTGCCTCTCTCTTAGCCCCTCTACCTACCTACTACTTTCTTCCATCTCTTCCCTCAATCTCTCTCTTTTCACTCCCCTTTTCCTTCCGTTATTTTTTTTCCCCTTCTCTGTGCAGCTTTGGTGCCTGTCCTAGAATTTGCTCTGTAGACCAGGCTCTCTATTCTCTCCCTCTCTCCCTCACCATTCTCTCTCTCTCTCTCTCTCTCTCTCTCAAAATAACATGGAGTTTGTGGGAAGTAGGTGGGGGAAGAAGAAAGAATGGGGTCAAAATATATCACGTGAAAATTTAAAAGCAAAATTACAAAATTAGCCAAATGTTCTAGCCCTGACTGACTGACTGCACGTAGATTTTCCACAATAAAATAGACTACATTTCACCTTCTCTGTCCCTCAGACTCCAACTAAACTATCCTTCACTCTACAATATTTTGAAGAATTAGTTTTACATCTTTAAACTGAGCTACAGTGGTAATGCCCACCATTAGAAAAATATTTGTATTTGTTTGTTTGTCTGTTTGTTTTTTTCGAAATGACTTCCATTTTCACCTGCTGTGGCTGAATGAGTATACCTCTGCCAGGCCCCAGGCCCATTTCACTCCCTACAAATGCTTTCATACCTGTGTGATTCCATGATCAAATGCCTCCAAGGACAGAACTTTGAATTTTGCCTTATATTGAACTATAATCGCATATAACCTCAAAAGAAGGAATAGTTTTTTATAAAATTCTTTTGTCCGTATTACATTTAAGAATGGATGGAGGGAAAGGCCAGAATAGCTGGTTGATAAGATGTGAAATTCTACCATAGCTCTGTGTTGTCTCTTAAGGGAATGGTTCCAAGACATTAGCTGTTGTTCAGTGTTGAATCTTGGCTACACTAGGACTTTTTTCTTAAATACGTGAATAGATAATTGCATTGGATTTATTGACAAAAATAATTAGTGGCAGTATGATAAAAGTCACTGAGATCCCTTCCTGCCTTCCTCCCAGACACTGTGCTGTAAAGCATTCAGAACAGCATCCAACTTAAAACTCAGGAACGTCTTCTTATTTTGGAAACATCTTACTTAATATTTTCCAATGTCAGCTGGTCACCAGTGGCTGAAGCTGTAGAAAATGAAGCATCAGATAATGGGTTATCGCATTGCATCTTTTTTCCTTTGAAGAAGCACAAGGGGACATAGGTCACCTTCAGGTATACTAACTCTACTCTGTCCTATGTGTGGCTCTCAGTCTCATCTTTTATGGTGGCTGTTATGGCTGTAAATGTCACATTCCTCTTTCCAGCTCTACCATAGAGGAGGGAAGATGGAAGAACACCTTTAAGAGACACTTCTTCTAAAAAACGCCAACTCTTCTGTTCAAGTAAGCCGCCGATATAACCAAAAGCTTTCTCTGTTTTCGTTTTATACTTAATCTCTTTTTATTGTGCCAGACTTCTTACCTCCACACAGTCATGCACAGAGTATCTAAAAAAAAAAAGTGGGGATGCCTGACATCTTCAAGGCTGAAGGCACAGAGTAACTTGGGCACCTTACCATCAGCTTTCAAAATATTTTCAGACACTCCCCAGAGGATGGCACACATCTTGCTGTTGGTATAAGCCTGTGCTATGGTTTGCCTGTAAATTGTGCCCTGTAGGTTCATGTGTTTGGACACTTGGCCCCAGCTGGTAGAGATGTTATGGGAAAGCTGTGGAAACTTTAAGAGGTAGAGCATCATCAGAAGAAGTAGGTCATCAGGAATGGGCCTTAAGGTCTTACTTATAGTCCAGCCTCACTCTCATGTCCACTCCCTGCTTCTGTGCTGAGGAGTTCCACTGCACACACCCACTATCACCTGTCATCATGTCTTTCCCCATGACTGGCAACTTGACTAGGCTTCTTGACTAGGCTGCAGCTGCAGCAAGGAGAAAAGCAACACATATGCTTTTGACTAAGGAATAACTGAGACTTTATGAAGCAATAATCCCGTGGGAAGTCCTTTGTCCTCTGGGAAATAAGAACTTCTTTAAACCATCCTCTAGAACTATAATAAAATGATAATGATGAACCATGTCACAACTCGACCAGGTCTGACAGATAATGCATGCCTCTTGTCCTCTGCCACAACTCTCTATCTTTATGTTTAAAGCTCATGTCCATGCTCCAAAGATGGACTTAGAGTTACTGAACCCCTTTATGGATTCCTGTTCCCAAACTGACCTTCCTTTGCCTGTTAGCCAACTCTTTATCTCTTATTCTAGCATTCTGACCAATAGCTATATGGGTGAATGACTCACAGGAACTATCTCTTTTTATGTCTAAGGTAGACAAAGTAGGGACAAGTCTACAGAAACATGACCAGAAACAAACAGTCATGAGCTAATGCAAATGGAGAAAACAGGAACAAGTAAGGCCCTTGTGTTCAGATCCTTCTAGGCAGGTTCTTTCTGGGGAAAGGGTTTTACAATGAGCATAACAAGGTATGCTAGAGAATACTTTATTGACAACTTTTTCATAGAAAGGCATGGCAAGCTAGAATAGTATTTTCAACTCATATCTGGATTTTGAAAAAGAAAAAAAAATCTTGTTTCTATGACTCACCTTGAGGAAGACAGTTTCAGTTTACATGGTTTGCTTTGAGGAAGAATGAGAGGAGACAGACAGGAAGTGAGAAAACCTAGAGAATTTGGGCTTCTCAAGGTTCCTTCAAGACTTTCAATATAGAGCATTGTTTCTAAGCCCCAACACCCTGGCTGTTGTCTTCATGCCTGTGAGAAAACATCCCTTGGTGCGAGCATTACTGTGTACCCTCCCCACAACACCTTGTGTTAGTTGCCTTCTCTGCTGCTGTAATGGAGCACTGCGCTTCTCTTCTTCAGAGAAGGGAGTTCCCCTTCCTTCCTCACAGCTGCACATTGAACTCTAAATCTCACTCAATACTTAGTGTGGGCTGACTATCCGGAGTGATTGATGGCAGCTACCGGTTGAGCTGAGGAGCGTGGGACTAGCCAACAGCTTGAGCGCCTTTGACTCTTCTCTCTGTAATAGTTCTTGTACACTAGAAGGGAAAGCAAGTTAATACTCACACCCATGGAGATACATTCTGTCCTTCCTTTTAACACTGCCAGGGTGCAGATGTAGGTGTACCATCCTGATACCCTCCATAAAGAATGGTGGCAATATCTGAACTTCTCAAAATACGTTATGATTTTTAGAGGCAGAAAGAATGAGTAAAATCATGTTGTTTGATGGTGCATGGCACATTTATTTTCTTAGTCACAGACCTGAAAATGAAACACTTGCTGCTTAGCTGCTTGGTCAGAAAGTCATTCCATCAATATTCTTGAAAACACTGGGAAGAAGCATTACCTGGTAAGTATATGCCCTCTAGAGGAGGAGCTTTAGGATTCTCAAATTATTTACAAAACAGTTAATTGTTGCATAGTAGAAACTGTTGGCTTCTAAATGAGGCAGCATTAGTATCCTTTTCTTTGTTTTTAGCTAAAGCATTGAGATGCAAATGACATAGATATATCCATGTCTACTATTTTAACCTTTAAAACATATGTCCTATCACTTTGAGTTAAACATGCATACTAAATGTGCCTATAGTCTTTATTAAATTATGGTCTTAAACTGAGCATGCTAAGAAATGTAGAAAGCAACTTTGACCCATCTGATGTAATTCCACTCATGTGGATGCTAGATGAGGCCTTAAGGCCAGGATTGGGGGTAGATATCCATTGGCCTAATGGCTTCTAATGGTACCAGGTGGGTCAGTCCCCTTACGGTGTCTATGCCAAAACCTGTGGACCCAGAGGCTTTGAGCCAGACCAATGACTCATTTCAATGAACATTTGCTAGTAAAGCTGATCGGATGAACGGGTGCACTGTGTGACAGACACACCATGGCTCCCTCCCAGTGCAACCAGGACAAATTAAGAACTGTTGCAGAGTTGAGAAATATGGAGGACTGGAGAGGGTTTGTTGTTTTGGTTTGTGGTTTGTTTGCTTGGTTTGGTTTGATTTTTGAATTTTTTGGGGGGTGGGGCAAGCTCTGCTAGGTGAGGGGAGGATATTGGGGACTAAGAGGTATTAAGGTGCATGATGTCAAATTCCAAAAGAATCAATAAAGACATTGTGTTGAATTAAAAAAGAAAGAAATGTGCTGTTTGTCTGCATATACCATGGAGTATGTTTGCTCCTCTATAGGCTGTCAGAAGAAAATCCTCATATTCCCTTTGTTACAGAAGGGTTTGGGAAGTAACTACTATGCCATTTTTATATACTGCAGCCAATAAATATTCATCTTCTATTCTAGAGCTTAGTAATGCTTACTTCAGCCTTTTGTCACTATAGTGTGACCTCACCACATTTGATAACAAAGCTAACATGCATTTTATATAATCCCCGAATCACAATTTAACAACCACAGTTACTATTGCTACTAAACAACCATTGCTACTAAATTTCACTTGTCATGATTAATTAGAAGAATATATTTAGATGCCTGACAGGAAAACAAACAAACAAGGGGTAGAATTAGGCATAATTTAAGAACAAGGTTCGAGCTAAGTCAGCTAAGCAGCAGTGGAGGCAAGGGTCATTCTCTGGAGAGTCACTCTTGGGAAGAGAAGTTGCATGGGACTGTACTGGAGTGGAGAGAGCTTGAAGAATCTCCTAAAAGTTAGCAGAGAACGTTTTTTGAGTTAGAACTGCACAGTTTTCCAAAGGATGGAAATTTTCTCTGAGCCATAGACTTGACACGGCTACAAAGAGGCAAACCTTGCACACACAGCCATGTGAGCAAAGAGGCTCAGCAAAGGCACATGTGAGTACGTGTGTGACTGTGTAGACATGTTCAGCACTTACACCCATGCAGAAGACTGCAGACAACCTGTGTATCAGCATCTTGTTTCTGCTCCTTTTCATTTATACTTACTTCCTTTATTGAATATCTAATTTTAATTTAGTGGAACAGGTTTGTTTTCCCTTTCTCTCTCCTTTACCTTTTGCTGTCTTTCCAAAAGGATATACATAGGTTGGCTGGCTGTTGGAGTTTCTCTGCTTCAGCCCCATGGGTACTGGAATTACCTTCCTTCATTTTGCCTTGGGTTAAAGCTGTCTTACCTCCTCCCTTCATGTTTTTGCTCCCCCCCCCCATTTTATTTTCCCTTCTCCCGTGTTTCTCTGTTGTTCTAATGCTAATTGTTAGTTCAACACTTTGTGCTTCCTTTCAACTTTGAGCCTTGGCAACAAGTAGGTAAATGCGTCCTGTGGTGCTTATTACTTTATCCCCTAACAAAATGATTTGAGTTGATGGAGCAGTTGTTTTTAATTGACTGTTGCTATATTTTTTTTATAACAGGCTTGTCCATCTGTTGTGGTCATTTCTCAAGCTAGTATTCTATTCTCAGTGTAGAGCTGGATATCAAGCCTGTTGCATGAGCAGGTGGTCTGAAGGTTTAGCTACTGAAGAGATGACAACCCAGTCCCACTGGAACACTGAAAATATTTCCACTGAATGAATATTGGTTATCTTTAAAAAATACAAAGCAATGGAGAGATTGTGTAGTGTTTAAAAATGCTGGCTGCTTTCCAAGAAGGCAAGGGTTTGATTCCCTGAGTACATACGGGGGCTCATAACCATCTGTAATTCTAGTCCTTGGAAATCTGATATGTTTGTCTGAATTCCACAGGCATCATGAACACACATGGGGTAGAGACATGAACACAAACAAAATACCCATACACAAGGAGTAAAGTTAAAGGACAATAAAAATACAAACAACTACTTAATTCTAGTTGGGCAAGCTCCAATGCAAAAACATAAAAACAGGAGAAACCAGGGCAACATGGTGTCTCCAAAACTTCCTAATTTCTCAATAATGGATGCCAATGAGAGCAAATTACACGAAATTCCAAAGGATACAAAAGAATGATGATAAGACTGTTCATAAAAATAAAAGGCGACAAAATTAAACAGAGTACAAACAGATGAATGGCATAAAGAATATGGAAGATGAATTCAGTAGAGTGGTAGAAGTTCTGAAAAAGTCTAACTAAAATTTTGGAAATGAAAACCAAAATAAGTCAACTAAAAGTTTAATGGAATGTTAAAATAAAATGGATCAAGAGGAAGATAATAGCATCAGGCTTGTAAACAAGGAAGAGGAGTTTGAACATCTCGGCAATGACAAAGATGGACTAATAAGAAAGTATAAACTGAATGCAAGAAATCTGTGCAACATTATTAAAGACAAAATTTGCAAATCACAAGCACAGAAAAGTAGTTCAAGCTAAAGTTAAAAAAGTATATTTAACAAGGTGATAACATAAAATCCCCCCAAACTATGGGAAAGAATAATGGCCATCAAGGTGCAGGAGGTATTTCGAAGGCTAATAAGACAAAGCCAGAAAACAGGCTTTCCATGTCATTTCATAAGTAAAACCAAGCAAAGCACATCAAAAGCTATAAGAGAAAGGTACTAAATAACACATAAAGGCAAATATTTCAGAAGATTTCTCAACCTAAACTCTAAAAAAACCAGAAGTATCCTTGTATTCCAAGCTCTAAAAGAAAAATAATCACCAAACTATGTTAGCATATTTTAATAACTGAAGAAGAAAGGAAAGCTTTCCAGACCAAACATAAACTAAAGGAATTTGCACTAACCCAGAACTATAGAAGATATTTTAAGGAACCCTATACTCTGGTGAGAAATTTTTATCATATCCATGAGGCCACAAGAAAGAATAAATCATACTAAAACACTGATTAAGCAAATAAAGATTATAAAAGTACCAAGACCACAAAAATTAATAGATGAGTTCTACTAGTTACTCTGAACATTAATGGGTTAATCAAAAGTCAAACATTGGCAAATCAGGTTGAAATAAGACTCACCGACTTTGGGAAACAAAAATATTTATCTGACAAAAAGAAACACAAATTTTGGGTCAAAAGATGAAACAAAAGGCATTCTAAGCAAGTACAACTAGAAAGAAAACAGATGTAGTGATGTAACACTTTAACAAAATGAAGTTCTAACCAAAATCAGGCAGAAGAAACGAAAACCTCACTTCAAATTGATTGAAGGAATAATCTATCAGGATGATACTAGAATTCAATTGTGTGTGTGTACTGAACACACACTTTCATAACACAAGCACTACCAGGTAGATGCAAGGCACAGACTGCTCTCAACATATAGTTGTGACAGCAAAATCATACTAACCAAGTGAAAAGTCATGCAGATTAGACAAACAAGGAGCAAACATCACAGTTAAACCACGCAACAAAGCAAGTGGATTACAGAATACTACACCAAACATCACACAATACAGATTCTGCTCAGCAGCCCATGGAACATCTAAAAGAGAACACAATTTTAGGAGATAAAACAAATCTTACTAAATTCCAGACAATTGAAGTACATCCTTTCATTTTATCTTATCGTAATGGAATAAAATTAAAGAGCAACAACAAAGAAATCTACAGACAAAACACAGACTTTACAAAGAGGTAACAAGACACGATTGAATGATCAGTGGGTCATTGAAAAGAAAATGAAAGAGGGAAAAAGATCCCAGTTTGGATAAATACAACAATGTGCTTCATGAATAACATGTAGAATTAAGAGTCTAATAAAAGTGATATCCTTATGACTGCAGAGAGGTCTCACTAGGCAAGGATACTTACAACCAAACATGATAACCTATCAATGCCAGATGGGACACACACACACGCACGCACACACACACACACACACACACACACACACACACACACACACACACACACATCTGTCAGTGACATTCAGTTTTGTAACATTGTACATGAGCCAACAGATCTCCTTTAGGAAACTTAAGCACCAAAGAGTTCTATTGAACCTTTCTGTTCCAAACCTAATTTCCAAATAGATTTTTTTGCCTCTTTGTAAAATGTAATGTGAGGAGGAAGTTGTGTTGTTGCTGGAAAATCATTAGTTTCTTTTTGAACCACTCTTCCTTAATTTTTATTCTCAGCTACAATGTCTGCATATAGTGTAAGCCTACCAAACCATTGATTAGGACCTTTCAAGGCATTTGTCTTGCAAGAGCACCCTGAAAACCTCCCTTATAGCAGATAAACAGGTGAAGAGAAGTCGCCAGTAAGCAATGCATAGGAAGGATATGTCTTCAAGGGCTCGGGCTTGCATCCATTCTAGAAACAAATGACACCTTATTCTTATCATGTACTTGTTTGTGACACTGAGGACTGATACATCAGCTTCACATTAGCAGGGCAAGTGCTGTGGCCCTGAGCTACATCCATCGCCATCTCTACTTTTACTTCAGATAAAGTTTGATTAAATGGTCCAGGCTGGCCTTGAACATCCAGTTCTCCCACCAAATCCCCTTACAGGGCTACACCACAAACTCTTGCGAAACTTCAACTGAATTTTTTTTTTTTTTGCTATTTATTTAAGGCTATACCATCATGCTATAAGACATATTAATATTCTTTGTACATGGTTTAACTGTGTCCCCAAGGCTTTGTGTTAAGTGCTCACTCACTGGGATAGCACTACTAGGGGATGTTGGAAACCTTAAAGGCCTACCAGAGAATTCTCTGAAGTGTAGGGAGCACTTTTGCAGGCAGTTGATGTTGAACCCCTTCTTAGGAGATGGTTATTATAAAAGAAGTCTGTGTCCTCTCACCCATGTGTTCTGGAGTGAGGTACAGCAGTCATTTACCCCTCACCCATTGTCGCCATTGTTCCCCACATACACCATGATTGATGTAGCCATTGTGTTTCCCTTGCATGAACCTGAGTTAAGCCGTTTGTTCCTTTAGCTTCCAAAACTGAGCTCAGGGAACCTAATCTTTCACAGAGAGCCCGTGTTGGCATGCCTTTATAGCGAAGTAGTGCTGACTGATGTGCATTTTCAGGAAAATATCCATCATGCCTGTAGTTGTCAACTTCCCCCACCACTGCGGTGGCAGGAGGAATTATAACTTACCCATTTCCAGTCAGTGCAAAGGATGAGAAGTGAGAACTGGAGGTCACCCCAAGCTCTGCGTTACAAGCACAAATCATTTACCCAATCATATATTTTTTTATTTATTTGTTGCCTGGCAACCAATTGACTGATTTATAAGTAGATTTTTCACTGCTCAGTTCATTCATTTAATTCGTAGTTTAAGCATGTATTGGATTTTATTAATAATTAATTGAAGTGATGGAAGATAAAATTGTAACCTCAGGAAGAGACAGGGATTCAAACAAACAAAGCATAGATTAACAAAGTAGTTTAGCACAAGCCTGGCATTCTGGACCAGACTACATAGCATCTCTTGAGGTTGGGGATGTGCAGGCCTCAGGGAAGCTGCCTGGTTGAAAAGACTGGCCTTTACGCAGAAACATCATATTCATGGCAAGTCAAGGATTAGAATGGCATTGTGAGGGGTCCCAACATGGGTGTTGGCCCAATGGCAATGAGTGACATGGATAGAAATATTCTGAAAGGAAGTTACCAGCTTTCTTTCAAAAGTAAATGAATAAAAGTCTAAAGAGAAAAATCAATGTCTGAGATCAGTTACTCTTCGATCCTTGACTGGAAATGTATCCAGATATGCAAATTATACTTTACTTCAAGATGTTATATGTTCATTTTCTTAGCTGTGTCTTTATGTGGCTTGGGTACTAAGGTAATTGTATCCTCGTAAAAAGAGTTTGGCAATGACCCTTCTGCTTATCCAATATCCCACATGAACATTCAATAAACTACTGGCAAATCAAATGCAAGAATACATCAGAGAAATCATCCACCATGGCCAAATAGGCTTCATCCCAAGGATGCAAGGATCAGGCAATATACAAAAAGCCAACAATGTAATCCACCATAAACAAACCGAAAAAGAAAAAAACACTAGATGCTGAAAAAGCCTTTGACAAAAAAAAAAAAAAAAAAAAAATCCAACACCCTTCCATGATCAGGGATAACAGGAACATACCTAAACATAATAAAAGCAATATACAGTAAACCAACACCCAACATCAAATTAAATGGAGAGAAACTTAATGTGATTCCTCTAAAATCAGGAATAAGAAAAGACTGTCTACTCTCTTCATATCTCTTCAATATTGTACTTCAAGTTCTAGTTGGAGCAATAATAAAACAAAGGGAGATCAGGGGGATACAAATTAGAAAGGAAGAAGCCAAACTGTCACTATTTGCATATAACAGTTTACATAAGACACCTGAAAAAACTCTACCAGGGAACTCCTACAGCTGATAAACACCTTCAGCAAAGTGGCAGAATAAAAGATTAACTTTAAAAAATCAGTAGCCCTGCTATATACAGACAATAAAGAGGCTAAGAAAGAAATCAGAGAAACATCATCATCTTGGGGTAATGCTAACCAAACAAGTAAAATACCTATATAATAAGAACTTTGAGTCTTTATTAAAGAAAGAAAATAAAGAAGATACCAGAAAATGAAAAGATCTCCCATGCTCTTGGATAGGTAGGATCAACACAGTAAAAATGGCAATCTTGCCAAAAGCAATCTACAGATTCAGTGCAATCCCCATAAAAATACCTGAATGATTCTTCACAGACCTTGAAAGAATAACACTCAACTTTATATGGAAGGACAAAAGATCCAGGATAGCCTAAACAACCCTGTACAATAAAGAAACTTCCAGAGGCATCACTATCACTGACCTCAAACTCTATTATAGAGCTATAGTCCTGAAAACAGCTTGGTGTTGGTGCAAAAATAGACAGGAAAACCAATGGAATTGAACTGAAAACCCTGATATTAACCCACACACCTATGAATACCTGATTTTTGACAAAGCAGCTAAAATTATGCAATGGAAAAAGAAAGCATCTACAACAAATGGTGCTGGAATAACTGGATGCTGACTTATAGAAGACTGCAGATAGATCCATATCTATCACCATGCACAAAGCTTAAGTCCAAATGAATCAAAAACCCCAACATAAATCCAGCCACACTGAACCTCTTAGAAGAGAAAGTGGGAGGTACCCTTGAGTGAATTGGTACAGGAGACCACTTCCTTACCATAACACCAGTAGCACAGACACTGAGATCAATAAATAATAAATGGGACCTCCAGAAACTGAAAAGCTTCTGTAAGGCAAAGTACACAGTCAACAAGACAAAAACAGCTGCCCACACAATGGGAAAAGATATTCACCAACCCCACATCTGACAGAGGGCTGATTTTCAAAATATAAGATGAGCTAAAGAAGCTAGTTACCAAAACACCAAATAATCCAATTAAAAGGTGGGATAAAGAACTAAATAGAGAATTCTCAATAGAGGAACTAAAATGGCTGAAAGACATTTAAGAAAATGGTGAACATACTTAGCCATCCTGGAAATGCAAATCAAAACCACTCTAATATACCATCTTCTGTCAGAATGGCTAAAATAAAAAACACCTATGACAGTTTATGCTGGAGAGGATGTGGAGAAAGGGGCACACTCCTCCACTGCTGGTGGGAGGGCAAACTCGTACAGCCACTTTGGAAATCAATATGGCGGTTCCTCACTGGGCAACTAAGTTCATAGCAGCATAATTTGTAATAGCAAGTACCTGGAAGCAACCTAATGCCCCTCGATTGAAGAATGGATAATGGATTTTAGACATAGAGCAAAGATTACAACTCCAGAAAAGCTAGGATACAAGGAGGACCCTAAGAGAGACATACATGGTCCCTTGGAGAAGGGGAAAGGGACAAGATCTCCCAAGCAATTTGGAAGCATGAGGGAGGGGGGAGAGAGCTAGGAGGAAGTAGAGAGGATAGGAGGGCATGAGGCAGCAAGACTATTGAGTCAGAGAAAGAATAGAGGAGAGCAAGAAAAAAGATACCATAACAGAGGGAACCCTTATAGGTTTTAAGAGAAATCTGGCACTAGTAAAATGTCCAGAGATCTACAAGGATGAACCCAACTAACAATCTAAGCAATAGTGGAGAGGCTGCCTTAATTCCCTGATATTGAGACAGATGACTACATTATGCCATCCTAGAGCCTTCATCCAGTAGCTGATGGAAGCAGAAGCAGACATCCACAGCTGAACTCCTGGAATCCAGTTTCAGAGAGGGAGGAGTGATGAGCAAAGGGGTCAGGACCATAGAAACTCCTGACTTGTGAGCTCATGGACTACAGTCTGATATCTGGGAAACCAGCATACAACTGACCCAGATTCCCTGAATGTGGATGTTAGTTAGGAGAACTGGGCAGTCTATGGGGCCTCTGGTAATGGCTACCCTTGCCTGGTTGTTTGATGACCACCTTTCTCTCTGGCACCCTCCCACACCCACTTTTCTTCCCTTCTGTTTTAAAGCTGTAATCTTTGAAGCCACATTTTCCTCCATCTGTAAAACTTGCTGCTTTTCTTTTTTTAGCCAAACATTGTAAAACTTCATCTGAAAACAGGAAATATGAGGGAATATATGACTAGTTCACAAATCTATCTTCTTACATCATAGATCTGAATTATTAATATGACTATGTCATAGATGCATCTGTTTCTATCATGGATCTGAAACAATATAAAACTATCTCATAGATCTATATAATGGTTATGAAGCACTAGAAGAATACATATTTTCATTTACAAATCCAGGTTAATCTCCTGTATGATAAAGTGAAGATTCATGATCAGTTGAAGGAGATTTTTACAGAGAAAGGATAAACTATAAATGTGCCTCCAAAGAATGTTCTGTAATAAAATATCTCTAGAATTTGGTTAAGACTGAGATAAATGACTCAACAGTGATAGTGGAGATACAAAAAAGTGATGATGGAAAAAAACCTGAGAAAAATGACTATCATAAAAAAGTCAGTGATGGGCAATGTGACTAGCTTCAAAGGGTTTCTAAATGTTTGAAGAGAGGCAAAAACAGTACTTTTATTTTACCTAAACATTGCCTTTTAAAGATTAATTTATGTTTACTTTTTGTATAGGAGGATTTTGTGTGTGTGTGTGTGTGTGTGTGTGAGAGAGAGAGAGAGAGAGAGAGAGAGAGAGAGAGAGAGAGAGAGAGAGAGAGAGTGTGTGTGTATGAGTGATGTGTGTGCCTGGGACCTGAGGACAGAAGAGAGGCTCAGATATCCTGTCTGCAAGTGGGTTATAGACAGCTGTGAGCTACTATGTGGAACCAATTCTGGGTCTTGTGCAAAAATGTGTGCTCTTAATCACTGAGCCATCGTTTCAGCTCTTACTTAAACATTCCTAAAAGTTAAATTTGTATAGCGCAACATCAAGTACATATCCAAAATAAGAAAATACACTGTTTAAATTCTATTTTCAAACACCATCTCATCTCTAGCTCTAGTACCATGGAAAGTGTTGACAGCCCTCAGTTCCACAACCTTAGGGAGGCAGCAGCCTAAATGATAGAACTTGGAGCCAACCAGAAATACCTCCTCCAAAACCACCATCATCTGCCTGACCAAGATCCTGCCCGACTTTCAGGGTTTCTTTTAACTGGTTATAACTCATCACTATGGCATTGCCCAGGGCCCTGATGAGAGCAGATCTCTGACACCAGAGTTCATTCCCCATTTCTGTGAAGGGCCAGATTAATTGCAAGCATATCTGGCTTTGGGGAACCTACAGTAGCACCTCAGTTCTGACAAGTAGCTACTGCCTACACTGGATGGCTGAGGGAACAGAGAACAAGAAGGGAAATACTGTGATTCCTTAAACATCCCTTCATTTCCACTCTGTCCCAAACTGGATTTTTCTTGTATCTTATGTGTTCACTCTACCATGTACACTTCTACATCTGGGGCTCTGCTGAGTTTATGCTAGGAACTCCAGCACAAGGAGTGATGGTCAGGCTCACCATGAGCCATGGGATTTCCCATTCCTGGGTTCTTCGACACATTTAGCTCTTGTCCATGTTTCGGAGATTTTTAGTAACTGTCCTTCCCTTCTCTCTAAGTTTCACTTCTGAGTTGGCAGGAAGTGAAAGGATGTGTGTCTTTCTCATCTCTCGAACATACAGCATTAATATATATATATATTAATGCTGTATTTTACAAAGGCAAAAGCAAGGCCCTAAAAGAGAAGACACATCACTCTTTTTGATACATTCCCATGTAAATCATGAAATTCTGCAATGCAGATGGATTTATTTTATTAGCATATTAAACAAGGAGAAGTAGGAATTTAGCAATTATGTTTATTTTGTGCTAAAGTAGATGACCTCTCATAAACCCAAAGCCTTATGACTTGCACATCAGGATATATATCACGGGCATGCATGCATGTAATGTATAGTGAACTGAACACATTCTATTTGATTTAAAAACTCTGTTTGGAGACGTTTTCTACAGGTCAAGTTCAGTGTTGTAGTTGTCTTCATTAGGATTTCCACTGTGAAGAGACACCACTCCCACTGCAATCCTTATAAAGGAAAACATTCAGCTGGGGCTGGCTTACAGTTCAGAGGTTTAGGCCATTATCATCATGGTGGGAAGCATTGTGGCATACAAGCAGATATGGTACCGGTAAGGTAGCTGAGTGTTCTACATTTGGATCAGAAGGCAGCAGGAGGAGAAAGAGACACTGGACCTGCCTTGAGCATTTGAAACCCCAAAGCGCACCTCCAACAAGACCACACCTACCCCAAAAGGACACACCTTCTAATAGTGCCACTCCTTAATGACTAAGCATCAACATATATGAGCCTATATGGACCATTTCTATTCAAATCATCACATTCTACTCCCTGGATCCCAAAGTCTTGTAGCCATATAATGATGCAAAACATGCATCCACTCCAACTTAAAGAGTCCCCATAGTTTATCATGGTATCAGCTCTGATTAAAAACCCAAATTTCAAAGTCTCTTCTGAGACTCATGGCAAGCACTTAACTGTAACCCTCTGTAAAACCAAAGCGAGTAACAGACCATATACTTCCAACATTGCACAGGATATGCATTACCATTCTAAAACAGAGGATAATGAGGAAATGCTGAACTAAAGCAAGCAAGACCTAATACCAGCAGGGTAAACTCCAAACTCCGTATCTCCACTTCTGATGTCAAAGTGCTACTCAGACCTCCAACTCCTTTCAGCATTGTTGACTGCAACACACTTCTTTATCTTGGGCTGGTTCTACTTCCTGTTAGCAGCTCTTCTTGGCATTTTCCCTACAACTCAGGGATCTCCAAAGCAATCTCAGCTTCACCTTCACAGCTCTACACAATGATCTCTCTGGGTGTCCAGGCAAGGACAACCCTGACACTTGCCTGGCCTCAGTGTCTTTCCCTAATCTCAGAGGGAGATTTCCTGGTTGTTTTCTTTTACCCTTGACTCTAAAGCTAGAATCATGTGGCCAAAGCTGCCAGGTTCTGTAGCTTCTTGGGACTGAACCGTGGCCCCCTCCTTCAAACACAATTTTGTCAGCGTTCTGTTTTTGTTGTTGTTTTTTTCTTGTTTGTTTTGTTTTGTTTTTTGTTTTCTTCACTGCCTAAGCTTGGCAGTCCTACAATTTTTTCTGTAGACCATGTTGGCCTTGTAATTGTCTGTCTCTTGCCCCACCCCTATCCCACCCACCCCCCCCAGTTTCTGACTCTCCAGTGCTGGGACCAAAGGTGTATTCCAGCCCTGAGCTTTTCTTTAATTTCTTTTCACAAGTTGGAGGCTTGTATTGGTAGCATTTTGATCTGAGGTCACCACACCCTTTATGCCATTTCACAGACGTTTCTTTAATCTGTTCATACTTCCTGGTATCGCTTTTCTCCTAAAACTGTACTAGTAGGACAATGGCACCAAGAGTGATTTGAACCTACTAGTGTGGCCCATTAACCCCCACTTAGAGTTTGCAACTGCTTTTCTAATTCAAAGTTCCAATGTCTACAATCTACCAAGAAACACCCATAGGCCTGTCTCAGCAATATACCAGTCCATGGCACCAGCTTCTATCTTAGTTAGGGTTTCTCTTGCTGTGAAGAGACACCATGACCGCATCAAACCTTATAAAGAATAACAGGCTGGCATATAGAGGTTTAATTCTTTGTCAACATGGTGGGAATCATGATGGCTTGCTGGCAGACGTGGTACTGGAGAGAAGCTGAGATTGGCAGGTGACAGCAGGAGAGACATTGGGCCTGGCTTGAGCATTTGAAACCCTAAATTCTACCCTACACATTTCCTCCAACAAGGCCACACATATTCTGAAACAAGGACATGCCACCTAATAGTACCACTTCCTCATGACCAACCATTCAAATATATGAGCTTATGGGGACCAAGTGTCTTCCTAATCCAAAGGTTCATACTAGAAATGGATTCACCCACTCCAAACCAAGCAAAAAGTCTCTCAGAGGTGTTTCTTCCATTTCTGGATTTGTAGTTCATTTCAGATATAGTCCAATTGACAAACAAACATAGCCATGATTACACTGCATCTTTTATAATCCCCCAGTTTTCTCACAGTTAGTAACTTAGTCTAACTACATAAACTAAGTCACCTGAGGGCTTTGAGTTGAACTTTGTGCCACTCCAAATTCAAATGCTGAAATCTAACCATAATGTAGCCATTTGAGGGCGAAGTCATTACAGACCTCATTATGAAGACAATTACTGATAATGGAGTATGATGGGCTCCTAATGTGATATGACCAGTGTTCATTCAAAGGGCAGGAATTTCAATGCAACCTCCACTCAGGGAGGGAGAATGCTATGTGAAATAAAGGCAGAGTGATTCCTTTTATAAGCTAAGTAATGCCAATGACTATCAGCAGATGACCAAAACTCAGAGAAAAGGCAATAAATGGATGACTCTATTCCAGCCTTCAGAGAAAATCCTTTCCTTCAGAGAGAACCCCTTCCCCTCATGACAGGTCACCTTTGGACTTGTAAATTATAAAACTACAAGACAAGTTTTTGATGCTTAACTGTAGTGGGATATTTGTCTCCTTCTGTGGCACTGACCACACCCATTGGGGGTGGAGCCAGGGGTGGAAGTGACCTGGAGAACTAGGTCAGAGGAGGCCGGTCAGAGGAGGCCGGAGGCTGGAGATGCTCTCTTGCCAGCTGCACAGGGACAGGAGGAGATCCAGAGGAATTCTTGGAAGCAGGAACCTGTTGGTGTTCACCTGTCTATGTTGTAAGTTATTTCTCCCTGAATAAACATCTGTTCAGCCTAATTGTTTATCCTGATCCTTATTAAACCGAGATATTAAACTTAACAATTTGGATTATTTGTGACTCAGCACAACTAAACTAGTAAGTAGGGAAGTGTAACACTGAAAAAAGGTTAAAATTTAATGATCATTCATATTCAAATAGGTTGGAATGAATTTTTTTGACCCGTGCAAATTATATTTGGGGGAAATCATGATATGTTCTGCCCAAAATAATGAAGTCAAGAGAACAAATTAGTCAATTATTGTTGGTTATCATAGACATAAATAGAAAGAGAGAAAGAGAGAGGGAAAGAGATGAAGAAAAGAAGAAACAAGAAAAGAAAAACAAAAGCTTGAGCTTATATGGAGGAACAATTCTAAGATTCTAATACTGGCCTCTTCCCAAGTAAAGTAGAATCCGGAAGGCTCAGATTGGGGCTTTAAGGGAAGCACTGTGGGGTTTCTTAAGAGAGTTCAGACTTAGGAGGCTAAATGCATTTGAATCCTTTTGTAGGTTTCAATGAGCCTTATAGGTAAAGAATGGTCCACAATCACATCCTAGCCCTCATATTGTCTCTGGTTATCCTGCACTAAATGGAGGGTGAAAGATGCAGCCCTTCACTTAAAATGTTTCTAACACCCAGAAACGCCCAGTTGTTTAGGCTGCTTGGTATATTTTCTTGAAGGGAAATGAAGATTACATACTCACAGGCCATCACAGCATAATGGCTGGCATTTCTTTTCGCAGTGGTTGTGAAAACAGCGCTGCTGTGGACAACTATGGCTAAGAACACCCTAAACCTAACCCTAATAACACCAATATAACGCAAATTTGTTTTACTTGTGTAGCCACCCAGCAAGGGCTGCTGGCAGGGCGTGGTCAGTTGTGCTAATAATTTGCAGCCCACATTGAACAGACCACAGCTGGAGCTGGAGGAGACTCAAAATACACAGAGGATGAGCACAGAAGCCTACGCATATCAGGACTATGTGTGGTGGGGGAAAATCATGAGGAATCTTAACAATTTAGAAAAATAAATGCCAGAAGCAATGTCCAGATGGATGTGTCACAGGTTTTATTCAGGAACATTAAAATATTATTGTGTTTCTGACCTTTATTAATCTTCTTCTATTAAAAGGTGACATGAGAAAAACCATAATAAAGACAAAATACAGTTCATAATAGTGTAAGGCTCCCAATGAGCCCTCTCTCATGGATAGATGTATATTACTACAGTTAAGCAGTTAAGGCAGCCATCCAACTCTTTCAGGTTTAAGCAAAGGCATTGCAACTAATTGAAAATCATTTATAATGAATTGGGAGCCAGATATTTTTTGAGACTGATGCCAACTCTGTAAGAATTGAGGAAGACTGTTCACACGAGCAGGGCAAATACCTAAACCTTCCAGTCTTGTACAAGGACTTTTCCTATGGCCTCTGAAATTAAGCTGGGATTTTGATGCCCTTGGCTCCCCAAGAAGAAGAGCTCCTCTGATAGACTTAAGAAGATGCTAATTTTCACGGCTCCATGCTCAGCAAGGCTTGCATGCCTTGTCTAAGAGCCCAGCAATGTGTGTATGCCATCAGTTTCCCCATCTGCTGTGTGGGATGATCAGGGGAGAGAAACTGGGGAAGGGAACATTGTCCTCTCCATCACAGTTCTGTGTGGAAGGAGCCTTTTCCAGCTGCCTTTGAGAGGCAGCTCCTGTCTTTCTGATGCAGATATGTTCCATGTAGTTTTGGCAACAATGGATACAACACATTCCATCTTTTGTGGTGAGTTTGTGGAAGATCCATAGTTGGTGATATGGGCAGCTGGGCACCATACACTTTACCACACACAATGCTGGCATTCAGAAAGCATCCACAGAGGGTAACCAGCAGGAGGCAAGCCATCCTTCCCTACACCCCAGTTAATGGACTGGAGTGCAGAGAGAGCTTAATTCACTATTGTTGCCAGAGGGCCTGGGTTCAACAGAGTAAGACTCCAGAACAATGTATGCTCGAAGGCATTGTTTAAAATAATACATTATTTAGCCAGCAATTACTGGAAGCTAATAGTTGGGTGTGATAAGAATAGACACAGATCAGCAGATGTTCAATGAGATGAGGGTGAATGCATCAAAAGAACACACCAAAATTCATCAGTCCTGGTGAGCAGGAGCATTGTGCCTATCCAAGGCTGGACCCTGTGAAGAGCAATTCCAGAGGCTTCACTGCAGGGAAGTAGAGATAATAGAGAACAAAACAAAACTGCTCTTTCTTTGGAAGTGGCAACAAATCCAACAGAGCAACTAATAGTAGGTGAACACACATAAATTACTAAATCAAGGTTTAAGAATTACAACGGTGGGCAGCACAGAAAAGCAATGGATTAGGGAAAAAAAGCATCATATACAATACTATGCCAACCAAAGAGATAACTTACATGGAATTTTCCAATTGCTGAAAAGACACTAATTACTAAAACTGAATCAAGAATGAATATGAAAGTTAAGTAGACATGTAAAAAAGCAAATGAAGTAATAATCTTTGCCTAGAGGCTGATGTCTGTATTCTATTGCCATACATATTGCTCACATGTTGTCTGTGAAGCATGTTGGATAACAGCCTGGGTAAACCAGGTCAGCACAGACATTAGAGGAAACTCTATGGATATGAGACTCTAAATGGTTATAAGTGAATACAACAGGTATAAGTCAATGAGGCTGGCTCCATTGTCGGATTTTTGAAGGACTATCAGCTAATATTTTTTCTGTGTCTTAGACCAAACCATGCTGATTTACATAAAAGCAACACTCTTCCTCTAAGAAGAGGCCGAGTTCTCTGTTTTCTGCTGTTGGAAGGTCTAGTTATCTCCTAATCTGTAGTGTAATCACTGACAAGAAATGCAACTGATGCTGAATTCTTGTTATGTATTAAGTGACTTATAAGGCATCCTTACATGTCTTGAAATAAGGAGTATTACAGTATGTTACTGATATGGCGGAGCCTTTTTCTGTGCCTATAACTTCCTTTTCCTTCAAAACCTCAAAAGAGGTTAGCTCTCCCAAAACTGACAGTGGGGCCCCGTTGCCAAAGACAACACCCACACAACTCACTGAACACAGAGATGCCAAGCTGGTGCCTGCATGGAGCCTTACTATATCATGCTTCATTGTTGTCTTTTGGAGGCCTGCTCATTTCTGAAGGGAAATGAAGGAGGTCTGAATCTGGGGAGAAGTAGTGCAGGGAGGTCAGGTTGGGAGGAGAAGAGGGAGGGGAAACTGTGATCTGGATGTAGTTTATGAGAGAAGAATCTATATTTAAGAGATGGGGGGGATTTTTCCTTTTGTATGTATAGCCAATAATGGTGGGATTAGAAATCTCTGGGTCTTAGGGAGCATATCTTATTTGGGATACATATGGTGGGGTTTAAGTTCCAGTGCAGTAGGTGGGAAGGCAGAAGTAGGCTAAGGTTTTACAGATATCTTGTTCTGGGAGAGAAGTGGTAAGGTAGAGGGAAGAGAGGTGGTCAGAGGTAAGTTTTAAAGTAAAGGTGGGACTGCACAGAGAAGATCAAGTTGTCTTACTGGGATGTCTCTAGAAACAGGCTACCTTATTAACAGATATGGGCTTAGGCCACAAAAGAATTGTATGTGATGGGAATGTGGATAATACTAATACTGTTGGTTTCAAAATATTTTGCATGTTTGTGTCATATAATTTAGAGGTATAGAAGGGTTCTTGTATATGTCCAGTAAAAAAAAAAAAAAAAAAAAAAAAAAAAAAGTAGGTCCATTTTCCTCTTATGTCAGTAGTGATGCCTGTGAATTTATCCTAAACAACATACAAACAGGGATGGTTGTGTGTGCAGATGAAGAAAGGTGTAGATCTAGTCATTGGCTGGGAGAGTGTTGATGTTACTGAGCCAGTGATGGATAAGATTAAGACTGTGCTCCAGATATTTAGAAATGGGAGCCTCTTCACTGGAGGCAAATAGGTCAAGTGAAGAGAAGGAGTAAGGCAGAAAAAGAAATAATTTACAAGTCAAAGTAAACTGGAATGAAAAGGACAAAAGCGAAAATTGTTTGGGACAGGGCAAGATCTCTGAAATCTTCCTGTAGCCAACAGCCTGTTGGGAAATCTAGTACTGCAGATATTTGTGTACTTGAGTATCCCCACCCCCCATCCCCAATTCAGAGTAGGAAGGAATGAGGGAAGGCTTAGCTGGAGATACAGAGACACTAAGAGCAGGGGCAATGGCTAAGGAAGAAAAGTGTCTTGCCTAGTTGTTGTTTTTAAATACAAGTTTAAAATGTTCTAGTTGGTCACAGTGGTAGGTGAACTTAGCCAATGGGTGACTTTAGGTTATTCCTTTAGGTTAAGATCAAATGTGATAGCATTGCTATTTTGGGGGGTGGTGGAGACAGGGTTTCTCTATGTAGCTTTGGAGGCTGTCCTATAACTAGCTCTTGTAGACCAGGTTGGTTTTGAACTCACAGAGATCCAGCTTCCTCTGTCTCCTGAGTAGGGGATTAAAGTTGTGTGCCACCATCGCCCAGCTATACCTGTTTTGTGTGTGTGTGTGTGTGTGTGTGTGTGTGTGTGTAGGAAGTTCTTCAGAGTCTGGAACCACCTTCAATCTGGAAAAACGAATCTAAGAGCTAAGAATTTGCTGGCTTAATGGTAGAGGAGGTGGTGAGGAGTACCAGGTGCACTCCTGAAGTCAGAGGTTAGAGGGTTTAAGGTTCAGGAGTTTGAAGTAAATCCAGGCTTCTGGGCAGATTGGAAGAGACAGAGATGCCTGTGATAGAAGCTTATGAACTATGTGTCATTTGAAACCTCAGGTAAGGGGAGGTAGGCACCAAAGGCTGTGGAGGATAAGAGAAACTTATCAACACAAAGGACTCTGCATCTCTCTATTCTAAAGGATTTAGGTCACCCAAAGCCTGGGGTAGTGAGCAGAATGAAATCAATGAGAGAAAATGGCTCTAGTTAGTTTGTGTTTGTGTCATTAATTTCCTCTCCACTTTACCTGGTGATTGGGCCCTTCAGGGGATGTTTAACCTTCTGGTAATGTGGAGGGATTCACAGAAACTTTGTGTAATTTTAGATAATAGGCACAGCCATTGTTGGATTGTTGTTTAATTTCCATAAGACTTTATACTTACTATAGGTTTGTTTTCAGTTTTAAATTTTATCACATTATGATCAGACCTATTTTAGTCTTACTGAATTTGCTTTGCTACTGTGTGTGTGTGTGTGTGCGCGCACACGTGTGTGTGTGTGTGTGTGTGTGTGTGTGTGTGTGTGTGTGTGTGTGTGGTGATGAGTTTCTTGTAGACAACTGATGTATTTTTTTAAAGATGGTTTTGTGTTTTATCCATTCAGCAAGACTGTGAGTTTTGATTGGAGAATTGAAACCATTGATATTGAAGGTTATATGTTAATTTCACTCACTGCCATTATATTCTAGTTGATTATGTTTTCAGTGGTGCTTTGGGTTTTAGTAATTATAGCTTCCTTTGTTTTGTTTATACCATCTCTTCAGTATGCTCATTCATCTTTTCAGTCAGAAGTATTGCTTCCTGCATTTTGTTTAGGCTTGATCTGTTGCCTGTAATCTGCCTTAGGTTGTTTGAAACATGGAAAGTCTGTCTCATTCAATTGTGACAGATAGTTTTGATGGGTATATTAATGTAGGCCGGCACTCGCTGTACTTTAGGTCATGGAAATGCATTGCTGACTCTTTAAGCTTGCAAAGTTTCCATTGAGAAATCAGCTGTTATGGTGATGAGTTTTCCTATATATTTCCCTTTTTTTCCCCTGCAGCATTCAGTACTCTTCATTCTGCAAGGCTAGTGTCTTAACTGTGGTATGTTGTGAGGAGTTTCTCTTCGTCACTGTTGGTGGTCTGTGTGCTTCTTGTATCTTAATGTGTATGTATTTCCTTAGTTTGTAGAAATTTTCCCTTATAATATTGTTGAAGACCTGACAGTTGAAACTATTGACCTGGGATTCCATTCCTTCAATCAGATGATTTCTTCTTTTTTGCAGCATCCCACATTTCCTGTATTTTTTCCTGTTTTTTCCCCCCATCTGGGTGTATGGAAGAACAGAAAGCCATTTTGAGTAGATCCTGTGCACAGCTGGGACTAAGGTGACCTCCAGCCCTGGAATAATAGGAAGTTCTACTCACACTCTAGGTTAGAGTTCAAGGATCTGCTGTGCAGGGCAATTGCTATTTCTGTGGGTCCAGATAAAGGGGTTCCACCCTCTCCTCAGTCTGTTGTATCCAGTAAATTCTTGTGCATGGTTTTCCATAATATGATTTTAATAAAAACAACATGCTCCTACAGACCCAGTTACCCCTGATAAATCTGTAGTTTGATCCATTTTTTTGTTGCAAGGAACAATTCATTTATCGGTTTGTACTGTATCGGTGGCTTTGGACAGATGGTGCATATCTACTTAGGATGGAGTCAAAAGCTGTTTATAAAGTAGAGATTCTTAAAGAAAGGACACCTGAAAGACCACTGTGGCAAACAATAGAGAATAACTTTCATAAAGCATTAAAAAAAAAAGGCCATCTGAAAAATTACTGTGATTACTGTGATACCTAATAGAGACTAATTCCAGTAAAGCATACCCGAATTCAACACTTACATATGTCCAATCATTTTATTTTTGTTTATTTTTTTCCTGAGACAGGATTTCCCTGTGTAGCCCTGGCTGTCCTGGAACAGCTCTTAAGACCAGGGAGGTCTTGAATTCCGAGATCTGCCTGCCTTTGCCTCCTGAACACTGGTACTAAAGGTGTGGGTCACCACACCCAGCTAAAGCATTTTTGTCTTAAAATAAATGCAATTGAGCATACTTATTTTATTTCTGGGCTTGATACTTTCACTTATTATTCCATGCGTTTATCTTCCCAGAATCTATGTATAGCCTAGGCAGTCAACTAAAGAAAGAGCCGTCTGAGTTTATTTATTTGATTAATATTGGTGTAGCTGGAGGTTGACATCCGGACCTTGTGCAGGCTATGGGAGCACTGACTTTATTCTTATCAATATTATTTTGGCTATTCAATACCTTATTTTAAGATAGAAAAAGAAGATTATCTCTAAATAAAAAACATTGATAAAACATTGATTGCTATTGATCACCTCAATGAGAACTGATCCCATTTCATATTTTTCTTCAGTGCTACGTATAGCACGTAGGACCCTGTATAATCTAGAAAATTGTCCTGCCATTGAGCTACGTCTCGGGCCCAAGAAGAGAATCTCTTACCATCTGAGTCTTTCAGCCCATAATCATGGTTCATTTCTACTTTTACTTAAGATTATGGGTTATTTTTATCATGAAGCTTTTATGCATGTTTTGTCAAGTTCATCCTTAAGAATTTCACTAATTTGGAGTCACTGTAAGTAATTTTGGTTTCTGTGCATTCGCTGTTAGTATGTGTTATATCATGAGTTCTTTTTCTCCAGGTCTAACGTGTTCAATCTATCACATCCTTGGGGTACAGACTAATTTCGTGAGTGTAGTGTGTTAGAAACAAAGATGAATATGATCTTGTCTTCTCATAATGTCATCATTTATTGAATATCATAAGGGATAGCAATTTTAATGGCAGCAATTTCCCATAAAACCCTATGTTTCTTGTAATTAGGTCCAGCTAAAAATAGCCTCTGTTATTTCTATCTTATCAACATTCCTTAATAATACATCACATACCACACAGGGAATATATCTGTGTGTGTATATGGGTTAAACAATGGACACAAAAGATTACGAAAGGCTACAGCAGAGTTTCACAAGGTTTCACAGTACGGCTATATAAATGTAAGTAGCGGTTAGATGGATAAGAAAATGAACCCAAACCTGCTTCAGGGAAAATACTATTCTCAGGCTCATGGGTTTAAAAGTGAATCTCAGGGTGAGTTCACTCCAGAGGCAAAGGAACAGAGCCTGGTCCATGTAAAGGACACCGAAGGAAGGGTAGAGAACAATCACATGGCAGTTAGCAGGTCTTGTCAATAACAGGAGTGGGGACAAGCTGAGGTCCCAGGGCGAGTCTGGAGTTCTCTACCTGCTGGCCATTAACCCACACATGACAAACAATAAGTTAGTGAGAACTGCTTACACTGCTAGGTTGGGTGTACATTTATTTCCTTATGGGATCAAACTGAGGAAATCAGACATCTTCCTTGGCTTGTTATATCCAGTAAGTTCTTGGGACTTGTTTCCCTAAAATGATTTTAATATACCTACCTGTCCCTATAATCTCAGTTCACTCTGATAAATCTGTAGGACAATGACCCTTTTTATTTCCATGAATAAGTCATTTATTGGTCTGTGCTGATGTGTGGCGCTGGAGAGATGATACTATTTATATGTTCATGCAAGGTCCACGGTCATTCTCCGTTCTCAAAATGGAGTCAGAAGCAGCTGCTTTTGTAAAATGGAGTCTCTCTGGGCAAAGCAGACAAGCACAGTGGAAATTGGTTTCATGCAACTTAGAGCAGAGCACAATCTGATTTCGACAACTACCTGGACCCAGTAGCCATGGCAACTAATTGCAGTGCTACATAATAGATGGAAGAAGGAGGGTCACAGGACTCTTACCTAGAAGTCCAGCTATTATCCTATTATTCCCTCTCTGATCTTCCATATAAAAGTGATCTTGGGAGATTATTGAGAGCACAGGTTAGTGGAAATTTAGTAGAAAGTGGGAGATTGGTAGAAAGCATGTCTCCATTATGCATCCCCTGTGATTCCATCTTTCACTGGAAAGGTGGAACAGTGCAGGTATTCAGCTGTTTGGAAGTCATCATGTTCCTATAAATAACTCTTCTCACATGCTCTATAAGAAAGCCCAGTAAACTCACTTCACCAAGCTGGATTTTAGTGGATTGCTTACTCTGGGTTGTCATTAGTGCCTTCTCTGAGATATACATATATATATATATATATATATATATATATATATATATATATATATATCCAAAGGGAAAAAAGTAATGGAATAGCATGTGTATATATATATATATATATATATATATATATATATATATATATGAGAGAGAAAGAATATGCATGTTTCCATGTGTATATGTATAAATATAATGTATAAATTATATACTTATATATAATTTATATCAATATAAGTTATTTTATATTATATATTTATTATTTTACATATGATTGACTTGTGTGCAGTGCTGATCTTATATTTTATGTTGTACCAAGAATAGCTCTAATAGGACTATTAGTACATAGCTTTCAGCACTATGTTGAGTAATGGAATGGATATCTTTAGATCTTCTCAACAAAGTGTGATGAGAGAATAGAGACCAGAGAAAATTATATTAAGATGAACATCTAAATCTAAAGGAAGCCATTTGACAGAAGACTGGAAACCTTTCCATAGAGGGGCTTTATACAACCATAGATCATGCCCAAAGTTATGTACAGAGTAAAACAGAGGACCTTCCTCACATTGGCTTCATGAAACAAAGCATGCTTAAGAAAAGTCCATGATACACAAATGTAGGAAGGGCAGTTGGTATTTAAATACCTACTTTCCTGGCCTTATGCTCACTAGCCTACTTGCTCACTCTTATCGTTTCCTTTCATGAATAAGCATTTCTCTCCATGGTACTATAGTCATACTCACTCTTGCTCTGAAGCCTACCCTTCCTACCACTCAGATACTTGCTGACCTCCATTGCTGAACAAGCCTGTTTTCTCAGATCAGAGATGAAAAGCAATGACTTCACCTCTTTCTTTCATTAGTCCCTCACTGCAACTATCAAGGAATACAGTTTGCTTGCCCTACTGTTTTTCCCTTAATATCTAACAAAATGATACTTAAGTTACTTCTTCAGAGTCTCTTTTTAAAATTCTTTTATTAGGAAACTAAGCATCTAACAAAAGCAATCCCAAATTGACTGCTAACACTAGGAGAAAGTATTATTTTCACCATTAAGTATAAAGCCCACAGTAGTATTTTGATAGGTTTGTTTTACTAACTTCAGCTGATTTCTGTTATCTACTTATCTATGAATTAAGTGACGGGGCTTAAGGTATTAGTCTTTCTTTTTCTTTTTCCTAGGTAATATTATACAAGTGAGACACAAAGTGTTGACTTTGATGCAAAGCTACTGATTATACATGTCTTTTTGTGAAGTTTTCTATCCATGGGTCATATATTGATAAAATGTTACTAAATAGGCTAGGCATGATGACATATGCCTGATTTCCCAATACTTGAAAAGGAAGAGGCAGGAGAATTTTGTAAACAAGGCTGGCCTATGCTACAAGGTGAGATCCTGTCTAGAAAACTTGGATGTTTTGATGATGTAGTTAAACAGCTGATGGTTTCTTAGAATGAAAATGTACAAAATACAAAAATATTACAACAGCTATCAGAGCTAGAAAATGGTATCCAGAATAGCAAAGAATGAGATTAACATTTTTTTCTCTTACAGATATGAACTAACTTAGAAGAAAATGGAACAGAACTTTGAGCTAACACCCCTGATTCCATCAAGTTGCAGCCAAAGGTAAGAACAAATTGACTTTGTGATCAAGAACTCAGAGTTTTTACCCTTACAGAATCCCCTGTAAAAATGAGATGGAAGTACTTATTTCAGCAAGGAAGAGAAAAAGAAAGGAAAATGGGCTATTATAAAAACTAACAATGACACTGCAGACAGATATTTTTACATAATTATTTTTTCAGGTTATTATACATTGTAGTAAAGACTTTAAAAAGATTTCATGTTAGAAAACAAAATAGCTAGACAGAATCATGGGAAGATACAGCAGAGGACGAGGAATCGAAGTTTTCTGAGACTAAAGTTTGGGAGGATATGGATATTGGTTCTATGTCTCTTTGCTTCAGTTATATCTCTTAATAATGAAAAGGTAGCCCAAAGGAAAGAAAGATAATGTAAAGTATTCTACTTATGATTTGAACCTTACAAAGCTTTGAGGAAAAATAAGACCTCAAAAAGCTGAAGTATTTTTAATTTAATTTCCTTTAATATTTAAGTATTCTCCTTTGTGCATATTTCTATTCTTTCACATGGGTCTTTTTTTTAATAAAAGCAGTACCTGGCAATAGTAAGACTACCACACAAGCAGTCATTCTATTAACTTGAAAGCAAAAGGAGAATCCTTTCTTAAATCTGATTTATCCTTATTGAAGTCCTTCCCACAGGACTTGGAGGGAACTAGATACAGAACTTCTCACAGGTGAAAGCTCAAGTTCACCAGAGCTCCACTAAAACTCCTGAACTTGCAGTTTGAGAAATCTACAAAGAGATCCTTTATTTTTTCCATTTTTCATTTGTATGGGTGCTGGGTCAATAGAAAGGACTACGGAGCAAGTGGGATGGGAAATGTTTCTCATTGTTCCACACAGCAATAATTAATGACTTGTACCCTTATCTTACACAGTTCACAGGGAAGGAAAGTTGTATTAAAGCCAATTAGCAATTTCGAGATGAAACGTTGACTCAAATCCCCATTTTTATAGAAAATTAAGACAATAGATAATGAGAACACAGGGACTCTTTGAGAAGCTGTAGTTTTCCTTTACAAATGTTAATGAAAACTTAGGCCAAACTAAAAGTACATGTCAACTTTGCTTTTATGTAGTAACCACTTACTGGGATGATTTGGATATACTGTTAACGCCAACAAGTATGTTTAGAAAATAGCATCTGTAATTATTAATCCTTAAAATATAAACTTTAATGTTTTTATCCTAATATGAGTATCCTAAATGGATATGGCATTCCATTTTTTGGTACCGTATTGTTTCATTCAGTTTTGTTTTCATTTCCCAAACTTTCTAATAAAGAAATAGTTTCTCCTTATAAAGAAGGAGAACAACTTTACAGAAAAGTAGAAGACAAGACAACAAAAGCAATAATCAGCAAATGACAAGCAAGTAAGTAAACAGGCACACACACATACACACACACCAAGCAAAGAGAGTAAACTGGAAGTAGGCTGTCTTTGTGTTCTGTTGCTGTGAAGTGACACCATGACCAAGACAACTTGTATAAAAGAAAGCATTTATTTGAGGCTTGTTTACAGCTTCAGAGGTTTTGTTCATTATCTTCTTGGTTGGAGCATGGCATCACATAGGCAGACTTGGTGCTGGAGAAGTAGTTCTACATGAGACTCTGAAGGTAGTAGGAACCACTGGACCTGGTTTGCATTCCTGAAACATCAAAATCAACCTCCAGTGGCAGGCTTCCTCCAACGAGCCCACATCTACTCCAACAAGGCCACGCCTCCTAACCCCTTCTCAAGTAGAACCACTTTCCGATGACTAAGAAATCAAATATCTGAGCCCATGGAGGCCATTATTGTTCAAATCACTGCATGGGTTGAGGCTATAAATTGTCAAAGCTTGTTCAAGCAACGCACTTTATCCAGCATGTCCTATACATTCCATTACATCCCCAAACTGTGCTACCAACTTGGGACCAAGCATTCAATACCTTAGCCTATAGGGATACTTTTCACTCAAACCATGACAAAGATTCCATCAGTCCTATGTATAACTATCAATAATTTTCATTAGCACAGTCTTTATTACCTTTATAACATGAGCAGCCCTGATAATTTGGGAATACAACAGGAGCCAGACTTAGCTCCTCACTGGAAGTCTGTTTACAATAATTGATCGTCACAGAGTTTCAGACTTGCATTGTTGTAATTTGCTTCTGTTACTGTACTATATGCTCCCCGTCAACACACATACTTTATAAAACAAAATTTCTTTTATTTTTAAAAACAACTATTGCCACCTGTAATTTAGACAATTACCAAGTTACTTTCCTTATAGAAACAGCCATTAGGAATTTCTGGCATTCTTATGCTTAATAACTACACTCATTATGGTGAATATGTTTTGTCTGTAAACCTTACGGTTGTAGACATTCTCACTGATGTTACCCTAGTCACCCACGGTATTGTGCTACGTGGCATAGTCTCTTCCCAGGTGTAGACGCACAGCACTATTTTGATTTTGAAAATACTGATGAAGAAAAATGGTTCCTGGTCATAGTCATGCATATAACCATGACCTAAGCACTCAGAAAACTGAGGCAGGAATGTCCAGATCTGTGCTTTCCAGACCAGCCTGAGCCTTCTAGAGGATATCCTATGAAGAAGAAGGAGGAGGAGGAGATGAAGGAGAAGGAGAAAGAGAAGAATAGAAAAAGGAGGAGGAAAGAAAGAAGAGCGTGGGGGAAAGAGTGTAGGAGGAGGAAGTGAAGCGGGAAACAAAGAAGAGGAAGAATCGAACAAGAATATGAAACGTCTGTGGGTGTTGGGCATACCTAGTTTCTCATTTTCAAGTCCAGGTAATTCTGTATTGGAGGATAGTCCATTTTCTGAGGCTGGTTCCTGTTTAGCCGAAGCCATTGGCTCAAAAACTTCTGGATGAGTTTTCCACACAATATAAACATTATGAAGCAAGCACAGGGATGCCTACTGGCCAGACTCTGCTTTTCCTTCATTTGATGCTGTTGGCTCTCTGCTCCTCTAGGTGGATCAGAACCACACTGATCTGAGGACTAACTCTCGGTGGGGTTTCTATTTAAATTTAAAGTGTTGCACGCAGAAGTTCCAGGTAGGAAAGGTGTTGAACTATCCATTTGAAAGGTTCTTTGTTGCAGATACTAGATTTCCACTGGCAGTTTCGTTAAATCAGAGAGTCACTGCCTTAGCTGATAGTTCAGTGGCTGAAATTTCAGGCAACTCTACAGATTTTTGAGTATGTGAAAATGCGTTTTCTGTATACCCATAAACATACAGAAGAATAACTTCTGAAACTTCCCAGAGATACATTTTCTGAGTCCTTTAATGATTTTTAAGGCATAAAATCTTCTCAAGGAATTCTGATAGAATAACCGAAAAGTCCTGATTCAAGCAGAAAATAGTTCTAAATCAAACGTGACTTCAGTTGATATTAGAGACCAATAATGCTCAGGAAGGGTTGTGCTGAGAGGGCAGTTCTGCTTCTGATTTTGCTCAAGGTAGCTCATTTGATGGTGCTATTTTCAGAAAGACACTCTGCTTACTGCAGACTAACTGAGACAAAGCCAGACACGAGGGCTGCCTCTGTATGGCACAATGCCCTTCCTCCCTGCATCTCCTTCCAGCCTTTGACAACCTTATCTTCCCCACAGAAGGTAATTACTTGTCAGAGGAAGTCCACTCAGTTATTTGTCACCTGGTATTTTCTAGAAGAGATTGTGAATGTGACATCTCATGAGACAGGGCTGAGGGCTTTTGGATGCGAAAACTTAATCTTTGAATTCATTTTGTTGCCTGGAAGCTAAATGTAGATTCATCCAGGGAGCTTTGGGGAAGTACACCAGGTACACATGGACTTCAGCACTTTTATAGCACTTACCTACCATGCCTAAGGCCCTGGAAGCCCTGTACCACCCATAAGCCCATGTTCCCTGGGAAATACCACTGTCGTGACAATCTTAAAACTTTGAAGACCATGAACAGAGGAAACACAGCTGCTATCAACACTCTGAATGTCTACCTTGCTCTTGAATCTGAGCATTTACTATAAATTTTTAAATAGTTACAATGGCATTCCTTACATTAGTGTACAAAATCATATCTCATGCCTCGGGTTATATTATATTTAGAGAGTCCTATGCATTATCACACAAATAACATCATGGAACAACTGAGATTGCCCTAGTTACCAACACGGAACAGGAGGGTATCAGTCACCTGCTTTGTTGGTGGGTGGTGACTTTGTTTGGAATAAGCTTACCTTAAATTTGGAATGAGGCTTTTACTCCGTGCCCAAGGACACAATCAGCCTTCAGTTTTCTGAAATTCATGGGGAGGTACACCTTCTTAGCAACTAAGAAATAGCTTGAATGGAAATAGCTACTTCAGAGAATTTGGCAAGGGCATTGAGCCCTTTCTGATTACACTGTAAACTTGATTTTGTACCTGGAAGTGATGTTGCTGGCTTGCCTACTGAGTATGTCCTTAAGCACCGTGGCCTGGGCAAGATGGAGCAAAAGGAAGGCAGTCGAGAGAGCATGGCTCAACCTTCAGGGACTACACTAGCTGTAGAGCGGCTCTTGTTCGAAACCTTCCAATGAACCTTGCTCACACTCCACTCTGGACAAAGGGTAAAGCTATGGGAAGCTGTGGACAGGCTTATGCAGATCTGGGGAAGCCATGTGTATACAGCTTGTGAGGAGGATGATATCCTACACAAATGCAATATAGAAAGGAGGATGTTCCATCGCCCGGTAGGATCACTGGGGCAATGATACAATAGTCTTTCCCTAACTCTGATTAAAACAAATTTGAGTCACCAGTGACAGGACCATGCTGAGAAATGAAATTATGCATGGTCTTTTGAAGGGCTAAGAGGATGCAAAACTCTGCATCATCCATGTAATCAAAGAAAGCTTTATGGGTTCACCAAGTCAATAACTGGTCATGTATTGATTGCTTTAGGTTAAAAAAACAAAAACAATTTTTTTGAGATAGGGTTTTCTTGTGTAGTCCTAGCTGTCTTGGAAGTCAATCTGTAGACCTCAAATTCATACACCTTCTTCCCAAGTAAAAGCACTCCATGGGTATAAAGAAATACTTGTTTTTGGGGATTCAAAATTGCCATGGCTACCTCTTGAGGACAGAGAGAATAGGAAAAATGTTGAAAGACCTTTGCCAGTTATAAGGGGGTGGCAGGAGGTAGGCAAGTCAGCTGGAACAGCCTGGGAACTCATGTGGGGCTTTGGTCTGTTAGAAGCTTGTTTGAGGGAATAGGGAACTAGATGCCCTTTCTGGAAGTAGAGGGCCTTAGGGGCAGATACAAAAGTAATGGCTTGAGAAACCCATTTTACCGTGTTTCTGAGGAATGCTAGCTTTAACTCCTTCTGTTTACTTGGTTAGAGACCAGCCTGAGCTGAGCCCAAACTGTCAGTCAGAAAACTGGCAGTGGCACTGACAATGTTGGCAGGATTGAGACCTAACCTGAATCTCTCCTTTCCTCTCACTGCCTTTCCTACTCATGCACCTGCTGTCTGAGCAAACCCCGAGTGACTGTCATGGGTACTCTGTCCACATGTGAGAGGGTTTAGTCCTTCTTAGCACTCTGTACTGTAATAAACACAATTCAACTGCTCTACACATCTCTGGGATCTAAAACACTTGTCTGAAAATAAAAGAAGAAGTCATATTCAAAGTCACTATGCTTTTGCAACAGAGTTCTGATGCCAGATTAGGGTGGGGGTGGGAGTATTGCAGGTTCCCAGTACAGCAAGCAAGTGATTCTGCACTTAACACCTGCTGGGAATCCTTCAACTTAACTCAGTTCTGACACTACATATCTGGAGACAGGGTTAGTTAGCTCCCACAAGTTGAGAGATTGGTTGCCAAGAATAACACCCCACATGTCAGATGCCAGTCATAAACCCTACGTGTCGCTCAGCTGTAAACAAGGATTCCCATATCCTGTGTCAGATTTGATTAATTTGCCAGACCTGCCCACAGAACACAAGAAATCTCATTTGCTGATGTGTTATCAAGAGTATTATGAGGGATGCAGATGAAAAAATTCAGAAGGCAAGGTTCATGGGAGCGCCGGGAGTTTTGGATCCCTCTCCTGTCTTGCTATTCTCTGTGAGCTCAGTTTTCACAAGCTCCCCATCTCTGGCCATTTGGGGGTTCATGGAGGCTTCATTACATAGGCAAGATTGACTAAGTCATTGATGTGGAGTGTGGAGCTGGCAGTCTCAGCCTGTTGTGCTGCCTTGGTCTGTTTAGCCCACATTCTTCGGCTTCTAGGGACTGTCAGACATCCCTTAGTTTAGTAACACACAAGTGATACAGCACAAAGACGATTACAGGGATGTTCAGATTTGTATCCCAGGAAATGACTGGAAGACCACATTATTTCACAAGATCATAAGCTGATTCCTCAGGAGTTAAGCTCCAATCTCCAATTTTAAAAGAAATACCACCCTTCTATGCTACAAATATCCATTGAGAACTTACTATATGTCAGAAACTAGTCTACTGAAATTTGCCATAAAGGAAATCCAAGAATGCAGTGGGATTACAGGCCCCTGCCCTGACAACGAGCCATCTTTCTCCTCACTGTCTTCCAGCACTTTCCACCATGAACAGAGTATTCATTGTATGTTATTCAAAACCTTCCTTTGCTGTTTAAAATACTTGCTCTCAATTCTATTTCCTAATTAGTTTTTATTTATTTGATTAAAAATAATATTTTAAATAGATATTTTATTATTTATGTGTATGTGTGTCTATCCATACCCATGCCTCCCACACAACAGGCCAAAAGAAGGTGGTGAATCCCCTAGAGCTGGAGTTGGAGGTGGTTGTCAGCCACTGAATGAGACTGCTAGGAACTGACATTTGGTCTTCTGGAGGATCAGCAAGTGTTCTGACTACAGACCCATCTCCCATTCCCAGTTATCATTAATTCATATTAAAAGCAAAGCAAAGCAAAACAAAACAAAACAACACAAAAAAAAAAAAAAAAAAAAAAAACAGAGTTTCTCTGTGTCCTGGCTGTCCCAGAACTCACGATGCAGACCATGCTGGCCTCAAACTCACACAGATCCGCCTGCCTCTGCCTTCTGTGAGCTGGGATTAAAGGTATGTGCCACCACCTTTAATCCCAGCACTCTACACTGGGAAGCAGAGGCAAGTGGGTCTCTGGGAGTTTGAGGCCTGCCTGGGCTACAGAGTACTAATTCTTAACCAGTATTTCTGAATTGTCATATAAAGTTTGTCTACAAAATTTTTACGTGTCTGTGAAAATGTATGGCATGTGGCTATGGTTGTAGAGGTTGAAAGAGGGCATCAAATCCCCTGTAGCTGGACTTCAGGTGGTTGATAGCCACTGGATATAGGTGTGGAGAACTGAATTTGTTTGTTTGTTTGTTTGTTTGTTTTGGAAGATCAGTAAGTAGTCATAACTGCTGAACCATCGCTCTAGACCCATGAATTAGGTTTCCATGGAGGTATGAAAGACCACTTGATCCTACATATGTGTCCTTTTTCTCTCACTTGGAGAACACAGAGCATGGCTAATATCACAGTTGATCATCCGTAACCAAGTCCAGACAGAATTCCTTGGGTGAACTTTACTCACAATTTCTGAAACAGTGTGCACAACAGCTGCATAGATTCTGTATTACAATAGGCACTGTAAATAAATTACAGTATTAAAAATGGAGATACGCAGAGTTTCTCTGCCAGTACAATGCCACTTTATTCAAGTGACTTAAGAAACTGCATACCTTGGGGCTCTTGGGAGTCCTGGAGCAAATTCTTTTTGGAGACTGATTACCAACTATTGCTTACTGTATAAAGACATCAGAGGCCTTCCCTAGGATAGCTGCATCCTTTCAACGGATTCTCTCACATATGTCAGATAAATAAAAGATAAAGCCGGTTCTTTGAATCATGTGGTAACTATAAATAGTCCATACCAGGGTTGGAAAGAACAGCTAGGCTCATTTGGCTCAGTGATTACCTGATGTCTTAACTTCCCTGTAGAGCCCTTAGGGGTAAACACCCAACTTGGTGGATTTGTTCAGTTCTGTACTCTATTTATAGCTTCAAGTTATTTCAGCCAACCTTAACAAAAGCATCCGGTAAAAGCACTCAGAAAAAAAGCTCCTGCTGTGGAAAGCGGGGGTTTTCCTTCCTGTTTTTGTGGTCCCTTGCCTTTCTGGCATTTATGATGCTGTAACACTTTCAATCTGTCCTCTCACAGGAAACAGTTGGCACATTAAGGGAGGTTTTAATGGAACAATTATCTGTGATAACTTGGATAAGATAGTGGAAAACAGTGAAGAATAGTGGGCATTCCAAGGCCGTCCAGTAGAGGAGGCTGAAACCAAGAGAGACCTGAAAGGGTAGATGCAAAGAGAGGCGTGGATGTGGAATAGTGATGTTCTCCACAGGGATGCAGGAAGAGTGTTTCCTGAAGAGACAAGCATCTACTGCCATCATGAGAACCTGGTATGGATCCAGTGTGAAAGCTGCACCTTACATTGTTGCAAACTCATCAGACTTCCGAAAACACAGTACAGAAGCCTGTCCAGGTGTTAGCAACATACAATAGAAAGTGCATCGGGAGGGTAATGGTAGACAAACATGACTAATCATGTTCTTGGCATCCAGTAGTTCTGTGACTGCGTGGAAATCTAGTGGCCTGATACAGAGAAGTCCCAAGTCTGATCCTGTCTATGCTCTTCATACAAAGAAGTGAATTCACACTCACTGAAACCTAAAGTCTCTTAGTCCCTTAACTTCATGCACTTCTAGCACCGTTTATGGCTCCATAGAGAGAGTCTCAAGCTGATGCCACAAGGATGAGTTCTGTGGTAGAAACATTCCTCCTGCAGTTTCTAGAAATTCCAAATCTATTCAAATAAAAGAGTAAAGATGAAAGCAATAATTCATAACATGAATTGAATGTTTGACTTGAAAGGACACTGTGGTGGCCTGAGGTCAACTTGACTACATCTAGAATGAACTAAAACCCAAAAATGAAGGATACACCTGTGAGTGATATTTGCTTGGTTTGAGCTAGGAAGATCACCTTCTAATCCAAATCTTTGAGGCACAAAAACATGCCTTCAATCTGACTATGCTGAATCCATTCTAATAATTCTCATATATATATATATATATATATACATATATATATGTATATATATATATATATGTATATATATATATATATATATGTATATATCGAGAGAGAGAGATTTTCTATAAGTTCTGTTCCTCTAGAGAACACTGACAAGTATAGACACCTTTTCTGAACTGCCTGATGGGATAGATTTCACAGAGAGATTAAAGTTCACAGTGAACCTTGAGATAAATCTAAATAATGTGTTCTCATATTACTACTTAACAAAAGAATCCAGCCTTGATCTCTACTAACTGATGGCATCTTCCTCTATAGACACAGTAATGTACTAGGAAGGCACTTGTGCTGGGTAGTTTTATGTCAGCTTGACACAAGCTAAGGTCATCTGAGAGAAGCGAACACCAATTAAGAAAATGACTCCCGGGCTTCCAGTGGTGGGACTGGGACACCAACCACCCCCCCCCCCCCGGCTCACACATACACACACAAATATCTTCAAACTACAACCTGTGCCTTGCCTTCAAGATGTGATGGGACAACAATGACTCGGAAAGTGTGGGAGTGGCCAACCAATGACTAGTCTAACTTGAGGCCCATGGCATGACTTGGAGCCCATGCCCTACACTGCCTAGATGTCCAGAAACTGGGAGCTGACTGGCACCATGCATACAGGTGCCTGTGGATGCCAGAAGAGGGCATCATATCCTGTGAAGTTAAAGTTGAAGATAGTTTTGAGCCACCAAACATGGGTGCTGGGTTTTGGAAGAACAGTAATACTCTTAACTGTTAAGCTATTTCTCCTGACTCATTTTTACAGCAATTATGGATACCCTGTCTCTGCCTTCCTTGCCTACAACTATAAACATCATATTCCTTACTAACAAATTATGCTTTCCACTCCACTGCATGCTTTCTTTCCATGTACATCTGGAAAAGAACAGCACAATGCATGTTGGCCAAGCCATGGCCAGTGTATTATTCTGCCTTGGAATTTCTTGACCAAGGGGAAAAGCCAATTATTTTTCAGTTTAGACTTTCTGAAATTCTCAGGCCAATGAGCAAAAATGAAGACAAATTATGTGCCTGAATAGTATTTGAATGGCCTTTGTGCCAGTTGATAAGAATCCTTTCTTCCCTCTGAAAACTTTTGAGCCACTGTCTTTCTTTCTGTCGTCCTGTTCACACTGAAATAGTTCATGGGAATTGTTTTTATTCAGTGGCAGTTTTGTTGCCCAAATATGGGACATTACTTTAGCTAGAAGAAGTCACCTGGATGGGCACTGGATGTGAGTACAGGCTTCTTGTGCCTAACTATCTGGCATTGTTTCTTGGGTGAACATCAGTGACTTCTTTCTGGGACCCAGACATCCCTTGGTGTGGTCCCTGATTCATTGTTTTATTTTCAGCTGCTTGACTGGATCCTCCATTTTGTGCTGTCTACCCTTGTTTTCTGAGCATCTGGTTTATTTTTGTTTTAATAAAGTTTCTTTTCTTTTTATCATTCAGCCCTATCCTCCTGCTAATTCTCTGATGTGACTCTCTGACTTTCTATGATACCTTCTGTTTCTTTCAGCCTTCCCAACTTTAGTTTGGGAATTTTTATCAACACCCGTTCATAATGTTAATGATAAGAAGATGCCGCCATCCTTATAGGACAGAGATGTCATGAACGACAAACACTTCATGATGTGTAATCATCTCAGAAAAAAATACATCTTACTGGATTGTAAGTAACTTTTTGTATCATCTGGGAAGGCACATAAAAAGTTGATCATACTGTGGATTGAATTTTCTCATAGTCCATAAACATACAAGGCATAGCCTGTTACATAGTGGAAAGAACTGACCTATGATGAGAGTCTGTGAACTATTTCCAAATCAGCACATAAATCTGATAGAGAGCACGCGTATACCCCCCAGATGACACACAGAAGTCTGGACATTTCAATAGAATATGAGAAATGGAGATTTAAGGAGTAACAAAAATACTAGGAAAGATGCTTCAGCTAGATTTATGTTCCACATTTGGGTTAATTAAATTTATAAGTATTTTGGAAAATGGTATAACTAAACAAAGATAACTCAGTTTAATGCATTCTTCAGTGGGGCTTATTTGATAACCCTAAATTGTTTTTAATGCAAAAATTCTAGAGACTACAACTAAAGACCATGAATGAGTAGCCTACTTTGATTAGAATTTGAAACACCTAATAAGATGATGAAATTATTCATTAATAAAGAATTATGAACTTTAGAAACCATTAAAATTAAAAGAAATATTAATGAACATAAAATTCCGAACAAACTCAAGGTTTCATCTGAAATAAAGATAAATTCTAGGAATATAAATTTTCTCAATCCCTACAATTATCCACCCTTCAATGACATCATCTCTTCCTCACTTTTTATCTCCAAGAGGAGTAAAATTCTGTACAAAGCAAAAATATTATTAGGAACGATGTTAGGATTAAGCCTAGAGGATGTAACCCCATGCGACACTGAAACTACCCATTGATAAGAGTATATTCCTCTGTGATGAGCAGCTTTTGAGATACTGTATTAGGTTCTTTACAATATCAGGGCTGATAGAGTGATTTTACATGCTACAAAAGGGGTTTGATTACATTAGCTTATGCAATCAGAGCTAGGTATTTCAACAATAGCTGTCTGCATACTGGAGAGGCTTGGAACACAATAGCTATTTAGCCCATGAAGCTGATTGGCTCAATAGTCCCAGCCGAGTCTGTTGAGTCACAGTGTGTTGCTAAGGAACTGGTGGATTGCTGAAAAAGGCCCCTGGTCTTCAATCCACATGAGAAGCTTAAGCTGAGTCCCAAGCAGCAGAAAGTAGAATGATCAACATGGGCGGGGGGTGGGGGGGTGGGGTGGTGCAATCATTAGAAAGAAGCAAAATAAGGCAAGCAAGCCGTACTGATTTTTCTTGGACCCCTTTATGTGTGTTGGCACAGGTAGGTAACATTCACGCTTGGTGAAGAGTCTTCCTATCTCAGTTAATCCTGAAAATGCTCTCACAGATCCACCCAGCAGTATGTCTTTCCGTTGATTCCTGAACCAATGAAATTATTGAAATTATGCACAACAGATACTAATCTGAGTCTAGACAGACTGCAATTTTCTTTCAGTGTGTTTGCTTTCACTGGGATTTTTTTTACATCTCCAAGATACAGAGGTGTAAACCCCTACCTTATTCTCATTGAGTGGGTCCTTAGTTTAATTTTGTTTGTAATAATTGCTTTCATAGGATTGTTTTTTTTACATCATTTTGAGTCTCAGACAGCACAGACTAAAATTCCATCTACCTACAAATTTCTTGATGATAACTTAGTAGCAAAATGTGTGACAATTTAATGTAACATATTTTAACTTATTGTGTGATAAAATTAGTACTTGGTACATCTCTGATCTAGGACTTGCATATGTGGACAGAACTATTTTAGGATGTGTTTTGAACTTAGAGCTATGCCATTAATACATAATGGCTATTGCTTGTCTACCATGTCACAAAGGTAAAAAACCTGACCCAAAAAATGAAGAAGGTAAAAACAAAACAGAGACAGAAATATTAGCCCTCAATTCTACCTTATGTTTGCCTTGTAGAAGAAGTTAATACTTTTAAAGTTGGCAATTTCTACATGATTGTCATAGTGAAGTTGAAATCATTAACAAACAATTATGTTAAATTTTGTTTCATAACAACATGGAAATGTCTTCAATGTGGTTTGCCTAAATTTATAACTGTTAGAGATTTACAATATAGGGCCTTCTAGACCTTCTCACTTACCATACTTTTGTTGTGACTGTTTGCTTATCCAGATGTCCTACTTACATGAATCAAGTCTTAATTTTTTAAAAGATCAAAAACATTATCACACACTCATTGTAAATGGGATCTTAAAATTCCATGTTTTAGATTGGCACAGATTTAAATCTTCCAAAGGAACTCCATTTATAAGATATCTCTATTCTAAATCAAACTCTTACAGGCAAGAATAAATATACTTCCTCCTACTAAGAGAAAAGGGAACAATTAACTGGGACCAACCATGAAAAAAATCAAGGCTCTGAAAAGCCCCCATCTCTCTATCTCTTTCTTTCTCTCTCTTACTCTCTCTCTCTCTCTCTCTCTCACACACACACACACACAAATACATACCCAACATATAATATTTATATACATATATGTTATTTTTTACCCAAGTTACCCAAAAGTTGTTAATTTCCATTGACCACTTTCATGTATTATTAAATGAGTATTTATGGTGTTGTATGCTTATCTAGGATGAAAAGATAACTAAATAATATTCATATTTTTCAAAAAATAAACATTGAAATCCTATTTCCTTTACTAAGAAATAAGATTTGATCAGTTTGATTATGTTTATAAACTTGTTAAATTCCAACTCCTCACAAGTTTGTCATATTTTCCATCCATCACTAACATTTGGCACATAGAAAAATGCAATATAGTTAAATAGTAATTTAAAGTGAAACTATCTGAGGCTTCAAATACAGTGGGCTATTGCCTGAGACTTTAATCCACCTCATTTATTATCTCTATTTGCCCAGTTCCCACCATCATTAGAGTAGTAAATAATGACTAAATCCCCTGCAAAGCTTGATATCACATTTGAAGTCTTTTCCTGTTTCCATTACTGAGAATTAAGTGCAGCATTACCATAAAGAAAATAATCCTCGTGAAAATTCTGCTTTTGTGTTTTTCCCCCTTTTTGAAAATAGTTATTTTTTTTCTCATGCAATATATCTCCATTCCCTCTGTTTCTTAAAATCTTTCTGCCTCCTCTTCTGAGATATTCCCTGAGCTCTGATGCAAGAGATTAGATGGAGACCTCTCATTTAGACTCTTCATGCAATGTCAGGCCATGGATCTCTGTATTTGCTTTTTTTGTTGATGGAGGAAGCTTCTCTGATGTTGGCTGGATAAGGTACAGATCTACGAATATAGTAGAATACCATTAGGAATCATTTTATTGATGCTTTTTTTTTCCAGGCCAGTAGTATCTGATTTTTTACCCTATGTCTCTGAGCTATATAGTCTCTGGTTCTTGGTTACAAATAGTATCAGGTATTGATTCCTTCCTGTGGAGTGTGCCTTACGTCAAATCAGACATTGTTTCAATGACACTATTGCCCTAGCCAATTTTGCAGCCAGGACAGATTGTAGGTTAAAGGTTTTGCAGCTCGGTTGATTTCCATGGGTCTGTTTTGGTAGCCTGCATAAAGCCATCCCTCACCAATATCCTAGAACACAGGAGTGAAGGCTCCATGTAGGCCCAGCTTGACTTCTCCATGTTCAATTTTGGGTGCTGTCCTAGGCAACCAGGAACCACTGGCAGTTTGTGAAGAGCAACTCTAGCAACAACTTGGAATGTTTGCAGATTTCCATGGATAACCCGTAGGCTAACAACTCAGTTGACTGTAACACAGTCCTACCTCTGGAAGCCTCACTGTCTACAAGAGATGGCATGTTGAAACTGCATATGCCCCATTACTAGGAGTACTTACTAGGATCACTTTTATAGATATCAAGAAGTTTCCCCATGCACTACATTTCCAAACCATCCTGCAAAGGCCCTGCCAACTCCACCTGTCTCTCTCTGCTTTTATTTTCTCCACTTCATCTCTTTCCCCCAACATGATCCCCCACAAACACACCATCACCTGCCTCCAGTCTATCCTTAAATCTAATCTATTTGCCCTTACCAGGAAGATTCAAGGGTACCTCAAGTCCCCTCCTCTTTACCTAGCCTCTCTGGATCTACAAATTGTAGTTTGATTATCATTTACTTAAAGGCTAGTTATCTACTTATAAGTGAATATGTACCATACTTATCTTTGTGGGTTTGTGTTATCTCTCAGGATGATTTTTTTTTCTAGTCCTATATATTTTCCTGCAAACTTCATGATGTCATTTTTTTTTAAACAGTGTGTAAATGTATCACATTTTCTTCATCCATTCTTCTGTTAAGGTACATCAAGGTTGTTTGCATTTTCTGGCTTTTATGAAGAAAGCCGCAATGACCATAGTTGAGCAAGTGTCCTATGGTATCATGGGATACCCTTTGTGTGTAAACCCATGAGTGGTATAGTCACGTCTTGGGGTAGATGTATTCTCAACTTTCTGAGGGAAAACTGAATTGATTGCTAGAGAGCTGTACGAGTTTGTACTTGCACGAGCAGTGAAGGAGTCTTCCCTTTGCTCCACATCATCACCTGCATGAGCTGTCACTTGTCTTAGGGCTCTCTCAGCGGTTCTATCAGGCATAAGACAGAATCACAAAGTAGTTTTGATTTACATTTCCATGATGGCTAAATATGTTGAACATTTCATTAAGTGTTTTTCAGCCTTCTGAGTTTCCTCAATTGAGAATTCTCTGGTAGTATATGTACCCTATTTGGTTTTTTGAATATATATATATATATATATATATATATATATATATATATATATATTGAATATGTATATGTTTGAAACAAGCTTGTTTTACATGTTAATACCAGTTCCTGTACCCTCCCTTCCTCCCCCACCAATGCCCATCACATCGCCTTTCTGCTCCCCAGGGAGGGTGAGGCCTTGCATACGGGGTCTTCAAAGTCTGTCATCTGTCATATCATTTGGAGCAGGGCCCAGGCCATCCCCAATATATCTAGGCTGAGGGAATATCTCTTTATGTAAAATGGGCTCCCAAAGTCCATTTGTACACTAGAGATAAATACTGACCCACTACCAGAAACCCCATAGACTGTCCAGTCCTCCCAACTAACACCATATTCAGGGAATCTGGGTCGGTCCTATGATGGTTTCCCAGCTATCAGACTGGAGTCCATGAGCTCCCCCATGTTCAGGTCAGCAGTTTCTATGGGTTTCTCCAGCCTGGTCTTGACCCCTTTGCTCATCATCCCTCCCTCTCTGCAACTGGATTCCAAGAGCTCAGCTCAGTGTTTAGCTGTGGGTGTCTGCTTCTGCTTCCATCAGCTACTGAATGAAGGCTCTGGGATGGCATATAAGGTAGTCATCAATCTCATTATTGGGGAAGGGCATTTAAGGTAGCCTCTTCAGTATTGCTTAGATTGTTAGTTGTGGGTCATCCTTGTAGATTTCTGGACACTTCCCTAGTGCCAGATTTCTCTCTAAACCTATAACGCCCCCCTTTATTGTGGTGCTTCTTTTCTTGCTCTCCATTATTCTTTCCCTGACTCAATCTTCCTGCTCCCTCATGCCTACCATTCCCCTCCTCTTCCCGCTAACTCCCTCTCCCCTCTCCCATGCTTCCAATTTGCTTGGGAGATTTTGTCCTTTTCCCCTTCTCCAGGGCACCATGTATGTCTCTCTTAGTTTCCTCCGTGTTATCTAGCTATTCTGGCAGTATGGATTGTAGGCTGGTGATCCTTTGCTCTATGTGTAAAAACCATATATGATTGAGTACATATCATGTTTACCATTTTTGTGACTGGGTTGCCTCACTCAGAATGGTTTCTTCTAGTTCCATCCATTTATCTGTTAATTTCAAGATTCCACTTTTTTTCCCCACTGAATAGTAATTCATTGTGTAAATGTACCACATTTTCTCCATCCATTCTTCAGTTGAGGGGCATTTAGCTTGCTTAAAGGTTCTGACTATTACAAATGGTGCGGCTAAGAACATAGTTGAACAGATGTCCTTGTTGTATGAATGTGCATCTTTTGGGTGTATGCCTTAGAGTGGAAGTGAGTTCTTTATATGCCATGAGCCTTTATCATTTATTACAGAAGTAGCAATAAATATTCTAGGTATCAACTCCAGAATATTTCTTACTGTGAATTTGGCTATATATAGAATACATACTGGGTGCTTCATAGTCTCAAAAAGCCCCTGAGAAAGGAACTTTCTTTTCACTGGGGCATCAGCAGTGAGCGCTGCAGCCTCTGGATCTCACACTGCATACCTTTAGTTTTTCATATCCAGGGAAGATACACGAGGCACCTGCTATTCTCAAGATCCTATCTGCCTTTCTGACTCTGAGCAATATTGATGCCCTATCGTCAGAGCTGTTAAATGTGCCTGTGGATATAAAATCTAGAAGCCGTGTGTTAAGAGAAGGAACTTTAGAAGAAGGAACTTTTAGAGGCTTTTTAGAAGGAAATTTTAGAGAACTTTTAGAAGGAACTTTTGAAGACTTTTTAGGGAACCTCCAGAGAATTTTAAGAAATAACTTTTAGAACTTAGGGGAACTTTAAGAGAGCTTTTAGAGAAAGAACTTTTGAGGAGAGAAATCTTAAAGAGAGCTTTTGAGAGAGAACTTTTGGGAAGAACATTTTTTGAATAATAAAGAGCCACAAATCGGGAGAGAAAGGTTACAGGAGGGAAAGGTCTGTGGGACCCACCTGATATATGGGTGGGGAGAGTAGGAAGCCTGCAGCTGGTTTTCTGAGAGACAGGAATAAGATTGAGTGATTGGCTTTGGAGGGGAGGGGGAAGTGGCGAGGATCTTCAATTAGCCAATTAGCTCACCTGTTTCCCTGTTCTGCTTAGCTGGTGTATTTCCAGAATGCTTGCTGGTGTTAAAGGCTGAGATAATGGGATGGGTTGTGGGAAGAAAAGTTAGAAGACATTTGTACTCCTTTTGGGATGGGATCAAAGACAGAAAGGAGATCACAGAGGGTTTCCTGATACAGAGCAAGGGTGAGACTAGATGTGGGCGTTTGATCTAAGGAATAGTACAGAGAGGTGTTTTCCCATTTATCCTGCTTTTTGCCCTTGAAGGTGTATCCCTTGGGTTAGCAGCAGGTACCTGCTGGAGTTGGAATCTGAAGCAAAGCAACAATTGTGGGAAGAAGGTTAGAAGGGGCAGATCTGTGGGATCCACATGAGATGGGTGTGTAGGGAAGGTTGCCATGGGCATTCTACTGCAGAGCTGGAGATGGGACTGGGGAATTGGATCTTGGGGGACAAAGAGCAAAATTCTGCTTTTTTAGTAAGAGGAGCAAACACCTGCCATTTTACAAATAGCCACAGTGTACCACAGCTTTCTAATGAAGATGGAGTGCTTCTAGGTTTTAATTAAGTGTATAGTCCTGGGCCCTCGATGAACCTAGGCAGGTTTTCTCTCTATCACTTTCCCCTCCAAAATGCAGCTATGAGCTACTTTCTTACGTGGTCCTATAGTGGCAGAGAAAAGAGGTTTCAAGAGGAATGGCATTCTCCTGTATTTCTGTGACTCTTTGTGTACAAACCAATTCTGGGTGGTCAGAAAGATGCTGTGAGTTAGGCAGTAGCATCAGCATCAAGCTCTTGAGCACATCAGAGGATTCTGTTGGAGTTGGCTTTGACTCAGGGCATACTCCTGTCTTCACGTTTAGCAACTGCTCAGTCTTCTACTGAACAGGGGTAACTTAGAGAACTTCTGTGAGCATGTCCTCATAGGACATCCTATTCTCCTCACTGTTGGGGTGCTAACTCTCAAAGGAAACACCATGTGACCTCTGTCCTCGGGAACTCTGTAGCAACACTACCAAACTCACCCTATGAAATTAGTACCATCCTCATGTAAAAGTTAGATATGGACACAACAACACCAGAAAACTATAGACAGATTACCCTGATGAGCATAAATGCAAAAATTCTCAGTAAAACTTTTTGTAAGCAAAATTTGAAAGCACAAGAATTTTATACACCATGGGCAACTTCATTTCATTCCAGAACTGCAGGAATGACTCTCCATGTAAGTCAGTAAATGGAATGCAGCACATAAATGGTGAGGAGAATGATCATCTTAATAGATGTAGTAAAGCACCATTTCATTATAAAATTCTGAAAAACTTGGTGTACAAGGAACATACATCAATATAATAAAGATTACACATGACAATACTGGAAAGCTTTCTTTTAAAAATTGGAATAAGATAACATTGTCCAATTATCTATTCTCATACATTATAGTGCTTAAATCTTTAGTCTGGGCAATGCAAGAGAAAGAAATAAGAGAGATGCAAAAAGGAAAGGAGAAATAAAAATGTTCCTATTAACAGATAATATGCTCTCAGAAGAGTATATGAGAAAACTTAAATATGATTTCAAAAACTTTAAGCAAATCAATACACAAAAAATGTAATGTTTTAAATACCAACTGGTAAGAAAATTTCAAAGAAGAAAATTAGGAAAGTAATCAGATTACAATAGCTTAAAAAGTGCCTAATGAATCTAAATCTCTACAAACCACATTTTAAGCACTTAAAAAAATTAAAGATAACACCAGAAAATGGAAGGATTTCTCTTGCTCCTTTATGGGCAAAACTGATATTACAAAAATGGCCCCATTACAAGAAACGACATAAAGATTCAATATTTCCCCCTAAATATCCAATGACATTCTGCACAGTTACAGCAATATTGGAATTCGTGTGAAGGCACAAATAAAATAAAACAAAACAACAACAATAAAACCAAAACCCTGAGTTGTGCAAGCAAGCAATCCTTGCAAGAAAGGTACCGTCTACAGGTACCACAACACCTGTTTTCACTTTATACTACAGAGTCATAGCAACAGAAGCAGAGGCAGGTGGGCCAAAGTGGTACAAAACCAGACATCAACCTATATAATAGAATAGCGGCCCCAGAAACAGACCCACAAAAATACAAGACCAACCCGATTGTCAAGGAATTTGCCAGAAACATACCTTTGAGGTAAAAAAATAAAAAAAAAATGTATTTTCAAAAAATGATCATTTAAAAACTAGATCAACCATAGTGAACATTGTGAACATCTGAAAGTGTTAAAGAAAACTTAGAGAAATACTTGAGAATATAAGCATAGGGAAGGACTTTCTGAAAAGAGACCAAGAGGCAGTAAAAACAGGCGGTGAGTAAAATCAGAGAGAGCAAAAGAACAAATGGAGCACACACATACACACACACACACACACACACACACACACACACACACACACAGAGAGAGAGAGAGAGAGAGAGAGAGAGAGAGAGAGAGGTAAAGGGGGAGAGGCAATAAGAAGGATGTAGGAGATATGGGAGGCAGGGAGGAAGAAGAATCTATTAAAATACTCTCATCAAAAAATTAACTTCATAACTTCAGGATTAGGAAAATAATAAAGATACATTGGACATACCTGCGAAAATGTTTTTCTTAATTAAATCATTTGAAGTGGGGAGATTCACTTCTAATCTGCATCTTTGAGGTGGAAATAGCCACCTTTAATCTGGACAACAAGTTCTACTGACAGCTTACATAAAGCACATGAAAGAAGGAAGTTCTCTCTTGTTTTCTCTTACCCTCGCTAGCAAGTCTATTCTTTTACTGACATTAGACCCTATGCCTTCAGGATTCCAGTGTCTACTCTAGAGCAGCTGAGATGAACAGCCTTGTGGACTGAATAACTACTGAATTCTTGGATCTTTCATTTGTAGGCAGCCATTGTTGAAGCAGCTTGATAACAGCCTGTAAGTCATTCTAATAAATCCCTTTTAAATACAGAGAGAGTCATTCTGTAAGTTCTGTCACTCTAGAGAACACTAACTAGTACAATGTCATTGAATTCTGATATTTCTGTTCTTGTTTTTGTCTGGATGACAGAAAGTAAAGTACTGGAAAAAGTATCAAATGACATGTTTAAAAAATAGTACAAAATGCTACATTTAAGTCTTTCTAAGATATGGTAAGATTTCTAAGCCAAGTAGATGCTGGAAGGTGGTATGTGATGCCTTTAATAAATCAGGTAGAACTGAGAATTTTTCAAACTTATTTTGGGTATACAAAAAAAAAAAAAAATAAAAGTTGTATAATTTAATGAGCTTCCATGTTGAGAGATTAGGATTTAGATAGACTCCTTGTTTACAAAATCCATCACTGCCCCCAAGTATAAACCATTATTTAGATCCCAGAGAGGAAAACAAAGCAAAATGGCTTTATCTCCCAGAATTCATGTCACCCTAACTCTGGTCTGTTAGCAGTGCTCTCTATCTCAGTCTGTTCTACAGAGGAGGTTGGAGAGAGCTAGTGTCTGTCTCTCAGTAATCATACCTGGAGTAGACGTGAAAACTTGCAGCAACTAGAACTATAGGCAAGGGTAAGCATGGGGCAGCCTTACACTGGAAAGTACAGGGGTTTTGGGGTTACATTAACCACCCCTTTAATTGGCCAATTGTTGAGAAGTAACCCTCTCCAGTAATCCTGTGAGAAGTAATCCTGACTTGAGAGAGGAGGATTAGGTGAACCCCTATCTGTCTCTCCCAATCTTGTTTCCACTTTACAGGTGAGGACAAAATCTTCCAAATTTCCCTCAAGTTCCCTACTGGCTTGACCCCCTGACAAGTGAAACAAGTTAGGGACTTGGGTGCTTAGGAAAAGATCATTAGTCTTTCACTTGGCCACTCCATGGCCTGAATGCAATCTAGAACAAGAAAAGTCACTACCCCCACCCCCAAAGAAACTGCTAATTATAATACCAACCTTCAATTTGAGCTGTTCAGGAAACAAGGGGAAAAGTTCCTTAAAATTCTCCATGTCTAACTTCTTTTTAATTGAAAGGATCATTCAAATCTTGCTAAAACCTATAGGATGGACCCACCGAGTTAAGTGTATCTACTCTAGATTTATTCTAAAGTGTGGAGTTTCTGCTCAAATGTCACCTAAAACCATACTTGGAGGCCTACATTGATGTGGTCACAGGAATTAAAAGGGAGACTATATTCAACCTTGTCCTCCAAGATCAACTAAGTCCCAGGGAACTTTGGGGCATCCTTATGTACCTGTGGAAAGTCACTTGTTCAATTGTTTAAGGAGGCCATGGGAATGTCACTAAGTAGACTTTTAACCAGTGTCTAGCCTGCAAAGAGGATGGTCAACAAAGAGGAAAAATTCCTCCACACTTCCAAAGGAAACAATGGTCAAACAATAGATGAATCTTTGACTTAGCCTCCTGCAGATGGACAGACTGTGGGAGAAAGAAATAATAGAAGAGCCAGTTCTTCCTAAGCCCAAGTCACCTCTGGGCATCAGATCTTCAACTTGCCTTGACAGTTTTGTTTTTGTTTTTTAAAGGTGATTAATTTTGGCCATCTACATGTTTTTAAACACCCAGAAGAGAAGTATATCCAAGATTTCAATGGTCAACATGCATATTTCTTTAACAGTCCTAAGATGTTGTATTTTACTTTAACCATTTGAGATCTCATTTAGACAAGTATTTCTCACTAATAATTCACTTCCTGATAATACCATCTGTTCCTAGAAGTATACTTGTCACTGCCCTAATATGATGTCCTGTGTCCTAACTAATCATGTTCCCTGATTAAAACAATCTGCCAAATACCTGTTGTTAAACCTGCAGGTGCTGATATCTAGTTGTGATTTCAACAAATGGAACCTGGATTTCACTCAGATTTGGCCCATATTTCCAACCTCCACTAAACTATCACTGGTAGATGGGTGGAAACATCTCTTGCTGGTAAGACATGGTCAACAATGTCTTTACAGGATTGTGGTAAAACTTTCTGGTACAGTTCAGCCAGCTACAAAATTATGTCTTACTTTATTAAACAGAATTTATGTTAGACATAATGTTGAGGAATTTTCCTCATTAATCTTATTGTTTAACATTAGAAGAAACTCAATGGCTGACATATAAACTTACATTGGCTGATGTAAGGCTCTTTGGGCTCCTAAGCCAGATAAACAGCTTCCTTCATAGTGTACATCTTAAAGACCAGTGGCAGAGAAATCATCATTCTCATTGATACCTACAGCAAAGCCTTCTTTGGATTGTTTGATTGACTATTCTCTTCCTCTATTAAAGGCAAAACTTTCTCAACTGTTTTTCTGACCATGCTCCCAGGAGGAATTATACAGTCTCGCCTTTCATATGTTTTAGATGTTTCCTTACTTATATGACAAGTTCCAAAGACATACACCATCACCAAATAGCTGTCACATGCTCTGGATCATTGCCACTTGTTACGTTTCCTTGTGACATTTAAGATAGACCCTCCTCTGAGACATTTGGATGGCTGCTCCTCAATCATAGGACCCTTTTTCAGCTCTGAGAAGTTAAGAGTGGTTAGTACTCCCAGCCCCTAAAAGCCCTAATTTTCTGAGAGCAGAAAATGAGGATGTAGGAGTTAAAAGGGGCCCAAGACTAGCTTTATTAGGTGGTGAGTTTCCAAGCTTCTTCCAGAACATCCTGACTTGAGACAAAAGCCTGGAAGCTTAAAACAAAAGCTTTGTAGGCTTTTGTTTCCCCTTCTCAGGACCTCTGCTCATGTACTGGCACAACAAGTTCAAGACCAGATAAAAACATGTTGCACAACAGTTCTGGGCTAATCAACCATCCCAGCTTTCTTAAACCCAGACAACCCTCAGTCCTGGAGAAGAGACTGGAGAGCTTCCAGAGCCTTTTCTTTTTCCTCTGTGTTTTCTATGTATCTGTGCCTCCGCATCCCCAATAAACGCCTTTCATCAACTGTTGACTCTGGCTGTGGTGCTCTCTGTTGTTACCTGTTAAGTTATTTTTATCTTGACTTTTAATTCTTTAACTAGCAGAGAAAACAAACCTGATAAAGACACATACACTATAATTTCAGGGATGCTAGACAATATCAATTCATTGACATATAACACATCTTGCACTTCAAGGACCAAGGAGACCTCATATATGGCACCGTGGGTTGAACGGGAGACCCTTAGTGACTGGGAAGATAGAGCCCCGTGATCTCACTGATATATGCGCTCTGGAGACAGTTTTCCCAGGGGTGTAAAGTAGAATGGGGCTACCACAAACTGGGAGAGAAGGTGAGTTGGTATCAGAAGGAGCTGCCAATAGAATGTGACCGTTTGCTGTCAGGTTATCATGTTCTGCTACATAAAAGAAAGAAAAGGAAACAGGCAGAACTGCCATATTTGGTGTAGGCTCTCTTCATCTGCTGAGACAAAAATGGCAGTTGGGGGTGGGGGGAAATAGCAGATGGCTTTTCTTATCAAATGTAACTCATTCCAATAAGCTCTTATTTAAAATAAGTGTCTAGAGTCAGGGGCTAAATTTGGTTTCCAGAGTGTTGGCTTTGCTGGCCCTGGTTTGCTGGATCCTGGAAAAATGGCCAAAGACTCAACCGTATTTGGTGCCATGAATGTGTGTGGCTAGCCTGAATCAGTCCATATTGCTCCTGGATATTGGTGCACTTATAGATATCTGCCCTCCTAGATGGAGGTTTGTGTTTTCATCTTGGAAGCCCTAATTTAAAAAATAAAATAAAATAAAATAAGAACACACAAATTTCTCTTCTCCATGAACTCTGGTTGAACTTGACAGATGTTCAAACTTTTCATTTTCTCCTCCAGTGAGGCTTAATGGAGATTTCGTTACCAGGGTAATCATCTCTCTGTTTGCTCTATTAATCTAGGCTCTCTGAATGTTGACTCTAGATATATAAAGGCAGTCGAAATATCCATTCTTCCCCCCTTGGATTTATCAGCTTTGAGTTTTCATTTTGTAAATTTGCTCTGTAATATCAGCTCCTTAATTTAAGAGAAAAACGAAGAAAAGACAAATGTTTAACTGCCTTCGATCTAATCTCATCCATGGAAAATGAATTTTAGTTTTTCTGTGTACTGTTTAATGTTAGCTATTGCTCTAAGCCAGAAGCTACTACCCATAGTGCCTTTGGAACCACGTGGATCATGGTCAGTCTGAGTTGCTGATCCATTTGTACCTCCTAAAAGGGGAAATAAAGTCACTTTCAGAAGCATGTGTGGGAATCAATGGTAGAATGCTGCCCTACTATGGTTGAGACCCTAGTTCAAGTTAGCGTCAAAAGAACCAAGCAAACAAACAGCCACTTTTGTGGGGCTCCATTTCCTTTCTAGTGTGGGGATAAAGACTACCATTAGGATGACTAGGAGTATGTATGTGTAATATTAACTGTATTTCCTTGAGCATATGCCTTGTCCCCAGAAAATGAGTTCCTCGGCTTCTCATATGATACTAGCTGTCTATGTGAAGACAGAGAGTGGCATATAGCCATAGGCTAAGTGACTCCTTCTGAGGTGTATATGGGAGGGAGGGCATGCAGAGCACCCACACCCCTCCCCCGGAGTGAGAAAAGTAATATCCGAATAGCTGCTGGAGTGATGTCAGATTCACTTTACTCCACATACTGATGGCCTGAGTCACCGTGGACCACACAGCACCCACTGACCACCCCTAATGAGGAGGAAGGGTCTGAGGTCTGGAATGAAGGCTGCACATGGTCCTGCCTGCCGCGCCTGTGAGGCCAGAGTCCCGAGCTGGCGGAGGGTGTCGGGATTGAAGCACTTAACAGACCACCACCAGAAGTAAAGAAGCTGCTGTTTATTGAAGAGAGTAATGAGCTTATATACCCAAGCCAGGGGATGGGCTAAGCATAGGAGGAAGTCATGCACCACCCACACCTGGGATGGGAAAGTTCTGAAAATTACCTTGTTGAGCACGGAAGTTCTACAGCTGGGTGGGGAGGAAGAGAGCTGTAAGGAACAAGTACTTAAATTCCCCAACACCTGCCCATGATGAAAGGAATTCTGCTGCCCATTTTCCACTTAAAACTATGTGAGCTCACTGGATGTTTTACTTTTGGGGCTTTCAGATTTCTCACCTGAAAAAATTAGAGGAGTAAATTAAGTTACCTTCGTGAGTGCCTCTAGGGCATATATGAGAAATTTGATTCTGACTTTGAATCTGCTGACATTATAAATAGCACAGGTAACATGCAGTGCACTAGAACTGATAGTCACTTGCCAGAGAGACCCTCCAGGCTTCCTGATGGGTCACTATTACGAGGCGTTGCTTTCAGGAAACCACAGGCACATCACTGATTCCCAGAACCCTCATTTAGACACTTACCTCTTCCTGTTTACAATAAAATGATAATTTACTGCTAGGATCTAATCTACTTAGTTAGAAAGATCCCCGAGATACCCTGACCAAGAATACTATGTTTTATTATTCTTTATAGCTAAATGTCATATGTTGTCTAACTCTGCATAGACTGCAGCTTTTTACCATCCATGTATCTATGAGCAAGCTGAAATGAGCAGCAGGATTTGTTATGCACCAACAAAAAATCATGTGACATAATAGAAACCTCTTAATCATATTTTTATTAAAATTGCTAACACAAAACAAACTAAGCAAATAAGGAGTCAAATTATATATTTCCTACACATTAACTGAGCCATGTTGTGTAAGATATTCAAATTCCTAAAACTTGGATTTCTGACCAGGAAAATAAAAAAGATTTACTTTCCTTAATAAAGTTTGTATGGGTTAGAAATAGTATTTGTAGACCATGACATACCTATGACTGGACATTAGTGCTACTGTTTGAGTACTATCTGGAACATGTGGAATGATGTATATTCCCATCTCTGTTTTTTTGTTTGTTTGTTTTTGTTTTGTTTTTACATTTCGTGTTACAGAAAAAGCCTTAATCCCCATAAATCCATTGTTAAAATGGCTTACAGTAGTGTATACTTGCCAGGGTAGATATGAAGTATGCTTGACAAATAGTTCTTAACAAATAATTAGGTAGTTGGCCAGGGATTAACAGGCTTGGGGACTATTGAGAATGGACCCCCATTCCTCAACAATCAGCTTTGTCCTACCTGAAGACTTAGCACACCATATGAAAGGGAGGTCTGTGAGGGGAAACCTACTTCCTTCTGATTGAAAGAACGGGGTACCTGTTCTTGCCTTCTGCTTGGTCCTTTTGCTAATTTGCCGTCTGTTCTGCAAAGGAGGCTCATTCCTTCTGCTACTGCCTAAGCCCAGGTGATGACTCAGGGAACACTGTAGCCTCCTTTTGCTTTGCCTTCTGAGACGGGCTCCAAATTGTTTGTTCCCAAGGGCATCCTCTAGTCACGCTTCAAATCAAACCTCAACCCTTTAGGTCTTGCAGAACTTCAGACCTGCTACTAATATATGTCTCTCCTCTCAGATCGGGCCTCAACACAGTTGTTGTGCCTGGCCTGGACTTACTGACTTCGCCAGATAAATTGACAAATGGTCTGAGGCAGAGTTTTACAGGAGATGAGGCCTCTCCCAGCACCACAACATGCCACCTTCAATCCCATGGGAAGGCTTCTCACCCCTCATAGCAGTACAGAACCATCTGATTCTGTTGAGGCCAATTTCAGTCTCGCTAATTTTTGTGTGACCTGGATCAATCTTTAACACTGATAGAAAAAACTCAAGAAAGAAAAGTTTTATTTTGGCAATAGGAGTTTGAGACAGCTGCTCACATTGTATCCTCAGTCAGGAAGCAGAGAGCAATGGATGTCTGCTTTACAGCTAGGTTTCTCCTTTATATGCAATACAGAACCCAAGCCTAAGAAATAGCAGTACCATTTTAGTGTGGTTCTTTTCACATTAATCTAATCAGGACAATCCCTCATAGGCATGCACAGAGGCTAATCTAGTCTAAATAATCCCTTTCAGTTTTAGTCTTGGCTAAAGGCTTATCTTCAAGGTGATTTGAGGTCCTGACAAATTAACAATCAATAATAATAACCACTACAACTTCACACCTTGTCAATTGTCAATTTAGCACCCAAAACAACACTTTTAGGGTTTTTTTTTTCCTATTTTCATCTATTTTTCTTTTGCTGAAAATAGATTTTGCACACAATATATTCTGATTATAGTTTCCCTTCCCAAACTCCACAGAGATTTTTCCCATTTCCCCTCTCATCAAGTCCATTCCTTTTGTCTTTCTATAGAAAACAAACAGAAATTTAAAGAATAATAATATAAAACAAAACAGGAAGAGAACAAAGCAAACAACCAGAAGGAAGAGAGGAAAAGTACAAGAAATACATATCAATGCAGAGATATACACATTTGTACACATAGGAATTCCATAAAGGCATTATATATATGCAAAGGCACCATAAGGTTTTAAAAAACTACCCCAACAAAACATTATGAGACAAAAAACTCCCAAAGATGCCATTGAGTTTATTTTCTGTTGGACGTCTACTTTTGGGTGTGGGGATCACCCTTAACAGTGGGTAAACACTTCTAAACAATAATCGTCTTCTACCCTTTGTCCCCATAGTTTCATAATCTTCTCATAATGCAAGGTAAGCTGAGTCCAATGTCAGAAGTATCCATAATTTGCAAAAATCCCAGTATTATTTAAAAATACAAAGTCCAACTCTTATTTCAGAGTCAAATCAATCTCTTAATTATGAGTTCCTCTAAGATTTAAAAATAGTTACATGCTTTCAGCACATAATCATGCTGTCTCATGAAGCAATCCAATTAGAAATTGGTTGGCTACATCCATAACATTTAAGCTCCAATTGTACAAGTGGGCATATATTGCCAAGGCCACTGGCATTTGTAGTTCCTAATTTTGATTAGTTTTCTCCTCTAATAGCATGCATATCATGTTTCAGCACTATTAAAATGAGTAGGGATGAACCTTTCAGGTTGGTGTCAACTCTTTTCACACTTCTTAATTAGGATCATCTATATCTTAATAGTCTTTAATCTATTTACATAAGCAATTTCCCAAAAAATCCTTCCACTTGACACTACTCTATTATCTTTCTATTGCTCATATTAGTTCCCAAACTTACTCAACTTATTCTTTTTCAGCTCTGACCCTTAGTGATTAATACCCTATTATGTACCATGCCGTCTTTGTTCCTTTATTGGAGTTAAAAGAGTAATTGCACTTAGCTGATAATTACTATCATTTTATAACTGATCTATATATCAAGTGGTGTTGAGATCAGGCCTGGTGCCCTGAGTATTTGGGTGGAAAGCTAGGGATCAAACTATATCAGCATTTCAGATAAAAAAAATTATTATGAGTACAGTGAAATCAAAGAGGACATAAATAAATGCTTAAATGCATTCAAACAGAATGAAACAGGGAAAACAACAAAGGACTGATAAGAAGAGTTCAATAATTGTAACCTTGTAAATGAAACACTCATCTACATAAATATAAAAATATGTGTAAGGGAATGAAACCTGTAAAGATGCCAGGGATTGAAGGCAAGGCAGATAAATTAGAACTTCCAGATGACAATAAAGGTAAAATAATAAGCAAATAAAAACAAATAGAACAGACAAGGTATGTGGGACACAAACATGAAGGCTGAATCATAAGAATGAAAGCTGTACAAGGCAAGAGACATGGAAAGTTGATCCAATAAAATAATACCATAAAATTTTCAAAATCTAGACAAATATATGGAAATATTTAGTGTTAAACAAACAATACCAGAAAAATAACACTCTATATTATGTTAGAGCTAAAACACTAAGTATACACAACAAGGATAGAGTATTAAAGCCACAAAAGGGAAATATCAAGTAAGCATATTAATAGATTTCTTAATAAAAACTCTAAATTACAAGAAGGCAGAGAATGACATATTTCAAGGTCTAAATGTTTGATGAATCAGATCACTATACCACAACTGAAGGAGAAAGAAAACTTTATATGATAGCCACAAAGTAAGGATTCATGACAATTATGTCAGTGCTACAGAAAATATGTGAAGAAATGTATACACTATAGACAGAACCATATCGCTACCATTGTAAGAATGCTCATTACGGCAATAGATAAGCAAAGGAACATTAAGAAAATTATGAACGTTATAAAAACAAAATGACAGAAAATAATACATACTTTTCATTAATAATTGTAGGTGTTAATGATCTCAATTCTTCCATCAGTTAGCAGAGATTGGCATCTTTTATTAAAACAATGAAATCCACCTATTGTTTTTCCTCTAAGACACACACACACCTCATTGGAAAAAAGAAACACAGCCTTTACAATGAAAGGGTGGAAATAGCATGCCAAGGAAATGAAACTACAGAGACAAAATGTGAGATTAACCATTCTAATGAGTGACAGATTTGACTGTGAACCAGAGCTAGGTAAAAGAGATAAAGAAGGTTACTTTGTATATAATAAAGGAGTAACTCTTGGGAGGAAATAACTATTCTAATCACATAGGTCATTTCATAAAAAACACTGAATATTAGGTCACAGATTAATATTTATATTCCTTTCTCACCAATTAGACAACAGTATACCTACAATCAAGAAAATAAATGTATCATCTGCTTCCAGAACTTTCCTATATAAGCTAGCAAATGCCTCAAATAGAAAATGGCCTATGTTTTCTGTGTGTATGGTATGAGTTATAAACACTTAATACTAAAATTTTCCTTGTTATGTTTAAGTTCATAGTACTATTTTAGGATTGGGTTCAAGTCTATTAAACTAGTTTTTATTGTTTAAAACAAAATTTTAGCTTTAAATACAGTTTGATTATATTAATCCCCTTCCCCAAGTCCATCCAAATCCTATCCCCCTTCCTATTCACCCAACTTTAAGTTATTTTTCCTCAAAAAAAAAAATTCTGTAAAACCAAGAAAAGAAAATGCCACCACAATAGCAAACCAAATAAATAGCAAATACCAAACAGTAACCAAATTAAAAGGACTCAAACAGAAAACATGGAACCTAGTATATGTTGGCCAACTATTGAACATGAGGCCTGCCCGGGCACTGTCCTGATATACCTAGTGTCATGCCACTGAAGAAAACTGAATTTCCATCTCCCAACAGTTATAAATGATAGTTCAGTTGTTAACCTTTACCCTAGTGACTAGGTTTTCATTCATTCATTTCTAACATAACAAAATACAGTATAATGAGATAAAACTATTTCATTGAAGTTGGACAAGACAAAACAACAGAAGGAAAAGAAGGCAAGAGAAGGCACAAGAATCAGAGACCCATCCACTCATTTGGGCTCTCGGGAATAAAGACACTAAACTGGAAGCCATAATAAATACATATGCAAGAGGACTTGTTGCAGAACCACGCAGGCCTGTTGATGGGGAATATTCTTCTGTATATATGTTCGTATTATTGGTTGATGAATAAAACACCGATGGCCAGGCAGGAAGTGACGTAGCATGGCGGATTCTGCCATTAGCTAATCATAGAGGTCTGGAGGTCTATACAAACAGGCAGGAAGTGACGTAGCTGGGCAGAATCAGAATATACTCAGAGACAAACAGAAAATCACTCTCTGCAGAGATGTAGCAGGCAAAGGAGATGCAGGGCCAGGCATTCCCAGTAAGCTTAGATCACATGGAAATACTTAGATTGATAGGAATGAGTTAATATTTAAGACAGAACTAGCCAATAAGAAGCACTAGCCATTGGCCAACAGCTTTATAGCTAATATAGTCTTTGTGTGTTATTTTAGTGCTGATGCGGCTCTGGGACCAGGCTGGTAGGAACGTGCTCATTATATCCTATGCATGCTGCTTCAGCCTCTGTGATTCACATAAGCTTTGACCATGTTAATTTAGAGGACCTTATTTTTTTTTGGTGTCCTCCATTTTCTCAGGCTCTTACATTCTTTATACCTACTCTTCTGATGGATTCCCTGAGCTCTGAGGGAAGGGATTTGATGGAGATATCCCATTTATGGCTGGGTGTTCTAAGGTCTCTCACTCTCTGTGTAATGTCTGGCTATGACTCTGGATTTGTTACCATCTCCTGCAGGAGGAACCTTCTTTGATGATGGCTGAACAAGGGACCAATCTATGAGTATAGTAGAAGTCATTTCATCACTATATGCTTTCTAGTATTTAGATCAGTATTATTTGGTTTTACCTTAGGTCCCTTGGCTATCTGGTCTTGTGTTCTTGGTCACTCACACACACAGTACTGGGTGTGGGTCCCCTCTCATGAACTGAGCCTTAATTCAAATTAGTTATCGGCTATGGGGAGACAGAGTCCCAATTGGCCATCCCCTGTCACCAAATGAAGCGTCCAATAATGGGATTGGGTAATATCTGATTGAGTTGATGGCCAAAGGGGTCCCACAGAAATCACCAAACAACCCAGATTGTTGTCAAGACTTTAGGTTGTTCTCCACAAATGGACAACAGAAGGTCCCATTGCTGAAGGCAACACCTATGGAATGTGGAGAGGCTGAGTTGTTTGTTGCCTATGTAGAGTCTTTACCCTTATGTTCCAGAATCTTTGGTACATGAAGGTACTCTCTCTACACCATCAAAAGAGAAATGCAAACACCAAATCAGCCACAAAATCTTTATCTACCATGGTTTACTACATGCAAGCCGTGCTAAGGCAATGGCGGCACAGCACATTCTTAACTGTAGCCACTCTGCTGAGAAGGGGACCCATAGACATTGTTGTTTACATTTGATATGTTGATAATAGCAATACTTTTGTCATGGAGTCACACAGGGTGGTGTGTGCCTGTAACCCCAGCATTAGCCAGGGGGAGACAGGAAGGTCAGGAGCCCAAAAGTCACATTTGGACAGATAAGAGAGTTCTAGACCATCTTGGGATACATGAAGCCCTGTCCCAAAACAAAGCAATAAAAATATCTATTAATTTATGAGTAAAATTATATATATGTATGTATATACATAAAGATACACACACACACACATACTCACATATCATTGGTTATATATTACAGAATTCTCCTCCTAAGCTCAGAGACTGACTTGAAGTCAAAGAATCATGAAATACATACTTCTTCCAGTTCCCTTAGAACTGGACAGTGAGCATACTTTATATTCTTATTTGGGAGATTCATAAGGCCATTCATATACCTTACAATAGTTAAAAGTCTGTAAATAGCTTTTCCCACTGTGTCTTAACATACTGGAGAATTTTGTACACTTTTCTGATTGTTCCTTTACTGGATACTTAAAACTACTTGCACGTACACTTAGTCAAACTGACTAGAGAAATTGAAATTAGCTCATGTTGTTAACAGAAGGGATAGCTTAAATCTACAAACAACTTGTCAGCACAGGTTTTAAACCTTTAAATATTCATCCAGTATGAATCATGTTTCAAAGGGCTTTCTTCATATTGTTCCTTTATAAACCTGGCCCAGGGTGCTTTTCTCTCATTGTTTACCAATTTCTTCAGGTTGGGTACCAAGAATATCCCCACTTTCTTGTCCCAAAGCAAAGAAAATGCAATCAGAGGATGCATTCCCAAAGAATTTGGAAGCCTCACTGTGACATAATGCTGCTTCTCATATTGGAGAGAACACCAGGGAACTACAGATGGTTCGGGAACATGCGTGTGGGCCAAGCTTTAACATTTTCTATTGTCACATTGGCTTTCATTTCCTGGTAACAGTGTGCCAAGTATCTTGAGACTCATGCCCCTGCCAGGGTCCTGATTCTCCCTGAGGAACGCTAGCCTTTTCCCCTCAGTAGATGGAGGTTAAGTCACTTCAGATGCCTGATGATGCTGATACCAAACACAGCACACCTAAATTTTAAGTTGGATAACTTATTGCTCTGGGAGTTTTCAGCATCTCAGCCTGCCTTTATAGAACGGGGTGGTGCTATCTATGGAGGCGTTGTGGCTCAATACCAGGTATATGTTTCTCTGTGCTTTGTCTAGAAGAGACAAGAAGTCTGAGATCCACCACAGATTTTCCTTTAAGAGAGATTTTTCAGTCATTAACCAAACCCTAGCAAAGACTTTAAACTGAGAGAGCCTTGTGTTCGTGTGGGTAGAGCAGCAGGCATGGCAGAGATCCACCTACTAGCCCAGATACGCAGACATCTGGAAGCATATGAGAGGAAGCTAGAACCACTACCTGTATCCATATTGTGAGAGACAAAGAAATCCTCCAACTTGGTAAGGCTCAGGCTACTACTCTCTCAATGTGTGTACGTTTTGAAATTGTGATTTGCAGAGGAAGAGCTGTGAAAAGTCTCAGCTCATCTCAGGAGATGAGGAAGAGCAGTTGCACGGGGCTGAGACTTCCAAAGGGGTGTTACCATACGGCACAGCAGAAAGAAACCAACATGGCAGGAAGTTCCAGCCCTGTGCAGCTAGCAGTCCATATTAAAGACACCCCTGAAAATGGAAAGAGGAAATTTGGCATTTATTAAGACTGCATTGCCAGTCATAGTGGTCTGGGTGTTTTGTCCTAGCATGCCCCCTATCTGCTTATTCCGTGTAACCTGCTTAGAATAGACATAACACACCTCCACACGTGCTTGCGGTTCTCTTGCATGCACAGCTATGTTGTATCCTATGGCTTTGCTTGGCATCACTTGGCTAACAATGAAGCAGCTGAATCATATTCAGAAGACACTGCAAGAAGTGTGAAGCGCTCATTCCAACAAGAATTTCCTGAGCCCACGCTTTGAGAGCCCACTCTGGCTCATTCCCAAGAAGGAGGCAAGACTTCAGTTGGGGCGCCTGACATTATTCTCAAAATGGCTGGATTTAAAGCTAGGAGATTGAGTTATTCCTCTGGGTATGTCCATGGGGGAAGTTTCGAGAGGGCAATCTGTGAGGAAATACCCTCTCTAGTGTGGGCATCGCCCGCCCACGAGCAGGCGACTTGGATGGAATATAAGAGGAAAGGCAGAGAAGGGAAGGTGATTACCAGCGCTGCACATCTGTTTCCAGTTCCACTGAGATGCCAGGAGTCTCAGCCACATGATCCCACACCAAAGATCCACGTGCAGACCATGCCTTCCCTGCTATGATGCACAAACAGGGAATCAAAATAGGTTCTGTCTCTCCTGGATTTGAACAGTATAGCTTTATCAGAACACTATTTTCCATTCTCATTTTTTTTCCCTCATGGCCTCTATTACCATTGGTATTTTTATAGAGAGTTTCAAATTATTTATTACTGTGGTGTGAACCACAGATGTCAAAGACTGAGTTACCGTCCTTTTAATTTCAATGTGATTAAAAGTGCTATTTTACTTGGGAACTCTTTGAGTTAGAAGAAGCCTTAGGGGAATACAGCTGAACACAACTGGAGATAAGAAACCCACCACTGCTTGTAAGAGAAAGGCAGAAGTAAAATTCTAGATCTTGCCGCTCTCACGTCGATAAGACAGATAGTGTTGCTGTGCCATGGGAACCATGGCTATTGCATACAAAGTTAGTAGTATACTTTCAAAACAAGACTTCAACAGGTATGTCTGCTCCAGAGAAAACAGTCTGAATAATCATTTAACTGTGTGGTTAGGAGATGAAAGAAACAAGCAATTTGCATTGAATATCATTACAAGAAACATTTGTATTCGTATTCATACTTCATCCTGTGGCCAATAAGAGTAAGGAACAGGCAGTTTGCATTGAATAATTATTACTATAAACAGTTGTATGTACGCTTCCCTTTGGAGACATAAAGAACAGGCCATTTGTATCGAGTATTGCTGTTGCATTGCACCTGAGTGTCCAAACCAAATGTTCCTGATTTTGTATCAGTCTCTTCTAGATACACTAACATATTAGTACAAGCAATGGCACAAACCAGCACAAATCCCTTGCTTTAAAGTTCCTAATGTCATAAATCCCAAAGCAAAGTTTTTGGAGTGTTGGTAAGGTTGTGTTAGGTATGGAGGCTCCACAGAAGAGTGTGTTCCCAATGTTCTATCGCTGCTGGAACCTGCCTGCCCACATCAGTGTATGGTTTTGTATCCCAACACATGATGCCATCATCATATACTGACTCTGCCCCAAAGTTGTCTCTGTTGTTGCAAGGTCTTATGAAATCATATGGGAGTTATTCCTACTATTCAGGTCTACACTCTGCCTCCACTACCGGTCTCTGCCATTGATTAAGGCTTCTGAGATTATACCAGCCTGTTGTTATTTTTTCAAGGTCGTCTTCCCATCCCAAGATTCTTCCCATCCCAACAGCTGTAAAAGTGCTGTATTTATAGATTCTTGGAGTTGTATTTTAAACATATGTGGGGGGGCATTATTTTTCGATATTATGTAATCATTTGCAGTTTTTCTTAAATGCTAAGGACTTGGCTCTCTGTCTTTCATGCTATGATAAGCACTTACTCTACTACAAACATGCAAAATCCAGCCCCCTGAGGCTGTTATCCTGCCCACCACAAAGCTCAGGCAGGAATTATGAAAGGGAAATCTAAAGGAGGAGAAGGCTTCTCCTTGCCCTCCCCTCCCCAGGTTATCTTTGACCTAAAACCTGGATCTTCGCAGGACAGTCCTTATTAGACGTTGCAAGCAGTGAAAACCTTCTTGTGCTGGCTCATCTCATCCTTGAGTTATCTGGGCAATTTTGTAGAACTTCCCATATAACCTCAAGGGATATAGGAGTATGTGTAAGGAGTTTCTTTAGCAGAAACAGCCACACATGCCTCAAGAGGAAGGCAAGGACAAGAAGTGGGAACTGTGAAGGATGGGCTGTGAACACAGTGTAAGTCCCAGAATATATGTCATGAAGCTGTGGGATGCAGCACCAGAGGAGCCATGAGTCTAGAAAAGATGGACTATCTTAGATAAAATGCCAGAGATGTTCTTATGTTGCTCTCTGGATCGTTTTTGCTTCTTTATACTTCCTTCAGTGCATCCTGCTAGCTTCACTCACTTATTCCCTTCCTACTTTATTATTATTTTTATTTGTGCACAGTTCCTATCACAGCACAATTTGCCACCAGAAGGTTACAGCTAATGTAGGCAGTGAGCAGCATCTTTCAAAGGAACAAATGCTGCACTTGGAGAGCAGGTTCATTCTGGAGAGAGTGGTTCAGTACAAAGTAAGACTCGGTCCCTTCGTTATGCAGCTAGTTCCGTTTTTCTTTCTGCCATATTGTGATGGAGCCAGGAGACTTTTGCCAAATGGACTTGAATCCAGTAGCTGCGGGAACAATTACAAAATGAACTCCGTTATTTTATGCTACCCAGTCTTGGGGTTTTTATTAAAGTAATGTGAAAGAGTGTATTGTCTTAAAACACACCCTCTTATGCCATCTAATTTACATATACTATACTCAAAACTAATTCCCACCTTTTACAGTTCAGGTTTGTGTTTGGATTGTAATACATCCCTGGCCTCAGCCAGGCATGCTTTGCCAGTATCCTTCCAACACCCACCCGATTCACTCAGTCTTAAAATGTCAACTGAGACTTAAGTCAGAGGGAGTTTCAGAAAACAGAAACGGAATGCTATGGAACCTCCTGTGTCATTCTGAGACCGGGCCTTGCAGTAGACTGGCGCTTGTTTCCTGCACATTTTTAGATGCAGCAAATGAGAAGTGTAGTGTGTATACGAAGGACCTGATATCTCTTCTGGACGAATGGACAAATAGTGCATACGGCAGTTTCTCCATTGGCGATAGTCAACACGCTGGCAGGGATAAGGTTGTTTTTAATTGAAATTGTCCTTACCAGATTGCTGCATAATCAAAGCCACTCATCAACCACACAGAAATGCTTGGCAGCTTATGAACTCTGCCATTTACAAAGAAGGGGAGTGTCGTGGCAATCCCTCATCTGCTCTGTCCACACAGCATAGAGCCGGGAAGGTGAAAGGCACTTGCTATGGAAATCTGGTGATTCAACTTCAATCCTTTGAACCCTCATAAAGATAGGAGAACCAAGTTGACAAAAAGTCTTCCCCTGGCATCTATACTCTCAGAGGTGTGTGTGTGTGTGTGTGTGTGTGTGTGTGTGTGTGTGTGTGTGTGTGTGTGTGTAGCAAGGATGAGGAGACTGACTGCATACGTTCGTTACTGATAGACATAGGTAGCGAGTGTATAAACGGAAGAAAGTACTTTATCCAAGGTCCTGTAAACTTGAAAGACAAATAATAAACCATTAGAAAGAGGACAGCATGTATGAATTCCACTTCCTTAATTCCTTTAACTCTACAAGCTGGCTTTCCTTACACGTTTGCCAGTCAATAGGGCAGCTCCTAGGTGAGGGTCTGTGCATTCTACAACAGAGTGAGCCTTTCATGCTGGGGCAGCCAGAAGGGAACATAAATCTCACCGGAGACCTGGTTAAGGAGCATACATTCCCAGGCTGGACTGTAGAAACACCGTTTCAAAACATGCCATGAGATCTTGCAGGAGCTTTGCCTTTGTTCGCTTATTAAAATCATTGAATACTCACAGATGTTTACACATGTGAATCAACTATATTCCACATTTTGGATGTTCCATAAATCACCAGCTGTCCCAAGCTGACAAACTCCCTCCCTACAAAACGCTTGAGGCTCTCGTGCAAAAGCTTACATGAGCATTTGCATATACGTTTTCCTGTAATCACAGACTTTTAGTTGGACTTGGTGATTACTAGGGAGTGTGTTTGTGTGCTGTATGATAGGAGTGCATTCGATTCTGTAACACATTGTTTCCAGGGCGTTGGCATCACCTTGCACTTGGCCACAGTGGACAGTGGAAGAGATTCCTGGCTCTGTGCCATGACCAGTGAGTGACTGGCCATTCACATTGGAATGGCTTTATGGTGGCATCTTCTCACAGTTAGCCAGTGTTGTGAAATAAGCACCTTCTGTGCATTCATTTACAATCCTCACATTCATCTAGTCAAGTGTGTGTTCAGATATTTTTGCCCAGTTTAAAATTTGTTCTTGTTGAGTGTTCAGGGTTCTCTGTGTGTTCTATACACAAGTTTGCTATAGTATATATCTTACTTGATTCATGGCTTTCTTCCAATCCGTGTTTTTTTTTTCTCCACATTCCTTAATATCCCATTTTAATTAGTTCTCTTGGAATTTCATCGGATGTATTTTGATCATATTCACCCATATATAAACATACAGCCCTCCCAGATTCAACACTTGCTTGCCCATCCAACTTTGTGTCAGATCCATTTGTGCTGCCCATATGTTCATCAGCATGTAGCCATTACTGAAGTGTGAGCAACCTACCAGAAGCCACACTCTTAAAGGAAACTCACTGTCCCTCTCCCAGAAGCTATCAGTTGCCAGTTGCTCCCTAGCTAGAGGTGGAACTTCATGCCTGCTTCTCTCTATACTGCAATTTTGTCTGGCTTGAGCATGCATAAGTCCCATCCATGCTGCTACAACTGTTATACGCTCATATGGAAACTGCATGTTGAACCTGGAAAAGGTTTCTTGCAGTCATCCGCCATCTTACAATCTTTTGTGTCCTTTTCCGCAATGATCACAGAACCATGGGTGGAGGGGTGTGTTGTAGAGCTCACATTTAGGTCTGACCACTATACTGGCTTGACCACTGTGATCTCTGTTTTTAATCACTATTTACTGCAAAAAAGAAGCTCCTGGGTATGGTTGAGAGATCTATGGGTATAGAGAGAAGTCATTAGGAACCAGTTTAACAAAATTCCCATTGAGCAGATTATTAGTAGTGGGTTCTCCCCTAGGGCCTATAACCTATTTAGCCAAAGTTTCTTGGCCATAATCATGGAACTAGAGGGAATTAACTAATGGAGCAGGTCTTAAAATCCCATCAAAAAGTGATTAGTTATTCTCAAGACATTTGTGCCACGCCACTATTATACCAGTGAATATGTCTTGCCAGGTCAGTAATAAGTGTATCTCCCAGGGCTCATAGCTGTACAAGATTGTTGATTAAGTCATTCTAAGAGTTTGATAAAGCTCGGTTTCTTGTTGTTTTTGTTGGTGGTGGTTTCCTTGTTTTATGGATTATGTCTTTATCATTATGTCGGACTTCTTCCTGTTTATTTGTAGATAATTTTTTTATTTAAAATCTTATATTTAGTTCTCTGGAACACTTGTATAAGTTGGGAAATATGTGTCAGTTAAATCTATTAGCAAGTGAGTGTCAAATTGTACCAGAACATTAATAAATGTTTTGGCAACATTTATTAATAAGACTCTCCTTCCTCTGTTGAATTACCTTAGCAACATCACCAAAAATCAGTTAGTATTTGTGCTGTTCCGTTTCTAAACTGTTTTCTGTGTTGACTAATAGTCTAGTCTGAATCATTTTTGTGGCTCTATTTCTGAACTGCTTTCTATGTCAGCTAATAGTTTAGTCTGAATCATTTCGTTCAGATTTCTTTGGGCTTTGATTTCTATAATTTCCCAATACATTTCAGAAATGGCTTCAAAATATTGGCTGAAATCTTTAGACTGATGACTCTGTAGATCAAGACACTGATGAAGAAATTAAGAGTTTTAAGTTAAGAGGTAGACAAGAAGATCCGCTGAAATTAAGACAGTTCCCGCACATATATCCAGTTTTGAGGTTGTGCTGTCAAAGAATTTCCTGAGCCAATACAACACACACATATACATGCTCACCCCAGGAAAGGAACTCACAGAAAACCAAAGTAAGTGTCACACTGAGGTCCAAAACGGTGAACCTATAAACCTTTTACTGGTCTTACTAACAGGTATATGAGTGAGAAGTTACAAGAGTACGGATGACCAAAAAGCAGCAGCATCACCTAAAAGTTCCACTCCAACATTCATGACAACTCATGAAAGCTGCGACCTTGGAGCATTTTGCACAGCTTGTAGGTGGTTAGATGGGTCCAAGATCTCTTATCAGCAGCTTGGCTAGTCAGACTCTTCCCCACCAGTAGAGGGTACTCCTTCTAAACTCTGGGGAGAAATCCTTGAAATCTTGCACGGTTCAGATTGTCTTTGTTTGCATCCTGAGTCTCATGAGCAGCTCATGCCCCCTTGAAATAGTCTGCAGAGACTATTTCAATGTAAAAGAGATTGTTGCTCAATACGGACCCTGTCTGCTTGGTTATCTGGTACTTGTGATGCCATTGGAAATCAAAGGGCTCTACTAATCCTGAGCATGGCAAGCATGGCAAACATGGCTGTGGCTAACCTTACCCTTCCCCCATTCCCTATGTCTTGGTAAATTGTTAGATTACATTCCTAAAGCTAGCCACCGAGATCCATTCCCTTATTTGACCAGTTCCTCTTCCTAATGGTGACTACCAAGGCCCAGCTATCAAAGTATTGAAGTCCAGCAATCAAAGGCCCTCTTTGGTTCAACTAATTAACATGCCCAATTAATTCTTCCCTCACTGTGAAGAAGCTTGCCATTTGCAATCCCATTTTCTAAATCTTAGTTTTATCTCTGGAGGTACCAGAATCTTTTTTTTTTTTTTTTTTTTTTTTTTTTTTTGGGAAAGATATTACCTATGCCTAAATCTTCAGTTATTTTCCTGTTTTTCTCTGGCAGTTTTACAATTTTAGATATTGCATTAAGATATTTGATCCATTTTGCATTAACTTTTACACTAGATGATAAATAGGGATCTAGTTGAATTCTTCTGCATATGAATACCCACTTTTTCAAGCATTGTTTATTGAGGAGAGCATATTTTCTGTGATATATATTTGGCACCTCTGCCAAAATTGGGTGGCTATAGCAGCATGGGCCCATGATATTTTAATCTTTCATTCATATAAAGTATCTGACTTTTTTGTTTGTTTGTTTGTTTGTTTTGCTTGTTTGTTTTGCCAGTATCATGCTATTTTGTTACCATGGCTACAGGATCTTAACTCAGGCATTATGATACAGCATTCTTCTTTTTCTTCATTATTACTTTGTTCAGCCAGTGTCTCTTCTGTTTCCATATGAATTTTATGATTTTTAAAAATATTTTGCAATGATTCCACTTAATCTGTTAATCCATGCATATGAGAGGTGTTTCCATCTTCTACTCTTGTCTTCTATTTCTTTCCATAATATTTAAATTCCAATATAGAAGTATTTCACCTGCTCAGTTAGGATATTCCTAGAATCTATAAATGATATTATAAATGGGACCTTATTCCAAATGTTTTCTCAACAAGTTAGTTGTTGATTTGTTGATAGCCTTCTGATTTTGTTGTTGTTGTTGTTTATACACTCCAACAGAAATTTTATCAAATTTGCCAATGTTTCCATGATTAGATTAATCAAAACAGCATTATGGAAAAACATTTAAATTATAATTTTGAAGGATTTTGGTCTCAATATTATCAATTTTATTTTACAACCTAGTAAATAAAAGATATACTGATGACTTCTTAAACTTTTTTTTGAAGAAACAAAATTACTTTATCACTACAAGTAGATAACATCTTTTTTGATAATATTTATTTATTTAAATTTGACACAAGCTTGTTTTACATGTCAATCCCTGTTCCTTCACCCTCCCCTGTCTCCCTCCCAACCCCTATCCCATCCCCTTTCTGCTCCCCAGGGAGGGTGAGGCCTTCCATCAGGGATCTTCAAAGTCTGTCATATTATTTGGAGTAGGTCCTAGGCTCTCCACCATGTTTCTAGGCTGAGAGAGTATCACTCTATGTGGAATGGGCTCCTAATGTCCATTCTTATACTAGGACCCCATAGGTTTCCCAATCCTAAATAACACTCATGTCCAGTGGATCTAGGTCAGTCCTATGCTGGTTTCCCAGCTATCAGACTGGGATTACAAGCTCCCCCTTTTCAGGTCAGCTGTTTTTGTGGGTTTCTACAGCCTGGTCTTGACCCATTTGCTCATCACTCTTCCCTTTCTGCAACTGGATTCTAGGAGTTCAGCTAGTGTTTAGCTGTGGGTGTCTGTGTCTGCTTCCATCAGTTACTGGATGGAGGCTCTAGGATGGCTTATGAGGTAGTCATCAATCCCCTTATCGTGGAAGGGCACTTAAGGTAGCCTCTCCACTATTGCTTAGATCCTTGTAGGCTACCTCTATTATGATATCTCTTTTATTGTTCTTCTCTATTCTTTCCCTGACTCGTTTTTCCTGCTCCCTCATGTCCTCCCTGCCCTCTCCCACCACATTGCTCGCCCTGCTGCTGAGCCCTCAAGCATAAGCCCTTCACTCTTCATGTAAAGACCACACCAGTCAAAAGCATAGGAGCAGGTTACACCAGTCAGACAGGCAGAGGGCTAATGGTTTAAAACATTTGTTCCTATTCATTTCAGGTTACAGAGTGAAATAGATAAAATGTCTTTGTAGGGCTAGGGAGCACTGGCCATGGCATTAAGGTAAAGTACTAACCAAAGGAAACAAAGTCAAGGCCACTGTGCTGTTATAATACAAACAAATATCTCCATACACTTAAGTATTAAAGAAATGTGTAAGATCTTCCACATTGACACCAACTACCCCTTCGTTTCTCAGGTATTGTTTACAACTTACCCATCACCCCACAAGCATGTTCATTAAGACCAGTATCCAACACCAGTATTTACTCATTCCTATCAAGAAATTTCAGGGAAATGTGCACAACCTTTTATCAAAATCTTATATGATACAGTGCTGTGGACTTTTCTGTAAAACAACTAACTAGCTCAGATGACCAATAACATGATCCCGTTTAAGCATCTTGTGGAGAAGCCCTTACACACAGTGCACCTGGTGAAAGATCTGCTTGGCTTAAAATACTCCAGTACAGTTTTCAGAGTAAACACCTTCACAGAAGTTAGTTAAAAAAATAATAAAACTCGAACTAATCTTAAAGAAATGGAGGAAAAACAAAGGAAGGAATGCCCAGCTTTTGTTAACTTATTTATGACATTATAAATTAGCTAAGGATACTACAGGAACATGATTGTTATATAATTTATATCAGAACCTTTCTATGAAGATGAACCTATTACATTTAAAATGCTTGCAGTGTTCTTTTTCTTTTATTCTGCTTATAATTCCAAAAAGGTTATGTAAACCAGTCTGTCTATTTCATGGATATTTAATAGTGAGATCTTCCATGTTGAAGGTAATGTATTTTTTTAAGATTTTAAAATGGCTAATTTGTTACAAAATAGAGACCTATTCACAGTTGAGAGTTCCTTATGAGCAACAGAACTACACAAGCATCTTCAGCACTTTCTGAGGGTAATTATATACTACATAAATTGACATTGTGTCAATTTAATCTCATCTATTTAATTTTAAAATTCAAATTTTGAAGCGTGGCTGTGCTCTTCTGGAGGGGGTTGGGATGCTTAGGTGTTCACCTACTTCTTCAGTAAATTACATTTGTATCAGGAAAAAAGGAAAAAAATGGGGGAGGGCAGAGAGCCTCTGCTACACTAAAGGCCAAGCTAGCCACCAGAAGGCCAGGCCCAACTTGAACAGAGACTCTTTACTAGAAGAGAAGTCACAATAAGCACCAGATATCAAGGCCACAAAAGCTAGAAGACCAAAGAGAATAGAGACAATAAAGAACAAAACACCCACTTAACAAAGACAAACCCAGAAATCAATACCTACACCTGTAATCATCCCAAACTCAGATGCCTAAAGGCCAGTGTAAGCAGATAATTAACTAAGCCATGGCAATATGAAACCACCATAGTCCAGCTATCATATGACAGCAAGACCTAAAATATCCAATAGAGCTAAAGCACATGAAGATTACCTTCAAAATAATTTTGTGAAGATGATAGAGGTCCTTAAAGAAGAAATGAAAAAAAAAATAATCCCACAAAGAAATGGAGGAAAAGCCAACCCAAAAACTTGGAGGAAAATTTTAAATCCCTTAAAGAGTGCCATGAAAGCCAAACAAACAAACAAACAAACAAACAAAATCTAAAGAGGTGAAGGAAAGTGTTCAGTTCATGAAAATTTAAACAAATGCAATTAAAAAAAAAACCCCATAGGGAAAATGAGAAAATTCTGGAAATGAAAAATCTGGATAAGCAAACAGGACCTACAGAGGCAAGCATCAGGAACAGGATAAAAGAGAACAGAGAATCCTAGGCATCGAAAACATCATAGAAGAAAAAGATCCATATGCTAAGGAAAATGGTAACCTAAAGAAAAACTCCTAAAAGATAATGTTCAGGAAATCTGGGATGCCATGAAAAGACTAAACCTAAGAATAATAGGGATAAAAGAAGTAGAAGAATCCCTGATGAATGTCCCAGAAAATATTTAACAAAATCACAGAAGAAATTTTTCCTAACCTAAAGAAAAACATACCTACAAAGGTGAAAAAAAAAAAAAAACTTACAGAATGCCAAGTAGATTGGATTTGGAAAGTTCACACACCACTTCATGTGAAAACACTAAACATATAGTATAAAGAACGAATGTTAAGAGTTGTAAAGGAAATAACCCAAGTAACATATAAAGGCAGATCTATTATAATTATACCCAAAATCTCAATGGAGATTCTAAATACCAGAAAGACCTTGTCCGATGTCTTGTAGAATCTGAGAGACCACAGATGCCAGCCCAGACTACTATAGCAACAAAGCTTTCAATCACCATAGATGGAGAAAACAAGATATTTATGACAATGTCAATTTAATAAAAAGTCTATAAATCAGACCTGACAGAAGACACTAGAAGGAAAACTTCAATCCAAGGAAGTTAACTACAACTGATGGGAAATGTCTTTCTGTAAATATGTTTCTCTTAATGGTGAATGAAGGCAATAGGAAGGCAAACTAGGTGGGACCAGGACACAAGGAGGATTCTGGAAGATGTAGTAGAAGAGGATTCAAGATGTAGGCAGTGAGAGGTACAAGTGGTCCTGACTCTCTCTCTCTCTCTCTCTCTCTCTCTCTCTCTCTCTCTGTTAAGACCATGTAAATATACTTAAATTGATAGAAATTAGTTCACAGCAAAGACAGAGCTAGCCAGTAAGAAGCTCTAGCCATTGGCAAACAGCTTTATAACTAATAGAGTCTCTGTGTGTTATTTTTGGGGCTGACAGGGCTGTGGGACCAACCTCATAACAACAGTGATTAGCCACCAGAGTTGAAAAGGTCAGGGAGTGGTGGATGTCTGTAATCACAGCAGTCAGAAGACTAAGGCAGGAGAATGGTAAGTTTGATGTCTGTCAGCAATAAATGATAAGAGTTAAGAGTCAACCTCAAATGAATTAGAGTTCAAAGAAACTAAAGGAAAGAAGATGGATGAAGATTCGAGAAATTGGAATCCCACCGCATACATCAGGAAGATGACAAAGGAAAGGTGCTGTAATCTGAGCTGTATCGAAATACATCCAGGGGTTAACATAAGTTCACAACATGCAAGACTCCATTATCCCCTTGAAACAAACAGGAAAAGTATAATTGAAAATTAGGAACACCAAGGATAAAGAGAAGATTCTAAAACCATCTCCAGGAAGTGAGGCAAAACATAGGTCCATCACGATATAAGAAATGAGTGGCTGTACCCCGCCTGTATCAACCCTGAGACACTGATGCCACTCTCTAAAATGTCAATTAAGTCAATGGCAAAGTGAAAGTGAAACCAACTTAACAATTTCTGGTCTTTGACATTTTCTAAAAAGTTAGTTTTCCAGTTCTGTGGTGGTGATGCATGCCTTTAATCCCGGCACTCGGGAGGTAGAGCCACACATATCTCTGTGAGTTTAAGGCCAGCCAGCTCTACCAAGTTAGTGCCAGAATAGGTTTCAAAACTACACAGAGAAACTCTGTCTCAAGCCCCCCCCAAAAAATTATCCTTTCCAATAATCCTTTCCAAAAAAAAATTTGTGGAAAGATACAACTTCCCTAAATAAATATTCAAAAGAGCAGAGAAAACCTCAAGATCCATGGTGAGGGTGGGTCAGCATAGTGGCTGTGTCCCATGAGAAAGGAGCCAGAGTTTGGAGAGCTTAGAATGATTGATGAGAATTCCACTAAATGCTGAAACTGGACACAAAGTGTTACACTGAAAATCAGAAAGTGGATACAAATTATTTCAATGAAAATTAGAAAGTGGATACAAATTGTTACACTGCAACAGGGTAAGTGGATACAAATTGTTACACAGCAAACAGGTAAGTGGATACAAATTGTTACAATGAAAATCAGAAAGTAGTCACAAAACTTTATACTGGAAACCTGAAAGTGGACACAATGTGTTACATTGACAGTTGTTTAGACAAATAAAGACAAGTTAGGGTATAGTTTTAATAATGGAAAGCTAAGCAACTAGTAACAAAAATATGATTCTCATTAAAAAAAAAAATCCAAGGAAGTTTAATGCAGCAAAGATTACCGTATACCACATATTTCAGCTCTAAAGTTATTTGACCTAGTCAAAATAAGAATATGTATCAAATGTTTATATTAGAAAGTAGATAAGTGACAGATGAATGAGATATATTTGAGAGTATAGGGTAATAGAAAAGTTCACAGATATGTCATTAAAAATGAAAATTTGCTACTACCAATATAAACTCACTGACAGGAAAAAAAAAAGAAAAAATTAACAGTGAAAAACAGAAAAACAAACTTACTCCCAGTCTGTGGATAACCAAAAACTCAAGATGGAGCATAAACTCATTCTCAAATGCAACTCTGTAAAAATATTTGATTCTACAATAGTTAATGCATATCTCTGAGTCCAACTGAAGGCAAAATTAGAAAAAATATCCTTTGGAAATATTTATATGCTTAGACAACCAGACAAGAACTAATTGGAAGCACACACCTGTAACCAATGTCCCAAAACAATCACTCCTTTCATAGCACCTGTTTTCAACTAGCTCAGAGGACCAATAACAGCACCCAGTTTAAGCATCTCGTTAGCAGGAGAAGCCCTTACTTACAGTATACTTGGTGAAAGATCTGCTTGGCTTAAAATACTCCAGTACAAAATTACAAACTATAGGTAAGATTACCACCAGGAAGGAATGCCCAGCTTTTGTTAACTTATTTATGACATTATAAATTAGCTAAGGATACTACAGGAACATGATTGTTATATAATTTATATCAGAACCTTTCTATGAAGATGAACCTATTACATTTAAAATGCTTGCAGTGTTCTTTCTCTTTTATTCTGCTTATAATTCCAAAAAGGTTATGTAAACCAGTCTGTCTATTTCATGGATATTTAATAGTGAGATCTTCCATGTTGAAGGTAATGCATTTTTTTAAGATTTTAAAATGGCTAATTTGTTACAAAATAGAGACCTATTCACAGTTGAGAGTTCCTTATGAGCCCTCAGGGAAAGGACGCTCTGAGCAACAGAACTATACAAGCATCTTCAGCACTTTCTGAGGGTAATTATATACTACATAAATTGACATTGTGTATTTAATCTCATCTATTTAATTTTAAAATTCAAATTTTGAAGCATGGTTGTGCTCTTCTGGAGGGGGTTGGGATGCTTAGGTGTTCACCTACTTCTTCAGTAAATTACATTTGCATCAGGGGAAAAAAAAGAAGGGGAGAGAGCCTCTGCTGCACTAAAGGCCAAGCTAGCCATTGGAAGGACAGCCCCCAACTTGAACAGAGACTCTTTACTAGATGAGAAGTCACAATAAGCACCACAAAAGTCAGAAGACCAAAGAGAAAAGAGACAATAAAGAACAAAACACCCACCTAACAAACCGAGAAATCAATACCTACACCTGTAATCATCCCAAACTCAGATGTCTCAATCCCCCTCCCCCCAAAATTAGTTTTTTCAATAATCCTCCCCCCAAAAAAATCTATCAAAAGATACAACTTCCCTAAATAAAGAAATATTCAAAGGAGCAGAGAAAACCTCAAGATCCATGGTGAGGGTGGGTCAGCATAGTGGCTATGTTCCATGAGAAAGGAGCCAGAGTTTGGAGAGCTTAGAATGATTGATGAGAATTCCACTAAATGCTGAAACTGGACACAAAGTGTTACACTGAAAATCAGAAAGTGGATACAAATTGTTTCAATGAAAATTAGAAAGTGGATACAAATTGTTACACTGCAACAGGGTAAGTGGATACAAATTGTTACACTGCAAACAGGTAAGTGGATACAAATTGTTACAATGAAAACCAGAAAGTAGTCACAAAACTTTATACTGGAAACCTGAAAGTGGACACAATGTGTTACATTGACAGTTGTTTAGACAAATAAAGACAAATTAGGGTATAGTTTTAATAATGGAAAGCTAAGCAACTAGTAACAAAAATATAATTCTCATTTTAAAAAAATCCAAGGAAGTTTAATGCAGCAAAGATTACTGTATACCACATATTTTAGCTCTAAAGTTATTTGAAGTAATATTGACCTAGTCAAAATAAGAATATATATCATATGTTTAAGTCTACTAGAAAGTGATTGATAGATGAATGAGGTACATTTGTGAGTACAGGGTAAAAGTTCACAGATACTTTATTAAAAACATGAAAATATGGTACTATCAATGTAAACTCACTAACAGTAAAAAATAACAGGGAAAAACAAACTTCCTCCCAGTCTGTGGATAACCAAAAACTCAAGATGGAGCATAGACTCATTCTCAAATGCAACTCTGTAAAAATATTTGACTCTACAATAGTTCATGCATATCTTTGAGTCCAACTGAAGTCAAAATTAGAAAAAAAATCCTTTGGAAAAATGTATATAGTTAGGCAATTTGACAAGAACTAATTGGAAGCACACACCTGTAACCAATGTCCCAAAATAAGAGCAAAGGAACACACAACACTGTCTCAGTGTCCAGGCAATGGATGCCAGGCTGTCAGGGGACATTGTTAAGCAAGCCATCACCTGGCTCTGGCAAATGTGTTTTGCACTTACTAAACATCTATACTCGGAAAGAAACGAGGGCACCATTAGCTTCAAGATAGAACACAAGCCTTTAACTTATTAGAGGCAATTAGCAAGTGAGAGAAAGTCTGCTCCAATATGTGGAATGGGTGTCAGAAACAGACAAAGTGAATTAGCAACTGTCTGGACCTTTGAGTCTTCCCTGAGGCCCTGGTATATGGCAAAGGAACACTGCTCCTCTAAAACCAGCATCATGCTTGGCAGAGCTAGTAATGGCTGGGGCTGGGGTTTTGGGGGGAAGCTATGGCTTCTGTTCCTGAGAACCCAACTCTTCCCATCATGCGGGGGATATGATTACCCCCTGTGTTCCCCTTGTGAAACATTGTTAAATTAGCTTCCTGAAAACTTAGTCCTGCTGTATATCAAAGTCTGTCTGTCTGTACTGTCTCTCCTCTGGAAACAGTATATAAGATGCTATGATTCTTAATAAGCTTGCTTGGCACAAGGCAGCTTGTGCAAAGACCTCCAATTCAAAACTTTCTGATCTTCTCTATCTTCTATCCGTTTTATCTTCTGACCTCATGTCCTCTTTCTCAGGCCCATGTCACTCAAGAACATCCTGCTGGCCCAGGTCACTGTTCTTGAGAGGGACTTGTATACAATAGATTTCTTTATGGGATGAGGAAAATACACCAAAGTTAGATTATGCCAATAGCTGCATAGCTGTGATTGTACAATTCTGGAAACTAATACTTTACAACTTTAAATCAATGAATCTTATGGTGTTTCATTTGCGTCTCATAATTATTAGACAGGGATTTTCTTTAAGACAGGGATGTGGCTTCCCTGTCATATAGAGAAGACACCATCTTTAAAGGAGACACCTTCACCCTCTGGCGTGTACAATCTTTTGATTCCCTCTTCCAAATTGTTCCAAATTGTTGTGGGATTTGGGGATTGAGGAGAAGGGGCTGGTAGATGGAAAATGTAGGACTCAGGTGCTATGAAACAGGAAATGGGAAAAACAAGGGTAGGAGAGATTTTAGCAGGAAAGGGTAAAGGACCACAATACACAGGGAGGGGGTAGGAGGGATAAGTAACACCAAAGATGTTGGAAAAAGTCACAAGATGTCACATAATTCTATGTTTACTCTTAAATTACAATATATATATATATATATATATATATATATATATATATATATATCCAAAGGCAGTATAGGTTATTACTTTTTCTCTTGGGCGCTTCTTGCTGAAGACATCACACACTTCAGACATAAGACTTATGTGGAAGAATTGATCTGGATCTGACCTGGAACCATGAGGACTATCTTCTACAGTACTGAGAAGATATATTATTTATTCAATTATATTGTTTTGGAAAATTTCCTATAATTGTATTGTATTCACATCGTTTCTACCCCCACTCTCCCCTGCAATTCATGTCCTTCCTCCTTTGTTATTTATTGCAAACACACACACACACACACACACACACACACACACACACACCCTGCTGAGTCCACTCAGTATTGCTTGTAGAATATGCAAGCTACATACACAGGGTCCTGTGAAGCTTTCCCCATCCGCACTGGCATGCCAACTGGTGTCATTATGCATTATATTTGTTTGGAAGACCAAATTTCTGAAATTTCATTGGTGCAGCTTTCCTGGTGTGAGGCAGAGTTTGAATATAATTTGCATTTTCTCTATTATTAAGAATATCGAACACTTTAAATAATATTGATTGACTCTTTGTGTTTCTTTCTTGGAAAACTATTTCATTGGCCTACTTTTTTATTTTTATTTTTTATTTTTTAGATTTTTATTTGTTCTTTGAGGATATACTACAATGTACTTTATTATATTCACCCTGTCTCCTACCTCCTTTTACATCTACCCCTCATTCCTTTCCTATACAACTCTGTGTCTTTAAAAAAAAGCTATCAAGTTCAATTATGTTGGTCAGAAACTCTTGGATTCATGGCCTTTCACTGAAGTGTAATCAACTTATCATAGGATTACCTTTGAAGAAAACTGAATTTCTCTCTTACAGCAGTGATCAACTGCCAACACCTCCTCAGCTAGGCACGAGACTCTGCCCACCTCTTCTCTCCATGCAGGTATATTGCCTCACTTGAGCGCTCACAGGTCTTCCGCGTGCTGTTATAACTGCTGTGAGTTACCTGTCCAACAATCGTGTTGTGTCTGGGACACACTGAGTCCTTACAGACATCCAGCCACACACCATCTCTGCCCCTCTTCTACAGTGATTCCTGAGTCTTGGAATTAAGAGATATGGCATAGATGTCCTATTTACTGAGTGACAGTTTGGGGGATGTTTAATATTTGAAAGCGTTTATACATTCCAGGTATGTGTCAGATATAACTTCCAAAGATTTTCTCCCATTCTGTAGGTCGTCTTCTCACTCTGCTGATAGTTAACTTTGCTATGCAGGAACTTTCTTATTTCATGTAATCCAATTTGCTCATTCTTGGGCCTATTTCTCATGCTATTGGAGTCTTGTTCCCAAAGTTATGCTTACATATATAACTTGAAGTGCGTTCTTTACACTATTCTTTAGCAGTTTCAGCATTCAGATTTAAAATCAAATTTTGAACTGCACTTTACGTGGCTTAGAAGATAGACATCTAATTTCATTTTTTTCTGCAAAAAGGTACCTGCTTTTGGCAGTACCATTTGTTAAATAATCTGTATTCTTCCCCAGTGTCTATTTCTGAAACCTTTGTCAAATATTAAGTGAATACACATGTATAGCTTTCTTTCTGTTCCCTTGGACTACATGTCCACTTTGGGATCAGTGTTATGTTGTCTCTGTTACTACGGCCCTGCAATACAATTTGAGGTCATGCATTGTGATGTTTCCAGCTGAGCTCATCCTACTTGGGTATTTGTGGGACCTTAATGTTTCCATATGACATTTTTTTGGGGAGCACTTTTTCTTTTTCAATTTTTATGAGACTGTCATTGGAATTCCAGTGTAGAATGCATGAAATTTGTAGATAATTTTTGACCATGTAGCTGTTTTCACATTCTTAATTTCTCCAACAGGAGAGTATGAACATTCTTCCCATCATTCAATGCCTTCTTCAAATGTTTTGCAGTTATTCTACTTCCTTGATTAGGTTTATTCCTAGGAAATTGGGAAGATTGTTAAATAAGCAAAGGTTTGTTGTATAAGCCTGAGAACCTGAGTTTGCATCACCAGTATCCATATAAAGAAGCTCTGTACACTGTCATGAGCCTACAGTTCCATTCCTGAAGAAGTGAAGACAGGAGAATTTCTAGTGCTTCTGGCTAGCCTATCTATCCACATCAGTCTACCCCAGAGTTATTCACCAAAAAGAAAACAAAATTTATTCCTAGGCACTTCATTTTTAGAGCTACTCTGCCTGAGATTATTTTTTTTTCTAATTACTCCTTCTGTAAGCTTGTTGTTGGAATACGTGGAAGGTTCTAAATAGTTTATGTTAATTTTCTATCATTTACCTTTACTGAAGATGATTATTAGGTCTAAAACTCTTATTGTATTATGTATGGTCCTTTAAGCCTACAATTGTGTCATTTACAAATATGGATAAATTGTCTTCTTTTTTCTCTCTTCATCTCTTTTGTGCTTGGTCTTATTGTTCTAGCTATGACGTTGGTTACTGTATTAAGAGTGGAGAGAATGGGCACCCTTGTCTTGTACCAGATTTTAAAGGATATAGACCCAGTTTCCTAATTTAGTATGACATTGGCTATACATTTATCATGCTGAGCCTTTATTATTTTGAAATATGGCTCATCTGATCTTAAATTCTTGGGACTTTCATGAAGAAATTATGACTTTTGTCAAATGCCTACCTGCACCTATAAAAGATTTACATGTGATTTCTATTCTTGAGTTTATATATATGATGTAACATACTTCATGATTTATGTATACCTAGGTTGAAACTAACTTCATTGTGTGATATGTTCTTATTGTGTTTTTGAATGTAGTTTGCAAGTATTTTATTGATTTTTTTCATTTATGTTCTTTGGGGAATTTGCTATGTGATTTTCTTCTATTATCTTTTGGATTTTTGGTTTTTGCATCAAGGTAATACTGGCTTCATAGAAGGAGGTTAGTAGTAGTCCTCCACTTTCACATTTCTATAACAATTTGGGGACTATTATGATTGAAGTTTTCCTTAAAGCTTGGTAAAATTCACAGTGAATCTGTCTGTTGCTAGACTTTTTCATTATGAGGAGATTTCAAATTACTGTTTTAATCTCATTGCTTGTAACATATTTGGTTAGATTGTTTACATCTTCAGGATGTGATTTTCATAGGCTATGTGAATTTAGAAATTGTATTTCTTCTGAGTTTCAGCTTTTTGAAACATAAGTTTTCAAAGAATTTCCTAATGACTTTCTGGATTTCATTAGCATCTTAGTGATATCCCTTTGCTTCTCCAATTTTATTAAATTGGGTCTCTCTCTCTCTCTCTCTCTCTCTCTGTGTGTGTGTGTGTGTGTGTGTGTGTGTGTGTGTGTGTGTGTGTGTGCTTTACAGAGAGAGACATTTGACTCAATGTGTGTTCCTTTCAAGGCACCAAGCCTTTCTTCAATTCTATTTATCGTCCTTTTATTCTCTACTTCATGTCTGTCATATTTTCAGTTTCTTGCCATCTTATGAGTTTGAATTCACAGTTTTCAGAAAGATCCATGAATTTTTCAGTGTGTGTATTGTATAAACTTATTTAGAAATTGGGTTTTTAAAAATATATTAACTGTAAAAATGAGAAAAATTCGAGCTGATAAATATGCTAACTATTGAGGCCATGTGTCATGATAATTCCAGCTGAGTTCATTCTACTTGGCTATTTGTGGATTTTAAAGGTTTCACGTGAGATTTCTTTGAAGGACATTGCTCATTATCTAATATGTTTCTCAACTATTCACAAATGTCATATGCCAATGAAGAAATAAATTAACAGATGCATTAATTAGACATGTGTATTTACATACAAGCATGGGTCTAAGTATTTTCCTAAGGGAATATAACATTAATGACCTTTCAGCAATCTCAGAACATGAAAGTATCATCAGCTGGGGGTTGTGATGGCTTGTGAAATCCCAGCACACAAAATGACCACAAGTTTGAAGCCAGCCTCAGCAACATAGCTAATTCATATCTCAAAAACAAAACAGCAGCATTTAAATGCTATAGCTATTATTTACTGGAAAAGAAAGGAGGATAAAGTAGAGAAGATGGGCAGAAGACCACCACCGTGTTTGTGTCCTCATTTTTCTTCCCGGTCAGTCCTGGCAAACTCACACTCCAGCTTAATATTCAGCTTTGGGATCAACACCTCCTGGAAGACTTTGATCTGCCCACTTTCTCAAAGCTTTACTGTTAGAAATCAGTGCTTTCAACTGTATTCTTAATATGCCTTTTGATTATACCATGTATCTTTAGTATCACAAATAGCATGTGATGAATTTTAAATGTCTGTGGAAATCACTAAAATAAATGGCAAATGAATGGTACCTTCAAAGTGGTGGCTAAGCTGCTTCCCCACATTAGATACTTGGCTTAACCTGTCCTGCCCCAGTGCCCATGAGGTACATGAAGACTCAGATATGCTAATTTTATGTAATGTACACACTTATAAAACCTGTGTTAATGTAAGGTTCTTTAAAATTCCAGATGAACTAAGCAATTCGAAACTATTGAAACAGGATAATTTCTTGAACCGAAACTACATAGGAAAACATTTTGTGACAGTCCTAAATAGTCAAGACAGTTTAGAGCCATAATAAACTAATGCTTCAGAGGAACAGACTACCCACAGCACTCAGTTTTTTAAGATAAGTCCATGATGGTCAATTCTATTTTTAATCAACATTTATGATATTCTTGGTAGGAGTTCCTGTCCTTGGTAGAGAGAAATTCAAAGCTTCCTTGGCAATTTAGCAGTAAATAGTGTACACAACAAAGCACATTTAAATTTTAGCTGTTTTTAATTCTTCAAGACTTTTGGCATGGTTATCATTCTTTCTTTCTCCAGTGAATTAATATAGGGAAAACAATTTCTAAGGCAATAAAAGAAATTACCAGTGAGAAAAATTCCCAGTGTCCTATTATTTAAGCTGTCAAACTATGTAGAACACAACTGAGCTCTGCTTTCTTTTAAAAATAATCAGACAACGCTGTAATCCAAATAATCAATGTTTGTTCCATTAACAGATGATGCTCCCAACTTCACTGGTGGCCTCTGCTAGCTTTAATATGATAAATGTTTCTAGTGGTACACTTCTTTTCCAGCAAGTCCTTGCTAGCTTGCTTCCTTTCTTTTGCTATGTGGTAGACAGATAGATACCCATCTCTTCATTTGTCAATTATAGGAATTCAGTACCAGTGCTACCATACAAGGCAGAACAGATTTTTAAAAATTCAATAAATGCTAACCTTGCAAGCTAGAAATTATGGTTTGGTTGTTCAAAGAAGAGCCTGGACACAAGCACAAACTTGAGCTCATTGCTTCCTTCTCTTCAACTGATCGTTCACAGAAAAGTTTGCATGGCACCAGATATCATCCACCCACAAATGTATCCGCAACACAAATCAGCCTTGACTTCCTACCTGAGACAAGAGTACCTCAGAAGCTGCCTTGATTACATTTCCTATTGTACTGACAAAATGATCCAGCAAAAGCTATTCAGGGGAGAAGGGGCTTGGATCAGTTCATAACTCCAGGTCACAGGCCTTCATAGCAAGGAAATCAAGGTGGCAGAAGCTGAAAACAGCTAGTTATGTCACACCCACAGTGTGACATAGAAATAGAGCACGCATGTTTAGTCCTCAGCTCACTTTCTTTTCTCTTATGCAGTTCAGGATGCAGATCTGGAGAATAGTGTCATCCATTAGCTCAGGGCTTCCTAATCAACTAACATAATCAAGGCGATCTCCCACAGACATGTTCGTAAGCCAGCCTGGTCAGCCTCTTATTGAGATGCTTCCCCCCCCATGTGATCAGACATTGCATCAAATTGATAATTGAAATTAACTATTACAGAAACATCTCAACATCCACTGCATCTCTCTTCCCTTTTAATCATTTGATAGACCCTGCATTATTGAATGTGCTTGGAACCTCTGACAACACAGGAAAGGATTTCAGCACGGATGGAGGCGGTATACAAAGTGTAAAGGAGCACAGTCATGGCTGGAGTGATGAGCATGAGCTCTCAGGACATACATCGCCTCTATTCTATGTGGACTGGAAAGTCACTTTAAAGTAACATGTAGAGCAAAGCTAGAGGATGTAGTTCCTTGACAGAATGCTTACACAGAGACTATAGATCAGATTCCTAGGACTGCAAACAATAGCAACACATTAAAAAATGACATCCTAGAATGCATTAATGGGAAACTGCTATTTTTTAATAGTTCATAGGTGAATATTTGTATTTGGAGCTACTCAAACTATAGTTGTTAATGTAAAAAATAAATGTATACATGTACCCCTGTCATAATGAATCATGTGTACACCAGCACTACAGACTCCAGCAGTAAGCAATACCAACCCAATCTTCATCCTTATTGTGAGATCAACTACACAATCCCCTTGTTTTGATGAATACATGAGAGAAAGAATAAAGAAGAGATTATAACCTTCTCAAAAGGCACCTAGTTCTATCCTGGAGTAGTCAGCGCGGGCGTTGTAGAAAAGGTAAGTATGTAAATGCATTGGCTTGCAAAGGAAAGAGCTGTGTGGTGACAGTGAAGTGTTCCAGATAAATGTAACAGCAGGAGCTCATGCTGTATTCAAGAGAAAGTATATCCCATCTGTGAAAATAATTCACTGTGGATGTAGGATGAGACACAGGGATGAAGGAGCAAGAGATTCCAAGAGTGAGGTCATAGTAGCCTGTCTTCTGGGCTGCACATGGCCATGTTCTCATCTTATATGGATTTCCCTCTATGCTGTAATGGTTTGATTAAGAATGGCTTCCATGGGCTCATAGATATGAATGCTTGGTCACTATTAGGAGGTGTGGCCTCGCTGGAGTAGGTGTGGCCTCGTTGGAGGAAGTGTATCTTTCTGGGTGCTCTTTGGGAGTTTCAGATACTCAAGCCAGCCCCAGTGTCTCTCCCCCTCTCTTTCTCTTCCTGCGGTTTGGCAATCCTGATGTAGAACTCACAGCTACCTCTCCAGTATCATGTCTGCCTGTGTGCCAACATGTTTCCCACCAAGATGAGAATGGACTGAACCTCTGAAATGGAACCCAGCCCCACTTAAATGTTTTCCTTTATAAGAGCTGCCATGGTAATGGTGTGTCTTCACAACAATAGAACACTGACTAACACAGGGCCCGGTTTTATTTTAATTTCTTCTTTTAAGTGCCTGTGTCAAATATAGTTACATTTTGAAGACCCTGAGGAGCTGGTCTTCACTATGTACACCTTGATGGGACAAAGTTAAATACAATGTAACGTGCAAGGAAAGTTCAAAATCTCATAATTCTTTCTGTAGCATACTTTCTTTATGTACTACTAGGAATAATCTTCCATTATGCTTTTCTGGGGTAAGGATAGTAGGATATGGTTCTAATGATCTTGTGCTTAGCTATTTAGGCCAAATTAATTAGCATAAAAGTAAAATAGGCACACACACAAAAAAAAAATGGTGAAAGGCCTCTGTTTATCCTATAAAATTACCCAGACTTAGAGGAAACTTGCAGACATGAGCTTACTAAACAGCTTTTCTAGAGACAACTGCAAGTTCTCTCCTGCTGTGGAGAATACTGGAAGCTGAAGTGTGTAGGTAAACTCTTTTTGAGACATTTTAGCACATACTAGTTACAAGTTCAAGGCTACCTCAGCTGCAGTGGTTTAACTGGAGCTCTTCTGTTCTTAGCAACAGCCTAGTCCACTGAGAAAGTAAAACCCTACTACTGGCATTTTCAAAAAAAAGCAATTCAAACCATGTAAGTGGGCTAGTGTTTCTTGCTTGAGTCCCCCAACATCATGGAGGGATCTGTCTGATACTCCAGCAGCCAGAGATGCCAGCAACACAATGTGCCCATCGGAGCTACAAAAATATTCCATCACCCTATACCACTGGCCACCCATGTTCTCTCTTTATAGTGCCTAACTCCTCTCTGGGTCCACTCTTCAGTGCTAGAAGAAAGGCAGGCCCTGACATATCACAGACTTTCAGGTCCTGCTGAGACCCGCTGTTATCACCAAAGACCCAGGGTTATCACCATAGTTATCACTGCATGGGTGATACCCGCTCCCTACTGTTTCAGAAATCACCCTTCCAAGCAGGTCACTGGCACAGTATTTTTTTTTATTAAGGAAATGGGAGGGAACTGTCACAGAAATACACATTTAATTGAACAGGCAAGCCTAACCCACTGGGTGCAGTGTGCTATGAGTAATGTAGGGGTCTACAATGATGATAACCTGGCTTCTGAGCCTGAGAGAGTAACAGTCTCCATCAACAGTCACAGGTAAGCTAATAGAGCCAAACAGTACTTGCTTAGGGAGATTCATCAACAGATTCATGCTCCTATTTAATTTGTCCATTCTCCGAACGCTCCTCCCTCCTCACCCAAGGGCCAGTTGAAAGCAAATGGAATGATGATGGCTTCTCAGAGCACACCCAGAAGGGGACAAGGAGGGATGAACAAGCGGGCAAGGGCTCCACAGTGCCTGTCCTGCCTGGCTTACAGCAAGTACAGTGGGGCTGTTGTCTAACATTTCATTTCAGCCTATCAGTTCCCTGTAAACCTTTGAGTCAAGGTCTGCCTGCACTCCTGAAGCTGTATCCATGACAACGGGACCTCCAGCAGGGTACTTAGAATGCAGATACCAAGAGATTAGCCCACTTCTGCCTCCTAAGAGATAGTGATGAATAATTGAATAGTAAACAAATCGGAACATATATTTTATGCTAACAAACACCACTTCCGTGCTACTTTTTGTTCACCTGTGTCTAATTCATGCCATTATTCAATAACAAGACAAAATGGAAGAAAGGGAGGTAGGGAGAGAGGAGAGAGGGAAGGGCAAACAGACAGAGGGAATGAGGGAGAAAAGAGGCTAACAAGGCACACATCTTGCTTGGTTTTGAGAAAAAACAAATCTTTCAGGGATTTATTTTTGTTCTTTGCTTTTTGTTTTTATTTTTGCTTTTGTTTTCTTTCTTTCTTTCTTTCTTTCTTTTTTTCTGAAAGAGAAATATAACAACGATGTCTTGCTCAGTTTATGATGTGTCCGGCCATAGAAAATATCCGTGTGAAAAGGTTAAAGTGTGTGGCAAAGTTCCAAGGCTTTAAAAACAGCTTCCTGAAGATGCAGTACTTTTGTGACATTTGCCTGCTCATCCTCCTAATTTCCCACACTCCGAACGTGCCCAGGCTGCTAACACAAATATCTATGGAGGTAAAGAACTTCGTATGCTCTTAAGAAAGCTGTTGGAGGAGCCCCTGAGCCGTGAGAAAGTGGGTGGGTCCAGCAGCAGGAAGTATCTCCCGCATAGAGAGTAGGAAGTACCTCCTACATAGAGGTCATTCAGCTGGGTGATTTCTGCAACCCAAACACGGCTGTTTTCTATTACATCCCCTTCTGTGCCTGAAAGGAAATCGCAAGAAGACCCTTCAGGACCCAGTCTCAATCTTTGGAATAACCTCAGTCTGCAAGAGAGCTACTCAAACTCCCAAGAGAATATATAAATTGCACCTGCCCATGTCCTATTTATGAGTGTACACACCAAAACAGTTTCTTCCTGTACTGCAGTGAGACACATCCTTTTAAAAAATTTACTAATGTTCACTATAAAAATTATTCACAAGGGAGGGAGGGAGAGGGAACTGGGGTTGACATGTAAAATAAGAAAAAATATATATATAAATTATATATATAAATTATATATATGCATATATATATATAAATTTTTCACATATTTCAGCAGGTAATTCTTACAGCCAAAGAACACTTCTGTGCCCCACGGGTTAGGTAGATCTCAACGTCGCCTACCACCTAATGGTGTGTCAGGACTGTGGCTGATGTGTAAATGTAACTAGAAATGATAACAGGAAAATACATGAGAGCATTGTGAACCATGAATAAATATAGTGCATAATTCAGTCTCCAATGCACTAACATGTCCTTTACAGAGACTGGCCTTACATGCATTTGCAATTCTATGTTGGTTAATGGAAGCTGGCATCAGAGTCTTCAGTGTTTTGCTTCCATGTAAAGATTTTCGTATCTCACATTTCCCCCCGGATTGTCATTCATTCCAGCCAAGGCAACACTGAGAAGTGCTGTGATCCTTACTTGTCTCTTCGCCGTGGCACTGGAATTTTAAATAATACAGATACACAGACTAGGGCTGGTCATGGTGTGGTAAAACCACCAAGAAGGAAGCTCTGGATGGCAATACAGATTTACACGCTTCTGGAGGCTGGCACTTCAGGAAACACCTCCTTTCCTATGAGGATGTGCGATTGTGAGCCGTCGGGATGCTTCCGTGAGTGAAGGAGCTTGCTGCCCAAGCTTGATGACCTCAGTTATGGAGAGGAGAGAACTGTCTTTCCAAAACTGTCATATGACCTCAACCAGTACCCCCCCACACAAACACAAGCAAAATAAATACTTACTTTTAAAAAATTAAAGTTATCTAAACTGAAATCTATGTTTAAATGCAAATTGAGCATATTGACCATTTGTCAGAGCTTAATTTTCTTCATTTGGGCAGTAACTGATGCATAGTAGAGGCAGAGTGTGAGAGAAGGACCTGGCAAGTGTGCTTGACCTTGAGTCAAATGTCATTGCTCAGTCACATGGGCGTGGTGGGACATGAGTGTAACCTCAGTACTCAGAAGGCAGAGGCGGGAACGGTAAGTCTGAGGCCAGTGTGGGCTATAAGTAAGACCTTGTTTCAGAAAATGAGGAAGGAAAGAAGGGAAGGAGGGAGGGAGGGAAAAAGGTAGGGAGGAAGGGAAGGAGGAAACAAAGGAAGGAAGCAAGGAAGGAAAGACAGGTAAGTGAGGTAAAGGCAGTGTCGTTAAGCACTGCTATAGAGTAGATGACTATAGTGAGAAATGGAGCATGAAAGCTCATGCATCATCCAAACAGGAGACACTGTGCTCAGGCCATGAGAAAAGTGGGCTAAATAGCAGTGGAATAGCATGACCAATTCTGCCCATGTTAGCTTGGCATCTTGATCGTTTCTAATGCTGCACCGTTAACTATTCTCAGATTCCCTGCTTCACCTATCAAAGTCTTCTGCCCGCCAACCATGCGCCTTTCTCTTCCTCTCCTTTACCCAGATGTTAGACTCTCAAGCATGTGCTGACTTTGAACTCATTGTTGCTTACTCCTCAAGTACACTTGCCATTTCTACACTCACTCATGCTAGCCACAAATGTTCTAATGGAATTTAGAGTACCACTGGATTTCGTGTGACTGTGTCCTGCAGGCGTCCCACGTCACAAAAGGCAGGACATCACTCCACTTCATTGTGCCCAGTCATCATCATTGTGTCTTGCTACCATTAGTTCCCAGATATTTTTCAGCCTGTCTACTTCAGGCTCTGCTTCACTGGATTCAGGGCCAGTTTCTCAAGTCTCTTAGTCACATTGTAGCATAGCTCCATTTCTTTGCTTTTGCTAAGGCTTACAGTTCTGATGATGACACCGTCCAACACATCAGGTAAGGCATGATAACAAGAGTGTGATGCTGGCCTGCAATCAAGAAGTAGGGAGGAAAAACAGGAAATTCTGGTAGGAATCCCCAAAGCTCATCTCCACTGATGTTTCCTCCAGTGATGACCCACCTCCTTAAAACTCCCATAAACATCCCTAACATCATCACCAACTGAGGATCATGTTCAAATACCTGAGCCCATGGGGTCAGGGTGTCATTTCCCATTCAGACCACAACATCCTGGTCCTAGATCTCATAAGCTCCTGGCCTTATGATAATGTGAAATGCATTTAGTCTAACTTCAAAAGTCTCTGTGGTCTTTACCAGTCTCAACACTGTCCAAAAGTGTGAAGTCCCAATGTCACTTCTGAGACTCAAAGCAATCTCTTAATTGTGACACCCTTTAACAGAAAACATGCTAATTGAATACTTCCAACATGTAATGGGACAGAGTGCATATTCCCATTCTAAAGGGAAGAAACGTGGAGTTGGCATAGAAAGATTTGACCAAAGCAAGAACAAAACCAGACGTGCCAACACCAAGTGCTGTAGCTCCATGTGTGGAACCCAAGACTTCTCTTTTAAAGAGCTGGAGTGGCTCTGCAACTCTTAACGCTACACCTGGAATGTACCTGTCTTTTGGCCTGGTTGTACTCCCCAAATGCAGCCCTAAGTATTTTACTTGCTCTTTCAGATCAGAAAACCCCTCAGACTCTCTTCTTTTACAAGTTGGAGGCCTTAACTGTATGTGGTTTCCCACTCAGGACACATTTCCTTCACCACGGTGCAGAGTGGAATTCTTTCTATCATGGTTAATCCCATCTCAAATTGTAGCCTCATTTTCAGCAAAAGACTTGGTTATAGCCTTATATTTCCAAGTGTTCCTTTCTTGTCTAAAGGACACAATTTTTTATTTCCTTCTGTCACAACCATTGCCATTTTAAAGTGTCTACCAGCATAAGAATAATCAATGATAACCATATCACAGACTTGCTATCATGCTCTTTTAAATTTCTTTTCTGAAGAGATACTGCTTTCAGCATTTGCAAAGCTAGAGTTGGAGAGCCACTGAAGCCCCTTGAAGTGAAGTCCTAGATTACATGATTTGGTGTTTCTCCTGCTGGAGTATTGTAACCTCAAACAAATTCTCAGGACAGGGGCAGGGTGCAGCCAGTGTCTTCACCAAATTATCACATGGCCTTTATCTAAGTTGCTAATAGAGTCCTTTTGCCCAACCCTTTGAAGCCTCAAGAACTGGTTGTCCACTATCCATGTTCTCAAAGAACTCCTATGTTCCAAGCTTCCATTAATCTCTACACAGAACATTCAACTGATTTTGTAGTTTAAGGTTCCAAAGTCTTTCAGTTTCTTCTAATAAAAAAACCAGCAAACAAGAAAAAAACCACAGTCAGGCTTTCTACAGCAAATACTTCTCTGTTACCAATTTTGTGTTAGTTTTCTGTTGTTGGGATAGAGTTCCCTGAGGAAAAGCAACTTAGATAAGAAAGGGTTTAGACTTATAGTTCAAGAGGGTACGGAATGAGTCCATCATGGTGGAGAAGGCACATTGATGAAGAGTTAATTAGAGACCTAGATAGTCTCTTAAAGGTTATTCTCCACTTATATTCAGTCATTGGATTTTCTTTTATATAAACCTTAGCATCAACTTTTGTTGTGGTTGTTGTGTTTCAGGAGAGTTTTTTTGTTTTTTTTGTTTTTGTTTGTTTGGTTTTTTTTTTTTGTTTTGTTTTGTTTTTTATCACCTTCACACTCATTTTAAACAACATTTCCTAGGATACATGGTGATTCCATATATTCCATGCAAGCCTCATTCCCTTTACTCACTTAGGAGGTTCATGTATGCACAATTGGGTCTGTCTTCCACTTCCAGTATCAGTAAATTCATCCAATCATGAACTGGGAATACTGGTAGGATATTATTTTCTAAGATTTTATTTGTTCTGAACATGTATACTCTTTTCCTCTCTCTCTCTCTCTCTCTCTCTCTCTCTCTCTCTATATATATATATATATATATATATATATATATATTACCAGATGACAACTTTGTAGCATTTACACTATAAAAGCATTATAGGAAATCTAGAGGTGATTTCAAGCACCCATGTTCAAGAATATGCATACATTTTACTTCAGTATTATCTCCTTTTAAATAACAGACTTTGGAATCTTAGGCTTTGGATTTCTAAGGCTAGAGTGTGTCCTGGCAACAGTTCTCGGTGCCATGAGCTGTCTATTTCTGGCCCCTTGAAACTGCATCTAACGGAGGATGAAAGGGACAGATTTTCATAAAGCATGCACTTTGTAGGTGTCCTCCCATTTTCCTTATGATTGCAAGTTCCTTCTATGTCCTTATGCCCCATCTTAGCCCCGTGCCCTTCTCTGGCATCCCACTTCCCCTCGTGGTTGTGATCTGACCAATCCATCCTCTAGCCATCAAAGTCTTTCTCAGTTGCTGCTTTCAGCCTGTTCTCACAATGTGTTGGTAACACCACACTTCTCTCACGTGCGCTTCTAATTCTCCTCCATTTCCTGCAAAACGAGGCCACACATTTGTTAGAGTATACCTTCATAGCAGTTGCTTGGAGTAGAAATGGAAGAAGGGAAGGAAGGGATATTGAGCCCTTGCCTCAGGATGTTATCAGTGGCTGTGAAGAGACTAAGAGTTTTACTTTCTAACTTCAGCCTATATTTTCTTTGCTGAAAAAGTAACACCCTTGACATTTAAGCTAGAACATCTGCTATGGTAAAAGTGAGTATATATAATTAATATTAATTCTTCAGTTATGATAAATCAGTATACTCATAAAAGCGGAGTTGTTTCAAGTTCTGTTTTGATCTCAGTACAGTTTGTTAGATGACCAGGAGGAAAAACTAGGCTGACATGAGAAGCTCTAAGGCTGAAAACGGAAACTCTTCCCAATGCTACAAACATAATAGCAACCCTCGTCCACCAGCTATAGCATTGTTGTTCACAGTCTCAATTACCAAGGATCCAATATAAATTCCTGTACAATTCCAGAAATAAACAATTCACAGGTTTCAACTGTGCGTTCGTCTCATGGGCGGGCGAATTATCCTTTTGTTCATTATACCCACACTGCACATATTACCCTCCAGTTAGTAATCGTATAGCTGTTGGATTCATCATATCAACTCTCATATCAGACTCTTGTATTCAATTAACATGTATTTCACTTGGCCCTGAAGGTCAAGATTAGAGCTTCTGGAAGTTCAGCTATGACAATCACTGGCCATAGAGCACCTTCTATAAGTGGCAGCTTTGAGAGGGTGTATACTCACTTCACTTTTCAGAGTCCATTGTACTAACAATTAGACCCTGGAAGCTTGCATATTTACATAACTTAGTGGAGTATATATTAATAATTGTCCAATTGTTCTATTATCATTAAAAATCTATTATCCATGCAGAAGAAGGTAGAAAAAGCAAGTGGAGACAAAAATGACAGACACAAAACAGATCATAAAGTTACGCATGTAGGAAAAGAACAGAGTGGTCATTACGCAGCGGTTATTAGTTTTGTTAAATTGATGCAGAATGGAATGATCTGGGAAGATAGTCCCCATGAGAGGGTGTGTAGATCATGTTGGCCTGTGGGCACATCTGTGGAGCATTGTCTCAATTTGATTCAGCTGAGATGGGAAGGCCCACACATTGTGAGTGGCACCATTACACCAGGGCTTGGGTCCTAAACCGCTTAAGAGTGGAGTATGACCTGAGCTCAATGTGTGAGCAATACTTCTCTTTGCTCTTGACTGTGGATGTAATGAGCTGATTCAAGTTCCTGACTTGATGATTGCATGATGCTGAACTGTTACCTGGAATTTTTGGCCAAATAAACCCTTTCTTCCCTTAAGTTGCTCTTTCTGGTATTTTTGTAGCAGCAACAGAAGTGAAAACTAAAGCAAACACTAAATGCAGGTTTGGGCAGCACTCATAGTTTTAGGCATCAGCTGGGGGTCCCAAAAGGCATTTGTCACAGATAAGCGGGAGCTATTTGCAAGGGACTGTTTTTGAAAATCATTGCTGTTTTAAATACTCAAGCAAAATATAGAGTCCCTAGTGCACGAAGGAAGTACACAAACAACACTCACGGGGGACTCAGCCGAAGACAGACACCCCCACACTGTGAACTGTGAAGGCTGTGACAGGCAGGGCAGGTGCTGACTTCGTTTAATGAGGCACTATTTCTACATCTGCTCTTTAAGGGGAAATGGGGAGATAAACTAATGCTGATCTGTCAAAAGTCAAGTGCTAATATATTTCAAGCAAAAGAGAGAAGAGAAATCTTGCAATGCAGTGATTAGGGGAATGGTTAAAACTTTTGACCAAGCTAGAAAAGAAATCAAAACAATACACACAATTGTAATTCATATAAAACATAAGCAATGAAAAAAATTAAACATAACCTTAAATAAGAAAACCCTAAATCAAATATTTTCTACATTTCATGGAGAATTTACATTGAACAAGGACATTTGCTAGTTACAAGTAGTTTATATCCCTGACATATCTAACCACTTTTGAAGGGACCAATTTAGTTTATATCTATGAGTGTTTTTTTTAAAGGAGACAACATTAGAAATACAGGGGCAAAATAAAGAAAAAGCAAAGAAACATAACTAATTTAAAATAGCATATATTTTCCTTTGTTGGTAATAAAAACCCTACTAAAGTTAGGAACAGTAAGTTATATGACACATACCTGTGGGGTTTTTTAAAAAATTTGATCACTTTCTATAACATATCCTATGTGCTACTTTCATTAGTTAACTAAACCACTGGGACATTTCAACAATTGGAAGACAGATAGAAACCAAAGGAAAAAATGTTGTACTAGCAAGCTATGAAATATGAGGACTTTTGAATGACCACTGGGCTTATCACTCTTGCCATCTAGATCTTGGCAGCAAGACCCTATTACTGAAGATACTACACATTCGAGTCATAGAAAATCATAAAAATTCAAGCTGCTACTGAAATGGAAACTTCAGTGCCACTGGCTAGATTTCCTACTGCTGGAAGGTGCTGTAAATGTCACCAAGAGAGTAAAGCAATAATCAGTTCTACGCAGCTCTGTGCCCCGTGAGCTATCATAATGACTGGCCTGACAAGACTGTGCCTCCTCCTGCAAAGGGTCGGAAATCTGTGTGGAAGAGGAAGATGAAAGAGTACAAGAGGCAGAGCAGTGGGTGACTACAAAGGAACGGTGTCCTCTAGATACAGTAGGGAAGCTTACACGCATAAGCTTACAGCAGTTATGACATGATGCACAAGACCTTTGCAAACCTAACCAGACAAATCCCAGCATTGAGAGAGTAGTTGGGCATGACAAACTTCACCCTTGGTTGACCAGCTATTAGCAATACTTAGAAGGTGGGGGAGTCAGGGGCCAGCCTTCTCTAAGAATGTAGCTTCTGCTAAGTCTATCATGTGGTGGCAAAAGGCCACACATCCATGAGTGTTTAAGCATCGCAAATTGGCCCTGATAGAGGGAAAGGGGACGCAAAGATGGGTAAACAGGGAAAGGGGTAGGTCTGGGAAGAAGAGGGGCAAGACAATGGAATGTGATCAATACGTGAAATGTGGATCTGAGAGGAATTGGGGGAGGGAAAGGGATGTGATGAAAATGTATTATTTGGGAGGTTTCAATCGCTGCCTCTTTTAGCATTCCTTCCAAGCCATCTCTATTCCTCTGTGACTCCACGCATCTGCAGAACAGCTCTCTACCAAGGGCCCACAGTTGCCACATTTGGCTGAAACACAGCTAAGACACATTTATCCTCCTCCCCATCCTGCTTTCGGTCCCTCCACACTTCCTCTTAGATCCACCTCTGCCTGCCTCTCTGAGCGCCCTCTTCCAGCCCACCGGGACTCTGTGTCTTGATCCAGATCTGTCGTCCCTCTAGTTCTTCCCTATCACTCCACTTAGTCTTTCTTCATAGCACATCTTCATTCCTTTGTAACTTCCCACAACCTGCAGCACATCTTTCTACCGGGGACTCCATGGCCATCACACTTGCCTGGGAACCAAGTCAGCTACCTCCTTACCCTCATCTATTCTGGCCTTTCCAGACTGTTGTTATATTCATGTCTTCCCTCCTTCCTTCCTTCCTTCCTTCCTTCCTTCCTTCCTTCCTTCCTGATCCCCTTATTAGAACCAACATCCACCCACTTGGGTCTGGACTTGTAACTGCAGGCCCAGGAACTAAGGGTGCTCTATGACCACCCTACTTTCACCATTCCTTATAACCCATCTCCAGTTCTTCCCCATCAATCCACATCACCACACTCAGTCAACGATCCCACAGACAGCACATTTCACTAGCACCCAGAGTGAGCACCAGCAGTCAAAGGAAAACAATAGCACACAACTACGGTAAGAACAGACATCTTCCACAAGAAACACTTTTAAAGAGGACACCAATAGCACAGGCACTAAGAAAAAGTAAGTTAGACCTTACTGTTCATCAATGGACACCATCATTTAAGCAAAGTAGGAGCCAACAGAATGGGGGGAAAATCTTTATCAATTATATATCCATCAGTGAGTTAGTATCTTGAATATACAAAGAACTAACAAAATAGAACATCGATAAAACAAATTACATTTTTAAATGGAGTATAGGACTAAACAGAGTTCTTAAAAGAACAAATGAAATACAAATGGTGGGAAAACCCTTTTAAATTGTTCAACATCTTTAGTCATAGGGAAATGCAAATTAAAACTACTTTGAGATTTTTTTCTTTGTCTCACCTCAGTCAGAATGACAAAGATCAACAAAAGAAATGACAGCACATGCTGGTGAAGACATGCAATTGATTTATTTCTGGTTGAAGTGAAAATTGTTACACCTACTATGAAAGTTAGTGTGCGACTTCCTCAAAAATCCGGAAATAGATCTACCTCAAGATCCAACTGTGTCACTCTTCTGCACATACCCAAAGGACTCTACATTTTACTACAGAGCCACTTGCTCATCCTTCTTGATTGCCACTCTATTCATAACATCTAGAAACTGAAAATAGTTCAGATGTCTACCAAGTGATGAACGGGTAGTGAAAATGTAATATATTTAAATACCTTTGCACAATGTAATATTATTCAGCTCTTAAGTCAAATGAGACTATGAAATGTTAGTAAATGGGTGGAGCTAAAAAAAAATCTCCCTGAGTGAGCTATCACAGGCCTCAACAGACAAATATTGCATTTCCTGATTTGTGGATGCTAGTTTTAAGCTTTGGATATGTGTGTGCTTCAATGTGAATAGCCATAGAGGGTAGGTAGCTAGTAAAGGATCAGAGAAGAAGAGCGATTCTTCCATGGAAAGGGAAATATACTATTTATTATATTGAAAAAAGGGGGAAATAGAATATGAGTATTGGGTGTGGAGGGACAATGGAGGGCAGAGTAAAGAACAGAATAAAGGTATGGACAACTAACATTAAAGGTCTGAATAGTTATATGGAAACCTACTACTGTAGAAGCTTTCATATATACTGTAGACACACACACACACACACACACATATATATATATATATATATATATAATCATATTTAATGAATGCTGTTACCATACAGTGGGTTATACAATACCCCAGCTAGAAAATTTATGTAATCAAATAGAATCTTCATTGCCCAGAGTGATTTACATGTTGTTGAGTTTTTGGCCAATAGGGTCCCGTAGACTATACAAAAAGCATATTCTATTGTTAAGGCTTTCCACAACGTGATAGTAAGGCCCGATTGCTGAAGATATCACCAACTTATACCATCAAGCATGGGGGAAAAAAGCTGGTACCCAACTAGAAGCTTCATTCCTAGTGACTGATATTCTAATAGAACAATAATACAAATATTGTAGAAGTAACCAACCACTTTTTTTGGATTTAAAGGCCACTCCATGAAATGGAGTTCATATCTGACACTGCTAAAATGGCCAAGAAATTATGAATGAGTAGGCCCTAGTTTGTAGAGGAAAACCTATTACTATGTTCTGATAAAGAAACATAGCAATAAAAATGGCTTTTGTTAACACATTTCTATAGCCACAGATCAGGACATTGCTCATCTCTCATGAGAGAAGATTGTCTTGCAATAGATAGAAATTTACACAGAGACTACTTAGCTGGACAATGTGCAGAAAGCGAGGGACTTTTGAGCACTTGTTCCTAGATGAAATGTCTTTATCAAAGAGTTTGTTTTGACTTTCTTTCTTTCTTTTTTTTTTTTGAGAGACAGAAACTCTGAAGTTGAGTGGTAGGAAGATGGAGGGCAATCAGTGAGTTGTGAGGAGGATAGGAATGTGATCAAAATATATTATATGAAAAACAAATAAGATATAAAATATGTAAAGTGAGTGAATATAATTATAAAAATTTAAAAAAGAAATATATACACATATATTTAAAAACAGAAATCACGTGGACAACTTAGAAGCTTCATGTGCCAAGATGGGTTTGGGAGTTCCTTGAGTGAACTGAAGTGAGAAAGTTGTGGCTTAAACTATGCTTTAAATCTTTCCCCATTGCTCTGGCTCATATTTATAATATATTCAAGCATCTTAGAAAATGCAGACTCACAAAGCCACTCAGGCCTCTTGCACAGTGGTGGGAACCTGGCTGAGTGGAATACTTTGAAACACACTGCTTCTCGCAACCAGACTGGCTCTACACACACACACACACACACACACAGTCTACCGAGGCTCGTACCAGCAATCTTTGGGATGTGCTTCTCCATTCATGACCTCTGATCTTACTGTAAAGGACACACATAGCAGGAAGCCAGAGCTTGTCATCCAAGACACGACAGGTTCCAATGTCATGTTTGGGAAGGAGTTTCCCTGAGACTTTAGCAAAGAAGATAACATGTACCCAAGCTATTTTCTGTTATGATCGTGAGCTCTCTAGAGCTATAGGCAATGCCACCATCAGCTTTCAGTACCCACCATGCCTTCCCTACGTTTTTTAAAATCTTGGTCCCCTGATCTACCAGTGCCCAGCTGGAGAAAGGTATCCTCTTTTGTTCTGTGGGATCTTAGTCTTGCACAGTGTTCTTGTAAAGAGTTCTGTAATTAAATGCATCAAATGACCCTAAAGGATTTCCTCCTGCTCTTAAAGAGTAGAAACACATATTCATGTTCTGGACAAAGAGTTTAAGGGAACACCAAAGACTTTAAGATCCACACGCAGTGCTAAACAAAGACCCCTAATTCCTATGGCACTCAACATTCCACGCACACACCACAGGAAGTAATAAACTCCTAAGACATTTACCTAGAACAAAATTCCTGCCTCAGCCTTATTGCCTTTGTTGCCTAGTGAGGCAAAAGAGAGACGATGATTAATTCAAAATGTGCACTGGGCATCTGTACCTTGCAGCTTCTAACATCAGCAATCTTGTGGTTTAAAAGAAGGCCTGCCCACTCATTAGCACTATTATCACTTAAAACGTTTTTCTAAGTCTGTATCTTCACCGTGATTGTAAAATATATGTGGTGTGAAAGTCATAGCAGCGCTTCTAAATTGGAGCTAGTGTAAACCAACTGTTAGGATCTGAATAAAATAATGAGTTTCCAGTACAATGCTGCGTGGAGTTGAACTTCCGTATTTCTGTAATGATGATCTCCCTGTCAGTCTGTCATCTGTCACCTGCCTGTCTGTTAGGGTTACGGTTACGGTTAGGGTTAGGGTATGTTGTCACAGTATATGATAATTTTGTGTTGATTCACAATGAAGACTAAGGAACCTTTGTTTTACTACAATAGGATGTTTATTCTATTCAAGGCATTAACCAAATTACAATCATTTTTACATATAAGTAAGTTTAGAATGTAAAGATATACTACCAATGAAATCTATAGTAGCAAACTCTTCCTCTTCATGTCCTTTCTTCCACTCTAGCTTTTGATTTGGGTTATTTTCCTCCTGGCTTTTAACTTTGTTTCCACATACTTATACAAACACAATTTTCAGAATTAGGTACTAAATAACAGATAATAGATAATAAATATGTAATATACAGGTAAATGGTAGGAGGGGAGTGATAGGAAGGTAAAATATATAATATATAATATAGATGGTGGATACATAGTAAGTAACAGATCATATAAAGATGATAGATACCTAGAGATTAGGTAAATAAGAAATGATAGATATACAGAAATAGATAATGTTAGATACAGATAAGTAACAGGTGACTGATAATACATATACAGATATGTTATGATAGGCATATAGAGAAATATAGAGCAGATAAAGAGAATAATAATTGTCTTAGTTCATTCTGTGTTGCTAGAATAGAACAAGAAACATTGATATATAAAAAGTAGAAATTTAGTCCCACCTCTCTGGCAGCTGGAAGTCCCAGGTTATAGAGTTGGTGTTTGGGGTCCAGTGATAGCTGGATATGCTCTTATGGGGGAAATTGAGAGAGGTAAATGTCACATACTTTTCGAGGTCTCCTTTATAAAGCCCTTAATCCCACTATGAGGAAGGAGCCATCATGGCCAAACTGGGTTTCAAAGGCCCTGTCTCTAATACGCTGCCCTTGCCAATGTCAGAATTTCAAAGAGAACAGTCCCAAACCACTATCGTATTGTTCTCATGCTAATAGATAGTTTCTGCATTTCTCCTGTATCTGATCTAGCTTTTATTTTTTCATACACATTTCTAAAGCAGCGTGATGTAACCTCCAGCTGTGATTGTGGCTCTCTCTCATGAAAATTCCACAACAAGTTCATCCTTGGGATTGTTCTTGTCTTCATGGCACCAGATAGCTTTTATTAAGCATTCCTCTTTAACTCCTGCAGTAACTTATTGCTTAATACTTTCAGTATATATTATTCTGAATTATTTCAAATACCTTTGGTTCTAGGAATGGAACCACAGCCCTGAATATGCCCGAGCTCTGCCACTGAGCTACACTCCAGAGCCCTCCCTGTTAGAACAATTTAAGACTCCTTGATTTACTTACCCTGGCCTCGGGTGTTAACTGTGGGAGAGGCTGTGTGCTGTTCCCATGAGGAGCCTTCTGCTTCTCAGTATGACCAGTTCTTTCACAGTGTTGGTCAAATCTATCTTCCTGGGTGATTCTAACTGCTCCATCTAGTACTTGGAAGAGTGATTGTACTTCTAATTTTGACAGAATTGTCTTTCTCTTCATTTCCATCAGTTTTCTTTTTTAATGGTTTGCATTTCGACTATTTTGTGACTCATTTCCTTCTTCTCTTTCACCTTCTGCTCTGTTTTTTCCACTTCTTCTCTGGAATTCCAACATAGTGCTTTGACTGCAGTATAGCAATTTCTTCTGAGATGAAAACCCTCTATCTTGGAGGAAAGCCCATTAAGGTGCAGGGTGTTTCTTAAGGGAGATGAAACAGTCCATCCTGTAGGAAACTCTTTAAGACTTGGGAAGTAAAAACCGCAAAGGCTTGATGAAGTCCCTGAAACTGAGCAGATTTTTCTAGGCCCTTCCTTTTCCTAGCTTGCAGCAGCAACAATGACTGCTGGGATGTACTCCAGGTCAACTGAGTTGCTTGGAAAGGGGACAGACCACTTGCTGCCTGCAAGAGGCATGGACATTCTGAGTTATCTGGCAAACATAGTCCCCAGCACATTGAGCTCCTTGTAGGTTTTGCTTTGAGATCTAGATTTCCAGCTTTCATGGCAATCACCCTTGTTGTTGTTGTTGCTGATGTTGTTGTTCTAGCGTGAGTTATTCTTCACTGTATTAGGTTTCCTCTTCTGTGTTACATCAGATACAGGGATGAGTCTGTCAAAGCATTCGTCAGAATGCTACTATCTTCATTTTGAACCCTAGTCTCTCTGTTGGCTTTTTTCTCATAGCTATGAGTTCTCTGTTGGAATTTCCCAACTGATTATTCATTTGTTTTCCTTCTCCATCACAATCGTTAGCCTAGCAATTAGTGATTTCTAAAGTCCTGGTTTTATCATGGTTGTCCTATGACTCTTTTACCCCCTTGGCCTGTGTCTCTTATCTTTCCATACTGTGTCATTTTTGTTTTTTGCAGGAGAGTTGTATGTAAAGCCTATGCTAGGAAATAAGCACTCCTGCCTTCCCCTAGGTCTTTGCATGGTCTATTGAGGAATGGATATGGTTCTAAGTAAGATCTAGCCAAGTGTGAAGACAGACTTCTTCAAAGGGAGTAAGCCATCAGTTGCCTTAGTGCTAGGCATGGAGTAAGCCCCAATTACCTTAGCATGATCCATGTTTACCCTTCGGTGACTCTCAGGTTATGTCTCAAAAGGTAGGTAAGATATTCTCTTTTCTCTGTCAGTTGATGAAAGAGATACGTAGAGATTTTAAATGCAACTGGAATTTCAACATAAGGGAAAATCAGAAGCCAAGAGGATCGCACAGGCCTTTAATACATGCCATTCCTGAGTGGCATGCATGTGAGATTCCTACACAATCACTGTTTTATGCCTGAGAAGGGAGAAGGGCCTTGAGTAAATTGTGAATTGTGCTGGAATTCTTGCTTTCTGTGGCAAAGAGCTTCAACTGGATCTCAGGATAACGGGACTTCTCCTCTCCTGTCTTTTCCCCTTCTCTTAGAAGGCATATTTATTTGGTAAAGAACATTGATTTCAGCCACTCATATTATAACAAGTATTAATTTTTAAAAGTATACATTTAGTTATTTAAAAATATAACCCACTTAGTCCAATCAGAAAAATGCTTGCCAGTGACTGCAAGCAGAATTAAGTTAAAAATTTCAAATTCATTTTATCATCGCTTATGAACTCTACAGTTCTCATGCCATCTAATAAACAGAGACCTTCAAGTAATAGTCTCGCCTAGTCTCTAGCATATGTTGAGTTAACAGAAAAGCAAGAATTATGTTTTTAATTAGGAGGAGTCAAACTGCAAAGGACTATTAAGTCCAGCTTGTCTGTTGATGAAATTTAATCAAAAGTTTCCAACTGCACTGCATCTCACTGCAAATTTAGACCGAAATTCTCTGGAGAAAATATTTTTGTTGCAAGGTTCTAAATACCATTTGAGTTTGTTGTTGTTGTTATTGTTTATTCACTTAGAAAACCAATCCAGAAATAGATGACAATTCGTAATTATTCCTTAAGGTTTAAGAAGTCCATTTTCAGGCCCTGGACATGGCTCACTTTTGACTAGTTAAGACAGCTTCTAGTAGATTTAACTACTCCCCCTGCTCCGGTCTCTGTCTCCAAACAGACTAGTGCACATATTCTGTTTGCATATGAGGGCTGGTGACCTCCAAGCTCTTTGGCAAACCTCTAGGACATAAAGATGTAGAATCATCGTTTGGGGATCATCTCTCACGTCTCTTCCTTTTTAACCCATGTCTACTGTCGCAAGTTAGGCAGGAATTCTTGGGTGGCTCTGTTCCCTGCTGTGTGATCTTGAACTGCCTATTCTCTGTGTTCGTTCTATCCTTTGTAAAATGAACCTAAAAGTTTATCTTCATTAGATTGTGAGAACAACATACAAATCATTTAGGGCTTAGCATACAGTGTGGGCACACAAGATCAGTGGCGGCTTCTGCTACTGCTGCAAGGAAACCACTGTGGGTGACTATTAATGTCACTCAGGGTAAAGCCAGAACTGACTCCTTTATACCGGAAGAGAAATTTCAACTCCTGCCCGAGTACGTGTGACCCATATGGGATCCGTCTAGCCTTTTCTTCATCCTCATGGTATGTGCACATCCTCTCCCTTTGTCCTTCCTAATGCTTGATGGTTAGTGTATATCTTTTCATGTTGCCCTGGTCCAGACCTCTGTTCTGCCCTTCCGGATGCTGACCTGGACTGAGGATCACTTGGTATTACCCATCATTCATTTGCAGCGGCTAGAATATCCTTGGGACATTTCAACACTTCCGGAGCAAGCCTCACGACAGTGGTCCTCACAGTGACATGACAGCGCACTGTCCTTGAAGGTCTGCCCTCAGCTCTATGTCACTTAACGTGTGTTTTTGTTCAGTGTCCCTACTTCTGCTTTCTCTGCGTAACCTATGCATGTTTGGGGGGGGGTCATACCCTACATTTTCAACATACACTATACTCACTGTGTGTAGTTATCTGAAGCCTTGTGAGGTCAGCAAGCATGCTTTGTCTTCATGTGGATGTTCCTACAAGTAATACAAGGGCTATAACTCAGTCATGTGTGTTTTTATTGTGTGAATGCATCCTTTCCTTCCTTGAGGCTCTGACAGCAATGGAGCCTCTCCCCTGAACCCACGTTTGCATAGTAACTGGTGTCCAGTTCCCTTTCTGGAAAGAAAAGAGATATGTGCTTTCTCAGCTATACTTAAGTTGCTCCAGGTAATTAAGGCACAACACTTGCGCTCACCAGTTATTGGAACAGGCATTGCAAAATTATATAGCATCATTCAAATGATGCTTCCAAGGAGTCTAGAGAGGCATTTTCTCTGCATTCTATTTTAAAATGGAATTAATATCAGCAAAGCAGTTAACCTTCTATACTGCATCAATCAGTTCTGACAAGCACAGCCACCAGGGTCCAACAGAAACTTCATCATGGCACATCTTGCTCCATACTGTGCTTCTGTGGTACCCAGAGCATCTTGTAAGCAAAAGAGTCAGGCAGGCTGTTGCTATTACTTCTTCAGCACAGGAGAATGCATTAGTGCTTCTCAGTGCTTTCCGACTAGAAATCCTGGGATTCCCTCTACTACAGTTAAGTTCCTTAAAGTTCTGCTTTACATGCACAATTCTAATTCTGATGCTATAATTTTATTTCATGTTGCACAAACTTCTCTGAGAGATGACTGTGTGTGACAAATCCTGGAATCAAAGAAATGCGTAGGACACACCAACTCATGGACAGATTTTCATGAAGAAAAAATTATTCTTAGACCTAAAGGAGACACTGTGAGCAGCCTACAAAACCCTCTAATAAAGTTCGTATTGTCTGGTGCCCTACAGGAATTAAGCTTCTTCTGCCTATTAGAACTTGGATTTCTATACCGTGTGTGTGTGTGTGTGTGTGTGTGTGTGTGTGTGTGTGTGTGTGTGTGTGTGTGTGTTTCCATGTATGGGGCTATGGCTGTGCATACCAGTACATGTGTAGGTGGAGGCCAAAGGTTGACATCAATTTTTTTGCTGGCACTGTTCTCCCATGGGAGCTTCATGTCTTCCTTGTGACCTCACAGGCCACAGCAACTGTCCTCTATGTTTACCAGCTGCTCTTCATTTTTTCTTCCTTTACACAGGGTTACCAAGCCCTTCCCTTCCCACAGTTCTGCTCTCTTAGCCCATGAGTCCAGCTGCTCTTCCTCATCCTCCTAGAAACTGGTGAGGTAGACTTACCTTCTACGTTGGACCCCAGAGCTCAGTGCAGTATTTTGTGACATTTCATAGAAATACTGGCTTGTACTAGATGGACAGACTTACTATCCAACTGAAGTTCCCTTCAACCAACTTTGTGTGACAGGTAATATTCTCCAGAAATGAATACTTCCCATTTTAAAGACATTGAGTCTGGACATTACCACCCATGCACACTACCTCTTTTCCTCAATACATTTTGGTTACATGTGGGTCGTTATTTCATCTAAAATGTATAGGAACAGAATCAGCCTGTTTTATCTTTTAAGTCCTACATGAAGTCCTTTTATCTAGTAGTTTTCCAAAGTCGGCATTCTTTAAATCTAGATGTATTGCCAAAAAAAAAAGCTTATAAAATTAAAATATATTTTCTCCAAAAAAAAAAAATGTATGTATTTTAGGGAGATGGGTAATTTCCCTTTTCAACTTGTAAAATGTGAACAAAAGGTGTAGATACAATCAATGGTGTTTGCAATACTGGGTACATCATCAAGAATGAAAAATAACTTGTGCTGATTTTACATAAAGAAAATGGCTTTTATTTTCCTGACACAGCTATTTCTTGGGATAATAAAACAAAACAAACAAACAAACAAAAACCCTTGCTGTACTTTATTGTTAATCAGTTGTATGGTTTTTAAAAGGGGACAATAATTATTTATCAAAACCCCACTGTAAGCCTAGAATTGTGTTAGACAATCAAACTTTGCGAGTGATGAAGTGTACAGAGATCCCTGTCCCAGCAATACTCCAGGAGCTTTGCTTTAGTGACAACACTCTCTGGACTTAAGATCTTGGAAATGCTGGTCATAGTAAGGAGTGGAGTATACAGCTGGGAAGGTGTGGAGCTAAGGCTTCTCTGGATGAGAGTCTCCTGAGTGACAGAACTCGGAGGCAGGCCAACGGATATACTATGGAAGTGAGAAGCCAGTGTACCTTGCAAGTTCTTTGTGGCTACACAGGCTTTTTGTGCATATGTCCCTGGAGAATCACAGTGAAGGTAGGGATGAGGAGGGTGTGACCTTTGGTGGAGAGCAAGCTGCTGTGGAATGCTCTTGGAACCTCCTTTGTTCACTGATCACTCACCAGTCAGGACAGGGAAGAAAAGAAAGTTCCATTCATCTCCCTCCCCAGTTCAGACCTCCTTGTTACCTCTCAGCCTCTAACCAGAGGCAAGATACACCTGAGACTCAGGATAGAACCCAACGTGGCTGCCAAAAGAAAGGAAAAGTCAACAAAATGATTCCTAATGATATTCTTCTAGACTCATAATCCCGAGTATAGCCCAAATCATTATCAGAGAGGCTTCAACCATCAGTTGATGGGAGAAGATGCAGAGACCCACAAGCAAACATTAGATCTTGGGAACCTCCGAGAAGAGGTAGAGGAGGGATTACAGAATCCAAAGGGAGGGGTCAAGGTCATCACAAGAACAAGGCCCATAGGATCAATGAATCAGGTCTTTAGGGACCCACGAAGACTGAGGAGACAATAACAGAGCCTGCATGAGTCTGAGCTAGGTCCGCGGCATGTATGTCATGGTTGTGAAGCTTTGTATTCCTGTGTGAGGCCTAGCAGTGGGAATGGGTGTTGTCTCTGACTCTTTTGCCTGTTCTTGAAACCCTTTGCTCCTACTGGATTGCCTTGTCCAACCTTGATATGAGGGTTTCGGCCTGGCCTTGTTGTAACTTGTCATGCCATGTTAAGTTGACATCCCTGGGTGACCTGCTCTTTTCTGAAGGGAAGCACCAGAGAAGCAGTTCTGGGGAAGAGGAGAGAGGAGGGGAGGGATGAGGAACTTCTACTGGTATGTAATATATAAAAGAATGAAAAAATAAAATAAAAACTGAAAAGAAAAGAAGATTCCGCAGTACAACACTCTAAGAATCCAAACTCTGGGATTTTGGTATAACTTGCCATTCCTCTGGAAAAGCAAAACCGTTGAACATGGGGAAAATGGACAAACATAAAGAGAGCTATTCTGCCGTCCAGACACCCCAGATTTGCTTCTGACGTACGAAGTGTGACAGCATTCGTATAGGAGGAGTGGAAGATGGATGGGTGTGAACATGAGATAGACTTCTGCCTTCACTTTGGAAGGCCGTGGCTGTGTTTCCCTGGAGTAGTAAGACTTCTGAATCACGGTCTTATAGTTGCTTCAGAGGTAGGAAACGGATGCCTGTTGCGGAGATGTCTCTACCAGATTTGCTGACAGAGTCAGGAGTTACCGAAGACTAAATTTGCTGATGTTTTTTCTCAGATATGGCAACTTTATATAAAGATTAAGTGACTGAATCAGGTTTGATTATTTGGGGAAAAAAAACTCTTCAGGGGGAAGGCTCAAGATTACCAATCATACAAATATACTATTATATTTTTTATTGGTATTTGCTAGGCTTGTTTCTAATTCTTCATTTCATTTTTAAGATTAATAGAAGCAACACTGCCCCCCCCTTTCTCTTATAGAGAATGGATGCAGGACCTTGAACACCACAGACAAGTGCTCTGCCACCGAGCTCTGTCTGTCCCCAGCCCCTCAGTTTAGAGGCAAAATCTTGCTATATAATTCAGGCTGCCTTTAATCTTGCAGCCACCGCCTTAACGCTGGGATTGCAAGGGCATGCCCCACCCAGACTTAAGTATTATCCATGGTATTTATCAGCTCCAGTTACTCCATAATAGTAGAATGATGTAGTTACTGGCTTAAAAGTTTGGAGTGAGTTTGTTAATTTCCATGAATTTACAAGTAGTTCTACACGATTTTACATATTTAATTTTTATGTGTATGGATGCCTTGACTATGTGTAAGTATGTGTACCACGTGTATGCATGGGACCCACAGAAGCCATAAGAGAGCATTGTATATCCTCTGGAACTGGAGTTACAGATGGTTGTTAGCTGGCATGGAGGTGTTAAGGACCAAACCCAGGTACTCTGGAAGATCAACACATGCTCTTAATGACCGAGACATCTTTCTCATGCCCACAAGGTTGCTTGTGTGCTTTGTTTATGAAGATACAGATTGAAAACTGGCCATCAAGTACCTGGAAGAGGTTAGACATAGCAAAACAGCTTAGGTGAGAAGAGCCAAAGCCTGGGTGCATGTTTTTCATGTTTTTAAGGGGGATCATGAGGAGTGTTGTGTTCACCCAGTGCTCCAATTTTTATGCTCCAGATCTCCTGCTTTAGCTTCCTACCATGCATCTTCTTCCTTCACCAGTGCTGTCTATCATTCAGTGAGAAATAAAAATAAGAGAGCAGGGATCAGCCCAGGGCAGCAGGTCACTGACTCTGGTTTCAGGCCTTGTCTCCACTCTACCTTTTCTGAAGTCATAGAACCCTGAATAACGCTCCTGACACCTCCTTAACTAATTACTACGTTCTCATCTAGGAAATGAATAGGTCCGTGGCTGTATATTTGTCACAGTGACCGCTTTGAGAGTAGTGATGATGAAGCACTCGTGTTTGGATTTCTGATTTCTAGAATTGCACTCAGGGCCCAGTACCTTCACAATCTAAAATACAGTACAAGAACCTATAACCAAAAGGTGTTTTCAGTTATTATATGCTTTTTTAAGTGTGAACATGATTTAGTCAGATACTAGAATATCAATCTCTGCTTGTTTCCTGGTTCTATTTGCTTAAATACTTTTTAAAATTTTTCCATTTAAAGTGGTGTATATCCTTGAGGGTAAGGCGGTTTTCTTGTACACAGCAAAAGGATGGATTGGATCAAGGGAATAAGCAGCCAAGAATACATTCTCTATGACAATATTGTCTAGGGTCCTGGGGAAGTTATCTGTCCTCACTTTTGGAGCTGGCCTGTTACAGACACCTTGAATTTACACTGGGTTCTTCTGAGGTAAGCTGTTAAACCATTGCATCTGTGGCAAAAATAGACACATTACTTAGGGAAGTGTCTTTTTTTTTTTTTTATTGCTTTCTCTATGGAAAGGACAATGGCAAATGGAGGTGCACACATTTCCACACCATTCTGGGACTTCCCTCCATAAACAACACCACCTTTCTGCACCATGTTGCCATCAAACAAGCCTACTGTTGTAGGACCGAACACTTTAGTTCCAAGCTCTGTGTTGCCCCTTCCTTAATTAAAAACCCTTCCTTTTCTGAACTACTTTTCATCAATTTAGATTATTAAACGGACAGTGGAGGTTTTTAATTTCCTTAGTTGTGAAAGAATGAATGCTTTCAAGTTTTTTTTTTTTTTCAAATATCCATAGAGCATAGGGTAGTCATGATGAAACATGGCAAGAAATTAGTTTTGCTAAAGAGGATGAGACAAGGTAGATGATGAGTTCGAGGTGAGCTTAGGCTACACTCAGGTGAGTCTAGTATCTGCATATGTGTCTAATCACAGCTCTTGGTGGGCTGTGGCAGGAGGATCTTGAGTTCAAGACTAGCCTGGGATATGCAGCCGACCCTACCTACAATTAAAAAACAAAACAAAACAAAAAGAAACAGGTAAAGGCATGTCAGTAAAGTGCTGGATTCTGCTGCACTGGGTCCTGCCTTCTGGTGCGGGGCTTCTGTGCAAATGTTGGCAGCTTGTACCTTTGTTACATAATAGCGGTGTTCTATCCTACATTTTATTGTTCCATTTGTAACATAAAGCAGTACTGAGTGTACTCTGCAAGACTTTGAGAGGTTTGTTTTTAATTGCAGCTCGGCAGAGACTTAGCCGCATATTCATAACTGCTGGTGACACGGTGCCAAGCGCTGAAACAATTGCACCGTGAGATGCTCCGCGGGAAGCTTCAAGGGGACGATGAGAGTGCTGAAGCCGGGTTTTTATTTTAAGATCTTTGGCTGATAGCTATGAGAGCCACGTAAAGGAGCACTGCGCTGCTAATAAAAAGTTCCAGAAGAGGAGAAGTGAAGTGCACATCATTAGTTACAAAGCAAACACGTCTGGCATGGCAGAGCAGACAGTGACTAGAGCCATGCAGGTTTATACAGACGTTCCCACTGGGCTCATCTCTGTGCATGTCTACTTTCTGAGAGTTAAAGCACAGCAGTGCAAATTACATTGTTACATTACATAAGAAGAATAACGCTATCGTTCTTTCTAAAAATGTGTTGAGATGTTACTCAATTTGATTGGAAATTATGAGCAGAGAAGAGTTATTCACCCTCTTTTCACAAGAAAAGGAACAGTATAAGTAAATTCTGATGTCTCCTCCACTGAAGTCTAACAGCCAGAGGTACTCACCGGAGTCATCTCTGTCTCTCATCTTCCTGGAGTGTGACATGACAGTCTCCAGAAACAGGCTGCTCTACTCCGCCAGCCATGCTGCAGGATGAGTCAGCCTCTTATGAGGACAATTGGCTGGTGTCTCCTTTGTAACTGTCTAACAGTGTCTCAGAGAACAAGACAAATCACTTCATTTGAACAAGATTTCTTTTTCAACCGAATATACCCCTAGTATTAGTGACAGCATCTTTTGGCGAGCTAGGAAAGAGCCTGGAGGCTGCTCTTCAACAGAATGTTGGAATTCTTGCCTCCCGAAGGAGAATGTGCACACTTAGAACAATTTTAAATTAATTTTACTGAGGTATAAATGATGTGACATATGTATCACATATAATATGATATTTTCAAACAACACACACATATTCACACACTTTGTTGTAGGACCACACCTCAGGGAACAGTCTTCATAGCCAAAGACTTTTTTTTTATTTTTTTAGTTTCTTTGTAATTTCTCTCACTATGGAAGAGTGATATTTTCCATACAGCCTTACAACTCTGGTATTGATCTGTTTATATTTCAAACCCTATCTTATGTGGTATGATTGACAATCCAAATTGTAAATATGTAAGATAAACAAAATAATGTTTTAATATATAACAACTGTGAAATGTACTCTGTTGAGTGAATTAGCACATCTATCCTATTACATAGTTACCTTTTTGGGTATTAGATGCCAATATTTAATATAGAGTCTCTTAAGGAAATTTAACTACACAGCACACTGCTACTAAGTACAGCCAGCTTATTCTACATTGAACTACAAAATCCATTCACCGTTCAACTGTAACTGCCCTTCTTCAGCTACAGTTCTTCTTCCTGTTTCTACTCTAGCCCTAAGAGTTCATCTTTTGGAGATTCTACATATAAATGAGACCATGGAGTATTTCTCTTTCTGTGTCAAAATCCATGTTGCTTAAAAACAGAAAAGGTCCTCCATCTTCATGGTAGAGTGTCCTTCAGGGTTGGACCACATCTTCTACTTTCATAGGTCTGTGGATTAATATCAAATGTCTTCACTTTCCAGAGTAATATCTCACTATGGCTTTCATTTTCTTGATAAACAATATTAAACATGCGTTTGGACTTATTTGAAATACATAACACATATATTGTACATATGATATATATATATATATATATATATATATATATATATATATTAAATGTATGGCCCAATACTCTACAATTCACCCACTGAAAACAATTAAGTCAAGAGATTTTGTGCATTCATGAATATTTTCAAACCAAAGTGTCACAAACTTTATAACATTTGTATCACTTCAGATGAGAAACATAGCCTTTTGTATCATTCTTCATGTCTCCCCCAGCCCTAAGCAACCAGCAATTTACTTTCTATCTCAACACTTCTTCTCTGTACATATGAACAAAACCATGTAAACATGGTCACTTATGCCTGGATTGTTCCGCTGAGTAGGGTGTTTTTCACTTTGCAAACATCCCTGTATCAGAGCATGATCATTGTACATGACACAGGGTTTATAAGGACATTTTCACATCATATGCATGCATCATGTTCCCCTACCTAGCTCTACTTTTTAGCTCCTCTTTACTTCCTCTCCTGTTAGTCCTCTTTGTTCCCTAGCGAGGTTCAATTCTGCTTTCTATAACACATGCTGTTTATGTATGTCTACATAAAATCTAGCATGTACAAATGCAAGAAAACACATCATACTTCTTTTGAGTCTGACTTAATTTTCTTAATATTCTAATACACAGTTGCATTCATTTTCCTGCAAATGATATAACATTTTCCTTTAACATATATATTTGTGTGTGTGTGTGTGTGTGTGTGTGTGTGTGTGTATCCCAAAATCCCAATTTCTTCATCCACTCCTCTGATTATGGATACATAGGCTGTCTATAACTTAGTCATTGTAAAGGTAACTTATGAAGAAATGTTTCGATTGGGCTTGTAGTCCCACAAGAATAAGAATTCATTATGGCCAGGCAGCATGGCAGCGTGTGATAGGATCTGGATGCTGAGACCTCATATCTTGAACCACAACCACTGAGCAGTAACAACCTGGGATGTAAACAACTAGAGATGGTGTGAGTCTTTTAACTCAAAGCCCACCTCCGGTGACATACTTCCTCCAATAACATCATCTTTCCTAAGCCTCTCCAAACAGGACCATCAAATGGGGTTCAAGTATTCAAATCCATGAGCCTATGGGGTACATTTTCATTCAAACCATCACAACAATGCATTGTGTGTGCATGTGTGTTGAGAGAAATAGCTAGAAGACTGGATTTTGAGTATATTCCTCATAAAAATGGCACGTTTAGAGTGATGAATGTGCTAATTACTTTGAACTGACATTACATGATTGTTATACAAATGAATACAAAATAGTCTGCTCTAGCCTATCAGAAAAAAAATGACAGAAATAATGGAAATGGGATATGTATTCTTCTGATTTTTCTAGTAAACGTATGATTGCTTTATCTGCCTGACAAAGAATAATGTTGTGGTGAGCACCCTTGTGCAAGTGTCTCTGCAATGTGCTGACTTGGAGTTTCTCAGGCAGACACCAGGGAGTGGTGTAGAGATGTTGTATGGCCCACGTTCACTCTTTTGAAGAATCTCTATAATGCTTCCCATGGTGATTTGCATTTCTACCACGCGTATGTAAGGATTTCTTCAGATTCTCACCAACAGATGCTTTGGCTTTGGTTCTCTTAATGATGCCACCCTGACTGGGATAATGTGGAATCTCAACTTGGTGTCGGTTTCATTTCCCAGTGGCTAGTGATGGTGAACAGTTTCGCCTTTTGCACTTCGACTTTTGAAAGCTGTCTTGCTTCCCATTAGTGCATGTACTGACTGGGTTATTTCAGTTCTTCGCACTCCGTCTCTTGAGTTTGCCGTGTGTTCTACATATTAATTCTCTCTGTCAGATGTGTGGTTAGAAAAGATTTCCTTTTCTGTGGACTGTTTCTTCTTTCAATTATATCCTTTTATACAGAAGGTTTTTAATTTCAGGAAGTTTCATTTGTCAGTTACTGGTGTGACTCTTTTTTCTGGCTAATTCTTTTTGGGAAGTCTTTGCCTAAGCCTGTCTCTTTAAGTGTCCTCCTTACAGCTTCCATTTCAGACTTTCAGATCTTGCAGAAAGATCATCACTGCAGTTTGTACTAAGTGAGAAATGGGGATTTGCTTTCATTCTTCTACATGTGCATATCCAGTTTTCCCATCCCCCTATGGTGAGGATCTCCCCTGTCTGTTTTTGTTTCTGTGTTTGTTTAGTGGCAACCAAAATAATTTAATGGTTGGGGGGTCATCACAACATGAGGTTCTGTATTAAAGAGTCACAGCATTAGGAAGGTCAAGAACCACTGTCCTGAGTCCTACTTGGTGGCGGGTACTTGTAAAACCCTTATGGAAAGTGTAAAAAGCTGTGTGCAAGTCTTTGAGAGGCCAAAAGAGAGAGCAAAGGAGACTCATAGACCCTCAAAAAGCTAAGGCATGCTTCCTAGAAGACATGACACCTGTGTTGCATAATGGACCACATCAGGACCCTCCAGACAGAGATGGTGGTAGATACAGGCAGAGGAGACAGCTCCCTCTAATCCCTCTAAAGATGCATGGGTCCAAGTTGAGAGCCACTGGAAGCAATTGGAGGAGGGACTGTGCTGAAGACCTTCCAGACTTTGGAATGCATCCTCAGACAACAGGGAGTCTGTGGGAGCTTTAAGACAAGGTGTAAATAAATCAACACATGCTAATCAGAAATACATCTGGCCGAAATGTAGATGATTGATTCGGGGGTGGAGGTGGGGGAACTGTGAGGATAGAAACAGCTTTCTCCCTCTGCCTCCTTCCACAAAGCATACAGATCATCCCTAGTGGTATCACGATGTTCTGAGAAGCAGCCCCGATAAGCTCTGAAAGGGCCAGACTCCACATAAGAAGTGCCCTTTGATGCCCACACCCACAACATATGAAACCTTACACAAGATGACTGATGCTGCAGGGGCAGTTTTGTTCCAGTCACAGGCATTATGCATGCAGCATTGTTTTGTTTTTTGTGTGTCTGTCAAAATTTAAGCAACTGTCACTCTGGGTTATATATTCTAGTTTATTGACCTGAGTATCTGTTTTTATGCCAGCGCTCCGATGTTTTTGTTACTATGGCTCTGTAATAGAACTTGAATTTGGGTATGGTGGTACCTCTTGCAGTGTTTTTCTTTGGGATTGGTTATCTGAGGTCCTTTGTGGTTCCATGTGCATTTTATATGTGTGACTTTTCTATTTCTGTAAGGAATGTCATTGTAGTTTGGAGATGGATTGCACTGAATTTCTGGCTCACTTTTGTAGCGTAGCCATTTTCACATTAATTCTGCTGATCCATGAGCAAGGGAAGCTGTCTTATCTTCTAGTGCCTTCTTCAAATTCTGTTTTCAGCATTTAAATTATTTTTAATTATGAAATAACTCTTCACTAGAGTTATTTCCCAGTACTTTTGAGGCAGTTGTGGGTAGGATTATTGTCCTGATTTCTTCCTTAACATCTTTGATTCAGGGTGGCTGCTGGGGTTTGCGTATTGATTTTTTTTTTTAAGTTCTAATGGCAACATTAATGTATTTTATATATAGGCTATTTTACATATTTACACAAGGGAGATCATTTGCAAATAAGAATGCTTTTACTTCTTTCTTTTCTATTGTCTTTATTTTTTCCCTTGCCTTACTGCTCTAGTGAAGAGTCCAGGCATGACATTGAGTAAATAGACAAAGTGGACAACTTAACTTTGTCTAATTCTGAATTTTATGAATTTTTCCCAATGTAGTATAATGTTGGTTTCACATATATTGTATATAACCTTTATTATATAAATACAGTTTTTTTTTAATTCTTAGTTTCCTCTGGGTTTTTCATGAAAATATATTGATTTTTGCCATTTTTTTTTCTGCATCTGCTGAAGCGGCCATGTGATTTCTCTTCTACAGTCTATTTATATGATATATTAAATTTACTGATAAGAATAGGCTTATTGGTGTGATAAAAATGCCTCTGGATGCCTGGAATGAGGCCATATTTATATTCAGGTGAGTGGCTGCTTTTTTACTCTTGAATTTGGCTTAAAAGCATTATTGAGTACATTTGCATCAGGGATACTGATCCACAATTTTATCTTTTCTTGTTATGTCTTTATCTGGTTTGAGTATAGACCAGTGCATAAAAAATAGTTTTATAGCATTTCTTTCTCTCTTTGAATTAGGCTAACATTAGCTAATTTAAAGGTTTGTTCAAAGTCATCATCGACTCCTAGCTGGACCTGAGCTTTTTTTTTTTTTTTACAATGGGAGACTTTATTATTGCTTCAATACCATTACTTATTGTAGATATGTTTAAATTATTTATAGCATCTTCATCTGATTTTTGGCAAGTCGTATGTGTCTAGAAAGTACTTCCCTTCTTTTAAAAGTGTCAATCCACTGAAGTACAAATTTGAGGTTATGTCTTAATGATTATCTGAATTTCACAGTAATGTGTTGCAGTGTCTCCTTTTTCAATCCTAATTATATTGATCTGATCGGGTCCTCCCTAGCACATGGTTTGCTGTGTGTAGTCACAGCTGCATACCGACCATGCCATTTAACAAGGGCGGTGACCATGGGCTTTGTTTCTAAGGATGTCTGGAGAGGCAGTGACAATACTGAGCCAGATATAGGGATTGAAAATGCGATACTCTGGCTTTACGTGGTTATATATATATATATGTATATATATATATATACACACACACATATATATACACACACACATATATATACACACACACATATATATACATGTGTATATATATATATTATTTAAAATATATATTTATATATATATATTTATGTTGCATTCCTTTTCAAATAGCGTCACATGGATTAGAGTTTGGTTCTGATTTGACCTTGTGTTAGTCAATTTTATAGCACCATCGCAACAAAGAGATGCCAGCTTCAGAGCTTTCACCAGACGTGATCGGGGCCTGTGGGAGACACCATACCAAATCAGAAGCCCAAAACCATGTCGGAGAGCACTCTGCCATGGTAGAGAATGGGCTGCCATCACAGGAGCATGGGCTGGAGGAAGCTGTTCATCTCACAGTGAGAAGCATAAGAAAATGAATGAGCAACAGGAAGAGTGCCACGCCCTTTGTGATAACATGCTTACCAGTGACCTTTGCTCAGTGATGTAGACCTGGACTTATCAGTTTCCAATCACTGTGGTGATGCCCATTCCTAGAATAGAAAACTACTTTTGAAATGAACCGTTACGAGTGTTGTAAATGAGAGATGCAGAAGCTATTTGAGTTGCTCCTGCTTGTTGTGCTTCCTGATGTCTTTTGAGCCTAGGATTTTCATATGGATGCTATTTTAAGTGCTAGCCTGACATTGAGTAATCTACTTTAAGTTGAAATTTTTAAATGTAGTTTTCTTGCCATTGTAATCATTATTCAACTACTTTACTCGTAACTGTCATGAAATCATCTTTTGTTCAATTTACTAATGTGTTCATAATGCTATTATAAAGGCTTGTCCATTTATTGATAAGACCACATGTGCGAAGTTCAATAATGTATTACCGTGCTTCAATTTTTCTTACTGTCAGAGATTTAATTTGCGGTCAAAGCAGACTGATGCATATATAACTTCTGTTCACACGCTAAAGTCCTGGGATGGCATATTTGGTTACATCTCAAAATGCTAATCATATTTCCTTAGATGTGATGAAGTATGAAGTTAATTGGATAGAATTTGTGTCTTCAGGAATGAGATTAGAGTTTTTATAAGGAAAATACTGAAGAACTCCCTCATTCCTTCTACTGTAGAGAGTATGCAGCAGGAAGCTGCCAGCTCTTGGACTGGACAACAAACTCACAGGTGTCTTGACTCTAGGCTTCTTGTCCCCCAGAATTGTGAGATAAGTATTTGCCAGGTACCCATGCTCTGGGGTTTCCATCGCAGCAGGCCCAAGCTCAGATGATGATCATTATTGAACAAAAATTTGAAGTTAGTTGAGTAGGAGTTGATTTTTAAAAATGAGCATAATTAACCAGCCAGGTAGGGGCCCACTCCTGGCAGCCCAACATGCATTTAGCTGAGGAAGAATAATTGCCTGATCCCCATCTCACAAAATAATAAAGCAAAATGAAACAAGAGTAAATAAAGGGGATAAATGAAGAGATAATAGAAGGGTGGGAGGGAAGTAGGGAGGGAGGGAAAGAGGGAGGGTGGCAGGGAAGGATGGAGGGAGAGAAGGAGAAAGAGAGGAAGAAAGGAAGAAATGAGTTTGATAAAAAATGAGTTAAAATGAACCAGGAATGCTACAGAGCAGTCAGCATGTGCTGTTACCATTGAATGCAAAAAATTTTATTTTGGCAGGACCCTGCTCAGAGCCTCCTGAGGCCTGGGGCCTGTGTGCAGAGAGGCCCTTCCTCATGGACTGGCCTTCCCACAGTCCGCCAGCTTCCAGGTTCTCCTTCAGCCCACGGTAGAAGATAAGATTAATCCTGTTTCCAGCCTGCCTTCTTAGGCCCTATTTGGAGCCTCCTGAGGCCTGGGGCATGTTCGTGCTTTTCCAAACACTGGGTGAGGAAAGCCATCTGAATATTGGACCTGCTTGTACCCACTGGAAGAGAAACTTGGTCCCATGCCCACCAGGAGAGGGAGAGACCCAACCAGCATGCCCTGGAAGAAGGGATGGGTAGATGACAGTATAAGAACACAGTCAACAATAGAAAAATCAATATGTCACCCCCAGAGTCTAGGTACTCCATACCAGCAAGACCCAAACATCCCAACATAAATGAAGCAGAAGAGAATGACCCTAAAAACAACTTCATGAAGATGATGGAAACCCTAAAAGAGGAAATTTAAAAAATCCTTCAAAGAAATGGAAGGAAAAGCAAACCAAAAACATGCAAGAACTCAAAGAGTCCATTAAAGAAAGCAAGGAAAGCCAAGAAAAAAAAATAGTCAAACAGATGATGGAAACAGTTCAAACAGTCCATGACCTGAAAAGTAAAATAGAAACAATAAGGAAAACACAAACTGATGGAATGCTGAAAATAGAAAAGCTGAGTGAACAATCAGGAACTACAAATGCAAGCATAACCAACAGAATAAAAGAGATGGAAGACAACATCTCAGGCATTGAAGATACAGTAGATGCACTAGGAGAAATAGATTCATTGACCAAAGAAAAATCTTAAGTCCAACAAATACCTAACACAAAATATCCAGGAAATATGGGACATCATGAAAAGGCCAAACCTAAGAATAATAGGCATAGAAGAAGGCAAAGAAGCCCAGCTCAAAGGTACAGAAAAAATATTGAACAAAATGTTAGAAGAAAACTTTTCCAACCTAAAGAAAGACATGCCAATGAAAGTACAAGAAGCTTACAAAACACCAAATAGATTGGACCACAAAAAAGAAAAAAAAAATACTCTCGCCATATAATATTCAAACCACCAAATAAACAGAGTAAAGAATATTAAGAACAGCAAAGGAAAAATGTCAAGTAGCATATAAAGGCAAACCTATCAGAATTACAGCTAACTTCTCCATGGAAACTCTGTGGGCCAGAATATCCTGGATAGATATTCTACCAAAACTAAGAGACCACAGATGCCAACCCAGACTACTATACCCAGCAAAGCTTTCAATCACTGTAGATGGAGAAACCAAGATATTCCATGACAAAACCAGATTTAAACAATACTTACCAAGTAATCCAGCCCTACTGAAAGTTCTGGAAGGAAAACTCCAACCCAAGGAAGTCAAACTACACCCACAAAAACATAGACAAAAGATAATCTCACTTTACCAGCAGCCAAATGAAAAATGGGGGAAAATCCACACATACCAATAAAATTAAAACACACAAAAATTAACAATCAATGATAAATAATATCCCTCAATATAAATCGCATATAAAAAGACACAGGCTAACAGAATGGATACAAAGGCAGAATTCATCCTTCTCCTGCATACAAGAAACATACTCCAACCTCAAAGACAGACATTTCCTCAGAGTTAAGGGTTGGGAAAAGATTTTCTAGTCAAATGGACCCAAGAAACAAGTGCATGTAGCAATACTAATATCTAAAAAATTAGACTTTGAACTAAAATCAATCAAAAGATATGAAGAAGGTCATTTCTTATTCATCACAGGAAAAATCCATGAAGATGAAGTCTCAATTCTGAACATCTATACCCCAAATACAAAGGTATATACATTTGTAAAAGAAACATTATTAAAACTCAAATATGACATAAAACCCACACTTATACTGGGAGATTTCAACACCCCACTCTCAACACTAGACAGGTCCACCAGACAAAAACTTAACAAGGAAACAAAGGAACTAACAGAAGTTATTACCCAAGTGGGTTTAACAGACATTTATAGAACATTCCATCCATACACAAAAGAATATACCTTCTTCTCAGCTCCACATGGAACCTTCTCTAAAATCAGCAACATACTCAGCAATATAGTAAACCTCAATAGGTACAAAAAGAAATTGGAATAACCTCCTGTATCTTATCAGACCACCATGTTCTAAAGTTAGAATTCAACAGCAACATAAATTGCAGAAACCCTACAAACTCATGCAAATTGAGCAATGTGCAATTGCACCATTCCTGGGTCAAGGAAGAAATAAAGAAAGAAATTAATGAATTCCTAGAATTCAATGAGAATAAAGACACAATATACCCAAACGTATGGGACATACTGAAGGCAGTACTAAGTAAGAGGAAAGTTCATAGCACTAAGTGCCCACATGAAGAAACTGGAGAATAGTCACATTAGAGATTTAACAGCACAACTGAAAGCTCTAGAACAAAAAGAAACAAACTCACCCCAGAAGAGTATATGCCATGAAATAATCAAATTGAGGGCTGAAATCAATAAAGTAGAAACTAGGAAAACAATAAAAAGATCAATGTAACAAAGAATTGGTTCTTCAAGAAAATCACCAAGATAGATAAACCTTTATCCAAACAAACCAAAAAGCAGAGAGAGAACATGCAAATTAACAAGATCATAAATAAAAAGGGGGGCATAACAACAGACACTGAGGAAATCCAGAGAATCTTCAAGTCATACTTTGAAAACCTGTACTCCACAAAATTCGAAAATTTAAAGGAAATGGACAATTTTCTGGATAGATATAACTTACCAAAATTAAATCAAGAACAGATAAGAACTTTAAATAGATCTATAACCTCTAATGAAATAGAAGCAGTTATCAAATGTCTCCCAACTAAAACAAAGGATAAGGCCAGATGGTTTCAGTGCAGAATTCTACCAGAAATTTAAACAACAGCTAATATCAATACTCCTCAAAGGGTTCCACACAATAGAAGCAGAAGGGTCATTGCCCAAGTCTTTTTACCAGACCACAATTACCTTAGTAACCAAGCCACACAAAGACACAACTAAGAAAGATAACTACAGACCAATATCACTCATGAACATAAATACAGAAATACACAATTAAATTCTGGAAAATCATATCCAAGAACAAATCAGAGAAATCATCCACCATGATACCTTCATGAGGCCTTGGAGAGATCAGGGATAACAGAAACATACCTAAACATAATAAAAGCAATAGACAGCAAGCCAACAGCCAATATCAAACTAAATGTAGAGAATACTCAGGAATAAGACAAGGCTGCCCACTCTCTCCATATCTCTTCAATATTGTGCTTGAAGTTCTAACCAGAGCAATACGACAACAGAAGGAGATCAAGGGGATACAACCTGGAAAGAAAAAAGGCAAACTTTCACTATTTGCAAATGATAAGACAGTTTACATAAGTGACCAGGAAAACTCTAACAAGGAACTCCTACTGCTGATAAACACCTTCAGCAAACTAGCAGGATACATTAACTCAAAAAAAAAAAAAAATCAATATCCCTACTATATACAGACAATATATACTATATACAGACAAAAGGGGGGGCTGAGAAAGAAATCAGAGAAACATCACCTTTTACAATAGCCATAAAGAACATAAAATATCTTGGGATAACACTAACCAGACAAGTAAAAGACCTATATAATAAGAAGTTTGAGTCTTTAAAGAAAGAAAGAAAGAAAATACCAGAAAATGGAAAGATCTCCCATGCTCTTGGATAAATAGGATAGACAATAAAAATGGCAAACTTGCCAAAAGCAATCTACAGATTCAATGCAATCCCCATCAAAATCCCTGCACAATTCTTCACAGACCTTGAAAGAACAATACTCAACTTTCTATGGAAAAAAAAAAAAAAAAAAAAAGACCCAAGATAGCCAAAACAACCCTGTACAAGGAACTTCTGGAGGTATCACCATTCCTGACTTCAAGCTCTATTATATAGTTATAGTCCTGAAAACAGCTTGTTCTTGGGGCCAAAAGAGACCAGAAGAACAAAGGAATGATATTAACCCACACACCTATGAATACTTGATTTTTGACAAAGAAACTAAAACTATACAATGGAGAAAAGAAATCATCTTCAACAAATGGTGCTGGCATAACTGGATGCTGACTTGTAGTAGACTGCAGATAGATCCATATCTATTGTCATGCACAAAACTTAAGTACAATGGATCAGACCTCAGCATGAATCCAGCCACACTGGATTCTCTTAGAAGAAAAAGTGGGAGGTACCTTTGAATGAATTGGAGACTGCTTCCTGAATATAACACTAGTAGCATAGGCACTGAGATCAACAATTAATAACTGGGACCTCTGGAAATTGAAAAGCTTCTGTAAGGCAAAGGACACAGTCAACAAGACAAAATGGTAGCCCTCAGAATGGGAAAAGATATTCACTAACCCCACATCAGACAGAGGGATAATTTCCAAAATATACAAAGAACTCAAGAAGCTAGTTACCAAAACTCCAAATAATCCAATTAAACAGTGGGGTACAGAACTAAATAGAAGAATCTAAAATGTCTGAAAGACACTAAAGAAAGTGCTCAACATCCTTAGTCATCAGGAAAATGCAAATCAAAACAACTGTGATACCATCTTACTCATGTCAGAATGCCTAAAACCAGAAACACCAATGACAGCTTATGTTGGAGAGGATGTGGAGAAAGGGGTACACTCCTTCTCTGTTGGTGTCAGTACAAACTCATGCAGTCACTTTGGAAATCAGTATGGCAGTTCCTCAAGAAAATAGGAATCAGTCTACCACAAGGCAGTCATTCCACTCTTAAGCATATACCCAATGGATGTAGAATCATATAGCAAGGACATCATTTCAACCATGTTCATAGCATTGTTTGTAATAGCCAGAACCTGGAAGCAACCTAAATGACCCTCAAGTGAAGATTGGATGGAGAAAATGTGATACATTTACACAATGGAGTACTACTCAGTGGTGGAAAACAAACAAACAAACAAAAACAATGGGATCCTTAAATTCACAGGCAAATGGATGGAACTAGAATAAACGACCCTGAGTGAGGTAACCCAGTCACAAAAAGAAAAACACAGTATGTACTCACTGATATATGTTTTTTAGACATAAAGCAAATGATTACCAGCCTACAATCCACACCTCCAGAAAAGCTAGGAAACAAGAAGGACTCTAAGAGAGATATACATGCCCCCCTGGAGTAGGGGAAAGGGACAAGATCTCCCAAGCAAATTTGAAAAATGGGGGGAGGAAGAAGAAGTTAGGGGGAAGAGGAGGGAGATGTGCACATGATGGAACAGGAAAATTGAGTTAGGGAAAGACTAGAGGAGATACCATAATAGATGGAGCCATTATAGGTTTTAAGAGAAATCTGGCATTAGGAAAATGTCCAGAGACCTACAAAGATGATCCTAACTACTTCTAAGCAATAGTGGAGAGGCTACCTTAAATGCCCTTCCACAGTAATGACATTGATTACTACCTTATGTGTCATCCCAGAGCCTTCATCTAGTAGGTGATGGAAGCAAAAGCAAACATGCACAGCTACTCACTGACCTGAACTCCTGGAATCCAGTTGCAGAGAGGGAGGAGTGATGAGCAAAGGGGTCAAGACCAGGCCAAAGAAACCTACAGAAAATGCTGACTTGAACAAGGGAGAGCTCATAAACAAGGGGGACCCAGACTCCCTGAATATGGGTGCTTGTTAGGAGGACTGGGCAATCTATGGGGCCTCTGGCAGTGGATCAGTATCTATCCCTAGTATACGAATGGACATTGGGAGCCCATTCCCTCAGCCTAAACACATGCGGGAGGGCCTGGGCCTGGGCCCTGCTCCAAATGATATGACAACTCTGAAGATTCCCCATGGAAGGCCTCACTCTCCCTGGGGAGCAGAAAGGGGATGGGATGGGGGTTGGTGAGGGGAACAGGGAAGGACAGGAGGGTGTGGGAACTGGGATTGATATGTAAAAAAAAGATCGTTTCAAATTAAATTTAAAAATATATAAATGATAGCATAGGAAATACACTAAAATACAACATTAGAAGAAATCACTAGACATAAATGACTCATTTTTAGAAAGATTAATAGTGTTTCAAAAACTTAACTGCACACAGTGTCACAGAGCAGTCTTTGCCATAGCAAGCGTTGTTAGAAACTGGTACCTAGATGGTGAGTAGTAATAGCATGTAGATGGAAAGTGGTACCCAAATAATGAGTAGTAATGGCATGTAGATAGAAACTAGTACCTAGATAATGAGTAGTAATGGCATGTAGAGGCTTAGTAAGGTTGTGGACAGTTGAGAGACCACGTAGACAGATTCAGTGATTTTGTGAAAATACAGACTGATGGTGTAGATAGAGTCTGCGATAGTGTAAAGAGACCATGATATGTAACCCAGGACTGAACTCTTGAGCATTTTACTTCATCCTTCATGTATTGGAATTAGAAACATATGTCTCCAAGCCCACATCTCATTATTTCTTTATGGGAAACACATTTTTTAAAAATCCCCCTCTTAAGCTTTTAAAAATAAACTATAAATTAATTTTATCATTAGTTACTCTAGTTCACAATAAATTATTTACTGTGTACCAGAGTATCAATAAATTATTTATTGATTTATTTTTAAATCAGTCAATAAACAGGAATGATTCATCCTCTTCTCCTACTAAATTTTTTTATTAATAAATTATTTATTCATAATAATATTTGTCTCATAGAGAGCATCAATAAATTATTTATTGATTTATTTTAAATCAGTAAAAAAAAAAGAGGGGAAATGAACATTCATTCTGTTTTCCCATTAATTATTTTTTCCTATTAAAATGTATCCGAACAAAAGCAAGCAGTTGTCAAGGTCGATATTTCCCCATTATGTAATTATTTCCTAAAACAGACTGGTTAGTATCATCTACCAATTTGATGGGATTTAGAATTACCCTGCAGAAAGCCATCTGGCCCTGTGTATTAGTTACTTTTCTATTCCTGTGATAAAACACCAAAGCCAGGAAGCCAGGGCCAATTTACAGAAGCAAGAGTTTCTTGGGTCTTGTGGTTTCAGAAGAGTTAGAGCCCTTGGGAACCATTCTCATTCAAACCAACACACCTTGGCTCGGGGAATTCCTAGATTAGGTTGAGACAGGAAGACCCATACTAGATACAAGCGGCAAGAATCCATGGGGTTGAGTCCTGGACTGAACAGAAAACAGAAAGGGAGCTGAGCCTGGACATCCATGGTCTCTGCTCGCTTCCTGGCTTCAGATGCATTTGCCCTCCTGCTGCTTCCCGGGTGTTTGCCATGGTGAACTCTCTTCCCTACGTCTCTCAGACAAAATAAAACAGGAGCTGTTTTGTCCTGTTATCACACTGACAAGAAAAGAAACCAATAGATAATGAATAATTAGAAGATTACTAATTTCCAACCCAAGGTCATTAATGGCTGCTGGCATCGCAGTAAGGCAATCAGGTATTCTTGTGCACCTACTCTTACGAGAAATATTACCATTTATGTCAAAATCTCGACGTGAATGAACTCAGCTGTGCATTTGATTAACTCTATAGGCCTATCTACTGTTCACACAAAACAGAGGAAACGAAATAGCAAAATATAGACTATAAAAAAAACTCTATGAGACAAATGGCATGCAGTTTCCAATAATTATGTTGTAAAGTAAAACAGCAGAAGGATGTATGAACCAGGGTTATCTAAAAAAAAAAAATGGAACTATAGAATGAATGTATATATATATATATATGTGTGTGTATATTTATACATGTATATACTAATGTATATGAGATTTACAAGTGTGGCTTATAGGCCACACTTATTCCAATTATTCCAGCAATGGCTGTCTCCTGTTGGAAAGTTCAAGAAGGGTACATGAGTGTCATAGAATCTTCCTCCATGCTTATAAAGAGCTTCTGAGGCTAGATAAATACCAGGGATTTCCTGCACAGAGATCCTGATTGCTCATTTTGTGAAATTACTAAAGGAAAATCCTGGGTTGTGTTTGAGACCTAAAGACATTACTGGTACCATATTTTGTCTAGCATTTCCCTCACTGTGGCCCGAGTCTTTCCTTTTGGAATGGTAATTTGTATCCTGTGCCATCATACATTGGATGAATGTTATTTGTGTTTTGATTTAACAGATGGTTTCAATTAAGGGATTTCTTGGAGTCCCAGAAAACACTCTGAACTTGTAACATTTAGATAGTGTTGAGACTGAATGGATATGAGGACTGTTCATGCTGGACTAAATGTATTTTGGGTTGTGGTATGGCCATAGGCCTATGGGGGCCGGTATGGGAACCAGGTATTGCTCTGAAAGAAAAGGGGCCCAATAGGTTCATGCATTTGAATGACTGCTCCTCAGTTGGTGGAACTGTTTGGGAAGGATTGAGAGGCGTGGCCTTGTTAAAGGAGGTGTGGAACTGGGGGTGGGTTTTGAGGTTTCAAAAGTCTTATGCAATTCCCAGAGTGTTCTCTCTACCTTCTATTTGTGGATTAAAATGAAAGCTCTCAGACATCCCTGTAGCTCTATGCCTCTACTCTGCCATCACCGACTCTAACCCTCTGAAACCATAAGATCAATTAAATGCTTCCTTTTATAGGTTGCTTTGATCATGCTCTTTTATCACAGTAATAGAAAAGTAACCAAGACAACGTGAACCACACGGAAAAGGCTTGCAGTGCTAATTCCAATACCAATGCTGTGGAAATACACGATGACCATGGAAGACATTGCATGTGTTTCAGATGTTTAGCAAGGGGAGCAAAACACTGCATGTGTTTTGCATCGACAGTGTTTTAAATACCAAAGTCTACCCACATTTGTAGAATCCATAGAAACAGATGCTGTGTTGGATAACAAAGCCATTCTGCCATAGAGTTGTCTACTAAATACTCACGGGGAACACAAGTTGGAGTTTGCTACAAACCACAGTAGCAGTTTCACAGTCGAAGAGGGTGGAATGATGAAACAGAAAAGCCCAGAGTCAGGAGGAGCAGAATAGCAAAGGTTCAGGCAGAGCAAGGCAGAGCAGAGCTGCTAGGGTGGGCCACCGCACTGTGCCTCCTGCTTGCAAGTGTTTAGCAATCTCCTTCAGAGCATAGCACTTGCCATTTCCTCCCTCATCAATGTGTCCACTGCATGCTGAGAAGCACTGAACACTCTTAAGTCTTGCCTTTAGAGAAGAGATGTATCATACCTTGAAGTCGATTTCCCTGTTTTCTCCATCTTCATGGAGCTGAGAATAAGGATAGCATTTCTATCTCAGCATTTCTATCTCAGCAAGTAACATTTTCACACTAAAGAAAAAATGCAGTCTGATCTGGCAAGCGGTAACTCTTCCACCCCCTTGCTTATAAATGCACAGGAACTACTTAGGAGTGAATTGACATCATGGGAGCTAGTAAGAATGAATGTTGGAGAAGATAATTAAAACAGCCTTCTGGACCTTTATACACATAACAAGAAAGAGAACAAGCAATCCCTGGCTCTTGCTTCCATATTAGCGATGGGAACCCTTGCAATGATTCATTCTATGTGCGGATTCTTCTTCCCAGAAAGGTCCTTAAGCAAAACCTCACTGAGCTACCGGCTGTGTCCGAATCAGAGTGCATTCAGCTGCTCCACTAACGTCCATTCCTCACCCCGGGCAGAAACAGTGTTTCCTAGAACTAGAAAAGACCCACTTGTGTGGATTAAGGATTGGCCAAGGCCAGCAGCTCTTCAGGAGCCTTTGATGAAATGAAGACATAGGACTGACGAGCTGTGCTTGGTTTCCATGAGTTCACCCCAGCTTTGAAGCAGAGAAGGATGATCCCGAGCTAGCTTGCAACTCTCAGGCCAGCACCCCTCATCCTGGTTGGGGATGAAAACTCAAGGTGCTGAAACAACAAACTACTGAGTGTGTGGATTAAATATCAAATTTTTATTATTTGTGGTTTAGGATATATAGCAAAATTGGCTATGTGTTGTGTATGGTCCTATGAGTTTAAACCCATGCATAATTTCAAGCAACCAGCTCTATAACCAAGATGTAGGCCAACCAGTACATTCTCTCTTGCTTTGGTTTGCTGTCTTTCGCAGCTCCACACAACCACTGATCTATCTGAAATATTTCTTTTCAGGTTGTCTTTCACAAGATGAGATAAGACTGCCTGGCTGTCCATCCCTTTCTGTCCTCAGACACCTTTGCCATGTCTATAAAAGAACCCATGTTTGAGGCCTAAATTCCAGTACTGTTAAATTAGGGTTAACTTTTACACCAAGGAGGAGGTGGCAGTTTCCGGAGACCCTGTACCATGCCATCCAAAACGAGACACGGCTTTGTTGGGTATTGAAGAAGGACCGGAAGAAAGGATGGAGCGCCTTGGTGACTGCTGAGTAAACGGCATCTCAGCAATCTTAAAGAGAAACAGGTGAATTAGCCTCAGCGTGGCTTATCATGTTCCTTCACCTCCACAGACACCTTGAGCCAATTGCCCTGTCTTCAGAGATGAGCTAGCTAGCTATCTGGCCTAATTAGGGTTTCCATTGTTGTGATGAGACATCATAACCGAAAGTGAGTTGGGGAGGGAAGGCTGTATTTCACTTACACTCACATACTACAGTACATCAGTTGTGCGGGAACTCAAGCAACCTGGAGGCAGGATCTGATGCAGAGGCCATGGAAGAGTGCTGCCTACAGGCTTGCTTCCTGCTCAGTCTCCTTTTGTATAGAACCCAGGATCACCAGCCAAGAGATGGTACCATCCACAGGAAGCTAGTTCCTCCCCCATCAATCAGTAATTAAGAAAATATCCTACAGGCTTGCCTGATCTCAGGGAGACATTTTTCTCAGTCAGGGTTCCCTCCTCTCATTATAGCTCTAGCCTGTGTCAAATTAACATAAAATTAGCCAGCACACAAGCCTATTCTCCCCAAGAGAATGCCAAAGGGGAGTCTGCCTTTTGTATTTTAGAAGAGCATTTATCTGTTTATTTTACATTTATTCAGTGTGTGCATGTGAATGTCAGAGGAAAATCTGTAGGAGTCATTTCTACCCTTGCACACTCATGGATCAAACTCAAGTCATCATGAGTCTCTCTCCATAACTGAGAAGTTCTCTTTAAAGGACAGTGTGCCTCCCTGGGGGCGGGAAGCAGGGGATGAAATCCTGAGCATAGGAAAATGAAATCCTTTCAATCTGCCAGTCTGACAGTTGTATCTTGCAGGATAATCAACAGTGAGTTTTCGGAAAGGATGCTTTTTCACTGCAGCAAGGATGACAAACAGTGGGCATGCCGCAAAACGTTCGCTCCTGCACCTGCAAAGCACAGCCGCTCGCAAGAGCATTACTCTTTGGCATCTGAAACAGGTCTAATCTGCTCAGAGACAGCCAAGACACCGCAGTAATTTATGTGTTCTGCTACCTTCCGTTTTAAATAGGTCCTGCAAGAGCTTGATGGAATATCTGTGCACATTAGCTGTTTGTCACTGGCCTGGGAAGGTTGTTTTCCTGGTTTTAACCCAATCAGCAGATCCCACAGATCAACACTGGATTTGTAATTAAAGGGGAGGGGCTGATTGAGTAACATTTTAGCTGAGGGATTGTGTGGCAGATTTCTCTTTCCCTGCTATCAGAGTTAGGCATAAACTGTACCACCTAGAAGTAGGAATTTCAGCACCCTTCTACAAGCATCAACTGGCAGTATTATCTCCTTCTGATTTGCTGGGTGTGCTCCATGTCATATACAAAGATGCCGACAATGACACTTTGGGGCAGCTTTCCTTGTGTGTTAGAATGCAGAACAAACTCAGGAGTATTTTGCTTTTGTCTTCTTATATTACCTGACGCATGAGAATTTTTTTTTTCTTAAACTCATCCCCACTTGCACTCATGGTCAAGGTTGCCCTTATTCTGTTTTGGTTCCCAAATGTCTTGGAAGAGGGCGGTATTTTCACAATGGGTGTTGAGAACTGAATACGTGAAAATGAAGGGACTATACAAAAACAGAGACAACAGCAAAGACCATCAAGCCAGCCACCAAGCCTATCCCCCTGCCATGCATTCCTTGTGGGGTGGGGAAGGGCAGCATTCACAGGAGGAACCAGTTTTAAAGAAATGAAATCTCTGTGGATCATTTCAAAACCACAAACACAAGCACAGAAAGTGGACTTTGGACTGGCTGTTTTGAGAGTCTCTTGTGAGCATAGACATTCTGCCCCCCCAAAATCACAGCTCTCCAGGTCCCCCCAACATCACAGCTCTCCAGGTCCCCCCAACATCACAGCTCTCCAGGTCCCCCCAACATCACAGCTCTCCAGGTCCCCCCAACATCACAGCTCTCCAGGTCCCCCCAACATCACAGCTCTCCAGGTCCCCCAAACATCACAGCTCTCCTGATCCCCCAAACATCACAGCTCTCCTGGTCCCCCAAACAAGCATCACAGCTCTCCAGGCCCCATCTTTTCCTGAGCCTGATCATGGTTATTTGACTTCGAAAAGCTACACATAAGAAAGACTCAGTATCAGGTGACTCTAGACTACAAGGAGCACCGCAAGCTTTAAACTGGTGGCTTGTGTGTGAATGATTGGAATTTCTACTGCTTGCTTTCACAGCCAAGCCTGGGGTGCCAAGTTCATATCTCCTGAAGCACCGTGGAAGCCAACTGCTTTGTTTGCTACCAGGCTTTCCTGGTCTCTGCAAGATGCAATAGATTGAGGGCTCCCACGCTGTCTCCAAGCCTGGGCACTCCAGCTGCTGGAGAGGTCCCTTAGCCATCCATAGCTTGGTAAGCTTCTTTCTCAGATTTACTTGGGATTCCAACTCCTGCAACTGCCCAGGCCTTCAGAGGTGAATACACCATGTGGCTACCCTGGGTGAACTGCACAGAGCTCCTGGCATCAACCCTCCCTCTCCCCACAAGTACTGCATGTCCCCAACTACGTACACCAGACAGACCTTCATTGTCTTTTTAGGATCTGGTGATGTGATTGATTGTAAGAGGCCAGGAGTCTTTGGGAACTCAAATAGGGATCCCTGTTTGGTCCAGCCATCTTTCCTTGACATCATCAAAGAACTGTAAAGAGACAGGATACTGTGTCTCACAGGCTTAGAAGAGCTGTGCTGTCGTTTTCCCCACAGACTGACTCCACACCGTGTGTTCCTTGGATAAGGCTTGCTTCCTGTACCTCAGTATCCCTCTGAGTATCATCCCTGGCATATTTATCAGTTCCGTGCCTCAAACAAAGGCTACATCTGTTGCAATGCTGGCAGGGACACAAGAGTGAATGAGGGGCAGCTTTGACCCTTTAGGTGCTTGTGTGCTAGAGGAGAAGTGGTAGGACATGTAATTAGCAACGACAGCTGTAGACTCAAAAACATGGCTTCATTCCTTATGCAGCACATCTCTTCAGTTCTCACCTGTTAACCCTGGGCCTGCACATCTATCTGGTCATAGCATACACATAATGGTTGTTGGGGTCGGATCTAGGGAAGTGGTTCTCAACCCGTGGGTCATGACCCCCTTGGGGTCATATGTCAGGTGTTTTACGTGACAATTCATGACAGTAGCAAAGTTACATTCAGGAAACAGCAAAGGAATAATTGTATGGTTGTGGTTCGCTACACCATGAGGGTTGGTTGCACCATTAGGAAGGTTGAGCATTGGGAGGGTCATCCTCCTACTGTGTCCCTCATAAGAGAGATGACGAAGGCCAGGCCCCTCAAATCTCTCTCGGCCTCCATCGAGAATGCTCTTGTAGGCTCATTATAGGTAAAAATGAGCCAGTGAGAGGGAAGGACCCAAAGAACGGTAATGTCAGCCCTTCAGCCGACCTCTTCCTGGCGATCAAATTTAATGTTTTAACTGGTACAAAACAGGTTTTTAAACAAACAAATTTAAGTTCCCCGGGAAATTTTGTAAGTGAATAGAAGATCCGCGTCTTGACAAAAAGCAGTGCTATTCTTTGCCATTGAAGCTGCCCTGTGTTTTCATGTCCCCTCCCCCACCCACATCACATGCGGACGGGCTCACCCTAAGGTCTCCTTCTTGGGGAGAGATAAGCAACAAGATGAAGGCTTCTCTATGCTCCTAGCTCTAAGCAGAGGCTTCTATTTCATACAATGTGGAGCTGACTTCCAATACCTCATCAGGGCCCTCCCTGACCCCACTCCTGGGGTGAGGGTGTGGTGTATGTATGTCAGCACAGTGGATCCCAGGGGATGGCTCCCTCTCCTGTTACACATGCAGGTTCTATCCATACAAGGCAAGTCAAGAAGCCAGGAACTAGCCATTTTGCCAAAGAGTTTTAGTTGAGAAACATAAGGTAGCAATCGCACCCATAGACCCAGGGCAGAGGCTTTTCCCGAGTTTCAAAGTAGGCCATCAGGACTACCTTATATTGCCATCCTAGAGCCTTCATCTAATAGTGGATGGAAGCAGAAGCAGACACCCACAGATAAACACTGAGCCAAACGTCTGGAATCCAGTTGCAGACAGGGAGGAGTGATGAGCAAAGGGGTTAAGACCAGGCTGAAGAAACCCATAGAAACTGCTGACCTGAACAAGGGGGAGCTCATGGACTCCAGTCTGATAGCTGGGAAACCAGCATAGGACTGACCCAGACTCCCTGAATGTGGTGTTAGTTAGGAGGACTGGGCAGACAATGGGGCCTCTGATAGTAGACCAGTATTTATCCCTAGTATACAAATGGATTTTGGGAGCCCATTCCACATAGAGGGATACTCCCTCAGCCTAGACACATGGGGGGAGGGCCTGGGCCCTGCTCCAAATGATATGACAGACTTTGAAGACTCCCCATGGAAGGCCTCTGCCTGGGGCGTGCAGAAAGGGGATGGGATGGGTGTTGGTGGGGGAACAGGGGAGGATGGGAGGGTGTGGAAACTGGGATTGACATGTAAAACATGCTTGTTTCAAATTTAAATAAAAAAATTATATATGTGTATGTGTGTGTGTGTGTGTGTGTGTGTGTGTGTGTGTGTGTGTATGATGGTAGGTCATCAAGTGAGCTCTTCAAACGATCACCTGAAGAGACAGAATTTACCTGCAACAGAGCTGGGTAAGTTCACATCTGAATGAGCACACTATGGAATGGTACAGACCTATGACAAATAGCCCAGGGAGGTGATGGCCTAACTTACTGACAGCAACCAGTAAGGCCAAAGGGCCTGGGTGACTTTAGCAGAAGCCAGAGCCATGTCCTAGAGAGCTGTCTTGGGAACATACTTGTCACTGAAGGTCTGGAGGGCTGTGCCCATGTGCCAGGCTAGATATACTCAGGTGCAACCACCCCTCTTGCCACAGAGAGGCCTGAGGGCAGAGTGGATGAAGGCTGGTCACGCAGAACAAGATAATAAGATACAGCGAGGTTAGGAAAGACCTGGGGAAGCTCAAACAATAAACCACCAAACAAAATGACAGTTTTCAAAGATACATCTGCTCAGATGCCCGACACTGTGCACTCTCAGCAAGAAGCGGAGCTTTACCCTCTGTACTTCTAGCTCTAAGGGAAAAATGTTGGTAACACAGTGAGTTCCTGGAACAAGGACGGAAATCCTAGGCCACACATATGCTATGGCAAAGGGTGAATGATGGGAGATGTCATTCTGTATATGTTTCTCATACTGGTTAATAATAAAGCACTGTTGGCCCATAGGAAAGGAAGATAGGAGGGACTAGGAGACAAGGAAGGAAATAGGAAGTAGTAAGGAGGAGTCAAGATGGAGAGTCTGGAGAGAGCTGGACGCCAGCCGCCTCCCCGGTAAGAGAAGGCCATGTGAAGATACATAGAAATGGGTTAATAATTAAAGGCAGAGCTAGCCGATAAGTAACAAGTAACCGGGCCAACAGCATAATATCGAATACAGAATCTCTGTGTGTTATTTGGGGCTGGCGCGGCGGCGGGACAAGACCAGGCGGCGGCAGGCGGGAAAACACTACATGTTACAGATGGCGCCCACGTGGCTAGTAAGAACTTACACTTAAAATTTAACAAAAGCTTAAGAAAGGGTTTTACAAACAAAAGAACAGAGACAAGCAAGGTTTCTTGGTAACACCATTTTTCTCGGTTGGACTCTGACTTGCTAGAGACAAGCAGATATTCGCGCGGCTCCTTTAAGGGAAGGTTCCTGACTCAGCATAAGTGGCAAAAACCGCACAGCTTTTAAATAACTCTGCTAACAATTTATTGTTGTGTATGAGAGATGGCAATGGCAGTGACCACATCTCCAAGCCGGCATAATGCTTTCTGGGTGGCAGCGCAGACCAAGGCGGTGAGCACAGCTTTCCGTGCTGGCGGGTAAAAGTACCCGCCACCATCTTTGGTAAACCGTGGCTGACACAGCTATGACTTTCATTTTAGCAATGTTGTTGTTTACCAGATAAAAGACTTGTGGCCAGACAAAGATAAAGATTTACAGTAAAGACAGATTCATATTAAGAAAAACCTCTAAAGGTTTACAGTGTGTTTTAAAAAAATACATAGGCTTGGGAGACAAAAATAAAATGGTTTTAAAGAGACAAAGAGGAACTGGGTGTTGTAGCACATGCCTTTAATCCCAGCATTCAGGAGACAGAGGCAAGCAGATCTCTGTGATTTGCAAAGTAAACCTGGTATGCAGAGTAAATTCCAGGACAGATAAGAGTTACACAGTGAAACCCTATGTCAAAAAAAATAAAATAAAAATAAAATTAAATTAAATTAAAAGAAACAGAGTAATAATAAAGCCACATAAAGATGAAAAGCTCAGAGAGAATCTGGTTACTGTATGGAATTATATTGTCTTTATATCATTTGACTGCTGAGGAAACAACAACTGTTGAAGGAAATACTGCTGGATTAATTCAATTTATATATTTTAAAAATGCTTTGACTCAAACATTTAAGTTCAAGGACAAGTTACTGGGGAAAAGGATTTCTATTTTTGTTTCCACAGAAAATGAAAAGCTGTGGATTCCTTCCAGACTAATGTGGTTTGATCAAGCCAGGCCCCCTGAAACAGAGTCGCTGGTGATCCAACATTCAAAACAGCTTGGACAAAGCAGCCTCGAAGACTACAGCCAAGATTTCTGCAACTTCTTAGGAACCCCATGACAGCGCCCCCTATCAGCAGGAAGTACTTTGGAAAGAACGACGCCCAAATTCCCAAATATTGTTTATAAATGTTTGTTTTCATTTAAATGGATTTGGTTATAAATGGTTAATGATCACAACCAATATCTTTTTAAAGGTTAAAAGGGAATTATGGTATAGATATGAATACTTTGTTTTGGAATGGATTTTCATTTATTGATACAATTTAAGGTCAATTTTGTGATGTGTATCTTCTCCTTTTGTTTAGGTATTGTGTTTATATAGCTCATTTAGAAATGTAATGTATAATGTAGTACAGATAATAGATTATTATCTATGATAGTCAAAGTTTAGAGTTAAATTAGTTAGGTTTTTCAAGATACACAGAGATATATTTGAGATAGATATTCTTCAAATCTTTCAAAGACCTACAGAATATGGCATTTAAAATGGTTTAGGGTTTTTCTTGACAATGAGACATAATTGTTCCTGGCAACACCACCTGCGTCAGAAAGGAAGATGAAGATGGACATTGAAGAAACTCATTATGGAGTTTACTTCCAATATGGCAAGACTAGCCATTTGGACAAGATACTGCTCTTGTCTGGACTGTTTGACTTTATGCTGTATAAACTGGACATGCAGGACCCACAGGAAAGTGACTCCTGATTCAAGATGGACATTGCTACAGAGATCCTGCTTCATGGAAGAGTCTTCGAGACAGTATGCAGGACACGGAGAAAAGTGACTGACAAACTGCCAATAAAGAAGACAGTTTAAAGTTTTCTGCTTTACTGGAGAGTCTGTCAGACACACTATGGCCTATGGGCTGAAGATGGAAGATTACAGAAGAACTTCGGGTGACTGAAAAGGCAAGATGTCTCTGTCATTTCTAGAGCTTATATATTATCCTTCTGTGGTCTTTGAAGGAGTTGAGGACAGATAGTTATAGTTTTCCTTAGTATTAAAGATAAGTTACTTTAGACTCACAAAGATGGAATAGATGATGGAATAGTTTCTTAAATCTTGCTAAATGTTAATGGACTAAATATTGTTAACTGTGATTCTTATTTGATAACTGTTGTGTTATATATTTTGCTATGCTAAGGTTAAAACCCTTCTTTTTATTTAGACAGAAAAGAGGAGATGATGGGAGATGTCATTCTGTATATGTTTCTCATACTGGTTAATAATAAAGCACTGTTGGCCCATAGGAAAGGAAGATAGGAGGGACTAGGAGACAAGGAAGGAAATAGGAAGTAGTAAGGAGGAGTCAAGATGGAGAGTCTGGAGAGAGCTGGACGCCAGCCGCCTCCCCGGTAAGAGAAGGCCATGTGAAGATACATAGAAATGGGTTAATAATTAAAGGCAGAGCTAGCCGATAAGTAACAAGTAACCGGGCCAACAGTATTGTATCAAATACAGAGTCTCTGTGTGTTGTTTGGGGCTGGCGGCGTGGCAGTGGGACCAGACAGGCGGCGGCAGGCAGAAAAACCTGTACTCCTTACAGGTGAAGATTATGTGACCAAAATATATTCATTCTTCTTATACAGAAAGAAAAATGATTCTAAACACTATTCCAAAAAAAAAAAAAAAAAAAAAAAAAAAAAAAAAATTTTTTTATTGTACCCCCCACCCCCTAAACAAAAAAAAAAAAAAGTATTATAAAAAAAATATTAGTTTTGTAAAGGAAAAAAAAAAAAAAAAAAAAAACACAAAAGACATAAAAAAAAAATAAAAAAATAAAATAAAAAATATAAATAAAAAAAAAAAATATGATACGTGCAGCTAAACAGAAAATGTTGGCTCCCATAAAAAGATAAATTTCAGCTTGGCAGGCTTGCTCTCTCTCTCCCTTCCTCCCTTCCTTTCTTCTTTCTTTTTCTCTTTCCCTCCTACCCTCCCTCTCTCCATTTATTTCTTTCCTTTTTCTGCAACTAGAGATTAGCAATATGGAAACACATTATTTTAAGAGAGTGAGGTAAAGCAGTGTCAAAACTTAAGTGAAAGAACGACAAAGAAGAATACAGCTGACAGGACAGCTGGGAGATGTTAGGGTGGGTAAACAGCAATCGCATACTTTCAACACGCTGCAAACAAATCAAGAGGTAAGAACAGAGCCTCAGACGTGTGGCAGACCAGGACCCAAGGGCAGCCCAAGAAGTTTATGTGAGAAAAAAATAAATAAATAAATAAAGAACAGGGAGCAAATACATAATGTCTAAAATGTTGTGAAATTTGATTTAAGGGTGAGTTAACACATGGGAAGGCTGAAATGACTCCAAGATGTTTACTTTAAACATCAAGGAGTCCTGATTTAGATGCATCAAAGCAAAAATGTTGGAAGTCAAGGATGAAAGGAAAGTGTTTGAAGCGGCAGTACTCAAGACCGAGGCAGCGAGGTCACGGCTTTGCTAAAAGATTCAGCCCGTGATTCTGCAGGTGTGCAGGAACTACACTAAGGTTAGTATTTGAATCTTCACAGGCACCCTGGAAGACACTCAAAGTGGTGAAGGAAACAATGGCTATTGTATCAGTTACTCTTATATTCCTGTGATAAAACAACTTGACCGTATATGGATTTTAGACATAGAGAAAAGGATCACCAGCCTACAATTCACATCACCAGAAAAGCTAGGAAACAGGGAGGACCCTAAGAGAGACCCTAAGAAGCACGCTGTAAGAAACAAAAAGCAAAATGCGAGTTACATAACAGAAAACTAGCACTTTGGATTCCCTTTAAGAGAAAAACCTTTAAAATACTGGTAATGTGCTCTAAGAACGAAAAGAGAGAGAAAACGCAGCACCAAAACTAGAGTAGTTAGAGGGGGTTGTGCATTTAAAACACAATAAACCTTAAAACTAGGGGGCAGCAGCCAAATTAAACTGAAGGTGCTGAATTCAATAATTTCTTAGAAAGTTTATAGATATCAATGTCGAATTATTTGTTACTTTACTTTTTCCCATTTTCTGCTAGTATACTGAAACACCACAGTAATTAAAAATTAGGTTTACCAAAATAAAGATTTTATTTTTATTTTCAGTCTTTGTGAGTCAGTAACCTTCAATGTGTTTTGTGCATCTCCCAGTATACTTTGTGTGTGTTTGTAACTCTGTATGCACATACGTGTGCAAATGAACCTGTATGTACATGTAGCCTGGGAACAACTCCTGGTAGGTATCATGCCTCAGTAGATGTCCACCAGGTTTTCTGAGGCAGGGTCTCCCTGATCAGGATGTCACTGACTACTTAGGATAGATGGCCAGTGATCACCAGGGATCTGCCTACCTCTGTCTCCTCAAGCACACTCCTCTGCTCCAAGCTTTTGTGATGTATGCTCTGGGAATCAAACTCAGGTCCTCATGCTTGGGCAATAAACACCATCCCTCCTCAGTGCTGAAAGCACTCTGAAGTTCCATTCTATTCCGGGAATTCTGTTTGTTTAAAACCTGCAGTGGGGAGTGAGTAGAACAAGTGTTACTGTTGGCCATTCAAGCCTTGTAGTGCACCAAGCCTTAGGGAGGGGTGGCTTCTTTTCCTCTCCACTTCATGATGTATAGTTGCTAAGAGAGTGACTTCCCTCCACTCTTGCCATAGTCTGAGAGCAGTAAAGTATGCTCACATTCCAGAAGAGGGATAGTAGAGGGTGAAGGTCACCAAAGGGTTAGTTCAGTATCATGTGATGTCATGGAAGGTGTTTACGATGGTAGTCAGGGGAAAGCAGGACTTAATGCCCTGATAGAACATCATGCATCTAAATAAAGTCCAAATGCGATAGAAATACTGCACAAAAAAAAAAAAAAAAAAAAAAAAAAAAAAAAAAAAATGAAGCCAGTCAGGTAATAGGTTAAACAATGTGAAGGCATGTCTGAATGACTTGTGAATGGAGAAGAGTGGCCTTTTCACTATATTCATATATCTTGATAAGAACAAGGAAATAAAAGAGCAAGCTTGGATTAAATATCTAAATTTACATAATAGAAAAATGATTTATTTTCTTAATGCATAAAGAACTCTTAAAGGCTCAAAAAAAGTCAAACAAACTAACAAAAATCAATAGGATAACCCATGGACAAATCCGAGTAACAGGTGTTTAGCACACACAGAATAAAAGAACACTCAGATTAAGTTACTTTGACTCGTGGTGAAAGGGATCACAGAAAATCCACACTGGTGAAAACATCCACTCCTCACTCACCAGTAGAAATCTCAAGGGTACACTCTTGTTGGCAAGGCTGCAGAGAATCGTGCCCTCAGCGGAACTTGGCAACATCCCCCAAAGCTGCAGATTCACTCATTTTATGACCCCACCAGCTGACTTGGAGATTCTCACTTGCTGCCCTCTATGCCACCCTAGCACAGGGTGACAGTAACCCCACAGCCAAGGAGATGGCTAGATCCATCATTTAAACGACGGAGTCAGGAAGTGAAATTTCACAAAGGAATCTGATGTTGATTTGAAGTGATCCCCAGATGCATTAAGCACAAGAAGTGAGGGAAGACTAAAATGTTTGCTTTTGTGTTCTGGAAATAAACTACCACATACCGTCTTTGCAGAGGTAACAGTTTTGTGACAGCATTTGCTTACTTTACTTTGAGACGGAAGTGAGGCTTTCTTGTCCTTTATTTTTTAATCTTTTATTTTTGTCCCCTGTGCCTGGAGCACACTATGTGGTTGGGAAATAGCTATTTCCTTCCTTCCTCCCTTTTCTTTCCTTCTTTTTCTTTCTTTCCCCTCTCTTTCCTTTCCTCCCTCCTTTGTCTCTTTCTTTCCTTCCTCCCTTTCCTCTTCTTTGTCTTTCTTTCCTTCCTCCCTTCTTCTCTCCTTCCCTCACCCCCCCCCTCCTTTCTCTCTGGGAATAGACAAAGATTCTTTGGGAGACCATTCTCTGATTGGCTTCAATTATAGAATTTCACCCCATACCTCACCATTTGTGTTCCAAGCATGTGCAATAAGTTTCTTCAGCAACTATAATAGTCTGGTGCTAGAGGAAGGATGTACCACCTTCCCTGGGTTGCTTGGCAACATCACTCAGCAATTTGCTTTATTGCTCCTATGTTTATTATATACCATTGGTTAAATCTGCATCTCAAGAAGCACTAACTACAGAAATCATTAGTTCTTTGTGCCTACCTCTTTGGAAGAACCCCCTCTTCTCACTCAACAACTGTAACAGTGGCCAGCATTCGCACTATGTGTTCAGTGTGAGGGAAGTCATAATGCTCACAAAAGATTGCTTCCTGTCTCGATGCTTAAAGGGCTCAGTTTATCTATTTTATGAAAAAGATTAGATATAATTTCAAATCAATCTCAAATAACTTCAAAACATGGCTTTATCTGGTTCTGCATCTGTATGCAAACTACTGTAGTGTTGTAACCAATAAACCATCTGTTTCAAACAAGCCAATATTTATACTTTCACGGACTGGAGGAGCATGAACATTGTAAATATTTTTGTTCTCATATTTTCTCTTCTCATATATATGTATTTACACACACATGCACACCACACACACACACACACACACACACACACACACACACACAGTCATCCCTTCATACCATAAGGTTCTGTATCTGTGGATTCAACAGATCAGAAAGAAAACAAGTGAAAATAAATTAGTTTTCCTGATTACTTTGTAAAATTGTAACAACTGTTTACATGTAATTTGTATGGGATTGGTTCATCTAGAGATGATGTAAGGAATACAGGTGGGCATAGGTGGATCACATGTAAATATTTTACCGTTTTACACAAGGAAATGGGTATTTATGAGTTTGGGTATTGTTGAAAGGGATGACTTAGCATCAGTTCCCCTGAGGTACCAATAGACAATTGTATTTCCTATATATGTGATGAGATAGATTTTTAAAATCCCCTAAATAAAAGAAAGTAAGTATTTTCACATGTTCCGTGATTGAGTGGTCTTTCTCCTACAGGCTGGCCTCAATAAGAAAATGATTATACTAATAAGACAAAAGAAAAACTATGATGACTGTCAATAAAGCCTTTAGAAAATGCATTTATTATTGCAAAAGTATTGGTGATACAAACTAGAAATTAACAGCAGTGGTTACTTTGAGGGGTAGGAAAGGGGAAGCACACTTGGGAAGGAGTTTCTTCCTGCCCTCCCTTTTTAATTTAAATTTGAAACAAGCCTGTTTTACATGTCAATCACAGTTGCCTCTCCCTCTCCTCCTCCCCTGCCATGCCCAACCCCCTATCCCATTCCCTTTCTGCTCCCCAGAGAGGGTGAGGGTTCCGTGGGGAGTCTTCAAAGTCTGTCACAACATTTGGAGCAGGGACTAAGCCCTCCCCCAGTGTGTCTAGACTGAGAGAGTATCACTCTATGTGGAATGGGCTCAGGGAGTGGTTTCTAATAAAGGCATCTGTGATTAGTGTTAGTGGGTCAGCAAGTTATTTCCAAATGCTTCAGAAGAGATATTTGGGTGGACAGAGATGACTGGCCAATAGCAGATATGTAAATGTAACAAAAACAATAGGCAGACAAAGATGGATATCTAATGAATAAACAGGAAAGCAATGGCTATGCCTCTATAAAGCCAGTATGTTAAATTCGTGAAAATGAGATTGATCCTCAAAGAGGAAGATGGGCAAATCAAAAGATCTTCTTCAAACATTAAGAGCCATGAACTTCTTGCATGACACTTGCATGACAGACACACAGCCTTTCTAACTCTCCCCTTTCTTTAAAGCACTCATGGAAAAGCTACACACAAGGGCGAGGGCTCACTATTGGGGTGGAGGAACCAAACCAAATGTCGTGATGGGGTTTAAGAGGAGAGACCCTGAGGAAGCTGGGCTAAGAATCCCATCAGTGTCCCGGAGGAGGAGGAGGATGCCAAGTACTTAGTAGCCTGGGGATGTATGGTGGGGCCTGGCATGTTTGGGCTAAAATCACACTTAGATCAGTCATGGTGGGTATGATGGTTGTTTGGCCAGGGATTCCAGACTGTATAAAATGGAGGAAGTACCACTTACCTCCCCCATCTCCTGGCTGGATGCAATGTGACAGCTGTCTTAAATTCCTACCATAATGTACTTTAACCTCAAACTATGAAACAAAATAAACCATTTATCTCCGGAGTGGCTTTTGTCAGGGCATTTGGTTTTTATTTTGTTTTGTTTTGTTTTAACAGCAACAAGAAAAGAAATAAAGACAATGGGTTAAGAAATTTCTGTCAGTGATATAAACACTGTCAAATATTAAGCAACAGCAATATGGTCAAGTTTCTCTCCTGGAGACAGCTCATGTTGGAAGATGAGCTAAGAAGACGTTAGCATGGAATTCATCCATGGTGGCCCTCCATAAGCAGGTCTCTGGCTCCTGACATGGCTATGGTGTGGCCTCGGAGATACAGAAGGGCATCAAGGACTAATCAAACCAGCCCCAGATTCCCCAACGCCTCAATGCTAGGAATCTGTCCAGCACATGAGCCAGAAGTTTCTGGGTAAAGTCACTGGAAAAATGACCGACATGTTTCACAATCAGGAATAGCAAATCAGGAGCGCTGGAGTTCGAAAATATGGAAATAAGACTTGTTTTCCAATGAGGGAATGCCACAAGGACCTAGACAAAGTTGTAACATACTTAGCAACATTGCTGAGAACCTGTAAATGTTTGTTATTGTTGCATGTGTGTCCTCATGGTCAAACTGTGCATAAAGTGAGCAGAATATGCGTACTGCTAATATCTTTTCAGATGAACTGTTCATGCTTCCTATACTGCACTGTACTATTAAATGTCAAATTTCACACCAAGCCTACCATACTTCTGAAGGCTGAGAAAGAAATTGCTGAATCAGTTTGTCTCAACTTAGTCTGTTCTTGACTTATCTGAGTCACGTTATATATAGCCATGGACTTTGCTGACTATCCATAAGAGAGAACTTACCCTTTGGGAGTAGTGGATGAGGGTGCAATGGTTCTTGGCGGGGGAAGAAGGGGCAGGAAGAGGGATAGGAGGAAGAACTGAGATTGGAATTAATTACAAGATGGATGGGTCCACCGTATGTACTTGGTTCATATATGTATGTATATTGTGTTTTATATATTACTGATTCCTGTACAGCAATGTCATTCAACCTAAAAGCTGCAAATTCTATAATGCCTATAAGTGTATTTTCAGTGAAGAGTCTAGTTATGGTTGAAAAGTGAATGATACAATGATGGATGGATTCCATCCATCTAGAATTATAATTCCCTTCCATTTTATAATGCCAGTGTCTTCCCTGCTTGTGAACTTTTATCTTTTCTCAGAAATTTATACTGAACTTGAATTTCATTGAAGAGGATAAAATACTGGTTTCTGAAATACATGTCCCTCAGTCCTCAGTATGTGACCTTCCCTTGGGTAGTCTCTGCAGATGAAAGAGGACTGTGAACATGAAGATGAAGCAAAGACTGCAAAAATGCATTCATAGACCAGTGAAACTCAAGGATTGCAGCAAAGCAGAAATAGGCACAAAATAGTTTCTCAGAGCTTCATGGATAAACCAGTCTTGCCTACCCATTAATTTGGGGCTCTTCGTGTCCTGAACTATGAAAGACTACACAACTGTTGTTTTAAGTTGTTCAGTTTATAGTTTGCTTGCCAACTCTGGGAATGAGTGCACCTTGAAAAAAAAATCAGTATTGAAAGAATGTGGTGTGCTCATAATGAGGCAAACCTGTTTGGCTTGCTGGTTGACTCTTGGCTCTCCTCCCTAGACATTTAAATTCAGATGGGTCCTTAGAGATGCCCTACAGCACACTTACTATGACACTACAAGACACAGCTAGATTTAAGGTCTGGAACCCACACTCCCAAAAGCCAGTCTCCTTAATTCTGCTTTCACCTACATCTTTCTGAACACAGAATATCTAATACCAGCCCCGTCTTCTTGGACACCCTAGATTCTGACTGGATGTCCTATTGTTCTAGGGATAAGTGTGTCTTACATCTGTCTCTCTCGTTGTGGCTTAGCACTCCCCGACAGAGCATGTTCTCTTCAGGTCTTGTGTCTGCTATGATGAAGGTTCTTTCCTTGGGTCTCTGTATTTGTCTCTAGACATGTGAAAGGCGGGATTTCTACAGTTTGATGGCACTGAAGACTGCACAGCGGGCTTCTGTTTTTCAAGTGGTATCTGATGTTCCTTGGAATTAATAGATGTCACTTATTCTGTAGGCGAGAAGCTGGAGGACAACATTGCTTACTGTGAATCAAAATACCTTGCTTGATCACTTTCAGGAACACCACAGCCTTTCATTTCTAAACACAATAGTCCCTGGGTTCCTGTGATTAATTGCTTCTTAGAAAGCCCAGAAGCTACTTAAATCTCCGTGTGCTCAAGCTCTTCACATGAAGTAATGTAGCACATGCACATAACCTCTGGATATGATATAACTTTAGATTACTTACACTAACTAGTGCTTTGGACACGTTATGCAAATAGCTCTTCTGTTATGTGCTTTAGGAAGTAATAAAAATGGGCATGTATATTTTTAACAGACATGTGACCATTTTATCTATCTATGTAGGTTGACAGTGACAACTTACTTCAAATATTTTATTACATTTTATGATTTTTAAATTATTTTCCATTTTAATGAATATAGATTCTTTAACTCATATATTATATCATGATTAGTTTCTCTTCCCACACCTCCTCCCAGTTCCCCTCAGTGCCAATTGAAGGCAAGGATGTAATTATATCACTAAACCCAAGATAAATGATAAATGGGTGTTTATTGGGGAACAATTACACAGACAATACCAAGAACCACCTGAGCGTTTCCCTGCTCTCCCTACCAGATCTGCTGACCCAACAGAAAGAGCAAGCAAAGGAAAGGAAGGAGCCAGCCTTCTGATGCCCTGCCCATGAATGGCACAATTGTGCATTGTTAAATTTCCATGATTTTGCAGGATTTCTGCAGTTTGTGCTGTTGTTGAATACTAACTTTAAAGCATGGTGGTCTGATAAAATATAGGGGTTCTTCCAATTTATTTTTGTATCTGTTGAGGTTTGCTATGTTACAGAGTATGTGCTGGATTTTAGAGAAGGTTCCATGTGGTGCTAAGAAGGCATATTCTTTTGTGTTTGGATGGAATGGTCTATAGATGTCTGTTAAACCCAAATGATTCATAACTTCTGTTAGTTCTTTTGATTCTTTGCTAAGTTTCTGTCTGGTGGTCCTGTCTAGTGGTGAGAGTGGGGTGTTGAAGTCTCCCACTGTGTGTGAAGTTTTATGTGAGATTTGAGTTTTAGCAATGTTTCTTTTACGTATGTGGGTGCCTTTGTATTATGGCATAGATGTTCAGAATTGAGACTTCATCCTGCTGGATTTTTTTTCTGTGATGAATATCAAATGACCTTCTTCATCTCTTTTAATTGATTTTAGTTTGAAGTCTAATTTGTTAAATGTTAGGATAGCTACACCAGCTTGTTTCTTGGGTCTATTTGATTGGAAAATCTTTTCCCAACCCTTTACTCTGAGATTACATCTGTCTTTTAAGTTTAAGTGTTTCTTATATGCAGCAGAAGGATGGATTCTTATTTTTTTTTCTTTTTTTTTGTATCCATTTTGCTCTACTGTGTCTTTTTACAGGTGAGTTAAGACCATTAATATTGAAGTAAATTAAGGACTGTTGATTGTTAACTCTTGTTTGTTTTGGCTTGGTAGTGGTGGTGGTATTGTGTGTGGATTTACCTTGCTTTTTCTGTTGGATACTGGTAAAGTGGGATTATCTATTGCCTATGTTTCTGTGAGTGTAGTTAACTTCCTTAGGTTGGAGTTCTCCTTCCAGTACTTTCTGTAGTGCTGGATTAGTGGATATGTATTGTTTAAATTTGGTTTTGTCACGGAATATCTTATTTTCTTCATCCATAGTGATTGAAAGCTTTGCTGGGTATAATTGTCTGGGCTGTCATCCATTGTCTCTTAGTGTTGGTAGTATATCCTCTACAGTATAGAGGCTCTTCAGCTTCAGGAGTTCCCATGTTTTAGTCATTGGTATTAGTGTCTACGCTTTCAGAGTCCTTTTCAGTAAGTCCTTCCTGTGCCTACAAGTTCAAACCCGTTCCCTACTTTTTCTTCTATCAGCTTGGTCTCATGTTGATCCATTTGGAGTTGAGATGGTGCAGGCAAAAAAAATAAATAAATAAATAAAAAATAAAAAAAAATGGACTTATTTGCATTCTTATCCATGCAGCCATTCAGCTTCACAAGCACATTTTCTGAAGATGTTGTCCTTCTCCAGTGTGTACTTATGCTTCTTAGTGAAAACCCAGTGGTCTGTGGGTGTGTGGGGTCATGACTGGGTATTCAATTCTAATCCATTCATTAACATGCCTGTTTTATGGCTATGCTACCCTGTGTTTATGACTATTACTCTGTAAGCATTTTGAAGTCAGGGATGATGATACCTACATCAGTTCTCTTGTTATTGAGGATTGTTTTGGGACATAATGGAAGCAGTTCTAAGAGGTAAGTTCACAGCACTAAGTGTCTACATTAAAAAAAAAAAACTGAAGAGATCTTATTTTGATTACTTAACATGATATACCTGGATTCCTTGGAAAAACAAGAAGAAACAACACCTCAAAACAGTTCATAGAAGAAATATACACAGGCCTAAAATCCATGAAATAGAAACAAAAATAATAGAAAGAAAAAAAGTGAAACAAATAATCAATTTTTAAAACGTCAACAAGGTTGCCAAACCTTCAGCTAATTTAATCAAAAGAAAGAGAGAGAAGATCCACACTAATAAAAGTAGCAAGGGAAAGGGAACATTACAAAAGCGCTGAGGAAATTAAAAGCCAAAGAACATACTTTTAAATTCTGTATTCTACCACACTGGAAAACCTAAAATTAGTAGATTAATTTCTTGACATTATGTGAACTACTAAAATTAAATTAAGATTAAATAAACAATTAAAATGGTCCTATAAGGCCTAGTGAAATAGAAGAAGTAATTTAAAATTTTCAATGGAAAAGAACCCTGTGTCAGATGAAGTCAGCATTTAATTCTACCAGATCTTTGAAGAAGAACTAATGCCAGTATTTCTCAAGTTATTCTGAAAAATAGAAACTGAAGGAACATCTTCCTTTTATGCAGTAACTATTAACACATACTAAAGCCACATAAAAACTCAATAAAAAGGGGAAATTATACAATAATCTCACTTTTGAACATAGATACAAGCATTTTCAACCAAATACTTGTGAACCAAGTTCAAGGACACATTAAGAAGATTATCCATCACAATTAAGTTGTCTTCATCCTACAGATTCAGGAATGTCCCATATGCAAAAATCAAACATAATATACCATATAAACAGGTTGAAAGATAAAGGCCACATGATCATCTCCTTGGATGGCCTTTGACATTTTAGAAAAGACATTTGAAAAATCCAACACCCTTCATAGTAAAAGTCCTGGAGAGGCTTGGAATACAATGGACATACCTAACATGATAACAATGATGTACAACAAGCCCAGAGACAACTCTGTTCTCAACAAAGGGGAATTAAAAGCAACTCCACTAAAATTGGTAACAAGACAAGGTGGTCTACTCTCCCCATACTTAGTCAATATAGTGCTTGAAGTCTTACTTAAGCAATAAGATCACTGAAAGAGATCAAAGGGATACAAATATGAATAGAAGTCACAGTTTCCTTATTTGCAGGTGATATGATTTTATACATAAACATTCAAAAGAATCCAGTAGAAAACTCATATAGCTGATAAACACTTTCAGACAAGTACTAGGATATAAAATTAATATACAAAATCAGCAGCCTTCCTATACACAAATGATAAACAGACTGAAAAGGAAATAAGGAAAAGCTATCATTCATAATAGCCTCAAAAAGAACGAACAAAATGGAAGAAAAGGAACATTTGGGATGACTCTAACCAAGCATGTGAAAGATTTGTATTATAAAACCATTAATACATTGAAGACAGGAATTGAAGAAGACACCAGAAGATGGAAAGATCTCAAGTGCTCAAGGAATGGTGGGATTAGTGTTTTGAAACTGGCCATCCTATCAAAACCAATCTACAGATTCAGTTAGTTCCCATAAAAATTCCAATGCAATTCTTCACATTAATTCAAAAAAACCAATCTTCAATTTCATATTCTAAATATTTTCATTAAATATATATGTGTGTAATATATATATGCATATATATATATATATATATATATATATATATAATCTTGGAAGCAGAGTTGATAAGAGCATTCTGAACTTCAGAAACATCTGAGTATATAAATGTGGTTATGGTAATAGTAACCACAACTGAGTGTGATAATGTGTAAGTTATAGCTTACTGCCTTCCTTAAAGAACCAGCATGTGCTTGCCTTTACAAGAACCAGGAGGAATTGTGTTTGATCAGGTCCATGTGTGAGCAAAGCGATGGGGAATAATGGCAAGCGGTCACAAATAACTAATGCCTGTCTTTCTATGTGCAGAGTCTCTTTCATATCTATTGTCAATTGGGGAAGAGATGAAACCCATCTTTCTGAAAATTGAAGGCAAGGGTTTGCTCGTCCATTAACGCAACCCGTTAGCCTTCTTGGCCTCTAGGGGGAGACCAAGTCTCTTTTCCCAAAGAGTAAATCGACTTGAAGGGATCCTCTTGTGGAGTTCTGCAGGAAGGCTTGCCTTCTCTTAATGGAAGTTGCACCTTAGGGGCAGATGGAACAACAGTTTCTCCCTGTCTCCAGGTATTGCATCCCAGGAGGTCCTTCTCTGTGAACAGTTTCTGCTCCCTACAGCTTTCAGTCCGACTACTGCCTATCTTTGCAGGCTTGGGAACATCTGTGTTTTCTTAACCATTCTGCTGGAGAGATCTTCCTTCTAGCTGTAGGTGAGCTCTTATAGAGATAATAGAGTGCTTAGCTGAATTTAAGATAAGCGGTAATACATCAGATGTGGCAAGGACCATATTAACTCTGTGCCTAGAGGAAGCTGGTCCCTTCTGCTCATCCTTCTGAGGATGCTGACTTCTTGCTGTGGTCTGAGAGCCAGTCTGCCAGTCTCAGCCAATTCCTTGTTAGGACATTTCTGGACCCATCCCCATCTCGACACTATGATTTCTACCCATCCTTTCTGAGATCATTTTGCAACCTCCAATACAATTTGCTGATCACTCATGCACATCACTGATATCAAAGGGGAGGAGGTATAGCCTGGTGGCGATCTCTAAATCAGTACTCTCATTCTCTACTTGTTGTGGGCAACAAATAGAGATGTTTCTTTTTAAAATGTCTGGAGCGCGTTAGGTTTCATTTTAAAATTAAAAATATCATCCTATCTTAGTTTTTAATTCTGAAGTTAAAAAAGAAAAATGGGTTATACCCAATTGCCTTCAGCTAAAACTGCAAGTGTTGACATTCAACTGATGGCATTTGGTGTTCTGTCTTTGAATGCCATGGTAATCACTGCTTCCCTTTGGGGCTGTCGTATCTGGCATGAAATTTATGGATCTTAAATACCAGATCAGCAGGCTCACACCTAAGAGACATGGCACATCTAATGTACATCTAATGATTGCTTGATGGGTTTCCTTCGTTCAGTTAAAAAAGATACATCAGTGGTGGCTACATTAAAATAAAAGCAGAAACAGGGAAGCACGTATAAGCAATGAAAAGTGTGTGGGGGAGTGGTGCTGAAGGTTATGCATCAGTGGTCCTCAACCTGTGCATCACAACCCCTTTGGGGGTCACATATCATACCCTTCATATCAGATACTTACATCACCATCCATAACAGTGGCAACATAACAGTCATGAAGTAGCAATAAAATAATATTATGGCTGGAGGTTGCCACATGAGGGACTGTATCACAGCATTAGAAAAGCTGAGAACCACTGTTAGATAAATAATTTGAGATTCAGCCACCACAATATACCCCTGTGGAATAAGTCTGGCTCCTTCTGTTTTATAAGATCAGATGCCATGAACAAGGTCTAGAAGCTAGGATTGGCTCTTGAGTCTGGGGCTCATAGCAATAGAGATGTGGATCTGTGCTACTAGGCTGTGCTCTCTCTATCCCAGTCTTGGTATGCCTGTGGCACAGAGGAGATGAGTCAACGGTCAGCTAGTCACGGCATCTGCTGACTTCAAATTAGAGAAAGGGTGATAACATCCTGAGTAAATGCCCTCTGTTAATTCCAAAACCCGATAAAGACATGAAGTGACATCTGTCCTTTCTCCAACCTTCTTCTATCCATTGACTTCGTGTGTGCTGGGGAAATGTAGTATATATTACCAAAGTTGGCATAGACTACTTCCATCCTGAGTAATTATTGGTACTTTCACTGGGCTCTAATGCTGCCCCCCCCCAAAGCTCTCACTCATCCAGGTGCACAAGCGCAATGCCATTCTTTGATTTGCAAAGAGCAGCCTTGTGCCTAGCAAGTCAGCCACAGAATCTTTGCAGGTGCATCCAGTAATTAGGCAAAGTTTTAGTAGAAGCTGAAGGAAAGGGGCAGGTGAAAATGCTTGTGAGGGAGAGAAAAACAATGCCCCGAGAACAAGAAAGGGAAAAGGATGCTTTTCATAAGACCCCAAACTTCTTGGAATTCCATCTAGGACCCAAGAAACAGATGTATGTGGTCCTCATGAGACATTCCCTGGAGACTTTAAATGTGCTTCCATCAGAAAGATCAGACCAGAGTTCTTCTTCACCCAGAACGACAGGGGGCAATCCAGAATGTAATCCTTTGCCTGTGTGCAAAGCCATGATATGTCTTATGCCTCAGTACTGTGGCTCCCTCAGTTCCAATCACTGAACAAGAGAGTTCTGAGAAAAACCAATGTCCTTGTAGTGATGAAGATAAGATGTTCATTACAAGGGAGAAACTGGATGCCTTTTAAAATTAGATGATAAATCATAAGCAAGAAAGTCAACACTTGTAAAAGCGAAATGCAACTCAGACATTCCTTAGAATTTATGGGAGTCAGAATTCAAGAAAATTGAATCATGGTACAGATTTGCAAAGCAAGAGAAAAAAATATCCTAATAATTCAATAAATGACAGCTGAAAATATCTAAACAATTTCTGTTTTGAGTTCCTTGTGAGCAAATAGTATTTAGAAAAAATATTTTAAGGGTTATTGTTATTTGTGCATACATACACATGTATCTGTGTGAGAGCATACTCAAATATGTATGTGTATGCCCACAGCGACCAGAAGAGGGTGCCAGATCCCTTGGACCTGGAGTCTTTATGGTTGAGAGCCAAGTGCTTTTCACTACTGAGATATCTCTACTGAGATTCTAGGAAGATTATTTTAAGTGGGGGGAAAAAAAAACTTGCAAAATGATCCCCTGTAACAACAAGCACAGTCAGTGCCAAGACCTTGGTTTCTGTCATCTGGTTCCAGTGGAAGTTATCAAGGCTCTTTGGAGAAATGGTTGATTCTAGGGTCAGGACAGTGAATGTACATGGTGAACCTAGAGAATCTCAGAGCATATGAAAGTAAAAGGGGTGCCCCAATTAAGATGCTCTGCCACGATAGAGGAGAGAGCTTAGCAAGCAATCTTTTTGTGATCAAAGCAGAAAGAAAATAAAGGCAGTTATACCAAATTATAAACTGGAGCATGAATACCCATGAATCTACACTGGTATAGATAAATGATTCAATAGAGACTCTGCCCTATGGTAAACATGAACACACAAATATTTCTGTGGTGTGCTAGCATAGATTTCTCTTGTTGTACATCTAAGAATAGCACAGCTGGAGCTTACGGTACTTTTGTCTTTAAATTTTAAAGAACCTCCATACTTATTTCCCCAGTGGCTGTACTAGATTATACTCCCACTAGCTGTAAAGAGAGGTTATTTTTCCCGTAATCCTAGTCAGTGTCTATTGTAGTTTTCTTGACAGTGTCTGTTCTAATTTAGGTAACATGAAATCTCAATGTAATTTTAATTTACCTGTCCATAATGGCTAATAATGTTGAGCATTTTTCATATATTGATTGTCTATTTATATTTCTTCTTTTGAAAGGAAATTGAGTTGAACTGTCTATTCAATTGGTTTGGTCACTGTTGAATGGGCTGTATGTTGGTTCATATAGGATGCAGGGAGTTACTTGAATTTTCTTATATCTATTTAGTCTGAGTACATGGTCAAGTTTGGAGAAAGCTCCATAAGGAGTATAGAAGAAGGTATATCCTTTTGTGTTCAGTTGAAACGATCTATAAATATGTTTTAGGACCTTCTGGCTTATAACATTTGTTATCTCCAGCATTTCTCTGCTTAATTTTTGTCTGGATGGCCTGTCCATTGGTGAGGGTGGTATATTGAAGTTTCCTACTATCTGTCTGTGAGAGTCAATATATGATTTAAGTTTTAGCAGTATCATTTTTTTTTCTTACTTCTTGGGTGCCCTTGTGTCAGAGACATATATGTTAAGAACTGAAATGTCATCTAGAGGATTTTTTCCTTTGATGAGAATATAGCGTCCTTCCCCGTCTCTTTTGAATAATTTTGGTTTGGAGTCAAAATTGTTAGATATTACCAATTCTATGTGAGCTTGCTTCTTAGGTTCATTTGCTTTGAATGTCTTTTTCTAACTCTTTACCCCGAGGGAATGTATATCCTTGATATTGAGATGTTTCTTGTACCTAACAAAACGATAGATCCTATTCTTGCATTCATTTTTGTAGTCTGTATCTTTTTATTAGAGAATTGAGACCACTGATATTGGAAGATAGCCGTGACCAATGTGGTTAAAGAGAAAAGGAAACACAATGACACAATGCAACTTGGAAAATAATTGAAGTATTATTTTACATTGTTTCTTTAGGGATGCTCAAAACTGGACCTTGCCAGCTCAGTGGGGATTACTTGAAGTTTGAGATTTTTGTCTATCTTACTATTTTGGCTATTGCTGAACCCAAACACTTTATATATTACCTGTCTTCCAGAACTTTATCTTCCTTCCTTCCTTTCTCCGTCCCTCCCTTCCTCCCTCCACCTTCTCTCTCTCTCCTCCTTCCTTCCTTCCTTCCTTCCTTCCTTTTCTTTCTTTCTTAGAGTATCTCTCCTTTAGAAACCAGAAGTCTGCACTGGCCACACTTATCTTTACAGTTTGTGGCATGTGAAATTTCTTTCATTCTTCCAGGACACATTAGTTATTATATCTTGAGTGACTAATGTTCTATAGAGATAGTGTTTCCCCAATACATTATGGACTTTGGGGCAGCAAAAAAACATCTAAGGCTACACAGCTGTACCAGTCTCTGTAGTCAAGCTCTGCACCCCATACAATACCCTGATGGAAATGTAAGGCTGTGGAAACCAGGCATTTGTTGGAGGTTCAGAGTTCTAGTTTCCATGGCAGTAAAGCCCAAAACAGGTGGCGCCACGTTCTGACTCCAGACCCAGGACTCCAGACTCTGTAATCACCCTCACATGACTGGCTCCAGCTCCTAGCCTTCAAGGGTTGAGTTGCCAGCCACCATACCCTTCATGGCCTAAGACAAGCCTCCTGCCCCCCGAACTTTTCAGTGTGTTGGCATCTGGTCCTTCCATATCCCCATGATTTCTCACCACTGTCTCCCATCCCAGAGCTATGGCACAATGTCCCCAGCTTTTGCTACATGTTTGTTCTCTGTTGTTACACCTCCAGCTCAGTTTTCAGCCACATGTCCCCTCTTAAGATGGTACACGACCAAAGCACTCAGTGTCACCAGAAGTGACAATACATATCTCCTTTGAAGGAGTCTCATCAGATTCCCAGCTGAATTTGAGAAGTACAGAAATTGCAGGCTTGACCCGTGGGTGTGGCTTCCAGTCATTGTCTTTTCTCTGGGGACACCAGGCTTATCTTTTGCATGAGGCTTCAGCTTCCTCTCAGTCATGGTGGCTGGATCTGGGTTTTGCCCAACTTCTTTACGTTTGCTGATTGTCCTTCCCTTTCCTCACATAGTTCTGTCCTGTCACCCACCTTACGGTTTCTGGTGCTCTACAAACCTGCTTCTCTTCAGAGCCCAGCCAATTCTCTATTAACCTGACTTTAGTCATTCATTCTGTTGCACAACAGATCTTTGAAGCTAACATTTGGAAGCTTCCTATCTCTGATCCTATAATATTTGGGTGTCCAGAACTGTAAATTAGGGAAAGGACAAATAGTACAACTATAAGATAGATATGCAAATTCAAATGACTTTGATTGAATTCAGCACAATATACAAAAGAGAGTAAAATGGATGTCAATTTGCTGAAAGCTAGACTTACTTGGGAAGAGAGATTTTTAATTAAGAAAGTGCCCCCATCAGATTGCCTGTATATAACTCTTTACTGCAGTTTCTTAATAAGTAGTTGATATGGGAATTCCCAGCTCAAAGTAAATGGATCAGTGGTCCTAGGTGCTGTAAGCAAGCAAACTAAGCAAGGCAGGGATAACAAACCAGTATGTGGTATTCCTCATAGCCTTCGTATCAGCTCCTGCCTCCAGGTTCATGCCCTGTTGGAGTTCCTGCCCTGAATACTTTGATGATGAACTGTGAAATGAAAGTATAAGTAAAATAAACACTTTCTCCCAAGTTGGTTTTGGTCAGGGTGGTTGACCACAGCTATAGAAACCCTAACTAAGAGAATATAGTTAAAGCACTAAATGTAAGACCCAGAGCTGCAAAACTTTTGGATTTTAGTCTCACACCGCCATCTTTGATGTGTCTTCTTATCATCCCACCATGAAGGCATAAGGTAGCTCCTTCTCCCATCCTTAAATGATCACAGCTTATATATGAAGTCTCCATGTACATAACCAAGTCACCCTTCAAAGGCCCCAACCCTCACTGCTCTTACCTTAGGGGCTAGAATTTTGCAACAATGGGATTTGGGGTTCCCAGAACCTTTATCAGGCAATGTAGTTACTGCCTTGGTGTTTGGTGGCTGGGAGGTTAATTAAGGGACCAGAGCTGTGGCTTCTCTCTAAATTGCAGCTGCAGAAATCATGGTCACTTAAGCTAAGAAAATCTAGCTTTGTGTCTTCCTTCTAAAGGAAGACCTTTAGGACCTTTGGGGCTGGGTGGAAGGATTTGGACTGTAATTTACATATAGTATAGGCCTTGCGCTGATAAATTTGAAGCAAGGAAATTATATTATTTAAATTGTGTTTCAGGGTGATAAATTTGGTTGTTTTGTGCAAGAGAGGTTAGCTGGAAATTGGGGATCAGGGAGGAAGCTATCCCAAAAATAGATAGGTGTAATGAAGACATTTAATGCAAGACAAGAGCCAGGGGGAGATTCCAGATCCTAAGAATACTTCAGCTCAGTAGAGCGGGTGCTGTGGTCTGAGTCGCATGGGGGCAGGAGGCAGCAGGCCTATAATTAATCTGCACAAGTTCTTCTTGGAGGACAAAAGCAGCTGGTATTTTTCTTTCTAATTCTAGCAGAGACTTCCATCTCAACATAATAAAAGGATTCATTGGAAGGAGAGTGGGCCCCCAGAGATGATAGGCCCTGAGGGGCTGTGGGGAGGATGTCCAGTTATTGGGGGGGACAGGCCAGACACAATGCAAGCATTTACAGTGGATGACAGTCAGAGAGATGTCAGGCTATATAGCTAAATTGCCAGGATGGTTGAATTGTCCCTCTTCTCTTTGATCATAGCAAATAAAAGTTGTTGTTTATCCTCAACAGACAAAGACACAGACACGAATGCCCAGTCTCTTGGTGATGACACGTCGTTTGATTCCTCTCACGTAACACTCTTGAAAAGACAAGAGTGGAGGAACGTAAAGCTGATTCCTGACTGTGAGGAGTAAGGCCAGGATTTGGTTGGCATGGAAAGCTACGGGAAAGAGCCTTTTGGTTCTGAGCATATTACACAATATACATGGATGGAAAATCACACTCCCCCAAGATTACAGGTGCAATCATTGTATTTCATGCAGCATTGAAGACACGTTTAATTTTTACATATGTGCTCTGTCTTAATTGTGGTGATAGTCACATGAATCACCATGTGTGACAAAAAATGAAGGAATTATATGTGCACACACCAGGTGGGTGGAAATAAGTGTAAAATTGTGAAATACAAGATTGGTGGGTTTATAGGCTCCAATATTAATGTCCTGTTGTGATTTGTACCCACTTGTTTTGCAATGCAGAGGGAAATTCAGTTTCATTTCTCAAACTGTATGCGAATCACTGACCGTCTCAATAAAAATTTCAGTTTAAAAACCAAACGGAGCCAGATGTAATAGTGCGTGCTTGTGATTTCCAGCATTTGGGAGGTTGAAGAAAGGATCACAAAACAAGGCCAGCCTAGGAGTACGTTTAAGACTAGGCTACATAATGAAATTCCAGCCCTAAAACACCAAAGCCCAATACAGTCAGGTACAGCCACATGCTCCCCTTTATTTGTTTATCCTAATGCAAAATCTCTAGATTTGAGTTTAGAACCTGAAGTAACAACAGAAGCCAGGAACGTAGAAAAAGACTATGGGGAATAGGAGAACCTATAGAGAGGGAGGATACTAGGACCTAGGAGCTATGAAAGGAGAGAGTGAAAAACTGCGTGGGGAGATGAGTGAATTTCTGTCAGAAATTGCTATGAAACCTGCCAAAGGAGAAACACAATGAATAGTCTTACCTGTCTGTAACTCCTGTGAAATGCAACAATGACTGGCCCAGTAATCGAGACCCAGTATGCAATTGTGGCACTTTTGGCTTGGGGATAACTGACATCTGTCTAATTGGACTTAAGGTATGTATGATCTGTAGGAAGTAATTCATTCCTGATACTATAAACCTAGCCAAAAACCCTTGGCTGGAGAGGAGATAAATCTTAGAGGAGAACCTATAATTGTCATTTTCCTAACCCAGTATAATTTCCAACTGTATTCTAATCACTTATCATTATATCTACAGGTAAGTATGGTTCTCAGTCGTAATAAAACAAGTTTCTTTTTGCAGCAGAGAGAGGCTATTTAGAGTTCCACAACTGGTCACAATGCAAAGAATAAGTTACTATGGTGTGCCCAGGTCCAAGTGGTGCATCTACATTGGAACCAACCAACCAACCAACCCATATACCTAAGGTTAAAGGGTCAGAAGAAAGAACTGAAAAATGTAAGAGTCAGAGAACCAGGATGACTGTTATTAGTCTCTTCTAGACATGGCAGAGATGCTATACAGATAAAAATCTCAACGATGTGTTTACCTAAACAACAGTAGTCTACAAGTGAACATGGGTAGTGAAATTTTCACAAGGTCCACCTACAGACAACCAATGGCTCCTGAGGGACAGAGAATCATTACTTTCTAGTGATGATTCCCTTGGCAGGTTATCCAGTCTTTTGTGTGTGTGTGTGTGTGTGTGTGTGTGTGTGTGTGTGTGTGTGTGTGTGTAACAATAAAAACTACAGAAGAGGTTATGAGCTTGAAAAGAAGGGGGTTGGGAGGAGTTGGAGGGGAAAGGCAGGATTGATGGGGGATGTTCTTCTGTATATATGTTTCTCTTATTGGTTCATAAATAAAACACTATTTGGCCAGTAGCCAGGCCAGAAGGATAGACAGGAAACCCAGTGACTGCTGCTTGCAACTCGGCAAAGAGCAAACCTCAAGTACACACACACACACACACACACACACACACACACACACACATGTTTGAGTCTGATCCATCACCAGGGATAAGAGTCAAGACCACACTAACAGAGGGCCACACATTGTTGCCACACATGAGAACAATCTGTGATACAAAGAAAAGCTTGATGGCCTATGTGGACTCAGTCATAGGTAGCTGCAGCTCCACCAGGGATAAATAGGTGATCACAAGCACAGCCCCTGTCCACTCAGGGAACACTGGGTGCTGGAGACAATGGTACCCAGAAAGCTGCGTGCAGCCTCAAACATGAGTGAATGAAACCTGAAGAATAAGCTAGTTAAGATGGTAGCAGAATCCACCCCTTAGAGGTATTTCCAGAAGGAAGGGCTAGGGAGCAGACCTGAGGAGCTCATCCTGCAGTAGAGATGTTTATGGCACCAGTTTCCTCTGCATTAGAGGCTTAGAAATCCCAGGGGGAGGAGCACCCAACCCATAGCCAGGTGTCCCTATTGTTGCAGGAATGCCCTCACTCCTATTCTCCCAAACAGCTAACCCTGACTCCATCCAAACCTTTCTTGGGGTGTCCCATGACACTGAAACTCAGCTGCTCCCAAGCAGAAACTCCCAAGCCCCTCTCAGTCTCTCCCAGACTAGGACTCACCACAGTCAGGATAGCTGACTTAAACGAAACCTCGTTTTTCTGTCGGCGAATTTACAGTTTATAGTGTCTCATCCATGGGACTCTCTGGGGCTCGGGGCAATCCAGCCAAGCTCCCTTCTAATATCACTCAGATATACCACTGCTTCTCTTAGCACTCATGCTCTTTGCTGAGTTGCAAGCAGCAGTCACTGGGTTTCCTTTGCCAGGTAGAAGAGGAACCAACCCAGAGTCATTTGAATAATCTTGTGTTGCCAGTCTCCTGTTGTTTGAATATTAGTGGGAGTAGCTTACTGAATGTATATAAAAACAGAATCCTCAAGTGAGTCCTAAACCACAGATGCATAACGGGTCTTTAGGGCCTTTCTGAGGTTGTGGGTGTCCTTTCCTCTGCTCATCCCCCTCTCCACCTTCTTCTGCTTGTAAACTCATGTGCTCTTCACCAAGAAAGAGACTTTAATCTAATTGAGTTGCCTGTTGTGATAGCGGCTTTACTTGTCAACTCGACACAGTCTAGAGTCACTTAGGAAGAGCATCTTAATGAGGGACTGTGTGTTAGGTTGGCTTGTGGGCGTGTCTGTGGGGATTTTCCTAATTAAGTTAATTGATGTGGAAAGACCCATCCTACTGTGGGTGGAACCTTCTCCAGGCAGGGGTCCCGCACTACATAAATAGAGAAATTGAGCTGAACATAAGCAAGCAAACAGCCAGCATCCATGCACTCATTCTCTGCTGTTGACTTGAAGACATGATAGGACCAGCGGCTGCAAGCTCCACAACCATGACTTACCTGCCACGATGGAATCATACGCAGAGTAAGTTCCTTCTCCCTAAGTGACCTTTAATCAGGGTGTGCATCTAAGCGACAGAAATGAAACTAGAACCCTAGACCAACCAGTTACATGTGATTCCACAGAATACACACTGAGTCAACAAAAATGGCCTCAGGCGGAGTTGCTCTCCAGATGTCCCTGACTCTTGTGTATCATGGGGTTTAGAATCATGTGAGAGGGACCCATTTAGTCACCTCCATCTTTTTCTTTCTTTCTTTCTTTTTTTTTTTTTCATATTATTTGTGGACATCTTTATAACAGATGTCAACAGCAGTTCCTGAGATCCTGAGTTTTACTTTGGCCTGAATGACTTTTAGTTGGTTCTGCACAGAAGAAGTTTGCTTCCCATTCTATTCTCGGCTACCAGCTAAGGATTCAACGAGAAGGTGGACCTCTACAACTCAGAAGAATGCTTGCACCAGAACCCAGTCATGTTGGAACCTGGTGGCGGACTCTCCGCCTCTAGAATACACAGAGCTGTAAGAAGTTGAGCATAAGTAACAGGATGTATGAGATAGGCATGTGTGTGCATAATACACAATGCTTGTGTGGAGTCAGCTGGAGTTAGTTTATTAAGGAGAGCAGCATGTCTCCCCCAGGGAATTTCATAAGCCTCCCTTGCACCTTCAGGCTGAAGAAAGAGCAGCAAGCACCCTCTTGGTATGAGGGGCAAGACCCTCTCGGAGAAACAGTCACGAAGCAATGTAGTGCTTGGCCTTGCTTGGGTCACACCACATGGGGATAACAATACTCAGTGAAAGAAAGAGAAATCTGATGCATGGAAACATGATCCCTACTTGACATGACGTTGCTTAAGAAAACATCCACATTTGAAACCACTATCTTAAAAAAATAAAAAAGTCTTATTTTACCTACCAATCCCAGTTTCCTCTCCCTCCCATCCTCCCACTTCCCTCTACAATCCCCCCCATCCACTCCCCAGGAAGGGTGAGGCCTCCCATGGGAGAACAGTCTGTCACATCATTTGAGGCAGGATCTAGCTTCCCCCCCCCACCCCATATTTAGGCTGAGCAAGCTACCACTCCATAGGAAATGGGCTCCAAAAAGCCCATTCATGTACTAGGGATAAATACTGGTTCCACTGCCAGTGACCCCATAGACTGCCTAAGCCCCCCCCCCATGCCACAGATGACACCCACATTCAGGGGGCCTAGTTCAGTCCTATGCGGGTTCCCCAGCTGTCAGACTGTGGTCTGTGAGCTCCCCCTTGTTCAGGTCAGATATTTCTGTGGGTTTCCCCTACATAGTCTTGACCCCTTTGCTCATCACTCCTCCCTTTCTACAACTGGGTTCCAGCAGTTCAGCTCAGTGCTCAGCTGTGGATCTCTGTTTCTGCTTCTATCAGCTACTGGATAAAGGCCCTTTGATGGCAAGTAAGATAGCCATCAATCTGATTATATGGGAACCACGGTTAAGGTACCTCTCTACTATTGCTTAGATTCTTAGCTGGGGTCATCTTTGTGTATTCCTGGGTATTTATTTCCCTAGTCCCAGGTTTCTTGTTAACCCCATAATAGCTCCTCCTATCAAGGCATCTCCTTCCTTGCTCTCCCTCTCTGTCCTTCCTCCAACTAGACCTTCCCGGTTCCTCATGTTCTCCTCCCCCTCTCCTTACTCCTTCTCTCTCTTCTATATTCCTCCCCTCGTGCTCCCAATTTACGCAGGAGATTTGTCTATTTCTCCTTCTCTGGGAGGGAATCCATTTATGCCTCTCTTAGGGCCCTCCTTGTTACCTAGATTCTCTGGAGTTGTGGATTGTAGGCCAGCTACCCTTTGCTTTGTGTCTAATATCCACTCATGAGTGAGTTCATACCCTGTCAAACCACTGTCTTATGAGAAGTTGTTACAGCACAGTTTATCTGGGGTTGATGTATACACATAGATGACATAAGTTACAGAGACACTGCCCTTGCCCTGTGTAGGCTGAGTGTAAAGATGATAGTTCCTATTGCTGCTTCCCCATCTTCTTCCCACTCCGGGGAAGGCCAGAGGTATTCTGCTAATCACAAGAGATACAAGCTCCTTCCTGGCAACAGTGTCTGAGAACTTCGTCGTGGCTAGGAATAACTCTGAGAAGTCAGTTCTCCCCTTCTGTCATGGGCACGCTCGGGGGACCAAGCTCAGGTCATGTGGCTTGTTTGGTGAGTATTTTTAACTCATGGAGCCCCATACACCTTGTATCCTTCCTTCCATGTGCTTGAATGTCCTTAGTGTTTCTAACAGAAAGGTCCAGAATGTGCCCTTGGGGGCATGGAGTCGGGGTGGGAATAAAGAACCCCTTGAGCTGTGTTCCAATGTTTAACTGCTTTAGGCTGACTGTGCCTTCACTTCAAAGGACACAGAAATTTCCACACTCTAAGTCCACGCCCAGCGTGGCATGGTAGGACAAGCTCAGAGCTGCAGGGAGCAGTGACAAGAAGGACGCGGTCCACTCCCGCCACGCCACTGACACCCAGGCCTGCTCTTACCTGCAGCTGGAGCTGTGTGTGTCACTACTCACTTTGTCAGTTCTCACTACAGAACCTGAGCGCTTAGAAAGTTCTCCCGGACCGGAGATACTCTTCCCTCCCGTCAAAAAGAAGTCACCCTTTCACTCATGTGTGTGATATTGTGGAGGCTTTTATTAGTTAATAAAGCTGTCACTCCACGCGCCATCCTTGAAATACTATTCTTTTGATGTCCTCTGACGTCTGATATAATCTGCCTCTTCCTGCTTGTCCCCTGGGGTGGGGAGGGTCTCCTCGTCCGCGTCCTCTGCTCTCTCTCTCTCTCTCTCTCTGTCGCTATGTATGGTCAGAAAATAAGAAAGGTTGGCTGAATCTGTCCTTCCCTTTGATGTTCTCTTTTTGAAGATTTTAAGAATTCTTTAATGATTTAAGCTGTCACTCTTTGGGCACCCTTTGTTATGAACTGACCTTCAACTTATCTGATCGCAACTGAAACTTCAAGCGAGCTCTCGGGAGTATGAGTGTACAAGCCAGGGACATAGTGTACAAGCCAGTAACCAACGAGAGCTAGCTGGCTTCATGAAACGAGCAGTGTGGTATTTGATGAACTACGTTTGCCCAGAGACCAGCTCTTTACTCTTTTCTTTGTACATTTGTTCCCATGCTTATTTAGTGGTGCTGCATCTCCAGACATGGTACACCCAAGGAGAAAGAGAATCAAACCATGAAGGTCTGCCCACATTGCAGTCACTCGAACTTCATCCAACCCGAGATCATTCCTAAACGTAAGAGTCTAAGCAGTCTGAATGCTAATTTTACAGCTTCCCTCAGAGGAAAATGAGAAAGGTGTTGAATGAGCCAAATCAAATATCTCCTACACCACCAAGGGCTAATGTTAATTGACAGAGAAAATGTATTCGTATTTAGATAAACTGCTGGAAGACAGGTTTGTAAAGTAACGTGGCTAGAAGGATAATTCTCTAAGCATCGTAAAATCTAGTCATTAGAAGCCTAAAATCTGGAATCTACAGCAAAAATAAACAGTTTCCTGTGAAATAATCATGGTCCATGCTCTGTGAAATACACTGATCTCGCAAAGCTAAAGATTACGTGACCCCGCTCATCCATACCATTGTAAAAGCTGAAGTCACAGGAAGCAGTCTCCAGAGGCTATGGGAGGAGGGGAAGTGTCAGTGAGAAGGTGCAGTGCTAAAGTTAGAAAAGCTCTGTGTTTCCCTGCACAGAAGAGTACTGTCGTGTAATACTAAATGCTAAGATTTTAAGGGAAATCAGAGAAGGAAGGGTTTGGGGTGTTTCCACCATAAAACATGATGCATCTTTTTATCCAGATTAGGATGTTCCATGACGTATACATGTATCAAAACATTCCGTAGCTGGGGATGTGAATGAGAACAGTCCTTGCCCTGGACAATGTATGAGTCAATGTAAAACTTCTTTAAAATTGAAAGAGATAAACCTGCTTTTTTTTTTTTATAGAGCCCACAGCATTAAAGCAATCTTGTGATTAACAAATCCACAATATACAGAGAGCACCATATAATAATACCAGGGAGAAAGGTGTGCAAAATGATCGATACTATACACTAAGAAATGTTACTTTTCCTTCTCTCATAGAAAATGTAGAAATAACAAACAGTTTTGTTTTTTCTTTACAACTGAATAGCAGCCCATTTTGTAAAGGTACCATGTTTTCATTATCCAATCATCAGCTGATGGGCATCTAGCATGTTTCCTGATTGCTACGACTACAGCAGCAATCAACACAAATGAGCAAGTGTCCAAAGGTAGAGCTCAAATGATGTGATACTCACATCTTGGTCAACTTGACAGAATCCGAGTCATTAGAAAGAGGGAATTTCAACTGAAAAAAAAAAAAAAATGCCTGCATCATATTGGCTTGAAGGCAAGTCTATGAGGTCATTTTTGTGATTAATGGTTGATGCTCGAGGGCCCAGCATACTGTGGTCCCAGAACGTATAAGAAGGGTAGCTGGACATGGACCTGTAAAACAGCATTCCTTTGTGATCTTTGCTTAAATTCCTGCCCCCAGATTCTTGCCCTGCTTGAATTCCTGCTTGAGTCCTGCGATGGACTGTGATGTGGCTGTGTAAGCCAAATAAACTCTTTCCTCCAAAACTTATTTCTGGTCATGAGGTTTGAACATAGCAATCAGAAGCTAACTACAAAAGGTGGTATGCAAGGAGAAAGAAGGACAAGCTAAAATAGAAGGGTTAATGGAGTAGGGAAAGGAAGGGAAGATAGAGAAGAAAGTATGGGGAAGAATAATTAACATAAAAGATCTTTGAAAATGCCACATGGTAGCCTATTGCTATAGAAACTTTCTAAAAATATAAGTATATACAGGAAATAAAGTTTAAATAGACTTACTATAACGGAAAGACAGTGCCTCCCAAGACATCATATACTACCAAATAAAAAGCCCAGAGTAGGTAAGAGTCTTTTCAAGGTGTTTGTTTGTGGAGTCTTATATTCTTATATACTTATATACATATTATTATGCTATCCTTGGTTGCTCTTCTAAATGTGATGGTAAGACCCTATCACTGAAGTCACCATATACTTGACATGAAGAAATTAAAGTGATATGGATCTTTTACTCCATATAGATAGTCAATATGGATGACTCACTCTTATTGGCTAGCTTTTTTTCATAGTACTGGAAGGTGCCATGCATGTCACCAGAAGAGAAGAAAAAAATCAACAACCTTAATAAGTTGTGAAGCCTATAAGATACAATAACCTTTGGCCTATCACTATATGCCCACTGGTGGAATAGTGACACAGATTTATGAAAGTAACTAACCAGTTGCTGATTGAACTTAAGGCTTGCTCCTTGAAATGGAACCCATATCTGGCACTGTTCAGGTGAAAAACAAATGGATAAATAGGACAGAGGCTCAAGGGAAGGACCTGCTACTATCATTCTCCTAAGTGGACACAGGGTTTAACTAATTCCCAACGACTTACACTATACCCACAGATCAATGTGTATCTCAACTCTTCTAAAAGAGGTTTCTCCTTATTTTAGTATGTGGCAATAAGCACAGAGACCACTTAAGAGTGTTCAGTTCTACAATGTGACATCTGTATGGCATGGCTTCCCTCGAGCTTCAGGGATCTTCACGGAAACGTGGTTGGAAAGACTGTAAGAGCCAGACATGGCTTCAAGGTCGTAGTGTTTTCCAAACACAACAGGGCATTTGTGCACTTTACTCATAGCCGCTGTGATAGCATGAAAAAGACCTGCAAAAGCTTAAACCAGGGAGGGAGGTCACATAAAGTCTTCCAAACAGCTACTGACAATATCAGGCATGAGAGAGAAATTCAGTTTTCTTCAGTGGTATGACAGATGCCTAGCATATCAACTATGCTCCAGTGCGGATCTCTAGTACTTGAGCCACACAACATGGTCTGGATGAGTTTTTAAAAGAGAGACACATGAAGTTGGGTGGATAGGAAAGTGGGATTAAATCTGGAAAAAGTTGGGGGAGGGAACAATATGATCGAAATACAAGTTTTTATTTGGAAAAAAACACATTCTAAAATGATTTTGTCTGGGTAGTAAAATGGTGTTCTATATGCTTCAAGAAAAAAAAGAAGGAATTGAAATTTGATATGTTAGTGACACAAGATAGCCCATAACCTAGCATGTGTATTGAGCCAGGGAAAGAATAGAGGAGAGCAAGAAAAGAGATACCATAATAGAGCAAGCCATTATAGGTTTAAAGAGAAATCTGGCACTAGGGAAGTGTCCACAGATCTACAAGGATGACGCCAACTAACAATCTAAGTAATAACGGAGAGGCTACCTTAAATGCCTTTCCCTGATAATGAGATAGATGACTACCTAGAGCCTTCATCCAGTAGCTGATGGAAACAGAAACAGAGATTCACAGCTAAACACTGAGCTGAACTCCTGGAATCCAGTTGCAAAGAGGGAACAGTGATGAGCAAAGGGGTTAAGACCAGGCTGGACAACTCATAGAAACAGCTGACCTGAACAAGGGGGAGCTCATGGACTCCAGACTGATAGCTGGGAAACCAGCATAGGACCGACTCAGACCCCCTGAACATGGGTTTCAGTTAGAAGGCCTGGGCAGTCTATGGGGCCTCTGATAGTGGGTATTTATAACTAGTATATGAATGCACTTTGGGAGCCCATTCCACATAGAGGGATACTCTCTCAGCCTAGACACATAGGGGAGGGCCTAGACCCTTCTCCAAAAGATATGATAGACTTTGAAGATCCCCCATGGAAAGCCTCACCCTCCCTGGGGAGCAGGAAGGGGATGGGATGGGGGTTAGGAGGGGGACAGAGGAGGATGGGAAGAGTGAGGGAACTGGGACTGACATGTAAAACAATCTTGTTTCAAATTTAAATAAAAACAATAATAACAAAAAGATGGCCCATAACCTTAGAACCTATGTGAGGTTCTGAAGTCCTCAATGTTGCCTCTAAGTTGGGAATCAAACCGATGATCTAGCTGAATGTGACATAACCTAATGAAAACTTTCCTGTAGGATTTATTATTGCCAGATTAGATATGGAGAAACTGCACTGCTGCAGAAATACCAGTATGTTTGATTATATGGTATTTGCCTACAAACTGCTGGGCAACACATACATGATTGTAAGCCTGTAATGTAAGTCTTGCACAAATAATGTACAGTTAGAGATGACAATAATAATGTATACTGCAAGTTGTAGTTATTTACCTGCTATCTACATCTGATCATAAGTATTTAATGTTGTAAATTGTCCCATAAAAAATGTAAAAGCAATTGTGAGCAACTTTTGGAAGCTCATCATTTTCTCATTCTCGGACTGTTAAGTAGAGTAGCACTAATCGAAAGTAAAGAAAATTGTCCTGCTCTAATGGAGGAAGTGACTTATTGTATACCACTGAACATACCTTCCTAAAAATGTGTTGTTCGGGAGCTGTCAGGAAGATACAAGTGTTGCTTACACAGCATTCAGACAAAAAAAAAAAAAAAAAAAAAAATCATTACTGCCCTGAAATGCTTAAATAAAATGAAACTGTAACTCGCATAATTTTTGAATCCATTTAATTTCCTCACCTCAGTTCCCATTAACATATTCATCAGACCCGTGAAGGTTTTTGTACTTCTGCAATCATCATTCCTGTTGTCGTTAAGGTGGCATTCGTTCTATTTTCTGAAGTTTTTGTTATAATCATACCAAAGCTTCACAAACTTCTTTAGAAGTTTAAATTAGAAATTTATCTTGAGCTGGAAATGAACTGCCCCGTGTTTATCAGAAGTGCTTTGATCTGACAGTAGAATGCACTGGTGGGAAGCAATGGGCCTTTTACAAATATTATTTCTGGTAGTATCAAGAGTTCAGTGAAAAGGGAGTTTTCTCGGGAGGCTTAGAAAAGTTTTCTTTTTCTAGCCTAGGTTGGCAGGAAACGGAATGTGCTTTCTGAGACCTTCAGGAGCACAAAGGAAAACTCACTCAACTCAAAGCCCATGTTAGTGCCCTCCAAGCCAACTTAAACAGCCAATTAAAAACAAAGATAAGCTCCTATTCTAGCTTGCTTTTTTTATTGAAAATAAGATTTTTTTTTAAATTGAAAATAAGTTTTTGTCATTTGAAACAGAAAATGAAGATTAGCAAAAGTAAAATGGTGGTGCATTGTGCCATCTAGACATGACACCCTCAATGATTTGCTGACACCTCCTTACCTTTACAAATGCACACACGTGTGCAGCATTGCAACCTTACTGAAATGAACCTCTTAGTTGGGCTTCCTATTGCTGCAATGACCAAAAGCAGCTTGGGAAAGACTTGGTTTGTTTTGCTTATGGACTACCTATGTCCATCATCAGGGAAACTCGAGAACTAAAGGCAGGGACTGATGCAGAGACCTTGAAGGAGTGCTGCTTACTGAATTGTTCCTCATGGCTCACTCAGCCTGCTGTTTTAGACACCCAGGGGTGGGCTGGGCCCTCCCATATCAATCATTTATCACGAAAATGCCCACAGGCCAGTCTGTTGGAGACGTTTTTTCTCAACTGTGGTTTCTCTACCTGGATATGTCTAGGGTATTGCAAATAAATAAATAAACAAACAAACAACAAAAAACCTCAACTAAACAAACAAACAAACAAAAGAAGCAACCAGTACATAATCTAAAAGTTAATAATATACATTTACATTTTTAAAATTATATCTATAAAATGTCAATTTTTTCAATTGTCTCAAAATCATTCTTCATAATTTTTTGATTAATTTGGAATCCAGATTCACATGAATATGTTAAATGTAATGGGGATGGCCAACTTGTCTCCATCCATTTGGAACTGTGAACCACCTGGCTATATTTCTTTCTTTATCAATAGCTGACTGATTTTATTTAAAACACTAATCTATTAAAGAAGACAGTCAGTCTGTCTGAAGGAAATATTCAGTCTTCTGGATTATATAGTGGAGACCCTGTTGGTTCAGCCTTCTGTCTCTTGTAGCTACTGCAAGTTGGTAGCTAGTTTTCTAATGATCAACAGATCCACACAGAGATTATTGTCTGGTATTTGTCCCTTCATCACCTCAGAAGGAATGATGTCTTGCTTATCCATAGCTAGTTACCGAAGGAAACCAGCAATGGAATTAGAGTGGAGACAAGTGCCATTCACAGACTCCAACCCTACAATCTTTGGAACTAGTCTCTGGGGGATTATTTTAGAGCCGTGAAAGCACCAAGTTGTCTACAACAATGGTTTTAACACTACTTAGTAATATCTAGGATGAATGATATCATGAGGATGGTTAAGATTTCTTTGTTTCATTCTATTTGCTGCTGTCTTATATAAATTAAGGTTTTCTTCATCATCTATGGCATAGTTCCTACTGAAAACATCAAGATGAAGGACCCACTTTTGAAAGCACTGGTATGAGTTTTAATCTTATCCCAGTGTATCCCAGTGTGCTCTTTTCTGAGGTTATTGGTAGAATATGTCTCCTTTTCACATAGTAGCCCTTGAGTCCTTCCCATGTGTATCCCTCAGTATGTGAATGTTTTTTGTGCTTTTTATAAATGGTATCTTCTACCTTTTGATGTTTTTTTTTTTATACCAGCATTTCTTGAGAGACTAGATTTTTTTTTATTTACATTTGAAACAAGGCTGTCTTACATATCAATCCCAGTTCCCTCACCCTCCCATCCTCCCCTATCACCTCAACCAAACCCCAGCCCATCCCCTTTCTCCTCACCTGGAATGGTGAGGCCTTCCATGGGAAGTCTTCAAAGCATGTCATGTCATTTGGGGAAGGACCTAGGCCCTGCACCATGTGTCTAGGCTGAGAAAGTATCCCTCTATGTGGCATAGGATCCCAAAGTCAATTTGTATACTAGGGATAAATACTGACCCACCACCATAGCAGGCTGCCCAGGCCTCCTAACTAACACCCACATTCAGGACATCTGGGCCAGTGCTATGCTAGTTTCACAATTCACACCGAGCCAGAAAAACTAGGAGAGGCTAGATATTTAGTCAGAGATAACTTAAGGAGATTGAATGATACTCCCAAGATCTTTGATTAAATGGTGACATGAGGGGCTGGAGAGATGACTCAGGGGTTAGGAGCAACAGCTGCTCTTCCAGAGGACCCGGGTTCAATTCTCAGCGCTCACATGGCACCTTTCAACTATCTTTACCTCCAGTTCCAGAACAACTGTGTAAGAAGTATGGGTTTTTCCGCCTGCCGCCGCTGCTGGTCTTGTCCCGCTGCCGCGCCACCAGCCCCAAATAATGCACTGAGACTCTGTATCTGATATTATACTGTTGGCCAGGTACTAGTTTCTTATTGGCTAGTTTTGTCTTAAGTATTAACCCATTTTTGCTGATCTATGTATTTCTTCTTACCAGGAGCGGGCTGCCGCATACTGCTCTCTCCAGACTCTCCATCTTTTCTCCTCCTTACTACTTCCTATTTCCTCCTTGTCTCCTAGTCCCTCCTATCTTCCTTTCCTATTAGCCAACAGTGCTTTATTATTAACCAGTATGAGAAACATATACAGAATGACATCTCCCATCACAACTGGCACTCTGGCAGAGACATACATGCAGGCAACAATTAAAAAAATCACTGCACACAAATGGTGATTTTAGAATTAAATCAGTAAAAACTTAAAAATTATCTATGTCAATTTCTATCTATTAAAGAGGCCAGAGGTAGAGAAGGGTTGATTACCACTGAAGACAAATTTCAGAGCAATCTCCTTATATCGACGTGGAAAATTCAGGGAAATGTAATGCTTCTTTCCCCTCAAAATGCTCAAAATACTCCTTGAGCAAATTTTAGACATGAACCAGAGCTGGTTTAAGCTCAGCTCTTTACTTCCTCTCACTGGAAAAGTGGAGTAGACTCCCACAACTAAGTGCTCAAGTCCATCTGTTCCCCCAACGTGCTTAGAACATTTGAATTGATTTAATGGGAGGCAACTTGGCAACAGTACAGCCAGCATGAGCAGTGGAAGGCAATGCTCTTCAGAAAGGATTGTCCATCAGGACAGAATTGGCCAAGCAGCTCCAAGTACCAAGTCTTGGCAGCAGATTTCATTCAATATTTGGAATGTAACCTTAAAAACGGGGTTTTACCTGAAATTAAAATGCATCTTGTATAAGATCTGGCAATACAGAATTCAAAGTCCTTCCAAAGAGGCAAGGAGGAATCAGGAATCTTGTGATTGACACAGCCACCTACCTGTCAGAGGTTTTTCCTGTCTGCTGCTTAGGACTCACTACTTGCCTGTTGAGGTGGGATCTAATGTTGGTATTCAGAGCTTGTCTCTCTTTCCTACCTTGCCCTATGTAGTTTCGGATCCTATGTCCCTAAACAGTACACCCCACTCCATTTTTCTCTGTCCCCCAATGAGGCGCGTTGTTGACTCTAGCTGTGTATGACCGAATCCATATTTCTAACCCACATATTGCTAGCCTAGCTGAATTTTACTTGTAAAATAATTCTCACCACATGTAGGAAGGCCTTGATATATGGTTTTTATCCTAGGAATGGTGACAGACTCTGCTTATATGCCTTTTCTTCCTAATGAAAAATATCTTTCATTATAGTATGTAATATAAAGGGTTTTATTATTTATTTTTTTTTATAAGCAGTGGGTCAGACTGTCTGTGTTCAAAGATAAAGAAGATGAATGACTGTGATGCTTGTTTGGTCTGCTCACACGGCAACTGAGGCAGCTTGATGGACACACAGTAGAGTTACTTAGAGAGGGGTTGGTTCTTTATTGGCATTGATGCTTTTCTTCAAAACCACTGCCGTGGCTCTACAGTGTCTGATTGGCTTTCTGTGGTGTCCGACACAGACAACTGTGCATTTGAAAGTCTTCTGCCTATCCTCATATGTCTCCCAGGTAAGAACTGAACACATAAAAAACTTAGCAAAAAGCCATCTATGCATCATGCACAAAGTTATGGGGCATCGAAATCCACCCAACTGAGAGTGGAAGAAATCAATTCTGGTCAATGGTGTTGGACGATTTTCAATATAATTTTTAGGCAATTTTATACGAAAAACAGAGGGGATTACAGACAGGTAAAAGAGCAAGCAAAATCTGTAGAGTGAGAGGATACATAGTATGTCCCAGAATTGTCATAGCAGAAGGTTCCTCAGACAATGCCGACATGAGTTTCTCAGCTTGAGGTTCTTACACTGGCCCAGCAGGCAGTTAGAGTTTCAGGAATCAAGCACAATGTGACATGCTATGGAGTGATCCCACTGTGTGCATTTTTTTGTTTGGTTTGGGAACATGTAAATAATACTGAATCGCCCAGAGATGACCTAGATTGGGATGCTACAAGCTTCTGGGAATCACAGGTACTGGATAGGGATGAAACACTGAAAGAGGAGAAATAGCAGCAGCCTGCAAATAAAGAAGTATCCCAACTGGACAATGTTCCCAAATCAGATGGCAGACCCAGCCTCACATTCCAAAACAGAGTAACTTTATCTGGTGTTGCTTCCCCGTGCCCAAGGCCATGTGCACCTACAGTTCTCAACCATACCACCCTTCCTCACGCTTGCCTCAAAGCTTATTTGGCATTCCCTTCTTGGTAGCTGCAGGGCTAAGATAGCTTCTCTATAAATAATATAAAGAAACCTGAGGATACAATAGTGGATAGTTATCACTGAAATGTTGTCTTAATTGATGATAACGTGGCAAAACAATTTCCTTCTGTAACTCCTTATTAGATAAAAGTACCCAAAGAGTATCTCTCTCCTTACAAGGATGATGATACATCATCATACCACCACTATGATTATCACTATACTTAAAAACAAACTTTCAGCTCACGGCAAGAAGTTGGCCATGCCTTTTAGAAGGCCTTAAAGATGAGATAGACACATTTGGCCTGTACACATGCAGATTTAGACTCCTACAGGCCACATCCTCTGGGTGATTCTAGAGTGCAGGGAATCCACGGCACTCTCCATGGGCAGTTCTATGGACGCAAGAAGAGACAAGAATGTGGATACGTTGAAGTCAGAGAGTGAGATGCAGGAGAAGCTGCAAGCGAGCAGTGACTCACTCACCAACCCTGCCTTGTAGGTGGCAGATGAAATCCTAAGTAAATGTATCTTAGTGACAAGGACCCCAGTGCCTCATTCCCATGGCAGTGGAAAAGCTTCCGCCTAGTCTGCATGTGTTGTCGACAGTCTGTGCTGAAGATGTTGACTGCAGCTTCCCCTTGCCTGATGTTTAAAGCCTGAGACTGTGCCCACCCCACCTCAGCTGTGTATGTTAACCGACTTCCTCCTTCAGCTCTATACAATAACATTGCCTCCTGATTTCATACACATAAAATAAACCTGCTGAGTTTCTGGGCTGCTGCTGCTGCCACCCAATCTCAACTGTCTGTCTGTCTATTTGTCCTGTCTTCATTCTCTCATTGGCCAAGTTAGGTTTCCAGCATCTAGTTGCTTGTGTGGCAGCACTATCTTCACTAAGGGCTTGCTTCCAAAGAGGCACAGGAGAGACCTTCCCCTCACTGCCCTATATCAAGGCAGAAGTACTGCCTTGATAGGACCTGGAGTATAAGATAGAGAGAAAAAAAAATCTCAGATAAATGTGTTTGTTTTTCAAACATTTTCAAAGATAAAAAAACAAACAAAGAAACAAACAAACCAGAATAAATCATCCCATGGAAAGTCAGCAGGTTTCACTTAACCCGTGACTAACAATCACCTAACTGATGCCGTGAAAATTAACATAGTGCTGGATTCCTTCTTTACTGTTTTGTTGAACACACAATTCTTCTTTTTCCACAAAATGCAAATCACTCAGTGTGTGCTGAGTTGGAATCAGTATGAATTGAAATTAGGTGTCTTCTGTGTCAATATATGTGAACAATTTACTAAGTTTTCTGCTAACCAGGCCAGAGACCCATTTCCAGTGCACGGATGAGCTAATGAGTGGCTTTACAGATGATGGGAAAGGAGAGGGCTCACCATGTGGCCAACTCAACTCATCACAGTAAACTTAAAATGTTACCAGAAATAGCCGTCCTCTTTTCCTAAGCGACCTACATGCCCTGATTTATACATTTGCATATCCAGGTGCCTTAATGGGAGGCAGTCTGTTAGCCTGAGAAACGATCTCTCCAGGGAAGAAGGCCTGACAAGGGCTAATGCCTAGTGATGCTGTGAGGAGAGAGGTACATGCCCTGTGCAACATGAACTTCCCCTGCCCCAAGCGACCCCCTGGCAAGGAAGCGAAGGTCTGGGGAGCAACTTGTGCTAATCTTAATATCGTTGAAGTTCAACGAAGCGCGTCTTCTGTCTTCGCAGCATAGGAACCGCCTTGTGCTTTCCTGATGAAGAAAAACACGCTCCCCATCTGCCTCAGACTGCTCAGCAAATTAATAAAGTACACAGCGGAAGCTTTGCAGTCAGACATTTCTGAGTGATATCCTTGCCTCTATTGTTTTAGTATAATAGAAACTGAAGAGGTGTGCCGAGCTCTGATGCCTTGTTTACAGCTTCTGTCACCTGGAGGTTACATTGACTGCATCACTGGGTTTTGATGAGGAACAAGCAAAACAACATGAGTTCTTGTTGTAGTTCTGGGAGTCTGTAATACACACGTAATAGACGTCAGGAGCTGGGTGTGGTAGCACAGAGCCTGTAAACCAAGTAGCGGGGAGGCCGAGGCACAAAGATCATGAGATTTAGAACAACCTAGGTTATATAATGGGATCTTTTTTTTTCTTTTTAAAATGGAAGGGTGAGGTAGAAGAGGGAAGAGAACAGGAGGCTGGAGAGGGAGTAGGAACAGTGGCTACAGGTAAGGGAACAGAAACAAACAAGAATAAGCTCACTGCCACACTTACAGGTGCCAAGACCATTCCCTTAAGTGCAATAACCTCTACCAGAAGGAAGTCCTGTGAGCAGATGGAGAAACCCTGTCCTAGCTATATGAAGCTCTCCATCTTGGCTGTGTGAATGCTGTTTTCAAATATTTGTTTTGTTGCTGTCTGTTTGAAAGAGACTCTATAAGAAAGTATTTATGATTTTCTTGAAAACTCAGTTCCCCTAATTTTGTTTTCTTATGAGGATGATGCTTATTTATATATATGCACTAAAGTTTTGAGCATGATACAAAAACACTTTCTAGAAACTTACAAAGCACTTTGCAAGATGGAGTTTACAGTGAGCAATTTAACTGAAGGTTCAATTCATCTGTGCTCACTGCCAATGGGATGTTGCAGAACAGATGAGACATCCCTACAGAAACAAGTACTTCTGACTTGTCTTATTTCAAAATAGACTTCTGGGAACTCATGCATGTTTTGACTTGTTATGACAGTACATTGTATCTGTGGTGTCTTAGTCAGACAAGGTAGGAATAAACAACTCAAACTCCGAATGGCTTAGGGCAGGAAATATTAGTCACTCGTTGGCCTTTCTGGATGTCAGTCAGGCTAGCAAAAAATTACACTGATACCTCCATTGCATGCTGTGCTAAAGAGACAGTGTGTTCGATGTTGGTCAGCCATTCTTAAATACATGGCCTTACTCCTGACACTTCCTCAGCTCAGATTGTAACAACCAAAGTGGGCCACACTGCCATCCTAACTTCCAAGGATGAAGATGTGCCCTGCAAGAGGGGAGAATTAATCATCAACCAGTGTCTATCAGAGACCACTGTCTGTTGTGTGCCTCGTTCTACACATTTAACCAACACTCAGCTCCTCTCTACAGGACACACAGTGTCTTGATGTAGCATCAAGGAACAGTACACAAGGCCATCTTCACCATTTTGAGCCCTAAATCCATGAGTTATTAAAAGTTTTCTGCCCTTACTGAAGCATTATATGATGATGTGACATGGTTAGGACCCATGGGGGGAAAAATCCCTTTCAGAAAATACTCCAACACTGGCTCAGAACACCTTTGGATTCTGGGGAAGCCACCTGGGGAGTCATCTGAGGATGAACACGATAATTATTCCCTCGGGAAGAGATCTACACTGCACACTGCATTCCTCAAAACAGTTTTTTATCATTTTCTCTGACTTTATCTTGGAGACTTTCCCTTTTTCATGTCTGTCCCCAGCCATAGCCCATGATGGTGCTGAGGCAGAGTCCCTCGGCATGGAGGGAGTATTGGATAGCTGTAGTGATTTTTACATATCCTATTTAGCTGCCCAGGCCCTGCCTGGTCACTTTACATCTGGAGCAAGCCCAACTTCCTAGTTCCCTTGCCCCAAAGAAGCCAATTTCCAGTGCCATTTGCCACTCGTGTTGCTATTGAATTAGTCTCCAGAGCTGCCCTCGGGCAGTACCTAGCTTCATGATGCTTCGATGTATGGCTTTGTTTTTGTTTTTCTTTACAATGATGTGGACACACATAAACTCATTTCATTTACAGTGTAGTATTAAATAAAACACAGGGGACATTTAACACTCTGCTACAAAATAGGCTTTGTCTTGGGTGATTTTACTGTTATAGAATATTGTTGAGTGTCCAGTGCACTAAGGCAAGCAAGGCTGTTGATTTCCTACACGTCTTCTTGACTAAAGCCACTTTGACCCCTGCAAAGCAGGGAAGAGGTCAGCAAACACAGAAGTGATGTACTCCGTACACACTGAAGAGCAAAGGGCGTGAATGCCTGAATGAAGACATGCAGAACTCAGTTTTCACACATCTAAGTCCTCTTTTGATTTGAGCCAATTTACTGTCCTCTATGCATCCAGATAAAAGAATATATATCCATGTGTCCTTTAAGTGCATTCTGCATGTCTAAGTAGAGTGGGATTGGGGACTTTCATCTTCTCCTTAATGTGAGATCTTCATATGTGTAACACCTGAGGCTACTGTAAACATAACAGAATTATGTTCTCTATGTCCTAGAGACAGAAATCCAACATCAGTAGCAATGAGCTAAATCCCAAGTGGCAGGAGGGCTTCACTCCTTCCCAAGGCTTTCGGGGATGCTTTCTTGCCTCATTTGGTTCCAGGTGGCTGCTGGCATTTCTTGGCCTTTGCCATCCTCCATCTAATCTCCAAGGTCAATACATTCAGTACTCTCTCTGCTCCATTTCCTTTCTCCCATTGAAGGGCGTAAAGCTGAGAAATCCCACTGTTTCCTTTTCACAGGAACACTAAGTTGCATTTGGAAACAATCCAGACATCCCAAGATGGACTTCTCATAGGCACCCATTTTTCCAGGGGTGTTTGTTGGCTTTTACTTTACATTGAGTTCAGTGGGAAGACATATCCAACAATACTCTCAAATTCTGAGGAGTATGGTAAGTATATCCTTTAGGGAGGTATTTTTCATTCTACATAGTGTGGAGTTTGTCACTTCCATCAAAATACAACCCATGGTCTCACATTTGGGGACAAATTTCTATAATCTTAGTACTCAAGAAATGGAGGCATGAAGATTATGAGGGCAGGCCAGTCCAACCTACATAATTAGAGCCTGTCTTTTGATTCGGAAAACCAAAAGACAAATAACAAAACATTTTAGCACAATTTCAAAGAGTACAAGGAATTAGGAATCAAACTTTTAGTAGTTTTATGCAAAATTGCATTTTTTTTTCCTTCTCCAAATATATTTCACCTCCAACACACTGGGTTTGGTGACATCCAATGGCAAAGGTTAATTATAACTGCTCTTATGAGAACAACTATTGGCTTTTAAAATGCCAACTACAGTTCAATTGCTCATAGTAATAATGAAAATATTTTAAAGAGGAAAAGATGTTTCAGGTTCTGGTGTTACAATCCCTGTGTTTTCACGTGGCAGAAGACTTTGTAACACAAAGGCTCCTTTACCTCCTCAGTGAGTAACTAAACTCCGAAAGCACACTCAGCTATCTAAGCATATTTAGGCAGTAGTATAAACACAACTCTACTCATTCTGAATTTTATCCATTCTACTGTTGAAATAGAGCCATTTGCATCTATTCATGGGCTGTGGATGTGAGAGGCACGTCGATTCTTCAGTGTGTTAGGAGAGCAGAGTCCTCCCATTAGCAGCAGATTTCTCTCTGGCAAAATCATGGGAAAGGAAGTGCAGAATGCTGTGAATAATACCGAATGCTCACAGAGATCCAGGAAAATCTGCAAGTGCCATATACTTTCCCGTGACGTTAGAATCCTTTTAAAGTTCTCTGAAATGTGCTTTACTTAGAATGCCATCCTGTTATTTTGGGGCAGAGAGGCATTTCCATTGAGAGTTAGGAAGAGAGAAGGAAACAGTGAGGAGACACCTTTTGTCAACATGTTTCTGACCTCACATTCCAGGCAAAGCCTTAGTTAGTCTTGTTTTCCTTGGTCCCAGGCTTCCCAAAATCTCACACTCCACATTTGCTCCCATTCTAGGATGTCTAGAGCATTTCTGAAGTTGAGAACCTTCTGTGCTGCAAGGAACGGATGAACAGTGATGCTCCGGGCACATACTCTTCCATTTGGATAAAAACAGCCAGGGATAAAACTGGGTTTCCATTCACCCATCTTGTTTTGCTTTTCTTTATCAGATTATCACTGGATTTATGTTGTCCTCATTATCAGTGTCTTAATGAATTGGCTTGTAAAGTTATTTTGTAACCCTACTTTTAACTGCAGTGTCCCTTAGGAGAAGAACTTTGAATTCTCCATGGGAACCCACTGGCTGTAAACAATGCTTCCCACCATAAATCACCACCAGTGTCCCCACTGTCTTGGAGGTCTTATGGAGGTTCTTGAAAAACAGCTATCCGAAGACAATGTTGCTATGCATCATTGTAGCATGGGAAGCCTCTGCCCAACCCTTACATTTCTGTACAAGATAGGACAATCCCCCAGGACTACGATTCTCAGACTGCCATTGCTGACCTGAGACTTGCGGAAATAGCTCAGCTCAATCTCTGCTTCCTTGTCATAGATGAGAGAATCACTCCTAGACATTCTCTCCAAAGCCGAGGTGATAATTGTTAATATATCTGGCTCAAAACTAATGATTCTACTTAGACAGGTCTATAGGATGCCAAGGGGACAAGGCTGCTGGAATAAATTATTTTTCTTTAATTTAACAATAAAAGCCCAGGGAAAGCCGAGCCTCAGCACTCAACCAGGCAGAGCAAAGACCACAACAAAACCAGATCAGGGACACGTGTCACTAGGACATTACATGGTTTTATGTTTGGAGAGGGATGTGTTCCCTTTCTTGCTCAAATTTTGACTTGTTGGGGCTATTGCAGGGCAATGGACAATCCTGACAAGGGAATCTGGTTCTTCCCACAAAATCCTCCTTCCATTTGAAAAGGGGGGTCAGGAGGGCTGCCAAATCTTTGTCTTGGAGAAAGAACATAAGCATGTGCACATGTGCGAGTGCGCGCGCGCGCGCACACACACACACACACACACACACACACATACACACACCTGTGTCACTCGGCTCTCTTTGTGCTACTCTGAGAGACCAAGGCTCAGAAGTTTGTCATAGATGTGCCAGCTCTGGCTGCTGCCCTCACTGTGGATGATAGATGAGGTGTCACTGATTCGGGAAACCTTGGTGTTCTGCTAGTTTATGTCAAGCTATACAAAGTCAGAAGGTGAATTTGCAAGTACGGAGAGATCTTGGGTCATTCATAAGAGAAGCTCTTTGACTTTCAGCAACATGCTATGTCGACACAGCTTAACAAAAGTGAACTTGGGTTCATGATGATGGGAATGCAGACAGAATGTTTTTTTCTAATAGTCTTCGATAAGTGCTGAAAATTATACTATTGGAAAGGCGACAGTTCCAAATATCTTAAGCATTAGTTGTGGAAAGAAAGGTACATATTTATGACTTTCATATCTGATAATAATCAAGAGAAATTCAGAAAGACCTTTAATCTGAAAATAACAATGAGATTTAGAATCAACTTTTCATTATAGAAATGAGGGAAAGAGGGAGAAATGGGTAATATATATTATCACTGTGAAGTATGTTAAGTATGAAGTATCTATTTTATCTGAAAGGTTACATTACCCTGGAAGTATACCACAGAGTTGATACAATTTTGGACTTAAAGACCTAATTCCATCTCAATGATGATCGATTGGTGATATTTTATCACCGTATTATATATCATACAATGATGCCGTAAGAAGCTGCAGACTTCTGAAACACAGAAAGAAGGTGAAAAAGAGATGGAAAGGGAGGGAGGAGAAGGAGAGAGGGGGACAACACCATCTCCTTCTGCTTCCTGCTATGATGTGAAACTCTGCTTCTGCTGTGCCTGTCACACTGGACCTCACTGCTTTCTGTTGTCCTGTTTCAAAGACAAGAGTTCACTTGGCTCATCTGAGAATTTTTCTCCTTTAGAGAGTACCCATAAATGTTTCTGTAACCAATTACTGGTAACCAAGCAAAAGGAAAAACAGAATGCAGTCACTTCCCAGTTTTCACTATCATTACATTCTTCCTCATTGCACCGACTACTACCATTGCTCACTATTTTAAGCGAGCATTTATGTATATATAGTTTATCAAGTCCCAGGGGATATCATGGAAAACTATGTAGAAAGATTATAAGGGGTGGAAGGTGGAGAAGAGCACTAAGAAACTCAGACTTCTGACCATTACAGGGGCATCTAATTCACAAGCACATAAAAGGTGATGCACACATACTATAGAAATGGGAGAGAACAGGCAGGAAGGAAAGGTATAGGAGAACAAGAGAGGGCCACTGTGAAGTTGTTCACAACACACTCTACACATCTGTACAGTAATCAGAGATGAGTACTCAGGAAGTACACAAAGTTCTGGTTTTGAGTGCCGACTTTGGAGTCAAACAGCATCACTTCTGCTTTTGACACAGTTCTCTTAACCACTCTTTTCTTCATAAATACTGACATTAAAGAAGTGTTGACAAAAAATATGTTGCTGGGAGGTAGTGGTGCATGCCTTCAATCCCAGCATGTTGGAGGCAGAGCAAGGAAGATGTCCGTGAGTTCGAGTCTGGTTTACAGAGCAAGTTCCAAGACAGGTTCCAAACTTACAGAGAAAGCCTGTCTCGAAAAACTAGTAATAATACTAAGAAGAAGAAGCAGAAGGAGGAGGAGAAGAATACGAAGAAGGAAAGAAAAAAAGGAAAAGAAGAAAGAAATGTTGCTATGTTAAATAAAACAAAAGCCTAATTTAGTGTATGTGACTGATATCACAACAATGAGCTTCCAGGCAACATCCCATACATAATACATGCAAAGTCAAAAGACTTTCTAAATTATGGGTTTTCTCTGGGAAGCACATCAAAGGCATTTTGTTTTTAAGAACACAAGAATACAATTTTGGTTGAAGTGAGAACTTGCAAATGCCAGACAAGTACAGTATACCTGTAGATCTGCCCCAGAAATATGATTATGCACCTACATGGGATCCAAGAAATGAACATGAGAGTTGTCAAGGCTTTGATTATTAAAGGTTTCTGAAAGCACAACGTCCAAAGATTAATTCAAAATCAAATTCATAATGAATTCAAAGGGTTAGCAGTACACGTCCATGTTTTATCAGGTATAGCCTGTGGCTTTGCACAGCACATGATGTCCCAGCCCCAAACACCAAGACATGCTGCCTGAAATACCTTAGTTCAGATTTGAGATTGTAATAAATTATACTGCTTTACAGTACACAAAAGCTGTCAGTTTTATAGTACTTGATTGTAGAAACAAAGTTCTTAATATTTTCTGCCATTATTCTTCAGCATGTGTGTAACAAATTCATTTTTCAGTTCTATTGCATTGAAATGTTTTATTATTAAAACTTAATGTTGGAGTTGTTGACTTGAGTTTACTTAAAAAGCATTCAATGAACTTTGACTTGAGATTACAACAGCGTTACCAAAATAATTTCTGAAGTGACCTGAAACACAGTTTTGCCATTTTATCCCATGTACTTATGCAAAACAACATCCCAGAATAGACAATCATAAATGAAAATAGCAGTTGTCTCTAAAAACAGTTAAAGATTCTCTGTATCTCACAGCATTTAGTATCCAGCCAAGATTTCATTCTTTGTGTCAAAATAAACAATACATTCATCTCATAAGCAGGTAAGTATGCCTTCATCTGTAACTCATCTCATAAGCAGGTAAGTATGCCTTCATCTGTAACAAATGCTAAAATTATATATTTATCAAATGATTGTTCTAATTTTCATTGTTTATTATCATTCAATGTTTGTTTGTTTGTTTATGTACTTATACACAAAGTCGCATAAGGATTTCTCAGGCAAGAAGAGTAAGCATTGTAAGTTTAAGATGCCCTGTATGAGATACTACTACATGCGGGTATTATTTTTAGGTACAACTCCTTTACCTGTGAGGAGAAGTGCACTGGTGGTGAGCTAGGAGGGAGGTAAGGAGAGGGAGGAGATGAGGGGGTTGGGAGGAGGGGTGGGAGGAAGAACTGTGGTTGGAAAGTAAAATAAAATCAAAAAATAAAAGATGGAAAAAAGATATAAATATGTAATAAAGTAATGATAAATAAAAAAGAGTCATTCCAGTCTACGGCTTAATCAGGATGTAACTCTGTTGTGAGTATATTGAGGAATGCACTTTCAATCAGTGACAATGAGGACCGAGCCCAAATTAGAGGATGCACATGCCCAAGGCCTCATCCCAGTAGGCAAGAGAAGTGCTTTGTTTGGCCAGTCCAATCTAAGGGGAAAGATGGCAATGGTATGAAAACTGAGCACTCCAGATTCATTATTTTTCGAGGAAAAGACAGTAATCAGTCTACCACAGTAGTCAGAAAGTAAGGCGGGGCAGGAGTCTGTCCATTCCTGCAGATGTAGATGAAAGGGAAAAACGCTGGTCTCATGCCCTGCCTGGGCATTGGTTCACCCCTTAATGAATGAAGGACAAATGATTACAACCAGGAGATAGAAGATTAGACAGAAACAACAAAAGTGATCGGTTGTAACAAATAAGAACACTCTGGAAATAATTACCAAAGCGTTACTTTCGCAAAGGAAGCAAAGGACCTTTACTGGGGAAACTTCACCCAGTCCTATAGGAAAGAAGCCACCAGCTCCTGGCACAGCACGTGCCTGAGGCTGTACAGCTGAAGACTTCCTCTATATATCCCACATTTGACATCGCAGCCAAAACACCCCCAGTTGGAGAATTTAGCATTACAATCTGATTAAAACAAGTCCCATTTGCTTTCACCTGACACCATATTGGAAAGGAACGACGTCCTTACACCACCTGCTTGTGTTTGCCCCTGGAGAATCCCAGCCAAACAAACCACAGCTATGAAACATGAAGCAGTCTGAAACCTTTAACCACAACTTCAAGCTGTACGGACTACATTCACGGCAGTGGGGCAAAGCTGCAGATCTGGGAGGAGCGAGAATGGAGCTAAGGCTTGGATGGCATCGAACAATCCGCACAAGCTGACAAAGCCGCAGCCACAAACCTGAGTGCTCAGGGGATTTTGCTATCACCCACTTCAGCGAGGGCCGCGTTCTTCTCTTCTTCTCCACCCCATGGCCTCTGCTTTCTCCACAGGGCAGCAAGACTCAATGTCAGAATGCTAATGTCTACACAGAAGTAATGGGGCGGTGACGGAGGAGCTTGAGCTCTGTAATTGCTGCTTGCAGGATAATTGAGGGCTTGATATTACGGAAGTTAATTATAAAATTATATTAATTAATTTAAATAGCCCAGAAATCCTCCTGGAATTTGTATATGAGAAGAGTGCAGTCCCCAGAGAAGCCAGCACAGCAGACAGACAAGTTTGCGGACCTCTTAGCTTATTTGGGGAAAGGGTTTGGAAGACCCAGAAGATACATACATGAAATGTACATTCAGACACCTGCGGATGGTGTGGCTTGTGTAGATTAGCAGCAGCTGCTTCCATATGTGCTCTGGTGGCTTGAAAACACTTCCACAGACCCAACATTAACTCTTATTTCCAGCTTATAAACATTATCAGGGTTTCATCACACAAGTGGTGGTGGTGGTGGTGGCATGTGTACATGAGCACACCTTCTCATAGACACTCATGAGCACACATGCGTATGAACAACAGAGACTGATGTCTTCCTCTACTGTGACCCACCATATTTTTTGAGGCAAGGTCTCTCACTGAGCTTAAAGCAAACTCACTGAGTTAGATAGACTACATGACCAGAAATCCCCAGGGATCTTCTCTCTGGGTTCCCTACACTGGGGTTACAGGCAAGCACCATGGTACCCAGCTTTTCATGAGGGTACTAGGGATCCAACCTCAGGTCAATCGGGGCCATCTCTTCAGCCTCAAGAATGCTATTTTTTTAAGTGGGCATGATTTTTTTCTAAGTGTGAGATTTGATGATGCAGTCACCATTTATGTTGTTATAATGACTCAGTGACTCATTTCTAACAAAATGCACAGATCTATGGCATAATGAATTCATTTAACACTGAAACACGCTACACCTTCCCTCAGTCTCAGGCCAGAGTCAAGCTTTGTCAGGTGACTTAATGCATTCTCCTTGTGATACTATCAATAGTCTTTCTTCCTTAGTGAAAATTGTGATGATTTTTCTGAGGATTTTTTTTTTTAATTTCAGGTTTAAGGAAGAGTTTTGATATTTCATCTTTCAACCGAAAAGAGCTATCTGCTAGGAGAAAATAATAATAGATCAAGAAGCCATTGTGGGAATAAGAAATGATTCTTCAAATCTAATCAATGGGGGCTGGAGGGATAGCTCAGCCGTTAAAGGCAAGCAAGGCTGTCAACCATAAATGTAATCAATGGTAATGGTCTACCTGATGTGTGTCACATAAACACATTTAAGAGGTGCAATTGGAGACTGACTGATCTATTTCCCAAATGAGAGATGATGCGATAGAAGAAGCACCTGGGATAGTATGGAACACAGACTTGGAGTGGGTCAGAGGTCACCAAGAGAACTCTCAAGTTTGATGGATCAATAGGACTGACTCCTAACAATTACAGTCCATATCACGGGGAAATGCAGATTCAAATCAAGTGCAGGGAAAGGCATGAAGGGAAAAGTGCATCAAGAAAAAGGTAGAATTTTCCCACTTGCTCATTCCCAGAAGGAAAGTGCTTGAGTCTCTCAGCAGGGGTGAGTGACATGTCTGCTCAGTGGCACTGACCTTTCCTGGGGAGATGCAACAGTATATTTATATATTTTAATCTGAAACACATCACTAGTGACAGACATTATTCCACCCAAGTCTAACTTGGTGAACCAGCGAGGCTTCTTTGGGTTACTTACCGGAGTGTATGTGGGAGGCGTCATATGTGACTCAAGGGTAACTGCATTACAAGGAAGACCACCCAGAAAGAGTAAAAGCTCAGAAAAGAGGCTTTTCTAGAACTCTCTGCTCAACTTTCAACTATGCAGTCTAACCTCCTTCGGCAACCATTTCTTCTTTAGACAATCTTGAGGAGGGGCACTAAGAACCTAGAACTTTCTTGAGCGTCTCCAACCCTTTAAAGTTGCCTTACCTTCCTGAATCTTCTGAACCTGGATAAAGGAAAAATCTCAAACTGGAGAACACAGTTACATAACACACATGCACCTCATTCATCTACACCTTTTCCCTCTTTCCCATGATGTCCACTGATTCTTGGAACATCATGCTTTTGTCTAAATATTTTCCTTCATGTTTGGATGAGCAATGGACTACTATACCTACTATACAACAGCAATAATCATCACAGGAGCTTGACCAGCTATGGGAATATCTGCAGTAGCATACACTTGGATTAAAAATAAAGTTATAGTGGCAGTAATCTGTGAGCATAAACCTAAGTGCTTATAAATCAGTTTGATAGGTACATCATAGCTTCCTAACAAAACATTAGGAGTGGCTTCCCCCACTAGTTCCAGAGACCTCTTCAACCATTGGGGTTTTGTCTTAAAGTACTAATAATAAACTATTTCTTCTGGAATAAGTCTTAAATCCAATCAGAAAGAAATGGTTGCTTCAAGAAGTACTATGCCAATGTTGTATCTGCAAGTCCACCAAGCTTGGCTTGATGGTTTTGTTATACATGAGGTCAATGTCCAAATAGACTGTCAGCAACAAGTCTATGCTGGTAGATCACACCACAAAAGCCAGCAAGGGTTTCCAGCTTAGTTTCAGTCTAAGTTCCCTTTTCCTACAACTGTGTGTAGTGTCTGCAGTAGTAGGAGCTTACCACCTAGTAATAACATGCAATCACACCAGTAGCAATAACCTGTATGGTGTGGGGCTTCAGAAATGTCCCTATTCCAGAAACTTATGCAGGGAAGTAGCCCATATCTTAAACTTGGATTTTCATACTTCATGATTCCTAGACGTTCCTTTTCCCACTCTTATTGATGTCTTCATTCAAACTCCTTGGATCCTATTTTTAACATATTTACAGGTGTTCGTCCAAAGCTGTAAGACACTCACCAGTTAGCAATATATAACAAAACCCTTATTCAGAGGGTTGTCAAGAGCTCTGAAGGTCTGCCACTGTCCACTCAAAGCAAGGGTCAATTAATCTTTAGTGCCCAGGAGAAACAAAACAAAACAAAAGTTAAGAAACGCCAAGACAGCAGGAAAAGATTGTAGTATTTTTCTCGACTGTTTACTTAAAATATTGACTACCACAGCATGGGTGGGAAAATGGCCCCATTCAGTCCTCTAAAAGCACAGTCAATCTCTATCGGTTAACCTCCTTTTTCCTCTTGGGATACGGTACTGCCATGGGATCTACTGCAACTTTCCTACCTGCATGGTCTTAGCTGGGCACTGCTTGGCACAGCTCAAGCCCCAAGGAGAGTAAGGTCATAGTTTAGCCTGCCATGATTGCCTCTAACTCCAAATCAGCACAATGGACAGCGCTTGCCTTTTCATCAGCTATGACTAGTCACTGAAAGGACCTCCAGCTAAGCAGTGTACCTCCCCAGTATTTTTTTTAATTGTTCCTTTAAAACAAGTGGAGTGGGTACAGAATGGGATGGGAGGGGGGATTGGGGGCATGGGAGGGAACTTGGATCGATATATAAAATAAGAAAAAATTATATATGTACATATATACATATATATATATATATATATATAATAAAACAAGCTTATTTTACATACCTATCCCAGTTCCCTCTCCCTCCCATCCTCCTACTCTCCCCACGATCTCCCCATCTCACTTCCAATCCACTCCTCAGAGAGGGTGAGGCCTCCCATGGGGAATCATCAAAGTCTGTCAGCACCTTTTGGGGCTGCCAGTGGCCCCATGGACTGCCCAAGATCCCCAACTCTCACCCATGTTTGCTCTTATGTAGTTTTTCCAGCTGTCCAGTCTGGAGTCAGGTCATCTGTTTTCTGTGGGTTTCCCCAACATGGTCTTGACCTCCTGGCTCATCACCCCTCCCTCTCTACAACTGGATTCCAAGAGTTTAGCTCAGTGTTTGGTGGTGAATCTCTGTTTCTGCTTCCATCAGCTACTGGATGATGGCTCTATGATATTAAGAACAAGGAAAGAGATACCTTGATAGAGGGAGCCATTATGTGTTCAATGAGAAACCTGGCACTAGGGAAATTCCAGAGGAATCCACAAGATGACCTCAGCTAAGACTCTAATCAATAGTGGAGAGGCTACCTTAAACGCCCACCCCAGTATTTGAATGCAGAGCAGAAACATATATGGTATAGTCTGGGAAGAGAAATGCTCACCTCTAAGACAAGCATGATCTTTTTTGCTTGCCTTGATTTATCACTTGTGTCTTCTGTGAACTATTGCTCAGACTTCTCAAGGCTAGTAAAAGTTTTCTAGCACAGTATTTGACTTTCTGTTAGTATTTTCCTTAGGAGTTTGATTTAATGCAAATCTTGACACATTTGACTTTGAGTGACCCTTACAAACCCCTTTCTGTGATTTGCCTTTCTTTTCATCCTTTTTTGGTTGCTTTAGCATCTTATGAGTATGATTTGTAAGTCAGTCTAACTCATTCAGATCATCCAGAACGTCTTCTCCTTTGTATTATTTAATTTTCTGTTAATGTGATAAACATATAACCAAGGTTAACTTATCAAAGAAAGTGTTTGCTTTGAGGGGACAGAGGTTTCTCATGGCAAGGAGGCATGGTAGTGTGTAGCAGGGATAGTAGTAGAAGCAGAAAACTTAAACATCACATTTCTAACCTCAAATAGTAAGCAAGGAGTGAAGCCAGGCTACCAGTTCTCAAGGCCCACCCCAAACAGCATACTTATTCAACATGAAGAAGTACTTTCCAAATGTTCCACAACCTTCTGAGACAGCATCATGAACCCAGTGACCAATTGTTCAAGCACGTGAACCTACGCTGACCTTTTCTTATTCAAAGTTTTGCATTACCTTACAAACATCTTATCCCACCATGGAGCTGAGCAAGGCACTAAAGCTCAACACCAGTTCTACCAGCACTGTTGAATCAATCTACTTACCTCCCCTGTGTACAATGCCTTATCTGGTTGGGCAAACTGGGCATCATGCCTCCCCCTTTGAATCCTTTGTATTTACCCAAATCTCAGCTAAGGTTAACCAAGCATCCCTAACAGCTCACATGACACAGGGCACCAGGGACGCATTTCCATTGTGCTGCCTCCGGTCATCCAACCTTTGTCGCAAGGATGGGTGAGTGGTTGTGAGTCAGCGTCTCTGCCTCCATGGCACCCAGACTTATGGTTAAGTACCCCCAAGTCCCACAGTCTCAAGAACCAGGTGTGAGGAACTCTTTTGTTTCATGTTTAAAAAGCCCTCTCTGATTTAAGCAATTCAATACAGCATATTCCCTGTTTGTCGTCTGATGTAGTACCAGGCAATATTAAGGGTCTTCTCTGTATTGAAAGTCATGGCTTTTCTTCTCTTCTATACTAAAAGTGGGATGTGAGGGGTGTTCTACAAAATATGCTTCACTCTCTTCGCCTCCACTATTTGATAGTCCCTCCATGACTTTCAAGTATTTTATCCAAAGAGGGGCTCTTTAGAATAAACGGTGTTTGTACTCCTTTCCCTACACAGCCTGTCAGCTGTAAGGAACAGCAAGCCGTTACTTTTATATTCCTTTTACTTCGCTTTCCCTACCAGCTAGAAGTTACTGAAAAGAAAAAAAATTCTTCATGTCCTTTTGGCACTGATTCCTCCATCACACAGACAAGAGTTTTCAGGGTAGACAGCTGAGCAGTTTTCGTCACCCACAGTGATAAAGTCACACAAGTGATGCCACGATCTGTCTGTGATCTTCTTAAGTAATTCCAAGTTCAGCGAGCAAAATGTATTTCCTACATTATTGGATGTTTGTGGTATATACCTATACTCATAACATGGACTCCATTCATCAGAGAGGACTGTCACCCCCTTCCTCTTAGAGGGAGACGATAACCCTGGAACCCTACAAACCCAATACTTTAACGTATCCAATTGCCATCTTTATAACCATGTATAGGAGATGCAGAAGCCAAACATGTATAAAGTCCTTAATCCTATAACCTCCAATACTGTGTGTAGCCTTTCGACACGAATCTGCTGGAAGCCTGGGTGCCAACACAATAAACGGTTTCCCAGAGGAAAAACTTCAATGTCCTGTTCCCTATACTGAGTGGCCCATAAAAACCCCAGGTGAGGCACCAGTAACACACTAAAGATATAAGTTTACCCTACTCTATCTTGGTGATCCAATTAGTTTATTGGAATTACATACAGAAGCATATAACTAAAAGGCAGCTACATCACCACAATTTCACCCCCACCCCCAGCATGGTTTGTGCCTTGCATGATTGATGCAAAACAATATCAGAATCCCCCCAATCCAGCCTACTTGATGCTTCACAACACTGCAACCCCATCCTATATTAATATCCCCTCACAATACTAGAACACCATCCTATATTGATATCTCACAACACTAGAACCCCACTCTTGCACGGACACCTCACAAAAGCTTCCCTGCTGCAACCCACTAACCAACTCCTGGACAGAGGCAGTCTCCTTTCTTCCAGCAATGTGTTTGCTGTTGGTGTGACCTTCTGGCCTGTGAATCATGAAGCTTTCTAAGTTTCCTGCCCTTGTGTGTTTCCTTAGACCCTGCCCTCAGGCTTCTGAACCCCATTCCTCTCTCAGGAGGACATGCTTCAGTTTAGAGAATACACCTGCACAACAATTTGCAAACAGGAATGTTCTAATGGTACATGTACAATGGAGCATTACTTGACTGTCAAGAAGAATGAAACCATGAAATCCTCAAGTAAATGTGTGTAAAAGATGATACTGAGGGAGGTAACCCAGGCATAAAAATAGTTTTTAGAGGGACACATTGAAATCATGACTGACATCTATTACTCATCTACACTCTTCATTATTAAAACTGATAGCATGGTGCCAGTACTCTATGAGGCCCTAGGACCATTCAAAGTCAATCTCTTTCTTTGAAATTCATGAAATTTGAGCACCCAAGCTGCTTAATTTTAATTATCCATTTTCTGCATATGCATTCTACCTCCTTGAAACTTGGTTTCCTTTTGCTAATTTTTTTAAAGCAGCCTACTTATAACAAAGACAAAACATCTGTAATGACTTCAGAACAATGTCTGTTCCATAGTAAGGATGAGTGTTATTACTTCTCAAATGTCATTTTTTAAAAACATGAGGAAGTTGGTGAGTCTCTGAGCTTTCCTTTTGCTTTATTCATCACAGACAAGGAGATGAATAAGTTGGCACACCAGAAATGCCAAATAGAGCTGACATTTAAAAAAAAAAAAAAGTACATGGTCAGATTCAGCTCAAATCATTTTAGTCTTGTATGATAACTGTATTGAGTCTTCAGCAACTGGTGGTCAGCCTGAAGCCCAGAGTAGTAACTAAGGTCTATATGAAGAATCTATGTTGTTTTAAGAGTCACTTGGACTATCATGGTACTGGGAGTTTGTTAGTCTATGGTTCTGGTGCAGAACATTGCTAGCCCAAATTGCTTTACTTCTTTTAATGTGAGTGTGTGTGTGTGTGTGTGTGTGTGTGTGTGCGCGCGCGCACGCGTGCGTGCTCGCGCGTGCATGCGTGCACGCACACTTACATGAATTGTGTATAATTTTAGGTAAAATATATGATTTGACTTAGATAAAAATAATATGAGTCCTTGAGGCTTTATCAAAGAATGTTGATGTTATTTGTTGTCATCACTCCTTCTTCATTGTTGACATTTCTGCCCCCACCCTGGATGGAGGCCCATCCCTATTTTTCTATTTTCCACTTCATCACACCTGCTATTATATCTTGCTATTCCCCTGTCAAGGCCACCACCCCTGGCCTATGTTACTACTTTTTAAATTTCGGTTTTGTGAGTGTAACTGTTTAACAACTGAACTGTCTCCACAGACCATGCTATACGCTTCTTAAATGTCATTTTTTTTAAAGCATGAGGAAGATGGTGTCCTTTTTATTTTCCTGGTTTCTGTGGTTACTCTATGCTATAGACTCTTATCTGAAGATTTGGAGCTAAGAGCTCCATATGAGGGACAGCATACAGCATGTATTTTCTCTGTCTGGGTTACCTAACGTAATATATTGTTTTCTAGCTCCATCTATTTATCTGTAAATTTCAAATTTTATTTTTCTTTATAAGCAAATCATAGTCCACTGTGTTTATGGACCACATTTGCCTTGTCCATTCATCTGTTGAAGGATATTTAAACTGTTTTCATTCCATAGCTATTGTGAATAGGGCAGCTATGAACATTGCTGAGCAAGTGTCTTTGGGGGGCAACATATAAGTCCTCTCGGCACACACCAAGAAGTAGTATAATGGGTCATAATGTAGATTTAATTTTAGTTAGTTTTTAAGATTCTTCCTAATGATTTCCAGAGTGGATGCATCCATTTTCACTCTCACCAATAATGCATGATGATTTCTCCACAACCTCACCAGCATTTGCTGTCAGTTGTTTTGATCTTAGCTATTCTGACTTGGGCAAGATGAAATCTCAAAGTTGTTTTTATTTGCATTTCCCTGATTGCTAAGGATAATGAACACATTTTGAGGTACTTCTTAACCTCTTTTTTTATTCTACTGAGAACTCTTTGTTTAGATAATTATCCCATTTTTTAATTGGGTCATTTGTTTCATTGACTCTTTGTTGTTTTAGTTATTTATATATCCTGGCTATTAATCTTATGTAAGATGTACAGCTAGCAAAGATTCTCTCCTATTTCCTGCAATCTAACTTCCATAGTTTTAGAAAATACTTGCAAGATTCCAAGGGAAGGAAATAATCAAATAGTCATACACAACTGCAACTGCTATGAACCACAATAACCACCATCATGGAAATATATTCATAAAAGTGAAATAAGTTGCACTCACTCACATGTTGGTAGTAACCAACACTATCTAATCTAATGGAACTTAAGTCCCACTTAATAAGAGAGACATAATACCTGGTACTGAAACAATTGCCATCTTCCCAGGACTAGTGAGGTCCTAGACATTAGAATAGGATCTACTACCACTACTTCCTAGATCAGCATAATTCCTCATTACATTCTGTCTTATCCTTATACTTACAACTAAGTATAGCTACCACCCCTCATCAAAGAAGCATATCTTTAAAATAAATAGAGGCCATTACAGAAAACTACAACTGGACACAATGCAAAGACCAAAGAATCTTGAGAATCCCAACCCCAACAAGTACATCCGCATTAGAGCTACCGACTCTATAGCTCGGGTACTATCAAGGAAGAGGAGTCATAAAGAGTGTAAGATCCAGAATGCCAGGGAGTCTGCTTTGAAGCAATCTCTCTTAGAAGTGGCTACATAAACAAGAACATAACAGTGGCATCGCGGACGGGCATATTAACAGGGAAGGGAGAAATGTTCACAGGGTCACATCACTGAATAAAGAACTATAGGCAACTAATATGACTAATGGAACAAGGAGAATTAACATCTCCCAAGGATGGCGACCCTTATTGGTTGCCCCATGCAAAGTGGTCATCTCTGAAACCACATACAAACAACAACAACAAAAATGACTCAGTGGGTTATATTCATATATTTGTGCATACATATTTGATAAACATACACACCATCTTGCACATACCAAAAAGAAAGAAAGAAAGAAAGGAAGGAAGAAAGAAAGAAAGAAAGAAAGAAAGAAAGAAAGGAGAAAAAGAAAGGAAGGGAGGAAGGAAGACAAGCTACCACCTTGAGAGTGGGAACCATTGAAGGAGTTGGAGAAAGGATACCCAAAAGGGGCTGGAAAAAGGAATGTGGAGGAGGAAAACACATTTTTTGAAAATCATGCCCAGTATCACACATACATAATACCAATACTTGGGAGGCTAGGAAAGGATGATAAAATGTTTTATTAAGATCCTATTAAATCTAAAAAGCAACAGCAAGAAAAAAAATGCTGTGTCTACTCAGATGTATTAAAATGGATTAGCCTAGTATAGCAAGATGGAACTCTTTTAAACTCTTTCAATCCATCCACACAATGGGGAGGAAGAAATGTTGTTCAATAACAACCCTTACTAGAAAGGCCAAGTACATACTGTGAAGTCCCACCCTCAGCAGACTTTAATGAGATACTCAGCCCCTGGGTAGCATCAGCAGATGGAGGGTAGAGAGACTCTCACTAGTGGGTTGGTTATAAATGGTTAATGACCAAAATCAATCTCTTTGTAAAGGTAAAAAGGGGGTTATGGTATAGAAATGTATACTTTATTTTGGAATGGAGTTTCATTTTCTGATACAAATTTAAGGTCAATTTTGTGATATATATTTCTCCTCTTGTTTATGTAATGTGTTTATGTAGCTCATTTAGAAATATAATATATAATTTAGTACAGATTATAGATAGTTACCTATGATTGTCAAAACTTATAGTTAAGTTAGTTAGGATTTCTAGATATACAGAGATGTATTTGAGATAAATAGGCATTCTTCAAACCTTTCAAAGACCTACAGAATATGACATTTAAAATGGTTTAGGGTTTTTTTTTAATAGTGAGGCACAACTGCTCCTGGCAACACCACCTGTGTCAGAAAGGAAGATAGATATCGAAGAAACTCGTTATGGAGTTTACTTCCAATATGGCAAGACTAGCCATTTGGGCAAGAAACTGCTCTTGTTTGGACTGTTTAACTTTATGCTGTATAAACTGAACATGCAGGACCCACAGAAAAATGACTGCTGATTCAAGATGGACATACACTGGGGTCTATATCGACTTCTACCAGGTTCAAGCATAAGTTCCCTCACAGAGGCAGGACAAGTCCCACCTGAAGCTGAGAAAGGCAGGAAGGAGTCTGGCCAGTGAGAAAGGCACATTGGAAAAAAGGAACCACCACATTGACAGGCAAAGGGCGGTGTTACAGCCTCCTCAGGGCCTGTCCTGATTATGTCCTAAAAGTGGTCATTTTCAGAGACTGGGACCTGGAGAAAAAAGCAACACAGAATTACAGACTACTAATGTTTTTTTTTTTTTTTTTTATGAAATTCAGGGTGTGTTGTAGTATATGTAAAGTTACCTGGGCTCCTACTGCTGGCCTGGAATTGCTGGGACATGGATAAATGTCCCCAGAACCCATTAATGTTCAAATGGAGGAGATGGACTCAAGCACCTATGGTTCAGGGGACACCCTACCTTTTAGTGATTGCCTCAACAGCTGGAACAGAATGTAGTATGACATATGTCTGACTTTCCTCTTAGACCTTCTGGAAGTGCTGTGTCTATTCACAAAGGAAGCATATCCTGAACGGTTCCTTCTAGATGGCTCCTCCTTTGATAACTTTTATAATGGTCAGTAAGCCAATATAGAATTTATCTGTTTCCCTCTCCCTTCCCAGGTCCCACCTTGAATATAGTGATGTCAGGACCAGTTTGCCCATGATCTTGCCTGGCTCAGCCCTCTGGCCTTTGCAATTTTCTCCATATATCAGGGACTGATTGAGTGAGGAATTTGTCTTTCAGGAGGACTTTCTCTTCCAAAGACTCTGGTGCTACATTAGTTTTCTGATAGCCTCCTTTAGTCTCTGGAGAAAGGTAGCAGAGGGTTCATTTTTCTCCCTGGCATATGGCTGTCAGCTCTGAGTAATTAAGAGGCATGATCCTGGCTTTCTTTAAGCCCTCGGAAATACAAAAGACAAAGTACTTTCTCTGCTAGTGATCTGAGAGGTCACTGATATCCCAGGATTCCTGTGGGAACTTAGGCCTGTGACTCTTAGCTCTAGGGATGTGGCAGTCATTACTAGCCCTTACTGTCCTTCCAGAAGCCTACAGTTTTCCACCAAGGTCAAAGTCGGGTCTCAGATGAGCATTATGCACCAACAGGCCTTATTGTAAAGACTGCTTAGATGTTGGAAAGCCATATATATTGGTCAGGATTCTCAGGGAAACAATTTATTTCTTTTTCAATATCTTTAAACTCTTCTGATGAAAGGGCTCTACCAGCACATGTATATCCTATACCAAAATATAGAGGGCAAAGCCGAACACCAGACCATATCAGGAGCATCCTGACAAGTATGGGTAAAAGAAGGTAAAAGAAGTTGAATATAAGGAACCTTTGCTTTCTCTTCTACAGAGCTTGTCTAATTAAAGACAATGTTATAAGTAGGGATCCCTTGAGGTGCCTATATTTTTGTCACCTGGGGAGATATTAGGAACAAAAGAAATTCCTAACAAATTCCTAACAAAAGAAATCTGTTTGTGTGTGGTGTATGTGTGTGGGAGAGAAAGAGGCAAGGGGAGGGAGTTTCTGAGTAATTGAGTATATTTCTGAGTATTTGAGTATATAATCCAGAGTTTGAGAAGGTAGCCAAGTAGCAACTTTGTAGAAAGTTGAAGGAGGAAAGTTAGAGACATCATGGGTCAGGGTAACCCTTTCTCTATCATCATTCCCTACCTAGGCCACCTTGATGGGCATGTCCAGCTAGTCAGTTGTAGTCTGTCTCAGGGAAAATGCCCAACTCAGTACTGGAATTCCCCCACACACCTTACCCATGCCTCAGTGCCCTGCTATATTCCAGTTTCCTCCTTTCTGTACTCCACACAAGATCTGAGAGGAAATAGAATCACCATTTACCAAATTCACTTGTGCAGCTGCTTTGCTCCAACCTAACCCATCCAAGTTCATAGAACTAGGGATGGATGGCCAGATGCAAAACTCCAGGCAGCAAGGCTCCAAACTGACACACTAGTGGGAGCCCATGTCGGCCTCATTCTGGAACCCATCCATCCACCTAACAATTCAAACATTCCAGTCTTTTGCAGAAAGTAGGTGACAATTAGAATCCTAATTCCAAGAAGTAATAACCAGTGATGAGAGGTGTCATTCTGTAAATATGTTTCTCTTATTGGTTAACGAATCAAAGCCCTGTTGGCCAATAGAAGAGCAAGATAGGTGGGACTAGGAGACAAGGAAGATTCGGGGATAGATAGAGGAGGAGATTTAGTATGTAGGACCGAGAGAGCACAACTCCAGGCCCTCTTTCCAGTAAGCCAAGACCACGTGGAGATACTTAGATTGATAGAAATGGGTTAATATTTAAGACACAGCTAGCCAATAAGAAATGCTAGTAACAGGCCAACAGCTTTATATCTATTACAGTGTCTCTGTGTGTTATTTGAGGCTGGCATGGCTGTGGGACCAGGCTGGTGGAGAACTACTCATAACGAACCAGGGCACATTTACAATCAGATCACAGGAAGACCAAGGGCAGCAGTGTAAATACCTTAGAGTCCACTATCTGGGATTCACTCCAATTTGACATCCTGATATTCTCTTGGTAATGTCTGAACACACAAGTGAGCCACTGAGGAGGAATCTGTGAACACTGCAGCTACATAACAATGTAATGAAAAGAGACTAGGGAGTATAAGAAAGGCTAGCCATTAGAGGCTAGGCTCACGACCAAAAATATAAGAAAGGTACTGCTGCCGTTTTCATGAATCAATTATCAACACTGAGGTTTAGAGATTTTAGTTAGCTGAATTACTCAGTTTATACATCAATCCATATGTAAACACTAAAAATAGATTTAACCACTGAACTAAACAAAATGAAACAGTTTTCAACAGATATAAAAAGCATTTCAACAAAGAGCCTGCAAACCCATACTTTTTTTTTTTTTTTACCCTATTTCCTATAGAACTCTGAAAATGAAATAGGAAAACACCTACTCAGACCTCAGGTAGCAACAGCTCAATATTTCCAATATTTGAAGTAAATGGTAAAATTTTTAATCCTCAGAGAGAGCCCTTTCCTGATGTGAAGAAATTGGTGACCAGTTCAAAATCACCAGCTGAAATTGGTCTCTAATGAATTTCGTCAGCATTCAAATGGTAGCAACATTCGTTTAGTCATTATATCAAGAGTGTTTGTTGTGTGTGTGTGTGTGTGTGTTTGCATGTGTGTATTAGTATGTGTACATGAGCGTGTCCACAGAGGCCAGGATTCTCTGGAGCTGGGGTTATATGTAGTAGAAAGCCACCTGATGCAGGTGCTGAGAACTGAATTTGGTTGTTTGTATGAGCAGCAAGCATTTTTAATTGCTCAGCCATCTCTCTAGTTCCTCATTATACCATTTTAATCCTTTGTTTTAAATACTTACTTACTTATTTACTTAGGCACACTATTTATTAAGGTACAATTAACACTCAAAAGTTGCATGTGTTTGAAACATACTGTTTAATGTTTTCAAATATATGTTTACATCTGTGGCATCAGCACTACAATGAAGGCATGGCACATATCCACCATCCTCAAATGTTTCCAAGACTGGGGCCTGAACTCAGGACATTGCGTGTGCTGAGCAAATTCTGTATTGCCGATACACAGCCCAAGCTCTTTATTCAATTCTAGTTTGACAGGATCTCACTAAGATTCTCAGGCTGAGACTTGATATCCTCCCTCTGGCTTATCAGGTGTTGAAGGTGGACAGCACAGCACCCAGTTCCTGGTGTTTCTTTTGGTCTGTTTGTGTTTGTGTGGCAAGAGTCTGTAGACTCTATGATATGCATCAGATCTCCAAACCTTAACTCAAATACAAATAGAACCTTATAACCATTGAGCAAGCCAGAGTACATGAACAGTGCTTTATGATTGGGGAATTTCAAAATTTGTATTCTAATTATTGACAATTAAATTACACCATACACTAAGACACTTGTATGTACAACAGAAGAACTAACTTATTTAGACATTGCCTCTATCAATCAAGGCCATTTGTTAGAAAAATGTTGATATAAAAGAAATTTTGATATAAGCACAAAGTAACTAATTACTGAACCAGTTTATCATGAAGTTGAGTAACTGTAAACAAAATAATGAAGACAAACACATTTGTGACAGATTGCAAAAGGAACTTTAGGGCAAATGACACAACTGTTTGATTCAAGCTTTATATTCAGATCTTCCCTAATACAACAGAACAGAAAAATATTAAACACCAAATCAAAAAAAAAAAAACCTGTTTGCACATACTGCAATTATATCTTGTTTTTTTATTTAATGTTATTTTATTCAGATATATTGGCAATTAAATTGCATAAATTTATTGTTAAAATCTGATGTTAAAATCTGATGATTATTTTGCCATGCATACTACATGTATGCATGGCGAATAATCTCTTTAAACAACTAATTATCATATGTCACCTCACATAGTTGCCACTTTCTTCTTTTCATTTTTGATGAAGAGACAGATCTGCCTTCCAACATTGGTCAAGCACACAATATTGTTACCCATCACCATGCTCTTGTACATTGAGCCTCCAGAACAATGTCCTCATGTTTGCAGAAATATGGTCCAAGAATGGAGGAGATTTCTGTGTGCTTGTGAGAAAACTCTGAGAAATCAAGACAAGTCTTGTGACCTCAGTTTCTTAAAAAACAATTTTTGGAGTATTCTTCTGTGCCGTTACCAGGTGTAGCAGATAGGAATGATTTTACTTCACATTACTCATTGCAACTGGCTATTGTTACTTCTTTATACGCCTCCATGGAAGAGCAGGTTTTTGCCTCATGAGGCTTACACTTTTACTCATGTAACTCCCGTTAATCTTAAAAGTGTTAAGTTGCCTGATGCTCTGAATAAAGTTGTCAATTGCATGAGACTTTAGTCTACCTCATGTATTTGCTCAATTCTTCCAGGTCCCACAGACCCTACAGTGGTGACAATGTTGTATAACTGAAAATGTTTACCCCTTGGCCAACATTTCTCCACCCTTTTCTACCACAGAAAGGAAAATACTTGTTTTTATTCAATACATAAAAATATTCTTTAGCTTGCAGCCAAAGATGATGGGTTGACACAGGAACAGATCTCAGAGAACAGATCCAAGAGAAGGAAATCAAAGATTTATAGTGTCTGACCTGGGTTTCAGAGGCCTGGGTGGTGAAGATATCATACCTAGCATCATGGGATTATGGAGCATTGTCTAACTATATGCCATTCCTGTAGCTACTTTCTGCGCTTACATAAAATTGTTCTTCGACATAAGTTCAAATTTGTTTCCTTTATTTGACATCTTCCTTCATTCACCCTTTATTTTCACCAACCATGCATCCCACTCAAACTTCCTCTGGACAAAATCTATCACTCCTCTTAACCCCACAAGTTCTCAGAGCATGCCCCTTTGTGGCCACCAATCTGCAGTTGTTACTTCATACTGGAATTTGACCTCTTAGATGAAAGAGGTCAATTTTGAAGAAGACCTGGCAAATGGCCCTCAGAGGGTAGATATATCTTAGACTGTATCAAGTATAGAGCCATCTTTCCCAGGCCAATACCCCCTTTGTGTCTGGCCACACGTCTAGCTACCTTCCTATCTTCCTAATATCACAGGGTGACGTAGCATCAAGGGGGAGCAACTAATAGACCTCTTGTTGAAGAGCCTGAGAACCAAGTTTCTTTTGGTGAAAATCAGGTAATACTCTTTGATCAGAAATATTGAACACTTGACTCATTACGTAGGCCCAGGACCCTTCCAGTCCCCTGCTTCAGCATGAGGTTTGCTGGTCACTAGGTTTTGAGACAAATGGAGTGTTTCAACTATAAAACTGTATTTGCTTTGTCCAAGAACATGGGTGGTTATGAGGCTGGGTCATCAACAACCACAGTGGTGGGTCAGTTCATGAACCCATACAGTGACAGCTCTGTGTGTTCATGGGCCTGCCTTGACATAAGGGAAGGAACTCCATCCTGCCTCAACTTGATGGGTCATGCTTTGTGCAAGCCAATAAATGGCCTATCCCTTTCTGAATTGAGATGGTGGAGGAGTGGATGGGGAGGGAGAAGCTGAGAATGGGAAAGGGACAGAAAGAGAGGAGGGAGAGATAACTGGTTTGTATGTAAAATAACTAAAAAATGTTATTTAAAAAAATTTACTCAGGATTAAATGAAGCCAATATCCAACATTGACCAGGAAGTAATCCACTCAACCAAACTGCCCCAGAACACATAATAAATGAGGCCCAGACCCTCTCCTCTGACATAGTATTTTCCCTTTCAGATAACTTTAATGTAAATCAAGATTTAGTTGTTTTTTTTTTTCCTATGAGACCTTGCAAGTCTTTTTTTTTTTTTTAAAGAATATTTTATCTTTTAATGTCACTGAAATAAAAAATGGTTAGCAGTAAGTAAATCTGAACTCGAGCATTCTGATTAAGGCTTAGTGTGAAAAGGAAAAATGATTTTTCCTTCTTAGTAGTAAGGATATTCTAATTTTGTCAAACAAGCAACTGTCTCCTAGGAGACTCTGTGTACATTATCACCATGGAGACCAGTTCAGGCTTCCTCTCTGCTCCAGACAGTGTGGATCATTTGTGAAAGCTTTTTTTGTGGACCAAAGGCTATACACATGTGGGCATGCTCTTCATACTGTGTGTCATACACATGTGGGCATATTCTACATACTATGTGTTAAACGCATGTGGGCATGTTCTACATACTTGTGTCATACACGTGTGGGCATGTCCTACATACCATGTGTCATACACATGTGGGCATGCCCTACATATGTGTGTCATACACATGTGGGCATGCTCTACATACATGTGCCACTTCCCATATCTTTATGTGCATCTCAAGGGGAAATTCCATACGTTGTGCACTATGAACTCCTCTTGTGCTCAGAACATATGAGAACAGTCAGAAATGAGGAGAGTGAGCAGGATTTTCTCTTATGGACTGTTTTCCACTTCTCTTGGGCATGCAAAAGGCCTCCTCCAGATGAGAGGGGTGATGTTCTCTGAGAAGGGATATTGCCTGTTACGTGGTGTTTTCCAGTCTGGCACAAATATTTACCTTCACTGTCCACAATGTGCCTGTCACTGCCCCAGACTTGATTTCCTGTGGGTTAGTTATGCGTTAGTTATTGCGTTCCCAATGGGCTTGTGGATCAAGTGAGAAGGGTACTAGTGTAAGCTGAATCATTTCACCTGGTTCATCTGGCCGTCAGTTCAATCAAGTGCCCGGCACCCAGTGCAACCCCTCGGATAAGGCAGATGAGCAGATGAGCTGATGAACCGTGGATCTTTCTGAACTGCGGAAGGTCCAGTCCACCATCTAATAACACGTTGGCAAAGCAAGGAAATGGTACTGGTGAGTACTCAAACTGAGCCACCTGAACGACAGCATATATCAGTGCTGGAATCAGATAAAGGGGTGGGGCAAGTAGGCAACAACTAAACAGTCACAGAGCATGCAGTCCCGGGTGAGAATGAGTGAGCAAGCCTGGGGAGTGGATGGGCAGGAACTTTCTAGAAGCTAGAAAATCTACCTAGTGGTTCTGTATCCTGAGAGCTGGTGAAAGGCTGTGACTGCGCTCCAGATGAGATGGGAAGCTGGCTCATGAGGGCATTCGGCAGAGGGATCTCTTTCTGTGGCTTTTAGCTTTTCAGAGTGGACTGGTCTAGACAGAGTCCAGAAGAGAACCTAGTAAGAAATTATGGTCAGGCTTACCCATCACTGCCCTATGCTGGGAGAGTTCTTACCCTAATATAGTGTGCCATTGGGATCCTGAGTTTAATTTGGGATGGGCTGCTACTCAGAGCCTAGGATACTGGTCTACCTATGCCAGGTGTTGTGTTGCGAGTATATCACAATGGGTTCCAATATGAATCCTAACACCTTTGTGTGGGTGATCTGAGGGGCCACAAATGTGTTATTTAGATATATCAACCTCTGAAAGTACCAAGAGGCAGTAAAGGCTGAGCATGCTTCAGGGAGTAAGCAGAATCCCCCCAAAGGATTCCTCCAGGTCAGAAGGTTAGCTTGGTAGTTAAAGTATTTATTAAGTATGGGGACCTGAGTCCTCAAGAACTCATACACAGCTAGATGTGGTATTTGATATCAGTAATTCTTCTTCTGCTGCTGCTGCTAAGAGAAGAAATGAGGCAGAGATTGAAGAATTCCTGGAAGCTCAGTGTCAGGCTAATATGATTAATACTGCAGCAAACAGTAAGAAATAACAGTTTGAATCAACTCTTGCAATCAAGATGAAATGCATGAACTAAAAATAGAGGTTGTGCACTGGCCTTCACACACATGCCATGGCACACAGGTATACCTATGCCCAAACAAAAATCAGGCACATATGTGTATATATACATATGCATATGCATATTCCTGAATATATATACACAGAGAGAGAGAGAGAGAGAGAGAGAGAGAGAGAGAGAGAGAGAGAGAAATAAATATTTAAAAAGTGCCTCTCAAGTCCAGCATCCAGGATACAAAGAACATGAGGAAGAACTGTACCCAATGCGTTTGTTTGCTTTTTTGAGGACTCATAACACATCTCAAAGAGCCCTCAGTAAGGGTTCAGTTTTCACTTCTTGTAACACAGCGCTTCTCATGGAAGTTTCGTTCACGATCCAACAATAAAATGATGTCTATTCTCAAGAGCAACCATTAGTAGAAAACGCTCTATGTTCGTCCAGAGTAAGGGAGGGTTTAGAGAGGTTTGAGGGGGGTGTAGAACAAAGAATAGATACAGAAAAGAGGTCTGACAATAGGGAGAAATGAAGTGAATGGAATGATGCTTTCATAAAGCAAATACATGAAGTAAATACAGACTGATAGTACTGTCACTCGAATGCCTTCTATATCTCCTGAAGTTGACAGTGGGGCAAGAATCATGGTATACAGTACATGAAGAACACAGGCAGGCATGAGGAAAACAAACATGGGCCTCTTGAGGAGTTTTAGCAGGAAAAACAGGAAGGACCCTGAAAGCAGTCTCTGCTCTGTCTTACAGTAAATGCGGTGAAATATTTTCTGCACCAAAAAGATCCCCATGACCATCTTTCACCTACAATTGTTTAGCACTTGCTTAGGGAAAGGTGGTGAATCACAGATCTTAGCCTAAGGGATGCTCCTTCATCAGAAAAAAGGAAAAAATGGTTACAATGAAAATAACATAGAGAATAAAATGCAAAACACTTGGAGATATCCCCTCCCAGCGGTAAGAGTGCCAAACAATAGTGGCTTAATTGAAACTTACTTCTCAAACAATTGAGTGAAATGGGCACATCATTTACAGAAAGGATCACTGGAGATTGCTTCTTTAATTATGTCATCTCCTTTGCTCTTCTTTATAAGCACAAGTAGTGCCCTGTCCCTGCTGCTCATATGCCATCGTTGCCATAGTAACGGATGTGCTTTAATGACAGAGAGGCACAGGAAGATGAAAATGAAGTAATAAGAGTAAAGGGGATAAAATAAGCATTGGGTTGAATGAATTTTGCGTGAAGTGTTATTGATTTTATTAGCATAGGTTAACGCCATATCGAGTTCATGTTTTAGCTCCTGGTCAGAGGCATAAACTGCAGACCGTGCCTTCCAATAAGATGTTATTTAAGATTTTTCTTTCTTTCTTTCTTTTCTTTTTTTTTTTTTTTTTTTCTTTCCTTGAGGCTCCAGCTTCCCAAAGTAATAACTGTTTTTATTTCATTTTCTTGAATAAAGAAGCTACATGTTTGGAATAATTTCTCTCTAAATTTTCTATAAATACTTTTAAAAATAAAATCCATTCTGTTATCAATGTGCATCCGGTAGATATGTCTCTCTGGAAGTGGTGGAATTTGGGGGGGCAGTTTTAAATGAAGCACAAAAACAGAAAAATAAATAAATAAATTTCAACATAGTCAATAGCAGAAAGGTGTAAAAGGAGCCCAAAAATAAGCTCGTAGAGGGGAATATAAAGAGAGTAAAGCAGGGAGGAAGACTGGGGGTGTGAGGGAAGACTCTGATGGGGAGGGGCGATCTCCCAACCCCACTAAATGTAGAAGGTTCAGAAGTCATCCCTTGAGGACCTACAGCAGGTCACCAGGACACATGAAGCTGCCAGTCAGTAATAAGAAGGCAAAGGCAGTCTGTGGGGCCTCTGTGCTCGGCAGATGCAATGCACGGGGAGAGGGCAGTGTGCTGTTTTCTTCTTCCTTTGCATTAATTCACTATACATTTTCTTAAGCAAAATGTGAATTTTCATCTATTTATACAACATGTGATGTTCAATATCAGATGAACTGGAGGGGAGGAAACTCATCACAGCCATCTGTCATTCTTTTCCTGTAACCATCACTTGGAGCCAATTAATAAAGAGCCAAATGGTTAATAGCTAGGCAGGATTCCCAGGCATAGAGGATCCTGGGAAGGAGAAAGGCAGAGACAGGGGCTACACAGAGGAAGTAGGAAAGCAGGATAGACAATATATACATGAGGTAAAAGCTTCAGGGCAGCACACAGATGAACAGAAATGGGTTAGTTTGTTATTTTAGCTAGCTAAAAATAAGCCTAAGCTATCAGTTGAGCTTTCATAGTTAATAAGAATTTATTAACTATGGTTATTTGGTAGTTATTTGGGAGCTGACGGGTGGGACACAGAAAGACTCACTACACCAAAGTGACTTCATGGCATAATACAGTACGGTAGTCTGTGCTTGTGACTGCACACACAAACTGGGTCATGTACAAGGGACATGAACTTACTCTACTCAGTTCTAGATGCTAAGTCCAGAGTCTAAGGCCTACATCCAGTCCAGGGCATCTCGTGTTAACAATGGCACATGACAAAGACAGAGCCAGCCTGGCTGCTATGATGTAGCTGCTCTTGATTCCTCTCATTAACCCATTGTGTTGGATAGTTCTATATCAGCTTGACATCGCTAAAGATATTTGAGAGGAGGCGATATCAATTAAGAAAACACCTCCATAAGATCTGGCTATAGGTAAGCTTTTGGAGCACGTTTTAGTGATTCATGGGGAAGGGTCCAGACCCTCATGGGCGGTACCATCCCTAGGCTGTTCATCCTTTGTTCTATAGACAAGCAAGCTGAGCAAACTAAGAGAAGCAAGCCAGTAATCAGCACCCTCCATGGCCTCTGCATCAGCTCCTGCCTTTAGGTTTGAGTTCCTGTCCTGACTTCCTTCCACGATGAACAATGACAACGGAGTATAAGCCAATAAACCCCCTTCCTTTCCAAGTTGCTTTGGTCATAGTGTTTCATCACAGAAATAATAACCCTAAGACAAGTTGATACCAGGATTGTGGGGTATTGCTGTTACAGACCTGAACATGTTTCTTTAGGGACAGTGATAGAAGGAAAGCCTTTCCTTCTCAACTTACTTTTTGGTCATGGTGTTATACTGCAGCAATGGGAACCCTAAGGCACCCCTTCATAGCCTAACTACATATTAAATCTTGATATTTCACCATGGGGATTAAATGTCAACATGTGCTTTAGCCACTCAAACCATAGCAAATACTTAAAAAATAATCATGTATGCTATACTGAACTTTTCCACTGGAAGAAATCTGCCCAAGCCATGGAAACAAGAAATCCTTGCTACATTTATCACACATTTCTTCAAATTAATAGATAGTTTATATCTAAATTAGTTAAAGGCAATAATATCAACCAGCAACTTTTTCTAAAACTTTGCTATGGTCCTGTCAGAGTAAATCGGTTATCATTCCTTCTTTACAGCCTGCATCTCACAGCAGGCTATGAAAATGTGATTAGCCTCATTTTACAGACTCAGTAAAGCTTGGTAACTTGTTCAAAATAACAATCAGTAAGTAGAGTCTATATCCCAACCCAGGTCCCCTGTTTTGCAAGTCTACTGTATGGGTAGACCTGTAATTAACCCAGGGAGCAAAAGTGGGAAATTCCTTGGGGGAGTTACTCCTTTGAGTGGGCGAGAATGATTTGTTATTAACACATCAATGATCTCTAAGTAATTTGGTACTTGTCCCTGTAGTGGGACCTTAAGACCAAGTTCTGTTAGACCTGACTGCAGGTTCAGCCTTCACATAAGGAGCATCTGAGGTTACTTCTGCACTTCACCTTCTGAGTCATCTCAGGCCCTGCTGTAGAGATGAGAACTAATTAGGTATGACTACATGTATTTCATCCAACCAGAGGCAAACGAAGCATTAATCACCACCTTTCCCCCCTCCATACTATCAATTTGATTAATTTGCAGCTGTTTTCCCAGTGAGTAGAAGCCTTCCTGTCATGTCTTCCAGGCTCTACCAAGGGGGTGGGAGCTATGCTGTTCCCAGCTCAGGAAGCCTGTGGATCACTGCCTTTGTAACTTGGAAAGATTGTTTGGCCTGTCCTTGTCTGCTAGCTTTACTACCTAAGAACAGACTAATAAGAATTGTCACTTCTTGATACTGCTAGGAGGGCAAAGATTGCATATGGAGTAGTCCCATAAATGCTACCTGCCATCATTATTACTGGCAGTGCCACACAGGTTACATTCTATAGATTATTTGAATTTGAGGATTGTTGTGGATCGCATGTTTCTATCCGAGGCTGCCAAGATGACTTAGCAGGTAAAAGCACTTAGAGTCAAGCCTGAGACCCTGAGTCCAATCCCCAGGTCCCATATAGAAGGAGAGGACTGGCCCCACACGTTTACTCTGATCTTCATATGCATGTGTATGGGTAATAAAATAAACAAACAAAAGTCAAGTATGGAAACCCTAACTCACCCAGTGGAAGAATATTAAGAGATGGACCCTCAGATAGATGATTAGATGATGGGTCCTTCATCAATGGGTTTGGGGTCAATGTAAGAGAAGAGGATGTGTCCTCATACTGATTTTCACCATACCTTAGATACAATGAGAAGGCAGCTGTCCACAAGTCAGAAGTTACTGACTAATGCTGTACCTACTGCTTCCTTATTTTGAATCCCTTTCTAGCCCCTAAAACTCTGAAAGTTGAGCATCTCTGGATACTTCATAGAATAATCGGTGATATTGTGATGCAAAATCCCAAGATGAAGAGACCACAAATAAAGAATAAGAGAAAATGGAGGGAAGAAGAGAGGAGGTGGAGGAAGGGAAAACAAAGAGAACAGTCTAAATTATCTATAAATCCGTCCTCTCTGGGAAGGTTTTAACTATGCTCAGAGAACTCTGTCCTTTGAAATCATTGCTTATTGCGTGGGACCATCATAAAGAGTCCTTTCTTCTCCAGAGTATCACAACGATAGTTTCAGCCTTCCTAGGTTATACGAAGGACCAGCCCTCCCCAGATAGGTCAGGCTGGCAACCACTGGAGACATCTTGAAAACAGGCTCATGCTGACCACTGTTATCTCTGGGAGGGCCAGCCCTGCCTCTCTGAATCATCAGGCTTCATGCTGTCGCCAAAGCTGTGTAATCTGGGCAACAATAGCATTAAAAAGAAAAAGAAGTCCTGGGGATGGTGCCAGTGATCAGGATGCTGTAATTAAAAGCAAATCTAACGCTGCAGCCAAAGTAGGTCAGTCATCTTGGTGCAGTCTCCAGAAGATAAACAAGTGTCTTCGAACCTGTGAGCAAGAAACTATTGGCAATATGCATATCCGTGTCTCAGTAGACAATTATGAGGGAGCCTCACCGATGAGCCACAGCTCAGTCCATACTCCTTAAATGTTGCATTTTCTAAGAAGGGGACATTCTGTTCTAGTTCTTATTCAGTACGTCTGACTCAGAAACAAACACATGAATCAAACAAGACAAGCTCACCGCTTCCTTTGTGTGGAGCCAGACTACATTATCAAAGAGGGGGGGATGGGTCCCCTCTGGCTCCATCCAATCCACAGATGTCTTAGCTCCTTGGGAATCTGCACTTACATGTGTCTTACTCCTTTTGCAGTAGCAGGTACAAGACAGTTGCTCAATGAGATCCATACCATACATGCACACATGTATACGTAGGTTTAATCTATGGCAAATCAGTTGTGGAAATTGGAATAGTCTGCCAGTGGAACTCAGAATTATCTCTTGCTTTAGGACCTTTGGTGACTCAAAAGAGAAGTGTCCCCAGTAGGCTCAAGTATTTGAAAACTTTAGTTGGTGACAGTGTTTGAGGAGATTATAGAACCCTTAGGAGGTGGAGCTTTGATGGACAAAGTTTGTCACTGTGCTACCTTTGGGAATATATATGCTCAGCCTTCCAGTTTGCTCTTTCTGCTGCTTTCTGCATTTAGATGTGATGTTACTTTATTATAGCAACAGAAAAGTAGCTAATACAGACCCTCTTTCCATTATTTTTCACTCAGGTGGATGGTCCTACCCAATGGTTAGTTGCAGAGCTGAACAAACAGACCACTAAGGTTATAACCCCAGATCTATACCCTCTACGCCTACTGGGAATTGGACAAGTTCATACATGCATGCATGCATACATACATACATACATACATGCATGCATACATACATACATACATATCTATTATAATAATACTAATTAAATGGCATTGGGTATGTAATTTCATAAAAGTTTCTAATGTTTCTTTGACAGCCCATAATAATGATACATTTCCTTACTCCCAGTTCTTTTCTGTCCAGACCAAGCAAGGCAGCTGAGCACTACACAGGGGCAGGAAAAGCCGACTCTAACCGAGACAAGAATTAAAACAATAAACACATTTCCTTACTGATGCCATTATTAGGCAATGCTAAGGAGAAGACAGGCAGCGTGGAGCTGTGAGTATAAAAGGAAACACAGGCAGCTCAGATGCTCCAGGTCTCCAGGCTAAGACCCCTTGGAGCACCACTCCTGCTCACCTCTATCCTGCCTGATTATGGGAATCATTTCATTGCCATGGGAATTCCTCCCACAGTGTTTTGTTGCATTTTGCTGAGTGACAAATGCCCCAGCCTTGTGTCTGGTGAGGTATTTCTGCTTGAATTTCCATCCTCTTATCATCAACCTCTGCTTCTCTGGGACTGACTGAGCATGGGGAGAGAGGAAGATGGGGGGGGGAGGGACAGAGGCGGCTCAAGTTTCCTGAACTCAGTTGGTAAGGAGGGAGGAGAAAGCAAACAGCCAAATGCATTTTAAAATATCCACCCAAAGAGATAATTTTGCAAAGGTAATTAGACAGGGATTTTCCATGCTCACTAAGCCTTCCTCCTCAAGGTTCTGCTTGCTGCTTCTAATGGTGAGAGGTGCTAAATTTGGATGCCAGGGGAGGGACAAGATATCCTGGTGAGGCAAGAGTGCTCACTGTGGACTGGTAAGCTGTGAGTGGTACCAGACCAAAAAAAAAAAAAAAAAAGAAGGGAAGACCCAGCTCCTGGTAGTTGCATACTTAAGATTCTTTCTGGGCTTTTTCCCTTTTAAAAGATTTATCTCTACTGATATGCATGCTTATATTTGGAGTCTGGGGGTGGCTTACGTGAGTGCATATACCAGAAGAAAGGGTCATATCTCCTGGATCCCAGACACTAGGAACCAAACGCATGTTCCCTGCAGGGGTAGCAGACTCCCTTACCACTGAGCCGTCAGCCACAGACTCCAGCTTTTCTCTTGAACTGAATATGGTGGTTGTAAGACAGGCTTTACTCTTAGAACCTTTACCCCTTAGTACACACTATGATGGATGTTCATATTTAGGAAATGTTCCCCCCAAGAGATCTGCAAGGAGGAGGAAACAGCAGCAAAGGTAAATGTGTTAGATCTGTCTGTCACTATAACACTAAGGCAATCCACTTACAAAAGGAAAAGAGTTGTTTTGACTTACTGGTTCTGAGGTTATAGTTCACAAGAGGATGGATCTGTTGCTTTCATATCTGCAGGAGCAGAATATCGTGGAAAAATAAGGACCATGGGTGGGGGGACAGATAGGCTGAATAGATGTTTATTCAGGGAGAAGTAACTTAACAAGAGAGACTTTAGACTTGAAATCCTGAATTCCCTTTGTGCTAATGGGTTTATGGAAGCTTGACACAAACCCAGCATTATCTAGGAAGAGGAATCTTGAGAAAATTCCTCCATCAGATTTCCCATAGGCAAGCTTAAATGATGTCATATTTATTTATTTATTTATTTATTTATTTATTTTTTTATTTATTTTACATCCCAGCTTCAGTTTCCCCTTTCTCCCCTGTTCCAATTCCCTCCCCCCACCTACTTTCCACCCCCTCCCTCAATCCACTCCTCCTCTGTTTCTGTTCAGAAAGGCACAGACCTCCCATGGGTATCAACAAAGCATGGCATGTCAAGTTAAGACTAAGAATCTCTGCTTGTATTAAGGCTGGGCAAGGCAATCCAGTATGAGGAATAGGTTCCCAAGAGAGAGCCAAAGCATTAGGGACAGCCCTGCTTCCATTGTTAGGAGTCCCAGAAATAGACTGAGCTACCCACTGTATATATGTAGAGTACCTAGGTCAGTCCCATACAGGCTCCCTGGTTGCCTGTCAACAGACTCTGTGAGCGTCTATCTGGTTAGTTGTTTCCATAGGTTTTCTTGTGATGTCCTCGACGCTTTGGTTCCTAAATTCCTCTGCTGTCATTTGGCTGTGGGTCCCTGCTTCTGTTTATAGTTACTAGATGAAGGCACTCTGGATGGCAATTGGGATATTCACCAATCTGATCGATCACAAGAGATGGCCAATTCAAGCTATGCACCACTACGGCAAAGAATCTTAGCTGGGGTCATCCTTGTGGATTCATGGGAGTTTTCCTTGAATCAGGTTTCAACCTGGCCCCCCAAAACCCACCTCTTTCTGCCTTAGCTTCCCACCGTGGAGTGTGAGGTAAGGTATGTGAGGCAAATAGACCCTTTCCTCCACAAATTGGTTTTGGTCAGTGTTTTGTCACAGTAAAAGAAAAGAAATGAATATATATTTCAAGACTTTTTACATTCATTTACCCTCGCTGTCAGCCTTTCAAAGATGAGTGAAATAAGGATAGCATCTATCTTGGCCACTGAAGTCCTATTGAATACTTTTATTTATTTTTTTATTTTGCATGTGTTTACATGTATGTCTGTGGGCAGAAAGCTCGTGCTACCATGCATTTGTGGATGTCAGAGGATGATTTGGGGGGATCAGTTCGTCCTTTTCACCATGGGGTTATTGGGATTGAACTCAGGTTATCAGGCTTAGCGATAAAAGCGACTTTATCCACTAAGCCATTCTCACTGATCCCAAGTAAACATGGTTTGTAGCTAATAACCCTCTGACCAGTCATCATCCTTAAGTAAAACTGGTCCTGAATTATACTGAAATGGACAAAGAAAGGGAATAATATTTTGTTAAACTGAGCAGTGTTTTATCTTAAATGACTTGAGCATCCTATATTTCTTTGTCTGGGATACCCTTCCCTTGGGAGCTGCCCATAGACCTGGGACTGTAGCAGGGGAGTATAGGGTGGAAAAGGAAGCATAAAGATCCATATACAAAAAGGGTCATTTGTCTGAGGAAGACCGGAAATGCTTTGAGCAGAGGCCATCTTATCGTATGGAGCATGTACAGGAAAAGCTGGTGGTCTCTAAGAGCAGGAGAAGATGGTCCTGTATAAATAACTTATAAAGAGTGGAGATGTTGGGTGTCTGGGACTTTTAAGCCTGTGATGTCAGTCCCTGATCACAAACCCACTTCCATTTCTCTTTCTCACTAAAATATTCTTTGTTTCTACCATTCTCTACATGCCCCTAGCACAGTTTCTCTTCCCAGACATGAGAACCTTGAAATCTCACTGTTTCCCTTCAGACTTTGATCTACATGTGTTCCAGAACCACCAGTTTCCCTGGAGACTCCTGTTTAGACATAACTTTTCTCTGGTGCTAAGCTGAACTTCCACATCTAAAATATAAGCCCTTATATTAAAATTAAATAGACAATCAGTTCTCCTCTCCAAGCGTTTGCCACAAGACAGTAAGCAAAGTCAACATACATCAAAGGGTCTCAGCACCCAGATGAAAGGGAAAATATCAAACGCAGGCTGTTTTGATTTAATTTTTCATTGCAAAATATAGACGCACAAAAATAGCGGAGAGATCCTGCACATCATTCATCCCATTTGCCCCAGCGATCACATTTTACATAACAGTAGAATGAAATGCTCCTGCTGGGCAGGGATGGGGGTTCAGCTCCAACTGGGAACACCTGCTCTTGCTGGTGGGGGGAGTCTGCAATTTGTCTTGGTGCATAGCAGGAGTTCTTATCTAGAAATTGTTGTTCTAAAGATCTACCTTGCCAGAAGTTCCCTTTCTTGGCTTTGGGACTAAAGGCTGTGTTTTATTCGCTGACTTTTGCAAAGTAAAAGTCAAGGTGTGCGGAAAATCATTGGAGAAACTGAGCATCTGACATTTCTTAGTCCCTGAGGTCACCAGTTACTCTGCTTTTCTTTCTCTACTTTCAGGGTCTTGAATTTGTTATACATATGTCTAATGGTGGGGGTTCATCTGACCTTACAGTAAACATAGAAAAGTATGTCTGTTCCACTGTGGCCCAGAAGTGGCCATCTCTCAGACTGACCTAGATTTTTCATTTCTCTAAGAAGGCAATATGTTTAAATATATGCTTTCATCAGTAAGTATAGAGTACAGCGTCAAATAAAGCTGTTGCAGCAGAAGAGAAAAGGGCCATCTTTGAGGTGGTATGAACTGTCTAGCATCACTTTTTATAAGACTGGGGCAGAAACGCCTCTAACGCACATTTAAAATACCAAGGCAATAACTATTGTAGCAAATATTATTGTGATGTCCCATAAGGACTGGAGAAAGAGCGAGTACAAAGCACATGGCCCAGGATGCTACCCCTCCTTCCAGGTCCCTGACATACACACTAACTCTCAATACCATAGCCATCAAGACATCGATGGAAAGTCCTCTCTATACTTACGTTACAATTATGACAGCATTGCAAAAGTGTAGTATTACCAAATGCCTTAAATGTTTCACTGAACCTGTCCAAGGGTTCGACTTCTCCTTTTCCTTCTGCCTTCATCCATCTTAATTTGTGACAGATACCCTCAAGACTTAAAACCAGAACAGATGCCCCATCTACAATAATCAAAGTTTCTGTAAATTAAGGACTACTTCTTGTTATGAGTAGGTTTTCCTGCTGGCCTGGACCCACCACAGTCCAGGTACTGTTGGCCAGGTACTAGTTTCTTATTGGCTATGTCTGTCTTAATTATTAACCCATTTCTATTAATCTAAGTATTTCCACATGGTCTCATCTTACCGGAGAGTGGGGGCCGGCGGTTCTGCTATCTCCAATCTCTCCACGTTGACTCCTCCCTACTACTTCCTGGAATCCTCCTTGTCTCCTAATCCCGCCTATCTTGCTTTCCTATTGGCCAGCAGTGCTTTATTCATTAACCAGTATGAGAAACATATTTACAGAATGACATCTCCCATCAACTTCTATATATTCCCCTTACACAAATCTCTTACTTATTTAAAGAGAAATTAAAAAAATAAAATAAATGATTCTCCAGTGTACTGATTGATCTGAAGAGAACTGAGAAGGTTAAAATCACATAGGGAATTCTCGTTAGGTAATAGCATATTTGTAAGGTGCTAGAGTCCTTATAATGATGACTTGTTGACAGTGAGAGGACAGCACATCCTTGTGATGGAGAATCTACCAGCCTCCAGCTGGGGCAGGCAGATGTTACTTGCTTCCAAGTAAGATGCACATCACCTACGTAGCACTTTTTCAGAAAGGTTTACCCTGACTCTAAAAAGTCACCTAGGCACGAGTGGAATTCACAGAAAATGGCAGTCATAGATGAACGTTTCAACACAGAACAAACTCTATAACCCAAGACCACTGGAGACTATAGGAGACAACTCTGTTAATCTTCAAAGAATGAAGGTTATAGGTGGGAAAGACATGATAAAACCTAAGGTTTTAAATAATGAAATCTCATAAAAAAACATGTTCAATGTCAGGGAAAACACGTTGATGTTTTGAAGTAAAATTCAGTAGGTTGTACAAAAAAAAAAAAAAAGTTAGATGACCCAAGAATTATTATGTTAGATAGTAATTATTTTCCTAGATATGATGATGGCCTTAAGGGATTACATACTCAGTTCTTTAGAAGTGTGCATGGATATATTAGGGTTAAAAACTCACATCTTATACTCAAAACAACATAGTAAAATAGGAATTATTTTTCAAACAGTTTAGAACAAGTCTTCTACAAACTGTGGCCATCTAGTAGCTTAGGTGAATTGTCTGCCTTTTAACCATGGGCCAGAATATATTTCACTATTTCTAATGACCAAACAAAAAATGAAACAAGTAATGTGGCCTGATATAGAAAAATTGCATGAAATTTAAATTTCAATGGTCATAAAGTTTCATTAGAACATGACCACCTGCACCATTTCTATGTTGTCCATTGGCTGGTTTTGTACTACTATAACAAAGCTGAGATAGAAACCATCTGACTTGTAAAGCCTGGAATACATTGCTCAGCCTCTTAGAGAAAATTTGCCAATACCTGACTTGGAGGATACATTGATATCTATTGTAGAGTTTTCAACTTTCCTCTATCTACATTTTTCGGAATATAAAATCACAGTTGCCATGTGAGCTCCTCAAGAAACAAATCCAAGTTCCCATAGAGACATGCTTGCTTAATGACAAGAATGTGTGGATTCTGAGAAGTGCTTCCTTGGGTGTATCCATCACTGGGTAGAGAGCAGAGTGTACCAATGCGAGAGGTAGCAAGCTAGCATAATATCTGTTCTCATTCCTTTTACAAAACAATTCTTCCATCATAGCTTCCCTCTCAGATGGTAATAGGCTGGGTCAAGTTGACAGTTGAAGCTAACTAGGACAATAATCAGAATATTTTGTAACTAGGACACTCTAAGATAATATTAAGGTCTAAGTTTAGGGTGATAGGTCATATCATTAAAGGATTTGCCCTGTAGGCACGGGGACCTAAATTCAGTCCCCACAAATGTATAAGGAAAGATAAACACGCCAATGACTTTATTATAGTTCTAGGAACACAGAGAAAGGTGAACTTAGGGGCTTGCCAGTCATGCTAGCCTCCTTGATGAGATCCAGAGCAGTGAGATATCCTGCCTCAAGACACTAAGGTGAACAATAGTGGAGAAATAACACTCAAAGTTGTTCTTTGGTCTCCTGCATGCATGCCCAGCCCCACACAGAGATACAAGAAACACATGAGCCACTAACACACTCACTCTTAGTATAGTATGCAAAGCATAGTTCTATGTGCTGCACTGTTGTATGACTAGCAGTGCAGTCGGTTTGTGTACAAACACAATCACTGCCACCACATGATACCTTGTGTATGATCTTACAAGGGCTGTGACTTCTCTGGGTGATGAGATTTTTCTCAATTCCATCATAATTCGATGGAACCATAGTCTCAAGTGACCTATCACTGATCAAAACAAGCTTCTTCTCCTGCCTTATAAGCAAAGCAGTTGAAACCCAGTGAGTTCAAGTTAGCACTTTGTTAAGTAGGCATTCCCATATGGTAAGCAGGGAGAGGAACCTGGATGCATGACCTTTACCTCCCAGACATGCTTGTTCTCATGTTGACTAGATATTCTTGAAATAATTTTTGAAATATGTGATTTTCTTAAGTATATTTCTCTAAGAGACGTGAAATATTTGGCCATAAAAGCAATATTCAAAATACAACCCGTGCATACAGTGTCTCCATGCCTGTTTTGCTGCAGCCTTTCTTCTCATAATCTGGTCGATGATGATATTTGCCACGAAGTTACACTGAAATACATTGTAAAACCCAGTGTAAAATCCGTTCCCCTGCCTCTGGGAGAGCAGAATTTGTACACGGACCCTGAAGTGCGCCCTGACCATCTAGGAAGGGCCATGTCCCCAAATGCATCAAATACATTCCTCAAGTCTCAGAAGCAGTAGTGGAAAAGTCTGTGTAGAATTCCTGCCCTGCTCCATCAGGGGTCAGAGCACGCTCTATGGGCCACATCCACAGAGTGAAGTAAACTAGCTGGATTAACATATATCAACACAGATGAACCCCAGAATCACATACTTGAATCAAGAAGTCAAGCATCAGGATACAATTCATCATATGAATTCATATGAAACCATTTTTGTAAAACAAAAAAGAAATGACAGGATTTCCCATGTCCACCCCATGGATTTTTATAGATATTTTGTGTTTGAGTGTCTAGACAGATGTCTATGTAAAAGGCAAAAGTACGGTCCCAGAGAGAAAGTGAAGATGAAGAATCAATTTCTCTCTTAAGTGGGCTTGTACTTGAGGCTCTAATACTACTATGTTGACTCTTCTGTCATTTCTAATACTAAAGAAACATGATCCTGCTTGTCCAGGTTCCTGTCCGTAGATCCCTATGGATCCACGGGCCTCTTTTAACGTTTTATTTCACTCTCTGATTAAACATTTGTTCATTGTACATGTCAATGAGCAGTGACAGCCAATCATGTGCTTACAGCAAATCTTAATCAAATTCATTCTCTTTGTACTCAGCTACTACCTTTCCCAATTTCTGTGACCGTTATCTGTACTTTCAGACTAAGCATTTATGGGTTCCATGCAATGTGGCATTCATTTATCTGTGCCTGGTTTATTCCTGGTCTCACTTAATACAATGCCATCCAGTACTATTCATTGCACTGCAGACAAAATGACTTCTCTGTTTTTTGTGGCTGACTAATATTCCATAGCAGAGGCACTCCACATTGTCCATTCTCCTGATGGGCACCTGGGCTGAGTGTTTGTCTTTGGTCCCATAAACAGTGCTGTTGCTCTGCCCCTGTCCTGACACATCACCCCGAGGGACATGTCATTACTGCTCAGGACATGCCATCAGCTATCCATGCCTCATCAAATTCCTATTAATATCTATAACAGTTGTTTCCTCTATTAAATCGGATTCAATTTGCCCAGTTCTAAGATAGGCAGCAGCAATGCATGACTTAATGGTTATTATTAATTTTTTCATGAATGTTTCTAGACAGTGAAGCGTCATAAAGAAAGTGACAGGGTTAGCAGTGTGGTGTGAATGCAAACGTTATCACTGTTCACAGATTTGTAATTATACACTTAAGGAATTAAAGAAGAATTGGCCATGATAATCAAAGGAACAAGACACATTTACAGTAATGACATTGTCTGGGGGTATTGAACAGGAAAGAGTGTCAATAAAGCATAACATTCAATGACTTTAAGTCAGAATTGTGTTCGTCAGGTCGTGGTGTAACTGGAGAAAGGTGCCAGACAGTCTCAGCGGGAAAAGAGAAAGAAGCAAAGAAGTCTCACATCTAGAGTACAGAATGTCCATTACACAGACAGTATTCTTCTAAGATTAGGTTGTCTTATTTATTTATGTGCGTGCCTTTGCGTTTAGAGGTGAATTACATGCACAGAATGCTATGAGGCCAGAAGAGGGCGTCAGGAGCACTGGAATGGAGGTTAAAAGGGATCGTGCCCTGCCTGGTGTGCGTGCTGGGGACTGAATCCAGGTTCTCTGCAAGAGCAACAAGCACCCGTAACAGCTGAATTGTCTTACCAATATTACAACACAGATAGTATATTACAGTATTTACAATGAAAATTCACTGGGTAAACCCTGCAACAGGCTAGAGATCACAGGAAAGGCAAAGCACGGAGCCCATACATTTTTCCTGTATACATACGCATGAAAAAAATATAACACAAACTAGGCCATTAGGAGATTAGCAACAATAGGTAATAGTGAAATGAATTATAGTAATAGATCCTTAAGCATTCACAACTTGCAACTGCAGCTTCCAGGGGATCTAATGCCTTTTGGCTTCCATGGGTACCTACACACACATGCACATAGACAAAAGATACACTTTTAAAATCATAAATCATTTGTTTCTTGCATTGTCGGTGTGATATTGTTGAACCTATCCTGAGCACAGGGAATGGAACTGAGGAAAGCTGGCTTAGACAAACATGTTAGCACATGGTATGAACATGGCAACACATGAAAGCCTGTAAGCCTTATAATTTTATTTTATATGAAAACCATGGATATGTATAAACTAACTTATATGCAAGTGTTGTATATTGTAGGAGGAAAGATTTAAAGTCTCAGAAAATGGCCCTAGAACAACTAGATGTCTATGTACAATGTAAAACAGAACATCCAAAATACTCACTTCATATTTTATATTTAAAAAAAAATGGTGAGTTTTAAGACCAATGGCAAAACCTGAACTAGGAAAACATAATAGAGAGTCATCTAGCACAGTTGTGTTATGCAAGGTTTCTGAGACATAACAGGAAAGCAAAACTCATTAAAAATGCATTTACAAATTTGAGACCATCAAAGGTTTTTAACATCTGCTTCACAAAAGACAATGTTGGGAGAATAAAACAAAGCCTTCAGGGTGGACCCTGGGGACGGTAAGACCCTTGATGTTGAGACTGGCGACCTGGGTGCAACCCACATGGTGGAAAGAGAACACTACAAAATTGTTCTCTTATCCCTACACACACTGTCCCTATAAGTAAATATACATAAAAGATTCAGGGGAAAACGCACAAGCTTCGCAAAATACCTGAAAGATACTATACCCAGAATGCAGAAAGAACTGCCCAGGCTCAGTGAGAAAACCCACAACTCGAGAGCAGGCATGCAAAGGAGTCAGTGGCTGCCACTCACAACCGGGAGATGTGCAGGCCCATCCATCACCAGGGAAATGGAGACTGAACCACAGTTAACACCACGGCTGAATAAGGGTGAGTCTGGGAAATGAGAGTTAGAAAAGTGCAACTTACGACGGGGATTGATGGCAAGCAAAGCAGTGGAACATGTAGGAATCTCACCCAGCTGCTGAGACCGAAGAGACAATGTGCCAGCTCCTCACACAGGCAAGTGTGCGCTCACCGTGAAACAACAATTCTTGGTAATCAACAGGGAAAACAAAATTGTGTATTTGAAAAGCAATATATATATAGTCTAAAATGTTCATGGCTTCACTTATAATCACTAAAAGCTTATAACAACCTAATACCCGAATGGATGGTAAACCAGCTATAGTTCTGTAATGAACCAGTGCCTTAAAGCAAAAGGGGAGATTGTTGGCACATGCGATCTCAAATGCAACATGTAAGGGAAAGAAACCATCTACAAAACACCAAAGACAAAATTATAGGAAAAAACAACAAAACACCAAAAAACAAACAAAAACAAAAAACAGCCTGTGAAGAACTAGCAGTGAAGATGGGGAGTATACTGAGTACCACAGAGCATGATGGGAGAATCCATGTCAAGCAATGAGGCTGCACCAGGGATGTTGTGGTGATAAAATCCACACTGTGTGCACCTGTTAAAACCCACAGACGGGTACTTCGCAAAGAACAAACTTTACCATGCAAAAATAAAAGCCCAATGGCAAATGTTAAATAAAAGCATAAGCATTTTCACATATCTAGTTGGAAAACTAGATTTGCAGCCTCTGTGTCGAAGGAATTTTGACAGCTGTGGGCAGACATTCATGAATAGCTTTTGCAGAACAAATTTGCAAAAGTTGCTTAAAATCTAACGAGCACACTCTCTAATGCACAATGATTCTATCCCTGAGAATTAGTTCAGAAGTGGACTAGCATACCCCTAAGCCCAGATACACAGTGTGTGATGGACATGTGCAGACATGTTTATATAAATGTTTACATCTATTAAAACAGGAAAAGCAGCCACAAATTTTGCCATTCCGTTGAGCACATACAAGGTTGTATTCCAGGATACATTCTAAGATGTCTTCCGAGGGATCTGGGTTCAGTCCAGCAATTTGCATGGCACCATCTGGTTTTGGCTCCACATCAAATGTAATGTGAGGCCTAAAATAGTGTCTGTTTAATAAGTATAATTTCATTACCTAAAGCTATGTTCACTCTGTCACTTTGTCAGCACAACACAGTCCCCTCCCCTGTGTCCCAAAGCTGGTGCTCTCCACAATGGCTATTATAATGTCATACTTTATTTCCCACCCCTGTTTCAGCTGTTTTTAACAGTTAGATGGAAAAACCTGGTGTTTCTCTGCTCTGTCTGCACTGACTTAGATAGTGAGCATCCTTAATTGTTCTCGGGCAAGATGGTAGACACTGGTTAGACTCCTGAGTCCTGTGTGGCTCCCACATCACCAGTATTCAGGGCCTTCTGAATCGGTACCTGGACTATTGTGAGATACTTAAAATGCTCACTGAAAGCTGCGAACTCCAGAAGGTCCTTTTAATTTGCCTTCCATAAAGCACAGAGGGAGCTTCTAAAACCTGCATTTCTCCGGTGCGTTGCTGCTCCTGAATGGTGATATTTTACCCCCTTGAGATATCTTGTCCTGCTATCTTCGTTCCTATCCCCCATCACATGCTCTCAAGCTTTCATCCCCTCCATATGAAATTCCTGGGTACAGCACACCTTGTAGGAAGTATATTAATCTAGTCTCAACTACTGTAATAAGACCTGAATGTGAGTAGTTCTAAACGAGAAGAATCCATTTATTTATATTAGCTCATGATTTGGAAGTTCAAGAGCAGGAAGCAGGCCCATAACTTACAAAGACATTACGGTGAATGATGTGGTAGGAAGTGTGTGAGAGGGAAAGGTTACATGATAAGAGCCAAGGATCTTATTTAAATTTAGAGCCAGGGCTTTCTTTTATAACAACGCTTAAGAAGCTAACTGGGATCCTGTGAAATTTATTTAACTTTCTTTAAGTATGGAGTCTTCTCTGACCTACTCACCTCCTACAGGGATCCCCACAAAGATGCCAGGGACATAGCCCATCTAAACTACAATAATAGAGATGGGCCCTCTCTTTTCCTCCTTGCTTCTTCTTCTTCTTTTAGTTATCTTTACATTTAAGCCTCTACTATTCCTCGGTTTCTTTCTAACTGTATGAATCAAGAGACCTTCTGAGATGTTAATCTAATTCTCTTTCTGTCATCTGTCTTATTTACTGAGGTCACATAATTATGTCCCTGGGCTTCTAACTGCTCTGGAGAGGTTCTGGAGAAGATAACCTGCCTTGATATCTTTTTTCCCACCTTCTGTCCATAGCAAGTACTTCAAACTCTAAATTGCTTGTGTAGCTAATCCATTCCTTGAGTCACCTCAGATGGTGGAGAGAACATTTCTGTCAATGTTCTGTTACCAAGCAACCCTTAAGAAGCTGACTACATGAGTCATCATAGGGATCTACTAATTAGCTAAAGGTTTCCATGAGTACACTTAGAGTAAGAGGAAATAGAAAAAATGCTGGACTTCCAACCAAATGTTGACGAAAGTTTCCGTTCCACTAGGTCCTGCCATCCTTCAGCCCCAAATAAACACATAGACTCTATATTAATCATGAAATTATTGGCCAGTGGCTTGGGCTTCTTATTGGCTAGTTCTGTCTTAATTACTACTAATCTATGTATTTTTACATGGCCTTATCTTACCAGAGAATGCCTGAGGCATCCTATCTTCCAAGTCTCTACATGGCAACATGGCGTTTCTTCCTGACAGTCTCTCTGCCTCTTTCCCCAGAATTGTCCTCATCTCCTAGCCCCACCTATCTTCCTGCCTCTACTGGACAATCAGTGTTTAAGAGGAAACATATATACAGAAGAACATCCCCATCAACCAAAGTTTTATTTTGCCCAAAGATAGTTTCATGGATGTTTCTGATCAATACTCAACTTGGTCACCATTTTTAGTAGCTGTGACAAAATCCCAGGCTTTTCTCACCCCAAGACAAGAACACAGAACTAATATATGTTCATCCTATTGATTACGTTCATCTAGAGAGCCCTAATTAATACATCACTATTGATAACTTTGTACAGAATCAAACTGTGGGATGCCTTAGGTGAAACACCAATGTTAGGCACAGTCTGTATGTGGGACTTACAATTTTCTTTTTAAATTAAATGAAGGAAATAATCCATGGACATAATAAGCAAAAGGCTGGTCAGGTAGCAAGGTCAAGGTTCTTTCCATGATATAGACCAGCCAGAACATAAAGGGCATCACCCCTTGGGCCAGAGCTGGACATGGAGGTGAATATTTCCCAAGTACTGTCTCAATCTAAGTGTTCCTTTCTCCTGTCGCCTAAGGAGTACATTTGGTTTCCAAGTACAATAGGACCTACTTGAGGAATTCTTCAAACCAGTGCACGAGTCAGCCACTAACCCAGCCTTGAAGGGTTGCATTCAGCCAGTATTGGTACCCTTCCTTAGGATGACCAGATAGAGTGAAGGCAGAAGGTGAGAAGAAGTCTGTACCAGAGTGTCCACTAGCTCAACATCTTCCCTTTAACAAAGCACCCAGCCACTCTCCAGGGAGGTCAGCATCTCATTCTCCTTCTGGGCACAAGATGGGCATAATGGAAAGCCCCATTCTACTCATTACTCCCTTCCTGGACAATTCCAGCCATAGTAGCCTTTGCAAAAAAAAAAAAAAAAAAAAAAAAAAAAAGTGGCTGCTAGGATCAGCCCTGTGCTGGCTCCACACCCATTCTGCTCTTTGGAAAAGTCTACTGTAACTTTGGAACTCAAATTCTCCCCCAAAGACACAGGAGTTTCATCTCTGCGAGAAATGTTCTTGTTCACTATCTTTACCCGACAGCGGCCACAGCCTTTACCAGGGCTTGATCTGGGAGTCGCCCCGTGTAAGGAAAGTCGGTAGTTCCTGCCTCTGTGTGGCTGAGGTTTAACACATTTAATCCCACTTAATGGAAAAATGTTTGACAGAGCTGAGAGGTCAAGAAGGATGATGGCTACAGGGTGCAGGTGAGTCTCCTTCACTCACTGAGTATTACGAGCATAAGCATCTTATTTATAAGGAACTGTTGGTGAGTCCTCCTCAAATGAAGAAGTGCTCTCATTAAGGCATTTTTTTAAACCATTGGTACTTCTCTGAGAAGATTTGTCTTTCAAACTGTGTACTGTGGTCCATGTTACTGTGTTACATGGCTCAGTTAGCCTGGAAACTAAACAGCACCCCCCAGAGGTTTCGGTCCTCTGAGAGCAGTGGCTCATGTTCATTTAGTCCCAGCCAGTCTTTGGCAGCAATTGTCTGACTGTCTCACATCTGTAGTGCTGCTCCTAAGTCAACAACTTCCCTTCTCGTCTACATGGGGCTTCGCCAGGCACTTTTTTTTTTTTTTTGGTTGAGTTGTCAGGAGTGCTCTGAACAGGAAATAGCGATGTGTATTTAACTCTAAAGACAAGACAAGGGGACTCCAGATGTCTAGGGAGCCTGGCCAATTTCACACCTCATTTTTTCTTCTCCTCCCTCATCCTCAAGGCTGTGGTGAAGTGAGTGGTCAAGGTGCCACACTTACTGCTGCTGTTTGTTACTCTGCTAAAGAGATGAGCATGCTGCGTTTCTCAGGACGGAGAGGCTGCCAGGAATCTACACTTAGAAAGGAAAGAAGGGCCCATTCTGAGAGTAGGTTAGATCTGTACTGTACTGTACTACAGTACTTAACCCTGAGAGCGGTTTTCATAATGTACTTGGTCCCTTCCATGTATGCTATTACTTCTTGGCATCTGATGTGATCTGTTGTGTTATGACATCGCATATGGAACTTGTCAGATATGGTAACTTGAGCTGTGACTTCCAGGCCTCCAAAGTTGTAAGAGAAAATAATCCTTTTTGCTTTGTAAATTTTCCATCCCTTTTATTCAGTTATAGCAAAAGAAAATAAGTAAAGACATTTGGTAAGTAAGCATTTATGGTTGTATGTGGAAAACTCCATAACTGCTTGGAACAGGACCTGGACTGGGAAAACAAGACTTAGGCATTGGCAAAACAAAAACAAAACAAAACATAAGGCTTAGATACTATGGCTGAGAAGAAATTCAGTTTGTAGTCTCCAAACAGCCCAAAGGACAACATCTGTCCATTAATTTATCAGTAAGACCCCAACAATGCAGGAAAGCACAGACGATCCAGGAGGCACATGACAGGAATGAGGTGCACCTCAAAAGCAGCTAAAAGAAATGGCCGGGGTTGGTGAGCTCAAGGGCCTCTTTCACACAAGGCAGTCATTAACCAGACAGGAAAAATCTTGCTGCCGAGGACAGGCTGACCACTTAGACCCACCACCTCCCATATGTACCTGGCCTGAGCTGCCAGGCAGCCAGCATCTCTGTAAGCTAACAGTGAGTCTTTCCCAAAGTTCATGAGGCATGTCTTCTTGTCCTTCAAAAAGAGCTCCCTGAGATTTCTAACCATGAGTGAGGAAGACAGTGACCCGCCACTCAGTCACAGCCAGTGTACTCAGAAATGAACTCACAAACCAAAACAGCTACGATGCTGCCATGATACTTCATCTCATGGGGCAACTGTCATATGTACAGTGTGTGTTCATACCACTGGGAGTTGTAGACCAAAACCAAGCCTGTGTTGCTCCTTTTGTGTGTGTGTGTGTGTGTGTGTGTGTGTGTGTGTGTGTGTGTGTGTGTGTGTTTACTCAGATGATGTCAGCAGCTGGAGCATGTAAGAATTAACACAGGAAAACAAAAGCCTGGGCTGTGGTGAGAACAGCTTCCAACCTGTGTAAGGCTGTCCAGGAAAGGGATGGTGCGCTTGCCTGAAGGGCATCATAAACTCAACCACGCGTTTCCACAGATTTGTATATCAGGAGTGGCTTACAGCCTGTGGCTATAACATTCAAGGGGACAAGTCAGGAGGAGCCAGAGTTAGAGATTATCCTGGGCTATGTTTCAAAACCCCGTTTCAAAAAAACAAATAAAAAAGGAAAAGGTAGACCACTTGAAATTCAACTTCCTAATAGCTACAGAAAAGCTTTAAAAGGTGTTTCCTGGAAATGCCAAACAGAAGAAAGTATGCCTCCTTTATTCTGTCATGGGAGACTTCACAGAAAGACATTGTATCAGAAAGCGACAGCACAGGAAATGAAAATCTGAGCTGTCAGGAAGATGGGTCAGTTTTAGATTTAAAGTCACCTTAGGATATCATTTTTAAATGACTGAAGAAAACCTTAGTGGCATTATGAGAAAAAAAAAATAAACCTGTAATAATGGGAGACTGGTGGTATGACAGCTCACAAAATATAAAACAGCAAAAAAAAAAAAAAAAAAAAAAACACTAGTTAACCAACATGTGTGGTGCAACCCTACCCTTAGTAACCAGAGCACATGGTATCCGCATGTCCACACACTCAGAAAGCACACAGAATGATTCTCCCGGTATTAAAACAACTGAGCTGAAAATCCATTACAGACAATGAGAAAGTTGAAATGAAGGATTAAAAATGGCTCTGTGATTAAAAGTTGGGATCAAAGACATCATAATGGAATCTATAAGATGATCTAGATGTCCAAGAGTGATGCTACAGATGAAGGTCCAGAAGAGAGTTTACAGAGGGAAAGAATGGTTAAAAAAGGGCGCGCCTACTGTAAGCAACGCAAGAAGAGCAAATTTAGGGCCAACCTCAATAAAACTAAAAGCAAGCAAACAATACGGAGAAATGTGGGAGTGAATGAGCTGGAAACCAAATGCATGACAGAAAAGACTAAAGACAATAAACCCTGGGAGGAGACGACCTAGAAAAGACTGTGTCAGAAGGGCCCATCGCAGGCTAGCACAAAGCTCGGGGGAAATTACAGCCTGCTAATGCCAAGCCGTTCGAAATTTTAGATGAAATGGACAAACAAGAGAAGAGCATAACTATTAATAGAACCTTGGGAATCCTGTAATTATTAGAGAAATGGAAACTATAATTATAAATCTGCCCACAAAGCAAACCCCAGGCCAGCTGGGTTGCCAATTAATTCTGCCACAGATTAAGGAGCAAGCCCCATGAACCTTGCCTAATTCTCCCGTGGTCTTCATAGGCAACCTGCGTTCATAAAGCAAACACAACTCTCAAACGATGACAAGGAACCAGAATTTAGAAGGAAAAATTACAGGTTCCAACTCTTTCATGAATTCAGCTGGGAATGATAAGCAAAATAATAGGCAGTGAAATCTGCCCCGTATACAAGATGATTCCGCGCTACTGGGTTTGCTTATTCCAGGGTGCAGTCAGCCATTCCCATTTACTGCATTATCTGAACGAAAGAATGTGCACGGGGCTATTTCAATACAGAAAGTGGCCAGAGATAGCTCAGTGCGCTCGCTTCTCGTGTGCAAAGTCCTAAATTCAAAATCTCTCATAGAAAATAAATGCATGATGAAGTTAAATTTAATATCCAGCCGGATTTAAGTCTCTTCTCCGAGTGAGAATAGCATCCTCAATTGGATGCAGTAGCCATATAAATTCCATTCTGCCTGACACTGGGAAAGGGACAAAGATGAGCCTTCTCCCCTCCCCCCGAGTCCATTCAACAGTATCAAGAAAGGGAAATAAAATGCAAATGGTTAGAAGAGAAAGAGATGTTTTTTGGTTTTTGGCAGAAAATCCAAACAAATGTACTTATGGGAGACTGAATTAGTAAATCACAGAGAGAAGACAGCATGCCTGAGATCCAACCTTAGGAAAGAATTCAGATTAAAATGAGAAGAAGGAACAGGAAGAGAGGAGGGAGGGAAAACTGTAGTTGGTATATAAAATAAACGAAAAAAATAATAAGAAGAAAAAGAAAGAGATGTTTTACAAAAGTCAGCCAAAATATAATGTACTTCGTCTTAATTCTTGAGAGGAAGACTTTGTAGCAAAACATCATATTGATATTAAAAAATGACTTTACCCCCCCCCAAAAAAAAAGTCATCATGAATACCTGTCTCATACCCTCATCCAACTCAAACCCCTCGGAAAGGCCCACCTACAGATGACCCTCCTGTTGGGACCGTAGACTCCAACTTTTGGTGCAGATCACTTAGCATTTCATGCAAAACACCAAGAGCTGACAGACAGCAGATGACCACCTAGTGCTAGAGCACTAACTAGCTAGTTAGTGTCTTTAACTAGCTGTCCCCCCACACACACACACAGCTGGGTGACAAAATGATAAACAGTCTTGGGAAAGGCTGAACAAAGTCATATGCAGGGCCCTGACAAGCCCAGCCAGTGGCTGTATTTGATGTGAAGAAGAAGAGCCAGTGATATGGGCATGGGGAGAAACACTTCCCGCCCATCGTGTTCAGAAGGACGTCTCCCACATCCACTTGAAAAGGTGGAACCCTGTGGTAACTTCTCTGCACTGGAGGTACACGTGAGCAGTTCATGTTAGCAGCAGCCATATAGAATGGATTATGTGAGGGACGGGTAAGCACTGGAGATCACAGCAACATTTTATGATGGATCTAATCCATTGAACTCTTCATCTTGAGGCTCTATCCATGGCCAGTGGAACATACACAGAGGAGACTATTGCACTGCAGTGAACACGAACAGAATGGGACAGACCATGGCAATGACTGAAAATTGCCGCATGCAAAATAATGCAGATCAAACAAGTCCCTTTCTGTAACATTCAAAGAGAGGAAAAAGCTCACCTTACTGTTAGAATTCGGGACCAGAGTCACATATGACAAGCAGTGATAGGGTGGTGTCTCCCAGAGGGAACAAGGAAGGGCTCTGAGGTGTGGCCTACATCCTACTTTCTCACCTTGGAAGCCGATTGTACAGCATTATATGGAAATGGCCCTTGATGGTTTTGGCTTGGTTGCATGCTCTGTTTGTATGCTTCGTTTTACCATCTAGAAGTTGTGGCTAGAGGGAGAGCTAGCATGAGGCAGGATCTTCTATATGCTCAGTTTTGCTGGGTACTTCCCTGACTCCCACTCTGGTCCTTTCAACGTATTATTCCCGATTTTAAAAATAAAGCTATATTTCAAAGGTGAAGTGTGGGCTGGAATAGCTTTACAAATGAAGCTGTAACCAAATGGGATTTCTCCCCACTGTGCACAGCCACATCTTTGTGATGTATTGAACCCTGTTCCAACTCCAGTTTCTTGTGCTTTGCTGCTTCTGAACATACCTGTTCTACTTAGATCTCTGTGGCTCAGAAACATTGTGACAAAAAGCAGAGAAAGGTCGTTCTTTCTTCCTAAATTTACAGTCCATCATGGACTGCCATCGAGGCAGGAACACAAGGCAGGAATTTGAAGCAGAAGCCAACAGAACACTATTTACTGACTTGTTTATAGACTCAGGTTCAGCTAGCATTGCTACACAGCCTAATTCTACCTACATAGGGCTAGTACTGGCTACAGTGGGCTAGGATATTTCTACATTAATATGAAATTAATAAAACACCCCAGACTTACCCACAGGATCAAATCATTAATTAGGGTTCCCTCTACCCATGTATGTCTAGGTAGGTGTCAAGTTGAAAGTTAAAGATAACTAAGACAACTGCCTTTTAATAGTTGAGTACATTTCTCAATATTGCAGGCTGTTTTAGGGTTTTTATTGCTGTGAGGAGATACCATGACCACAGCAACTTTTATAAAGGGAGCCTTTAATTGAGGTGGCTTGCTTACAGTTTCAGAGGTTCAGTCCGTTATCATTATGATGAGGAGCATGGCACTGTCCAGGCAGATGTGGTGCTGGAGCCGAGAGAGCTGCATCTTGGCTTGCAAGCAAGAGGAAGTCAACGGACTGTCACATGTAGTGAAGCCTGAGAAAAGAGACCTCAAAATGCACTCCTACAGTGACACACTTCTTCCTACAAGACTACATCTACTCCAACAAGGTCACATCTCCTAACAGTGCCACCCAACTTAGAGTCCATTTTCATTCACACCACCACACAGGCCATACTACTATTTACACAAAGCAACAAAGCAAAACACAGTGTAGGCTTATTTGAAAAGCATACCTACTTTTAAGAATCTGAGCACTTGGAGGTATTCATCAAGATGATGTGCAAATCCTTGGTTCCTGCCATGGGATAGTAAATTCACAGGTTTTTTGAGATCGTTGACATTATCATTTTTGTGTCGCAACAGTCAATGAATTTCAGAAACTCCCCCATGCTCCCTATATGTTAATGCCTTCCTTCCTTCCTTTCAATAAGAGAACCTGGGGTTTGAGAAGATGGCTCATTCTGACTACACAAGCATGAGGACCTAACTTTGGATTCCTCAGAAAATCCTGGTATGGTCCTGTGTCTGTAACCCTACCCAGTGGCAACAGACACAGACAGGTTTTGTGCTCTAACAAATAAAGCTTGCCTGAAGATCAGAGGGCTGACCTAACAGCTGTTAAACATAAAGGTCTGGAAGTTCATACAAACAGGGAGTAATACAGCTTGGTAGAGAGAGGAATATAAGGCGGGATGAGACAGGAACTCGGTCTCTTTTCAGTCGGAGGATTTTGTTGAGGTAAGAGCCCTAGTGATTGGATGCTCTGCTTCTCTGATCTTTCAGCTTTTACAAACCCCTATATATGACACTGAGCTTTCATTAAGACCAATTAGAACCCGTGCTACAAGAAATCCCTAGCTAGTCTAGCCAATCAGTGAGGTCAAAGCTCAGTAAGAGACTGTTTCAAAGAACAAGGCAAAAAGCCATCAGTGATACTTGACGAAACCTCTGACTTTCATGCATGTGCAAACACATGCATGCATGTAAACATAGACTATACACACATACATATACATACATCGGAGTGAGAAGCCATGCAACCTTCCTATTTCATTAATGTGAGCATAACAAGGCATTATAAAAGGCTCAGACCTTTGTGGGATCGTGACAACCAGCAGAGAAATGAAACATGGCACTGTGTGAAGACTCAGACCCTCCCCATTTCACTACGGCTGCTGCCATTGCCCAGTAGAAATCTGTAGCAGCTTGAAAGATAAATGGTTCTGGGAAAGGAAAGGACAGGAAACTGTCTTTCTCTGTCCCATCTTCTAAATGAGAAAATGTGTGTCTGTGTCTTCATCTAAAAGCAAGTAAATCAAGTTTGAATATGTCATGGGATTCTCACAGAGGAGAATGGTATAATCACTCACAACTGTCTGTTCCTCTCTGGGTTCAAGTTGCTAAATGGAATCGGAGTGCAGAACACTGCAGCTGAAAATGGATGTACCCCCTACTTGAGCCTAGGAAGTCCAGCCATGTGCCAAGCATGCTACAGCATTGGGCCACACATTCTTGGCCATGAGGAACATGCAGATAAATTCAGTTCAGTGAAAAGAAGACTAGTATTTGTGGAAGAAGTGGCTTGTTTAAGAGGAGACAGCAGGTGGATGATGTACAGGATTGAACCTAACTCCTCCAGATTCCTATTTGAGACTTAGATTCATATACTATTTTGAAACATGATTTATCACATACAGAAGTAGATCCATAGCCGCACTACTCAGCCATTTGGCTATGATCTAATTTACATTCAGAGAAGGGGGTCTACTTCTGCAAGGTCATTCAGGAAAATTCATTCATGGTAATTACTTCAAGAGTCTTTGCTCAATTGTACACATGCAAAAAATCTGCACTAGATTATCACAAACTGCAAATCTGTGGACAAGAAAAGCTGAGGGTTGTATCTTGGAGCACCCACATCCCTCTCTACTGTTCAGGACTTCTAATGTTTCACTTGTTTGTGAAGCATTGAGATTCTTGATCCGCAGACATGACTAAAATTCTGTGCCTGCGTGACTCATGTGGTGAGACGAGGTGTGGCAAGACATTTGGGGAAATAGCATAATTTGCTACTCAGAGTAGCAAAAATACTGACTGACTACTCAGGTTCTTGGCATGAATTTATGTTGTACAAATAGTGAGCCCTGGCCATCAGGAGCCTCTGAGATGTCCTACAGAGATAGCGTTCAATGGCTTCACATTCTTCACAGGTCCAGGCCAAGTATTCCCTTGAAAATTATTGTGAAAGTTCAGATCTTACTTAATGTTCCCAAAAAGGTCTCTAAAAATAGCTCCACACCCTGAATATAGACTTTCTTTTCAAGAAAATGTTAAAAACTCATTCTAGGAGACTCTCCAAAAAAAATCTAATATTCATTAACATTTCTATTCATCTTTTAAAAAACTTAAATGTAATTAAAAATAGTATAACTAATACTTATGAAAAATAAATCACAACATTCTCTCTAATAGACTGGTTTTCTCTATAGCATTGTTGTGGATTTCCTAGAAGGAATTGCTCTCTGCATTGTTTTACTTCAGTGCGAACAATTAATTTTAGATGTTTGATTCTGGAATCACACTGGGTGTACAGTTTCTGTTGGGCCATGTTGATTCTAGTTTAACATTGGTAGTTGTGAGATACCATGCATGAATAGCGTTTGCAGTGCATATGGGTATTTGAGTTGGGATAATAGACACTGAAGATCTCTGGGTATGGGCTACACCCTGCTAACAGGATCACAAAATAATGTATATTGCTGATTTCAGCTATAATAAGAGGTATCTAGCAAACCAGAAGGCTGTAACTCCAACAGACATGTTAACATATTATGCACTCTAAGAATCCTAAGTACCGCTTCAGAGACCAGCCTTGAGCCCAATTGACAGAGGCAGACTGATGCTTTTTAATGATGGTAGGATCCCAGTAGAACTGGAAAATAGCTACACCTTAGTGAGGAGAGCCAATGATGTCTCTGTGCATATCTGGAAGTTCCTCTAGTCATTCCTGTCTTGACTTTTTGAAAAGAATACTTACAATTTTATGTTGCCTTAGCGTTCATTTTGAATGTAAGTTGACCTTTCTCATTCAAGAATCAGATTCCTTGTCTCCTCCCAGTACTCAGCTAACTTATACATTTCCCAGTAAACACCTTTGACACAGCAGTCATAACCTCTATAATTGGCCCTGCTGACTCCCACACCATGGTCTGTGAAGATATACAGCAGTGAAACACCCTTTGCATATCATGTCCCCCCAATTTTGTGCCTTCTTGCTTTCAGTCTGCTAGTAGGAAATCTATTTGGGTAATCTCTTGGACCCAAATAGGGCTATCTACTAGCCCCTGGATCACTTTCTCCCTACATGTTCCCTGACTTCTGGAAATATGGCCCCTGAGTATGCTATGTACCCTTCAGGACCTATAAGAAGTAAAACTCTTTAATTCCATGTATGTCTCTCCTATCAGTTCAAGAGATCCTCTCCATCATAAAGGGTCCTAAGTTAACAACTGAGTAGGAGTTTTCTAGAATCTCTATAACCCAGAGTGTTTTACTGCTTAGTATACACAGGAACATTCTAGCCATGTTCTATGGAGCATCACCAGGAATGTGTCTCTGGCGGAGGTCAGATGTCAGCCACTTCCCTTCCTCCCTACTGATCGACTTGCTCTTCCCTTCTCTGAATCTGCTAGTGCCCACTCTTTCCCAGATCCTTCCTGTCTCAGAGTCTAGAATGAAAGATGCTGCCCTCTCTCCATGCTCATGCTTCTGCTTTTTCTAAAAAGGCAACTCTAATGTGTAATGCCTTTGTTTGTTCTTAGAGAATCTAATATGTGTATTCAATGTACTTGTGACATTTTTATTTGAAGCATGTGTGGTAATATCTTAAATGAATCAAGATGAGGAAATAAACCTGGGAAGTTAGAAAGGATACCCTGATCTACAGAAGCCTTTTAGCAGCCATCTAATACCAGGTCTGACCCCTTCTTAGATGACTCACATTTCCTCTCTTAATATCTTCACCCACCATTCTCCTTCCTCTCCAAGTTCCTCTCTTGTCACCTTCCAACAATAAGTTAGAGAGACTCGTGTTGAAGATAATTTTGTTCACGTCAGTGGGAACCTGACAGCTATCACACAACTTCACAACCCTTAGCTCTCTGTCATAAATCTTCCAACAGAGGAAACACTTCTTTCTGCAGTGAGAATGAGTCACGATTGCATGGTCTTACTAAGAGAGAATCCATATGCCATAATCGGAGAATGGCACCCCAGTGATGAGGCTGCCAACCTGTTGTTTCCATCTCTAAGGTTATTACAGGCATTTATAAACATAAAATACTGATCCTCTTGAGGATGTGTACGTTACATATCTAGAGCAAAGGGTGGAAGAAGACACCTAAAAGTGGCCTTGATAATATACCCCATTTTACTAGAGTACCCCTTTTCACTTTCAAACTGTTGTCCACTAGTATTGTGCATTTTCCCAGAAGTTTCTGGCGCTAACCTCCTTTAATTAGTTTCATATGATAGCTACTTAAGGCTACTTTTGAAATGCTCCAATTAATCAGGTGCGGTGGCACGTATCTATGAGTCCAGCACCTAGATCATGAGTTCAAAGCCACTGTGAATAAAACAGCAAGAAAAATGTGAGGGAAGGAAGACAGAGCAGGAGAGAAATTCTACAGTCACATCACTGTGAACATGCTTGAGCTCATTTGATCTCGGGAACCTGAGCAGAGTCAGGCCTGGTTAGCATTTGGATGTGGCTCAGGAGAAAGGAGGAAGAAAGGACAGCAACGTCCAAGAAGCATCCACCATGTTCATCCAAACCAGGATCACGTGTGTGCATATTCACGAGAGAGCATGGATACCTCTTGCACATTCAGCTATGGGACTACTATGTCTAGGTAGTCTTTGTAGCAATGAGTGCATCACAGTGAAACTGGATGAGTTCCAGGACTGTGGCACAGCTTAACCTGTTTGAGCCAGCATATTGTTGATTGGTTGGGAGCAGCAGCCCCATCAACCAGAGTTCCTGCATCTCCAGCCTCCTGCTATTTGTGGCCATGTGGTATTTGTATTGGAGATGGTGCCTAGACATTGGATAGTGGTTATCAGCATCTCTGGCATCAGCCCACTCAATGTTAGTTTCACTTATCCTCAAGATCTGCCACCAAAAAGTTCCCAGGTGATGCCAAGTGTCCCCTGAAAAATAAAACCACCTCCAACAGAGCATGCATGCATTCTGCACCAGCAGTCACCAGCACTGAAGACACACTTGCATAAAAGATGTGAGAGGGTGAAGATGGCACAACAGAGTGAAATATATAGCCCCCCCCCCCGGGGAGGGCAAGAGATTACACAGGGGACACTATGGAAGTGAGCACTGAGAAATGCTGGGGTGTAGCCTGCTTCTCAAGTAAAACAAAGTTCTGCACAATGGCACAAAGATGTCACGAGTCCTTTTAAGAGACTGTTAGAGAAGACACACAGGAAAAAGAAGAGGGCATACCCTTGCTTTCCCTCAAGCAACTCAAGTTCCTTATCTGAAAGTGCCAAATGATAACAGTTACTAGCAGTCTGTGGCATTGTGTTGCATGGGAGAGTGGCCACAGCTCACAACAACACACAGCATTTCGGAACACACGGACGTGAGGATAGTGAATGTCCTTACCCAAAGAAAGGATAAATGACAGAAGAGGTAAATTCACTAGTTGATCTGCTTTGATCAGCTCACAATTTGTACATATGGAAGCAAGTACATATAATTTTCATGTTCTGGTGAAAAATAATAAAGGACTGGTGATATGGCTCCCTGGGAAAGTTGTTTGCTACCAAGTCGGATAACTTGAGTTCAGTCTTCAGAAACCAAATTGTAGAGATACAGGTCCAACTCCCATAGGGTATCCTCTGCCTGCCACTCATGAGCTACAGAAAACATGCATGAGCACACACACACACACACACACACACACACACACACACACACACACACACACAATATTTAAAAAACATCTCCTAAAGAGCATGTAAGAAAGGGCTAAGAGAAGGTAAGCTGGGGAGTAATTGCTGTCCACAGCAGACCAGTTCTGTTGGAACATAGAATGAAGTGTGGTAAAATAAATACATGACTGAATTAACTTAATTTAAAAAAAAAAAAAAAAAAAAAAAAAAAAAAAAGCTCAGTTCAAGAAGGGAATGGACAGACAAGCTTGGGAATGGCTCTGACTATACCAGGATGGGGAGTCCCTTGTGAGGATAAGAGCTGTGTGTGGATCCCCATACTTTAGCAAACTCGCTCACAGTTTTATTGATCAAGACTAGAGTTTGGGATTCAGTGCAGAAACATGGTGCCGTGTTGGGTAGAATGGAGCTTATGTGGAAAACAGTGGAAAGGAATGGAGTAGCTCTTTGGAATGAGGAACTGTGAGGATTTGGTGAAAGACCTGACATGCGCCAGGAGCAAAGAAAAGAGTCAGGAAGACAGAAGGAAGTTAGCAGGAAAAGAAGAGAAACGCAAAAACATAACCTGAGCGGGAATCCTTAGACTGGAGGGGAAAAAAAAAAAAACGGAAAAATAGTAACAATCACTTTGGAGGTCAAAAACTCACTGGGAACTGTGTTCACCCAAGGGTTTGGTTGTGTTCAACATTATTAGGATAAGAAAACAAAACATGTGTTAGCAATGGGGTCCAATCAGTTTAACTGGAAAGGAAAGGTGCAGAGAATGTGGCTTTGTCACTTATGTGGAGATGACCAATTTCTAGTTTAACAACTTCTTCTTCTCAAGGAATGAAGTTGATATAGTTGAAGAAAAATTCAACTGAATTTCAAAAGTAACTTTCACTGAAATGAGGTACCTCAAAATGCATTCAAACAGCACATTGAAAAAAATTATTCCTTTGAGTTTTCATTGTTGCTGTTGGAATCTTGCTGTCTTAGGGTCCTTTTGCTGTGAACAGATGCTATAACTATAGCAACTCTTATAAAGGAAAGCATTTAATTGTGACTGGCTTACAGTCCAGAGGTTTAGTCCATTGACTGCATGGTAGGAGGTATGGTGGCTTGTAGGCTGGAGAGCTTACATCTGGATCAGTAGGCAGCAAGAAGAGAGAGCAACCCGGGGTTGGCTTGAGCTTCTGAAACCTCAAAGCCCACTCCCTGTGGCACACTTCCTCCAAAGAGACCACAGCTACTCCAAGGCTACAACTCCAATCATGCCACTCCCTATGAATCTATCGGGCCATTTTTATTCACATCGCCACATTCCACTCCCTGATCCTAATAGGCTTGTAGCCTTATCATAATGAAAACTGCATTCAGTCCAACTTCAAACGCCTCCATATTTTATAAGTCTCAGGTCTGTTTAAAAGTTCAAAGTCTCTTAGGAGACTCCAGGCAATCTCTTAACTATAATCCATGTAAAAAACAAAATTAAAAAAAAAAAAGAAAGAACACAAACTTCCAACACACAATGGCATAGACTATGTATTACCTTCACAGGTTGCCAAAGTATTCATGCTACTAGTTGCTATGTTTATTGTTGCCACACCCAATGGGTAAAGATGGCTGTTGGAACAGAAAGGGCATAATTATTGTCTTATCAGGAAGAAATGATAGGGATTGACATGATGTCTGGGAAGAAAGTAAGTTTTTTGAAGTCTAATGATGTTGGGATTATGTGTTCCTATCTGCTACATGTAACTGTGCTGTCAGCAATGAATATTTTCAGTTGAAAACCATGATACATTTGATTTACAGTTTTGACATGTCAATTTATTGGTAAATAGAATATGAAGACTGTGGTGGTTTAAATGAGAAATCTTTCCATAGGATTCTACATTTGGCCACTTGGCCCTCAGTTAGTGATGCTGTTTGTGGAAGTTTAGGATGTAAAATGAATGAATTGATTAAATAAAGATTTATAGCTTAATTTTTCTCATCTAAATGTACATTTCTCTCAAGATGACATTTCGTGCAGTGTGGTGTATTGTCTTGCTCCAAATTAACAGTAAATGTTGACTTGTTGGTATCATCTCTGCCCTACCAGAATCTCTCCCTATGCTCACAGTATATTTGTCTATCTATAACACATCACACTTACTTCAGTCTTATAATCATACTGGCAACATGGAAAGGTAATATTAGCTTTATGTTCCCATTCTCGGCTTTCTCTTGATATATAATTAATTGATCAAGTTACATGCAAATCCCTCAGAGATTTGCCTTAAAATCTTATGGTGCTATCCAATAAGTGTCTCCATGAAGGAAGGGCTGCTCTACCACATCAGAACACTCACTGCTGGGACTAGAGAGATAGATAATGCTTAAGAGCACTGGTTTCTCTTGATGAGGACCTGGGTTTGATTCCCAGAACCCACATGCCAGTTCACATTGTCTGTAACTGCAGCTCCAGAGGCTTGGGCACATTTTTCTGGCCTCCAGTAGCACCAAAAACATGTGTTACATAGACACATATGCAGATAAAACACCCAAAAGCATAAAAAAAAAGTTACTGGTGGTTTTTTATTCTTTTTGGAAGTCTTACATATTTTTTTAAGATCTACTATTATATCCTTGACATTTTAATGTTAAGTTAAATGACAGAATTTTGCCTTTTATTTGGGGATTTTCCAATAGATGAAGTTCCAGTTGATTTTTATATTGATCCTGTGTACATTACATACAGCAGCCTGTTACACTCTCGTTTCTAGTTAGTACAGGTAGATCATTCTCTGCCTACACTGTGCTATTCAGCATGGCCATGGCCAGATGATGAGGGATGAAAGTATAAGGGATGTTGTGGCAGAGCTGGGCATCCACTGTTCACTCTGCATTTATAGTGCCCAGTGAAAGGAGCAGCTTTGTCTCAAAGCACAAAACCAAGAAGAGAGTTGAGTGTCACACACTCCCATGTGAGAAAAGGGCTTCTGGAGCTTTTAGTTTTGATATACTAGGACTTTTCAGGACTATCCTAAAATAGGATCTTCTTATTCATGGAAATGTCTCTTTCTTTCTTTCTTTCTTACCTTTTTCTGATGGCTTTCAGAAAAACTACTTCAAATATCTCTCTCACAACAAACACAACTCTACACCCCATAGTTCATTACACTGTCATTACAAAACACACTAAACATTTATTATTATTACCTAACAGCACACATCATAGAGATCATTATATACACAACTATAATGGTCTCATTTCTAGAAGGTTGGCTGTTATGGGGAACTCTATGTGGACACTCAGCTACACACAATAGGTTGAAATCAGTGTGTCTCACTGGTGTGTGTGTGTGTGTGTGTGTGTGTGTGTGTGTGTGTAAGAGAGAGAGAGAGAGAGAGAGAGAGAGAGAGAGAGAGAGAGAGAGAGAGAACTCAATACTTCCTTTTAGGGTATGTGAACCCCAAAGCTATCAAAGACTTTCAGGCAGAAGCCATTTCCCCCCCAACCCCCGCCCCCAACTGATACCATCTAACCTTCTACATGACATCATTTCCACAGTTGTGAAGCAAGATCTCCAAAACCAATCTGAAATGATGGCTGTGGTAACTTATATAGAGGCTGGGGATTTGGTTAAGAAACTGTAAGTCCCACAATTTTGTTCATGTGGATGGTGTGAACTACATGATGCTGTAAGGTTGTTAGCTTAACACAGAGTAAATTCCTTTTCCCTGGAGTGCCTCCTGGGTTCAAAACAAATCCATCTGACAATTGCTGGGATTTGTGCATTGCAAATAAACATATTTTAATTTCAGAGCTAAAAAAAGTTTCTATCTAAAAATAAGAAGAATATGTTCTTGATCCTACACACAATGTTTTCCATAGTCATCTACCAAAAGAATTAATGAAATCTTTTCACTGAGCTAACTGAAATGAAAACAATCCATTAACTTCAATGCCTCACTTTCATCCATACAGAAATAAGCCATTATGTGGCTGAAATACAATTCCATGCTTTTGTCAAGCTCATTTTGCAGATAAATCAGCCTGTATCCAGAAGGCCTTTGCGGCCTGTGACAAATCAATGGCACACAACTTCCTCGTGCTCTATGGCAGTGTCTGGAGAAATGGGAAGCCAGCATGTCACGTTCCTCCTTCCTCACGAATAGTGCACTTGGGAAAGCTGTGTTCAGTGCATCTTGCCACATGGTATTTGGAAATCTCATCTATCCCAGAAACTTCATGACACAACCATCCTAAGCTTCCCTATGATATGAGTAACTTTGATATGAGCAGTTTCATAGATACATACCATTATACTTATGTCTTATCAGCATCTTCCACATCATCGTTCCCCCATTGCTGGTCCTATTTCTTTCCCAATCGGTTCCCCTTTCTGATGCCTGACATGTTTTTTCATGACTCTCTTATTCCCACCTTCCCTTCTGTTTAAACCCCTTACTTTCCCCCCCCAAAAAAAACCTTTCCTACTTTCATGTTTTACACACACACTCATACCACACACTCTCTACATTATAAGAGAAAGCATGTGACATTTGCCTTTCTAAGTCTGATTTCTTTCATTCGAGATAATGATCTCTAGCATAGCCGATTTTCCCATGAGTGCATAATTTGCTCTTCTTAGAGCAATTTCATTGTGTCCATGCTACATTTTCTTGACCCATCCATCTGCTGGTAGATCTTTAAGATGTATCCATACCTTGCCCACTGTAAGCAAGGATGGGTGTATCAGTGCCTCTATGTTGTGCTGACTTGGGTCCTTGCATAGATATTCAGGAGCGTACAGCCCAATCACAGGGTAGATCAAGTGTCGGTGTTCTCAGGAACCTCCATATTCATACCCACTGTGGCTGCACAAGTTTGCATCCCCAAAGGCAGTAAGCAGAGATTCTCTTGCCTCACACACTCACTGACATTTATAATCAGTTGTTTTCCTGATGTTGGGCATTTGACTGGCGTGGGATGGAATATCAGTTCTGATTTGCATCTCACTACCAATTGAGGATGCTGAGCACTTTGGCAAATACCTATTGGACATTAGTATCATGTCCCTGAGAACTGATGATTCAGTTCAACGGCCAGTATATTGATTTGCTGATTTCAGATACTTAATTTTAAGGGTTCTTTTTATAATAGAGACACAGATAACATAGATTCTCTCTGACTCGATTCTGGATATTAGCATTCCTAATGCTTCTGCTAATGGTTTATTTGGGGATCCTGTATTGGGTTCGACTCTGCTTTCCACCAAAACTAGTTTCACTTCAGTAACGTATTTGCTTCACAAGCCAGAGGCCTCTCCTGGCCACACTTTGTCTTGTGTACTTGGCTAATCAGTATCCCCAACATTCCCACTACTTGACAGTTTGAATCCATTGGATTGGATAATATTTTTTCCAAGGTAGTGACTCCTGAGAGTGTTAGAAGTTGAGGAAGCAACCACAGCACTGAGATCTGTAAAGGCCCAATCTTTGTATTTTTTAAACCTACTAACTTGTTGGGGTGATGCACAAATCACCATATAATCCAACAAAGCTACAGAGTACAAGGATTCACAACACTGAACCCCAGGGAAGAGAGGCAGTTCCCAAGGTTGATCATCCACTGACCTCAGGCTCATGGCTAGGCTATCAACCTCAAGTTGTGTTCAGCTGATGGAGTCTGCTCCCAGTCATCAAGGGTGTGGCAGAATTTCTCTGTGCCTCTCACTGCCTGAGCCAAGCCTTCCATCATTGTACCTAGACATCTTCAATTAGAATGTTTAGCCTTGTGTTGGGTTTTCTTCCCTACCATTTCACTTCACTGAACTCCATCCTTTTGCCAGGGATCAGCCATCTTTCTCTGAAACAGAGAGAGAGCAAGTATTTTGGGTAGCAGAGATGGTATGGCTTCTAACACAAGTAATCTACAGTGGTGTAGCATGAAAGCAGTCATTAACAGCTAAATTAATGGAAGTAACTGTGTGCTGAGTTGGGGGATTGTGGTTTGGGAAGAGTTGGGGGAGGGTAAAGAATATGACCAAAATATATTGTATGAAAATTCCTTAAAATAAATGTTTTTTTTAAAAAAATCTTTCTTTGACAGGCACTTCTACGAACCATGAACTCTAGTTGACCAATCTTCACTCAACCGTAGGTTTGAGAACTTTGCTCTGAGTCTTGTTGTTTCTTCCATGTAAAAGCTATTTGCCTCAGGCTGTCTTCTTTGTTACTGATATCAATAACTTTAAGTGAATAACTACAAATAACTGTAAATCACTCTTCTTCTAGCTTAGCAGTTCCTTAATCTAAGGGGGGGAAGGGCAGTGATGCAAGGTTTCACAAAGCCCAGGTTAGTCTTGAACTCTTCATGGCCATTGACAAACTGGTCTTTTGATCCTCATTCCCGACCTGTCTAACGTTAGGGTTATAGCTATGTGTCGTCCAGTTTTATGCAGTGCAGCAGATCAAATCCAGGACATCAGGCGCACTAGGAAATACTCCACCAATTTAGTTATAACCCTATACTTGCAACAATGTTTTTAATGAATTCTGAGTAAATTGTAATAGTTAGTCAAATAACACCATGCCTTATTCTACTTTTGCCATCTGGAAACTATTAAATGTGTATGAATTTTTATCTCCTAATATATCACTCATATACTATTTTATATGTTCTGTCTTATTTCATCCAATAATTCTTTTTTAAACTGTGACTCACATGATGCTCTATATACTACAAATGCTTGCAGGACATATTTTCCATTTACAGAAGTTGTGCCTGTTCTAAAAACTCCACCAGTCTTTTTCTAGTTCATTGTTCTTTTATGCTTTTATTTTGTTTTGTATACCTTTAATTATTTTAAGAATATTTTAGCCAAGCATGGTAGTGTATACTTATGTTCCCAATGCTTGGGAGGCTGAAGAGCAAGATTACAAGTTCAAAACCCGGTAGGGCTACTTAGTAGGTTCTAAGCTGACCGGGCTTATGTAGCAAGAATTTGTTTTAAATGAATAAATAAATAAATAAATGAGTCTCAGATAAAGCACTTTTATGCTATTCACCTGAAGTTCTCGAGGAAAAGCTAACTGCATAGCTCCTGCTTTATAGTCTCTCACTTTGGGTTAATTTCTTTCACTTTAGTCTTATGATTGTGAGTTATGATTTTCCTCATCACCAGAGCTTTACGAGAACATGTTCTTCCCCATATGAGGCTTGCAATTAATTTTGTCATGAACCCCAGGAACATGTGATGTAGAACCATGGATCATACTAAACTGTGGGGTTACTTCAATGGTGCACATTTTCAAGTATAAATTAGTGTCACTGCAGGTAGCATATCATGAATGAATAATGCATTATTCTAAAATCTAACAAATAAATTCACTGAGGGCTTGAACTATCCAGTTTTGACTTGATGTGTGAATCTCGGTTTCGAATATATTCTTCGCTAGGGCCCAAAGAGACACGTCATACCTTTGCCTGGTATCGGCAATAAAACTCCAGCCCTGTGTGTTACAGCAGTAACCTTCCCAAAAGAAAAGTAGCTGCTGAGACAGTGTACACTCTGCTTTTCATTCTATTTTCTTTTTAGCCCTTTGTGCCATTCCCTCTCAGTGATGCTCTCTGTTTCTATTTTCTAAAAGGAAGGAATAATTTAAGGAATATTCATCTTTATTCGGTATTCAGCGCACTAGGCAGGGTTTTTCAGGTTGCCCTTTCTTTTTTAATATTTATTAGTTCAGACTAGTTTTGGAATCAGTTTAAAGATGTGCGGCCAGTGAATTACCTTTAGAGATAACAGGTCTGGATTTAAATTCATTACATGACATGAATTCATTGCTCGGTCTCAACCTTACTGTGCCTCAATTACCTCGTTTATTAATCAAAATAGTTCCTACCCTTATCAGTCAGTTCAGCTGCAGGGAAAAAAAAAATTCATTTTCACTCTCTAGTGCAGTAAGGGATCCTACACAAGGAACTGAATGCTGGCATAACTCTTGGTAGGGCCAGAGCAGTGGTACATGCCTTTACCTCAGCGATCAATGGCCAGAGCTGGGTATTCAGCTCCTCAGGGAGCAGTTTCCTTCAGCAATGATGCTGTTGACTATAATGCAGAATGATCAGAATTGGGGAGCTAGACAATGATACAAGTATGGACCGCCAGTTAGCCATGAGCAAGCAACCAGAGTCCCTCCCCCCCCCCATGAATAACCTGGCCATGCTTAGCCATGATGATCCATCAACCCATTGTCTTTGTGGCTATGATTGTCAGGTGGTCAGCCAGAAAGGCATTACCCCCATCTCCCTGCATCTCCCATGTTTGTTCTAGGACTTCTAAGTGGAAAAATAAACATATTTTTTACTCTGTCCATAGTATAGCGTGGGAAAGATTGGTTCCTGATCTCCAGTCTCCACTTCTGAGACAGAAGCTTCAGAACAGGTTTCTGAGAGCATTTGTTCAAGGCATTCACAGGCATCAAGGAAGGATGGTAGAACAAATGCACACAGCTGAGCTGGCATGAAATGAGTGCCTGTTAAACTCTTAGGACCCTGAGTGCCTGACATTTGCTTCCCAATGATGCATGTGTCACATGTGCACTGCTTCTGATTGAGCATCGGAACTCATTTACACTCACGGGTGTGGATTCCCCAAAATATGATTGTTTCTTTCTCTTTTTTTTTCCCCCTGAGACAGGGTTTCTCTGTGCAGCCTTGGCTGGCCCAGAACTCATTTCGTAGACCAAGGTGTCCTCGAAGAGAGATCCACATGCCTCTGCCTCCTGAGTGCTGGGACTAAAGGCATGCACCACCACCACCAGTTCTAGTTGTCTCCTTAAAGAAATAAACCAGTCAGTGATTTATAGATGAAGCCTGTGGTTCTCCTCCAAGAGGCAGCATTACCTGCCCAATCAGACAATGGGCTGACATAATAGCAGTGACAGCTCTAACATGTGGAGTGCATCCGTGCTCCAGTCAGGTGGCCAGGCAAAGCACTGCAGGGAATGGCAAGGCAGCATTTGAATGATCACATGTAGAGATCCCCAGCAAGCACTGAGATCATCCAGTAAGATGGGGAAGAGGAGGCTGGAACCATTCGTCCCTCATCTTGTTGGGTGATGCTGCCCAACCTCATGTTCTTAGCAGTGCTCCTTGTTGCAAATAATGTGAGATGCTGTATAAAGAAGAGAAATGTGGTGTGTACCCTCTGGTGGAAGGTATCTGATACAAGAGAAATAAACTAAACTAAAATAGAACTCCCCCCAACTAATCTTCTAGTACACTGTGAAGGGTGTTAAACCGTTATTCATCACAGTGTTTAAACTTAGCAGAATTTTGGACACAAGGGACAAAAGACAGAGGTCTTCCTTTGCACTAGGACAGCCTGGCCCAGCCTGTCTCCTCTGCAGAGAACATCAGTGGTTCTTTTAGACTGCCACAATATGTCCCCCTCATCTGACATTTCCACATTTATCTCAGATAACTCCCATGGTGATCCTCAAGGCAGGCCCTAGCTGGTGCTCTGATAGTTTGATGTACTGCAGAGAAGTCTGCAACCTGGAAGAGTTTGAAAGCTGATCCATGTCACCTGTGTACTCAGGCCACAGTAAATCGTAAGGATGAATGAAATAAATAAAGCCAAGTTATATAAGAGTTTTGCAACCAATTATTGCCGATGTGAGGCATCACCATCCAGGCAAGGGGTGCCTCCTGTATACTGGCTGGAACACTTTATAGCAAACACGGTGAGACAGCTCTCAAGGTGACTTTTCTTCCTGGCAAGTTTCTTGTACCCACCTACTGTTCAGAATCAGGTTCTCCATGAGAGATTTTCTCTCTGCCTACTGGAAATCCCCCTTGTGCCCAATCATAATAGACACTGGGCCACGGTTTCTTCTAAAACATAGGATGTTAAATATATCCCACATTTCTCTATGACTTCTTCCCACGTTTTCTACCAGCTTCTAATTTTAAAAGTGGCCATTACACGTGGAGGTCTCCTAAGTGAAAGGCTCACTTGATAGCTACCACAAGACAGGTCGGTCAGCTAGGCCCTGCCTTCCCTGTCTAGAAACCAATCTGAAACAAATTCTTCCCCTAAATTGCTTCTTCACTTTGTCTCAGCAATAAGAAAAATAACAAAAACAATAACGAAATAATAATTTTAAAAAAAACACCAGATAAACAAACAACAAGCAGTGTTAGCAAGGGTGTACAGAAACTGGAACCCTTGAACGTAGAATCAGCATATGATCCGGCAACTTCAGGACCATGCATGCACCCTGGGAAGTGAAGTCAGGGACTGAAGCAGACTACAAGACCACATTTTTTTCTTAGCAGCCTGTTTCACCAAAGTCCAAACTGAAATAATCTCATTGTCCACTGATGGAGGAAAAAGTTAACAAAATACAGTGTGTACATTCACAGAGTATCACTCAGCCTTGAAATGATGGAAGATTCTGACACATGCCATAACCCCGATTTTCTTACCAGTGACGTTAGTGGAGAAATCTTCCATCTCTCTAGCATTTTACTTGAATCCCTAATACTAAATGATACTATTAAGAGATAATGATTATTAAATACAAAAAAAAAGAAGACATCCTTCTAAAAAGCTAAAACTTTTACACCCTACTCTTAAAAGATCTGAACTATGGATGTTGCTTAGTGTCAAAATACTTTCCTACCATGCACAATATCCTGGTTTTCATCGATAGCAACACAAATAATACTTTTTTTAAATGAGGTACAGATTATACCCATGAACTCCCTTGCTGCTCCCTGTACTTTGTGCTAAATAGGCCCTATGGAAATGTATGAGAAGAGGGCACCTGAAGGCAAAATATGTCCACACCCAATACACAATTCTGATGTTTTATCCATAGCCTTGGGGTTTTCAATGAAGTCAGTAGTGAAGCAACAACAGTAAGATCCCGAGAGTCCCCAGGCACGGGGTGTAGGAATGCTCAACACATTAATGCAGTGTCAAAAAAAAAGAAGGCAGGTGTTAAAAGAACTGGGTGTCAAAGGTATGGGGTGGGTTGTTTTGTGGGAATTTCTGAAAGAGATGTCAAAAGGTTTCACTGGTGAGTCCTGCCTGCCCTCTGCAAATAGACTTAGTGGGGAGAAATATAGGTAAATGGTAGAAAAGTCTGCAACCTTCAACCTCTGGACATCTTTAATTGCAGGCCAGGTTCTAAATAAGGAGCTTGCTGACCTACCAGCTGTCGGGTATTTTTAATCCATGAATTTATTTATAACACTTTTGTTTCAGCCATTTGGGGGGGGGGAAGAGGTCTCTGTGTCTTCTTGTGATTTCTGTGATGCGTTTTGGAGAAAATAACTCCAATATATTTCACACCTATAATTTTATTGCTTGGCAGACACAGTGGTGAGATGTGCCTGTGCCAAGCCTGTGACCTCCCAGGGCCTCATGCTGCACAGCCATGTTTAAGGGGGAAAGCCGCTGCATATGTGTCTCTCACATAGGGAGAGCTGAATTTTGGGCCCACTTTTGGCTGATGTGCTCCCAGGAAAGCTGATACTCCCGTGCACTGGGTTTTTGAGACCCTTCACCACTTTCTGTCTGTAACAGCATACTGTCTGTGATATCAAAAGCACACACAACTGTACTGTAGTCTCAGCAACTTGGAAGGCTAAGGTGGGGGCCTGGACCACAGAAGAAGATAATATCTTTTCTTCCCACCCAGTACCAGCACCATCTCTGCCTCCTTCCTAATGCTGATTGATTTGTGCTCCCACACTCACTCATGCAATCTCCATATTTCATCCATCCTCAGATGGGAGCAAACTGGCATTCTCTTTTTATTAATGGGAGTATAATTTATTTAACTTTGAAGGATATTCCTTTTTGTTTTATTTATAATTTTAAGCTAATAATAGGTACAGAACACCCATCAGTGTCCGTCATGAAGAACATAGGCAATTCAGATGAAGCTCGGCCCTAGACTTCTACCCCTAACATGCTGACTGTCTGGGCTTCCATTCTGAGGCTTGTCTTTGATATGAACACAAGTGGCCCTGTCCCTCTAAGCCAGGGCAACTACACTTACAAGCAATTGCTGCTGAACCAAGAGGAGTTAGGTACAAGCATTCTGAGCCTTCTGGAATCTCTTTGTAACCACCTTGATCATCCACACATTACATCCTAAAATTATCCCATCTAACAACAGCGAATCTTCTTTCTGAGACAGGATATTGTTAGGGATTCAAGGTTGGCCTGGGGCTCATGACCCTCCTGCCTTAGCCTCCCAAGTGCTGGGAACACAGGTGTGCACTCCTATGTCCAGCTCAAGTATTCCACCTTTAACGAGCATGGCCATCCCCCACTAACCATTACCTTCCATTTTCATGCAGCCCCCTGACCCCCACTGGGAACTCAGCTTTAGGGTCTGGGTATTTTCTTCACTTCACCACCCTTGTGGACTCCTTTCCAAAGCTCTGTTTCGGTATTGCTCCAGCCTTTGCTCTCTGCCTGCCTGCCCTGGGTCTTTTGTGTCACACAGGCAAACAAGCCAAATTCACTTTCATTTCTGCGTGCTGGGGCTCTGAGATCTAAACTTATTTGAACAAAAATGACTAGCCTCTCAGTGGCAGGAGTTTCTAGAGATAAGAAAAAAAAAAAAAAAAAAAAAAAAAAAACTTGCCTGTGAGTGTCTTTTTCTGATACAAACCAGCCAATCCATAGTCTACACCCAACCTCTAATCCCCTTGCTGCAGGCAGATAGGTCAAATATTCAAGTAGGGTTTGGGTGCTTATGATTCCATCACAGTTCCTCCTGTAGCAGGTTTGTGTCAGTGATAAACATAAGATGAAACTTAAAAATAGAAACAGCTACAGAGTGGTGAATAAAAAGTGGAAATTACTGTCTAAGCCTTAGTGCAGAATGAGAGCACTGTTCTAGAATGTAATAGGAGATCCCAAGGTTTGGAATGTGCCATGCTGGCCAGCTTGTCTTCTGACCTAGACATTCCAGTGGATGGAAAAGACTATCAATGCCCTAATTTGAAACTTTGTCTTTTGAGCTTAGGCCTGAACCCAGTGCTTTGTATTTGCTAAGCATGTGATCTATCACTGTGCTGAACTCTCAACCCCAGAACCCTATAGCTTTATAATTATGAAGTTTTTGTGAATCTACAGAGCCAACTCCAAGAGTCCAACCACCCAACTACAAGAGTTCAACCACCCAACTACTTGAGTCCAACCACTCAATTCCATGAGTCTAACAACACAACTCCAAGAGTTCAAGAACCCAATTCCACGAGTTCAAGCACCCACCTCCTGCCGACTTGCAGCTGATGACTTTGCCTCAGTCTGATTTATCTCTGTCAGTACTTCCTCAGCCCTCTTGTCATAAAAACTCAGTCCTGCCTCACTTGATAAAGACCTTGCTTAGCTTCAAAACTAAGCCTGTGTTCCTGATTTACAGCTCTATCCCACACCACAATAAAACTGTCTTCCGTTTTATTTTAACTTAATGTATGGTCTCCTGGTTTACACCATTAGACTCCCATATATTTAACATGGTGGAAGTAGGCTAAATGACCGACAGCCCCGAATTCCCAGATTCTCTGAATTGTACCCTTATGTGGGAAGACGTTCTCTGCAGAAATCAAATAAGCCTCGTGGGATGGGATGTTCTCCTTGTACTATTTGGGTAAACCGGTAGCAAACATGAGGGAAAAAGAGAGAGCAGTAGGACCAGTGTGCTACAATGTGACTTGACGGAAGAAGGAAGGGTTGTATCCATCTGAACCAAAGACAGGGACCACAAGCCTCCCCCAGAGTCTAGGAAGGAAGGAGCGGTGTTCCCCGAAGACCCATAAGAGTAAGTAAGTACGGAGACCTCAGATCTGCAACAAAACTGCAGAATAAATTTGAGTTCCTTTCAGCCACTAGGTTTGTACCACTTTACTTATGTAGTCAGATGAAACTAATACTCTTATATTTTAATCTCTGACCTCCCCTGGTTCTTTTAAATTTGTAATTTATTTAAGAAGTCTGGTCATCCAACTAAACAACGTGTCCTGTGTTTTGACGGAGCTATCTGCACCTTCGTGGCTGTGTTTAACTTTGTTCTTCAATTACAGTAAGTTGTATGTTTTGATTTTTAACTCTGAAGTCATTGGGGAAGTTCAGTCGGGGGGAGGAAATGCGTCTCGGATGGGCTGTGAAATCCCTATGGTATTAACTCAGGAGATGTGTGCCTGTCTATTTTCGTGACTAACCATTGATTATTTCATGCAATACCACTTTGATGGATCCCTAATGATGACCTCATCAAGGTGCAGTGGACACGTTGATGAATAACATCAACAACTATTTGGCCTGTCTTTTATTAAGGAGGGCAAAGAGATTGTGCTTTTCATGGCTTTATCTCTTCTGAAATGATTGGCAAAATTTAATCCATATAGAGAATATTTTCCAATCAAATATTTGCTAAACCTAAAGCACAGTTTAAACTGGAAAGGTAAACATTTGACTTTTCCACCCGTTTTCATAAAAACTAATTCATTTTCTTTGCTTTCACTTATCTTCTCTGCCATCAGCCCTGCCTCTGGGTTCTGACAGGTGCTGTTGCTCATCCAGCACATCTTCTGGAAGCTCATCTTGTTCCTGAGCCTAAGGATGCTGGTCCATTTGAAAATTTTCTTCTTTGTGAAAGGCAGCTCAGTCTTCCAGCTTCACAAAATGGCTTGCCCTGAGCTCCTCCTTCAAGGTTTGCTCCAGGCCACAGCTTGAGTTGGCACGTAGCGGTGGTTCATAAGCTGAGCCAGGCTTCATCTCTCAGCTAGGGTGTACCCGCAAGATCAGCATCCTGGAAAGATCCATTCCCAGCTTGAAATCAGCCCAAAGCATTATAAATGTGAGTGTCTTTCTCCTAGGACTCAACACTTACCACACACCTCTGTGGTTCCCCACAGCTCAGCATCAGTGTGGATTCTCAGGCAGTCTCTGATTTTTCTTTTTGGGAAATGGATAGCTTCTTGGAATTTCTTGACTGTTTGAAATCAATGTTGCTTTTGTGTTTGAGGATAAAGCTAATTCAAACTACATTTGCATTTGTACAGAAAGGTGTGTGCGCACACCAAACGGTGAAAAACACCTGCAAATCACAGTGGATGGGGCATGTGACAAACGACTGGTCAATGAGGAATTTGAGAACCCCTACAAACTGAAGGAAACTGAACAGTGCGCAATTGCAACATTCCTGGATCAAGGAAGAAATAAAGAAAGAAATTAAAGACTTCAAGAATTCGGTCAAAATGAACACACAACATACCTAAACTTATGGGACACTTTGAAAGCAGTACTAAGTTCATAGCACTAAGTGCCCACATGAAGAGAACAGAGGATAGTCACATTAGAGATTTAATGGCACAACTGAAAGCTCTAGAACAAAAGAAGCAAACTCACCCTGGAAGAGTAGAGGCCAGGAAATTATCAATTCGAGGGCTAAAATCAATAAAGTAGGAACAAAGGAAACAATACAAAGAATCAATGTAAAAAAAAAAAAAAAAAAAAAAAAAAAAAGAGTTGATTCTTCGAGAAAACCAACAAGTCAGACAAACCTTTATCCAAACTCACCAAAAAAAAAAAAAAAAAAAAAAAAACACATAGAGAAAACATGCAATTTAGCATAATCAGAAATGAAAAGGGGGACATAACATAACAACGGACACTGAGGAAATCCAGAGACTCTCCAGGTCATACTTTGAAAACCTGTACTCCACAAAATTCAAAAATTCAAAGGAAATGAAAAAAAATTCTGGATAGCTATCAGTTACCAAAAGTAAATCAAGAACAGATAAGCAACTTAAATAGACCTATAACCCCTACCGAAATAGAGAAAGTCATCAAAAGTCTCCCAAGCAAAAGAAGCCCAGAACCACATGGCTTCCAGGCAGAATTCTAACAGAAATTCAAACAAGAGCTAATACCAATACTCCTCAAATGGTTCCACACAATCGAAGCAGAAGGTTCATTGCCAAACTCTTTTTATGAGGCTACAATTACCTTAGTACACAAGCCACACAAAGACACAACTAAGAAAGAGAACTACAGACCAATATCCCTCATGAACATCGACACAAAAATACTCAATAAAATACTGGCAAATTGAACCCAAGAACACATTAGAGAAATCATCCACCATGACCAAGTAGGCTTCATCCCAGCGAAGCAGACATGGTTCAACATACAAAAATCTATCAGTGTAATCTACCATATAAACAAACTGAAAAAGAAAAACCACATGATCATCTCACTGATGCTGAAAATGCCTTTGACAAAATCCAACACCCCTTCATCATAAAGGTTCTGGAGAGATCAGGGATAACAGGGGCATACCTAAACATAATAAAAGCAATATACAGTAAACCAACAGCAAACATCAAACAAAATGAAGAGAACCTCAATGTGATTCCTCTAAAATCAGGAACAAGACAAGGTTGTCCACTCTCTCAATATTGTACTTGAAGTTCTAGCTAGAGCAATAGACAACAAAAAGAAATCAAAGGGATACAAATTTGAAAGGAAGAAGTCAAACTTTCACTATTTGCAGATGATATGTTAGTTTACATAAGTGACCCAAAAAACTCTACTAAGGAACTCCTACAGCTGATAAACACCTCCAGCAGTGAACACCAACAGCTAATCTGAATGGACATTGAGGTTCTGGCTTCACACTGGGGACAGGAGGGGACCACAGTTGAGCACAGCAGTCACCTCACAAGTCCACATGGATGGGAGCCATATTCCGTATCCCTGACATTTTCACCGGGATCCTCTAGGGTACACATAGAAAAAGTCATATGAAGAAGCAACACACGCACATGGAGGGGGCTATGAATCCACCCATCACATGCCATGGAATTACAAGCAAAGGCTGCAAAAAGCTTCATTTACTTGTGAGAAAATAAGGTTACTCTTCAAATACATTTGCGATTTTCAAAATAAATTATCATACCTGGAGCACAAGGTAGTGTCAGAAAGTTCTAGGGGTTGTATTACCCAAACCATGTTTGTCTCCATGAAGCAATAATATTAGGGAATAATTAAAACCCCAAAATTTATATAATTTTGAGGGAAGAGGCAAATAAAATTAGAACTTGTAAGTCAGTGGAAGCTGGATAATAAATGTGGTAATACCAATCACCAAGAAGAGTACTGGGAAGGTTGTTTTACGACAAGTGTCCTTACACAGGGATCCAGAAGTACCAACAAAACAATAGTCCTGAAAGAATTAGGACAAAAACAATTTAATTCAACAAAGTCAACCTACACATACAGCTTCCAAATAGCAGTGCCAAATGGATATTCCAGAAATCACCAATAAAGCTAACTTCGAGAAAATAAAGTAAAAAAGGAAAGTTATACACAAATAATGTAGGAAGCAAAGATCTCCATGCCACAGAAGATTCCTGAAGCTTCATCTTTAGATTGGGGGTGGGCCTGGCAGCTGTGACTGATCTTGGCGATTCCTTACAGTCCCATTTCACTCTTTAGTAGATAAGTGCTAACCATGCATTAAGTGTGTCTTCTGTGATAACCCACACTAAAAAGTAAACCCCAGATTCTAGGCTCTGGTGGGTAGCAGGTGCTCATAATCAGCAGGGAACTCAGCAAGGATCAAACTCTGTCTCCGTATTTTCATCCAATCAAAAACTGCATGTCTACCATCTTTAGAGCATGATGACTCAAAGATTAGAAGAGTGGGGGATATAGCTCAATGGTAGAACATTTGTCTGGCATGTGTGAGGCACTGGGTCTCATTCCTAAGATCAAGAAACAAGGAAGGGAAGAAGGGAGGGAGGGTGGAAAGAAGGAGGGAGGAAGGAAAGAAGAGAGTAAAGGGAAAAGGAGATAGAGAAACTTACCTTATATTTATTGTTTTCTTATGGTGAAAGCACTTAACACTTGGCCTTGAAGCGATTTTCAAAAGTGCAGTGTTATTGTTCACTGTATCCTATACTGTTTTCCATTGCTTCCTTTCTATTGTTCTAGCATTTAGACACTTCTTACTGAAAGTGCACAACACCTTCCTTAGGGTCTGAGGCTTTAGATTCAGTTTGGGTCTTTGGGGGGGGACCTCTGTCATCACGCCTAAAATCGTCAGAGAGTAATCATGTCACAGACCTGGAGATGGAGGGAGCAAAGACCACTGGAAGGAGTTGGATAGGAGAGATGGCAAAAAGGGATCAAGACTCCAGATCTGCACCTGAGCCAAAGAAATCTGAGAAGAACCAAGCCTCCAAGTTCAGTTCTGCTAGCAAGTATGCTGCTCTGTCCGTGGACAGTGAAGATGAGAATGAGGAAGATGACGGTGCTGAGTAGACCTCCACATGCTATGCTCTCTTCTAGACTTCACCCCAGAAGATTCAAGAGCAAATCAAACCTCTATCTAGGCAAATAAATAAATAAATAAATAAATAGATAGATAAATAAATAAATAAATAAAACTCACTATCTCCTGGGGGGGGGTGCACATCACCTAAGTTTATTCCCCAATGGTCATTTGACATTGCTGTATGAATGCATCTTTCCCTCCATTACAGCGTTGACTGACAGTTTGTACCTCCAAACCCAATCATTTCTGTTTTGCCTTTTATTGTTCAGCGGATTGCATCCATTATGTGGAATGGTGTATCTGATCACTTTCTGTATATTTCGATCTGTGTTAGCTATGAAGAACATCCACGTTAACGCTTCCTCCACCTTATGGACATTTTGTGCTGGGTAGTAGATAATGAGCCATTGCTCCAGAACAGCAGTGATATTTACACCCTTGTGTTGTCTGGGTTTTAAAGGAAAAGAGTCTTTTGTTTTCTCAATAAAGGTGACAGTAATCTTTAATTCTTCAATCTCTCTCTCTCTCTCTCTCTTTCTCTCTCTCTCTCTCTGTCCCACTCCCACCTTTTTAAAAACCTTATAACAAAAAAGGATTTCTCTGTGTAGCCAGGACTGTCTGGGAACTCACTCTTCCTCTATAGACCAGGATCTCAAACTCAAAGAGATCCACCTGCCTCTACCTCCAGAGTGCTAGGATTAGAGGTTTTTAAATCTTAAGGGATTATCTCTTATGCTTACTAAGAACTAAATTTTTTTTTAATGTTAACATTCCAAATGTTATCTTCTCAATAGCTACTTAAATTAAGATTTTTATATATAAATATATTACATATGTTAATAAAGTAAATTTAAATTTTGCCTCAGGAGAGCTCCCAATATTTAACAATATTTTGCATTCTTTTAATAAACCAGAAAAATTTCCATCTTTTAAATATTGCCTAATGAAATATTCTATTAATTAGCATCTGGAAGGAGTTGGGAAAGGCAGTAAATACAATCCTCATAGATGTCACATTAACGAATGAAAACAGAGACTTCTTCTTGGAGTAATTTAGACTAAATTTTAATCCTCTACTTCCCTTTGGAGCCTGTGGATTGTAGTTTATTTGTTTTCTGTTTCTGTGTGTGTATGTCTGATCTACCTGTCCCTAATGAAGGGCTTTTCTCTATATTTATCAACAATATACATAATATAGTATGAGGAAGAAAATGGTGATGTTTACAGAGATGCTTAACATTTTTCTAAAGGAAAAGTTATTCTACTGGCCCCAAATGACCAAGAATAGCACTCAAAACTGCAAACAGATGCCATTAATCTAGCCACATGTTGCTTCCAACATTTATGGGAAAGCTGTTGTTTCCGATTTCCTTTGACCTGTTGGCTGCTTTCAGAAAATGACTATGATTACTCACACAAATACACACATACATTAAATTACTTGGGCTCAGGGCATGGAAGAGTATATAGCTTAAGATTAAAGCATTAAGCTATGAATTTAGCTCACATGGTAAAAGCTGATTTAAGAAGAATTACAAGGTACACTAAGGTTGGCCACATTTTTGTTTGTTTAGTCAGTTAGACTAAAAGGCTGAGCATGCAGTAAGATAGCAAGCTAAGCACATAGCCACATATACACAAATGTAATTTTAAAATATTTTATTATGTATAATAGCTATTTTGTCTTTGTGTATTATTTGTGCTTCTGGTGGCCTCAGAGGCCAGAAGAAGGGATCAGATTCCCCTGGGACTGGAATTACAGATGATCATGAGCCACAGTGTTGGTGCTGGGAATCAAACCCAGGTTCTCTAGAGGAGCAGCCAGTGCTCTTAACTATCTCTTCAGCCTCAAAGCACAGACAGTTAAAAAGACAACGAAAGAACCCAAGTCTTTCATAAAGTAAATGGTTATAACAGTATTTATGCCAATTTCAGGACCTTTCTCGTGTGCTTTTTATTGCTCTGGTATATAAATTCTATTTAAGTGATTTTGCGAGTTTTCTGCTTTTTCTAGGTACATGAGCCGATATATAGACCTGGAGTATCTGTGTTCTGAAGTCTGGAAAAAGACTCTGTCAGTAAACTTTGTCAATGACCTCCCTTTCCAGGTCACCTTCTATTTATGATGTTTAGTTTGGTGATGAAGGACTTTTGAGCTGACTTTAGCAAAACTTAGAGGATGTTAAAATCTTAATTTTCTTTCAAGCAGATATCGTATGTCCAAGGCTTCGTTACACTCTAAGATGACTCTGCATGCGAAGAAGACAGATGTCACTGTGTGTAAGACAAGAAGAGCCTGAACCCATCCGAGAAATGCAGACCCTGCAGCCTTTCTCCAGAGCCTTCGGTGTGTGGAATCAGGAATGCTGAGCACTTTGGGAAAGAATGGGTTGCCCCTTCAAGGAAAGCTTTCCTCCCCGCTACACTGCTGCTGCCTCCTGGAAGAAGCCTGGCCCAGGTAGGTCAGTTTCACCGCAAACATCTGGCTGCACCCCAGTGACCTCCAGTTCCCTGCAGAAAAGCCCCAGTTAGGAGAGCTACACTTCAGAAGACGGAGGGGTGAGAAGGACGTCAGAGGAAGGGAATTAATTAGCAGGCCAGAACACCACAGAGCCAGGGATCCTTGTGTCATCCATCCCTGCCTGGAAGCACTAGACACGAGTGGCCTGCCTCATGCCCAGCACTGACGAAGTCTTCAAAACCAGACAGGCTGCCCTGCCTTCTGCCGTCCGGCAAACCCTGGTTTATGTGGTGCCTCTGACTGCATCAAGGAAGCAGTCAGGATAGCGCAGCCAAGAGTGCGTCCCTGGTATCAGAAAGGGCCATTACAGAGCTATGACGGTTGAAATTGAATTTTTATATCAGCCATGTATAACTGAAGATAAGAAGAAGTTAAAGCAGACCTGAGCGAGGCGAAGTGACATAAGAAATGACTCCGGAGCAGATCCGTTTCATACGGAGATAAGGCAAATAGAGCAAAGAAGGGTTGAGTAACCTGGGGCGCATCTGCCAACGCTCATTGTTCAATGTTTTTCAACTTTTCTAGACAACTGACACTTTTAAAATTAAAAAAAAAAAATGAAAAAATATGGGCGGGGCAAAACTGACTTTGTCATCCATGCAACCCTCCCCGTCTTGTCACACTAAGTCTAGTGTGTTCCCGCCGAACACCCCTACCTTCGTCTCCACTCTATAGCTGATTTCTTACCCTTTCCTTTTCAACTTTAGAACCCGGGCTGGAGAGGAGGTTCAGCAGTTAGGAGCATTGCTGCTCTTCCGCAGGGACGGCTTTTCTTCCCAGGAGGTACATGGTGGCTCACAGACCTCTGTAACTCCAGTTCCAGGGGGGTCTAATGCTCTCTTCCTGTTTCCATGGGAACTAGGCATGTATACTTATATACGTGAACCAAAAATAAACAAATAATCAAAAAAAAAAGTTTCAGTTCCTGGACAATGCACTAAATAATCAAAAAATATATAAGTATACACAAAAATTAAACATACCCATCCTTTAACATTTTAGCAGCTGCTCTACTGAATTAGTACCGAGTAAACCAGGGATATGGAATATTTGAATTTTCTTTTCCCCAAACAGGCAGTGTATATAGCATTTTACATCAGGTTTTCCAAGCAATATTTCCATATCAACTTCACTCTTAATTCCTCCCACACACCTGTCTTTTCCATAATTATCTACTCACCTGTTTGTCCTCAGCATTTTGTGAAGGACCCGCTCCAGTGAATCACCCATTGTTAGACCTCCCATGCTGTCTTTGACAGAATCAAAGACGGTGATGTAGCTCACTGACAGAGACTGAGCATGTAAGAGGCCCTAGGCTCAAGCACCACCACCACCCTGCACCTCCCAGAACTGCATCAAAACAAGGAAAGACTTTTTTAAAAATAGAATATTATTCCTATTTCCTTCTTACAATAACTTGGCCTTTAATATTGAATATTATATGATGAAGTCTAAAATTTGTTAGCATTTTTTTTTTTTTTAACTTCAGATTAACTGTGAGGATCATTTACATGTACACAAAAGGAAAGTTTCATGGTCCTTCATATCCAGTGGTTTTGCTACTGGGCTTGAAGTGAGAAATGGATATATACTAAATACTGACCCAAAGCCAGTCTAAAACAGAGGTCAGGCACATACAATACTTGCGGAACCTTTGGTAACTAGTATTGCTCACTCTGTAACCATAAGGCTTTGTTCTGCTCCTCTTGAATCGTATTACTTTTTTTTAAATTATCCGTCAGCTTCTCTACCTCTTCCCATGAGGCTGACTTCTGACAGGATGGTTTCCTTGGTTATGCCATGATTCCTCTTAGATGCTCATAAGTGCACATGATGCCTTCACCTCCTTGGTCACTCCAGGTAACCATGAATATAGGTGGAGCTAGAGTTCTATTTCCAGAACGGGGATGGATCCAGAGAACTACTTCCTAAAAGTAGGTAGATCCAAGGTTCTACTTTCTGAATGTGAGTAGATCCAGAGATCTATTTTTGAATGTGGGTGGATCCAGAGATCTACTTCCTAAAATGTGGGCAGATCCAAAGTTCTATTTTCTGAATGTGAGTGGATCCAGAGATCTACTTCCCAAATGTGAGTGGATCCAAAGTTCTAGTTCATGAATGTGGGTGGATCCAAAGTTCTATTTTCTGAATGTGAGTGGATCTAGAGATCTACTTCCTAAGTGTGGGTAAATCCAAATTTCTACTTCCTGAATGTGGTGGATCCAGAGATCTACTTTCCAAATGTGAGTGGATCCAAAGTACTGCTTCCTGAAAGTGAGTGGATCCAAAGATCTACTTCCTGAATGTGGGTGTATCCAAAGATCTACTTCCTGAATGTGGGTAGATCCAGAAGAGCTACTTCTTCTATTGTGCATGTACAGTGACCAGGCTTACAAAAGTAAATTCTCTTCAGATGGAAGGGTAAAACATTCACATATTGTGTGATGTATTACATATACTGCATATGGCTATATGGTAATATGTCCTTACAAAATGATCCTTGAACAAAAATAGTCAGTTCTATTCCACATCCTGACCCTGTACCCGGGTCTCTAGCCAGACTTTCCTTTGAGCTGCCTGCTCACAGGTAACATCACAGAGACTTATTATTAATTATGAAAGCTTGGACTTACCTTAGGCATTTCCCTAACTAGCTCTTATAGCTTAAATTAACCTGTTTTCATTAATCTACATGCTGCCACATGGCTCCACTACCTTTCCTCTGTATCATATGTCTGACAACTTCAGTTTCTTGCTGACATCTCTGGCACACCTAGATCCAGCTCAAATTCCTCGCTGCCTGGAAGTCCTACCTATTCTCTCCTGCCTAGCTATTGGCCATTCAGCTCTTTATTAAACCAATCACAGTGACACATCTCCACACAGTACAAATAAATATTTCAAAACACAGATCCCCTTCATACTCCTTTCTTAAAAGGCCACTCTCCATCTCTTCTGTCCAGCAATCCACTGAAAAATCACAAATTCAACCTATAACTCATTAATATCTTGAACTAATGTTACCAGAATTCCTGAGAGTCCCTTCAAATGATACCAGAAAAATCAGGCTCCTCTCTTGGGATTCTTAGTCCCATTAATAAAAGAATTAAAGAATGGGCAAATGGAAACTCAATGATAACTTCATCCAAGTTTTAAAGGAAAACCCTCAGGGCAGACAAGATGTAAATCTCATGAGCTTCCCAAAGGAGGGGAATGGAGAAGGGATGGAACAAAACTATGAGCTTTATGAGTTACTAGCATAGAAGGCCATCACCTGGTAGGAAGCAGTCACATTGTGGGCACTTGGGAGGGAACTACTTTAGAGAGAGAGTAAGAAAGCCCAGAGTATGAGGAAAGGCATACTTATGTTCTGGTCAGCGTTGAAAGAATATGAGACAGGAAAAAGAAAAAGGGGAAGTGGTAGAGTCAAAAGAGTGGGCTGACTTAGGCGAGCCTCATGGCTGGAAGCAGGAGGAAATTCTGGGAAGGAAAATGCAGCATCTCGTTAAAGGAATACTTATTTCCCCTAGGGTGGTCCCTTGGCCCGGCGATTGACCTAGCCCAACTGAAATGTTTGGTCTTCACAGAGGCTCCTAATCTTGATCAGATATTTTCCCTTAATGGGTCATTACTCATAATCTAACAGAGGACCTGAAACCAAGAAAGCATGTCACATTTGCCATTTCATATTGTCCTTACCAAACACTGTGAAGAAGGGACAAGCAGAACAGGATGTGCTTGATCACACATAGTCAGGATGCACGTCAGGATGTATGTGTGCCCCTGATAGACAAAAGTAAGAAGTATGTAGTCTTGTGGATCTTGCCTTTGTAAGCCCCTGTCTAATGTAATTCAGTGTCATACTCTGAGAATCCTGGGTATGTATATGGTCAGTGTCCATTGTCCTGGCCAGTTTTTAATAAAGCTTGCTTCAAATTTGACTCAAAAAAAAAAAAATGTGGTAGTATTCTTATTCTTGCCCAGTGGGATTAACAGCTGCCTTGACAATCTGGCTTTAGAAGACCTGAGATGGAGGGCTCCGGCACCTCCCTCTCCTGGCCTCACTTAGTGATTAAGGGCATTTTCGAGACAGCTGGAGAAGCAGTTATGGCTGTGACTCAGACCACAGCCAGTCATCTCAGAGTTCACAAATGAGCACTTTATAAAGACTATTCTAGGAAACTCATTTTTAAGCACAATAGGAAATGTCCGAGTGCGCTAGCAAATTAAATACATCTGAAGCAACAGTAGGTACCACTCAGATAGCCAGCACAGAAAAGATGAGCACACTGGCCTCCTTTGTGTGCATGTGGGATGTCCTCAGGAGTGCCCCGGGCCCTGCCCATGTTGTGAAGAAGCAATGGAAATGGGCATAATGAAGACCTGTTTAAGGGCCATTAAAATATCACACAGCACGTTCCATTCTAAGATTTCAGCTGAAATGGTCAGAAATTTGTGAACTATGTGGTTTATCTTAACATGATTTATAATAAGAAACAGGTAAAAAAAAATGTTTAACATAAAAACTTATGGAGGTAGAAATACCAGAATAAACTCTAACAAATTGAGTAGGCTAACCCCGGATGTAGTATGAGTTGATACATTAGTCATCTTTCAGTTTGCTGTAACAAATACAAAAGGTTAATAAACTTAAGAGAAAGGCCAATTTAGGCTAGTAATGATAGTGGTTTCTATCCATGGCTGGTTGGCTGTTTCTGTCCATGGCTGCTGGTCAGTCCATCTCTGTTAGCCCATGCTAGCACCTCATCAGAGTTGGGAAGTCCTTGAGTATTCCACAATTCCCACTGATGGAAGGCCTCGACGACCTTAAATTGCCAATTAGTTAGGTCCCAGCTCTTAACCCCCCTTTCGAGAGCATCAAGCTGTGAAGCCAATCATGCACACAGGACTCCTCCTCGTGGGCATTCAAAACCCAAACTGCAGCAATGGATAGATGTTTTCACATTTCATCTTCAGGTATAGCCTACCCTTGCTTAAGGATATAACAAAACAAAATGCAGCACATAACGTTGTGTGTGCTCTACAAGGCAATGATGCACCCTCTCCGAGAAACCCAATGATGCTGATGGAGCGACAGAGAGGGCAGCACCAAACTGAAGGAAGGACAAACAGCAAACAAGCATATAGGGAGGGACGCAGCATAATTTGCCCTTTGGGAAATTCTAATTAAAACAACAACAGTGAGACACTCTTCCAGTCTCTTAGGGCTAACGTCCATACTGCTGATTAAATCAACTTTTGTTAAGGATACAGAATAAGACCTCACACTGCTTGCTGGCATAGTGCAAATTGGAGCAGCCCTTTAAGACTGGTAAGCAGTTCCTCACAGAGGCTGCATGCTCAAAGACTGATTTAAGGCCTGCTTGCTTGTGCTATGTAATGTTAGATTCCAGCCCAGTAGGCAGGTGGCTCAAGCCACAATGCCTACAGTAGCCCTTCCTCTCACACTGATAAAGGCAGGCACCCTGCTGAGGACTGTGCCTCTGGATTTTCAGCTAACAGACTTCCAGGTGCTGGAATTGACATCCTGCTCCCCACTCTAGAAGCCACATGTAGAGGGAAGAGAGTCAAAGCACCGCGGAGTTGCTGTTATGCATGATACTGAGGTGATGGGTAGGTGAAACCAATGTTCAGGGCTTTAGACCAGACAACTTCAATCTGGATAAATTAAAACAAAATACACAGGGAATTCAAGTCCTCGGGATGGAAAGTAGAATGTGATTTCTACATGGCACACCAAGGCAGAGAGCTGGGCTTGAACCACTACCCCCGAATCTCTGTAGAAATGGTCGGAGGAGGTAAGGCTGATAGCAGAAACAACTGGTTTTTTAAAGGCACTGTACTCTGTATAACAATATTGCCCACCAGGATAGGCACTACCAAGTATGGAATTCCTGCACTCATTAACAGAATTGACAAGCGGGTAAAAGGACAAGGCAAGAATTGGGGGAAGGCTAGACGTCAGCTGAGAGCCCGTGCTCTTCTCCACTGTGCTTTGAGTTTCTCTCTGTTTAATTTGATATTAGATGTTGGCTTGCTGTGTATTATTATTATTATGTTTAGATATGTTCCTTGTTCCCTGATCTCTCCAAGACTTTTATCATGAAGGAGTGTTGGATTTTGTTAGGGGCTTCTTCAGCATCTAATGAGATGATCCTGTGGGATTCTTTTTTTTTTTTTTTTTTTTTTTTTTTTTTTCTTTCAGTTTGTTTACATAGTGGATTACATTGACAGAGTACCATATGTTGAAATAGCCCTGCATCTCTGTGATGAAGCCTACTTGGTCATGGTGGATGGTTCTTTTGGTGTGTTCTTGCCAGTATTTTATTGAGTATTTTTGCATCAATGTTCAGGAGCAACATTAGTCTGTAGTTCCCTTTCTTTTTTGCATCTTTGTGTGGTTTGGGTATCAGGGTTACTGAAGCTTATAAAAAGGAGTTTAGTAATGTCCTTTCTGTTTCAATTATGTGGAACAATTTGAGGCATATTGCACTTAGCTCTTCTTTGAAATTCTGATAGAATTCTGCTCTGAAGACTTCTGGTCCAGGACTTTTTCTTTTGCTTGGGAGACTTTTAATAACTGCTTTTATTTCTTTGCAGGTTATAGGTCTATTTAAATTGTTTATCTGGTCTTGGTCTAAATTTGGTAAGTGGAACCTATCCAGAAAACTGCCCATTTCTTTTACATTGTCCAGTTTTGTAGTGTGATCTGATGATTTTCTGGATTTCCTCAGATTCTATTGTTATGTCCCCCTTTTCGTTTCTGATTTTGTTAACTTGGATATTCTCGCTATACCTTCTGGTTAATTTAGATAAGGGTTTGTCTATCTTGTTGATTTTCTCAAATAACCAAGTCTGTGTTTCATTGATTCTTTCTATTATTCTCTTTGTTTCTATCGTATTGATTTCAGCCCCCAATTTGATTATTTCCTGTTGTCTATTCCTCCTGCATTAATTTATTTCTTTTTGTTCTAGAGTTCTCAGGTGTCCTGTTAGTTTGCTAGTGTGAGATTTTTCCAATTTCTTTATATAGGCATTTAGTACTATGAATTTTCCACTTAACATTGCTTTCATAGTGTCCCATAAATTTGGATATGTTATGCATTCATTTTCATTGAATCCTAGGAAATCTTTAATTTATTTCTCTTTTTCTTCCTTGACACAGGGATGATTCCCTTGTAAGGAGTAGGTTTTTCTGCCTGCCGCTGGTCTTGTCCCGCCGCCACACTAGCCCCAAATAACGCACAGAGACTTTGTATTTGATATAATTCTGTTGGCCAGTTACTTGTTTCTTACCGGCTAGCTCTGTCTTAATTATTAACCCATTTCTATGTATTTCCACGTGGTCTTACAGGAGAACGGGGGCCGGTGGTTCTGTCCTCTCCCTTCTCTCCATGCTGGCTCCTCCTTCCTACTTCCTTTTTCCTCCTTGTCTCCTAGTCCCTCCTATCTTCCTTTCCTATTGTCCAACAGTGCTTTATTCATTAACCAGTATGAGAAACATATATACAGAATGACATCTCCCATCATTCCGTTGTGCATTATTCAGTTTCCATGAGTTTGCAGACTTTCTAGAATTTATGTTGCTGAATTCTAACTTTAAGCAATGGTAATACAATAAGATACAACAGTTTATTCCATTTTTTTTAATTTGTTGAGAATTTCTTTGTGTCCAAGTATGTGATCAATTTTAAAGAAGGTTCCATGGAGTGTTGAGAAAAAGCTGTATTCTTTTGCATTTGGGTGGGATGTTCTGTAGGTGTCTGTGAAGACCATTTGAAGTCTTAATACCTTTTAGATCCCTTGTTTCTCTGTTAATTTTCTATCTGGGAAACCTGTTCACTGGTGAGAGTGGGTGTTAAAGTCTCCCACTATTAGTGTGTGGGGTTTGATATGTGATTTAAGCTTTAGTAATGTTTCTTTTACAAATGTTGGTGCCCTTGTATTTGGGGCTCAGTATTGAGACTTCTTTCTGGATATTTCCTGTAATGAATATGAAATGACCTTCTTCATCTCTTTGGATTAATTTTAGTTCAAATTCTAGTTTGTTAGATATAAGAATAGCTATACCAGCTTATTTCTTAGGTCCATTTGATTGGAAAATCTTTTCCTAACCATTTACTCTGAGGTAATGTCTGTCCTTGAAGTTGAGGTGTATTTCTTGTATGGAGCAGAAGGATGGATCCTGTTTTTGTATCCATTCTGTTGCCCTGTAACTTTTTATAGATGAGTTGAGTCTATTGATCTTAATGGGTATCAATGACCAGTAATTGTCAATTCCTGTTATTTTTTGGTGGTGATGGCAGTTTTTAGGATTTCCTGGTGTGGGATTACTGATTGCCTGTGTTTTCCTGGGAACCTCTAACCTTCTTGGGTTAGAGTTTCCTTCTAGTGCTTTCTGTAGGGCTGGATTTGTGGATTCTAGTGTTTAAATCTGGTTTTGCATGGAATATCTTGTTTTCTCCATCTGTGATAATTTAAAGTTTTGGTGCGTATAGTAGTCTGTGTTGGCATCCATGGCCTCTTAGAGTCTACATAATGTCTGACCAGGACCTTCTGGCTTTAAGAGTCTCCATTAAGAAGATGGGTGTTCTTCTGATGGGTCTCCCTTTATAGGTTACTCGACCTTCTTCTTTTAGAGCTCTCAATATTCTTTCTTTTATTCTGTATGTTTTATGTTTTGTTTATTTTGTGGCAAGAGGAATTTTTTGTTTGTTTGTTCCAGTCTATTTAGTGTTCTGTAAGCTTCTTGTATCTTCATAGGTATTTCCTTTTTTTAGGTTGGGAAAATGTTCTTCTATAATTTTGCTGAATATATTTTCCATGCCTTTTAAATGGCCTTCTTCTTCTTCTTCTTCTTCTTCTTCTTCTTCTTCTCCTTCTCCTTCTCCTTCTCCTTCTCCTTCTCCTTCTCCTTCTCCTTCTTCTTCTTCTTCTCCTCCTTCTCCTCCTCCTCCTTCTTCTCCTTCTCCTTCTTCAGTCCCTATTATTCTTAGGTTAGGTCTCTTCATGCTGTGCTAGATTACCTAGATGTTTTGTGTTTTATAACTTTGTTGGCTTTAATGTTTTCTTTGGCCAATGAATCATTTCCTCTATCGTATCTTCAACACCTAAGATTCTATTTCCCATCTCTTGTATTCTGTTGATTATGTTTGCATCTGTAGTTCCTGTTTCTTTACCCAGATTTTCCATTTCCTCAGTTTGTGTTTTCTTTATTAGCTCTATTTCAGTTTTCAAGTCTTAATCTTGTTTGATTTTTTCCCCCTTGGTTTTCTTGGCTTTCTTTAAGGGATTTATTGATTTCTTCCAATTTTTTGTTTGTCCTTTCCTCCATTTCTTTAAGGGAACTTTTCATTTCTTCTTTAAGGACCTCTATCATCTTCATAAAGTTATTTTTAAGGTCATTTTCTTCTGCTTCTTCTGTGTTAGGAAGTTCAGGTCTTGTTGTAGGACCATTAGGTTCTGGTGTTTACATTTTGCTTTTTTAGGTTGTTGAATGTTTTCTTGTATTGGTGTCGACCTGTTTCTTCCTCCGGCTGGTGCAGGCAGTGTCTTTGCCAATCCTCTCAATCCTCACTCAGTCTTCTTTCTCAGTCCTCTCTCTCTCTCTCTCTCTCTCTCTCTCTATCTCTATCTCTCTATCTCTATCTCTATCTCTCTATCTCTCTCTCTCAGCCCGCCCTCTCAACCCTCTCTGTGCAGTAGCTATCTGTGCTTCAGGGAGATAGCCATTGAGGTCTCAAAGGATGGGTGGGGTTGGGGGCAGAGTCAGATTTGTAGATTATGGGATCCTGTGAGAGGCTGTTGGTATATCCTGCCTGCAGGAGCCTTCCTTGCTGACCAGCTAGTGCAGCTGAGATGGGTAAGGGAAGGTCATGACATTTTGCCCCAGGACCTAGGGCCTAGAGGCTGTGTGGTCCGGATGGGAAGTTGATCACTTACCTCCTAGTCCTTTCTGTGCAGTAGTCTTATCCTTCTTTTCTTAAGACACTTTTTAAATACAGTGTAGCTGCATTAAATGTTACTAGAGTATGCTCAGAACAAATGAATTGCCTTTGGCCAGTTACTATATCAAGTTTCTCTTAAGGGAGAAGGAAGATGAGAAAGAACCTTCAGAAAAGCCAAAGGGTGTGAGAGTGTGCCTGAATGGTAGGATACGTGCTTCTCCTTGGCTCACAGTTTGATCCTCAGAACCATAATAAAAGAAAAATATGTGAGACTTTTTCTTCTCCAAGAAAGAGGAAGGAAGCTTGTGTGCATTCAGAAAAGAGGCTCTGGCAGCTGGTTTTTGACAGAATGGGGGTTCCGAGAGCATCAAAACATAAGGTCGAAAGGCCCACAAGACTAAGCTAGGAGGAGAGATGCCTCCCTTGTGAAACTGAGCCACCTCTTTTAAACAAAGCCTGAAGTTGCCCTGTAAGGTTTTTGTTGTTGTTTTTGTTGTGTTGTTTTGTTTTGTTTTAAAATTTTGGTGTTTATAGTGTTTGCACAATGTCCATGCAGAGTGACAACTTGTTGGCCAATATTTTATTTACAAATGCATCTCTAATTAAAGGCTTACAGTTGTCAACAAAGAAGTAGAAAAAATCTTCAGAAATGTCAGCAGTGTTTCTTATGGGGTCATCTCCCCCAGTTTTCATCAGCTGAGCTGTTTCTGAAGACTATCTCAGGAGGCAACTTTGTACTTAGAAGCCTCTTCTTCCTGTCAGTCAAGGGAAGCAACAACAAGCCACCGAGTCATGGCTTCCTTCCTGTCCTGATGCATTTCTCAGACGAATACGTTGCCTATGTTCATAGTTTCCTGAAGTGGTTTGAGGGGTGTCCATGAAAATATGATTGAACGACAAGCACAGAGTGAGAGCTGGAGTATGAAAGCTGAGTGTTGAGCAGGTGTAGCTGTACGAAGAACACATGTGAATGGTTTGTGTCTGTGGTTGGGGTTCCTGTGTGATTCTGAGCTTCGCGGTTGGTAACATCAACCCTTTACTCACCAGAGGCCAGATAAAAGCACCTATCGTCTAATAGAAAAGGTTCAACAAAGCAACCTCTGGCACACAAACACAAGGCTGGGGAAGCACACCTTCTAACGATTTGAAATGATGATCATATATTTGCCAAGCTAGTCCTCAGGGCTCTTGTCAGAAAAACAAAACAAAACAAAAAAAAAAAAAAATGAAGAAACAAAAAAGCACACAATTAAATAAAACCTTCAGTCTCTCAGCCTCTGTAAGTACACAAACTATAAAGGGAGTGTCTCAGTCTTGGATGCATTCTCTTCCTGTGGACGTCATTCTCAAAAACAACTTTCATGTGTTAGACACCCAGACACCCAGACACACAGACAAAAGGATATTAGACTATCACATGTGACAATACAATGTTGCCACAGAACAAAAATAAACAAACAAACAAACAAAAAAAAAAACCAAAAACACCACGATTGTGTAAATAAAAAATTCCTGGCTGGTGAAATGGCAAATGGCTGTGTGGGTAAAGGTGTTTGGTGACCTGAATCTGATCTCCTGGATCCATTTAATGGAAGAATACAAACAACTTCAGAGAGTTGCCCTCCCACTTCCCACTTCCCACTTCCTCATAGATGCCATGGTAACTAGTATGCTACCTAGTCTCCTTCCCAGCAATAGGAAGGAAGGGAGGGAAGGAGGGTGGAAGGGAGGGAAGAAGGGAGGAAAGGAGGGAGGGAGGAAGGAAGGAAGGAAGGAATGGAGGGAAGGAGGGAGGGAGGGAGGAAGAACAAGTAAATGTGATTTTAAATATGCCAAGTGTCTAACACACGAGAAAACAAACTTTTGCAATACTTAAAGCTTCCCAGGAAATACGGGAGACAGGCATAGGTGTGGCTTGCCTAGTCACCTGGAGTAGATGAGACCAGAATACCACACATGTGCACAACCAACTCTGCTATCCCAGATCCTGCACTATGAACCTCAGCTGCTTTGTGTCACTGTGATTTAATGGGGGACTAGGAGGCCACACTTGCTTTAACAAGGGTGGAGGGCTAGGAGCAGTGAAAGGGTGTGCACAGTATAGAGATGAGGTGTCTCAGCTTCTAGGCTAAAACTGAGCTGCATGATCTGGTTTCTGATTGGGTGAGCTAAGGAAAAACCTAAGGAAGAGGAAGGCTGTTCTCTTCTGATGCCACTGTGGGTTTCAATTAATCTAGTTGGGGGTGGGACAAACAGATTAGAGACCCACAGAGTGTGAACTGACAAGGGTTTGCACCCGCTGATCTGAGCCAAGGGATGGACACATGGTATTTCGTGGGGACAAAAGGATGTGTTTTGGTCTGTCCTTACACAAACTTAGGCCGCATCTCACTGAGCCCACTTAGTGTTTCTCTGTGTGTATGTATTTAGGGCTGACCACGCAGGATTGGAAAGCATTACAAGGAGGCTCATCAGTGAAGAAGACTGATTCTCCTTCAAGAATTGGAGCTGCTAAGGAGTCAGTCGTGCTAGGAGAATTTACAAAGAATCAGAATAGAAAGAAACGAGGCTAAGGACCTGGGCCACATTTAGGCTGTCAGATGTCACTGCCCTGCATGTGACTAATAGCTGCCAAAGATGCTAAACGTGGACTGGGTTAGAAAAAATAAAATAAAAACCCGTATTAGGCAGTAGACCCGAGAACAACTGGACATACTCCAGTGAGGGAACACATCAAACAACAGTTAGGGGACTGAGGAAGCTACTTCTAAGCAAAACAAGCTTAGATTCTTGTCCTTCAGCCACAGGTAGAATCCAACAAGGGAGCCAGGCTTCAGCTTCCAGGAACCTCGCTTCCTCTGACTCTTTCCAAGTGTCAAAACCATCTTTAAATAGTTCCGTGATTTTATAAAAATGTTCAAACAGCATGGTACTGGCATATATATATATATATATATATATATATATATATATATATATATATATGCTGCTTAATGGAATAGAATCAAGGTCTTCAATATACATGTCCACACTCCTACAGACATCTGATTCTAGATAAAGATGCCAAAAACACACATTGGCGAAAAGACAGCAGCCTTAACAAATGGCGCTGATAAAAACTAAATGTTTACATGTAGAAAAATTAAGCCTGGTCCTTCTCTTTAACCCTGCACCCAAATCAATTCCAAATGGATTAGAGGTTTGAATGTTATACTTGAAACCCTGTCGATTCTGGTAGAATGAGTATGGAGTACAATTCAAAGCACAGGTTCAGGCAATGGCTTTCCAAATAGGATGCTTGTTGCCCAGGAAACAGGACCATCAATCAACTAATGGGACCTCATGAAAATAAAAGTCTTATGTCCTGCAAAGAATATGGGCATCTCAAATTAGATTCAATAGGTTATTTAAAGGAAAAGAGAAGGAAGTTGTAGGGGGAGATGAAGAGTGGATCTAGGAGGAGTTAAAGGGAGGATTGGATAATGAGTATAATCAAAATACGTTTTATGAAATTCTCAGAGAATCATTAATAACACATATTGAAAATGTGGAAAATAAGTGTCATCAGTTACATGCCTCCATTTCTTTAAGTATTGGAGATTAAACCTAGGACCTTACAAACACTAGGCAAGTACACTACCATGACTCAAGACTCTCAAAAACAAACAATTGTATTTCATCACAAAAGGAAGTGCATATCAATAGTTAGCTCCCAGAATTAATACTTATGCCTGAGGTACTGGACTTCAAATCACAAGGACTACTTATGCGTGCACTGTGTTAGAGAGCTTCTTGTTGTCATAAATGAAGTGTGTCATCACAGACAATTCATAAAGAAGAGGTGGTCCGCAGGGCAGAAGTCATGGCTGTGGCTTCAGACCCACAGCTGTCCTTGTGTCATTGCAAATGGCGGTGGTAGGTGGTAATAACTTGGAAATGAGCAAATAAATCCATCTTGAAGATCAGGCTCAAAGACACTTTTATAACGGCCCTATTTGGGGAGGGAAACTACTTTGCGAAGGTATTCCTGAGAACCTTAGGGCCTCTCCCTAGGTCCTATTTCTCAAAGGCCCCATTTCCCAACAGCCTAGGACGAGTCTTTTAATCACAGCGGACCTTTGGAAACCACAGACTGCTGGAGACATTGAACTTTCCTATTCTGCCAATAGACAGTTGATTTCGTCAGCGTATCACCTATATCCTACACAGTCAGTAGAGCTTCATGGCCTTTTATTTACAAAATCCATCATCATGGAATTTCCCACTCCTCTATGGAAACATAGTTTTCAACTTTTTCATTATTTTCATAATATTTCAACATGTCTATGTCATGGCCTCAATACAAGAAAATCTCCTACAGGGATTTCACTAGCTTCATGAGCGGGAAGATTTGGAGCAAATAAAAAAACAAAAATTTTGCAGATGGTTTTAAGGTTTGGGCCTTGAAAATTACCAGTCATTTTTTAGATCTAAAAGTTTCTTAGATCTAAAGTGTATTCTTAAAGTATACCAAGTGTTTACTTAAAAGGCTGCGGCAATATGAGCTCAAAGGCCAGTCTAGCCTATAGAAAGAACTCTATATCACACACACACACACACACACACACACACACACACACACACACACACACACCTCACCAAGTAACCAAGTATCCAATACAAGGTAGAAACTAGACATACAAAACATTGCTGCCGTGTTCTTACGTATTCAAGCCTTCTTTCTCATAGGACTTCAGTTTCTTCTATACTGCCCTCAACCCTCCTCATCCAAAATCATCAGTGAGCCCATTGGCTAGCACAATACTCTTACTTTTCACAGCGATTCCCTTAATACAGAAAGCTATCCTCTCAACAAGTAGTACTAACAAATAGGCCCACATTTTCAGTTACTTCATGCAATAAAAGTTGATTTCCAGCTGTAAATGTACACTTGAGCACTGCAAGTTGCTTAGGTGCTGTGACTCTAGGAAACCCAACTCTCTGTGTTAGGTGGTTCTGGTCCTTCTGGGCCTCAGAATCTCTTGCCCCCAGACACACGACTGACAAAGAGAAGCAGCCACCCTTTTCCTAAGCAGCCCAGTCTATGTCTGTCTCATACCCTTTCATAGCCAGGCAGAAATGGAAATGCCAAGGCCTTCGGAAACAACAACATAGCACAGCAGCAGAAAGCAGACCATTTGTAAGCAATCATTTGTAAGGAAGGTAAATGGCCTGATTCTGTTTTAGGAAGACAGAAGCAAACCAGAGACTCCAAAGGCTTCCCAAGTACCTCTCTATTCACTGCTTGTTACTACCAAATGCTGCCCTATTCCCAGCAGTCCTTCTAAATGCAGCCAGCACAGGTCTCCAAAGGGAACACCTTCCTGGGATCTGTATATTTTCATAGTCTGTGGCACCCTTCAATGGGTGTTTTAATTTGTGGGAGGATCCTAGAGTTTGTCTTAGAGTAACCCAGGTTGAGAATCCAACCTGAAATCCTAGAAGCAATCAATCAGTTAGTCAATCAATTAAAATGTAACTGTTAGGGTAAGAGCAAAGGGTATCATCTCTGATCCAAACAAAACTGTCTCCTTTGAGCCCTCTGCATACTTCTGATGCTCGCCCCCTCTCTCCCAGTGGGTGGGTTTTGAACGCTTAAGTGTATATTGAACATTTTACAGTGCTTGGTTGTTTGTTGCCCTTATTTACAGGGGTTTCTTCCCACAAATGCTTGATAGCATTTATTAAGAATTCTTTCATCATGCCGACATCTGAGATTTGATTGTCAGAGATTAAATAACACCCCCACACACACACTCCAATAACATAAGGCTATCTACGTCAGAGATTTAAAATAGCAATTCAAAGGCCTTTTGCGCATAATAGCCCTTATCAGGGGGTGGGGGTGGGGGTGGGTCATCCATTCAGCTTCCGTTCAGTTTGATTTAATCTCAATGAAGGAGAATATTACAGTGAAAATGGCGAGGTAAACTGGGAGAGCCGATCTGGGTCAAAACTAGGATGTCAGCCCTGGGGACCAAACTCCGGTCCTACGGTTTCTCTGCACCAGTGTTCTGACCCATTCAAATAACCGAGCCTTAGAAAGAGAGTTCAGACAGCATGAGTGCTCAGCAGCCCCAAGGATCAGAGCCACAGGAAAGCAAGGTCGGGGAGAATGTCGCCAGCATTGCAGAGACTGTGAGAGCACAGTGCTGCCGCGCACGCGCAGACACGGACCTGCTAAACCACTGGGCGGGGCTCTGTAGGCGGGAGCAGCTATGAATGATTCAATGGACTTAAACAGCAGGGACTCTTTGTCAGTTCCCACATGGTCTAGCGGTTAGGATTCCTGGTTTTCACCCAGGCGGCCCGGGTTCGACTCCCGGTGTGGGAACAATAGACAGTTTTTGTTGATTAGCAAGCACAAACGCCGAGATTTTAAAAGATCTTCTGCTTGCCAAGGAGGAAAACTGCCCTTTAGTTAACACGTGTGACAATGGACTTTGATCGCCTTTCGATAGTTACTATTTCACAATATGGCCAACAAAAATGGTTAGGCTCTTATGGTTCAGGGCAATTCACTGGTCTTTGTTTTTTTTCGACCAGGCAGCTGCTAAGCAGCTGCAGAAGTTGGAAACCTTGTCTGTGACAGGAGGAGCCGAACTTCAGGACCTGCCCAGCTCCAGTCCTGTAGGTTCAGAAGGGAATTTTCTAAAGGGGAGTCCCTAAGGCTCAGATACTAAGGAAGCAGCATCCCAGAAGAAACAGCCTTAGCGGAGAAATTGTGCGGGACTCCAAAGGGCAACCGGAGAGACCACATTCCTTTTTTTCATCTAGTCACGTTCTGCCTAACAACGTGTGGGAAACTGAGGCATGAAGCAGCCTGTGGATAGGATCGCACTTGTAGTTAGGCTCAAAGTTCCTACCAAAGTCAAATTTTCAGCGGGGGGGGGGGGGGATGCTTGAAACTTTCAAAGCTGGAAATAATTCCTGTGTGTACACCTGCACGCTTGCCACATAACACAACACGGTCTGCATGTGCGGTGGGTAGTGCATACCTACAACAGATCCGTGTTTAGCACCAATCCTGGTGCTACTCACAACTAACTTTGTCACCAACCCCATTATGCTCCACTTGCTAGTGTCCTCGGAGCGATTTGGATAAAAAAGTTGAGAAAACAGGAAATTTGGACCAAGGAGACTCCAGACTATTCGTAAATCAACAGCATGAGTGGCAGACAGAGGTAAAAGTCTGTCATTGGCGAAGTCACACTATGATGCAGGGGTAGTATTACTCTTTCTTAACTAGATATTAGTGCTACATTTTTCAACTTGCGTAGAAGTCCCTATAATCTTCGACTTGTTTGCAAATTAGCGCCTCAGGGATTGTTCATCATGTGACGTAAGACTATATCGTTTTTTAAAAAAATATGTTTTATTAAGTCTTGGAGAAATTCATTCAATGTTCTGATAGTATTCACTCTATTCCTCTCCCTAACCCTTCCCACATCCATCCGCACCTACTCACCCTTTCTAAATTCAAGGGCAAATTCTTAAGACTGGATTCTCAGACAAAAATGTCCTTGGTAATGAGCTGTCAGAGTGTCTTTCCATTTTACTCCCCTTCAGAAGTCCTTGTTGGCTTCAGCCTTTGTTATCTAAAGGTTTCACCCCAGGCTGTCTGCTGCAGCGGTAACAGAGAGACAATGAGACAGCTCCTGTTGTTTCAGATAATCCCAACATCAGACCTGCGCACTCCGATTGTATAGAAGCATAATGTGGCTAAGGATGGGCATGGATAGCTATTGTGCTCATTTTCTTGCCTTTATTTTCTTTCATATCATGGATATTTTTTTTTTTTTTACCCTCCTTGCGTGCACTGAATCAAACTATATTTCTCAGATTTCCTTTCCTCCAGGCATTTGATTCATCTGTTGGAAGACTGGAGAATGCCATGTTCAAAGAAAAGCCTAATGTTCCAGATAATGCCTTGGTAGCAGTGACCATCCCCTGATGGCTGTCAACAAATGCAGGCTCCGTCCGGTGGCACTGGTGAATCTGACAGGCGCTGCTGACAGCTGTGAGCAGTGACAGCAGTGGCAGATGAGGCTCAAACAACCCTGGCAGTTTCAGGAGAGCCTATGTGGGGTTGACAGAAGTGTGGTTCCCATGGTGATTGTAATACACAGCGAGGCCCATGAAGAGGAAGGGCCTATCTCAGCAGAATGATGGTTCCTCTCAGTTCTTTCAGCCCTGGGGTGGGGGGGGGGGACACGCAGTTATTAGCATCTGAGTGACCTAATGGTCATCCCTTCTTGTTCCCCTCCACCGCAAAAAAACCTGGAACTGTATTACTTTTCCTTCTTGAGACTTCTGTTTTCTCGGCTCTGGCCCCTGTGGTACAAATCCTGTTCCTGTGATCCTCATCTCCCATCCAGCTCTCAGCTTTGCTGATCAGGCAGCATGAGGATCCTCAAGACAAGTTCAGAGGAAATATTTCATACGCAACTGATGATGAGCTAGCTCGGCAGAAAAGAGTATCAGTCCAGTTGTTTTCAAGATGTATTGGCCTCTTGGAAATCCTGAGTTTCATGGTCCTCCATTTCAGCTGGATCAACTGTTCATTCTCATTCGGTTTCTTTATGATGCAGTCTTTCTCACTCAGTACCCAAACTTTCACACCCATCTTATGGACAAGTCATGACTCCACCTGTGGTCAAAGAACCAAATCACAGGCTTGGTGTTCAGCTCTGTCTCTTATGTTTGCAGCTATAAGGGCTCATGGCTTGATTAGAGGCCATGATACAAGAAACTGAGCCAGTGTCCTCTGGAAGGAAGGGTAGCAAGTGCCCTTCACCTCTGAGCCATTTCAGCAGTCTCTGTGACACACTGCTTCACTCCCAAGCTCATGGATGACCCTGGCCCCCATTTTTAAACTTTTGGTTGGAAGGCCAGAAAGATTGGAACCTGGGAAATTGCAGGCCTTGAAAGGAGAAATAAACAACTGCCCCTTCCTTGCATCTTCTGACCTATCCTGACCTCATACTGAGAGAAGCCAATCAGAAACCAGCCGGCCAGATGAAACTGTGATGTTTGTTGAGCTTCAGCATTCTAAAACAACCCAATACCAGCTGATGCAGCCCTATACCAACCCTATTTCTTGTCCTATTTGCTGATCTTCAGGCCTCTCTGAAACACAAGTGATTGGTTTGGAGTTTATATAACAAAGCACTCCCAAAACTTGGCCTCACACAAGCAACACCACAGCTCTGCTAAGTCAAGAAGGGCTCAGTGAAACATTTTTGCTATATCACACAGCACTTGTCCAGAGGCTCTTTAGACAGGGTTCAGTGGACATCTGTGTGAAGGTCAGAACCTCGCCACTTGTCAGTCCTCACAAACCACTGACTCACATATGGTGGGTGTTTTCCAGAAGGAAGAAAGTGGGAATAACCCTTCCTGTTAACAGCTGGTTTCAGTCACGCAGAGTGGTATAGGCTTGTAATCCCAAATCGGTTGGAGCCTGAGACAGGAAGTTCTTAAATTAAGAGCCAGCCTAGGTTATAGATCAAGACCTCATGACAATAAAATAAAATAAAAGGCTGAGATCTAGGCCAGCTACTCAGCACACTTCCAGGCTAGCCCAAGAGAAATAGATTACTTCCCAAAGAAGAGACGGTGTGGCTGCTTTTAAATAGAGGCAGCTCCCAGTGAAGGATGGGTCACGTTTGGAGTTACTGACTTTATCGTACAAACCGATACGCATTCAGTAAAACACTTCCAGTTTTGGATTTTGGTCTTGCCCTTGATTAGTGACGTGGGCACAGTCCTCTCTGAACCAAGGCAATAGCAGAGAACTGCAGTTCTGGGTCAGGCGTGCCATGCAAGGAGAAACAATCATTTTTCTGGAGTGTGCAGTATTGCTAAGCTTTGATGAAGAAGGGGTCAGATTTTTTTTTTTTTTTCAAGGCCCTGTTGACTTGACCCTTTCTTATAGCAGCCATGCTGGGACATGACTACATCATCAGTCAGGAGCATACATGGGCAGTATTGGTTGAGTATGAAATCTGGCTAGCAAATGGCAGCTGTCCTGCTTCTAAAACCATTGGCATGCTGCTTTTGAGGATTTGGAAGCAGATGCTTTGTTGCTGATAGAACCGTAAGTATCCGATGTGTGTGGTTCACAGTCTAAGAGCCAGGTAACACACAGACCTGCACCGAGGCACCGGTACCATCAGAAGTAGCAGGATGGAGTAGAATAAGGAAGAATTGGGATGCTACTGAGCATCTGTTAGTCCCACCTGGCCCAGCACAGCATAAGGTGTGGCCAGCCTCTTCTGCAAGAACTGCCAAGCACGACTACCGACTCTCACCAGAAGCCACGTAAACTCCCTAAATACTGGCCCACTGAAAAATCAGATTTCAACACGCCTCCTATCTTGTCAGTCAACCTACAGTGAAACTCTTTTCTTAAAACTAGCACTATAAGATTGGATTTTATTCATAAGAAAGCGTTTGCTTGGTAAACAGATGAATAAAGATGGAGAAATGTTTATTCTGGGGAAAGACCATCAACCCCACCCACTTTCCTGCTTTGCTTTGAATACTAAGCAGTTGAGAACCAGAGTACATCCAAGCACGAAAGCCATTTTTACCAGTGCCGTCTCCTGTACCCTCCCTAGACCCAGTCTCCCTTTCCTATTGTATGTGTGTCTTGTATAAATACAAGAAATAAATAAATGACTTGTCTGCAGCCTCATTAAAGAAAATTTCTTTTTCTTTCTTTCTTTCTTTCTTTTTTTTTTTTTTTTTTCCACTGATAAAGCATGTGAAATGAAAGCTTCCATGTCAGGAAAGGAGGATCACGAAGGGCCAGTTTGTTGAGGAAATTTTAAGGAGTCACCAACATATAAGACATGTTTTATTCACTAGCACACAGGCCACTGGTCAGACAGACACAAGCAGTTACCCAGCACCCACAAGCACACAGCAAGAAATGGCACACTCGCAGGTGGGCACATGGGCATTTGGAAGTAAGCACACAGACCAGGTAGACACACATGGGCTGATGAAAGACAAAGGCCTACCTCAATGATATATTTATGCAAAAGAGGCATATGCCAAAAAAAAAAAAAGTCATATACTAGATTACATTATTGCTTACTTTGGGGTTCTCCAAACATTCAGCATCAGCCATTTTGTGCTTACTCATAATACACATACACACACACACACACACACACACGCACGCACGCACGCACGCACACACACGCACACACACAAATTTCTAGTATGTTTCTACTCATGTTTTAGTTGACTCATACTGGATATCTATATGAACACCCTGCTTACTAAACTTAAACTGGCCCTTTGAGACTTTGGTCCCTATTAAGAAAAAATGCCAGAGTCCAGCTTCAGATGAGGGCAGGGTCTAAAGATGGGTGTTTGCAAGAACAGCTACAGGAGGAATCAGACACGGGACACTTCTCAGTTTCATTTTGAGAGCAAAGGACAGAGAAGCACATCTCCTGCAGAGATACAGGTCCCAGTATCGGATGTAAGGAGTAGATGTGGGAAGGAAGTGAGCCAAGCCATGATGGTCAGGAGAATCTTCTAGCATGACTGGTTAGCAGACAGAATGCTTCTTTGTTTATACAGAATTTAGTAAGCAAGGATACATTTCATGTTCCAAAACACAGATCATATCATATGTTTTCGGACATGTGTTTAATATTTTCTCTTATTCATATTTAAGTCATCATTAATAAACTATGACAGAACAGTTATCGTTTCCAATAATTTTCCCTCCCTCAAGTTTTGACATCATTGATAAAGTTATCTTTCATAACCATTTTACTCATCAATTCTGCAATCCAACTTTTAAGAATCTATAGGCATATGACAGCCTGTTCTCAGGCTGCTAGTTCTTGTGGCTACAAGGACACTAGAACAAAACAATCTTAAACCATCCCTGGGGCATACTGCCATGTCCCAAGCAGTGTATTATTAACTCTTAATAGTCAAAGTACCAGAGAAATATCCTCAGGACAAAGCTGCTGTAGTTATTATTCCCATTCTGGCATAATATTATGTTTACATTTTATAAATTTATAGAAAATTTCCTTGGTCATAGGATACCACAGTGGCTCTGCATATGCTTACTTTTTTAAGGGGAGGTCCTGACATCTTATTATTTTATGGTCTTTCCACTCCATTCTTTGTTTATCAATATAAGCCTCTGCATAGGACAGAGGTAACGTCAGCTAATCTAACTATGTTGTTGTATATGCCATGTAACCACCTGAGTGTATAGTAGAAAGGGGATTGCAATCTGAACTGTGGCCAACTCCTCTAGCCCACTGAATCCTGTTGACCTTTTTGAGTTTACTTTGTTTTGAGTTCCTGTGTAAGTGCAAGAATAGATGTTTGCAACCTCATAAAGAGACCTCTTGCCACATTGGGGGGGGGGGGGGCTAGGCCCTGCTCCAAATGATATGACAAACTTTGAAGACCAAATGATATGACAAACTTTGAAGACTCCCCAATGGAAGGCCTCACCCTCCCTGGGGAGCAGAAAGAGGATGGGATGGGGGTTGGGAGGGAACAGGGGAGGAGAGGAGGGAGAGGGAATTGGGATTGACATGTAAAACAAGCTTGTTTCAAATTTAAATTTAAAAAAGGAAACCTCTTTTTCTTTTGATATGTGTCACAACCTCCAAGGCTTAAGGAAGGCCTTCAAGTAGATAAGGGTATCTCCATAAAGTGGGAGAGGTGGTATGATCAGGATTTTTCTGGGGACACTTAGAAGCAGTACTCCTGGGAGAAGGCATAAATGATTCATAAGAAAATTTTTCATCAATCCAATATCCCTAAATTGTACAAATATCAAGTCTCCCAAGTAAGCAAACAGGCAAAGATGAAAACCAAAGGTGGCAAGGCGGCCATCATGTGGCTCAGCTTTGCTGGATTTTGTCAAACAGCTGTGCTGGCCTTACGACTTTTACTGTTCCCATCAGATATGGCTGTGCCACAGAAGGCTTTTGAATAATAACAGTAATAGACCTTTTATTAAAGTCACCTTATTAGGAAGAATTATGTCCTCCTGTGCTCCTTGAGAGAGCAACAAGGATAAAATTACCGTGTGACATGCAATCCCCCATGAAACAGAAACAGGAGACCCACTATGCTTACCTTCACATAAAACTAACAACCTCAAGTACTCCGGCTCTGCCCTCATCATTTGAGGATCTTTTATTGTCCTGTAGATCTATACTTAAGCTGAGTATTTTAGCAGGATTTCTTCATTCACAGTAATATGCTGACAATTCTGGCAAACTCTTTCAAGGCAGGGTTAATATTATGTCCACATTAAGATGCAAAGGAGTATCAAGGGAAATAGACTTCCCCGAAAGGGGCGTCTAAAGCACAAATACACATTCATGTCACCATCGCCACTCTGATCTTCAAGGTGTACATTCATTGTATAAAACAATGTGTCATTATGACATTCCATACTCATATAGAACGTACTTTGGTGATACCCACATCCCACTCATTATCCCATCCTGCTTGCCCAAAGTGTCCCCTTCCGCTTTCATGTCATGTATGTTTTAAACCCTGGATTCAACATATGAAAGAAAATACGGCGTGTTTCTTCGTCTAAGTATGATAATTTCTAGTCCCATCCATTTTCTTCAAATGACATCACCCTGTTGTTCCTTCTGGATGAACAGAAGCCCCATGTGCACGCACAAATATTTTCTTTCTTCTTTATCCGTATAAAGACATCTAGGCTGTCTCTACATCCTGGCTACTGTAAGTAACAATGGATACGCAAGGATCTCTGCAAGTTTGTTTGCTGACTTAGAATTCTTCAGGGTTTTTTACCTAGGAGCTGACGCAGTAGCTCTACTTCTAGGCTGCCTTTTCTTCCCCAGTGCCCATGAAGATTCCCACATTATGTCCTCCAGTGTATACATCACATGAGCGGTGGTGCCTCAGTCCCTTTGCTTTGACTGTTCGTGAGCAAAACTCTTAAACTCTCCCAGACACAAACAAGTAGATAAAGGAAATGTGCACTTAACATGTCCTTACAGTTATCGCAATGGAGCAAAATGTCTGCCAACAAGCCAGTAATGATTCCCAACAGTCCTCCCCACTGCCGCCCAAAATGACCTCATCCTTACTCTCTAGGGTGCATGTGGAAGGAGTATGTGCTAAAGATGCAAACAAAGTAAAATTACAAATAATGTATGTGTCTATTCACCAATTCATCCACTTCCCTGGGTGAAGACATCCCCGGTGGGAATCATCATTGCCTTGTTTTACTAACAGTTAACAACTAACCAACCATGGTTTGAATTGACCCTCTAAAGAACTCCCCATACTCTTGCTCTTCCCTTCCTCGATATCAAAACTTTGGATCTGAAGCCAAAACATCCCACCTAAACAATCTCCAGCTTCCCTAGGCAGTTGCCATACTGGAAAGAACATTCTGGTAAGGGCGTCGGGCCACACAATGCCAACTTACTGAAGACTGGAGTAACCTTACACTACTCGCTGTGCTGTGAGAACACCATCCTTACAGGAGTGGCTAGTCCTCTAGAGAGTAGTCTATGCTGACAGGGACTGCCTCTTCCCAGAGTTTGAGTTGGTGTCAAAGTAAGGGTAGTAAATGAATCAGTCTGTCACCCTAGTTGAGTGATCCTCGGGAAAATCTTGAATGCCAAGGCTTTTCAAGCCCTCCTTGTGGGGCTAAATGCATGCACAATTCCATGCAGACACACCAAGCTGGTGACACTCCCTAGGATTCCATGGAATGTAAAGAAAACTGGCTCTGCATTTGGTACAATTCTGCATTTTTCCAAAACTTAGGGTTGCTGTCTGAAAGGGAGTATTTAGGGGACTGTCCCTTTAGCATATGACTCACAAAGCCTCAGCATCGTCGAGAGTTCTAACTGAAGCTTCTTTAAGTAGCATAACTGGTTGATGTTAGACCCAAACTTTTAATACTGAAAACGTCGGAAAACTGCAGGTTTCAGCTTTGAGACTCACAGTACACATCTCCTAGCTTCTAAATATGATCTTCTAAATGGAACCAGTATTCCACAGATAAAGAGGATAAGCCAAGCACAGAGGTGTGAAAGGTACTAGATTAGCTAACATAACCTTTTGTGCTGCAAAGTAAGGCCAGGCTCAGAGGAGAATGAGTACATGTCAAAGAGACACTGAGTCCATCATATGTTGCTGTATCTTCTTGTCCAACCAGGTCCATCGCTTCAGCCCCAAATGAGCACAAAGAGATGCTGTATTAATTATTAATCTGTTGGCCAGTAGCTAGGGTTTCGTATTGGCTAGCTCTGTCTTAATTATTAACCCATTTCTGTGAATCTATTTATTTCCACATGGTCTTGGCTTACCAGAGAATGCCCGGACCTGTTACTCCTTTAGTGCTATATGGTGTCTCTCTCTGCCTACCTTTCCCAGAATTCTCCTCGTCTCCTAGTCCTGTCTATCTTCCTGCCTCTACTGGCTATTGGCCAGTATTTTATTCATCAACCAATAAGAGAAATTTATATACAGAAAGACATCCCTCATCAATCACAGGAGGCTTATATGTTGATAAAAATAGCAAAATGGCTCATCAATCAACTGTTTGCTAGTAGAGAACCTCAGCATGTATACAAAAATCTGGGCATGGTTGCACATGCTTCAAATCTCAGAACATGGGAGGCAGAGATAGGTGGAGCTCAGCAGCTCGCTGGCCAAGCAGCCTGTTCAATTCAGTTGAACTCCAGGTTCTGTGAGAGACCCTGTCTCAAAAAAATCTTCAATAGTCTCAGGGACTCTGGGATTTCCTCTTGCCCGGTGGTTGCTGCGCCATGTTAAGGATACTAGAAGATAACTAATACCCTGATCAGAGACACAAGTATATATCACCTCATATTTGTCATAGGAACTTTTGTCCTCTGAACCCAGTGGAGGCTATGTGAAAGCAGCTTGATGGATTCCGCATTCACTGTGGGTCTCTGTCACAACTGAGGCCCCCTGAGCTTAGAAAGCCCCAGATGTTTTGTAATGTGATTCCCGAACATTGTACAGCCTTTGCTCCTGAATGAGATGCTATTTTTATAATACGGAAGAGCAAAGCTTGCCTCTGGTCCAGAGGGCAACATCGTCTCTGACTTTGCAAAGCTATCTGCTATAACAACATTCTCAAAAACACAAGCCAGAGAGAAAGAAGGCTGCCGGTGCCGAGCAGATGCACTGTACAGACCTCAGGATCTCCATGGTTAGCTAGTGGCAAGCTCTATCTCTGACCCTTAGATAGGCTTTATTTGTGCAAGGAAGATGTCAAGACTGGGTGATTAGCACTTGAAAAACCCTTCCAGCTTAATATCCTGTGGATTAAAACACATGGTAGAAGTGCAGGGTTCTACCTGCATTTTGTTTTCTCTGTTCTCCAAAAAGTGTTTGTGTCTGTACCTTTCAAAGGTTGTGAGCCTGCAGCCTGGATAAACAAATAAGAGCAGCAGGAATCTCCTGAACCAATCGAGGTAGCCAGGTCTAGAATGGATGAAAGGAAGACAGGATTTTGGGAGAGACCTGGGTGTGTAAGATAAGCTTTAAAAACACCAGTAACCTCGCCACAACCAGAGAAAGAGTCTGCCTATTCTTTTCCACTGTATTGAAACCTCCCGCTTCCCTTTAGAAATGGTGTATCATACACAATTATCTTTAATGTCTGTGCTGTCACCTACTCAGCCTCCTGATGCAGTCAGTATGTTAAATGAAGTCTTCACTGAAGGCAATACATTACTAAGGGAGAGGAAAAGAGAGAGGAGATTGATTTTATGTATGTATGCATGCACACACACGCACACACACAGGCGCACACACACACACACACACACACACACACACACACACACGCTTTCATCTTTCACAGCAGGTGTTAACTCACGAATCAGCAAGCACTAGCAATGTACACTGTGTAGTAAAGAGTTTAAGTCACCGATCACTTTGATGCCACACGACTACTGTATTTTCAGCCTTGTTTTGCTCTCTGCTGCTTTGAGACCGCTGTGTTCAGGAACCAGGAAAGCACGTGGTGCACACACACTCTTCTCGCACCTCGCTATTCCTCGTCAGCCATCCTCCCCCAGGGCGGGCTCTGGTGGTCCAGCTATTTTCTGCCTTCTCTTAGTAGTCACCACAGTGTTGGAAAAACAAATCCACAAGCCAGGGTAACTTACCACATTAATCTATCATTCAATAAAAATGTTCTGTTCAGAGCAGTGTTAATTAAAAGCAAGCGTCACAAGAAAAGTGTTACTTCAAGTGTCATTTGCCACCACAACCGGATGTTCTTTTCTATCTGTTACTTTTAGAACTTTTGTTTCTTTGGTAACGTATAGTAGCTTTCATTTATTTTGTCACTTATATTCAGTTGGTGTATTTACTTCCTTCCTTCTTTTTTCCTTCCTTCCTTCCTTCCTTCCTTCCTTCCTTCCTTCCTTTTCTTTTCTTTTTTTTCTTCCATGCTTTACCATCAGGATGACAAGCTGGTTTTTTTCCCCTCCCTTTACCAAAGCTCATACAGTGGTATAATCATAAGGCATAATGATTGGTACAAGCCTCCCAAAACAGTGCATGTTAACAGAAAAATTAAAATTGTCTTTCATCTGTATGTTAAAAGGCTCTATGAAAAATAAAACTTTTAACACATGAATTCAAATTGAACCTCCCAGGTACTAGCTCATCAGAAGTCAGCTATCCTGGGATGTAATTAGTAACCCATTTAACAGCAGATGAGAGAGGCAACTGCAGGGTCAAGGTACATTAAGCTACGTATGGCAGTCAACATGTAGTTCTGAGCTGGCCCGCTTGCTATGGAGAGGTAGGGCTCCCTCTCCCAGCTCAGGTGTGTGTTGGGATTTTCAGTGTCCCCACCTATTCTGCTAGAATCAACTCCAGCATGCAGTCAGAGCAAAGCCCTTCCGGGAGTAGCAGCCAAGGAAAAATATAAAAATAAGATCAAACCTCCTAGCGGTAACAGCGAACATCCTCGAAGATTCTAAACCTTCTTGCCCAATAGAGGAAGCCAAGGTCAGCACCACACAGAGGGGGCCATTTGGCAGTGATACCCATCTTCAGCACCCCAACATCAACTGACAATTCTCAGTTCTCCTTTATTGTGATTGGATTACAGTGCACCTATAGTCCCCAGAAGTGCACATATTGGGAGTTTCATCCTCAGTGTGGCAATGCGAGGACGTAGGGGAACGAACAGCAGTTGGAACCTAGTGGTCGTGTGCTAGTTGTTGTTAGGGTCAGAGCCTTGACAGCTATAAAAGCCGGGCTTGACTACAAGCCTTGATAGGCCAATTTATGGAAACAAGCTAGTGAAAAGCACGGAGAGGAGAGGAGATTGAGTCACTGTGACGACGCCACTAGCAGGAACACAGAGGTGCGGGTACTGCTCCTCCAACCTCCTCTTCAGGGTCCTGACTTGAGCTTTATGTTTAAATAGATGGCAGAAGATATACACAACTGAACAATCCCAGTCAAGTTTTGTTCCTACCCATCATTCAGCCATTACCTTCTAGGCCCCATTCTTATCTACAAGATGATCTGACAAATTATCAGAAATGAATGAAATATCTTTCCTGGAGACAAATTCCAGCTCCGAACAGCCCTGCCTTTTTCTTTTCCCAGCATGGAATCTTTAAGGAAATTCCAATTTCTTGGGGATCATTCTTCCAATAGTCTGATAGCTAAAAGGAGGATCACAAAGGTCTCTACAACATCTCCATTCCTGCCGAGAGGATCTGCATCTGGCTATGTGACCTCTCTCTCCCACCACTGAGATACCAGTAGGGCATCCACAGAACCAAACTGGAGCATGAGCCACATCTTTGAACCACCATAACTGTGGCTACTTTTTGCATAAAACAGGTAATCGCAGGGATCTTTGTAAGAACAATATGGATCATTGAACCTTTCCATTTGCAAACTTTTCACCTTAAAATTTTCTATGCAGCTCTGGGTACCCAAGTATATAAAATAGGTATGTCTCACTTAGGGACACCATGACCACAGCAACTCTTATGAAGGGAAGCATTTAATTGGAGTGGCTGGCTTATAATTCAGAGGTTCAGTCTGTTGTCATCATGGTGGGACATGGTGGCATCCAGGCAGCTGTGGTAGTGGAGGAGAAGCTGGAGTCCTACATCTTGCAGACAATGGGAAGTAGTTTATCTTTCTTGGTGTGGCTTGAGAATATATAAGACCTCAAAGCCCACCTCCACAGTGACACACTTCCTCCAACAAGACCACATACACTTCCTCCAACAAGACCACATACACTCCAAGAAGGCCACACCTCCTTTGGGTAACATTTTGTTTCGAATCACCACATTCCACTCACTGGCCCACAAGGCTTGTTGCCATTTCATAATGCAAAGAAAAAAAGAAAATGCATTCAATGCATTCAGCCCGATTTCAAAAGTCCTCATAGTCTATCACAGTCTCAAACTTATTTACAAGTCTAAACTTCAAAGTCTCTTCTGAGCTTCGAGCAGTCTCTTATACTGTAATTCCCTGTAAAATCAAAATCAAAAAGCAGATCACACACTTTCAACATAAAATGGCACTAGATACACATTACCATCCCAAAACAGAGGGAAGGGAACAAAGTAAGGGAATACCGGACCAAAGCAAGACTGAAAACCAGATGGACAAACTCCAAAGTCTATTATCTCTGTGTCTGATGTCAAAATGCTCTTCAGATCTCTAACTCCTTTCATCTTTGTTGACTGCAACACACTTTTTTCTCGTGCAGTGCGCTGTTTCCAATCCCTGTCAGCAGCTCTCCTCAGCAGGTGGTCCCGCCACTCTGGCATCTCCAGTATCTTGAGGTCTCCAAGGCAAGCCAGGCTTCAACGTAACATCTTCACGAAATGTCCCCTCTAGGCCTCCATTCAGGAACACCCCTGACACATGCCTGGCCTCGACAGCTTTCTTTACTTGCAGAAGAATATTCCATAACTCCTCCCTTCTATCTTTAAAGCCAGAATCACATGGTCAAAACTGCCAAGTTCTGGGCTTACTGGGGCTGGACTGTGGCCCCCTTGTTCAATTACATCTCCACCAGCTTTTTATTTTTTGATGGTTACCTTGGCTGCCTAAGCTTGGCTGTCCTAGAACTTTCTCTGTAGACCAGGCTGGCCTCAATCTCAGGGATTTGCCAGCCACTGCCTTCCAAGTGCTGGGATTAGAGGTGTGCGCCACTATGCCCAGCTCTAAGCTTTTCCGTTGGAAACTTAGTTGGGTGAGCTCTTGCCCTGAGTTCCCACTTGTTTTACTGCTTGTCTTAATCTCCTTCAGTATAGGATTGAGCTTCATTCCACTTTCTTGTGCTCCTTTTCTCCTCAAACCTTTTTTTCTTTGCTCAGCTTACCCCTTTCAGTGTATACCTTCATTAGAGTTAACACTAATAGCCATGTGACAGAGTCTATAGTAGGCTGTTTTAAGATTTCTTCCGTCAGTGGAATTAATACAAAACTCTCCACTTCAGCCTCAGGCAGACTCTTTGGACAAGAGCAAGAAGTAGCCACATTCTTTGCCAAAATATCACAAGAGCAATTTCTAGGCAACATACGGAAATTCTCCTTTGAAGCCTCTTGTACCAGCCCCCCAGAGTTCAAATGACTCTTAGCACCATTGTCTTCTATGATCCGCCTGGTATAACCCATTAAAGCATTCCAGTGCTTTCCTAACCCAAACTCCCAGAGCCCAAATTCTCTCAAACAAAATCACATTCAGGCTTTTCACAGCAATACCCAAGTCCCTCGTACCAACATCCGTCTTAGGTTTCTATTACTATGAAGAGATACCATAACCATAGCAACTCTTCTAAAGGAAAATGTTTAGCTGGGGCGGTTCAGAGGTTTAGTCATTTATTTTCATGGCTGGAAGCAAGGCTGCATGCAGGCAGACATGGTGCTGGAACTGAGAGGCCTTAAATCTTGATTCAAAGGCAATAGGAAGTGAATTGTCTCACTGGGTGTGGCTTGAAAGTATATGAGACATCAAAGCCTGCCTCCACACACTTTCTCCAATAAGACCATACCTAATCCAACAAGGCCTTACCCCCTAATAATGCCACTCCCTTTGGGGGCCATTTTCTTTCAAACCAGCACCAGGCATTAAATCAAATATTTACTGCTAATAATTTATAAAATTACTTTAAAATAATTCTTTAGTATACATATAAGTATGTCATTTGCTAAACATGATAGTAGATTTATATTCTAATGAGATTAATTTATTCATCCACACATAAAGAATTAAATCTTAGCTGGTTATGTGGTATTTCAAATAGCATTTTCAACATTTTTTATAGTTAATCCACATTTTGATTTCATAATCAATATTCAGAATGTCATTTGCTGTTAATATGTAGTGTGAAATAACAGAAATATGTTTAAGGCCATTTCAAAAATTCTGTCATAATCTTAAGCCAAAATACATTGAATGATTTTTTTTAAAATAAAAATCAAGTCAGTGATTCAAGCAAAAGTTTTTATGATCAAATATTTTAACACAAAGTAACCCAAAAATATAAACTGGAATTTATACGCTGGGAAATTATAGAGAGTATCGCAAGTTTTGGTCTCCCATAACTAAGTAATCATGTTTCTATCAGAGCAGAAACTGTGTATAGTAATATCTCTATGACTCACAGCACACAATAACCTCGACTCTGAACTAATGGGCAGGGGGTATGCGCTGACACTGTACGGAATGCTTGTTATGGTTCTCAGAGCTGAGCCTGCAGTAGACTCACAAGGAATCTTGTCAGAACGCCTCAGATTCACTTCAAGTTTGACTTTGAATTTATTTTTGTTTTATCATGTTTGGAAACCTTTTACTGGTGTCAACCCCCAACTTCCAGGGTTCTTCGTGCTATAGTCTACCAATCTCATTATTTCCAAGAAAATCTACGTAATTCTCGTTTCCTTCGCTAATTGGAAGAGCCTACGCTGACCTGATTCTTTATTTTTTTCCCCTACCCAAACCCTCTCTGTTTCCAGTCAGTTCCTTAACCCATTTCATGATCTGTGCCGCTTGCTCAGTAGCTACCATACCTGTCAACAATGAAATATATGTTGAAATTAGTTCAGTGTGTATTTATTGGGCATTTACTGTATGCCAAGGCTTTTATTAACCACTGTGGGGAACAAAAAGGCAACAAATTAGGGTTCAGACAAGAGCTTTTGGTGCAGTGTAAACCAACATAAAAGCAGATCTTTCAGTGTGAATTAGAAAGACGGAGATTGATGTGTCATAGCTCAGGCAGGAACACAAGCTGTACTTAAAAATATCTGGAACTTTGTGAAAGGGAAATCAAAAAATAAGGCCTGAAATGAATCTTTAAAAATAGCATGCAGGATATAAAGGTACTACAAGCACCCCAGCAAAGCAACATCATGGAAAGAGGTGCATGCCACAAGACATAAAAACACAAAGAGTTTTGTGCAACAGAGTGACACATGTTACTAAGAAATGAAAAGCAGAGATGGTGGGTGGAGATGTGACCAACAAAAGAAACTGGGAAACAAGGAAGAATCGTTAAGATGGTCATGGTCCAATGTGACCTCTGCTCACATTTGCCTTCTCGTGGGCCTGCTTTGCAGTCCTAGGTCTAAACACAGTTATCGGTGTGTGTGCTATGTTAGGGTTATTTCTTCAATATGTGATTGAAAACAATGTGTGTGTGTGTGTGTGTGTGTGTTCTCAGCTCCCCTCTCCCGATGTCTGTTACCCCATTGATTGCCAGGGTTAATTCAGCTGATTTGGCTGACTAGGCGGGTGTCCACTTCCTCCTTTCTCATCCATCACACCCCCCCCCCAACCCACCCAAACTGCTTCGCTAGATAGAAGAGGACAACCTTCCCGGAAGACAGAAGAACCGGTCTTCAGTCAAGGGTGAACAAGTAGCTGTGTTCCCCTGATAGAACCTCCAAACAAAATTCATTTTAAACTTCTTCTACACACACTACAATTCAGAGTAGTACGCTATGTTAAAAAAAAATAAGAAAGATACTCTCTCACAACCCTCACCCAACCCACCCCCATCTACTTCCCCGCTGTGCAGCTGGGGCTGATGGAACTCAACATGGCAGCCTCGGTTGGAGAGTTCTAGCCCAGGCATCTGAGCGGTCCCCAGCAACACCAGGAGCCTGCTCATTGCTAGGTTCGGAGACTGGACACTATTGTGATCTCACTGGGCCTAGGTAGAATGGTCCTGCCCAGGGCCATGACACTCTAAGAGGAAAGAGGAGACAGTCCTGGCTCCAGGAAGAAAACACTGGCCCACCTGGCACCTTGCAGCTCCAAGCAGATGGACACTACTATGGCGAGCAAATGCATATTGTGGTACGGGATGGAGAGAGACAAAATGGTCCATGCCCTGTGGACAGAGGCAAATCTGAAGAGGGGAGAGTGGAGGTGAGTGGTTTCGGTGCCATCCAGGGCCATGGTGATGTCTGGGCCTGGGCTTCTGCTGGGGCCATTGTCTGTGTTCATGGCTGTGATACAGCTGTGTTCTCCGTTGATGTGCATGGCTCCAGAGGAAAGAGCTGCACAGAGTTGGTCCCTCCCCTCACTGGTAGCTCTAGGGAGAACTGATCTTGCCCCTCACTGTCTGAAGTACTCAGAAGCAAGCATCCTACACCTGTCCTGGGCTGTACACAGAGCTGACCCTCTTTGCAGGGGCATGGGTGAACTGGACCCGAGGGCGTGAGACTGGGAGCACAGGTCACTCCCCTCTCATGTGCCATGTGGTGGCATGGGTGAAGGAAAGATCCCCTCCTCCCTCACCCCTCACTACTTGCAACGGGTGGAAAACTTGACCCAATCTCCCACTCTGGGAGAGCAGGCCATGAACCTCACCTGGGCAGCACAACAGAGTCAACCCTGTTGGTGGAGGTGTGGGTGAGCCAGCCATAATGTTGTGAGCATGGGAGAGCTGTCCCCATTCCTTATCTGTCATATGGTAGCAAGGGAGAGGAGCAGATGTTCCCATCCTCACCCCCATCCCCCAACCACCACCACCACTCCCCCATCCCCATCAACACCAGACGCAGGTGGGAGGGCTGGCCCTGGTATCCTAAGAGCAGGAGAGCTGGCCCTGCCTTGGAGAGCAGGTCATCTTTTATCTTGGAGGTCTAGAATCACAGAAATAAATTAAAAAAATAAATTGAAATTCTAATACGTATAGAGCAAGAATAGATATAGAATCAGTAAGAAAAGCCGCCCGACCAAGAAAATTCCAGGATCATATGACTTTATTGCTTAACACTACTCTTCCAAAAAATAAAAAGAGGGAATATTTCTTCATTTGTTTAATGATGACGGCTTCAGTTCTGCCACCAAAAGTAGGAAAAAAAAAGTCACAACAAACACAGAGGCAAACCTCAACAAAATACTAGCAAGTGATTTCAACCACTGATTATAAACAATGATCTGTTCATCCCGGGAATACAAGGATGGTTCAATATACAGAAAGCAATGTAAAGTAAAAGTTAATAAACAAAAACAGCCATATGATTATGTCAACAGACAAAAAGCCTTTCACAGAAGCCAACCACTGCTTATGATTAAAAAAACCACATAAAAATTTAGGTGAAGGAGAAATTCCTTGCCTTGGTAAAGGACATTTTAAAGAATACATAATTAACCCACTCTGGGAAAAGAAAAAGTCTGAAAATCTGAAAAATTCGCACTAAGACCTTAAACAGAATGCCCACCTAGAAAGGCCACCACCCACTTATATTATTGCTTTGAAATTTGTAATGGGAGATCCAACCAGAGCATCTAGGTAAGAACAGATATCCACACTGAAAAGGAAAGAAAATTGTACTGTTTGTGAGCTCTGCAATTGCATATATTTATAACCCCAAGAAATGCACAAGAAGCTATCAGTACTAATGGACAAACACAGCTACATAGAACACAATATCTGAACCCTGAGATTAAACAATCATTCCAAACACACAATTAAGGAAATAATCACATCCACATTAGCATCCAAAGAATGAAATAGTTGTCAAAAGGTTTAACAAGTAACAGTATTTACACAGAAGATTATATAACATTACTGAAAGTAAGGAACCTGCCTGACTCCTTTTTAAAGGCAGGCACCATTACACTGTATTGCTAAAAAATGAGTTTCTACTTACTCTAAGAGCTGAGTTGCTCTCTGTTTCCTGGAACCTGACCTCACTCAACCCATGACCTTGAGAATACCAAAACCCTCCCTGACCCTCCCTGGGACCTTCCCTAATCACATGGTGACCACATGATTTTGGTTTTTGAGATTTTTTTTCCCTCTATTTCCTTATTGTCCCATTGTCTCTCTTCTGTAAATCTGCTTTGTGACCAGCTCTCTTTAATTCAACTTAGGAGGCAGCCACTGACCAGCTCTTGTGTGCATCCTAATAAAAAGTCAAGCTTGCTTCAAATTTGGCTCAAATTGTGGTAGTGGGATTAACAAAAGACGAACGAAAAGCGAATGATGATATTGATTGTGCTTGGAAGATGATGGAGAACGCAGATACACACTATCCAAGGCAATCTGGAAGTGTGTGATCCCAGGCACATACTTCATTTATATGACAAAATCAGAGTGTGTGAGTGCAGGCAAGCAGAACACAGTGCTTTGGGTGTGGGCACGTGGGACACAGAGATGACTGCAGTGGGTATGGAGCTATCTTTTTGGATATGGACATGCATTTTGTACTTGAAAGAGAAAGTGACATGTGCAACATTGCTTACTCACGCAGTTAATGCCACTGAATAACGCACTTTGAAGAAGTTCATATTTCATGTTTGGAATTTCATTTCAATGAAAAAAGAAATGTACAAATAAATGTTCAATATATTTTTAAGGGTTTTTTCCCCCATTATTGAAAATAGAGTCTTTCCTCATACAACATATAACTCCTATGAGTTTTGTTTTGGTGTTTGTTTGTTTTGTTTTTATGGGAGTTGCTTTTACAGAAACTTCATTTTTCAACCTATATATTTGTATGCAGATGAGAACTCCAAGATCATATATTATTTGACTATAAAAACCAGGTAGGCAATAGACATCTTTGAGCATTTTCATAGAGAAAAGTGTAGACATGGAGAGCAACACCAAGACATGATTGTGTTGATGCTATTACATTTGCATGGCAGTCAGGAAATGAATTGTGCTTAAAAATAAAATCACCATGTCTTGCCCCCAAATTCAGAGTTCCAATGATCTACAAAGGAGACAGAAGATGACTGAAGACATTTTATGGGAAAGCCTTAGGAAATGTTACATTTTAAGGAAACTTAGAATAATTTCATCATTACAAAGAGCAATATAAAGTAATGTTTAGGTAATAAATTTGGGGCTGCTTATCCAAACCATTAATTATATTGCCTGTTTTATACATAAATATCTATTTAAGTCTTTATCTAACATTGGTGAAATTATACATACACGTGTCTGTACATATTCTTTTCATCTTCCACATTTGTTAGCAAATGTTAACTATATAAAACCAAAAAGTTAGAAATTTCACCCAAAAAAACTTGGCATTTCATTTTGTCTTGTAACTTTAAAAGAACGCAAGGTACCTCCTGCAATAGATGGGAACAAACAGAGACCCACAGCCACACATTATGCAGAAAGTGAGGGACTTTGGAACACTCAGCCCTAAACAGGATGTCTCCATCAAGTCCCTCCTCTCAGGGCTCAGGGAGTCCCTGTTAAAGAGGAAGGAGAGAGTGTGTAAGAGCCAGAGGGGTTGGAGGACAAAAAAACAAAGCCCTCTGAGCAACTGAGCAAAGTTCATGTGAACTCACAGAGACTGAGGGGATAAGAACAGGGCAGGTGCAAGCCTGCACCATACATTATGGCTTACAGTTTAGTGCTTTTATGGAATTCCTGAGTGTGTGTGGATGAGTGGGTCTTTGAGTCTTGTGTCTTTTCCTTTGTTTTTGTTTTCTGTCTGTTTGTTTTTGTTTTCTGAGACAGGGCTTTGTCACTGTGTAGCTTTGTAGACCAGTGCCAGGATTAAAGGTATGCACCACCACTGCCCGGCTATACTTGTGTATTCTGTTAGGCTCTTTTCCCTGTGTTTGTTTTGTCCAATTGCTATGTGCTAGTTTTTTTTTATCTATTTTACTTTTTAATTTTATTTGTATCCCTTAGATACCAGTTTGTTTTTGTTTTGGGTGGTGGGTTTTGAGACACTGTTTGTTTGTATAGCCTTGGCTACTCCGGAGCTGACTCTGTAGATCAGGCTGGCCTCAAACTCACAGAGATCAACCTGCCTCTGACCCCCAGCTGTTGGGATTAAAGGCATGTGCCACCCCCACTTGGCCATCATGTTTGGTTTTTGATGAGAGACAAAAAGAGTAGGGAGGAGAGGTGGGGAGAAACTGGTAGGAGAGGAAACCATAATAAGGATATATTATGTGAGGGGGGAAAAATCAATTTTCAATAAAAAATAAATATAAGGGGGAAAATATCTCTGAAAAGTCTTACATATTTACGCAAGCAGGGGAAGATCCTAGTGAATCTGGTCAGCTTCAGAAACGGAGTAGAATTGTCTGCTTCCTGAGCTTGTGAGTGAGCTTCCCTGTAGGATGCAATGCTTCCCCTCGTCTTAGAACAGAGGTTCTCAACCTGTGGGTCTCCACCCATTCACAGGGGTCACCTCAGACCATCAGAAAACATAGATATTTGCATAGCAAAATTGCAGTTATGCAGTAGCAACGAAAATAATGATAGGGTTGGGGGCCACCGCAGCATGAAGAATGTACTATAAAGGGTGCTAGCATTAGAAAGGTCTAGAAACAGTGATTTAGAGCATCCTGTTGTTTCACCTTGCTGTTAACATCTTGTAAGGTGGGAGTCGGGGGAGGCTGTGTCTACAAACGCCACCAAGGTCTGCAGAATGTAAATCCTCCAGAGGTAAGAAGGCAATTTAGACTCACCAAGACTCAGTTGGTGTTGGTTCAGACTTTGAGTGTCTGACCTGGTATAGTTTATTTCAAGCACAGGTAAGCACAACACAATTTGGAAATAATTTCCGGGTGATAATTAAAATCAGTCTCTCGTGTACAGCAAAGCTTAAGACAAGAATATGGAAGCTCTTTGCAAAGTACAAGTAACATCTTCCATAGAGATAGAGTCTGCAGGTTAATTGAGAAAACAAGTGCAAAGATAGCCAATCTATTAACCTCTCCTAGCCTTCTGTGAAGAAAACAGGTAATGCATCTTTCTCTTTGCAGAAACAACCCCTGGTATTTAGCATTCCTGATTCCCCAGTGCTTATCTTTGAGCACAAGGACCTTCAAGTCTCCCACAATCGTGTATCTTAAGGAGATTTCCTCTTATGACATCTATTGTTTTATCTCCCCTTTGACATCTTATACCTTAACTGTCTTCCCCCCCAGGGCAGAAGATATTAAACTCAAAGAAAAGTACTTCACAACAGACAGCTGCAAATATTCCATCTAAGACTACAGAGTAGCCCACAGAGCAGTCTCTAAAATACACACTCTAATAAGACACAAAGAGATTCTTAGGAAACACAGGGAAATTGAATAACTTTTGGTATTTATCTGACCACAGTGCAAAAAAAAAAAAACAAAACAAAATCTGAAAACAACAGAAGAAAACACTCACTCATATACGTATGTTAGACATAAAGGTTTACCAGACTACAATCCACACCTCCAGAGAAGCTGGGGAACAAGGTAGACTATAAGAGAGACATACATGGTCCCCTGGTGAAGGGGAACGGGCCAAGAGCCCATGAACAAATTGGGAGCATGGCGGGGAGGGGGAGGGAGGGGAAAGAGGAGAGAAGAACAGGAGGGGGAGAAGAACAGGAGGAATCAGGAAGATTGAGTCAGGGGATGAATGCAGGAGAGCGAGAAAAGAGGCACATAATAGAGGGAGCCATTATAGGTTTAAATAGCAATCTTGCACTAGGGGAATGTCCAGAGATCCACAAGGATGACCCCAACTAGGAATCTAAGCAATAGTAGAGAGGCTACCTGAAATGCTCTTCCCCTATAATGAGATTGATGACTACCTTATATGCCATCTTAGAGCCTTCATCTAGCAGCTGATGGAAACAGAAGCAGACACCCACATCTAAACACTGAGCTGAACTCCTGGAATTCAGTTGTAGAGAGGGAGGAGTAATGAGCAAATCAGCCAAGACCAGGCTGGGAAAACGCACAGAAACAGCTGACCTGAGCATGTGGGAACTCATGGACCCCAGTCTGACAGCTGGGGAACCAACATAGGCCCAAACCAGGCCCCTTGAACATGGGGGTCAGCCAGGAGGACTGGGCAGTGTATGGGGCCTCAGACAGTGGAACCAGGATGTATCCCTTGTTCACAAATGGATTTCAGGAGACCATTCCCCATGGAAAGGTATTCTTTTAGCCAAATTACAAAGGGGAGGGCCTAGGCCCTGCCCCTCATGACTTGACAGATTTTGATGATCCCTCATGGAAGGCCTCACCCACCCTGGGGAATGGATGGGGGATGGGATGGGGGGTTGGTGGGGGGTATGGGAATATAGGAGGGAGAGGGAACTGAGATTGATATGTAAAATAAGATTGTTTCTAGTTTAAATAAAATTTATAAAAAGAAAAAAGAAACAAAATTAAATTAGTAATAAAATACTCTCCTATTAAAACTGTCTAGGACCAGATGGATTCACTGCTAAATTCTACCAGACTTTCGAATACTAATCCTTCCCATACTATTACGTAAAATAGAGAAGGAAGGTATGCAACTAAATCATTTTACAAAGTCAACATTGCCCTGATACCCAAACCAGAAAGAGATATAACTCACACAGAACTACCAACCAATCTCTCTGAGGGGAAAACAGCATTTAGCTTGTGGGAAAGAATGGAGCACCCAGATACAAACCAACTCCAAGAGGAAGAAAATCAGGCTCCTGTGGGGGAAAGGATTGAATTGCAGGCAATCCTATTAAGAAAATAAAGCCATTCTTTCAGTGTTTTTGTGGATTTCCTGAGTGTATGAACAAATGGGTGTCGATTCTTGTGCCTTCTCTTGGGTTCCTGCTGAGTTTGTTTTGCCCAATTCTGGCGTGTTAGTTTTTGTTTTAACTTGTGTTTTTTTGTTATCCCTAAAAGTCTGTTTGTCTTCTAATAAGAGACAGAAAGGGAGTGGATCCTGATGGGAGGGAAAGTTTGGAGAGGGGAGAATGGGAGGAGTAGAGGATAGGGAAAACATAATCAGGATATATTACATGAGGAAAAAAAATAGTTTGTTTTCTGTTGCTGCTGCTGTTCTTTTTCAGGACAAGGTTTCTCTGTGTAGTCCTGGCTGTCCTGGAAATCACTCTGTAGATGCTGCCAGCATCAGACTCAGAGATCCACATGCCTCTGCCTCCTGAGTACAGGGGTTTAAAGTGGTGTGCCACTGCCCAGCTAAATACATTCTTTTTGGGTAGGGAAATGTGGTGGCCCACATCTTAATTGTTAGCTCTCAGAAGGCAGAGACAAGTAGATCTCTGAGTTCAAGGAAAGCCTGGTCTACAAAACAAAACAAAATCTATTTTCAATAAAAGAAAATGAAAATCAAGCCAGTCTCAGAAAAACAGGTATTGTATACATGTATGATTTTCCTCATTGTCAAAGCTGCACATAGAGTCTGATGAGACCTAACTCACTCCCTTGGGCTCTAGTCCAGTCTCCAGAAAGCACTCCACTTGCAAAGGCAAAACACATTCAACAAGCTGATAACAGTTGTGGGCAGGACTCAATGTTTAAGTTTCGGAAATTTGAAACAATGGAAACTATGGGTTTTTTTGTTTGTTTTTGTTTTTTTCTCTATCATAAACATTAAATGGACTAAAAGCACAGATGCTTCTGAACTGACTTTCTTGCTTGTCACAGAAAGATATCGCTGTTGAGTGAATTCATGTCATTTCCCACATACTCAAGAAGGAACACAAAAAGCCAAAGGATGCAGGGAACTACCCCCATCAACCATCAGCTCTGGGATGCTAACTCAGTCTTCTTAAGGGATGTAAGATCCTGTTCTCCCTATTTGTCAGTGTCAACTTGTAGTGGATCTGTGGTCCTTTGAAATGTGTTGGGCCACATGCCTTAGATTTTAAGAATCTAAGTCTTGCTTAATCAGGTACAACCAAGCATGTCTAGCATATACTGAACAAGGGCTTACAAAACCGAGTTTACTAAAGATGATAAGACTATGCTACTTACACTCTAATGTCTACCCCACATTTTCATGTATCTATTGATTCTTAACTACATTAGGATTAATAGATGTGAAGTAGGATCCATTTGGCATTGGAGAATGCTTAGTAGCTCACATTTCTGTCCATTAAAGAGCCTGAAGCATGAGACTGGGGAATGAGAGTTGTTCTCCACAGAAATCTTTGTAGATAAATGAGCCTGCACAGTATTCCTAAAAGTTGCACTATAAAGTGCAATATACGAAGTCATAAAAGTTTATAAAAATTCACTGAAAGAAGAAATTGGGGCAAGGAGTGAGCAGGGAACCTGCAGGCCCCTCTGAAGCAGTCCCTTACCTGGCCGAAGCTGCTGCCCGTGTGCAGTACAGCTCCTGTAGAGTGATACCCCTTGGCTGCAGTATCGCAGGCAGGTCCTCTCTCCTGCAATACACAAGACAACAGTCAGGATTCTCTTCTTCGTTCTTCCTGAAGGGGCCTTGAAAGTCTTCACAATTTTTTCACTGTTTCTCTTTATATTAGCTCTGACTTTTAAATTATATATATATATATATATATACACACACACACATATACATACATATATGTATATACATATATATGAATGATACAGGTATCTACATGTATGTTCTTATATATGAGAACATTTCTTGGGCACTTGGAAAGATAAAGAAATTATGATTAAAGATAATGGAATGGAGCACTGTTACCCCTGTATAGTGTAAGCAACAGTCTTTCCCTTGCATATGGTGTCTTGGCATTTCTAATCACAACCTTTCCTTCATTCAGGGGTAATGGATGATGATTCTGACTCTAAGTTCTAGACTTCACAAAGCCTATTTATAGAGAGGCTGTAACATCTTCACCTTTCCCACCCTGTCGTCCACACCTCAGTTAATCCACCGTTGCTGGTTCGATGCTGACCTTTAGTTCACAAATCCCTAATAATCTTTACCTGCCCTCTCTCTGCCTGGGATTCATTTATTGACTAGTATGCCAAACTAAAGTAAAACTTAATCTCATTTGTTTCTTTTTTTCTTTCTCCATACACACAAATGTTTCTAAATCCAGTCCCCTACTCAGCTCAGTGTCATTTACAAATCTCATCTCTTCTTAGAGCTTCAGCTATATCCTCTGGTCAACAACTCCTGTCCACACATTGGTCCTATCTCCTTGCTGACTCTGAGTCCCAGATCCCAGTGTGTTGGGAAATTTAAGTACTTGTTCCTTACAGTTCCCTTTCTCCCCACCCAGCTGTAGGACTTCCTGCAAACAAGGTTGAGCAAACAAGATTGTTTTCAGAACTTTCAGGTGGGCAGTGCAGGTATGCCTTGACCCCAGGTGTGGGTGGTGCATGACTTCCTCCCATGCTTAGCCCATCCCCTGGCTTGGGTATATAAGCCCATTACTCTGTGTAATAAACAGTGGTGGCAGCAGCTTCTTCTTAACTTCTCGTGGTGGTCTGTTAAAGTGTTTCAATCCTGACACCCTCTGCCAAGCTCGGTACCCTGACTGTGCAGGTGTGGCACCAGTGGTTTTTAGGGGACTTGTGTTCAGCATGTCAAAAGGCATGCTGTCATTTTTTCTCCAGAAATCTGCATTTCTTTGGGACCCTTGTCACAGTTAATGATACCACTATGCCTGTTACTCAGTGTCTATGGAAACTAGCCCCAGGGCCCACATCTCCAAGGATACCCACATCCATAGATGCTCATGGCCTGGTGTGAAACAGCTTCGTGCCTGTAGCAAAGAGGTATCTATCACACTGGGTTGCTTGGGATCTAATGACAAGAAGAAGTCTAGGCATATTCACTACAACTCCAATTGTTAAAGAATGTCCTCTGTTTCCAGTGGATAAAATCCACTGATGTGGAACATGCATGTAAAGGCCCCGCAGTACCCACCAGTAGCCTGAGTCAAAAAACAATCAAGAGATGGCTTTGTGACTGGCTGGCAAGGCCATAGGTGGGCTGACTACTAAATGAGACCATTTAGTAACATGCATTTAATGGCCATTTCTGTCCTGGGTCTCTGATTCTACTTCAAATTACCAAGGCTTGCATGCTCTGGTTCCCCATGACAGTTCACGGTCATTTTTCCCAACCTCTGTGGTCTCTATAAGTCTACTATTTATATCATGATCAAGTTTACTATACTAAGCCACGTTTCTAATATATGACATCTTAGAGAGCTCTACATTCTGCTTGAAATAAAGGCCTGAGTGTCTTTTTGACACCAAAGAAAAGTTAATTCTCCTTTGGGCTCCCTTCTTGTTCCACACTGGACAAGAGAGCTTTTTCACATAAAACAAAATGTCTCTCCTCTTAGCTGGAATGATCTCACCTAGAGAAAGCTAAAAAGAAAATGAATGAATTGTTTTAATTGCTAACAGTAGTTGTTTTAGTAAAGCTGATTTAGGGGCTACCACAAAATTGAGTAATACTCTATTCTCTGCCATGTGCTTCTTATGTTTCCAAGGTGACATCATTGTGATGAACAAGCCATGGACCCCACTCCGAAACAACCTGCACAATGTAATGTATCAACTCCTGAATTGGCTATGGGGTCATAGGGACTCTTAGATAATAACCTATGGCTTCAATTGACTGTTAGAAGCTTAGTAAGACTTTCTTTTGTATTAATGAGCATCCTTCTATACAACATTTATCAAAGAAAAATTTTAGTGGAGTTAGGAATATATCCCACTGAATGTGGTGATACTGCTAAGGACAATGCCACATCCCAGACCAACACAATTTTTGGAATTATTCCAGGACTTCTGGTATCTTTTTGTCTTTAACAGCCATTGTTTATGTTTTGAGGGCAATGAGGGAAGCTCCCAGGGTGAGGTTGTGCTGGACGAATTATTTTGTTGTTGCTTGTTTTGAGACATTGTTTCTCAGTGCAGCTCTAGCTCTGTAGACCAGGTTGGCCTCCAACTCAAAGATCCTTGTGTGCCACCACTCTTGGCTTTTTGTGGGCCAGTTCTTAACATGTGGGAAAGAAAAGGCTTTACCTGTGTACTGCTAGAGCCATGCTTTTTCTGTGGGAATCGTACTTTTCTTTCTCTTAGAGTCAATTTGTTTGTGATATATGCCGCTGGTCACCTGCCTCTCATATTACCAGGCATCAGATTGCTGTACACAGGAAAATGTAGAGCCCTTCCCACTCATTGTGATGACCATTTAAATCTAGGTTGTTTTTCTTCTGTCTGTACCTGGCCTTGTTATAGACCTTTGTGGGGCTATTACAAAACTGTCCTGTGCATTAGTGGCCTGTGCTGTTGGTAAGGTCACTAATATTACAGCTCAGATATTAGGGGCATTAAATAAAGAGCTAGAAGTAAAAAACAGCTCTGTTACAAAATTGGGCAGCCCTGGGTTGTCACTTATTGAAAGAGTGTTTGGGACGGCAGCAACTCTCTGGTCTATACTGGTTTAATTTATCTGACTACTCTCGATAAATAAACATGTAAATAGAACAGTGACGAGACACTGTTTGACATTCCTTACAATCATAACTGTGGTCACCCTGATTTGGGTGCACCTCCCCATTTCTTGGACCTTGTTCTCTGCCACTTCCCTGTTCTTACCTGTGTCCAGCATCCTGCTGGCAGACTTCTTACCCCTATACATAATGACATAATGGCATGCTCTTTGAAGATATTAAAAAATAAGGGGGGGCATCATATTGGGACTTGAATCAAGGTTATGTGGAGTCATAATGAACATCGGATGTTGATATTTCTCAAGACGGGAATTTGGAATAGAAACAAATGTGGGAAGGAACCTAGCAATGTCTGTGGCCTTCCTCAATCACTAGAGAATAATTGGGTTAAACAATGTTCCTATACTTCAGAACTTTCTCTGAAAAAAAATAGCATTGTTGTGCTTTACATAACCTTCACCATGCTGGCTGTGAATCAGACTTCCTTGCCGAGCTGGAAAGGTGTAACTCTGTTATCAAAGGACCTGGAACAATACAAATGAGCCTTGGAATACCATTTGCACTCATGTGCTGGGTTACCCTGACCCCCTGGCTTCCTGGTTCAGTTCTTCAGCATCAATCAAGAGAGGTGATTTAGCTGACATCTCACACTGGACATTGAACCCAGATCTATCAGGACAGGAAAGAGACAACCCAGGGCCAAGAATCATGATGGTGGATGTGGTAGATGAGGGCTCTTTGGAAGAGGCGCCACGGGGAAGTAGATGAAAGACATGGGAAGATACAAGCGCCAGTGAACTGCCCTGAGCAGATGGCAAGGAACGTTGACTGGAGACCCCTCTAGAAGTACGGGGCCTCTAACCCTTTTCTTGCTTGGTGATTTACAGCTGAGGCATATATGTTTCTTGCAGCCGTAGGCACCAAAGTATGGTATGACGACTCCACTAAGATCTCAGAAACTTATTCAGAGTTTAGTTCAGAATCTGTGTTCGCATGACTGCCATCCTTCCCGCCTATGCCCTCTTGGGTGCAGCACCTGCTCTCTCCTCTCGCCTCTTCCTTCCCCTCCCCCTCTGCCCACGTGGTCCAGCTCAGTCTGCTTGTGGCCACTTTGCACTCTCCCAGATATCTCCGCCTCTTGTTCTGCTCTCCTTTTAACGTACAATGCACTTTGTCCTCCGCCATACCTGGGAGCAGTCCTATTTGTAGCACAAAAATAAACGATGCAAACTTCAGGCTAAAGATCAGGAAAGTAGGCAGGCACTAGCTCTTACCACTACTCAGGCTGAAGTCTCTCCTTAGCGTGGCTGTAGAACCCTGAGACTGAATGTCTTCCTATCCTCGATGTGGCTGGAGAATAAGAGCCTGATACTGAGACCTTGCTCCTGTCTTATGTGCCTCCCTAATGCTGGGATTAAAGGCGTGTGATCCCAGATGCTGAGATCATCTTTGTGTGAGCTGTTTCTTTTTAGGACTGGATCAATCTTGTGTAGATCTGGGTGGCCTTGGACTCACAGAGATCCCTCTACCTCTTAATCCTGAGCCCTGGGATTAAAAGTGTATACCACCATCTCCTGGTTTCTGACTACTAGGATTAAAGGTGGCATCTATTACCTGTGACTGATTTTGCTTTCTGAATCCTCGGGCTAGCTTCAATAAATCATAAATAATATATCACTACACATTTCCTTTCCTTCTCATTTCATTTTCTCGGTATTTATACTGATATGAGACTACAATGTAAACTCCATGAGCTTCAAGCACCACCATTAACTGTAACCCTTCTACTTTGCTAGGCTCTTCATGAGAAATAAAAGCCACCAGAGGAATGGCATTGAGTGAATCTTTCAAAGGTCTTAAATGTTTATGAAGTAATGGGTAATAGCAGCATTTTCCTGCTATGATTTATTTTTTAACTTTAGAAAGTAAATGGTTTAGGTTCAATGGTAGAAAACCATATTTAGAGAAGAGTAACAATAATCATTGAAGCAACATGTTACTAAAAACCATTATATATTATTATTTCTCAGACTGACTTATTTCACCACTGATGGAAGATGTTATTCTGTAAATATGTTTCTCTTATTGCTTAATGAATAAAGCACTGTTGGCCAATAGAAAAGCAACATAGGTGGGACTAGGAGACAAGGGAGATTCAAGGAAGTAGTAGGGAGGAGTCAGCATGTAGAGACTGGAAAGACCAGAAGTCCAAGCCCTCTCTCTGGTAAGATGAGACCATGTGAAAACACTTAGATTAATAGAAATGGGTTAATATTTAAGACAGAGCCAGCCAATAATAAACTGTAGTATCTGGCCTACAGAATTATATCAAATACAACGTCTCTGTGTGTTATTTGGGGCTAGTGTGGCGGTGGGACGAGACCGGCAGGGAAAAAAACAACTCATAACACACTTCATATTGCTATGGGGAGCTCACTAAGGACGACCACTTAGACACAGTCTATAGCCAATTGAAAGCCTTTATTCCAGCTGGCTGGGACCACACTCAAGTGTTCAAGGTTTGAGCCTAGCCTCCACCATGGGTTTGTTAAAGGCAGAAACATCGTATGTCATCCTGGCATCTCTCTCAGGGGCTGCATAGAAGTAAGCATTTTGAAGCAGGCAATTTTATCAGAAGCTGAGATAAACAGTTAGCTGGAAGGGGTCCCACACAAGCGGGCAGTTTAACAGATGCTAAGAGAAGTTAGCTAGGACACTCTGATCTTTGGCTCCCAGAAGCGATCTGGATAATTTCCCATCGGCTTCTCCAACAATGAGATCAGATTCTAGGGAAAGCTGAAATGGCCCCAGGGACCATACAAGATGACAGGACCTCTGGATTGTCTTGTCCCCATCACAGTATGAGTATTTCCCGTTGTATCCCCTTTCCTGAAAATGAGAAGACTTCATTCTTCTTTGTGGTTGGAAAACGTCTGGCTTCCCCATTTTTAACTATGGCTTCTATTGGTGGACACCTAGGTTGGCTCCATAACGCCTGTGGACAAGGCTGTACCCACGAGGGGTACAGCTGAGTCATCTGATAGTTCTACCCTTAGTTTTTTGAGGATCCTATGCTGACTCCCATAGTGATCGGGAATGTACTGGGACTCCATTTTCTCCACATCTTCATGTGTTTTCTTAACTGGGGTGGTATGGAATCCCCACACAGTTTCAAATGGAATTTCCATGATGGCTCTTGACGTTGAAATGTTTTTCCCATATGTTTATTGGTCCGTTGTACATCATGTTTTGAGAACTGAATATACATTTCACTACCCTGTACATTACTACATTACTGAGTTGTTTGATTTCTTGTTACTAATTAGATCTTGATATATTCTAGACATCAATGTGAAAGTGAAAGAAACTCATGGCCAAAAAGAAAAAAAGGTGGAGGTGGGGGGGGGAATCTCTGGCCTGGTTGGAGACCAAACATTCCAGTTAGGCTGGTTCAATCTCTTTGGTTAAGGGAAAATGAGCTCACCTTAGGCCAGGTTAATAGACAGGAGGTAATAATTCGTTCTCTAATGAGAGACTGTACTTTCTTCCCAGAATTTTCCACCTGCACTAAAGAAGCTTAAGGGCTGCTCCATGCAGGGTCAGAGACTTCCTGCTTTTCAGAAGTACTCAGATAAGGGCAGCTTCTCCTTTTCTTCTCTCTTTTCTAATCACATTTTCTAAGCAAAGTCTTGGTCTCCCTCCCCTATATTTTGGGCTTCCTTACCTGTAGGAAATTAATGAGCAAAGTAAGAATGAAAAGTCAGACCCACCTCTACTGACAGCCCTCTCTTTGGACAGTCCCCAAGACCCTGCCACACAGCATCTGAGCAGGGCAGAGTATCCGGTACAGACTCTGTGCTCAGTTTTCTGGAGAATCTGGAGCCAGGAGGGCATGGCTTTCCCAGTCCCAGAAATCTGTTTTCTGGATAAACTGCTTTTCAAACCAGCAGGGTGGGAGAGGACAGTTGTGTGATTTTGCAGCCTTTGTGCTCAGTGGTATGTAGCCCAGATTAGCGGCTTTCCAGAATTCCACAGGTAGCATATTTCCTGGTTTGGGGGGAGTTTTCCTTTATTACCCTTTCTCTGAAGTCTCCCTTCCCACCCTATGGCTGATTGTTGGCCAAGGTGTCTGGTCCCCAGGACAGCATTAGAAGGTGTAGTTTTCCCCTTTCCTCCTGCATTCCCCTCCTCTGGGCAGCAGCTGAGGTCTTACACCATCATGCTTGTCCTGTGGGTTTTCTTTTAAAATTTCCCTGTGCTTCCTTTTGAGTCATCCTTACATTCTTTTATAAAGAGGCTAAGGATCCCAAAGGAAACTCCAACTTCATCAATACTCTTTGAGATGTATAGTTAGCAAAGCTTTCCCTCCCAGTCTGTAAGCTGTATATTCATTCATTCCGTTATTCTCCTTGGCTCTGTAGAGGCCTTTTAATTTCACAAAATGCCATTTGCGAATTGTGCCCTTTGTTTCCCAGGAGGCGACAGTCCAATTTGGAAGCCCTTGCTTACACTGCATCTTCTAATGTTTTCCATAGTTTTCCCCTTGCTCTTCCAGAGTCTCGGGTCTTTCTTTTGTTCAAGTCTGATACATTTGGAGTTGATTTTCATATAGGGGTTGAGGCTAAAATCTAGTTTCACTCTCCTATATGTAGACACCCAGCCTTTCAGCACTTCTTTAAAGAAGCTGTATCTTCTACATGTGTGTTCTTAACATCTTTGTCAAAAATCCGGTAGCTGTGGTTGTGTGGTCTTGTGCCTGGGTCCTCTTTTCTAATCTATTGATCTAAGTATTATCCTGTGTTAGTAACATGCTGTTTTGTTCTGTTTTTTAACTAGGACTCTGTAGTATGACTTGAAAACAGGCATGATGAAACCTCCTGGAGTGTCTTTTAAACGAGAGCATTTTGATGAGAGGAGACTTCGAAAGTCCTCAAAATATAACACCAAGTAGCATTCCATTGGTTGACAGCTAACAGTGAGCTATTCTGTGACACCTTTTGTGTTTTCTTACATGTATTCGCCACAAAATTATAATGGATTTCAACAAATTGCTTACGATTAACCAGCTTATACCTGATCACTTGACACTAGAATAGTGCATGGGAGGAGGGGTATGTTCTAACACAAACTGATACGACTTTCATTGTGCCGTCTAACACAGTGCTCATCCATTGTGGGCCATCAGAGCCGAGCAAAATCATTCATTTAACAGCAAATGCAATTATAGCCCTTGCTCTCATAGGCTAGTGGAGGAGCAGGAGCCTGTGACATTGTACAGTAGCTGAGTGCTTCAAACAGATGGCCTACAAGTAAGGCAGATGGTCCGGGTGGTCTTGGCTGAGTTAATGCACTTTACAGATCATTTAAGGGTGTCAGTATTTCGGAGAGCCACAGCATTGGCAATGTGACCACTAAATGAATATTATACTGTGTCCTTGCAAAAATTAAGATAGTTATTACATCAGTAGGTGATGATATCTAAGGCAATCATCACATCAGTGGTACAATGTTAACCGAAACGACATTCTGTGGAACAGGAGTGTGATAAGAGTTGAAGACCCACCCGGAAGGGCAGCATTGGTCCAGAGGGAAAGTAACATGATACCAGGAAGGGAGAACATGCATACCTGAAGGGAGATGGACAGCATGGCTGCAGCTCAAAGTAGCAGTCGGGCGGGGGGGGGGGGGGAGGGGGTCAGGCAGGAATGCCCAAGGTACAAGGAAGACGACAGGCCTCTGTGTGTGAGAACAGGGTAAAAGCTTGATCGTGTTCACATCTAAAGACCCTCTGAGAGTTTCTAGAGAGAACAGAATGGGGAGAAAATGAGAACACCTGGCCACCATGAAGCATCTGTCAGTGCCAAGACGGTATAGCCAGCTAACATACTAGAGCTTAGATCAAATGTCAGGAGACTTATGAATATGCAAGTTGTTACAAGCAACTGAACAAGGGTAAGATAAAATGCAGGAAAGAGAAAGAGCAGCAACATATCCCTCTGAAGGTGTGGGTTGTACATGTCAGCATCTGGATCACAAAGACCCTATTCTATTCCCAAGAAGTAGCAAAATCCATCCCAGCCCGATATAATTACATTTGTTAGGGTTACTATTGTATGATCAAACACCATGACCAAAAGCAACTTGAAGAAGAAAGTGTTTATTTCTCTTACATATTCATACCATAGTCATCCAACCAGGCAGAGTTCACCAGGCAACCAAGGGAGGCACTTAAACAGGACAGGAACCTCTCAGGCAGGAGCTGATGCCTAGACCATGGAGGAATGCTGCTTACTTGCTTGTTCCCCATGGCTTGCTCAGCCTGATTTCTTATAGAACTCAGGACCAGCTCAAGGGTAACCCACCCACAGCACACTGGGCCCTTCTTCATAAACCATTAGTGAAGAAAATACCCTACAGGCTCTCTTACAGCTAAAAGTTTTGGGGGCATTTTCTCAATTGGGGTTCCTACCCACCAGATAATTCTAGCCTGCATTACTGATTAAGAGCAGGGCAAGCCAATATTTATAAAAGGAAGCTGACCTTGGCTGTGCTCATCCCCATCGTGCAGGAATGAAAACCCATGCTGTCAGGTCAACAGTGATGCAGATATCCATAGGCACATTCTCAAGAAAAACAAGATGCTGACTGCTGGATTTATACAAAGAACCCATTGATACAGGACACTTTAAGAATCCTGAGGATAGTCAGTAACCTGTGGAACATCAGTACAACCAGCATGGGTAGAAAGCAAACCCTCAAGGATGAAGCCTGAATAACTCCCCACTGGCTTCTCATGGGTGCCTAGACTTTAACAAATACAGCCAAGGTGTTGTGGGTCTCCCTCCTGATTCCTTACCAGCTCCCTCCTCAAACACTGAAAAACCATCCATGCTTTCTGAGCCTGAAATGTTACACAGATCCATAGGCATCTTCATGCTTCCCACAGGAGTCTCTGGCTTCTAATTCTTCCTTCAAATTTCTCCCACATGTACACAGCTGGAAGTGCTAAACAGCTATTGCAGTTGTGGGAACAAATTTGTAATATCCATGTAAACATTTATTTTACTTAGCCTGGGACACTGGCTAACTTGTTAGACTTGACTCAGCCACCTAGGAAGATCTAGTGATTCTACAGCCTAGAACCATGAATTATCAAGAGGTAAAAGATACATGGCAGAGTCAGTATTCTGAAACATGCCCAACATGGTCCAGCTGCTGAGTTGGATGCTCCTGAAAGTCCAAAGCATCCTTCAGCATTTTATATCACAGGTACCACACTGTGGGCTCGTGGAGCTTCTCAGCTCTCTGTAAGGGTTTTGGAAGGCAGATCCATTGTTTTACTATAGCATCACCGAAGCTGAGTACTTTATGAAGCAAGGAGCTTTACATGGATCGTGGTGTTGGAGGCTGCTGGACCCTCATGAGGACTCATGGGGATGATATCACAGTGGGGGGTACAAGAGACTATCTGGTAAGATTGGAGGGCAGAAGGGAATTCAAGATTCAGGGGCTGCTCTTTTTCCTTGGTAACATCTTCTTTTCACAATTAACTCCTTAAAACCGAAACCAATCTCTTCTGTGAGCAGCACCCTCAGCATCATGATCACACTGCACTACACACTGTTGCTTAAAGATCCCAGCATGGCTGGGCTGGTGTCATCCGGCCACAGCCAAATCCCCAACTCGTTGATCTGTACATTCAAACTCAGGTTTGAGAAACAACAAACCATAAGAACAGTGAATATTTTCCTACATTACCCTAGGCAGAGGACAGGATCTTCTGTGTGTATGGGGGAGTTAATTTTGTTTTCCACAGGCATGTTACTGCATAGCTTACACTGACCTCAATCTCATCATCTTCTTGCTTCTGTCTCTCAAGTGCTGTTTTTTAGCAGTGCCTGAAACCATGCCCAGCAAGACTCAGATTCTGCAAAACATGCCAGTTGGAACCAGTGGGTGTCAACAGAGAATAGCTTTGATGCTGCCCTGCAAAAGAAGTGTTTGATGAGTGTCCAGGTAGAAGGAGAGGAGCTTATTGTCTGAGGCTCACAGAGGGAAAGGCCTACTCCCACCCTTTGAGCCACAGGAAGAAGGTCTTGTTGCAATGGAAGGCAGCCTCCAAGAAAGAAGAGGAAGAGTTTCATGTACCAGAAAACTTAGAAGGACAGTACTATGTGAATAAATAATTTTATTTATATATTCATTTGTTTAGTTACTTTCCCTATCTGTAACAAACAACAACAACAAACAAACAAAAAACTAATTTGTGTTCACTGCCACAGGGGGAACCGTTAATTAAGCCAGATAATCAGCTAGCCTAGATGGTTTCCTGTTGCTATAGCTCTTGTTTTTGTTTCTTTACTTTATCACTAGTTATTGTTAATCTAATGTGTGTAATTTAAGAAGTATGCTCTACTGTATATGTGCACTTACAGGGAAAGTACGGTATATACAGTGTGTGAGGTGTAGTTTGGGGGCCAGAGTTGTAGAAGCACAGTCTCTATAGATGGGTGTAGGTTATTTTTAGGGGCTTGATCATATGCAATTGTGGGGGCTGCTGGGGAAAATCTCTGTGAGGCTGCCATTTTCCCATCCTACCACACGGTAACTTCAGTCTGTAGATTAGGGTATTAGGAAAGCTAGCTGGAAAGGGGCCAAGATCCAAGGTATCCTGGGAGTCACTGACACACATTGTACTTCATGAAAACTAACTAAACCCTCCAGCGGTGGGGAGGCTTTACACATCATTTCAAAGGGATGTATTGTACTTATCTTCCCAACTACACATTTAAGGACATCATGTTGATGCTTGACATCAGCCATAATGAAAGTGTTCATAACCGTCGAACTGGCAGCCACGATAAATCAAGGAACTGACTTTTTCAGAAGGATTGGCTTAAAAGTGTATACTCAGTAAACTTCTGTGTGCTATCCTCTCATTGTCCCATTTTTTGGTGCCATGGGTGGGTGACTTCCAAGGGAGACTAACACTATTCACTGTAGAGTAGCCAGCCTTTCCCAGAAATCAGAGGAACTAAAGGATACTTCAGGAAAGGCTAAGCAGCTGCAGGCTTGGCTACTTCTGCAAAGCACCACAATTAGGCAGATGTGTAGCGGCATATGTATCCCTCCCGTCTTCGGGTTTCTGTTGCTGTGAAGAGACACCATGACCACAGAAACTCTTACAAAGGTAAACATTTAATGGATCGGCATACAGTTTTAGAGGTTTAGTCCATTGTCATCATGGTGGGACATGGCAGCGTGCAGGCAGACATGGTGTTGAAGCTGAAGTCCTATGGCTATGACTGGCAAGCAATAGGAAGTAAACTGGGTTACTGTGCATGGTTTAAGCATGTATGAGACCTCAAAGCCTGCCTCTGCAGTGACACATTTCCTCCAACAAGGCCACACCCACTCCAACAAAGCCACACCTCCCAATAGTGCAACTCCCTATGAGCTTATGGGGGTCAATTGCATTCAAACCCCCACACCTCCAGTAACCTTCCAAATGCCTTAACAACATGTCTAGTGCTTCTTACCAGCCTCACATCTAGGCAAAATATCCTCCCAGGCTTACCTCTGTACACAAGACACACACAAGGAAGAGAATTATGGGGGATGTAGTTCATCCCAGAAAACCTGGTATATTGCAGTCACCACAGCCTAACCATTTGAGACAGATTGTACACTCATTTTAAAGATGATAACATAGAGAGCCAAAGTCACAGAGCTGCCAAAGCAGGGTTGGGCAGGTTTGTGATGATAGCCCATAGTTCTTTGGCCACCAGCAAGGGCTCCAAGATAAAAGCCTCCTTGGTAGCAGGCTTATCTGCTCTGCAAGAAATTCCTCCCTGAGGGTGACTTGTACTAAGGGTGACTTGCATAAAGATAATGTCATTGGATTCTTGGAAGCCAGGGCTGGAGAGATAGCTCCTGTGGTGAAGTGACCTGGGTTTTCTCCCTAGAACCCTTAAAAAACCCAAACAACAAACAAACAAACAAATAAACAAAAACGATGCTAGTACTGGGACAGAGGGGGACAGGAAGATCTTGGGGGCTTGTTGCCTAATCAGGAAGCCCCAGGATAATGACTGATCCTGTGTCATCAAACAATATAGACAGCACCTGAGAAAGAACCACCACTGCCTCCACACCTGTTCACACACACCCCCGCCCCCCCACCTCCCCCCCCTCCCCCCGCCACACACACATAGAATTACTTGACACCTAGTGATAGGAAAATGTATGAGCCACTGATGAAGAAACTAAAATGCAACATTTCCAAGTATAGGAGAAGCATAGAGAAGGGACAAAGTACCAAAGGGCTCAGGGCATGACCTAGCTGTGGCCAAGTGATAAAAGAGAAAGATCACTGGCTGTGTGCATAGCCATTGAAATGCTCTGGATCTGCTGCAGAAGTGATACTATGCCAGTTGGAAGTCTGTTTCTTTTGAATCAGAGTAACAATGTAACACATCTTTTTCCTAAAGGCAGAGATGGAAAAGTGCTGCTCATGCCCAAGCAACCCCAGTCTCTTGCAGTCCTGCTTTATACAAGCCAGACTGAGCTGATACAAACATCCATGTGCACAGAGCCTGGTGACAGACCGCTAGAACTGTATGAGTCTTCCCAGTTGCAGGCAGTAACAGCCCCACCTCTGAGGTTGAGATGGAAGGAGGCTGTAGAATATGCCAAACATCCAGGTGCTGGGAGACTGCTCAGCATGACCTTTGATTCTAAAGACCGGAGGAGAGTCATGGCTTCTACCTTGAACTCACCAATCCCCTTACACATACATGTGTTTGTTTGTCGAGGGAGGGAAAGAAGCATGACCCCAAAGCCTAGAATAACCACCAATGAATCTTAAGCTTATGGGTTCAGCTTTAGGGTTGACCCCTCACTTTACTCCTTAGTAAAGCTTTCCAGTATTGCCATCCTAGTGCAATTTTTTTTTTTTTTTTTTTTTGGTGGTTTTGTTGTTTTGTTTTTTTGATAAAAATGCCCAAACAGTTAAGATTTGTTGGTCTGGAAGGGAAAAAGAGCCAAAAGGAATATGACAACCCTAAGGACTCAAGGCAAAAGGAAACCTTGTGAGAGTAGGTAGCCTTGCTTCCTGAGAATGTCTCGATTTTCCAACTTGCTTTCAATTGGGAAAGGCTTACTTACTGCTAAAGAACGTTTTATTACTTCCTGTGAATATTTTTTTGGGGGAAACATTCTACACAAGCCTATTTAGAAGAGCATCCATGCAGTCAACCTAAGCGGCTTCTTAATAGTGAACAGGGCATGCCTTTACCCTCACTCTCCCAAGTGGCATAGGCCTTATTACCTGCTCTTACAAAGTGGTGGCCACCTGACACGTTTCATAAACATCAGGATAAGATTAGCTACTCACCAGAGCAAATGCCTGAAGGCAATTTTCAGTCTGACCAAGGTTTACTTGAGAAATGACTATGAGACTCATTTATTAAAGGTACAAGAGGGAACTGACAGTCTCTGGGAGGTGTAAAATGAAGGCCTTTTGGGTCCACAGTGAATAGGAAGCCCAGTTGAGAGCTGTAGCAATGAAGACAGGAATCACTCTTGAAGACATAGGTAATACCTGTAAACTGGAATTCTACACCACCACCCCTGCCCCGCTGGATCTTGTGGTCTACACGATTATTTTTTTTTTAAATGCAGAAGAAAACCTGAGACATCATGTAGAATGTGAAATGCTGCAGTTAAGATTTGCTCTCCCATGTAGTTGGGGTGGGGTGTTGTTTTGTTTTTGGGTTTACTCTTTGGGGGGGCCTCTACCCAGCCCCCAAAATAGATACACAGAGACTTATTCTTACTGATGAATGCCTGACAGCTTGTTTCTAGTCAGATTTTCTAATTTAAATTATCCCATTTCTGTTTAATTAGGTTTTACCTCCGGAATAAATAAATATATATCTTCCTTACCTTCTTGTTCTGTGGATGGCTGTGTGACTGGATGGATGACGCTTGATCCTCCTCTTCTACTTTCCTCTAGATTTCTCCTCCTATTTATTCTCTCTTCATGCCAGCACCACCTACCCTTTCTCCTCTCTATCTATTGATTATCCAGCCCTTTATTAGACCAACCAGGCATGTTAGGCAGGCAAACTAACATAGAATTACCATGTCAAACAAATACAACATAAAAGACTGCAACACATCTTTTCATCATTAAACAAATATTCCACAGCATAAACAAATGTAACACAACGTAAACTATTATTCCACAACACTCCCAGACAGATGTGTTATTGTGGAACAGAGCATTTGGAAGCCAGTGGGGTACTGCAATTTCTCAAAGCATTTTGTTCTGAGACTATGTAACACCATTTTATTTAGAAATGTATGCTTCAAAGGAGGAGTACCTGTGTGTATACATATATTTACATGTGTATATAAGAAGCTTTGCATGTGATATATATATATATGTATATATATATATATACATATATATATATCATTTATATGAGATGTGTGTATACATGAGACAGGTACTTAGATTGTCTGACAAATTTACTGCAATTATTTCCTACGAGGATATTGCTTATCTTTTCATTTTTTAGGTGGCATCTTTGGAAGAGCAGAAATCTTTCATTGTGATGCTAGCTGTTTCTCATTTCTTTATTTGTTCCAACTTTCAATTTTATCTTAGTCAAGCTTAAATGCCTAGGCTCATTCAATCTTCCTGCCTCATTTCCCAAGTGTCTGGGCTCCAGACATGAGTACAGCACTGGCCTCATTTAGATGTAGGAATAAAAAGTAGAGATAAACCCTTTCCTGTCTATTATGAAGTATCACATCTGAAAACTCTGCAACAAAACATGTATAGATAAGATAATCAACTGTACGGAACACAGGAGCTTGCCAAACCCCAGAGTAAGCTCCCACTTTATGCTAGACTGAATCACGCATGGACCACTGTGCAGAGTAAACGGTGGAGTGAAAGGACATGAACTGATACCAACAACAGGATCTGCGCTGGCCTCTCTGCACCAAGCCCATCTTCTGAATGTGGGTAAAGACCTTTTGCAGAATGAGAATTCCACAGCTTACGTGTAATTAGACATTGTAGTCAGAGAATCTTTTTGTGTCCAACTCTTACAGAAAGGCAGAGGAAAGTTCGAGGAAGACTTCAGGCTTAATAGCTGGCTTTGCGGTAAAGGAACTGTAGCCTTACATGAGCTCTGTGGGGAACAGGAATTTGGGTTTCTCTTATTTGCCCTGGGGAACTATGGAGGGTTAAAAACAGGAGGCCAGAGGGAGATGCTGCCTCTGAGACCTTTATAGCTTTACTTTCCTGCCTTTGTCTTCTGGTATGTCTTGACATTCTATAATATTTACAGTCATTCTATTGGCGTGTGTGCATACTACTGTACACACACTACTCCTTTTAGTCTACAATGGCGAGATGTTAAACACTGACTACAACTTCGGCTTACTGTCCTTGTCTTCATTTATCACAAATTTGCTCTTCTTTCTACTGCATCTCCAAGGGTAAACTTAGCAGAGGTCTCTTCTCATTGGGTAGTAGTTTGAAAGTAATTTGCCCCCTAAAGCTCATCGGGAGTGACACTATTAGGAGGTGTGGCTTATTGGAGTAGGTGTGTGGCCATGTTGGAGGAGGGGCTTGGCAAGGGGCAGGCTTTGAGGTTTCCTTTACTCAAGTTTCTCTCAGTGTGACACTCATTCTACTTCTTATTGCCTGCAGGTCAAGATGTAGCAGCTCCTTCTCCAGAACCATGTCTGCCTGCATGCCACCATGACCTCCACCACGACAATACTGGACTAAGCCTCTGAAATTGTAAACTGCCACCTCAATTAAATGTTTTTCTTTATAAAAGTTGACTTGGTCATAGTGTCTTTTCACAGCAATAGAAACTTGAACTAAGACACTGGGAAAGACCTCAAGTCTTTCTATCATTGAGCCTTCTTCATACCATTGGCTCTGTTTTGCACTTTAAAAGCAATGATTTCCACATCTTGTATAGCTGGACTTTTTCTCTGTTACTTGCAGGCAATATTTTCTGGAACATGGAGACCAGCAAGGTTGGCTCACTGAATGATCACATGGGAACAAAAGCTTAAATATGTATGTCTGGTCTTTTATATGTAGGAAACCTGAACTTAAGGAAGTGAACTGTTGGTATTTATTTTCCTAATAGTGTCTCAGGCTTCCTTCAGGAAACTCTAGGCAATAATGTTGCTTAACAAATTCAGTTTTCCTAGGAAGATAAGCTGCTCTAGACAGCAGAAAAGGGGGCAAGCTGGTTAGTGGCAGTGCATTCTGGGAACTGCAAATTTTCCTCATAGCCCAAAGACTGCACTTTTATTTCATCTCCTTCTAGAAGTACCAAAAACACCTTCTAGAAGTGCTAGACACCGCTTAGTTTTCACTGGAAGTAAGCCTACAAGCAATTTCCTATCCATACACACTGAACCCAAAATACTGAATGAAGAGAAATCCACATTATTAATTGGAAATTGTTATCTGATTTTCATAAAGAAACATCAAATGACAAAAAACCCAACCCCTGCCTCATTTTTTTTTTCCTTGTTCTTTGTTTTCCCAAAGGGCTGAAATGAAGGCACACCTGAAATCCCACTTCAACAAAACATACAAGACATAAGTTCAGATACTATATAAAAAAGGGAGAAAGCCGTGTGAAGACAACAGCTTAAAAACACTTGTCTGGTATTTTGTGTGGGTCTCTTCCTTAAACTCCTCAGCTAATACACTACTATCCCCAGTGGTTTGATGCTTGACCTGTTCAAATCTATTGCAGATATGGGAACAAGAGGAAAATAGACAACCATGAACTCTCTACAGACCATCCTATTAACTTCCCAGAGGCTATCTAGCTGAACATCTTGCTCAAAACATCTGAGACGCAACATCACTTGTTTAAACAAACAAACAAACAAACAAAAAAAACCCATGACAATAACACAGAAAAGTCACAACAGCACAATAGAGGAGGGCAAAGAATTATGGAGAGCCAAAGTGGTTGGGAATAGACAGATGTGGGGGGAGGGGTTAAAAGAGGGAGAAAGATAAAGGAAATTATAGAATATTAATTGATCCAACATTGCAATGTGTGGTGGGATTTGGAGGGGGTATTAAAGTTCATTTTAATGTCAATTCTCCACAAATTGCAATTGCTTATATAGGGAGCCTTGACTGAAGAAGTATCCAGGTTGTCTGATAGATGTGATAAGAGCTACCCCAATTGTGGGCAGCACCTTCTTTGGGTATCAACCCAGATGAAAGGGTGTGGCCGAAGGAAGATCGTGTCTTTTGCTTACCTGCGCTTCCTTCTTGCCACCAAGTTTATTTGTCCTGTCACTGCTGCATCTGATAACATAAAATCTAGGGATGATTCAAAGAGCATAAGAATATATGTATGTGATGTGTGCATAGGTTATATCTAAGTATTATGCCATCTTGTATAAGTAACCTGAGCATCCACAGATCTTGGCCTGTGTAGGGACAGGGAGCAGGTAACCATCTCCTTAAGAATTCTGAAAGAAGATTGTGTGAGGTTTCTTCCTTCATAGTCAGGGTTTTATGATGTCCCAGGGATTATTGTTGGGACTGTTACACATTGTGTTGCAAAACACAGGCCCTGTTGAAAGCCAGGTTCTTGGCTCCTGATAGTAAAAGTCAGAAGTCTCTAAGAGTGAGATGTGATGTATCATTAATGGTTTGCATGTGGCCAAGACCATATGAGAAAGGATGAGGACAGCCTTCCAAATCCAAGATGGGCCTCATGGAGATCTGGTGAGGGAATGGAGCCTCACTCCTACAACTCCTCAGAGCAGATGGCCGATAACTGAGTGAGCTAGGAACTAAATGGCAACTGAGAGCTTCCAGACAAAGCTTGGTGCATCTTTACCGCTCCTTGGGTAGCATAAGCAGAGAGCTCAAGGAAGCCATCCAAAGTTTGTGACCTACACAAGTAAGATACTAAAATGTGCATTGTTTTAAGTTTCTAGATATGTGACTACTTGTACACATGAACAGGAAACTAGTGTAGCTCCCTATGCTGGAGAGTTTGGTGCAATGGTTTACAGGTTTGGTGTTCTAGAAAGGGTTGGCTGGCCAAATCCAATGAGAAAAAGCTAGAATGCGGATGTGAAAAAAAGAAGAGAGTAAGGTACCATCAAGGAAGCTGTGGGGCTGCTGCCATTAGGCAGATAGCATGGACATTCACTTTCCAGCGTTGCTCCAGAGACTGTTGTAAGGTTTACTACAGTTTCCTTTCCACCAGCAACAAGATCCAAGATCCCCCGGGGGAAATGTCTGACACCACAGACCATATTGTCTGTATTGTGTTTTATCAACACATACATGACCATGAGAAAGTCAGTTTATAAACTAGGCCCAGTGTGAGATTCATAGCAATAGTAATGAAAGGGATCATTCACAACGATAGACTGGGTTAAAATTACGTGAATGTGGTCTCTCTCACTGTGAATGCCAGAATTTCTTCCTGTACTCTCTCACCCTTCTTGTGTCAGGAGATGATCTATCGTCTTTATGCTGAACTGAATATGGTGAGATGCTCGGGCTCCATTGACAGTGTCAGTTACAAGCACTGCTAAATCCGTACAGTGTTGTGAAGCCTTCCCCCACCTTGACGCCCTCAAATCCATCCAGACGTCAGATATATGCAGTGAATTTTGTTTTGCAAAGAGCTTTACAGCTAGAAATGCAATAACTCCAATATCATTTTGTGAGGAAATGTTTTTTGAAAGCCAACAGAGAGGAAGAAAATTTCTTGCTTCTATCTTTTAATGAGTTTGGCTTATCTACAAATTGCGATGATATGGAGACACATTAGCAGAAGACAGATTATTTTAACTATGTACATACACATGTGAATACCACAATAATCATGATATAAGGCCATGGCTAGATAACTGAGTGAGGCGTATTTATCATCCCAAGCTTCAGGAAGGAACAGTGGCATTGGGTTTGTGGAAGAGGGCAAGGATGGGAACAGATTAAGCCCGGGTGAGGGTATGAGAACTAACTGCAAGGATTGTGTGTTGACTGAAGTCTTTCAGCTGCGTCTCTTACTGAAGGAGAGCTAAAAACCCCTCTGCATAGAGATCCCTTTCACAAATGACAGGTTTTTACTTTATTTTAAACAATCGGGGTTGGGAGAAAACAATTTTGCATGTTTTGGCTGAATTGCTTAGCTTAGTATTAAATATACTAAACTGGCATGTCCTCAACCCCACCACCATTGTCTTGATTAAGCCCTCCTTAATGAGGAAAAGAGAACTATCTGAAGCTAGATCAGTGATTGGATTGAATCTGCACCTGCCTTCCAGACAGTTGATGTGGGAGGTACTTCTGTATGCTGCAAATTTGTGTGTTGTTTTTTATTGCTTGATGAATAAAGCTGTTTTGGCCAATGGACAGGTGGAATTTAGCTAGACAGGAAATCCAAACAGAGGGACAGAGAGAAGGAAGAATGAGTAAGGAGATGCCATGTAGCTGCTGGGGAAGCAAGATGCAAGGGCATCACTAGTGAGCTACAATCATGAACAGATAAACAGCTTAATAGGGATGGGTTAATATTTAACACAGAGCTAGCCAGTAAGAAGCCTAAGCCATTGACCAAACAATTGTAAATGATATTAATCCCCAGCATGACTATTTCATAAGTGGCTACTGGGACCAAGTAGACAGAGAGAGAAAGCAGGCCCAGTGGGACCAGACTAGACAGCGAAAATTCTCCTTCTACACACAGTGGCTGTCACCCAGAGTGAATTTGGATTTTCCTAACAAGAACAGGGAAACTGAAATTTCACTCTGAAGGGGCTTCAAGGTATCAAAGAAAGTATTAGAAAGTGCAAGGGGCCTTGATTCCATCCTTATTCTATGGAATGCCATGCAACATTCAAGCTCAATAAGTAGATTGAATCCATGAGAGGATGTTCAGTAATACATTTTTCAAATGAAATGGCAAGCCAAACTCCCAGTGTTACAGGTAGGACACTTCCCTGAGCTATTTGTCAGGGACCCCCAAATGGCACAGGCTATTTCCGTTGCTCTTGACTGCCCACCAGAAATATATAGCAAAACCTATTGCTGAATACAACACTCATTTGGTTACAGGAACTTGGCATTTGTGTGCTTTCAGACAAGGTAAGTGGAATTTGTTTTGGGTTTTGTTGCTGTTTGTTTTGTTCTGCTTTCTGTATTGTATTTGTTTTGGGTTTTGCTTTCTGAGGTAAGGTCTCACTAGAAAGTCCCCATCTAGATAATCCCCCATAGAGATGCACAAGATACTTGTCTCTGGTGAGTACAGACTCTGTCAGGTTGAATCAGTAGTAAGCATCAACCAGACACTGTGATTAGGAATGCCAGCACCCAGCTTTCACAACCACTGTGGTTTTCAAAACAACATGGTGGGAAGAGACAGCAGGCCATGGGGATGGCTTGCTTTAACAATCAACTAAACACTTTATTTGTTTAAAGAACTAATGCTATATCACCACCCTTCTCGTACGCCCCCTCCTCATTCTTGCAAGCCATCTTTATTCCCCTGTGCAATTGGCTTCTACTTTCATGTCATAGACACATGTATGAGTTTAGCTGTTTATATAAATTATAGTAATCACATATAAGAAACAACAGCTGTCTTCCTAAGACTGACATAATTCACTTAATATAATTATGCCCAGAAACATATATTTTCTTCCAAACAGCATGATGTGTGTCCTTTATGCCTGAAACAAAATCCATTTTGTATCATTTTTTTTCTTTATCTATTGCTGTGTTGTTGAATCTGTGTTATCTCCCTAATGTATCTGTTCTGAATAATTCTGCAATATAAAACTGATGTGCAAGGAACCCTATGCTGTGTTTGAAATCCTCATAGAGACCCCCAAGTGGGACAGATGAGTCACATGGTGGCTTTACTTTTACTACCTGGAGGAACCTCCATACTGATTTCCACACTGGCTGCACTCATTTCTATTCCCTTTGGCATTAAATGCCAGTTGCCTTTGTTCACATTGTCAGGAGCATTTATTATTTTTTCCTTGATGACTGCTATTGAGATTTGGAGGTGATAGAAATTCAAACCAGTTCTAATATGCATTTCTTTGTCTGTTAGTAAAGCAATCATTTTTGTGTGTTTATTGGTCAAGTATGTTTCCTATATTGAGAACTGTCTGCTCCATCTCATTAGCCCGTTTGTTTATTGGGTTGTTTGCATTTCTGTGTAGGCTATTTTAGTTCTAGCTAAATTCCAGTTAATCCTCTCTGTCAGATTTAGAAATAGCAGATTTATCCTATAATGTAGGCTGTTTCTTCACCCAATGAACTCTTTCCTTCCTTGTAAAGAAGCTTTTAATTTCACATGATCCCAGCCATCGATTGTTGGCATTATTCTTTGAGTGTAGCACAAATTCAAAGTGGTCTTAATAATAAAACCTCTGATTCGGCTATTGGGGTGTGAAAGCTGAAGGATCAGAGAAGCAGAAAGGCCAGCCATTAGAGTTCTTATTTCTACCAGTGCTCAGACTAAAGGGAGAATCCTGTCCCTACAAATCCTCTGACTGTACCTCAGACTGAATCCTCAGACTGATGCTCCTGTCTCCTCCCATCTTCTATTCCTCTCTCTCCACCCAGCCATATTACTGCTGTCTCTATCTCCCAAGTGCTGGGATTGGATGTATGTGATCCCAAGTGCTGGGATCATCTTTGCTGAGCTCTGTTTCTCTTTAAATCAGATTCAATCTCTTATACCCCAGAATTAATATTTAGAGTTATTGTTGGGCATGGTGATACACTTCTTTAATCCCATTATTTGGGGATTGCTGAGTTTGAGGTCAGACAGTGTCACAAGCACTTTCCTACCAGCCTGGTCCCACAGCCACATCAGCCCCAAATAATACCCAGTGACTCTGTATTGGATATAAAGCTGTTGGCCTGTTACTAACATTTCTTATTGCTAGCTCTGTTTAAAATACGAACTCATAATTACCAGTATATGCACTTCTACATCGTCTTATCTGACCGAGATTGCCAGACTCCTGTCCTCTCCTCCTGAGATCACATCGCTTCTCTACTATGATTCCCAGAATCCTCTACCTCTCCTAGTCCCATATATCTTGCTTTCTTATTGGCCAACAGTGTTTTTCTCATTAACCAATAATAGAGGCATATTTACAGAATGACAACTCCCATCATCTCCTCTTTTCTATCTAAAATAAAAAGAAGGGTTTTCACTTTAACGTAGTAAAATATATAATAAAACAGTTATCAAATAAGAACTACAGTTAACAATATTTAGTTCATTAACATTTAGCAAGATTTAAAGAAAATATTCCATCATTTATCCTATCTTTGTGAGTCTAAAGTCTTATATGTAACTTATCTTTAATCCTAACTAAAGAAAATTATAACCATAACTATCTGTCTTCAACTCCATCAAAGACCACAGAAGGAAATGTCAGAGACATCTAGAAAAGACAAAGATATCTCGCTACCTGGACAGTCATCCAAAGTTCTTCTGTAAATTGGAGCATCCATCTTAAGTTCTAGGACAGCCATGCCTACAGAGAGAAACCTTGTCTCAAAATAAAATAAATAAAAAAGAAAGAGAAGAGAAATAAATTCAGAGTTGCTATAAAAAGATACACATTAATTCCTGTAATCTTGTTGTTTTATAGTGTTCAGTGAGATTTTATTCTTCAACCACTTAATTTACATCCTAGTATGGTTTAGTCTTTCCTATAGCTTCGTAGATATTTGTTTTTCTCTTTGTCCTAAAGAGTCCTTCAAGTACCTTCAGTGGAACTAGGTTAGTTGTGGGTTTTGTTGTTGTTGTTTTTCTTTGGCTTTTTTACAAGTGAGAAATTTTTTGTTTTGTTTTTGTTTTTTTTTTTTTTTTTTTTTTTTTTTGTCTCTTCTTCAGTTATGGAAGATAGCTTTATTGCCTATAGTAGTGATAAGCAGTCTTTGTCTTTCTGATCTTGAATACATAATCCCAGTCCCTCCTGACTTTTAATTTATATTAAGAAATCTGATGTTGTAGGGGAGGACCTAGGCCCTGCTCCAAATGATATGACAGACTTTGAAGATTCCCCCCCCCCAAGGCCTCATCCTCCCTGGGGAGCAGAAAGGGGATGGGATGGGGATTGTGGGGGGGACAGGGGAGGAGAGAAAAGGGAGGGAACTGGGATTGACATGTAAAACAAGCTTGTTTCAAATTTAAAGAAAAAAAGAAAAAGAAAAAGAAATCTGGTGTTATTCTAACTGATCTGTCTTTCCATGTACGACTAGGTATTTCTCTCTTCATGGTTTAAGTAAACTGTTTTTGTTCTATATAGTATCTTGACAATAATATAATACAAGGTACAAACATCATTCTCTTCTTGTCTGTATTTCAAATGTCTCCCATATCTAGATGGGCATCACTTTCCCTAGATATGAGGAGATTATTTTCTGATATAGTTTTACAAAAAAAAAAAAAAAAAAAAAAACACTTTCATATGGCTTTAACAAGTGGTTATTCTCCCTCTTCTATGACCATGATTTACATACTTTGTCTTTTCATAATACCTATGAATCTCAAATGAGTTTTTGTAGCCTCGCATAAATTTATCTGTGTTATTATTTGAATGTTCTAATTCCTCTACCTTGACTTCAAGCCCTATTATTCTGTCCTCTCTTGATTGAGGTGATTGATGAGGCTTTCCAAAGAGTGTTTTATGTGATTTAGTTGTTTTTTTTAAATTTCTAATATTTCGGTTTTATTATTTCTCAGAATTTCTGTATCTTTGTTGAATTATACTTTTATATTGGTTTCCTATCTCATTCAGGTGTTTGTATCCTCCAGGAATCCATTTGAGAGTTTATTTGTGTGCTCTTTGATTTCTTTGAACATACTTTCAATAATTCTTTTTAAATCTTTGCCTGGGTTTTAGTGTAACCCAATCTCATTGGTACCATTACTGTGGGTGGAGTAGTTTTTGAAGGAGTCTTGCTGCCTTCATTTGCCATTTCTTATATTTATTTGCACTGGGAGTTATGCGTGTGGGAGTAGGTTATTGGTTGGAATTTTAAATTCCCTTTATGTTTTTCACGGGAAATGTTTGCAACACTCAAGAGGGACTAGGTTGGTTATAGAGTTGAGTTGGGTTGAAATTATAGAAACTAAAGTAGTCTCACCTCATTTCTGGTTCAACTCTTGGGACATTCTTTTTCTGGGCTTTCAAATGTCTGTCATTCTCCTGGCTATCCTTTGCAGGATAAAGATGATGGTCCTATCAGTGTCTATTCCTTTACAAATCAGACCACAGATTACAGAGTATACTTCTGGGAAGACCTTTTGGATCAGGTTGCGAATGTTGGCCCTTTTAGTGAGCTGTCTATCACTATGCTGAGTACACCACTTGAAATGTGTATCTATGTTGCGCCTAAGTCTCTGCCTCCAACTAGGTTTTTGTCTCTACCCCACTGGGTATCACAGTAAATTTTCTTCTCTACAGACTCATGGGATTCTGCTGGTAAGGTTTCTGATCCTGTGACACTTTCTCTGCCTTTCCCGAGAATGCAGTTTCACCAACACGATATGGGCCACACATCTGCAGGCTCCTTGTGAGTCTTAGAGTTTCACAACTGCTATAGTGTGTTGTTGAGACAAGAAGAAGAGATTTTCATGACAGACATCTCTTCTCCTGTTGCAGATGCACACAATTTCTTTAACTAAAAGATTTATCATTAATTATGTGTCTGTGTGTGGATGTGTACACATGAGTGCATAGGGTCCCATGGAACTGAAGTTACAGGTGGTTATGAGTCACCTAATGTCAATACTAAGAATCAAACTCAGATCCTCTGGAACAGCAATGCATAGTCTTGACTACTAAGCAATTTCTCCAGCCCCCTGCATGCAACCCACAACCCTTCTCTCTTGGAAAAGTCTGTTACTGGGAGCACAGTGCCAGTCCTTTGAACGCTGTCTTAGGGCTTCAATTGTTCCTTCTCACTGGAAGAGCAAACACTAATCTTTCCAGGATAGACAGACTGTACTTTTTCCTGATGTGCTTAAAACTAGAGAATTTTGGTTGTCTTTATCCTCTTCTTCTAGCTACTATTCCACTTTTCCCAGTGTTTTTCTCTGGATATTCTAATAGATCTGGCCTGCCTGTGTTGCCCTCCATTTCAGAGGACACACAAAGAAGCCGCCAATGCTCCATATTTGCTTTGCTTTTGGTACCCACTCCCTATTACTGTATTTTTGAACATTTATACATTTGATTCTTACCGTCTTTCATATATTTACCGTGTGTGTGTGTGTGTGTGTGTGTGTGTGTGTGTGTGTGTGTGTATTCTGTTAGGCACTAGCTTTCTATTTTTCTTTATTGAAATCTGCTTTCTCCCCTTTCTTTCTGCTAATGGACTTTTAGCGCTGTTTTGATTTCAAGTGGATGTTTTTCAACTGTCATGTTTCTTTTTCTTATTCCTTTTCTTACCTTTATCTAAATTTGGCTTTGTATTTTATCATTTTTGAGTAATTATTTTCTTTTTTCCTTTGACTAGTTCATTGTTTAGTCTCTTCAACGAGCATTGAGAATGAAATTCAGAGACTGATAAATGCTGAAGAACAGAAACAGCTTCCTGTATCCTACTAAAACAGACTGGAACAAAGCTAGAAATCAGTAGCAAATGAAACCACAGAAACTGCACACACATACACACGCAAAGGCCAAACACTACATTCTTGAAGAACTGATGAGTCATTGAAAAAATAAAATCAGAAAAACAAATTTAAACGATCAGAATCAATTGAAAATAACAGCACAGTTTATCATATCCGTGAGGGTGCCACTAAAGCAATTCTAAGAGAAAAGATCCCCATTCTGGGTGGTTTTCATTAAAACACTAGAGTAATCTCAAATAAATAACCTAATGTTGCACTTCAAAGTCTTAAGAATCAAAGAAGCAAAACCCCAAAATGTACAGAGATCAGGGAGTCAAGTCTTTGAAGGAGAAGGAAAGCAAGATTGACAAAGTCCAACCAAAGGAAAGCAAGTTAAGACCTAAATTAATAAAATTAAGGGCGAAAAGGACTCTAAAGAAATCCAGGAGATCATGACATAAACAGCTTTAGTCAGGCTCAGAACAAGCAAAGAGTTTGAAGCAATAATAGAAAGCCTCCCAGGGGGTGGGGGTGGGGGAAACCAAGACAAAAACTAACAGCAGAACTGATTGTTTCGCTGCTGAATTCTATTAGGCTTTTAAAGAAGGAACAACACTAATGCTTCTCAAATATCCACGAAATCATTCTTTCAAATCATTCTTCAAAGACAGCATCATCCTGATTTCAAACCAGATAAAGACAGAGAAAAGGAGGGGGTGCAGGAGAAACTTTAAACCAATTTCCCTGATGAACACAGAAACAATATTTTTCAATAGACTATGAGCAAACTGAATCCAAGAACACATTAAGAATCACACACCATGACCAAGTTGGTTTCATTCCAGGATGCAAGATGGTTTAATTTATGCAAATCAGTAAATGCAAGGCAGCACATAAACAGAATTAAAATATAAGTACTTGGGAATGTCTTTAAAAGAAAACATCCACAAAATTCCTGAATAAGAATACTGGAATTTTTTATTAACGACATTAATAATTGGATATGGCTGATGAGATAGCTTAGCAGGTGTTTGCTTCCATGTCTGACAGCCTGAGTTCAGTCCCCAGAACTCACATAGTAGAAGGAGAGAACCACTGTTCACAAATTGTCTTCTCTCTCTCTCTCTCTCTCTCTCTCTCTCTCTCTCTCTCTCTCACACACACACACACACACACACACACACACACACACACATACACACACAATGATTACTAATCTTGGTTGCTAGCTTGGCTACATCTAGAATCAACTAAATTAGACACACCTGTAAGGAATTTTCTTGATTGTATCATTTGGCATGGAGAAGCCCAACCAAAATCTGGGCCCCACATCCTGGTGGCAGCTCATATAAAAGGACATAAAAGGAGAAAACTTTTTACTTTTTGATTTTTTTTCCTGCTTGCCCTCCATATCACTGTCAAGGTCGTCAATCCTACTACTGTGGCATTCCTCATCTATATTAGAACCTAATCCCTAGGGAATCTAATGTACACTGAAGGCCAGGTGAGATATCCAGCCTCATGGACCTCTTGACCTTTCTTGTGGACTAGCTGGACCACAGTTGATAAGGTATTCTAATGCAGGTCTATGGGCTCTGACAGTGGAACCAGTATTTATCCCTAGTGCACAAACGGGAATGGACCTACATACATGGGGGAGGGCCTATGTCCTGCCCCAAATGATGTGACAGACTTTGATGATCCCCCATGGGAGGCCTCACCCTCCCTGAGTTGTGCATGGGGCATGGGGATGGGGGATTGGTGCAAGGATTGGGAGGACAAGAGAGAGAGAGAACTGAGATTGGTATGTAAAATATGATTGTTTTTTAATTTAAATAAAAAGTTAAGAAGCTATTGTAATTCAAGATAGATAGATAGGCAAGTAGTCAGGCAGGCAGGCAGTTTGTATACATGGGTTTGATGCTTGTGTGTGTGTATGTGTTGTAACTGTTCTGTTTCTATAGAGAAGCCTCACTAATACAGATTGTGATACTAGGAATGATTTTAGAGGAACAGAATTACGACAGCAGATGTCTTCAGTATCTTTCCAATTTGCAAGCACCTAAAGTTCCTGAAGCCTCTCCTAGAAACTTGGGGAGCACTAATAACCCATGCTGTATATTATTTGAAGAACATAGCAAGATAAATGCATTTGATCATCATGATTCACCTATTGTAAGGTACATGGAATTTAGTGATGCTATAGGTAAAATGTTTAACAATTTGTAGGAGAATAAAGAAAATAATGATGCTGGCTTGTTATTTCCAGCATGTCTAGATAAACTGATGAAAGAAAGGAATGAGCTCCCAGAGTAAGCAACTTTAAGCATCACAGGACACCATGAAAAAGGAAACTAATGATCTCAGTGAGATTTCTAAGTGTGCCCTGGAAGAGAATTTTCTCAGCAGTAGCGATAGAGCTTGAGTTGCAGAAAAATCAAAATGAAGTCCTCATTATATAATTAGGTGAATTATACAATGAAAACTCATGTTCGGGCCTTAGAGGGTGTTAGTGGTTGAATAAGGGAATGATTGGCAGGGGATGGAATATGCACAAGAACCCTTCTGATGCTAAGGATTTCAACCCTCCGATCCTGAAGGGTTCATTTCGCCTGAGGAAGTAGGCTCTTCACCCTTAGCAGAGAATGCATTCCCTTCTTTGCTTTTTTTTTTTTTTTTTTTTTTTAATCAGAATTTCTATGGTCTATTGGATAATAGCTCAAAATTGACATCGATTTCAAAGGACCTTAAAAAGTCTGTGGCCTTCCAGCTAAATTAGGGGCTTATAAAAATCAGGTGATTAATTGAACTTTGACTGAAATCCAGCTCCCAGTGGGGTCCAATGGGTCTATGAACTCATTCTGTGGTTATTCCCCCCAATTCAAGAATATATAATTGGGATAGTTATTCTTAGAAATTGGCAGAATTCCCACATTGGTTCTCTGACCTGTAGGATGAGGACTATTAGGTTTGAAAAGCAAAATGGAAGGCATTGGAGTTGTCTCTACCAACAAAAATGCTAAATCAAAACAAACATCATATCCTAAGAGGAACTGAAGAAATTGGTGCCACCATCAAGGACGGAAGATGCAGGGATAGTGGTTCTACCTATTTAGCCTGTGCAGAAGACAGATAGACCATGGAGAATCATAGTTGACTATAGAAACCTTAATCAAGGATGAACCAGATGAGGAAGAAAAGACCAGAGCCTGTTTTACTAATGGGTCTACATGTTACATAAGCACCACCCAGAAGGGGACAGCTGTAGCATTATAACTTCTTTCTGGGACAACTCTGAAAGATACCAGTGAAGGGAAATCTCCATAGTGTGCAGAATGTTGGGCAGTACACACGGTTGTACATTTTGCTTGGGAGGAGAAATAGCTGGATATGTATTGTTCACTAATTAATATCAGAGTATATCATATCATGTATAAGCTTTAACCAATGGACTGGCTGGCTGGTGAGGGACCTGGAAAAAAAACATGATTGGAAATTCTGTGAAAAAGACATGTTGGGAGGAAGTATGTAGATACATCTTCCCAAATTAACAAAGGACATAAAGATACTTGTGCCCAAAGTAAATGCTCATCCACAGGAAATTTCAGCAAATGAGGAGTTCAGCAACCAAGTAGATGGACTGACCCATCCTGTGACAGTCAGCCTTTCCACAGCCATCCCTGTCATTGTCCCATGGGCCCATGAACAAAGTGGACACGGTGACAGAGGTGGAAGTTATGCATGGCCATGAAAACGTAGACTTTCACTTACAGAGTCCTACCTGTCTGCAGCTGCTGCTGCTGCCAGATCAGCCAATAGCAGAAAATAACACTGAACCCCAAATATGACATCATTCACCAGGGAATGTGCGTCTTTATTGGAATAAATACATATTCTGGTTCTGGGCTTTCCTTTCCTGAACATAAGGCCGCTGCCAAGACCACCATCTGTGGGACCTACAGATGGGTATTCCATACAGCATTGATTCTGACCACGGAACTGACTTCCCAGCCAGAGCAAATAACAGGCCCACATTCCACTGGCCTTATCGTGTTCCCCTATAGCCTGAAGCACTTGGCCTTGAATAACCACATAATGGCCTTTTGAAGACAAGGCCACAGTGCCAGTTAGGTGCAGGGTTCTCTAGAAGGTGTGTATGCTTTGAATCGGCACCCAATATACGGTATGGTTTATCCTGTGATTCATGAATCGAGGAATCAAGGTGTAAAATGGGGAGTGGTTCTCCACTCTCTATCACCCCTACCGACACAGTAGGAAGAGTTTGTTTCTTGTTCCTGCAACCTTAAGTTCTGCTGGTCTAGAAGGTTTGATTCCTGATGGCGAAGTGCTCCAACCAGGAGACACAATAAATATTCTGTTGAACTGGAAGCTCAGACCTGGGCTTCAGATGGCCTTAAACCAACAGGCTAGGGAAAGAGTAAGTGTTAGCAGGGGTAATTGACCCAGAATGCTAAGGGGAAATTGAATCACTACTCCACAATGAAAGACTAAGAAGATTGTATCTGCAGTGCAGATCTTTCAGAGTATCTCTTGGTATAGTAATTTGAATGAAAATTATGTTCATATATCCATATATTTGAATGATTGGTTTCCTAGTTGATGGAATTTGAGGGAGGTATAGCCTTTATGAAGACAAGGGGGTTTCAAAAAACCCACACCAGGAATCGCCATCTCTCTTGCTCTCCCCCTTTCCCCCCTCCTCCCCTGCAAATCAAAATGTAAACTTTTAGCCACTACTTGAGTAACTGCCTGCCTGCCTGCCTTGCCTACCACCATGTTCTATGCACTATAATCTTGGACTAACCCTCCAAAACTGCAAACAAGCCCCCAATTAAATGATTTCTATTGTAAGTTGACTTGGTTGTGATGTCTCCTCACAGTATTAGAACAGTAATTAAAACATGATGTTACCATGTTCTGTGATTCAAGTCCATGTAAAACTACAACAACCCAATCTAGGCAGGATGAAGATATGGATCACTTATCTAGTAAAAGATAATTACCTGAGGAAGTGCTTGGTAAAGGTGGAGAAAATACATAATGGGGAGTATGCAGTTATGAATACCCACTAAGGCCTTATAACTAGTTGCTAAAAAATGTGAGTTGTAGCTGGCAAGAGTGTTTATATGTATACACACACATATTAAGTGATATTTGTGTTCCTCTATTTTTTGGTCATGGAATATGGAATCAGATGGGATAATATTAGTGAGTATCATATTTAAGTTATGAAACACTAAAGACTAATCACTTCTTAGGAGACAATGTCACCTATTCTTAAACGTAAAATGTGGTTTTGGTTATACATGAATTAGTTATACAGTGTTATGTGGAATTATGACTTGGCTATTGTTTTCATTTTGACATAGGAGACAAAAATGCATATCAAGTTGATAAGGGGTAGACTTGTGATGGCTAATCCCCGTTATCAACTTGACTACATGGGGAATCAAGTAAACACAAGCAACCAAACTATTCTTACAGGAGAGTTTCTTGATTAGGTCATTTGGGGTAGGAAATCTGGGCCACACATGTTTTGGTGGCAGCCTGTGTAAAAGGAAATGAATCAAGAGAGACTTTTGCCTGCTTGTCCTCACTCTCACTGGAAAGTTCATCTCTCCTGCTGCTGAGGCACTTCTACACTGCTGTTAGAACCTACTTCTTCAGGATTCCAACAAACGATTCCAACCAAAGATTAGCTGAAAAAAGTCCAGCCTCATGGACTAACGACTACAGAATTCTTCGTCTTCCCTTTGGGTCCAGAGAAAACCATTGTTGGACTAGCTGGATGACAGCCTGCAAAGACTCAAATCAATCTCCATGTGTTTGTATTCTACTAGTTCTGCCCCATTAAAGAACCCAAACTAATAAGCTGAATAAATTTTTTTAAGAATTAGAACAACAGGATAAATTTATAAATGTGAGTTTTTATATTACTGATCATGTCTCCCCCCCAGTAAATCTATAACTTTTTTATTATAATTCCCATCAAAATTCCATTAATTTTACTTTTTGATATAGACTTTGAGGAGCTGACTATAGAAATTTACAGAAGTGACTGCAAAAGCTAAAGATATCTTTGGCATTCCCAAAGTCATAGGACCTGGGAAACCATAAAGCTATAGTTACAGCAGAGTAGCACTGCACAGGGCCAGACATGTGACGAATGGAAAGAATACGTTGCCTAGAAACAGACACACATTCAGAGCTCGATTTCCTACAGACTTGTCTGTCACTGAAGATAAATGTGATATAAATAGTGCCTTTGATAAAAAAATTAATTGAACTCTGTTTCACAGCATGAATGTAACACACAAGAAAATTAAAGGTCACGGGTAGGTGGATTAAAAGACTAAGTAAATCTAAACATAGGTGTATGAACAAGGGGGGAAATAGACTTTTTATTCTAGGTGTCATATAGACAAGGATTGGTGTGTTGTCCAGTACTCTGTATTGAAAGAGAAGAGAGGAAAGAAGAGGAGGCGAGAGGAGGAAAAGGAAAAAGGAAGGAGAGGGGAGGTGGGGGAACGAAGAGGAAAAGGGAGGCGGGCAAGGGAGGAGAAAGGATGATAGGGAAGACAAAGGAAGATGGAGGACAAGAGAAGATAGCAGCACTTTATTTGAAAGAAGGAAGATGCCAGAATAGACCAAATGTCCACCAAAAAATTAAACAGGTGAATATATTATAATAACTAAACAGGTGAATATATTATAATTATTATAATAATTAAAAAGGACTGTCACCCAAAAGGAATAAACAAATGTCTGACATATGTCAGACAGCATATGGGAAAGCTCGGGAATTAGGTGAGTAAAGAAATCCATATATGACTGAATTTATATTGGTTAAACATACAAAGCTAGACAATTTGGATGGTGGAATGCTTGTTGCTTGTACAGAGGATCAGGGTTTGGCTCTGTCTTAGTCAATGTCCTATTGCTGTATGAACACAGCAACTCTAAAGGAAAGCATTTGATTGGAGTTTGCTTACATTTTTTTCAAAGGCTTACCGTTGTTGACAGTTACCAAGTTTGCCCTGCTACCATTACTGAGTGTGGGATGGGAAGTGTGACTGGCTGGGCATTTACCATGCTTCTAGACATTAGACAAAATGCTTTTCACAGATGCTAACGTCTTCAGAATGCTTTTCCAAGGCAGCCTATTAGTAACACAGTAAACCCTGCTCAGAGACTCAATCTCATGCTCAAGTCACACAGGTATCAGAACCAGCGTTCTACAGTCCACGCCCTCAACAGCATCTGCTGGCTGAATTGTGGAGGATAGTGTCATCATTACAGCAGGCCTCTAGACCTACAGAGTGGATCCAGAGTACCATGGCTTGTGCATTGCTATTGCTTGGAGAAGTGACCCCTACCCACCCTGCCCAGAAACCCAGGCTTGGTCCCCAGACAGTAGGGCTATTGGCAGGTAATGGAACCTGTAAGAGATGGGACTTAGAGATGGAGTAAGTCCTCCGTCCTATGGGACTCTGGTCTCTCTTCTCGCTTTGCTTTCTAGTCACCATGTAGACAACAGTTATCCTGACCATATGATCCCAAGATGATGTATTTCTCCCTCACAGTCTCATGGTGACAGAGTAGAAGCCCTGAAACTGAGTCAAAGTAAACCTTCCTATTTTTAAAGTTGATTATCTCAGGTATGTGATCAAGTAACTAGAGGCTAACATACACATCTGCATTCGATTCCTTGCCTGATGAAGATGGCTATGAAAACAAGTACATGTAAACGCAAATACATAGACGAAGGCATGCTTCCTTCATGCACACACTCTATGCTATCGTACAACAGCAGACGGAACTCAATTAAGAAGAATAGCACTCGGACGGCGTCATGTGCCATGAGGGCTTCCATGTGTACGGCCCCTTCCCCTTGGACAGAATTGCCTCATCCAGGAGACATGTAGAAGTTATATAGGCCATGCAGCCGAGAGGGTTCTCTGCCAATCTCCAGGATTGAGCACTTTAATTAAGACTAAAGGTGAAACAAGAGCAGGGAACCTCATGGGCACTCACGTGGCTGGAAAGAAACCGAGAACAGCCATCACAGAGAAATCACAGCCATCACAGAGAAATCACAGCCATCACACAGAAGTCACAGCAACCCAACTCATTCACTTTAGGTGTTTTCTGGGAACTCGAAGCCCCCCCCTCCCGCTGCCTTGAGTTCCCAGGGTTGCCCTTGTCACATCAGCTGAGCATCTGCTCCTGTCAGTGTCTGGATAGGAAATCCTGCTAGATTTTCCTATCCGGCTTCAAGGAGAGAAGATTGGACCAGCTAATTCCATCTCTTCTGTTGATAGAGCCGTCCGTTCTCAGATGTTCCATGAGAACAGACTGGGTGGGAAGGCCAAAGCAGGGATCTAAGACAAAGCACAAGGAGAGCTGTGGCTGAGCACTGTACAGTAACAGTCTCAGCGAGACCCAGAGCATCCTCCTGAAAGAACAGACAGCCCTGTGACAAAAGCTGTGAAGACACTTGCCTTGCCACTAAATGGAGAATTACAACATTTTGACACATGTTGGAAACTGCATTAAGCATAATTATTGCTGTTGTAGTCATTAGCAATTATTTTATTAACAATAACATGTCTTTCTGCCCTGTGTGTTATTTCCTTGCGATATTGTGCTACCTAAGGGGAGGGCCACTCTCCAGTGCCTTTTATTGTCTTCTAGCTTAGAGTCAGAACTCAGAGAAGCCAAGCATGTCTGATTGGAGCAGCTGATGTCGTAGTCTCTGCAACGACACCGTACTCATGGTGCCTTTTTATAAAGTGATAAAGGCGACTGCTTAGCAGTAAATAGACCATGTATGACATTCCCAGGTAAATTCAGTAATGGGGTAGGGGGAAGCAGAATATCATCTAAAAGAGAGTGAAAAAAGGAGGGAAGGAAAGGAGGGAGGGAGGGAGAAAGAGAGGGAGAGAGAGAGAGAGGGAGAGAGGGAGAAATTTGGGTTGCAATGGAAAGTCAAATTTTATGACCTTAGAATCTAAACCCACTTATCCAGAAAAGCCATAACCTATGCAAAACCTGTGTAAAACAATTATATCCATTTAAGAATGCTCTTGTTTGTAACACGTAGTAATACTGTCCTCCAGACATTTCCCCAAGCACATCACTTGCCCTTTCCCTGTAAACCCTAAAACACAGCGCTCTGAATTCTCTCTGTCTTACTGTCTCTGTCTCTCTTTCCTGCTTTCTCACTCTTGTGTTCTGTCTCCCACTTGCTCTCAACATAGAGCACATCAAGCTTCGAAATGCTTTCTATCTACATTGCCAAGAGAAACAAGCTGAGGTTCCTGGATGCACATAACTGAGTCACAGTCACAAGGGTGATGGGATCCCAAAGAGAGAATTACTGATACCTAAGACTGTGTTTCCCACCAGATACTTTGCTGGGGACAAGGACAGGCAGACTTACATCCAACACAGGACTGTTCCAATCCTTAACTAGCCTCTCTTTTACAAAATGCAGTCACCTTAATTGTGAAATGGATTTTAAAATGCTGTTTCTCCCCAAGGTAGCTGTTTACAAGGCAAGGTGTCATCTATGTCTGAGTGTCATTTGCTGACTTCCTTCATTTCTATTGATCTTCTTGGCAGTGTTTGAATGTGTATTAGATGGTTTCATTCGTTAAAATGGAAGAGTCTATTGTCAGTTAATTATGAGCATTATTCCGTCTTAGAGTGATCAGCAGGTTCTAATGGGCTGCTGATCATACAGAGCACATTTCTTCATAATGATGTCTTAATTTTGCTTTTCAGTAGTACAGTGTTTTGTGTAATCAGTTACCATTATTGCCAATCTATTGGCAACAGAACATTGAAGGAGTAGTTTTGAAAATGCCAACATTATAATTCACAGCCGAAACAGGAGTCAGATAATGATACTTTGGGTTTTATAATACATAATAAATAATTGTACCTATGGCATCTCTGTGAAGAGAGATGGATTAGTACCATAAATTCAAGGCACTAAAGATTCTTAGAATCTTTGTTGAGGGAAATGAATGGGCAAAGTGAACAGAGAGAGGCACTCTGTCTGCAGGCGAGGACTCAGCCTTGTTGCGGTACTTAATGACCCACTTTGCACCACCAACCCAAATTCTAGCAGCTCCGCTCAGAAAAACTGGTAAATTGGCCTGCATGGACATGCAGAGGATCCAGAATTGCCAAAAAGGACATTGAAAAAAAATTAGCAAATTGGAGGGCTGACATAATCAGATCAAGATGTGAACTGAAAGTGAGTGACAAAGAACGTTCCCATGACATAAACAAAGGCTACTGAATCAATATACTAGAATAAAAAGGCCACATGTGGATGGACTCAGGCATGTGAAGCTCACGTGTGACAAAGATGCAAAAGCAATTTAATCGGAGGTGTTTGCAAATGTCAGTGGGACAGTTGCAGCCCCTCCACTGCACAATATTTGGATATGCTAGGTAGGTGTACAAAAATAACTAAATGGCATCAGAATTATAAATGTAAAATCTGAAATCACAAGGTTCTAGAACTAGACATCAGAGAAAGCCTTGGTAACGTTTATCAGAGATTTCGTCTTCATGCTCTCAAAAATACTGACTTTTCCTCAATCCATAAGAGAAAAAAAATTGGGAAAATTAAACATTAAAGTTATATTTTTTTCTTGTGATACCTAAGCCACAATCATCTATAAAAGGCACATGTAGACTATTTTTATAAAGTTGCTCAAAGCCAAATGGTAAAGTGGACAATACATTTTTTTTTTAGTGGTCAAAAAGAAAAAAAATAAATAAAAAAAGAAAGCAAAACTAAACAAGCTTTTCCCCAGGGAACACATACCGACATCATGTAAGTACAAAGATCGACAGTAGATGTGGCAAATTCATGCTAATACCACAGGGACCCAGTATAACTCCAGTATGAATTGAGGACTGTCTACTGCCTTACAGTAGTACCTTCTCTCTACCCTTACAGATACCATAAAGTAGCAGCCTTCCTCTTGCCATGTGACCCCATGGGGTCGAACAACCCTTTCTCAGCGGTGGCATATCAGATATCTTTCATAGCGGATACTTAGATATTGTGATTGGTAACCATAGCAAAGTTACAGTAATGAAGCAGCAATGAAAATGATTCTATGGTTCGGGTCACCACAGCGTGAAGAGCTGTGTTAAAGGGTTGGAGCATGGGAAGGTTGAGAACCAGTGCTGTAAAGGAAAGGCAGGCACCCTATTGTGACTGTCCTTGAGTGACTGCTGCTCACGTCCCCCAAAGGAAGTTTACCAGGCCCCTAAGCAAAGGACACATTAAATAAAAGGCAGAGCTTTTCCTCTGCTGACAAAGAGCCAGAGAAAACACAGCTGCAAGCACCTACTATGGCTACTCATCAACTCCATGACATGGAAAATCTCCATTGCCCTCTGAAACCTCTAAGACAGGACCTTCAGTTAACCTTACAAGCCCAAACTCTCTTCAGAGCTCCAGCCATCTCCCTGGCACAGTAATCTCCTAAAATAAATACATAAATAAACAAACACCTGCCTCAGTATCCCTCCTTTACCTTAAAATCTGAGCCCTTATAAGTTTATGAAGATTGATTGTTAAAATGTTTGCAGGAGTATAGACGAGCCAGAGCCCTCATCCCTTACTGGTGGTACTGAAATGTCTTGAGATGTTAAAACTTCACCTACCACATGATTCATCATTTATCAGTCACCTACCTTATGATCTCATGCTCCAAATAATTCATTATGCCCAGCCAAAGCAAAACAACAACTTAGAGAACATGGATGGAAGTTTCTAGAAAACATAAGCATATCAATAGTGACAGAACAGAGAATGGCTAGCTGGGATAAGAGGCCTGGCAACCTATAAGATTATAAATGGTTTCAAGGAAATTGGGAGGAATAATAGACATCTTGAGTATCTTGGCTTTGGCAGTGATTTCACTGAGGCAAACACATCAAGTTATATTCTCTAACTTATATATCCTTATTGTAAAGTTACCATGACTCAACAATCTCACTAAGGAGCTGAAAATACCAATTGATTATAGAATGATATGGGGGTCAATGGGGGTCTGAGACCTCAGCCTTCTGTCCTGTCTATACCAGAAGCCCTCTGACACAGAGCCGTGGGCCAAGAACGCATGCCTTTCCCACCAGCAAGGCAGGGAGCTGGCATTTCCAGGCAATGCTCTTCATTCCAAACCCTGACAGCCAATAGAGACTGTGTGGGAGCTGAGCAAATAAGGATGGAGCAAGCTGTTACTCTTACTGGGGAGCCAGGCTTCCCTTTGATGAGTATTTAGTTTCAGTGTTAAAAGAATTTAAAAATAGTCCCGAAAGGAATTCAAGGCCCAATTTATTAGAGTTTGAGAGAACAGCAACAGGGCACACAAGCTGTGAACCTCAGCAATTTTAGGGAGAAGAGAGGTGGCTTTTCAGTCAGGGTCCGAAAAGCAGGCAGGCTCAGCCACACAGGTAAGCAAGCAGCCACTGCTGGGTAGGAAGGGGTTCTTAGGAGAAAATATCCAGAGAGTCAGGGTAAGCTAAGATTTGGGCCAACTTCCAAAAAAGAAAAGAAAGAAAGGACGGAGTGAGGATGGAGCAGGAAAGCAGGCAGGTGTAGTGGGATAGTCCTTCTGTGGCACTGGCCACGCCCATTGGGGGGTGGAGCCATGGGCGGAGTGACCTGTGGAAGGAAGTTGGAGGGAGAGCAGGAAAAATTCTCTTGCTGGAGTGACTCAGACAGGAGAGGATCCGGTTGAATTTCCTGGTGTTCATCTGTCTAGGTTGTAAGTTATTTCTCCCTGAATAAACATCTATTCAGCCTATTTGTTTCTCCTGATCCTTATTTAACCGCGATAGGTAGGCTTATTAGTGGAGATGTAAAAGCTCCTCCCTCTCATCAACTGGACCCTCAGTGTTAGACCAGTACTTGGCTGTGGGTCTCTGCATCTGCTTCCATCAGTTACTGGATGAAGGCTCTCTGTCGACAATCAGGGTCAACGCTCTCCTTCATATTTCCACTCTGAGGAATCAAGATAACCCACAGAGACAGCTGTCCTGAGCTAACGGGAGTTCACCAACTCTCTATACCAACAGCTAGAGAACCTGCATGAAACTGACCTAGGCCCTCCACCTGCGGATGACAGTTGTGTAGAGTGGTCTGTTTGTGGGGCCCCAGCAGTAGGATCAGGATCCGCCCTGGTGTATGAGTTGACTTTTTGAAACCTATTCCCCATGCAGGGATGCCTTGCCAAGCCTTGATGCAGGAGGAGGAGTTTGATCATGCCTCAATGTGTGATGACATGCTTTGTTGACTCCCATGAGAGGCCTGCCCCTTTCTGAATGGAGGAGGAGTGGATGGGGAGGATAGACAGGAGGTAGGGGGAGGGAACAGGAAGATAGGAGGGAGTAGAAACTATGGTTGGTATGAAGGAAAAAGAAAAAAGCAGCTACATTGAGGAACAACTTCTGGAGTACGTAAGTACACTGTCCCTTTAAGGGGAGTCATTCCACCTCCTTAGTAACTCTTCAGGTTTCAGATTTCCTGAGGAGTGGTCTCTGGACAGGTTGGTGATTGACAGGCTCAGTTGGATTAACTCTCAAGGTAAGAAAGAAGAGGATCACCTGGAGTTGCTGGCCGGAGAGCCTAACTGAAAAACTCATCTCCACATTCAGTCTCAAGACCTTAGAGCAGGATGTCCCACATCCTCCTCTGGCCTCCATAGAAGTACATACCACCATCCCACCACCACCACACCTGGGCACACACTTCCTAAATCTACCAAGTAAGAGAGTAAAACTTCCTTTCAAGCCTGCCCCCTAAGTAGACTGATGATATAAGTAGACTACACACTGCAGTTGACAAGTGTCACGGCTTCCCATGCAAGAAGCTCTGTGTGTGGTAACACGTTCATTTGTAGTCTTGGTGAAGCTGTCCTCGAATGAATTCAGGATCAGGTTTGTAATATAACAAGCAGCACATGCCATGCCAGTTCGTGAAATTGGGATAATGATCCTGCGGGAGGAGAAAGCACACCCTGGAAAGGGCTGAAGGCTACAACACTGACATAGGGTAGGAGAGGGAATCAATTCTTCTGTGCCTTGTAGCTGTTCTCTTTCCTGATAGAATTAGTGGCATTGATTTCTATTTTTAATCATGAAGTAAATCTAATTTTTCCCCCTTCTCTTGATTGAATCTATGTGCTGGGTAAAAATTTCCCTTCTAAAAAGTCACAGCTCTGCGTATGAGCCATGTTTCTGCTGTGTTCTGGTGGGGTTTGGTTTGGTTTCGTGTGTGTTTTGAGATGGAGCGTCTCAGTAATAACCTGGGCTGACCTTGGACTTTCATTTTTCCAACTCCCACTTTTGAAGTAGCTAAGCTAACAGGCATTTATCAATATACCCACCTCTTAGTAGTGATTTTAACTAAGTTATTTTGTCTCTGTCTTTTATATGGAAAAAAAAACCAATGTAACCAAATCATATTTTAAAATTAAATTATATAATATATGTAAATGTGTAATGTTTGTATATGTTAAAAAGAACTATCATCCATTATTACTACTTTAATTTGTATTCATTTAGCTAATTTATTGCATAGTTAATTCAACAAATGATTCTTTTGACCTACCCAGTACATTTCCAGGAAGACAGATACCCCACAATACTCTGTTATGTAATGGACACGATAAAAATCTCAACATTCAAGTGTATGTACTTCTAACATGAAACCATGGGACCGTTCCTTAAGATTAGATTCTGAGCCGGGCATTCGTGGCACACACCTTTAATCCCAGCACTCAGGAGGCAGAGGCAGGCAGATCTCTCTGAATTCAAAGCCACCTTGGTCTACAGAGTGAGTTTCAGGACAGGCTCTGAAACAATACAGAGAAACCCTGTCTTGAGAAACAAACAAACAAAAACAGTAGATTCTGGCTTGAATTAATACCTAGACATTGTTTCTTTGTGTATTGCCTACAGAGTGTGGCATATCTGGGTCTCTCTAAAGACAAAGATGCTCAGAGAGGTATTTTAGAGGAGGGGGAAGCCCTTTCAGGAGAGCAATGTCTGTGGATAATTTGCAAAAGAATATTTGCACAGCAAGCAGCATTGGAAGTTTTCTATGAGGCAAGTGTCAGTCTATTTCCTGACCCCAGTAGGAACACAATGATTCCTTCTGTGACACTGGTTTCCTAGGCTTAGAATTCTGGTGGCGATGTAAACTTGCCATGCACACTGCCTGCATAGGCACATCCACGCTAACCCCATGGTATGCAGACAGCAATGGAAACCTCTGTGGACCTGAAGTCTCTCTGTGCTATACCTCAGGGTCCTTCGTGTCTCACAGAAGAGGCTCCTTTTTTTTTTTTTTTTTTTTTTTTAAATCACATTAGCATGATAGTCTCAATAGTAAGTTTCCCAGGACGGCTAATAATTACTGAATCTTCAAGGCACCTTTGAAACATCCTGCTAAGAAACAATTCCAACAATTCCAGCATCCCAAGAGAGCTAGTGAATCTCACAGACACAGTCCTGCTAAACCAGAGCAAACTTGAGAGACATTTCCGGTCCTCATCTAATTCCTCTGGGTAGGGTTAAAGTTGAACACCAACTTCAAAGGGTGCTACACAGCCTGTCCATGCTACACAGCATGAAGTTGCAGGGTATAGCAAGCAGGCGGTCCAGTCCATTTACCAGCTTAATAGAAATTATTCTGGACCACAGCCCACCCAGATTGTCTGACAAGCATCTGAGTAGTTCTTCATCTTCAACAGGATCCCCATGACAGTTTTGTTCATTAGTGTTTAGACAGCTCCATCAAATTTCCAGTAACTAAATGCAGACTCCTGTGGCTGATCCCCAGCTTAAAGCAATTCAGGTTCTCCCTGATCATGGGGGGGGTAGGGGGGCGGGGAAGATCAGGAATCCCCAGATTGGCTTCACCACATCACAGCCAGTAGGGTTGGGAGATGGTGATCTCATGTTGCTTTGAAGAAGACCACCCTTCTGTGCTTGCTCTGAGAAGCTCTAGGGATGCTCACTCACAGTGGAAGTAGCCCATCCCACGTATGGCTGGCTCATAGTCCACATGGACCACCCGTCCTGTGCTTGTGTTGATCCTTCACAGTATCAGGGCACTCATGTCATTATTTATGGTGGCTTATCCAATGTCAAGATGCACAATGTAAAGTGTGGAAGATTTAGGCTAGGAGGAGAACACTCAAGAGATCTCACATTACCCAGTGAGATGGCCTTCACTGAGTCCTTTTCATGGGCCTCAGTGTCTTCTTTCTGAACTCAGTTTTCTTTTTTTTTCAGTTAATTTTGTTTTATGTGTATTGGTGTTTTGTTCGAATTCATGTCTGCACGAGGGTGTTGGATCCCCTGGAACTGTAGTTACAGAAAATTGTGAACTGCCATGTGGGTGCTGGGAACTGAACCTGGGGCCTCTGGAAGAGTAGCCAGTGCTCTTAATGGCTGAACCACCTTTCCAACCCCCTAAACTCAGTTTTCTGAGGAAGATTTTTCCTGGCTTTTCTGTCATATTCTAAAACACCTTCCCCCAGTGGGATCTTCTGTGATGGGCTGATGTGTTACTTGTAACTTGTATGTTGAAGCCTGACTCCAGAGCCTCAGAACATAACCCTGTTTGAATATAGAATCTTTATTTGTTTTGTTGTTGTTTTTTTTAATAAAGTATTTTTCTGCTACATAATTAACATAGCATACAATTATCCACTTACACAATTCAATGGTTTTTAGTGTGGCATATTCATAACATTGTGACACCATTACTGTTTTCAATTTTAGAACGTTATTTGATAATTTAGCACATGTATACAATGGGCTGTGATCATATTCATTCCCTTTACCCTCTTATATCCTTCCTCCTGCTGGCCTCCTTTTCAAGTAGTCTACCTCCTACTTTTTTGGAGTGTGTGTGTGTGTGTGTGTGTGTGTGTGTGTGTGTGTGTGTGTGTGGTATGTGTGTATCTTGCGCAGATGTGTGGTTTCTGTGTGTTCGGGATTGCAATAGTCACGGCATGGGTACAGTCTTTACAACAGCAATGGAGTTCAAATATGTCCATCACTGTGGATTTTAATCCAATCTAGCCAGCATCCTCATAAAAAGAGGAAAGTCGGACACAGAGAGAAACTGGGCATGTGTACCCACAGAGAAAGCGGCACTAAGGAGAAAGCAGGAACGAGGGACATTTTGTTTGACAATGCTGCTGCTGATGATGATGGTGATGATGGTGATGATGATGATGGTGATGATGGTAATGATGGTAATGGTGATGAAGATGATGAAGATGATGACATATTGGTACCTCAGTCTGGGCTTCCAGACTTTCAGAGCTATGGGTTCATGAGTTTCTGTTGTTCAAGCCACCTAGCATGTGTCACTTTGTTGTGGGTGTTCCAGCCATAACTAATGTGTCATCGTCACCCAATTAAAGGGTTCCAAGAAGCCACATTTCTGTTTGTCACCATGATCCTGACACAGTAAGTTGGGAACTCTCTCCTAATGCTTGCCTCTCTAGTGGGATGAAGCTTCCATTTTTTTTTTCTTCCTTCCCCAGTAATAAAGAGAAAATGGCCACCATTCTCTAGGCAATAGCTCTTCACAAAGGTAAGCACTTGAAATAAATCATCCCTTTTCAGAGTGAATACATTGAACTCCACGAAGGGCACAAGGAAGAAGAAAACACTCTGGTCTAAAAGGGAACATACTAAAGAAATGAGAGAGAGAGGTGCTAATGGTGCCTGTGACGTTGATGGAAACGAGGCAGCAATTCTAATTTATCCTTCCTCTCTCCTTCCTACAGCATTTTGCATTTGGTTTCCATGGAAATCCACTTTCTCGGATGATCTCTCCTCACAGGAGCTACAGGCAGATTTTTTTTTTCTTTTCAATTTGCATAACACAGTGATTTATGAAGCAAGCAGGGATGCAGCGAAAGGGAAGAAGGGGGAAGGTGTCACTAGAGCTGGGCCCTTTCCTGGTGCCTGTATTTTCTCAGTGTTTAAACATCAGAAGCCATGGGGCTGGCAATAGATCACAAGGCTTTGCTGTGGATGTCTCTCTCCCCTTTTCCTTGTTCCATACGCTGTGAATGTGTGTGGAATGCACATGTGTGCAGGTGAAAGGCTGAGGCTGACATCGAGGCAAGGTCTCTAATTTACCCAAACTTGCCTAAAAGACTAGTCCAGCTATGCAGCTTGTTCCGGGGTGGGGTGGGGGGGGCTGCTTCTGTCTTCCGCATATTAGATTTATAGGTGGGGTTCCACACATTCCCAGTTCCGAGCATCTGAAGTCTGGTCCCTATGCTTGCGCTGCCCGACTGTTGAATCATCTCCCAAACCCATTTACAAGTAGAACCACAGCCCTTTGCATACTCGACAGGATACAGGGTCCAGCCAAATCTAGGAGTTGTTATAAAGCAAAGGGCATGTAAGAAAAAAAAAAGTCACCTTCAAATCACATGGAATGGATGTCTGCTTTCTCTTTGGAGACAAAGGCGAAGGGGTCAAAATCCTGGTTCCCAAGCTAGACCAGAAGCATCAGCCTCGCGGGCCTAGGGATTCCTTTCACATGGCGTTCAGCATCTCCTATGGAGCCGGCATCGGTGGGAGGAGAGCCTCAGAACCCAGAGCAGAGGCTGCTGCTACTGTTCTGTCCCACCCCACCCCTTATTCCGCTCTCTCGGTACATGGCTCCCCATCCCACTGCTTCAGAGAGCCCATTCCAACATTAGAAAGCATTTAATAGTGCCTTACATACTCAGAGGGTGAGTCCCGGACTATCATTGGCAAGAGCATGGTAGCAGGAAGACAGGAATCACACTGGAAGTCTTCAAGCATGAGGCAGACAGAGAGAGGGAGAGAGACAGAGACACAGAGAGTGAGGGGGGCTGGGGCTGGCCAAGTCTTTCAGAACTTCAAAGCCAGCTGCACACCTCCAACAAGAAGTCCACACCTTCTGATCCTTCCTGAAGAGCTCTATCGGTTTGCACTCAAACACATGAGCCTGTGGGGGCCATTTCCATTCAAACTGCCACATTCCATTCCCCGACACCCCACAAACTTGTGGCTATGTCATAATGCCAGTGTGTGAAGCTATGAAAGTGAATCCTGGATCGATTGAAGACCCCAGGATATTAGAGACAGCGGAGCTGAGGGACAGCTGCCAAGGACTGCTGCTGACAGGCGACCGTTTCTGGATCTCCATGAAGGGACTCTCCTGACCCGTGCCTGGCCTCAACAAGTTCCCTTAATTGAGGGTTACACAGCCAGTGTATGTCTATATCCTTCATGACTTAAAAGCCAGAGAACCTCCTGTCCTATGCTGCCAGGGTCTGCTCGGTATGGGGCATGGCCACCTCTTTTAATTACATTTTGATTTGTTGATGTTTTCTTTGTTGCAAAAGCTTGCCTATTTGTAAATTAAAGGATTATCAGGGTGGGGTCTTGCCCTGGCCCCTCCCTTACAACTCTCTTTATTCCACTTAACATTAGACCTTTCCTTTGTTCCCTCAACACAAGCTTGGACTTCAACATTAAATTTCCGGGTGTTCTTGTCCTCCTCCAACTGTACATTTTGTCCCACTCGCTCTTTTTCATTGCATGTCTGCCACTCACTAATGACCATACAACAGAGGCAACATCAGGTCCTCTCTTCTCAAACAAATAAGATAAAACATTTTTAAATTGCTTTTAAATTGCAATTAAAGTCCCAGACATTGGTAGCTGAAAGTAATAAGCAATTAAGGTCATTCAATATTAGGCTGTCTTGAATTCTCCTCTACCAGAGAAATTAGTCCCAACCTCTTCACTTTAGCCTCAGGCAGATTCTTAGGACAAGGGGCAAAAAGCAGCCACATAACACAAGAATGGCCTCTAGCCTAGTTGTTAATCTGTTCCCCTTCTGAAACCTTAGGTTGAGCCTCTCTAGTCCACAGTGCTGTCTGTACTACTGTCTTCCAAGCTTCTATTAGGCCGGCCCATTAGACCCCCACTTACATCACACAACTGCTTTTCTAGTCCGAAGTCCTAAGGTACCAAAGCAGCATGGTCAGGCCTGTCACAGCAATAGACCATAGTATCAATGTCTGCCCTAGTTACTTGTCTGTTGCTGTAACGAGACATCATAACCAAGGCTTATAGGAGACTTATAAAAGAAAGTTATTTAGTGGGTGCTTATAGATTCAGGGGGTGAATCTATGACCACCACGGCAAAGATCATGGCATAGTGATTGTAAGACCCTCAGAATGAGGAGTCTCCCAGTTTCGGTCGGTACCCCCAAGAACTCAATGTCCAGTTGCTACAACATGCAAGAGGCTTTAATGAACAGGAAATGTTTGCGTAAACAGGCTCCTCCAGCATGCAGGCTAGAGAGAAGCACCATCCCCCCCACCCCCCACTGCACAGGTGTTTTTAAAGGCAGAACCCACAAGCTTAGGGAGGGGGTGGGACCCTCTGTCCATTGAGTATGTGACCCTTTGAGGCTGGATGGTCTCCCTATTAGGGTCAACAGACCTTAGGGCCTTAGGGTGTGCTAATTAATCTTGTCTGGGCAAACCGGAGGTGCAGTTATCTCTTTGTTTCTTAAGGACCCTATTCACCACCTGCTGACTCACAAGAAAGGAGGGGCAGTGTGAATTCTTGGTATCTGGTTATCTCAGGGCCTTGTGAGGGGAAGTTAGCAAATTCTAAGGAACAGATATTGGTCTGGGTTAGCTTTCCAAGCTAATCTGTCCTTAACTTTACTTTTTTGTCTTTCAGTGATGTGAAGGAAAGCAAGGAGAAAGACTAAGTAACCAAATAATGCTCTGGCGGTGCAGACTTACATCAGCAACTTTTCATTATATTTTAAATATGGTCTCTCAGTGAGTATCTGTTCTGACAGAGCAAATGACCTATAAAAGTACAAACTCAGAAGGTCTTGGTGGCTTTCTCCATCTTAGCCCTCTTGCAGGCTCTTTATGGCACAGAACACCCTGCTCTACAAGCCCTCCCCTCAATCCCTCCCATGCCCTTAAGTTTTACTTCTGGTCCAGCCCATGCCCTGGCCCCTCTCGGATCTAGCCTTCCATTCTCCTACAAATCCCAAGCCTGAAAGACACACATGCTCCTGGTCACTCTGTACCTTTGACACTCCATGCTAGAGTTTGCAGGCTATGTCCCATCTTTCACAGTGATTTTAAAGCTACCAAAATCCAGTTATTCTGTGAAAAACTGTCCCTACAAGACTAAGATCCAGGTCATTTCACAGGGACGATGGCAGCATGGGCGTTGAACCATCCCTCTTGTCTCTATAACCACCTGGTCACTCTATATGACAGCTCTGGGCTGTGACATCTTCCTGCCTAACATGAGCTCCTCACACTCCAAGCATTCAGGCTATTTGCTAATGAATACCAGGGTCTCCAGAGCTTAGGACTTTACTGATTCCCAAAAATGCATGTGCTTGTTAAATGAATGTTGAGCAAACAAATTAATGGACATCCTCCGAGAACAGTCTTTCTTCCTTCCTTTCTCTCTAGCTATTAATAACCTCCTTTTTTCCACCCCATTCCAGCAGGCAGAAGGACCTGCTTGAAATTCAAAACACATAGTGTCATCTTCCAGAGGACCTTGTTAAAATAATAATTCCATGTTTCCTGTGTAAAATGCAAGGACAGAGTAAAGGCTCCATCTAACCTGGAATTCATCATTAATTAATTTAATGGACCACATATAAATTGAATTTCACTAATTATCAACAGAATCCATCAGGGCATCTTCTATTATTATAAATTTTGTCTAAATAAAAGCCTGGGGTAGCAATAAACAGCTGCTCCTCACTATTTGAAGGTTGCATGTTTGCAAACTCACCTATTCCCTAACCTTTACTTAAGACTGTAGAAGGAACACTTGTAGGCTTTCATGATACCCAGAGACTTGGACCGCAGTTAAAACCTGTGTCTGTCAAAGAACAAAACCCAAAGTGAGTATGGCAAGGTGGTTCAGCTCTCCTTTCTCAGCCCACACCCATGTGACTAGGGTTATGTGGTATTCTTACTATCTATCACCCCTTTTTTATTTTCATGGTAGTTGGTGGTTTCAGTGCTACAATGCTGCCCCCAACTATAATGCCCAGGAACTGTCAGGTGTACCCTAGCACAGAGAGGATGGGATGTGTCTCATAGAGCAAAGTGTGCTGGATGAGGCTTGTTCTGTTATAGTGCCCTTCCTTCACTGTGTGTGTGAGGCCAATGAATCGACTGTTAATTTGGGTGGTCCTCCGAACTTAGAATCACCTAGGGACACACTTGGGAGTGTGTCTGTGAGAACATTTCCAGAAAGGGTGGTAAGAGACGGAAAGATGACCGCTGACTGTTATTAAATCCCAGCCTGGATATAAAAGGAAAAGAAGAGAAAGCAGGCTGAGTTCCAGCATCCTCATTCCTCTGCTTCCTGACTGTGGTGAAGTGAGAGCAGCCACCCACACTATTGCCCCTGTGACTACAGCCTGTCCTGCTTCCATATCTTCCCTCTACTGAAGAACTGCATTCCTCTAAGTCCTCCTACACTCACACACATACATACCACATACATACACAAACACAACACACACACACATACATACCACATACGTACACACACACACATACATACCACATAGGTACACACACACAAAACACAAACACAGACACATACATACCACATACGTACACAAACACAAACACAGAGACACAGACACACACCACACACACACAGAGAGAGAGACACACACAGACATACACACACATATACAAACACACAAAGAGACACACATATACACATACACATACACATATGCTTAGCTGGAATATGGTATGCTACCTACCAGTGGCATTTCACTTAAAATTAAGTGTAGGCCCATATGATTATAACAGGCCTGGGAAGTTCCTGCTGCCTGGGGATATCGTGACAGGTGTAATTCCCTCATGGTACATGTTTGTGATGACACTGGCATAAACAAGCCCTCTGTGTCACTGTTGTCGGAAAGGGCATCCCATACAGTAAGAGGCAGGACAAAGTACTTGATCGTGACAACTTGGTGTATTTTACTGCACCATACTTTTATTATCATCTTAGAATACATTCCTATTTACAACAAGAAATTGTTAAAAGTGAAAAAGTTTCCAGTATTTTCACCGCAGTAACCTCATCCATTTCAGGCCTACCAATGACATCACGGTCTCCCAAGGACATCATAGTCTCATGCTTGATTTAATACTGGGTTGGTTTATTTATCTGAATTCTCAAGAAATGGGCTCTAGCGCTGTTTATTATCAAAGTACTGGTTATGATGTTTGCACAATGATGAAATGGCATTCTCGGAATGTGCCCCTGTCATTCACCAGGCTATGCTTGCGTTTGTGATATGGTTGTACAGGAGCCACATACCCAAGGTTAGGCAAATCAGCTGAGCTCTGTCTCTGCAAACATATCTATCAAATCGTGTAGTCTATCTACACTTTGATGCTTACTATACTAGATGTTTCTTTCCACAAAGACAATTACCACATCACTATCACACATACATGTCGTGTGCCTGAGTGACATCACTGGATTGGCCTGAGGCAGACTCTTGTCCAAATTTCTGGAGCCAAGAGGATTTAGAGAACTGTGATATACTCGGGACCAGGCTAGGCCTGGCAGGGGCAGGTAGGAGGGAGCGCCTCCAAGCTGGCCTTCCTACCAAATAGAAAACAGCAAACGAGAATGAAATGAATAGTCCGTGCTCAAGGCTTAGTGGGCAAAGCACTACTTCAGAAATTGGGGAAGCAGAGTTCTCCCGAGGCTGCCCACAGCTGGCTTCCTTCTGCACTCAGCTAAAGCGGCAGAAGTCAGTGTTTCTGTGGTCCCTTCACACTGCCTGCAGACTCAGAGATCCCCAAGTGTTGGGATCCTAAGATCCAATGGAAAAAGAGCTACCATAATAGATAGATTTTGAGTTTATGCTTCTAACCTGGCTTCAAGTCTATGATGTTCTATTAGACTCTGGGGAGTGGGGATGGCAGTGTCTATAATCCTAGAAACTGGTAACAAAAACATTCAGACTTCAGACCTCTCCCCTGGTAGCTGAGCTCTGTGAACATGCAACCATACTTTAGTATCACTAGATGATCCTCTCTGGCCTTCTAACAGCCTGGAGACTACAATGCAAGGCAGGTGTTTATTGTACTGTTGTCTCCTGTGACACATTGTTATGGTAATGGTCACGTAAGAACATGTGTTTGAATGTTGCTCCCTAGCTGATGGTGCTGCTTTAGGAGATTATGGATGGAATTGTTGGAAGGATGGACCTAAATGGAGAAAGCAGGTTCCTGGGGTAGACTTGGCCTCCTCATTTCATATCCTCTCTCTGGTTGCTGTACTGCCACATGCTCTTACCACCATGGAGCTTCTTGCCACCACCCGGTGGCTCTCATATGGAATGGATTGTGTCCCCTCAAATCATGAGCTAAAATAATTCCTCTCTCCCCTTAAGTTGCTTTTTTTATCAAATATTTGGTCTTGGTGAATAAAAAAAATTAATGAATACATATTCCAACAAGAAAAAAGTCTCCATCCTACCTGGAAACTAAGGGTGAGGTACCTCTGGTGGTGGTAGTGGGGGGGGGGCTTAGTGGTCAAAGCCCTTGACTACATCATCTCTTAACTTCTGCAAAACGTTTCAAAGTGTGGTGGTGATGGAGGAGGTGCTGTGCCTTGAGGAAGGCATCCTCTTCAATGAAAGGAGGGTCATCTTTTGGCATGGCCTCTAGCAAGCTTTTTGTCTTTATCACCTTAGTATTTGTTGAGATTAGTTGAACATCTATCTTAGAATTGTCTCAGGGTTGTTGTGAGGATGTTTCCCATGTGTAAAACACTGACAATATGGCCTCTACTGCTCACCCTCACTGCTTAAGCAGGAAGTATTTCCTGTTGATCAAACCCCATATGCCTTCAAATTTCTCTCCAAGTTAGTCATGCCCACGTGTTCAAAGCTGGAATTCAGACCTTCAGAGGATGGTTTCACTGATCATGTGGTGTGGGCCTCTACCTGCTCAAGCACGGCTTGAACATGCACAGTCTCCCATGCTCACCGAGAGCCATCTCCAGCATCTACCAGGAAAGCCTGGTTCTTCCTTCTTCATCAGCCTTTTATCATCCCATTAAACCCACCATGAAATCACAATGACCAGGTTGATAAATTTGGAAACCGAGCTCTCAAATTCTTAAAACTGATTAAGGATCCCACTGGAACCCAGTGGTCTAAGGCTTGTGTCTGCTTCAGTGCGTAGCCGTGTTCACTAGGATTACATCAAATTTGGGTTAGAGAGAAAACAGGGAAATGTAAGTAGTATCTGTTTTTCCCTGGTAATCCCTCTGCAGCTTTTGTTCGTCAGCTCTTCCCTCGGTCAACAGTGTTTTTAGATGGCAGAGCTCTGGTCCCCATGGCAACGTATCAGAAAAGGTCTACTTATGAAAGAGCGGGGTCTTCTAGTTGCCATAAGCACTGTTTCCTAATGGCTTTTCAAGGCTAACGATATGTTCAGAGTGGATTTGTTTGCTTGTTTGTTGCAAAATTACAAGAGTGAGGTTTGTGATCTTCAACATTTGCCTTCAGTTAGATTTTCCTTTCTTTGGTATGATTTCCACTTTATGAAAACAAGTTAATCTTCCAGAACATTATGAATACCATAAAGCATCTTCAATAAAGAATGTTGTTTGTTTCACAAAAGTCAGATGGTAAAAAAAGGAAAGAATTGCTTCTTCAGTATAAAGTAACAGCGTCTTAGTCTGTGCTTATCAAGCTTTGAGATGAAAATCTCGGCGATGTCAGAGATAAAATCACTGCAAGCCACAGAGGAGAAGCAATCTAGGGCAATCTGCCCCCGACTGACTTCAGATTAAAGAAGGACAAAGACTCCCTAGCCTTCTTTTGAAGTTGTATACATGCTGACTGGCAGAGTGTGGGTTGTCACTCATCTTTCACTCCTTCATCATTCAAAAGCCACTTGCTGAGAATCTAGCATGTGTGAATCTCAGCTTGACCATGTCATGACCTGGGATCAATTCAATACTGTGTATGCGTTATGATGTGCCTTCTGGAGGAATGGTTCAAGTTCAATGACAGTCATCTGGGTTGATAATGTATGGAGTAATGTACGACTTAATATACATAAGCTTTTCCTACACTAATCAACACATAGGTGCATGGGTTTGGGAATAACAGAAGATACGTCACAGGAAAGGTGACGTCACCTTTCAAAATTCAGACGTGATGGAGCAAAGAGAATCCTTCACTGAGCCTCTGTCATTAGATTTGAATTTGCTGTGGGGGTGGGTTGGCCTGTTGCTTTATTCTCTTTTCAACAACATACTTTAAAAGGATAGAATACAAAATTCAAGGGTCTTCATTCACCTTTAAACTAGCTCTCTCTCTCTCACACACACACACACTCACACACTCACACACTCACATACACACTCTCACACACACACTCTCACACTCACACTCACACACACACACACACACACAGAACCAACAGGACTGAGGTTTGTCTTACCCAGGACATCTCCAATGTCTGTGTGCTATCTTAGACCAGAGGGTTCCTTGTAACATACAGAGTTTTATTCTTATTCTCTTCTCTTGGGTAAGCCACTTAAGGCCCATCTTCTCGAATCTCAGTCTAGCACATGGCTGCACCATTGCCAGCAAGTTGCAATGACTACCTAAATACTGTCTTGGGAGTCAACACAAAGCTGCGTGGGAAGGAATTAAGTTTGTGAATACCTAGAAAAATTCAGCGTGTACAGCAGTGCCCCTTTATTCTTGGATTTTCTTTCTATAATTGGCTGTAACCTGAAAATATTAAGTGGAAAACTCCAGAAATAAAAAATTCACAAGTTTTAAATTACATGCTATTTTAAAAATCATGAAAGAATGCCATTGCCAAGAACAGGAACATCACACCTCTGTCCAGCAAACACATCCTCACTGTGCATGCTACCTGCCTCCTAGTCACTTTAGTAGCCATCTTAATAATCAGAATTGAAGGGGTACTTCAGTTCTTGTGTTTGGGTGACACTTTATGCAATAATGTTTACAACTCATAATAGTAGCAATGATGGCAATCTAGATGTAGAAAAACTTTACGTTGAGTTTGTAAGATTCAATGATCATGCCTATGACATTATAAGAATGTGCTATTAAAACTTAAGCTTCAGTGGTTATAGCCATAGTACATGATATGTACTTAGATCCAATGGAAAAGCCTCAGACTGTGGGGCTTTCTGCTGTCTTCAGTAGTCCTTTGGGGTTTTAAAAAACCTCTCCTGAGGATAAAAGAAGCCACTGCAGCTTTCTTTCGGGTGACTCTGAAAGATTATTCTTTCAACTTCCAACTAGAAACGTCTAGCACAGTTCACACACTAAAATAGGTTCTGAGGCAAATTATGGCTGAGCTGTCCTTTCAAGAAGAGACTGGCATATCATTCGTATGCCATGTGTGCAGCATGACCACCTCAATGAGATGGAGCAACTGTGGAAGGATAAGGGACAGACGCTGGGTGTCTGGTAACAGCTTTGTGAAGTGGCACACAGCACAGAGATGACGAAATTGGAGTCATATAATGAACCCACCCCCGAGGCTCTGTACCATGAAGTCAGGTGATGACAAGCACTTTGAGGCCGTTTCATAATTAACTGGCTGCAGAAGGCAACCTGAAGCCAGCTCATGCAATCACCTTTGCAATAGCCTCGCCAAATGTCAGGTGAGCAAACAGATGACAGGAACAGCCTGTGCTCTGTGCAAGCATTCACCTCAGAGAAGGGGGAAAGAAAACAAAGAATGTGTGGCAGACAGATGCAGAGACAAACGAAAACAAAACTATGCTAGCCTCTCAGAAAGGATGGGAACTAGGAAAGGGGGACATGGAGTCAGCACAGGAGAAGTCTCTCAGAGGACATCTTCTTGTCTTTGATACTTGAGCTGCATCCGCGTTATTGCTAACTAGGGAAGGAGTTGTGAAACTCTTCATAATATAGGAAGAAAAACAAAAACAATGGAGTTATGTCCCTGGCCTTGGCTATGCAGCTATGCATAGCTATGCAGTACAGTCACAACTAAATTCAGCCATCCTTAGCACACAGCCTCACTCCCTCTGCTGTCTCAGCTCCCTGTGCAAAACCTCAGAGGCCATCACCTCAAAATTGCCCTGAGCTTCAGCCTTGTTTCACTGCCTTTATCATGATCTGTAGAGGGATGTTTCTGTTCTATGCCAGGTATCCCCATACTCCACACTCCTTTAGACATGATCTACAATGGACTGTTGGATTTAATGTATACCATATCCTCCAAGGAAATAATTGAGAAGCTTTGTATTGTGTAACTTAAGCTAAGATTAATGAAGTCATTTGGACAAAGCCGCTCAGCCATCCAGCCACAGAATTGGTTCTGATCCCTGATAACACAGACTCCAAATCCCAAGTTCACACATTACAGAATTAGAAATGTGTTCATCATCTTCATTTTAGTAACACCCTCCAAATCCCGAGGGGAAGAAATGGTGCTGGCTCTGCTCGGTGTCTGCCTGGGTCGTGAGAGCATTGCATTGAGCTCTGGGATATCGACAGAAGGCAGTCTTGGCAGTATTTGACAACTTCATAGGACTCCCCAGCAAGATGATTTTAGTGATCTCAACATGAGCTGTCAAAATTAACTTTTACTTGCAGTCCTAGTTTTTTAGATCCTGAAACAGAACAACAGATCTGTAATCTCTCCCCCCCACCCCTGTGTGTGTGTGTGTGTGTGTGTGTGTGTGTGCACGGTGCGTGCGCACGCACACACATACATACACACACACACACACATATGCATGTTGCGATGCTAGAGATCAAATTGAGTCTCATACACAGTGGATAAGCACTCTGTCTCTGAGCTATAGCTTAGCCCTATAATCATAATGAAATTCTCCAACTGAGAAGCTCTTGAAAGAAAACCAGTGTCTCCTCCCAGAGAAGAGCACAGGAAGTATTCAGAGTGTCCCTTCTTATGACACTGGGTTCTGGAGCAGCTGCTCTTAGGGTTGCTGCACTCTTAACAGTGAAGCAATGTGTTAACTTTGAATTCCAGGGTGCATTTCAAATGATGTGCTCAAAGCAAGGAGCTGTGACAGCATCTTTTTTCTTCTTTTCTGTTAAGGCATGTCAAGTATCCCTAGTTGCTATGAACTTTCCAACTTCTTGATTCTTTCTCACTTTTCAGTGCCTTTCACTTTTTGTAAACTCTGCATATGAACATGTGTACTGTCTCATTCCCCATGATAGAAAACACACACCTCCAAATGTGCCCAAAGCACATTTCTCTGTCTTCCTTATTCTTGGAAAACTGTAGTGCACATCTAATAGCTGGCCAAAGTCGGACATCACAGCCCATTTCACAGCCTATAGCTTCTAATTGAAATTTCACAGTACAATACTTAAGACATAACTTCAAATTGCGCCATAATTTAAGTAAATGTTTTCCTAGGCATTTAACTGTGTGTTATTTCCTCTCCACTATGCTTCTTATGATCTGCTGTTGTTTCTCTGGTCATTAAGCCTTTTTTGGTATTCACTTGATAATATCTAGAATGTCCTATTTTTTTGTGGGTTGAATTTAACCCAGCTACTTAACTGATAGTCGTACCCATTTGTGTGTCTTCAAGGGAAAGAGGAGTCATCTCTCTTGGCCCACCCACTGGTGCTGCAATTGGAGCTGTCAGCTCGGGCCAGGGTCCTTTCTTGATCTATCACCCTGATCCTAGAATGAGACTGCAGAAATTCAACAGCAGACAAGAAACAGAGACAACATCTGAACAGAAATCCACTTGAAAACATAAATGTCTATTAATAAGAATGATCGGTCCTTTTCTTTCTTCTTCTAAATGGATTTTAAAAATAATTACATACAATTCAAATAATCAGATCAGTGGAATACTACAATGAATCTTCTACACACCCATGTTCTGGCACAAGAATTAAGAATGTTTTCCTATTGATTTTTATCTTTCACACTCACAGAAGTTTTTGTTTATTAATTCCGTGCTAGATTCCTTGCCAGAGAGTTATAAAGTGTAAATCATTTCACCTGTTAAATACTTTGTTTTTTTTTCCAGCAAATATTTTTTTACTATTGCCGTCAACACACAATTTCACCTAGCTAAATTAACAATAACTTCTCCACTTCATCTAATGCCAAGTTCATACTTAAATGTTTCCAGTTGTCATCTTACACACGGCAGTGGAACTCTGCACTAGAGCCCTGGAGTCAGCCCCCAGTGTTGAAAGAAAAGACTGTCATTATCATTTCATGATTGCTTTATATTAAATCAGGACCCAAATGGATTGCCATACTGCATTTAATATTTACAAATCAACCCCCACTCCTTTCCTCCAGGCCTCAGACCTGTGAGTGCACCTGACCTCCGAAGCTCCCTTCTAATTCTAACTTGGGAGTTGGTGCTATTGAAAAGTCATTTTAATGTTTCCCACAGCTGTTTTTAGGTTTGGTGGCTTTTTCATCCCAAGTACCTTATTTACCCAAATAAATAAAGATATCAAAATTCCTAGCAACTGGGTCACAATGCATTGTCTCTGCCATTTGTCACCCATGTACTCTCTACAGCTGAATTCTGTTGTTATTTGTTCAAGGTGGGAAACAGGTTAAATTAATTACCCTTCTGGTGAGTGGCAACAATGTGCTGAAGCACAGCTAAGAACATGATTGAAAAAAACGTTGTGGCTTGAGTGTGGAGGGTCCCCCAAACACTCATGTTCAAGCACTTAGCGCCTAGATGTTGGTGCCACTGGGGAGGCTGTGGGATTTTGAGAAATGGAGGCCGGTGAGAGGAAATGGATCTCTGGGGGCAGGTTGTGTGACAGACATTTTCTGGGGAGATGCAACACACATACACTCTTTCTCTCTCTTTCTCTCTCTCTCTCCTAGTCACCCCAAAAATGGAACTCACAACAGATCAAAGGAGCAGTTGCACCAATGCACAGCTTAGTGGACCAATGAGGTTTTATGGCGTTGACTCACAGAAGTACAGATGAAGTGTTGCATACAGGAGCAAAGATGTTTCAAAAGTAACTGCATTACCTCAACCCACCACAACATGGCTGACAACAACACACAAACGTTACAACTCTGGAGCTCTCTGCACACCTTGCACGCACCTGGACATAGCCAATAATCTCCTCCTCCCACATCTCAGGTGGTCAGTCTCTTCCCCTAGCAACTAGAGAGATCCAGAATCTCCTCCCAGAGCAGTGCTTCTCAGTCTCCTCCCTCGGCAGTTATGTACGATTTCTGTAACCCTGAATAGGGGGCCTTGTGACTCTTGAAGAGTTTCAGCGTTCCCTGACACACACACACACACACACACACACACACACACACACACACCGTTTATTCACTCCCAGAGTGAATAACACACAAACCACATGGCCAGATTCATCTAAACAAAATGCATTCTGGCTTCCTCATAGTCTTGCAGTTCTAACACCATCCAGGCTAAGCACAGTAGCTCATGCTTGTGATCATAGTACTTGGAAAGCTGAGGCAGGATGATTTCTACAAGATCAAGGCCAGCATGGGCTAGATACTGAGTTACAGACCAATCTATGCTATGTAGTGAGACTCTATCTCAGAAAAAAAAAAAAATTCAGAATATAGTATCTACTGAGACTCCAGGCAATATCTTAACTATGAATCCCTACAGAATCACAAAATAAGTTACACACTTTCATTATACAACATTGTTATATTGGGATATGAAATCTATGCCCCATGGGATCATGTGTTTGAGCCCTTGGCCCCCAGTTGGTAGGGCCATTCGGTAAAGTTCGTGGAACTTTTGAGATGTAGAACATATCTGGAGGAAATTATACTTTTGGGAGGATATTGAGGTTTATAGAGTAGCCCGAGTCCTTGGCCTCTTGCTGGTCCACTCATATGTAAGTTACCATTGTCACAGCTTGGAGTCTCTGTCCCTGTCATGATTTATTCACTGTTATGGACTACATCCTCATATTATGACCCAACATATTTTTCTCCTTTATTTTACTTCTTGACAGATATTTGGTTACAGCAACAAGAAAAAAAAAAAAGCTAATACAAGAAAGAAAAAAAAGATGTAAGGAGTTCTATCCCAAACCCTGAAGCAAAATAATTCCGCATCTCCTGAGGAGCCCCACCAAGGAGGTAGAATCATGGACCAGCACACCTGAATGCAATATTTAAATCTGTGCTGCTCTAGTTAGGATTTGAATTTGATATTTTACCCTTAGATTCAGGAGTTGAACTTTTAGACCTCAGCTATTGGTACTTTAAGAAGCTCTAGAAATTTCATAATGTAGGATTTTGACTAGCATAAGTAAGCCACTGGGAGATCTCTGGGGTATATTATCTTTAGCCTCTTCCCATCTGCTTCCTAATCAACCATGAAGTGAACAGCTCTCCACAGCACACATCCCCACCATAATTAAGCTCTGCCCAAGCATATGAGACCAATAAAGCATAAACTGAGATTGAGACCTCTGAAACCCTGAGCGAAAACTAATTCCTCCTCGAGGCCCAGGATAAATTGGGCTCATCTGGCAAACTGGGAATAACCCCTATAGAAAGGCTGTTCCTTGCTGGCCCGGGGTATCCTCCTGCTCAACTATACACCCAGAGGAGATTGATATTGCTACAAACCGGTGGGCAGAAAATAAGGGCCTATACAAGGAAGGATCCCCTGGACAGAATCAATCAGGGAGGAAGTCCAGAGGGCTGGGGGCTGCTAGCAGGCCAGCAGGAGCCTGTAAGAGGTTCAACTCAGAGGCCAGGGATGGGCTCTCACCTCTGAAGCCCCTCCCATACGCTTGATGGGAGCTGTTTGTCCCTTGTTCTCTTTTCCTCTCTGTGGCTAGTGTTACTCTTCTGCTCCTGTCCATTTTACACCTTTGTGTCCAGGACCCTCAGGATCTTTAACTCCTTGAGGGTGTGGCTTTCTGTTTCCATTTCAAGGCCTGCAGAATGTCCACTTTCACCGTTAAGTGGGTAGGGCTTTGGAGGTCTCCCTGGGGATGGGTAACTGTTACTTTGTGTCAGGATCTCCACCTTCACACTCCCTAAAGCATGAGCCACCATTTTGGTGTTCCTGCCTCAGATCTACCCGAGACCCTGCTTTCCAGTCCCTGCCTCAGATTTCTAACTGTTACAGTCTGTCACTGGCCTCATGCTCAACTGTCACTTCACTTTCCCCTCTGGGTTTTCCTTCCAGGATGTGCAATTCTTTGTCTAGGGGAACAAAGTCAGGAGTACTCCTAGCCCATCACCCAGGAGCCATAAGAGTATTTTGTCACCAAGATGAGATAAGTAACTAATTCAATAAACAAGCCTAACTGACCTGGAGCTTGGTGATAACTTTAGATAACACACCAGGATAACACCCAGAAATGAGGAGTCATTGAGTTGAGCTGCAGTAAAATTAAAATCTTGTGATCTGTAAAAAACACAACCCACAGAATGAGAAAAACAAGATTGGGAGCAAATATTTACAAAAGATGTATCCAATAGAGGTTTATCAAACATATACAAAGAGGGGCTGCAGAGATTGCTCAGTGGTTAAGACCATGCCCTGCTCTTGCAAAGTGCCTAGATTCCATCCTGAGAACTCAGCGTCTAATGACGGCATGCAACTCCAGTTCCAAGAAATCTGAACCCTCTTTGTCTCTCATTTTTTCCCGACTCTCATCTTTCCAACTAATCTGACTCTTTCTCCTATGGTGTGTGTGTGTGTGTGTGTGTGTGTGTGTGTGTGTGTGTGTGTGTGAGCATAAGTGTGCATACAGATGCATCTTCACATATGCCCAAATGCACAAGCATGCATGTGTTTGTGCCCAAATGTCTGATGTGTGTTTCAGATTGTAGTGGTCATGCTATATCCCTGAAGCAATGCTGCATAGTACTCCTCTCCCTCATCAAGATGTACAATGTTTACAACTCTTCTTCCATTACTTTTCCTGAGTATTGGGGTAGGAGTGATGTAGACGTCTCATTTAGATCTGTCAACCTTTTCTTCCGTAGGACAACAGCAGCAGCTCTAGTCTTTGGAGATAAAAACAAATATTTAGGTGACAATGTAACTACTTGTCCGTTTAGGAAAATATCAGTAGCATATTCTCCCCTAAGTCCTGGGACCTCCCAACTATAGACTTTTGACCGTGTGTCCATTCCCAGGGAGGAGGCCTTAAACACAATTAGAAAGCAGTTAGTTACCCCCATAACAGTCATGCCACTGTTGTACTAGTGGGTGCATTTTGCCTAGTGTGTCAGAATTGGGAAAGATTACTGATGGCTTTTCTCCCACAGCAGTCTGAGTGGCACTGTGTGTACTAACTACCAAGAAGAAGGCATCTAGCTCGTTTACAGGTTCATTTCTTTATTTCCTATATCAAGGTATATAGGAGGAATGTCTTTGGTGGGGCAAACAAAGTATTTATGAAAGTAGAAGGAGGCACTTAGGGTGGAAAGCTCTAAACAAGAATGGAGTAGAAGGATATGAGAAAGAAAGAGGTTTGGGAGATGGTCAACCCAAACTAATGATACATAGAAACCTAGCATTGCATAACACACAAAGATATGCAAAAGTTTTACAAGTTTAAATGGAAACGTCCTGTGTGAGTTAATAATGCTGCTCCCAGAAGCCACAGACTTGCAAACAAAAGTCTCAGTGCTGAGTCTGGGATAGCTGCTCTTTGGTTGTTTCTGGAAAGTCTTTAGATATGTAGGCGGTCTTGGTTAGGGATTCCATTGCAGTGAAGGTACTATGGCCACAACTCTTAGAAAACATTTAATAGGAGCTGACTTACAGTTGGGAAGTTTAGTCCATTGTCATCATGGTGGAAAGTATGGTGGCACACAGACAGACATGGTGCTAGAGATAGCTGAAAGTTCTACATCCAGATCACCGGGTAGCTGGAAAAGAGAGCAACACTGGGCCTGGCTGGAGCATCCGAGACATCAAAGCTCACTTCCGGTGACGCACCTCCACACCTACTCCAACGAGGCCATACCTCCTAATAGTACCACTCCCTCTGGGCCATTTTCATTCCCACACAGGCTATTGCCATTGCTCTTGGTTATCCACCAGAAATAGACAGAAAGACCCTAGTGTTCAAGTTTCCTCTGTTTCCACCATCTTGCTTTAGTGTGTATTTTTATAGTTGGTGCACCACACTTTGATTAACTAAGGCCAACAATTCTCCAAGGACTCATTTTGAGCAGCGAAGTTGCAGGTTTTATCAAATGTGTAATGTAAACACCTTCACAATGCACATAGAATAGAAGGGCCAAACTGAGTGTGATTTCTCTATTGTTGGTCCATCTCCATCCCCTGGGCTCCCTGACAAACTAGAACCAATAACCCTTTATGCATTGAACTTCCCTGCCCATTTGTCAAAAGTTCAATTAAACACACTCTGTGTGTCTACTCCTAGGCTCTCTTTTCTATTCCACTGATCTGATTGTCTGTCACTTGAGCTACTCTCCCCTGATTGATGTCATTATAGAGTGCTTCTTCAAGCCAGGTAGTTACCAAATCTGAGTTTGTTCTTTAGTATTATGTTTGCAATTCTGGGTCATTCATTTACCCTAAAAACTTTAGAATTGGGTAGCTGATATGCACAGAAAAATTGGCTGGGATTTCGAGCAAGATAGCATCAAATCTGTAAGCCAGATCACATGAAGTGACAGCTGAATAACTGTTGGTCTCTCAAATCCGAAATCATCAGCACTGCATTTACTTAGCTCTGCGTTGACATCTTCATCAGAGTTTGATGGTTTTCTTTATATAAATATCACATTGGATTTGTGTCTAAGTATTCCATTTGGGGATCCAACATAATGTGATTTTCCCCCCTCAAATTCTACTTACTTGAATATCTAGAAAGGCTGTTGATATCTGTAAATATTAACTTATACATTGCACTTTTTTTTTTTTTTTTTTTTTTTTTTTTTGGTGGGGGTGGATTTCGAGACAGGGTTTCTCTGCATAGCTTTGGAGCCTGTCCTGGAACTCGCTCTGTAGACCTGGCTGACCGCGAACTCACAGAGATCCACCTGCCTCTGCCTTCTGAGTGCTGGGACATTTGTTCAGTCTAAGGTGATTGTTACTCTAGCTTTATCCTGATTACCTTTGGTTGGTCTTTTATTTTAGTTATTTTCTATAGACAAAGCAGGTTGGCTTTTTCTGTGGCTGTTAAGTCACACGGATAACTTCTGTGTTCTGTTTGGTGTATTAGACATTTGTAAACACTTGAAATGATTTTTATATCTTTAGATTAGTGTCTTTCATGCCTATGACTGTCTCCTTGTTCATTGCATTTCTTTCTTTCAATTTGTCTTTTTTGCCTTGCTTTTTGAAGAAATAATACTTTCTTTTATTCCCATTGCTAGAGTTGAACCCATAGCCTCCCTCATGCTAGTGGATCATTGTACCACAGAGCTGCACACCAGACGCTACTTAATAATGTTTTGATTCACACATACAAATACATATATTTATTGGCTAGATTGTGGTATTTCCATACATGTATGCACTGTGTAACGAACAAAGCAAAGTAATTGGCTGATGCATCGTTTTAAATATTTCTCGTTTGTGTTGAAAACCTGTGGAACCCTCTATTGTGAAAGATAAATTAGTGTGGACAGCATCATCCCACCAGCTCTACTCTGCCTGATTCTAACAGCAGCAACGCAGTGACATCTGGCCAATCTCTATCCACTCCCATCCACCTGTTCTCTTCAGCCTGTGGTACCCACTCCTCTCCACTTCCACAAAGCCAACTTTGTTGGATTTCACAGCTGAGTGAGATCATGCAACATCTGGTTCTCTCTGTCTGGCTTAACTCATTTAATGTGATGTCCTCCTTGTTACCAGTTGCATGCTTTGTTTGGTTCACCTCTGCTCTCGTGTTGTTAACCACAGTGGCACACCTTCAGTTGCTCTAAGGTAATTCATACTCACCTAGAATTCATGTAGTTCACTTTTTAACCCTGCCCTGACTCAGAGTCAGATACCATGTGAGGAGTCCCCTGTGTTCTACTCCCATTCCATATTCTATTGTCAACACTCACCACGTTTAACCACCATGTACAATTACTCAAATTAGTGTTGCCTTAGCAACTCCCCTATCTGGGGAGGGGCTTGATCCACCCCCAATATAATGCACCAGACTTTGTTGACTCCTCATAGGAGCCCTTACTTGTTGGAAGGAGTGGATGGGGGATGGAATGGGGGGAGGTGAGGGGAGCAGGAGGAGGGGTGGGAGGGAGAACTGTGGTTGGAATATAAAATGAAATTAAAACAAATAAATTGATTAATTAAAAAACACTCCCTTGTCGGGTGAGTTGGGATTAATAAAAACAAATTGGCTTGGTTTCCCTCTACTCACTTCACCTTCGTTTGCTTTTCTTAACATAGATGCAATAGTTCACTATAGCTTATTCTCTTTCTCTGAACACCTTTAAACACCTACTAGAAAGATCTACTGGAAAAGAAAAAAAGAACAAAAGGAAAGAAAAATGTGTCACCCAAATTTTATGTACCTGAAGAATTTTCTATGCCTGCCTGCGTGTGTGTGTGTGTGTGTGTGTGTGTGTGTGTGTGTATTGAGACAGAGACAGGGTCTTTCTTACTGTGTAGTCCTGGCAACTCACAGGCTGTAGACCAGAGTGGCCTTGAACTCACAGAGCTTTGGTTCACAAATGTTGGAATTAAAGGTGTGCACCATCACATCTGGCTCTACCTTCTTTTGAAAGGCAGTGAAGTAGATGTAGACTCCTAGACTGCTGGTATCAGAGAAGCCAGACCCAAAACGGAGAGGGCTGTACGATGAACAGCAGCTCACAGGTAGCTTGACTACGGGCACATAATGGAGGCTGCACACTAACCTGGCTCACCCCAGGAGGGGAGGTGTGACCCTTGTCACATACGCTAAGTCAGGTATGGCTCTCTCCCAGCCTCAATCACATAGCACAGCTCTCACATCTACTAGGTCTACTGCCTGAGAAAACTTTCGAAGCAGATAGCTTGCTTTGTGCCCGTTGGGGGGGGGGGGGCTGAAATTCAACTTAGGACCCCACTGTACTGCCGAAGGTGGCATTGAGAAACTCCACCCCTACTCCAGGCCTCTCCTGTGGCTCCCTTCCTTTGTGTAATGGATGGGTTTTACCTAACACATTTCTCCAGGGCCTTCTCCACGCTTGCTCTCGGAAGAGTCTGATGTGCCTTTCCTCTAGGCTTCCCCAGAAGCCATGCCCCTCTTCTCACCCTCGGCTTTCATTTTTCTAGAAAATGAATGTGATTAACAAGGTTGTAGTGGTGTTTTGCTTTAAACGTTGTCTATTTTATATTTGGGGGGCTTCCTGGATCTGTGCCATGGTGTCTATCACTAACTTTTGTAAAACAAACACACAAACTTGGGTCTCATTACTTCAAATAATTCCTCAGACCCTTTCCTCCCCTTTTTTTTTCTACTATTGTCACACCTTTTTGTAGTTTTAGTATCTGTTTTCAGATCAATATTCCTTTTCATCGATCCCATGTTATTGGGTGAATCGCATTAATAGCCTCTCATACTGCCATATGAAGTAAGGCTGGGAGAATCTGTGGTTCTCTGTTTAGAGGAAGGAAAACCTTCAAGAGAATCACTCACCCCCAAAGACCTTGAGACAGTCTGATTCACTTTCAAATTCTGTCTTCATTTCACCACAGGAAGTCCCTGTCACTGCATAGCAAGATCAGAAACTCCCTCCTTAGTCCTCTTCAGTCAGTAGAGACACGCGGTCTCTTCAGCAGCTTGAGTTTGTTCTCAGGTTTCTTTATAGTGCTTGTTTGAGAATTCCACGTATGCATTTAATGTGTTCTGATCACACTTCCCATTACCTCGCAGCCAACTCCTTATCATTCTCCCTACCTCTTATATTTCCCAAATGCATAATTTTCCTCAGCCTCTAGTAGGTGAGCCCCTGAGAGCATGCCTGTGCTGCTGAGATGAATTTAGTATGCACAAAAGAGCACTAAATGGACTCGATGGGTTCAAAATAAGATGATGCTATATTTTTTTTTCAGATGAGCACTTAGTGTATTATTTTTTTAACAGATACTTATTGAGTGCCCAAGCCTATTGTTGTTGAACAGTAGGGACACAATAATCAACATTTTGTTTAAATATGTGCAATATCTGAGTCATCCTACTAAACGTGACAGAAACACAAGATCGGGCCCCACTGAAACAGACTGAAATCAGCAGGAGCAAGTGATGAATGACTCAACCAAACAGGAGGGTTCAAAGCATAGATTGCTCCCAACTACATGAATATAAAAGTGTATATTATTTGAAAAACTATTGCAAAGCATTTTCCTCACTTCTATTAGTTCTTTGAGAATGTCATACAATGTGCCTAGATCACAATTATCTCCCAGATTCAACACCTTTTCCAAACACTCAACTTTTTGTATTTCTCCTTCTCCTCCTTCTTCTCCTTCTCCTCTTCCTCTCCTCCTCCCCCTCCTCTCCCACCTCCTCCTCCCCCCTTCTCCTTTTTCAGGGTGAAATTTCATGTCCTATTCCCTCTCTTCATGCTAGGATTTTGTCTGCTTGAGCATGTCTTGTGCATGCTGTCATGATCTCTGAAAGTTCTTATGTTCAGCTCTCCTGCCTTGTCTGGATGAAGCTCTTTCCATCTGGGCCTTATAATCTTTCTACCCCATTATCTCCAGTGATCCCTGAGCATTGGAAGGCACCTTGACCAGTTCTGGGGCTCTTTGTTAATCACCACTTGTTGCAAAAAGAAGTTTCTCCGGTGATGGCTAGGAGATGCATTAGTCTATGGATATAACAATGAGTCATAAGGAGTAGGCTTAATACAATACCCATTTAGCAGAGTGAGGGTAAATCCTCCCCCATGGCCCGTGATCTTTCTTGCCACAGGTTCTTTGTGTCAGGCATGAGATCTTTCTTGTGGAGAGGTCCCTAAGTCTGATCAGAAGTGATGGGCTATGCCCATCACATTCTTACCATTGTTGCACCAATGGGCGCATCCTCCGGGCTACTCTCTACTGTAGCTGCTGGTCTTCACAGCTGTGTAAGACTGATGATTCCTTTTATCCTCTGGTATCATACATAGCACCTTTCAGCACTGGGAAAACTAACCAGGAAGCAGGAAACTTCCAGGTTAGTACCAGTTTGAGTTTTCCATGTTCTATGACTGAGCAATAGGGTCTTACCTGATAGTAAGTTTAGAGGGTAACCAATAACACTGATGATAGTTTGCAGTCCTTGTGGGGCTGTGGGACCTAACTAGCCAACAACTACAACAGGGGTAACTTATTCCTTCCTCTGGGCTTTTTATTTGTAAACCTGTTGCCGTGTTACAGGGTAACTCCATGTAAACTCTTTAAACATGAGTGTGTGTGTGTGTATGTGTATGTGTGTGTGTGTCTGTGTGTTTCCATATAACATATGTAAAACATCCTTAGTATTAGGTTTTATCCCCTATATTTCTTCCTCTACACTGCCTTCCATCCTCCACTTAATCTTCTCTGTTCCATTAATCCCCTTTGACCCTTTATACCACTCAGTCTCCTCTCCCTTGAAATCCACTCATGTGACGCTGAATAATATCCTGACCTCTATGGGTATTCCAAATGGAACACACATATCTAAAAATTCAAATATAATGTCAACAAATTGAGAGACAACATTCATGCTTGTCTTTTTGGGTCTGGACTATCTCACTCAGAATGATTATTTCTGGTTCCATCCCATCAAACTCTCAATTTTATAATTTCACTTCCTTGACAACTGAATAATGTTATTATCCATTCATTAGTTTACAGCCGTCTAGGCTCCTTCTATTTCCTGACTATTGTGAGTAAACTTCAGTAAATATGTATGGGCAGCTATCTCCGTGGCAGAATATAGAGTTTGAGGGGTATGTGCCTAAAAGTGGTATAGTTGGAGCCTGCAATAGATCGTTCCAGCTTTTGGAAGAGTATCCACACAGAATTCATGTGTTGCACAAGTCTGTACTTCCAGTAGCAATGAAAAAGCACTCCCTTCCCTACATCCATGCCAACATTTCTTTTCTCTCTTTCTCTCTAATCTTAGCCTTTCTGGCTGGGGCAAGATAAAATCTAAAAGTAGTTTTAATTTGAATTTCCGCAATAACTGATGATGTGGAACATTTTTTAAATGTTTCCTAGTCATTTGCATTTCTTCTATACCTTCTTTGAGAATTCTTTGTTTAATAGCATGCCCTATTTCTTAACTCCTAACTGGGTTTTGTTTGTTTGTTTGTTTTGTTGATGTTTAGAGATTTTTTTTTTTAGGTCTTTGTATGTTCTAGATGTTAACTCTGTCAGATGCATAATTCTTAGTTTTTTGCACCACTCTGGCTGCCCATCACTCAAATGATGGCATCCTTTGCTGTATAGAAGCTTTTTTAGTTTTATGAGGTCCCGTGTATTAATTCATTATTTATTAATTGATTAATTATTAATGTCTGTGCTATTAGTGTCCTATTCAGAAAGTCCTTTCCTGTGTCAATGAGTTCAAGTGTATTGCCTACATTATTCTCTAGAAGATTCAGGGGATTCAGGGTATCAGGTTGCATATTCAGGTTCTTGATCCACTTAGAGTTGTGTTTATGAATGGTGAGATAGGGATCTAGTCATACTTTCACACAGAGCTATCTGTTTTGACCAGTACCATTTGGTGACGATGCATACTACCTTTCTCCATGTGTGCTGCTCACCTTTTTTTTCAAAAGGCAGATGGCTGTAGGAGTTCTGGCTTTTATATGGATCCTCAGGTCTTTCCTGTTAATTAATGTGTTTGTTTTTATATCAGTTTCCTGCTGTTGAAATCTGGCATGGTGATACCTCCAGTAGGTTTATTGTTGTGTTTTAATGTTCAGGATTTTTTTTTAAACTATCCTGGATATTTTGTGTTCCCATATGAAATTTAATGCTATTTTTCCATTTCTGTGAGTGAGGAATTACGTTGGAATTGCACTGGGAATTCTATTGCATCTATGGTTTGTTTTTGCAAGTATGATCTTCTTTATAAGATTAACTCTACCAATTTATGAGTATGGGAGGTCTTTCAATCTTTTGGTTTAATTTTTCAGTGTCTTAACATTTTTAATTGTACAAGTGTTTCACTTTGTTGGTTAGGTTAATTCTAAGAAAATTTTGAGGATGCTGGGAATAATATTGTTTTGCTGATTTCTTTCTCAGTGTGTTTGTCATTTGTACATAGGAAGGTTACTGATATCTGTATATTAACTTTGCATCATAACACTTCACTAAATCATCTGCAGAAGTCTTCTGGGAGAGTCTTTAAAATCTTTTATGTATTAAATCCTATCACCTTCAAATGGATTTTTTTTTTTTTTTTACTTCTTCCTTTCCTATTTGTATCTCCTTTTTTTTCCTTCTCTTATCTATAAGCTCCAGCTAAAATTTCAAGTACGGTGGCTAGAGAGTCCCTGGTATCCAGCTGGCAGATATCTTGAAGTCTCGAAGGAAAGGCACGGGCCAAGAGGAGGTATTGGTCCCTGGCAAGCAACCTCAGGGTTTGGATGATAGGAAAGGTGTGATGCTGGGGACGGTGGACTTGCATCCTAATTGCGACTCTTCAGCATGTGTGCTACCCCAAGTCTCCTCCGTATTTTCACATCTGCTATTATCTTCTGAATTGTTCTTAGCATTCTCTTTCTCTGCTTCATTCCATCTGCTCCCGTGAGTGTTTCCCATTACAGCACACAGGGGTTTATATTTTCCAGTTATAGAATGGTTGGTTTGAATGAGAAACGTCCCCTATAGGGCTCAGATGTTTAGATCTTTGGTCCCCAGCTGGTGGCAGTGTTTCAGAAGGTAGCATGGTCTTGTGGAAGCAAGTACTTCCTGGTTGCAAATTTGAGAAATCATGGTCTTACCTCACTTCAAGTTCAGTTACTCTGTTTGTGCTTATGGTAAGATAGTGCATGTAGACTCGGGATGGATAGTCTGGAAAGCATTAGTGACCTCTGGACATAAGACTTCTTGTAACATGATAAATAAAAACCCAGAGGCTGATATTGGGGCTCGAGCTTCAAGCTGAAGATCAGAAAAGCAAAACAGCCCAAGCCACTAGCTCTTATCTCTGAAAGGGCTGATCCTGTCTCCCCGAGCTCTCCACACCCAAGCCTCAGACTGCTGCTTCTCTTCAGCAAGGCTGGAAAATAAATCTCAGAATGCTGCCTGAGACATTGGCTTCCTGTCTTTTATATACCTCTCTAGGGCTGGGATTAATTTTAGACTGATTCACTCTCATTAGCCCCAGGTGGCCTTGAACTCACAGAGATCCACCCCGAGTCCTGGAATTAAAGGTGCATGTCACCATGGCTAGCATCTATAGCTAATTAGCATGAATGCCTTTGTATTCTGATAATTCAGGCAATGTTTTCTTAAATCATAAGTAATATATCACCACAACTTCCCATCTTTGTTTGAAACCTGGCTCTGAGGGAAATAGGCCAGGAAAGCAGTGGCCCAGAATGTGAGACACCCCCCACACACACACACTCCCCGCCCCATAGAGGCAGTTTGGAGTGTGGCCTTGGATTGATAAGTTTGTACTGAGAAGCTCACACATCACCACCCTGAGAAGGCTCCCTCCTGACAAGGGTGTTAGGGGTGATAAACGGAGATGGGATGGGTAGTGAGGAAATCAGGATAACAGGGACTTGGAAAGAGGTTTCCCAGAGCATGCGGGGAACATTAGAGCACTTCACAACAGAAGCTAGAAACATGGTGAATAACTTCTCTGCGTGTGCACATGTGTCTGATGAGGCAAAGGAGACACGGTGCCATTTCCCTGTGCAATTTTCCACCTAGCAATATCAAGTTTTACAAATAAAAAATCCAACCCATCTTGCTCAGCCTCTGAACCCACTTATCCAATAATTCTTTGGCTCTCATCACAATTTGTCTCTGCTGTTGCCTTGGGAGACATTTATGTTACAAAATTTCAAGGAGAATATATCTCTCTAGCTGGCTTGTGTGGAGGGAGAAGAGACTATTGTAGACATTTATAATTTGAGAACAATCAGTGCCTTCCTCAGGGAGAGAATCCAGATAATTTAAAATATGATTATTAGTGTAAAACTAATGGAACACTGATCCTTCCATTTCTGAGCAGCTTCCAAATGTCTTTATCCACAAGTGATTCATAGAAACAAAAGGTAATTGACAGCCTACAATGATGAATCGCTTGAAATGCAATTAATTTTAGCACTCTTGAAAAGTAATGCATTTATAGCACTACAAATGGCCACAACTAATCGCCACCTGAGGGATACCCATAAGCTCATAAATTGGTTATATGTTCTTTATTTACTACAGTTTCTCTGATTGCTTGAACTCTTTCTTCTGGCAAGGTCTGGTGTTCAATTCAAAATAATTACTAAGAAAAACAGGGAAGGACATGATTTTGCTGTGAAAAGAGGTGAACAAGTGCAGAGATTGCCTTGCTGCCAGTGCAACTTGATAGGATTATTCTATTGCGAGTTGCATGTGATAGTGGGAGCAGGATGGATATGATGAAAGTACGCTGTGCATGTGGATGAAATTATCAAAGAATAAATTTTCAAATCTTACATTAAAATGCGCTGTTTCGGGAAAACCTTGGGGGAATATCAAAGCTTCTATTTTTAGGGCCTGATGAGCATTTCAGAGCTATTCAGGAGGTAACAAATTAGAAGTGAGCTATGTGGAGACATTCGCAAATCTCACGGGAAAGGAACGTGTTAGTTGAACATGGCTTGTTTTGTTTTGATTTGACACATCTGGCTCTATTTTCTTGGCTGGCCTGAAATTCTTGGTTCTCCTGCATCAGCCATGTGAACTCATCCTACTTCCTGCCTCTTCTAGCCTTTAACCCCTTGCTACAACCTCTTAGAGCCCACATGCTTCTCCTTACCACCTTACTTTGAGGTAGGATTCTTCAGCATCCTGCATTGGAAGGCAGAAACTGGAAGTTCAAAGGCATCAACAGGAATAACGGGTAAAATAGTAGCAGGCACTGAAGTCAAGCAGGCAGACAGGAAGACACCCTCCCTTGCATGCTAGGAAGAGTCCTTTGGGGCAATCATTGGTAGAGAAAGTGGGTTCTCATCCTTTAAGTGATTTTTAAAACTTCTTGGAGTTGTTCCTTCTGTTTAGATGAAGCCCCATCAAGAAAACTACAAGGAACAGAATCATTTAATCATTCGGACTCATCTAGGTGACTGAGAGGGAGCTTTGCCTGTTATTCTGCTGACATAATGATACATTCTCTGCCCAGGTGGCATACCCATTGGCCATTCTGAGCATGCAAAGCATGATCTTGAACAGGACCATTACTTGGCAGCACCTTTCCTGACTGTGGCCCTGGACTAATGGAATACCTTCCTTGGAGTGTCCTGATCATTCCACTAGGATGACACTAAGCATATCTGCCTTCTTTTTCATCTTTCCGTCTGCTTCTGATTGGGCCTCTTGATCTCAGGTGATGAAAAATTCTATTGTAGCCTCTAACAGTTGTCTACCACCCACTCCAGAGAAGAAGCCCCCCCCCATAACATCGGTAGTTTGCATTAGATGTCTACTGGGGCCTGACAAACAATGATTGCAGCAAGCATTTGTGATTCTCCGCTATTTCTGGGTTGATAGGGGCCACAAAAGTAGGATGCTTCACTTACTCTCTTGGTATCTGTTTGGACTCTTTTCAGGTCCCTAGAGGAACTGCCTAAAAGAACCTCTTGGTAATGCTTGAGTATCTGAAATTCCCAGCCATCATTTGGGTCCCGGGGTGGTGTTCCCTGGGGAACCGATGCTGGGCTGGAGACTGGGAATTTATTGTCCTTGTTGGGGAGTGTTCTTATAATCATTTCGATACAGTCTAGTCCGTATACATTGGTCTTTTGTGCCCAGCTGTCTTAGTCAGGATTTCTATTGCTGCAATAAAACACCATGACCAAAAAGCAAGTTGGGGAAGAAAGGGTTTATTTGGCTCATACTTCCACATCATAGTACATCATTGGAAAAAACAGGATAAGACCTCGAATAAGGCAGAAACCTAGAATCAGGGCTGATGTAGAGGCTATGTAAAGGCTTACTGCCTTGCTCATCATGGCTTGCTTAGCCTGCTTTCCTATAGAATCTAAGGCCACTGATCAATGACAATACCACCCCTAATTGGGCCCTCTCCATTAGTCATTGAGAAAATGTCCTACAGCTGGATCTTATGGAAGCATTTTCTCAATTAAGGTTCCCTCCCTTCAAATGATTCTAGCTTGTGTCAAATTGACATAAAACTAGCCAGGACACAAGCCATCTTGATCACGTAGTGATCAAGTAGGTGGCCCCAAAGCTTCTCTTGGTTGACTTTGTAAGTCACCTTGGTATCTGGGGGTGGAGGGATGGCCAGCAAAGGCCTCTTGTTGTTTCCTGGATGGAATATACAGGGTTAGGACTGGCAGCTGTGGGTGGCTCCAGTCAGAGGTAACTCAGATGACATCACAGGATGGGTGGCTTTAGGGGTGTAGATGTTGTTTGGTGGATGCTTTGGTCGTGCTGGGTATGGGGAGTGCAGGAGGCAGTACAGAATACAGTGAGATTTAAGGTGGGAAAGAGTGCCCCTCTTCCCCAGACAGAAGTTCCGGCTTCTTAGTTCCGGTAAACATTTTGAAGAGCCTTCAATATTTTATAGTTCCCTTTCAGACAGGCTTTCAGCCAAGGTGGGGGAAAAAGTCTATCTCTTGCCTTTGCCTGCAGTCAATGTAGGAGTTTATCAGGCTACCGTAGCCCCACCCCCATGATAATCTTGAACAATCTACTAACTAGTTCTTTATCTGGTGACCTTTCAGAAGGTCAGCCAACTCCTAATCAAGGCCAATGTGTTTCACAGGATGCACGGGGTATTTTAAGAGTCAGCACTAAGAATGTGCCATTTTGAAAATTTTTACCATATACTTTAAGGGAAGGTCTACTTGGACATCCATTCTGTCCATCTAAAAGATGACAGTCACACAGTAAAGGAGAAGTAAGCTAGTAAGCTATTGTTTCATCTATCACTGGCCATGCTCTTTGGGGGAAATTTCAGGAATCTATTGGCAATGGTGGAACTACATACACCCCAGCATCAGGATCGTTCTAACGGTCACCATAAGTCATACAAGGATTACCATGAACAATGGATTGGGACTCCACACTCATCTCAACTTATGGTAGAATTAGGACTCTTCCGTTGGCCATCTAATTTACACTCCCTCCAACCTGCCACTTCATGGCTAATAATTGCCACCTCACCTCTCCCATCATCCCTGGTTCACATCCCACCAAGAGAGGTGGATCATTGTCTCCAAATCCCACAAGGACACTCAAGAGATGCAAAGGGATTTTTATAGGGGGAGACAGATGCTCCAGTCCAATGTGTATACCCAACTCACCTAGGACTCCAGAGCCACAGGAACCTCTCTGGTCTTCTGGTCTCTCATTCAGCGTTGTTCAATGTTTGGTTTATCAGATGTTTGTTTTTCATGTCCTGTAACAAAGCATCAGGTGCCTACCTACCTACATATGAAGTGAATGAGAGCCCTACACACACACACACACACACACACACACACACACATACACAATTAGAACAGTGAGTTGTACCAAGATCGGTGTCATGGTTGCAATAACTGTTATCTTCATGGGACTTTCAAGGTGGCACTGGGAGAATTCGCACAGATAAGGGATCCTTCATGTATCTCTGTGTTGTTTCTCACAGTTATATGTCAACTACAATTACCTCCACAAAATTTGACTACAAAAAGTGTCTTATTTACCTGAAGTTCGGACCTACTTCCCAGCAAAGGCCCTTTCTCTACACAGTTCAAGCTGAGATCCATTTATGCCAATGTTTCTTCCTCACTGACTTTAAGACGCCACGCAGCATGTTCCACTCTCTGAATACTGCAGTCAGTAGCTGTTATAAACAGAATGGCAGGACATGTGCTACGGAGGACAAACAACATTCCTGCTCCAGCGGTATCAGATGTGGCTGTGGTCTGCACACTCAGAGCCCACAAATCTGCAGTGTTGGCCACCAGGAGCCACACTGTAAGTCTCAGCTCTGCTCAGGGAACCTGCCTTAGTTCACAGCCTAAATTACAGCTTGAATAAAATGGGAGCTGTGCTTCTAGACAAACACTTGGCTTTTGCATGACCATGCTTCCTGTTCCCTCTTGGGTACAAACGGACACTACCTCACCGGAAAACTCCAATGACTGCACTGGCTAAATTCTCATTTCCATGTCTTTGGTTACATATTTACATATAGCTTTGTAGAAAACAAAGGAAAAGATTTTTTAAAAATTGACTCCGGTTTCTATCTTTGAAAAAGGCTTTTATGAACTTGGATCAAAAATCTGATTTGACAAAGAACAAGTATCGTTTTTGTCTTGAAAGCAAGCTGACCTGCTGGCTCACTTCCTCTTACATTTTAGAGTAGGTCTCACTCTATTGCCCAGGATAACCTTGAACTCAGAATCCTCCCGGTATAGGAGTCTTAGAAGATCTGGAATCCCTGATTCTATTACTGTATATTCATCTGTAACCTGATAACCTTTAAGGAAGTTACACATCAGCTGGGATTAAAGCATTCAGAATTAATCTTTTCTCAAGATGCAAAAGTAGGCCGAACTGAAGATCAAAGACCATAGGAAGAAAGACAGGTCAAGTGAAACATGAGCTCCAAGACAAGGCCCCTGGGATGTGAGAGACACGCATTGAGCTTCAAAACTGTGTCTATAACCCAGAAAATCCATATCCTACATCCATCGTGCCAGCAAGAAGTGATTGTGTGAACTCATCATCCAAGCTGCAGGATCCCAAACTTCTTTGGCCAAACTTGTTTGTGAAAAGCGTATGGTGCTTATATATACAGGCATGCTTCAAGACGAGGGTGGCACTGCCCAGCTATATTCTGCACTCACAAGGCTGGGATAGGAGGAAGGTAAGTTACAAGCCAGCCTTCCACACAGAAGGAAACCCTGTCTGGGAGAGGGGCGGGGGGGGGGGGGGGGGGACTGGCAGAGACACACAGAGAGGTGGAGACAGTTGGTAGTATTAGTGTGCAAGTATAAGGATCTGAGTTCAACCCCCCCCCCCCCGGCACCCACACAAAGAGTCAGGCACAGTGGTGAATCTCATTGACCAGTGGATGAAAGCACCCACCCAATATTTGTCTTTGGCTTCCATGGGAACACCCAAGAAAACAAAAAATAAAAACTAGGACACCAGAAAATTCACAGGCAAATGGACAGAACTAGAAAAAAAACATCATCCTGAATGAGGTAACCCAAACAAAGAAAGACAAACGTGGTAAGTACTCACGCATAAGTGGATATTAGCTTCAAAATAAAGGATAATTATGTTTCAGCCCACAGACCCAGAGAGACTAGGTAAGAAGAAGGGTCCATGGGGGTTGGGGGGGACACACCTGGATCCCCTGGAAAGGGGTAATAGAAGAGAGTTCGCGAGTAGACTGAAAGTGGATGGGGATAGAACATGAGCAAACAGGTTAGGGGCATGCAGAGGAGGAAAAGTATTAAACGAGATGATTGGAATGGCCAGGGGCGGGAGGGGGGGCATTTTGGGATTAGGTAAAAACCTGGCACAAGGGCATCTCTCAGGAATCTACAAGGATGACTCCAGCTAAGAATCCTAGCAGTAGTGAAAACATAGTCTGAACTGGCCATTGATGGCTAGCTCAATTGTCATCAGAGAAGCTTCATCCAGCAATAAGGGATACAGATGCAGACCCAGAGCCAAACATTAAATGGAGTTCAGGGGATACAGTAGAAGAGGAGAAGGATTGTAAAAGCCAGGGGGTTCAAGGACATCACAAGAAAACTCACAGAATTAGCTAACCTGGAACCACAGGCGCTCACAGAGACTGAACTGACATCTAGGGAGCCTGCATGGGACTGACCAAGGCACTCCATGTATGTGTCACAGTTGTGTAGCTTAGTCCTCTTGTGGGACTCCAAATGGCGGGAACAGGGGCTGTTTCTGACTCTTTTGTTGGCTTTTGGGACCCTACTCCTCACAATGGGTCACCTTGCCCTGCCTTATTACATGGGGAGGTACTTAGTATTGCAATTTGAGATTCATGGGAGACCTGCCCTTTCCTAAACAGAAACATAGGAGGAGTGGATTGTGTTGGGAATTTGGAGGAGTGGTGGGTAGAGAAAGAAAGAAAGAAGATGAGAAAGGGAGAGAGGGAGAGAGGGAGGGAGGGAAAAAGAAAGAAAGGAAGGGAGAGAGAGAGAAAGAAAGGAAGAAAGAAAGAAGGAAAGAAAGAGAAGTAACCTAAAAAACCTTATATATTTCAAAAACAAATGTCCCCTTCATGGACATTTTATATGGATGAGCAAGCACTTTCATTCATCATGAGCTTGTCCCCACTCTCCGACTCTGAAGATAATCAGGTTGTAGGCTGCCCCTGAGCCAGCTAAAAGGGGAAGTGAGGGGGAGGGCAACGGTGTCTTTTGGAAATCCCAAATTAAGAATAGTGCTTCACCATGAACAGATACACATAAACCTCAACTCACTGTAGCACACGCTTCCCCTGTGTGTGAGAGCAATGGGGAACCGAGCCTTCTGGCATCACAGAACACAAAGCAGTCGTGGAACTGACCTTCACCTGTAAAATGCACCGTTTAGTCTGTTTTGCTTTCACCCTTCCTCTTCTTCCTGACTTTGCTCTTAAAAGGGAGGCACATTTCTTCTTTGACCGGTAGATTCTTTTTGTCCCAGTGTCAGAGGAGAGCCATCATTTTGTCAAATGACACTGTGTTGGATAAAGGGAAATCAGTGCCATCTACCCAACGAATGGTCTTGTCTAGTCAAATGTTTTCAGATTAAAACGCTGGCATCGTCTATCACCACATAGCCAATGGACTGTGTGGGACATCCATTACCGCTGACCAAATGATTTGTTGTTTTTAATTAAATCCAGCAACAGTTACTGCCACTTTGGCGCTAATCTTGAATACTGCTGTGGTTTTGTTCGTACATGATGAATCTTGCTTCAGTAAAACAATGTGCAAAGTTCTTTATTTTTTTTTTATTAAATTTAAATTAGTTGGAAGAGTTAAATAAATCATACTGAAAAGAAGAGTGAGCGAGTATTATCAGCTTGATGAATTTATCCCTGTGCATTGAGGATGTGCTTGTACTAGCCAATAGCTGTGCGGGAGAGTTACAGACCTGAACCTACTTGGGGAAAGGACTAATGAGCGAAACTCCAGGAGGCATAGGCAATGCTTTACCTGTGCTTCGTTCTGAAGGACTCAACTCCAACAACAGTGTGTCTGCTTCTTGCTCTGACTTGCTTGCTGCCTCTTCCCAACTTACCGATGTTATTACAAAAAATGAACAGACACTTATATAGCCAAAGTAACAAAGTGTATGGGTGAAGGGTCATGATAACTCAAGAAGTTTTGAGTGTTTTCAAACTAGGATGTGTTTTCAACAGTTTTCCCGCCAGCCTGGTCCCACAACCATGTCAGCCCCAAAATAACACACAAAGACACTGTATTAGATATAAAGCTGTTGGCCTGTTACTAACATTTCTTATTGGCTAGCTCAATCTTAAATATTAACCCATTTCTATTACTCTAAGTGTTTCCACGTGGTCTTATCTTACCAGAGAGAGGGTCCAGACCTTTTCTCTCAAGTCTCTACATCTTAATCTCTACTACATCTCCCAGAATCCTCCTTGTCTCCTAGACCCACCTATTTTGCCTTCCTATTGGCCAACAGGGCTTTATTCATTAGCCAATAAGAGAAACATATTACAGAATGACATCTCCCATCAAGGATGTTACTAATCTTATTTCCAATACTATCTTGAAATTCTGATAATGCATTTCCTCCCTAATAACAAGGAAGGGAAAGACAATGAGACATGGTTTTAATAGATGAACATGTTAACAAATTACCATAGGGTCTGAATGAGAAACTAGCACACAGACCTTTGTAGTCCTGATGATACAACTGTTTTACTCCTCGTTCATATTCTTGGACATTGAACTGCCCATAAGGATTCCACAATGGTATCTACACATATTGCTTTTTGAAAAAAATACTTTATTATATTCATCTATTTATAGCATGTGGGCAGGTACACATGTGCTGTATACCACATGGGTCCTAGGGATCAAATTCAGATTGGTGGCAAGTACCTTTGCTCAGTGAGCCAACTTGCCAGCCCCACACATTTTTATTATCTCCAAGAAATGCACATTTGTAAAAACACACACACACACACACACACCACTCTTACAACAACATCTGCATATATGTTTGTTCAAATGGATGAAACATACATAGACACATATGTACACGCACACAATTATATACGATTACAGACTCAGTCCCTGGGATGAAACACTGCATGCACTCCCTTAAACCCTGATAACCCTCTCTAGAAAGGCAAGCGCACGCCATGTTGTGATGTTCTCTTGGACATTAGAACTGGTAACAACACTAGGATAGATGTCCCTAAGGTTGAGAGGAGACATCAGTCAGTCATCGGCTCAGAAGCTATTAGTGATAACCTTAAAAACGGAATCCACACCATCCAGCCTTCCTTCTAGAAACAGAATCCACACCACCCAGCCTTCCTTCTAGAATATTGGTTTATGTTTTCATCTCTCTCCAGGAAACTGATTTAACCAATTCAAAAGTGAACTGATGGGGACCATCAGGCTTCTCCCTGACTCTTAAGCACAGAGTACATTTGTGACTAGGAAATGGAGGCACATGGCGGGGGGGGAGGGGGGGGAAAGAGATTAACTTTCATCATTTATGGAAAACATGTTAGTGATAATACCTCCCAAGGACAAATGAAGTGAAAAATAGATTATTTTTGGACACGGTCTCCCAGAGTTTTAGTCAATGCCGGCAGAGAAGGTATGGGTGTGGGAGTGGCCTATGGATGCAGGAGCAAATGTTACAGACTCCTCACATCACAGAGCATCAAGAAGCACTGTGGGATCCGGGGGACAGGCAACAACTTTCCAAGACCCACCCCTAGGTTATTTGTGCCAGAGAATGCTGTCTCCTAAAGCTTCCATAGCCTCCCCAAACAGCATCATCACTGCCCTGGGTGCATTCTCCTTGCGGGGAAAATACTTGGCAAATGCAACTTAAGAACAGAAGGGCCAGTTCTGAGTCAATTTGAGGGGATGCGGATCACCATAGCAGAGAAACTGTGGCAGGAGGAACAGGAGTAGCCAGTGACTTTGCCTCTGCGCTCAGAATGCAGAGTGGCCTTCCGCCCGTTTCCTCCTTTCAGTCAACCCTAGAACATAGCACATAGGACAGCACTGCCTACACGCAGGGCCATCGTCCCCTTTCACTTAAACTTCTCTGGAAGCATCATCATAGACCCGTTGGGAGGTACATTCCTATGGTGATTCTAAATACAGTCAAGCTGACAGTGAAGATTAACAAGGAACAAGCATGCAAAATGCAGGCCTGTGGGAGGCATTTCAGATTGGAGTAACAGAAAGGGTCTTGATCACCAGGTGATCTGTGATATGTCCTGCAGTGAACACCATTCGGTAATAATTAAGCCAAACTTCAAATGCCATCGCCGTCAAAGAATAGACTTTGTTTTCATAATGTTGTGCCTCCCAGTCTTCTCACGCCTGACAGTAACTGTGTCCTCTGAAAACTAATAATCAGTGAAGAGACAGCCATTTGTCATAATCCCTTGACAAGGTAATGGCAATTAGACTTGCCTCCCACAGTAAACAATTACCGGAGTGAATAAAAGCGGCTGTAATATGGCTCAGTGGTTAAAGGCATTTGCGACAAAGCCTGGCAGTCTGAGTCTGACTGGCCCTACATAGTGGGGAGAGAGAATTGCAAGTTGTTCCCTGAGTCCTCTGCTGCTGACCTGCACAGGTGAACTATGGCACACACTTGCATGAGTAAGCACACACACACTCACACACACACTCACGCACGCATGCATGAGCACACAAAAATAAGGAGATGTAACTTCAAAGCAGACAAAACATGAAATGCATTTTCAGCTGTTGAAAGCAAACAACATGGCAATCATCAAGAGAGAGAAGCTCAAAGAAAGAGCTCTACATTCACCCAAGATTGCTGTTTGGGGCATTTTGTAAACTACACAAAGAGGATATGAGCCTGGAAAGAAAACCTAATTCTAAGATGCTAGGAAGGGTAGAATTTTCATGGCAGGATATGGGATAAGACAGGCACAGACAGAAAATTCCAAAAACCTACATGGAGATCTGCCTTTACACTTAAGGCTACCTGCACTATGAAAGCTTGGAACCTAACTATTGAATGTCTAGACCTTGGCATCTCCATTCAGCTTACTACGTCCCCCATCCTCAATTCTCTTATACTTTTTTCAGTCTCATGTTACATAAAGTATTAAGGCAGCCACTAAACTATCATTCGAAATAGCATTCAAACTTGGTCATGGCAGGTAAAAGAGTTTGCTGTGAAACCCTGCCAAAGTTACTTTGATCTCAGGAACCACTTAATAGTTGAAGGAGAGAACTGGCTCCAGAAAATTGTTCTCTTACCTTCACACGATCACCATGATTCACACACACACACACACACACACACACACACACACACACACAGGTGCACGCGCACAATGTCCATCCTAAATGAAAAGTTCAACAGAAAGACAGGAAAACCTGAGCAGGTAAAATAACCAGTATCATCAGGCCCAGAAATAGCTATTGTCTTTTTTACCCATTTTTTTCTTTATTTATTTTTTGATTTTACTTTCCAACCACAGTTCTCCCTTCCGCCCCTCCTCTTCCTGCCCCCCTCACCTCTTTCTGCTCCCTCCCCCATCATCTACCACAAGCCCAACCCAGTCCACCCCTCCTCAGAGCCCATTCCTTAGGGTGGGATGCCATGCTCAGTAGCAATAGGGACCATGATATAATCCCAGAACACGAGCTAGCTTGTTGGAGCTATTGTCTTAATTAGGGTTTCTACTGATGTGCTAAATGCCATGGCCAAAAAGCAACTTGGAGGGGAAATGGCTTGTTTCATCTTACACTTTCAGGTAACAGTGCATCTCTGACAGAAGCCAAGGAAGGCAACTGCAATCAGAAGCAGAAGCCACTGAGGAATGCTGCATATGGGCTTACTTACTCTCCAAGGCTCACTCACCGTTTACTTATAACTCCGGGACCATTTAACCAGGAGTAAAGCAGCCCACAGTGAACTGGGCTTTCCCATATCAATCATAAATCAAGAAAACACCCACAGGCCAATCTTACTGAGACATTTTTCTCAATTAAGATTCCCTCTCCCCATACATGCATAGGTTTGTGCCAAAAAGACGCAAAGCAGCCAACACAGCTGTTCAAACTACGTTCAGAGACCTAGAAGAAAGATGGAGAGAATGGGTGAACTGATGAGATATCTTGACAGAAAAACAGAGACTTAAAAGAGTAGAAATCTATAGAGCTAAGTGGGAAATTCAAAAATTGCACTCCCTAAATTGAAAATGAAGTAAAAGATTAGGCATTGTAAAGAAAAGTCTAAGGCTAAAAGTCTAAGGAGGGCCAAGGAACCTGGGCAGGAGTGTTGTTTGTTGAGAACATCTGATATCTAACTTCTGGGTTCCAGGAAGGCCAAAGTCGGCTATGGCCTCCTACACTAGGGACTAACTGATACCTTGTGCAGGCCACCAGAATCCATAAAGCTCCTGACAGGGGAACCCAAAGGTAGGGGTGGTCTCCCTTCTCCTGAGAAGAACACCCATCCCTACCTCCATCCCTACCTCACCCCACCCCACCCCACCTCACCATACACCCCTATCACCCATTCTACTCACCTTCCCACCCCCACTCCTGCCCAGACCACGTCATTCTCCATCGGTAATTACAAGGCTGAGACTGCAGGAGGACAGACTGGCAGCTAGAAGCTTCAATCCCAAGAACTTCCTCTGCCTATAGAAGCCCAGTCCTGCTGCTATTCACACACTGTCCCTATTCCCACGGAGAGACTGTTACCCCTTATGGTCCCGACTAAAGGGCAATCCGCTCCAATTGAAATTGGTTTTGTGTTTATTCTTTCTTTTATTTCTACATTGCCTCTGTCAGTCCCTCCCTATTCAGCAGAAAACATTACAGTAATTCAAGACAATTCACTATAAATCATCCCAGCTAAAACACAAAGAAAAATCTAGGGGGAAATGAGCAGAGTTTCAGTGAGATGCGAGCAAACACAGAATAGTTCGGTGATATGTACAGAATCCCCAAAGTGACAAGGACAGTTGTGGTATGGAAGGTATTAAAAAAAAAGTCTCTTGTCTCTTTAGTTTCTCACAAATTTGACGAAAGTTTCTAATTATCAGATCCTGAAAACTTCTGAGCAAAATATATCAAAACCATAAAACAACCAAACCTTAAAAGTCACGAGGACTCAAACAGGAAAGGGGGAGGAAGGATAGGTGTGGGGAGGAGGTACAGGGGGGAGGAGTAATCACAACTAAAATTGTGTGAAGAAGTCATATGGAAACCAAGTACTCTACAAGCTAGGCAAACAACATACGTTTCTTAAAAGTCGTGAGAGCAGAGTTAGACACACACTGACTAAAGGGGAAAAAAGGAAGAATAGTTACTTTATAGTGGGTTCAGAGATCACGTGAGCCCAAAGACAGGCAAAGACACTTAAAATGTGCAGAGACAAATCTTTTAACTCAGGGTCTTAATACTCACTGAAAACGATTTTCAAACGTGAACCAACATTAATTAAGAAACAGCGTTTTGTTTTGTTTTGTTTTTTTCTTTTTTCCTCTCAAGTGTCCAGAATGAAGCCCAGAGCATTAAACCACAATCAAAGCCTTACTACTGGGCATCAGTCCCAAAAGGTATTACTGAATAAATGGAATAGAGAAATATTGTCACCAAGATGCCTCTCCTTCAAGAACTGTTTGGGCTGAAGGGAGATAGTATGAAACAAAAATTCCAACCTGTGGGGAAAGGGAAGGGTGATGTGGGCCCCTGTCTCCATCCACTGAAAAATTTCCATCCCCGTGCACTGTTGGCTCTACTCTGCTGAATGGAGAACAGAGTGACCCCCACCAGTGGAAAGAACTCATCAGGCTGTCGCTCGCTCTGATACTGAACTTGACCAAGATGAGTAGTGTTGGTTATCCATCTAACATGGTCTTCTCAAAAACAAACAGTACATGGTTCCATGCACCCATCAGAGCAGCACTCTGGTTGCAAAGGTAGAAGATGAATCCAAGGCCAGTCTATTTAGGAAGACCCCGACTCAAAAAAAAAAAAAAAAAAAAAAAAAAAGTAAGAAATGCAAGTTGACTGTATAAGCCCCAAGCCTCATCCCTAAATAAAATGCTGCACAGAAGCCAGTATGATCTAACCCAGCCAATGGCTGCATCTGCCTTTGTCCCATGTTCCTGCCATCTTATTGTTGGCCCCTTCTAATTCCTTGAATGGTGCCTTATTATTATTCTATCCTACTGCAAGGCTTTCAGATCCTCCTGGACCAGCTTCCTACCCCACCTCCTGCTTTCACGAAGCTCAGTGCAACTTCCTTCACACCCTGAGAGCTGTCCCTGACTGGCTGTCCCTGACTGCCCCCCCCCAATGAAGGATCTCACAGCACTTACCGTCCCTCCATGGAGAAATGCACTTGCCCCTGTGACTGTTGGATTGCTGTAACTTTCAGCGTGGTTGTCAACCAGAAGAGGGCAAAGCTAAGACTCGGCTATTCCTCCTTTACTGCTGAAACACACAGCTAGGCAGAATGACTAAGCATGAGTAAATGTTTATGAAGTGGAAAGTTTATCAAATGTTGACAAAAATTGATACAGGGAGCTCTCAAACTCCCTTGTCAAGACTGTTGACATTTGTAGTAGGAAACACTGCTCCAAAAGCACCTATAGAGCAGCAGGGACCACACTTCCCAGGTCCACGCGAATTCCAGGGGAGGAAATAGACATGTGAAGGCAGTCTGTGGAGAGGGACTACAGAGCAGTCTCTGCAGGGGTTCAAAGCAAAAGCTGCATCTTTGAAGAGCAAGAAAAGTCTCCACTTATTTTAAATCCTTCATAACCAGGAAGTGTTGTGCCAGAAGATACAGAAATAGCTGGACGATGGCGGCAGGCCAGTCATTTATAACTTTCTTTTTTATTCTTTGGGGGGGTGATTTTTTACACAGATGGAACTTTAAAGAATGTAGAAGGAGTGTTATTCTGTTCAGCAGCAGCGACTTCTTTATTTTCTCCCTTAGCAACTGAATGAAAACAAGACCGCCCTGCTGCATCACCAGCAACTCGTGAAGTTTCCCCACGGCTGGCTTGAACCTGGCTAAGGCCATGAAGAGCTTTTGCTCTCCTTGCATGTGAGGAAAATTTGTATCGCCTGCTGTGTAAGCAAGCACACGTATGTGAAAGGTTTTCTCTTTGCAAACAGACCCCCCCCCCCAGCACTGGTTGTTCAGGTGCTGCCTTCCTTTCTGACTTTTGGAACTCAGTGAATCATGGAAAAGTGATCAGAGGCATTTGTGAGTGATTGACAATTCAGCTCTGCCCATGACATGCTCAGGTGTTAGAATGTTCTCATCTTGAAGACAATCCTTTAAGGGTGTGGGGCTTTTCTTTTTCTTTTTTAAAATCTTGCTTTGGAGTTTTGCATAAACAGATCTTTGTTAAGATCATCTTTTATTCTTCAAGACTGTTGCAAAGTGTTCTGTTCTGCCAGGTGTTGTGACTCACCAGGAATTCCAGAGAGCACAAATGTGAGAAGATAAGTCTGAGCTAGGCCCAAATCCAGGCCTACAAGCACACGCTTCCTTGCCTTACCAAGGGATTTAACCCAGATATTTTTCATAACACAGTCTCTCCCTGCTCCCATGCACCCTTAGGTGTACATACATTCATGCATGTGCATATTTCATGCAGAGGCATGGTCAAACACCACACTGGTGTGCACAAATGCACACAGATATTCCCATACATAGATACAGACTGACATGGTCTAACAGTAGATTTAGGATAGATGTTAGAATTTCCCCAAAGCAGGCTGGGGAGATGGCTCAGTCAGTTAAATGCCTGCCATATAGGCATGAGGACTCAAGTTCAAGCTAAGATCTCAGTGTGGCATTGCACTTCTGCAACTCCCACACTGAGGGTTTGAACAACACAGATCCCAGGGTCTCAGTGGTCAGCCAGACTAGCCAAATTGATGAGCTCCAGGTTCAGCAAGAAGCCCGTCTAGAGAAATAAGGTAGAGAGTAATAGAAGCCTCGTGATACTCAGTATTGACCTTCATGTACCGTACCCATGCAGCAAACAAGTTAATTAAAAGCTCCAGGATTGAATCCCACTGAAAATAGTTCAGGCAGATTTTAACTAAAGTAACACAGGTGAGTAAATCTCCTTTAATTCTGTCAGTCGGTGCTATATCTGATACTGAAATACTCTGTCCCGAAAAAACAGAGGATTTGAAGTTACATACACGGTGTTTAGAACAAATGCTAAAATGCCAAAGACTCCTAATTGGAGGCCATATTCATCTGTAGTAGTCTTGACCTCCTCATCCTGAGTTTTTACCTGAACTGGCTGCAAGGGGAGGGAGCCCTGTTGGCTGGGGGTTACATACAGGAACTCAGCCAGCTGGCCCTGGGGCCACCATGGTGCCTCAGCCTATATCCTCTGCACTCCCTGTGACCACAACCAAGCCTCACCCAGAAGGGAGCCACAGCACAGCTGGTTTTACATAGCCACTGCTGCCTTGGTGACCTCAGTTCCCATCCTGGCTAGTTTTATGTCAACACTATCTAGAGCCACCTGAAAGGAGGGAACTCTCTGTCCTGGCTTCCTTCAGTGATGTGCTCTAGTAGTGGAAGTGGAAACCAAATAAACCATTTCCTCCCCAAATTGCCTTTTGGTCAATCAGAGTCCCTCTCTTCACTTCTCAGTAACAGTTCTCACAGCAAGCCTGTGGTCCAGGATGAAAGCATGCATGCATTTCCTCCAGTATCTTCACTTAAATTCTTCTGCTGTGAAGCGAGGGAACAGCTCTTACCCCAAATTCACAGTGGAAGACATGAGACCCCATCATAAATAGGTATAGTGCTCTTAAGACTTCAAGTGGAAGATGAGAGGCCCACCCATCCCTGTTGGGGGGGGGGGGGCTTTATTATATCTAACTGGAAAACAAGATCCATGTCAGAAACACACATGTAGCCTGAGATAGCCATGGCTTTATGATGTGATTGACATGCAAACAAAATAGCCTGTGCCCCCTTCAGTGTGTCTGTGATATCGGACAAAGACCATAGAACAAAGGAAAGCAAGGGCAGGTTGGGATTTGATTCCTTCAAACATGTTTCCCCCCTGATCTGTTGAGAATCTCTAGACACTGCAAATACACACAACTTCAGGGTGAATGTTGCAATTTACCTTGGTGAGCTTTGACTTAAACAAACACAGAGTGAAAGTGCATTGAAATCCATCATTCTTGGTTTTCTTTTCATCCCTTGAAACTTAGAAGTATCATCAAAATACATAGCCTGGGCTGCAAATCCAGCAGTGATGAATTAGACGCCTTTGTTGAACAGTGAAGCTCCTGGGGTTTACACTTTCTTTCAGGCCTGGTGCGAGTGGACTGTTCTTTGGACAAACCCTGATGAAAGGCCACAGGAGCTTGAAATACATGAAGGGTCCCGCATTGTTCATGATAAGAATATTACAGATTCAACACTTTCTTTTCTGAGATTTGCTACGATACTCAAATATAATTCTCTAGGAGACATATTTAGTGCATAACCAGCTGAAGACAGACTCTTGATCTCAGTGCCATCACCTCCATTATCAATACTCAGTTTCTGCTGAAGAAAAACACTGATCCAATAAAAGTGTTTCATTGTTAGTAAGATGGGATTAGTATTGAGTAATTTTCACACTGCTGATTTAGCCAATAATATTAACACTGCTTCATTTAAATTTTTTGATGTTGAATTATTTATTTCTTTTGAGGTGTTGGCAATTGTCAAGTAATACCACCAGATAGTAACTATACAAAACACAAAATTTAGTTCTAAACCATGACTATTTATCTATCACCTCCCCAAACAAATTCATAAGCATGTATGTTTACACATGCATCTATATATACTTTCATAAGTCATTATCACTTATGATAGTGAGTTCCAATTATTAGGCTAGGAGAATAACTCCAGAGTAGAGTTCTTCCCCAACAGGTTTGGGGTCATGGGTTTGATCTTAACACAGTAAAACAAAAGATTAATTTAGAAGCAAATTAAATTTATTGTGAAATGTCGTAGTTACCGTTTCTATTGCTGTGAAGAGACACCATGACCACAGCAATTCTTATGAAGGAAAACACTTAACTGGGTGGCTTACAGGTTTAGTCCATTATCATCATGGTGGGACATGGCGGCGTGCAGGCAGACACGGTGCTGTGCTGGAGAAAGATATGAGAGTAGAGAAGGAGCTACATCTTGATACCACAAGGCAAAAGGAAGTGAACTGTCTCACTGGGTGTAGTTTGAGCATAGGTGACCTTAAAGCCCACCATCACAGTGACACATTCCCTCTCCCAAAGCCATATCTATTCCAAGAGCACACCTCCCATTTTCTTTCAAACCACCACAGAAACCTTACTGAATGTATACTGCTGTTTGCTCACAGTTGCCCAGCACTACAGTCTGACTCCTGTGGGAAAAATATGCTAATCATGTTGTAACTAACCAGGAGTCAGATAATACCTGAACTGACCCACGCCTGGTCATAGAAAGACATCCAACATGTCTCACAGAGATGGTTTGGCAACATCAACTTTCTACCACAATTCCTGGATATTTACCCTAGTCTCCATGCTCATCACTTGGGAGAAGGAGTTGTCAGACTTTGAGTCCACCTTAGCTAATGGGTTGCTAAAGTCTGATGTTAATTAACTGCTTTGTAAATACCTTAGCCAGTCTCTTTGCTGCAGGGATTCTCTGGATCCTTAACATTTTAATGAGCACTGGGACTCTGCAGAGGAAGACAAAGAAAAGGAACTTGCAGCCTCTTACAAATGTATTCACCCCCACAGGTTTTATTTTCTACTGAGCATAGCACAATTAGTCAAGAGTCTTTCTTATGCCAGGCACAGGAGAGAACTCCTAGGCATTTTCTACCCAGCCTTGGCATTCAGAAGCTTTCAAAGCAACTATTCCATGAGGCTCTCTTGAGGCAAGCACCAACTTTGACTTTCTGGAGGTAGAATAAGCATAAGCAGCAGCCATTAAAGTTTGCAGAAAGTGATGAGACATTTGCCTGACTTCCTTGATGTGTATGCTCTGTCCAGCCGGCATCTCCAGCAGTGAGCTGGATGGGTTTTAATTCTTGTTGTTTGAATTGTGTACTGCCTCATCAGTGACCCACCTTAGTCCTCTCTTTCTATAGGATGTCATTTAAACCCTGGTAATTAAGTTAAGTATCTTAGCTCCTGAACTTGACAAAATAAAATAAATGCAGTGAGAACCGTACTGTGTATGCCAAAAACCCTCACGTTTTGCAGCTGAGGGCTTTGAGGGCAAAGCCACACTGCTTTGAGTTCCTACATACGGAACTCAAAACCCCAAAGAATATGAATCACAATATGTGAAAACCATTCAACATTCCCAACCTGGTAACATTTTAATTCATATGTGAGTTTTCCTTCCTGTCCTAGCAACTGCTCTATGGCTATAAAGAGACACCATGACCAAGAAAACATATCAAAGAAAGCTTTTAATTGGGAGCTTGCTTGCAGTTTCAGAGGGTGAATTTATGACTATCACCACATTCCATTCCTTGCCTCCCACAGGCTGATAGCCATATTACTGAAGAAGGAAAGGAAGAAAGGAAGAAGGGAGGGAGGGTAGGAGGGAGGGAGGGAGGAAGGTGGAAGTGACCGTTCCTAGGTATGGTGGAGGAGAAATTTTATTACAGATAAAATGGAGACCAAAGGTAGAAGCAGAAACATCTGGGACAGTCCAGAGTTGACGTGAGCTGGGCCGTGAGGGTGGGGGAAGGAATAGGGGAGAGAAGAGAATCAGGTGCAACAGCCAAGAGGTTAAAGGTACAAAAGTAGCAGGTGACTAAAATGTCTGTATTGTGTAAGGAAGAGCCTCTGCTGAACAGCAACCCAGCCCCTGGGCTGGAGTATAGGGTAGAGACCAGGATATGCCCTGTACAGGTAGGGACTGAGAGATGCTGGGAGAATTGGGGGTGGCCAGGTCTGCTTTGATGTGTTAAGTAGACACCTCAGCCTTTGTCCTGAGTTTGAAACTTAACTATTATAAAGCAAAATGTATTTAGTGCAACTCCAGAAGTCCCTATAGTCTTTCAGTCTTTGCAAAATCCAAATCTCTTTAGATTTAGAGACCCAAGTCAGTCCTTTGTGATCTTCTTTAAAAAAAAAAAAAAAAAAAATCACGTACTTCCAGTATACAATGGCACGGAATATTCATTACCATTCCAAAAGAGAAGAATGGAGTAGTAGTGACGAAGTCTTGTGACAGATCAGGGCAGATTCTAAATCCTTCCGCACCATGCCCCATGCCAAAGGACTCAGAAGCCACTGCCCTTCAGGCTTTTTGACTGCAACACACTTCTCTGTCTTGAGCTGATTCTACTCCCTGTCTGCAGCTCTCTCAGGAGGACATGGCTCTGCCACCTCCAGCCTCCTGGGGTCTCTAAACAACCCTAAACTCTAAACAGCTCCACTAATGTCCTCTCTGGGCCTACTTGCCACACACTGGCCTCGGAAGCTTTCCCTGTCTAAAGAGAACGATTCCTGAACTCCTTTCTCACTGTATCCTCATGATTCTAAAGCCTGGGCCTCCTGGTCTATGCAGCTAGACTCTCCTGCCGGATAGGGATGGAGCTTGTCTCCCTCCTTGAATTACTTTCATGTGTGGATGTTTTCCTCTTCCCAGTTGCAGGATGAGCTAGGTGGGGGTCTTGTCTTAAGTCTTAAGACTTAAACTAGCAAAGAAATGGAATGAAGCCCAAATAATTGGAATGCTGGGTGGAATTTGCTAACCACCAGCCCTGAGATAGCAGGATACTAAGAATTCACACTGCCCCTCCTTTCTGTGAGTCAGTAGGTGGTAAATAGGGTCCTTAAGAAACAAAGAGATAGCTGCAACTCTGGTTTGCCCAGACAAAATTAATTAGCACATCCCGAGGCCCTAAGGTCTGCTGACCCTAACAGCAAGACCATCCAGCCTCAAAGGGTCACATACTCAATGGACAGAGGGTCACACCCCCTCCCTAAGCCTGTGGGTTTTGCCTTTAAAAATGCCTGTGCCTGGAGAATGATGCTTATCTCTAGCCTGTGTGCTGAGGGAGCCTGTTTGTGCAAACATTTCCTGCTCATTAAAGCCTCTTGCATGTTGCAGCAACTGGACTGGACATTGAGTTCTTGGGGGTACCGACCGAAACTGGGAGACTCCTCATTCTGAGGGTCTTACAAAAGCTTTCTTTTTCCCTCCCAGCACAAGCCTTGGTTTCCTGGTGCTCTTTTTCTCCTCAGACTGTACATCTTGTGTCTCTTTTTGTCTTACTTGCTCTTTTTCACGGTAGACCTGAGTAAGCGTGATCACTAGTAATGGCACAACATAGTCAACAGTAAGGATTCCTGAAGTCTCTACCAAAGAAATCAATCCCTAACTCTTCACCTTAGCCTCAGGCAGATTCTTAGGACAAGGGGCAACAAACAAACAAACAAACAAACAAACCAGGCACAGTCTTTACCAAAATATCACAAGAATTGTCTCTAGCCTAGCTGCTAACCCGTTCCCCTCTGAAACCTGTCTAGTCCACAGTGCTCTGAGCGAGCATTGCTGTCTTCCAAGCTCTTAACTAGCCCACTTATGTCACATAACTGCTTCCCCAGTCTCCCACTTTCCTGCCCAAACCAGGATGGTCAGGCCTGTTATAGCAATACACCACTCTCTGGTACCAGCTTCTATATTAGTTACTTTTGTGGAGAGACATCATGTCCAAAGCTATTTATAAATGGCAGGTGCCTTTAATTCCAGCATGGATGGGGGGCTGGTAATCAGAGGGGAGGTTTTACAGTCAGGTGGATTTCTGTGGGTTTGAGACCAGCCCGGTCTCGAACATAGTAAGTTCCAGGACAGTCAGAGCTACATAGGAAGATCCTGCCTATAAATTAATAAATAAACGCTTCTAACTGCGGCTTACTTACAGTTTCAGAGGATGGGTCTATGAAACTCCTGGCAGGGAGTATGGCAGCAAGCAGGCAAACATAGCACTTGAACAGTAGCTGAGAGTTTATAATCTCATCCACAAGCACAAGGCAGAGAAACAGAACACTAACTGGGAATGGCTTAGGCTTTAGAGATGGAATTCCAAGTCCATCCCTGGTGACACGCCTCCTCCAGAAGGCCACACCTCCCCCCAACAAAGCTATACTTCCTAATTCTTCCCAAACAGTTCCAAGAACTGCAGACTAGGTGTCCAAATACATGACCACACCTCCTGAGTATCCCCACGTCCTTGGCAATTTGGTAAGCCTGACACTACCCAACCTAATGTCTGTGGCTTGAAAAGTCTCACATTTACCATTAAGTGGAACACCAGTTTTCGGTGTTAAATTGCTGAAATGTATGTACTTAACATTTTTTTTTTTTCCCATTGATGGGGCATTACTATCACGAAGCAGGATCTGCCTAAATGTAAGTTCTGAAACATGGTTTCTTTGTTCCTTATCTGTGCACTGACTGGCTCATTCATTCATTCATTCACTGTTCACCAAAGACCAGGTTTATATTTTAAATGTTAGCTGTGTGCCTGCTTTGGGGGACACAGCTAGGTTTGTAAAAGACATCATCCCATTCCCAAGAATCTCACGGTTGGAGAACAGTCACAAAGTAGCAAAAAAAAAAAAAAAAAAAAAAAAAAGAACTGGGCCTCTGGAAACAGTACCTTAAATGTGACACTTCTACAGAATGTCCTTGGAGTTAAAAGCACAGCTATCTCAGACCCAAGGTCTCTCTCTAACCTTTACCCAAACCTTGTCTCCTACCTCTGTTTTCTTATTTTAGTTACTGTCCCATTGCCTCGAACAGGTTGAGGTAATTTATAGAATGGAGCCTTTAATTGAAGATTTGCCTACAGATTCAGAGAGTTAGTCCATGCTCACCATGGTGGGCATGCAGGCATGGAGAAGTAATGGAGAGTTCACATCAGATCCACAAGTTGAAGGCAGGGTAAACAAGACTGGGGGTGGTGTGGGTTTTTGAAACCTCAATGCTCACCCCCCACCACCTCCACCCTCCCACCCCCTGGCCCCCGGCAACACATCCTATCAAACTCCTCCAATGAGACCACACCTGTCAATCCTTCCCACATACCTCACTGACTAGAGAACAAGCATTCAAATCTAAGAGCCTATGCCGACCCTTCAAACCACGACACCTCCTGCAACGCAGGAGAAGACTTTTAAAAATTGTTTTAACTTATTTTCTGAGCGTCATGGGTGTAGAGGTCATAGGGTAAGTTGCTAGTTCTCTCCTTCTAACAGGCTTGTGCCTGGGATTGAACTCGGGTTGTCAGGCTTAAGGGCATGCACCTTTTCCTGACGAACCCTTTTGCCAGATCAAGAAAGAGACAAGTTTCTTTAGAGAGCTGAAGACAGGATTCCCTAGAAGATTAGCGCACGGGAAAGATAACATCCCACAGAGTCCAGGCGACTTTGACCTGAGGTGTTGCTTATCTCTCCCGAAAACGCTTTAATCCACTTCTAAAATTGTCTGAAGCCTTACTGTCCCTACCTCCTGAAAGGGTCATGGAGCGTCCAAGCCCTACCGGATGTTGGTAGAGTGAAGCCCCCATGAATCAGATAGATTTCTCCTGTCTATCTGCCCATCACAGCTTTATCTCTCCAGCCAAAAAACTGAACCTCCAGAGGTGAGTGAGAGAGAAAGTCCATTGGCCCCTACAGAGGGAGCTATGAGAATTCAGAAGAGCCGTTTGTGGTTCCCAAGGTCCTAGACCATTCCATGGAGATACTGAGAAACAGCTATGTACCTACAATGCGGAATATTATTTCCTCTTAAAGGAGGAAGGGCACAGCAAGGCAGTATGTGTACGCAACCTCAGCATTCAGCAGGCTGAGACAGGAGGGTCACAAGTTCAAAACCACTCTGATCTATAGTAAGATAGCCCACATCTGAAAGGACAGACCGTGATGTCTATTCTTGGTTGTCAACTAGAATTAACTAAAAGCCAAGTGGCTGGGCATGCCTGTGAGGGATTACTTTTTCTTAATTAAATCAGTTGAAATAAAAAAAAAGCCCGCTTTTAATCTGAATCTTTTGAGATGGTAAAATATACCTTTACATCTTCTGCTGTCCACCTACAAAGAGGATATATGGAAAAGGAAGCATGCGCTCTTTGGCTGACCTCTATGTTACTGGCAAGTCTGTCCTCTCACTGTCCTTAGAGCCTACTTCTTCAAGATTCTGATGTGTACTGTAGAGCAGCTAAAGCATCCAGCCACACGAACTGGTGACTACTGAATTCGCATACTTCCTGTTGGTAGATAGCCATTTTGGACTATCTGGACCACACCCTGCAAACTGTTCTCTTCCTCTAGAGAACACTGACTAATACAGAAGCAAACTCAAAACTGAACAAAAAACTCATGCTCTTCGGAGGTGAGCCATAGCCGGGAAGCAAGACTTCACTTCCCAGGTCTGAGGGCTTAATCAGTCCTGCCCTGAGCACACACACATTCCCCACTAGAGAAGCAATTTCTCTGAACAGCCCAGACCAGCTTAATACTGTGTTGGCCAAGTTTGGCCCGAAGACAGTGCCAAACCACTTCCTAACTTCAGCAGACCTCTGCACCTCAAGGCCTATGGAGCTGGCCATTTCTCTCCTGTTCCTACATTGTTTTCCCAATGTCCTGGAGCTTGGGAAATAAGATCTAGTTTTCTGCAGGCTTAGATGTCTTGTTGGGAGCCCAATTTGTTCTTCTAAGTTGGTCCTTGAATGCTATATCGTCTGAACTGAAATGGTTGGAGGTGAAAAGGGAGTGAATTGAACAGATCTCAGGGCCCTCATCCTAAGCAACGGAATGGTACCCAGGCCTAATCCCACTTCGAGTTCGTCTCTGAGTGTCATCACAATACTCCCGAAGGAAAGCCTCTCAAGACTGAGTAGTCTGTGCAGTAACCTCTCTGATACCCTCGGTTTTTGAAGGAAACCCTCACCTGATCTCTCCTGGTGAATGCCACCACCACCACCCCCCGCCCCCACACTGTGCAGGGCATGGCTCAGATGGGAAGCTAGGCCCCAATTGTCAGAAAGAACTGAGGAGAAGCAGATCTTACCTCATCCTGGAAACTGAGACGGAACCAGGAGACATTGGTTACAGCTGGGACAGATCCACAGCTGTGCAGCTCCTCCTGGCCCCGCCCCTGACGACCCAGGCCACGCCCACACTGGAGATCCCTTTTTAAAAGAACTTTGAGAAGCTTCTAGTCCCAACAGTCTCCCAGAGAAAACAAAGACTTGTGCTCAGCCTCTTTAGTGCCCTGAGAGGGAAGGCCGCTGTGAAAGAGGCTCTGGTCAGAATACTTCCTATGATACTGGCTCCGATTACATGTAAAATTTTAAGTGTCTCCAACTTTCAACATGAAAATGTTTGGGAGTAAATACAGCAAAAATAAGGAGGCTTGGGGTATTGAAGTAGTGTAGTGTAACACACACACACACACACACACACACACACACACACACACACACTAGACGAGGCCTTGAGGCTCCAGACTCCAGAGAAGGGGCAGGGGAGTGCTCCCTTGGCCCTTTTCATCCCTGAAATGACAAGTTCCTTCCTCCTAGTCCCTCAAGATACTCTCTCTAAACCTGTCTGGGTAGAGGTTCATTTAGCAGATTGATGCCTTGAGTGCTATTCCCAACTCTCTCTCTCTCTCTCTCTCTCTCTCTTCTGGCAAATAGCACTTTTATTCAAGGCCTATAACATTCTGCATGGTGTCTGAAAAAACAAAACCAAAAACCCAGCAGAACCATAGATGGCCCAGCTCTGATCCTCCTTCTGCCTGGCTCTAAGGCCGTGTGAGATGAGGGTACTACGGCAGTCATTTAAGTGCAAACTGCTGCCCACACAGAGCCAGTTAGCTCAGACCCCCTAGAAAAACCCTTCTCATGGCTCCTGAGTGGAAACCATGGAAACCGTGAGTGGCCCAGTGGCAGCAATGAAGCCAGCTGTACATCTGGATCCTAAAGATGCAGTGGTTTTTCCAAAGTCACTGGTGGCTGGAATGGGGTGGCGGTGGGGAGCTGCTACTGTTTCATCCAAATCATGCAGGTGTACCACAGTACCGCTAAATTTTATTGTATTTTCCATCAACAGGAATAGGATGTGGTAAATATAATAATTCACTTGTCATAGATCCACTAGTAAAATTGGCTTGGGCTTAGGTGCGGAGGGAAAAACAATAAAGACTATTTGAGAAGTCTTGTTATTGGCAGGACGAGAGTTTAAAGTGAGAAGCAGGAACTTCAGGTTTTACAGAAAGTATGTATCCTACGTGTATAAATGTGTGCCTGTGTGTGAGTGTGCCTGCATCTGAGTGTGCATGTGTGTGTATGCTAGGCATATGTGTGTGAGTGTGCCTGCATCTGAGTGTGCATGTATGTGAGTGTGCCTGTGTGTGAGTGTGTGCTAGGCATGTGTGTGAGTGTGCCTGTGTGTGAGTGTTCATGAATATGTGAATGCTGATGTGTGTGTGTGTGTGTTTAGTGTGCCTGTGTGTGAGTATATGTGTGTGAGAGGGTGTATGTGCATGTATATGAGTGTGCAGCTACCTGCGCATTGAGGGGCACCCGTCAACGGTGAAAAGCAGAGCCATGCCTGTACTTTCGTTTCAGTCTATCCACTGTAGACCACCTGGGCTGTTCTTTCAATATCTTTCATTTTAAAACACACATAAAAAAGAAGGGTAACACTGTTAACATAATGATGATTTGTGGTATTTTACATTTTATTAATTTGGAGGAGATTTATGGACACCTGGGAAATCTTCTGTGAGAAAGAAAGGATGTTACTATTCAGAACACTGCTATACTGACTAGACAACCCTCTTGGACCAGACAATGATGCCCCAGGTGAATGCTGCCAGTGATGAGGACGGGTCAGCTGCAGGTCTCAGACCCCATCTTACTGATTTTATATATATATATATATATATGTATGTATGTATGTATGTATGTATGTATATGTATATGTACACACACACACACACACACACACACACACACACACACACACGATCCATTTCAAATAGAACTTTATGGCCTTAAACAAAAATGAAGAATGAGAGACGAAGACCCCTTGTGAAATTGAAACTCTTTAAGAAGACAAAGGTTGAACACTTTATTGTTGAATTGCTAAGTGTCCTTAATCTCCTGGCAAGCTTGACATATTTCCAGTCTCTGTAAAACCTGGTGTTTGCCACTAAAATACATTGTCAGTAAACTCACCTGAGTAAATAGGTATACCCTGATTCTGACATTATCATAAAAACCACAAGGGGGATCAGGAGTTGGTGGGTTTGATTTGATTTGGTTTTTCAACTTTTTTTTATTAATGATTAAATCCCAACCCTGTCTAACAGTTTATTTTTAAATTTCTATATGCTGGTTCCACCATATTAATATCAGTTTTACATACACACAAACAAACAAACACACACACACAGACACACATACAGTCATACACACAGACACACAATACAACACAGACACACACAACACAGACACCCACACATGCTTCAAATGTATGTCAATGCATGCTGTCTTAGACCAGAGGGAGACAATATCTCCAGGACAGCTTCTGGCTGTGTTTTTTTTTTTTTTTTTTTTTTCCCTGGAGGATGTCAAGATGTTTATTTTATGATATCAAAACTGTTAATGGGAAAGTTCCAGGTACCAAGGGAAACGTTGCTGTGGGGCATATGAATTACACATTTAGGATGCCAGTGGCATTCTGGAGGAGCTGTGACAACTGACTGGCCTCCTTCAGAATGCCTGGAGCGAGGGGACATAACTCTCCCACCTCCTCCAAATCCAATGGCTCAGAGAGCACGCCTTTGGCAGAGGGTGTACTGTTGTGAGAAACACACAATTCCAACAGAAGGTGGGGTTACACATGTGCAGTCTCAGCAGCAAGAGTCTCATGAGCTTGAGGCCAACCTAGGTTACAAGATAACCAGACTCTGTAGCAAAGCAAACAAATGAAAACAATTCATTCTTTTAAATCTTAGTCTACCCTACCAGATAGACATTCTATGTGACATTATATTCATTTCTGCATCCCCATTGGAACTCCTTCATAATCAAAGTCCAGGGATGAGAAAATAGTCCTAGGCTGGGAACACGGCAAGTATTCAGTCCTCTTTTCCTCTCTACTGGATTCTGAGGCTGTGGTGCCAGCATGTTGTCTCCCATGCCCATGGTGCCTGGAGATTCTAAGAAAACCCGATGAACTTCAGTCTGCCTCCCCCCCCCCCCCAGGCTTCTTCCTTCTAAAATGGCCCACGTTTTTGATGACAGCCTATTAGATTTAGACAGACCATGTTCATTTCTTACACTACCTTCCTACCAAATACAAAATTGGAAGCCAGGTCTGAGGAGGCGTGTCTGTAATCACAACACTCAAGAAATCAAAGACCGGAGGATTTCAAAGCCAAGCCAGCCTAGGCTACATAGCAAATTCCAAGCCAGCCTGAGCCAGGAGACAAGACCCTGTTTCAGAGGCGGGAGGTATGCATTATGCATTATGAGAATTTTCCCAGCACAGTCAAGGAAAGTGTCTCGGCCCTGCTGCCATCTTGGCAGTAGCTATTGAGGAATGCTTTTGGCTTCAAAAGGAGTGCTTTTAGTATGACACTTCTCAGGGAACATGGTAAAATAGAGCTAAGTGGGGTTTCTTTATTTAAAAAAAAATCACACTTCTACTTAAGGCTTAGGAAAGGAACCTAGAAGAAAAACAAGACAGTGTCAAATTAAGCCATTTTAATTGCATGACTAACAACCCCTTCTCCTCAGGCCCCCTACCACCACCACCAGAGAGCTAGGTGGCTTCAGGAAAGATTCTGGCAACAGTGCTGTAGGCTGCTCACCACTAGATGGAGCCATTGCCTATAGTGCTCATGGGGGCCTCAGCACTTTTTGCCTTGGGGAGGGGGCAAAGAAAAATCCCAGTTTACTTTAACATAGTGTTCTGTACTCGACATTAACAATATCACAAATGTCTCTGATTCATGTCCTCCTCTGTCAGGGGCTTACACCTTAGTCTGGATCCTCTTCAGCCTTCTCCAGGCTTGGAGGATGGGGGTGATTTTGGCTGCATCTTAAAGTAATACAGGCATCACGTATGCAGAAGGCTGCTTCTGCTGGCATTTGAAAGAAAGGCTCAAATTGAAATTGTTCTTCAGAGAAGCAGGCTTGAAATCAACTAAGGGCTCGAGAGAAGTGCACTGCACCTGTGGAACACATTCAGCTACAGCAGAAAGATCTCACAGTCTGGAGCCTGAGTTGTAGTAGGTGGCTGGGAATCGTGAGCCATAGACGCCTTAGGCTGTCTCAATGTGTGCTCTCCTTAAACAGTGATGACGGTTTACCCTCTTCTACCCTGTAAAATAACATTTCCTGCAAGGAGCTTTATTTGCAGTAAAGCTGGGACCTGGGGAGCAGTTGAATAGGAATTGTCAGGGAGGGGTGAGGGCAGAGGGACAGAGACCACCACCCACCAAACATCACAGCAAAGGCCACCAGGATGCATGTCAGTGTGCGTGTCAGGATACACTGGCCCCTGTGCTTTCTTAAATGTGTCTGTTACTATGAGATGGCTTGGGAGAAATACTGGCTTAATAGCTTTGTTGATGGGTACTGCCGATTGAGCCCAGGGCCTGGTATAACCTGAGCACATACATTCAAGCCCTGAGCTACGACCCTCACTCCCAGCAGCAGCAGCAGCTTTCAAGAGAGTCTAAGAAGAACACCTGTCCTACTGTCCTGATTACTAAGCTTTTCCCATGGGAGAGCAAAGGGAGAGAGTGAGGGGAAAGGTCAAAGTCCAGGTTCTCTGGGACTCCACAGTCATGTCAATTCTAGGACCCACACATCTACGGAGACAGCCTACATGCAGAACCAGGGAGCCCAGGACACCCGTCCACATCTATTTTCAAGCACTAGGATTTGCCACAACTGGACAGTGAAAAATCTGGTACTTTGTATATGTGACACCTCCGCCGCATGCAGGGACAATTCCCTCTTTCAAACCAAGAAGCAAGAGGGTCCTCTCACAGACCTTGAACACACCCCTCTCTGGTGTGTGTGAGGGTGTGGAGTGTGGGGGAGCAAAGCATGCTGCAAAGTTTGGCAGCCCATGTGGGAAAAGCACAGCCCCACCCTTCAGGAGAGCAGAGACAGAGAGGCGACTGTGGGGCCCTTCTCCTTCCTACTCTGCACGGCACTCAGGCACCACTGCAATCAAATGGGCAAGGCAAGTGTTATTTTAAGAACTAAAATTTCCCAGAACCCCGAAACACTCCAAGAACATTCAAAGAAAGCTATTTTTGTCCTTTGAAGGTTAGGCTAATATTTAATCCTTCTCCTCGAATCATCTGATTTATTGCAAAGATAAGCCCTCCTCCAGGTCCCCAAGAGAAAACTGCATCCACAATGCAAAGCTCTTACTTTCTGCTGACACACAAAGGCACTGCCAGGACTAGTCGAGCCCCCCAGAGGGACAGGTCAGACCACGCGTTTGCAGAGATCCTTGGTCACTGCAAGTATGAGATAAGATCCTTTCTCTCTGTCCCTAGATCCCAAGGCCACTAGGAAAGCTTAACATGAGTTATAGAAAGCAAGATATCACCTTTCTATAGGTCAAAGCCAAATTATAGGATTAAAAAGGCAAAAGAGGATTAATTTGCATTTCTTTTATAAAATAGTTGTACACTTTCTGTTACCTAGTGCAAATTTAATTGTAGACTATTTTAACTTAATCTCTTAGATTAAGTAAATGCATATAGATGCATACAAACATTTTTTTTCCAATCTAGCCTTGGACTACCATAACTGGGGACTGCCTGTCCTTCCAAGGTGACCTGCACTGTCTCCCACTCTGTTCTCCTGTGCGGATGCTAACTGTGCACAGGTGACATGGTGGAGAGAGGTGAATGCCCACATACAGATCATAGAGCACACGGAGAGTGAAGGAAAGCAAGAATCCAAACACATGGTGACTGAAAGACAATGCAGACTCAAAATCAAAACTCTCACATTAGGCAAGAGTTTATCTCAGAAAAAAGTTTTCTGAGATAACTAATTACATACACACCTGATGTGCAAGCACTCAAACATACAGGATGACCATGCATAGATCTAAAGAAGTTGAAAAGGTCATGCCAACAGTAAGAGGCCTCAGTGCCCTGTTTGCAACAGTGGACAGAGTATGCAGATTATAGACATGATTCACGTAATAAACTGAATGGATCTGACAGGCCTAAGCACATCCAACCCAGCAGCACAGTGTTCATCCCTCCCAAATGCATGCATCACGGTCTCCAAGCGCATCAAATGCCAGAATATATCATCAAATCCAGCAAAATGAAAATAAGCTCATGTCAAATTCCTCCTCTAACTACAATGGATAACTATAGAAATTAACACCAGAAAAAAAAAAAATGGGACAATTAACAGCAGGACACAAACAACCCACCTTTGGAAAACCACTAGGCCAAAGAAGAAATCAATACAGAAATTAGAAAACATCAGTTACAAGTAGTTTTTCCTGCCAGCCTGGTCCCATCGCCACGCCAGCCCCAAATAACACACAGAGCCTTTGTATTAGATATAATTCTGTTGGCCTGTTACTAGTGTTTCTTATTGGCTAGCTCTGTCTTAAATATTAAGCCATTTCTATCAATCTAAGTATTTCCACATGGTCTTATCAGAGAGAGGGTCCGGACCTTCTTCCTCTCTCAAGTCTCTACATCTTGAATCCTACTACCTCTCCCAGAATCCTCCTTGTCTCCTAGTCCTGCCTATCTTGCTTTTCTATTTGCCATCAGTGGTTTATTCATTAACCAATAAGAGAAACATATTTACAGAATGATATCTCCCTTCATCTCCTCTTTTCTATCTAAAATAAAAAAGGGTTTTAACTTTAACATAGCAAAATATATAACAAAACAGTTATCAAATAAGAACCACAGTTAACAATGTTTAGTCCATTAACATTTAGCAAGATTTAAAGAAAGTATATCATCTATCCTATCTTTGTGAGTCTAAAGTCCTATATGTAACTTATCTTTAATCCTAACTAAGGAAAACTATAACCACAACTATCTGTCTTCAATTCCATCAAAGACCACAGAAGGATAATATATAAACTCTAGAAATGACAGAGACAACTTGCCTGGTCAGTCGCCTGAAGTTCTTCTGTAATCTTCCATCTTCAGCCCAGAGGCCATAGTGTGTCTGGCAGATTCCTGAGCAAAGCAGGAAACTTTAAACTGTCCACCTGTATTGACAGTTTGCCAGTCACTTTTCTCTGTCCTGTAGACTGTCTGGCAGACTCTTCCATGAAGCAGGAACTCTGTAGCAATGTCCATCTTGTATCAGCAGTTACTTTCTTGTGGGTCCTGCACGTCCAGTTTACATATCATAAGGTCAAACAGTCCAGACAAGAGCATATCTTTCCCAAATTTCTAGTCTTGGAGGTAAAAAGGAAAAAAGAGATTGGTTGTGATCATTAACCATTGATAACCAACCCCATTTAAATGAAAACAAACATTTATAAACAATATTTGGGAATTTGGGTGTCGTTCTTTCCAAACTGCTTCCTGCTGGTAGGGGGCGCTGTCAAGAGGATCCTAAGAAGATGCAGAAATCCTAACTGTAGTGGTCTGCAAGGCTGCTTTGTCCCAGCTGTTTTGAATGTTGGATCACCTGGGACACTGCTTCAGGGGTTCTTGCTTGATCAAACCATGTTAGTCTAGAAGGAATCCATAGCTTTTCATTTTCTGTGGAAACAAAAATAGAAATCCTTTTCCCCAGTAACCTGTCCTTAGACTTAAATTTTGAAGTCAAAGTATTTTTAAAATATATAAATTGGATTAATCCATCAGCATTTGTTTTAACAGTTGTTGCTATTCCTCAGCAGTCAAACAATTTAAAGGTAATATAATAGTATACAGTATCCAGACTTTTTTTTTGTGGTTTCCATCTTTAGGTAGCTTTTTATTATTTTATTTCTTCTACTTCTATTTTTTAATTTTTTTGAGACAGGGTTTCTTTGTGTAACTTTGGCTGCCCTGGAATTCACCTCGTACACCAGGTTTACTTTGAAATCATAGAGATCCGTTTGCCTCTGCCTCCAGAGTGCTGGAATTAAAGGCACGTGCCAACAATACCTCAGCTACTCTGTATTTTTTTTAAACCGGCTGCTCATACACAGCATTGAATTGTTAGCAGTGCTTCTTAAAAGCCCTGTGTTTTTTTGCCACTAAGCTGCATCAGGAAATCTCCCTTAAAGGAGCAGCACAAATCTCTGCTTTTCTCTAGCAAAACAGAGCCCAACAGAGAAAAAAATGTTGTTACTAGGAAGCCTTGCTTGGCTCTGTTCTTTTGTATCTAAAACCCTTAAACTTTTGTTAAGTTTTAAGTGGAAGTTTTGGGTCCACATTGCGGTAGCCATTTTGTTACAAGCATGTTTTTCCCACCAGCCTGGTCCCACAGCCACATCAGCCCCAAATAACACACAGAGAAGCTGTATTAGATATAAAGCTGTTGGTTAATTACTAGCATTTCTTATTGGCTAGCTCTGCCTTAAATATTATCAATCTAAGTGTTTCTAAGTGTTTCTATCAATCTAAGTGTTTCCACGTGGTCTTATCTTACCGGAGAGAGGGCCTAGACCTCTGTTCTCTTCGTCCTACATTTTGAATTTCCTCCTACCTCTCCCCGAAACCTCCTTGTCTCCTAGTCCAGCCTATCTTGCTTTCCTATTGGCCAACAGTGCTTTATTCATTAACCAATAAGAGAAACACATTTACAGAATGGCATCTCCCATCAAACATCTTGAAACAAATAAAAATAAAATTACCAAATTCTACAGGTTCAGCAAAAGCAACCTTGAGAGGGGAGTTTAAAGGAAGAAGTATCTTCTGAGTTAAGAACAATCCAAGGCCAACAACCTAACCTCATACCTCAGGAAAATGAAGAAGGAGGAAGAGAAAGAGGGAGAAAAGGAGACGGGAGAAAGGGGAGGGAAGGGGGAAGAAAGAAAGAGAAAAAGAAAAAAACCACATGGCTAAGTTGACAGGAGAGAATAGAAGTAAATGTGATAAGGAACAGAAATTTTACTTTAGGGTTAACAAAATAAGCAAGTTTTGTTGTTAACTTAAAATTAATTAGCATGCAAACTTTTAGATTATACAACAGCATCTGTTTCTCCTTCCTCCTCCTCAGTCAGGTGTAACCCTGGCCACCCCCAGAGACTCCCAAAAACCTCTTTTTCCCTTGTTTCACGATAGCCATGGATATTCACTGAAAGGCTCCAGAGGAGGTAACTCTAAAAATTTGGGTGGGTGACTACCGATGTTGCTGTCAGACAGGATTTCTTCATGCTCTTATCAGCCACGGAGAAAAGGTCAACTAAGCTACAGAAAATTACAGGACATGTGGCTTTTCCAGTACAGTGTTCCGCTTTGGTGGATTTGGTGACACCTAATAGCACAGGTGCCACCAGGTCTCACTGCCTTCTGTTTCTTACACTGCTGTTAATCCCCACCCCCAAACATCCACTCAGATAGCAAACTCAGTGTATGCCTTGGCTGCAGCATCAATTCCTACACTACAGTTTGATCACTGCATGACCTCTGTAAACCCACACTGGAGAAAAATGTAAAGTGTATGGGGCGGGGTGGGGAGGGCTGTGATCTTCTGAGTCAGTGCTGTTGGATTTGTGAGTCACACCTTCAGTTTGTTTAGCAAAACCCAAATCAAACATTTGACCCACTTCAAACATAACATGGAAACCCCCAAAGAAATATATATAGCTGTGCTGAGAAAGAACCCAACAGAAAGCTGACCAGAAGCTATGCCCCAAATTATCCGAATGTTCCCACACCTGAAGCAGGAAAGTTACAAAGTTAGAGGTGACACAGCACCACAGGGTAGACTAACTCTCTCAGTGACAGCCCGAAACTGAGGCTCTCACAAGAGCCAGAAACAGGGGAAGGGGAAGGTCAGACCAGTCAGGACACCTCCTGGTGTATTTTATGACAGTCAGGCAGCCAGACATATCAGAGGAAGCAGTCAGGAAAGGGGCCAGATGGGAGAAGAGGGAGTGGGGACACATGGGCTTCAAGGAGCAGAGGTCACAAACAGAGTTGGGCTGAATATTGACAGTTCATCCTCCTGTGTGAGATTGCCCATTTCTGCTGAGCATGCTCCGTAGCCACCAGAACTCAGGCGTTCACAGCTCAGTGCCTGCAACCTGCAAAGAAAATGACCATTAAAGGATTTAACAAGAACGGTTGCAAACAAAGCTACTTATCCAGTTATACTTTCAAGTTAAAAATACGATGTCACGTCTTGAATAGAAAATAAAATGGAAGAACATTAAAAAGAGTGCAGATGAATGGGCCACATTGGAATTTCTCCAAATGGCTACTAAGTTTGTGGAAGGATGTTCGGCACCACTGGAAACTGGGGCAATGTGAATCGAACCAGGATAAGATGGCTGTTGCTGGAAAAGAGGAAGAATCTAGTGTTGGTGCAGATGTGGAGAAAATAAGGCCTCCATCATTTGAAGGAATGCAAACTAGTCAGTATGAGAAACAATGTTAAGGCTCCTCAAAAACTTGAAAACCGAACAACTTAGGTGGTCCAGCTGACTTCTGGTATAGATACAAAATTAAAACCAGTCTGTTAGCTGCAACACTGTTCACAATAACAAAGAACAATCCATGGAAAGATAAAGAAATAGTGTGTGCCTGAAATACTGCTCTTTTCTAAGGAAGGCGATGCTTCCATTTGTGATAACACCGGTGAATGTCAAAGGCATTATGTTATGTAAGTCCAGCAACAAGAAGAAATGATCCGTGGTGCAACACCGTGGCAGTCAGGTACACATTTGTGTGCAGATTCTGGGTTCCAGCTGCTTTTGGATGAGCGTGTCTTCCAGAAAATCTAGCCCATGCAGCTTTCAGCACAGACAGACTCTTAGAAGAGTCACCGTAGCCATGCCAACCACAGGAAGGGAACAGATGCTCTCTCTGTCACTGAGAGTGAGTCACGGCACTCAGTAGATTTTGTCACATGTTGTAAAGGGCATCAGTAAATGAGTATAAACAGCAGATATTCATTGTTCAAAGAGCGGTCATTGTCATGCCTTGGGAAAAAAGATGGAAGTGAGCCACAGCCATTCGTGGATATATAGGGACTTCCCGGGTATTGCAAGACCTGGATCATTTTAAATGTCAGTAAATTTCAGGAAAGAATAATTCAAGAGAACCTGACTACTAGCTTTACAACAGTGGAAGAACTCTCAGAATAAAACCAATTCTCACTAATAGATAACACTGGGGATTCAGTATCGTAATATATGACTCCAAAAGTCCACATGCAGTCCATTAGTGGAACACCCCTGCCTTCAAACGCAAATGTTCCAAAGCAGGGACATCTAAAGCCGGCCAAAAAAGACCATCAGCTTATCAGTCAGCATCATTACATCTAGTTACACTTTACCAGATTAACTGAGCATGCGTCTTCCTCCCCCTTAAACAGAATAGTGATTCTTCATCCAATTACGAAGGAATTGATTCTCTCCTGTGAAAGCTCTATGTTCCTGCTGAAGTCTCCAGAAAGACAATCACAGCAAAGTCTTTCAAAATGCTGTCCTTCAGGAGTTGACTGGACATCTTGAAGCTGTCTTTTAAAGCTGTCTTACTGCACTGATACCGTTGGCCCTCTCTCTAAGAGCCAGGATAGAAGCATGTGCTGTGTGCTGGAACATGGTGGTGGGAGTGATGGCGTCTTTTACGGAGACCCACCCTGCAAAACGTCAGATAGCAATGAGCAAGATCTCAGCTTGCAAGGAATTTCTTTCCTTTCTTCCTCTGCCTTCATTAATGGAGATGTTTTTGGGTGGAAAGCTTTCCCCAGCCAGCAGGAGCATGGCGTGTTGATGGTAAAGATTCTTTGTGGTAGGCGTTCTCTGATATGAACATCTTATGTATTTCCTTTCAGATATGACATATCACTTACTAAGGAGCCAGACCACGGAGTAATAGCACGAAATCTCCATGCCAAGCACACTTTCACCACTTGCATTTGGTTTGTTACACTTTGTTTATTTGTATATTTATTTTTGTTAATACAAAATAACTGGGATTGTAGTACATGGCAGGGTCTTTGCCTAGCAATGCAAAGCCCAGAAGAGAAGAACAATAAAAGTACAAACAAGAATGAAATAAAGATAATACTTAGACTATAAGAAAAAATGGAACTTTTGCTCATAGTACCCTTTAAAAGTACATCATTTTTCTAGTGTTCTAAAACATAGTTCTTGGGTGGTGTGATGGCTCAGAGGGTAAAGGCAGCTGAGTTTCATCCCTAACACTCATATGGTAGAAGCAAGAAACCTAATTCTACTTCTGACTTATACATGACCACTATACTCCTGTGTCCAGACACACACACACACACACACACACACACACACACACACACACACACAAATAAAATTCAATGAAAACATGTATTTAATTATTCCTTAAGCCAAACCCCGGAATTCAGTGTGTATTTGTCTGCCACATAGGAACGGTGCAGCACGACTTTTCCTACACACTTCGTTCATATACACAGATGTGAGCACACAGGGCAATTTGTCAGTGTAAATAAGGGGAGCTAAACACAGTTATCCTGTCAAAAATAGCAGATTATATTTTGTTAGCATTACTTTAATTTTTAACGGTTGAGGGGGTTTTTGTTGATGTTGTTATTATTTTTTTTTTAAGACTGTCAGCCAGGTATGATGCCACATGCCTGTAACGTCAGGATTCAGGAGGCTGAGTCAGGAGGATTGCCATGAGTTTGAAGGAAGCATAACAAGACCTTGTGTAAAACAAACAAAGTTCTATGGTTTTGCAACTTCAAAAACTTTCAAAATGCGTGTGAATAAAAATCATGTCTACTTTTTTCCAACAAGGGGGAAAAAACTGAGATGTTGGCGATAGTTTGACTTTCAGGTCAGTGTGGTGGAGATTTTCCCATAGATTGAGTTGTCTACATCTGTAACATCAAAGTTATTGCCAACAGACTGCAAGTATGTGATAATGTGTTTTGTCAAAGAAGAAGTCTCACAGTGGTACAAGCTTGCAGCTACTTCAAGAAGCTGAGTCTAGAGGAGTACTTGAACCCAGAAAGACCAACCTGGGCCACACATTGAGGCTCCTATCAAAAAAAAAAAAAAAAAAAAAAAAAAAAAATGGAGGTGAGGATTGATCTCAACCCAGTAGAAAAAGCAGTTCATAATCACACACTGCTAACAGTATTTTTTCCTTTTGTTTTGAAACAGTGTCTCACTATGTAGCTCAGGTAGCCTGGAACTCATGGTCCAGAGCTGGGATTTTATGTGTTCCTGACCACACCTAGTTATTAATTACTCAGGGCTTTTTTTTTTTTTTTCAACTCTTTTGGAGCCTAAGGTTCAAAAAGAAACAGGAATAGTGAGTAGTGAATGGGGTAACCCTGCCTGTGCCTCTGTGTAAGAGTGTGCTTGATGGATATCCAAGAGCACCCCGGTAGAACACACTTTTGTGTTTCTTTGCTATGGACCTAGGTCACAAGTTGTGAAGCTGTAGATGACTGACAGCGAAAAAAACGTCCTATCAGTAGCGCTGGGATTCCCAGCTTGGCTGGAGATGCTCTGCTGATTTCTTCCTGTGGATTTTTCCTGATACGCCCAGGCACGTGTCCTCAGCCTCTCCTGTGCCTGGTTGCAGTGGTTCACGGTTCTGTCGCTGACGAGTTAAAGGACAAAGTTAGTACATTCTCAATTTACAACTGGGTGAGAATCGTGACTTTGCCCTTTTCCTTGAATTGTGCCTTTTAATATTATTCATGATGAAGATTCTTTCTCTCATTCCTTTCCGAGGATGAGAAAGTAAATGGCTTCTGTGGCAGACTTCACAGCAGTCCGATTTTGACTTTTAACAAAATTGAATCAAGTCAGAGAACAATTTGTCAGGATGGATTATTCATGATTTGGGTTATATAGCCCCCTCCCCAAATACCCAAAGACCTGGATAGTGGAATGCTAGCCAGAATCAATCCATTTACCTTAAGATGTTGAACTCTACTTCGGTCTGACGTCAGCCAGTCTGTATCCATCACAGGCATATGAGTCACTTAGAAAACAAGCCCACTGACACAGTAAGTGCTGAACTGCCAACTATTATAACAATTGTTTCAAAATGCCTCAGCATCTCTGTGTCAGTTGATATGCATTTTGTGTCAGAAATCTATGATGACTAGTAATCAATAAAAGAGGTAAGTAAATATCTATTATACTACTGAAAAACTGTGAAAAAAGAATTAAACACATGAAGGGGAAAATCTTCTAATTTACACCTGTTAAAATTTGTGTGTACCCTTTCTCTTTTGTTTCATATCTTTTTGTTTTTAAGGGTGGTGGTGTATTTTCAAGGACTAGATTATTACATAAAAAAACCAACAGGATGGCATAGAGGATTGATGACTAACATGTTTGTTTTGACTTTATTGCTTGGTTAACAGTGACATACTTCATAAATCCTTCAGTTCCATCTCTAGTGTCAAAAAAATAAAAATCAAATGAAAATGATTAAGGTGACGGTGTGTGCATTATATATGTTTAATGTCAGTGTTAATAATGTAACAGAAGCGTAGTGTTTTCAAACATAGAAACAGGACATGACAAACAGATACATCCTCACAACCTGCTGACAGGTGAGTGGTTCTCAGTCATGAAACACATGAAAAGCAGTTCAGAGGCTGTTACCACGGATACGTAATTCGTGAGGGGATGTTCTGTTGAAATGGAAATGTTTTTGCATAATTCCACATCATTAACTTTCTCTGTGCTAGTACCTTTATTTTCTTGATGTTTGGTTAGTCCTTCCTTGTTCAATTATACTGTGTATAGTGTTTAATAGCTCACTGAGAATATATTTAAAGGATCAATACCCTGATGCCTCACACTACTCTGCTTTCTAGAAATGCCAGCATATACTGTCACCTCCCCAAGAATACAACTTTCTGGTCTGGACTCTCTCCACCAGGATATAAAGCCTTGCCATTCTCATTATCTGTATTAGTCAGATTCTTGTTTCTGGAACAAAATACTGGAGGCAATTAACTAGGAAGAAAAAAATGCTTATGTACCTCATGTCTGGGAGTTCCAACCCCAGGAAAACCCCATTGTATTCAGCTTTGGGCAATGGCATAGGAGCGCAAGGCGGAAGGCAGAGGGTCTCATAATTCCCTCCAAAGACACAGTGACCTAAGAACCACACACTAAGCCTTAAAGGGGACATTTGCCATACAAACTGCAGCACCTCTTGGAAATGTTTAGAGTTCACACTTAACATGTCTATTGTTCGCTGAAATAGTTGCAATAGGCTTCCCAGCACATGCTGACAACAGCTGACCACCATCCATGTTTTAAAATGTTCAAACAAGCCCTTCCTTGAATTAACTTTGTTTCCTCCCTCCAACAGAATTTTATTAAAATAATGTTTCTGTATGCACTATCCAGTTTCCTGAAGTTTGTTTGGAAGAGGGGTGATGCTTTTCTTTTCTTCAAATAGGGTCTCATTCTAAACACTTGAACCTCCTACTTCAGCCTCCCAGGTATTCAGATTACCAGCATGCATCACCATGTCTGGCTTGATAGCATATGGTGGCATGTGTCTATAATCCCAGCATTTCAGAGCTTGAGGCAGTAGGTCACAACTCAGGCACACCTGACTCAAAATAAATAAATAAATGAAAAGAAAATGAGCAAAATATATAGAAACCTAATTTAAAAAAAAATAAAATTATTTATTTATTTATTTATTATTTATTTATTTATTATTTTGCAGCCCAGCCACGGTTTCCAATCCTTCTCTCCTCCCAGTCCCTCCTCCCACCCCATCTCTGTTCCCAGCCCCCAAGCAACTCCTCCATTTTTGTTTAGGAAAGAAGAACAGGTCTCCCACGAGTATCAACAAAGTATCAAGTTGCAGTAAGACTAAGCACCTGACTGCACATTAAGCTGGGCAAGTTGACCCAGTATGAATAGCAGGGTCCCAAAAGCCAGTAAAAGAGTAGAGACAGAGCCTGTTCCCACCTTTTTCCCTAGATGCTGGCATTCTGGGCTCTGTGCTAGCAAGGCCTATGTGACATAGATCTCACAGGATGTACAGGTGGCATCCCCTGCACTGGGCCTAACCCTCTTGACCAATACTCCATGCAGGTCTCTCTCTCTGAGTCTTGTCCCTGGAGATCTGACCTGTCCAGACTGCAACAGAGAATGGTGTGTAGCTGAGGTGAAGCGTTTGCTGAACATGCCTGAGACTTTTGATTCAATCTCCAATTCCAAAGGGCAAAAAAGAAAGAAAGGAATGAATGAAGGAGGGAGAGAGAGGGAGGAAGAAAGGGCTCGCTTTCAACAATGTTAATGTGGCCATGGCTTCTGCTAGCCCCTCCTCATTTTTATCTGTTCTTGCTCCACAGCCCAGGCTAGCCTTGCAGCTGCCATTCTCCAGCTTCAGGCCCCCGAGCACTGGAACTCTATGTGTGTCCACCACCACAATCGATTTTCTTGATCCTCCTTTGAATCCCTGCCTGAGGAAAGTCCAGGCTACCAAATGAATTTTTTGTCCAGCTGGAACCTGAGGATGGGGCCCTGCCTCCCCACCTTTGGGGGAAGACAAGAGCCTGTTTCCAGTGAGTTCCAGTTAGCGAAGGCAGCTGGGCCATGGGCTTTGCTGAGCCTCCCCTCACCTCTATTCCTACTCCCCCATCCTCCCTGATAACAGTAATTACTTCTTCCCCTGTCAGCTCATGCCAGTCTCCTTCTGCACCACAGTAGTTATTATTGAATAAATTCTGTCCCAGACACTTGACACTCCTTTACTGGTGAGTCTCTGGATTCTGGAAGGGCCAGCTGGTCTCCTTCAGTATGCCTCTCAGTGACTGCAGTCTGGCCTGCTCTCTGGGGGAGGGGGGTGTGCAAACAGCAAGTTTTCTCTGTTTAGTGTGGTCTACTAAGTGTAGTCTCCTCTGACAGACCCTGACCTACAGGTAGACAACACAGGGGTTCACCTCCCATGTAAGCCCAAGTCCCTGCCTCAGCCATAGATCAGTACCCCCACCCCCCGATTTAACCTCCATACATGTGACTTTAGACATCCATCCATCTCCATAAATACCTGATTCTTACCTGTTTTCTCTGAAAATGTAGACATAATTCTTACACGGTCATGCCATTCCCTTCACCAATTTCTTCATGTCTAGGGTTATCACTAGATTAAATATTTTCTAGCATTGCCTGTGAGTCCCTGCCTTCAACCTTGATGTTGGTTCTCACAAAAGATACCCACAGTTCATTCTGCTTCTCTTTTGAGGAGCTAGGAATATCCAGAGAGTAGACCCAATATGCTCAAGTGGACCTTTGATACAGAGTATCAACACCATGGTATAGACCATGTGGCCATTCAGTAAGAATGTGTCTGTTCCCTTCTGTGGTAAGCAGGAACATCTCTGGTGATACATGGTATCTCTTAAAGACACACCTGATTCAGTCTGGCCACACAGAATAATAATGTCCCTTGTAATGAATTAGAAGTGAACCTGCTAGGGATCTCTACTAAATTTGCAACATTTGGTATGCCAGCACATACAACCTAGGCATGGTGACATCCCAAACTCTCACAGGTTTGGCCCACACCCAAAGGAAAAGAACTATTCAGATCATGAATATTACAAATGGGGACTTTGGAACTGTTGGAGCATATGAATCCACAGAACCCAAAACAGCAGTATCTTCACTACACAGAAAACAACAGGATATTACAGAAGAGTCCCAATTATAGGTGCAGCAGAAGCCAGAGGGCCTCTGGTCAGACCAAAGCCTCGTGAAAATGAATCCTTCAAGTAAAGATGAACAGACTAAAGCTGTGTGTCTCAACTCAACGGGCCACAACAACATTCTTCTTCTTCCTTTATTTTATTTTATTTTTTGGTTTGATTTGGTTTGGTTATTTTTCTTTTAAATTTAATTTTGCTTTGGTGGGAAGAGGGTGAATGCAAGGAGACAGGGAGATAAGTGGGAATGGAATGCATGCTGTGAAAACCCACAAAGAATCAATAAAAGTAAAAGAAAAAAATAATAGGGACTTTGAACAGTAACTTAGAATTCTTTCCACCATGCATCTCATTATTTTATTCTACCTGTGCCAAATCTGATACAAGAATGTCTTGTTCCATATCAGTCCTACAGAAGAGTGCGCTTGGCTCCCACTTGTAAGCAAGGGCAGGCAGCAGAGTGTTCACCACCATGGGATAATAGAGCTGTGCTGCCAACAGGACTAACTAAAGACAGAGAGAAGCATATCAGACTCTTCCCCTACACAATGTAGCCCCATCACCATTCTTAGACTAACCTCTGACCAACTGAACGCTTTATGTATCCTTGGTATACATAGCTTGCTAGCGAAGGTTAGAGGTTTCCAGACAGATGAGGACTTTGCTCAATACCACCAACCACATCCCATGGAGGCCCCTACACATTCAGCTCTGTGATTGCTAAATGCCAGGCTCCCAGCAACTGGGGCAAAAGGAAGGGACAACTTGCAAAACAAAGGAGACAGTGAGTTATCACTGGGGAAATGGCAGAAGAGATGTGATCAGTTCAGAGGAATGCTCATCCTGGATCACAGAAAAGAGAATAGAAAACCGAACAAGGTTTAGGAGCTAGCAAGCTTCTTAGTGGTAAAGTGGTGACTCCTAACTTTTACTATTGATAAGAATCTATAAGTGTCATGCCATGTTTGGCTGAATAATCTTATTTGGAACAACCCTGTGACCATCAGCATGGCATGCAACTTTATCCCACTTTTGTTAGTAAGGTAATACTCCTGACAGCTTACAATAGAAAAAGCAGACCCCTTCACACCAAGTTGTGAAAATCATTCTCTGTATAGGCTACAGATTCAGGCATTCTGCAATTTTTCTTTTATAGTGAGGGTATCAATGTTGTGTGCTTTTTGATTATTCTTAATTTTTTTCATGTAATATATTTAAATCATGTTTTCCCCTCCTCCAATTCCTCCCAGATCCCCCATCTCCAAATCCACACAAATTTATGTTTTTTTCTCTCTTCAAAAGCAAACAAAAACCAAAACAATCCAATATAAGAAACACACACTCATACAACACAAAAGCAAAAATCAAGATAAGCAAGCAAGAGACAAGTTGCATTGAATCTGCAGATTGCTTCTAGTAGGATGGCCATTTTCACTATATTATTCCCACTGGTCCATGAACGTGGGTGGAAGTCTAATTTCTGGTGTCTTATTCCATTTCTTTCTTTGGTGTCTTAAGGATTTTGTTATACAAATCTTTCACTTGCTTGGGTAGAGTTATCCCAAGCTATTGTTTTGAGATATCGGCCCCCTGATTTCTCCTCAGTACATTAATCACGTATATGTAACTAGGCTATTGATTTTTGTGTGTTAATTTTGTATTCAGCTACTTTACTCAAAGTGTTTATCAGCTGTGGAAGTTTACTTGTGGGGTTTTAAAGATCTTTTATGTATAAACTCATGCCATCTGCAATAATGGTACCTTGACTTCCTCCTTTCTTATTAGTATCCCCTTGACTTCCTTCAGTTGTCTTATTGCCCTGGGTAAGACTTAAAGTGCTATATTAAATAAATGTGGGGAGAGTGGACAACATTGTCTTATTGCTGATTCTGGTGGAAATACTTTGAGTTTTTCTCTGTTGGATATGGGTTTGCTGTAAAATTGCCTTTATTATAGTGAATTAGTATCCCTTGTGTCTCTAATTTCTCCAGGACTTTTATCATGAAGAAGTGTTGGATGTTGTCACAGGCTTTTTCTTTATCTAATGATATGGTTATGTGGTTTTGTCACTGGGTTTGTTTATATGGTGAATTACTTCTATTATGTACTTTTATGTTGGACCTTGGACCATCTCAGGATATCTGAGATGGTCCTTGATCATAGTGAATGATATTTTTTGTGTCCTAGATTTGGTTTGCAAGTACTTTTTTTTCCAGATTTTTGCATTTATGTTCAAAAAGGATATGGGTCTATAATTCTTTGACTGGTCTTTGTGTGGTTTTGGTGTCAGGGTAATTGTGGTCTTATAAAAGGAACTAGGAAATTTTCCCCTCAGTTTCTGTTTTGTGGGATAATTTGAGAAATATTGGCATTAATTCTTCTTTGACATTCTGATAAAATTCTGCACTGAGTCCATATGGCCCTGGGTAGAAAAGTTATAATTACAGCTATGGGTTATGGGTCTGTTTAAATTGCTTGTTTGATCTTGACTTAACTCTGGTAGGTTGTATATATCAATGCATTCTTTTAGGTTTTCTTGTTTGGTAGAGTACAGATTTTTAAAATAAGTCTTTATGAATGTCCTAGGCATCTGTTCTTATATCTGCTCCTTTTTGTCTACTTTATTTACCCTTATCAATTTGGATCTTTTCTCTGTGTCTTTCAGTAAACTTGGCTAAGGGTTTGTCACTCTTAATAAGTTCTTCAAAGAGCTAGCTCTTTTCTTTCATTGATTCTTTGTATCGTTTTGTTGTTGTTTCTATGTCATTGATTTGAGTCCCTCAGTTTGATTATTTCTTGCCATCTACTCTTTTGGGGTATTGTTTCTTCTTTTTCTCTAGAGGATTCATATATATATATATATATATATATATATATATATATATATATATTTGTGTTATTAATGAGATCACTCCAATATTATTTTAATGTAGGCACTTAGTGCTATGAACTTGAATTTTTAACCTTCTTCATTTTATCCCACAGATTTAGATATGCTGTGATTCCATTTTCATTCAACTCTAAAGTTTTTTGAACTCCCTTCTTGATTTCTGTCTTGATGCACTTTTCATTCAGAAGTGAGTTGTTCATGAGTTTGTGTGTTTTCTGTTGTTGTTGTTGTTACATAACCTTAATATATGACAGTCAGATATGTTGCCACTGGGGGTCCCTGGAAGGAAGTGTTTCTGAGGATTGACAGCTGAGAAGGGAAGGTTAGAAAGTTGAGGGTTGGCGGGAAGGATTTACGCTGGGTCCTCCAGTGATGGTAAGTCTGACCTGGCAACTACACAACCTAGGACCACCTGGGAATCAATCTCCTTGAATGGTTGCCTACATCAGACTGGCTGAGTGCACGCCTGTGAGATTCTTTTCTTCACCGGGCTCACTGAGGTGAGAAGACCCATCCTGAATATAGGAGGCACCACCTCCCAAGCGGGGCCTAAACGGCATAAGAGTGGGGAAGGGAACTGTGTAATGAACGCGCACTCTTTCATCCCATTGGTCCCTCTGCTGTGGCTGTGAAGTAACTAGCTGTACTGAGCTCCTGTCCCATGACTCCCCTGCCGTGTAAGCTGGAACTGTGGGCCAACATCAGTTCTTTCTCCCTAAAGTTGCTTTTTTTCCCCAGGGCACTTTATCATGGCAACAGGGATGAAATAAGCATGGTTAAGTCTTTTCAGCAAGACCCAGAAGACGTCACCAGTTCCACCTTCCAGACTGGCCGCTTGGTATTCAGCCATTACGGACTCCTTATCCTGCTTTGCCTTCAGCAAATGCTTCATTGACCCTGTTCCTTCAAAACACATTCCAGGTCTCCGAAGCTCCTTTCACGCCTGTCCATCTCTTTGTCATCTTTATAGCTTGCGTGTATACTATACACACTCAATGGCCATATCCAGTTAAGTTTGCTAGTACTGTCTTCTGGATTCTCCTTTGTGGGTCCGTGTATGCGCCTTGATCATTCCCAGATGTCTGTAGTTTTGCTCACTTGTTGGCCTTTTCTTTACAGGGAGGGTTAAGGACAAGAAATAGTCGAATTAGGTGCCACTATCTGGCACGGAAGCCACACACACAAACAAATAACAGAGCACGCTTAACATGTAAGTGAGCTATTGGTGCTTTGTTCCCAGTGTGGTGAACTCTGTCCTCATTTAGAGCTCCTGAAAAATGGGTATAAAACCTTCAGGTGAGAACCTGATGTGAGCCTTTTTGCAGGCAAAGGACAGACAAGAGCTCAACATCTTCAGTGTGCTCCTGAAGCTCATCACTAGGTCTCCCACCGTTCCTGCTCTTTACATGCCTGAAGCTTGTCTCCTGTGTCCTCCAATGGAGAATCCTCCCTATCTTCTGATAGTCAGATAACATATATATATATATATATATATAGATAGATAGATAGATATAGATATATAGATATAGATATATATCTATATATATATATCTCAAAATTTCCCATGATCCACTAATGGTTCCATACCCATCCATGTTCAGTCTTGGAGGGTTACATGTTTTCTATCATTTGAATGCAAAGAAGGAAGAATCTTATGTGCTACAGCTGTGACCACCACTGAGATCAGAGGTCAGGTGTTGATCAAAAGCTTGGCCCCCTCATGCCTTCAACAGTGGCATACTGTGTTGCCCCAGAGACGTGGACCATAGATAGCCTGCTGCTTCTCAGGACGGCCATCACTTACACTAAAATGCAAGCCTAGACACTGTGATTTTGGAAACTTAAAATGGGGCCTGAGACTTTTACCCCAGCACGTGGCTATGGAGCACATGGTCCCGAGCATTCAATGGCCAGGCTGTATGCTCTGAAGCCAACTGCTTAGGATGCACCCTCTTCTACCATTCCTTGGCTACATGGCACCAAGGAATTTTTTTTTTCAAGTTGTCAAGCAGTAGAAAGAACAAAATGGATTCTATAACATTGGTTGAAGAGATCATTAAGGCTGAAATGTGGAAAACAGTAAGGCATGTAGGAAGAAGGAAACAGATGTCAGTTTTAAATTACCTCTCACTCAACTGCCAGTGTACTAGGTTCCCTGCACTTATATGGTTTTTCTGAGATGGTTAAAATGGAGCCATTCAGGCCACGCAGTACATGTTGTGCCTCTACGTGATATCTTAATGAGGCGGTGGGGTCAGGGAACATCTCTTAATACATAATGAGGCTGGCTCTTTGCCACTTGAATTCTCCTGGTGGCCTTGTGGGTGTTTTGACTCCTCCTTGAGCTGTAATGCTTGCAGCAAGCAAAATATCTATCTCTAAATCCCATGGGAAATTTGTGATTTCTAAACCATTATTCCTAGGAAAACCAAATATCAAATGTTAGGATTGTGTCTTCTCCCAAAAAAAAAAAAAAAAACTAGAGAAGGGTGTGTCTTGCTGGTGGCCGTGTCAGAGGAGCAGGAGATGGCAATGGACTTCAGAAGATCAGCCCACCAGGAAACAAAACCGTGATGGATGGATATCAGATAGGCAAGACCCAGAGAGTCTGGGTCCCCGAATGTTTCTTGCTATTGCTGTGTCTTTACATGCTTGCCACTGCCATTTTTCTCTGATATCTGGCATGGTATGGGTGGGTATGGAGAGATTACCACTGCCTTAATGCATACCACCATCTCTTGGAAAAATCCAGTCCTCCATTCTACTGGGCATTTTAACTAAAGCAATGTGTTAGTTTAAATTGGATTTTAATTTGATGATTGAGGGTTTTTGATAAATATAATGATAGAGGTTAGTTTAGTGGAAAAATTAGCATAGGTAAAGGTAGGATAAAATGTTTCCCCTGCCTTGGATAAAGCAGAAGCTGCAGAGGATAAAAAATAAAATAAAATAAAACAAGGAAGTTATCACACAGCTAGAACACATGGGTTGTTATTGTGGAGTTGAATAGACTGTGGCTTAGGTTAATGATTAAGAAAAAACAATTGAGTCCCAGTAGCCCAGCTAGCTAAAATTCTTCTAATCTTAATGTTGGGAGATGTTTTCTCAGGTTTTGGAGTACTTTGTATTTTTGTCAAATAGCTTTGAGGTGAAAAACTAAAGTTCTAGAAAGGCACACAGCTGAGTGAGGGACTCGTTAAGGTTAGGGGTCAAAATGAAAGCAGCCGTATTATTATTAGCCGATGTGCCTTTCTTGCTAGGATAAGATGATGATTAATTCTTTGTGCCCATTTCTGCACTCAGCTTCCTGACTAAAACAACAACAAAAACAAATGAAAACCTGTTGATAAATGGGAATGTACCCTGAGGATTTAAAATAGAGCTGACTGATTCTTTTTCATATATGGAAACTTAGATTTGTGATTCTTCTAAGATATCTTAGAAGATTACCTTCTGAGATAAATAATAAAATGATTGGCCCTCTCTTTGTGACCACAAAATGCAGGAAGCCAGCAAAAGCACTGGTGGAGAAAAAATACCTTGCTTGCTCACGCTCTGTTAATCTATAACAAGTTGCTTGGAGAAGAATATGTGTGGGTTTTTGGGACAACTTGCTTTTCACCTGTAAAACGTAAACTACTTAATCATGTAAGAGATACAGAAAACATGCTGCTCTTTACATGTATTCATTGCAATCATTCACATGAAAAATAGAATGTAACCACATTGCAATTTTTACACTGCTTGAAAGATTTTCCTGGGCTCTATAAGCTGTATGGGGAAAAACACAAACCTAGTTAGAAGGAAGCCATCAAGAATAAAAGATGGGAAAAACTAGGAAAGATGTAGAGGAAAAATAAGGAACAGAAAAAAAGAGAAGGAAAAGGAGAAGGAGAAGGAGAAGGAAGAAGGAAGAAGGAGGAGGAGGAGGAGGAGGAGGAGGAGGAAGAAGAAGAAGAAGAAGAAGAAGAAGAAGAAGAAGAAGAAGAAGAAGAAGAAGGAGAAAACGATGACGACAAAGAAGTCAAGAAGGAAATCATCCAAAGGGTGTGTGTCTTTCTCCTTATTCACTCAGATAAAAGCCTTAGTTCACTGATTCTGTCAGATCCCCATCATGCCCTGTGATGCTAGAGAATGGTCCTCATTGTTGTTTTAGTGTCTCAAAGAGTACCTGAGTGTACTCAGTGGTGCTGGTGCTGTGGTTGGAGTTCCTCATCCCATTAACATCTCTATGTGTTTTCCTTTTTCTTTTCTTTTTTTCAGTGTCTTAACATGCTGGCATGCTAGAGAAACCTCACTTGAGTTCAGTATGAAATAATTCTTGTTAAATATCTGTTGGTAGGAAGTGGTAATAGATACTACAGACTGTGAGAGGCCACCAGCTCCCAAAATCTGCTCCAGGGTAACAACAACAACAACGCCTCAGTGTAGTGAGTTTAGGGAAAAATTCTTATCTACCTGAAAAGGCCTTTGGGAAAAAACAGGCTCACATGACCACAAAGTAACTTTACTTATTACTGCTTCTCTAAATATTCTCTTTGCTCTCTGTATCACTGCTGCTGCTGGCCTACTACCTCTGTTCCTCCTCTCTCTCATCACTGCTCTCTCCGCTCTCTGCCCTCTACATTGTTGCTGTCTGTTTCTCTACATTGTTGCTGTCTGTTTCTCTACATTGTTGCCGTCTGTTTCTCTACATTGTTGTCGCCGTCTGTTTCTCTACATTGTTGCCGTCTGTCTCTCTCTTTCTCTGTCTCACTCCCTTTCCTCTGGCTCTTTTCTCCCACAAGCCAACTCTGTTGTTTTTCAGGGCCTGACCCATACTCAAAACCCAAGATAAGTCACATAGTTTCTCTCGGGCTAAGAATGTCACAATAACTGGCCAGGGAGCAAGTCACCTTGCACATAGCTCTCAGGTTGGTGAGGGTTCCCAATAGTAAGTGGCTTGAAAATTGAGACTTAACAATAACAATTAATTTGCCAGACCTTGATGTTGGCCAGTATGTGCAGCCTAAAATTTGGCCTTGAATCAGCAAAGTAAGACCTAGAAAAAAATGACCTTGTGTATTTGTCTCCAGGGGCAACCAGCCTGCTTTGAATTTGCTCTGAAGTCTAAAGATACTATGTCTGTGTAAAAGGCTGTCTTTGTGATTTAGACTCCTATGTCATCTTCCTGACCATCTACAGCTATATGTGTGCCCAACAAATATAAAACACACCAACAAAGGGCTCTGGAAAGAACCCGCAGCTGTTCGTGTTAGGGAGGTAAGTAAAGTCACTCGAGAATGTTGTAGACAGTAACAGCCAGTCATTCAAACCACAAACCCATGGCTTTGTAAAGTGGGATTCCCCAATAGTGCCTGGTGAGTCAGCTTTGCCAAGCAGGACTCTCCAACAACGTGTCTAGTGGGTTGGCTCATTAAATACTAGTTGTCACTGCTATACGGTCCTATAGCCCTCTGCAGATGCTTTCCATTTCCTATTTTTTTTTAAAAAAAAATTACACACACACACACACACACACACACACACACACACGCCACATTTGCTACAGCTACACCTGCAGCATGTGCCTCCTCATGGGCAGAGGCAGAGAACAATTGCAAAGGCTTCAAAGGAGCCTCTAATTTATGGAACAACTACACCCATGTGAAAGCAGAGATGACAACCCAGAGCTGAAGCTGCTGCCAAAACGAGCAACATATTGTTCCCCACTTTGAAAAGCCAGACTTTATCAGTGAGGAGCAAAGCGGGTGATTAAAATGAAGTGGCATGTGACCCTTTCAGATCTAACATGCATGAGGATGGGTCCAGCAGAAGGCTGGTTTGAAATATTAGAGGGGGTGGGGGCGGGTCAAAGATCATCTTGATAAGTTTCAAAGGAAAAGAACAACCTTGCTTTAAATTGTTGGTGCATAGCGCTTCAAAAGAAGCAGGGGGCGGGGTGTTCAAAAATGTGTCCTTTGTTCTTTGATCCTTGCAATAGATCTGGAAGATGAAAACCTCATCATAACAAAATAGATGTCAATTTAAATAAATGTCCAGGCTGGCTAACAAAATGCCATCAAAGAAAGAAGAGAGGAGGAAAGAGACGGCACTCAAAAAGAACGATGTGATACCAAGGAACCAAGGAAATCATTTCCTCCTGGCACAAATATAAAAGGTGCAATGATAAAAATAATAGCTGCGTCAGACAATTTGTTCCTGATTCACATTTGCAGTTATCTCATTCCATATTTTAATGAAATTCCAGGAAGAAAATTGAGTTCCCCATTTCTCTTTTTAGTGCCTCATGACCTCCAACCCGCGTGTCTGTACAGAGTGAAGAGGTCTCTGGGTGTCTGTAAAGAGTACAGAGCAAGGGCTGTCACAGCTGTCACAGAGTTCAGTGGCATTGGTGGTGCACGGTGGCATCTGGCTGGTCCCCGTTTTTCAGGTTAAAGGTGCTCTGGCTGGACTTGTGTAGCCCACAGGATAGTCCTCTCCCATCTGTGGACAGGTCAGATTGTGGCTTTTCCGTGGCAGTGAGACCAGCAAAACATCTCATCTGCAAAGGTGTGACTTTGATCCAGAAGCTGCAAGTTTCCCTAAAAGGAATTCTCTCCCCAGTGTTCTCTCGCTCTCTGTCCACACCACCACTGGCTACTGTTTGAAATGGACTTCCCCCTGATACTGCAAGCTTCACCTACCACACACTGCTGGCCTGAGCCTGAAGCTGCTACTAACACACATGTCCTTGGCATCACTCACAAGAGCTTGTATGTAGTATTTATCAGATTCCATGAGGATAACACTTTCAACTAGAAATTTTTAAACACTACAACCAAGAAGAATTCTTTTGATGTTTTTTAGTAATTGAAAGTCGATATAACCTATCACATCAACAAATTAAGAAAAAATTGCCTGATAATAACAATAGTGGCAGAGAAGGCAAAATCGGGCATCCTTTTTTGATGAAGGCTCCCAATGCCCAGTGACAGGGGAATCAGCTCAGCCATTAGAGAATGTCTGCCCACTCTGCAGCTATTGTCATGCTGAGTAAGTGCTCCTTTCTTCAGAATAGGACCAAAGCAGGGTGCACTCTCTTGTCTCCCTTTTTTATCACATGCTAGCTAACACAATGAAACCATAAATGGAGTGAGAATAAGTATAGATTGGGAAGGCGAAATAAAGCTTTGCATACAATGTGACTGGCTGCACTAAAAATGTGAAAAAAGAAAAAAACTGACAGGCATCCTCGGACACCACAGAGAGTACAATCACTGATCGCTGGTTGGATTAAGGTTTCAGGATCCAAGTAACCAAGAACCCTCCTTTGTGATCATTTTCATTACTTTGTAGTACTTAGATTAACACGCCCCTTGTTTTGATTTCTAGTTCACAGTTCCATCTTCCTGTTTCCCTCAGCAGCTCTGTAGCCATGTTGCACAAGCTAGTACAAGCTTGGGGGTCAGAAGGCACAATGAAGGGGCAGGGTAACCCCTACTCCCCAAGCCCACACATGTGGAAAGCAGTCTATCAATCAACAGAAAGTTCAGGCAGCGTTCATTGGATAGCACTAGTCTTGGCAGCGGTTACTGAACAACAATGGTTTACTGTGATTTTCAGAAAAAAAAATACACAGGTATTTCTTTTTTTTTTTTTTAATAGTTTTCTTTTATTTCACTTGCATTGGTATTTCGCCTGCATGTATGTCTGTGTGAGGATGTCAGATCTTGGAGTTATAGGCAGGTATAAGCTGCCATGTGGGTGCTGGGAATTGAACCTGGGTTCTAAGGAAGAACAGCCAGTGCTCTTAACCATTGAGCCATCTCTCCAGCCCCCACAGGTATTTCTTAACTAACAGTGAAACTTTGTCCTGATAAAACCATTATAAGTTAAAAATATTGGAAGAAAAAAATGCACGTAAGGAGTGAGGGATACAACTGTTGAAGAACTTCTGTCTACCACTTGTGAGGACCTGAGTTGATTCCCAGCAACATACATTCACACACATGTACATACATTTACACACACACACACACACACATGCACAAACACGTACAGATATATGTACACACATTTACACACAGAGACACACACACGTTTATACACATGTACACACATTTGCACACACACACATGTACACACACACACACATACACGGGGCATGTGATACACTCGGACTGACAAACATCCTGGCTCCTAGCTGAGATGAGAAAGTGGCTGCTATTTCCCTAGGGTTGCCTGGTGACTGCAGACACCCAGTATCACAGGAAAGGATCAAGCTTCACATTGTCTGCCTGGGAAGAGATCAAAACGCAAAGCTGGAGGTGTGGTTTCTATTGAATGCCCTGCCATAAAACAAAAACATCATAAGTTAGGGGACATATGCGCTTTTATGATCAATAAGTTGAAATATCTGAACACTGAGACCAATAAAAATCTCATAGCTTGGAGCATTGCATTTTTTTTTTTTCTAGGAGAATAAGAAAATAAGGACATTTTTTTTTCTTTAGTTGTGTAGGAGTGAAACCTGGATTCCTTTAGGCATCACTGAGAGAGTTCAAGTATATAAGATGACATTACCTTAAAAGAGCACCACCTTCTACAGCAAAATTTCTTTTCTTTCCTGTCTCTATTTTTGAAAAGCACTTGTTGATGTAGGATCTTTCTATATAATCCTGGATGGCCTAAAATTAGAGATAATCCTCCTGCCTTAGATTTTTGAGTGTTGGGCTACTCAAAAGCAGCTCACAAATCCTGAAAGATTCAGAGTTCTAGTCTCTATATTGGCCCCTTGTTGTAAAGAATCAAATCAGATCCACTGACTTAGCATCTTTGTAAAGGAATTCCAGAGAGGCAACCCTCTCCATCACTGTACCCTATTCTCAGACTTCCCAAGTCCTCTTCGAGAGACTAGTGTGCTGAATACCCCATGCCATTTTATACTCATTTTCCCACAACCAGTCAGATCTAGCCTGAGAGCTACAGCTAGTGCCCTGGCTTAGTTTGGCTACCTGTTCCTGCACAGAAGCCAACCTCTAGGCTTCTCAGAGTTCCAGATCCCAGGTGGGCCTGGTTCCAACATCTCCTGTGGCATAGCCATGACATAGTCTCCCTACAGCCACCCACAGGTCCCTCCTGGATTATCTCATCACTCCACTAGATAACCAGAATTCCCACATCTTCCTCCAGGTTCTAGCCTGAGCCCCATATCCCATACTCCAGCTTCATCTGACCAACCCTGTCTAGGCTACAGCCAAGCTCTAGACCACCACCAGGACTTACCCTACCTGGAACCACACATAGGTCTCTTCTGGGCCATCTCTGACTTAATATCTTTTGTAAAGAAATTCAGGCTAGTGCCCCCTCCACCACTCCATTCTATACACAGAGTTCCCATGTCCTCCTCCATGTCTTTCCACCTGATTTAAGTTGGGTCCCAGAGCTAGTGTATCAACCTAGACTGGACTTCACTGAAAAGGAGCTCTAAGCTTGGGGCCTATTCCCCAAGCAACAAGACTGCCATATATCATACCCCCAGACCTATGCTCCTCACTCAGAGCAGGAGGCACATCCAGCCCATTCTACCCGTCTGACTTCATCCCACCCAAGCCATTTCCAATCTGTAGGCCCAACCCACCCCCAAGTCTCCTCTTCTTCCCTGACCTGCTTTATCCATAACAAACTCAAAGGAAGTCCACATGCACATAGCTTATCACAAGAATACCAACAATATGAAAGACAAAGCCAGAATCTTCTCTCCAAACCCACCAGTCCTGTGGAAATGTTCATCAATGAGAATTACCCAGATCAACTCCAGGAGATAGAATTAAAAAAAAAAAAATCATAAAACCCCATCAAAGAATTCATTGTTTAAGGAAGACACAAAGAAACAGCTAAGTGAATTCAAGGAGGAAGAGCTGAAGGAGAATTAATCTGAGATGCCCAAGAAAATACAAAGATCAATACGGATGGGAATTGTGAAGACAATGCAAGTCTTGGGAATGGAATTTAACTAGTATATAGAAACATGAAAGAGCATTCAAGCTGAAATGAAGACAGAACTGAAAAGTTCAATATCCTAACAACGCTAACGTATAAGGAATCAGGCAGGCGACAAATACAAAATAGAGTACCCAGACCAAATAAGCAAGAAATATGAAAAAAAAAAAAAAAAAAAGAGGAAAGAAACACATAGGCCATGTGGGATATCATGAAAAATCAAATCTTACAGATTGTAAGAATAGATAGATCAAGAAACAAATCCATCTATCTACTGTAGACAAGAAACCATCATAGTTTTCGTTTGAGGATCTGTCAATTTTGTTTATCTTCTTGAAGAACCAGCCCTTAGATTTGTTGATTCTTTGTTTTGTTTTCTTTGTTTCTATTGCATTGATTTTTGGTCTAACTTTTATTATTTCTTGCCATTAGCTGGGTTTGTACTTAGGTTGTTTTTGTTTTCCAATTTTTTGAGTAGTGTTTTAAGACTTTATTTGCACTTTTTCTTTTCTTTTTCTTTTTCTTTCTTTTTTTTTTTTTGTTTTGTTTTGTTTGTTTGTTTGTTTTGAGACAGGGTTCTCTGTGTAGTCCTGGCTGTCCTGGAACTCTCTCAGTAGACAAGGCTGGCCAAACTCACAAAGATTCGCCTGTCAACAGTAGATAGATGGATTTTGTTTCTTGACCTATTCAGTGAATCTGAGTATTTTCATTAGAGAATTGAGGCCATTCTCAAGTTATTATTTGAGTTATTATTGAAATGTGTGTGTTAGTTTGGGTCACTGTATTGTTGATTTTTGGTATTGTTGTTTGTGTTTTCAGTGGTATTTATGCCTTCATAGATATTTCCACAGTCTCTTTGAGATATATCATTGACTAACCAAAAGAGATAGAGAACCCACATGAATATAATCAGAAATCAACAGGGAAACATAACAGCAGGCTCCAAATAAATTTAAACTATTATTTTATCACATTTCTAAAACCTGGACTCTGTTTAAACAAGAAAAACTAAAAGAACTAGATGACTTTTTAGATAACGATGAAACCATCAAAGGTAATCTAAGAAGAAAACAATCTAAACAGAATCAAAGTGAACGATGATATTAAAACTGTAATAAAAAGCCTTCCACCTAAAAATCCAGGACCTAGTGGATTCACAGTAAAATTTTTATCATACATTCAAAGAAGAGCTACAAGCAATACTTCCTCCTCCTCCTCTTCTTCTTCTGTTTTTTGTTTTTGAGTCAATACCATTTGAATACCCAAACCAGATAAAGATAACAACATAAAAAAGTACAAACCAATGAGTATAGACTCAAAAATACTTTAAAAATTGCAAACAGAATACAAACATACATCAAAAACATTATACAACATGGTCAAGTTTGCTTTATCACTAAAATGCAGGGATAGTGCATCTTATGCAAGCTAATAAATGTAATGACTAGTATAGATGGACTTAAAGACAAAAATCACATGGTCATTTCAATAGATACATAAAAATCCTTTGACAAAATCCAACATGACTTTGTGATTAAAAAAAAAAAAGTCCTAGGGAATGTAAAGCTAAACAAAACATACCTCAACATAATAAAAGGAATATATAAGAAATCCACAGCTGGCGTCATCCTAAATGGAGAAAACCTTGAAGCAAATCCCACTGAACTCAGGAACTAGGCAGGGATATCCAATATCCCCACTCTTTCTCAACATTGTTCGTGATGTACTAATGGGAGTAATATGGCAAGAGGTGAAAATTAAAGGTGGTGGTGGCCCATGCCTTTAATCCCAGCACTCAGGAGGCAAAGGCAGGTGGGTCTCTGTGAGTTCGAGACCAGCCTGGTCTACAAGAGCTAGTTTCAGGATAGATTCCAAAGTCATAGAGAAACCTTGTCTTGAAAACACTGCCCCCACCCAAAAAAAAAAAAAACAACATAGGGGAAGAAGTCAAGTTATCTTTATTTATAGATGACATGACATGAAATTATACATTAGATCTCTAAAATTCTACCAAAAGTTTTATAAGTGATGAAAAATTCAACAGTGTGTCTGAATGGAGAATCAACTTACCTAAATCAGTATTTTTTGTCTACACCACTAACAAACTTTCCAAGAAGAAAACACATTCCCATGCAAAATAGACTCAAATAAAATTTTAAATTCCAGCAATAAATCTAAAAAAGGAAGCAAAGGACCTCTACAATGAAAAATTTACACTTCTAAGGAAAGAGACCACTCTACAAAGAGCTATTTACAAATTCATTGACATCCTGATCAAAATCCCCATCTCACTTTTTGTAGAAATAGAAATAGAAAAACAAAACAAAACAGAAAACCTATCCTAAATTTTATATGGGATCACGAAATAATCTGGACAGCCAAACAATCCTGAGTAAAAGGAACAGTTCTGGAGGGATTACCATGCCCTATCTTAAGATGTATTACAGGCCTCTGCCTTTTGGTAGTTTATGATTTCTTTCTTGTATTATGTGCATCTCCAACAACTGTTCTTCTGCTTGGCTTTCTGCTGGGTTCTGACCAATAGTAAAGGATCCAATGTAGCATCAAGTTATACCACATCAGCTCTCTATACCTATGAAACCGGGACACCAGATTCTATACAACCATCCCACAGAATGAGACCTGGGTACCCAAACTGGGGCTCAAGAGATGGCTCAGTGATTCAGAGCACTTGCTGTACAACTACAAACACCAGGGTTAGGATCCCAGTACCATATGGCAAGCTGGGTATAAAGTTTACTCTAGTGTCAGCTCTGGGGCAGGCAGAAACAGAAAGATCACCACAGCTCAGCTTACTAAGTCAACATGAGCCTCAAGTTTAAATTTAAACAGAGTCCCCCTCGTCCAAACTGATCGGCCAAGAGTGATCGACACTGGAAACTTCCTATGAGCTCCCGGGAACACGAATGTGCATGCACACATTTTCTCACACACATAGACATATACACACATGCACACAAAACCAAATCTTTTAAAACATATTAAGAAACCAAAGCCGAGCTGTGGTGGCATACACATTTAATCCCAGCACTCAAGAGGCAGAGGCAGGCGGATGTCTGTGAGTTCAAAACCAGCCTGGTCTACAGAGTGAGTTGTAGAACAGCCGGGACTATTACACAGAGAAACCCTGTCTCAAACACACACACACACACACACACACACACACACACAGAGAGAGAGAGAGAGAGAGAGAGAGAGAGAGAGAGAGAGAGAGAGAGAGAAGCTCTCTCATCAAGCTTCTGACTGTGTGTTCTCCTCATTGTGGCTGGAGAATCAATGACAGACACTGTCTACTAAATGCCCTGCTCCTATCTTTTTATACCTCTCTAGTACTTGGATTAAGGGCCTATGATGCCAGGGGCTGAAATCACCTTTTTGTGAGCTGTTTCTTTTAGGCCTGGATTCATTGTATATAATCAGTGTGGCCTTGTACAAACAGAGATCCATTTACCTCTTAATCCCGAGTCCTGGGATTAAAGGTGTGTATCACCACCGCCTCCTATCTTCTATAGCTAACTGGTATGGCTGATTTGCTATTTTAATCTCCAGTGGTTTTAATAAATCATAAACATTATATCACCATAACAAATAACTGTGTGTTATGACTATAGTGGCATTTTAAACATATCTCACTTCTAAGAGAAAATAACTAAACCTCCTTATCTTCCAGCATAAGAAAAAGTCCTTACATTTGGATGGATTTCGCCTTTCTAATACAACTCAAAATTTGAAATTAGAGGCACTAGAAGAAAATACTAACAATAGAAAAATGATTTGTGAGTTTATGTATGTATGTAACTTCATAGGGAATAAATAGACATCGTTCTTAATCATAGGAAAAGACTGAACCATCTCATATAAATACAGGAAACATAAATCAAGACAATACTGAGACAGCATTTCACATGTGTCCAGATGAAAAAAGAAAAACTATTGATGAGAAGCCACACTGAGCCAAAGGAGCAGCCAGCCGAAGTACCGTACCGGCACAAAGAACAATTTGACAATACCGAGCAAAACCACACTGTTTACTCGTGATCCTAAAAGTCACACTTCCAGAACCTAGCTTAAAGGTATACTTGTAAAAATATGAAAATATGTAGGTAGGGTGTTTATTCACTGCAGCAAAAGACCAAAAATAACTCACATGTAAACCGGCAGGAAACTGGTGGAAGGTACCATGTGTACCCTGCACCAGTAAGAGCCAAAGGGAATCTGGGCGTAGTTGCCATTCTCCTGACTGCATTTATTTTGAAAGTGTTGTAATAAAATGCTAAATACTGCACATACTTCCTCTCCAGGGAGATCACCCTTAGGGAAAGTTGGGTTCTAGCACATTGACACAAAGATCTGAGAGTTGTCTGAGTCCTTCTCACCAGTTCAGGACAGCCCTTTATTTAGAAAGTGTTTCTAAGTCTGAACGTCATTGCGGTAAGACTTCTGCCTGGCCACTTTACAGAGAAATATTTTGTTGCCATCGCGATGCTTTCCCATTTTTCAAATGTCTCATTCTGGCCGCCCTTCAGATTTGGGTTGGCTGTATCTGCTAGAGCTGTTGCGGTCCCTGGCTGCCTACAGCTACTGCAGAGAAATGCCTGTGCTCTGGTTTGACTTATCTCTCTTTTCAGGTTTGCAAAACTCCAAGGTCATTTGTTTGTTAGTTAGTTTGTTGTTTGTCATGGACCTCTAGTTAGCACAGCTTGGGGGAAGTTAAGGCTTTCCAAAAGCTGTTACATTTCTTTTTTCAGCTTTAACATAGCTCCATCCCCCAGCACTGGAAACTAATGATGCAAATGAATGAATGAAAGCATGTATTCAGGGCATTACTCATGGGAGTGTGTACATTAGCAATCGCACATTCGTAGAATGGAATATTTTTCAGTTCTAAAAAAGCAATGAGATATAAGACCATGAAAGGACACGAGGGAAGATCAAACGTATGCCAGTGAGCAGAATTAGTCACTGTATCATATGTAATTTTAACAACATGGCATTCAGGAAAAGATAAAGCTGTGGAGCCAAGAAAAAAAAATTAAGGGCTAGGCATAGCCATGGCATAGTCATGGGATACTCTTCCAGCATCATATGAGATCCTGGACTCCATTCCTAACATTAGAAAAAAGTGAAGAGGAGAAATAGAAAGAAGGAAGGAGGAGAGGGAGAGAGGGAGGGAGGGGTGAAGAGGGAGAAAAACTCAGTGACTGCCATGGGTTAATGGAAAGGAGGGAAGTGGGGAATCCGAGGGTCTAGACAGAGAAAGACTCTGATACTGTAAGGATAGGTTCTGCCCCATCACACACTAGTTCAAATCCATGGACTCTACACCAAAACTGAAACCTAAGCACACAGACTGTAAGTGATATGATACTCTGACAACATAGCCTCATTAGCTCTGACAAACTAACTGATTGGGGAAGGGCTCAGAGCTTAAATAGGGATAGGGACAGCACCTTCCTTTCAATCTTGCTGCAAATACAAACTTGCTCTAAAATGTGTTTGTTAAAAAAAAAAAAAAAAAGACTAATAATACTAGGGAAAAATTGAAAGGTATTAATAAATGGGAGGTCCAGTTACATATAAATTGCATGTTATTTTATCACTCCTCAATCTCCAGCTCCTAGCCCAGTCCACCACAACTAATAATAAACACTTCACTCTAGACCAGCACCTGCCCATTGTGCTTCCAATTGCCTCCCCACCCCTGGCCCTCCGAATCAAACCCGAGCCTTTTCAGAGGCAGCCAAGAGCTCCTCTACCTGAGACTGACTCTAGTCCTAACATGTCTGTCCTTCTCTGCATTAAAAACACAAAGTCAGCCTCTCACAACACAGTAAAACCCGCTTTCCTTCTACACAAGAGCAGCCCTCGCCACACTCAGCTCTATCGGACTGGCACAGCAGGTTTCCTTATTGACCACCTTCCTGCCTTTTTATTGATCCAAATTTCCCAGAGACTGGTTTCCTCTAGGGATCAACCTTCAGGTCTTCCTCAGGTACCATCCTCTATATCCCAGTTCCCCACTGACTTGGAAAAATCTAACAGAAATTAACAAATTTCCTACATGCATAGGGCATGAGAAGATTAAACCAAGATTAACTAAACAATTCAAACTTATCCATAATCAGCGACAAGATTAAAATAGTAATAAAAAAAAGTCTCCTATAAGCCCAGGATCGCATGGACTCACTGCAGAATTTTGCCAGCAATTTAAAGGGGCACTAACACCAATATTATCCAAACTATATTCCACAACATACAGAAGGAAAGAGAAAGGTTTCTAAACTGCTTTTGTGAGTTCAGTATTACTCTGACACCAAAACCAGACAAAGATACCAAAAATATAAAGAGAATTATGAACTGATTTGTCAAATGAATGCAGGCACAAAAGTTTCAATAAAATGCAAACATAGCTCAAGATCACATCAAAGAGATCATTCATCATGACCAAGTTAGTTTCATTCTAAAATGGTTCAGCATATGTGATTCATCACATAAATGGACTCAAAGACAGAAATTGCATCATTATCTAAATAGATACAGAGACAGCTTTTGACAAAAGCTGTCCCTTCATGATAAAAGGCATAGAGACACCTGTGACAAAGGAAGCAAACCTCAACAGAATAAAGGCTATGTAACACAAACATAGAGCGAATGTGATAGGAAAACCCAAAACATCCCCAATAAAGCAAGGATCCAGATAAAGATGCCCACGGTTTCTACCCATGTTCACTAAAGTACTTGATGTCTTAGCCTGAACAAAAAGACAAAAGAAGCAAGTAAAGTCCATACAGATAGGAAAGAAAAGGAGTTGAGCTGTCCCTGTTTGTCCATTATATAGTCTATCTATAAAAAGCATCAAGCAAGCCAGGTAGTGGTGGAGCATACCTTTAAATCTAGTACTTGGAAGGCAGAGACAGGCACATCTCTGAGAGTTCGAGGCCAGCCTGGTCTACAAAGTAAGTGCCAGCACAGACTCCAAAGCTACAGAAAAGCCCTGTCTCAAAAACACCCAAACAAACAAAGAAGCAAATGGCATTAAGGATCCCAACTGAAAATTCTTCAAGTTCATCAAAATGGCAAAGAACAAAATGAACCCTCAAAAGTCGGTAGCCTTTCTGTTCTATGTGTCTATTACAGACTGAAAAATGAGGGAAACAATTCAATCCACAATAACCAAACAAAGAGAGCATATTGGGAATAAACCTACCCAAGGAAGTGAAAGATTTCTACAACACAAACTTTATGGCATTGGAGAAAGAACTTTCCAACTAGAAGTTGAAAAGATTCTAGGAAACCTGGGTTTCAACACACAGAAAAACGAAACTAGATTTTATCTCTCAACCGCACAAAACTCAGCCCTAAATAAACCAAGTATTCAATATAAGATCTCATGCCCTGAAACTTCTAGAGAAAAACTAGGAGTATTCTTCACTATATACTGGTCTTCAGAATAAGGCTCTCGTAGTGCAGGAAATAAGGCCAACAACTGATAAGTTGGGTTTCATGAAATTAAAATACTTCTGCCCAGCAGAAGAAACCATCAATCAAGCGAAGAAGCAGCTTAAAGAATGGGAGAAAATCTTTGCCAGTTATCCATTTGACAGAGGGTTGGTGTATAAAATATACAAAGAACTAAAACCACAAAACATTGAGAAAACAACAACAACAAAAACAACCCAATTTTGAAATGCAGTATGCATATAGTTTGCTTTGTTTTGGCATGGTAAACATGGCGACTGAGAACAGTCACCATGGGAGGAAAGAGTTTCCTTCAGTGTATAGGTTAGAATCTATCATCAAGGGAAGGAATTCAAGGCAGGAACTCGGAAGCAGGAACTGAAGCAGAGAGCACAGAGAAACAGCATCTTTGTTTTCTGGCTTGTTCCTCGTGGCTTAAAGCACACACACACACACACACACACACACACACACACAAACACACACCTCAAGTCCACCTGTCTAGGGGTAGCACCACCCACAACGGGCTGGGTACTCCCACATCTACCATTGATCAAGAAAATGTCCACATAGACATACTCACAGGCGGTCTGATAGAAGCAACCCCTTATTTGGGATTTCTTTTTTCCAAAATACCGTGGCTTGTGTCAAGTTGACAACAAGAAAGCAAACAACAAAAACTTAACCAACGCAGTAATTGAACAGAAAATTCTCAAAAGAAGAAATGTGAATATGTAGGAAACGCTCAAAAAGGAAAGAAAAAAAAAGTGTTCAGCATCCTTAGCTTTCCAGAGAACTGCAGTTTGAAACTGCTTTAAGAGTCCATCTCACCCCAGTGAGAATGGTCATCACCAGGGATACAAAGGACAACAAATTTAGGCAAGGATGTGGGGAATAGGGAAGCAATACACACTGTTGGTGGAAGTGTAAATCAGAGAAGTCGCTTTAGAAATCAGTCTGGAGATTTTGTAAAGCAATCAGCCAAGCCTAGAAACAGAACTACCATATGACCCAGCTGTAGCACTCCTGGGCACATTCTGTATCCTACTACAGAGTTGCCAACACATCCACAATTACTGCTGCTCTATTCACAAAAAAAAAAACCCAAGCAATGCAATCACCCTAGATGTCTATGGACTGATAAACAGATAGAAAAATGTAGTACATGCACACAATAGAATTTATTTGTCTGGGTTGGGGATCCCATGTGCCCTCTGTTATATGTGAATCTTTGAATCCTTTGGTTTTCTGTGTTTAACTTGGAGCATTTATGTAAACTTCAAAGCAGTCATTGGAGGGTATCCATTAAGAAGGGATAGTAGACTATAGGTAAAAAAGAACAGTGGAGAGGAAATACTAGAGGGAGAAAGGTTTAAAGTAGGTAGAGTGGGAATGAAGGAAATGAAGGAGAGAGGTGAACTAAATGAAGTGTTATGAAAAAGCCACACATAAACCTACTGTCTTGCAGCCCAATAGAAGGAACAGTAAAACACATGCAATGGGAAATAAAAGCGTCAGAAATCTTGCTGTTAAAGATTTAAGCAGAGATAGGGGTCGCAGGTGGGTGGGGACAGAGACAGGATAAGGAATGGTGTCACAAAAAGTAAGAGAAGCCAGTGCAGATCCACCGGCCGTATGCTAGTTACAAAATTGTCCCGTTCCTTTAAAAGTAGTTTAAGTGAGGTACCTCGCATGGGTGGACAATGGACAATGATGACAACAGTTGTTAAATGAAACATCTCAGTGCCAGACTCTATGAATTGCTGTCAGGGATGCCACAGGGGTCTCCAAGGTAATATAAGGTATCACCAATTGCTTTTGGTTGCATAGCATAACTAAAATTAGATGAGTGGATAGTAGATGTATTTCTTGAGTGTGGGGAGGCCAGCTTACTCCATGGACTGATACAGACACTTCCCATGCACTCTGTACAGTCACACTCTGTGCACTATAGTGTATTTTGACTGGACTTTGTACCTTTAAGTTACATACTATTTCCTTTGAAAGATTGAAAAAATAGTTCTAAGAATGTTCCTATATATTTCCATAATCCTGTTCCCAAATGCATATATAATGTTTGTGGTCACATTATTTATAATAGAAAGAAAGTTTAAATTATTTGTTGGTCAATATGGAAACTGTCACAACTGTTTGGGGAACTTAATTTATTGAAATACATGACTAATCTCACTGCTTCAGGAGCCTGAGGCAAGATGATTGGTATTTCATAGGCAGCCTATACATTTTAATGACACTACCTCAAAATAAAATATAAATTGCTGGTGCATGCCTATAATCCCAGCACTTGGGAGACAGAGGCAGGCAGATCTCTGTGAGTTTGAGGCCAGCCTGGGCCTCAACAGAGCTAGTTCCAGGACAGGCTCCAAAGAAATACAGAGAAACCCTGTCTCAAAAAACAAAAATAAACACAAACAAAAATGCTTTAGAAATAAAATATAAAATTCTGAAAGTATAGCTCAGTATTGAGTAGAAGCCTTGCTAGCATGCACAGATCCCTAGGTCCAAGCCTCAATACCATAAGAAAAAAAAAATGTTACATACTCAGGAAGGAGGGAGGAAGGGAAAGAAGGGAGAAAGAAAGGCAAGAAGGAAAGAAATGATCTTTAAGGACAAAAAACAAAAAAACCCAAAACTATAATGAACTAAAGTTTAAAATTATGGGAAAGTAATAATACCAAACTACCACAGTTATTAACTAGCAGATTAGAATAGTCTACATCAGGAAGCTTCAAGTATAGACTAGAAGAAAATTATAAAATCTGGCTAATGGCATTTTTAAAATGTCCCTAACTTGTGGAGGTGGCATGACCCTCCTGTCTTCTTTATGGGGATGACTTCAGTCCAGAAGTTAGAGGCCTGCCTGGGCAGCAAACTGACACTTCCCCTCAAAATGAAAAGCAAAAAAAAAAAAAAAAAAAAAAAAAAATCTGCAAGTCTATCATAGAGCATCTATAAAGACATTTACTAGGAGCTTGTAGTAGCAGAGCTGATGCATAAGAACAGCAGCCAACCTATCATTCAGGTTAGCCTAGGATCCATCCCCAGCTTTCCTCTGAAAGGTGGAGGAGGAGTCTTCATCTGGGAAAATGTCCATGGTAATAAAAATGACAAACAAAGCTAACAAGGTACAGCATTTTATTTAAGAAATTAGCAGATCTATCATGATAAACATCCGTGGTTCAGGAGGCTTCCTGGAATATCCCAGTGCCCCTTTCTCTACACCACAGAGTCTTCTATAAAGCAGACCTGGGACGCAATCTTAATATTGGGCAAGACTGTGTGGGAGGGAAGAGGCCTGGCCCAGAGGAGGGAGCATGGGGAACTGGGCTAGTTATTTCTCCTTAAGGGCTTGGGCTTTTTCTCTGTGTGTGCTTTCTGCATCCCACTGTCCCCTTCTGTGTCCCCCCATGCCCTCTGCATCTCCCTGTGGCCTCTGTGTTTATTCTACGCCCTGTGTCCCTTCATGTCCTCCGTGTCCCTGTGTTCCCCAGGTCTCCACTATACCCTCAGAATTTTTGTCCTAGCAGTCCCCGATGTAGTGAAATAGTTTGTTCATGTCAGTAGAGCTGTTTATCACATATAGCCCCTTCTGGCCCTTCTCCCATTTCTACACACACCTGGCAGGTTCTGACTTACCAGCTTATGAGTATTGAAACAGATCTGGGTCGGGGGGGGGGGGGATCTTTGCATCTCAAAAAAACCTTCCATTTTCTCTATAATTGGAACCCAGGGTTTGATGCATGAGCTTTACCACCAAGCCATTACTTAACCCTCAGGCCGTAGAACTCCCTTATGCTCTCCTTATCACACAAGGTCTCTGTTCCACCTCTTCCTACGTAAATTTGATCCCTTCGTTTCTTTCTGTGACAGAGATTGGAATGTCTCAAGCCAGGTATGATGGTATACATGTGCAATTCCAGTACTTGGGAGGTAGAAACAGGAGGATCAAGAATTCAAGGCCAGCCTTATGTACATAAAAAAAATTGGAGTCAGCTTGGATTAACCAAGTCCTGGTCAAGGAAAACCAGAGAGTGTATGCATGTATGTATGTATGTATGTATGTATGTATGTATGTATGCATGTATGTGTATGATATATTTATCTACATGTATACATAGATATAGTTTGAGTATATTTGTGTGTATATATTGAGGGAGAAGAGACAGAGGTTTGGGTATCTCTATGTTGCCCAGACTGGTCCTATACTTCTGGACTCAAGCAATCCTCCGGTTGCTGCCTCTGCCTCCTGAGAAGTGGGACAGGCCAGGACTCTCACTGGTCCAGTTTTCGGTTTCAGCATCTACTTAATCCAGTATTTTTCACTGCTACCAACGATCTTCCTAAGTCCTCAGTACTTTTTTCCCTAAGTCTACGTTCACATGCTCTGAGCTTCCCATTGACCTTTCAGGGTCACTCTTGCCTCTAGTGTTCACAGGCAGACACTCTGGGAAAGAGAAAGCACAGTACCTGTCCTGCTCGTGAGGACTTTAGATCCAAACAGGCTGCAGGAGCCACAAAGACCCCCACATACAGCAGTATCAGGTGACAGCCATGCCTTTGAAGATGAACGGCTCCTGGAGAGTGCCCAAGGGAATAAGAGGAGGAAGAGGGCTTCCTCCAGGAGCAGAGGGAGAGCCACCACAACTATGAGGAGAGTAGGTGCCCAGAGGAGAGAGAGAGAGAGAGAGAGACAGAGAGAGAGAGAGAGAGAGAGAGAGAGAGAGAGAGAGAGAGAGAGAGAGAGAGAGCATGCCAGGGAGACAGCAGGCTTGTGAAGCAAGCTACTGTGCAGGAAACAGAACACAGTGAGGATGTATGGGGGGGTACTGAAAGGGGAAGTTGGAGGTCTGTTTTTAAGTCTCAGGGAAAGCCAGGCATGGTGTCACACGTCAACTATCTTAACATTCAGGAGACTGAGACAGGAGGACAGCGGGAGTTCACGGAAAGTCTGAATGACATAATGAGTTCCAGGTCAGCCTGAGGGCTATGAGACCTTATCAAAACACAAATACACACTGCAGGGGAAAGGTGGCTGTGTGGGCTGAGAGGAAGGTAGTGTGATAGGAGCCTGCACCCTGGTGCAGGCTGAAAGAGGAGGCGAGCAGCTAGTCATCAGTCTCTGTGAACTTCTTGCCTCTGTATTTCATGTCCTCTAGTTTTTGTTTTTCATTCGCCTGCCTTTTCCTTTTTGTTGTTGTTTTTAGCTTAGCAGATTGCAGAGAGGATTCAAACTTTTGTTGTTGTTGTTTACCAAAGAGGGTTTATGTCATCTTAGTGTTAACAGGCCTCTTTTAAACATAGCTTGTGCAGAATTTGCAAGAAGGTGAGCTGGCTGGTGCTTGGGATTCTTCCCATGAATGGGCAGGAGCCATATAGCTTCTCAGCATCTCACTTAGGCAGTCAGACATTAAAGAGGTCTTACAGCTGCTGCATCTTTAAGAAGTGTGCAGAAGTTGATTATTTACAGCTCTGGCACGCATATGCATCCTGTCACATTCAAGGCCAGAGTAGGATATCCAGAACCTGCTTCAAAATGAATGCATTAAAAAAAAAAGAAAAAAAGAAAGAAAAAAGGTTCAAAATGAATGCATTTTTTTTAAAAAAAAAAAAGGTCCCAAAGGCAATTTGAAGAGACACCCATTGACAATAACTGGACAACTGGAGCAGCATGTGTGCATTACCACAGGGTAATTGTGACAGTGAGTAGAGTGTTTCAGGGAGAACACTCTGGGCAAAACCAAAATGTCAAAACTAGTGACCACGGGAAGATGAGGATGCATGCAGCCTGGTGTTTTGCATGCCGGTGAGCGAAGAGGAGTCATCCAGCATTTACAGAAGGATACTTTTCTTTAAACCCACGAAAAGCTGATTTAGTTCAGTGTGTTGACAGTGGAGTTAGCTGATGAGAAGACTCACACGTTCCAGTGTGGTCATGCAGACCAAAGAATCAGCCAACGTGCCACCCATTGCAACAGCCAGGGAGTGAAGTCATGTGTCACAGCCGGTGTCTTCCAGCAAGGAGGCCATAGAGAGGCCTGCTGGCCTGCCTCCTTCTGGCATGGCACTGTCTTTCAGAGCTGGACCAGATGGCCAGGGAGGCAGGTGTGAGCCAGGTAGAGCAGACCTGCTGAGCCAACTTAGATGAGATGGCAGAAAAAGGGCATGAATGGGGGTGGGGGGTGAGCAGGAGTGAGTGTGCTTTCTCTGTGTCATTTGGCTTCTTGGGGTGTTCGTTTAATGAACCTAGAACAAGCCAGCCATTTCCATGTAGTCTGTAATTAAAAGAAACAATAACATGTTATTTCAAAGAGAACTGTGTAAGAACTTTACTTCATTAAGCCAATTAGGCCAGCTCCTCCCTGGGAAGCCATGTGAAGAGACTTGTGTGGATGGGGAAGGTGTGAAATCTGTTAAGGACATATTAAGTAGACTAGACTTTCACATTTACCCTCCACCCCTGCTGGCTTTAAGTCCCCCCCACTCCACCCCACCCCCATAACAAAAGTCATCCTTGGTAGAAAGTGAAGCAGAGGACAAGAGGCTGGCCCAAGAGAGCCAGCCCTTGGGATTCCATCTTAGGAGACGAAACTTGTCCATGACAGTTAGAGAGCATGGGTAGTGTCACTGTGGCCTGTCACAACAGCTGAACTGCAGTCAGTGCCTTGGTCCCCTGCTAGGTCTCTGCTCCTTGCCATTGTATCTCAGACTCATATCATCCAACTTATTCCTCAAGTGCAGGACATTTAGGAACTTTCAGGAGCGTAATCACACCTAGAGTGGATAGTTAAGGAATACCCTAAGTGCTTGCATGTCAAGTTAACAGAACATTACCATGCCAGAAACACCCTCCATCCATTTACACCCTCCTTCCAGAGGTTAGCACGCCACTGTGAGAAAAACAAAACAACAAAAACCTATAGCAGGTATTGCTTCCAGCAAGACAATTTCCAGACCCCACAAATCAGCACTATGTCCACTCCACAGGCAGCCACTGTTCTTTTCTTGACATTGAACTGAAACAAAACTGAATTAAACTCCCTGTATTTGCCCCTGGGCTTCACTCAACGAAATGTTCTGAGATGGTCGCATGTTTGTGAGTATGTCTTTTAAAAATCTCTAAATAGGATGCACATAGAGTATGACTTGAATTCAGGAGTTCAAGACCTGCCTGAGTATTGTAGGGACACCTTATTGCAGTTAATAAATACAATTATTGATGAAGCCACTTGGACGTCTTAGTGCTCTTGGGCTGTACTCTCTCTCACTGTGAATTCCACACAAGCCTGGACTAGAGTATGACTCCGTCTCAAAAAGTAAGACAAACAGGTCTTTAGGTTAAGTGGCTTCGTGTGCAACTGTTCTGTTTGTCTAGTTTGCCACATGTATTTCTATAGAGTCACTCACATATTTCCTTGGTACTATTTACACACCTGGTGGTTGTGGTGACAACTGTAATTCCCCTTAACCTCTGCACTTTATGCTTTCCCGTATATTCTAAGCTATATGGTAAGTTGGCATGTGCTTGCTTAGGCCATCACTGAATTTTGGTAACAGGACAAAATAAAGGTCTTCTACCTTTTTATCTGTGGTATTTAGTGTTGTCCTTGTCATTTGATCTGGGGTTCCATCTACACTCATTTTCTCTTGCCCTGGGGTGTTTCAGCTTCTTTTTCTAGTTCGGGTAGCTGCTGGTGGCTGTCTTCTTTATCTTCGTAAATTCTTTGAGGCACAGTTTCCTCAAGCAGGCCAGACTGGTGGTAAACACATGTAACCTGTTGTCTCAGTCTCCCAAGTCCTGGGAGTTTAGGCTGGTGCTACTCAGCTCACTGACTACTGTGTATCTTTAAACATCTTGTTTTGTCATTAACATTGGTTTTTATTTATGTTTGATATCATTCTTATCCTTATGATTACAATGATGTAAACGAGACAGAGACTCGTGTAATTCAGGCTGGCCTTGAACTGCATAGCTGAGGATGGCCTTGGACTTCTGGTATTTTTGCCTCCACCTCCTAAGAGCTAGCCTGTCTTCACTTTTGAGAGCTTTTTTTTTTTTTTTTTTTTTTTTAAACTGGGTATAGAACTATTGACTAGCTTTTGTTTGTTTGTTTGTAGTCCTAGGTGTCCTTGCTCTGTAGAGAAGGATGACCTTAAACTCAGAGATCTACCTGCCTCTGTCTCTTGAGTACTGGGATTAATGGCATCACTAGCATTCAGTGATGAACTTTTTTTGTTGGGTATTTCTATCATCACTTTAAATACATCATTCCTTAGTCTTCTAGAACACCCCTCCCCCTGACTTCTGTTTTGTTTTGTTGTTTTGTTTTGTTTTGTTTTTTTCAGGGAAAAGTAGCTGGATTTCTAGCCTCTCCCTCTAACTCAGTGGGTCTGTTTTTTTCTGTCTGCTTTCTAGTTTGTTTGTTTTTCCTTATTTTTGACTTTCAGAAGTTGTACATAAATGAGTCCATTTGTGTTTTCTTTTATCCATCCTGCCCAGAGTTTTCTGAGCTTCCTGAGATTTAGGGAAGCTTATGTTTTTACAACGGGCACCTCCTTCCTGTCTAAAGCTTCAGCTCTCCTATTTACCTCTCCCCCCCCCACACACACATTAGAAGAAGAAATATCGTCTTACAAATATTTTTCTCTCTGATACTCAGATTAAATAATTTACATACATGCACATACGTACTTACAAATATTTTTCTGATACTCAGATTGAATAATTTACATACATAAACACACATGTACACATACATGCTTCCTGGCTTGCTTGTTCTTTTTCTTTCATTATGGGAACAGGACACAGGGCCTCCACACATCCTAGGCAAGTACCCAGTCCTCATCCTCTACATTCATCTCTTTGTTTATTGATGTCTCTCAACATTTTTAATCTGCTGTTCAACCGACCTAAGTAGCCTTTTCATTTATTGCGTAGTTCTTTTCAGCTTTAATATCTCCAGTTGGATTTTTTTTTCATAGTTTCTATTTCCTTGCAGATATACTTTATTTTAAATTCATTAAGACTATAGTTTTCTTTACATTTTGGTTTACTTATAGTAGTGACTTAAAAATCTCCTGTCCTCTCATTTTAAACTTGGATCACACAAGTTGACAATTTCCCCCTCTCCACCCTCTCCTTCTGTTTCTTCTTATCTCTTCCTCCCTTGATCTTTCTCTCCCCCTTCTGCTCCCACACCTAGGTTGGGTTCCACTGTTTTGTCTTGTTTGGTTATGTTTTAACAGCTGCTTACCGGGCTTTGTAGCATCACCTCATGCTTTACTTGACATTTGTATCCTTCCTTGAGACAGAGCTGTGTTTTATTATGCGATTGACTTCTTTCAGAATGACTGGACTATAATATTGTGGGTCCCGAGTAGCCCCTCTTCTGACAGAGCTAGCTCTGCACTTAGTCCGTGACCTATCTGGGATCCCTTTAGATTATTAAGGATGCTTAACCCGGTATTGAAAGTAGAAATACATGGGTAGGAGGGGCTGCACCTATGGCACTTGGAACATTTCTAAGTCCCCAGAGTTTCTGTTTTTACACAGCAGCTTCATAGCCCCAGGTCTTGCCCAGTGTCCACGGTGTGCATGCTTACTTTGTAGCCAAAGGCTTAGGTGGTAGCTGCTGTGCAGAACTCTTAAGTTCCCGATCTCCATTTTCAGATTTTCCCAGAGCATAGCTGCTTAAACAACTCAGAACTGCAAGCAAAGTCGTCTCTACCTCCAACTACACATTGAAACAGCTATCAGGTAGCAAACTGAGGCAATTTGTTCTTGCTCCGTTCATTCCCCCCCCCCTGCCCAGCTTCTGAAGATAATTCCAGTAATACTTTTTGCCCTTGTTCATGATTATCTATGAAAATAAGGCTGGCTAGTCTAAAGAGAAGGCTTTCTATGTCCTCAATGTAAAGGCTTTGTTCCCCTAATTCATTCGTCATTAAGTACCATGTATTCTCTCTGTCTTGCATGTCAATCAAGTCATTATTTATCTAAACATGAATTTGGTTACTCTACAAGATAGAATTGGATTGATGTGAGGAGTTGGTAAGGGCCAATCCAGGATCTTGCACAGGTAAGCACGTATTCTACCAATGAGCTATACCTTCTACCCATGTTTTCTTCTTCCTTGACTCTTTTCTTTCTATAGCCTAATCATAGCAAACATTTACTCAACAAGCCACTTAATTAACCTGCTGCTTCTTATTAGCTAAGTTTGTGTCCCTGAAGTTTATATCCAGAAGTTTATATTCCTCATCACTCTTAATACCTTAGAATGTGAATTTAATTGGAAGTAGGTGCACTGAAGATGAGTTTGGGTTACTTTTGCTTTGAGAAAACATCATCCCCGAAAACAGCTTGGGGAGAAAATTGTTTATTTCAGGTAACAACTCCATCACAAAGGGAAGACAGGACAGGCATTTAAGGCAAGATCAGAAGGCAAGAACTGAATCAGAGGCCATGGAGAAGTGATGTTTACCATCTTACTCCTCATGGCTTTCTCAACCTGCTTTTGAATATAACTCAGGACCACCTGCCCAGGAGTGGCATGATCCATCTGTGGGATGTTCCCATCCACATAACCACATAAATCATTAATCCAGAAAATGCCCCACAGGCTTGCACACAGGCCAATCTAGTGGGAACATTTTCTCAACTGAAGTTCTGTCTCCCAAAGTGACTCTACCTTGTGTCAAGTTGACAACAAACAAGACAAACCAAACAAGGAGAAACTAGCCTTCACACCAGTGAAATCCCAAGTAGAAAGAATCATGTAGGGAGAGGGCATCAGATCAGATATTGAGTTATTCTACAAAGCAATACTAAGCTGCCACAAAAGCAGACAAACAGACAGCATAGAGGACCTGCATATACATTTATAAAGCCATAGCCACCCGATCCTTAGTAAATGGTACAAAGAAAACTGGATATTCACATGTAGAAGGATGAAACCTGATCCTTATCCTTCACCCTATTTAAAAAAAAAAAAAAATCAGCTCGACCTTGCCAAGTAAGATGGACACACTGGTGCCAATTTGTTAGGGGGTAACTAGCTATTTTCTAATTGGATGTCTGTTACACAGGAGAAATTCAAATCTGGTACTTGAACGTCATGATGAAATGTGTCAGAGAAACCCGTTATGTGTAAAGTCATGCTAACGCAAACACTAAAATACTCAACTCTGAATGAATCCAAGACCTTATTATAAGACCAGAAACTAAAACTGATAAGGGGAAAAAACGGATGGGGAAGGAGGGGCTGGGTGGGTATGATGAGAGATAAGCATAGGCAAAGGCCTCCGGGCATTTAAGAAATAAAGTCAGTCATAGACTAACTGTATCTCACGAAATTAAAAAGTTTTTGCATAGCAAAAGAAACAGTTAATATCAAGTGAAGAGACAGTGCTCAGAGTGGGAAAAACAAAAATACAAAAACAAAAGCAAAACAAACCCTTTGTTAGCTGTATATCTCACATCTAAATTATACAAATCATTTGTTGTCAGGGGACATTGGCAGAGAAATCAACCACATGAGGCAAAAGATGAAACTCAAGTCAGCACCAATTTTGTAGGCACTGTGCCAAAACTTCCAGAGACTGATCTTGGGGTTTATTCTTCTTACACACTTAAGCACAGTAAAACTTCAAAGGGTTCCACAAGACAATTATCACGACACAGCTTTTGGCATAGCTACATAAAAACTCCCTAGCAACCTAGCAGAGCTCCTATTACCATTACAATAAGAATGAGTTCTACTCATTGATATGATAAACAATGCTCAGGGCAAGGTCTACGTAGGAAGGATTTGTGATAAGCAGAAGGATAGATTGGACTGATGGAGGATACAGAATACCTTGGACCTCTCTCATAAGGAAGGGTTCTATGTATTTACTGAGAGACTAAGCTCAAGATTAGGGCCTGAACAATGCTCAGGATGATGAGGGATTCACCAGGTTGTTAGACATTCCCTCCAGCCTTCCAGGTGACCAATAACCAGTCATTTCCTTCCTTCCCTTGAAGAAAACAGGCCTGCATTGCCCAATTCCTCCCATGCTTTCTGTGAGCTGTGTCTGCTACAATTTTAAAAGCTAAACAAGAAATCAAACAACCCAATAAATTAATGAGTTAATGAAATGAGCAGAAATACCTCAAAAGATAAAATATAAAAAATACAAACGGCTTATAAACATATGAACAATTTTCTACCTAGTTGTGTTAATCATGAGAAATGCAAATTAAAACTATGTCAAAATTCTTTCTCATCCCAGTCAAGATGACAGCCATTAAGGGGGGAAAAATGTAACTAATACTGGCAAGAATGTGGAGAAAAGGGAACATTTACTCACTTGTGGGATTGTAAACTAGTGCAGTCACCATGGAAACTAGCTAGTATGGAGGGTTTTTTTTTTTTTTTTTTCAACAAACTAAAGATAGATTTATCCTACAATGAAACTATACCACTCCTGGGTGTTTTCTCAAAGGTCTTCAAGTCAAGGTCAGAGAGATTATGTGTACATCAGTATTAACTGTTCACTGCTATTCACAGTAAGTGTGTTATGAAACCATACAATAGGAAATGCATAAAGAAAAAATGGTTTATAAAAGAGAAGCTTTCAGCCACAAAGAAGATGTTACATCATTTGCAGGAAAACAGGTGCAACTGGAGATCTTTATGTTAAGTGAATCACTCACGCCAGCCTCAGAAAGACAACATTTCAGTGCTTTCTGCTGTTTGTGCTTGGAGCGTGTTGTGTAAATACAGAATAAAGTCTGTATGTACAACAGGAAAGTAAAAGTGAAGCTTGTAGAGAAAGAAAGGGGGGGGGGTCAATGTAAAGCCCAAGCAGCAGAGGGAAGGTAAGAGGGTACGGGGTGTCAGTAGCAAACAACATCTGCTTTTATGAAAATACCACAGATGATGAGCATGAACAGTGGTAAATTTTAAAATTCCAAATGAAGATGGCACATATGTTTTTGACGTTCCTCATTTTAAAGAAAGTTTAATGTGTTGGAGGATTCTTGTAATCCACCAACACAGGAAGCACACACAGGCAAAAACTGTTGTGAGTTGTTCCAGGTCAGCCCTTTCTTTAAAAGGGGGAGGGGTGGAAGAGTAATAGCTTCACCTTTAAGTGTTTGCTGCTCATGAAGGGGACAACTGGTACTCAGTTCCCAGAAACTGTATCAGGCAGCTCACAGCTGCCTGTAACTCCAGTTCCAGGGGATCTGATTCTCCTAGTTTCCTCAGGTATTTCCACATGTGTATACACACACCCACACACAGACACATACATACACAGACATACAAATACATAGATGCATACACACACATACACAGACACATACATACACAGATATACAAATACATAGATGCACACACACAGACACATGCAGACATATACAGACACAAATACATAGATGCACACACACACACACACACACAGACAGATACAGGCACACACATATACATACACTCATACAGACACATACATAAATAAAACATAAAAATTTAAAAACTCACATTTAAGTAACAAATACATCTGAAACATAGAGCAAGAATTTATTTACTTTCCTCTTAAAATGGTCAGGTTTCCTAATGTTATAACCTAGTATTTCTTTCCTCTTTTACTTGGGACCATATTTATCACAAACTGAATTTCCATATATGGACAAATACATTGGGTTCTTTTTTCCAGATGTATAATTCTGCCTAAAGAACACCAGAAATAATACTTTTATTAACAAAACATATACTAAGATATATCTTTTGCATCATTATATATTGATAGTGGGATTTACGTTTTTATTTTTTTGTGGCTTATCTATAATTTACCATGTGAACAATACATATTACGTGTCATTAGTTATGGAGTCTAGCAATGATGTATAGCTGTAACAATCAGAAGATTAATATTATTAAAATTAGTTAAAAATGAATAAGTTTAATGATTATTGAAATGTCAGGCATATTATTGTGCTTAAATATATTGCTCATATATTTGTGTAACTTTAATATAAATATTAGTTAAATGTAACTTTATACAAAATTTATAAAATATAAATATATATTTAAGTGATTAATGAAATCCATCAGCTTTATTTAGATGTCACCATTTACCCATATGTTTGTGTTTTGTGAATTTATCATGAATAGATTCCTGTAACAGCACTCCAATTCTTTACAGTTAAACACAGAAACACAGAGTGGTTCTATCACAAGGATGCTCGGAAGGAAGTATCCTTTTATAAGCGCAGACTGTTCCATCCTTCCCATCTCCATAATCACTGGCAATCAGCACATTACTCTCATCTTTATTATTTATTGCTTCAAGGATGCTATATTAATAAGATTACACGATATGTAGCCTGTAGAGATGGGTTTTCCTCAGTCAGTATTCTTCTCTTGAGACCCATTTAAGTTGTGTGCATCAATAGCTTGCTTTTATAGCTTGCTAGTTAATTCCATGGTGTGTATGCACCAGGATTTGCTCTCCTATTAGCTTGTTGTAGGGATTTGATCTGTTTCTAGTTTCTGACTACCATGAATAGAGCTATTATGCTTTGTGTATGTAAGTTTTAATTTATCTAGGAAAAGTACCCAAGAGTGCAGTGGCTCTCTTCTACAGTAAGCACACTTTAGTTTATGAGAAATGGTCACATATGAATAACAATATTCTTCTTAGGGTTGCTCGTAATAACTGTGATCTCTAAAACAGTAATGCCTTGCCTGTAGGCTCTTGAGAATTATGCTTTTACCCAATGTTGGCTTTCAACATTCTTTCACGTTGTTGCCATAGCCCTAATTAATTTTTGTGGTGTAAGTTTTTTTTTATGTGAATATATTAACTACATCATTTTATGAACAGGATGTACCATTTATGGGTGTGTTATTTATGTGTAAAATTCCTTCGCACATTTTCTTAGGAATGAGGATACTGAGTTTTGAGAATTTAGTTTTCAAATGAACTGTATGAAATATTAGCCAGGTAGTTCCAGCAATTTACATTCCTAGCAGCAGTGTTTAAGAGTCCTTCCAATCCATATTCTCTCAAGCACTCACTACCAATTAGGTTTTTAGCTTTTGTCAATGCACTGTAGTGTTACTTTCCTATTTCTAAATAAGTGTCACTCGTTTATCCTTATTTGTTCTCTGTCTGCAGTGCTTCCCTGGTTCCCACGTTTCTGGATGAAGCATCATTATCTCAGCTGCAGACAGTCAAGCCCCATGCTCCTTCACTTCAGCCCTTTCTCATGTCCTCATGTATTCTACTGGCTTTGTTTCCCTGGGGGTTTGGGAAGATTTTTCACGTGATTTGCTTGAGGCCCAGTCTCCAATTCTATTATCTTCCTTCCTTCCTTCCTTCCTTTCCTTCCTTCTTTCCTTTGCTTTTTTCTTCTTTCTTTCCCTTCTCTCTCTTTTCCTCCCTCCCTTCCCCTTCCCTTCTTCCTTCCTCCCTCCCTCCTTCCCTCCCTCCCTCCCTCCCTTTTCCTCTTTCTTTCTTTGCTTCTTTCTGCTCGTTTTTGGGTGTTTAAAAATAGGGTGTCATACAGCTTAAGTTTTGAACTAGCTACAGTTTGCCTCTTAGCCCAGGTTGGCCTTGATCTCCTGGTTCTTCTGTGTTCACTTAGTTCAGGGATTGCAGGAGTGTACCACCATGCCATCCATCTCCTCCCCCCTACAACTTGAAACCGCTGCCTCTCACGTGCAGAGATTATGGGTGTAACTACTGTTTTTCACAGGAACTGTTCTTGAGGAATAGCAGTTGAAGGATGAGCTTCTCACATTGCTTTGGGAATTTCTACATTCACTACCTAATCTATCAGAGGTGAAGGTATTAAGGCAGGGTTTCTCAACCTGTGGGTCTCTGCCCTTCTCAGGGGTCAAATGACCCTTCTATTGGAATTGCCTAAGACCATTGGAAAACCCAGGTATTTACAACAGTAACAAAATTATGGTTATGAAGTAGCAAGGAAAATAATCTTATGGATGGGGGGGCGTCATCATAACATGAGGAACTGTATTAAAGGGTCACAGCATTAGGAAGGTTGAGAACCACTGTGCTAAGGGCTCTATCACCAGTAATGCAATAAGCATTGCTAGCTCATAGCATGAACTATTTGCAGAGGCAGAAAAATTATCTGCCCCATCAACTACTACTTATAAGAGGCAGAGAACTTAGCCACCAGACACTTCCAAACATTTCTACTATTCCTCATTTGCTCCTTTTTATGTCGGCTTTTCTGATAAAGAGGATTTTCCTTGCACAAGTTTCTTTTGTGCTGTCTGGTGCAGTGCAGGTTCATGCTCATTGCAGAAGTGACTAAACCTGGCAGCTCATGACAATCACTGAAGAAGTCTAAGAAACATTTGCTAGAGCCAGCAGGCCTGTGTGATTAATTGCCCTAGCAGTGAGCCTCAGAATGGAATATAGCAAGAGTTAGAAGCTCAGTGGATAACACCAGTATGAAGCTAGTTTGTAGAGAAACTACCTGTAAATCTCCAGCTTGGGTACTGGCCATGCCTGTTCAGGGTGCTGCAACTCAGTGACCTCATCATTTTCCCAGCAACACTGGGCAACTTCCTACAATTTCGAGCTTTCAAATTTGTTGGTGGAAAAACAACAACAAACTTGTGTTTATAAAAAGGTCTTTGCTAACTTAACACTTTAATACATTGTCATCTTCCCATATCTGTGAGATGCTAGGTTAGTATCTGTTGCTAGTCTTCTGCCTCTATGCAGATACCAAAGCCATGGATGCTCAAATCCTTCATATTCAAAATTGTCTAATAGTTACTTATAATCTATGCACACTCCATGTACTAAATCATCCTTGGGTTTTTTTTTAAATACCCAATGCTGTAAAAATAGACTGTATTGTTCAGAGAATAATAGCCAAAAAAAAAAAAAAAAAAAATTGCCTGTACATGCTCAGTGCAAATGCAATTTCCTTCTCGTTGTGATTGGTTGAATCCCTGAATGCAAAATCGGTTGACAGGGACAGGCCGATATACTTGCAAACCAAACAGTAATGTGTTGCCTTTCCTGATCGCACTGTGCTTAGAACCCATCCTGTACCTACTGAAAGGAAAAATCAGGTCTTATTGTTCCATGCTTCTGCCTTGGGGAATCCACAGCTTCTGTGCAACTCCAACAAATACAGACATGACCCTGTCCCTCACAAAGGGCAGTGAAACCCTGGATGCCAACAACTCTACCTCTCCTACTCTTTCTTGCACGTGGACTGGCTAGCCCTCCTCCTTGCCCTTGCCCTTCCTGTTCACTCTGTTCCTGTGGCCTTGCCCTGTGGGGGGGTGTGACTACCAGTCCTAACCATATGGCACTGTGTCACTGTCCACCTAGAAATAAACTGCCCTATCCCAGTCATCAGAGTCATTTCCTACAGAGTGCTCAGATCTGTGTGACAATTTATACATATCTCCCCATGTGATGGCTAAAGAACTTAACAAGGTACCAGACATCCCTTAAGGGCCATTGACCCTTGCCCTGGAATGCTTGTGAGATCCTAGTGGCTTGCAAAGTGAGATAAGAATAGGATAATGGGCTGGCAGTTGGTGGTGCACGCCTTTAATCCCAGCACCGGGGAAGCAGAAACAGGCTAATCTCTGTGGGTTCGAGGCCAGCCTGGTCTATAGAGCTAGTTCCAGGACAGGCTCCAAAGCAATATAGAGAAACCATGTCTTGAAAAACAATAAAACAAAACAACAACAAAACAACAAAAGAATAGGATAAGGCAATGGTGATCCTGCTGTGAGGTATTTAACCACTTTTGTTTGTTTGTTTGTTTGTTTGTTTTTGTAAACGTCCTTATTGCTATGGGACTAAGATGAAGTGATCTTTCTTAACCACATAAGGGGAAAGAGAAACAACAGAGGGAGGAAATCAATTGTCTTGCCTGGATATGGATTCCATAGATAATTGTGATGCATACCTTTGATATCCACTGTCACATAAACCCTCTCTTTAGCCCCCTTCAGCACAATATGTGTGACAAGCGGGTTTTCCCACCAGCCTGGACCCAGAGCTGTGCAAGCCCCAAATAACACACAAGAGATGCTGCATTAGCTATAAAGCTGTTGGCCTGTTACTAGCATTTCTTATTGGCTAGCTCTGTCTTAAACATTAACCCATCTCTATTAATCTAAATGTTTTCACGTGGTCTTGGCTTACCGGAGAGGGGGTCCGGAGTTCTGCTCTCTCCGTCCTCCATGGTGAATCTCCTATTTCCTCTCCCTGACTCCTTCTTGTCTCCTAGTCCGGCTTATCTTGCTCTCCTATTGACCAACAGGGCTTCATTAACCAATAGAAGAAACATGATATCTCCCATCAAGTATGTTTGCTTGTAAGGCTCCCATCCTTCGGCTAGGCTAGCAGCAGTAAGAATGAATTCATTTAATCTAAACTTGAATTGAGTCTGTCCTTGGTCTTTCCCCAGTGGATCTGAATGCTACAATAGCCCCAACCTGCCACACCACGGGGTGGCTGCTCCACTTTCAGATGCTCCTCCATAAGCAGTTCTTTCCTTTATACCCAACTAATAGCAAATCCTCTTGCTCTAAGAAGTCCCCTTTCCCCTCCATGTAACCATTATCTGAACCACTGTCCCCTCTCTGCACTGCTGTGGCACACACACACACACACACACATACACACACACACAGAGCCTGTCTCCCTTGCTTCTATTCTGGTCCTTGATTGACACAAAACAGGGAAAATTTGAAAACCTGAGTCCAATTACATGATTCCTCAACACCTGCCCAAGGATTCCCTTTGTATTCAATATAAAAGTCAAAATTCTCACTAGGCTTTGTTTGTCTATGTAATCTCATGTTTCTGCTCCCCCCACTTAGCTCCAAACACACAGGTTTCCCTGTTGAAGCCAGACCCCTGTGAGCACCCAACCTTGATGCCTGGCTTGGCTCGTAGTCTCTGGCCTATCCGTATTCAGGGCTGTCAGAAAGCCTCCTGACTTCCATCCACAGAGGGAGTAGCTCCACACTCACCTGTCTTGGGTTCTGTGCCCCAGCATGTCTTTGCAGGGATTAGGACAACTGGGATATGTCATGTTCCTGGAGTATTCTGACCCCAGAAGAAGCTGGGGATCGGGGAAGGACAGTGGAAGTCATTCTGAATGAATGACAGGCAGAGCCCTACCTGTTTAGACCTTAATTCCCGAGCTGTGCTGCTTTGGGGCCTTTGTGCAGAACAACCTCCTTTGCCTGGCTCTTCGTTTGCTTGCCTCATCCAGGTTAATCCTGTTGACTCCCTCTCTCACCTCTACTGTACCCAACACCAATGATTCTTGGGAGGGTCCCAGGATTTCTTGTGGGTAGCCTTTTCTTCAGTGCCTCAAGGATGTTGGTTGACCTTGACAGTTTTTCTTTTCATCCCTGCTGCCTACAACAATGCCAGGGGTGCAAAGGGCTTGCTGAACAAGATGGGTCCAGTGATCTGCCCAGGACCCAGCAGCCTGGTGTCATGAGAGGTACAGCCATACGGGTGGCAAGCACAGAGCTGGCCGGGCTACATCACAGCCTTGTCCATGTCTAAGCAGGCTAGAGTCTAAGAATTAGTCTAGTGGGCAACATTTAAACTCAAAAGTTCTACAAAACCTAGGAGTGTGTGTGTGTGTGTGTGTGTGTTTAACTTCCGAGAGATGAGATGAGCTAAGCCCAACTGGAATTACTGAACCAGGATTGGTGAGGACCATATGAGAGAAGATTCCAGACTGGTGGGGCAGTGTGACTCATAGAATCTTGGAACGTTAGCATGGAATGTAGACAGGAGGGACACGGTCTGTTCTGAGAAGGGTAAGGAGTCCTCTTACCCTGGGGTGGGCAGGGGCTAGAAGTGACAGAGTTAAACCAGTTGGTACCAGTTCCCCTAGGGCCTCAAGGAGTTAGCATTTGACTTTTAAAGCAACGGGGGATTCCTAGGAGCTCCAGGGTAAGGCCATGAGATGAAATGCTTAAGTAACTGCTTTGACAGTGTGAACTGGGTGAAGCAAAGGATATTGGGAGGATATAAACCAACCTGAAGGCTTGGGGGATAGGCCTGGAATACCTGTAAAGGCAAGCGACAGCCAAGGAATGGAAGGATCTGGCTGGCTGTGGAACTTCACTGGGCTGGATGACAGAGTTGAAAGCAAAGCCTTAGGTGTTAAGGACTGGAAACCAGTCTGCTCACTTATTTCCTGTTAATCCTTAGTTTAGGATGCTATTGGTCTACTATAAGAGTTCTTTTTGGGAAATGCAGACACTTTAGCTCAATGTTATTCTGATTTTTTTTTCACACTCCTAAGTTGAACCTCGTATTGGGGGTGAGGGTGGGGGTATTTGATAGGTGCCAGGACTTTTGGTACCTGTTGCTTTATTTTCCTTATGCTGGATTCTAGTGTGGGTTATGGCAAGACTGAGACCCTCCTACAGTTGGGGAGGGTGTAAACCAGGGAGCACAAAGTGGGGATCATCCAAAGACAGGGATAGGAGAAGACAAATGCTTTGGGTAAAGCCAGGCAGGGGATGGTCAGCACACACTCAGACGACATATGCAGGGCCAGCAGATGCTTCTGAGGTAGATGATACAATGAGCCAATACAGGGAGAGAAATGAGGGGCTGATGTGTCACTGGAAGAGGTTAACACAGGTTGCCCCCAAATTACTTCTTACTTAGTCCCTCAGCCATGGCTCCCAAGTCTACGAATATATCCCTATTTCTCATCTCTGTATTTGCAAAGAGAGTCAAAGACTAGAAGCTTTGGCCCCTCACTTCATGGACAGGGGCCCTTCCAAAATCAACTCCAACCCCCCAGCACTCAACTTTACTAACTCCTGTCTCCTATCAATAGTAAGGGAGCCCTTTGCTCAAGTTCTGTCAGCTGCCTGTCAGCCTCCTCACTGCCTGGTCTCTTTCTCGATCTCATAGCTGCTCTAGGGGATCTCAGTCTGTGTCCAACAGGCAGGGAAATGACTCAAATGCCTCTCTTTGGGTGTACGCTATAATAGTCCCTTCAACGAAGAAATAAGAAAACGATCCTTATTTGGGAAGTAAAGCAAACCGATGATATTTCTAGAATAAGAAAACGTATGGTTCACCAAAAAAATTATATTTGAAAGTAGGTGAGGGTTTGACAGTAGGTAGGGATTTTTGTAAAAGGGCAGGAAATAGTGACTTCATGGCGAGTTCTTAGGTACCGGGGCCAATGCTTTCTTCAAAATAGAATTTGAAAACTGGAAAATTGGTATGCCTGGGACTCTGGAGTTAAACTCCAAGTCTCAGACTCGAGGAGGTGCCTAATCCAGTTCTCCAGACACCATTTCCTGGTCCGGAATCAAGTCCGCCCGCTTCAGACAGAGCGCGCGAACTAGGAAGGGATGGGGCTTCAAGCCTCTCTGTTCCGAAGTTTTCCTCTCTCCTCAGCAGCAGAGTGTGTTTGCAAAACCTCTGGGACTGAACAGATGCTTCAGGGAAACGAAAGTAAAGCTCTCTAAAGTTTCCAGCGCGGGCTCTTTTTGTTTCCCGCTATCCGCCCAATCTGAATCTGGGCGCTGAGCGAGGGCGGGGCGGGGCGCAGGAGCCACCTCGGCGGAAACCGCCCCAGGCCGCCTGGGTGGCGGGAGGGGGACTGCGAGGGGCAGAGTGCCTGGCCCGCCCGGCGGGGACTGCAGACCTCGAAGGTTGGACGGGCCCCGCGGGCTGGGCGGGGCGCCGCACGTTGACCGCGGTCTCTGTGCGTCCCGCAGGAGGAGAGCCCGCGTCGCCGCGCCCGGGCGGCGGGCGATGATCACCTAGGAGGCTGGCGCGAGCGGCAGACGAGCCGGGCGCGGCGACACGCGGCCATGGAGCAGGAGCCCGCGGCGGCAGAGGAGCACGCACCCCGAGGACGACGGCGGCGGCGTCCTCGACGAAGGCGCTGGGAGGGCAGGACGCGCACGGTGCGCTCCAACCTGCTGCTGCCACTGGGCACCGAGGACCCAGCGGCCGGAGCCCCCAAGGGGGAGCGGCTACTGATACGAGGCTGCACCCAGCACCTGGCCGACAACCGCCTCAAGACCACCAAGTACACGCTGCTGTCCTTCTTGCCCAAGAACCTCTTCGAGCAGTTCCACCGTCTGGCCAACGTGTACTTCGTCTTCATCGCTCTGCTCAACTTTGTGCCAGCGGTGAACGCCTTCCAGCCCGGCCTGGCACTGGCCCCTGTCCTCTTCATCTTGGCGGTCACAGCCATCAAGGACCTGTGGGAGGACTATAGTCGCCACCGCTCGGACCACGAAATCAACCACCTGGGCTGCCTTGTCTTCAGCAGGTGAGCCTCACTGGGCCTCTTGGGGAACAGCAACCCTGGGAAGTTGATGCTGGGTGTGAAGTGCCTGGGGCCAAGGTGGCCCAAGGAGCAGCCTGGACCCTGTGAAGTCATTCAACCTCAAAGGTGTCTCAGAGCTCTAGATTCAGGCGACCATAGGGGCCCCCTGCCCCAAACCGGCACTCCAACTTAGTTTCTAAGCCAGAACAAACCTGTGGTTGGCATCTGGTAGCACCTAGGCAGCGTCATCCACAACTGTTCCTACTTTATGCCTAGATGTGATCACCTGAAGTCCTGGCCTCACTTGTTGGCCAGCCACCGTGGCATTTAACACACAAGATTATACATCTTGGTCTTAGATAAGTGCTGTCTTGGGGCAAAAACTTCTGATACACCTGGCACAGATCAGATTGAAGACCAGGGGTACAAACGAGCCATCCACTTCTATGAGCTGTGATCGGGCCACAGGCTGGGTACCACTTATTAATCTTCTGGCTCCTTCTCCCTACCCCTCCCTCCCTCCTTCCCTCCCTCTCTCCTCCTTTCCTTTCTTGTCTATCTCCTCCCCCTTTTTGAGATAAGTCTCTATGTAGCTCAGCCTGTTACTGAGCTGTTGATGATCCCTAACCTCAGTGCTGGCCTTATAGCCATGAGCTACCACACTGGCCAGTTTTCTTTCTCTGTATAGTCCTGGCTGTCCTGGAACTCACTCTGTAGACCAGGCTGGCTTCTAATTCAGAGAGCTGCCCCCCCCCCCCCAGGATCTGGCCAGTTTTCTTTAATAAGAATTGTTTCCAGATGAAAAGAGGCCTCAAGTGACTGAGATGCTTCCAGGTTGGTGACAGACAGGAAGTTACCTTCCAATGGAAGTCTCCTACTCCTGTGCTCTCAGAAAACTAAGGCTGTGATGTAAGCCAGGGTTTCCTGGTGCACCTTCCCTCTTACTCCCCACCTGAACATCTGCATAGAGGTAGTTCATCCTGGAGCTCTCTGCCCAGTGGCTGGGGCACCTCTGAGGAGAGTGATGTGGTAGCCTCAGTCTAAAGCTCAATACACGTTTTTCCCTTAGGTCACCTTGTTGGACTAAGTCTCCTAGTTGGTTGACATTCTTCTTGCTCAGCATCCCCTGGGCCTGAAGGCACCCTAAGAAGCTCCTGCCTTTCAGTTGCAAATTGTGCCCCTCACATATGGGTGGTATTGAACTGGTCTCTTGGGACAGTTTAGAAAGCAGGGAATCTCTCTCTCTCTCTCTCTCTCTCTCTCTCTCTCTCTCTCTCTCTCTGTGTGTGTGTGTGTGTGTGTGTGTGTGTGTGTGTGTGTGTGTAACCGAGCTTTGATTTTTGTCTTTGGTAAGGTTCTTCGCTGTGTTGCCTAGGTGGATTTGAGCCATTTGGCTGCCGGGGAAGCGGTTGAGGTTCAGACAAGTTCAGTAACTTGCAGCTACTGCAGAGTGGCACTGGGGCTTGGCCAGGTTTCTCATATTCCTGTGAGAACCACTGCAGAGTGCGTTAAAGTATTGGATCTCAAATGTGTTAGACCAGCAGGTTTGGTTGGAATGAGGACCCAGGGATGAGCACAAAATAGAAAAAAAGGTGATTCTGGTGTGATGGCCCACATTTGAGTAACAAACACCCTCTTGCTTGCCTGGGAGAGGTGCTCATTGGCTAGTCACCAGACACGGTGGGTGACGGGGATGGTAAGGGCTGTGGAATTTCCTGAGTCCTGTTCATCAGAAGCCTTAGCAAGGGAGGGGGGGATCATTTATACAAAAGCACTCAGTGTCTCTCTAACCTCAGGCAGCCGAGTGCCTGTCTTCTGCACACGTGAGTTGGGGCTCTAACAGGTCTGTGTACATGGACTTCCCACTTCCACCCAGCCTATCGCTCCAGTAGCTTCCTTTTCAGAAGTATTTACACTTTGGGAAATAGTTTGTTTTCAGTTGACAAAGTACTACCTATTTTTCCTTTGGTCATTGATAGTGGCCCTGACTGGTGGATGAAAAAAACAAAAACGAACAAACAAACAAACAGAAAAAAAAAAAAACCGAGGCGGGGATCTGACACTGTGAAATTGCATCCACCTAAGCTTAGGTTCCCAGTTTGTTCCTGAGCATCCGGTGCAGCTTCTAGAGAGGTCTGCAATGTTCCCAGTACTCCCTGCCTCTAGGTTAAGTTCCAGAGTAGTTTCCCTTGGAGGGAAGGCCTCTGGGTCGTTAGTGGGTATGGGAGACATGATGGCTCTATGTGGAGTCTCACCTCAGTTATCTTAAGATCCCCTTTGACATTGTCCTCATCCCAGTGCAGACGTTGACAACATGCCAACATTTCTCTCTCTTTTTTTTCTTTCTTTCTCTCCCTCCCTCCCTTCCTCCCTTCCTCCCTCTCCCTCTCTTTCTTTATCAATTTCCTACTGTAAGAAGGGCAGTTAACCTTATGCCTTCCTAGTTATGGGAAGACAGGTCAAATTCTTCCGTTCCCAGGAACCTGTTGATTGATGTTATCAGGCGCTTGGGGATGAAAGGAAGCAGAAGCTGGGTTCCATCCAGGGCTGCTCTTAAGCCTCAGAGAGAGAGAGAGAGAGAGAGAGAGAGAGAGAGAGAGAGAGAGAGAGAGCTCCTGGCCCTGGTTTGTAGGCTGATTACCATGAGATACCTCTTAGGGAAAGCAGGGAAGAGTCTGGGGTTGCCATGTAAGAACAAGAGGGTGTGACCCGAGAGGTGCAGGGAGGGTAGGTGATGTAGGTACCTACCCTGATGGTGGAGGTGGGATGATATATACTGACCAGCGCATAGAGATCAGGACTGAATTATAAGGCATATGGGACCCAGAGGGACATGGGTTTTGGCTCATGGGTCACTCACTGCACTGGGAGAGCCCCAGAAGAGACCTGTCAGTCTGGCTAGGGCCTTTGTGAGCAGAACAAATCACAGGCCAGTGTGAAATGTGGAGGTCTGGCCTGTCTTGTGCCTGTACCAGGTGCTCTTGCTTCAGTTAGAGTGCAGAGGAGGTATTTATCCAATCAGACTAGCTTCGTTTGTTTGTTTGAGATGGGTGGTCTCAGTCCGGTGCCTTGGTTGGCCATGACTTTCAGGGCTCAAGTAAAGCCGCCCTCCCCCACCTCAATCACCAAGTAGCTGGGACTATAGGTGGGTGCCAGTATGTTGAGTTCAAAGCCTGAGAGCCCTTACCAGGGACCCTATCCTCCAAGGCGAATTGATGACATGGCCTTTTGTGTGTCAGCTTCTCAATCACAGGCTCTTGCTGTGAGGACCTCTGTAGCACTCTCCATGACGCCAGCTTCCTAGGCAAAGCATTTTAAGCAGCTATTATCTGCCTGTGTTCTGAATATAGTTTATCCTCCTGTGGATTGCAGACTCTATTTAGCAAGATCCCCTGAGCCACACTCTGCAGGCTAGAGAAATATCTGTCTCTAGGCCAGGGGTTAGGAGTCCTGAGCTGGAAACACTATTGTTAAGAGTATGTCCTGGTAGGAGTTCAGGGGCAATGGTGCCTGCCAGTACTGTATAGCTGGTGACAATCTACAGTAGGAAGTGTACAGCGGGGATTATGTGGGCGCCAATAACCCGTGCATGAGGCAGTCCCTTCTGTGAAGATGACGTCACTTGCTTCAACTTCGCACATTCTCCTGGGTATTTTAAATCAACTCTAGATGAGTTTGTACGTAATGCATTGGGAATATTATGTAAAGAGTTGTTCTTTTGTCTTGCTTAGGCAGCGAGGACAAAAAAAGGATACACAGACCTATTTCACTTTTAGTTCAATGTTTGGTTGAGGTCTTGGATGTGGACACTGCAGGTATGGAGGTAGTGAGATGTGGCGAAGCAGCAGAAGGACACACCCTTTTGTTATTTTTTTCTTTTTTATATACATTTATTATTTTTTCTTATTTTACATATCAATCCCAGTTCCGTCTCCCTCCCTCTCATGATCCCCGACCCAAATTCCCATCCCATCCCCCCCACTCCACAGGGAGGGTGATGCCTTCCAGGAGGGATCATCAAAATCTGTCAAGTCATTTGGAATAGGGACTAGGCCCTACCTCCTGCCTTTAGGGTAGAACACCTCCCGGGTTTATTAAAAAGAGGCAGCTGGCTGGGTGGTAGTGTCACACGCCTTTAATCCCAGCACTTGGGAGGCAGAGGCATGTGAATGTCTGATTTCAAGGCCAGCCTGGTCTACAGAGCTAGTTCCAGGACAGTTAGGGCTGTTACACAGAGAAACCTTGTCTCAGACAATACCAACCAACCAACCAAACAAGCAAGCAAAAAAGAGGCAGCTGAAGAGAGACCAAAGTCAGAAAGAGAGGCTATGTCTGACCTTAGGTAGGACCATGTTTATTCAAAGAGAAGGGTCAGAACAGGCATCTTGACACCCATGTATGCAGATGGCCAAAATACCTACAGGGGAAGATGGGATGTGACCCCTTAAGGGGCAGAAATTACTTCTGCAGTCTGCAAGGGAAGCTGGGAAGTGTAGTCCTTCAGCAGGAGACTATTATTGCTAACTATGAGAGGCTATCGAAAACTGCAGGACAGTTGTTCTAGCTTTTTTCTGACAAGGAGGGTCTTTGTTGTGTTGGGTTGTTCTGGGTCCATTGAAGAGGTTGTTCTCTGGTCACGTAGTTGTGGGAGAGTCTAAACATGATCCGATGTGACGGATCAGGTGATCGCAGTCCTAATATTCCTGAGAGGACTTGGGAAATAATTATTAGAGAACTAAAAGCAGATGATTTGTTTACAGAGTAAAACAGATTTCTCAAGCAGGTTGAGGGGCAGGGAGGAACAGAGGTTGGAGAAAGTGGGTGTAGAGTTGATTCAGGGTGACAGTGACCTGGTCCCATTGCCAGGATTGTTGCTGCAAAATGAGCTAGCAGAAGTAGGGAGCTACAGAGCAGCAAAGGAAGGGACCGGGACTAGAAGACTGATGTACAGAATTCTTTATGGCTCAGGGTATTAGGGATAAAGGTCCTTTTTAGGCAGATTTTCTCCACAGCACCCAAAAGGTCTTTCCCCAGAAGTATCAGGAATAAAATGGAACTGTTGTAGGGCGAGAGCTATTGGGAGAGGTGACTTGGAACATTTTGTTTGGGTATGGGGTGAAGTTCAGTAAGTAAAATATTTAAAAGGCAGGGTGAAAGTAAGTATGAGGATAGTAAGGAGGCAAACATGATCAAGGGGAGGAGTGAGAGTGGGAGGGAACCAGAGGAGTTTGTTCTGGTCCCTGTGTCTCTAGGCCTTGTTTCAAACCAGTTAGGATGTGTTGGCCTGCAAGCAGCATTGCTCGAGAAGGGCACAGATCCCATCCTTGGCAGCAGTCAGATCTGGTTCTTTTTAATTTTGGAGTGTTGAAGGCAGCAGTCCAGGAGTTGAGCTGTGTTCCTGAAGGATTTTAAGCTGATCTGAGCTGGTAAGACAGGCTCATGATTCAAAGGAGGCTTCTGTCCAGCCGCTCTAGTGGCAAGAAGAGGGATGAGCTGGACGGACCATGCCTCATTAGGCCCCTTTTGGAGGTCATGCAAACTGATTTTAGGAGTTTGAGGGCATCACACTTTTGGGAGCTGCTTCAGGGCTGACAGAAGGGCATTGAGGGGACCAGTAGTAACGAGGGGAGCAGCAGTTAGAGTGACTCAGAATCACTCAAGGGGTTATGACAAAACTTAACAGTTGTCACAGCATAAGACAGGAGGTAGTAACTACATCTTTGTGGGAATATTCAGATGCAAAGTTATATGATGTAGTTAGCCGTTTCTTTACAGCAGACTCCTAGGAGCTTTGCAAAAGTCAGCTAAAGTCAACATCCGAGAATGAATCTGAGCAGAAAGTGCTACATGGTATTCCTTGCATTCACATATGATGAACATTGTATATTCTTTTTAAATATTATTAAATGTCAACAATACCAGCTATTATTTTATGAGCAGAACCAGAAACAATTTGATAAACTACCTTTTCAAACTTGGCAATGTTTCCTTAAATGATGTATCTAGTATTTTGAAAACACAACAATACATATGTTATTATATATCCCAAGGTTTTAAAGTAATTTTTTTCCATGTCAGGGCTATGTAAAGAAACAGTTTAATTCTAAGTTGTATTCCCCCAAAAGAAATAATTTTCAATTTCCAGTTTAAAAGTATACTTTCAGAGATAGTGATCACTTTTCTTTCTCCTCAAGTCTCTTCTCTAGAACACTCTAGAACATCTTAAGTTACTACCCAAGCCAGTACCTGCCATGTCAAGAGTGAATAATACATTTTATGTTTTCTAAAATTGACCCTAACAGGACCTTTTAAAAATCTCTGCATTTCCATTCCCTACATTCAGCCAACAGATGAAAGATGATAGTATTCAGTCATGTCAAGTCAGTAATAAATAATTTACAGCATAGACTGAATTAACAAGGAAGGCTAAAGCCAACTCTTTTGCTCCTTTTGTTCATGTGCAGATTCCTGGGTTATCACATATTGACAGCAGTAAGCATATTTCTTTTTTACCATCATTCTATTTAAAAATAGAGTTGTTTGGAGACAGTTTGTAAAGCAAGAATAACAAAATTAAGTGAGCTTTTAACAAGTATTGGCTTTTGGAATTTTTTTAGCAAACATCTACAAACATCACTGCTAAAGCCTATGCAGTCTACAGATAAAAAACCAACTCTCAAAGACATCCCAAGCCTATACATACCCTACCTAATTTATCACATTACCATACCCAAGTAACAATTTTTCCCCCCTGCTACAGGGGATTATACCAAGTCTCACACATCCTAAGGGTTTATTTGTTCTACAACCAGGATGACTTTGTCATCAGTCTGTTGCATGACATACTGACATATACTTTTCCCTGACTCTTCTGGGCTCCCTATGTGGATCTGAGTATGTATGAGTGACTATAAACTCAGAACCCATATCTTGTGACATACTTCCCCTCCCAGCAAGGCCATATCTCCCTAATAAGCAAGATAAGCCACTTTTTACATTGTGTTTTGGTTTTATTTTATTGGATGAGAATTCCATGCAAGCACATGTTAAGAGTAGTTTTTTCCCTGCCAGTCTGTTCCCACAGCTGCACCAGCCTCAAATAACACACAGAGACGACACTATATTAGATATAAAGCTGTTGGCCTGTTCCTAATGTTTCTTATCGGCTAGCTCTGTCTTAAATATTAACCCATTTCTATTAATCTAAGTATGTCCATGTGGCCTTATCTTACCAGAGAGGGGGCCCGGACATCTGTTCTCTCTAGTTTCTACATGCTGACTCCTCCATACTCCTTCCGGAATCCTCCTTGTCTCCTAGTCCAGCCTATCTTCCTTTCCTATTGGCCAACAGTGCTTTATTCATTAACCAATAAGAGAAACATTTACAGAATGACATCTCCCATCAAGCACATAATGTGTTTACATCAAATTCATCTCCCATTTTCTCTCCTCCAACTCCTTTCCTATTCCCTACTATTATTCACACAAAATACGCTCACTGCTACAGTGTGGTGCCATTTGCTGGAATATGGGCAGCCTCTCAGGGGACATATCCCTGAAGAAAACTGACTCTGCCTTTCCCAGCAGCCACCACTTGCCAGCAGCACCTCATCTAAGGGAGTGACTCCTTGCCTCTTTCCATGCCGGGAGTTTGTCTGGCTTCCTCTTGTGTGTACTGTCACAAACGTTGTCAACTAGTATGTGACTGGAGAAGAGTTTTTCCTAGTTGTCATCATCCACTGCTTTTGGCAGCTACAATCATTCTAGTCCCTCTGTGAGACGATCACTGGGCCTTGAGGGGAGGATGTATGATACGCACGCCTCATTTACTTGATGAACACTACAATCTCCTTTTCTCTTTATTTTGAGCATTTTGGGCTTCTATGTCAATCACCATCCACTGTAAAAAGAAGCTTCTCTGATGATTGCTGGGAGATAACAAGTCATCAGCAGTCTGTTTAACAGTTTAGCAGAGCAATAGCAGTAGGTTCTCTCTTAAGGTCTATGGTATGCCTGGCCTCAGATTCTTGGCAAAAGTTCCACCTTGTGGAATGGATCTTAAATCCAATCATAAAGTTGTTGGTCAGTCTCATAATATCCATGCCACTATCGCACCAGAGAGCATGTCTTGCCAGGTTGGTCATTATTACAGTTGCAGGTAGATAAGCGAGTAACACCTTCTAGCATGATGAAAACTAGCCAGTAGGCATGAAGCTTTCAGTTTAGTACCACCCCAATTTCTCCACATTTTATGTCTTGAATGTGTGGTATTTTCACAGTAGGGTCTTACCGCCAAGTTATGCAGGGTAATCAAGATTAATAACAATAGACTGTAGTTTTATGTTTTTTTGGGGGGTGCTCTATTGGATCCCACTGACCAACAACTCCAAAAGAAGTAACCTATTCCTGGCATTTTGCTTTTTCATTTGCTAGCCCATGGTGTCTTGGAGAGTCTTCCCCACCCCTCCACAACCAAATTATTGGATAACTTCACTTAAACCCTTTTAAGTGTGTGTGTGTGTGTGTGTGTGTGTGTGTGTGTGTGTGTGTGTGTGTACATCAGGAAGCTTCTTATAGTAATAGGTTTCCATTTGGGTTTTTCAGAAGTCTTCAGTGTTAGTACTGTAAGTAGTGTTAGTTGTCTGGCTCCATCTTTCCTCTACCCTGCCCTCTCACCCTGCATCGTACTTAACCATTCCTCCTTTATTCCCCATTGCCATGCTAACTGCCTTCTATCAACCCTCTCTTCAAAGCTGCTTATCTACCATCTCTTACTGCTTTCCTGACTTCTCTGTGTGGTTCTAATTTAAACACACATATTCAAAGGTTCAAACATAAGAGAATGTACAAGGTTGGTCTTTCTGGGTCAGGTTACCTCATTCAGCATTGATATTTCCAGCTCCGTCCATCTATCTCAGAATTCCATAACATGATTTTTCTTAACAACTAAATAGTATTAATTTGTATATATGTGCTATACTTTGATTATCATTCATCAGTTGAAGAGCAACAATGCTGGCTATTGTGACTAGAGGAGCCATGAACATGGACGAGGAGAACAGTAAGACAGAGAGTCTTCGTAGTATAAAGCTTATTAATAATTGCTGAAGCAGTTTTCACTCTCATCTACAACGCCTCCTCCAGTATGTAGTCTGGGGACTACTCCGTTTAAAGAGAATTCATAGGTGAAATTTATTTATTCATCTAGTCATTTGTTTATTATTTATTTTCTTACGCTCCAAGTTAAACATAGGGCTTTGCACATGGTAGGCAAGCGCCCTGCTACCTAGCAATACACCTAGTTTTGTAACTGATATTGAGTCAACAGAAAACATTTGCCTTGACTTCAGAGTTCTTTTGGTATAACCTCCAATCATTTCCTTTGGTCCTTATTTTAGGCTCACCTTACATATTTCCTACTTCATGATTGGATTAATAGATGACCCTGTTTTTTCTGTGCTATCCCTTTGTAGTGAAGCTCCCATGGCTTAGCTTGATCCTGTCATTCATTACGGTGACTGCCAACCACCTCGGCAGATGCTGTCTTTCCTGCTGAAAGTGGTCAGGTGTCCTAGAGGGGCAACGCCATCAGGTGTGTGGCTATCACAGTGACTTCCATAGTTTCTGGGCCTTGGTGCTCATGAGCCACCACTGCTGAATCTGATATTCTTGTTCTTGTGATAGTCCCACCCTCAAAGACCATTCCAGCAGATGCTGAAAAACATTTTTAGATGAACATTCTGGAGGTGTGCTTACCCACATGTCTGGATTCCTTAGCTAGGGGAGGTTGAGATGGTGAGGCCTGCAGGCTCTTGCCCTTCACAGTTTGGTGGCCAGCTTCTTCCTGTTCAGTTCTGGGAACAGGAGAGTCCAGAAGGCCTATTTGTCTATTTATCCAAGACCTCCTTGCTATATATAGCAGAGTGCAATAACTTACAGGAAAAAATGCAGATGCTATTTTTATTTCTACATTTTTAGAACACCCTTAGCCTTCTATGCTTACTTGTTTTACATTTTGCTGAAGTACAGTTTGTATACATTGCCTCACACAGATCCTCTGGCCATTGTTCCACTGGAGATAGTATATATAAATTGGAATACTTTGCAGGCCAAATTGGGTTTGCATGGTAATGAGGAGTTATTTTACTTACTTTACGATTTTAATAATTAAAATCTCTGTGAAGCAGAACCCTTGCCAGCATGTAGGTGCTTGGCAACATCTGCTTAATACAACTACTCTCCTCGTTTAAAGCCCGAGGAGTGCAGATAGAAGCCCCTGCATGTACTATGAGGAATAAGGACTTGAACACAGAAAGGGAAGAGCAGGTCACCTGACAGGCAGGTGGGTGTTGAAGAGGTCAGCTTCCTCTCATTAGCTGTATCTCTTTATTAGCTGCACTATAATTTCCTTATTACCAAGACCTTTACATCGCAGTGTGACTGGTCTTCAGCTCTTCAATATGATCTGGATGTTCTTCCAGCCGAGGCAAAACTATCGTTAGCTTACGGAGCTTTATCATGGGTACAGGCCAGAGTGTGGAGAGTACACCATGCCCGGTTTACTGTGGCGACTGACTGCATGCAAAGTCTTTTCAAAGAAGTAAAACTGAGGCATTATTTGGATTAACAAGTTAGCAATGTTATATATATAGAATTTCTTAGTAAATACATTTTTTCTTTTGAGACAATCTCACTTTTGTTGCCCTGGAGGACCTGGAACTCACTATGTATTCCAGGCTGGTCTGAAACTCACAGTAATCTGTGTGCCTCAGCCTAATTGCTTTTGTTTTAAAAACATAGTGATTTTAACTCACTGACACACTTAATGGTGCCTTTGAGATGGTCCTTTTAAATATTTGTTTATTTACGTGTATGTGAGAGAGGAAGAGGTGGGGGGAGAGGGAAAGGATAGCTTGCCTGTTGGTTTTCTCCTATCTCTTTCTACCAGGTGGAATCTGGCACTGAATTCAGGTAGTCAGGCTCAGTGGCTGCTACTGGTATCAGCTGAGCCATCTTCTGGCTCTGAAAAAATAACCTTTTTATTTGCCTATGTACAATTCTAAAAATCAAAACCCTAAGTAAGCTCTTGGCTTGCTAAAGAAATATAAATCAGGACCAGCCTTGCAGGGAGGGAGCTTCCTTGAAAAGATGGTATGGGAAGCCTCATGGCAGACATGCCTACTCTGGGGACCTGCAGCCTTTTCCTTAGTAAAGAGATGCCAGCAGCTCAGGGACTGGCCTTATTTGCATTTCAGCATCAGGCTTGATGTGTATTGTAGGGCTTCCCTAGAAAGTCCTTGCAGTTGAGAACAGTTTTGGTATGGGGAGCCGAGTGCCCAACGCCATAGGGAAACTCCCCAGCCTGCTTTCCTTCCTTAAATAGGGTTCCTGGGGAAGAAATCACAGACTGTACAGGAATTCAGCACCAGAGGAGTTAATGATATGGCAGGAATCTCAAAGTGTCACATTAAAATGGAGTCATTTGTGAGATTTTGAACATAACACTTTTTTGTTTTGTTTTGAGAAAAGGTCTCACTATGTAGATTTGGCTACTCTGGAACTCCTCATGCTTTTTTACTGTTTGCTCCTTTGGAACAGCATCACACTATGTTGAGCCAGTTGGCCTCTTGATTCCTTCTGTACACTTCCTGAGAGCTGGGTTTACAGATGTGTGTGACTAGGTCCAGCTGTTACTATCTGTCTGTTTGTTTTTCTCCCTGCTGTATAGAGGACTAACTAACCCCAGGACCGGGTACATACCATTCAAGTGCTCTAGCAGCTGAGCTCCGTGCCCACCCTGATTTCATTGCTTTTAGGCATTTTGTGTTTATGCTTCTAATGATTATCAGGGACAGCCACATTGTGGAGTTACACTTCGGTTCCTGGTAAGTCTTTGTCACTTTATGACCTGGGGGACCTTGGTGGCAAGCAGTGCGCATCGCTGAAGCTGAGAGGTGAGCTTGGCCGCTGTGTCCTGACTCTACCCCCACTTGCCTCTCCCATGCGTGTGACTCAGGAGGGAGGAGGACGCAAGCCTTCTTGTCTGCTTCAGCCCAGAGACCAGCACTTGTTCCATAGTCCAGTTCTCCAAACTCCTAAGTACATGGAAGAGCAGTGTGGAGACTTCTGACAACTGCCAAGTGAGAAGGTGTGGCCACATCCTTCTCTAGACTTTTCTCTCCAAGGCTCAGTCAGAGATTGCACCAGACACTATGAGTGTCTTTTCCTGTTTGAGGGGGAAAAAAAAAATCAATGTCGCTTCAGTGGCAAAATCCTATACTATACCTTAGTCATCTACAGCACAGAGTAGTTAAAAAAAAATAATAATCTACTGATTCAGGGAACTAAAAACCATCTGAGGGAGACAGTACAGGAAGAGAGCGAGCTCTGTAGAGGAGGCGGCTGCTCCCAGGGGCTGCCCTGGCATGTACCCTGAACAAACTTAGTGTTTTTCACAGAGGGGAACTTTTCTTTGACTGTCTTCTGTAGATAATACACAGAGGAAACACTTCAGGATATGGGTCTGGGCAAGAATCTTTTGGTAATGGCTCCCAAAGTGAGGCAACAAAAGTTAAAATGGACAAATAGGGTTATATTAACTTCAAAAACTTCCACACAGCAAAATAAACAGTGAACAGAGCCAAAAGGCCATACATGGAATGGGAGAAAACCCCGGCATAATTGTTCTCCACTGAACAGTCTTTAAAATTGTGGATGTGGTGTTTATTTGGTAAACAATAGTGCTTTTATTAACTGTGTGATTTTACCGCATATATCTTTCAGATCTGTTTTGTAGAAAGACAAGTAGTACATTCCATATTATAATGACTAATGCTCTCATTATTTTTTATGACAGATATGTGTGAGGTTATTCTTGGCTTATATTACTCTCACTGAATGATTTTTACTTATAATTTGTTTTATGGGGGAGTATACTGGGGATTGAACTCAGGGTCTCAAATGTATATTAGGCAAACACTCTGCCTAGCCTTATAGTCTCTCCCTTCCTTCGTTCCTTCCTCCCTTCCTTCTTTCCTTCCTTCCCTCCCTCCTTCCTTCCTTTCCTCAATCCATTGACTCCCACCCCTCCCTTTTTTCTCCCTTCCTTGCCTTTTCCTCTCTTTTCCCAATCATGGCTTTTTGCACAGAAATTCTGACTCATGGTTGGGATCTAATGACTTCAGTTTGTAATTGTGGTGTGTATGTGTGTGTGTGTGCCTGTGTGTGCGCGTGTGTGCACTCAAGCACGCTCAGGGCCAGCATATACCCCCTCTACAGTGTGCAATTGAAGTTATACTCTCAGGTCAGCAACTTGCTCTTGAGGAGGCTATAGTTGTTGGTATGTGCTGGGCCCTGTAGAGATGGGTGTTTTCTTACACAGGAGGAGAGACCTAGGCTGTGTTTCCACTCACCACTCTCAACCTCCCTGTCTTCCATTTTCTCTGCTCAGTTTCCTTTTCTGATGATTTCTCAGTGAAGTGTCGGGCAGTGCACAGTAGCAAGTGCTCCCTAATGCACCTAGGGACATGAGAAGGGAGCCCAAGGGGAAGCACATGTCTGTAATGAATACCCAGCTCTATTCCCAACCCCCGCCTGCAGTAGCCATATCTTTTCTTTCTGCCACCGATGCTGTGGCATCTGGGACATTGCTGGCCTTGATAGGACTGTCCCTCCCAGGGCTCACTAGTTACTAGAGAGCAGACCACTCCATTGAAAACACGCTTTAAGGGTGCAGACAGAGGATCTGAGTTCATCCCTGGCCACCATCATCAGGCTCTCTTCACTATTCTGGGTCAGGCACTACAAAATTACATATGCCTGGAGCCCGCTGACGTACAGACCAACCCTAAACCCATCTGTGTGTTTCCAGAAGTGAGAGTAGTGCCTCCTCTCTCTGACCACCATGGCGTGGTGTAGTGGGCCTCCTCTTCAGAGTCACTCCGAGTTGAAAACCGTCTAACCACAAGGTTGACTGACTGATTTTGCAGTGCTGGAAATCAAATCCAGAGGCTTTGTTATGCTAGGCAAGTGCTTTACCTCTGGATTCTACTGAGAGCCTCGCCTGTGTTCTCAGTGGCAGTTGCCTCCTTTCTGTGGATTCACCACACTTGAAAAGGAAAAGAATGCATGTGTTCAGAAGGATTCTGGGTGGGAGAAATGGCTGAAGAAATAAAGTGCTTGGCAGGCAAGCATGAGGACCGGAGTTCAAATCCTCAGAACTCATCTGTAGAAGACAGATGCCTGTGGTCTCAGAACGTAGGAGTCAGAGCGTCTCAAAGGCAGCTCAGACTATGAGCCCCGAATTAAGTGAGGAACTCTGCTTCAAAGTATAAGGAAGGGACCAACGGAAATCTCATCTGTGCATCTCTACACACTCAAACATACATGCCTGTACACCACCCAGGCATGCACACACACATACTAAAAACAAAAGATCTTTCTGGAGTTGCTTCTTAGAACATTTTTTTTCTCTGAAAATTTTACCCCCCCCCCGTATGTGTGTGTGTGTGTGTGTGTGTGTGTGTGTGTGCGCGCGCGCGTGCGCGCGCACGCGCACAGTGCTGTATGTGTGGAGGTCAGTGGAGGAAGAGCCTTCCTTAGAGTAGGCAGCTCAGCTACAATGAGGTCTGAAGGGCGAAGTGCTCACTCTGGGGGAGAGTCTTCCTCCTCAATAAATCCTTCCAGTAGATACCGTCTCAGACCTTCCTGCCCAGAGGTCTGTCTAGTAGTTGATTCCAGAGCCAACCAAATTTATAACCAAGACCGAGCATCACACCCTCCCATCCCATAACACATAATGTGCACACACAGGAGCTGTCATTGTCACTGAGAGATTGAGTCCTTTGAGCATGATTTTATTGTGTTTTCTTTAAAAATTAATTTACTACAGAAAATACACAAGTAACACATTTACTGTTTTTGTTATTTTTAGAGGAAGTATATTCACATTGCTGTGTGTCCATTACCACTATCTGTCTCCAGAACATTTGCCCACCGAAATCCTGTACCCATTAAATTCTGGTAGCTCATTCCAACCTGTTCTGGCCCCTGTTAACCACCTTCTACTTTATGTCTTTGTGAATACTGAAATATCTTGTATAGGTGAAATCATACAGTATCTGTGTTTTTGTAATCGGTTTATTTCATTTAGCATGATGTCTATGTTGGACATATGTTAGCATTTGCTTCCTTAAGGTCAAATAGTTCAGCTTTTTGATATACAGCTTTCTTTGTCTACTTAGCTATGATCTGGGAAGAGCTGCTTCCGATTTTTGGCTGTTGTTATGAGAGTTGCTGTGTACATGGATACGCAAACACCCCTCTTGATTATCTGTGCTTCTCATGCATGTAGACATCTCACTTGGTCTTAGTTTCAATGCTGTATCTAGAACAGCCTGAGCAAGGTGCTTGTCCACACCAAGGGGACAGGGACACAGCCTCACACTGCCACCCTTATTGGACTGAAGTGTTTTGTAATCTTTTAGGGACCTTGACTGAGGCCAAACTGGGGCATATGGCTTTCATGCTGAAGAGTTTAAGGATTAACCACTTATGATGAGACAGAACACAAGGATTAAGAGAAAAAGCCACAGTTGGAAGGGAAGTAAGACACTCAAATTTGGGGGTATGTGCGTCCAAAGGGAGAACAGGTGGGAAGAACTAGCCAGGTGTGAGTACAGCCTTCTGCAAGAAGAGTAAGCCATCATTATCTTTCCATTGCTGACTCTCAGGTCACACCTCAAAGGGTTGTTAAGAAACTCTTTTTCCTTCTGTTTTCTGTTTTTGAGAGAAAAACGTTTCTCTCCCTCCCTCCCTCTGCCTCCCTCTCTCTCTCTCTTTCTGTCTCTCACACACACATGATAGAAGATGTCATTCTGTAAATATCCTTCTGTGGTCTTTCATGGAACTGAAGACAGATAGTTACAGTTATAGTTTTCCTTAGTTAGGATTAAAAATAAGGTACATATAGGACTTTAGACTCACAAAGATAGGATAGATGATAAAATGCTTTCTTTAAATCTTGCTAAATGTTAATGGACTAAACATTGCTAACTGAGGTTCTTATTTGATAACTTTTGTTATATATTTTGCTATATTAAGGTTAAAACCCTTTTTATTTTAGACAGAAAAGAGGAGATGATGGGAGATGTCATTCTATAAATATGTTTCTCTTATTAGTTAATGAATAAACCACTGATGGCAAATAGGAAGGCAAGATAGGCAGGACCAGGAGACAAGGAGGATTCTGGGAGAGGTAGTAGGATTCAAGTTATAGAGATTTGAGAGAGGAAGAAGGACCATGGACCACATGGAAATACTTAGATTGACAGAAATATTTAAGACAGAGGTAGCCAATAAGAAACACTATTAACAGGCCAACAGCTTTATATCTAGTACACTGTCTCTGGGTGTTATTTGGGGCTGGCATGAAAACTGCTTGTAACACACACACACACACACACACACACACACACACACCTACCTTAGCTCCAGGGCAAGGTACTCTCTGCCCCAAGATGCCAGTAGGAGGGATGATCACAGAGGAAATAATGTTCAGTGTTACAACCATTATTTTGTATGCGTTCTGACTGTATGGATAAAGGGAGGCGATGGGGATCTGTGGGGTAAAGGCTTTTGGAGCAATGCTGAGAGCAGCTGTATATCTGGGGGTCTGGGAGGATCACAGCCTTTAAGGATGTGCTTTTCCCGGGATTCAAGATGAGCATGGCAGATCAGTGCACAGAGCGGCATACCCACCTGATATCACAAGACCTCCACTTGTCTGTATGGAGCTAATGCTCAGTCGGCCTCTTAATGTATACTGTGCATACTTCATTTTTTTTAAGGATTTATTTTTTCAAAATTATGGATGTGTGTGTGTGTGTGTGTGTGTGTGTGTGTGTGTGTGTGTGTGTGAGTGAGTGTGTGATAGTGCTTGCTTACAGTGGTTAAATGTTTAGGAAATCCTTGCAGTTGGGACTGGAACTGCAGGTGATTGTGAGCCACCCCTAGGCCCAAGGTGGATTCTGTTGTCTTCTTTTGTCACTCTTCACCTTGCCTTTTGAGACAGGGTTGGTCATTGATCTGGAGTTCATTGATCCGCCAGAGTGGCTGGCCAGCAATTCCCAAGGATTCACCAGTGTGGGGGTTTGAAGGAGAATGGTCCCTACAGGGTCAAATGTTTGAACACTTGGCCCTCAGTTGATAAGACCTTCTGGGAATGACTAGAAGCTGTGACCTTCTTAGGGTCACCGGAGGAAGGGTTTGATGTTTCCAAAGCCCATGCCATGCCATTCTTAATTAGCTCTCTGCTTGGTGCTTGCATCGCAAGATGTAATCTCCCAGCTACTGTCTGCTACAGTGCTTTTCAGTGTAATGGTCGTGGACTCTCTCCCTTTTAAACCATAAGCTCTAAATAAACCTTTTCTCCTATAATCTGCCTTGGTCATAGTGGTTGATCACACCGATAAGAAGAGTAACTAAGGCAACCAGGATTCTCCCCTGCCATGCTGAGGTGACAGATACATACCGTCATGGTTACATGGGTGCTGGGGATTTGAAGTCTTGTGCTCTCATAGTGCTGAGCCATTTCTCCAGTCTAGTCCTCCACCCGGCTTAAGTTGCACGTCTTGAACTGAAGAGTTTCCTGTACTCTTGGAATCTTAACATCTGTGGAGCTGCAGTGTTTGGAAGCTTAAGCAACCCCAGTGTGGGCTGGGGTGGTGATACTTGGAATGCAACTGACCCACCCCAGACAGAGGTAGTTGGCTGAGGGCTGGGCCTATTATTGCTGTCAGTTCACAGAAAAAAAAATATGAAAACAGAGACTTCTGGTGCTAGAACAAGATGGTATCAGTTCACTTTAACCTGTCCCTCCCTGTAAATACAACTTGACTTTGGAAGTAATTCAACAGTCTGCAGTAAAAGCCAAGGGATGTCGAGGACACTGTAGGACCTGAGGACAACTGTCTGAGCTCTTTTGTTCTCACTCCAGGTGTATCTGATCTGGGCACAGGAGGTCTGAACCAGAACCAAGTGTCTGTGTAGCAAAAGCCACAGGTTACATAGCACAGGTTACAAAAGGGCCCAGTGCAGGCCTCACAGAGATCCAAGACACTTCATGCCCCATTCCAAGGTTAGGATGACACTCTTGACTTTCCTTGTCCCACCTTTTCTTCAAGGAACTGTCTCATGTCTTGGCTGTTTTCAAAATGTAGTCTTTTTTTTTAATGTTGAATTTTGAACAGTTGTCTCAATCTTCTTGTGTTTTACTGTTTTTAAATGTTTAAACTACATTTTTTTAAGTGTGTGTGGGTGTGTGCATATGTGTGTGTATGCGTGTGTGTGTGTGTGTGTGTGTGTGTGTGTGTGTGTGTGTGTATGCTCCTGCATACTTTACAGAAGGAGACCAAAGGATGATAAAGGATGATTTGTTGGTTCTTGTGGGCTCCAGGGACCAAACTCAGCTTCCAGGCAGCTTCATTACCCTGTGAGCCATCCCATAGGCTCTAGTATGTTACCACTATGAACAAGTGAAACACTACAGTCTTGAGAAATTTGCTAATGCACACACTCAACACTGCTTATTTCCCTGTGTTAATTTAGGAATGCCATAGTCCTTTGCTTTTGATACTGGAGTTGTAACTGTAAATAAGGGAGGGCAATATAAACCACTGCTGGCACAAGGTACTTGTTATGTACTTACTAGGACACACAGAACTCATAGAGAAATACCATCCTGTTATGAAAGCCTGAAATGCAAAGCCATGGTTAGAGACACCTACACTTTGAGATGAATGTGTACTGCGCATAGGGCAGGGTGAGGAAATTCTCAGTGCTGGATGCTTCGGGAATAATGATGGTCACTAATAGTGAGAAAGGCTGCTTTCATTGGTAATTCCTGTCTTTGTGGTGCCTTAAATATGCCTTACGTTGATACTGGTCCTATTCCTTCTGTAATCAGGAGCTTTTGTATTTGCCAGCTCAGACCCATTAAGTACAAATGGTTCAGACAACGTATCAAAAAGAAGTTCAAAAGGGAAGCGGATGGACAAAGAGAAAGGGTCCAGAAAAAGGGCCACAAGGAGACCCATCTGGGAAGAGATAGAACAGGAATAGTACAGGAAATGGAAGGGGTGTTAGATTGGAGTATAGTAGCTTCCTCCTATTTGCAGACACATACATGATCCAAGGCTCACAGCTGGCGCTCGGAATACAGGTAGTAAGTACACAACAGTGGCTTTCACCATCCATTTCATGTAATAGAACTCGCTACAGCTTCTCTTTGCCTGTCCAAATTGCCAGCCTTGTCTCATGCTTTAGGACTATTATCAGTAAGAGCTTTCAAGAGGACGTAAGCAATGTGATGTCACAAGAACCCTGAGCCAACTGCTAAGTGACTAATGTGGGTTGCCTCTGCAGAATGGATACGTGGAGTGGTGCAGTTGTTAGCTATCATTTTCCTCAGAATGGCATGTGATTTGAAATGTGGGAACTATTTCTATTAATATTTTTGAGCTACATTCAATAAGATAGTAGTAAGATAGTAGCAGATGATGTCCTTGCTAATGCTTACCTGACCTCTTGGCCATAGCTATTCTATGAGATGTGAATTAATTCTTTGTTGCGACTTTATTCTCAGACTTCCTCAATGCTGATGATATTAGCATCCCATGTATTTACTGCCCACTTGAATACTTTGGAAGGGATACCTGTTCATTTTTCCATATCGATTGAATTGCTTAGTTGTAATTTTATTTTAGTCATTATAAATCTCATCTTAGATATGCACTGAAAATAATACTTCTCTGGACCGGTGGTGTAGCTCAACTGGTAGAGTGTTAGCTGAACACACAGCTAGCCTGGGCTCAACCCCCAGCACTGAAATAAACGAGGCATAGTGGCACAGGCTTGTAAGCTAGTACTTGGGAAGTGGCGTCAGACAAACCAAAAGTTTTTCTTTGGCTTCATAACGAGTCAAAGGCAGCTTCGGATACTAAGGCCGAGTCTCAAGAAAGCAAAGAAAACGAAAAGCTTCCTCTTTGTCCTTTCCCTTCCTCCCTCCCTTCCTTTTTCTTCCAGTGTTCCCCTTTGGTAGCAAATAATGAATTATTAATGGCAGGTGGTTATTTAGAAATACATGGCATTGCTGTTTTCTATACATATATAGGGACTTGTGAGTGCAGGCTAGCTGGGTCCAACCACTGGCACATTCTGTGAGTTCCAGAAACTCAGAAATGGTATATTCATTCAGCAGAGACTGCAAAGACCATCCTTGATTCAAGTATCTTGAGGATCTTGCATAGCATGGATGAGTCATTTAAACTTGATGGAAAACTTTCATATCGGCACTCAGCCTGTTACTTTCGATTGCCCTGATGTGGCCCCACCCCGTTAGAGATTGCTTTTCTTGAACATATTTATCGAGTAGATTAACTGGGCGTGGATAAAGTCAGCATTTTTTTTTTTTCTGGGCAAGCATAAACACATAGAATTCATTACAGCTACGGTAATTGTCCAACAATGTACAACTGCAGTGTGGAGAGCCTTGTAAGGGAGGAGTTGCTCAAAGCCTTGGATGCCCCAAACTACACACAGCTTTGGAATTAGAGAGGGTGTGTGCAGATGATCCAGATGGCCAGACACAGTGGAGGGGCTGCTGGGCCAGGCCCACTCTACAGACTGTTGAATGTGTGCTGGGGAGGGCGGGGTGGTTGATAGGTATTTTGTTTGCATTTCATTGCAGATTCCTCATCCCAAATATAATTTGGGTTTTGAATAATGTAGATGAAGTACAATCTGGTTCAACTCTAGACTGGAACGTAGTGAGAGCTTCCTCAGAGCACTATTAGCTCAGCTAACTGCGTCTCTGGTTTCCTTGACAATTCAAGGAAGCAAGAATTCTTCATGTTTGAAGTAGTGATTCCCGAGGCAGTTACATCCTGGAGGTCTTGTTAAGTAATGTACTTACTTATATCTACTTGTGTCTTTGAAAGGGGTGTGATGGCAAGAATGAAAAGGAGTAAACCATGCCAAGGTGCCATTCCTTCATGGCACAGTGCAGATGCAGAAAAATGGTTGTAAGTTTAGAGCTTGAACTAAAGACTCCAGGATCGAGTGAGAGAAGAAAGGGAGGGGTCCTGAAGGCTGTTTCCAGAGATGTACGAGAGGGAAAATGGAAGGTTCCTGAAGGCCACTTCCTAGAGATGATGTTACATCAAGAGAAACAAGAGAGATTGAACAAGAATTCCTGGGGGGAAAAATGCTGTGTCTGCAAAGACTGATTAGAACTGCAATGATGTGGAGAGGTTGGAATCCAGCAACAAATGACAGCTCACCGTGGGCTAGTCTTGGCTCCCCATAAGCCTTTCTTTACTTACCTTCATGTGGGACCTAACCTCCTGTGACTAACAGATGCAGGTCCTTTGTAATATATAAACAGATCCCTAGTTTCTACCAAACGAAGGGCAAAGAATAATGTCACATACCATCTAAGGGTTTTCTCTGCTTTGCTATAACACACCTACTCAGTATGGCCACCAAAGTATCTAAAATGTGTCTTGATTTATGACTGTCTTTGTTCCATTTCTATTAAAAAAACTTCATTAACCTGCTTCCATGCTGGACCATGAAGATTTGGAGCAATCCAAATCTGTGTTTCTCGGCCATGGTCACTCATATTTATCTCTGGAATACACTATCTCTTATTCCCTTTGAGGAGAGAGTCATGTTTTTGTATAGACTGGAGGGGTCCTGCACGGCAGTTCTTAGAGGAATCCCAAGGGCCCCGTTCTGAAATCTCTATGATTTTTTTTTTTCAACTCAGCGTGGTTTTCTTTAGATTTTATAAGTAGTTATCACCCACGCCTGGTTCTGACCCTGGAAATGATGTAGCTAGCACTAGGTAGTATTAAGATTGACCACGCCCTAGCAAGCCATGCTATGAGCACATTGTAGGACAGCCAGGTGTACTTTGGGGTGAGGAGAGGAGGACAGGAGGGGCTCAGGCTGCACACAACACAATCTTATCGGGGCTCACTGTGTCTATCTGCCTCATCACTCTGTTGGCCCAGCCTGCATCTGGCTGTTTCCAGTCTTGCCCAGGGAGCCTTTCTCCTTCCACTTTCCTGAGCTCCGCTGTCACTATCTTATTTCTAACTAATGTGATAAGGCCTCTTGTTGGCTTCCAACCTCTTCTCGCTGCTCTTACCTCCACTCTGGAGGCCAACACACACTATCCTTCAGCCAGAGCGAGGGCTGGAAACAGAGGCTGCATCCCAATAGCCCTGGGAAGCTGCCAGGGCCTTCTCACCTCCCTGGAAAAAGACCCAAGCATTTGTTTGGTCTACAGGACTCTGTACCTGACTGCCTGCTGCCTCACTCCTTACTGCCCAAAACCGCACACTCTGTCCTCTTTCTTGTCAACGCTACTCTAAGGCCAGCGGTGTGGCTGTTCTCGCTGGAACTTTCCCCCAGCTCTTGACTTCCACTGGGCTTCCATGCATCCCAATGTCTTGTCCTCAGAGGGACCTTCCTTTCTTACATAACCTCCGCCTTACTCTGTTTTATTTATCTTTATAGCGCATACCACTACCCTGCCCTTTTACAGATTTGTGCACTTGGCTGGTTCCCAAGCCTCTCCGTGTAAGAATGTAAACTTACAGGAGCAAGAACTTTGTTTTGTGTATGGCTGCATGCCTGGTTGCCATAGTAGAGAAGCACCTGCCACATAAAAGATGTGTGTGTGTGTGTTTATTTGAAAAACTAATAATAGTATGCTCAGTATTTATTCATTCTTATATTTAATAATTAAAAAAAACCTGTGTCCACAGTGGTGTCTGTCTGTCTGTCTCTGTCTCTGTCTCTCCCCCCCCCCTGTGTGTTATAACTCCTCTATGGAGAACAAGGGATAACCTTAAGTAGTTAGTTCTCACATTTAACCATTTGGGTCCCAGGGATGCAACACAGATCATTAGGCTTAGCTGCAGGTGTCTATATCCCCTGGGCCATCTTGCTGGCCTTCATATTAATTTTTTTTTTGGCCGGGTTTCCTGTTTTAGTTCATATTTAAGCTATAGCTGATGCTGTATACCTAATGTAAATTTAGGGACAATGAGTGCAAAATCCTGCTATTCACCCATCTGTCGGTGGACTCTGGCAGAGGCATCATCTTAGTGGCATTACTCTGTTGTCATGGGTACCTGTGAACCAATATCTCTTCTTCCCATCAGCAGATTCGGACAAATAGTGTTTTCCTCTGTGGAAAGGCACATTTCATTCACTGTTTTCTCTTGCGGCACAACAGGCAAAATTGGAAAGTCCAGAAGAACACAATGGACTCCTAACTTCCCGTTGCCCATGCCTGTTTCTTCAGGCAGATTGGAGTTGCAGTACTCACTGCCCGAACTGCCCATGTTGACCATAGCTTTGCAGTCAAGGTTGTTTGGGACAACCAACCATAGAAAGACCTACTTTGGTTGTTACTTTGGTTTTTAAGATAGAATCTGGACATGTAGCTAAAGTTGGCCCTGAATTCACAATCCTCCTGCTTTAGCCCTTTAAGTACTTGGATCATAGACATGCTACCACATCCTACAAGACCTATCTTTTGGCTAAACAGTTCTATACTAGTCTATCTTTGGAAAATAATTTTTAAGGTAATCAAATATTCAAATGCCAAAATAGCCTATTTTTTTTTTAAAGCAACAAAAATAGATGCTATGGTCCATTCATTTGTTGGGATATTGTCTCATTATTAAATCACATTTAAGTAATTTTTAGTTAACAAGGAAATGCTTAAGATTGAGTGTAATAATACAAGTGATATTAAATACATGATATTAATTTCTCTCGGCACTGCTTTTGGCTGTACCCTGTCAGTTCTGGGGCATCACATTTTCTATTCATCTTAAAGTATCCAAATTTCTTCTGTTGGTTATTTAATAATGCCCATATATTTATGCTTCCCTCAAAGCTGCTATTGCTATTGCTGCCCATTTGTATGTCCAATAAAGAAGGCGCAGGTGTGGTATTTGTCTATTAAACTCACTGAGGTGGCTTTAACACTCAGCTTATACTGTGGGCTAAAGTGTTGCATGTGCACTTTTGAAGCTGCTGCTCCTGGGAGTAAAGTTCTATCAGGCTGGCTGGTTTATAATGTTGTTCATTCTGTGTCCTTGTTGAGTTCCTGCCAACTGACGATCTTTTACATTGAGAGCGGAGGCAGCACATAAAATAAGTAAATAAATAGATAAATAAAGATAGGAATGAAAACTTGTCCTTCAATTACCTCTTTGTTGATTTTGCCATTTGTCTCATACTTTGGAGTCTGTTTGGATTTGGTTTGTAATGACTGTGCCCTCCTAATAGAGTGGGTCCTTTATCTCCACTACCAGTTTTCACTTTCAAATAGCCAGTGTAGCTAATTTTATACATGTTGTATATTTTTTCAACTATTTGCCTTCTTATTTGATTTTTGAATGTCTTTTTTTTTATACTGAACATACAGATATATGATGTTTTTAAACAACCTATTCTCTGCCTTTTTATCAGTTTGACCCATTTATACTAAAAGTGTATTAAAAATGTGAATTAAGCGTGCTACCATTTAAGCTTTTGGCTTCCATTATACCTTTCTCTTTTCCTGCCTTATTTTGCTAAACACATAACCTCGTGTTCTCTATGTTTACGTAATTTCCTTAGTGATGACTTTGAGAACTATAACTAACATCTTAATTTGTAGCAATCTAGTTCAGATTGATGCTGCATTGACTGCAGCTGTGTGAAAGGCTTCGCTCTGGAAGCTCTGTGTGCCAGCCCTCTGGTTCGTCTGTGCTGTCATGCACATACCATCACATCTTTACACCTCCAAGCCTGTTGGCATAGACTTCTAAGTTATTGCTTCATTAAGAGTTACATTTTGTTGGACCCTAGTGGTGTGTGAAACAAACAGTTCCATTTCTAGTCTTTTGTTTCTTGTGGGTCAATAGTGCTTTATGTTGAAGCTAAAATCTTGTAAACATTTATTGATTGATTGATTGATTTTTTTTTTTTTTTTTTTTGAGACAGGAGTTCCCTGTGTATCTTTGGAGCCTGTCCTGGAACTAGCTCTTGTATACCAGACTGGTGTCGAACTCATAGAGATATCTGTTTGCCTCTGCCTCCTAAGTGCTGGGATTAAAGGCATAAGGCACCGCTGCCAGGCAGCTTTCATTTTGAGAGCCTCCTTCCCTACTGCTAGAAGCAAAGGTCTAGGAGAGATTATTTCTCAATTTTCCTACCTTTATCTTACCTTTCATTAGGTATCTGGATATAGACTTAGTGTCTTATAATTTTTCTTTCAGTGCTTTGAAAATGTCACTTAATTCCCTTTTGTCTTCTATTATTTCTGATCAGAAATCATCTGTTAATGTTAAGCTTATTGGTGCCCCTTGAAGAGGAAGACAGATTTTTCATGCTTTTAAAAAATTCTGTTGCCATAGATCAAGGCACTGAGTCAGTCTGTGGCCCATCAGGCTGTGGTGTGCATCAATTTAGATGGTTTAGTTTTCACTTTCTCTTAGTTGTGAGCTGAGCTGTGAGAATTTTATATTTTCAGCCATTCAGATCCATGTTTCAGCCATTCAGAACTCTTTAACTGTTCATGCATTTGTACAGATGTGGGCATCACATCTATCTCCGGGGTTCTGTGACTGGATCTCTACAGCTAATGGCTGTAACTATGTAACTATGTCTCTTGCCCATCAGGAATCTGCTGTGGGTCTCTCAGTTTCTCATTCCAGTGCTTTTCAACTCCAGAATCTCCACTTGGTTCCTCTCAATTTTTTTTTTTTTGTCTCCTCACCATTAATCTATTTCAGGAGATGTGATCATCATGCTTCGTTTTTAGCTCCTTAGACTTTTAGTTCTTTAAACAGAATTGTTTTGCCTAGTAAATTCCACTCGGAGCTTGCCTGTAGGCTGTCCACCCCCCCCCACTGGAGTTATACTTTCTTGTTTATTGTCATATCCTATTAATGTTTTCTTTTTCTTCCTTTTTTTTTTTTTTTTGGCATGGGAGTGGGGAGGACTGGGTCTTGTTATATAGGCCAGCCTAATAATGAACCCAGGCTTCTCAATCCCTAGAATTGTAGGAATTACAACAGTAGGCCACGATACTTGGACTAATGATTTTTCATTGTTGAAAATAACATTTAGGGCAAGATGGTGTGGTATATGCTTTTAATGCCAGCATACTCGAAAGCAGAGAGACAAGTGAATCTCTGTGACTTTGAGGCCACCCTAGTTTACACAGTAAGTCCCAGGCCAGTCAGTGCTACACAGTACCCACCCCTCCCACACACACACAGAAAGGAACCAAATAAACAAACAAATAAATAAAAATAAAGAAGCAATGCTTAAATAAAATACTATAGAGATTCTGGAAATAGAACTCTCCCCTTTCCTTGGGGTTTGCTGTTTGCTGCCTGCCTGTTGACTTTCCTGAACAAGCTGTAGGGCCCTGTATTCTCTCTCTTGCTCCATGGGCATTGAAGGCTCTGCTTTGGTTAGCACAGTGGTCAGAAAGTAACTGTCTAAAGACAAACAGGGGGAAAAAAACCTGTTAAGATGTAAGAAAGGAGGACAGCTGGGCAATTTCTCAGTTACTTGGTTTAGTGAACCTTTCCCTTTGAAAGTGGGAAGTGCTGGTTTAAGAGCCGGTGTCCCCATACAAATTGATTTGCTTTGCTGCAAGGCTTTGGTTATTGGTCAGTGCCAACAAACTGCAGCCCTTGTTTTTATACATGAACTTTGTGGGAACGCATCTTTGCTGCTTCCTCCTGCAGAGAGGGAGGTGAACAGGTGCAACAGAAAGGCTCAAGCTCCTTCAGGAGAAAGGCGCTTAATCCCTCAGACACAAGGGAGTAAGTCAGTGTTGTCCATTGCTTTTGTTTATGCAGAGTTCTTTGTTTGTCTAAACAGGTTCTTGTCGTATAGCCCAGGCTGGCTTCAAACCCTCTAATACCTCCCCTGAATTGTGATCACCCAGTCTCATCCCTGCCTCAGCCTCTCAGAATGGGAATTACATATGTACCCCATCACTCCCACTATTTGTTCTGTGTGGTAGTGAATGGGAAATGTGCTAACTTAATTTGCATATTGTTACTTTCAAGAATGAACTCATCAGAACATTTTTGATATGGAAATGTTTTGTTTCCTTTATGGAAATTAAGATCAACAGAAGCTGAATTAATTTGAGTAATGTTTTCTATGCTCTGCATATATTGCATCTTTTTTGAAAGCTTGTGTGTGGAAACAAGTTGGTTTAGCAACATAAATTTTAATGTTTGAACTACAACATGGTAGATTTCGAATCTCAAAGCGGGAGGGATGCCTAGTTAGAAACCTCAATCCCATAGAAAGGTGCAAGTTTATAGGGGCATGGAGAGGCTCAAGCTTTTGTCATCAGTGATGTGATCAGGCATCTCTACGTTCTGGTCCTCATTGTCTCTTTAATTAGGGTTGGTATTATACAACTTATGTGAGAAAAGTAGGAATCAGGGCCCAGGGAGATAAGTCAGGTGTTAAAAGTACTTGCTACTCTCTCAGAGGACAGACATTTGGTTCCTAGCACCAAGTTCCCCTGTGGAGTGTTCACTGATGCCTGTAACTCCAGATCCAGGGGAATCACATGCCCTCTTTTGATCTCTCAGGGCACCTGCAATACAGTTATGTACCCACAGACACATACAGACACAGATAAGAAAGTGAGTCTTATTTTTCAAAAAAAAAAAATGTGAATTAAATGAGGTCATGTATGTGTCTGTCCCTCACAAACTATAAGAGCTTAAAAATTCCTCTTTACTGTTATTACTATGAATACTGTTATATATGAAAAGAAGATGCAAAGGAGAAATTCTTTCTGTTGCCAGTGCCTATACTATTTTCCTTTTTAAATTGGGTTGTCAACACGCAATAATAGTGATATTAATGAGGTTCATGCGTGCACACATCCTGTCTACCACTGTCAACTCCTACAGTGGTCTACCTTTCTTCTTCCCACAGGAGCGACAGCAAGTGTTGCTTGCTTATTTCATTGAGCCCTAATGTCCCGAGTCCTGTTCACTGTGTTGTAGGTAACAAGCTTTCATTCTTTCTGGCTGAGAAGAATTTCACTATGCTCTACATTTTCCTTAGCCATTCATCTGCCCATTGGCAGCTTGGTGAATTCTGTATCTTGGCACTTGTGAATAGTACTGGAGTGAACATGGGAAGGCAGGTGTCTCTTTGATATGCAGATTTCATTTCTTTTGGACATATGCCCAGAAGTAGGATTGTGGGATCATAAGGCAGGTTTATTTTGAGTGGTTTTATTTTGGGGCGGGGCCATCCATACTGTTTCCCATTGTGGCTACATTAATTTACATTCTCAAAACACAATATAAGAGATCTCTGTCACCTCATCCCCAGCATTTAATTATTTTTATTAATGTGCTTATTTATTTTGATAATGGCCATATTGACTAGAATCAGATGGCATCACTGCCTGGTTTGATTGGCATTTATTTACTAGGTGGCTAATGGTGTTGAACATTTTTTTTTTTTTTTCATCTTTGTTGGCTATTTGTACTTTAGGGAAGCTCAGATTACATGCTATATTTTTGGTTAGATTACTTGTTTTGTTAAGTCCTTTGAGCTCTTTAAGAATTCTTAAAGGATATTAACCCTGCCCATCCGGTGGGTGTCTTTTCAGCCTCTGCTCAATTGTGCAGGAGCACTTCGGCCCGATGCAGTCTCTTCTGCCAGTTCTTTACTGTTGTTTACTATGTTCTAGGACCCTACCCACCGAACCAGAGCATGCACGGAGGTGTTGAATTGTTTCAGGCCATCTTTGTCTCCCTCCCTCCCTCTCTCCCTCTCTCCCTCCCTCCTTCCCTCCCTCCCTTCCCCCTCCTCCCTCCATTCTCCTTCCTCCTTAGAATTTTAGATTTTGCATTTAGGTCTTTGAAGCTGGGCAGTGGTGGGGCACACCTTTAATCCCAGCACTTGGGAGGCAGAGGTAGGCAGATCTGTGAGTTCAAGGCCACCTGGTCTAAAGAGAGAGTTCCAGAGTTCCAGGACAGGCTCCAAAGTTACACAGAGAAACCCTGCCACTAAAAACAAAACACACACACACACACACACACACACACACGTACATACGTATGTATGTATGTATATATGTATATAATCAAATATATATATATATATATATATATATATATATATATATATATTGCTCAAAATAAATACAGGATTTCTAAAGTCAGGCCCCAGTTCTGAGGTTTTGAATTTAAAAACTATGCTGTAATATGTTAAAAATATTATTTCCACAAATAACTGGTTAATATCTTTAAGTCTGGATATTGCAGAAGCATCAGGAATCTCAATGGAAGCTCAATACTTCATAAATTCATGGTGGTTGAGTTTGTGACCATAGATGGAGAGTTAAATGCAGGAAAAGGGTCTCATAGGATTCTAATTTGTTTTTATTTTAGCTTGAAGTAGCAATTCAGTTTGATTAGTGCTGATTTACCGCAGTCAAACAGCAATTTAGCCTGTAATCCCTGGGGCTGGGAGCTGTAGGGCAGCCTAGCCTAGAGTGAGATTGTTTCAAAATTAACAGAACAAACAAAACTTCCTCAGCTGTGAACTGATAATATGCCATATAAAGGTTGAAGGGTGTGTGTGGAAGGCAGAGAGAGAGAGAGAGAGAGAGAGAGAGAGAGAGAGAGAGAGAGAGAGGAGAGAATTAGAGCTCAATGTGGTTTTCGTTTGGTGGGATGTTTCCACTGCTGCTCAGGTGATCATTGTCATTGTCCATTGGCTATGAAACTTAGACCCTGGGTTCCTCTACAAGGTGGAATAGTGTATACCTCTCATAGCCTTATTGTGTGGTAGACAGAGGAGTACCAGGTCCTGGGATCTTCCTGCCACCCTGATCCTTAGGTTAGCAGGGACAGCACAGAACATAGGTCATATAAATAAGGTCCACATTCCATCACAGCTATCATCCAGGTTAAAATTATAATGTATGGCTGAAATCAATACAGGTTATTATTGATGGTGATTTGCTTTGGCAGCAGTTCCCAGCTGAAGACTTAGCATCACACAATGTATGTGGTTATTCCATGAAATAATCCATTACTGACTCCACCTTTGTCTTGGTGTGTATGTAGTTTTGTATCTCCCTCAGTTCTTTATGAGTGTTATTTCCTGTGTCATAACATAATCTGCAGAAATGTGATTTCTTTATGTTTTTTTTTTTTTTTCAAGACAGGGTTTCTTTGTATATCCCTGGCTCTCCTAGAACTTGTTCTGCAGTCTAGGCTGGCCTTGAACTCAGAGATCTGCCTGCCTCTGGCTTGCCAGTGCTAAGATTAAAGGTGTGTACCACCACAGCCAACTAGAAATGTAATTAAAAAACAAACAAACAAACTATGAAGTTTCTGTTTACAAGACTTCATCATTATTTCAGTACTGGCTAAGTGTAGTCATAGTGGCCATATCTTGAAGACAAATTGGTGTTAGTATGCGTGCGTGCGTGCGTGCATGTGTGTGTGTGTGCATGTGTGCGTGTGTGTGTGTGTGTGTGTGTGTGTGTGTGTGTGTGTGTGTGTGTATGCATGCAAACTATGGCACATATGGTACATGTCTGAAGACAACTTTCAGAAAGTAAGCCCTCTTCTGCCTTGGTGAGGTAGGGTCTCTCTTGCTTTTGATACATGCTTCCTTGCATCCTACAAGCTCCTAAATTTGATCATCTGTCTCTGACTCTCACTACAGCAGTGCTTGGATTACAGGTACATGCTACTGCACCCAACTTTCTTATGTGGCTTCCAGGGATCAAGTCTGGGTTGTCAGTCTTGCATGGCTAGTGTTGGACCATCTCCTAGGCCCTGAAAACCTTGTGATTTCTCATTTAGTCCAAGCAAACCTCCTCCCTTCTGTATTTGTTGGAATATCTAGAAGGCCTCTCCTCCTCAGAACCTTTCACTAAATTAAGTCTTTGCCTCCAAAAACAAACAAGGTATTGTCTTCTGCCTAGCTCAGGGAGCGTGAACACTGTCCTTTAAGGTTATTAGTCATGTTTTGTTTTATGTTTTTCTTTTTAAAGAACAACTGCCCTCTTGTCCTCTGAAAATTTTTATAAATTAACATTTCGGAAGGTGGTAATGGTCTAACCCAGAGCCTTGTGATGCTAGGTAAGCACACCTCCTGTTTGGGGTTTTAAAACATGTTTATTTTTTTTATGTGTAAGTAGTGTAAATGTGTGGACACAATACATCCAAGTTTCCCACTCTGTCATTACTTGCTCTAAGTGTATGTTTGACATGTAAATATGAAAACTTGATTATGCTCAAGCCTTATATTCCTTCTCTTATTTTGTACCTAGAAAAACAAAAATTGAAGTATTCTTTGAAACCCCAAGGGATACTTTTCTAAGACAACTTAGGAGAGGAAAGGGCTCATCTGGCCCACACTTGCAGGTACTCTGGCTGTCAGTAGCTTCTGCTTCTCTTCCTTTACTGCCCATGACCACCTTCCTAGGAGCAGTACTGCCTGCAACATGCCTGTTCCTCCTACTTCTGTTAGCAATCAGGAAAATACTGCACAGATGTACCCCCCCCCCAGCCAATATTATTGAGACAATCCCCAGACTAAGGTGCTCTGAGATAACTTGGAGCTATGTCAAGCTGATAGACACTAACTAGGAGAGATCCTGTAGTTGTCCCTCTCAGTCCTTACAGGAGAGTGAACACAGGACATATGTACTCATGCATCCGAGGGAATTTCTCTGTATTTATTCCTAGTGCTACCTATTCCTCTCTGTCTCATTACTTCATGTCTTAATTTGTCACCTGTTTCTGATGCCACTGGTGATTGAACTCAGGACCTTGAATATGCTAGGCAAGGGCTCTGCCCTCCCATTCTGAAATGGGGTCTGTCATCTAGACTAACTAACGTTGACCTTACTGTGTAGACCTAGGCCAAACTGGATCTCCCATGTCCTCAAGCTTCAGCCTCTTGAGTCCTGGGATTGCAGACATAAGCCATGACCTGGGTATTATTACATACTCTTTAAAGTTGTATTTCTCCTTTCATATAATGAATTGTCTCAGGAAGCATTTATTCAACTCTTCTGCATCAGTTAAAAATTCTTACCTTTATTGTCTTTATCAGTATGGGTACCAGATACTGCATATAAGCTTTATTTTAAACTCTAGTCACTGATGTTGTCAAATTATAAACTTTGTAGTGCATGATGGTGAATATTTCCACCACTGATATGGGATCTCTATTTTGATCTATTGATTTTTTTTTTCCACATGAAATAGCTACTGTCAAGTTTCCCTTCAGGTCTGATTTGATTCTCTCACATAAGGAGAACTACCAGCAACCCGGTATAGAGCAGAGAGTGTTTCCACTCATGGCCAAGTTCAGATTTTGCATTCTCCAGCCCCTTTAAGCTATTCAGAATACTCCTCCATTTTCTTCTTGTGTCTTATGATTATACCTTGTGAATTTTCTCACATTTATTTTTCTGCTCAGGCTATAAGCATGCTAGCTGAACACATTTCTTTATCTGCAACAGGGTCATGACAGGACACTGTCACTTCTCAGCATGGATACTGCACATAAGTTTATAATTTATTTCTTTGTTTTTTTGTCATTTTGTTGTGAATGGGTCGCTGTTCTTGAACCCTCTCCTGAAGTTTTGAGTTAATTGTTGCTAATGCATAAAATATTAGTCCTATGAATCAGGCTGCCTTTCTTTCCTTCTTTCTTTTTTAAATTATGATCATGATTCTACTTTTAAAATTTTGCCTCTATAATTTTATCTATTCCTTAACTGCCTTCTATTTTTAAGTGTTTAACATCAATTTATTGCTTCTTCTTAAGATTTTTCTCCTTTATAAGACTAATAATATACCTTTCAAATTTAAAATAAAATTGGTTTGAGTTTGCTGTAGCCTCATCTCTCGTAAAGAGTCACGGTCTCTTCCCCATAGCACAAGAAATCCTTGAGATTTGTGGGCACATTCATTTTTTAGTTGTGAGCCTAGCCTTTAATGGCTGAGCCAATTCTCCAGCCAGGCATGTTCAGTCTTAAGAAGAGTTTTATTTCAGAGACAAGAAGTCTGACCACAGGAAAGCCAAAAAAAAAAAAAAAAAAAAAAAAAAACTGTGTACAGGTCATTAAAGGCTGAGCTAGTCCTAAACTTCACTGTTTTCTTAAATCTAGTGGTGGCTGGTATCGTTCTATGAAGTGGGCAGGCAGACAGGCAGTTCAGGGAAATGAAGTGTAAGTAGGTTGTATGCATCTGTGCAGCTACCTCTTCTGTTCTGTGTAAGTTACTGTAGTTAGTCCCTAGATACTTTTGTAACATGAAGTAGGCTAAGTGAAATCTTATTTCCAAACATTGGTAGTTACTTTGTTTCTTCTTTTCTCTTTCCATTCAGAATTCTAGCATATTCTTTGAACAATCTTAATAGTGGAATTTGATTTATCCAGTTTATTTTAATTAATTATGAATTAACTTTGCAACAGGTCTCACATAACACAGGCTGACCTCTTACTATGTAGAAAATGATGAGCTTTACCTCTTGGCCAGCGTGCCTTCACTTCCACAGTGCTGGGGTTATGGGTATATATACCATGCTTGGCTTTTAAATCTATTATGGATTGGTGTACATACACTTGTGGTATCAAGTGATACTCTGTTACACATGTACATTCTGTAATAGTAGAGGAAAATTTGGATGATAGGTAATGGATCGTATAGATGAAGTAAATTACAAATTTCAGGCAGTTCTTTTGTTACATCAAATTTTCTTATCAAATTATAAACCAGGAACACATATTTTGAGTAGTCTGAAACATGAACTGCAGGAGGAATTCAACTTCCATTCTCCTACCAGGCTTTTGGGTTTACTTGCCCCCAGTGAGACGTCTTCAAGTGTAGCAATCTTAGATCTGTTGACTTTGAATATAGAACACAGCTCAGAAATCATAGAGGGTTCTGGGTTGTTGCTCAATGATAGGAGACCTACAAAACACATAGACTTTGGGTTCCATTATCAACACAGTAAAAATAATAAAAATAATCAATGGAGTTTTGAAAAGTAAGCCACCCATTGTTGTCTCATCTGTTAATTTCTTGTGAGATCATTTGTACCATCTCAAATCTGCAACCTGTTGATAGAAGGAACTAGAAATGCAACTGTGACCATGGTTACTTTTTATTTTTTAAAAATGCACCACTAACGGATTTGCAGCATTTTGGGAAAATATTAAATATATTTTTATTTATTTATTTATTTATTTTTTTTTTAAAGAACTACACAGGTTTCGAGTTCTCTGTTTTTGCTATGCCATGCATCATTAGTTGAAATTTGAAGTTTTGCTTTCTCTGCAATCCATTTTATTCTCTAGGGCTAATCAAAGCCTTTGTCGTTATTTAGTTTCCCACATTTGTCCACTTTTGTTTTAAAAGCAAAATCAGAAAGCAGTATGAGTTTTGTTTCATTCCTCATCAACTACAAATATATCAGACTCTAAAATTTAAATGTCATTCATTACTAGTAAAGAAACAAGTAGATGTCACTTGAGTTCATTTTTTTTTTTTTTTTTTTTTTTTGGTTTTCTGTAGATTAATCCTATAGATTAATCCTACAGATTAAGTTTTATCACGAACACATTTTTCAGAGCATCATTTTTTTCCTTTCCTGAACACATTTTCACAACACATAATTTTAAATTAAATACTGGATTCTCCACCTGGAATTTGAAAGCTAAAGTTTCCATATGTTCACAGAAGTTGGAACTAATACAAATCAATGCACAAAGGTATTTCTCCATTTAAAGCAAAAATATATACCAGCCTAAAGCCAGCCAGCCAGTTCTTATTTTCCCTAAAATGGATAGGAAATCAAAGAAGTCTGCTGTTTAACATGTCTGACAATTTTATTTTCATGGGAAAAGCCAATTTTCATACATGCAAACGCTTTTCTTATTTAAAACAAACTCAATAATGTTCCTTTTTTTCCCTCTTTTCTAAATACATTCAAGTTTGCTTTCAGCATGTATTCTTATAATAACCAGTAGAAATAATCCAAAGTTTTGGGCATGATCTTTGTCTTTGATTAAGCTGATATATTTAAATCCTCACTCCTGTGGTCAGGCCAGACAAACACTTTACAACTGAGCCGCACCCTCAATCCAAAAAACGTTCCTTCTTACTGACAGGTCACTTCTGTCATGGAAAGCTTAGAACTTGTGGGAGGTTCTGAGGGAAGTGAGGGCCAAGGAGCCAGTGTGACCTTGAGAATCCAGCCGGTGGTACTGGCCCTGGCTCCTTGGTGTTGGCAAAAGCTAATTTACCCTGGGAGATGGGTCTATGTAGTTTCAGGAATGGCTGAGTTTCCCAACTGATTAGACATCTGCATATGGAAATCTTCACAAATGTCCTTTTGATAACCATTTTTTTTTTTAGACTGTTTTGTTACTTGTTGACAGCTTATCATAGTGCTCCAGGGCCCCATGGAATAGTGTAAGGAGTTCGGTTTTTCTGCCCACCGCCTGCTCTTGTTCTACCACCAAGCCACCAGCCCCAAATAACACACAGAGACTCTGTATTTGATACAATACTGTTGGCCCGGTTACTTGTTACTTATCGGCTAGCTCTGCCTTTAATTATTAACCCATTTCTATGTATCTTCACATGGCCTTCTCTTACCGGGGAGGCGGCTGGCGTCCAGCTCTCTCCAGACTCTCCATCTTGACTCCTCCTTACTACTTCCTATTTCCTCCTTGTCTCCTAGTCCCTCCTATCTTCCTTTCCTATTGGCCAACAGTGCTTTATTATTAACCAGTATGAGAAACATATACAGAATGACATCTCCCATCATCTCCTCTTTTCTGTCTAAAATAACATGAAGGGTTTTAACCTTAACATAGCAAAATATATCACATAACAGTTATCAAATAATCACAGTTAACACTATTTAGTCCATTAACAATTAGCAAGATTTGAAGAAAATATTCCATCATCTATCCTATCTTTGTGTGTCTAAAGTAACTTATCTTTAATACTAAGGAAAACTATAACTATAACTATCTGTCTTCAACTCCTTCAAAGACCACAGAAGGATAATATATAAGCTCTAGAAATGACAGAGACAATTCATTGCCTGGTCACCCGAAGTTCTTCTGTAATCTTCCATCTTCAGCCCATAGGCCATAGTGTGTCTGACAGACTCTCCAGTAAAGCAGAAAACTTTAAACTGTCTTCTTTATTGGCAGTTTGTCAGTCACTTTTCTCCGTGTCCTGCATACTGTCTCGAAGACTCTTCCATGAAGCAGGATCTCTGTAGCAATGTCCATCTTGAATCAGGAGTCACTTTCCTGTGGGTCCTGCATGTCCAGTTTATACAGCATAAAGTCAAACAGTCCAGACAAGAGCAGTATCTTGTCCACATGGCTAGTCTTGCCATATTGAAAGCAAACTCCAAAACGAGTTTCTTTAATGTCCATCTTCTTTTCTGGTACAGGTGGTATTGCCAAGAGCAATTATGTCTCACTGTCACGAAAACCCTAAACCATTTTAAATGCCATATTCTGTAGGTCTTTGAAAGGTTTGAAGAATGCTTATCTATCTCAAATACATCTCTGCATATCTAGAAAACCTAACTCATCTAGCTATAAGTTTTGACTATTATAGGTAACTATCTAAAATCTGTACTAAAATATACATTACATTTCTAAATGAGTTATATAAACACAACATCTAAACAAGAGGAGAAATGTACTTAATCACAAAATTGGCCTTAAATGGTATCAATAAATGAAAATCTATTCCAAAACAAAGTAATCAATAAATGAAAATCCATTCCAAAACAAAGTAGTCATATCTATACCACAATCCCCTTTTTACCTTTAAAAAGAATTGGCTGTGAACATTACCCATTTATAACCAAGTCCATTTAAATGAAAACAAACATTTATAAACAATATTTGGGAATTTGGGCGTCGTTCTTTCCAAACTACTTCCTGCTGATAGGGGGCGCTGTCGTGGGGATCCTAAGAAGATGCAGAAATCCTGGCTGTAATCTGTAAGTCTGCCTTATTCAAGTTGTTTTGAATGTTGGATCATCAGGAACTCTGTTTCAGGGGGTCTGGCTTGCTCAAACCACATTAGTCTGGAAGGAATCCACAGCTTTTCAATTTCTGTGGAAACAAAAATAGAAATACTTTTCCCCAGTAACTTGTCCTTGAACTTAAATGTTTGAGTCAAAGCATTTTTAAAATATATAAATTGAATTAATCCAGCAGCATTTCCTTTATCAGTTGTTATTTTCTCAGCAGTCAAACAATGCAGAGACAACACAATAGCATACAGTAACCAGATTCTCTCTGAGCTTTTCATCTTTACGTGCCTTTATCATTACTCTGCTTATTTTACTTTTATTTTTTTATTTTTTGACATAGGGTTTCACTGTGTAACTCTTATCTGTCCTGGAATTTACTCTGCATACCATGTTTACTTTGCAAATCACAGAGATTTGCTTGCCTCTGTCTCCATAGTGCTGGGATTAAAGGCGTGTGCTACAACACCCAGTTCCTCTTTGTCTCTTTAAAACCATTTTTTTTTTCATGTCTACATATATTTTAAAACACACTGTAAACCTTTAGAGGTTTTTCTTAATATGAATCTGTCTTTACTGTAAATTTTTATCTTCGTCTGGCCACAAGTCTTTTATCTGATAAACAACAACATTGCTAAAATGAAAGTCATAGCTGTGTCAGCCGCGGTTTACCAAAGATGGTGGCGGGTATTTTACCGCCAGCACGGAAAGCTGTGCTCACCGCCTTGGTCTGCGCTGCCACCCAGAAAGCATGCTGCCTGCTTGGAGATGTGGTCACTGCCATTGCCATCTTTCATACACACCAATAAATTGTTAGCAGAGTTATTTAAAAGCTGTGCGTTTTTTTTTCCCTGCTTATTCAAAGTAAGGAATCTTCCCTTAAAGGAGCCATGCGAATATCTGCTTGTCTCTAGCAAAGAGTTCAACTGAGAAAAATGCTGCAGCAAGAAACCTTGCTTGTCTCTGTTCTTTTGTTTCTAAAACCCTTTTTTTTAAGCTTCTATTAAATTTTAAGTGTAAGTAAGTTCTTACTAGCCACGTTGGGCGCCATCTGTAAGGAGTTCGGTTTTTCTGCCCACCGCCTGCTCTTGTTCTACCACCAAGCCACCAGCCCCAAATAACACACAGAGACTCTGTATTTGATACAATACTGTTGGCCCGGTTACTTGTTACTTATCGGCTAGCTCTGCCTTTAATTATTAACCCATTTCTATGTATCTTCACATGGCCTTCTCTTACCGGGGAGGCGGCTGGCGTCCAGCTCTCTCCAGACTCTCCATCTTGACTCCTCCTTACTACTTCCTATTTCCTCCTTGTCTCCTAGTCCCTCCTATCTTCCTTTCCTATTGGCCAACAGTGCTTTATTATTAACCAGTATGAGAAACATATACAGAATGACATCTCCCATCAGAATAGACCTTCTCTGGGGTCGTGGGAGTGCTAGACTCAGAACCTTGGACTTAGCTAGTGCTACCTTCACCCTTGTGTGGAATGAGAAGGCTGTTCATGAACACAAAAAGAAACCAGCCTGGAGCTTGTGAATGCCCTACCCTTGTACAGTCATCTGATCTGAGGTTGGGAGTCATAGTAATTGTTTAGGGCACTGCTAATCTCCCTTAGTCAGTACCCTAAAATTTACCAGACTCTGTGGTGAGTGTCTATCTTTGACCTTGATGTTTGTACTGAAGCATTGGGTTTTATGACATTAAACCTCTGGGTGCCCTGTTGCCCAGGTAGGGTAGTGCTAGAGGGTAAAGAGAATGGAGAGTATTCTATCCAATTAAGCAAAACTAAACCATCTGGAACTCAGTTGCAGCATCGTTTTCTTTAAAAAGGACATTCTGGCCCCTGGAGAGAACTTCCTTACAAACTCATTGTTCACAAACCAGATGGATATTTCCAGTTTCAAAGGCACATTGTGTACATGCAAAAGAAATACAAGTATTAGTGCATGTTGTCATCTGTTTTCAAAATTGGTCCCAGTCTCTGACAGACTTCATCGGACTATGTGATATGGTCGGCTCCATCTTTATCTCCTCAGCTGGAAAATTAAAAGGACTTTTTTTTTTTGTTGTTGTTGTTATTGTTTACCTTGCTGTAGACACAAAATGAGTCCCCAAACTAGAAAGGAGAGTGCAAAAGCAAAAGGCAGTGTGCTGTGGCCTGTTTGAAGTAGCTGGCTCTTGCCAGGCCAGCTTTACAACTTGGAAATCCTCAGGGATCACAAGGAAATAGATACTTCACGGAGTCCCACTTACCACAGATAGTGAGGAATGAAGGGCAAGTTGGTTTGGATCCATGTGCCATGGTGTTGATTATCAGCCATCGTCAGGGACACTAGGTGGATGGCACCATCTCCAGTCTGGTACTCTCTGTTTCCTGGCGCCCTGCAGGTTCTCTCAGAGGGTTTTAAAATCCTCTTTGAAAGGATTAAATTTACTATTTCCTTCTTGCAGGTTTGTCCTTAATAAAGGTGTGCCCATCTTTATAAGTCTAGAACTGCCTTTCTCTCTCTCTCTTGTTTTTAAAATACATTTACCTAGGATTGATCATTTTCTCTCATTATTATTATTATTATTATTATTATTATTATTATTATTATTATTATTTTTCAGTCTTTTATGCGTCTCCGTTTCTCATGAGGTTTGGCCATTGCTTTTACCTCTGTTTCCTTGTAGGTCATTATTTGTATGTTTACAAGGTAGTTGTCAATTTTTGGCAGTTTTGTGAGCCTGGGTTTAGTCTCCCGCCCCCCTTTGGGATTCATTGAACATTTTGAATGTTTTCCATCTTATTTTCTTATTTGGAGACATTTGAAAACAATTTCTTTAGCCCCATTCTGGTTTCTATTTAAGGCTGCATCAGCCGCACAGCTTCCTGAAGATTTTTTTTTCTTAGTCTGTTTCATTTGGGATACCATGGTTCAGGAGCTCTCTCTCACAGATTTTATAATTTGTCAATCTCATTCATCTTTATAGTTCTCAAATCTGCACATTTGGTTTAAAAGGTTGTTGTGGTTGGCTGTTTTTTAATTTATTTCCTCCATGTCTCTGCATGCTTGAATCTTCTCCTTGACTTTCTGACTACGTGGACATGCCAGCTGTGTTGTTAGCTCATGGTTAGCATCTGTGTCAATTTTGGGTCTTTCTCTGTGTGAGTCTTACTCTCTTTATAGCCTGCGCAATTTCCCGCTTCTCATGCCTGCTACCTTTTTATTTTATTTAAATTAGAGTCTCCCATGGTGGACTTCACCGTACAGAACTGTGGCCATGTATGTTCCTATACAGGTTGCTGAGTGGTTTTAGATAAGATCCGCCCATTCACGGTGGTATGGCTTTAGGATCAGATCATTTACCCAGGTAGGTTCTATGGAGGACTCCTTTTCATGTATCCCAGGTGGGATCCAAGTATCCCTTTCTCAAGGGCTTACTTTCGCCCACTGGTGACATAACAGCCACCGGATCACCTGTTAACCTGGGAACGGAGAGGTTTTTCTCCCCTGGCTGGTGAGAATTAGGGCTATATGTGAGGTGCTGACCCCAGGCAGTGGTCTTTGTCTAACTTCTGCCTTTCTCTGGCTGTGGTGCTCCTCTCCTTCTTCCCCCCATGTTTCCTCATAAAGGCCTGGCCAAAGCTCCAGCAGGACCCTCTGAAGACTCCCAGATTGTACTTTTGGGGGCGTCATCCTGCAAATCCTGGCTCCGTTTCTCTGTCTGGACCAGAAGCTCTGTGGTTTTCACATTGGGGACTGGAGTACTGCCAGGCTCCTTGTCTGGGGCCTAACATAGCTCTGCCCCTGCCCTTACTTACCATAGGATCATTGTCCTTGTTTCTACAGTTTAGTGTCTGAAAGCTGTTTAAAAATGTGCCACTTGTTTGATGTGGTAGGTAGATCCTGAGTTTTAATGGCATCTTAGTCAAAAGTGGACCTGTCTGTTGTCACTGCTAAAAAGTCTTTTATGCTGAGTTGGGGTCGTCACTCACTTTGTAGAGATGCACGAACCCCTAGTTTTCATCCCTATCGTGAATAAAACCAGTGACGGTGGTACATACCAGTAAAGTAGAAGTAAGAGGATACGAAGTTCACGGTCATCCTCAGCTACTAATAAGTTGGAGGAGATCCAGTCATGAAAAAAAAAAAAAAAAAAAAAAAAAAAAAAAAAAGAAAAGAAAGAGAATTAGGCCTTGTTTTTCCTTAAGAAACAAATTCAGTTCTGAGATTAATAATGGGCTTGGCTGCCAAGAGAAAATACTAAGTAGTGTGTTCCTCTGTGTTGAAAGAAAAATAAAGACAACCCCAAAGTAAAATAAATAAATAAATGAAGGAATCTTGCTTTAATTTAAAGTGGAACAAAATGAGTATTTTTTTTTTCCCTCTGTACTTGAATTAGGTTGATTGTAGATAAATCAGGACTTTGATACCATCAGCAAAACAGTCTTAGAGGCTCAGGAACAAACGTGAAGTGTTCCAGGGAAAGGCTTGTGGGCGTGCTCAGGGCTCCCTGGCTATTTTCCCTTACTTTGAATGAAAAGAGAAATGTATTTATTTTTATAGTAATATTTCCTCAGAGTGATTGTGCAGCAATAGAACACAGCACCTCGCGTTACAAAGCAGAAGCAAACAGTTTTGTTCTGGGTACAGAGCGTGATAGCAAACTACAGGCGTTCTCTGTGGCCGGTGAGGAGCGAACTGCTGGTTCCTGTTTCCTGCTTTGTTGTTTTTGAGTGTGATTGATACCACAGTCTTTGCCAGAGAATACTCAGAAACTAAGAAAGCAGTTTTTAGAAAGACACTGGCACGCAAAATTATTTTGGTTTTAACTTCTAGCTTTCAGCTGTGTAGAGAGCCAAGCCTAGGCCATAGCTTTCCAGCTTTGCTCTTATGAAACATTCACTCTGCCTCCTAATTGTGTTGATATATATGTATATACGTTATATACATACATATACATTTATAATAAACATTTTGCTAATTATTTGATTATTTCATAGTATGTAATTTTTTGGTGGGATTCACCCCAATTCTTCCCCATTTCTCCCTCCTGATCCACCCACTCTATTCACACCCTCAATTTTGTATCTTCCTTTTAAAAAAAATAAAGAACCCATTGATTTCAATTTGTCCAATACACTTATGGAGTTAGGAGCTGGAATTCATGGAATTATATTTTATTTCACGATAGAGTATTGATGGGCTTGACCTTCTGAAGATCTTGTGCAGGTTAGCTCCAGCTGCTGTAAACCAACGAGTGTAATAATAGTCTTGTCATATCCAGAAGACACTTTCTAATTCTGGTCCTCCCCAACCCCTTGCCCTTGTAATCTTCCTGTCCCTCTTTCACGATGGCTTTTAGTCACAGAGGTGAGCGTGTGATGTAGATGCACGGTTTGCGGATGAGCCATTCGCCGACGCTCTTTCCACTTTGACCAGTATGATTCTGAGCTAGCCACTATTGCACTGTATCAGTAAACTGCTCTGATGAAGTCTAAGAGCTGCGCTAATCTGTGGATAGAGAGACAGGACTTTAGGGAATAGTTTAATACTAGGACCATTTAGCTAAGTGCCGGTAGTGGGCTCAGCTCAGGACCTGTGAGCTCTACAATCATGTGTTATCGGCAAGATTTGTAGCACCAGGTAATATGTTTCCCTCTGTAGAGTAGACTTTAAATTCAATAAGGAAGTGGTTTGTTCCCGTCATGTGACGCGGCTTACCATGCTGGTGATCATTAGAGTTCACAGAGTTCACAACAGGGTAAGGCTGTGGGTCATTCACAACCCCCCCACCCGCCGCAATCCCCCATACCCCTCCTGTCCCCCACAGTAAAATAGCACCTTTCTACTCATGTTTTGATCCATCTCAGAGGGGAACAAGTGCTGAATGAGGCAATGAGACATCGCTGCGTGAGACTCTAGCATCCCATGTGAGGCTGTGTGTCCTCTAGGGACACACACCTCAACCTGGCTACAACTTCCAGTAGCAGTCCTGAGTTTCCTGTGGCACTGGGGCATTCTGGACTGTCCCAATCCTTACATCGCAGAGAGTAGGCCAGGCCCAGCCAGGCAGGGCAGGCAGGGTACAGAGGCCCTGGGAGGTGAGATGGTTAAATTATTTGCACGATAGGATGTCAGATCAACCATCACAGGTACTACTGATGGTGTCTCCTCATGACCTCATGAGTGCTCTTTTCCTTCCTTCCTTCCTTTCTTTCTTTCTTTCTTCCTTCCTTCCTTCCTTCCTTCCTTCCTTTCTTTCTTCCTTTTTTTTTTTTAATAGCCTTTCTTGTAAGTTTTCAGCTCCCTTTCTACCTATCTTCCTGCCACAAGTGCTTTAAAAATAGAAGTCTCAGGCCAGCTACATAGCGAGACTGTCTCTAAATAAAGAAATAAGTAAAAATAGTACAGTATGCACCATCTCCAAGGGATGCTTACTTTCTGCTGGGCCGGAGAGAGCCAGAGGAGTCACTGAAGTGTGGAGACCCCATATTGGCAGCTCCAGGAGATCTCCCAGCACGCCTCATGATGCTCATTCACGCCTCTTCTGCCTCCTCACCTCAGATTTCTTTCTTAGTTCTGTCTTTTTTTCCTTCTTCCAACTGTGCCTCTTGCTTTGAGGAATTCTTTATTCTTGATGGCAAGTTCCTGTCTGTAACCCAAGTGTTCTCCTGCCTCTGAGGTTCCCTTAAATTTTACAGGCGCTGATAATTTTTAGAATGTCTCTTTCTCCCTAGGAGAGCATTCTGGGTTTGGACAGAGTAGCCTTTTGAGCTGGTCTGCCCACACCTACTTCCCTGTGACTTACGTTTGGCTTATTCCTATTATTATAAAGGTAACTTACAAGTATTTATGGGATTTAATAAATACCGTGATGCAAAGTCTTGCTAAGGCATCTTCCAGGCAGGCTGGCAGGTTGTGAGAGAGCTTTTCCTGATGGTAAAATCCCAGACAACATTAAAAGATACGGCTTGAGGCACTTGCCAGCATAATTTATGAACAGAGTTTGGTTTCTGGGACACGGTAGAAGGAGAGAATTTACTTCTTCAATTAGTACTCTGACCTCCATCTGTACATTGTGGCAACCCATGCGCCAGCCCCTCCCCCCATATAAATAAACAGAATATAATAAAAACATTTTTAAAGGCACAGCTTCCTGGACGTGTGAATGTGGCCCATGTGACAGAGCACATGCCAGGCCTGCATGAGCCCTGGGGTTCCATCCCCAGCCCTGACCGAATAAATAAATCAATAAAAAACATGTGTAACTTAGTTACAGTGCAGCTAGCTGACATTGTGTCTCAGGCAGATCAGCATCATGAGGCTGCCAGTAGCGGTAGCAGGTAGGATGCAGGATGCAGGATGCATGCAGTCCGCTTAGCTTTCCTGGAATTTACTGTTTTTTTTTTTTTTTCTCCTTCACACTCTCACCTCCCTGACTTCGATGGTTGCCTCTGGTCTTCCAGAGATTCAGAATCAGGTCATGGCTAGAGCTGTTCACGTGCTCTGAACTGCTTCCTCTGCGTACTGTGTGTTACAACACACCCAGTTGATTTAATGTCTAATATCGGGAGGCAGTTATTAGGAAAACCCTGTTAGACATAGGACCCAAGTTTGGTTTGTCTACTGTTTGCTTTAGCCAACTTCCATCAGTGTATATTTTTAACATTTGCAGAACAGCCAGTGTACCCATGATCCTATAGGCATCACTGTGTTTTAAAAAAACGAGTACACGAGAGTTATTTCTTAGGACATCTCGGATTTAAAGACACTATGTAAGAGATATAGGTCTAAGCATCAGACAATGCCTGACATCAGACTGAGTTCAGTGTACTCCTGAGCATTGCAGGCACTCCCTTGAGCTGGGGAGACTCTTCCTGTGGAGCCTACCCTCAGCAACTCCATTGCTTCTTATAACAGCTGTCCTAAGGAGTGACAAGGATCTAGGGCCTTGGGTCTTCTGACAGCAGATGTCACAAGAAGGTTGGAGATGTGGGAGATCTTTGAGGATTCCTTCCCTTCTCTGTCACCATTTCCTCCCTCACACTGCTGTGGATTGATCATAAGAGTGATAGAGGAGCTCTTAGCCATCTTTCTCATCGATGACTCGACTTTTCTATTTGTATGTCCTGGGAGTTGATCTCAGGCAGATGCTAAGCCCTGATTCTACCATTCTGTTAACAGTCCTTGCAGATAATACTGATTTTAAAGACAGATCTTCAAAATAAATGGCACTCTTTCTGATACACACACACACACACACACACACACCACAGAATAAAAAGCTTCAGGATTAATTTTTCTACTCAAGTTTGTCTGCGTGTCCTGGATGCAGCCCCAGAGCTTGCATTACTAGTGTGGGTGATTAACAGCCTCCCGTGGTGGAGGAACCCACTTCCCCTTCGGGTGAGGAGCCCTGGTCTTATCACCCTGGTGACTATGGTGTAGAGATGAAACTGAGAAGAAAGGCCACAGGAAAGAGTGTTACCTGTCTCTTTTCCGTATCTCATTGGTCCTCTATTTGGGGACTTTCAGGCAGGAAGCCTTCTTCTGTTACATGGTGTCATTCCAGATGAGATGATTCTAGATGTAATGTGGCGTGGAGGCCCCTCCTGGCCAGCCGCCTTTGCTGGGAAGCCTGTTCACAGACACAAACTGTACATACGGAATGTGAAGGACTTGGGAGTTTTCCCCCAGAAGAAAACAAAAATGAATAAAAAATGAAGCACTTAAAACACAGATATAGTTTTTGTATTACTTTAAATGGATTTTATTGCACACACCAAAAAGGAAAAAAAAAAAAAAGAAAGAAAGAAAAACAATGAGTCTTGTATAAATTTCCCACATGTTCAGTCTTAAAAACTCACAGCAACTTTCTGGTGAAGTGCATGGATTTCTTCAGTTAATCTTTGACATTGCTTGTGCTTTTTTTTTTTTTTTTTTTCCTTTCCCCCTTTGGTCTTAAGAGGAAATGCATTCCTGAGGAAACTAAGAACGAAAAGCACATTTTCCCATCCCCTCCCACGCCGAGCCTTCACCCGCAGACACACGTTCTCTTCAGCTCTTCTTCATTTGGTATCTTTTGGGCCCTTCATCACCCTATACTGGCTAACTCTTTCTCGTTCCCAACCCCACCATCCATCTCTCATACAGCACGGAAGCCTCTGTAGAATACAGGGGACACTGCACCCACCCAGTGCCTTCTTCCAGCCAAGGGTTGCCTATCTTCAGCTTGGGCCTTATGGTCTCTTATTTTCTAGTAGGGTCTTACTGCCCACTCAAGAGCTCCGTGTCGTCACAGTAGTTTCTGGGCCCTTTTCAAAACCCGAGAAATTCTGTTGCGTCTCATTGAGTACTGAGGGTCAAGCTTTACCCGCCACATTCAAGAAGCCTCCTCAAATTTCCCCCAGAGCTGCACAATATTTGTCGTATAATTGGAGTAAAGAGTCAGGCTGGTCACCTCGTGGGTGAAAACGGTGATGTAATCACACATTGGGGCAAGAGCCTGCAGTCACTCATGTGGACTATTTTCATGCCTGGGAACTAAGTTCATTGGGAGGAGAGTTGTGAACGGACAGAAGCAAGCCTTTCTTACTCTTGAAGCTGACTGCACTCCGATATGCCCCGCCAGAGAGTGAAGCCACATTGAACGTGACAGAGGCGAATGCCACGCTGAGAATGAACCTCAGGACTGGACAGCACTTTTGATATGCAGGGAGGCTTTATGTTACTGTTATGTGTGTAATTAAGAGCTGTGCTTATTGTGTACAGGGACAGAGTTAAATCAGGATTAGCACGTCCTTAGCCTGCTGGTGTGTTTGGCGTATGTGACAGTGGGGTGATATAGTTAAATCTATACATTCTTTTCTTTTAAAAATTAATAATGTTCCACCATGGGACAGTGACTTCTGCATGCTGTAAGGGGCTGCGTGTAACAATTTGGATACACAGATTGGGGAAATTGCTTCAGCAAATAGCTGGGCCTGCTAGCATTGTTTTTAGTTTCCAGATCTCCCGTCTAGCAAAATTATGGAGGTTATAGTTTTTTTTGTTCTTCTTCTGTCATATATATATATATATATATATATATATATTTTTTTTTTTTTTTTTTTCTGGACTGGGTTTAGCTTTGTAGTCTAGGTGGGCCTGGAACTTGCCATGTAGCTAACACTAATCTTAAGCTCAAGACCTACCTTCCTATAGAGTTATTAAGTGAGTAACAAAAAGACATGGAAGTCACTTAAATGAAGTTAAGTGTGGACAAAAAAAGCAAATATGGAAAGGCTTTTTGTGTGAGTTCAACTATTTAATGTTCTTGGAAAGGCTAAACTATGGAGACAAATTAAAAAAAAAAAAAAAGCAGTCAGTGATCTCCAGGAGTAGAGGATGGGATGAATAGATGGGACATGGGGGATTCTGTTCTGTTTTGTTTTGGGATGGTCTCACGATGTAGCCTTGACAGGCCTAGAATCCACTATGTATACCAGACTAGCCTGGAATTTACAGAGATCCTCCTACCTCTGTCTCTCTTGTCCTGGGATCAAATACTTGCACCACCGTACCTGGGGTTTTCTGTGGCGATGGAGTTGTTATCTATAAGAGAAAATACATACCATCACACACTAAAGAATGGAGAATGTACATGTGGAATCTTGTTGTGATCTTGAGTTTTAGGTAATAGCATTGGACCATCAGTGGAAATGAATCAGCCACAAGAACGCAAGTCTCTAATGACAGGGTAAAGTGGACACTGAGGGAGGCCAGTATACAGGGGCTGTCGTTTCTGTTGAGTTTCTTATCAACCAAAACTGCTCTCAATAATAAAGTCTGGTTTTCTAAACAAAACAAAACAAAACCCTACCTTCCTCGTCTCCTCTCTTCTCTTTTTCTTAGTAAAGGTAGGTTCTTCTTTGAATGGAACAAACAGAAGTGTTCAGCAATCTCCAGGTTTAAATGCATTTGAGATGGAAGATTGTCAGGCCTTCATTTGTAAAACTTGGATTCAGCATTTTTCTTTTTTATTACTGTTTTTGTTTGTTTGTGTTTTCAAGACATGGTTTCTCTGTGTTGCTTTGGAGTTTGTCCTGGAACTAGCTCTGTAGACCAGGCTGGACTCTAACTCACAGAGATCCACATGCCTCTGCCTCCTGAGTGCTGGGATTAAAGGTGTGCTCCACCAACGCCCGGTTCAGCATTTTTTCTTTTAAGACAGCTGTTCGTGAGTATCTGCAGGGTTTCATTCAAGGATCCTATCCCACCGAAACCCACAGATGCTGAAGTTGCTTCCTTGTGTATTGAATTATTCCTAGGTGACTTACAACAATAATTAATGCTATATGGAATAACACCAGGTTAAAAAAAAAAAAAACTTGGTTCTGGGGACATGCCCTAAAACAATGCCTTCCAGTGGGCATCACCCATGTCTCTTCAAGTGTACAGTATAGATTTGCCTAAATTCTGCTTATAGTTCATTTTATGCCCAGTAGTGACACCCCCCCCCAAGATGTGCACATCCAGGTCTTTGTGTGGCAGAGAGAAGGAAGTTAGTAATGTGATGATTATTTGCAGGGAGGTTGTTTTGGATGTCCTGGGTAGACCAGTAGTCCTTAAAACACCGAAGAGAAAAGCAGCACAATACCAGCTCAAGGAGAGACCTGGCATGGGTGCTGGTTTTGAAGATGGGGTGCTCATTAGGGAACAGCGATATTCTACAGGAGAGGGGGGAGACACAGGACTCTGTTGGGATCTTGAATTCACTCATCTGTTGGGATTCTGGCCGATAGAACCGGACATAGGTCATTTCTATGGTTTTGGCTACCAAGTTAGTGGAAATCTGGAATAGCAGCCAGCAAGGCCAGTGGTAAATATTGAAGAGCTCCTCCAGGGATTCAGGCAGCAGCAGCAGCAGCAGCAGCAGCTCAAGGGTGCTCAGCCCAGCAGCTCTCTCCCTGTAGCATGGGGTACCCTCAAGAACACTGGGTGATGGGACCTTTCCATTTTCAAAGTGCATCTTGTAGTTTCTGTGCTGCTCTCCAAGAAGGAAGTGATCCAGATGGAGAGGGCCCAAACAATTCCGGCCCAAGCAACTTCTGCTAACTTAATACAGGAAAATAGTTTTATGGAGCCTGCCACTGAACAAGAGCAGTTCTGTGTTTTCTGTTCAACCTTCTGGACCATCTGACCTAGTCATGTGGAGCACATGTCCTCTTTGTTCTTGATGCGGATAAGACCCTTGGCTTTGGAGTACCAGGAAGTGTCCACCCTTCTTCTGAGTGCTGGCAACTAACTGGATTGATTTTTGTCCCATCCATTAAGTAAGCAAAGTTAGGCTCAAAAGTAAGAATTGAGGCTTCTACTTGGTGAGCTAAGACTCCCCTACTATGTGGAGTACAGGTAAAACAAACAAACAAACAAACAAAAACAAAACAAACAAACAAACAAAAAACCAAAACAGCCTAGTTGAAGATTCAGTAACCTCAGGGAGCTGCAAAGAACAGAAAGATATATTTCCCCCCAAAACAGTTCTTCCCCACCAGATTGGACAAGGACCACCATGGGCAAATTTAGGCCTGATAATGGAAACTCAGGTGTTGGCAATGATGCCTCGGAGTTGAACAAGAGTGGGGCCTGTGCAGAGCGATTGTATATGTCTTGAAGGCTTACAAGCCCCTTCATGCCACACAGCATATACCAAGCCACATTATCTGTGATGCAGACACTATACTATCCTCGTTACCTGTTTTGTATTTGAGAATGAATGTTTAGTCCAAGACCTAGTGGGCTGTGCAGCTCCTGCCCTCTCATGCTAGGGTTTAACAGAGAGAAATGCTTTCAGGTACTGTGACTCTGGTCTCTGCTTTGCAGTCAAGTCAGCTTCCTTGGGGTGCGGGTTGCTGTTGGCTGAATGCCCTGCTCATTAGAATCATGCATTAAATTCCATAATGTCCTAGGCACGGTATGGATTACTACATGCTTTTGTAAATACCCTTCATGTAGCCATGTCTCCCCGAGGGCACCTAACTGTTCTCTCTTTTAATTTCCTGCCACCCAGAACAGACTCACCAAGTTCAAGGCCACTGTGAATTGATCTCTCCAGGTGGGCAGCACCAGATTTCACTCTCCCAATAGTCTCATTTGTTAGCACACCTTCCCATGACCTTAGGTCCCACTGCCATCCAGTGTGTGTGTGTGTGTGTGTGTGTGTGTGTGTGTGTGTGTGTGTGTGTGTGATCTCATGCTCTGTTGATGGCAGTGTAGATTAGTTCTAGAAAAGGCATGGCTTATATAGGAGCCCAAGACTCCATCAAAAACTGCACTGATGATGATGTTCTGTAAAATTCCATAGTTTTCTCTGTCAAAGTTGTTTTTATATAAATGTATATTTTTTTCTATTAAAATTTTTCATTCAGGAATGTAATTGTTGCACATTTGAATAATCTTAACTTCTTTTTCCTTCTCCCTGTGATGCTCTTATCTGCCCTTCTCCAGCCCCCAGGGAGCTTAATGTCTTACTGAAAAGATTTTTTTTTTAAAAAGTCTCTACAAAGTATTAGAGATGATGTATGTAGTAAGTGTTCTGATTTAAAGATTTCTCAGTACAAATCTTGGATGCCACGTTAAACTATGTAGATGGATGGAGTGTCTAGTCTGGTGAACATGTAAAACTGACTGGATTCTGAGCCACAGGTTGAGCATCGGTCTCTGAGCATGAAAAGCTGTTGCTGATCTTTCTGTGGTTGACTTGTGTGTTGGGAGAGGGTCAGAAAGTGAGGAACTAGGACTCAGAACTTGGAGTCTGTTTATGAATCCACCCTTCCAGTTGGTCTGGATCAAACCCACTCACACTGTCTTCTCGGGATTTTTAACTTTCATTTCCTTACAGAGCATGCTGATGTCACTTAGTTGAATGTTCTTGTTTTAAACAAAAGCTTTCTAAACTTTTGCGATTCATCTCAAGTTGCTGGCTACCTTAGACTTGCTCAGCCGTCCGTCTGTAAAGGGTGGGAACACTTTTCTTCTGGTGAAGCCGGGGGAAGGTGAGGAAACGTGCTGGCTGGTCCACATGTAGCTTCCAGGTGGGGTTATTCTTTCTGGCTTGTAGATCTAAGGGGACATGTTAGATCTAAAAGAGGGGACTCGGCAGGCTGTCAGGATGTCCTGGGGACTGGACTGTGCCCCAAGACTACTGAGTGTGTTCTCTGGCCATAGGGACCTGGAAGCTGTGGAGCCAGATAGTAATCTAGCACTTCAGAGGCAGAAGAAAGGCTCCTTTTTCTGCTGGTGATTTGAAGCTAACCTTTGTTCTGGGCATGACCTGGCCATTCTGTCTGTAGACTGTCCAGACCGGCTGTGGAAGGCCATCTGATACCCCCACCCTCATACCCCTCACCCTCCCATACCTTTTGATACTCAAGTGTCGGGTCCTGTGACATGTAACTCACATAACAGATGACCTGTACAGCTATCTTGGAGGGTCTTGGGAGACCCTCCTCACTTGTGGCCAGAGACAGAGTGCTGGCAGGGCCTGCTACCCCTCTCTATACATGGGCTTGATCTGGGTGTGACCCCTACTGGGACTCAATCCTTGAAGCAGGAAGGACACACTGTCCCAGGTACTTGCAGAGTGTGTACAGTTTGTCCCACAGAGCCTGGAATTTTTTTGTTGACTTCAGTGTTCAGTTCGTCCGCTAGGGCAGGACTGTTGTGGCCAAGCACGCACACTGTGGGTGGCATAGACAAGCTTTCTCATCAGGTCGTGTGTTGGCAGTGACAAGAAAAGGGGGCCAGCCAGCTTGGGGCCTTCCCTTGCCCTGGTATGAATCTAGCTTCCGGAATTGGTGGTCCAACAGACTTTCTAGGGAAGCTGTATTTTTACAACGGCCAAGCACACCACAGGAGAATCCCACACTCACTCTTTGTAGAAATCTGTTGTGGCAGAAGGTGATCCTTCTGGGCAACACACTTTCAGCTTGATAGATGTCACCAGAGAGAGTGTGATCTAGACATGGAACCAGTGTCCAGGGTGAAACGCGAGGCTTGGCTGTACTGCTGGGCAGTACAGAAGGGGTATCTTTAGGTCCCTGTTTCCCACCAGAGACAGTCACTGCTTGTTACACGTGCCAAGTACTTGTGGGAAGGAAGTCTCTTGGGGGTCATCTTCCCTAAAAACAGTACTTTGGTAGAACCTTAGGTCTAGCTTAGTGTTGTTGATTGCTCATGAGTTTGGTGCTAGACCAGACTGAAGAAATCTAAGTTCTGTGAGAGACTCTTTAAAGTAGTAATTAAATAAAAATAACAGCACACACTTGAAAAGTGGGAGAGAAGTCGAAGAGGGACTTGAGGAGAGGATAACAGCATCTTTGAAAGTTGTGTGGACATATGTGGGAGTGTCCAGAGCCTGGGACCCCAACAGGGCTGGTTAGGGATTCTCCTCCAGGGCTGGCCTAGCAGCACAAGGAGTCCAGAGACTTGTATTTTGTAAATCTTTTTCTGAAAACCAAACAAGATACAACAGAAAACCAACCACGTTCTATAATGCAGAAGAAGCTAGAGGACATGTGTGCGGTAATCTAACTATAGACAAACCCTACTTGTCTATACTGGCAGAAGATCCCTTTCTAAAATTCTTAGGACCAAAATTTTTCTCCCGAGACTTAGATGTTTCCATGTTCATAATGAATTGCCTTGGGCTAGGACACAAGTCTAAGCAGGGATGTTATTATCATTTATCTCTCTTGAACGGCCCATGTACACAGCACAAAGGTAATTTCATATAGGGTTCTCAGCATACTTTCACTGGGACTGCAACATTTCACATGAAACCTGGTAAGAACATTTCTCTTGTTGTACTCAAAACCCTTTTTGATGTTCTGATTAAGGCACCTAGTATGAATGTGGAACATAAAAAAAAAAATGAAACAAAACAAAAACAAAAACAAAACAAAACAAAAAACTACACAGGGACTGGTAGGATGTGGTGGTCAGGGAGTGGAGATAGGAGGAAGAATAACTGGCAATAGGGCTGTCTAGAAGGCACAGACCGTAAAGACTGAGTGAGGACTGTAGTTCAGTTCCAGGTAGAGCCCATGTTGTCATCTGACTCTCCTCTCTCTCTCTCTCTCTCTCTCTCTCTCTCTCTCTCTCTCTCTCTCTCTCTCTCACACACACACACACACACACACACACTGAATAAACAAATAAATAAATAGATAAATAAATGTGATTAAAAATGTGAGACTATCTAGCTGTTGGTCAAAGGATGCAAGGTTTCAGACCGACTGCATAAATAAGTTTGGTTATCTGTTGCACAGCATGGCGGGTGACTACAGTCAATGTCTATTTCAAGATTGTTGAATAGATTTTAATGTTTCCCCGTGAAAGCACAAAGATGCATGGTGGTGAATACACTGAATAACTTGATTTGATCATTGCACCGTGTATATCAAAGTGTCACATTGTGACCACCGTGTATATAGACAGTTATCCATCGTTTAAAAAAACTAAAACATAAACAATTAAGGAATGTCTCTCATGCTGCAGCAAGAGGGAAACCTCCCCAGCAGGAACTCACATTTCTGCCGACACTGCCTTCTTTCTTCGGCCACAAATAGTCCCTCTGCCTGGCCAGCCTGTCTGTATTGGTTAGAGCACACCTGTCCAGGATGCATGTGGCTGTAGCTATCTATTAATGCCTTTCTGACTATGAGGGTCACTTACAGTTGCATTCCTCAGTACAGGCCATGTTCCCCCAGTGCCCTTGGGGTAACTCTTCCCTGGTGACTCATCTGCAAGGCATTTGTGCATACATAAAAGCATCCAGTCTCTACCTTGAGCCTTCCAGGTGCCAGGCCTAGCTAGCCGGGTGTACACACAGGGCCATGACTAGATCTATGGTTGTCACTGAGGGACAGATGCTGAGCCCATGTGGATGAGCTGTGTCACGTGGCCATTTCTCTCCAGTGCACATTATCACTCAGAGTTCTGGAATGAAGGACTAGAACAATAGCTGAAGAAATATTTCCAGCTACGAATTCTAGTGGTAGGTAGTACCTATCCCAGCACGTTTTGGGAGTACAGCTTCTGGCGGTAAAAGAGGATAGTAATATGGCGCTAAAACCAGACTTAGAAATCTAGCCCAAATGTCCATTCATGATGGTATAAAGAGACAGCTAGAAATCCCAGGACCTCAAGGCAGTTCCTACTCAGTTCCTACTCCTGTTTGAAAATCTTCAGTTCCAAGTCACTGGGGAGAATTGAGACGGGAATCTGTCTCCACATCAGTCTGCAGTGAAGGCCTAAAGTCATCGGGTTTATATTTTCAAATAGACTGTGGGAGAGTGAGAGGCTGAGTTCAGGCCCCAAGCTGAGGTCAGGTAGAAGGGGGTAGGTCTGTGTTACATTTTATACGACACAAGGGAATATAGCTAGTAAGAGCGCATTACAGATTTGCAAGGAGTTGAGAGAGGGAGTTTGAACATATTCACCATAAAGAATGATTATTTTTGAAGCCATGGGTAAGCTATTTTCCCCAATTTGATCCTTAGTAGATATGTACATATTATTATATTATATACTAATATATGTTAGTATATTAACACATAATATATTTATATATTGTATTGTGCCTCATAAAATAAAGCCATATAATAAATCAGTCAAAATATTAAAATTAATAAAATAAGCTGAGCTGAGGTAACTGGCAAGGCCATGTGGCTGGCCCGTTGTGAATGTGTGATAGTCATTTAACAAGCATTGTCCTGGTGTGGGGGGGTCCCAGACACTGTGCATAGCTCTTTTGTGTTGGTCTCATGTGTTTTGACATAGTAGGGGGTTCCTGGCTGAGTCATTCCCTGAGAAAGACCCAGGGGAAGGCACAGCTTGTCTTTCTGTTTTGGAGACAGGGTCATGCTAGATAGCCCAGATTGGCCTTGGACTCATGATCCTTCAGCCTCGACTCCTGAGTGCTAGAGTTACAGGTAGGTACCATTTCACCGGACTTGCCTTTGTGTTCCTGAGTGGTGAACTAAGACACTTGCAACCCACTTACCTTCTCCAAAGTTAAAGGCAAGAAGAACAGCTACCTCTCACCATTTCTCATCATTCTTTCGAGTTAGATAACCTAGAAGAGGGAGTTAATTTATTTGGGGGCTTTCGATGACTCCTAGCTGGGTGCTGCATTCCCCTCCTTTGACTCTCAGTCTCTTCATCTTTGGAAGGACAGCCCTGCTCTCGGGGACACAGTGAGGATAAAGTGGGAAACCATGAATCTGCAGTAGCCATCTTGGGGTTCCTAGCTCATGGTCCCAGTTTTAGAAGATGGCCACCAGCAGAAAGTGAAACAAAGTACCCTTTGCTTATTCTCTGCCTATAATTGATGGACTCAATTTCTCTAGGTGGCTGTCACTTTTCTCACTTTACAGAGGGAAGCTGGGAGGTGACCTCAAGCTTAAATCACAGAGGTGTCTTGTCACCCCACGAGTGGTACCAGAAGGAATTGCATCCTACTTGCATATTTCAATCCACATGCAACAACCCTTCTCCTCCAGTGTCTGCACTACGTCCACCGCGATGCGCTGCCTTTATTTACGATCCCAGAGTGACCATAATTGTGTAGCCTGCCATGATTTAGAACATTTGCCGGAAATATATTACCAGGAAGATACTTGCTCTGGTGGCATTTTTTTTTTTTTTTTTTTTAGAAACCCTATTTGTTAAAAAGAGGTTGTGTTTATGTTGCCTAATTCTTCATCATTGTGAGAAGGTAGAAGCATCTGGAGTGGCGTTGCTCGGGGTTGGTTGGAAGGGGTGTTTTCAGTGAGGGACAGCGGCAAGCCTCAGAAAGCGCCTCCATCGCTGATCCAGACTGCTCCTCTCTGTGTGTGAGACAGCCCATTTTCCCTGTGGCTGTGAGTCTTTTCATAAGGCAGAGGAGAGGAAGGTGCTTTGTTACCATGAAGTCATGTAGCAGGAAGGTCTGATTCGGAGGAAGCAGGATCTCCAGGGAAATGGTGGTGTGCACCAATTCTCCTCCTTCTACTGCACACCTGGGATGCCATGCGTCCAGGCTTCTGGGGCAGACCTTCCTTCATACAGGTCTGTGGGCAGCACCGGTCAGATCCATTGACTGTAGACACGCTGGGGACAAACACACACGGGGTGCTCTGGTTTCACTCTTGAGGAGTAGAGCCCACAGAAGTTAGGGGACTCTCCCTGGGACAGGTACAAGGAAGGGTGACCAGCCCACTGTGCCCCTGGGCTGGTTCCCCTTCTTGGCCACAAAAACACAGAGGAAGCTCTAGCTGTCTGTCCATTCTTGGGAAGCCACTTCATCTTGCATTGGGAAAGAACCTGGCGTCGAGTTAGAAAGGCTGGGCATGATAAACTGTTGACAGCATGGCTCCTGGCGGCTTCAGGAGAGATAATGGTACTCACACCTAGAGAAGCCAAATTTCCTGGGAACATTTACCAAAACGCAGTGAGCACTTAAACTGGGAAGTGGTGCACGGGTTTTTGACAGGAGGGAACAAAAACAGTACCAAGGAATAAATGCAACAGTTGTGGTGCTGGACCTGTGTAAGGAGAGGAAGAGAGGCCTTGAGAGCTCAGTCCTGAGTGAACGTGCTTTGTTGACATGGGCACCGGCGTGTCCAGGACCTGAGAGCCTTAGACCCATGGAGGAAAGGCAACACCTTCCCCCTGGGGGCTGAGGCTCAAAGGGTAATGGCAAAACCTTCCCATGTGGCCCAAGTCTGGATGTTGTAGTGCATGCAGAAAAACTTTCTCCTCCTGGGATGTTTATGGCCTGCCAGCCGCTCCTCCCCAGAGACTGCTCCTACTGAGACTAGCTAAACTTGCCTCTTTGATCCAGCTGTGTGTAATAACACTGCTTCCTTGATCCACCTGGATGTAAATATGTAAAGTCTTGCTTCCTTGGTTTTCTATATGTAATAATGCCGCCTTCTTGTTCTGCACACGTGCAATAACCCTGCCTCCCTTGCTTGAGCCTCTATATAATAAACAAAATCAAGCTTCTAGAGTGCTGTGGTTTCCTGAGCAGGGAATACAGACCATCCAGTTCCAGCTTTTCTCCTTGAATCTCTTCACCCTTGGGGACCCAGTTAGGTCCCTGAGCCTCTGGAAACCCTGTGAGCACTCAGCAGATGTCTATGAAGAAAACTGCACTTGCTTTCTTACAGTGTGAGGGGTCAAGCCTAGGGAGTTGTGCCCCAGGAAGAAGTTACAACCCCATTCCAAACTATATTTATCCACATCCCCATTCTGCTACAAAGTGTATTTTAAGGAGTGAAGAAGTATTAGAACGTATATCATTTTCCTTGGCCCTGCGTGGGAATTCACAGAGATATCTAGTCATCTCACATCAGAAGGAATTGTATCCTAGCAGCACATTTCAGTTCATCTGTGACAACCCTTGCTTCCAGCAAGATATGACAGTGTTTCTTTATGGAAACATGAGTGATCATGTTCTAGGACATTTGTAATAAATATATTACCAGGAAATAATTCTGTGGTTACATGCTTTACATGTTTAAGAAAGCTTTTTTTCCCTGTTGTTGTTGAAAAGGGATTGCTCGTGTGATGTTTAATGCTTGATTGTGGGGAGAAGGTAGCACCTAGATTGCCATTGGTGGATTGGAAGTATGTGCTTTTAGTGAGGAACAGCATCGAGTCTGTACATATGCTTTGTCATTCCACCTGGAGAGTTGTATTGCACAAAGACCAGTTTTTGCACCAGATATTGGAACCACTGTGACTCACAAATATTGCAAAACAAGCAACATGGAAGCTTTTTCATCATATGCTCTGAGTCTCAAGGGTACAACATTGGTGCTCTCTTACCCAGAGGGAAGGGGGAAACCTCAGTCCATTTATAGCAAAGTTCTTCCCAATTCCCAGGGTAGTGGTGGAGCTGATCACATATGCTGTTTGGTCAAACAAGTGTGGTGTTGACATGAAAAGAGAAACTACTAGGGTACCACTGACAAGCCCACATCATTCTATACAGAGCAGAGGGACATTTCCATTCACCATGGGTGGGGGGAAGGATGACATCATAACTAGCATTAAAAAGGCTGGTTGGCCAGGAGAAATGTGTTGGGCACTGTAGTGGTTTGAGTGTGAAATTCCCTCCTTAGGTTTGAGTGTTTGAAAGCCTGGTCCTCGGCCAATTGTGCCATTTTGGTACCTTTACTAGGCAGAGCCTCACTGGAGAAAGTGGGCTACTGTGGGGCAGGCCCTGAAGGTCCATAGTTGAGTCACGTCCTGTCTGCCCTCCCTCTGTACCCAGACTATGGACATAATGTGTCCCACCACCTCATGCATCTCACACTCCAGCTGCCTTCCTTCCCCACCATGATGAATGACAACACCCCTTTTCAAACCAGGGGTCAAAAAAACCCCTCCTTCCTTTAGTTGCTTCTTATCAGGAATTTGGTTATAAGAAGAAGAAAAGTAATGAGACCCTCACTCTCGTGGTAGCTTAAAAATGAGTATCAGATGGTTTGAACATGTTAATGTGTTTAAGGAAAATACTCTGTACTCACCTCACAGTTAAGTAAACAAGGAACTAGGAAGCATCATGAACTGCTCACTAGCACTAGATGCTTCCAGATTAGGTCCAGAAACATCAGGTGTATTTAATGATTAGCAAATGTAAGACCATGCATCATGCCACAAGTGCAAATTACAAGAGTGGGATGTATGTGTATGTGTGTGTGTATGTGTGGAGTTTTCATAGTTTGATAGAAAATTTTTCTAAGGGAAAAGATGGAGAAAGATTTCTACTTTATATGTAAGTGCTCCCACAGGCCAGCTGGTCCAAAAAAAAAAGCAAAACAAACAAAAGTAAAAGAGGAACTGTACGGATGAACTCAGAGGATTTGTAGATTTGGGCATCCAAGAGAGGTCCTGGCCCTATCAGTCCTTGTGGATACCAAGGAATGAGTGTGTTTTGAGAATTCCTCCCTTCTAGGAGAACAACCACATTAGAAACGACTGTCCAAAACTCACAGAGTTTGTAGGCAATTTTGACTTAGGAATCATTTTGCACTCCTGGGCTGGTACATTTCCTAGGAAAATAGTCGTTTAACCTGTGAGTTCAGTGTCACATTGGAGGGCATGACTGTGTTCTTTAAGCAGTGCAGTCTGCTCTCATCTTGGACTGGGAAACTTGACCATCTCGCCTGCTTTCCAAGAACCAAGTGTCCTCATGTCTGCTCAAGCTCTGCTGGGACATTGCATAGAACATTCTGACTTCACCCTGGAGCAGCTAGTGTTTCCCATTATTTTACTTTGTTTTGTTCTTTGCTTCATGGTTGTGCCTTGTAGCCTAGGCTGGACTGAGACTCAATGGCTTCCTGTCCTGCCTGGGCTTCCCCATTGACTTTAGATGTATACCTCCACGCTCAGCTGTCCCGTCCCATTCATTTTGATGTACTGCTTCTATAACACATGTAATAGAAAATAGTTTAGGAAATGGGGTTTTCTCTATTTTTTTATTTACTTATTTTAATTGGCATGTAAAAGTTGTACCTATTTGTAGGGTACCATCTTATGTTCTGGTAATGAATATATTGTGTTCAGAGGGAGCATATGGATCTCCTCATTCTATTATCACTTCTTTGTGGTGAAAAGTTCTGCCCATTCTCCTAGCTTCTTTGAAGTACGTGTCACTGTCATCCAGAGCGATGCAGCTAGCTATGCAGTAGAAGACAGCATTCATTTCTCTTGTCTAACTATCGCTTAGCACATGTCCACCAGACTTTCCTTCCTCTATTCTCTCCTCCCACTCACTTGGTCCACTGGTCTCCTTTCTGACTCTCCGAGCTCCCTATCTTTCTCATCTTGTGGTATCCAATTTATTTTATTTTATTTTTTTCCCTCTCTACCTTTGTGAGATGAAATTTGAAAGACTCCATGTGAGATCAGAAAGTACACTTCATGGGGATAGTTTAAACAATGGCATTTTTAGTGGTTTGGAAGGCTCTGTTCAGAAGAGCCTCTCTCTCCAAGCATTGTCTCTGACTGCCTCTGATTTCATGTTGGATTCTGAATCAGTTAGTGCTTGGTGTTGAAAGAGCAGATGTTTGAGCTGTGGTGGAAGGAAAATCCATCCTGAGTGTTACACAACACATTTGGCTCAGGTTTCTGCTTTGGCTCTTGCCCATTCTGTCTCTGTGATGAGTTCTCACCTACATGCTTTTTGAAATATGTTGTCCCTGTAAATGTTTACTTAGTAATTCATTTTCCAGAGTGTTTGTGTTAGTTGCTTCGATGCAAGACCTCTCAGCCAGGGCTGATTTCTGATGCCCAGGGGGCATTTGGCACTTTCTACAGTTGGCTTCTCTAGTCAGAGGGAAGGGTGCTGCCATCTCTTAAATGCATGGGTGCTCCTCGATGTCCTGTGATGTGCAGACAGCTAGCTTCCTGCGGTCTACTGCAGAGGTCGAGGAAAGAGCATGGCAAGTTCAAAGCTAGCTAGGGTAATTTAGTGAGACTCATAAAATAAAAAGAAGAAAGAGAGGTTATATAGAAGCAGTTGAGTACCAGTCTAGGATGTGTACATTCTGAGCTCGATATATCCAGTACTGGGAGTCTGGGCTGGGGAAGGGGAGGTGGGGGCTTGGGGATCAGGATTGGGAGGAGCAGAACTACCTGGTTCAGAATGTCATCAGTGTTGAAGCTGCAGAACCTTTTAAAGCTGCTGCTTCTTATTCTGGGCATCTGATTTCCCTGCCTGTTGAGGAATTAGAACATACAGCATTTCGGTAATTTAAAAAAAAAAATGTAAATTTCTATCCCTTTCTGACTCTCTCTCTCTTTATCTCTACTTCTTTGTTTCTCTGCTTTCTGCCCTTAAAAACAGGCACATGAATACACACACTTGTCTATTTGTCCATCATCTGAAAATAAATCCCATGAAAGGATTTCCTTCTCCAAACGCTGGAGCTCTCTCCACTAGTTACTTCATGGTGCTCTGTAAATCAAGAGATCACATACAAGGTTAAGACAGAGCAAAGACAGTTTTATTTGAGAGGAGATTAAGGTTGCAGATTGGGAGCACATCTTCAAGGGGACCAAATGAGCACCCACTTAGAGACCATGGGTATGGGCTTCATCAGGGTCAGCAGTTGGAGCCCGATGCTAGTGGGGTGGTTGTACATCGTGTGGATCTATGAGAACTCAGCATCCAGGATGGACTGAACTCAGCAGCCGTTCTCACATCCGGCACTGGAAGACGGCTCCCTGTGATGTGAATTCCATTTCTGACATGTCAGAAGGCAGTCTGTCTCCTGTCAGTAAATCCCTATGACCTGGCAATGGCTTTTTGCAAGTATTTACCCCCTCACATTCTGCAGTCTCTCTCTCTCTCTCTCTCTCTCTCTCTCTCTCTCTCTCTCTCTCTCTCTCTCTCTCTCTCCTTCTGTTTGCATAAGAAGGACTATGCAATGCCCCTTCAGTGAGCCAAAAGACCAGTCTGTTTTAGGGTGATTGGGAGGCCTCAGAGGGGGCTGGTTTGAGAGGTGGATTAGTTCTATGGGCTTTCCCTTTTCTTAGGTGCATCTTCTGTGGGTCTTACCAGATCCTCCCCGCCCTTTAACCTTTAAATTTGCATGGCTGTGATGCACTTCAGAGATGATGAAGTGCACCTGATTGCTTGTAAAACAGGACACATCCAGGTGTGCTTGGCCAACTGCATTTTTGTTTGTTTATCAGATGTAACAACTTTAGTGGCAATATGCCTGACTTAATCCTGGATGTCTTTCTTAGCAGGAAATGCAGGCTGACAGAGATCAGAAGCCTACCAGAAGTCTATAGAAAGACCCCTGCCTTTATATGGATTATGATTAAATATGATAAAGAAAGACACTGGCCATGTAGCCACATTTATCTGATTATGTTGAAATTGTGCCTGTGTGCTTCATTTCATTGAAATCTTGTGAACGGTTCTTGTGTCTTTCTCATCAACAACGTTTAAGTCCATACCAGAAGGCAAGTGTCAGATGTGACTCACCCCAACTCATTTTTGGTGTTTCTAGCTTTATTAGTTAAGATGAAATACCTACCTCAAAGGCAATATTGGGGGGAAAGTCACACGCAAAGCGCTCTGCAAAGCGGAATCCAGCATGAGCATGGCCGTATTTAGTTTCACGGTGTCAAAATAGGGGCAATTGAACAGGGTAGGAGTAAAGAGCTGTGGGGGAGTTTGTTGTGAAGGGGTGGGCTTGCTGGGGAACTAAACTAGCTCAGACTCTCCAGAACAGGAAGCTGAGGCATTCTGAGACTCAGGATGAGTCACCAGCTCAGGGAGAAATGTGTGTGCACCTGGATTTTGTGACCTTAAGGGAAAGCATGGACAGATGGGAAGCATCATTAGCAACAGTTGGTCACTCCAAAGTCAGAGGCGGAGTAGTTTATAAATACATCCTGCAAAAGGATCATGTGAGAATATGTAAAGTGCGTTTGGGCCACACAGGACACAAACCTGTCCACCTGTCCGTGGTGGCTTCTTCCTGAAGTAACATGTGATTTGTCTTAGGAGGGGAGCAGTGCACAGAGCTGCTGCTCAGCCTAAAGGAAGGAGAAAACAAAACAAAACAAACAAACAACAAAAAAACCAGTTTTCCACCCCAGCAAGAATAATGTCCCAAGGGAGGGAAGTGACCGGAGCCCAGGGCCACAGCAGAGCACCGTCCTTCTATAACCACAGCTGACATGGTTCTGGACACGTGTGGTCCCAGAAATAATAGCTAATCTCAAAGTCTGCTCAGGCCTATTTAGGGCATTTATAGCCCAAACTCTAATCTGGTGCCCTTTGACCTTGGATGAGGTCCCTCTGATTGTTTACAAATGTGCAGGCTTTTTGACAAAAGGAAGGACTAGAAGCTGCCATTCTGCGCCTCTCAAACACTGCAATGTTTGCTCCAGCACACATAGCAAAATGTATTATTCTCAGACCACAGTAGTCTCCGGATGAACAATTTCAAGTGGACATGGGAAGTAGAGTTTCTTGCTTATCATTTTGCAAAGTTTTTCTTAGATGTCGCCCCCCCCCCCTTTTTTTAAGGCCACCAAACCAGATGTGCTTTCCATGTTATACCCTCCTTTGCCATCACGGATTCCAAAGTTTTAACCTTTAACTCAGTCTCTTTAGGGTCCGTCTCTCTGTCTGAACGTGGGGATTTATTGGTAGGACCAAGAGAGGGCTTCTCAAGATGCAGGCTGGGGAGTACACTATGTGGTGGCTTCTGCAGGGCAGAGGGAACTGTGCTCACACTTTGGTTGTAATTCCTGCCAGTACTGAGATGATGGAATCTCAGTGCTGAGAGAAACTACAATATAAGCCATCTAGACCAGCTGGCTCTGGCTCTAGACCACAGATAAAAGCGCTGGTTGCCCTGGAGCCCTCATGGCCCTGCACAGAGGACTGTTTCTGAATAACAGTTGTGTCTGGTGGGAGACTAAACAGTTTGATGTGTTTTAGTGCTGAGTAAGTCTCTGGGGGAGATGAATGCATGCCAGGAATGTTTACAAAGATGACCCTCTGTGTCCATGGGCGAGCCTCTGGGAGTCACAGTTTCCAAAAGCGAGAGGATGTGGCAATTTCCATGCACACATTCCAGGACTGTTTTCCATCTGCATTCCCTCAGCAGGGTTTCTGGGCAGAGTGTACAGCAACTAGAGTCTCTTGCTTTCAGTACCCATGGAGCATAAGTGGCTACCATAGAACCCTATGCTCACCTTTCAAATGTGGGATTATCCCTTACCCACTGGGCTTCGTTTGATGGCATAGGGCCTCCCAGATGCCCACAACCATGGCTTCAGTGTGGCCCTGCCTTTGGCCTTTTATTGCTCCAGTTTGGGGCTGTCTGTCCTCTCTGCACTCCCTAACGCCCGTGTTCAAGGCTCACCTCTGCTTGTCTTCCCCGAGCATTCTGAGGGATCTCAGCAGGGACATGCCTGGACATTAGTAACCCATGCAGTGTTTATGGGCATTCTCACAAGTGTGGACAGCATGTCATTGCAAAAGTTCATGGCTCTTTGTGCTGACAGCAGCACCACAAAACATGAATGACTGTCACACTGTGAATGGGGGACTGACTACCAAGTCAGAAGTAGGTGTGCCTTTTATTCTTACATCTTCCCATGTAGCCCAGAAAGAGTCACAGAAACCATTATATTCATAAATTCAGAGATCAGGCTAAGCACAGGGATAGTGACAAGTCAAATAATTATAATGACCATTCATTTACATGGAACAGCAATAGGCCACTGAGGTATTAATTGGTTGTGAGAGACAACAGAATCTGTCTTCCTCTAAAAAACAAAAAAACAAACAATAAAAAACCCACAAAAAGTCACTCCCCCCAAATAAACAAACCAAAGAAACAACACAAAAATATCTTTTATTTTCTTCTGAGGTCAAAGTATGGGCAACTAGCCTGAATGTAAATCCCTTTGAGAGCCAACCATTGAAGTAGAAGAGTAGTTGGGTAGTCTCTCATTTTCTGTATTCGTTACTTCTCTCATTTCTGTGATAAGCTCCTGGTAGGAGTACCATAAGAGAGACAGAGTTGCTTTAGGCTCACAGTTGAGAGGATAGTCTCTCATGGCACCAGGAGCATGAGCAGCTGGTCACGTTGTGTCCACAGTCAGGAAGGACAGAGATGCCTGCTGGTGCTGATTCTGCCTTTTACATTTTATTCAGGCTGTGAGTGCAGGCCATGGGATGGTGGCAGCCACACCCAAGAAGGGTCTTCCCGCCTCAGTTGAACATCTCTAGAAATGCCCCCACACATACCTAGGTAGTTCTAAACCCAGTCATGTCGATGATGGAGATGAGCCATCTTTCTCTCTTATGGTTTCCCCCATGTTCAATTCTAGAATCTCTACTTGAGAGAGCTGAGTAAAATGCATGGTAGAGACCCGCTCACCATGAAGACACTGGAGAGCCATGAGAATCACACACTGAATGGAAATACTGATGTATGCATCCCTAATCAGCGCTTGAATGTTGAAGAACTACAAAGCAGTAATACCAATTTCCTGGCTTTAAGTGAAAGTGCTTTTTAGCTGGATAGAGCAATTACTTTAAATTCTTCACTACTTAATAGTCTTAAAAGCATGATTTCCACGAATAAAGTGGTTTTAACCAAGCTTAAGCCAATGATCAAAGTGATGAACTGGGAGATCTTGTCTTATTTTTCCTCTGGTGAAATTGGTCATCCAAATTCTTATACTGGATCCCTTCACTCCGGAGTATCTCAAGTTAGACAAATAAGGTTCAAATGAGAACATTAAAATAGCATGTGCTGGATTGTAGAGGTTTAACACGTTTTGTCCAGATGAAAAGCTGCAGAAGCTCATGTTCCCTCATGTCTGTTTAACACCCTCACTTTCCAGCTGAGCAAACAGGCTGGAAAGCAGTGTGGCAGGGACACAGGCGATTTGTGGCTGGCTGGCCAGGCCAGGATTCTACCCCACTCTCGGGGTGGCAGTTAGTGCCTTTGCCTCCCTTGAGAGGACTTGCTTTTGCTGGTAACCTCAGGCCTGGCTCTTTTGAGCATAAGACACCCCTTCACTGTTTTCTTCTTATTTTTATTCCTAGTCTACTTAAATTTTTTTTTTTTTTTTAAGAATTCCGTGTGTGAGGACTGCATTTACTTCATTTTCATCCCTCCGTCATCTCTTCCTCCAGCTCCTCCTGTGCCCCCTCAAATTCATGACCTCTTCATTATTGTTACCCTGTGTACATGCATACACACACAACACCAAAACCAACAAACAATAACAATACCAAAACCCCTACTGACTCATCAAGTGCTGCTCCTATGTACATGAGTTTAGGGATGAGTTCACCACTGAAGTAAATGGATTCTTCCTCTCTTTGCTGTCATTGATTGCTTTTAACTCTTCATTTATGGATGAGGCCTTGTAAGACAACTCCCATCGCCATTGGCGTATCCACTGGAATTGTCATTTATGCAGGTCTTGTTTAGGATTCCATATTGCTGAGATGTAATGGGTTCAACCGCCTTTTCATGCCTGGCAGACACTGTTTTGCAGCAGGTGTCTTGGTGCTCTAGCTTGCCACCTTCTCTTCCATTCCCCCCCACTCCCCCCCCCCCCTGCACCTCCTGTGTAAGGATTGCATTGCGGATGTATCATTTGATGCTGAACACTCCACAGTCACTTATTTTCTGCAATGTAATAAGTTGGTATCTCTGTAGTGGTCTCCGTTTATTGCAAAAAGAAACTTCTTCGATTAGAAGTGACTTACCCATTGAGTATAAGGGTAAGTATTTAGAGTAGTTAGAAGTTATATTGGTTTAGAAAAGTGTCAGTAGGCTATCCTCTAATGTCTATGGCCTCTCTAGCCACTGGTAGTTAATGAGTCTCAAGAGCCACACACATTTTCTGTACCTTAAGTGTTCTCTGAACTCTTCTTGGGTTGATGGTCTTCAGTTGGTCCCCTTCATGAATCTTGAGTTGAGGCCTCAGCTAAGGGAGGAGGTGGCTATCATCCCCGGAAGTGGTGATGATTTATTTTTTGTGACCATATCCTAGCTCACACTCCAAGGGTGTGCTCAGTCAAAAGCCTTTTGTTCATATATCATGTCACCCTCTGGTGACCACACTGTCTTTTTTCCTGAGTAGATCTTTTTCAGGCATAGATATTGTAAAACTAAGTGCGGGGATAGATAGATCTCTTATTTATTGCTTGGTTTACATATACTATGGGGCTGTCAGGGAGAGAGAAGATTTGAGAAAAAGAGGGAAAAAATAGAGAAGAAAGAGAGGAGAGAGAAAGTTAGAAGGCCTTTGGTGTAGGAATTAGCAATGCCATGTGTGTGTGTGTGTGTTTGTTTGTTTTTTATGACTTCATAGTAAATGTCACACATAGAAGCTGCTAAACACTACACAAACATGATCTCACACTTTCTATGGCCTACAGGGATTATTAGCTGGATTCTCTGCTCTTAGTCTTGCAGAAAATATGAGCTATCCTCACATAGAGGGTTCTAAGACTTCTGCATTTAGGAGAAAGAAGGTACTCTTGTTCACCTCTTCCCATTGAGTAGGTCTGGGCTATAATTCTAATGATCCCACAAAAACTTACAAGGAAATTTAATCCCCAGTGTAAGCAACTCAGAGGTGAGACACTGAATTCTCTCTCAGATTAAGGAACTACTGGGTTATCTCAAGACTATCTCTGTCACAAAAGCTGGTTTGACTCTAGTCCTTGGATCCCCTTCCCATTACCTGTGCTGTCTTGTATGTCTGCAGATTTCCTGCTTGTCCTTCACCAGACACTGCCCATTGGCTTTGAGCCTCCGACTTACCACAACCATGAGCTAAATAAGCCTTTGTAGTTTATGTATCATCCAGTCTAAGGTATTCACTCATCGCAACAACAACAACAACAACAACAACAACAACAAAATGATTAAAACAGTCTAAGGTATCCGATTCCCGTGCTGGCTGGTGAATGAGACATGTAGCCCCTTCTTTGCCCTCATATCTGTCCTTGTCTCTGACATCAAGCATAGATGCACAATGCTCACATGCCTAGGTCCACCTCCCATTGGAAGCTGCCCCACGGGTCAGCTTACAACACAATGATTGGTCACCTGGCTTCCCTGTGTGTGACTGACTCCAGCCCATTCACAGAAGCCAGGCATGATCCTGTGTATCAGTGTTACCAGTCTTAGGGTCATCTTGGAATATGCTGCCATATATGGGTAGCATCTCTCCTTAAAAAGAATTCACTATAGTATTCTTTGTAAAAAAAAAAAAAAAAAAAAAAAAAAAAACCAACAGTGTCATTCCTAAAATTGCTATAAGCTCAAAAAGAGCAAGAGCTTCTAAAGAGGCCCCTGTGCATCAGATATATTGACTTCTGCCTTCTCTGTAGTGCTTTCTCTATGTCTTGCTATGGAGCCTGTAGAGCACAAATGTGCATAAATCACACAATGTGTTGCCTCCACCCAACCTGCCTCTCCTGCTTTCCTTTTCCTAGCAATTCAGCCTGTGAACTGTTCCCAACCAGAGACATAAGATTGAAGGTCACGAGGGAGGTAATCATTCAATGTCTAACAGTGGGAGTGTTTTCCTACACAGGCATCATCAGGCCATCTTGTGGGACAATTGTAGTGGTCCACCCCCAGTTACACAGACTTAGGCTGGTCACTCCATGTGCTGTCTTGATGCGTTCAAGAGACTCAGTGACCATATGTGCCTGGGTCGGCTGAGAAAGCAATCAGCACCCTGGTTTACATTAAACATTATTTATAACCAGGTGTGTGCTTTAAAATTGTCACAAAAGAGGTTAGAGGGTTAACTCAGTAGTAGAACAGCTATGGGCTTGGTTTCCCAGCAGTAGGTTAAGAAAATAGAAACATACAATAGGCAGTGGAGAAAATATTCAAGCCAGTAACATTACCACTTGCCATTTAATGTCATAATCCCATACATGGTTGTCTCTGGTGTGGTACAGGCAGCTTGCCGCACGGCAGCTTTGCTTGTGGCAGCATTGCCACAGACCTGGAGTTAGGCACTACACCATGCCGCTACAACAGCTGTTATATCATTATGTGATGGTATCCGATTAGCATACTGTTGCAGAGGTCAGGTATTGAGCTGATCTTGTCAAAATAGTGATGCGCTGTATTAATCTATGTGCTGCTGCAGCCAAGTATTCAGAGCTGGGTCCTCAGGTGGCATGTATCCGTGGTCTGTAAATGGCCATCTAACCAGTGTTCTCATATTGCCTTGTGTGGACATCTCTGTTCCGCCTTTCCTTGTTAGAAGTTCACAACTCAGACTAGAATACCACCTCACCATAACCTCTTCACTCAGTTCCCTCTAGTTAGAAATACCCTATCGCCAATTGTAGGCTGAGTTAGCGGGGGTTAAGACTTCAGCATACAAATTTGGTGTAGCACAATTCAGCCCAATATGTTAGGAAAAACTGATAAGAAATATGTAGCATCTATTATTCTTGGGGGGGGGTTGCATCCTTAAGTACACATTTATCATGAAAAGAAGACAACTGCATTTTATGAGGGATCCTTGGTTTATGAGAGCAATATGGTGTCTGTGTACTGCTTGTTTACTAGTGATTTCCAGTGTTGGGTTTCTCAGGTCTACCCAAGACATGAATTCCTGTGCCTGCAGGGCCCTTTCCTTAAAGGCTATTCTTCTAGGCATCCCAAAGAGGGGCCACTGTTCTTACTTATAGCCTGTCTTGTGGCTCATTGAAGACTGGCCTTTGGCTTCTTTGTGGTGTCCCTGTTGGCTAGCTCTGTTAGGGAATCTCCTCAGGGTACACAGGCCCCTCTCTATTACTGTTCAAAATAAAAGTGAGCTCTAAGTGGGATGTGAAGCTAAGCTCTCTGAATTTTGATACTGTGTACAAACTCACAAAAGATGGTACCTCTGAGCTTCTTTGCCTCTTGTCATCACTGTCCTGGAATGGGTCCCAAGGCCACCCCATCTGGGGGGGGGGTCCTATTGGACCAAAGCCTTGCCCATGGACCTGAAGACATCTACTGCCATTCTCTGTGATTGAAAATGTTTTTCAAAAGGATTGGCTCTTTAAATTGCTTTGCACTTTCTGTAGAAACCCAGTAATGGTGTTGATGAAGAAGGGAAATTAAAGGCAAAATGGTTGTAACGATATAAACTCAAGGTCTGACCTTTGGAAAAAGAATTGTAAATGTACTTAACATATTTAATCTATTTGATAACAAGGTCGTATTTCTCCATGTTCAGAAGCAATCAGACTGGTAATTAGCAAGCAAAACAGGTGTTAGAGTGTCACTTCTGTGCCTTATATCAAAGCTACCCACTTCTGGAGGTTTCCAGGGGGATCTTAGAGTTTCCAGTGGGTCATATAGTTCCCTAGGCTGAACATACTAGGTCTGAATGATCGTTACAGTGGACCTAGATGGAAGTACATTTTGCTGTGAGATCAACTGTGTGGACTTGATTGCCACAGCCCACAGGGCACTCTCTAGTGGATGTGTCTGTCTCTTAGCATCTATATTCAAGGAATAGAAGCTGCATTTAAGTCTTACTTTATGATGCCCAGTGCTGTGCTTTGAACATATTTGGGTCTGTGGATCTTGAATTACTCAAATACAAGAAAATAGAGGCTTAAAATGGAACTCCAGCCGCTTGAGTTTCTGAAGTAGAGTCCTTTGAGTGGGGAAGTTTGGGGGCAATGTGGGCATCATAGCATCTGCATTAAGAAACAGAGGCCCAGACAGATGAGATTACAGAGAAAGGAAAGCAAAGCAGGGGAGAAGCAGAAGGTGGCAGGCGGCCCTTGATGTGGGATTTCCTCCAGTCCAGTGTGGACTCTAATAAAACACTGATGGCAGTCAGCTATCTACACTCTATACTTAACAACCAAAGGGCCAAGACCACCCTCAAGGAAGTGTTAAAAAGCAGCCTTTGTCCCATCAGACTTAGTAGATTTCTGAGGGAAGGCCTTCCCTTCTCTGAGGAGCAGATGGGAGGTGGGGGGGGGGGGAGGAGAGGAAAAAGGGGAAATGTGGATTGGAATGTAAAAAATAAATTAATAAAAAAATGGGAATGTTCAAAAAATTCTACAATCCCCAAAATAACAACAAAATAACAAACAACAACAATTAAAATAACAACAATTAAAAAACAAAACAAAACAAAAACCTGACCTTTGTGCTGGATTAGTGGGTTTGTATTTCCATCAGTCATGTGAATGATCCAACCAGCAGGTTCTGAAGGCTGCTGAGGTTGGTGACTGTAGCTTGTGTCATGGGCTTCATCTTGATTCGGTAGGGAGGATTGATCTGGTCTCACATCCGTTTTGCAGACCCAGCAGTGAAATACGGCATTGCTTAGCGGTCGTTCCCGGGCCCTGCAGGAACTCCCAAGCCAGCACTTGTCATGAACCCATGTCTTGCTAAACCACTGCAATGTAATTCTCCTTTCACTGGGTTTAAAATTTTTTAAGATATATATATATATATATATATATATATATATACGTATACGTATACGTATATGTATATGTATATGTATGTATGTATATGTATATGTATATGTATATGTATATATTTATTTATTTCAGGCAAATAAATACAAAGATGACCATTACAATTAAGTTACATTTTTGAAACAAAATTGTGGCACACAACAGAACCTGCCATTGTAACTATTTTAAGTGTATAATTTGGTACCATTAATGATACTGTATAGTTGAACTGTCATCAACATTTCCTAAACTTTACCATCACTAGATAGAAACTGTGACAATTTTTCTTTTGGTTTTGGTTTTCCTCCTCCAGCCATTGAAACTCTAATCTCTTCTTTACATGTACCTATTCCTTTGTGAGAGGAGGCATATTACATAGTCTGTTTGTGAACCTTCACTTAACACAAGACCTTCAAGGTTCACCTGTGTTCTAGCTTTCTTTCTTAAGTACTGGGAAATATTCCACTGCATGTGTATTGTATTTGTATGCTGATCCATCAGTGGAAGGGGAGGAGGGATGGTTTCATGTTGTGGCTGATGTCATACATAACGAACATAGATGATCTGTTTGAATCCTTGCTTTCTGTTCTTTGGGGCCATTGGTCTGGGAGTGGTCCTTTTAATTATTTTCAAGTGATAGTATCCTTTTATGGTATTTTCATGTTTGGTATCCATAGTGTTGAATGTCACACCATTGTCTAGCTCCTGAACATTTTGTCAGCCCAGAAACAGCCCCCTCCTAGTTAAGCAGTCAGTTTTAATCTCCCTACCTTCCAGCTACTGTAGCCTTGAATCCATATCCTGTCTCTATGATTCTGCCTATTCCGGCCATTTCAAATAATTATATGTATATGTAGCCTTGGTGTTGTTTCTGAAAATAATTTTATTGTGAAAAAGTAGACATAGCTTAATTGGCCCTTAAATACTCATCAGCCAAATTCAGCATGGTTGGATCTTGCCAACCACATTAATCCAAATTTCTCATTAGGGAGGAAAAGAAATATGTGAATCGATACTGGAAAGAAATCCGAGTGGGCGACTTTGTCCGACTCCGCTGCAATGAGATCATACCTGCGGACATCCTGCTGCTGTCCTCCAGTGACCCTGATGGGCTGTGCCACATCGAGACTGCTAACCTGGATGGAGAGACCAACCTGAAGCGGCGGCAAGTGGTCCGCGGCTTCTCGGAGCTCGTAAGTGATCTGCATTCCCAGAGCACCACCAGGATCTGTCTCCCCTGCAAGTCTCTGTCGATGGGCTGGGCCGCTTTTCCTAGTAGACAGCATCTTCGTGCCTCAGCCTGTGGTCATCCTGCTCCTACAGGGATGGGGCCCTTTCTGACTGTGATTTGTAGTGTACACTTAGTGAGTTTCTCAGAAGGACATTAACTTTGAAGAACTGTTAGTCAACATTCTGAAGCAGTCAACATTTACTGAGTCATTGTCCTAGGTCACTAAATAGTAGCATAGCAGCATCACGGCCTGTTCCCATGTGGGTTGGGAACATTGTCTCCTTAAGTGGCTTTCTCAGTTCAGCCTTAGGGCTTCCAAAGTTGATGTATGAACCAACAAGTAAGTTGAGTGAGGAGTAGGAAGGGAGGCAGGGAGGTTTTACCCACAAACAGGCTAGGAAACACAGAGTCCCCAAGGGGCTTCCCCAGATGTGTTTTTAAAAAATGGTTTCCCCTTCTAAGTCTGTGTAGTAAGAGGCATTCAGTGCTAGTACCAGATGAAATAACCAGATGCAAGTCCCCAGACATCAGGAAATGTCTATGGGGAAGTGGGGAAGCCTTCTCCTGACCCCACCCACCTACTCTATCCTGCGTTGCTTGTCTGAGTCACTCCTTTAGGTCTGGCCATTGTGTGTACTGAGGATGGCTTCAGAAAGTGGGCCCCAGCATTTGAGGGAGGAAGTCACTGGGGATTTCTTCTGGGTCATCCTACCCACTTCTCAATAGAGTTCTTTGGGGGCTGAGAATCAGGCTTTAGCAGCTGGCATGGTTTGATAGTTTATGGTTCTACTTAGACATACTGCAGGCTTTGTGGGTGACGTGATTCCTCGATCAGGATCGCTGAGCAGCTCGGAGCCCTGTGTTCTGCTGTTCAGTTCCCTCAGCATCACCCATCACTGGTGGAGATGCCTCTCCACACTCCTAGAAGGCCACGCAGGGAGATGAATGCTGAGACCTGTGTCCGTAGCTTTTGAGGCAGCTGCCTCTATGGATGTCACTTTCTTACAAGCCTTTGCTTTACTTACCACATTCACTGTCCTGCCCTTTCCCGTTTCCTCCACAATTTCCTCATTTATCTTTTGACTAGGGAAACAAACAAAAACAAAAAGCCCGATTTTCTACCAAATATATTTTGTGAAACTGTAGATACATAATTTAAAAATTACTTGTGTGTGGTGGTGTATGCTTATGCTCCAAACTGCCTAGAATTTGAGGCAGAAGACGGAAAGCTCAAAGCCCAGGTGGGCTACGTAAAAAAGACATTGCTAAAAACAAACAAACAACCTAATATATGTTTGAACATGCAAAATACCACACACACACACACACACACACACACACACACACACACACGCGCGCGCATTTGTTTGTTTAAATGGAGTACTCTCATTCCAAGCCAGGAAAGCTACAGAGCTTGTATGTTAAGGGATCCGTGCAATTTCTGACCTTGCCTGATGATTATGCTTTTCTGAACTTGGCAGTTGTGTGTGTATCCACATGCAAGGCAGTATCTTAAGAAAGTCTCGGCAGTAAGTCAGCCTTATATGTAGGTTTCCGCACATGGCCCACTGTATCTGAGAACACGAAACCTCTGCCTTCTGTGCAGGAGGCAAGTAGGTGGGAGGGGAGCATTGATAGCTGCAGGGGACATAAGTCCCCTTCCAATTCTTACCAGGAGGCGAGAAGCGGTGGGCTGCGACACAAAGAGCAGCAAAAAAGTAGCCAAGTGTATTGAGGATGAGGCAGACCTCAGTGATCATGTGTGAGTATCTGAGGTTGAGGGAAAGATGATGATATGCAGAATCATGGGTACAGTGTCCATGTTCGGCTCAATGGCAGGGATCGTCACAAGACGGTCTTCTTAGTTTACTTCTAAGAGTTTATTCATCTCATAATGTTTACTCTTCAGATTCTGAACCCACCCTCCCCCACCCCCATTTCTCAAACAGCAACCATGGCACGTCATAGCTCCCTCCTGCCAGGCAGGTATAAGTAGGATGCTTAAGATTCAAAGATGGCATGATGGCTAATCTTGGTTCCTTGGGATTTAGAATCACCATGGAAACAGATCTCTAGGGATGTCTGTGAAGGATTATGCTGTTCATTGATGTGGGAGACCCATCTTCACCGTGGACAATGTCATCTCATGGCCTGGGATCCTGGAACGAATGGGAAGGAGAGAGAAAATTGGGCACAGGCATCCATCATGCTCCCGACTGTGGATACAGCATGGCCAACTGCATCACATGTCGTCAGGAGTGCCTTGACTGCCATGGTAGACTGTATCTGTAGAATTGCAGGAATAAACCCTCAAGCCGCTTTCTATGTGGTGTTTTGCCACAGCAGGAAAACTAACAAACACAAATGGTTGTTCTCTATCTCTCTCTAGGGTAGTGGTTGTAAACTCATGGGTTGTGACCCCTTTGGCAAACCTATATCTCCAAACAATATTTACAACTCATAGTAAAATTAGTTATAAAGTAACAATGAAATGGTGTTACAGTTCGGGGTCACCCAACTGTATTAAAGGATGGCAGTGTTAGGAAGGTTGAGAACCACTGCTCTCAGGAGACCTGAGGAGGACACAAATAGAACGAATTCAGAATCTAGACAAAATGGGTCAGACCAACAGCTAAATAGCTCTGACTTTTTAGTATAAGTTTCTTTGATAACAACAAAATTATTCAAGATGTATGCACATTTTGACTCTCACATTGATGTATTTTTTTCACCTTCAGAATTACTGCTTTTGCACTATAATTCTGAAATTTGTGTGTATTTATTTTCCATGTGGAAAGTAAAAAGAAAAGAAAGAAAAAAGTCTTTGGCTTTTAAATGCCCAACAACTGACAAACCAAGCCTCTCATGGCAGCATTACAATGTAAGTGCTAATTCAGGTGTTTGGTTTTTTTTTTTTTTTCCCCCTCCTATTAAGCATTAGAAAGATGAAGAATGGACCATGGTTTGGATCCTGATTTATGTAAGATTCAAAGTAATGTGTTACCAGTTTGGTAGATGGTTAATTGGAAGGAGAAGAGTGCAGGAAAACTTAAATTAGAAAGGACTTTTATATCTGTTTAAGAATAACAGGTAGAAGGGGATGGCTTTGTCATCAGAGTCTAATCAGGAGATAAATCACACGTGATTACATCAGAGCATGTCTGTCAAGGATTGTTGTGAGTTCTTGTAAGGGAGCACAGGGTGCCCCACCCCCTGACCGATGCTCTGCCTTGGAGCTAGACCTCCAGCACAGACGTGAAGCAATCTTAACGTGAAATGAGGTAGTTAAGGACTGGGGGTGAGTAGCTGTTGCAATCAGCAGATCAGCAGATCTAAGATGGACACAGCTTTCTGTGCAGGGAACTGCCATGGCTTGTGGGAAGGGGAACTACTGAGGGGCTGTAATTTTGGAACTTTCTGAAAGCCTACCATAGAGGGTCATTGAGAGCTGCCATCTTGGGAATTTGCTGGATACCAGGGGAGCCAGCCTCTGATCATTGCCCACTGGGGATGCTACACTCTATGTGTTGCTCAGGTGGACAGCCCTGGCAGCTGCAGCGGGCCATAATTAAGATGGGTAGATGTAGACAGTTGCCCCGAGGAACCCTAGCCTTTCATTATAGGAGGCTAAGTGACATTATAGGGAGAAACAGCCCAGCCTGGGACAAAGCCTACAAAGGTTTTGTTTTTCATTACCCTGAAGTCTGAATCATGAAGAAAGTGTGGCTAAGTCCTGGCGAATAGTTGGGATACACACACACACACACACACACACACACACACACACACACACACACACTCTCCCCTTCCCCTGGAGGCAGTCCTTTACTCCTCCACCTTCCGCCAGCACCCTCTACTGACAAGATAGAAGTTAGCACCTCTCCTACACATTCTCAGACTTCTTGGATAAAGTCTTCATCTGTTGAGGACAGTGAGGGGGGGGAGGAGGGACAGAGAGAGAGAGAGAGAGAGAGAGAGAGAGAGAGAGAGAGAGAAGAGAGAGAGGAGAGGCTCATGCAATGCCAGATCTAGTATTGTAAGGAAACATGACCAACCCATGTCCACCAGCTAATGCTTCTTTTAAGGCCAGAGGTTAGGAGTGCCCATGCTCAGCTGTCAAGGGATGCTTCCAGAGAGAGGAGCTTGAACCTAATCTGAAGGCAAGAACAAAGGTTGGGAAACTAGTTCTTTGGTGCAGTCACACAGACCTACACACCCCCTGAGTGGTGGAAATGTGTTCATTTAATGAAGAGTATTGGGTAAAACTGTACACGGTTGAGGGGCTATAAGACAGACAGGAGGCAGTGGGTGTATCCTACCCAGACCTGATAAAAGGATGAGGATCCAGATTGGGTGGATGGCTCCACCATAAAGCCTCAGTCAAAGGCAACTTGGAGTTTTTGACTTAGAAGGAAAGGTTTGGTTTAAAGCTTGGAGTTGGATGATAGCAGCCAAGAATTCAGGAAGGATTATCAGTGCTAAACATTCTATTCAGAACCGTGAGTCACATTTATTCTGCTCTCTTAGATGCTATACCATAACACACCTTTACAATTGAAGTAGAGTAAACATTATCTTTTTAAAAAATGAATCCTATGAAATAATGATTATCCCACTGTGTTACCAGTGTGAAATAGATAAGGCAAAGACAAATATTATGCCTGACATCTTCCAGCCTGCTAGTCTAGGTGGTGCTGGAGCAAGGGCGGTTCTGTCTGAACTGTCAGGGAGGGGTCAAAAACATGCAGGTTTTGTCTGTGTTCACATATAGACATTCACACAGACCTGCAGGTTTGTTCTGAAGCTGTGACTGCTCCGCCATGGCCCAGGGAAGAAAGTCTAGCTAACCAGTTATATTTGCATGGACAGCTAGCCCTGCAGGCATTTTCTAAGCAACTCAACTGATAAACAACACTCACCTTTGCAAATTTGGATTCATTCAACAAATAATGTATTGAGCATTAATAAACCTGGAAGCATTTTCTTCTCCTGGCGCTCATATCATCTCTGTAAATAAGTAAACTTGGTGCATGGTTGAAATAGTAAGTGGGAGATGTGTTTAAGAAAACAGAAGTAGGGTGGGTGAAAAGCAAGGTAGGCGTTGGGGTTTCAGTTGATGGTGGGAGGAGAAGGAGGGTAGGCCAGGGGTCCCCAGGGCAGGCCAGAGGCTGGGTCTCTGTTGGAGGAACCCTCCATGTGTGGTTTCTTCATCAGCTGATTTACTGAAGGAATGTGTTCTGATGGTTTTTTTCTTGAGTGGATCAGTCCCTGTTGATACTTAGCTTCTACTCATGAATGGGTGTGAGTGCGTGGGTGTGAGTGTGTGTGTGTGTACGTGTGTACATAAGGATGTCCAAATACAAGCATATGGTATAATATCTTGCTTCACTGGCAGGCACTTTTGCATTATTATTCATTCATTCATTCATTCATTCATTCATTTATTTATTTATTTATTGAGACAGGATCTTGCTACGTCGCTCAGGTTGACTGCAATCTGTGATCTTCCTGCTTCAGCTCTTGTAGTGCTGGATTGCGGCCACGTACCAGCACACCTGACTTGAATTACTTTTACACATACAGATTTTGATGTCTGTAATTTCCTGCACTGATAACATCGTGTTCCAGAACCAGTGGGTTTCTCAGATAATGTTCTAAGGAACGGTGCCTCCTGTCTTGTCATTGGCATAGCTGTGAGCACTGGCCTTAGGTCAGTGTGCCCAGATTGTCTATCCACTACAGAGTGGACTGAGGAACACTCTGTTCCTTGTTGAAGGTGTCATTTGTCTCTGGGTTGTTTTGTGAGCAGAGTGCCCAATAGGCTGAAACTTCCAGGCGTCTACAGAATGTAGCAGAGAACACCTCACTGCTTTTTCGGTTAGAGCTGTTCTGTTTCTGAGTTGAGCAAGCCTACCTTTGCGTTTCACCACATGGTCCTGTTTAGTTTGCACGTGGCCTCCAAAATGAAAGCCATGTCTCAGTCTTCATTTTGCTAACAGTACATCTCGGGCTCTCATCCATCCACAGGTTAAAGAGCTGGGAACAGTGAGATGCAGGGGCACGTTTATCTTTCCTGATGATAGAAATGTAAACCAGACCTTGCACACTATGAAGCTGACATCAACAAACCACTGTCACCTACTAGAGTGTGGATGGAGCCATAATTTCCGAGATCAAAATTGGATTTAATGGTGAAAATTCAATAAATTCAGAGCCTTTGGCTTTATTTATGCTAATGAGTGCTGAAGGGGACTTAAGGCCCTTGGAGAGTCTTAACCAAGCCGAGACCGGGACAAAACTGAACTTCTCCAGCCTGTCAGATCCAGTAAAACAATTTTAGTCACTTAGTGTAAATGCTGGAAGGCTTTACTCTCCTCTGTCCCTCACCTACAAAAGGCCAAGAAATGTGCGTGTCACTAACTGTGATGAGAAATGTCCTCTCCTGGGCTCCAAAGATCAGTTACTTAGGAACTTCAAGGCAAAGGCCAGAACTGGCCCAGAGCCGTTTAAAGATATTCTGTCTGTTTGTCTCTGTCTCTTCCTCCCCCCTTCCTCTATTCCTCCCCCACTCTCTTTTCCTTTGTTTGTTGGTACTTAGGATGTATGAAGCCCTGTGATCAACAGCCAGCAATCTGATGAGCACTCCCCCCAACCCAACCCAAAGATTCAGCTAAGCAAAAATATCTAAACTTTGAGTTGAAAGAACAGATAATTCTTGTTCACCTAGAATGACTGACTTTCATCAGCGGCACCTGTCATGGGCTGAAAGTAAGCCTTTCATTTGTGTGGTAAGAAGGGCTAACTTAGGTCAACTTCAAAGGCTTTACAGATCTACGTTTGTTTTGGACAAAACCTCAAATAGTTGGTTGCTTTGCTCATCCGGCCTTTATCAAGCATGAGAAGCCTTGACCACTAGGCAGGAAATTCTCCAAGACAGACACTGAAGCCTGCCCTTTGCCTTGGCTCAGGGAGACCCCATGGACTATGGACTATTGTCATTTCACGTGAAAGGCTGGAAAGGGGTTATACCGGGTCATTTTCTGAGGCTAAAATCAGACATCAAAATCGGAAGGTCCCCTCACTTTTGAGGCATAGGGGAACGAGAATCTGCAGTTCAGTGCCATCCTCAGCAACACAGTGAATCTGGGGCTAGCCTGGGCTCCTTTTCTTTCAGTGAAACAGATGTTTGAGGTAACCTATTGAGGAGACAGACTAGCTTAGTTGGAGTCATAGTTTGGGAGGTGTCAGCCCGTGACCGGGTGCTTCAGCAGATGTGCTTCAGCAGACTGAGCAAAATCACTTACCTGTGTCCAGGATGGAAAGAGGGGGAGGAATAGGTTGATAGTTCCACTTTTTGCCAGTGACCTAACTCCTTCCCACTGGCCCAGAGTCTTAGAGATTCTACCAGGTCCTAATGGCACACGCAAGAGACCAAGCTAATAGCATTTAGGGGTTACTTACAGTCTACACTGTGGATCATATTGTGGTGTGGCAGGATACCTTCATTCTCCCTTCACCCACCCCGTGCTACCGCCTTTTCCAAGTATTGACTGACCTTTCTTTTTAAATATAAGAAAATAGACTTGAGGGAAGCCTGAAGAAAAGGAGGGGATTGTGGGAGCCATTAGGGTCAAGGACACCACAGAATAGGTCACAGAATTAGCTGGTCTGAGCTCATGGGGGTTTGCAAGAGACAGTACTGATGACTGAGGAGCCTGCATGGGACTGACCTAGGAGGCCTCAGGGAGTAGAGCCACCTGCTGACTGACCTGTCAGCTGCAAGCTCTGAGAGCTGTTGCAGCTGTTGTCATGGGAGGAAGGGCAGAAACCTCCTACACACATTTGCTTAGATTACCAAAACCAAGAGTTACATTTTCTGGAACTTAAACGTGAATTTATTTTTCACAGCTTTGTTGACCAGAAGTCAGGGGTCAAGGTCCGCACTTGGTAGGAATGGCTCATTCTGAGCTTTTCTGTGCTGCTTGTCGGTAGCCACTTCCTTTGTCTTCATGGGGTCTATCCTCTGTGAGCTCATCACCTCTCTTTATAAAAACAATAGTCGCAGTGGGCCTGGGCCCACTGTAATACTTCATTTTAGCTCATTCATATCTTCAAAGCCTTGGTCCATATCATGGTTATTGGTTCTACATAGGGATCTGACAGGGACAGAACTCAGCAGCCACACTGGTCATTTCTGTAAACTCTCAGAGCTCATTCCAGCCTGCTCTGCTCCCCCAAAAGAGGAAAGCTCTTTTTCTTGACAAATTTCTGGCTGGAAATTTCCGTAGTAGTAGTGGAGAACCTTGGCATAGTAACAGATGGCCACAGTCTCCCAGAAAGCTGATTGTTAGTGTATGGTGCTATTTCCAAAATCCATGAATGATGGGACATCAGAAGGGTGGAGCAGCTTTCAGAAGTTCTACTAGAGGGTAATGTGTGTGTGTGTGTGTGTGTGTGTGTGTGTGTGTGTGTGTGTACACTGTGTATATATATATATGTGTGTGTGTGTGTGTATGTATCATACATGTATGTATACACACACGTCAAATGTATAAGTAAAGCTATTAGTAACCGGGACACTCTTTTTTTTTTTTTTTCCCAAATATTTTCTGTAGAAAAATGAAAGGAAGTCTTTCAAACCCTGGCTAAAATCTGATTTTGGTCATAGAGTTTCCTTGAAGGAAGACTAATTTCTATTGGAAGAGATCTCTTTTGTTTTCCTACTTGGTGTTTGTCTTACATTATAAAAAGAGCCAGGCCTTGATTTGTTTTGTCCCTACAGTTAATGAAAAAATAGCAAGCAAAGATCTTCTGAGAGTCAGTAGAATCTGGACCTGTTGTTGGAGGTAGGCAAGGTGCTACTGGACTCAAGGGGTGGGCACATCTGTGGCTTAGGCCCCGCCTTACTGCCCTAGTATAAGCCTGTGTTTATACATCTATATTTGTGAAATAAGGGCATTAGGAAACATCAGCATTGTTTTAGACAAAGGGAACAATGTTCCTCTGGTTATACCATTCACCCAATGTCCACAGTTAACTGTGGCATGAGCAGCTGGGAAGAGTTTAGTGCTGATGCTAAACTGGGCTGTTGGTTAGGGTTAGGGTTCAGGGGTTAGGGCTAGGGTTAGGGTTCAGGGGTTAGGGCTAGGGTTAGGGTTCAGGGGCTAGGGTTAGGGTTCAGGGGTTAGGGTTAGGACAGCATTTTATGAATGGCCTGTTCACTTCACCATCAAGCTAGCTCCTTCATCTGTAATCCCTCTTGACCCTACTGTGCTCATGATCATGTTGCCTATAATAGTGGTCACTGTTTGGTGGCACATACCAACTACCACCAGTGAGAATAGAACCTGCTGCCCCAGTGGGCTTCTTGACTGCATGTGGGAGCCCCCCTAGCTCTTGTAAGTCAATAGGCATAGACTTTCGGTGCATTGGTGTGGGGTGGATGATGCCCTGGGATTTTCCAGGGTTCTACAGGGCCCATGCTTGAGGCTGTGTGTGGTTGCTTCCTTGTCTTCCAAGCAAGGAGGTCAAGGGGCACTTTTAGTCCCATAGCAAATTCTAAGACTTCAGAGACTCTTCATCACACGTGCCTTCTGCTTCCTATCTGTGTTATTTCTTTATACATACATATTTCCTGTCTCTGGCTTGGCCTGCGCTTTGAACATGCAGAACCTGGCCTGGCTCCTCAGCTGCCTTCTCAAGAGTGCTGCATCATGCCATGCAGTTTCAGTCTCTGCAGACTGCCCATGCTTTGCAGCAGATGCTGCCAAAATGTCAGACCCAAATAACAGCTCCGACCTTGGAACTCTGGCTCAGGAGCTCAGTGGAAAAAGCTCTCTGGTGAAATAGAGTAATGGCTCTCCACAGCAGAACAGGTGGAATGTGATTTTATTACTATGCACAAATCTTGCTGCAGTATGCTGCAGAGCAGAGCAGCCTATCTAAGGGAGTTGTGCATGCCAAGAATCCAGGAACGGCAAAGTATCTATGCATATACATATCTACACACACAAATGCAATGCATATGGGGCTCGCTTAGGGGGCCACTGATTTGAGGAGTTTCCACTGCCATAGAACAGGCATGGAAAGCTGGGGAGAAGTGAGGGCCTAGGCTGTGTGGAGTTGCTATCAGATTCCCTGTGTAACAAAGAGGTTTCCTTTCAGTAGCTCATTTTCGTCTTCACAAGGGTTAGGAATTTGGCAAACATGAGTGCGGCTGGCCAGGCGGGCTCTGTTTTAGTCACATTGTGCAGGAAAGGTCACTGTAGTCTGCTTGACTCAGGAGCTGATCTTAGCAGTGCGTGCTGTTGGCTGTGGGTGAAAGACTAAGAAGAGGGGCTGAAGGGAACATCAGCGCAGGCAGCAGGATTCAGAAATTGAGCCCTCTTCCTCCACTTCCCAAACGGGGCCCAGAAAGGCATGAACACGGTCAGGAAGCAGCACCATGACAGAGAGAGGGTTTAGCTTCCTGTTTGTCCCTAAGCGGGGACAGTTACATGCTCTCCATGGCCCAGTTACCTTGCATGTACAACAAGCTTCCTGTGCTGTCCTCGGGATCGGAGACAGATTACAGTACAGTTTGCTGTAGCTGAATACCTATCTCTCCAGAACGTTCTGTTGAAAAACCTGGCCAACTTGACATGCTGATGTGTTTGGAGGTGGGGCCTCTGGGGACTAATCAGAGCTAGATGAGGTCATAAGTTGGAGTAGTGACAGTAGTGGCTTTATAAAAAAGAGGAAGTTTCAGTTTCAAGTTGTTATCTTTAACCCTGTTTTCCTGAGGTAAGGGTGACACATAACAGCCTGGCCATAGTGAAAGTGTGCAAGAATGAGCCCTGCCACACAAGTGGGAAAGCCCACAGCAGTCAGACACTCGCTCGTCACCCTAAGGCGACGTGACGTGAACCTCTCCCCACTCCTTTCTGAGTCCCCAAACCTTTGGTCTTCTGCCAGTCACCTGAGACTGCTCGGGGTTTTATAGAGAGGTATATGGATGCACTTGGTAAATTTTGAGCCTGGCTTTCCTTCACTCAATACGCACGTACTTGGCATGGAGTCAGTGGTCAGCCAGGGTGTCTTCTTGACCTGTGGTGACACACACAATGTACGATTTGTGACATTGCCATTTTAAATGTACAGTGCAATGAGAACATTTCCTTCAAGATGTTGTGCGGTGCTGTCCTTTTTTTTTTTTTTTTTTTTTTTACCCCTAAGACCTATCCTATTTCAAAGAGTAACTAACTCTTAAAAAGGAACTCTGCTTTCCCAGCCTGGAACTCACTCTATCAACTAGGCTGGCCCGTTACTCTGAGATCCCTCTGCCTCTGCTGGGATTAAAGAATTGAAGAAGTGTGCTGCCACCGCCCAGGCCCTTTCTTAATGGCGCAACAATGGTCACTGGTATACAGATATCCTTTTGCATTTCTGTTTTCAGTACCTGTTGGTTTATTAGAGGTGCAACAGCTAAGCGATGTGTCATGCTCAGCCTTTGACAACTGCCTGTTTACTCTCATTTGTGATGCCCAGAAGGTCTAGGTCCTCCACATCCTTGCCGACACTGACTTTACTCTTGTGCTAGCTGTTCTCATAGATGAGAAATTTCACCAATAGTTTCCATTTTCTCAATGCTGGGTGCAACCTGTAAATTTTTGCCTATTTACACATTCTAATTCTCTAATTCTTTACTCTTGGTTCTTGGTATGCTCCCCCCCCTCCTTCCTTCCTTCCTTCCTCTCTCCCTCCCTCCCTTCTTTTTTTTTTTTTTTAAGCAATGATTCATTATGCAACTTGCAATAGCCTGTAACGTAAAATGTTACCAGGCTGGTCTTTAGCTTACAGCTATCCTCCTGCCTCCTGAATGCTGTGATTAAAGCTGTGAGCCACAGTTGGTCCATGTTCCTATTGGCATATTTTGGTATTGGTTGTGTTTTTTCTCTTTCTTTCTTTCTTTCTTTTCCTTTGTCATTTCTTATCAGACGTGACTATAGTCTTCTGTAGGCTATCCCCAGATACTGTCCTGAGTAATTCTCCTCATTCTAATGGCAACATCCCTTCATGTACTAATGTTCTTAGAATTTTCAAAGTCCTTTTGCCCATTTGTTGCTTGTGCCATTGCTGTAATATTTTAGATACAATCGTAGTATATTTCAGGAGTATTTGACAAATATTCTATTAATAGTTCTATGGTCCTAACTAGTATTTATATCCCTGATCCGTATTGAATTATATTATATGTGTGTGTGATGTAAGGCGCCAAATACATGACTTTTGTTTGCTTTTGTGTGTAGTGTTGTGCATGTTCATGATGACATGTATGCCTGTGTGTACTAGAGGTAGATACTGCGTATCTTGCTAAATCACTCTTCACCTTATTTTTTGAACAAGGCTATCTCCAGTTCTTTGATTTATTTGAGACAGGATCTCACTGGGTAGCACTGGCTGTCCCAGAACTCACTGTATATCTGGATGGCCTTGAATTTATAGTGATCTATGCCTCTGCCTCCTGAGTGCTGGGATTATAGGCCGGGGTCACCACTGCCTGGCCCAGGGCTTACTCCTGTTTTATAAGTCCAGTCGTCCAGCCTTGGGAGGGGTTACTGCCAACAGCTAGGGTGTGTCGGTGTGTCTTCTCACCTCCATCATTTAATCTGGGTGATCTCTTACTGGCTTGTCTAGAGGCTTCAGTATAAACCATTACAGGCAGTAAGGCAGCATCACAGTTTAAGTCATTCTGCCCAGAAGAACAGTCTGTTTTCATTTACGTGTGACTTCTGTCCTTCCTCCCACTGATATTTATGTTCTTCAATATTCAACCATTTCACTCCCTTGATTCAATTTATTCTCATTTATGTTATTCTTTTAAATTCCATTTTCAAATTAGATACTGGATACCTTTTTTTTTTTTTTCTCTCCCTCATTTCCAGATTGTTTATTTTTGGTGCATAGCAAATTCTAAGAAGTCTATCTGAGTGCATTTAAAGGCAAGTGTAACTTCCATAGGAAAAGCATCTTCTGTGAAGACGGGGAATCTTGAAACTTTTGGCACAGATGTTTGGTAGTCAGGCTAATGACAGGCAGCAGGCTGACCCTAGAGTCTGAAGTAACAAACATCAGACAAAACAGAGATACTTTTCAGCTTCTGATGGGGTTATGTTCTAATAAGCACAGTGTAAATTAGACATAAGTCTAGCATGAATAATACATCTAACCAACAGAACATTATAGCTTACCCTGGCTTACCCCAAATATACTCAGAATATCACATTAGCCTATGACTGGGAAAAATCACCTGAAGTATATTTTTAAAATAACATGTTGAATGTATCAATATTGAAGGCTGTTCTGAAAGCACAAAACATGTCAGCTGTGTGGTATGTTGTCCCATGTTAAAGCCGCAAATCTGAAGTTGAACTTTCAAAGGGAAACTGAACCTTGTACCATGATAATTGGAATGCTGGTGAACACTTTTACAGGATAGCAAGCCGTTTGTTTTTCTTCTGGTAACAGATATCATGAGTTGGTGTTGAATCGTATCCTTCAATTTCTACATCTTCTGCTTCAGCTGAGATGGTCAGGATTTCTCTGCTACGTCTCTGCACTGACTTAGCTAATGTTCAGCTGGTACTGAACTTCTGGTCGGTGTCTCCTTCCTAGTATATTATTTACATGTGTCTATTTTAGGAAAGAGACTTAGAAAATAACACACCCATGATTTGTATCTTTATGTCTGAGTTGGGCTCGATGTGTTCACATTTTATTAAGGATTTTCCTCAATAATTAGAAAGGCATGTGTGGTGGCTTGAATGAAAACGCCCCCCCAAGGGAGTGGCAATATTAGGCTTTGTTGGAGTAGGTGTGGTCTTGTCGGAGGAAGTTGTCACTGTGGAGGTGAGCTTTGAGGTCTCATACATGCCCAAGCTATTCCTATTTCCTGCACAAGATGTAGAACTCTCAGCTACTTCTCAGACACCATGTCTGTCTGCATGCTGCCATGTTCCACCCTGATGATAATGGACTGAACCTCTGAAACTGTAAGCCACCACAATTAAATGTTTCCCCTTATAAGAGTTGCCATGGTCATGGTGTCTCTTCACAGCAACAGAAACCCTGACTAAGACAGCATGTAATTTCCTATTTATATAGTGTGCAAGCGTCAGCTTTATGAAGTGTCTATTCTCCCTTCACATTCTTTAACGACTTCTGTGGTGAAATTATCTGAGTCGGAGCTGTTTTCAGTAGACTGCCTGTTGGTTTCTTTTGTGTGAAGCAGTTATTGAGGATGTATGATTTTCCTTACTCCACATAATTTAGAACTTTATTGTCTTAACAAATTGAGCTGTTGCCATTTCAGATGTATACCTTGTGTTTTATATGGGTATGTCTTTTGATTCTGAATAATATCTGATATTGCTACAATTACATTATCTTTCTGTTTCTCTGAACCAGTTATTTCTGTCTGTCTATTTATCTATCTATCTATCCATCCATCCATCCATCCATCCATCCATCTATTATCTTTATATTTCATCTTTGTTTTCTGGTATCTGCTTTTGATGATTTTTTAAGAAAAGTAATATGGTGTCTTTAAACAAATTTAAGTCTGACAATCTGTGTTTTCATGGAATATTACAGTTTCTATTACTGATATTATATTTTTTTAAGATTAAAACATTATTTATATTTGTAGGGTGCCCTCAGAAGCCCAGAAGAGGGTGTCAGATCCCCTGGAAGTATTGATGGTTGTGATCTGCCAGGCAGATGCTGGGAGCTGAGCCTGGGTTTCCTACACGAACAGAAAGCACTCTTAACTGCTGAGTCCATTATTACTGATAGATTCTTTTTTTGTTTGTATGTTTTACGTGTGGAGTGGAGTGTGCAACTTTTGTTTGTCCTGTCTCTTCTATGTTCCCTTCTCTTGACTGAACATTTTATCATTCTTTCTTCAGGTGCTCTGTTGCTATTATTTCCGTACTTACACTATCGATGACTGTGTTCCTCCCTTTCCATCTTCAGGGTGGATTTCTTTTTGTGCTCAGGCAGTGCAAGAATGCTCTGATTCCTTTTATCTTTTTGAGTTCTCTGAGCACATACATGCATTCATTTCCCGTGATCGTATCTGTCTGTAAGCCCTCGAGTTGCCATCACTAGTCCACTCAAGACACACTAATGACCCACGGTTTCCTTTTTTTTTTTTTTTTTTTTTTGTTAAGATTCGTTTTCAGTATCCTAGCTCTCTCACGAAGATGATTTTCCTTCGCTTTGAACACCTTCGTTTAGTATTTTTAGTCATGACCCGCAGTAGCAATTTTCTCAAATCTGTTGTATTTTTACTTATTATTATTGCTACTATTATGTGTGAATAGTATAAGGAGGCATATGTCACAGCACATGTGTGGCAGTCAGACGACTTTTTGGAGCTGTTTCTCTCCTTCCCAATCAGCTCCAAAGATCGAACTCAGGTCCCCAAGCTCTTACTGCAAGCGCCTCTGTCCACTGAGCCATCTCCCCAATCCTACTTCCTTTCCCTGGCTATTTGGTTTATTTTCCTTGGTTTGCAGCATTTTGTTGTTTTAGTACTGTTTTGAGACAGATTTTTAAAGTGCTGTTCATGGTTTCAGTGGCTCCTCCCGTCTTGAAGCCTGTATCCTGGAGGCAAAGACATGAACTGCAAACCTGACCTGCCTTCTGCATCTTGGTGTCACATGCCTGGGAATAGTCTCTGTCCATTTACCTTTCTTTAAGGTCGACTCTTCTGTGCCTTATAATCATTGTGCTCCATCCTCGGCTTTCTTTCCCTCCAGTCCCAACACACTCAGCTGCACAAGACCGGTTCTCCTCTCTTCCCCAGCTTCTTCAGACACTGTCCTAACTTCCCAGGCTGTAGGCTGCCACTCCATGCTTTGTTCTAAATGAATTTCTCTGATGTCCCTTATTGTTCATTATTTCTATATTTCCCAAGTCCATTGAATGCCTCCTAAGTTTTAAATTAGCATTTGGGGACTCTCAAACTGCTTGGCCACATTTTTGTTTCTGGTGCTTCTAAAAGTTCATTTCCATCATGGACTTCATGAACATAGCAAATGAGGTTATTTGAAAGTATCTGTTTCCTGTTTCTAACCCAGTTTTCACTGATGAGTGTGTGTGTGTGTGTGTGTGTGTGTGTGTGTGTGTGTGTGCCTATCTACTTTACTGTACTCTTTGATTATGCTTCTGGGTTGTACTTGGGAGTTTGATATCTACAATAATTTAGGGCTTGGATAATATATGCATATATTTCCATATGTGTGCATGTTTATTTATTTACTTAGAGAGGGGAGTTTATTCTCTCCAGATGCTCTAACTGTGTGGGATCACCACAATCTATTTTAGGTTTCAGATTTCACTCAGCTGGGTAGCACCTTGCACTAAATTAACTGAGTACTAGATAGAAGGGGCCCTCCATGCAGTGTCCATGCTTGGAATATTCCTTCCAGTTCCCTCATTCTCTGGGGGTGTAGGTCTTCGTGGATTGATAAAAGCCACGGTTATTCATCAGGTCCTTCTCTTTTTATAGGTTTAGGCAGAATAGTCATTTTCAAAGATGTTCTCATCCTTATCTTTTGAGCTTTTAATATATCAAGTTAGTGTCAGGGAAGATTGAGGTTGAAGATGAGATTAAATGATCCCTCTGCTTCCTCCAGTGTGCAGAGATGGTTCCAGATTATTCCTGTGAACTCAGTGTAGCCACACAAGTGAAAGAAGGCATGTTTTGAAAGTGACACCACATGAGAAAGGTCCAAACTTCCCATTGTTCATTTTGAAACTGCATGGAGGCCAGAAACCAGGGACGGTGGCTTCTTGAAGCTGGGAAAATCTAGAATGGGTTCTCCACTGCAGCCTCCTCTGCCTTTAGAGCCGGTGCCCTGATTTCAGTCTGGAGAGCAGCAAGGTCCTAGATTTGTGTTGTTTTCTGGGGTCCAGTCTGTGGTTACTGGTAACATTGACAGAAAAGTGGGTATAAGCCCTCTAGGGTAGAGCATATGTTCCTCTAGTCTTACTCAAGTTCTTATCCTCTACTTCCAGAATTTGCACACCTCTAAGAAAAAGGGCGCCCTGGCAAACCCACATGTCAGCTCTCTTGAATTCTGCCTTTTGTGGGTCCTGGCTTGATGCCTCTTTACCTTTTGCTAAAGTAGGTCTTTTGGACAGGTGACTTTAGCATTCTGTCCCAGCATGCCCTTGTGAGGAGCCAGAGCGCGACATTGCCCCGGATTGCAGTGCTAACCTTTCTTTTGAATCTGATGGTGGAACTAGTCTGGTTGTGGTTTAGAATGTCACATTCCAGCTGACATTTAGTCATATAATCATTCTGCAGGTTAGAATAAGAACACCTTAATGGCCTTCTTTTTGTATCTCTCATGCTAATTTTCCTCAGAAACCATATGAGAGAAATGTCCTCCTATTGCCTTCTTATAAGTAAACCCGAGGCCTCGGTTGCTTTCTAAACTCTAGGTACCTGTCACTCTGGCTCCCTGCTGCAAATCTCCCTTTCAATTCACTTATTCTCTGGGGTACAGTTCTCCATGGCCTCATTTAAAAGACAACAAAACAAAAGAAAAACCATGGGTGTCTATTAGGTCCATTCGAGCAGGATGGCCCTTTCTCTGACCAGGATCTGTACTCAAGTGGTATCTAAGACGTGCAGCTCACAGCCCTCAGCCTAACTTTGCTCATGTCATCCCTCCCACTGGTAGTGATGGAAGAGGCACTAAGACAGACACCAGAGTAGAGCCTGGACTTGTTCCCTGGCTGTGCAGTTTACGTCAGCAATGGGGCCACAGCGTGTGTCCTGTGATGGCACTGTGTTGGACTAAGTACAGGCTCTTTCAAGCCAGCTATCTTAAAAGAACAGCCCTCATTTCAGTGCTGTGGGAAATGGCACACATTACTTGCTATCGACATGCACAAACTGTCTTTGATGCACTTAAACACATTTAATAAAAGGTAATATGGGGTTCAGCTGACAACCAGTCTACTAAAGCAGCGTGAAGGATCTGTGCCCAAGGGGGGAAAAAGGGCTTTGGATTTTAAGAATCCAGGCTCAAGCATAGCACTGCGAGCCTTTTGAATTTTGCCACCATCTAAATGAAGCTTCTAGGGTTCTGGGCTCTGAACCAGCCAGGAGGCAAGCGAACAAAGGATGAAAAGGTAGGAAGAGAGGGGGAGGGAAAGGCTCTTACACCCTCAGAACAGAATTTGGGAGGGAAAAGCTGCCTTTCTACTCTAGGAGAAATGGCCGTTTCATCTCTAATGCTTGGGCTTATGACAAGAAAATTTGTAGTTAGTTAGAAATGTGTAACAACCCAGACTGCTTTTTCCCAGTACCTATCAGAAGTGTTGGGCTTCGTGGAAACCACCTATGGTTATGGACATGTGGGAAGAGTTTCCTGAAGAAGGACCAAGGGGTGTCCTTGGCTGTTCTCACAGTCTCTGCTTTTAATCATGGAAACAATGATGTCAGGCACTGTGGAGACACATAGAGCTGTCATATACCAGGTTACCTGTGAGCTTTTAGACTCCAGTGCATGAATGTATGCATGAATATATTCAAGGACCTTAAATAGCACCATCCCAACAACTGCTATGCATTACATTTCAACGGGTCCTGTTTAAATATTGTATCTGGGCATAAACTGTTAGTGTAAACACTCAATCTGTGAAGCTGATTAATATAAAAGTGTATTTTTACCTTTGCAGATTAGCCTACATTTTTTTTGACTTAGGAATTTCCTGTGAAAGAAAGACAAAGCTTCAAAAAATAAAGGGAATTGAAAGAAAAAAAAAAGATCACTGACTTTTCTTCCTTATGTGGTTGAAGTCATTTACTCCCAGCAAAATATATGCTATTTGAACGAGTATTTATTTCGCTAGCGAGCTTGAACCTCCCCTCCCTGTCAGAGGTACCAGAGTGGACTGGACAGACGACTTCCTTAACAAGTTGAAGATTTTGATTTGTCAAAATAATGCTGACAGAGAAGTTCACTCACTCATCTGTATTGGGCCACTGGCCTCCTGTGAATTCCCACAGCACTGCCAGGCTTGTGTGGAACACAGATTGGATTCCAACTGCAGAACTAGAGGGGGGTAATTACTCCCATCAATTTGGGTTAAAATGCTTGCCTAAATTAGTTCAGTAGTTTTCACACACTGTCAAGAGATAAAGAACGAGATTAGAGGCTATGGAGAAATCATCTTACATTTTGGTGAGATGAAACATGCGTGGTTTTGTAAAAGACTGATTTTTGGAACTATGGGGAGGCTCTCATAGCCTCTTAGCAGTCATGCCTTCCCCAGTGCTAGCTGAAGTCTGTTTGTTGTTTGCAAACAGCAGTCAACAGGGGTTCTAACCCCCTGACCCCCATGAGCCCAGAACAGAGCTTTGGAATAATGCCAGAGGTGTATGTACTTGAGCTGTTTCTAGAACAAGCAGGCATTACCTCTTGACCCTCTTGACCGTGTCTGAGCATCAGGTTCTGTGCTGTCTCACAGGGTGCAGAGTTCCTCTTCTCGGGGGACCTGTGGGCGAGTGAAGGAGACACAGGTCCTTCAGCCTTTCCCAGAGAAACAGGAGGCTAATGGTGTCTTTCTGTCTCTCTTCATGTGCATTGCATGTCTGGGGTGGGGGAGCGTGTTGTGCAAGCTCCAAACAGTGGTACTTGCCTGTTGTCTTTAGGATGCTATCAGAAGCTTCTGAAAAGACAGCAGCCTAAGTACCAGGGCAGCCAGCCATTTAGTCGAGGGGAGGACAAAGAAAACACGAGGAGACTTGAGCCTCAGCAGGGCTATCCCTATCCCTGAGGCAGGAATGAGGGCCTGGCAGGTGGTCAGAACAATTACACTGGCAGAGCCTCACAGCTGTGTTGGAGTGTACTTTGGTTTCTATGAGATAGTAGAAAAATACTACTGTAATCAGGCTAGCCTGGCCCAACTCCATGGCAAGTGGTAGGATCTAATAATACAGGAAGCCAGGCAGAAGCATTGTACCAGGAGAGAACATTTGGGGGCTGTTGTCCAGAGGTGGCATTAAGGCTGATGGTAGAGGAAGAACCTAGAGTTCCTTTCGGCCTCAGAGCATTGTGATAGGATAGGTTCCAGATGCTAGAGATGGAAGGGTTTTCCATGTGCCTATGCAGAGATAAGCAATGGCTCTGGCTAGCCAGAATGTGGTGCTGCTCATAGCATATTCTCCCTCCAGGCCCCTCAGGGCCATTGTCATGAAAGGACCATGACAGGAGGTCTTAATCTTGATTGCACCTGGGATTTAGGCAGGATTTATAACAGGCAGTGTTATGAATAGGTTTCATGCTGGCCTGGGCCCATCACTGTGCCAGCACCAAATAACACATAGAGACGCTGTATTAGATATAATGCTGTTGGCCTGTTACTAGCATTTCTTATTGGCTTGCTGTCTTAAATATTAACTCATTTCTATTAATCTAAGTATTTCCAAGTGGTCTTATCTTACCGGCGAGAAGGGCCGGCATTCTGTTCTCTCCGTCCTACATCTTGAATCTCCTCCCTACTACTTTCTCTCTCCTTATCTCCTAGTCCTGCCTATCTTGCTTCCCTATTGGCAACAGTGCTTTATTCATTAACCAATAAGAAAAACATATTTACAGAATGACATCTCCCATCCAGGCAGCCTGGCAGCAGAGGCCCACAGTGTGCACCTGTGCAGTACCCTCATGTCATCAGCTGAAGCCATAGTCTGGCAATGTCCTTTCAGATGCCACTGCTACTGTCGTAAGATGCAGGAAATCTGCTTTGCTTTCACTGAACAATTATGAGTAATTTGATCAATGCAAGTGTGAAATGCCTTCTTATTGTGGTATCTGTTGGGAATTGGTTCCAAGGTTTCCCACCCCACCCTGAGGTTAAAAAAAAAAAAATCTATAGGCGCTCATGTCCCTTGTGATAAATAGCACACAGTTACATAGTACATATATAGATCCTCCTGAATACTTTAAATCATCTCTAGGTAACTTATAAGGCTTAATAAAGTGTGAGCATCATATAAATGGTTATGCTATGTTGATTAAGGAATGGTGGCAGAAAAAAGACTGTCCTGGTATAATTTTTTTCTGTATATTTTCAGTACTGTTTTGGTTGTGATTGGCTGACTGTGTATGAATGGAGTCTGGGGTATACACCATTCCACCCCCTGTCATTTCTACTGCAAGGCTGATAACAGAATCGCATCTGCAAGTAGCAGAACTCACTCAATCCCTAGAGTAATGCCTACAGTGCAGTGCCTGCTTGAGAGGGGCCATGGTATCAACAGAGACATCTGGTCTACCTGGAGGGGAAGCGAGGGGAATATTAGGAGGACACCCTGCTTTACTTTGGTGACTTTTCTTCAAAGGTTGGTGATGCTTCCAGCAGAATGGCAAATCCAAGGAAAGAGCTACATCACCATGCTGTCACTTCCTTCCCAAATTATAAGGTCTACTGTGTTTTCCCATGTACTGAAACCTCAGAGCTAGCTGAAGAACAACAACACTTGGAGCAATACACAGCCAGTGAGATATGTGTAGCAACTGATATTTGCAGTTGGGGGAGCTCTCCCTGTAGTCAACTGCACTTAATCCCAGAATATGGGCAGCTTGTGGCCAAACTGGCTGAAGGCTGCAGCTTCTCCGGTCCAAGGCTGGTCTGCACATGTGAGCATCACTCTTGTAGATGTTACTGTTCCTGTAATAGTGACCCACTATCACAAACACCATCATTCTTTTAGGGAGATTTTATAGAATCTACTGAAAGCTTCTGGCATATTTGATATAGCATGATCTTATGGTAAGGCAGCATCAATGTTCAGGGAGTGTCCATCTCTGACAAAGCTGGGTGTCTCCAAAGCCAAGGCTGCTTCAGTTATTGCAAGGCCCCTGTGACCTTTATCATCATGCTTAAGGGTCAGAAGTTCTAACTAGTGGAGAGATGCCTTAGCAGTGTACTGCTCTTGTAGAAGACACAAGTTCAGCTCCCAATATGCATATCCAGCTGTAACACTAGCTCCATGGGATCTGAAGCCCTCTTCTGCCATGGGAGGGTACCTGTATTCCTGAGTACACACACACACACACACACACACACACACACACACACACACTTAAAAATAAACTGTATTTAAAAAAACTTCCCCAACATGTTCTGAATGAGTACTGCACCTAGCAAAACACATTTGTATGTTATCAAACATTTGTTGCTGGGTTAATCATGATGACCCTGATCTAAGATGATGGGACTCTCAAAATTAATTTTTCCTGGCTGTGAGTATGGCTCAAGACAGAGCAGGTGTTTAGTGTGATCAAGGCTTTGGGCTCATTCCCTATAACAAAATCGGAGGCAAACAAAACTAATTATAAACCAAAAGCAGAAGAGTTACATCCTACATACTCACATGTGCTGGCTGGGTAGATAATTAGGGTCTCACAGAGGCTGGGCAGGTGCTCTAGGGTCTCACAGAGGCTGGGCACATGGACTAGGGTCTCTCCCATGCTGAGTAGGTGTGCTAGGGTTTCACAGAGGCTGGACAGGTGTGTCAGGATCTCACAGAGGCTGGGCAGGTATGCCAAGGTCTCACAGAGGCTGGGTATGTGCATGTCCTAGGGTTAAATAGAGACTGAACAGGTGCACTAGGATCCCACAGAGGCTTGGAGGTGCATGTCCTAGGGTCCCACAGAGGCTGGACAGGTGCTGTGTCGCTGAGGTCAATCTCCAGGGTAAAAGACATTTTAAATGGGAAACTGGGAAGTGGCCTTGGTGTGGTTTGGTGGAGCTGCCACAACCTGAAGATTGAACCAATAGACACATCATATTTTCTCATGGTTCTGGAAACTGGAAATCTGAGTCGAGGGTGTCAGCAGTTTGCTGTTTTCCAAGCCCTCTCCCTCAGCCATCCTCTCTCTGTAGATTTATAGTTACCCTCCCCACCCTCACCACATGTCTGATTATAAAGACACTAGTCCTGTTGGATTAGCCCTATCCCCATGACCTCATTTTACCTTAATTAGTTCTCTAAAGGTCTGATCTATAAACACAAGCACATTCTGTATTCCTGGAGGTTATGACCCCAACATATGCATTTTGTTCACGAAAGAAGTGTAGTCCAGCCTGTGGTAGATTCTCCACTTTCAAAATCTTCCCCAGTTCCAGATGAAGTCAGACATATGTACCCTGGGCATGCATGTTTCCCAAGGTACACAGCTGGGGCAGAATGTTATAAACATAGTGTGAAGCCCCAGGGACAGAACACCCTTCTATTTCCAAGCTGTGCATATTACATTTTTCTTAGTGAGACTGAATAATAAACAGGGGTGGAATATTCTAAGTCATGCCTTCCTTTATGCCAAAAAATCATCCTGCCATTTTTCAGAGACCATTCCCTTCATGACTGTTTGGTATGCTGTATCTGCCACTGTTTGCTATGGAAAAAAGCAGTCATTTCTTTCAAGATAATTCACTCAGCTTTGAGTAAACACTGGACACTGAAGCAGATCCCCACTCTGCAAATGGAATGCAAAGCTATTTCAGTCAGGGAGAGAGACTTAATGACTAAGAGACTCATAAAAAGAAAAAAGAAAAAAGAAAAAAAAAGCCTTTGTAGATGGCATTTCACAGACTAAAGTCAGAGCTCAGCGTCAAAACACCCTTATAGCCAGAGGTTCAAAACCCAGCACTGTAAAATGAATACAGATTTAAGTATCTCAAAACCAGCTATTGCACCATGGCTAGTATTGCCAGGTGAGTCCTCTTTAATGTACACAGGACACACTGGGAAACTAAGATGTGACTTCTGAGTAGTTACCTATATGGCTATATTGTATACAGGAGCAGGGAGATACATTATTGTGACAGAATACAAGTCACCTGGACTGATGCCAACAGTATCTATATATACCCTTTTGTGGCATTTCAGCCTGCTTTTCCAATGATATATGAGAGCAAAGACAGCTCAATGGTTTATTGTTTCCTGACACTTGACAGAGAAAATCCAATGAACCTGACCATAAGGCTAATAAAAAGAAAAAAGAAAAAAGAAATTCCTTGGTTTCACTGGGCTCTTTAAGGCTTGTTTACTCCATTTTTCTCCTTTATTGTCCTCCTCTCCTTCTGACCTCTTCAGAGGAGCGAGGCATTGTTACATCCATCTAAACATCCATCTACACATCTCCTTTGCAGTGAACTGTCATTTCTTTTTGAGCAGAATCATATAATGAAAGTTGCTGAAATATTGGCTAATACTCAGCCATTTAAATTCTTTCCAGCAAAGGTCAATGATGAATCTTTAAAGAACATCGAGGAAATGGGATTTTTTAGCATACATTTCTATTTTCAAAGAGCAGCTGCTTCTTTAAATTGCTATGGAGACATAGAAAAGAGCTTATGTGTGTCGAGAAATCCCACTCATACCTTTTCCTTGGCTGATGACTCCTTTGCTATAATCTTTGTCCTAATTTTGCATTAGAACTCACTAATCATTTCATCCCACTAACCACTGTTAAGTCCACTGGTTACTGTTCATAGTTAAAACAATTAGTTATTGTTCATTATAAAAGTAAGACAGCTTGCATTAATCCCTGGGTATATGGTGCTCTGTAGGACACATAGCAAGAATCTATGATGGTTCCTCTACCATGAGTGCAAGACAGATGAACAAGAGCTTTCAGATAATTGCCAAAGCCTAGGTATCTCTAATGCAGCAACAGTTCTCAACCTGTTGGTCATTATCCCCTTGGAGGTTGAACGACCCTTACACAGGGGTCACAAACCTAAGACCATTGGAAAACATAGATATTTACATTAAAATTCATAACAGTTGCAAAATGCAATTATGAAGAAAGAGCAAAATTTTATGGTTGGGGGGGGTTTCACCACAACATGAGGAACTGTATTAAAGGGCCCCAGCTCTAATGTGTGTGTGCTGTTATTTCAGGTCTCTGAATTCAATCCTTTGACGTTCACCAGCGTAATCGAGTGTGAAAAGCCAAACAATGACCTGAGTAGATTTCGCGGCTGCATGTGAGTATCATGCATCTTCGAGAGTTTTCCTATTTTCCTTTTGTTAAACCATACACACGCACAGAAACACAGATTCATAACATGCTTTTGGATATCCTTTGCCACATTCATCATTTTTGACCAATCTTGGAACTAGTTTGTAAGAAGCTATCAGTAGTGGGAACTTGTCCAAAGCACTGTATTATTAAGGAGTGACTGCCTTTCCCTCTTGAGAGATTGAGGAATATGACCACAGGCTTATGGCAGTTGTGCATGAATTCAAAACACTAGAAGTCAGAGGATACAGGCCAGGCAGGAAGAGCCTGGATAGAAATGTATCCCTTCTTGTTCTTTCAGTCACTGGACAAGACTTTATTGATTACTTGCTGTATGCTGGTCCTAGCCACTGCCCTGACTATGAAGCAGTAACAGTTATTGCCTTCTTATTTATTTCTTCTAATTAGAATAAAAGATATTGCTGTGTGCAATAGCTCAGCCATCTCCCTTGTCCCTTAGCAGAAAGTCCAAAGGTGGATAAATGGCCTACGAGTGACACTTGGTAAAGCTGGGTCATGTTTACATGGAACACAGGAGGTCACTACACCATTTGGTCTGCATTTATGTTTGTTTGGAGATGTCCAAATAATAGCAATATTGTTAGGGTGGGGAAAACGGTGGGTGAGGGCAGCATGTGTATGGAATTGCTGAACTGCATGGTAGAGCTGTGAGAAACTGTTCCATGGAGAATGAAACAGGTGGTCAGGGTCTAAGGACACTATGGCATGCCACTGGACCCTTTCTGTGAGAGCAGAACTCACAGACTTACCTCTCTGAGCATCCATGCAATAGCGCTGTCCAGTGCAGAGCATTCTCCCCTCATAAATGGATTCCCGAAAGTGGGCCTTATCTCTAAGAATTCTGTGCAGGTCCCTGACTTGTTAGTAGTAGCTGGCACTTCAGCCTGTGCCCAACCCAGGCACACAGGGACACTGGAGTATAGTAGCAAAAGCTTTCCAGTTCAAAGCGAAGTGCATTTGTGACATGGAGATGAGCCAGCTACTTGCTGGACTTGCCTGGAAGTTCAGAACATGGAAGCCATTAGATCACCCCCTTAGGAAATCAACAAGGTTAAGCTCCTAAAGGGAAGTGTTAATGCTCAACTCCCAGCCAATCTGCTGTGGGTTTTCTCCTCTTTGCTGACTTCTGGCCTATCCTCTTCCTGCATACTTAATCAGCTGCTAGGAGTTCACACATGGCAGCACCATCCCAGGTCCTCAGTGGATCCCCAGGTGGTGAAGTCAGCTGCAGAGAACAGGTTCCAGGTGGTTAAGGAGTCTTGACATCCCATAACTGTTAAAGGAGGTGAAGCTAGTCTCTAGGGAGCATGTTCTATGTGCTTTCTTCCCATAGGGTAATTTCATGTGTCCAATTTGACAGAAAATGAATGGAAGGTAGATCCTTCCCCAGATGCTTTGCCCTAGCCTTTGGGCTCTGTTCCCTTTGCCTCCTGTTGAAGAAGGCCTGAGTGACAATACAGTCACATGGACAGATAGATTTTCATATATTCATTGCCTGCTGTAGGGTGGGTTCACACTAAAGAGGACTGAATCTTTCGTCAGCCACTTTCCATCTCTTCCCTGAAGACCTTCAGGGAACTGCTACCTTTTGAGTCCTCACAAGAGTGCAGATGGCAGAGGGCAGATGGTAGTGGGCATAATCTTCGGACACCCCTAGGTCACTGTGGACAGCTCGTTTAATGCACAGAAGGTTTTCAGAATGCTAAGTGCCTGCTAAATATTGACCACTGTCATTCTGGCAACAGCTTTTTTCCATCACTACTACAGGTAATTCAGAGCAACAGGTGAGATGTACCAGGAGAGTGCAGGTAGTCTTTAGGAGGGAGGTTAGTTCACAACGTGGCTGTGGCTAGAACCATCTGTCTGTATTCTGTGTCTCAGAAAGAACTATAGAAGATAGGAAGGTGGGTTTGCATTTTGCTGTGTTTGAGGAGATGGTAAATGCAGAAAGCAGAATGACTTGTTGATAGTCAAATGTGGGTCAGCAATTGTGTTATCCTGTAGTTGGTTACTTTACTGCAATGAAATAACTGAAGCTAGGCATTTGAAGAGATGTTTATATAACAGTTTTGAAGGCTGAAAGTACAACACAGTTCAAACTCTGGGGAGGAACCCAAGCTACGTGACTCCATGGTAGATGAACTCTCCTGGGGAAAAATGGGCAGTGCTCACTGTGGGTGGGTCTTTGGAGGTGGGCTGTAACATGAATAATAAAAAACTCAGTGACAGCTATTGGGGTTCAAGCTGAATATCAGAAAAGCAAAGCAGCCAGCCATTAACTCTCAGACTGAAATGGATGATGCTATCTCCATGAATCTTCAGAGTGCAATGCTTTCCATCCATGAATCCTCAAAGTGCAATGCAAACTGCACTGCTTTCCACCAAGCCTGAAACTGCAATCCTTTGAGTTCCTGTCTTCTCCCACGCAGCCATATCACCCCTGTCATCTCCAACTCTAGTGCTGGGATTACAGGTGTGAGCTCTGTTATTCTTTTAGACTGATTAATCCTTATGTAGCCCAACATGGTTCTTGGACTGACAGAGTTCCATTTGCCTCTGTCTCCTGAGTCCTGGGATTAAAGATGTGTACCACCACTACCTGGCCTCTATGGTTTGCATTCTGAACCCTTAGGCAAGCTTTATTAAATCATAACAATACATCACCAAAGTGGGCTGTAGGCAGCATCATCCTAGATTTTTTTCTTGCAACTTTTGAGACACTGCAGAGTGAGAAGCTCTACCTCAGCCAGTCCAGGCTGAAGCTGTTCTTGGGAATAGTACAAAGGTTGGGCATGGGTGTATGTAAGGAGATATCACCAGGGGGACAAGTTGAAGGGTGTATGTTCTGCATGAGCAGGCCTGGTCCTTCTCCAGAGAAGAGAAGCCTGATACATCATCCTAATACTTGTATCAGGAGCTAGCTCAGAAAGTCCATCAGCAACAGGACCTGTGCACTGGTCTGGGACTTGGGTACTCCTGTTATCTTCCCAGGGTGGCCTCCCATCAATATCTATGAGATAGAAGCTACTATCCAGGGAGCCTTGGGTTAGCTCCAATCCCACTACTATGCATGCCTGCAGAATTTTCTCTTTTATGGACCAGTTAATCCAAACTCAGATCTGTAGTCATTATTATTCAGAAAATTTAACTCATGGTTTTAGCCCCCAATCCCTTACCAGAGCTGGTAGTTGTGGGAACATTATTCTGCATTTCTGAGCTCTGGACTAATTCTGTAGATAGTGTTATTGTTCCTTAAACCTTGAGTTGACTTGAAAGAGCGTGTGTAAAGTATCACATGATTTAGAAGCTATTGTATAGAGAGGGTGGCATTTGCCTCAGTGTATGTGTGATTCCACTGCTAGGAAATACAGGACTATCTGTAGAGACAATAGGAATCAGAGGTGATCAGGGCTTGGGGAAAGCAGTATAGCCTAGGCAGGGGAATGACTAGCCACGGTACAGTGTTTCTTGGTGGGTGGAGGAAACATTTTTGAATTAGTTGCTGGTGATTTCATAGCTCTGAATCTGTAAAGACTGAGCTTTGTACTTTAAATGAGTGGATATTGCTGTACATGAAATACTTTGCAGGTTAAGCATCAGGGGTTTCATAATCCAAATGCACTTTAGTGCACCGTGCTCTTTAAATCAGTCCCTACAGTTGAGCCCTAATGAGATCCTCGGAAGCTGAAAATACCAGCATCCAACAGCACATTCAGCCATTTCCAAAGTTCTCTCACTAGAGTAGGGCTAAGCCTTGCCTTTCCACATGGACAGAGAAATCTGGCCCAGGCAACCTCTGTTCAGCTATGTTCAGTCAACTTCATAGCATGTGAATTTGTTTGTAGGGGGGTTATGTGTATGTGGGGTACCCACAGAGCTCAAAAGGTATCAGATCCTTGACATGTGCTGGGAAACAAGCTGAGTTTCTCTAGAAAAGTAGTAAGCAGACTTAACCACCTAACTTCCTCCTCAGCCCACATGTGATGATCTTTGAGACTGTAATCCAGTTGAATATTTACATTTTTCCACAAAGGATAAAGAGATTGGGCATCTGGTTGATTGTCTGATACAAAATTCATTTCACATTGTAAAGCTAATTTCTTGCTTCTCCATTCAGATCTTCCCTTATTTGCTTCTATATATGGGTGCTTTGATGTTGGATGCATTTATAGTGTCTATATAGTCCTGTTTTGTTGCTTTTAAAAATACAATAGAGTTTTTGTTTGCTTGTTTGTGTCTTGGGCAATCTATTTATTTATTTGTTTGTTTATTTATTTATTTATTTTTTGCCTCAAGCCTGTTTGTTCCCTGTAAGTGTAGCTAGCTACTCTGCTCTCTGTTGCCATCCTGCTTGTCGTGGAGCTGGATACAGCTTGTCGTGGCTGCTGGATACCCCTGGGAAATGCAGACTTCCTGCTTACTGCCTGAGTTCCTCCAGCCAGGTCCAGCAATTGGGGATTAAGCCCATAGGAGCTTTCTCATTCAAACCGCCACACCTGCATTAGACAGAGCAGCAGGATCATTACTAACAATTGAACCCATTTCAATTCCTTATCCTCTCCCAGCTAGTGTTGAAAGTGGATTTAGGTGAAACATGTCCACAAGCTTCAGTGGCACTGAGCAAACCTTAAGGTGAACTGTAGTCATATCAGCTAGATTCACCCATGTTTTGCGTGTTTTCGTCTACCTTAATAGACATACAGTCATCCCTCCAGAAAATGGAACACTGGCACTAAGCAGTTTGGTAATTTTCACATGTATTTAAAACCAGACAAACAAAAACCTGAACAATGTATTATAGCAAAGAAAAGTATGCAGTTCCAGACATTACCTGTCAATTATCTATCTATCCTTCTCACCTCTGCCAGTCAGTGTGCTTGTAGGAGCAGATGGAGTTCTCAGATTTATGGAAGGGACCTAGGAACCTGTAAGGAATGGTATAGAAACGGGATCAAAAGCAGTTGTATTGTCACCATGACAAGGTCCATGGACTCAAGAGCAGGAGTGGCCACTAGGTGGAATTCCGCATGGTCAGGGGACAAAGTCAGTCAGGGCTCCCTGACCAAGGAGACACAGGAAGTTGACTCCCTAGCCTCTGTTGCTTTCATCCACCTCTCTGGCATCCCTCCCAATTCCCATCCAGTAGACCCAACCCAAAGCCAAGACTGGCACACTTACCAAGTACGGAGAGGGACAACAGGGTACAGAATGTAATACGACTTGAGAATCCTGGCTTGGGGCCTGGGTGCTTAGCAGAGAGGGTGTACAAGGAAGGGAGGAAGGACATTTCTACGGGGCGGCTGTCCAGGGCAGAGTTGTCTGCAAAGAAGGCCCACAGCCTGAAAAGCTTACTCCCCAGGGAGCACAGTGTTCATGCATGCTCACAGGTGTATGCATGTCCTGAGATGGGGATGGCAAAGCCAGAAAGGCTGAGCTGCAGGATCCTGCAGAGAAAGTTCTAAAACCCGAATCGGGGCAGTGTTTTAGACAGGGTAACAAAAAGGCTTCGGGTTACAAAATTTATAATATTTTGTGGGTTTTTTGTTTTGTTTTGTTTTTTTGTTTATTGTTGTTGTTGTTTTGTTTTTTGAGACAGAGTTTCTCAGTATTGCTTTGGAGCCTGACCTGGAACTTGCTCTGTAGACCAGGCTGACCTTGAACTCACAGAGATCCACCTGCCTCTGCCTCCCGAGTGCTGGGATTTTTGTAATGAAATATAATACTGAGGTCTCATTACCAAGGTGACATACAAAAGGAAGAGAGGAGTCCAGACCACATGTTTATGGACGGGTTGGAAAAGAGCTAGAGCAGGCAGGAATAGATTGACTGTCCTGGTGTCTGAGTGCTCCAGATTAGCTACCACGGGGAAGGAGTTGACTTAAAGCCTACTCAAGCTGCTGCTCCTTGCTCTGCAGCTCTGCAGAGCTTGGTGGGTATTGCCTAAACATCACAGCCTTGCCCCCCCCCCCGTGTTTGTGCAACTGAGTGGCTTTCTACCCCCACAGCTGGTCCTTGTCACCTTGAATGTGGCAGGAATGCTCACCTTTCCTCACACAGGGCACTCAGATGAATGTTCCCCACAGCAAGAGAGAATTAGAGTTGGAGAGAGAAGAGCTGAGTCAGATATTGAGCTGCTGAGCACCGCTGTTTCTCAGCATCACCCGATCTTATCAGTGGGTCCTTCAGAAAGTTTCCTTTCTGGAGTTTTCATTTAGAAACGCATATTTAGACAAGTCATGAAGCCTGGAGACTTGAACTAGATGAGTACATCCCAGTAGCCTAGATTAAATGTTAAAGGATGCGCTTGATTGCCAAGGACAGAGTACTGCAGAAGGGCACAATTGAAGACAGAGTTTACCTGCTCAGTCTGGAGGCTGGAAGGCTGAGGCCAAGTGTTGGTAGGTTGATTTTGTCAGTCTTTCTCTGTTTGGCTTGTGGCTGGCCTCTCTGTGTCTTCCTGTTGTCTCGTGTGTGTGTGTGTGTGTGTGTGTGTGTGTGTGTGTGTGTGTGTGTGTGTGTGTGTGTCCCTTTTAGAAGGGTACCAGTCAGATTGGAAACTGTCCTAATGACCTCATTTAACTTACTTTCTCTTTCTTTCTTTTCCTTCCTTTCAGATGTATTTATTATGTATAGTGTTCTGCCTGTATGTACACCTGCATGTACACCTGCAGGCCAGAAGAGGGCACCAGATTTCATTATAGATGGTTGTGACCTACCAGGCGGTGGCTGGGAATTGAACTCAGGACCTCTGGAAGAACAGCCAGTGCTCTTAACCTCCTAGCCATCTCACCAGCCCCTAATTACTTGCTTAAAGACCCTATCATATCTTGAGGTTCTGGGGATTGAGACTTCAGCACATGGATTCTAGGAACGACATAGTTGGGCTTATAACCAAAAGCAGCTTGGTGGGCTCTTCTGCATCTATACAGCACTGAAATGATTTGTATCACTCATGGATTTAAACATACTTCAGATTAAATATGTTAGTATCTTAATAACATTATAAAAAAGGATATAAAATGTTACTAAAATTAGGGTCGAAGAGGTGGCTCATTGGATAAGAGAACTTGTAAAACATGAGGACCTGAATTCAAATCCCCAGCACCCATGTAAAAATCAGGGGCGGCCACCATACCCGAGGCACTGGTGCTGGAGGCAGAGGCTGGGAACATGAACAGAAGGATAGCTGCATTTGCTGGCCATTCAGCCTGGCTGAAGCACTAGGCTCAGTGACAGACCCTGTATCAAGGAAATAAGACAGAGATAGAGCAGGGTAACTGATGGCCTCCTCTGACCTCTGTGTTAGCATACATGCACATGTCACATGCACACACATTCACTGTTGCCAAAATTAATAATGTCCTTTCTCAAGGCCTGTGTGTTTTGTGATAATGCAAGGCACTGGACAGTGTTAACATTTCTGGCAGAGTGGATATGCCAGCAATCACCCAGCAGGGCTATCCTTGTCAACTTACCAAATCGGCCCCATGACTACAGACTCAGTCCCCTGTGCAGCCAGTTCCCAGTTAATTCATGCAAAGTAGATAAATAGCAGCTTTGGGGCTTCCGTGTACCATGAACGTAGTTGCTAATTGAGCAGCTTCCTGTCAGCTGCTGTGGAGACCCATGAGGGCAAGAACTCATGTTGGAGCCTTCTTTATCCTTCCCTGTCCAGCAGCCGAGTCTCCTTGGGTCCTTCTGGAAGGTCTTGTGCAGCCATGTGACATGCTATGCTCCATGTTCCCCACAGCATCCACAGCAATGGGGAGAAGGCTGGGCTGCATAAGGAAAACCTGCTGCTTCGAGGGTGTACCATCAGGAACACAGAAGCCGTGGCTGGCATTGTCATCTACGCAGGTAGGCACAAGCTAAACCTTAGACCATGTACTTCCGCACTGTGATGCGTGCTCCCTAGTGTTTCTTCCTCATTTCAATCCCATCCTAAGAGTTGTGTATACCTGTTGTAGAAAATTGGGGAATTTAGGGCAACAGAAAAAAAAAAAATGTATAGACAAGGATTGTTCTAATGGTACCTCAACCCAATAGTATTTTTGGTGTTTGTTTTTCCCCTCCCATTTTACCATATTTCTTTCCATTCATCTCACAGCTGTTATAAGGGTCTATTCATTCTGCATCCTATTTTGACCCAAGTTCTTAGAGAGCTGTAGTCCAGCATAGTTTGTTTGTGGGACAAGTCATTGGCCCCTGTCTTTAGGAGATGATTGATTCTCCATGCCCCTCCACCCTCCTCTCCAGGACATGAAACCAAAGCCCTGCTGAACAATAGTGGGCCCCGCTACAAGCGCAGCCAGCTTGAGAGGCAGATGAACTGTGATGTCCTCTGGTGTGTCCTCCTCCTCGTTTGTATGTCTCTGTTTTCAGCGGTTGGTAAGTATCCTAAGATGAGTCCCCAGTGCGGTAGGCTGATGGACAGTCTGCAGGCAAGCTTGGGGGGGGGGAGGCTATCCTGACTCCACCAGACCCAGCATCTTTGGGGTCAAATGCACCATTTTTCACTGATTTAGATTCCAGGAGTGTCTGCATCAGCATCAGTATGACCATATTGAGGTGAATGAGCTTTGCAGAGTAATAATGCCCCTTTCCAAATTTAAGACTGCTTGGATGGGAGGGTGAGTTCACCGCAGCAGTAGTAATGAATCCAGCGAGGAGTCAGCAGTAGTGATGAACCAAGGTAACAATAGGAGAGGCACACATATATCAGCGTAACTGGAAAAAAGAGAGAACAACTATCTGCGTCCTAAGAGGGGGCCAAAGTTTGCATAAGCTTTGCAGGCATGTGCTCCGAGGTCCCAGCACTTGACTTCCTCCTTGTCCCTGCTCAGCTGTCAGCATGTATCAGACAGGTATAACATGGTCTTGAAGCATGGTATCGGGTGATTAAAGGCAGAGCTGCGTAGAACATCAAAAGGTCTCTGTAACCAGATAGGTGTGGAACTCAATTTAGAAAAAAAAAAAAAAAATACATAACTTGACTTCTCAGAATCTGTAACATGAGAAAGTTAAACTCTGAGAAGTGACCATGAGGGCAGTATTGAGGTCCTGCTGTTTTTATGTATGTATTTATTTATTTGTTTTTAAACCAAGCAGCTCATGACTCTGTTTTTGTGGCACCACCCAGATGGAGAAATCCTTCTCCCGGCACACACACACAGTCTCTATATGATGACTGGTGGTGCCTGCCATTCAGCATCATTGGCAGGAAAACCTCAGGGTGTGGTTGGTGGGTTCTTGATATATTGTTCAACATGGCCTAGCATGTTTAATTCTCCTACCATAGCTTCCCAAGTGACATGATTACAGGTGTGTGGGTACCACACGCAGTTTAAGACACCCCCAGTGTGAGGAGAAACATGAAGTGTGCGCTTTTTCCAGCCATCTACCCCTGGGTCCATGAATTCTATGTGCTATATACTTCCTTCCATGGCAAAGAAAGCTGATAAACCCAGCATATGCCATGTCCAGTTAACAATCTTACATTTGTCTTAATTTTCCCAAGCAGCATGCTTTCTTTCCTGTCAGATGAATGACACCTCTCTTTGAACATGCACAGGACATGGATTGTGGATACGGCGCTATCAAGAGAAGGAAGCGTTGTTTGATGTTCCAGAGGCTGATGGAAGCTCTCTATCCCCAGCCACGGCTGCAGTATACTCATTTTTGACAATGATAATAGTTCTTCAGGTACTGAGCACTGTGTGGTAATTACTTTACCCTCCTCTAGTGAATTCGAAAGCCTGAGGAGTTCTAGAGAATTCCTCATCTTGAAGAATCACTGACAAATGTTGCCTTTTATCCTCTGTTTGCAGGTTGTTTCTTTTTTGACTTTCAAAGTTGATGCTCTCCTTTGCTTTTCTTAAAAAATTATGCTTGAGGGTTGGGTTGGATTTTTGTCAGTGTTTCCTTGCTTTTCTATTATTATTATTGCTGCCCTTGTTATTATTACTATCATCATCATCATTATTATTATTATCCCGTGATTGAAAAAGGGCCTCACACATGCTAGGCAAGCGTCTAACAATTGGACTATCGCCTTCATTCTGTTTACTGTTCTGAAAAATAAATTCTATCTGGGAGTGATTTTTAGATTTACGGGAAAATTTTCCGACATTAATGGAGAACATTCACATGCACCTCTCGCCCTCTTTCCCAGACACAAGTGCACTACATTGATGTAGTACTCCATAAAAACTAGGAAAGCAAGCTGAATGCTTTCCTGTGAGCCAAATCTCAACTACTTCATTCACAGCTTCTCTGAGGATGAGCCTTCCTCCCAGGGTTCATTGGGATGCTGCTGCACACACCTCCCTGTCTGTAACCGAAAGCAGCATCCAGAAAGGTCTGCTATAGAGTAAGGACAGTCCCAGATCTCTAAGGAGGCAGCACCGGTCACCACTAACCCCTCTGAGATCAGAGTAACCAGAGGATATGTCTAGCCTCTCCTGAGATATCCCTGCCTCTTATCACAAGTGCTTCCTACGGTGGGAAAACAGTCTCATTTAGCATTCCAAATTAGTCTTTTCTGTAAATGCAAATTTTGTTCTAGCCTTGAGTTAGGATAATAGTTGGTGTCTTATTAGCATAATTAACTTACCAAGAGAATCCAGTTAGTCTGAATATGATATTCTGGGCTCATAAATATTAGTTCAGTTTTGTGACTCTGCAAATAAACATTCATTTCCAGGAGGCTGGTTTTGAATGATCAAACCATAACTGGCTGTTTTTCTCAAGACATCTTCCCTTTGTTCTCTATTGCACAAGATCACACACACACAAAAATTGTCCTGCAACATAAAACCAGCCTCTGAAACAACTGTTTGCATTTCATGCCTGCCCCCTAGACTGTGGGCACATCCTTGGTGATCACTGGGGCCCAGGGGAGACATGACAGAGAATGCTGCTATAAAGGAGACTTTGCTCATGAGGACTCTGACTGTGCCTGTTTTCTTCTCTTCTCTCTTTCCTTTCCTAGCCCCTCTCAAGTACAACTTAGTCTCCAGGCCATCGTTATCCTTCCAGACATAGGAGTGGATTTCCGCTCTTCAATTGCACCAGCCTAGGCTATTCTAGCTTAAACTGTTCTTTGCCAGTACTCTAATCCTTTTCCAATAGTGACTTTAAGCCAACCTATTTAAGCTCTTAAAGGTACAGTACAGTTCCTGCTTCCTTGGTTATTTGTCATTTGAGTTGATTGGATTAACTCCATTGCTCCCTGGTTCCCATTGTCATTCATCCTGTGTGCCTGTCTTCTAGGTTTTGATCCCAATTTCCTTGTATGTTTCCATCGAAATTGTCAAGGTATGCCAAGTATATTTCATTAACCAAGATATAGAACTATATGATGAAGAGACGGATTCACAACTGCAGTGCCGAGCTCTGAACATCACGGAAGACTTGGGGCAGATACAATACATCTTCTCAGACAAAACCGGCACTCTAACTGAGAACAAGATGGTCTTTCGAAGATGCACTGTGTCTGGCATAGAATATTCTCATGATGCCAATGGTGAGTAGGACAGAGGCCTTCAGTCTGGGCTCCCTAAAAAACCTGCCCTCTCCAAATCTGCATGGGCAGGAGGAACTGTCCACAAAGCTACAAGACTTTCTGGTTTTCAAGGGAGGATAAATCCTCAGCGATCACTTGGGAGCCCTGTGCTATTTATAGTCTGAGCTGACATTGCCCTGCTGGATGCAGTGTCTGGAATGATTCGCATCTGTTTTGGCTCGTTTTTCTGTCAGGCAAGCACCCTTGAAGTGCTAGTTTTTGTGGTGGCTTTACTCTGTCCCACAGAGGGACAGAGAGATTTTTCTGTTGTCACTCATCTATCATCCAGCTATAAGCTGAAAATTCTCAGATGGGCACTGTGTACTTTACTCTGCACTCAGCCTTGGAACACAATGTCCTTTGAAGCCTGAGAGAAATGAGTCTCTTCACTTCTGGTTACTCAGGCAGCCCCGCCTCCTGCCTGTCCTTTCCTTATCCTTTGCTGCCTCCTTCCTTGCTAAAGGAAGGCTCAGGGAAAGCCATTTGCTTCCTGCACCCCTTGCCAATAGAAGAGGCAAATGAAGGTGCCTGCACTACAGCCATATTGCTAGAGCAATAGCAACTTTAAAGCCCCCTTGCTCTGCAAACAGAATTCCCTTCTTTCCAACAAGAATGACAAAGAAACACACTCTGCCAAAGAGAATGGAGGAAGGCAGTAATGACCACATCTGTAACTACTGAGCTATCTCTCCAGAACCTAAGAATTATCTTGATGGCCACTGTCGTCCCTCTGTATACAGTATAACAGAAGGCTTAGGCATCTACCTACTGTTTAACACTTTATTTGCACCCCAAATAAACTGCTAGTGGGATGTTCCATACTTTTACCCGTCTACCCTGTCTACTTCCCTAACCTCATTCCCCTGTCTGTGCCTCACCTTCTACTCCTCTTGCTTCCCTGTGCCCTTCCCAATTGCTCAGCTTTGTGCTTGAAGTGTATTCCCAGGCATTGTGTTTGCAGCAGCCTATAGAGCTGAGGACTCAGTTTCACAGACAAACACAGATTTGAGATCTCTTGCACAATAATGCCTTAAATCAATGCTAATGTTTCCTCTTGCTGAGGTGATGGGTATATTAATTAGCTTCATGTGCATGTATAACACATTTTATATGTATATCAAAACAAAAATCTCTACCCTGTAGATATGTACAGTTATGATTGTCAATCAAAGACAATATTAATAGCACAGTTAACAAAATAATCTTGGGATTTGAGACTCCATGGGACAGACTCACAGATTTGACAGAAGCCAAATGCTAAGATGAGGCTAATGGGTAAAGCATTTGAGGAATGAAACAGTCTTTGTGTGTCTTCAGGACATGATGTGCAGAAGTGCCAGCCCTGGATAAATATCATCTTCAGTCGGTTCAGCCCACGGTTGACACTTGCTTTGAATACAAATCTGAACAGTGGGTCCCAGCTCACGCGCCAGAGTCAGCCACAGAGACTCTGGGTGCATCCTCTTATTGCATGGCCTGATAACCTACAAATAGCTGAGTACATGCCTAAGTCAAGGCTTCTCTAAGGTCTCTGAAGTCAGTACAACAGCCCACAATACAACAGCAGTGGCTCCTGCCTGGTTCCATAGCCTCAGAGGGAAGGAGGAGGCTGAAGGGTTACATGTTGTCCCTCTCTGGACTGGAACCAACTCAATACGCAATGCCAGAAAATGGGCATGATTAGATGCCCAGGAGTTTGCTCCTCCCTGCCATCCAACTAGCACACTAGGACTTATGTCACCAAGAAACAGATGGGATGTTTGGCATCCTGCTGTCAAGAAGTACTTAGCCTGATGACAGTGGGCAGGTGACTTCTTCCTTATCCCTGTTTTTCTCATCTCTGATTGAAGGCCTGATGATTAATAGACAAGAGTTGCTCTCATGGCTGACTAATACCATGGGCTTCTCTTAGAAGTTTCCCGATATTACACTGCCCAAATGCTTCTTCCAAGTGCTGTGCTGGCACTTGAACTTCTGGTTAAATACTTGGTTTGAAGTCATAATCCTGAATAGGGTTCCTTATTGCTCAGCCATGATTCAGAGAGTTATCCTAACCTGGCAAACCTAGGAAGATTTATTTAGAGTCACTGGCAAGAACCAGTGGTGTAAGCTCTTCCTCATGCCATTTTTCAAGCATCTGTGTAAGATGTGTGGGGATCCTACTGGGCAGTGACTCCCAAAGACTCAAGCTTAGGACCATAGTCAATATTCCCTTGGAAAGAGGCCCACTGACAGGTGTAGTGGGATATTCACTTTGTCTCCTTCTGTGGCACTGACCACGCCCATTGGGGGGGTGGAGCCAGGGGCAGAAGTGACCTGTGGAAGGAGGTCTGAGGAGGAGCTGAGGAACTCTCTCTTGCTGGTAGGATGCGGAGAGGGGAGCATCCGGTGGAAATTGCTGGTGTTCATCTGTCTAGGTTGTAAGTTATTTCTCCCTGAATAAACATCTATTCGGCCTATTTGTTTATCCTGATATTTATTAAACTGCAGTAGACAGGGGCCAGCCCTGACTACACACAGCCAGCCTGTGCAATCACAAGAAAGTGAACCTTGCACCCCACAATCCAGTGGTTTATGTAGAAATGTCCCTCGCCCACATGGCTGTATGCAAGGCACCTATCCATGGAGAATGTTTCACTGTCTTGAAGGCTCCAGTGAGCCAGGCCACCCCAGGGCAGGGAATCTTTCAAGAACCCTGTTGTGTTGGCCGTGTGCCCATCCTGTTACCAGATCGAAACATACCTAAGCTATACTGGAAGAGAGGGCCAATTAGAATCCAAGTCTGGCTGACTATGGCACTGCAGCCACTGTGCCGTACTTGACAGGACGAAAGCCGTAGAATCCCTTGGATCCGGGTGCCAACTTCACCTTCCCTTTCCTGTGTTGTATAACCTTAATATATCCTTACATTCTCGGGTCTGACACTTGGTCGTCTTACCTGTGAAAGATTCTGTCACTAAACACTGCAATAATACTGGGCAGTGGTGGTGCATGCCTTGCATCCCCGCCTTTGGGAGGTAGAAGCAACCAGATCTCTGTGAGTCTGTGGCAAGTCTGGTCTAGAAAGTGAGTTCCAGGACAGCCAGGGTAACTCTGTCTCTCAAAACCAAAAAACAAACAGACAAATACTACAATAAAGTCAAAAAGTTCTACTGCCTTCTCAGTTTGCCTACTCGGTAAGTTAGTGGAGATTGCAGGTAAGTAGGGATGTTGTAAGAATTTTCTTAAGCCCTTTGTTAGTGTGAAACACTCACTAAATACAGCCTTGCCATTAGAGAGTGGGGATAGGGTGTCCTCTGGGACCTACAACATCCTTAGTTGATTGAGTCTGCTACCATGATATCTTACATTGCATCCCTGTTCCCATAGCCCAACGATTGGCCAGGTACCAAGAGGCAGACTCAGAAGAGGAGGAAGGGGTGTCCAAGGTGAACACTATATCTCACCGTGGCAGCACTGGGAGCCATCAGAGCATCCGAATCACTCACAGGAACCAAAGTATCAAATGCCACCGGCGAACAGGCAGTCGGGCTGAGGCCAAGAGAGTCAGCATGCTGTCTAGGCACACCGCCTTCAGCAGCCCCATGGTAAGTGCTGGCAGTGTGTGTGGCCCTCCTTGGTGGGATGGCGGCTTAGCATCCAACTTTCTTCCCACTGTCCATTGTCTCTGATAATCAAAATCCTCTTTCAAATCGCACAAACAAGCTCAGGCTTGGCTGTGTTCCACGAGCAGAAGCTCTCTGGCCAAGCCCTCTCTCTACCATTGTAGCATTCCTGAAATCCTTATCCAATCTCTTTGCCATGGTGTCTGCTTCTGGGTGATTGCCAGGTGAGCCATCTAAAGAGGGGTGACAAAGAGGAGGCCTAGCCAAATGAAATGAACAAAATACCTAAACAAGATGACATGTGTGAAAAGGCAGGGCAATTACCTGCCCCACGAAGTTTTAGTTAGATGAGCACAAAGCAAATTTCTCTCTTGTCTTGTCAGTGGCTAATGTGTTTATGGACCACTGTCATTAGGCAGAGAAATTTCTAGAAGTAGGTACCAGGCCCTGAAAAGATCCATTGACTTCTGCCAACGTTTTAAGAACAGAGAGAAAATAATTTTGTGCTCACTTGAGTTGTCCCATTCTTTTAAGACTTCCTAGATGCACACAGAAACTACTACCATTTAAGTACAGCTATCTGGACTTGTGGATATTAATCTTTGGGTTCGTATGTGTCATGTGGAAAGAAAGGCTCTGGGAGGCAACTATGCATTGGAACATATTTTCCTTCCAGCATTCTGCAATATATATCAAGAGGACATGACTATTCAAGCTTTCTGACCAAGCACTTAAGTCATTCAGTCATCAATTTGTATAACAAGTTTACAAATATGTTGTTTATGCCATCGGATTGGTGAAAGTTAAATATCTAGTGAGAAAGGATACCCAGATAATTATGTCCATTCACTTTGAGGATGGTTTTTAAAATATGTTCTCATACAATCTTAAGCTCTGGAAAAGTTCGTATGACAGACTTTGAGAGAAAATTGTCAATTTACTGTCAATTTTCATATAAAACATTGATTATATAAAATATTTAATTATTTAAATGTAAAGAGATGAGATCTCAAGATGATGTAGAAACATAATTTTTCAAAAGACTGCATGGGGGTTTCTAGACAGATGGTATATCTTATTTTTATCTTGTAAAAAGTATATCCACATGCAATGATAATGTATTTATCTCAACATGTAAGTGTTGTACACAGTTGAAGTTACATATAATGTAATGGTAAGATAATGTGTCTATAGTGTGATAGAATTCTGTTCATTCCCCGTAATACATTCAGGTCTATGTAAATGGTTAAGTACCTAAGCACTTGACAGGTTACTGGGTCGAACTCACTGTGCAGCTCTATTTTCTTTCAGGAGAAAGACATTACGCCCGATCCCAAGCTGTTGGAGAAGGTGAGCGAGTGTGACAGGTACCTGGCCTTTGCAAGGCACCAGGACCACCCACTGGCCCACCTCTCACCTGAGCTTTCAGATGTTTTTGACTTCTTCATCGCACTTACCATCTGCAATACAGTAGTTGTCACGTCACCGGATCAGCCACGACAAAAGGCAAGTTCTGCGATGTAAGCGAGACCCCGAAGTGTCCTTGACTCTCTCTCTCTCTCTCTCTCTGAGGCCTGCACTGTGACTCTTGGCTGAAGGAAGTAAGCATGCTTCCCTTAACTGCAGGAAGCAGCAGCAGCTCATGGGGTGTCTCAGGCTTAAGGGGATGCAACAGGGATAGAGCAGCCGTCAGGTTGTAGTAAGTGTGAGGACAGTTTGTCAGATACCTCTTGAGCCCAGAATGGACAGGGTATGCACAGATGCCAGTGAAGACCTAGCCTGGGTGGGAGGGGCGGTAAACACATGACTTTGAGGAGTCCCAACTACCCTGGCACTTCAGAACCTCTTGGCCTTGGGCAGGGGCAGAAGGATAGCCACCCAAAGTGACTTATCCAGAACGCCTCAGGCTTCCAGATTCACACAAGAGGGATGTTAAAGATAGCTGGGGGACAGATTCTGGGACAAGAATTTTGAACTTTCAATCCTGACTCGAAGCTTTAGACATGTTATTCTCATCATCACCATGCTTGGGAATTTCATCTGGGCAGTGATGGGGATTTATGGGAAGCTCTCAGAGTCAAGTTTTGGTACACAGAAGGTAGAATGTGATAGTAATAAAGTCACTTATCATCGTCCCTCAAGGTGAAGTGGATGAGAGCGATTCAGTTAGAGATTACTTAGGCTTTTGGAAACGGCAGTACCCAAGTTGGGTGTGCTTTGGTCTAAGCATTAAGATTCTTTTTGGAGAAAGGAGGTTTATATGAAAAGGGCTCCTTTGTAACACAAGTGTCCCTCTGAGAACCGTGCTTCTGAATCAGGTTGCTTAATGGATTCCCGTGAGCCTGGTTGTTCATATCAGGCAAGAAATGGATGGAAATATTGTTCAGGGCTGAGTGTGTGTCCCCCCCCCCAACCTTCCTGCCACTAGCCTTCTGACTCAGCTCTTCCTTTAGACCCCACTAATGGAACCACTGCTGTGTTACGCAGGGTAAGTAAGGCGGACCAGCGCTCCTACCGTGGCAGTATATCAGAAAGCATTTGCCACTTAGCTATGCTCTTAATTCTCACTACTCCCATCTGGTGAGGACCCAGAGGACCTGGAAGATCCCAATTGGGCAATTCTGCACAGTTCAGACCGCAAGTGTGTACTGCCAATTCCCAGCAGAAGCTGCTTCCTACTATGGTACAAGCTTCCTTAGCATCCCTTACCTGGCCTTGTGAACTTTCATCACCAAGCATTAAAGCTTGCTGCCATATACATCATCCCTGGAGGGCTGAATGTTTCCTAGGTAACCCTCTGCCTAAGAGACGAAAGCGATATAGCAGGTGTTAAATAAGCTAGAGACTCCACGGTAACTATGGCATGTTTTGAAAGTCATGCGTGCTGTCAGTTCCACGGAGGGAACAGAATATTTAATCACCCACCTTTGAACTGCAAATGAACATGTTTCTGGATGCCTTGCTGTTTCTGCACCTGGGGTGGGGGTAGGAAGTGCCAACTTCAGGAGCATTTGGAGCCGACAGGTGCTGTGTGGTGATGCCTACCCCCCCCACCCCCCACCCCCGTTTAGATGTATAGTATGTTTAGTCATTCTAATGGACCTGAAGTATGGTTCCATGGAGGAAATTAGGCTTAGCATGGGTAAGGCCCTGGACTCAGGCTCCAGAACCGAAGAATCAAATGAAAATAGAGACGCTCTAGGATCAAAGGGAAAATGTTCTTGTCATAATTTAGGCCTGCATCTCACTTTTCCTGCTGCCTGGCTTAGCTGGAAATTACTATTAGTAATTCATGACTTTGGTCCCCGAGGATCAGTTGTAAAGTTTTAGGAATGCTTACAGTTCATTTTTTGGGTTTTTTCAACATTTGCCCCTCCCACCCCCATCTTGTTTGCTCTGTCTTTATTATTGTTCTTTCTTTGAGAATGCCTTACTACAATGTATTTTTATTATATTGACCCCTCCTTCCTCCAGCTCCTTCCAGAACCATTCCACTCCCCTACCCGCTCGATTTTTGTATGTCTTTTCCCCATCCCGTTTGTAAAAGCTGGTGAAGTACAATTGGTGCTGCCCATATACTCATGGAGGTATGGCCATCTCTGGTGCCTGGTCAGCTTAGCAGGGGCCACACCCTTAAAGTGACTTTCCCTTGCCTCTCTGGGAAGCTGTCCTTTGCCAACAGCTCCTTAGCTAGGAGTCGGACTCCACGTCCCCTTCCACCATGCTAGAATTTGGTCTGACTGTTTTTCAGTTTTCTGTTGTTTGGACATTTTCTCTTTTAAGTGTGACTTCAATGCTGTTATTAACCTTTTGAACGTTTAACAATATTGTGTGTGCGATTCCTTTTTCTTTTCTTATTTATCCTTGTTAAATTTTTTTGTGTGTGATCATGAATTTGGATCATGAATCAGTTTATTAATTTGCTGAGAAAGATCCTTTTGGATTTAGACATGTGACTCACATATGGGCATTTTTATAGACACAAGTCAAAAGAATAGTCTCTTAAGTAGTCAAAAGGTGGATTTGTGATTCTCCTCCCTTAACCTCCTAAATACTGGGATTACAGGTTTGGCCTACCACGCTAGTCCTTACGTGGATTTTCAATTGGGGTACACCACGCTAATCCTTAGGTGGATTTTCAATTGGGGTATGGGTGGAGGAGACAGGCCCAATTTTCAATTTTGTGTCAGGCATCAGAGAGCCACTTGCTCCTGTAGGGGCACTAAGGAACAGTGAGGGGTGAGTGGGATTTTTCTCCTCGCAACTCTGGACTGCTTCCCCTACAGGTGAGGGTGAGGTTCGAGCTGAAGTCCCCAGTGAAGACCATAGAAGATTTCCTTCGGAAGTTCACGCCCAGCCGCCTGGCTTCTGGCTGCAGCAGTATCGGGAACCTGACCGCCAGTAAGTCCGGCCACAAATCTGGAGCTGCTTTCCTGCCCAGCTTGTCTCAGGACAACATGATTCTGAGGCTGGAGGAGAAGCTAGGCCAAGGGGCACCGGCCATTGCCAGCAATGGCTACAGCAGCCAGGCAGCCCAGGCAGAAGGTTGGACCCCTGAGTGCACAACAGAGAAGTGCCCTGGGGAGAAGGAGAAGCAGCAGGAACGCGAGTTGCGCTATGAGGCCGAGAGCCCAGATGAGGCGGCGCTGGTGTATGCAGCCAGAGCCTATAGCTGCACACTGGTGGACCGACTTCACGACCAGGTATCTGTGGAGCTGCCCCATCTAGGCAGGCTCACCTTCGAGCTGCTGCACACACTTGGCTTTGACTCCATCCGCAAGAGGATGTCCGTGGTGATCCGACACCCGCTGACTGACGAGATCAATGTCTACACCAAGGGGGCCGATTCAGTGGTCATGGATCTTTTGCTGCCGTGCTCCTCAGGTAACCAGCCTCCTCCTCCCCCTCCTCCTCAGGGAGGACCTTTTGAGAAATCCCACCCAGCCGAGTAAACGAAGTTTCATTGATCCTTTCTGGAGTTCAGACCCTTTGAGCAAATCCCAGGGTTCTAAGTGCCAAGGTTTTCACTGGTGCGAATTTAGGCGGCTTTTGCTCCTTGATCCAGCCCTTGAGCATAGTCGAGTTGGAGATCACTTGGGAAGCACCACACTTTAAGTAATGAGCACTGGAGATTGGAACCTTTTCAAATGAGAAGTGCTGGAAGTTTCCTTCCTTCTGTAGACCTCGAGTAACTTTGGGTTCTAGGCCATGGTCTGTTTTTGAGACTGTGTAAGAGTAGACTGTGGTTGCAAGAAGTGTGCCTGCCAGCCTGTTTCCTCTGTTCTCAATGGGTCAAGCAGCCTCTAGTCAGTCCTTCTCTATTGCTTTTGGGTTAAAATGTGGTTTAAAAACCACAGTGCAATTAACCATCAAAAGAGGTTGAAACTCTGCCCAGCTAGAAATACTTTTTTGGCAAAACCCTTGAGCAGATAAATCTATAAAGAGAAGAAGGGTTATTGTGCTCACAGTTTAGAGATTTCATACATGGTTGGTTGACCTTATCACTCTTAGGATTGTGATTGTAGGCTAACCCAGTGGAAAAAAACTTCTTACCTGGTGGCTAGGAAAAAAAGTGGAAGCTGGTGCGCTTCAGGTCCTACTGACCTCTTTGGAAGCATATCCCTGATGATCTAATGACTTTCCACCAAGCTTCGGTATGTGGACCATGTCCACCCTGCTCCGAAATATTGGGACCAAGACTTTTTAACACATGGCCCTTTGGAACATTCAAACTGTATTATCATAGTTTCACTTTAAAAAGACATTTTAAGGTCCGCCAATACTAAGGATGCCCCAGAAACAGATGCCATTAAATGAAATGAAGTGGACACTACGGACTGCTTGCTATGCTGGCCCTCCTTTCCTCCTAATGTGCCAGAGAAGGAGCATTAGCCGGGGCACTGCCAGGGCATTCACTAGGGGATGAAGGGGAAACAGGCGGAGGACCAGGAATGCTGGCTGCTAAGTGTGCCCAAGAATTTTCTTGTGTGGCATTTGCAAGGCAGGGGAGTATTTACCCTTTACATGTTCTATCCAGAACCAACTTTAAGGTCAAGGTTGGGGAGTCTACAGTCTCCTTAGGGGAGGCTTATGGCCCCTTCCCTTCAGTCATGCAGCCCTAACACAGCGTTGGGTGCCCCCACGTGCCTTGCTCCTCTCTGCTCCCTATTGTGGGCCTCACGAAGAAACCAGCCATCTCCAGTTAGCTGCAAATATGAAGATCCGAGCTCCGTCCTTTTACATCCTGGAAGGCCCTGGTAATGACAATGACAATTATACCTCCTATTCTCAAGTGCCTCATAGCAAGTAGGGCAAATAAAAATAATTAGTGTGTATTTTCACCTTGCTTTGGGAAATACTTTTGGATAGGAAAGATGTGTAAGTATGCAGGGCAAGTTAAGACTGAGAAGGTGTAGACATGAGGAGGGGCAGCTCTAGCATGGCACTGGGGTCATTGTGGACTCACGCACCTGGCCGTGTGGCCACGCACATACATTGTTCAGCTTTTAGTTTGGGTGATGTGGAGATGAGCACACTTGTCACAGATGGCTTGGTGTAACCAAGAAGCAACACACAGTGGCCAGGCCACTCCACCCGTTCCCTGCCTTAATAAAATCAAATTCCTTATTAGGATGATGTAATTTCCAAAGTGTAAAAGAAATAGCATGTAGTGCTTTGTAAGAACGCACACTGAGAACAAGAACAAGAAGAGACACTGGCCTCCCCTTGGGAGCCTCTTAGTGTTGTTTTGAATCAGCAACATTTTCCCAGTGTCTGGCCAGTTGCAGCTCTCTCAATCCCACTGTGTCTGGACATTGGCAAACATGCATACCATCTTTCCAGACTGCAGCAGAAACTGTCACTCTGGCACTCTGTCTGCCTCTCCAGAGCCCTGGTGCAGTCTCAGCATCCTTCTATATGGAGCCTTCAGCATGCAGTGAAGGAACTGGCGGTCTTGGGTCCACTTCTGAGTGCACTAGTGTTCTATTCTCTAGGGAGCTGGCATAAGTTCCTTCCATTAGTAGCTAGGAAACAAAGGACATGGGTTGCCGTAAAATACCAGAAAGAAGAGGCTTTTGCATGACTGTGACCTCACATGCATTGAGAATGTTATGACTTTAGCTTGAGTCAGCACCCTTCTTGCCTTGGTCCCCAGATATGGGCAGAATAATGGGTGATTTCTGTTCCTCTGTGCAATCTCCTTAGACTCCCCGACCCTTGGTGATGGCCATTGTGCAGCTTGAGTTTCCCTCAGCATCTTGTATCTTCACCAGACCACAGATCAATCCTAACATTCATAGAAACAGGTCCTCCCTCAGTACTGTGTCCTTTCTCTGGCTAGCCTGCCTCGGTGCTGTAGGTATCACTCACAGGAAGCTGTTTGACAGTGTAGAAAGGTTTCTCCAAAAGTGGTACAGTCTTATGCCCTTGTGTCTAGGGTGAGGGCAGGCCAGTGAGCAGTTTTTTGCTACGTGGGGCGGGTGTTCTTTTCTACCAAGCCTTGAGCATTCATCCACACCCCAGAAATAGATGCCTGTGGCCAACCCTATCTCCATCCATTCCAGGTCTTGAATGACCTACTCTACTTAAATTCAAGTCATTGGTGTGAGTGTGTGTGTGTGTGTGTGTGTGTGTGTGTGTGAGTGTGTGAGGGGGTGTTTGTTTTTCAATGACTGTGGTTGATCAGAGTCACTGTCCTACTTGCCTCTTCTGGTTCATCCACCCCTCCTCTCCAGAGACAACAGCAAAGCCTGGTGGTTTGTATTTTAATTTCAGAGTTAAAACAGTGACCAAAGGCCCAGGGGGCTTTCAAGGGTGACAACATACCAGTATAAGGCAATCAAACTTAAGATGCCTTTGAACTTCTTTCAGTAAATTTAAATGCTAAAATAATCCAGGACAATTCTTCACCTTCGTTGCTGACCATAAAAGGCCACCTTTAAGTAATTGGCCTGTCAAGATATTTTAATGCAGTAAGAATACTATTTGTTTATGTTCTGCTTCATACATGAGAATAAGATTTTTCACTCCGATTGTCACATTCCTATATTTTTGTCAACCTGTTGAATTGCTGACCAGGTCCAGCTTGGTGTGAGTTGCATTTGAATCGGAGTCATCTCAGATTCAGATGTCTCGTGGCTCAGGATTGCCAGAGTAAGAAAATATAATATGAAGAATGTTCAGTTCCACTTAAATTTCTAAGATAGTCTCTCTCTCTCTCTCCCTCTCTTCCTCTCTCTTTCCCTCTCTTCCTCTCTCTTTCCCTCTCTTCCTCTCTCTCTCCCTCTCTCCCTCTCTCTCCCCCTCTCTCCCTCTCCCTTCTCCCTGTGTTTGTGTGTGTGTGTGTGTGTGTGTATGTGAGCATGCACACGCTCGTGTGTGTGTGTGTGTGTGTGTGTGTGTGTGTGTGTGTGTGTTTGTGTTTAGTAAAAGTATGACATATATCATTTGAACATATTTTACCAGTTGTGGGGGTTGTTGTGGGGAGAGAAATGAAACTTTGTCTGAGTTCAATTTTTCATAAGTAAATTAGTACACACCTTTATTAGGTAGGCTGTACTAAAACATGCCACATCACTTTTGATGAAGTTTTGTTGTCCTGTGCCTCTCAAACAAGGGATTTTAGAAACAAGCCCAAACTTGTGTTTTGGTGAGTTACTTTATTAAAGTAACAGTGTGCTGACTTTAAGTTTTACGACATTTGCATACGACTTGTAGTCAGTATGACAGGAAATAGGAAGACCCTCTTTGGGGCACCCAGCCGGGCCTGTTCTTATTGGTTCTGCTTGTACTCTGACCTAGATGACGCCAGAGGAAGGCATCAGAAAAAGATCCGGAGTAAAACACAGAATTACCTCAACCTTTATGCAGTGGAAGGCCTACGTACCCTATGCATTGCCAAGAGGGTGAGTAAGGTGCCCCCTCTGGGGTGGGGGTGGAGGTGAGTGGGGGCATCTTCATGAGAGCACACACTGGCAACTGCCCCTCCCATTCACCGCACCCAATGCATCACTCAACAGTGCGTATCTCCACAGGTCCTGAGCAAAGAAGAGTATGCCTGCTGGTTGCAGAGTCACATAGAAGCGGAGGCATCTGTGGAAAGCCGTGAGGAGCTCCTCTTCCAGTCCGCCGTTCGCTTGGAGACGAACCTGCACCTGCTGGGTAATTAGCTTTCCAGGTGCCTGTTGTAAGGAGCAGTGCTATTTTGCAGGAGTCCTGGGCTGAATAGTGACATGGCTGCTCTTCCTCCTCTGGTCTGTGCTGAGCTTGTCTGAGAAACCGGCTGGCTGGCTTGGAGCTAGCTTGTCCCCAGGTTGGAAGGCGCATTTTCTGTAGGCTCTTTCCATGGGGTTCGTATGTGCCAGGCACTCCAGGATGACTGTCTTCTTGCCTCCTTTAAGTCTCATTTTCCAACAAAATGGATACAAGGAGCAAGTCTTTTGATGTAGACAGTTGGAATGATTTCAGCCCCCTGGCAATCGACGTGAACATTCATGGAAATGTTGAGTTTTGCATCTTATAAATATTTCAGGTTCATTTGGAATGAAAGGAAAATGGCTCATATTTCCTTCTTTGTCCCCATTTACATCTAATAAAATCTAATTAATTATTAGGAATCCATTAAGGTATTTATTACTTGGTACCTATTTTAATATTTAATTTTTCAATATTTGAACATTTCATATTAAATTAAAATGGCGAATTCCTTCAGCTCAGCGTTCCATGGCTGTGTGTGTGATGTGTGCTCACAGAGGAACTGGCTATGTAATGTACACCTCATTTTGTGAAATGTTAATCAGATTCCACTGGGCTTGCATAAAGCTCCAGAGAGTTCATCTTTTTTTTTTTTATTTAACAAAGGATGTATTGCCTTGTCCTCATTTTCTAGGCAGAGGAATTAGGAAATCTATATTATCCTTATATACATATCTCTTACAATAATTACTATTAATGTTGAATGCACGATCTGCTCTAGACAGAAGACCACCACATACTCTGTCCACAGTGTCCTACTCAGAAAGCCACAGGACTCGAAACCCAGAGACTTAGTGAGTGCTATCTCTAGTAAACTAAATGAAGCTCCTCAAAAGTGTTTCTGCCTATATAAAGCCACTTATTTGATTATTGAATTGGGGCTGCTCTCGTAAAGAGACCCCTGTCTCCTGAAAGTAAACAACAGCCAGATAAGTTGGTGCAATAGTGCATGCCTGTGATTCCAGGACATAGGAGGTACAATCAGTAGGACATGAGTTTGAGACCAGCCTGGGCTACATTGGGGGGGGGGCAGTCTCAAAATAAAAGGAAAAAAAAAACATAAGCCCCTCCGCCCTGGGAAAGGTTTCTCTGGAATGTTCTGTGTTGATGGCTAGAGCAATAAGAGGGAGGATGCTGAGCTGATTCTTCTGAACCACCTGCCCAGCTCCTTTGATCGCAGGTACTCTCCCTCCATGGCTGAGGTGGTGAGTGGTAAGGTGGACAGTGCTAACTTCTCAGAGGGAGTGGTTTGCTTCCTGGTAGACTCTTGTGGTAGTGAGTGTTGCACCTACTCTACAACACTGCAGGCGGTATCCCTTACCTTCCCAGGGCATGAAAGCACAGCTATGAGTTGCTTCACTGACCCACCCACCCCTGCCATCTTTCTCAGTTCAGAGCCCTGACTTGGTTATCAAGTCCAAGTTCTGCCACTCCCCTAGCTAGGAAGCTTGGACAAGTTACTCAATCTTTGCATCCGAGGTTTTTGTTGTTGTTTATTTATTTATTTATTCATTTGGCTTTTGTTTCCTCTGATACGTGGGGAAGGTGGCTGCATGTGTGGAAGGAGGAGATGGCAGGAAGGAGTATGGCTTGGGCATGGGCTCTTGCACTCAGCCACTAGCATTCATTGTTGATAATCTCAGGTGATATCGTCCACACCTGACATGGCCTGACTGGTCTTTTTGTCTACAAATTGTGTCTAGGATCGGGGCATCTACCACTCCGCAGTCTTTTTGCTATGTCTCTGTTAACATACCCCAAGTTAGAACAGCCTCTGTAGGCCTTAGTTTCACACTGAAAGTGACATCAACTCGACCTTTTGCTCTTTTGCATGAGTTTATGGCAATAGTCCAAATCCAGCAGTCATTAACCACTTCCCACCTCTTAGCACCTGGAGAGTTAATGTTTTAAGTGATGGAGCCTAAAGCTGTTTAAAAAGAGCCACCCAGCACAGCTTCACCAAGGGGCAAGGAGTTCAGGATGTTTCCCAACACCTCGAAGTGTATATCTTTAAAATTCTAAATCAAATTCCTCTTTCTCAATCTTTTTCTTTAGGGGGTTATGTTAAACCACCTAAGAGAACAAGTAACATTCGAGAAAGAAGGGTCACCTTCATTCTGGGCTCTTAACCTGCTTTTTCTGGGCAAGAAACAAAATTCAACGGTAGTATTCTGCTCATTTACCCCAGAATTCTTGCTGGTTCCTCTAAATGTCATCTGAAACCCCTTCCCTTCCCCTTCCATCAAAGGCCACCTGACACTTGGGTATTATAATATGGGTACATGGTAGAGTTCAGAACCGAACTGGCTTTTCCATGCATCACAGTACACAAGAACCTCCCATCCCTTTGTGGCCTCATCTAAACATAATCACCTCTCAAAGGCCCCACCTCCTAACACTGTCTCTTTGGGAGTTAGGGCTCCCATCTGTTCACCCAAAAGCACTGTCAGCAGCTGGGGACACTAGCAAGCCCCAGCTCAGGGAGCTTGAAGTCGGAATGGTGAGGAGCCTCTGCTAGGGCTGGAGCTCAGGAAGTCATGGGATGCAGCTCACTTCTAGAGGTAGGAAGGCAGAAACCATCTTACCAGAGTGTGCTCAGATGAGAAATGGAGGCAGACTTGGGCACACTTTAGCACTGAATTCAGGTTGATTATTCATCTCCCCGAATTCTTAGGATAGGAAGTATTTTTTTGGTTCTAGGTGTTCGTGATTTCTTGTACAGGCACAGTGATAAATCTGGGGGCTATGACCTTGCATTTTTGTACACCTTACACCTTATGTGTAGCCTGAAGGCAATTTCAGACCATTCAGACCCCTGTGTTTTGACTGTAATCTATCACATGATATCATGTTAGATCTAAAAGTTTGCCATTCTGGAGCATTTCAGGTTTCATCTTTTTCTGGTTAGAGATGTTCAACCTGTCACATTTTTTTTTTTTAAATGAAATCAGTAAGAGAAACTTGCCCCTTAAAGTCTTTATGTTTGAGGATAAAGCTTTCTGATGATGTTGCTTAAAAAACGAGTCTTTCTCCACCATGGTTTGGGTAACAAATGGTTGACATGGTTAAGTGCAAACATTGAATTTCATTTGTGGAAACTTTCTGGAGGATAGGAGATGGGTAACTACTAATACTTTTCTTTTAATCCTTGGGCATATGGTAATTTGCTCCCTGCCTAGTCTCTATTTTCAGATTATACGAAAAGTTAGCTGCTTGTTAGTCAGAAAGGTTTCAAGGTACGCTTTTGTTTGGTGACTCACACTTGTTCCTCCTACATATTATTGACTGAGTCATAGCAACAGCTATGGTTAAGTGTCCAGCACAGTTCTGAAGTGATGAATCATTTTAGCTCTCTTCCAGAGAAACTTTCTGCCATTTAGCATCACCTGGTGAATGAACCCCAAGAAACTGTTAGGTATTTGGTAGTGCCACATGTGTCTTTGGTATATTTGGTACATGACACTTGTACCCCACCAGCAATTATAAAGAGCGACTCACTGGAACTGTCATGCATTTAACCAGGTGCCACTGGGATAGAAGACCGCCTTCAGGATGGAGTTCCCGAAACCATCGCTAAGTTACGGCAAGCTGGCCTGCAAATTTGGGTTCTCACGGGTGACAAACAAGAAACAGCCATTAATATTGCATATGCCTGCAAACTGCTGGACCACGATGAGGAAGTCATCACACTGAATGCTGATTCTCAGGTATATAGCTTCCATCCTGCCCTGTCACAGGATGGTCACATGTCCTATAGGCTCTCAAGATAGAGCTCTATTGGAATGTTATTGAGGCTTACACCTCTGGTGGCCATAATGAGGAGGACACCTGCCCACTGCATACCACTTAGCTTGTGTACTATTTCTGAGACTCGAGACATTCTTATCATTGTCTTGCAAGATGTGGACTTTTCTGGAATTTTAAAAAAATATTTTGTATTATGAGATTATAAAATCATTTTATTATTTCTTTTTCTCCCTTTCCCCATTCCAAGCCCTCAGATTTACCCCCTCCTTGTTCTCTTTAAAATTCATGGCCTCTGTTTTTTCATTAATTGTTGTTACATTCATATCTCTTCCATGCTCCACATTCCTTAGTTGTCTATAGTTCTTTCTGAAGGATGAGATCTTCTGGCCTTTCCCCCACCCATGTTAACATGTCTTTTGTTTGTTGTCCTGTTGACCTCATGTTTAAGCAGAGTATAGCTTCTGATATTTCTAGGAGAAAACAGTCTCCCAGCAAACTCCCTGTACCTCTGGCTCTTATGGATGATTGTTCTGGCCCCTTTCACTGTACTTCCTGAGCCTTGAGTTCTAGAGTTGTTCAATGTACTCATTGGGACTGGGCTTCCAAACTCTTTTTTTTTTTTTTGGAATGGTCTCTGGTTGTTGCAAGAAGTTTCCTTGATGAAGAGTAAGGACTTCACTTATCAGGCTAGACCCTGGAAAAGGATGCTTTCTGGGTGGAGAGGTTGGATTTGTGATTCCTTAATACCAAAGGAATGTACATCTGGGTTTTATTAATGCAAAGTATAATTTTTTTTCATGTCATTGGATTTTCTTTTTTTTCCATGTGTCTAGGACATGGGGCCAAGGTGGTGATCTATTTAGTATGAACTCCTTCGGTTTCATCAACTGCCTGTGGGCGGGCGGGGACTTCTTTTGTCTGCTCACATTTATTAGCTTAAAACCTCAAGTATGCAAGGGGTGTCTACTCCCAGCACCTCCCTGATCTAGGATCTGGTACCTCCTACTAGCTCCATTTGAAATCTCCTCAGACTATCCATCCACAAGCTTCTTGGTGAAGCCTACGCTGTCCTCTCTGTGGAGCCCCTCTGCAGCTGTCTTTAGGAGCTCAAGGCCATGACAACCTCTATTGGTACTCATGGATCCCTTCCAAGTTCCCCACCTAGACCATCAGCTGTCCAGATCTCAGGACCCTGCCTCTGTGAGCCATGTGTTCACAGCTTCTCCTTCCTGTCTTGATGTTTATGGCCCTTGGGTGACACCCCCTCTCTTACTGATGACATTGGTGTTTTGTGTCTTCTTTGATTGTTTTTGATGTCAGTCTATAAATTATATTGACTCTAAAAGAAGAAGGTTTGGGTTGCCTTGATTTCTTCTCTCTGTTGGTTCATTTCAGTTTTATTGATGATGAAGACCTGGGCTGCCTTCATCTTCAACTTACTTTTTATTTCCCTGTTCCTGAATTTTTTTCCCTTCTCTAATATAAGCGAAACATGTGCACCTGACAATTTTGAAATGTGTTTTCAGCTACATACAGCTCAAGATATTTTTTAATAAATATTTCCTATGTTTACTTTCTTGTCTGTGGACTATTTCAAGGTGTTTTGTTTCTATTCCAAACATTTGGGAGTTGCCCTGTCTTTTCACCTTTACGTTATTGATTCTTAGTTTGATTCCATTTTGGTTAAAAATATTTCTGGTTAGATAACATTTCAATTAATCAAACTTTGTTAGCTTTTCAGTAGCTAAAGGAATGGTCTATAATGAGACTGCATTGTGTTGGGTGAGCTGCTTCTTCTGAGTCATTGCCCTTTCCATTGATATGGAATGGCTCAGTTTTTGTGCCTTAAGGGTCAAGAGACAGAACTTCCTCCTGACTTTCCTTGGCTCACCACTTCCCTTGTATCTGAGGCAGTTGCTTTAGGGAAGGTCCACTGACAACAAATACTGTCTCTTTACTCAGGAAATGTCTTGACTACATACACTTCCTTCTGGAATCATGTCTTCACTGAGTATTGAAGACTGAAATGACAATTGCTTCCTCTCAGGACTCTAAGAAATTCCACTTCCTTCCAGACACACGGTCTCTGGTAAAATCAGTGCAGTCCTTGTATCTGTGCCACCTAACAACCAATGACTGTTTTTGTGTGGCGGCTGTTGGGATGATTTTGGGATGATTTTTTTTTTCTTAATCATTTGCCTTAAACAGTTTGATCATGGTGTGTTTGCATTTCAAGCTCACTGACTTTTACATGTTATTGTCTCTTTTCTGCTAAGCCTGTATAGTGATGATTTTGGAAAGTAAACTCCATTTTTTTTTTTATAGAATGGTTTTATATTTACAAAAATGTTTGGAAAAGTCTTTGGAGCATTCCCATATCATACTCAATTTCTCCCAATTAGCATCTTATGGGAGCCTAGAGCATTTGTTATCCCCACAGACCAACATTACTAAGACATGATCTGTATTAGATTGTCTTACCTAGCACCTGCCAACCTGTTTTAGGACTTCACATTACATCTGTTTCTCAAAGCTCTCCTCAATGTTCCTGGCTGTGACAGTTCCTTAGACTATCTTTCTCTTTCATATCCTTGGCAGCTTTGAAGATGGCTGATAAAATTGTTTATAGACTATTTATTCTTTAGATTCACCTGATGTTGCTATTATAACTAGAATGAAGCTATGAATTTTGTGTGGAGGGCATGAGGTATCATTATTTCATCACATTGTGTAAATCATGCCATCATGTTGCTGATGACCTGGTATCTGCCACTTGTATCCATTTATCCATTTTACAAGGAATACATACTTATCTGCTCCCCCCCCCCCCCCCCGGCTCTTTTCTCTGTTGAACTCTTTGGAAATGAGTCCCTGTGAACTCACACTTTCAGAGTGTGGTGCTGCTGTCTACCTCCTGGAGGACAAAGAGTCTGCATAAAGTATTTAGAGTTAGATTTGCATTTGTAGATAATCTTTCTGTATAACTTTCACAATTTTTCCCCAAAAACTTTTTTCTACTGATCTAGAAGGCTGATGTTTGCTTGAAGCTTTACTATACTGGCTGTCTTAATATCTTTGTTAGGTTATTTCCAGTGTCAAAGTCACCTTCTGTCCATTGTGCTTTTCCACAGGAGGTGGAATTTCCTGGTTCTTCAGACAATGTAAGCTTCTGTCATATGCATTATGGGTAGCATGTGATGACTCTCACCCTTTTTATAAATAACCACTGGGGTATGGAGTTTTGGAAGCAGGATATCTACCATGTTCGATTTGGAGTTCAGACTCTGATCAGTCTCTCTCTGGATGTATGATTTGCTCAGCCTTTGTCTGTTTCCAGTGCCAGCTTTAAATGTACATATTTCTCTTTGGAGGACAGTTTGGAGCAGGGACTGTGGCTGTGCTGGGAGTGTCATTTCCAGAGTGTTACTGCCCCGTTGGCATTACATCATATAGTGAACCCATAAATTCATAAATCGCATTTTAGAGCCAGCAAAAGCACCTCTCTTCCATCATCTTCCTAGTACTTTCTAGTTTCCCAAGAGCTCCCTTATTTGTCCTCTGGTGAGAAGTCCAAGGAGTGTGCTACTACTTTTCTACTTCCTATTTTCCTCCCCTCCGCCTGTGTGTGGAGTCCAGGAATGGCAGGACAGAGCAGAAAGGAATTAATTCTGTCTGCTTGTCTACAACAGTGCCTGAGACAAGAGATGGGTTCCACTCCCTCCGAATCTTTATCCCCAGATGACCCTGTACGCTGCCAGCATAGCAAACTCCACGTGATGGGCACCAGGAGAAGACAGGAAAATAAAAAAAAAAAAAAAAAAAAAAAAAAAAGTGGAGTCCTTGCATCTTATCTGAGCATCATGAGAGCCCTCCCTCCCTCCTGCATCCAGAGCCCTAGTCTCTGGCATCTAGTGCTCCCGGGATAAATATGGAACATTGGTGTCCCTGTGATAATCTCCTTTCCCTATCTGAACACTACTGTTATCTTTTAGAATTCATGAATAGCTGCTCTGTGCTCCTGGCCAGATACAGTATCTGCAACAGGGGAGGATGCAGTGAGCCTGCTTCATCTCACCCAGAGCCAGCTATGTCAGTGCTTTGTAATTGGACCAGGTACCTCATGGGGTTTCTACATCTGTGCTCTTGTTAAGTCTTCCCCAGTTACCAGCATGTCCTCCTCCAGCAGAGGTTTCTGTCTCCAGTCACAGGTCTGTATGTTCCCGTCTATGCCTGGCAGTGGTCATGTCCAGCGGCTTGCCTTTCCTTCCCAGTCTTCTTAGGAGCACTGGCCATGTTTTCAGATTTATTAGTTTCTGAATGTAACAGACTTCAGTGAGTATTGATTGGCCACAGCTGGATGCCCACAGTGTGCAGCAAGGAACCAGGCTCTAGACCAGTGGGTTGTCTGTGTACAGGAGGACAGAAGGTGGGTTTGTTCTTGAAAATGAGCTCCCTGTTCTCTCTCTACTTCTGCTTCCTAAGCCTATTACTATGCAGGTTTTCCTTCTCTCTGGAACTCAGGTCCAGTTTGGGAAGAGCATGGATAATGAAAAGCCACAGTGATTTGACTTCTTTTTTTCATTCCTAAGCAGAAATGGAGAATTTACAGAGAACACTTAAAAATTATATTTCTTTATTGGCTGATCCAGCAAAGGCTTAGAAAGATTTGTGCACCACCATTGATTGCTCAGTATGAGGCAGGAGGTTTAGGTAAAGGCCCAGACACCTGCAGGGACACACAGCTGAACATTCAGCCTGACCGTGTGAGGTAGAGCAGTAATATGCCACATCTGTGAAGGTGAGCGTGCTCACTTCAACTTCAGCATAACTTCATGGGCAATAAAGCATAACTCAATGGACTCTGAGCTCCCTCCTCCTATGCAGGACTTCATCCTCTCCAGCTGAACTTCCTTCCCTGGAGGTCTAAAGAGCCATTCACGACAGCCAGGTGCCCTAGAAGGACATCAGCATGGGGTGTTGAGGCAGATGACCAGGGTCAGTGACATTACTCTACTGAAATGCATTGCCTATTAATTTCAGGAAGCATGTGCAGCCCTCCTGGACCAATGTCTCCACTATGTGCAATCCAGAATCTCCCAAAGTACTCAGGAGAATACTGAAAGCAACATGAGCGTGGGTTTCTCCTTCAGCCCAGCCTCCACATCCTCAGACTCCAGGCCCAGCCCAAGCCTTGTGATTGATGGGAGAAGTCTGGCCTACGCCCTTGAGAAAAGCCTGGAGGACAAATTTCTCTTCCTTGCCAAGCAGTGTCGCTCTGTCCTCTGCTGCAGATCAACCCCTTTGCAGAAAAGCATGGTGGTAAAGCTTGTGAGAAGCAAGCTCAAGGCCATGACCCTGGCCATAGGCAAGTATCTAGGCCAATTCTACTGATGTCTACTTCAGCTGCTCCCTCTCAATGTTACCTGAATTTCTGATCCTCTTCAATCTAACACCGAGAAACAAGAGAAGCTTTATTCACCTATTTCCACTTAAAGTATTATACTCACTGCGGTGTAGTGGAACATTCCAGGCATAAAACATACATCGAAGATCCACAAGATATATAGCAGTCATAGGTACTATTATAAGACCAGCAACTGCCAATTTAAGAAGACAAGCTGGAGTGCAGGCCAAAATTTAGGAGACAGGACTTTAGATACCTACCTATCTTACAGAATTCAGCCACAGTGATGGTCTTGTGTTAGCACATGTTGACTTAGCAGAGGCCCTTTCTAAGGATTTTAGGGCTTTGAGTTGTCATATGGGGGGGGTCAAGGCTTTATGATGTTCTAGGGACCCAGACTGCCCCAATCAGAAGCCCCAGTGACTCCTCTCAGCTGAATGTGTTGGCTGTTCTGAAGCAAGCATCTCATTAAATAAATCCATTTCAAGGCAGCACAGCTTTGCATCATTTAAAGATAGCATCCAATATTATTTTTTCTTGTAGGTACTCTTGGCTGGGGGCCCTTCTAGATTCCTCTCCAATGACTGAGGTGGTCACTTAACACATCCTTAGGGAACCATCTATTCTGATTTCTGAATCAGCTCCAGTCTCCAGCACAGGTTCAGCCACTCCTGGTGAGGGCGGAGAAGGCAGTGACTCTTAAAATACCAATTAAAAATATAACCCACTCCTGGGAAGTAGTTAGCTCAGTGATAAAGTATCTTTACCAATTAGCCACCTATAATTACAGTATTATTTGCAGAAACACTGGGATATTACCCACTGTCACCATGGGTACATCATCTGCTAGGTAGAAGCCAGTGATAAGTATGAGACCTTGGTAGCCATAGTCTGCACACCCTCAGAGTTATGGAGATCCATAGTATTCACTAAGAAGAATACACAGATGAATGAAGACACATGATTAGGAGATATGAACATAGTGTTCAACATGCCCCACCCCCCGGCCCAGGCTGAGGGAAGATAGCATCTCCTCCAGGGAAGGAGAAATTAATTTCCCTTACAATGTCATGCCATTTCATGGACCATATGTCCCTGTATTAACCCAACAGTTTAGACTTAGAGAGCCCCATTGTGCATCATAATTTATTTTGAATGGGGACATTATGGGACAGAGATTCCCATTGTTTCACAAAATTTTAATTCTGCAAATACTAACTGATCGTTCACTGAGTTTAGCCCAATAAAAAACAATACAATCACATGCCTGGGACATACCTTGGAATCCAATTACTGAGAAGGTTTAGACAAAAAAGATTCCAAGTTTAAGGTCAGCCTTACAGATGCAGAGTTAAATTCAAGGTCATCTCGACAAACCCAATGTGATCCTGCCTCAAAATTAAAAATAAAAAGAGGGCTGGGGATATAGGGCAGTGGCAAAATACTTGTGTAGCATTCAAAAACCCTAGGTTTGATTTCCAATAATGGGGGAAAGGCAGAAATAAAAGGGACAAGCTATATTCACACTGTGAATCATTCTGACTTTTGTATAACTATATGTGTTATTTTTACAGCTTGGCATGTCTGCTTATGCCTTGAGCTATTCTGAGCCTAATTCCAAGAATGGCTACTATTGTCTCAAATTATAATGGCTGTGTCTGTATTTTGACATCCCAAAGATGTCAAGGTCTCTGAGTTTTTGTTTTAACATTCATCAGTCAACAAGCATGATGGCACAATATACATTTTCTTTGCTTATGCCTCAAAGAGCCAAAGAGCGCATTCTGGTTAATTCAGTGAGGTAATCAGTGTGCATAGAACACTGAACAGAACTTAACTTGTTTGATTTAGTAAGAAAACTGCTAAAGGGATTATGAGTTGGAGAGGTCTTCATGCCCATCTGGAGGGGTTGAGTCACTGCAATAGCAATGAAGATGATGAAGGCTTCTCTTTTCTATGCATATCTGGTTGTAGAGAACCCACTGGATAAGATGGTGGCTCCCTGCTAGTTAGCTGGTTCCTAGGACATCTTGATGTGATTGATGGTTCTGTGTTGTGCTGAGCCTGCTTCTGATTGGTCATCTTAGTTTTCTCAGGGAGCTGTTCTGTTCTTTTCCCTGATCTTTCTCACAGAACTCAGTCCAAGCAGGGACCTGAGAGGCTCATCGTGTCTGTGTGACTCTATGAATCTCAAAATCAATGATTCCTCCTGCCTGTGTTGTTTTCAGGTGACGGGGCCAATGATGTCAGCATGATCCAGGTGGCAGATGTAGGTGTGGGGATCTCAGGCCCGGAAGGCATGCAGGTAAAAGACCAGTTGGGCTGTCCGGTAGGACCAAATGGTCCTCATTGGGCTCTTATCCCTTAACAGTGCAAGTTGTCCCAGCCTGTCTCTGTGCTCTAACAAAGCTGAAGGATTTGCCTTCCCTATGGGTCAGTCTTCATCTTCTGCTAAGGCAATAGGAGAAGGTGAGATGGAATGCCATGCTGCTGACGAAGCCACGTGCAATAAACAGCTTTGCCTGTGTTAACACAAGTATATTTGGGGAAATTTTGACTCCAAGAGGCGAAGTGAGTCATTACCTCCTCGGCACATCCCAGGAGGCATTTCTGTTTACTATGCTCAACAGTAACAATGCTTTTTAAAAACTGTCTTGTGCCACCCTTGGGGCATGAAATCACTCTGAAGATGGTATGTAGCCATTTTGACTCCCATGGAAGTTCCATCTGTGCTTTTCATTTGTCTCCCTGTCACCTCTGAATGTTCCAGAAATTTAAAGTGCTAGTTAATTTAAAATATTCTGCTCTGCATATAGTATTACAACTTCTGACACTTGAGCAAGTTTAAATCACATTTTTAAAAACTTTGGTAAAGCTTTTAGGGAACAGTTTATTCAGTGGGTTTTAAAAATCATAATGTTAATCACCATTTTTTCAATTTGTTCACTGGTTGAATAACTCATTCAATCAAAAATTATTTATGGAACATTCATTTTCTGGGTCAATATTAAACAGCAGTCAAATGGTAGGGCCCTTGCTGGAAGTACAGTACAGTATAGTTGCCCCTTAGTATCCGGGGGAAGTTGTTTCAACACAAAATTCACAGATGTGTAAGCCTCCCACATAAACTGGTATTTTGCATAAACCCTACACACTCCCATCTATGTTCTTTATATAATTACTAGATGATTCCTTGTGCCCAATGCAATAGAAACACTACATAAATAGTAGTCATGCTGTGTTGTGTCCTACGTTTTTCAATATAGTTTTTATTGAATGTTTGACATCCACAATTGTTTGAGTCTACAGATTCTGTTCCCACAAATACAAAAAGCTAACATGCCTAATGGAACATCCATTTCTGAACCAAATGCTTCATATGCTTTTTGATTCTTCAACCATTTACTCCATTATCCATTCTCTCCGCAACCAATGAGACTCTGCTCTGCACAGGCTTAGAAACAGACACCATTAGACATAGCCATTGACCTCAGTGGGGTTAGCTTAGAAACTCCTTCAAGGGGGACAGCTATTATAAAGGATCGAAGGACACAGCTCAGGATTGCGGTGCTTACCAAGCACATACATGCTCTGAGTTGGATCCCAAGTGCTGAAAAACAAGTAGATTGGTAGGGCACAGTGTAGGCTTTGGGGCTGTCTTTGGAGACATCTCCAAATGCAGAGAATTCCTGAGGAAGCTCACCTGTCTCTCCAGGCTTCTGCCTTTCCTCCCCACTGCAATTTCAACACAGACCCAGGACCTGTTCCTAGGTATGACCTCTGCCAATACTTTCAGCTTCCCCAGCTGTCCTGTTAGAGAACCTGTGTTCACTTTGTACTTGCCTTTGTCAGAGCTTAGCTCCATGGACACAATATGGTGGATCAGAGGAATCCACAGAGATTTCTCAACCACAGAAGCTCTGTTGTCCCTTCCAGATGCTGGCCTGAGGAGGCTGAGCTGGTGACCTACTCTGACATGTCCACAGGGACTCAGCTCAGATTTATCACATTCATGTTTCACAAGAAGAAATAAGAATAGTATTTTTCACTTACTGGAATGATATGCAAGCACCAGGGTCATCAGAAGAGGACTGGCCATCTTGCATAATAAATCTCTGTGACATGCAACTTTGAAGTATATACAAAAATATTCAGACGCATCCTACCTAAAAACTTGCTTGTTCAGTGGCCCCTGCCCTATAGGACCAGCTGTTTCCGTTACTGATCACATTATTCCAGTCACAAGTCTTATGGATGGGACATTATGCCCCTGCCTCAAGCCTAAAAGCAGTGGTAGCAACTAATTCTCCCCTAGGTACTCACCATCAAGGTCTGTAATACATACGTAAGGCAAAAGGCTTCTTTGTCAGGTTTCTTTGCATATGGGATTGACAAGGACTGGGTTAGTTAGCTTTTCCTTAAGGAAAATGGAGAAAACCAGCCATATTCTGAAGTTTTCCTTTCATTCATTCAACAATGTTACTTGAGCTTCTCCATGTGCATGGTGTTGTGGGGGCATTGTGAGAAGACCAAAGAAAGCCAAATGTGGGCTTCTTTTCCATTTCATGAGTGAACAGTGATGAAGCCTGCAGAAGGGGAAGGGAAGGGCCGAGAGAAAACGCACACGTAGCTGCCATTTATACCCATAGGTTTAGCATCTGCAGATTCCAGCATTTGGGGGGCGGGGATGATATTTGGGAACAAAGTGCATGAGTGCCAAACACATTTTCTTTTTTCTTATAATTCCTTAAAAGCCACAACTCCCAGAATGTCTGGGTGTCCATCTGATAAATGTGAGTGCTTCATCTTTAGCTCGTCCTTGAGATCTGGGTATAGTGTAGAAATAAGTACCATTGGGGTTGGAGAGGGGAGGGGGGGAATTCCATGCATCTCTATGATTTGTGACTTGATAGGAAACAAGAGAAAAGTTGAAGCCTCTTAAAACTCATTAATCATATATCTCATGTTTGAGGCCTTAAATGGTTCTAGAAAGTGGCACCCCGAGCAACAGTGTTTATTGAGTGGTTTTTCTCTTTAATTGAAAGAGTTGATAATAATACAAACCGCACTTGGCACTGTGTTTGAAGCTGGATTTCTTTTCCCTTCCATGTGTGCTTTGCCTTGCCTTTGTTCTTCTGTGCCAAGTGGGGCATCAGCAGTGATGAGAATTACTTTCCTTTTCAAGGCCGTGATGGCAAGCGACTTTGCAGTGCCAAGATTCCGATACCTAGAGAGACTGTTAATTGTCCACGGACACTGGTGCTATTCCAGACTGGCCAACATGGTGCTGTATTTCTTCTACAAAAACACAGTAGGTATTTGGCATGGGTCTTTAGAATTTTTCAATTAAAGGGCTTAAAATAGCTTCTCTCGAGCTATAAACTCAGAGTCCAGAAAGAGGGACGTAGAAGGCCTCTGTGACAACCCTATCCTCATTCCTACCCTTCAAAGGCTTACAGCTTGTAGGATCTATGCCTTGGTAAGGCCAGCAGACCACCAGTGTCTTCTGTTTACTCCATCCTTTTGGGTTTGTATGGATGTCTGTGGTCGTACTCTAGCCCTGTACCCTATAATGTCTGAAAACTAACTCATGGGAAATAAAAACAGCTGTATCTTTAAGGATGAAAGGTCTTATAAACAGCAGACAACACAAGAAAGTTCACATATAAAGTAGCATAATGACAAGGTCAGCAGTTTGCAAGGGACCACGTTGATAGTAAGTTGCTAAGACTGTCACAGTCTAACATCTGCTTTTGTTCTTAAGTTCTCAGCCTACATCCTTGTGTTTCTTAGGGGTGTTCCACTGGTGTGTCTGCAGTGGAACACTGATTTCTCTGCTGTAGACAAGGAAGGTTAAAGGCAAAGTGTGTACAGTGGCCTGGCGAACATAAAATTACTTGATCTTGCTTTATAGTTCAGACATTGAATGGTGTGTATCAGAGACACACTCCAACCAGCCCTGTACAAATCCCCAAGTGAGACCTTGAACCTAGTAAGAAAGGGACTTCCACATTCTCCTGGCCTTAGGGCAGTTACACACCCTGCTAGCTAACTTAATTAGTAGCTCCAGTTATGTGAAGCTTCCTAGGCCAGATGCACCATGAACACGTGTGCCTCTTCAGGGGCCTTGAATACAGGGCTCTTCCTGATCTCTCCCACGTGGTTCTCATGTTTAATCTTAGTTTCTTCATACTCCATAGGCCTGCAGAATGGCCCACAGGATCATCACAAAATGCTGACTCATTTGTAAGATTTCTAGACACTCTCCTGAGGGACTGCTGGTTTGGCTCTCTGCCTCTGGCAGCTTGAGGCTGAGTGAACCAACAAAGAGACAGACTAAACTCTTGGGATAATTGACCTCCTAACCTTGTCCCATAAACCTCACTGTCTAGAGACCAGAACTCTGCTGTCAACAACAATATCTTGTGCTCTACTGCAAAAGAATAAAACAAGTTAAAAGTTTTTTTTTTTTTTAATTCCATGTGGAAACCTTCATGCTAACTCTAAGCTGATGTCTGTACAGCTCTTTTCTTGTGTTCTTAATAGTTCATTCTGGAGGCTGACACATACTTTCCATTCCTAACCTCTCCCACCCACTCACTTGCCAGATTTTCAGAATGCCTTCTAACAAATGAACACAGATGCTTGCAACCAATCAGGACTAATTGAGTAGACTTGGAAATTTAATTCAGATTAAGCTCCACCTGGGACCACATCCAAAAACATTGTTCCGTTTCTGCCCTTGTGAGTTCATTTCACCTCTTCCTTTTACCCCAGTATTAAATTGCCAGCGCTGTGAGTCCTCAGGTACCCAGAACCTAGAGGCTCCCAGCTTCCCTCTCCAGGAGTGAATGGCCCCTTTGAGTAGGTTAGACTGTAATCAGCCTCAGTTCCTTCAGTCCTTAGCAGTGACTTCTAAAGTATAGTTGCTCCTGAAATTAGGGTAGGGTCACTTTGTCTTGATAATAACCCATCACAAGTTGAAAATAAATCACAAGTAGAAAATGTATGTAGTATACACTTAGATCAACTACTATCATAGCTTAGCGGCAGAGCACATTGGAGCGTTGTTGCCTTCTGGCTGGCTAGCTGGGAGCTTCACCTCAAAACCACTGTCCAGCATTTCCTGAGAGAATGGAGCCCAGATAAAAATCCAACCCAAAATTCAAAGCATTGCAGAACACATACTGCTTTCCCACCACTATCATAAACTTGAAAATTCCTAAATCGATGCATCATAAGGTGAGAACTATGTCTGTTTGACTTCTATGGGTTACAATTTTTTAATCCCCCCCCCAAAAAAAACACCAGAACTGTGAATTAAGCTAGCTGATCTCTATAATTCCCAATTGAAGTCTGTCAATTTGACAAGGTAATGAGAAGAACATATGCCAAGCTTTCTACCATTTTAGAGATAAACAGAAGCTAAAGTGGCAGCCTGAGGTGGCTTAAGCCTCTCCCTGCCGGCCTTGTTAAGCCTGTCCTTGTTGAAAAGTACAGGGAGGAGAAAAAGCTGCTGGTTTTCCTCATATAAGATGCAAGGCTTTGTTAAGAGCATTCATCCCTGTGAGGAGTTCAAGGGTAATCACTCCCCACAGGAGAGAGTCATTAATTTTAAGAATAAATTGGCCTTTCCAATAAAGAGCAGAGAAGAACAGTTTCTATAGTAACAGAGGACTAAAGCTCTTTGGTACCATGAGGGGGGGCTCTCAATTATCTAAGTAGCTTTCTTCCTGTTCCCTTTGACTCCATTTGCTCTACTATGACTCAGAAGGCTGAGCCCACGATGGTGGGTGAGCAAGAGTGAGCTGTGGGAGGAAGGCAGGGGAGAAAATCAATGAGAAGCCCAAGTCTGTCAGTGGCATATTAGGAAACTTAAGTCATAGATTAAAGCAGTGCTTGGGGGATTTAGTCATAGCTTCCACCCACATGGACTAGTATTTCCACCCCCCCCCCCAATCCTCAGAAGCCATTTTCAAGGCAAGAAATCAAAGCTCCAGACCCAGGGCACAAAGCAACTCGTTCAAGGGCCATGGAGAGCTGTAGCTACAGAACCCAGACCCAGTCCTCACTGTGCCCAGTGGAGGAGCATTCATCCATTCTACCACATCTCCTCTGGAGACTGCCCCCAGCACCTTAGGCTACGATCCATTCGTGTTTGAACAAGTTGGGTCTATTACTCATACTCTGATCACCTTCCTATCTTAAACCTTAGTTTTTCTATAAATGTTAAGATTAGTAACTTGAGCTGCAAAGAAGGAAATGACATTACACTAGGAAGAGTGTGCCTCTGACAATAACCCCAGTATTCCAGAGATCTCATTAGTTCTTTAAAGGCACCGGATCCTTACATCTCAGCAACCTCCCTGGGTAGCTCTCACTGGTATGGCCATAGATGGGGGCACTGCAGTAGGGAGGATAATACGATCTATGCCAAATTTCACAGTGAGTGTGAAAACATATTGTACATTTGTTAGTTTTTGCATCACTCTGATGAAATAACTGAAATAAAGAAGTTATGAGGGAGATATTTTGTTTTGGGTTTTTGGTTTTATTTTGGTTTGTTTTTGTTTGTTTGGCTCATGGCGTCAGATGTTTCAGCCCATAAACGCTTGGCCCTGTTTCCTGTGGGTCTATGACGAATCAGCACAGCATGATTAGAATGAAGCTACCTACTGCGTGGTTCTCAGAGAGGCGGGGGAAATTGGGTCACCAATATTCTGTTTAAGGATGTGCCCTCCCTGACTTAACTTCCTCTCACTAGCCTCCACCTCTTTTGGTTTCTACCACCTCCAAATAGCTCTATAAGCTGGGAGACAAGCTTTAACTTAGGGACCTCTGGGAGACATTCACGGTTTGAACCACAGTGTTTTGCATCAGTCTTCAGACTGCCTTCCTCCCCCACCCCACCCCAGCTGAATGTTCTGCAGCCACTGATAAACCCACCTGGTGAAAGTGGAAAGTGGAAAGGTATCCTACCCAACTCCCACCACTGCAGAGCGGGTGGATGACGCTCTCTGCTTCTTTCTTGCCTTTGCTCATGTGTGTCTTCCTCTTACGGAAGTTCCTGATGATTTTCCACTGTTCCTTTTCAAAGATAAGGTGGAGATGGGAGGACCATAACATCAAGGTTAGCCAGGGCTACATGGTTAAACTCGTATTCTCGCCCACCAAAAAAAAGAGGAAAAAAAAGAAAACAGGGCCTCACCAATGTATCCCGGGATAGGCGTTTGGGAAGATAGAAAAAAAGGAAGGCCCTAGGGAAGAAGCCACAGGCTCTCTTAAAATGTAAGCCATCCTCAGCCCCAGTCACACCTTGACCATCTCTCCAGATCTTCTAGAACAAGATCTCATTCCTCCCTAGGATTCCCGGGAGTTCCAAATTCCTGTTGCTGGTCTCTTGAGAACAGGAGACTGTGGTAGAAGGGGATTGTGAGAAAGCTAACAACAAAGGTGCAGGTTAGGGCTGCCTTTTGGGAGAAATCACTGCCTCCTACTTAATTATGGAAAATCTCCGCAGGGCTCTTGAGTGCTTCAGATGAGTCTCTGCGGGGACAGCTAAAAAGCGACTGTTTCTTAGAGCTTCTGTCTCTATTGCAGATGTTTGTGGGCCTCCTGTTTTGGTTCCAGTTTTACTGTGGCTTCTCTGCATCTGCCATGATTGACCAGTGGTATCTGATTTTCTTTAATCTGCTCTTCTCGTCACTTCCCCAGCTCGTGACTGGGGTGCTGGATAAAGACATTCCAGCCGACATGTTGCTGAGAGAGCCACAGCTTTACAAGAGTGGCCAGAACATGGAAGTAAGATCCCCAGCATCTCTGCCTTCCTCTCTCTGTCTCCACCCACCCTTTCACCTTCCAGAAAGTGAAATTTCCCCAAGACCCCTACTAATAAGCACCCCCAGAAATTTGTTAAAGTTGTGGGATGGATGCTATTTGCTAGACTCTGTAATATGTTGCATTAGCTTTGCATTACTTTAACAACATACCTGAGATGATTAACTTATAACGTCATGTCTAACTCAGAACGTAATTGCTTCGAGTTCCCTTCCTATGGCTACTCTGCTGACACTGATTTCTCAGAGGAGCAGGCTTCATAGCTCAGGAGACAGTTCATTAGGATACAACAGGTTTTCTAGGTGCTACTGTGGTCTTGACAGGATTCTCATCCTAGCTGGCTTACTGTCCTCAGACACCCATGAGACCATACACTGTAAACTTGTCATATGGAGTGAGGTAACCAATGAGAACGTCACAGATGCTTCCCCTAAGTGGTGGTTAATGCTCCTCCTGAATCCTGTGTATATGCTGCAAGGCAAGCAAAGCCTTTGTCAGATGCTTCAGGACTTACTGGGGGTGCTGCTGAGGGAATGGTGGGGTCCTGGTTGCTGCTTCTTTATATACAGACTTCTGTCATTCATGTACTGGAACATCCATTTGTATCACGGCCATTTTTGCCATTTGTTGTACTGTGCTTGGCAATGATATAGCAAGATACCTAAGTCAGTGTTTTAGTTATTTCTCTATTTATGCAACAAAATACCATGATCAAGGCAGCTTAGAAGACAGTTTACTGGGGGCTTAAAGTTTCAGAGGGTGAGCCCACAGCCTCCATGGTAGAGAGCGTGGTGGCAGGTGGCAGGCATACCTCCTCCAAGACCACACCTACAGTCCTTCCCAAATAGTTCCATCAGCTGGGAACCGAGCATTCAAATATATGAGCCTATCAGGACCATTCCCATTCAGGCCACTATAGTCAGGTTATTTAATTTTTTTAAAGTAGTTTTCTGGATGTCCAAGGTTGAAGGGCTGCATTTGGTGATGGTTTTGATGTTGATGGTGTCTGAAAATATGGCATGGCCTGGCAGGCATGACAATGTGTCTTTTCTAGTCTCTTTCGTGTAAGTCAGCCAAGGGGACTCCTGTGTTCCATCTTAATTATTTTCCAAAGGCCCAACCAATTTCTGCTCTCAATATTTCACAGGATTGACCATGAGTGAATCAACCCTCAGGGACACACTGAAACCATATCAAAACCAGAGTAATAATTTCTTTGTTTCACATCATGAGGGGTTGGAGAGACAGCTTCGTGGTTAAGAGCACTTACTGCTCTGGGCAATGCATACGCATCCTGCACATACACAGGCCAAAACACCAAGCACATAAAATAAAAGCAAACAAACCTAAAAATCCACTAGGAAACATCAATTATCCAACTTTAAAAGGCTCATTAGTAAGTCTTTCTAAAGGACTCACCATATTGGGATGTAGGGGAAGCAGGGAGCAGGCCCAAGATTTCAGCTATTCTTTCCTGATAAAAAGTTCCTTTGTAATGCTTAGTGAGCGGTGTTGTTCCCCACACCCCAGCCCTGGGATTTCATGAGTACTAACAGTATTGTCATCATTTCCGCCCTTTCTTTTTTTCTCCCCACAACTCCTCCCATCCATTCTCTAGACTCCATCTCAAATTTATGACCTCTGCTGCTGATATATACCTGTAGGGCTCATGCTCTGGGTTCAAAGGCTCCCAGGGACTCAGCTGCCTACAGTTGTGAGCCTGCCGGTTTTGGTTTCTCGTCTTCTATGTTGGAGCCTTGGTCCCCTCAGGTCTTGAAGCAGTCTCCAGTTCTTGACCTGTTTAAGGTATCACATGCTCAAGAATGTGAAGCAAGCTTTCTTGTCGGACTACCTTTGGATCACCAGCCCCCAAATAACAAACACAGAGACTTATTATTAATGATGAAAGCTTGGTCTTTAGACTTATTTCCAACTGCCTCCTATAAGTTAATTAACTCCTATTTTTACTCTACACTCTGCCAACATGGCTTGGTTACCTCTCCTCAGGACAGCATGTGTAAACATGCTCCCAGTCTGATGGTAAAATACAAGGGCCTAGTAGGGCAGTGGTGGTGCACACCCGCCCTTAATCCCAGCAATTGGGAGGCAGAGGCAAGTGGATCTCTGTGAGTTTGAGCTAGTTCCAGGACAGGCTCCAAAGCCACAGAGAAACCCTGTCTTGAAAAACGAAAATCAAAACAAAACAAAAAACCAACCAACCAACCAACCAAACAAACAAACAAAAAAAAAAAAAAAAAAAAAAAAAAAACAGAAGAAAAGAAATACCAGGGTATAGATTCCTCCTCCTCTTCCTATCTTTCCCTGGAAATCCCACCTAGCCTCTCCTGTCTAGCTACTGGCCATTTAGCTCTCTGTAAAACTTTTGATTGGAAGTTATCTAGGCAAAAGATACATTTTCACAGTGTACAAAAAGATTGTGCCCCCAACAAGAACGCCTTAGAGAGGACAGGCCCATCTCTATAAACCTCTCCTATTTCTGTGTCCCAGGAATACCGGCCACAAACATTCTGGTTAAACATGGTGGATGCTGCCTTCCAGAGCCTGGTATGCTTTTTCATTCCTTACCTGGTAAGTGGGAGCCCAGCACAGGTTTTTCTGTTTTTGGTTTTTCTGTCCTCAGCTGCCTCTAGGCTCCTACAGACACATAAAACTTTGCCATTCCGCTTGTCTTTCAGGCCTACTATGACTCTGACGTGGATGTATTTACCTGGGGGACCCCTGTCACAGCTATAGCTCTGTTCACCTTCCTGCTGCACCTGGGGATTGAAACCAAAACCTGGGTGAGAGCCATGGACAAGGCCGTACTTGGAGAGGGACGGGTATTGTGGGCCACATACTTCCCCGCAGCTGTTTTCCACATAGAGGGAGCCTTCAAAGCTGCCCTAGCTGTGTGATAAAAAGGAACATGGTACCTACCCACGGCCACCTCTCCTCTTGCCCTCACAGCCCTGCCCCAGGCTGCTCTACTAAGACCAACCAGCCACTGATACCAAGAGTCTTCACTAAGACCCGAAAGGCGCACCCCTAACCATTCCCAGTAAATGCATGCCACTCTTAAAGAGAAGTCCACAAGCCCTCTGTCTCTGGTTCCTTTCAGACCTGGCTCAACTGGTTAGCCTGTGGCTTCAGTACCTTTTTGTTTTTCTCCGTGGCTCTGATTTACAACACCTCCTGTGCAACCTGCTATCCTCCGTCTAACCCTTACTGGACCATGCAGACATTACTGGGTGACCCTCTGTTTTACTTGACGTGTCTCATTGCACCTGTCACTGCACTTCTGCCCAGGTGAGTATTGGAGTCCGTGCCTCCAACTGACAAGCAATTTCGACACACATCCCCTTGCCCTTGCTGTGCTTGGCCCTGAGTGAGTCTCAAAAGAAGCTGAGTGGCTCGCTTTAGAATCTGATTCTTTTTCCTGTGTTCTTTCCAGATTGTTCTTCAAAGCCCTCCAGGGGAGCCTTTTCCCCACCCAGCTCCAGCTGGGACGCCAGTCAGCCAGGAAACCTTCCAACAAATTCAGTGTTCCCAAAGAGACTTCCACTCAGGGACAACCATCTGGAGGCTCAGAGACTGAGCTTTCAGAAAAGAAGACCATGGGACCCTTTGAGTCCCTTCCCAGAGACTGTGCCTCTCAAGCTTCCCAGCTCACACAGCAGCTGGCCTGCTCCCCAGAGGCCAGCGGGGAGCCCAGTGCAGTGGATACGAACACACCATTAAGAGAGAACAACTTGCTGGAAGGACTGGGCACCCAGGCTTCAGGGCCCCCCAGGTCTGGGGAGGCTGTTTCAGAAGAGTGTCCTGGGGACTCCAAGAGGAAACCCATCAGTGCTAGCCAGACAGCCCCCTTAACGTCACTCTTCCATCTGCCCAGCATTGGCTCACTCAACTGGATCTCCTCCCTGTCGCTGGCCAGTGGGCTGGGAAGTGTCTTGCAATTGTCTAGAAGTAGTTTACAGATGAACAAGCAGGATGGTGAGTTCCTGTCCAGCCCCCAACAGCCAGATCAGGACCTGCACAGCTTACAGGGACAAGCCACAGGCTACTTCTAGTATCGCCTCCAAAGGGTCACAGCCATTTGAGGTGACGACTCCTTGAAATGGCCTTTTTATTATGTAACAGATGTTAATGTTATTTATGTTTATTATTTGCACAAAAGAGTTCTAGGAAGATGTATTTTTTAAATATTTCCAAGACAAATATAGGAAACCAGAGGTACCCAAAAAGAAAGTTTATTTTTTAAAGTTCTAAGTAGAGTATACTGATGAAAAATAAGAACACATATCTTTATCTATCTGTACATAAAGTTTAAAGAAGAGTGACACTTGAAAAGTGTGTCTAGATTTATTTTTTCATCTCATTTTGTAAGGAAAAGCTATGTGCTTTGTTTGCTCATCACACACATGGCCCTTGCTTTTTGCAAGCAGGCATAAACATGTGACTACTACAGTGAACCCTGGAGGAAAGAAGACAGGAGTAGGGAGAAGGTGTGGACCTTTGAAGCAAATTTCTCCATTGGCTTCCAATATTACCAACAGCAAAAGGAAAGTGAAAACTCAATAAAAACTTATGTGATGTTCCTGCCAACACTCCGTTCTGTGCAGGCATTTCATAAAATCCATTTCATAGGTGTGACAGCTCCAATGTCATGTGTATTTCTTGCTAAAATCACCACAAGCAATAAACAACCTCCACTTTGTGAAAAGAGTGTTTGGTAGCTGCTGTTGCGTGAAGGTGCTGATGGATGACCCGAGTGAGTGTGCTCTGTCACTACTTTGTTCAAGTCCTGAAGAAAATGGTACTGTGATGATTAGGCCAGGGTTACAGAGTGACCTGTTATCCGTGACTCCTTGCACCAGGCCATGGGCAACAGCCAGACTCCACTAACCAAAGTTTTAGACATTTCAAGTAATTACCTTCAGGCTTTTGTCCGATGAGCTATCATATTTCTTTATCAAAAAGGGAAAGGGGGAATAATTAAAACTCTTAATGACAAACTCGAATATTTCAACAACAATGTCAACTCATCATCCATGTAGTGCCTACCCTGTCCCACACTTAGGATAGGAAATAAGCAGGGTGTGTCTCATGCTTCTCCAGTGGGTGTCTGTCTCCTCACACCGCAATGCAGAGGACCGGAGGATAAAGATTTGGTTCTTACAAGAATCACAATGTTTCTCATTCCTCAGAACACACAGACAGACAGAGAGAGATAGAGACACAGAGGAAAGCTTGACTCAGGTGGGCTAGGCTCTCTGATGGAGAAGTGTCATCACTCAGAAGTTCAATATGTTTATCATATAGAGTGTTACCTCATGCAGAGAAATAAGGAGGCAGGGTATATGGTATGCAGCTGGATCAAGGAGACAGGTTTAGGTAATCTTAGTAGGAACAGTCTCTGTAGAGGAGTGGCCTGTAAGCTGTAAACATCCAGGGAGCAGGACGCTTTCAGCATACACTGTCAACATTTAAAACAGAAGGGTCTGAAGCTAGGGTCCTTGACATTTCTGCATCCACATCAACAATGCACATTCATTCAGGACTTTAGTCACTTGGAGCTTCCCCTGATCCCCATGCTAGGGCTCCTTGATGGAGCTGGGAGGGATACCTGGGTGTTGTGAGATGGGGGTGGCAGAAGTGAGGGGGAGACAGCTTCAGCAGCAGCAATGTGGAATAACCATCCTAACCTTGCCTCTGTGTGACACACATCCCCCATGACTGGTGCCGCCTTTTCTGTTCTTGGGAGCCATGCATCCAAAAATAATTAAGTTGGTAAGATGTGTTATTAGCAAAAGACCACAAGAAAACAAGCATATATATCTAATTGTCTGCGACTTCAAAAATGACACACTGTCCAGACACCCTGCACTCACAGCCTTGCTTCTTTCCAGGAGAAATCTTCCTCTGAGGATAGGGTTTCTTGGCAAGTAGAAGGATTTGCGCATTAGCTTCAGAAACTTGCATAGCAAAGCCATGCTAGAGAAACAAATGTTGCAAAAGGTGTGGCAGTTCATGGGTTGAGGGATACTCATGATACTCATAGCATTTACTGTAATCTATTCCAGCCAATTCCATTTATCTCAAAGTAGCATAGTATGGGGTAAAATTCATGGTCCTTTCTCAAAATGTGTCATATGAAAGACATCACCAAATCTTGACAAAACATGTGAAAATTTGAATATTTAAAAACAGTGACTAGAGGGAGGGAGGGAGATGGAACTGAGGTTGATATGTAAAATAAGAAATAATGACGATGATAATAATAATTAATAATAATAAAACAGTGACTATTGGAAGGTGAGAGACTAAAACCACCATTATTCATCCACGACTGGGTGAGATACCTGGAAATTCAAGTGAACAAATAAGAGGCCCTCAATAATCTAAGGAGGGAGTATATCAGCTCACTGTGCAGGAGTATGGCTGCTCTTGAGGACTAGCCCTGCTTTTGTATTAGAGTAACCGAACTAGCTAATGACCACTGCACAGCATGGCTGCTTTCTTCAAAATCAAATCAACTAGTTTGAACTTCTCAGAGGGCAGACACTCTTGACATTTTGCCTTTTATGTCTGGGATTGCACAGAATCTAACACCTTGAATGCATTAATCAAATATTGGGTGAGTGTAAGAAACAACCTATTAATAATAATTAAAGACATTCTAATTAAAATTGTAGTCAAGAAAAATTACTTGCTATAACTCATTACTTGTTTAATAGTGTCCAGATGCAATATGTGAAGTTTTAAATGAAGAATTACTGGAATGGCAGGAACTCGAGATGAACATTGTCCATATACAATTACTGTATATGTGGAAAATCCCACATGAACAAATTAAAAGGCTCTCACAATTAACAAAAGAAAGAAGTGAATTGTCTCACTAGAAGGAAAACAAGCTACAGTTTCTATAGAGAGTGGTATACAGTGGAGGCTAGAAAGGTCTCATTTGCACCACTACTGGTACTAAGAAAAACTGAAATACTGGAGATAGAAAAATCTCTGTGAACATAGACAGTTTTCAGTTTCTTTATGTGGTTGTTGTGAAATTAGCAAAGTGGTTCAAGAGTTTACCTAGGAGGATTCATAGGCCAAAAGACCAAAGAAAATTCCATCACATAAATCATGGACAGAACATGCCTGCTGTGTACAGCGAAGTGTTAGCGAGTCTAGAACTGAGCATAAAACCAGCTAAGATCATTAAAGGATAATGGACAGTCCAGATTGTAAGATGCTTTATGGCATTCAGATACTTAAAATAATGTACAGTTGTTCAAGAAAGATACATGGACAGAAGACATTTGATATGCCATTGTATAATCAGAATTTATGCTTAAAGGATTAAGAGTCAGTGAGAGCTGTTTATAAAATAAAAAATAGAACACTTAATCATATGATATCACATGTAGCCATATGTGATGTAAAAAAAATCACATATGTTCATACTTATATGATATAGAAAAAATTATTTGTATGTTCATACACAGTCCCAGTAAGGTAAACTTGAAATTTTTAGTTGAAAGCCACAGTATAGGTAGAGGGAACTGAAATCCAGCGTCTGAAGCTGATCCCTTGGGCACTTGAGGAAGTCCCTGGGGTCTTGCCTGTCTTTTGGTTCCTAGCCCTGCACTCCTTTCCTTGGCCCTGTGAACTGGGTTCCTTGCATCTGTCTCAGCATTGGTGGGTGGCTCTTTGCTTGTGGATCTATCAATCCTGTTCAGCATTACTATGGAGGACTACTAGAAGCCTCTAGCATGCCATTACTGTAGACTCTGTCCCTATATTGCTAGCAAGCAAGGGCAGCTATGAGGAAGACACTGCCCTGTTCTGGTCCTGAAATGGTATCACCAATCCATTCCAGGGCAGCTTATTTGCTGACTAAATCTAACACAGATGGCTGATAACTGAAAAAGGACAATAAAACCTCCAAAGAGGAAAGCCATTTGCACTAAAAATATTTCAGCATTTGTGTATTAAGTGAGAATTAAAACTGAAAGGACTAACCTCCTGGGAAAAGAGGTATGCTGCGCAAACACCACTATGAATAACAAATATCAAATCACTATTTGGATTGAACACTCATATTCTAGTGAGAACACCCTGCCTGGGAAGAAGCTTGAACTCATCCCTTCTCTTGACCCAGTTAATCCTCTTTGGGGGACTAATTTTTTTTTTTAACATATGTACATGTGTTCATGAAGTACATGCATGGGTATGCACGCTCACACGTATATGCAGCTGCACCGACACAGTTGTGGAAGTGTGTGTGTGTGTGTGTGTGTGTGTGTGTGTGTGTGTGTGTGTGTATGCTGTGTGTGGGGGCTATCTCTATTATTCTAGACCTTATGTATCGAGGCAGAATTGCTCACTGCATCTTTAACTCTGAATTTGGGCTAGTTTAGTCTAGCTATCCGGCTTGCTCTGGGGATCCGCAGTCTCCACATGCTGTGTGTACACCCAGGGCCTACACTCCCACACAGCTTTTAGGTGAGCTCTGAGGATCTGAACTCTAATCCCTGTGCTGGTACCACAAGCGCTTTCCCTGATAAGCCATCTCCCACCCCAATTTTGGGGACTAAATTTGAAGAAAATATCCAGGTGTGTTCATTTAAGATATTCCTGATAATTAAGACTTGGAAAGCTTTTGTACTGTCAGGAAATAATTTCAGGAAACATCAGAGATATCACAGTTCAGGAATCCACTGAGAGAAGCTCCATGAAAGGTCTCCTGCCTGCCATGTTAGAGACCAAGCCCTATATGACTAATGCCGTACAAAGCTGGCTCTTGCTCTTTCATGACATATTTTCTAAATCAAGAAGCAGATGCATCAGAGTCTTGCTGCAGTGGATGTATGACCCTTAAAACATGGTTATAAAGCTTTGGGGCAGGGATACATGACCCTTAAAACCTTGGTGTGAGGCTGTATGGTCGTGGGCATATAACCCTGAGAACCTGAGTGTGAGACTATTAGAGCTCGGGGAGGTGTGTACATACGTATGTGTTGTTCCCAATGCAGGGTCACACAGAAGAATCTAGTGAAATTAAGTGTATAGCAACAACAACAAAAGCACATGAATGTGGGAAAGACACTGTTATAGGAAGGGGGTTACAAAGGGTGGGAGGCAGAATAAGAGAACACAGACTACATAATCAGAATATAATTAATACATGGGTGATATTGTCAAAGAATAAATTCAATTAAAAAAATCTGCGTATGGTGTTTCATGTCTATGATCCCAGCTATTCAGGGCTCTGAGGCCTGAGGATTTTAAGTTGCCGTCAACCTGAGCTGCATAGAGACACCCCATCTCTGAAAGAAGAGGGGAAGAAAAGAAAAATTTTGAGACTGCTCAAGAATGAATACTCTTTATATGACATCTTTGCGAGTCTGCTCATCCAATTCATGGAATCTAGTACATTCCTATCTCCATTAGCACAGGTTTTTAGAGCCTCATCATTGAAAACAGCATAATGCTTCCACAGAGTAGATATGAGCTCTATGTTTGGTTATTGTTCCAAAATAGTAACCACAAACTCTCAACTCTTCTTTTGAACCCTTTTTCCAGAGGAAAAATTAGTCCAAGTCAACAATGTAAACTGTCACTTTATGTCTTTATTTTATCACAGGCCATCCTATGTAGGAAAATAATGGTGAGAAGGTGAGGACCTGGGTGTAAAGAATACAATAGTAGAGGATTTGTCTGGCGTTCCTGAGGCCCGGGTTACATCTCAACACCACAAATAATAATGATACAATTTGAGCTTCATTATAGATAATGTGCCACCCAGATGCAGCAATCCTGCTCAGATTACTCTCCCAGCACATTTTACCCACATTTGAGGCTACATAGCTAAACCAAGGCCTCACTCTCAGTCTCTGAGTTAAACAGCACAGGAAGCCTGGTAGGAATGACTGAGCTTTTTGGTCAGGCCATCTTCATGTTTTTCCACCCGATCCTACTTTCTCCGTGCTCTCTCTGATTGTTTGAAGGGTATTCCAGGAAACCTACTACACTTGAACCTGTCTTCATCAACTTTCTGGGGCTCTTAACTGAACAGAGCGCTGAATCAAGAAATAATTCCTCAAGAAAAAAGCCAAGGTATGGCTCCTTGTAATTAATTATCAGTTCACACATATAAGAATAGTTACGTGAAATATAGTTCAGCCAGTATAATGGTGGACATCTGTAATCTTGGCAGTCAGCAAACTGAGGCAGGAGGATCACAACTTTCAGTCTAGATCAGTAGTTCTCAGCCTTCCAAATAATGTGTCCCTTTAATACAGTTCCTCATGCTATGCCGATTCCAGGCCATTGCTACTCCACGATTGTAATTCTGCTACTATTACGAATTGTAATGTAAACACCTGTGTTTTCTGATGGCCTTAGGAAGCCCCTGTAAGATATACATTCAACACAAAGGGGAGGGGGATCACAGCCTGCAGGTCGAGAACCCTTGGTTTAGATGAAGTGAAAGCAAAGCATATGCTTGAAACTGTAATGTGAATATTACTGTGGGGCTGCGGGGATTGGGCAGTGGCTAAGAGCACTGTCTGCTTTTGTGGAGTAACTGGGTTTAAGTCCCAGCTTCTCGTGGCAGCTCACAACTGTCAGTAACTCCATGGCCAAGTATTCTCTTCTGACCTCCACGGGTGCCAGACATGCGTGCAGCACACATGCAGCATACAAGGAGGCAAAACAAATAATTAAAGGAAAATAAAATCTTAGGGTACCACACGTGACCATCTCACTTATGACCTCTCAGTATAATTTTGTGTTGAAGTCGGTCCCCGATATCCTGGACATACATACATGCCTGCCTGCATGCATGCATACATACATACATATTGCAAAAGCAAACCAACCTTCTCTTCGAGGTTCTTGAAAGCCGACAGTGCTTGAGTGATGAGTCCCCAGTGGCTACTCTGCTTTCAGGACCTGCAGCACTCCATCACCACAGATCACACCTGTCTGAGGCCTTGAGCCCCCAAACTCAGCTCCGTGCTCTGGCCAGCCTTCGCTCAAGGTGCTCCTCTCCGTCATGCACGGCACTGCAGTCTGGGTTTCATACTTAGCTGTGTCCCTTCCTCCCTTGTACTGAATCGTTCTTGTCAACCTCCCCAGACTATTAGCCCCTTTAGAGTACAGCCCCGGATTCTTCGGAGTAGAGTAATTCTCCCAAGATACGCATTTAATAATTGCCTAATGAATCATTGCTAATTCAGATTAGCCGCGCTGTCCACTCCATGCCTTTCTTCCCTGCCTTGGGTGCTCCAGTTCTCATCATGCGGTTTGTCTTCTCTGTGTCGGAGGTGAAAGCATGCTGTGGTTTGGATTCTGATTGTCTCCCAAAGCAAGTCCAAAGGTGGGGCTACTTTGGGGGGGTGGGACCTTATATCGTTGGACATGCCCTAGGAAGAGAGCTAAGAACACAGGCTCTACTTTCTTTTCCTCCTTGTTTCATGAAGGGCGTTCCATCATGGGCTCCCCACCTTAGCTGTGCAGCACCCTCACCAAGGGACTCAAGCAATGGGTCCCCTGATCCTAGCTATCACTTACACTTTCCCAAGCAGGTTCAGTTTTCTGCCTTTACCACTTGTACATGTCATGTTCCAGGCTCCCTAGCAGATCTCTAAGGGGTTTCTAGACCTCTGCCTTAGACTGAGGTCACCTCAATGAACCTTTCATTCTGAGGCTTCTGATGTAGACTGGACCACAGAGAGCTTTTGTGAGTTCTTAGCCCAGCAGAATAATAAATCCCCTTCTATAAATATATGTATTCTGCAAGTCTCTGACTTCATACTGAAACATCCTTAGTACCATGATTACATTTTCCTAAGTAAAAATCAGGCCCCAGCAGTCACCAAATGATAGAATATTTGGAATACGTAGATGTAGAGTCAACTGAAAATTAAAATAAAAAAAATAATTACAGCACAAAGTATGACTTTTTAAATAAGTAAAAAGTAAGCTGAGAAATCTAAAAAATCATTAGACTTATGTAGTTCTTCTTCTGAAGCAGGGAATGAAATTCCAGATAAGAGCAACCACAGAGATATGGGGTCTCTGGCTCTCACTGGCTAGGAAATGACCTGGTGGCCTGTACCCATGGCTATGAAGGGAACATAGGCGCCCTGGGCCTAGAGTCTAAGCAGCCTGTAACACTGTAGCTGCCCAACCCAGCTCTGCTTTATGTTATGGTTTCACCTTTAGCCTACTTTTGTTATCTCTGCTAAATAATGTCCTGAATCCATGCCCATTCCAATGGGTATACCAACTACTTTATCATGCACCCTGCCATTGCAGCAAAGCACATGCCACACTCAAGTGCCTGCACATCTTAGCACCACAAGTTTAGTTTCGTTTTGACTTTGATGAATGGCTGGCCTGCGGTGGTGTGAGTAGACTGTAAGGAATACGGTCACCCCTGCTGGCCTTCCTCCAGCGCATCATTTGATCTTATTCAGAAGGGAGAACTCTGGTGAGGTCTCTCCTCTGCCCTGCAAGATATGGACCTCTCCAGGGCATAGACAATCTTAATCACACATATTTAGACCACTGCAGAGAATCTGGCTGCCACTGTTCCTTTCCATATCAATTTCGCTAGGTCTAACATGGCAGCCTGCTGTTTTTCACCAATTGAATCACTTCTTGGGTTTGTAATTAAGGGCATGAAAACTCTCTCGAACAATTTGAACTTGCTTTGTACCTGACTCAGGGTCAGTGTTTGAGATAATGAAAGTGACAAGTGTTTTCCACACAATTACGCTGCTGTTGCTTTCCTCTGGCCTTCATTAATAGAAGCATAGCTGCAAGTCCTCACTGGAAAGCCATTGGCATGGCTCAGACACCGTATGGAATGGATAAAACCCTCCGCATCCAGGCCCAGCCTCAACTGCTACACAGCATGCCTCCTGCTCTGCACACAACCACCCAGAGTGGATCCGGTGAGTTCAGTCACTACTCCCACCCAAGGCAAAGTTCAGACGACGATTAGGTTTGCTTTGCAACTAGGATTTTCAGTTCCTTTAGTTCTTGGTTAAACTAGTACACAATCCCCCAAGTCTTCACCAAACTGAAGAGCTTTCTGGTTCTCAGCTCTCTCCACCCTTTGTGGTCTAGGTAAAGAAGGAAGCAGCTGAGCTTAACTGCTATACTCTTAATGTCTCCACCATCTTTTAGCAAGGCCCCAGAAATTAGTGGTTTTTTTCCTTTAACCACAGGAATCAGAATTTCTAGGCTCATGGTTTGATTTAGAAGGAGCTATCTTTTAGTTTTACAGACTTTGTATTCCTGCTTTTCTATGTTAAAGGACAAAACAAAGGAATAGGCAATATACATTAGTTTGGCTTCTCCATCAAATTTATACATATATATATATACATATATATATATATATATGTATATATATATATGAAATGAAATATAAAGCTGTGCTAGGCATCCAGGATTGAGCGCCTCTATGCCTTTAGAATAGAACCATGGATCTTTAAAAGACCTGGCCAGGCCCCAAAGGCATGGGCATAGAAGAGCTGGCTATGCCCCTCACCTGAGAGGTGAGGTCCCATCAGGTGGGACTGACCAAACCAGCTACCTCCCAGACCCACATCCAGGGCTTTGAGTTGGTCCGCCCCAACATCTACCCCATCTGTGACCTGCCTGACTGTGGGGTACTGGTCCTTCAGAACCATAGCTGTAGGATCTCCATGACTCCAGGCAACAGCAGGATATCCAAGAGGAGTTTCAGTGAAGGTCCAGTATTGATGGACCAACAACTCATTGCAATGAACATTTGCAAGTAAAGCTAAATGGACAAAATGGTATACTGTGTGAGACTCTGCAGCTCCCAATGTCATTAAAATGTTTGGGTTTTGTTGTTGTTTGTTTGTTCATTTTGTTTTTTTTTTAATTGACATGTTTTTCAAATTGTCTTTTTGGCAGATTCTACAAGGATGGCGGGGAGGACACAGAGGGACTGGGAAAGAAGTGCAATTAGGGTACATGGATGAAATTTTAAAAAATCAATAAAAATTACATTAATATTTTAAAAAGACCTGGCCAGGGACACCATGAATAAAGTGGAGGAGGGCATGCCGTCGAGCCTAATGGTCTAATTTGAGTGATTCAGCTATTTATCCTAGGATAGACACCTGAGACCTCTCCACAAATCACCTGGCTTCTTTCTCTTGGTGGGTCTCACTTGTAAACACAAGCATAACTGCTTGGATAGAGAACTAGTATTCCTTTCTTCTAAGTGTAAGTGACCACGGTGGCTACTAAGGAAGAGTTTTCAGAGTCCTGGCCCCAAGTTAAGGAGAACGCTTGCGCCTGAAGCACAGGACAGGTTTGACCCATTATCCAGCAACCCGGGGGAAACATAATGTGAGCCTTCCTTTCCCCTCAACACACCTGGCATATTATGACACTAGATATCCCATGGCCTGGTACACTAAGTCAAGAGCTTTGACAGAGTGTCTCAGGTCAGGAGATGGATATCAAGTGTTGTCATCGCCTTCTGTTTCCTGCATAGCCGTTAGGTGAAAGATGATAATGACAAAGGTCAGCCCTGTCTCCCTCAGGACCTTCCGGTGCAGACAACTTCAGGACAGCTAAATCTCATGAAGTTGAAAAGCATCCCAGCCAGAATTCTGACAAAGGACCTAGAATCCCAGAAGGAAATGTATTTCACACCGGAGAGAAGTATTAATACCCATCTCCCTTATTTAATTACAAAGGAGAAACATTTCAGTGTTTTACTATTTGTGAGATTTCTCATTACAGCAGCCTTACCAAAGATGGCAGGGGATGTTATGCAAGCTCTTCACTTGTTAAAGTCACAGAGGGCAAAGCAAGGCCGTCAAAACACAGTTGTGGAGTCACATTCACCTTTACTTAGAAGGCTGAAGGTGTCCTCCGGCCGCTTAGCCCAGTTCCTTGTCCTGAGTCCCCTTGCCGTGAACTGAGATCCAAAGGACACCAGTGTTGTTCAGAATTGAAGAGAGTGTGGTATGCACAGTGAAGACCCTTCTTCCAGGAATGCTTGCCTTCCTGGCTGCCATTTATTGTACCTCATTGTCTATTTGACAAGAGAAGGGGGCTGGACCCAGCAGATGCCCAGGTAGCTCTATCTAGCTTGGTTTTGGTTTATAATTTTCCACAGAGAAGGTCCTTCAAAAATGTGTGACAGAGCTGGGCTCTCCTCCAGCACCCCCAGTGCCTGTAGGAAAGCTGGATGTGCTGGGAAATCAGCCTGCAAGTCTTTCCTCTTCTCATTCATGGCTAAACTCACACAGAGCACGTTTCACTGGCAGATGGTCTGAGAATTTATCTCCCTATAAAATTAGCGCAGCAACAAATGCGTCTGCCCCAACTCGGGAGCTAAAAACGAGCCAGGTGGCCATAAATCTCTGCCCTGCGTTATGGCTCACAGGAGTGGGAAACACATCAGACCTGAACTTCTTAGAGGAAAGTCCTGCTATATTTAGCCCCCTGCCCTGCCTCCTCTCAGAGAGAACAACATTCTTCCAGCTTGCAGGATCTGGGAGAGCTGCCCTGAACATTCCACCTAGCCTCTCTAGAAACTCTCCAGGCCAGACCTTGCACCCATGTACATGTTTTATGTCCTCTGTAGCAATTACCTCCTTGTGGCACAGCTTGTTCATTGGTCATTTGTTCATTGTCTTCCTCTTACCCCTCTCCATTCCCCACAGAGGGAAGCATATTCTTCATGGTTCATTGAGGGTGGTTTTCGTGATTGTCATAACTCATTTCCATCTTTGATATTAAATGACAGTATCACCCTGCGGCACAGAACACAGTATTAAATTGTGCATTTCTGGGTAGTTTTTCCATAAAAGAAGGTTCCTTGTGGCTTGTGCCCTGCAATTTTTGGATTTTTAAAAGATTATCCAAAGGCCCCTCTCTCTGGATTTCTTTCTTATTGAATCATGCCTTGGAAGCAAACCATGGCATTTCATTGCTGAGGATGACATACACTGCTTTGTCGTTTCTAAGGAAATCTAATATTACAATGTAATATTCCACTGTGTGAACAAAGGGGCTGGATTTCTGGCTACCTCTAGAAATATAGCTATCTAGCTAGCCCAGGAATACCTGTGCTCCCCAGCACAGTGTGCTGGGGAAACCTGTGTTCACAAAGCAGAATGTCTTTGGGGGATCTGGGGAAGAGTCTCTGTCCCCCAAACCTTCCTGTCATAAGTATTCCCAAGGCTGTCTTGTGACCCTCACAGATTTTGTGGACAGGTGACTGAGTTAAGAGAGCACCCAAGCGTTTTGGTGTTGTCTAGTGCACAGATAAAAATAAGGCAAGGCTTCTGAATCGCTTTGATTTCTTCATTGCTATGCTCAGGGCCCCTGGAACACCATTCCCGACAGTGGATGAAAAATCATGCTTCTGCCTGCCATGAAGTGTGAGGCTCTGAGCTATTTTTGGCTTGGTTTTCTCAGAGGGCTGACCACGTGGGGGCTGCTGTCTGCAGCTCCCCTGCTGGTCTGTGGCAGAAGCAGTACTGAGCCTCTCCTCCCAGCTCTGGTACTTTCTCTCCCTCTGCATTGGCTAAGAACCCACCAGAGAATAGGCCCAGCCTAAGGCGCCAGAGAGATCTCTTTGAATAAGGGTACCAATTCTGAGATATTTTTCCCATGCTTTCTTGAATACACACACAAACGTATATATCCAACATTTATTTCAATTCCTGTTTTAAAAATGTCCTCATATCCTTAGCCTGCTTGGCATGGCAGAGTGAAAAAGTGTGGTGAATGGAGTGCCCCAGAGATGAGGTACATGACCTCTAGAGTGTTTTTCTCAATTGCCACCAGTTACAGTTTGAATAGGAAATGTCCCCACTGGGCTCATGGGTTTGAGCACTTGGTTTCCTAGCGGTGATGCTGTTTGGAGAGGTAGTGGACCCTTTAGAGGGTAGAATCACGATAGAAGCGGATGACTGGAGGAGGGAGGTCTGTACGGGTTATATCCCAGTTGATTCTGGTCTGAACTCTAGTTCTTACTCTGCTGAAATGCAAGGAGTCCCAGTGATACTCACCTGCCATTTTGAACTCTTACCATGTCCTCCCTGCCATGATGGATGCTACCATCTCTGAAACCAGGATGAACTAAACTAACATCTTCCTCCTTGTCAGGCACTTTTGGCTATAGAAACAAGAAAAATGTAGTATTGCCCCGACATGCATACACAGGCCCGCACACGCGCGGGCGGGCACACACACACACACACACACACACACACACACACACACACACACCTAGCATGGGGAGGTTAACGTATGCCTTTAATTACGCTATGTAAAATGGTGAAGATAGTAATTTTGTCCTCTTCAGCTAGAGGCAGATTGGTTATTCATTTAGATGAGAACAGGGTATGACCCGCAAACAGCCCTCCTAGATTATGACGATTTCATGCCTGTTTATATCTCAGTCCTCCTTCCTCCATAGTCTAATTATTGGTCACCATAAGCACTCATCCCTCTACATGATTGCACTGATGGGCTGTCCTTGGCCTGCACAGTAGCTGGTTGAGAGTGTGCAAACTTTACCCATTTTGCAGATGGGTAACGCTAATGGCCATCAAGTGCTCAACCCACACAGTCTATAATTTGAACCAACACAGGTTCATCTCTGAGTCTTCACCACCATATAGTACTGAAGGGCCTCTTGAGTCTCCATGTGCTGGCTGCAAGTATACATTTTATTAAAACATAGACATATGAAATATTCTCAAACGTGAAAAAAAAAGAAACTTAAAATACATAAACTTGTCTCGTGCGACTCAGTTTACTTCTTTTTAATTTTTCTTATTTTCTTAGATTATGCTATAATCACATCATTTCTCCCTTCCCTTTCCTCCCTTCCACATACCCCACCTAGATCTCCTTCAAATTCATGGCCTCTTTTTTTCATTAATTGTTGTTAGTGGTGGGGTGGGTGGTAGTGTGTGCATGTTTCTAAATGCACAAATATAATCTGCTCAGTGTGTATGTTACTCGTATGTCTGTTTCCAGGTCTGGATAACCAGTTGGTGCACCTCTCCCTGGGGAATACTATTTCAAATCCTGCTCTCGGCATTCGCATTACTTCTGAATCAAGGTTCCTAGAGCATCTACTGTTGAAATAATATCGTTTCTCTACTCCAAGCAAGATGCTTGGTCAACTCATGCCTGTCTTGGCAAAGCTCACTATAATACTGGCACACAGGACATACCCCAAGCTTAGTGGATCATCTGTGTTACAAAAATTTGGATGGGCCCACACTAGAAAGATGCTGGGAGGAACTGGAACAGGTAGAGGGAGTTAGGTGAGTTCAATCAGAATAGGTAACACATGTGGCATTGGGAGAAAGGGGTGTGCCACTTTGGAGGGCCAAGGTAGCAGGGGAGAGTGATTTTCTTGCAGGATTGTAGAAAAGTACACTCAGTGATCTCTGCACAGCTGTAAACCTCATTAAGGTGAATAGGCACAGAGTATGTGGCGGATTTTTTATGGAATAATTGCTAGAATTTTTTCTAGAATGATTGTAATATGCCCCTGTGTCTATTTTATCAACTTAGAAACAGAAACAAGTTGACATTTTTCCCCCTTTTCCAAATGTCCTGTCTAAACAAGGCTGCTTAGTCTCTAGCAGTGTTCTTCTCACAAAGCTTCACCTCACACACCACAGCTTCTGAGACATCCCCGGGCTCTGGGGTAGGAAGGCCCTATGGGACCTCGGAAAAGCAAAGGGCTTCAGAACATCCCAGAGGTGTTCCAAGACTGTGTGTCCTTTGTTGACTAGGCTCCAGGGCCTGCTACCTCACTGCTCAGGTCAGGCCTGGGAAATTTAGAGGTCTGGTCCTCTGGGATAGAGCAGAAGATCTCTGTAGCCTCTGGCAGAATCCAAGTACATGCCGGAGTCACTTGGGAGAAGCAATCAAGCCTGTGCTTACAGTCGTATGCACCACTGGAGGTCATTCTTTGCTGTTTATTTCTTCCCAGACTTACCCTTCTTTTTAAAGTTATTAGTGTTACTATTATCACTATTATCAGTTGGCATGCTTGTATACCGTGTCAAGAGTGATGCACACACGTCCTGTGTGCACATGGAGGGTCTAAGGTCTAAGGACATTTTTGTGTAGTCTGTTCTCTTCCCCCACCTTTACATAGGTTCCAGGGATTTGAACTCAGGTCTCCTGGCTTGCACCGCTAGTGCTTTTACTCACTGGATCATCTTGCTGTTCCTCGGATTTATGTTTCTAAGTGTATGAAACAAAATACATCATATGACAGTGGGAATCAATTACGTTGTAATGGTCAAATGGCTTCCTAAAAACAAGTAAAACTGCTATATAGTCAGTAAACATGTGTCATTAAAAAGCTAAATAACCCATCTCTTGGTTTATTGACTGTTGCAATTTTGTACAGATAATATTTCATGGTAATTACAGCAACCATAATATGATTGGTCATGGCTGACTGCCAGTAGGACAGAGTACCCAGAACAGGTTCCCAGACAAAAGGTTGGGCGACCAGTTACATTTAAATTTCAAAAGAACAATGAGTAATTTTGGTACACATCCATCCCAAATATTATGGGATATACTTATAGCAAAACACTGTTCATTTTTATAAAATTCAAACTTAACCAGGCCTTCTCTGAATCTATCAATATTGATAATACAGCAGTAGTTAATAAAAACATCTATAATGAACGAAACACTACATATTTGATAGAGATTAGTGAGGGGGTGATGTGTCTATCCTGGTCTATCGACACTTCTTCCTCATGTTGGTCAGAAAAACCATCACTTTCCAGTTATGTGAAGGTTCCTGGCCCTCTGGCACACATGTTTTTAGAAGCTGAAGACATTTCATGAGCTTACAATCCTATTTACCTACTAGATAAGCTTCAGCTGGAGCTTGTTAGCATTCTAGGCTGCTGAGGCCCAGTGGGCCCCTGACCAATGTGAGTTGTCCAATTTTCTCATGCTAGGGAGCAGAAATTCATTTTGTGAATTGGAAACTTCAGAGCCATGGCACACTTCTTGGGAAGAAGGGATGTGTTCCTAGTGTTAATTCTAGAAGCAATATTTTGGGTATTTTAGCATCGCAAGTGGGAACAAGGAATACATCATAATGACTCTATAAGTCTTGCAGCCTATTAAAAATGTTTCAAGATCCCTTCCATGTACAAAATGAGTGTTACAGATTTATTTTCTCATGAATCTTCTAAAAATCCTACTAAAACCTAAAGAAGTTTCCACAAGGCTTCACGTAACACCCTCCCTTAATCTGGAAGACAAGAAGTCTACACCCCAGGACAAGAGCTGAACTTTCAGTCCCTCTGGGATGGAGAAGAATGAACTAGGAGATGTCTTACTTTTTTTTTAAGCTCTCAATGAATAAAATAACTTCAAGTAATATAATATTCATCTGAGCCTCATACAGAAGGAATGTGGATGACAGAACATGGCAAGGAATTAGCTCTCAGGAAGCATCCAAGTTCCCTATTGAATGTAAAGAGAGTGGGTACATCTGGATGTGGCTACATGTGTGGCCCATGGCTAACGTGAAATCACATTCCCATTATGCCCTAAGCAAACAGGTCGCACATCTGAGTCACACCCCATCACTTTCTTCCCCTTCTGCTGCTGGCTGTGGTCTCCTCCAATTCTGGCTGAAAAACTATTGACTTAGCCTCAGAATGTGAGCAGATTCTACTATTTTTTCCCAGAGGCTAACTCCTTCACTGCCTGTCTAAGGACTGCTCTCCATGGGCATACCAGTTCCCCTTGACCCTCCACAGACAGCAGCAGGCCCATGGGACCTCCTCTACAGTCATCTATCCTTCCACATGACAGAAAGGCAGGGATCTGTGTACTGTGTACTGTTCACTTCAGCACCCCCTGTAACATGAAAAAAATAAATAAACCAGAGACTGATAATAGGGTTCAAACTTCAAGCTGAATATCAGAAAAGCAAAGCATCTGGCCACTAGCTTCTCACCTCTACCTCAGGCTGAATGGCTGACCCATGCACGAGCTCTTCACCAAGCCTCAAACTGTATGTAACCTCTCCTCAGCATGGCTGGAGAACAAATGTTCCTACTCTTCAGTGTGGCTGGAGGATGAAAGACTCTCTGAGACCTTGCTCCTGTCTTATATACTTCCCTAACGATAGGATTAAACGTGTGAGCTATAATTCTCTTTCACACTGATTCACTCTTGTTTAGATCTGGGTGGCCTTGGACTCACAGAGATCTATTTATATCTTAATCCCATATCCTAGGACTAAAGGTGTGTATCACCACTTCCTAGCTTCTGGCTGCTGGGATTAAAAGTGTGTGCCTGGCTTTTATGGCTTGTGGCTGACTTTGTTTCTTGAATCTGCAGTCAAGCTTTAATAAATCATAAATAATATATTACTACAACTCCGGGGGCCAAAAGCAGCATTTAGGTCCCCTAGAAAACCAATAACCACCTGGAAGTGAAGGTGTGAATAACTGAATGGCAAGCCAGACTCATCCATCCTGTTTCAGGTTATTTCAAGTATGTTAAACACCAAACTAGTTGAGCAGCCATGTAGAGGGTGACACCAAGGACAAGGTTCAGACCATATCTATTCTCCTATTTCCTTCTCTCTCTCTCTCTCTCTCTCTCTCTCTCTCTCTCTCTCTCTCTCTCTCTCACACACACACACACACACACACACACACACACACACACACACACACACACAAATGTCTCAGGTTTCTGGAAAAATCGCTGTATAGGGAGAAGCTGACACGTTAGTGAAGCATTTTCTGTCAAGCCAGGGTTAAATAGCCTTCTCTTTTCATAGGAGTCTCAACTCCATAATTAGGTTCTTCTGTGTGTCCCTGATGTGAGGTGTGGGGCCAGGGACATGAGCTTCTGTGAAGTGACTGAAGGCTTCTTAGAAAACAGTTCATAAAGTGTGGGGCTAAGCATCTGTGCAAGGCCAGTTCGAGCTCATTGACTTGATCAATCCAGAAATCCTTTGTTACATTCATGGTATACATCTTGATTAAGATCCTATTTGGGCTGGGGACACAGTGACAGAATGCCTGTAGAGAAAGGGTTTGACCCCTAGCACCACAGAAAATAAAGCTTCCTGAAACTAGTTTTTAAGCAATAGGCTCGCTGAAGGTGAGCTGCCAGTCAATTCGCTGTTTATTCAAAGATCATTTCCAGGCCATTAGCCTGGCGTAGGATAGCCAAAGACTTGCTGATGGAATGTGATGTCCCAGCATATAGACAAACACCTCTGTTTTCACAAAGGACAGTTCTCCAGAAGTCAGAATAGAGAACATTGTGTCACTTGGGGATCTACAAGGAAAAGGTCCTTGTGTGTCGGTGGAAGACGGGTGTATTTTCAGAGCTTGTGGCATCAGTGACTTTAGCTCAGAGCCAAGCCACTACCAGAGTGGAAGATTGATACACTGAGCAGGGTCAGCTCTCTTTTTGTCTTCATGAACTCTGAGAAGCATGTGTGGGATGTTGGTGGGCAAAAAGTAAACTGACAAAAAATGTCAGCCTAAGGCACTCCGTGAAACATCAGAGGATGGCATTGTCTTAGCTTTCCTGCTGCTGTGATCAAGTACCTTGACAACAGAAACTTACAGGAGAAATGATTTACATGGCTCACACCTTCACCTTAAAGCAGCTTAAACCTTAAAGCAGCTTGTCACATCACATTTGCTGTCAAGGCAGAGAAGAGTGGTTTCACTCTTTCGTGCATTCTTGCCCCGGCCCCAGTTTCTCCACTCACGTACAGGTAAAGATTCCCCATCTATGGACTAGTGTTGCCCACAGTAGGCAGGGCTTTACACTGCAATTAATGAAATAAAGATAATCTCCCCTGCCACAGACATGCCCACAGGACAACTTGATTTAGGCAATTCCTCACGGAGCCGTTTCTCCCGGGTGACTGTAGATTGTGTCAAGCTGACAGCTAAAACTGCCATATGTACGTTCTCTGTAGCTCACTGAAAAGGCGAAAGTACCAAGTGAACATTTTCCCTTAAAGTTGAAAAAAATGCAAATTCAAGAACACCCCACCATGCATTTATAGTTTTATGTGACCTGTCTCCCTTATGTGTGATGCATCACATACCATAGCTGATGGTGTCTCACTGACATCAAGGAGCTACATCAGTTCACAGCAGTATGAAGATGCTTCATCCCCAACACTGAGTGTATCACTGTCCCCTGCAAACTCAGGACACACCCCGTCACAGTGGAGTAAGCTGGTTGTTTCCTGCCCAAGTCCAAAGTCACACAGCACCAGGGAGTTCATTTCTCCTGCCCCCCCCCTCCTGTTAGCCTTTGCAGGACCAGGTACACTCTGATTGCTTGAGCTGCTGTTGCTAGTACCTGGAGTCATCTGGCCACATGTCTGGAAAGCAGAGTGGTTGCTACTATTAGGTTGGTCTATTCAAAAGAACTGTAAGATGTTACAAACTAGACAGATGGCTTAGGCTTTGGGGGGTGGGGTTAAGTCACAGGTGGAAGAGGTCAGGTTTTGCAGGGTAGGGGCAACTCAAAGATGCTGAACTAGTTTTTTTTTTTTTTTTTTTTTTTAGGGCAGATGAAGATGACAAGGTCAACATGCTTTCTTTTTACTCAAGGAAAACAAACCACTATCTCTTCACTAGGTGATCAGGGTACATTGTCATATGCACACAGAGTGTTCACCCATGGAGCCTGTGTTTAAGAGCAAAAGGTCAGCAAGGCAGATGGCAGGGTACTGTGAAAAAAAAAAAAAAAACAGGGAACAACCAGTATGCCCTTTGCTGGGAACCTATGAATATAAGTTCCTGACTATAGACACTTTTATTAAAGCAGGGTCTTGGTTGTATCTCACAGTTTACATATACATACATACATACATACACAGTTACAATTTTGAGGTCATTGTAATTACACTATATATTTGTTTTAAAGACTGTTTATATATTAGAAGCTTCGGTCAGTAAGCCATATATGTTTTTGAGAGTTACAGATTATAATTAGCCAAGCTTCTAGTGATATTAGTCAGGTTCTCTATGTGCTCAGAGATGTGCTCAACATAGATATTTGATCTTCAAACACTTCAAAGATCTACAGAATATGGCATTTAAATGTTTTAGTAATTTAGAACTTCATTGCCAGGAGACAAAATTGCTTCTGGTAGCACTGAGCTATTCCTGAGAGTGCGATGGGCACCGATGACACTCCAATTGGAGTTCATTTTCTTCTTGGCAATACTGGCTTTTTGAGCAAATAACTGGCCTTGCCTCGGCCACTAACATTGGACACACTGTCCTAACTGGACAAGCAGGAGATAAACATAGAGACTGATGAAACTTGCAAACTCAGGGTAGGACAGTGTTTCAAATTTTCCTACTTCTGATATGATCAGTCAGATCTCTCTAGGCTTTAGCCAAAGCTGGTTGCCCTACAGTGCTGTGATACCTTGTGTGACTATTTAGGTAGCCTGCTGTTTCTGTCATTTTCTTGTTTTTTTTTTTTTTTTGTTTGTTTGTTTTTTTGCACCTTTAGGAAGTTGCACTTCCTGATTACCCTAGTAATGTCATTTTCCTTCTCAGGCCTTTGATGAGGTTGAAGACTAGATAGTTGCAGCTAATATCCTCTCATATTTTAGCCAGAGAATATTAGGTACATGATTTAGACTTTCCAGAATAGGAGAGCTAGCAGAGTAATCTCTGTTATGTGCCATTACCCTAGGACTGGACATTTAGTGTGTGTATCTTTCTTAATGTTGCTCTTGCTGGTTGTAGGTCTAAATTTATGGATGCTTTTACATTTCTTTCTCCTGGACTATATTTGATATTTGTTATCATTATACATAGTTTTTGTATCAGATTAAAAAACCCTCTTATTTAGACAAAAAGGGGAGATGTAGTGGCATCTTGTTCTGTCAGTGACTTGGGGTGATGGCCACATCCTAGGGATGGGGCTTCAGGTGTGTGGTCATGACCTGTTATAAGGAAGAGGAGGGGCTGGCTCAGTTTCTTTTGGGTTGTGGTTGGAGCATCTGGAAGGGCAGAGGTTGCATCTTTAGGAGCAGGAAGACTGTGGTAGTTATTTACCATCATTGTGTGAGTGCTCCCTAATAAATACCTGTTAATCATTTATCTGAGTTTCTGTGGACTCCTTTAAACCAGCCTTCATAAACCTGCTTGACTCTGCCTCCTGAGTGCTAGAATTAGAAGCATGCAGCACCAAGCCCAGCCAAGAGGAAAGAAATTGTGAAGTCGGGTATAATAGCTCACATCTGTAATCTTAGATCCTGGAAAGCTGAGGCAGAAGGATTGACTAAATCTGATGCTACCCTGGACTACAGAGTGAGGCCTTATCTAAATAACTGGGGTGGGGACAGAAGGGGAGGGATTCCAGCACATGATGCAACACAGCCGGCATACAGACATGAGGCAGAGTGAAGTAAAGGTGGATAGGCCAAAAAATTACAATTGCATAATGGGGTTTACTTTGTTTTTGCTTTTTATCAGCCTATGGAGAAATGTTCACTGAACAATTTTGTGTTTTGGATAAGGTTCGGAGAACAGACACCGTGAGGTCCACTTAGATAAATGCATAGTTATTTTGTATTATTATGTGGGCAATTTAAACACTCGAGGAAGAAAAGAGTAATTTGGCTCAGTCCATGGCTGCTTGATGCTATATATTTAGGGCAGAATTTATGGTAGTGGGAAGACGGCTGCTCCATAAACGGGTCACGAAGAAAGCAGAATGAGACAAGAAGTGTTCAAGACCCACCAAAGACCCACTCTTAGTAGCTGACTTCCTGCAGCTCAGAATCTCTCAAAATAGCACTGCCAACTAGGGAACAAGAATTCAAATTATGAGCCCGTTGGGGACAGTGCATATTCAAACCATAAAGATGAGGTATCTGGGGTCAAATTCATAGAGACGGAAATGTAGAGTGATGGCTCCCAAGGGATAGAGGGCTGTAAGGAATGGGGAAGTGATGTTTTAGTTTTATAAGATGAAGATCATTGGAGAAATCCTGTGCTGTTGATGGTAAATAAGCTTAACGCTGTTGAACTATGAATTTCAAAATGGCTAAAAATGTGCCATTGTTACATGCCTATAATCATAGAATATGAGAGGCCTCTTGATTCTCCTGCCTCTTGTATGCTTGGATTACAGCTATGATTATGGATCAGGGCAAATTTGGAGACCATGAGATCCTATTTTTTAAAAAAGAAAAGATAAATTTTAAATGGTCGGGTGATGAATTTTGTGGTTTTCTTTTAAAGAGCATAATTCAATTACATTTCTTCCTTCCCTTCAAACACTTCCATATATACCCTTCACTATTTTTCAAGTTCATGACCTCCTTTGATATTGATTGTTATTGCATAAATATGGCACGTTCGGTCCATACAATGTTACTTTCATGTACATTTTCAGGGCTGGCCATTTGGTATTGATAATCAATTGAAGTGCTCTTATCTGGGGAAGATCATGTGATACTTTGAATAGGTATGACCCCATAGACTCATGTGTTTGAATGCTTGGCCCATAAGAGTGGCACTATGGGCCAAGTGGAAATGTGATCTTGTGGGGGAAGGTGTGGCCTTGTTGGAAAAGGTGTGTCACTATGAGGGGTGGGCTTTGAGGTCTTATATGCTCAAGCTATGCCTAGTGCAACACACAGTTTACTTCCTGCTGCCTATAATCCAGCAACCCTAAATTAAATGTTTTCTTCTATAAGAGTTGCTGTGGTCATGGTATCTCTTCACAGCAATAGAAACCCTAAGAAAGAAGTTGGTACCATGAACTCAGTATTGCTGGGATAGTCCTGACCATGTTTTTGTTTGGAGCAATTTGGACTTTGGTACTTTGGGTTAGGAAATCAGTGGAATGCTTAATGAGCCATACTAGTAAGAGCATCGAAAAATTGGACTGTGGGGGTCTGGTTAAAAAGGATTTAGAGGAGAATAATTTTTATTATGTTATCTAAATAATTGTTCTTCTGAATTTTTCGTGAAGAATGTGGCTGCTTTGGCCCTCGTCCAAAGAGGCCGATAAAGTGAAGAGATTTGGATTAATTCTGTCGGAAGAGGAAATCTCCAAATAGCCTAGTATAGACTCTGTGTGTGATGATTAATGCTAACTCTGATGAAGATTTATAATGAAAGGGGGAAGCTGAGCAAATAAAAATCCAAAATGTACAGATTAAGAAAGGGGGAACCAGGAAATGGAATAGAGCCAAATCCTATGTTCAAGGAGATAAATAGATTAAGAAATGGGACCAAGAGGTGAGTGCCCAGCTCCCCCAGCTGGACAATTCATTCTCTAGGCCTTAGGCCCTGGGGCAAAACCCAAGGCTCCTCCCCCACCTGCCTCAGCTTCACTAGCAGGTCAACAGGCAAGCTTCCTGCAGTCAGGCTGCTCCAGCAGGACCCCATCAGACCCTGCAATCTGCAAGTACCACTTGGCCTCCAAACTCACCCATCCTGGAGACCTTAGTGGCTCCCTGAGGCACAAACAGTGACTGTACAGAGAAGACCAGAAGCGGATCCCTAAGACACATCAGTCAATGTAATCCACAATATAAATAAACTGAAAGAAAAAAATGTGATCATCTCTTTAGGTGCTGAAAAAGCCTTTGACAGAATCCAACACTCCCTTATAATAAAGGTCTTTGAGAGGTCAGAGATACAAGGAACATACCTAAACATAATAGTATAGAGCAATATACAGTAAGCCTACAGACAACATAAAACTAAATGGAGAGAAACTGAAAGCAATTCCACTAACATCAGGTACAGCTGTTCACTCTCTCCATTTATATTTAATATAGTACTCAAAGTTCTAGCTAGAGCAAGAAGACAAGAAAAGGAGATCAAAGGGATACACATTAGAAAGGAAGAAGTCAAACTTTCACTATTTGCAGATGATATGATAGTATATGTTAAGTGACAACAGAAATTCTACAGGGTATTCTTACAGTGATAAACACCTTCAGCAAAGTGGCAAGATATAAGATTAAGTCAAATAAATCAGTAGCCCTCATATATATAGATAATTAATGGGCTGAGAAAGAAATTAGAGAAACATCACCCTTCACAATAGCCACAAACAACATAAAATATCCTGGGGTAATGCTAATCAAAGAAGTGAAAGACCTGTACAACAAGAACTATGAGGCTTTGAAGAAAGAAATTGTAGAAAATATCCAAAAAATGGAAAGATCTCTCTTAGATAGTGAACATAATGAAAGTGGCAATCTTACCAAAAACAATCTACAGACCCAATGCAATCCCCATCAAAATTCCAACACCATTCTTCATATTACTCAACTTCATATGGGATAACAAGAAACCTAGGACAGCCAAAACAATCTTTTTTTTTTTTAAAGGAATTTCCAGAGGCATCACCATCCCTGACTTCAATCTCTATTATACAGCTATAATAATGAAAGCAGCTTGATATTGGCACAAAAATAGACAGGTAGACCACCAATGTAATCAAACAGAAGACCCTGATATTAATTCACAGCTGATTATTTGCCAAAGAAACTAAAACTATACAATGTAAAAAAGAAAGCATCTTTAACAAATGGTGCAGGCACAACTGAATGCTGACAAGTAGAAGATTGCAGATAGATCCATATATATTGTCATGCACAAAACCTAAGTCAAATGGATCAAGATCTCAACATAAATCCAACCACATGAACCTCATGAAAGTGGAAAGTAGCCTTGAATCCAAGGGCACAGGGGAACACTTCCTAAATATAACACCAGTAGCACAGATACTGAGAGCAAAAATTAGTAAATTGGACCTCTTGAAACTGAGAAGCTTCTGTAAAGCAAAGTACACATTTAATAATACAAAATAGCAGCTTATAAAATGGGAAATGATCTTCATCAACCCCACACTGGACAGAGAACTGATCTCCAAAAGATATAACTCAAGACTAATATTAGAGGTCAAAATACCAAATAATCCAATTAAAAATGGGGTACATATCTAAACAGAGACTTCTCAACAGAAAGATCTCAAATGGCCAAAAACACTCAAGGAATTGCCCAGCGTCCTCAGCCATCATCTGGGAAATACAAATAAAAAACATTCTGAAATACCATCTTACACCAGTCTGAATTGCCTCCGAGAGGGAAACACTCCTCCATTGCTGGTGGGAGAGTATACATGCATAGCCACTGTGGAAATCAGTATGATGGTTTCTCAGAAAATTGGGAATCAATCTACTTCAAGACCCAGCAATACCATTCTTGGACGCACCCTTTATCACAAAGAAATTAGCTGACCTGTGTTCATAGCAGTATTATTCATATTAGCCAGAACTTGGAAACAAGTAAGATGTCCTTCAACTGAAGAATGGATAAGGACAATGTGATATAATTACAGTCAGATGTAAAAAAACAAAAACAAAATAAAACACTGACATCATGAAATGCAGGCAAATGAATGGAAGCAGAAAACACACACACACACACACACACACACACACACACACACACACACACACAAACCCAAAAAAACAACAATAAATAACCCCCATCCCAGGTGAGGTAACTAAGACCCAGAAAGACAAACATGGTATGCACTCGCTCACAAGTGGATCTTAGAAGCAAACAAAGGATAACCAGCCTATAGTATACAAACCTAGAGAAGCCCTGGGAAGTGGAAATAGACAAGATCTCCTGAGAAATTGGGAGCATGGGGTGGGGTGGGGTGAGGAGAAGGGAAGGCAGAAGGGGAGGGGGAGGGGAGAAAGGGAGGGCAGAGAATAGGAATGGGGCGGTTAAGATGGCAGAAGGACCGAGAGGGAGAGCAAGGAAAGAGATATCTTGATTGAGGAAGTCATTTGCTAGTGAGAAACCTGGCACAAAAGAAATGCCCAGGAATCCACAATGATGACCCCAGCTAAGACCCGAAGCATTAGTAGAGAAGGTGCCTGAACTGGTCTTCATCTGTAATCAGATTGATAACTACCTTAATTATTATCATAGAACCTTCCTCCATCCAGCAACTGATGGAAGCAGATGCAGAGATCCACAGCTAAGCCCTGGGCCTGGTTCCCAGAGTTCAGTTGAAGAGGAAGGGGAGCAATAACATGAGCAAAGGGGTCAAGACCATTTGGGGGATGCTCACAGAAACAGCTGACCTGAGGTAGTAGGAGCTCACTGACTCTGGAGTGACAGAGGTGGAACTAGGCCCTCTGAATGTGGGTGACAGCTGTGTGACTTAAACAGTCTATGAGGCCACTGGCAGTGGGACCAGGATTTATCCCTAGCACTTGAACTGCCTTTCTGGAGTCTATTCTTTTTGGAGAGCTACCTTGCTCAGGCTAGACAGAGGAGAGAGGACCTTGGTCCTGCCTCAAATAGATGTGCCAAACTTCATTGACTCCCCATGGGGAGTCTGAGGAGTAGATGGGGGTCAGATGGAGGAAAGGTAGGGAGAGCAGGAGGAGGGAATAGAGTGGGAACTGGGATTGGTATGTAAAATGAAAAGAGATTGTTTTAAAATAAAAATAATTATAAAACATAGAAATGGGAAGAAGGGAGTGGTGACACCAGGGTAAGACCCTGCCTAGTTTAGCTTCTAAATTGTGAAATGGAATTTTAAAAAAAAAACAGCTTAGAATTGGGTGTAGTGCAGAGACAGCTGAGCTGAACAAGGGGGAGCTCATGGACCCCCAGACTGATAGCTGGGAATCCAGTACTGGACAGAATCAGACCCCATGAATGTGGGTCTCTGTTAGAGGACCTGGGCAGTCTAAGGGACCTCTGACAGTGGAACCAGGATGTATCCCTGGTGCAGGAAAGGACTTTGGGAACACATTCCCCATGGAGGGATACTCCCTTTACCTAGAGGCAGGAGGGAAGGCCTAGTGCTTACTCCAAATAACTTACAATAGACTATGGTCTGGAGCCCCTGTAACTGTGAGCTGAAATAATCCTTTTCTCTTCATAGGCAGATAGTTGTTTAACTTTGCTTAGGAGACAGATGGAAAGAAATAACAGACAGACATGGAAAAAAGCTGGGATCAAGTGGGCTGTACACTCAAATGGAGAGGTACCAGCAGAAGCCTGGAAACTTTTTATGTTTGCTTTATATTTCCGAATTAAAGGGGTGGATTTATTGTACACGGCGGAAGGAGAAGACAGAGAGGTTTAGCCAATCTCAGTAGGAGGGATTTTAGAGGAGCAGTCTCAGGCTGGAAACATCTGGGACAAGGAAGCTGTGGTCAACACTTTCTACACACACTGTCAACATCCACATGGGGACCATGAAAATGTTGCCATTCCAAGGGTCTGTGGCTTTGGGATCCTTGATGTGTCTATCTACACATTCACTAAAGACATCATACATTCCCCACATGTTACCTCAGGTATGTTGTTTCAGCATAGAACTAGTATGTCAGCAGGGGTTAGAAGCTTCTCTAGGCTTGTTCCTGGGACACAGATAGGCTGGAGAATGGAAAAAACAGGGTGCCTAATTTGAAGTCCGATTACCTAGAGACTGATTCCAGAGTCCGGGTGCTTACCTAGTAGTACACATATTCTGGAAACAGCAGCCATATGAACTTCCAGATTCTCAAGGGCATCTTCTACCCTCCAGTAATGTTAATGTAAGAACCTGCCATATTTCTATTCAGAAAAACAAAAAACAAAACAAAGAAAAAGCAGTCTATGCAAGCCCCTCTACAAAGCCTGTCCCTCCAGGTGACGAAGGGATGTAAACCACAAAGTTCCATCAACCATCAACCCAAGCCAGTACCTCACCTGCCTCCTGTCTTTACCCAGTGGGCACACAGCTAGACAGGGACTGGTCTTGAGAAACTCCTTATTTTTGCCTAACCCTAAATGAACATCCCATAAAATATTGCAAGGCACCGGTGACCCTCTTAGCCAGCACTCCAGTCTCCATGCTTGACTATGTGAAGCCCATCTCCAGCCCACATGTCCACTGGTGCCTCCACTTGGAGTGTTAGACGCAAGCTCAAAAAATGCGTGCACTGCCTCAGGATATCAAACCGCATCCCTTGCCTTCACCAAGTGAGCCACTACTTCGATCAGGGGCTGTCTTTCCTGTTTAGAATCCTTCTGAAATGAGTTCTGTCCTTAATATGAAAATTCTAATGTTTACACTTTACTTATTCTGGGATGTTTAGTCAAAATTAAAAAAAAAAAAAAAGAAAAGAAAAGTGAAGCATGTAAGGGTATTGTTTTGGCAATAAAGCTTCAGGACTTGGTCCGTTCCAACTATTCTGGGCCAGAAGAGCTCAATCATTTTTGTAAAAGCTGAGATAAATCCACTGCAGCCTTATAATCTATTTATAAGGGCTTCTGTGCTTGTCTTCTTCTTCTATTATTATAAAGTCATCTTTAGTCCCCGCCTGCATAATACCAAGAAATGTTCACCTGCCGTTACTTAGTTCTGGATACTGTGCCTCTGTGGGAGGGGGCTTTGTGAAAGGAAGGCACAGGCAGGCTAAATGCAGCCTTGCCATGGGGTGCAAGATTTAATGGAACTGGAGATAGAGGGAGGATGACATCATCTCTCCAAGCTGTCCTTTGTTCCAAGGAAAGAAGGTTAGAGGTCCTCCCATTATCCATCCCCAGTCTCTGCCCTGGTGAGAAGGACGTGTCCTTCTCCATTGCTTTCATTCCCCCTCCTGCCTTCACTAGTGCTTGGATTATAATGTATTTGTGATTAAGTTCAAGTTACCGATAATGCGTTGGTGTGGCATTAAGAAAATACATAAAAGCATTTCCTCTTGGAGTCATTTAACCAAGAGGGAATCAAGATTTGAATTCTCTGTTTCACGCTCCCTGCGCCTTCCATTTCCTGTCTGTTGTATGAGCCTGAATTTGTGCCTGCTTGAAGGTTGCATTATGAGTCTGTTTCTGTGTGTCAGTTCCTATGTGTGTCTGTCTATGAACTGTATGTCTGTCTGTCTCTGTCCATAACAAAGGGCTTCACTCTGCCTTTATTGGACAGTATAGGAAGCATCACACAAGGAAGGAACAGACTACTTTACAGATATCTTTAACAGCTTTACAGGGAACTAAATCACTGGCTTCAACTGACCCAGATAGCACACATCACTTTTCATCAAGACCAATATCCACAAATGGATGCTTTCAGCTTTTATAGTAGATTTTAGGAAGTTGTTTTCAATTTCTTTATTTGCTGCTTTCAGCAAATGACACACATGCATTACCTGGACCAGGATCATGGAAGAGTACGTAGCCTAACGATTGCAGCTTTGCATTAGCTTAGGTTCTAAAAGTTGATTAGATGGGGGAATTCAAGTCAAGTAAGGTTGAATGTACATTGTTCTCTTAGAGAAGGTTAAACAAAGAGGTTGGGCACACAGGACTGCAGTCTTAAGGCTCAAGTGACCTCAAGTTGTGTTATAAATTTTGGCTGTGAGGTCCAGAAAAAGTTCCAGTCTCTCAGAAAGTAAGATCTTTTCGGAATATCGCTTCTCCACACACTCCTTTCCTCCTCCACTGGTCTGTGCTTTCAGCACAGGGGTCACAGGGAAGTGGAGCCTTAGCTTCCACCTTGCAGTTGAATCAAGCATGATGCTTCCTAGGGCCCTGGAACATGCTCCCTCCATCACAGACTTCTGCTTCTGGCCACTCCTCCCTTCTCTTCTCCTCAGGCTCTTCTAATGTCTCACAGAAAGGAGCATATTACACTTTAATATAATCTTTTCTTATTTTAGTGAGAACATTTGCTATCATCCTCATCAAAAAGTTAATATCTGTGAGGTAGACTGGGTTTCTTGGGGACAATTTTTTTGCATGGGGAGCCTGAGACCTGATAGAAGACAAAATACTGAGAGCCACACAACGAAAAAGATGTTGCCTTGGCTCTTGCTTCTAAATTGAGGGCACCTAACTGTGGGCTGCAGACTCTGTGAAGGCAGTCCCAAAGTAACCTCAAATTAGTTATCACACCATACCTTCTGCAGATGGAAGGGACGTAAACTGCTTATGAACATCTGTTGTTACTGTTAACATAAAACCAATTCACCCTGCTGTACCAGTAGCTTTTGATATTACGTGTGTTTTCTCAGTAGACAGATACATAAATAACAACCTAAAAAAACAACCCTCAGCACACAGAAGTTCATGGAGTGTGTTTTATTTATTTTTTTAATTCATAAAAACTTCTTCTAAATAACTATGAGTTCTGTGAAAGGGTTGTGAGCTATACAGCATCATCTCTTAAAACACTGTATGTTCTGCTGCCGCCAGTAGTTGGAGGGGCCACATAAGCACCATACTTTGCTGAAGTGTTGTTTCCATTTGCAATAGCATTATTGGTTGGTTGGTTTTCTGAAAAAAAGAGTAGTCAAATTAGAAAGCAGTTGATATAAAGAAAAGGTGGATACATACATTGGAGGGTTAGCTGGATTAGGGGAAATGCTATTTGCAGGAATGAGGGACTTCTGTCAAAATGGATGTTGCTCTTAGACAATGGGATATTAATGAAGGGAGAGATGCTAAAATGGATGTGTTGCCAAGCATGTAGTCATTTGTGTGTGTGTGTGTGTGTGTGTGTGTGTGTGTGTGTGTGTGTGTGTTGGGGTATAGCCATGTCTCCTGGCTCTTAAAACTTTGTCAAGGAGACTACTATAGACCTAAGCAGAATACTCATGGTGCTTGTTTATTACAAAGGCCAATGAGCAGAGACAGGGCCTGCATCTCAAAGGTGCTCTTTATTTAGGGAGCCACTGATCTGAGAATGTAGCAGATTAACATCCTCAAAAATATTGCCATACACCTCATCTCTAGCCAGCAGACATTATAGGAATAAGGGTCAGGGGTACAAAGGTATTTATCCTCAAATTTAATCTTTCCCCTCTGGCCAGGGGATCTGCTACATTTCTGAGACTTGTAATGTTTTAGCCTCTCTCCTTAACATCCCTTACCCTCACCTTTCTTTCTCTGGATGTCTGGGCTCAAGCACCTCTCAAAATGGGTAGTCTGGTTAGTGTCTGCTGTTATCAACCCTGCAATTCTTCCAGGGGCATTTGGATTGGGGCAGAGTTGGTTAAAATGAGGTTAAGATAGAGGTGGTGGGTAGGGGAGAAGTGGGAGAGAGGATGGGAGGAGAGGAGGGAAGGGAAACTGTAGTCAATATGTAAAATATATTTTAAAATGATGAAAAAAGATACGATTATAGTGTACCAAGAAGCATCCTCATCCAATTTGGTCACCCTCATAAAAAATCGCATGAAGGTCAGTGACTGGCATAAACATAAAATATCTGACTATGGAATCACAGATGCACAGAGAGAAAATAGATGAAAAGATGTGGGAGGAAATTGGCCATCTGGAATCCAAGTGGGGAGGCTTAGGGGACAAAAAAAAAAAACTTGTCTCACACCTTGATCCTCAATTTTTAAACCTTTCTATTACCCAACTGTAAATGGCAAATAGTGCATGCTATACAACACTTGGGTGACAGCCAACTTTGAAATGGCCTCTGACTTCAGCACTATAGTCGAGGAGGCACATGTGGCTGCTGATTTCAGCCCTAGAGTCTAGGAGACACATGTGGCGATTAACTTTATTCTAGGAAGCACACATTGCTTCAGATATCATCCCTAGACTCTTGGAGACACGAATGACATCTGATTTCAGCAAGTCTCTTCCAGGCCTTCTCTGGTCCAAGTGTTAAAGGGATTAACTGTCTTGAAGACCATTACAGAAAGACTCCATTTTTAGGATTAACTTTGTAAAGTACTATTTATTTATTTATTTATTTATTTATTTAGCTAGCTAGCACCAAAAGGGCAGCCCCTCTTAGGATTTAAATTATTACATGAAAAGGTGGGGGGCATTTGGGCTCTACTGAGATGCACTTAGCAAAATTACTCTTTCTTTATTCAAAGAAGAGAATTGTGTTCTTGGCTCTAGGAAGAGACCTGATGTTTTTAAGTTATTCAAAACATTGTAAGTTATAGAATTTTTTTTTAAAGTTACTTTATTTGGGATTTCTTTATTACCTGGTGAGGGATTTAATTTTCAGGAAAGTTGGTCTACTGGAAGACATGTTAAGGAGAGGGGAGAACTAATTATATTTTTTAATGAAATGGTAGCAACAACAAAAATAAAATTGAACAACCCTGGAGAGAGAGCTCAGGTGTTAAGAGTACTTCTTACTTTTCCAAAGTGCTAGAATTTGATTCTCATCAATCATATGTGTTACGAGCAGTTTTCCTGCCAGCCTGGTCTTAATGCTGCGCCAGCCCCAAATAACACACAGAGACGCTGTATTAGAAATAAACCTGTTGGTCTGTTACTAGTGTTTCTTATTGACTAGCTTTGTCTTAAATATTAAATCATTTCTATTAATCTAGGTGTTTCCACATGGTCTTATCTTGCCGGAGAGAGGGTCTGGAGTTGTTTTCCCTCAAGTCTCTACATGTTGAATCTCCTACTACCTCTCCCCGAATCTTCATTGTCTCCTAGTCCTGCCTATCTTGCTTTCTATTGACCAACAGTGCTTTATTTATTAACCAATACGAGAAACATATTTACAGAATGACCTCTCCCATCATCTCCTCTTTTCTGTCTAAAATAAAAAGAATAAAAATCAGAACCACAGTTAACAATGTTTAGTCCACTAACATTTAGCAGGATTTAAAGAATATTCTATTATCTATCTTATCTTTGTGAGTCTAAAGTCCTATATGTAACTTGTCTTTGATCCTAAGCAAGGAAAACTATAACCATAACTATCTGTCTTCAACTCCATCAAAGACCACACATATGGGAATTCACAATTATCTATAATTCCAGGGACCTTTATGCTCTCTTCTGGCCTCTGAGGGTAGCAGGTGTGCATGTGACATATATACATGCATCCTGGCAAACTCTCATATGGGGAAAAGTTAATAAATCTCTAAGACAACATACTTTAAAAATGTTTTGTATTGGTTAGGACATCTTTTGGAAAAGTACAATGTTAACCCTGAAATTAGTATCTCCTACTTCATGCTGAAGTTGAACATTTACTCAAAATTATGTCACTCCCATGAATCAGAAAGAGCACAGCTGCCTGGTCAAGGTATTTTTTGTGTGGTTTATTAATATTGTGTTTCTAGTTACTATAATTAAGCTCTGTTGATTTCCAATAGTTCAGACAAAGAAGGTATTGCCGTTTAAACAGCACTGGTGGGTAAGGTCTAGCTACTTACTCTCCCCATCTGTAGATTTTTTGCTACTCAAAGTAGCTAGACAGAGAATGATATTCATTATAAAATAAAATGAAACTTCACTGAAACTGTGAGCCAACCCATCAGGGACTGCTCCTAAGGGGTTTCTAGTATACTCCCATGACTGTCCATGGACATTTTTTGTCCCCTGCAGCTTTGTGACCATAGAATATGTTTCTGAGTTGATAGAGAAACAGGGTCCATATGGTGTTTTCCATGCTTAAGAATGTCTAGAAATAAATTTCATGCCCTGTGTGCAGGCAAAAGGGGAGAATGGAGAAGGAACAAGATGGTAAGTAGTCCACTGTGTGTTAGTTGCAAACCAGACCTTTCAAGTCTCTCAATCCCACTTCTTCCAGTGATCCATGAGGCCTTACCTTGATGATGATTTGCCTGAACAGGAAGGCATCCCTTCTTGTGAGCCTGCAGCATCCCCCAGCTTCTCTGCTGCTACTTTGGTAGCTCCCACATTACCATTCCATTTGTGATAGACTTCCAGAATTGTTGGCCCCTTGTGCTTGGAGAGGAGATCCCTTCCTGGCATTGGTCACAACAATAAGTCTATAGTTGTGGTCCAGACGATTCCAGGGAGGCATACAGAGTTTCAGCAAGACCACGAGGCAGAAACACCCACTGCCAAACCAAGTGACGGGGTAGGCAAAAGAAAACAGATTTCTGGTAAAACTGACTCCAAAATGCCCATGCTAATATGTGTGTTTACCTCTGTCTTCCCCAGAGAGGGTCTTAGCAATCCTCCATCAAGTTGGGTATTGAAGATAATTATACCTTCGCATCCTCCACACCACAATCTCTCCAACACCCAGCTTTGTGAGGCTATTGCTGAATTCAGCCTGGCCCACTAGCGTAGCCTTTGCTATGCTCTTTTAGTTCCCTCAAAGTGGGCTAAGGTCCACTGACAGGGACACTCCTGCCCCTTCCGCAGGGCTTACTCTCCATTCCTTCTACACTCAGTGTTGTCAGCAAGAAGCCTTTTAAATCTCAATGCAAGGTTCACACCAAGTATGGATTGTTAGGGTCTTGCAATAGTATGTCTCTGGAGGTGGCTTCAAGGGTGTAAAAGGAACGAATTACACAGTGCACAACCTGTGAAGAGACACTTCCACCCCCTGCGAATAGAATGTCACCATACCACTGTGAATAATAACTCCACATGTTGCAAAGGATTCACAGAAACTGTGCTTAGAGGTTGACCACACTTCACTGTGCCTTGCAACTGCACTAGCCCGTGTCCCCAATGCGGGCTCAGCTCCTGTGGTGAGTCTCTGCAAAACATGCATCATTCCCAAATTGCATTATAAAAATATTTCCAGTCAGTATTCCCTTTCCACTTTCCTGTATTTTCCACTTCCCTTCAGTCTCTCCACTCCTCTTATGGCTTGCCACTTTCCCACTTTGAATGGCTGTCTTTGTTCTCCCTCTATTCTTGATTCACAAACCTTGATTACCTTTATGTCTTCTTTGTAGCTGCCCTGCTCCATCAATTACATTGCATTTCTCGTCCCTTTAATGGGTGCTCAGCACAGGTTTCCAGCCAGCTGAGGACAGGGTATCAAGTGCTCTGTGACTGATGGAAGATCTTCCTTAACAATTGAGCAGCAGTGTGTGTTATAAAGATTCAGCTGTAGTCAGAACTTGGGGAGCATGGTCACAATAAAGCCATCCTCTTCATTTCCTGGATCTCTTCCTGGTATAGCCATAGGAAGCTAAGTTTGTTGGTATAGGAAACCCTGCTCTCACTAGCTGCCCCATGATGCCCACAGAAGCATCATCTATGTGTCAGGAGAGGATTTGTCCCTCCATTTTCATGATCAAGGTCTACAGATTTGCATTGCAAACCACACTCCTCAAAGATACCTTCAGTCTAATTCCTACTCTGAGGTGGAGAGGAGATGGGATATTCACAAATATCTTCTTTTATTACATGTTTACCAAATCCACTTTACCAACAGAAAAGCCAAACCCCCACAAGTTTATGTTAGTCTTCAGTCACAAGGCACAGGCAACGGCCTAGTTAAGGCTCAATGTCATGCATTTCTGTTTCCAAACTCCCCCCCTGATAAGTTGCACTTGTTTCTTGTTCATGGCCATTCATCAGGGACAACAGATACATGATTAAGAAAGGTTTATCCAGACTCATCAAGCGGAATGGGAGGGCGGTGTTTCAAGTACGAAGATCTTGGGGCTAGGTTTAATTCCTGGGCACTGGTTATTACTACTAGCTGCCTAAAGTGTCTACTGATGAAAGGAGATTTAGAATGTACAGAAGCTAACACAGGAGAGGCCTGGTCTTCTTGAGCAAGTACTACCAAAGTTTCAGATCAAACAATCCCTGGGCCCAGGTATGGAAATGCCTAACCCATGTCAGTAAATAAATGCTGGAAAGAAACCACAGGAGCTGAGAGTGCATGGATGTGTTAGGAAATCACAATGGCCTGAGCCCCAGGACAGAGAAGTCAGATACTAGCAGAACTTCAATACCTACTTGCCAAGCTGGGGTCCACCCTAAAGGAGTTATGGCTTGTGCAGCTTAGCCAGGCTTTTAGATGATCGTCCTCAAGGGTGAGACTTGGCTTGAGTACCAGGAATGTGGTGAAGTCTGAGCAGGTTCTCATTTAGACTTGGCAATTTCTATGTGAGGTAGGGTCACTTTGAATAGCATCTTCAAGGTCGATCCATATTGTACTGTGTATCAAAATTCTATTCCTCTTTAAAGATAAATAATACAGTCTTCTGTATATAGATAGCATTCTTTTTTACCCATTTTTCCATAGACAGGTATTTGGAATGTTTCTACCTTTGATCTATTGTGAACAATGCTGAGATGAATGTGGGTATGCCCATATCTCTTTGGGGTCCTCATTTCAATTCTTTTGTATATACTCAGAACTGGCATTATTGGAGAAAAATAGCAATTCTGGTTTTATTTAAGGTCTCAAACAGTGGTCATATCACTTTACATTCTCATTAACATTATACTGGGCTGTGATCTCACCAAATCAGCACAAATATTTGATCTTTTATTCCATCATGTCCATGCATAACTGTACATTTGAAAAAATATCTAAATTAGGGAAAGGATGGAAATGCTTATTTTAAAGCCAAATATAGACAGTTGTAGTGTGGGAGGGACATGCAATCCTTTCCTCACTCCAGCTATGCAGATCCCCTAGACATTCTTGCCCATGTGTTTGTAGATTGGACTTTGGCTCACTCCAAGAGATGGAACCCATACCTGACACTGCTTGGGTGACCAGAGAGAGAGAGAGAGAGAGAGAGAGAGAGAGAGAGAGAGAGAGAGAGAGAGAGAGAGAGAGAATATCGCAGAAACCTAGGGCAAAACCAAATACTACTGGTCTTAACAACAAGAACAAAAATAGTGATAAAACACTTTTAATGATAATCCTGCTATACTCATAGATCACTGTCTTACTCAGCCATGATTTCAGGAACTTCTGTCTGCAGCAGATGGGAACAATTACAGAGACGAACAACCAGACGTTACACACAGAGAAAGGCCTTGGAACACAACTCTAAATGGGAGGTCTCTGTCAAATCCCTTTCTTCAGTGCTTAAGGAACCCCTTGGAAAGGGAGGCAGAAAGAGTACAGTATCCAGAGGAAATAGCAAACACCAGAAGAACAAGTCCATCTAATCAACCAAGTAAAGCTCATATGAACTCACAGATACTGAAGCAGCAAGCATGGGGCCCGCACCAGGAGTTCTGCTTATGTCCTCTAGCTCTCAGTTTTTATGAGAATCCAGAATATATTAACAAGTAGGTCTCTGTTTCTAGTGCCTTTCCTTCGGTTGGTTTGCCTTGTCTAACTTCTATGTAGTTATTCTTGTTTTATCTTAGTGTATTTTATTCTTTTTAAAAAGTGTATGTTGTGTTTAACAAAGCTGTTCATTCCCAGCATGCATTGGACATAACCACTAACTACTCAGAGTCAGCGAACCTCTAAGTCCTTTCTATTCATCATACTGGCCTTCCAAGTGGAGCAGAGAAACATTTCTTCCTCTCTGCTTCATGAAATTAGCTGTGGCCTCCCAGATGAACCACTTTTCATTACTGGTGTCCATCTCCATGGCTGCCCAAGTCCCTTTGTGCACATATAAATCGCCTTCTAAGCAAGAATGTTTCCGAGGTCTCACAGGCAAGTCAGTGAAGGCAGAAACATGTACTAAGAATAAACATCCCAAGTGGAATAATGAGCTTGGAGAATGTGCAGAGCACAGCCCCAGTGAGCAGAGGAAGATGTCTCTCTTTGTCCCACATGGTTAGTGGGTCTTGTCTGGGCTTTGGGGGATAATTTTCAAATCAAGCTAAAGAGGTTCAGGGAAATGTTTGGAACCGAGTGCCAGCTGCAGTTGCATCTCATTCCCACTCAAGATGGTCCTTCTGACTATTACAAAAGCTTCTCATTTTGCAAGGAAGAGAAGTTGATAAACCCAGCAGAGTCTTAGTCACAGACTGGGGTAGACAGAAGCAGGTCAAGGAACTAGGTTAGGAAAAGCTTTCTAATATGAAAGAAAGCAAGCTAGGAGAAGAAAAATACAAAACCATGCAGGAAGGCCATGACATCTAAGAGGAGAACATGATAATGGGCATGCTCAAGACCAGAGTGAAGCAAAAGGTGTGGGGTGTGAAGTGAGTATGTTTCAATGAAGGAGGTGCAGTGGGGGTTGGAATTAGGGAAAGCTTGAAGGAGAGGAGACAGGGAATACTGGACACTAGACGAGACATTCTGTGAATATACTTAACTCGATAGGAGGGATACTGCAAGGACAGTGTGTGTGTGTGTGTATTTGTGTGTGTGGGGGTGTGTGTATGTTGTTCATGTTTATGCAAGGGCAACTGATGATTGCTGAGATATGGATAATTAGCCTTTTACAGGGATAAGCCAATATTGATTATCTAATAAAACGTGGTCATTCCAGAAACCATACACACACATAAAACCAAAACAGAGTTGCCAGATTGTATTTACATATTTGTGTAGGTGTGTGTGTGTGTAATAATAATAATGAAAAGAGGCTATCAATTTGAGTGAGAGGCCATGGAATAATTTGGAGGGAGGGAAGGGTAATTAGGAGTGGCTGGAGGAAGGGGAAGGAAAGCAGAGTGTGTATTAATTATATTATAATATATACTAATATATTACATATTATAATTAAATATGCAATATATATAAATATATAATTGTGGTTTTTTGAGTAGGAATGATCCCCAAATACTCATGTGTTTGAATACTTAGCCTATAGTGAGTGGCACTATTAGGAGGTATGGCCTTGATGGAGTAGATTTGGCTGTGTTGTAGGTGAGGAGAAAGTGTGTCTCTGTCAGAGCAGGCTTTGTGGTCTCATATGCTCAAGCTATGTCCAGGGTGGCACACAGTCTCCTTCTGCTGCCTGTGGATGAAGGGATGAAGGTGTAGAATTCTCAGCTCCTTTCCCAGAAACAAGTCTGTTTATATGCCACCACGTTTCCTACCTTGACAATAATGGACTAAACTTCTGAAACTGTAGGCCAGCCCCAACTAAATGTTTTCCTTTATAAGAGTTTCTGTATTTATGGTGTTATGGTTTATCTTCACAGCAATAGAAACCCTAGAGTCTCTCTCTCTCACACACACACAGACACACACACACACACACACACACACACACACACACACACACGAGTTGGCTGTGTTCTCATGGTGTCCTCAACCCCTCTGGTTCTTAAATTCCTTTACCCCCTCTTCTGTAGACTTTCCCATGCTCCACTTAAAGTTTGGCTGTGGGTCTCTGTATCTCCTCTCATCAGCTGCTGTAGGAAGCCTCTCTGATGATAACTGAATTAGGCACTAATCTGTGTGTATCAGAATATCATAGGAAGCAGCACTATCTAATTCTCTATGGCTCCCACCCAGAAAGGATCCTAACACCCCAATATTCAAACTTATATATGTAGTCTCTTCTCACACTGGATCAGGACTGATTGGTGTAACCTGTAAAATATGGCATATGTGATGGACTACATAATACCTAGGACTATTCCACAAAATGTATATAGAGTACAACTCTGCCTTGCATCACTGGCTCTGGTGAAGCTATCTGCTGTGTAGACAAGGTATTTAAGAAGGGTTGTAGAATAATACCTGCCTGCATGATTGATACATGGGTACAATTGTGTCACAAATGTCTTAGGAGCCACCAAACCTTCTTATTAAATTTAAGGCCCTCTCCATGAGTTGGAGTCCATCCCCATCACAGTTTCTCCAGTGCCCATGAACCTGAGACTAAAGAGGCCATGGACCTAGGGGAAAATCAAATATTATTCAGCTAAAAAGATATAGCAGTAAACTCCTAATGACATTCCACTACATTCTGGCCATCATCAGGAAAACTTCATCTTGCTGTTCATGAAAGTAACTCAAAATCTCTCAACTGGACAATGAATATAAAGTGAGAGGTTTTTACAACACTTAGTCCTAAATAGGATTTTTTTCATCAAATCCCTCCCGTCAGGGCTCATAGAGCTATATGGAAGAAGAGGTAGAAAGATTGTAAGAGTCAAAGGGAATGGATGGCACCAAGGTCACAGTGTCCTCCAGAAACAACTAGACTGATGCATACATGCAGCACACACAGGGCCTACACAGGTTCAGGCCGGATGGGTTCCCAGTGCTGAGATGGGGACATGGACACAAGCTCCCAACCATAACTGAGACGCTATCTATAAGTGGCATCTTCCAATAAGGGAAAAATTAGTTTTCTCCAGTGGAGTCTCACTGGGTATATGAACCACACTTGAGAACAGATCCCATGCCCATAAGTAGATGGAAAGACACAGCCAGACAGATACAAAAAGCACAACAGAGCATCAACTAGACAAGAAGACCAGGAAAGGAAACCCCTATGGTTTATCATAGTTAAGATACTAAGTGTACAAAACAGAGAAAGAGTATTAGATTGTGTAAGAGAAAACACACAGTCATGTATAAACAAATACCCAAAAGAGTAACAGCTGATTTCACAATGGAAAATCTGAAAGACAGGAGAGCCAGAAACAGTGAATTCCAAGTCCTGAAAGACTATGACTGACAACTTTGGTTGATATGTGAAGCAAAACTACTTGGTACTGTTAAAAGAGAAAGAGAAACTTCCCATGACATAAATACCTACAGAAAATACAGGAAGCAATATTTTGCTCTGAAGAGAAGAATAAACACAGCCAAGAGATTGTAGAAGGACCGCAAATGAAACCATAATACTGAAACACAACACACACACTACACACACACTACACACACACACACACACACACACACCAAAAATCAGCAACACAATGGCTGCAATATACACACATTCTTCAATAACTGTAAATATCAATGAACTCAATTCTCCAATCACATGACACAGACTGGTGAACTGGATCAAGAAACAAAATCTGTTTACTGGTCTTCTTTAAAAGAACCACATCTTATTGTTAAAAGACAGGCACTACCTTAGAGTCAAACAATGGAAAAGATACTCCAGTTAAATGTAACCAGGAAGAAAGCAGGCATTGTTATTCTAAAAGACGACAAAATGGGTCTTTAAAATTAAAACTAAACCAAAAAGATAAAGACAAATTATGCTACTAAGGGTAACATCTAACCAAGAAACGTTACTGTCCAAACACATATACACCAAACTCTAGGACACCAGTTTCACAAAAAGAATACTAATGGACTTAAAGACACAGATTACCATCAACCCAATAACAATAGGTGATCTCAGAATCCCACTTTTTTTCAATAGATAGGCCATCTGAACAAAAAGTGAGCATAGAAATATAATAATTAAATGATAATATATATAAAAATGAACCTAAATGTTTACAGAATATTCTACACAAATACCAAAGAGCATATGCTCTACTCAGCAGCACATGGAAGCCTCTCTAAAACAGAACACTACCTAAGACACAAAACAAATCTTAAGAAATTCAGAAAAATTCAAACAATTCATTGTATTACAACTGACTAGAGTACATAAAACTTAGTTACAAGAACCAAATACCTAGGAAAGTACACAAACTTATCAAAATTAAATAACTCATTACTGAATGAGTTGAAGAAGAAATCAAGAAAGAAATAAAAAAATTCCTGGAACTAAATTAAGATGAAAACATAACACAGCAAAATGTCTGGGACACATTAACAGCAGTTCTATAAGATAAATATAGCTCTTTATGCCTAAATTAAAAATTCAGAAAGAATATAATAAATTACTTAATAATGTAACTCAAAAATTTTGAGAAACAAGACCAAACCAACTACAAACCCAGTTGATGGCAAGAAATAATAATTTAAAAAAGATTATTAATAAATGAAATGGAAACTGTAACAAAAATATACAGAATCAGTGAATCTAAGAGGTTGTTCTTTGAGAAGCATCAGACCCTTGGCCCAGCAATCAAAAGAGAGGACCCAAGTTAGTAGAATAAAAAATGAACAGGGAAACATTACAACAGACACTAAATAAATTTAGAATATTATGATAGAATGCTTTAATAACCAGCACTCAATTAAGAAGGCAAAAAAAAAAAAAAACTAAAAGAAACACACGAATTTCTATGTTAAGTCAAAACACTGTTGTATAACAGTCTCATAGAGACTGAAACATTCCATCTCCAAGGGATAGTGTTATGAAGTTCCTGAAATATGTCTATTTTTCCCTAAGACTTTATAAATTGGAAAGACTTCTGTGAGTCATCCTCAGACAAACTAAGCTGCAAAGAAGATTATGAGGACCAGATGAGCTGCCTGAAAACAAAACAAAACAAACAAACAAACAAAACCCCCCAAACAAAACAGAAACCAGGTGAACTACTTAGAAGGGAATTAGACCAACTGAATCTCTTGAAAAGGATACTCACCACCCTGTTTGAGCTGCCTGTTGGTTGTGCAGTGCGCTCCAGGTTCCCAGCTTTTGTAAGCTATCACCCATGCTGGGGTAGACCTTCATGATGCAGCTGTCTTTGAGTCATTGCTCCTGTAAGAAACCCCTCAAAATTAAAAAACACCAAAGACAGTTTATGCTGGAGAGGATGTGGAGAAAGGGACACACTCCTCCACTGCTGGTAGAAGTGCAAACTTGTGCAGCCATTTTGGAGATCAGTATGGCGGTTCCTCAGGCAAATGGCAGTCTACCACAAGGTCCAGCAATTCCACTCTTAGGCATATACCCAAAAGATGCAACATGACATCTGTTCAACTATGTTCATAGCAGCATTATTTGTAATAGCCAGAACCTGGAAGCAACCTAGAAGCCCCTCAGCTGAAGAATGGATGGAGAAAACATGGAACATTTACACAATGGAATACTACTCTGCGGGGGGGGGGGGGGGGATGGAATCTTGAAATTCCCAGGCAAATGCATGGAACTAGAAGAAACCATCCTGAGTGAGGGAACCCAGTCACAGAAGAATAAATGTGGTATGTACTGACTCATATATGGATTTTAGATAGAGAACAAAGTTCATCAGCCTACAATTCACACCTTCAGAGAAGCTAGGAGGACCCTAAGAGAGACATTGTAGTGCGATATTCACTTTGTCTCCTTCTGTGGCGCTGACCACGCCCATTGGGGGGTGGAGCCAGGGGAAGAAGTGACCTGTGGAACTAGGTCTGAGGAGGAGCTGGGGAATGCTCTCTTGCTGGCAGCACAGGGACAGGAGGAGGCATCCTGGGGGGCAGGAACCAGCTGGTGTTCACCTGTCTATGTTGTGAGTTATTTCTCCCTGAATAAACATCTGTTCGGCCTGATCCTTATTAAACAGCAATAAGACATATGTGGTCCTCCACAGAAGGGGAAAGGGACAAGATCTCCTGAACAAATTGGGGGGGGGGGAGCTCTGAGTGGAGAGGGAGCTAGGAGAAAGACAAGGGGAAAAGAGGAGTGGAGAGGAGGACATGAGGGAGCAGGAAGAGTGAATCCAGGGAAGAATAGAGGAGAGCAAGAAAAGAGATACCATAACAGAGGGAACCATTATAGCTTTAAAGACAAATCTGGTACTAGGGAAAGGTACAGAGACCTACAAGGAAGATTCCAACAAACAATCTAAGCAATAGTGGAGAGGCTACCTTAAATGCCATTCCCTGGTAATGAGATTGATGACTGCCTTATATGCCATCCTAGAGCTTTTGTCCACTAGCTAACAGAAGCAGAAGCAGACATGCACAGCTAAATACTGAGCTGAACTCCTGGAATCCAGAATCCAGTTGCAGAGAGGGAGAAGTGATAAGCAAAGGGGTCAATAACAGGCTGGAGAAACTCACACAAACAGCTGACCTGAACAAGGGGGAGCTCATGGACCCAGAGTGATAGCTGGGAAAATAGCATAGGACCCACCCAGATCCCATGAACATGGGTCTCAGTTAGGAGGCCTGAGCAGTCTAAGGAACCTCTGACAGTGGAACCAGGATGAATCCCTGGTGCACGAAAGGACTCCGGAAGCACATTCCCCATGGAGAGATACTGCCTTAGCCTAGAGACACAAGGGAGGGTCTAGGCCCTGCCCCAAATGACTTGACAGATTTTGATGATCCCCTCTGGAAGGCTTCACCCTCCCTGGGATGTGGGTGGGGGATGGGATGGGGGGGTCGGTGGGGTTGGGAGGATGGTACAGAGAAGGAACTGGGATCGATATGTAAAATAAGAAAAAAAAATAAAAATTAAAAAAAAAACAGAGATCCTTCATCCATATCCTCGTACATAAATCCAATAAATCACACTTCTACTGAGCACTTTCTGTCTTCATCACTGGTTTTCCATTTTCCTCCTGTCTTTTCTGTTTCAGCTCCATGACTGGCTATTTCAGGGACTGACACGTGAAAGAGCTCATTGACTTCTTTGTTAGAGCCCATCTCAACTTTCCACACCATAAGCAGTTTTCTTGGGTGATCCACATGTGTGTCCTCTAGGGAAGCCCATGACTGTTTTGTGCGTTCACAAATATAACTCTCTTACCTGGTATTCAACTTGTCATTCTGGAGCCCCTAACATCATGGGTCCTCGAACTTTTGGGCATATGTCGTAGGCCATTGGAGAAGCAAGAAACTACAACATGGGACATACATTGTATGGATATCCTCTGTTAGTGTGTATAATCCATGTTCCATCAAATGTTTTATTTTTCGTTTCAAGCACCAGACAGAAGATAAGGTCACTGCTAAGAAAGTCATGACAGCAGTAGCATGCATTAGAACAAGCATGGGGACTTTTCAACATAGTTCTTGGACTGTTCAGGGCAAGAACTCATGTGGCGGTCTCAACCATTCTTACAAGTTGTACATGGGGCCATGCAAGGTAGGGAAACTAAGAGAGAGAGCTTCACAGATCTTCAAGGTTGGTACAGATGAGTCAACAGATATCTCTGCCGAGGAAGGAGATTGTAATAGAAGAAAAAACAAGACACTGAAGGGTCTATTGCATGCTCAGGCCTTACCATTTCCTAGAAAGTAGGGAACGCTTACCATTGGCATTCCCACATCAGCCTCTTTCTGCAGCCCCAGCTTTGCAGCCTGGTGTGTATGTTTAGGGTTTTCTCTGGCTGATGGATGTTTATGAGGACTGATAGCACAACACTGAGTCCTGGACTTGTGCCTGCTCAGCTTTTCAGACATGCCCAGAACTCGTGTGGATGTATTTATAAAGCTCCCAGTGAAACAGTACTTTGTGTATGCACAATCATCTTTGCATCATTTCCAGGTCCAGGATTACTGCCCATATGTTCCTAGGAGGCTACAGATGCAGCTCAGAGCACACATCCTGGAAGCAGCTGGACCTTGTTTTGTCTCATCACAGTGACATGGCATCCATTTCTAGGTTTATGACTGCTCCAGTTGCTATATAGGCTGGGTTTCTGGAAGGAGTGCAAACAGCCAATTGCTGGGAGAACACTGCTGTACCCAGGGGTCCCAGGAAGGAGAGTGAACCATTTAACTGGGTTGATGTTTACCTTTTTCCTCTACTGTGCAGCTTACCTTCCAGTAGCATGAATACTAATCAGGAGGGGTGAAGGCTCTGTGTATGCACCAGCTCAGCTTCTGTGTATCTAATGAGATATGTTAAGTGCTGTCTTCAGCATTAGGGCCCCACTGTCAGTTTCTGGAGTACAACCAACAGCCTCAGAAGTATCCTGAGTTGGTTTGGGCTTCCGTGAAGCCGCTTTGGCCACCAACTCAAATACATGCAACTCATTCCTGGCATCTAATTCACATGTTTGGGGTTAGCGCCTAAAATTAGAGTGCTAGGAATTTACAGAAGAGAGGTTGGGGAGAATTCTGTGTAGAGATGACGACAGAAACAAGCCAGGAGATGAGGCCCAGGGACAACAGAGAGTGCCAGATTCTCAGAATCCTCCCAGCTTAATTGGAAAGCCGAGTCTGTGAAGAGCTGGGCTGGAGGTGGTTGGCAAGTGTTCCATCTGTCCTAATTCCAAGTATTTGATGTGCTTTGGTGGATTGAGATGACTAGAGGGGAAGTTTAAATGCTATAACCTTCTGGATTATCTATTTGACAAGAGGAATTTAGAATTTTGATAATCTTTATATCCCTTGCCATGGAAATACACTTTTGGGAATGTATCCTGCTACAACTTTGTTGGAATATCATTTACATTAGGAAAATGTTTAAATAGTTCAATGATAGAAAGATCTTTATCCATCCAAATAAAGGAACACTATGTAGCCAAGAGAAAGTTGGCTTAGAGGAGTATATAAAGTTGTCAGAGTTTGCATGGAGAGTGACCTTACCTCCTGTTCTTGGCATGTGGTTCTGGCATCATCACTAATGGTGTGCTGCTTGCAGAGTTCCTTGCCACTGTGGTGACATCATAACTAAAGAAAGTGGATTATAATCTTCATATGTTCCATAACTGGTAGTGGGCTGACATGTCCAACCAATAACATCCTGTGAGACCTGCTCAGATTTGTAGTACCTGTCAGTTTTCAGGTGTGAGTGCTCCCACTGTGACCAACTTCAAGCCGTAAATCTAGGTATTGAAATCAGGTTTCAAACAGAACACAGTTGGCCATGTGAAACTGATTTACACATATTTGGGCAGACTTAACACTGTATAACCAAGCAATCTCCAAGAATCAAATCTCTCTATCTTGGGACATTTCCATGATTTGATCAAATGGTGAATGGTTGTTGTCTTAGTTAGGATTTCTGTTGCTGCTATGAAATATGACCAAAAAGCAAGGTGGAGAGAAATGGTCTTATTGGTCTTACATATCCATATTTCTGTTCATCATCAAAGGGAATCGGGATAAGAATTTGAGCAGGGCAGGAACCAGGAGGCAGGAACTGATGTAGTAGAGGCCATAGAAGGGTGCTACTTATTGGTTTGTTCGCTATGGTTTATCTAGCCTGCTTTCTTTTTCTTTTTTTTCCAGGTTGAAGAAAATCATTCATTATCAGTAATCCTTTTACATCTTTAACATGATTCATAGCTCCAGTCTGAAAATGACAGAATTTTAAACATTCAGAGGTAAATAGTGTATAGTGCTTCTGGGTGGCTTTATTTTCAAGACTTTAAGTTGCCTTTTCATTGACGTGCCCATTCACGTGGTGGAAGTACCATGTCTTGGTCATATGTCTGTTCAGTGGCTCATACATAAAATTTCAAATGGCCAAGCAGGACATAAAATGCCTAATTTACATTCAGAATTTTATACAAATGAAGTAATAGCATCAAACCAAGATACGAGATAAGGCATTCTCATATATTATGCATATTAGAGTGGAGATGATGCTGTGTTTTAAATATTTCTTTTTTTTAAATGAAAACACACATTTATAGACAATATTTGGGAATTTGGGTGTCGTTCTTTCCAAACTACTTCCTGCTGGTAAGGGGCGCTGTCATGGGGAATTCTAAGAAGATGCAGAAATCCTGGCTGTAGTCTGTAAGGCTGCTTTGTCCAGATGTTTTGAATGTAGGATCACCTGGTACTCTGTTTCAGGTGGTCTGGCTTGATCAAACTACATTATTCTGGAAGGAATCCACAGCTTTTCATTTTCTGTGGAAACAAAAATAGAAATCCTTTTCCCCAGTAACTTGTCCTTGAACTTAAATTTTGGAGTCAAAGCATTTTTTTAAATTTAATTTATTATTTTACATGTCAATCCCAGTTCCCTCTACCTCCCTACTTTCCTCCCTCCCTTTTACCCTCTCTGCCCTCTCACATGTACCCTAACTACCCTCCCCTCCCGTCCCCCCACCCCAATTCCATATGTAGGGGAATGCCATCCAGGTGGGGCCATGTAGATCTGACAGGTCATGTGAAGTAGGGACTAGGGCTTCTCTCCTGTCTCTAGGTTAAGGCAGTTATCCCTCCATGGGGGATGTGTTAGCAAGGCCCTTTTGTGCACCAGGGATACATCCTGGCTCCACTGTCTGAGGTCCCTTAGACTGCTCAGTCCTTCTGGCTGAGACCCATATTCAGGGGGGGGGGCTGAGTCAGTCCCATGCTGGATTCCCAACTATCAGTCTGGGGGCCCGTTAGCTCCTCCTTGTTCAGGTCAGCTGTCTCTATGTGTTTCTGCTGCATGGTCTTGTCCTCTCCATCTGCATATGTGTTCTAGTTCAACTGAGTATTTATGTATGGGTGTTTGCTCCTATTTCCAACAGGCATTAGATGAGGGCTCCATGGATAAGTTAGTTGTGGATCTCACTATCCAGGAAGGGCATTTATGGTATCCTTTCCACGGATGCTCAAATTGTTAGTTGGCGGCAGTCTTGTAGTTCTCTAGACCTTTCTTTGTGTTCAATTTTATCTTCAAGCCAATATTGGCTCCCTCTTTTATGTTCTTTCTCTCTCTCTCTCTCTCTCTCTCTCTCTCTCTCTCTCTCTCTCTCTCTCCTGTCTTCTATTCCTAACTGGGCTCAATTTCCTGGTTGCATGTGTTTTCCTTTCCTCCCCCTCATTTTCTCCTACTTCTCTCTCCATTCGCTGCCCCCCCACTTCCCCTGTGCTCTGGGGGACTTGTCCCTTCCTGCTTCTGTGAGGGACTTTATATGAATCTCTTAGAATATACCTTGTATCCTAGTTCCTCTGGTGGTGTGAATTTATAGGCTGGTGATCCTTTGCTCTATGTCTAAAATCCATATATGAGTGAGTACATACTATGTTCCTCTTTTTGTGTCTGGGTTACCTCATTCAGGATGGTTTCTTCAAGTGCCATCCACTTGCCTGTGAATTTTAAGATACCATTATTTTTTTTCTGCAGAGTAGTATTCCATTGTGTAGATGTGCCACACCTTCATTAACCATTCTTCAATTGAGGGACGTCTAGGTTGCTTCCAGGTTGTTGCTATTACAAATAGTGCTGCTATGAACATAGTTGAACAGATGTCTTTGTTGCATGGATGTGCCTCAGAGGGTGATTGCCGAGTCCTGTGGTAAACTAATTCCCATTTTCCTGAGGAACCGCCATACTGATCTCCAAAATGGCTGTACTAGTTTGCACTCCCACCAGCAGTGGAGGAGTGTTCCCCTTTCTCCACATCCTCTCCAGCATGAGTCATCATTGGTGTTTCTAATTTTAGCCATTCTAAATTCCATTGTTTTGATTTGCATTTCCCTGATAGCTAAGGATGTGGAGCACTTTCTTAAGTGTCTTTCAGCCTTTTTGATTTCCTCTATTGAGAATTCTTTCTTCATTCAGTTCTGTACCCCATTTTTAATAGGGTTTTTTGGTGTTTTGTTGACTAGTTTCTTGAGTTCCAGAATCCCCTTTTCTAATACCCCCAAATGTCTTTTCTTTCTACCAAGCCCCCCAAAAAAGCAACAACAAACAAAACAACAAAAACAAACAAACAAAACAAAAAACATGCATATACACAGTGCAAATGTCACTTACAATGGAAAAGGTTCGGTGATGTGCTCTCAAACTATCAAGAGGTACCAGAGGCAGAGTAGAAGTGAGGGCCAGGGAAGCATCTTTCATTTCTAATAATGCCCCCTTGATTCTCCCACAAACTCAGGTGTTCTCACACATTGTTACACAGAAGGCAGTTCGGTGGTTATCATCCTTCTAGGAGCCTGAAGCCGCAGGAGATGGCTGGAAAATGGGTGTACCAGTCCCTGCCTCCTCTCTGAAGATGACCACTTTACAAAAACACACCACGTCCCACCTGTTTCTGCAGAGCCTCTGTGGACTGGCAGATTGCCTTTGCCACTGAAGCCCCATCTCTCTATTATGGCTGTCAAAGTAAATAATAAATGAGAGCGTCCCAAAACATTAATTAACTGGATACAAAAATAGCATTGCTAGGGGAATATGTACACATAGTAAAATATGTGTGTTTCTAAGAAGGCTGAGGCAAGGGAAGTTTTTGTGAGCAATACCAGAGTCACTGAGCCAGTTGGAAACAGTGTTCATTGGTTGTGGAGATCTGAGAAAGTAGCTCATTGGTGAAGCTGCTGCTGTTGCTGTCCAAGTATTCCACAATTTTTTTTTTTTTTTATTGCTGCAGTCTTACAGAATGCTAAAGATACACTTTGTTACAGAATCTATCAGAATCGGTACATTCATGGAAGAAAGGGGGAAAACATTGCAAGGATGGAGAGGTGTGGAATTTGAATAACGCCCCCTCCCCCACCTTTAGAAAGTCCTTAAGGCAGTACTTATGAGAGGCAGGCAGGCTGGGATACATTGTTTCTTACCTCTAACTTTCTTGTTGTTCAACAACACTGATTTCAATTTTAACAAGTTTTCGGTAGCCTGCATGTTACTGTCACAGCCACATGGAATGAAACTCTTTCCATGTGACAGCACAGCCCTCTTGTCTGCCTTTGTCTTTGCAGCAATGCCCAGGGCTTCAAAAGCTGCCCCTCTGCCTTGGCCTGAGCTTTTGCCTCCTCCCTAATCCAGAATCCTCTTCCCTTTCTGGATTCTGTTCTGTGAACAGCTTTCCAGCGTGCCATGCTGATTTTGTCACGGAATTATGATGAAGACTGTCTCCTTGACTAAGCTTTAGCTAGCCATCTCCTCTGAACTGTCTTTGCAGCCAGCCCTGCCCTGTGCTGGCTGAACCTAGCTTTGACCAGGATCCTCCCACTCTTAACCACTATCAGACTCCTTTTAGGAATTTCCACCCATGGCCTCCTCCTCCTCCTGTGCCCATGGCCTCCTCCTGCGCCCATTGCTAAAGCTCCTCAGCTCTTCATACTGTATTTGACAGTTCAGTCAGTTTTTGTCTTTTTTTCCTCCTGTGTTGCAGTGGTCTGAGTACTATGGCAACAAGGAAAACACAAACACAACTGTGACACAGAGACAAGGAACGGATGAAGCACAATCAGGAATTTCTACCATAATTACACATTTTTAACTATAGAGGGTTCTGTCTTGTTAAAGAATAAAAAGAAAACTGGGCGTGGTGGTGCCCACCTTTAATCCTAGCTGTCAGGAGGCAGAGGCGGGCAGATCGCTGTGCCAGCCTAGCCTACAAAGCGAGTCCCAGGACAGCCAGGGCTATTACACAGAAAAACAAACAAACAAAAACTAGTCTTGAAAAAACAGTAAATAAAAAATAAAAAATTAATATAAGGAACTATTTCAAAATGTTCAAAATGTCAATTTCCCCTTTAAATACACATACATCACCCCCTTCTCCCGTCTCCCTCCTCCTCACTCCCTTCCTCTCTCTTTCTCTCTCTCTCTCTCTCTCTCTCTCTCTCTCTCTCTCTGTCTGTCTTTCTCTTTCGCTCTCTCTCAGACACACACACACGGACAGATGTCAAAGTGAGTGTCTATATACTCCCCTGACCCAGCACCTTCTTCTATCTTGAGAACTCTGGGCTACCCAGCCAAGCAGGGATACTTTGCAAAGCCCCTGACAAGCTCTTCACTATGAATAGATCACAATGGCCTGTCCCCAAGCTTGGGTCTTTCCCCTCCTGGGCCAATAGTCTGCTCAATAAATAGTTGCATATGACAATGGCAAGTGACAACAGCAGATTGCATTCTGTACCACTCTGCAGAACACTGCCCCATCAGTTTGCACGGTTCTTGTCACTCAGCCTTCCTTGGTCAGATCCATACCTGCTGTTCAGATCTGGACTCATCATTTCCACAAAATGCCATAATCTTAGAGCAAGACTGAAAGTCATAAGAAAGTCTGTTGTAGGAGGGTTTACCTGTCTTTTTGTGGAAAGGAATGATGTGAAAGTACTAGGAACTTGGTAAAGGCAGGGTCATTGAATGCTACCAGCAACCATGATGCCTTGTTCTTCCTTTTCTTTTTTTTTTTCTTTTTTTTAAATAATTTTCTATTCATTTTACATACTCACCACAGTTCTCCCTCCCCTCCTCCCACTGCCCCAACCCCGCATCCACTCCTCAGAAAGATCAAGGCCTCCCATGGGAAATCAACAAAGCATGCTATACCTCGTTCTTTACAGCCACACTTCAGATGTTTGAAAAGTTAGGTTTATCTAAGAATTTAACAAATTGTTAAAATAATAACAACAAGAAAAGACATGATTTTTTTCTTTTGGTTGGGAAAAATTCATCGTGTCATATCAGTTAATACTTTTAAATGCATGTACAGTTTTTCTATCCTGTGAATATTCGTCTGACATTGTGTTGTTCGTAAGACTTCTATGACTGTGACAAAAATACTTGAGATAATCAACTTATGAGAAAGAGTTAGATTAGCGCTCAGTTTTGGAGGTTTCAGACCATTTCTTTAAGGCCTGTGGAGAGGTTGCACAAAGCAGAAGATGCTGCTCATATCATCATGGTCAGGAAGCAAAGAGAAGAAGCAGAAGGGCTTGCTATCTCCATGCTCTCTGACTATAGTGCCCAGAAACCTAGCTTCTCAGTGGGCATCATCTCTGAAAACTTCTTCCTCCTCAGTGCAACAGCTTAGAGGCCACTTAACACAAACCACAACAATGGGGATTCAAAACTATCCCGAATGTTTTGCTAGAATGCAAATGCCTCAAGGACTCCTACTGTACATGCATCGTTTCATAGATCTGCAAATGGATCTGCGGGCTAATGTCAAAATGTGATCACACTGTGGCCGACCCTCCGTGACGCTGGTGGCCCTTCACGCTCTGGAGACATGCCAGATTCCCGTAATGCATTTTTCAGTGTGAAGAATAATTAAACTCTGACTGCAGATCTAACCATCGAGAAGCAGTGTCCTGTAGCTTGTGAAAAAGCATCCGTTTCTCCTGTGCTACCTCCTTTTGTACTTCTGTGTAGGCTTTTAACCACTTGTCTGTGAACGGCACCTTACATTTTCCCCCTGAAGATGTGCACAAGCCTGTCCTCCTTCCTCCCCGTCTCCCTCTTTCCTCTCCTCTCCCTTTTCTGTGTTGTGTATTTTGCCTTCTTGGTTTAGCTATTCCCTGGTAGGTATTCTCCAAGTCAAGATATTTAAAAAGGGACTATTATATTTTATTTTGGTGAATTTATGGTGTGCTTTTTCATTTGTAAGCTTCTAGTGTTTAGATTTTTCTGAAAAGCATAAGGTATTGCTGTAAACCGTTTCCCCTAGCTTCCTCCCACCATCCTCATTTCAGTTTGAAAACTCTGGTTTTTTCCTCCGTTTCTCACCTTATTCACAAACTCAGTGTGTGCATTCTGCACTAGGTCATCCTGACAGTAGTAGCAGCTTAAAATCCCCTCTCTAAACCAATGCTGACTGGTGCTATTCTCTCTTCATATTTAAAAAAATGTTTTTAAGCCAGTCAGCTATTTTTTCCTGTATAAATGTAAAATTAGCTCATGGAAATTCTAAATATCATCCTACTGATATTAGAAAAAAATTAGATTTTTATATAATGCTGTTTCCTCCTATTGTATGAACCTTTCCTGGGGAGACCAGTGACAGATGACAGAAATGATTTCACCCAAATATAGCTGCAGCAAGCCGTGAGTTTAATTACAATGCTTACAGGAACAATGATGAGGTGTTTACAGGAACAGGGGTTACACCTGTGAAGAGAATCCCTCCTAACTCTGTCAGTCCTTCCCTTCACTGCTCTCTTTATTCTCAGAAGCTATAAAGTAGGTATAGACCCTCAGGGACAGGCAGGGTCTCCCCCCACACTCCATTATGGAATGCTTAATGGCCCTCATCTTGTGAAGTTCTTTAATTATAGCTGGAGCTTCAAGAGAGCAACAGCACATCACTCACAGGGAACTGAGCTCCACAGCACCTTCCCGGCCATGAAATGATGCACAGCTGTCTGCCATATCATTGGTTGGCTTCTTGTTCTAGAACAATGTTAGATAATATCCTTGATGAAAAATGAATTTGCCCTCTTCCTTTTGTCTCCTTAAGGTTAAAAAAAAATGGGCATATGTATATGTGTGTACCTCAGGCATCCATGGTAGAGGGCATTAGATGTCCTGGAGCTAGAATTATAGCCATTGTGAGTTGCCTGCTGGGGGTGCTGGGAACTAAACTCTAGTCCTTTGTAAGAACAGCAGGAGACATTTTCTATTAGCTGTATTTCACAGGTTCTCATGTTCAGTTGGCTACACTTTATGCAGACAGTTCCCGGAGGAATCTTCTTTGTCATCTCTTTTTTATGTAATTATTTTAAACAGAACACATTTTACCTCCTAGGTCATCACTAGTTTATAGTCCAAGAATTTACAATAATTATTAACATCAGCAAAAGAAAAGCAAATAAAAACGTGAAACACTGCCTGAAAGCAACTTAGAAAAGAAGTGGGCTATTTAGGTTTTTGGTTCCAGAGGAGTGGAGTGGAGTCCATCATGGCGGGACAGCATGGGGTGGTGGGGTGGACAGCAGGTGCTGGCAGCTGATAGTGCACACTTTCATTTTCACATAGGAGGAAGCAAGCAGAAGTGGGGATGAGGATAAAACTCCTCAAAGCCTATCTCCAGTGATGCACACCCTTCAGAAAGTTTGCATCTTCCAGAGGTTCCATAACCTCCATGAATAACACAGACAACTGGAGACCTACTATTTAAATGTTTGTCATTCAAACTACCACACGCACGTGCACACGTGCGCGCACACACACACACACACACACACACACACACACAAACCACAATGGATATGTCTTATGTGCAACATTAGAAAATGGATGTTTAATTTTATATGTTAAGTGCTCCAGCTCTATGCCATCAAATCTTGGACCTTCAGAAATGCACGAAGTGGATAGGTAGACTCCTGAGCTACCATAAATACATAAGCCAGTTCCTCACAATATCTCTATCCATCTGTCATCTGTGTAATCACATGTCACCCTCCCTACCTATCAATCAGCCGTCTTACTGATCCTGTATCTCTGGAGAATCCTGAATAACACGGCAGAATAGAAACTTTCAAGAAAACAAATTTTCTCATTCCTTCTTTTAATATTAAGCAAAAGGCAAAGGGTGTCATGGGGTTATTTCAATAAGTGGAAATTTCTGCCTCCACTTTTTCTTTCTCAGTCTTATGTCAATTTGATGTTATTCTAGGAATGCAATCATGCGGTTTCTGATATCTGCTTCTTCATATATACTGCTATATTAATCTTTTTAAAAGAGATTAAAGGAAGATCTTATTAAAATTACAATTCTGCACACTAAATTAATTCTGTGGTTAATACATCAATTATTGAGGATAAACCAAACACAACAGAAACCAAGCTGAGCCAGATTATTCAGAATACGTGATGTCCTTTCAGCTTCTCTTCCTGCTGAGCCTCTCATACTTGCATTACTCTACCTGGGATGTACTTGTGATCCTGCCGAGTGAAGGGATAGAAGGTAGCGAAGGAAGCATAAATGTTAGTCTAGAAGTAGCCAGTGAAACCCAGCCGGCAGCTTCCAGCCAGGATACTTTGTTCCCAGATCAAGAGGCAGTCTCAGGAATCCTAGTGGTCTTGCTGTGGGCAGAGTCATAGACCCAGGAACATGAATGTTCCATTAAGGAGCACAGTGCTGTTGATATTGGTTCCAGGATTCCAGATTATAACATTTGAAGTTGAACTAATTAAACATTCCTACTGTCAATTCTTCCCCAACGACAAGCTGGAATCATATAAGACCACTTGAAGACCGAGTAGAACCCAGTGGTTCATACTGTTCTGGAAACTTTACACCCATTCTCAAGAGTCATTCTGACTCCCTGAGTTCATGTACTTGACTCAGAGATGAGACCGCTAATTGACACAAAACTTTATACACATGACTTGACATGTAGATGTTAGTTTTAGAGTGGCTTCAGGTTCACACACACCAAATGCCTTCTGTCTTCCCCACAGAGGCTCCATGCACCACCATCCCTGACCTGGCCTATTGGTTACTTTTCTCATCACAGTGGTAAAACGCCTGGCAGGAGCAACTTAAGGAAGAATGTTTTAGCTTGCAGATTGAAGGTGCATCATGAGCATGGAGGCAAAGCTCCAGGAATATGAGGCAACTTATCATGAGGTGTCTGGAGTCAGGAAGCAGAAGAGCTGTGCTTGCTTTCTTCTTCTTATTTAGTCTCAGGGGTCATGGCTCACCATCAAAGTGGGTCCCTGTGAAGTTAAGTGTCTGTAAAATCTCTGGCTAACACATCCGAAGGTGTATTTCCATCCTAAATACAGTCAAGGTCATAACACAAACACATTTAGTCCAAACATAGCTCATAGTCAACAGTTTGGGGCGATTGGCCATATAGCATCTGCACACTTTTTCCATTGTAGTCCACCTGGGACAGCTGTTCATGGCATGATCATGCGCAATTTAGGGTGGATCTTCCCAGCTCAATGAACTTAAGAAAAATACATCTATGTATCTGGAGTTAGAGCATGTCATGTGATTTAAAAAAGAAAACATAATTATTGATTCTTCAGAAATTTCACATCATGCACCCCACTCCTGCTCACCTCACCTCTCAGTTCCTCCATATCTGCCTCTCACCCCTGCAGTATGCCTCCCTAAAATAAATAAAAAACAAAACAAACAATCTGCCTTGCACCCTCCTCCATCTTTCCAGTACCTCTTCAACCATTTCCTTGGCATTGGAAGCTACAGTGTGTCACATAGTATAGTCCTTTTGTCCAATCAGCTCCACTGGCAAAATGTTCGTTACAGTGAGTAGATCTCTGGCACACCATCATCACTGGAGCCTCACAAAAACTCTCGTATATCCTGGGTGGTATATCCTGGGTTGCCTCAGTCATGGAGACTCTGTGGAATGAGTCAGTCCATCCAGGCACTAAAGCAGGTCATAGACGGAGCAGATGTTAGGGTGGACCAACCTAAGGCCCAGGATGTGGGCCTGGGTGATAGATGCACTGGTCAGTTTGTGCCACTGGTACCCCACCCCCCTCCCTCCAGGTAAGGACAGAGCCAGCTCTCCTAGGTCCATGCCTTCAGGGCAAGCTCTCTCAAGTCTGTGGTGAGGGGCTGGCCATCTCTCCTGAGTGCTGGGGTCAGGTCTCCCATCGGGGGGGCTGCCAGCTCTCCTACTGTAGGATCCAGTGAAGAGCAGAGCCAGTTATCCCAGAGCCAGTGAGGGGAAGGGATGGTTCAGCATGGCACTCAAATTTCAATGTGCATGGTCCCTAAGACCCCCTGTGGTAATATGAGCCATAGACATCAGGCCAGACTCTGGCTGTTGTTGAGCTATGTACCTAGACATGCCATCTGCTGCCTCAGGCAGCAGCCCAATCCCCGATATCATCATGTTCCCCGGTAGCAGCACAGGCCACTCAGATCTATACGGCTTGGGTGGAGGCATGACCCTTGGACACCTTGGGTGCCTGTGATATTGGTAGCAACACGGGTCATGGACATCAGCATAGACACCAGCTATTGCAAACCCCCCAGATATGGCCATAGGCAGCAGGTCAGGCCTGGATGTCACCCTGGTCCCTGTTGGCAAGCAGGCTGCCAACATCAGACCATTCCTCAGAGCACTTACTTGTGCAGAACTGACTCTTTCCACAGCACAGGAACCATTCTGCCACTTTTTCTCTCCCATTTATCCACTATATACGTGCTCATCATAATGGCATCTTGTGGTACCAGGCAAGCATATGGGTGCTTCGGGTAGGCTAGACTGTGAGGACTCAGGCTGCCTATGGGTGTCTTTCTCCTACCTGAGCTGCAAGGTGTCTGTATTGCAGTCTGAGCATCTCTTGGTTGGGATATATCTTCCAGGCTTAGTTTTTTGATCTTCTTAGTGAGCAGTCTGCTCTTGAGGGTTCAATCCCCAGGAGCACTCAGAGAGAAGAAAAACAGGTCGGATAGGAGAAACACACTGCACCAGCAGCAATATTACCAAGATTATACAAGACAGACACGTACACTTAAAAAACATTAAAGCCCACCAACATATAGCTAATTACCTTAACATAGAAGATAGCAAAAACTAATGTAGTGTGCTATGAAGTTGATTATTTTGAGTAACTGTGGAAATAGGAAATTGATGAGGTAAAGAGAGCCAGGGCAAGCAGAGGGGGTAAGAGCAGAAAGCAAAGTTAAACTAATGGAAAGAAAAAGGTGAGGAGTATAGAAGAAGGCCGTGATGAAAATAGTCAAGAGAATTGTAGAATCTAAAAACAGACACTCTAAAAGGTATTTTACAACAATGAGAAAGCTTGAATTAAAATTAGTTTAATGGGAGAATGTGAATAATAACATAAAACATAATAAAAATACTAAGAAGATAAAATATGAGCAAAAGGATATAAGAAGAAAAAAAGGAAAAAGAGTGTTCCCCTAGAGAAAAATAAAGATTGTGTAACATATCAATGTATGAAAGGGAATAAAAATTTTAAAAATCAAAGCTCTTCTTTTCACTGGGTCATCCTTCTGTTAATCTGAACTTGTGAGATGTCCTTTTTTTCTTGGGTGGCTTTCTGAAGCTCCTCCTCTCCTGGGAACTGAGCTCTTTTCCTTATCCTTACCTCTGCTCTATGGCAGGTACCATGACAACAGCTTCTGGCACAGCATCTTTCCTGAAGTCATCCAAGATCTTATTTATCTAAATGAGCGGATTCCAAACTGAGAAGTGTCAGATTTATAAAAGGCAGAAAACTGGAATATCGGGTCAGGTGAGGAGTAGGAGATACTATAGATCAGCCTAGAAGAAGGATGCAGGCTCTGGGTCACTGTTCTGCCCTTTAGTCTAGAGTGTTTCTATAATACTCTAGCAATAAACTTCAAGAAGAAATTTAATATAATCCAACCTGCTTCTCATCTAGATGATCAACATTTGAGATCATAGATATGGTAACCTGATTTAGCTGTATGTAAAACATCCCTGGTGCCCTATTAGTATATATAATAATTATATTTTAGGTATCATCTGTTAAAGAAATTTAATTAAAATATTTTTATTCTTTGAAATGTCCATGTCTATATACAATACATCTCAATCATACACACATGTTCATTCCCTCCTTCCAACTTCCCCTGTCCCCAAAATATCTGTATCTGTATGTGCATATTTTTATACACTGTTGAGTCAGATTATTGCTTCCCATAAGCACATGGGTGTGGGGGAAACTGGGGTAAACCATCATCAGTCACCCACCAAAGAATGGTGATTCTCCACTCCCTAGTACCCATCAACTGTGAATGGCTTTTCTGTTAGGGGTAGAAACTGAGAACCACCCCCTGTCAACAATGAAATTCATTTAATAGCTTGATTGTAGGCAGGCAACAACCACATCTGTTGGGGAATTGCAATGTCTAACTCTTGCTATAGCAAGTTCTGAATAGTCTTAGTTTTTTTTTTTTTAATTTATTTAGTTAGCCTTCATTTATTTCTTCAAACCCCACATCTGAAGGCTGGGATGTAGCCTCTGTCACCCATCCCCATGAGATCAATCTCATATATCTCCATCCTAATTATCAATATCTTAGCACCATGTTCAGCTCCTACACTGCATTAAGGAAAAATGTTTCCCAGTTTAGTTACCGAGAAAGTTTATATCATGATTTTACCTGCATGATATGTGTGAGATGAAATTGGGCTGAAAAGGCATTGTTTGGTCATCTCCATGGCTGGGCATTTCTCCCTTAAATAACATCCAAAGTTTTATGTTTATTTATCATCAAATCATCCCATAAATATTTTGTCTTTCCTCTATTCAGTTTTATTGAGCTAACATTTATTCGGGTTTATTATTGTGTGCCTAATACTGTACACTCTATACTGGATATATCAATAAGATACATGTTCAAGGGCTGGAGGGATGTTTCCATTGATGAAATGCTGGGACTGAGTTTGAGTTCCCAACACCCATAAAAACATCTGTGGGCATAGTGGTGAATGTCTGTAATCCCAGCGCTGAAGAAATAGGGATGAGGAACTCAGTGCTCACTGGCCAGCCACCCTGATAAGCTTCATGTTCAGTGAGAGACTCTGCCTCCAAAACCAAGTTAAGGAATGATTGAAGAAAACTCTTGACCTTGACCTCTGCCTCCACATGAATGCACACATATGTGCAGGCATACTTGCATGCACACACACATACATAGTGAATATATACTCATTCTAGTATCAGATTGATAATGTATGAACAACGAACACATTCTCTTATAGTTGAGATTAATAATTTTCAATAGCACTTAAGTTATGGGAAAGTTACAAGTCCTATAAAAGTGTTCAGCCACCCTTCCCCACCATGTGGGATTTTTCTGCTGTTTGATTAGGAATCTGTTGTGTTTTTTAAGCAAGAAGAACAGAAAGAGTGTTAGAAATCACTAGTTTAGGTGCCAAGGCCAAGAAACAAAAATATCTATCAGAAAGCTTAAGTTATGTATCTGTGATATGCTATGTAGGAACTTTCTAAAATTCTGGACAGGAAGGGTTTTCCCAAGGACTCAGTTCAAAGTCTCACATGTTCAAGGTCTCACAGTTCTGACCAAGGACTGTGTAAAGCACAGGCATTGAAAGTTAGCCATGGTCCACCATCACTGTAGACATACATCAAGAGCAGTATCATGCAGGAGTTAGAATGCTCAGGTCTCCATGAGCAGCAACATGTAGTGAGGCTTGGACTTGGAGCCAGGACCATAGATGACTACCAAGAACTTGGTGGTGTGGATCCCTTGGGTGCTTTTGAGTCCTCCTGGGATCAATTTCTTCAACCCTCATTAAGATCTTGCAGAGGTAAAACCAGGTCCCTCATACCTCCTTCATCAATTCCAATTTTTCCGACACATGAGTCTACCGCTACACTCTAAGTCCACTGCATTCTGTTATTGCTGCTCAAGTGCTCTCTCTGTCTCTCTCTCGCTCTGTGTGTATGTGTGAGTGTGTCTGTCTGTCTGTCTCTGTCTGAAACTAGCTATAGCTCCACTGTCCTAGATACAGCCAGACTTTACTCACGCTTCTATTCTATCTTAATTAGTCTCCGTGGTGATTTCCAACCGTTTTATGCATCTATTCTCTCCTTGTGGGCTGGCAAATGTGAGGAAACATCCTCTGGTTAGTAGAAAATGCTAAAGAAAGACATTGTTAGAGTAGAGTGCTTCCCCTCTTCTCCATGCTCTGCACCCCTTTCTCTCAATTATTCTAGATGCACTTCCCATTGGAAGTGAGTGCTGCCAAAGTCAGTAAAGGCTTGCTTTGTACTACAGGGAAGACACTGGGAACACAGTGACCCTGTGTTCTTGGGTGGAAACACCGAAGCACAGGGAGGCTGCACAGCATACAAGAAAAGGCTCTGTTCAACCACTGCCTAGGTGCGGAAACGTCTATGACAATGCCACCCAAGTGTGTATTACACTAAATGTAAATGGAAATGTAACATACTATGTAGTATGCACAAAGCACAACGTTACATGTAGGTAGTGTGATGAGATCCAAGGTCTTCCAAAGAATTTGGTGTGAGCAGAGGAACTTGGCAGTACTACCTGGCATGGACAGCTGTTAACATTTATTACTAAAATTTTCAGAAAATGTCCCCAGGTACCAGTCTCACTGACTCAAAGTTTCAGTAGCCTTAGTAAATACATATAATGTACGTGTCTCAATGTGCTGTTTTTAGAAACCAAAATGTAATCAATTTGATTATTCCCTTCTTGTAATACTTTCTAAAAGATTGTTTATTATTGTTTTGGGGTACTTGGTGTCGAAACCAGTCAACCATGGAAGTATAGAATGCATTGTTCCACTGTACCACATTCCCAGGAGTGTTAAAACCAGTTCCTTCCCTAATTAAATGGTCATGACTATAAACAGTGCTGTGAAAATTGAGGATTTCTTAAAATACATTTTTTAATTTAAATTAGAAACAATCTTGTTGTACATGTCAATACCCATACTCTCTCCCTCCCCTGCCCCCCTACTGACTCCCTATCTCATTCCCATTCTGCTCCCCAGGGAGGATGAGGCCTTCCATGGGGGATCTTCAAAGTCTGTCACATATTTTGGAGAAGAGTCTAGGCTCTCCCCAATGTGTCTAGGCTGAGGGAGTATCCCTCTATGCAAGAATGGGCTTGCAAAGTCCATTTGTACAATAGAGATAAATATTGATCCATTACCAGAGGCCCTATAGATTGCCCAGTCCTCTTAACTGACACCCACATTCAGGGGGTCTGTGTAGGTCCTATGCTAATTTCCCAGCTATCAGACTGGAGCCCATGAGCTCTCCCTTATGCAGGTCAGCTGTTTTTCTGGGTTTCTCCAGCCTCTTCTTGACCCCTTTGCTCATCACTCCTCCTTCTCTGCAACTGGATTCCAGGAGTTCAGCTCAGTGTTTAGCTGTGGGTGTCTGTGTCTGCTTCCATCAGCTACAGGATGATAGCTCTAGGATGACATATGAGGTAGTCATCAATCTCATTATAGAGGAAGAGAATATAAGGTAGCCTCTCCACTATTGCTTAGATTGTTAATTGGGGTCATCCTTGTAGATCTCTGGACATTTCCCTAGTGCCAGATTGTAGTGGAATAATATTCACTTTGTCTCCTTCTGTGGGACTGACCATGCCCATTGAGGGTGGAGCCGGGGAGGAAGTGACCTGTGGAACTAGGTCTGAGGAGGAGCTGGGGAACGCTGTCTTGCTGGTAGGACGCGGAGAGGAGAGCATCCTGTGGAACCTGCTGGTGTTCATCTGTCTAGGTTGTAAGTTATTTCTCCCTGACTAAAGATCTGTTCAGACTAATTGTTCATCATGATCCTTATTAAACTGCAATATCTGGTGTCAGAAGTGGGATCAGGATTTTCACGGGACCTGGATTTCACCCAGGTGGCAGACGCCATTCCCTTCCCCCACCATCCCTGAACAGGCGGTTGCCTTGCCTAACCAGGAAGACTCACCGCAGCTTGTGAGACTTTGTGTCTGCCCCACAACTCCTTTTATTTCCATCGCGGCCCTGAGACCACTGCTCATCTCCCGGCCATTCCCTCATATTACATTCGCACAGAGCCCTGTGCTATTGTGTTGTTGCTCAAGGCCCAGACTCTGGGCCTGCCCTGTTTGTGTGATTGTGGCTGGCGGTGCCAGTTGCAGGTGGCACCTGTTAGCCCTGTGGTCCCAGCAATTTGTACAAGGCTCCTTCATTTAACAAAATTTCCCTTGCCTTAGTTTGTTAAGAGCTTTTCTATAGGGACCAGGATCAGAAGGATCGGCTGCAGCCGGAAGCTAGTTGGTGGTACACTTCTGGGTAGAACCGGGATTGGAAGGATCCTTGCTGCCGGACACTATGTGGTGGTACACTTCCGGGCAGAACCGGGATCAGCTGGATCCTCTGCTGCTGGGTGCTATTTGGTGGTACACCTCCAAGTGTAACTACCACAAGTTGAGACCTACAACTAAAAGCATCAAAGTTCCAGGACAGCAGAATTACACCTAAGGTAATTGTAACATCCTTTGTAATTTAAGCTGATATAATATCTGAGATCAATTATTCCATACCTATGGCGGATAATTTTACAATGCAGGACTTTAGGAATTCTTTTACTTCATATATAGAAGGAATTTCAGCAGAAGAAAATTATGACTGGACCAATATATACATTTTTTATAATAGCAATGGGTTTCATCATTAACATGATATTCTTAAAGAAATGGTTTGAGATTAGAGCAAACAATAAGAAACTTGTGCAAACCATAGGAGACTTAGTAACAAGGATTCGAAGCATTAAAGATGATAAAACACAAAACATAAAATGCTTCTTTAAAAAAGGTTCAGAATATTAAAGATGGCATTAGAGAGCTGACAGGTAAAATACAAAACATGGAACGTAAAAATTGTAGTAGGATATTCACTTTTTCTCCTTCTGTGGCACTGACCACACCCATTGGGGGTGGAGCCAGGGGCAGAAGTGACCTGTGGAACCAAATTTCTCTTTAAACTTATAATGGCTTTCTCTATTATGGTATCCCTTTTCTTGCTCTCCTCTGTTCTTTCCCTGGCTCAATCTTCCTGCTCTCTCATATCCTCTTCTCCCCTCTTCTTCTCCCCTTCTCTTTCTCTTAATTTCTCTCCTCTCCCCTCATGCTCCCAATTTGCTCAGGAGATCTTGTCCCTTTTCCCTCCTCTGGGGGACCACATATGTCTCTCTTAAAGTCCTCCTTGCTTTCTAGCTCCTCTGGTGGTGTCTATTGTAGTCTGGTAATCCTTTGCTCTATGTCTAGTATCTATATATAAGTGACTACATACCATGTTTATCCTTTTGTGACTGGGTTACCTCACTCAGGATGGTTTCTTCCAGTTTTATCCATTTGCCTGCAAATTTCAAGATTCCGTTTTGTTTTTGTTTTCTGCTGAATAGTATTCCATTGTGTAAATGTATCACGTTTTCTTTATCTATTCTTCAGTTGAGGGGCATTTAGGTTGTTTCCAGGTTCTGGCTATTACAAATAATACTTCTATGAACATAGTTGAACAGATGTCCTTTTTGTATGCATCCTAAATTTGCCTTTTTCTCCAAGTCTGGAGATCACTACACTGATAGACAAAGTCCATCTTGGAGTCATGTGTTTGGCTTCTGTATTATAAATTTATGAAGATCAGCAAGACTTTGTGATGTTTAATCAGCAAGGCATGACAGCTTTTTCAGAGAAAGTCATCTGTATGGCTCACTAGCTATTTCTTTATCAAATTAGATTTCTTTGTTGATGATGTTGATAGTAAGATAGCATCTTGTTTCATTTACCTCTATATGTTTTTTTCCTACTCCTGTTACCTAGTTTCCTTAAAATATGCACATATCTACATTCATGTGGATCCTGTCTAAGAAAATAGAAACCTATTGACCCAGTTTAGGACCTGTAGTCTCTGTTGCTTTCTCAAAGTTGATGCGTACTAGGAACAGAGAGAAGGAGATGGCTGGAGAGTGGAGCTCTATAATCTTGCTACTTTATATTACTTCCATCCTGGGTACAAAAGGTATAAAGAACATCCAGTAGATAAGAACAGAAAAAAGTAGTAAAAACACTAAATATACAGAATAAAGAAAGTGCATTCAACGTGGCAAGAGAGATACAAAGACATATATTAAGGAAGGCCCATCGGAAAAAAACAACAACAACAACAAAAAAGATTGTTTTTCAGTACAAACACTATAGAAATCAAGAGGATACAAAAGAATATATTTCAAATCATAAAAGCCCATAGCAGCCAACCCGCACTACCCTATCCAGCAAAATTGTACTAATAAGTAGAACAATACCTTTCCATGATAAAAGCAGATTAAAGCAATTCATGAACACCAAGCCACCTCTGCAGGGATACTAGAAAGAATACTGTAGATTGGAGGTTAACACATGAAAGAGCCCACAGAAGGCAAAAAGAACCCAGGACTCATGTTAAGCAATGAGGAAATGAAACCACACAATGTTATAAACACCGACAAATGACAGCAATCAATACACACCATTCATTAATTATTCTGAATACCAATTCCTGAATCAAAACCTACTAACCAGCAAACTGAATCAGAAAAAGAGCATTTCTCTTTTTGCTTCCTACAGGAAATGTATTTTATCATCAAGGTTGATGCTACCTTAGGGTAAAGGGATAAATGTGGTGGTTTGAGAAATGTCTTTCCCTCGACTCAGATAATTGAACACTTGGTCTCCAGGGGCTGGTGACTTTATTTGGGGAAGTTAGGAAACCTTAGGACATAAATATCTGCTGAAGAATACTTCACACGGGGCAGAGAGTAGGCTTTGAGAGTGTGTAGCTTTGTCCTACTTCCTGCTGACTCTCTCAGCAGCTTCTTGCTCTGGCTTTCCTGCACACATGCTTCTCCATTATTGTGGGTTCACCTTCTGGAACCATAAGCTGAATTAAACTCATCCTACTATAAGATGTTTTCGTCATTGTAGTTAAATGCATTATAATTATAAAATGTCATTATATAGTTAATTTAATTTATATATATTTTTAATTAAATACACCATTTCCTCCTTACTCTCCTCCTTCCAACAACTCCAACACTGGCCTGATACTACCTTTCAAATTCATTGTAAGGAGTAGGTTTTTCTGCCTGCCGCTGGTCTTCTCCCTCTGCCGCGCCAGCCCCAATTAACACACAGAGACCCTGTATATGATATAATGATGTTGGCCAGGTACTAGTTTCTTATCGGCTAGCTCTGTCTTAAGTATTAACCCATTTCTATTAATCTAAGTATTTCCACCTGGTCTCATCTTACCAGAGAGTGGGGCCGGCGTCCACTCACCCCAGTCTCTCCATGTTGACTCCTCCCTACTACTTCCTCTTTCCTCCTTGTCTTCTAGTTTCACCTATCTTGCTTTCCTATTGGCCAACAGTGCTTTATTCATTAACCAGTATGAGAAACATATTTACAAAATGACATGTCCCATCATCTCCTCTTTTCTGTCTAAATAAAAAGAAGGATTTTAACCTTAACATAGGAAAATATATCACACAACAGTTGTCAACTAAAAATCACAGTTAACAATATTTAATCCATTAACATATTCCATCATCTTTTCTATCTTTGTGAGTCTAAAGTCCTTATCTTTAACTTATCTTTAATCCTAACTAAGGAAAACTATAACCATAACTGTCGTCAATTCCTTCAAAGACCACAGAAGGATAGTATATAAACTCTAGAAATAACAGAGACAATTCACTGCCTAGTCAGTCACCCGAAGTTCTTCTGTAATCTTCCATCTTCAGCCCATAGGCCACAGTGTGTCTGGCACACTCTTCAGCAAAGCAGGAAAGCTTAAACTGTCTTCTTGTATTGGCAGTTTGTCAGTCACTTTTCTCTATGTCCTGCAGACTGTCTGGCAGACTCTTCCATGAAGCAGGAACTCTGTAGCAATGTCCATCTTGAATTAGCAGTCACTTTTCTGTGGGTCCTGGAATTCACTCTGCATACCAGGTTTACTTTGCAATCATAGAGATCTGCTTGCCTCTGTCTCCCAAGTGCTGGGATTAAAGTCATGAGCCACCACACCCAGCTCCTTGTTGTATTTTTAAAAGCATTTTATTCATTTTCTCTCCCAAGCCTACATATATTTTAGAACACATTGTAAACCGTTAGCGCCTTTTCTTAATGTGAATCTGTCTTCACTGTAAATCTTTATCTTTTTCTGGCCACGAGTCTTTTATCTGGTAAACAACAACATTGCTAAAATGAAAGTCATAGCTGTGTTAACTGTGGTTTATCAAAGATGGCAGGGACTATTTTACCTCCAGCACTGATTGTTGTGCTCACTGCTTTGGTCTATGCTGCCATCCAGCAGCATGCTGCCGGCTTGGAGATGTGGTCATTGCCATTGCCAGCTCTGATACACACCAATAAATTGTTAGCAGAGTTTCTTAAAAGCCATGTGGTTTTTTGCCGCTTAGTCAGGAAACCTCCCTTAAAGGAGCCATGCAAATATCTGCTTCAATCTAGCAAAACAGAGTCCAACCGAGAAAAATGCTACTACCAAGAAGCCTTGCTTTTGTCTGTTTTTTGGTTTCTAAAATCCTTTTTTAAGCTTCTGTTAAGTTTTAAATGGAAGTTCTTATTAGCCACGTTGCAGTGCCATAATTCATTACTTCTTAATGATTATTATTGTTACATTTATATGAAAAAAATACATAAATGCAACCTGCTGAGTCCATTCTGTGTTTTGTTTCATTTTTGGTGGTTTGTTTTTGCATTTTTTAGGGCTGATCACTTGGGATTGGATAAACATTTAAGTTCTCATCTCTGGGGACTACTATTTCTCCCTCACTCAGCAATTTTTAATTACCTTCAGCTCTTCAACATATGATTTTTCCCATTCATGTTGGCTTGTCAAATGGTGTCATAGTTTTGAGGTTCATGCATGTTCCCCTCGACCCTGTCAAATCTAAGCATTACAGTGTTGAAGCAGACTTCCCGATTCTCTGACCCTTACAACCTTTCTGTTCCCCTTTCTGCAAAGCTCGTGAACCTTAGATGTAAGGGTTGCATTGCAGATATATCAGTTAGGGATGGGCACCCCACAAACAGTTGCATTTTGATGAGTTGTGGGGATTGTATAATAATTTCTGTCTGCTATTAAAAAAAAAGAAGTTTCTTTGATGAGAGGTGAGAACTATGTATATCTATGGATATAAGAAAAAAGTAGAATGCAGTGAGAAATTATTCTTGTTTAGAAAAGTGGCGGTAGTTGGTACTCCTCCAAGATATTTGACCTAACTGGGTGGTTGGCTAAGTTTGCAGTATTAGTATGATGTCACTCCTCTTGACCAGTCATTAAGTCCAATGTGACAGCTGCTGGATACCACCAAGATACAAATATGACTGCAGATATCTTCTTGTGTTATCATTATGCAAAATAGTATGATTCTTTATGATGTTTTCAAGCATCCTTAGCATTATTTCTCTCCCTTTCTCCTCCCTCTCTCTATCTCCCATTTCTCCATTCGTTTGCCTATATCCTGTTTTTTCCCCTCTTTCGTTGTATTCCTCTCCATTCCACAAGGATCCTTCTTTAGTTTCATACTTTCTATGGTTAATCCAAGTTATATACAAGTTATATACAAACCAGATGTAGTCTGGCAACTTTTGCATCACAGCATGTGGAAAGAGAATGTAGTCACAGAGTTGGAGGGAATGTTGTAAGTCATGCTGGGAAATGATTGATCCATCTGGCCAATTGGATTTACCAGATCAAGTCAACTACCCACAAATGTAGTCAGTCACCTGCTTGATAGCCAGCAAGCATTGCAATGGGCTTTTGAGAGATGGACATCACAGATGCTTATCAAGCCCTAACATGACCATATTATCAAGAAGCATGAATATTTCAGATTGGTTTTTGAGTGTAAAACTTAGAGCTTACAGATGAAGGAGATTTATCATGATATGCTATTACCAGAATGCAATCACACTATGGATCCTAGACAAAGTGCCTAGCCCCTTAAAGCTGGTGTTGAATTCATTAAGAAACTCTGTCAATTCAATAGAGCAATAGGACATTAAATGGTCCTCAGTACAGGCAGAGAATGTGTCCGATGTGCTTACAATACATAAACTAATGATATTGTTTCAGAGACATCTCCTCTGGGAATGCATTAACCATGGAAACCTAAGCTCACTTCAGATCTTATTTATATGCAGATTCCAAAAAAAATAAATAGGGTTATATCATATGAGTGTGGTTAATGATTTAAATTCTGGTTTAGTTCACCCTATAAAGTCATTATAAAGGCCTTACCTGTTAGACAATATGATTCAGCTGGGATCCCATCCAGGTCTTGTCTGCCATAATTCAACTTCAAATGTTTATTTAGGCATAAAACAGGTAGTTGTTGCTTCATGTCATGATCAAATCATTGGGCAATAACTGACTCTACTGATTGCATGCATCCATGCTGAGCCACACTCCTGTTGTCTTCTTTGTGTGAAATGGTGAAAGCTAACTGGACAACTCTGGAGACAGACCATAGATGTAAACTTACTTTCTTAGTGTAGAAGTGGTATGCTCAGTTTCTATATGCTCAGTCTCTGGTATCCACTTGGATACCAGTAACAGTCATGACTGCTACTAACTGAGTATGTGTGTATGCGGTGTCTGTGTGTATGTATAGTGTGTGTGTATGTATGTGTGTATGCATATATGCACATGAGAAAGTGTATGTGATGCTGCTGATAGGAATTGTTCCTTGGACCTCACACATACTGCACAAATACTCTATCACTGAGTAAAACTGTAAGTTTAAACCTCTGTCTAAATCAACAGAATTATTGGTGTGCTTCTCATTATAAGAGCAGGGTAACACTTTGTATAAGAGCAGGGAGCTTGTTGTACCCATGAGGAAGAGTGTATGAGGTGGGGAGCAGTGGACTGTGGAGAGACAAGGAGAGGGTAGGAGGAGAGGAGGGGAGAGCTGAGGTTGGAATGTAAAATGAAACTTAAAAAAATAAATTAAAAACAGGAAAAAAAGTGCTGGGTTAAAGAAAAGAAAAACATATAGTTAAACGAAGCTTATTTAAAAATATTTGGGTTTTGTTTTTTCATCAAAATGTTGTAAAGTAATCAAAAATACCAGACTAATAAGTAACCTGGGAATTCAATAATCATACTTGGAGGCCTATACTGATATAGTCAGAAGGATTAAAAAGAGACAATATTTTGCCTCTTGCCTCCCAAGGTCTGATAGATTCCATGCTGTAGAAGAAACTGAAGTGATAGAATTGTTATTATAATGGATTTACTAATATATTTGCTTAGGGGACATTATGTCATACAAGTGGAATTTATTTAACTGAGAGAGCACTGTCTGCAAAACTCCCCAAAGATAAGTAAGTAGTCTGTGACCCAGGTCTGTTAGGGATAAGAGAAATTTAGAGTGATACAATGTAAATGTTTATTCAGCAGGATTAACCACTCATAAGACAAAGATGATAAGTCCAATTTACAACCAGCCAATAGTCCTGGATTCCCATATTAGAGACATACCTCTGAAGAGCAGTTCAAAAGACACGAGCGCCACCTGAACCATTGGAAAAAGAGGTGAATGACTGGCCTCCTAGCTGCCCCAATCCCTAATTATTAAGCCCCAGGGCACATTCTCTGCCCTTTCCCCTCCCATTTCATCCCTGTAGCCAGCTGACAGGTGAGAATCCCGCTGGAAGACTCCTCCATCACTGTCCCCACCCACTGGACACTGTAACCTATAAGACCCACTGTGAGGCTCAAACCCACTGAACTCAGGACCTTCCCCCCTGGCCAAAGAAACATCCCCTGAGAGCAGCAGCCCTTAGAAACACAGGAGCCACCTGAACCAATTAGAAGGAAAGCAGCCCCTAGAGACAAAAGCACATCCTGAAGAAGAGATGTGTAGATTGCTATGTAAGAATACACTCAACAACATGAAAAGAAATATGGCACCTCCAGAACCCAGCGGTTTTACAACAGCAGGACCTGAACATTCCAAAACATGAAACAGAAGAAAATGACCTTAAAATGGCTTTATGAAAATGATAGAGGTCCTTAAAGAGGAAATGAGAAATTCTCTTAAAGAAATAGAGGAAAAGACAAAGGAAAAAAAATGGAAAAAAATATCAATAAATCCCTCAAAGAAAGGCAAGAAAAAAAAAGAACTATTAAATTGGTGAATGAAACAGTTCAAGACTTGGAAATTGAAATAGAGGCAATAAGGAAAACACAAACTTAGAGAATTCCAGAAATGGAAAATCTGGGTAAATGAACAGGAACTGCAGATGCAATTATAACCAACGGAATACAAGAGGTGGAAGAAATAATCTCAGGTACTGAAGATATGATATAGGAAATAGATTCGTTGGTCAAAGAAAATGTTAAATCCAAAAAACTCTTAACACAAAACATCCAGGAAATCTGCGTTACCGTGAAAAGACCAAACCTAAGGATACTAGGGATAGGAGAAGGAGAAAAATTCCAGCTCAAAGGCACAGACAATATATTCAACAAAATCATAGAAGAAAATTTTCCCAACCTAAAGAAGGACATACCTATGATTCCTATAAAGACAAAGAATCTTACAGAACACCAAATAGACTGAACAAAAAAATATGTCCCCTGACTGCATAATAATCAAAGCACTAAACATACAGAATAAAGAAAGAATATTAAGAGCTGTGAAGGAAAAATGCAAAGTAACATAAAGGCAGACCCATGAGAATCCAGTCAAAGAGAGGTAAGAGGGTACATGTGAGCAAGGGAGGTCAAGGTCATGAAGGGAAAATCTATAGAGACAGCTGAACCAAGCTTGTGGAAACTGATGAACTCTAGGCTTTCAGCTATGGAGCCTCAATGGGACCAAGATAGGCCCTCTGCATGTGGGAGGCAGATGTGTTGCTTGGTCTATGTAAGGGTCCCCTGATAGTAGGACCAGAATCTTTCCTTGTTGCATGAGCTAGCTTTTTGGATCCATTCCCTATGATGGGAGCTAAGTTCACCCTTAATGCAGGGGAGAGGGGATTGTTTCTGCCTCTCCCCTGCAGACTTTGCTGATTCCCCATGGGAGTCCTTAGCTTTTAGGGGTAGTAGATTGAGAGATGGGGTAAGGGGAGGTTAAGGGGGACGGGAGGAAGGGTGCGAGGGAGCTCTGGGATTGGAATGTAAAATTAAATTAAAACGATAATAATAATAAAAACAGTTCACTAACTGGGCCCTCTGCATGTGAGTGACAGTTATATGGTTTTGGGCAATCTGTATGGCCACTGTGGGCAGTGGGACCAGGATTTATCCCTAGTGCTTGAATTGGCTTTTTAGAGCCCATTCTCTTTGGAGGGACACCTTCCTCAGCCCAGATGTAGGGGGAGGGCCTTGGTCTTTCTTCAAAGAGATGTGCCAGACTTTGTTGACTCCCTGTGGGAAGCCTTAATGTTTCTGAGGAGTAGATGTCAGGTAGGGTGGGGGAAGGGTGGGGAGAGCAGGAGAAGTGGAGGGAATAAGAACTGGGATTGTTATTTATAGTGAGAAAAAAAATGTTTTAAAATTTAAAAAATTATTCAGGGGAAGCATCTTAGGGTTAGAACCATCATTAGGTGTAGACCTGCCATTAAGTCCCCTTGCTCTTATCAGGAAAAAAAAAAAAAATTCTGCCAGGTGGACAAGATGAACCTGAAAAACAGCAATTCAAATGATTTAAAACACTGGTATAATAAAAATAATCTTTACAATACGTAATATCTTAACTGTATGAATTTATCTGCCTAAGCAGCCACATTTGCAGTCTCCTGTCTTTGTTTAAATTGTTCAAATTGTAACCTGGGTCAGTACCCAAAAGAAATGAGGACATTGTATGCAAGCAAAATGCATAAGTTTAAGGTATAGACAAGCCAGTGAAATCTTCTGTGGAGGTAAACTCTTACTCGAACACTAGCTTCAAGTGGCCAGATGATTTAATTAGTAAAGAGATTTCCCTTCATCTGTGTGTGTGTGATGAATTCTTACTGAGATGGTGTACTATTTCTTTAGCAAGGGAACTGTGGGGAATTTCTGGAAATACCCAGTAACTCTAGGGATTCAGCTAATCTCTTGTTTAGTGACTCTAACGAGTGTCTAGTCCACAAGGAGGAGGGTTAATATACAGGATATACTTCCTCAGTGCTTCCAAGTGAAGCACAACCAGACAAGGCCTTTGACTTGTGACTTGTTCTCACAAATGTGCACCAATTGGTAAAGGAAAGGCTGGAAGGGCCTGCGTTCCTCTCAAGCCCAAGTGATCTGTAAGAAGGCAGACTCACTTCAGGTCATTGACTGGAGAATGGGGCTCACAAAGACCAAAGAACTCCTAGTCACTTACCATAACATCATACTGTGAATGGGTTTTGAAGAAGATAAAAAAAAAAAAAAACAAAAAAAAAAAAAAAAAAAAAAAAAAAAAAAGAAGAAGAAGAAGAAGAAGAAATGGATGATAAAGAAGAATTTTGAGGAAGGTATGTCCTGTTGTTGTTGCTTATTTTTCTACCTATCAAAGTGCACCAAAAGCCAAAATTCCACAAACACCTCCCATCTTCTGAAACTTGTAGGAAAAGAAATGAAAATCTATTAATCTCCCCTACCTTGTAAAACTTCTGTGGCAAATCTTTTAATCTCTCTCTTAGTAAAACTATTGTTGACACAAAGGTCCATCCACCTACTGCTGCCTTCCCAGAACTTGATCGCACAGAGAAGCTGGTTCTTTCCCCTTTACTGCACTCTTGTCAATCATTTTAAAGCTACCCAACCATAAAAGACTGTGAGTCAGCTATCCGCCAATAAGGGAAAGACACAGTAATTACCTATATTTGTTGTTATTAGAGGTGAAAGTCTATAGTATGCTGGCTGAGTTTGAAACAGAAGGAAAAAAAAAAAGTATGATAACCAGGAATTGTGAGAAATGTGGGGGTTTTGTTTGTTTTGCTTTGCTTTCTAGCAAAGCCCACCAAGGGCTGGATATAAAAACTGGAATAAAAGTTAAAGGAAATAAATTCCTGCCCCAGAGTGCTAGCAAGCTCAGTTTGTGTTGCTGTTCATCGTTTTGGCAAAAAGAAATTGCCTTGCAGAGTTACTTTTTTTTGTCCTTTTGTTTCTTTTTGGGGGAAACAACGAGTGTTACCAACACCCAGAACCCACATAAATGTCAGTTTGTGTGGTGGTTCCCCTGTTATCCCAGCCCTCCAAACATGGAGACAGACAGACAGGTAAAATAGGCTAGCTAGGAAGACAAGCCAAATCAGCTAGCTCTGCACTTGATTGAGAGGATCTGGGACAATGAGTTAAGGCAGAAGAACAAAAAGGAGGATTCCTCATGGCTTAGGCAGAAGAGCTAGGGTTTAGCTTAGTGGAAAGCTCTGGGCTTGATGTCTGGCATTATTAAAAAACAAAAAACAAAAACAAAAACAAAAACAAAAAAAAAAAAAAAACAAGAAAGCCAAGGAGAGAAGGGAGGGATGCAGGGAGGGAGACAACATCTCTGTAGCCTCAATCCCACCTCAGGCATTGTTGGAATGGGGTGGCCTGTCTACAGTCTTACAGTCTGTACAGTTGCTGGTGAAAGGTGAAAAGGAAACCCATAACCTTCTAATGTAATCTATAGCAGTTTTTCTTTCTTTCGTCATATTTTGTTTCCATTAAAAATGGCCAACCGTCTCTTCCCCACAAACTGGCCTTCTGTTTTCATCAGCGCTATCACTCACACACAAGGGCTCATAGGAAACTCGCCCTGCCTTGCTCCCACTGGCAGCAAATATACACGGGGTTTCTGAAGATGCAGAGTCTGAATTATTCATGTGCTCAGCAGAGCTGATGTGAGAATCGCTGCTGCTTTGTGCATAGAGAAAGATTCATTCTTTGAATTAGTTGCTGTTGCTGCTGCTGCTGCTGCTGCTGCTGCTGCTGGGTCAGAGCTACTCCTGAGACCAAGCTCTTGATTATGAGGAGGCGTGGAGGGGGTGCTGTGCTAATGACAGCATGAAGAGATTTTATCCTTCACAAAGACTTACTAATCTCTGAGATAGACTGAGATGCTGAAGCAATTGATACGTATTAGTGGAGACTTATAATGAGTCTTATTGCCTATTTTTTAAATCCTTTTCGACTGTTACATATGTAACCTTCTTGTCCTACTTTCATACAAGTCACCTCAGACCAATATGTGTTTATTAACTCACTTCTCTGCCTGGAGAATGGCTGTGCTGACATTTCTGGTGACTTTCAGACACAAACACACCAGTACATCCTGCCCTCCTTTCTAATGCAAATTAAAAACTGGGTTGAAATAAAGAATCCAATCAACCTTTTAGTTTTTCACTCAATAAACAGTGCTAAGCATTTTGGGGAGACTGGCTTCTGGCTACAATGTGTTTGAATGCAATACTCCTGTGTCTCGGAAGCTTTAACTCAAATTGTAAATCCCATGTTGTATAATGCTCACTTGGGATAGCTTCTGAGTAGTCTGCCTAGCTCATTACTATTGAAGAGTAACTTTTCTTATACAGAGCCTTGCTCACCTGTTCGAAGTAGTCTGGGGGAACTCATTCCTCTAAACAGAACAGACCTTGATGGCACCTTGCTGAGACCTTCCTTTCCTTCACTCTGTTCTGACTGCCATGCATCTAACATCCCTGGCGTATGACAGTTGTTGGTGATCAGCAATGAAAGACATACCATCTGATTTTGGATTCTTTATTCACTAAGAAAAGTACCTTGTGGAGTAAAGAGTAATATTGTATGAAAGTTACCAACTACAGATCCCAAGCCAGCCTTTCCAAATTCAAATACCAACACTGTTACTTACTGCCTTTGATAGCTAAAGCAAGCCACTTACCTGCCCTTTGCTTTTTTTTTCTCTTGGATAAAGTGTGGATAGACCCATGCATCTGTTGGCTTTGAAGGCTCCTTCTGTCATTAGGCTACCACTGGAAAAACTTCTTCCAACCACTAGAAAAATGTCTGTTGGAAGACTGGAAACTGCCAGTGTGGTGCCAGAATTTGCTTACTTGTTGTCTTAAAAATACACCATTTCTGAAGTTAACGTTTGATCCTTCAGAATGAAATTATCCCACATTTTAGATGCCAGGCACAACTCGCAAATTATTTAATTTATGCTTCTGCCTAATAAATCTAAATCAAGCTTTCCTTTACAATCCCATGAGGTTCAAGTATTAGCTTTGCAAAGCTCCAATAGCACTCAGGAGAACATATCTCTATAAAGCATATTACATAGGCTAAGATGAAGAGATATGCAAGGAAATGTGTAAGAAGGTGTTCAGAGCTTCTGTGCCCGCTGAAGGAACCACCATTAGAAACACTATATGTCCAGCTATCCATAAATCTTCCTAATTGGCCTCAGAGGAGTTAACACTCTTCACAGCAGAGATACAATTGGTGAGATTGGATACTGAAACCCAGCAAAGCCTTACATTTCTAAGCATTTCTTTCTTGTGGCTAAAACACAGCATGGAATTAGAAGACCCTCAGGACTTACTATTGGACAATATAGGTCATAGAATGTCTCATGGCAAACCAAAGATGAAAGAAGAAGGGATTATCCATAGCCTTTGAGAAGAGAAGTTATAATTTCTGTGGTTTAGATCAAGAGTTATGAGTCAGGAAATCTGGATGGAAACCCAAAATATACTTCATGGTACCACACCCGGAAACAGACAGGTTCGTGTTTTAAGACATAGTTTGTAAGGCTGTGCAGAAACCAGTGGAGAAAAAGGATAGTATTTTATCCAAATGATATTGGGTGAATTGTACAACTCAAAGGAGGCATTAGAGGCGAGCCGCTTACAAAACGTTGTGTATGTAGGCTGAATACATAAACAGAAAAGTCAGAATACATGAAGATTGCAATAAAGAAAAATAGTTTCGCGACTGTCAAAGGAGAGAAATATTTACTATTAGGGCGCAAAAATATGGCTAATCATAAAAAAAAAAGTTAGTTCATCAACCCAATTCAAAGAAAGAACCATTTAGAAAATGGGAGGGGCTAGACATATAGCTCACTGGAAGAGAAGGAGAATGGGGGAGTGAGGGAAGGAGGGAGGGAGGGACAGAGGGAGGAAGAGAGAGAGTTAGAACAAAGGAATTGGGAATGATGGGAAAGAAAAGATAATAGGAATAAAAAAAATCAACAATTCCCACAAACAGCACAAGACTCGTGTTCATAATATTGAAAATATTTCAAAAAAAATCTATAAGAAAAACAATATATTACTCAGTTAGGTTTGTTTCTCAAAAGGGACAATAAATAGATGAAAAACTTCCAGGTTGCTAGCAACTAGGTTAATTCAAACTGAACTACATGGGAGAAGGGTGTCAGTGTGGTGTTGAAGATGGGGAGACCTTCTGTTAGCATTCGATAAGTTCCCATCACTAAAAAGTGTCTGACATTATTATAGGAGCTGGAAATAAAAAAATCACAGTGACAAGGGTAAAACATTTTACAGACTGAATGGAGGTTCTAACCACATCACAGAACAGTATAAGCTAGGACTATTCCTAACAAACCAGAGCCTGTAATCATACCAATTGTGATATAACTTCTTCCTCAGAAATCCTATCAAGACTACAGCCATCAAAATAGGTACACAGAAGCATCTTTTGCAAAAAAAAAAAAAAAAAAGCCCACAGGGACAATTCAGGTGCATATCCATTCAAAGTATAAAGTCAATTGCAATGAATTTAGAAGATAGCATATTATATGCTTAACAATAAGTGAACTACAGTTGCAAGCATAATATAGTCCCTTTCATAGCATAGCTGTGTATGTGGATGGGGTGGCAAGATGTGAAAAAAATGTATAAGGTGTAATTTTAGCCAGTACAAACCATAATGAAATGTCAGGATAGTGTCATTGTAGTAGGAAGAATAATTCAATCCCCAGAGATAGCATGATCTGCAGAATGTTGATGGTTTCTACAAAATTGGAAAATATTAGGAACTAGAGTATCCCTAGAGCCTCTGGAAAGCCAGAAGCACCATTGAAGGACATGGAGACTCTCAGAGATCGAGTCTAGTGTGAGAAAGGATACTAGGTGAGCTTTCTTCATGGTGACACTGACACTTTTAGCTTTTTTTGCTGCCACGAGGTAAACTGTTTTCTCCATCATCTCACTTCTTCCATGATTTACTCTTATAAACCCAAAAGAAACAAGGCTGAAATGTCTAAGATTATGAGACAAGATAACCTTTTATGGTATTTCAGGTATTTTGCCACAGTAGAAGCTATCTAATATACCTCCCCTCATTACTTACACAAAGTAATTATATTGGAATCCTTGCTGTACTGCTGTCCGTATCAGAAAAAGTTAATGAATTGCTTGGCATGTATACATGTAAAAGTCCTGTGTTGATTGTGAAAAAAAATGTGGATGCTTGTTTTGCTTATGGATCATAAAGGGCATAGGATCAGCACTCATGTCTTGCCTTACTGAAGGCATTTTTTTTTGTACTCATAGCATGTGTAAATGTCTCAACTATACTGTACTTTATATATCAACTATATTGTACTTTATGTATGTTATGTCTGAACTATACTGCACTTTATTTTCAGAAAACCCTACTCTGTAAAAACTAACCTTGAAGCATAAATCTAATTAGTCTTAGCAATAAAATCAGGAATCAAATATTGGCAAAGAACACAGAAGACCAGAGAACCAGAGCAGCTGCCGATTGCTTCCCACCTCTCTGAATCCTCAGCCCAAAAGGGCTGAGATTCTGTCTTTGCCCCACGTTATTACTTCCGCTCTCTGCCTCTGCTTGTGCTGGAATGAAAGACATGAGCCACCACCACCTGTCCTCTATGGTTAACTTGTGGCTAGCTCCACCCTCTGATCTCCAGGCAAGATTTGTAGAACATAAACAAAATAACACACAGCATTGCCTGATTTGTGCATGTCTCTTGCAGAAAATAACTGTGATGGCTACTTATAATTTACTACTTCATATAATACAGAATAACTTAGGGAGAGAGACTCGGTGTGTGTGGGGGGGGTTGTCTATATCACACTGGTTTATGTGTGTCCAACGATTGTTTTTTATTTGGTTAATTGTGATGGGAAGATGGGTTTACTGTGGGTGGCATCATTCCCTGGATTTGGATCCAGAGGTGTCTAAAAGATGAATATGCTCAACAGCGGTGAATATCCATTAATTCTTTCTTCTTGCTCTTGGTTGTGAATGTGACATGACTAGTTGTTTCAAGTTCCTGCCACTTTGAATCTCTCCACAGTAGTGGACTATAGTAAGGAATGATGAGCCAAATAAACTTTTCCTTCCAAATGAAACTACTTATGACAGTCTTGAAACAAGAGATTCAAGAATGGATCATCTTTATTAACCAGAAGAAACCATAAAAAAAAAAAACTAATAGAAATTGGAAATAAACTCAAAATAAAAACAATTAAGATTGGAAACACTAACTATATTATAAAATAATTCTATGGTCCATTATTAAGTTTCTGGGAATTCAGTAAGAAAATGATTCTACAGAAGATCAAGAAGGGGTGGGTCATCCTATCCACAGTCAAGGGTTCCTATACTCTTTTGAAGGTCTGTACATGCATCCATAAGGGGCAGAACCCCTCCCATCTCTGCTGCTGTGAATAAATTACACATGTGTGGGAGTAATGACCTCAAAACACTTCTCTCGTTTACTGTCAAAGTAAAAACTCAGGAGCAAGATGCATGCACACTAATTTTTTAAAGTGGAGAATGTTTAAGCAAACACAATGTAGGTATTTGGTCCAAAGTGCCTCCCCACAAAACTTCAGAACTGCTGGTAATATTGTAAATGATAGTCTGGCCTCAGCTCAGAATGGACTCTGACTAGGTAAACAGGATCGCTACCAGATAAATAAAAGGGTATTCCTCACAAACCTTGTGAAGCAGATTTCTGCTTGTCAGGAAAAAACCTTACTTTCCTTATGGGCCCATCTAGTTCACTACCTCCACAATAAGGCATCTAGTTTATTACCTCAAACATGTCCATAGCAGATCTAACTCTTCAGTCTATCCTGGCTCATATGTTCACCTCCCACTACTCAACTCCCAGGCTGTTCCAGTTCACAAGTTCCCTCCCACCACAATCTGTCTCTTAAAAACTGTCAAGGTTCTCCCCACATTTTTTGCTGTTCTCTCTGCCCCCCCCCAGATAGCCTTGGAAGTTTGAATTTCCCTAAATAAACCTTTCTTTTTACCCACAAAATGGTCCAGTTTGGTTGTTCATTGTGCCCAGACTTACAGTAGGGGAGAAGAACCTGGAACTCTTTGAATCCCATGGTTTCCTTGTCTTCAAAAATTAGAAAAGAGCAAAACTGAGTCATATTCAAGTTTAGAAGTTAAAGAAGATCATATTTCTTCATTGTCATTCCCTTCTTTAATTCTGTTGCACTGATTTTACAATCAGACAGACAACTTATTGACTTACAAAGAGATCTTTTTATTGATTAATTAATTAATTTTTCCCAGCTGGATCACAGTTTCCCTTCGATCCCTCCTCTTCTTTCAGTCCCTCTTCATAATCTCCTCCTTTCCTCACTCTATCTTCACCGTCCCCTTCTCCTCCTTTCTCCTTAGAAAAGTGTAGACCTTCCATGCACATCAGTCAGCCATGGATATTAAGCTTCAGGAGGACTAGGCACCTCCTCTCCTGGTAGGGCTGGTTGAGGCAACCCAGCAGGAGGAAACAGTCCCAAGAGCAGAGAACAGAGTGGAGGACAGCCACCTCTCACTCTACTAGAATTCCCACAAGAAGACCATGCCACAGAACTGCAAAACATGTTCAGAGGGCCTAGGTCAGTTCCATGCAGGTGCTCTGGTTGGTAGTACATTCTCTGTGATGCTCCCATGAGCCCAGGTCAGTTGATTCAGTTGATTCCATGTGTTATCTTGTGTTGTCCTTGGCCTTCTGGCTCACATAATCCTTCTTCTCCACCTCTTCCACAGGATCTCTGAGGTCCAAATAATGTTTGACTATTTGTCTCTGCATCTATTTCCAAGAGTCATTGGGTAAAGCCTCTCTGATGACAGTTGGGCTAAGCAATGATCTGTGAGTATAGCAAACTACTAATAGGAATTTCATTGACTTTACAAAGAAATTTTATCATGTTATGACTTAAGTAATAAGTGTCACGTCTTCAAAACAATTTAATTGTGAAACTTAATTTAAAAAACAGATTTCTGGAGAGAACATGTCACCTGCAATGAAAGGTGTCTGCCCCCTGTGAACCCTTATAAAGAAAGCACCTAATAGAGCTACAGTTCATCACACTCATTGACTATTTAATTTCAGAGCTTGTGGCTCACTCAGGACCTAGAGTAAGACATCTGCTTATTTTGACTTAGCCTGTTCTATTTTTGGTGTTCAAATGAGAATTGGGGGCTCTACAGTCTGAAACCTACACAGAAAAGACATTTTTTTCTCAGCAACTGAGCTGTTGAGTTTTCTTTAAAGTTGTCCTAATGGGATGTTTTAAACTGTGCTCTCCAGTGTAATTCCACGTGCCCAAATAGTATGTACAAGGGAGAGAAGCATTATTAAATACTTGAGTAGGAAGATGGGGCCTTAGCTCTGCCAGCTGACTCCATATGTTGACACTGTTTCCTGCAGGGAAATGAAGAAGGCAAGAGAAGTGCTCCACTTCCTGATCACTCCCTTTCCAAAAGCCTCACCTTGATTTTTTTGTTGACTGTGTTCATGCTGACAGCATGATTACCTTAGGGACTAAGGGGTATAAAGCAGAGGATGGGAAACTAATTGGCCAATATGTGAGCAAAATGACTACTGCCAATGCCACAAAGCAAGAAGAGAAATCAAAAGGGAAAAGTTCAGGGATCTTGGGTTCTTTTTAATAAGAGAGACTAAAGAAAAGCAGTGGCAGCTCCAAGGACAATATTTTAAAGCAAAAGTCAATGAGGTCAGAACACCCCAATATGTTAAGTGACTTCATGGAAACAGGATCGGTAGATATGAGCTGGAGTATTACTGTGATGAACACCAGTTCCCAGGTAAGGAGGGCTGTGCCTGGAAGGTCCCAAATGCATGGCAAGAACTTGGTAGTCATTGAGTTAAGTGTGGTAATGTTGGAAGGCAGAAGTAGGAATATAACTGGGGTCCAGGAGTTAGGGGAAAATATAGGGAGGCCCAGTATCCAAAACAAGTAAAAGCTCTTAAACAATTTACAGCGATCCCCACCAGCCAGCAAGCAGGTAAGACACTAAGACACCTGCCTGCTGGCTGCACCACCACCACCTCCCACTGGATTCTCTTCCCATGAAACCCACTCCACTGCCCGACTTCACACAGCCCATCATCTTCCTTGGGGCCAACCCTTCCTTCTCCCTCCAGCAGACTCCCTTACCAATCTGAAGAACAGATCACCATGGAGTGGATGTGGAGCAAGGGGAGCACTCCTCCATTGCTGGTGGGAGTGCAAACTCGTACAGACACTATGGCAATCAATATGGAAGTTTCTCAGAAAATTTGGAATCAATCTACCTCAAGATTCAGTGATACCACTCTTGGGCATATACCCAGAGGATGCTCAATCATACCACAGGGACACCTGCTCAACTATATTCATAGCAGTTTATTTGCAACAGCTAGTTCCTAGAAACAACTTAGATGTCCCTCAACTGAAGAATGGATAAGGAAAATATGGTACATTTACACAATAGACTATTACTTGGCTGTTGAAAACAATGACATCATGAAATTATACAGTGTTGTAACCCAGACCAAGAAAGACAAACATGGCATGTATTCACTTATACGTGGATATTAGCTGTAAAATAAAGGATGACCATGTTACAATCCAAAGACTGAGAGAAGCTATGTAACAGGGAGGACTCAACAGTCAAATGTGTGGATTTCCCTGGGAAGGGGAAACAAAAGAAATTGCCTGGGTAAGTTGGGTACAGGAATGAGAATATGAGGGATAGGGGTGGGGGCTAGATAGAGAGGGAGAGTAAAGAGAGAGATGTCTTGATGGGGGCCCATTTCCAGGTCAGGTAGAAACCTGGTACAAGGGAAACTCCAATGAATCTACAAGAATGACCCTAGCTAAGACTCACAGCAGTAGTGGCTATGTAGCCTGAACTGGCCATCTCCTGTAATCAGACTGGCGACTACCCCAATTTTCACCAGAGAACCTTCATCTAGTAACTGATGGAAACAAATGCAGAAATCCACAGCCAAGCACTGACCTGAGGTACAGGAATCCTGTTGAAGAGAGGGGGGAAAGGATTGTATTAGCAAGAGGTATGTGTGTGTGTGTGGGGGGGTGTCAAAGTCATCACAAGCTACACAACAGAGATAAGTAACCTGGGCTCATAGGAATTCACAGACATTGGACTGACAGCTAAGAGACCAGGCCCACGTGGGACCAAGCTAGGCCCTCTACATGTATGCGACAGTTATTTAGCTTAGTCTACTTGTGGGACTTTATAATAATAAAGAAATGATTGTCATACTAACTCAATCAAAAATACTTTAAACATCTATGTAAGATCCTGGTATGGTGTCACAAGCTCATAATCCTAGAACTTGGAGTTTAGTGCAGGAGAATTGTAAATTCAGGGCTAGACTAGCTACACAGTGATACTGCCTGAAAAGAGGCTCCTATGAAAAGGTGTGCTATCTGTGTTAGCCTTCTTTCTCTTACTGTAAGAAATAACTTAGATGATCAGCTTGTAAATAGAAAGACTTGCTTCTGCTCAGGTGCATCAGTTTAGGTCATTGTTTTTGAGCCTCTGGCAAGATAACACACCACAGTAAGCCCCTCCCCATCCTGCTAAATATTCTATCTTAAGTAAATGAGGGGGAAGAAGGAAGGACTGAGGTCCCACAGTGACCAGAACTCCTACTTATTCCCAGTGACCAGAAGACCTCCCACAGGGCCCAAATCTTAAAGCTCCTATCATCTCCCAATTTACTATGCTGGAATTTAACCCTTTAATTGTGGGTTTGGGGTGGTTTAAAAGTACCGAACCTTGAAAGATAATTAACTATATATTAGTGTGCTTAACACAGAAAGAAGAGAAACTTGAAGAACAGGCATTTAAGGCTCAAGAAAAAAAAAAAAAAAAAAAAAAAAAAAAAAAAAAAAAAAGCTTATGAGCAACACAAAGAAAATGGCTGAGCTCTGTCAGCTGGTGGTAGCGTGGATAATGCCAATGATGCAATTAATTAAAATGAGAGGAAGAGCTGACATCTGGAGATGATCTGTACATAAGTGCCAAGAACACCAAATACCACACACTCACAGACTGCTCCTCTCAGCTAGTCCTGCATTCTGAGAACCTACTGAGTTTGTACAGATTCAAAGCCCAAGGCTTTCCCTTGTATGCCAGTCCATGCTACTAAAGGACTACAGGTTTCTTTTTTCTTACTCCAAGCCAGTAAGACTATTTTGGTACTTCAGAAAAGAGCATCTAGTGGGGAGGCACTAGTGGCATTATATTGTTTATGATTTATTAAAGCCACTGGAGCTCAAAAGAGCAAAGCAGTCATACTAGTTAGCCATAGAAGTCAGGCAATGGTGACACACACCTTTAATCCCAGGACTCAGGAGGAAAAGGCAGATGGATCTCTCCGAGTTCAAGGCCACCCAGGGCCACAAGACATTGAATCAATCTATAAGAGTAACAGAGCTCACACCTTTAATCCCAGGACCCATGGGAGGGATTTAAGACAGGAACAGGATTTCAGAGCTGGCATTCATTCTCCAGCCACAATGAAGAGAGGCAGAAGTCTGAGGCTTGGTGAGAGCTTATAGAGACAGGATCAGCCCTTTCAGCCTGAGGTAGAGGTCAGAGCTACTGGCTTGGCCACTTTGCTTTTCTGATCTTCAGCTTGAAGCCTGAACCCCAATATTAGTCTCTGGACTTTTATTTTTCAAATCCCAGACACTCAGCCTGCTTCCTCTTTGACTCTTTTTCAAAGGAAGGAGACAAATGGAAAGGATTAAATGGGCCCAGGCAGAAAGCCGGTTTATCCATCATGACAATCCTCTCTATTTGACAGAACAGTTTTTAAATGCCTTCCTAAAACAGGAGTCGCAGCGTCACATCTGGGATGTGGAACTAATGTATCTTAAGGATCAATTTAAAAGAGTCTTCTTTTTCTTTCAAGCACCACAGGCCTTGTTATCCCTTGCTTTCTCACCACAGGTAATTGGGAGGGCACATATTCATTTTTGAAAGTTCCAGGATGATGGAAATCACTGAGAAGCACACAAAACATCGATTAGTAGGAAACAGACTATGAATAGATATTGTAGCTTCCTGCCTCTAAAAATTGTGAATATGTGACTCATCCTTGGGTCACACCTGCTTGGTGATTTCATCTATCTAAGCTAACTGTAGGGGCAGTAACATTCTAGACTCTGAAGGTGCCTAGCAATGGAAGTACAAGGCTAGGAAACAAGGACACAAGGTCAGAAAAAGGAAGGGTTGTGCTTAGACAGTCAGGTCAGCTCCCTTTCCTATCATTGTCCAGGAAGTTCCTAGACTGCACTATAAGGATGCCTCTGTAAGGTCTGTAACCCTCTGTTAAGAGTTACTAGAGCAGAGCCCCCCAAATGTGCCATGGAAGCTGACGCTCCCTTGGTTCACCTCCACTGGTTTCTACTATGCCATCACATGTTGTAGACTCCATGCATTTTCTTTACTTCTTTTTCTGCTTTACATATTGTTGAAATGTTTTCTTTCATCTTACGTGGCTCCAATGTGTTTGGAAACTGTGCATTCTTCTAATGTTCTCAGAAAGGCTATTCTTAAATGTTTAACATTGTTAGGAGTTAATAGGTCTATCTATTCTCAACCTGAAACTTATAGGACTTTTCATAATACACACACACACACACACACACACACACACACATCACACACATCTTCTTTTACATTTACTGTTCCTTAGTGATTTACTTCTAGCCCCTTATAACCTAAGTAGGTCTTCTATTAATGTCATTGTTTATAAAGTAATGCTATGAATAAAAATTCCTGAAAAGAAGCTCTGCCTCATTGTGGACAAAATCTCCCAGAAGGAGTCTGTCTGCAGAGACCGAACTGATTGGAGTCTTAGTGCTGTGGAGAGAGAATGTTGCAGGTTCAGAAGCTAATAACCTTATCTTGGGTTAGTTTCAGCCTTCTGGCACAGCCCTTCCCTGGCCCACTCTATATTGGAACTAACATCTTGTGATAAAAGGTAAATAAACTCTTTAGAACCTATTAAGTTAACAGAACAGTAGTTTCCTTTCGCCAATCCAAAAGCTAAGGTTGTCAGCAGAGAGCATCTTCAGTCTACAGAATAACACCTGCAGCTATGGTATACCAATGATTTTTTTTTTAATTTGCCTCAATTTATGACTCTTTTTGTTCTGTAAAACTAGAAAAATCTCATGAAACTGCCTCCACTTTAAAACATGAAATTTGGGGTGGGTAAACTAAATCTGTGTTCCTGGCCATGGTCATTCAAAATGGCTCCAGAATAAGCTCTCTCTTGTTCCCTTTAAGAAGAGAATTTTCAGGGGACCGAACTAGACCCTCCATATGTGGGAAACAGTTGTGAAGCTTGAACTGTCAGTAGGACCACAATATAAACCACAATATAAATCATGAGTTAGTTTGTTGGTGCACATTCCCTATGTTGGCATACCATGCTCAGCCATAATACATGGGAGAGGGACTTGTTGATTTTGTTGACCTCTCATGAGAGCCCTTATCTATGAGGAGGGTTGGATTGTGGGTGGGTGGGTAGAGGGAGGCATGGGGTGGGAGGCAAGGTAGGAGGGAAAACTGTGGTTGGAATATAAAATGAAATTTGAAAGAATACATTATAAAAAAGAGAGCTGTGTTTTTTGCATTGATAATACTAAGTTGGATTTGCCAAGATGTTAATGGAAGAGTTTCTTTATTACTGTTTTCTGTGGCTCAGTCTTTTTCGTTCTTACTAATTTCTCTTTTACTGAAATTACAGCTTTTATTGTCTTTATAGTTGAGTGAGGACCTGTGTCTAGTACAGACACTTTCAGAATTCATGTGTGCCTGAAAATAGGTATGTTTTCAGCAACTTGATTCACTTTCTCCATCAATCCCAGTCCTGATCTGCTTCCAGCTACAGCCCTTGGAAGATTACCAGCTGCCCTCTTACCTCCTTTATCCATACCTTTCATTGGCCTTTACAGCTCCCTCTGTGTTTTTTGAAGTTCTAAAAATTCATTTCATTATATTTAGTAATGGATTCATTTTTTCATCTGTTCTGCCTAGGACTAAGCAAGTTTCACCAGAACACTTTGAGTTCTTTTTTCTACCTCTTTGGCACTCAGTGGTGGAAAACATGTCCTGCTCTCTTGCACAGAACCCTGGTTCAGGTTCCAGCACCTGAACAGCATCTGCACAGATCACAACCACCTGTACCTGTAGCTCCAGGGAATCTGACGTGATCTTCCAGATTCCATAAATATCTGCACTCATATATGCCCATTTGTGCCATTTCCACTCATATATATATATATATATATATATATATATATATATATATATATAATTAAAAAATAAAATAAATCTTTACAATATCTCTCTGTAAATGATCTCCATTTTTGTTTTTGCAAGAACTCTTTCAGATCTTAAACCTGGGTACTGGGATGCAAAAATTCTGCATTTGTGTTGTCTGCTCATCCTCCTCCACAGAATATACTGCCTACATACAGTTCAGAGTGAGTTCATCTTCAGTACATTCCTGGTAGCACAGGCAGTGCCAGAAGATCTCCTACATCTTCTCTGCAGTCTGACACTCCACCACTGTCTCCACCACCATATCCACTCCCATCACTTCCACACCTTTACAGTCTGTACTGTGTCTACCACCATCAACACTTTCAATGAAAATATACAAAGTGAAATGATTTCTTGGACTGACAGTTTAGGGGTATTGGTGTCAGAGATACTGATGATCTGGTTTTATTAGAAGTGTATGACACACAAACTTCATAAAGCCATTGGAGAGGAATGTCATCCAATGTGGTTCTAGGAATAGACAGAATTCTGACAATGAAGAGTGATTCACAGGCCTGAGCAATGATGTCAACCAAAGTAGCAAATAGGGAAAGGGGAGGAGAATAAGTATTTTCTAGAGGTTTGGGGGGAAGTGGTTATCCAAAAATAGACTTAACAGAGCATTACAATCACCTGGAAGCATTCCAGTCACTAGTAACACTTGGTAGATTCATGACAGAGGAAAAGCAAACATGGTAGACACACATTTCTGTAACGCAGAATTAAATTGTAAAGGACTTTATCTTAGTTTTAAGTAAACAAAAGGGAATTTGACACATATACCTGTAACCTAGACAGAGGTTCCAAAGCACTAATACAGAGTGAGTAAGGATTCTGGCAGCAGGAACCCTTTCTTGTTTTTTAGATCGCAAAGCTGTGCAGCTGAAGGGGGAGCGAAGGCATCTCTGTGGGAATGATGTTGTTTTTTTTTTTTTTCATGCTATATCTTACAAATGGAAATTTAAAAATTCAGAAAACAAAATGAAATCTTAAATCTAAGTTACAGTGGGTCTGAGTAGGTTGTTTAGGTTTTGTGGAAGATGGAACTTAAAAATAATGTATATTTGATTATTAAAGTTTATACTGATCACCCCTGCTAACATTTATAAGAACTAGCTTGAAAGAACAAGAATGCATGTCTAATCAAGGTAACTACTTGTGTTTATGTTAGGCTTTACCCCTTGGGAAAACTATAAGAAACTATACATTCACATGGAACTATTCAGTTTGCTATATAAGCCTTATCTAAATGCCACACAGAAATCAAGATTTTAAGACTGGTGAATATCTCTTTCTAGCACTCAATAATGAACTGGTGGAAGCCTATACCAGTGAGGACAAAGGGGTCAAAAAGAGACAACCAATATTTGTGCCTTTGTCCTTCAAGGTCAGTCTGGTCACCAGGGTTGATGAATCCATTCTGATAAGTCACTTTCCTCTTTATCAGAAAGGCTACAAATTCTCCAGAGACTGGACTCTAATCAGTGCATGTCCTTTAAGAAAGGGAGTCACTGAGTACCTTGCGCTGTGTGTGATACAATACAAATATTATAATTGGAGAAAACTGGAGAATACACTATTGCTAAACAGGGTGTGTGTGTGTGTGTGTGTGTGTGTGTGTGTGTGTGTGTGTGTGTGTGTTGAAAGATAAACAAGAAGATAACTAAAAACAAACCATCCCAGATGGGAGGCCTCCTAAACAAAGATGCTTCCTGAATATATTTCCTGGTAGGCTTCATAGAAATGCCCAGAAATTGTTCATTAAAATATTTATTGGTTATTATAGACCACCTTACTAGTTGGGCACAAGCTTTTCCTTTCCTTGGTGCTTACAGCTAACCACAGAGCAAGGATACTAATAGACTCAATAATTCCAAGATTTGCATTAATAGAAAATATAGACTCAGCTAATGGAAGCCATTTTATTACAACTATTCTGAAAGACCTAATGAAGGCACCAGGCATCACATGAGCTTCTAAATTACTTGGAACCCTCCCTCTTCAGATAAAATTGAAAGAATGAATAGTACTGTTAAATGGCAGCAAGTGTGCACCAATGCTTTTACTTAGAATGTACACAGACCTACAAATCCTTTCCAGATATGGGAATCCATATCTGGGAAGGGATCTTAATCATCCCACCATGGAAACTGAAGGCTAATTTCTCAAAAAGTATATGCTTGCTTGCTTGCTTTACTATGGCTATGCAACATCTTGCAGATGTTTACTTCTTGCAGAAGTAAATAGTTTTACTCTACTGAAATATTTTTAAACAAACTTTATTACTGTATTAGTTGGCACTCTCTAGAGGAACAGAATGGAATATATATATGGAATTTGTTAAAGTGGCTTTCAGTTGTGGTGTGGCTAATCATCCAACAATGGTTACTGCTGACAGAAAGGCCAAGAACCCAGTGTTTGTTCGGTCCAGGAGCCTGGATGTCTTAGATGGCCTTACTCTACACTAGAATCTTATATTCATATGAAGTCCTTAAAGAGAACCATCAACTGAACCCAAAATAAATATCCAGATGCCTCCAACACAATTTCTCCTGTTCTCATTTTCTAAGGTGTGTCAGAACTAATGTATTACACGAGGACAAGAAGATGTGACAGCGTTGCTCTATGTAGTCACCACAAAAAGTCACCATCAAGACCTCCCTGTGCTGAAACAAGTAAATAACTCCCAGAAGAGAGGCCAAATCAAGCACCAAGGCATTGAAATCTAGCATCATAATGCTCCAGGGGGAGATCCTCTGTAATGGAGAAGACCAGACCCCAAGATCACTTAGAGAGAAGGGCCCACAACGGAGATTCGCAAAGAATACCTCAAAGTGGAAGTGCAGGGAAAGGCTAGGCTGGAGGCTAAGCTGGTTCTGTAGTCTATACTTTTCAAGTTTATCCCATCTACTCTTAAGAGAACAAATAAGCACCACCGCAGTACCCTAACATTTCGCAAGCTAAGAAGCTCCAGGTACATTACTGACAGATTCCCTGATTGCATGTGAAACTCATGTGAGCAAACGCTTAGCCCAAAGCCTGGCTCTAGCCCAGGTCTTAGACACAGGTGGAGAAATGAAAGTAAACATCACCGTCACTGTCCTCCATTGTCCTGTAAGGCATCAAATAAAATATTTACTGAGGCATCTGACTCTCATTTAATTATCTTTTCCCAACAAATGCAGCTTGAGTTTGCTAGGCAATAGAAAAGGCACATTAATCACAGGCATCTGCTTATTAGCATATTCTTCTCATAATTACCTTGGTGATGCTATCCACAGCTGTGTCTGCCCTACAGGTGCAGTGCCAAAGGTTCAGGAATGCTCAGCTCCAGAGAAAGCAGAGCAAGAACAAAACAGCCTACTTTCTCTCATCCTGGGGTCAATGCCAGTGTACGTGTACATAAATATACATGTCTACCTAACAACAGTCCTCTACAAGGAAGCTGTTTCCATGTGCCAGATCAAATGAAAGGATGAAAGATGATCTCCATCTCTTCCATTATTTTCAATACCCTCCAAGATAACGTTTCTTGTCTCCTGGATGAAAGGCAATCCTGTTATTTATCGCTGTCTTATAATTCATATTTTGCTCAAAAACATCTTGATCTTGAAGCCACTTCTACACACACACACACACACACACACACACACACACACAAATAAATAAATACGATGTTGGCCTTTGCTCACATATCGTGAATCCAATTGTTCTCATAAGCAAATCTGTAATTCTATCTATCCACCAATGCCAATTCAAATGAGCCCTCCAAGAATCTATCACTCTTCACACTGGAAGTAACATGCCACTCTCATAAGCTCTGTCTAAGATACTTCTTTCTTCTCTGAAAGCTTTCAATATACATGTTCAGGTACTTAGAGTGGGTTATGTTTCCAAATATTTCCACTACAGTAGTCCCTGCCTCCTATGTTTTTTGTAATGTAAACTTGACTTTACCTGAACAAAAGATTATTTGCCTAGTTTTCTTAAAAATCTGATTCAGCTTTGTGATTGTAAAAAAAAAAAGGCAGAAGAAGAGATGTTCTTGAATTTCTATGTCCCAACATTATAATTAGTTTTTCTTTGTATTCTGAAGAAAGCCAGTTACTTTGTAGGAATGCTCAGTCACCTGAGATGACCACACTACAAGAAAGTCCAAGCATGTCACACAGAAAGGACAAAAATATCCAGTCAGGCCCTCTGATTCAAGTACTCACTGAAGACACAGGTGACATAATGCAAACAAATCCATCTAGGAAATTCCAGGCCAAACAAATTAAAGGAAGTGAAAGTGTACCATCTTCACAAAGCCACAACCAAATTTCATCATCATAAGCAAATAACTGATTGCTATTGCTTCAAACTATCAAGTTTTAGGGAGGCTTGTGATGTAATCATAAAGGGCTGAAGAATTTACTTTTATCATGAAACAGTATGGATCAACAGACAAATCAGATGATCACTGACCAGCACTGCTGTTTAGTAAATGACTTGACTACCTTGTGTCATCCGTCTCTGATTTTTGGTATAATAAGAGAAGTAAAAAACATAATGCACATAATTTCTAGAGCAGCACCTGCCCACAGTCAGATCTCTGTGTTGGCGATAACTTAGATAGCACCTGCCAGTAAGTTTGTATTATTCATCGATGTTGAATGAAAAGTGTCAAGCATAGCCAAGGACTGCTAAAGGCTCTAAAACTTACTGATTGGATTGAAGGAACACATCACTCCTATGTTTATCTGGGGCACAGGACTTTCAGACACTAAGAAAGGATGCTTGAAAGACCCCAGAATTTCTCTCTGATTCCACAATTAACATCGAGAACCTAAACCTTTTCAGCTCTTCTACCTTTAAAGAAAATCATACTACTTTGCCATGATTTTGCAAGAAAGAATATTGTTATAAATATGTTCGAACTAGAGACATTGTCCTTTTCAAAAGGAAAATGTGTTTTATTTAACTTATTAACTTATTAGTTGGAGAATGGTTAAACAAACTGTGCAACATACACACAGGGAAATTTTTATAAGAATTGTTGGGAACAAAAGGGAAATATGTATTTATTATAAGCAAAGGTAAAGACAGGCTTGGTAGCACACATACAGTCCTAGCTACAAGGGAGACTGCAGTACAAAGATAGCTGGACAGCAAGACTGACTCAAAATTGTGGATGATAAATAGATAGATGATAGAAAGATATATAGATGGATAGATAGATTTCCCAAAACCAATTTTAAATGAATAAAAAGGAACCATATCAGACTAATAAGACACACAATCAGAATTGTTAAAGTTTACCTACCTAAGAAACCAAAGAGTGAGATGTTCACATCTGCCTTTTGGGGGGGCAGATGTGCAGAGAAAAACACATGAAAGAAAAAACTCAGAGTTCTCTGATAATTTGGAAGAATTTTCCAAGAAATGCCCTTTTGTGGCAGACAGTATCCAGACAAAAGAGATGAAAATGTGTTGAAATCACACACAGAACAATGAATAAAGCACATTGAAACTTGGAAATGATGGAGTATGGATCAGCTACAAGAGGCAATAAAAAAAAGGGACCAATGTCTTCGAGAAGAATACCACCAGGGATCTTCTCAAGTTCATAATTTCACGCTAAGACTAAATCCACAACCCTTGCCATCTATTGGAGATGTGGAAAAAAATCTAGGTGAGGATTAGAATGACATAAGTAGTGAAGAACCCACCAATGCATCATTATAAAGGATGCTGCTGACTATAATTCTAAAGGAAAGTTTAGTGAGAGTATCATTAAATTTGCCTGGAAAGGGTAGATAGAAGAAGAGGAGGAGGAAGAGGAGGGGATTGAGGAAGAAGAAAAAGAAGTTTACAAGTCTGAAGAAAAAAATTCGAAGGTACCACGGTGTATCAGTTACTATTCTGTTGTTCTGATAAAACGCCGTGACCAAGGTAACTTATAAAGAAGAGTTTATTTTAGAGTTTAATTTAGCTTATTTATTTGTAGTTCTAAATGGGTAAGATTCTATCATGGCAGGGAAGCATTTTAGCAGGTAGGCATGTATGCTGGATCAGGAAACTGAAAAACCATACACAGTTTTTCATACTACAAAAATTAAGCAGAGAGAGGCAATTAAGCAAGCACACTGAGGCTATAAATTCTCAAAGCCCACTGCCAGTGACATACTTCCTCCAGTAAGACCACATCTCCTTAACCTCCGTAACGCCATCAAATACAAAAACAAGTGTTCAAATGCCTGGAATTATGGAGGACATTTCTGATTCATATCACTACATTCTGGCTCACGGATATTTCATAATACAAAATTCACTTAAGTCAAAAATCCCGAAGTATAAAACACCCCATAGTATTTTACAGTTTCAGCATTGCTTATCTATCTACAAATCCTGCCCTACAGAAGATACTAGAAGGGAAACACTAACCCAAGGGAGTTAATTACACCCTACAAAACAAGGCAATAAATAATCTGATAGCATAACCCAAAGAAGGAAAATACACACAAATTCTCTCTCTCTCTCTCTCCCTCTCTCTCTCTCTCTCTCTCCCTCTCTCTCTCTCTCTCTCACACACACACACACACACACATACACACACACACACAGCATTAACAGGAACAGATACAACAAAATAACAGGAATTAACAATTATTTGTCATTGATATCTCCCAATAGTAATGGACTGAATTCCCTAATGAAAAGATACAAACTAACAGAATTGATGCAAAAACAAGATTTATCCTTCTGCTGCATACAAGAAGCACACTTCAACACTTCATGTAACATCAAAAGCAGGCATTACTTCCGAGTAAAGGGTTAGAAAAAGATTTTCCAAGCAAATGACCCCAAGAAGCAAGCTGGTGTAGCTATTTTAACATCTAACAAAATAGACTTCAAAACAGAATTAATCAAAAGAGATAGGGAAGGACATTTCATGCTCATCCAAAGGAAAATCCACCAAGATGATGTCTCAATTTTCAACAACAATACCCCAAATACAAGGGCACTCACATTTGTAAAGGAATCACTGTTATAGCTTAAATCACATATTGACCCTCACACCCTCAGTGTGAGAGATTACAATACCCCATTCTCACAAATGGACAGATTATCCAGACAAAGACTGAACAGAAATACTGGAGCTAACAGACAATGTGAACCAAAGGAATCTAACATATATCTATGGAACACTTTACTCAAACACAAAAGAATACATTTTCTTCTCAGCACCTCTCAAGCATTCTCCAAAATTACCACACTCAGTCACAAAGCAGTTCTCAACAGATACAAGGAAATTGCAATATCCTATCAAGCAACCATGGATTAAAACTAGATTTCAAAAGCTAAACCAACAGAAAGCCTACAAACTCATGGAAACCGAACAACTATCTACTTAATAAGTACTGTGTCAAGAAAGAAATAAATGAAAAAAAGGAATTAAAGTCTTCCTAGAATTCAGTGAAAATGAATGTACAACATACCCTAATTTATGGATACAATAAAAGCAGTGCTAAGAGGAAAGTAAATACCACTAAGTACCTTAATAAAGAATTTGTATAGAGGTCTCATACTAGCCACTTAACAGCACACTTCTATAATAAAAAGAAGTAAACATACCCAAAAGGAATAAAATAATCAAACTGAGGACTGAAATAAATAAAATAGAAACAAAGAGAACAAAACAAAGAATCAGTGAAACAAAAGGTTGGTTCTTTGAGAAAATCAACAAGATAGAAAAATCCTTCTCCAAACCAACTAACAGGCAGAGATAAAATATCCAAGTGAACAAAATCAGGAGTGAAAAGGGGGACACAAAAACAGATATCAAGGAAACCCAGAGAATTATTAGTTCATACTTTAAAATACAAATATTCCACAAAATTGGAAATGTCCAAAAAAATGGGCAAATTTCTAGATAGATATCATTTACCAAAGTTAAATCAAGATCATATAAACAAGTTAGACATAGCTATAATTCCTAAGGAAAGAAAAGCAGTCACTAAAAGTCTCCAAACCAAAGAAAAAGCCCAGGGCAAGATGGTTTTGGCAGGGAATTTTACCAGAACTTCAAAGTAGATGTAATACCAATATTCCTCAAATTATTCCACAAAATATAAACTGAAGGAACATTACCAAGTTCATTTGTTTAAGCCATACTTACCCTAATGCCCAAACTACACAAAGACTCAACTAAGAGAAATACAGACCAATATCCCTCATGAACAAAATGCAAAAATAGTGCTCGCTTCCGCAGCACATGTACTAAAACTGGAATGGTACAGAGAAGATTAGCATGGCTCCTGCACAAAATGCAAAAAAATAGTCAATAATCTACTGGCAAACTGAATCCAATAACACTTCAAAAAGATAATCTACCATTATCAAGTAGCCTTCATTACAGAGATGCAGGGATCGTTCAATGTAATTCACCATACAAACAAACTGAAAGAAAAAACATATGATCATCTCATTAGATGCTAAAAAATCTTTTGACAAAACACAATACCCCTTCATGATAAAGGTATTATGGAGATCAGAGATACGAGGAACATACCTAAACATAATAAAGGCAATATTTATAGCAAACCAATAGCCAACATCAAATTAAATGGTGAGAAACTCAAAGCAAGTCCACTAAAATCAGGAACACCACAAGATTGTCCATACTCTCCATATTTATTCAATTCAGTATTTAATGTTGTAGTTCCAGCAATAACACAATAATGAAGATCAAGGAGATACAATTTGGAAAGGAGGAAGTTTAAGTATCACTATCTGCAGATGATATGATAGTATACATAAGTGACCCCAAAAGTTCTACCAGGGAACTTTTACAGCTGAGAAACACCTTCAACAAAAATGACTGACTATAAGATTAACTAAAAAACTCAGTAGCCCTCAATATACACATGATAAATTGGTTGAAAAAGAAATCAAGGAAACAACACACTTCACAATAACCACAAATGATATAAATAGTTTGGTGTAACTCTAACCTAGAAAGTGAAAGACCTGTATGCAAAGATTATACATATTTAACAAAAGAAATTAGAGAAGATACCAGAAGATGGAAAGATTTCCCATGATCAAGGATTGGTCAGATTAACCTAGTAAAAATGGTCATCTTACCAAAAGCAATCTACAGATTCAAACCAATCTTTATCGAAACTCCAACACAATTCTTTATAGACCTTAAAAAGCAATACTCAACTTCATATGAAGAAACAAAAACCTTATAATAGCTAAAACATTCCTGTATAATAAAATAATTTCTGGGGATATCACCATCCTTGATTTCAAACTCTACTACACACCTAGAATAATAAAAACTACATCGCATTCACATAAAAACAGACAGATGGATTAATGGAATAGAAATCAAAGACCCAAATATAATTCAAAGATACCTATTTACTCCTGATTTTCAACAAAGAAGCCAAAATTACACAATGGAAAAAAGAAAGCATCTTTAACAAATGGTGTTGGCATAACTGAATATTAGCATGCAAATAGATCTGTATCTATCAGTATTAACAAAATTCAAGTTCAAGTGGATCAAAGACCTCAACATAAAGCCAAATACACTGACCTTGATAGAAGAGAAAGTGGGAAATAGACTTGGAAACATTGACCTTGGAAACATTGACACAGGAGACAACTGCCTTTACAGAACACCGATAGCACAGACACAAAGATTGACAATTAATAAATGGGAACTCATGAAAGTGAAATTTTCTGTAAGGTAAAGCATACCATCAATACGATAAAATGACAGGTTACAGAGTGGAAAAGATCTTCACCAATCCCATATCTGACAGGGTAGATTTCCAAAACATATAAAGAACTTACCCTAGACAAGGTTGTGGTAATATATTATTTATGATTTATTAAAGCTTGCCAGAGGATTCAGAAAACAGAGTCCAACCCAAGCCATAGAAGCCAGGCCCACACCTATAATCTCAGCAGCCAGAAACAGGAAGTGGTAATACACATCTTTAGTCCTAATCCTAGGACTCAGGATTAAGAAGCAGATGCATCTCTGTGAGTCCAAGGCCACCAAATCTACAAAAGATTGATCCAGTCATAAAAAGAAACAGCTCACACAAAGATAATCTCAGCACCTGGAATTACATGCCTTTAATCCCAGAATTAGGGAGGTATATAAGACAGGCTCTGGCCATGAGTTCCCATTATGTGAATGCAACAAGATTTTGGAATCAATGGGAATTTAAAAACTCAATAGTATATCACACCAGGGAGGGGTGTCTAGTTAGTTATTTTCCTTCTTGAAAGTTGTTACTAATGTATTGTCTTCCTTAATTTTCTGTTGCTATAAAAAAGAGTACCTGAGTAATTTACAAGGAAAGGAAGATTATTCAGCCCATGATTCTAGAATTTGGAAAACCAAGATTGAGTGGCTGTATCTGGAAAAATAATGGAGTGTTTTCCATTGCAGAATATTTGGTTATGGGAGAAGAGATACAAACAAGAGGACTGTGGCTCCATTTTGCCAACCCACTCCTGCATCTATATCCAGTTTCCTTTCAACAACTCAATCATTTTCACAGGTCCTACTTCTGTAAAATTTCAATGTGAGTTTTGGATAAACCTCATTGAAGACACAGTGTGTGTACACTCTAGCAGGATGAACTGACTCCTAAAGATGAACCTCAATACTACAACTTGTCTTGTTTTCTGTCTTCCCAGATGCTATTTCTGTGTCTGTAACTCCAGAATATTGTTCTAGGTCAAGATTCCAGCTTTAAACCCTGGAGGTCCCCAGATCTCTGTCAGACTGGTGCAGTACCATGGGTCACATTGTGTAAGCATGCAACCATCCAAGTTATTCCCTATCACAGTCACCTTAGCTCATGAACTTCAAGTCACTGTCTTCTTTGTATACCTATAGCGTTCATACATCCTAGAGTTTCTGAAAATGGCCCTGAATTTAGAGTTTCTGTTTTGTTATCTGCCCCTGTGACCTGATGTTGGATTGAATAAACAAGAAGACACAATGACTACACCTGCAAGGAAGCTACATAGTGGGTTCTTTCCTCATGGCCCCTCATCTGATCTTCACTTGCTTTCCTGTATTTGTTTTGTTATTGCTTTGTGGACCTGTTTTGGTTTGGTTCAGTGTACCCTATGATGTGTTCTCACACTGTAGTCCAGCCTATCTTGAACTCACTGTGTATTCTTGGCTGAATTTGGGATTGAGGCAATCGCCATGATTCACCCCCCCCCCCCAAGCAGAGGGATTACAGGCATGAGTTACCTTACCTGGTCCATCACCACTGACATTTCTGTTGTAACTTCTAATCCTATAACAGCACCCCAGCACATTTCATTTTTTCACAGCCCCATTAGGTAAATCTTCTAAATATAGTTTTCTATCTCTCAACAAAGAAGAAAAAAAAAAAAAGTACCATTACATTGGGAAACAGATGAATACACTTTTTTTTTAATTACTATTTTTTTCTTATTTTTCACATGGATCCCAGTTCTCTCTCCCTCCCTCCCATGCCCCTTCTGACCCCCCTTCCACCCAACCCCCACTCCACAGAGAGGGTGATACCATCCAGGAGGGATCAGCAAAATCTGTCAAGTCATTTGGAGTAGGGACTAGGCCCTACTAATGGAGTATCCCTCCATGGGGAATGGAATAGACTTTCTGTCTTGTATCTTTGCTTAAAGCCTTCTACTTGCTGTTATCCCTGCTGCCTTTCAATCTACCTAAGCCAAAATATAATTTTTGATTTCACTACTTGATTTCCAACATTTGAAGTTGCTTTGTTGTTTAAGTCTTAACTCTTCAGACGATGTTTTGAAAGGTCAGAAGACGTTTTCATCTCATTTGAGGTGCCTTGAATCAGAGAAATTAGTCTGAGGTGAGCAGTAGGTGTTCTTTGGTTATTATTATCCTTATCACTGAGAAGGATTCTTGCTATGTAGCCTGGGCTGACCTCAAACTCTTGATCCTCCTGCCTCAGCTCTTCAGTGCTGGAGTTGGTGACATGTGCCACCATACCCAGTAACAATTGTGTTTCGGACAGACCTTCACAATGTAGTTAAATATAGAAAAGTGTGTTTCCTTTCACATGTATAGCTCTTCTTTAGAGGACACACAGTTCTTTTCCAGAAGAAAAATTATAACATGATACGGCTTTACAAGAAACTTCGAGTGAGCTTGTCTTGTTTTAGAATAAGAAAATGCAAATTAAAATAATGCAAATGCTTTGAGGGGCTGCTGGAGTTTTACATGTAAACAGTGACATCTGCTGGTGACAACAGAGAGCCATTACAGGGCCTGTCGATGAGATTCAGGGTTCGGGAGCTTAGATTTCACAGAGGCATCCCCTCACAGAGACACTGGAAAGCACTCCGAAGACACTAGTATAAGGGTTCACATTTGTTGTGTTTGTTTTGATGTTGGTTTTGTTGGTTGGTTTTTGGTCAAGTTCACACAAACTGGAGTCATCTGAGAAGAGGGATCCTCAATTGAGAAAATGTCTTGATCATTTGCCAGTAGGTAATCCTGTGGGACAAGTTCCCGAATACTGATTGATATGGGAGTTCCAAGCCACCCTTGAGCAAGAGATTCCGGGGTATATAGGAAAGAGAACTGAACAAACCAGAAGGAGCAAGTCAGTAAGCAGCACTCCTTCATGGTCTCAGCTTTAGTTCCTTTCTTTAGGTTCCTGCTCTGCTTGAGTTCCTGCCTTGACTCATCCCATTAGGGTCTGGAAGGTAAAATAAACTCTTTTCTTCTAAAGTTCCTTTTCCCACGATGCTCTACCACAGCAAGAAAAAAATAAACTAAGATAATGACTATTGGCATACTATTCTGGGAAATCATATGCTTAATTAAGATAATAAACTGGGGGCTGGAGAGATGGCTTGGCAGTTAATGCTTCACACTGTTCTCTCAAAAAACTATAGATTGATTATTAGTACCCACCGTGGCAAGCTCAATCCATCTCCAAGGGATCCAATGTCTCCCACCTTGAAGGCATGGGTGTTTATGTGTGCATACTCCCACACAGACACACATACATAAAATAAAATGAAAGTTAAAATATGGACTATTAACAATGAAACGTTCTTAATGTATCAGATTCATTAATGTACAGTCTAATTTTGAATTGTCTCTCCCTCTGACACACATTTTTTTCTCTTGGTAGATTCCTGCTTGGTTTCCTTGGGAGGGGGTGTGTACTTAAAATATCAACCTTTTCACAGTTAAGCAATCCTGAGTACATTTTGTTCTGTGATTCTGTTTTTCCTTGTATTATTATTATTATTTTAAAGGCAACACGAAGGAAAGCATGTGAAACCAAAGCTGAGAATTGCTGTCCAAACAGGTAGGGCATGAAGGTTGCTGAGGACTGCCTTCCTTCCACACCCTGTCACCACTGTCACTGGAGTTAGAGGAGACACTTGACACCCACAGAAAGGTGTTAAGGGCCACCAGTGGATGGACCTTACATTCGAGTCATAAATAAATGGGTGGTGGTTTTTTACAGCCAACTTGCCTATACAGTGCTGTGTAGCTGGAGCGCCCCCACCCCCCAAAAAATCATGCACACCTCGGGTTGTCAACAACTGTTTAAATTTACTGAATGTGCCGAATTGGCTTGGAAGGAAAGAGCGGACTCCACAGAAGGCCTGCCCCAGGCTCAGGTGCCCACAGACCCCGTGTCCCATGACTAGATGCTGCCGCATGGGCAATGCCAGAATTTCTTCCTGCTTGCATCTCACTCTTCAGCCCCGTCACTGTACAACCCCACTTCTTTTTGAATTTTGGCTTCTGCCCATTCCTTCTTGACCCTCAAGACATCTGCCTCTCGCTTATTGTGCTACTTCTATCATCATTCCCTGCTTCAACCCCAGGTACTTGATAAGAACCATTATAATGATCTGCCCAGTCCTTGGGCTCTGTGCATACGATTGAATTGGATTGTTTAAAAGAACTGCAAGTCAGGCACCATTCCCTTCAAGTGACCAGGGTAGGAGATGGAATCAGAAAACAGCTGACCAAATGCATACAGCTATGAAAAAGAGATGGAGCCAGAAATCTAACCGCAGTCTATCTGACTCTAAATAGCATCCCTTTAACACTCAACCCAGGTTCAAAATCTCCTTTTGGAAAATTCAGCCTAAAACACCTACCTACCATGGGGCTCAGATTTCTCTAGAAATGTTCAATTGTTCACTTACAGTATGTTCTTCATTGGTTTCTGACCCCTCTGGACGTCTAATGGCATCCGTGTGCTTCTATGACTTCCCAGTGATGGAGCTCATTCTTTTATTCCTGGTTACAATATTTACTTCATAATTTATATTCTTTCCCTCCCTTCAGTTTTCTTCCCTTCCCCACCCCTGTGCATATGAAGGTGTGTGTGCATGCATGTGTATGTATGTGTTTGTGTGTGTGTGTGTGTGTGTGTGTGTAGGCTGATGTGATGTCAAGTGTCTTCCTCCATCTCTTTTTGTCTTATACACTGAGTGTGGCGATATAGTATTTATGATTTATTAAAGCCTGTCTGAGGGTACAGAAAGCAAAGCCAGCCATACTAGTTAGCAATAGAAGCTAAGTGGTAGTGGTACACAACTTTAATCCCAACAGAGGTAGATGAATCTCTGTTAGTTCAAGGCCACACTGAGTTACAAGAAATTGATCCAGTCCTAAAGAGAAACACCTCCCACAAAAATGATCTCAGCACTTGGGATCTCATGCCTTTAATCCCAACACTAGGGAGGTATAAAAAGCAAAGTGTCTCATATGTAGGTTGAATCTCTACCCATGCTGAGGAGAGGCAGCAGTCTGAGGCTTAGTGGAGAGCTAATGGAGACAGGATCAGCCCTTTCAGTCTGAGGTAGAGGTAAAAGCTAGTGACTCAGCCGCTTTGCTTTTGTGATCTTCAGCTTGAAGATTGAACCCCAATATCTGTCTATTGGTCTTCTATTTTTCATGTTACATGACAGATTTTCCTTTTTTAATTTTCTCATTGATTTTATATACCAACCACAGTTCCACTCCTTCCTCTCTTCCTGTTTTCTCCCCTACCTCCTTTCTATCCCCACATTCATACCTTCTCCATTCAGAAAGGAGCAAGAGTCAACAAAGAATGAAACAGGATCTCTTACATGAGCCCAAGTTTGCCAATGTGGGTATTTTCAGTAGCTAGCTTGCTCCTAGGATCCCTGTCTTCATCTCCCCACATGGTAGGATGACTATGCCTCTCCAGCATTTTCACGGATGATGGAGATCCAAACTCTAGTCTTCAGACATGCTCTACAAGAACTTTAACCACTGCCTACCTCTCCAGTCCCCTTACCATATAATTCTTTGTGAAAATGTCCAGAGAGAAGAAACTATTCTTACATTTTAATATAAAAGTCACCAAATATTTATTGAACACAAGGATGGATAGGGATGGATGGATGGATGGATGAGGTAGGTAGATGAATTGGTGGACAATGGTTGAAGTAATAAATTACTCTATGTTTTGTTTCTCAGGATGCAACATATATTTAATTTATAGATGTACAACTAAACTACTTATAATAGTATAATAAAGCAGTATCATTTTTGGAATAACAGTGACTAATAATTTTTGAAATTTTTACATCACTCTTGTACACTAGCATTATTTCACAGTGGACTAGAATCTTCCAGAAGCAGTACACCAAACTAAGTCATTTCCTCCCTTAGATTAGATTTTTTTTTCAAATATTTTTATTGCAATAGTGCAAAAGGAATTAATATCCTCGTGTAAATAGAACAGTGCTCTTAGGAAAGTGGGCCCAAATAGCAGGTTCCTCTATCCTTCAGGTTAAGACACAGTGAAACCCAGAAGGTGGGCTCATAAGAACCTCTCAGATTGACACTTCATTTTTTACTTCTAGACTCTAGAAATGCGAGTGAAAATGTCTGATTTTTTTCTAAGCTGGCCACCTATGGTGTTTTTCTTGTAGTCCAAGTTGCCTGCAGCACTGAAATTACCAAAGATGTCAAAATTCCAAATAGTACATGCTGATCACTCAGAGTTCTTTTCTTGCCAGATACAGAAATGACTCTTTCAGATTCCAACTATCATCTTCCCAAACCTTGACTGAGGAAATGAATCATATAACCAACTACAGAACTGGCTGTTTCTCCCAGCATTGATAAACAGGAGTTTTGTCCATCAGATCCTTCATCTCATCACCTTCCAAATCTTTCTTCTGGCAACAGTAAAGACTAGGAGTCTCCCCAAGTTTTTGTAAAGTGAGACTACATTTCATTTCCTTGAAAGTTTAAACACCAACAGAAGGGCTGTGATTCCATAGCCCAAAGCTCAGGGAGAAAGTGGGTCAGAAAATATGACAGCAACAGGAGTCATGGGAGTTAACCCATGATGTTTGGGTCACACTCTGGAGAAACAACCTCAGTGAGGCATGACCCTATCTCTAATCTTCCATTTTCACAATATCCACTAAGTCTTTAGTATCTCCCCTTTGGAGCTGAGGAAATCAAAGCCCAGAAAAATAAGATCATTAGCTTCAAAATGCACCAACATACAGTAACATGAATTGTATTTCCTCTCAATACAATCTAAATATAAAAGTAAACTTTTCCTAATCACACACAGCTACATTCCTCCTACCATGCATGCCTGCCTCAATTTAAGAAAATACAAACCTCACACTCTCTTCAGCAGAAAATTTAAACTGCCAAAGAGAAAGTGCCCTGCCATGATGAAAAACACCCCTCAAATAGACTAAATTCTGGGGATGGGAGACAAATTCCATGCATATATACCATAGGAAAAACTTAGCTTTAGGGTACAAGCTGTAGAGTTAAAATGAAGGACCAGTGCATGGGTCCCTGGGCTGAGTAGGACTCAGAACACCCAACAGATGGCAGTAGCCACTTACTTCTTGTTGTTTCTTTTTAAATAAGCACATAGAAGACAGATGTTCAGAAGAAGAAAGAAGAAAAAAAAAAAACATTAACATGAGATATCCTTATCAAAATCAAAACCATCCATCCCGTTTGAGGTAAGAGACAAGAAAAGAAGCAGAAGCTACTTAAGTTAGCACTTCTAGAGAAAATCAACTAATAAAATGATATGATTACAGACTATAACTCACCATTGCTTAGCATTTCATCTGTTCTCTTCTTCCATCTCCACATGGGTTTCCAAGAGGAAATGATAAAATTTAAGAAGAACATGTTGTTTACTTTTTGTCCATGGCATATATGTATATAATATATATTAATAATATCTACTTCCAAGTCCCCTCCTCTACTCCTCTGGCACACTCAATATATTCCATTCCTCATTCATGTCCTCTCATCTTTCGGTAAACTACTAAATCAAATTTCTGCGGTCTAGTGGTGTGTTGACTGATCTTGCGCAGGTGTTGTGCAAGTAACCATACCTGTAATGTGTTCATGGGTAAAACGATGATGCCATGCCATGTCCAGAAGATAGCATTTCCCCAACACTGTTCTGCCTGAACTTTTCATAATGTTCTCAGAGCCTTGGGTTTGAGGAGGGATGCCTTTAGATGTTTCATTTAGGTCTAGGGACACAATAGTAACTTATTCTTAACACCAGTTATGAGTATCTGCATGGACTGCTAGTCACTACAGAGGGAAGTTTTTTTCTGGCCAAGGTTGAGGGCAGCACTACCCTGAGAGGAAACATGAATATTTAGAAGGCAGTTTGACATGTCCGTTTAGCAAGACAACAAGGAGTAAGTCCTCCCACACTCCAGCGTAAGACCTCTTTGACCCATGAACTTTTGACCAGGTTTCCAGTCCAGGCATGAATTCCCTCATGCAAAAGCAGGTCTTAGATTCAATCTGAAGGTTGTTATAATCCCCATAATGTGCATAATGTGCTACTACTTCAGCAATAGATATGTTTTATCTGGTAGGTTGGTATGTAACAAATAGGGTTTACTGCCTGATAATGGTATTGATGGTCTTTCTCTCCTGGAAGCATGCACAAGCCTATCAAACCCATAAAAGCTAGCCATCAAAAAATAAATGTAAAGGTCAGTTGCAGGTTGACTTGTCTATGTTCCAAACCCAGTAAGTGGAATTTTCAGCAATACAGTCTTAGTGTCTAGTAACAGTGCATAAACAAGACCAATGACAGTAGCCTGTGTTGTTTGGGGGAGCCTCTGGAACCTCTCCGCCCAAAAACTGATGGGAAGGAATTAAATACCTGACACAGAGATTTTCATGTAACAATCCATGTTTTGTGAGAAATTACTACTCACCTGTGCAGGGTATCTGTGTTCAAACTCTTTTTAAAAATTATACATTTGCCATAGAATGATATTGAGGGTTCATTCCTTTGCTATTACATTGAATAATGTGAGGAGCATTGGAAGTAGTTTCTACTTTAAAAATGTGATAAAAATTTATCAAAATTTTTTAGATCTAGGGTTTCTTTTTTGGGTAAGTTTTTATAGGAACTTCAATTTCATTACACTTTGTGGTCATAAAAATTGTATTTGCATTGCCAAATCTGTATAGAAGTGCACTATAAGTAAATACAGGTCAGCTGAAACTTGGTGAATTACAGATACTCACCTTCTAACAGTTTGTTTCCTAACCTTTAAATTCACACATACATGCTAGAAAAACATATTTAATATCCCTGATGAATAGAAAGTACTTTCCAATGTCCACAATATACATTTCATTTTAATTATCTTTTTATTAGCATGCTGATATCCTCTTGAAATTGCCAGTATATTACTATTAGCTACATTAGCTTTCATACTGTGATGATAATGGCTTGCAATGGCTTAAAGATTTCAAAAATATAAATTACAATTGACAGAGGGACATATTTAATTTTGATAGCGTCAAGAGAAGTCACATCACTTTTAAGCAAAGGTGAGAACATGGTTATATTAAAAACTTTTGAGAATGATAGTTTCCACATAAATACCCTGCAGTCCATACATCTTAAGTGTACATTTTTCCTTGTGGGTTAATCACACGTTCCCTTCCCATTACCCTTCTCTTTCTTCTCTTCGCCTTCATGCAGGTATGTTATACCAAACAGTGTGTTTCATTACAGCATTTCTCAAATGGAAATCAGGTGTTTTGGTCGTTTGTCCACACCATTGCCCTCATTTGTCTCTCATACTCCATGTTGGTTCCACTTTTGTTTTCAGATATTAACACTTTGACTTTCACATCTTCCTCGTTTTTCCGCTCCTGCTCTGCAAAACACGACTTGTTTGCCTTTCGGTCTGGCACGTTTCATTTGAGTTTTAATGACCATCCTTCTGTAAAGATGCTGTCCTAGTTCATGATTGGAAAAAGTTCTAGGGTTTGTGTGCGTATAACTCGTTTTTTTTTTTTTTTTTTGTTAAAATCTTCTCCTTTTTGACATGTTGAGTTTCTTTTACTTTTTGAGATTGTACTATGATTACATCATTTCTTGGTTCCCTTTCCACTGTCCTCCTCTTTTTTTCCCTCTTTCAAATTCATGGCTTATTTTTTTTTCATTAATTTTTTGAGCCATTATGATGGTGAAGGTAGCTGAGAGTTCTGCATCTGAATGTCAAGGCAGCAGGAAGAGGGAGTGAGCCACTGGACCTGGGATGATCTTCTGAAACCTCAAAGCGCACTCACAGTGACACACTCACTCTAACAGGGCCACACCTACTCCGGTGAGGCCACACCTCCTAATAGTGTCACTCACTGTGAGCCTTCATATAGGAACCATTTTCAATTAAACCACCATACCAGTTGAGGCAATTCTGGAAAACAAATTCTAGTCACCTTTAAGAACTGCAAATGTTTTCTACTACTTAACCATCTCTGCAGCCCCTCCAATTATATTTTATTTGTTCTAAATATTGTATTATTTGGATATATTATAATACATTTATTCTTACTATTTCTCATGATCACTGGGTTACTTCTGGATTTTGGCAACTATGAACATAATTACTATAAACATGTTCTTGCTTCCTCTATTTCTTCATCCGTTTGTCTTTAATATTTTATTTTTACAAAAATATAATCTTTTCGCCTTGTTCATTTTTCTAGAAGATTAGTGAGTTTAAAATAGAAGTATATGTTCTTTTATTTATACTACAATATTGTTTTAGCATGGTCAAAATTTTTAAATAAATTTTATCATATTTCTTCAACACTTATACATTTAAATTATCTTACAAAAATATTGGGTTATTTATCCATTCTTATCCATTCCTGCTCCTTCCTCTCTCCTGTCCCTCATCACAAATCAGTGTGTCTGGCTTTATGTTGAAGTATTTTATCCACCTGGACTTGGTATCTGGTTTTATGTTGAGGATTGTTTTAGTTATTCTGTGTTTTTTGTTTGTTTTGTTTTTCCATATGAAGTTGAGTATTTTTCTTTAGAGGTTTGGGAAGAATTGTGTTGGGATTTTGATAGAGATTGCATCTTGGATGCAATTCATAAAATAATTTTTCAGAACAGGAGCTCCAGGTGCTTAACATAATCTTTATACTATTCCCTGACCAAGATACTAACTTGTAGTGAGATATTCACTTTGTCCGCACCTGTGGCACAGACCACGCCCATTGGCCCATTGGGGGTGGGGACAGGGGTAGGGGTTACCTGGGGGAACTAAGTCTGAGTAAGGGGCTCCAGAGCTCTCTTGCTTGCAGCACGGGACAGAAGAACATCCAGAGGCATCCTTGGGACCAGGAACCTGCTGGTGTTCATCTATGTTGTAAGTTATTTCTCCCTGAATAAGCATCTATTCGGCCTATTTGTTTCTCCTGATCCATATTAAACCTCATTACTAACTGGGAGAACAGCCACAGCTGATTGATATTATCACCATTATGTAACTGTCATACAAGCCAAGTAATAAGTGACCTCTTTGCCTTCAGGAACTATTGGAGGACAAATAACCAAGGATGGTATGAAATATACTTGGATTTTAATTAGTAAAATTGAAAGTTGGAGGGAAGCAAGATGATAAAGTATATGGATTAAGTATTACATCAACTTAGAAAACAAAAATATTTGAGTGGGTAAAATAGCTAGAATGAAAAACTAGGGTCTACAAATTTAGAGAATATATGAGATGTGGCTAAAGACATTAGGAAAGAATGTCTTATGATGACTGCAAAGAAACATTTAAAAAATCAGCTATAAGCTAGCAGAGCAATATAGAGCTAAGAGCCAGCCTATTATGTGACATTGATGCAAGAGTCGAATCAAATAACTTCAATAAGAGATAGAATACAAATGGAATGAAACTCAGCTGTGCTCAGTTGAAAGGCAGTATTCTCAGACCACTCTGAGTTCGTGAGTTTCACATGGTGCCAGGTTTAGGCTTCCAACCTGAGATCAGAGGTTCTGTGTCTTTTCTCTGGGCTTACCTAAAGGTACAGCCAGAACGTCGATCAGAGAGGGCAGTTTTGAAGGAAGCTGGCTTTAGAAAATCTCTTGCTACTAATATTTGGGTTAATTTTGTAGCCTGACATTTTGCTACAAGTATTTATCAGTACTCAGAATTTTCTGATGAAGTCTGCAGTGTCTCTTATGTACAGAACCATGTAATCTACTGCAAGAATATTTTTACTTTACTTCATCTTGTCTTTTATGTATGCTTTTATTTTTGCAACTTTACTTTTAGACCTTGAGGACTGTATTGAAGAGGATGGAAAAAGTGAACATTGTTTTCTCATTCCTGGTTGGTGGAAATGCTGAGGTTTTGTTTGTTTTTGTTTTTGTTTTTCTCATTTAGTATGACTTGGGCATTGGTTTGTCATATATAATCTTTTTTTTTAATTTTACATGTCTATCCCAGTTCCCCCTCCCTCCCCCTCCCTCCCTCCCACCTCCTTCCCTCCCCCTCGATCCCTCTATCCTCTCTCTCCCCTCACATGCACCCTGACCACCCTCCCCTCCCATCCCCCCACCCCAATTCCACATGTAGGGCAATCTCTCTCTCTCTCTCTGTCATCATATATAATCTTTATTACCAGAGATATGTTTCTTCTATGCTAGTTTCTTGAATATTTTATTATGAGCAGATGCTGGATTTTTGCCAAAAGCTTTTTCTGCACCCATTGAAATAAACATGTGATTTATATACTTCAGTATGTTTATGTATTGTATCACATATGTTGACTATGCATATCTGGAGTGAAGCTGAGCTTGATTGTGGCAAACTATATTTTTGAATTCTGTTTGCCAATAATTTTCCAAGAAAAACTTCATTTTGTGTGTGTGTGTGTGTGTGTGTGTGTGTGTGCGTGTGCATGCATGTCTAAATAGCTTTGCTATCAGAGTTCCATATAGTATTTCTGGCTTTACAAAAGAAACCTGGCAGTATTCTTTCTATGTCATGAAATAATTTGAAAATACTGGTATTTACTGGTATTTGTAATTCTTTTAAAGGTCTGGTTTGATTTCAACAGTGAATCCATCTGGACATTTATTCTTTTTAGTCAGATTTTTCTTTAGTGCCACTACTGTCTCATTTTCTTGTAAATGATCTGCTTACATTATTGAAATCATCTTGGTTTAATTTTGAAAGGTTATATAAATCTAGAAAGTAAACCATTTCTTTTTGTTGTTGTTAGACTTTTATTTTTTATTTATTTTACATCCAACCACAGTTTCCCCTCCCCCTTCTTCTGCCAGTCCCTCCCTTACATCTCTCTGACCCCCCCCCCCAACACATCCACTCCTCCTCTGTTTCTATTCAGAAAAGGGCAGGTCTCCTAAGGATAGCAACAAAACATGGTATATCAAGTTGTAGTAAGACTAAGCACTTTGCTCGTATTAAGGCTGGGCAAGGCAACCCAGTATGAGGCCCCAAACTCCATTAAAGGAATCAGAGATAGCCCCTTCTACCACTGTGCGAGTGACCAAGCTACACACCTTCACATATATGCGGAGTGCGTAGGTCAGTCCCATGCAGGCTCCCTGGTGTCGATTCATTCTGTGTGAACTCCTATGAATCCAGGTTAGTTCTTTCTGTGGATTTTCTTGTGGTGTTCCTTGAACCTTCTAGCTCCTAAAATCCTTCCTTCCTCTCATCAGCAGAATTTTCCTTAGCTCCATCTAATGTTTGACTATGGGTTTTCATCTGTTTCCACTAGTTTCTGAATGTAACCTCTTTGATGACTACTGGGCTACATACCAATCTATGAGTATAGCAGAATATCACCAGACATCCTTACATTGACATTTTTTTTCCTCCAGTCATGTTTGGTTCTATCCTAGGTCTCTGGGCCATCCAGCCTTTGGTTCCTGGCACTCCAGGCAGTGCCAGGGGGTGGTCTCACTCTCATGGCATGGGTCTCAGGCTGGACCAAACATTAAACCATTTCTTTTAATGTTACCAATTTTGTGGGATATGTTCTAACTATTTTTTGAGATTCATGGGTATTTGTTGTAATGTCTCCTATTTCATCTACAATTTTGTTAATTGTGTCTTGTTTCTTTTTGTTGCTTTGCCTAAATTTTCGTCAATCTTCTTAATCTTTTGAAAGAACCAATTCTGTTTTATTGATTCTATGGTTTGTTGGTTTTCATTAATTTATATCATGATCTTGAATTTTTCTTTCCTGCTATTGACATTTGATTTGTCTTGTTATTATTGTATTATTAGTTTATTGTTTAAGATCTTTCTGACTTTTGTCACAAGTATTTTTTAATTATAAACTTCCAAGTTAGTACCATTACTGTATCCCATGGGTTTTGGAATATTGTATTTTTATTTTGATTCAATTTTAAGAATTTTTAAATTCCATAATATCTTCAATAGCCTAATATCTTCAATGTGTTTTTCAGTTTCTATGAGTTTCTGTATGCTATGAAATTGCTCCTGCTGCTGATATTAGCTTTATTCTACTGTTGTCAATAAACTACATAAAAGTATTTTAAATTTCTTATATTTTTTTCAGACTTGCTTCCTGCTCTATTCTATTGTCTTTTTAAAAAGAAAGTTCTATGGACTTCAGAAGAGAATGGATACTCTTTAGCATTTAAATAAAACGTTCTGTAGATGTCTATCAGTTCCATTTGATCTATGATGTTATTTAGTGCAGAAAGTTTTGTTTAATTTTATTGGGATGCCTGTTTGTGTAAGTGGGGTAATGTGGCCACCCACTATTCTAATATTGGGGTTCACATGTGCCTTCTTTATCTAGCAGTGTGTGTTTTATGAAATTGGGTGCACCAAGTTTTGGTGCATATGTTTTCATAACTATAATTTTCTCTTGATAAGTTCTTCCCTGAATCATTATACTATGACCCTCTTTATCTCTTCTGATACTTTTGATTCAATTTACATTTTTTGGATGTTAGTCACTACTTGCTTACTTTTAAAAAGTCTCACTACTTGTAATGCACTTTTTAATTCTTCTATGGTTGCCTTTTTTAACTGAGGGTAAGGTAAAATATACCTTATATTTAGTCCAATCTACTAGTCAGTGTATTTTAAAGAGGGGATTTACTTGATAGTGTGCAAAGTTGTGATTAGAAGATGTATGTTAATCCTGTTATATTGTGGATTTTATAATATTTGGTGTTTTCTTCCTCTTATTTAACTATTTTTTTAGATAATATTTGGTGTTTTCTTCCTCTTATTTAACTATTTTTTTAGTATAGATTATTCCTGCATCCTAATAGACTTGTTTGTCTTTATATTCAGACTGAAGGATTCCTTCAAGTATCTTCTGTTAGTGTTGGCTTAGTGTTCATGAATATTTCAAATTCTTTTTATCATGGAAAGTTCTTTCTCTTTCAATTATGAGAGACAATTTTGGAGTATAAAGTAATTTGAGTTGGTGATTATTGCCTTTCAGAGTTTGAAATACATCATCCTGTGCTCTGCTGGATTTGAGATTTTCTGTTAAGTACCCCTATAGCAATTCAGATAATTTGCCTTTATGTATTATTTGCTGTTCTTTCTCTTGCTGTGTTCAATGTATTTTCCTTGTTCTCCATGTCTAGGATATGAATTACAATATTATAGTTTCTGATATATATCCTAGGTCTAGGCAGTCATCTCTCTATATTTTAAGGAAATTTCTTTTATAATATTAAATATATTGTTTATACAATTAGTATGATGCATTTTATCCCCATGATTTATAAATTTGGTCCTTAGATTTATACCTTTTTTATTGCTTTATCTTTGTCAACATGTTAATTTCTGACTCATCTATTTTATCTTTTATCTCTTATATTTTATTTTTTTAACTTGAACCATTCTGTTAGTGAATATTTCTATTTCTTTTTTTTCATCTGAACTCATTTCTAAAATTTTGATTTGAATTTTTGAGCATTTTCATCTTTTATTGAATTCCTATATCATATCCTGTATCCATTCTCTAATTTAGTCATTTATTTCTATTCTCTTTTAATTTAAGAATTTATTTATACCATCTTTGATTTCATTAAATATTCTTTTAAATAATTCTTTTAAATTTCTTGTGTGGGATTTCATGTAATGTTCTCTATTGAGATCCGTAAATATGGAGCTGGTTTCTTGAGGGGGAAAAATCTCAGGTGTTGAATAAAAGGCAGAAGAAATGTTAAAGCTAACAAATAAATAAATAGATAAGTAAACAAATCAATAAAATTCCAGGCGCAAAACACCCATGAAATTTGGAACATTATGAAAAGACAAAATTTATCAATAATAGAAACAGTAATAAAACCCACACCTCAATCTGGAGAAGGAGGTGTCTGTTAAGATATAAAAATACAGAAGAGCAAATAATTAAGACCTGAAAAGAAATTCCCCACAACACCAATAATCAAAACACTAAATGTACAGAATAATACCTGATTTCTCAATGGAGACTTTGGAAGCCAGAAGGAACTAGATATGTGTTTTTCAAACTCTGAGAGGCCACAAATGCCAACTTATACTACTATATCCAATCTTTCTGCCCCCCCCCACAACTTTTCCTGAGCCTTAAAGGCAGGGATAATTTATATATGTATCTGTTGGGACGGAACACAATTATTCATTTTGATTAATTGTGATTTATCTGTAGAAACATCCCTGCATTTGAGGAATAAAACTAATTTGGTTATTGTATATAATATTTTTTTTTAGTTTCCTACATTTTATTCCTAACACAATTCCAGTTCATTCTAGGTTCTAAATTTATGGTTATTGTTGACCAAATGAATGAATAAAATTGGTGTTTATTAAGCCTAAGATAATTGTCCTTGTTTCCTACATTTCAACTTACTGTAACTTTCTCTAAATAGGTTTCTAATTTATTTCTTTGCTTTCTTTTTTTTAATTTTATTTAATTTTATATAAATTAAATGAAATTAAATTTCATATAATTAATGAAATTAAATGAAAACAAACATTTATACACAATATTTGGAATTTGGACGTCGTTCTTTCCAAACTATTTCCTGCTGGTAAGGGGCGCTGTCTTGGGGGGGGATTCGAAGAAGATTCAGATATCCTGGCTGTAGTCTGCAGGGTTGTTTTGTCCAGCTGTTTTGAATGTAGGATCAGCTTGTACTCTGTTTCAGGCAGTCTGGCGTGATCAAACCACATTAGTCTGGAAGGAATCCACATCTTTTCATTTTCTGTGGAAACAAAAATAGAAATCCTTTTCCCCAGTAACTTGTCCTTCAACTTAAATTTTGGAGTCAAAGCATTTCTTTTTTTAGTTTAATATATTATTTTACATGTCGATCCCAGTTCCCTCTCCCTCCCTCCCTTCCTCCCTCACTCCCTCCCCCCCAGTCCTCCCTCCCTCCTTCCCTCCCTTTTTACCCTCTCTGCCCTCTCACGTGCACTCTAAACACCCTCCCCTCCCATCCCCCCACCCCAATTCCATATGTAGGGGAGTGCCATCCAGTTGGGGTCATGTAGATCTGACAGGTCCTGTGAAGTAGGGACTAGGGCTTCTCTCCTGTCTCTAGGTTAAGGCAGTTATCCCTCCATGGGGGATGTGTTAGCAAGGTCCTTTTGTGCACCAGGGATACATCCTGGCTCCACTGTCTGAGGTCTCTTAGACTGCTCAGTCCTTCTGGCTGAGACCCATATTCAGGGGGGCCTGAGTCAGTCCCATGCTGGCTTCCCAGCTATCAGTCTAGTGGTCGTTAGCTCCTCCTTGTTCAGGTAAGCTGTCTGCATGTGTTTTTGCCGCATGGTCTTGTCCTCTCCATCTGCATCTGGGTTCTAGTTCGAATCAGTGTTTATGTATGGGTGTTTGATCCTGTTTTCAACAGGCATTAGTTGAGACCTCCATGGAGAAGTTAGTTGTTGATCTCACTCTCCGGGAAGGGCATTTATGATAGCTTTTCCACGTGAGCTCAACTTGTTAGTTGGGAGCAGTCTTATAGTTCTCTCGACCTTTCTTTGTGTTCAATTTTATCTTCAAACCAATATTGGCTCCCTCTTTTATGTTCTCTCTCTCTGTCTCTCTCTTTCCTATCTTCTATTCCTAACCAGGCTCAATATTCCTGGTCGCACATGTTTTCCTTTCCTCCCCCTCATTTTCTCCTACTTCTCTCTCCATTCGCTGTCCTCCCCCAGGAACATGGCCCTTTTTTAAACAAAAAGGTTTAAAAAAAAGAAGTAACTATAATCTTCATTGAATATCTGGTAGATTTCTGTTGTCAATCATCTGGTGCTAAAAAACTTTTAGCTGGAAGTCTTTTTAGCTGAAAATCTTTTTTGTTACTATTTCAATAACTTCATTTATATTTTTCATTGGTCTTCTTAGTAGTTGACTTCTTGTTTTAATTTTGACAATTTGTCTGACTCTAAAAAACCTTCTTCTTTTTAAGTTTTCCCAGCTTAATAGATACAGATTTTTAAAATATTCCCTTATATGGTCCCACAGACTGAATTGACAACCAGGGAGCCTACCTGAGGAAGGGCCTAGTCTCACTGAAACTTAATATAACATGCCTGACTGAGGAGAAACAGAAGAGGGAGGAAGGATGGATGGGTGTGGGGAGAGTTGGAAGACTGGAGGGGAAGCTTTGATTGGGATGTAAAAACAAAAATAAATAAAATGAAAACCCTTATATATTCTGAATCACTTTGGTGTCTATTGTAATATTTCCCTGTTCATTTCTTGTTCTTTTAGTTTGGGTACTTTCTTCTGTTCTTTTGGTTAGGCCAAGGGCCTGTCAATTTTGTCTATCTTCTCAAACTATAAGCTCTTAGATTTGTTGATTCCTTTTTTGTTTGTTTTTATTTTGTAGATTTTTGCTGTGACGATAATTATTTCATGCCATCGACTGGGTTTGAATTTTGGATTTGGTTTATTCTTTTTTTATTTTCCAAAAAAAGATTTCTTTATGTCACCCTGGCTGTCCTGGAACTCACTTTACAGACCAGGCTGGCCTGCTTCACAAGTGCTAGGATTAAAGGTGCTCACCACCACCACCCAGCTATTTTTAATGTTTTTAATTGAAATAGAATTAAATCACTTTCACACCTCATTTTCTTCCCATCTGCCCTTGCTCAAACCTTCCCCATGCCCCCCACAAGTTGATACCCTCTATTTATTTATTATTATGTCTGTATGTGTATGTGTCCACAAATATATATAAATACAACCTGCTGAGTCTGTTTTTAATTGTGTGTATACGACTTCAAGGCTGACCACTCTGCACTGGGCAACCAATAAGGGAGCTCATACCTAGGAGAGGCTAGTTTTCTTTCTCTCAAAAATTAGTTGCCTATAGAGCTTTGTCTAGGGTTGAGACCTCATGAAAATTTTCCTTTCATGTCAACAAATCCATTGGCATTGCTCTTGTTCAGGTCTTATTTATGCAGCCATTTCTAGATGAGACTGTTTCAAAGCAGATTCATTGGCATTCTGGCTCTTCAAAAAAAATTAAATTAGAAACAATATTATTTTACCTATCAATCCCAGTTCCCTCTCCCTCCCATCCTCCCATGTGCCCAACTGACCCCCTATTCCCTACCTCATCCACTCCCCAGGGAGGGTGAGGCCTTCTATGTGGGATCATCAAAAACTGTCAAGTCATTTGAGGCAGGACCTAGCCTCAAATGTATCTAAGCTAAGAGAGTATCTCTTCATGGGGAATGGGCACTGTGGATACATACTTGTTACACTGCCAGAGGCCCCATAGACTGCCCAGTCCTCTTAGCTGACACCCTTGTTCAGGGAGCCTGGTTGGGTTCTATGTTCGTTCTCCAGCTATCAGACCAGTGTCCATGAATTCCCACTTGCTCAGGTCAGCTGTTTCTGTTTTCCCAGGAGTGACAAAAAAAAAAAAAAATGGTTTTCTGGTTCTTGCAACTTCCTTTTTCTTTATTCTGTGATATTCTCTGAGCCAGAGATGCAGGAGTTGTGATGTAGATGTATCCACTGTATGGTAATTTAAAGGAGAATGATCCCCATTGGCTCATATATTTGAATGTTTGCTCTGGTTGGTAGAATTATTAGGAAAGTATTAAGGGGTCTGGCCTTGTTGGAGGAGGCGTGTCACTGGGGACAGGATTTGAGGTTTCAAAAATCTATGTTATTCTCAGTTAGCTACTGCTCTAGCACGATGCTCATCTGCATGCTGCTATGCTCCCCACCATGATGCTTATGGACCCGCCCTCTGAAAGAATAAATTCTTTCTTCTATAAAGTGCCTTGCTTATAGTATTTTGACACAGCAATAGAAAAGTAACTAACTGAGGCTGGGCTCTGCCTACCTGTTGGTCCCGCATTGTATACAGCTGTGGTTTTCTGTGATGGTCTCCATTTGCTCTAAAGAGAGGCTTCTTTGATGAGGATTGGTAATAATTACCTGTGTATGTAAGGGTAAAATTAAGAGTGCAGTAAGGAATTGTTCTGCTCTATTAAAGTGGCAGTAGAAGAGTCTTTTCTATGGTGCATGACTTCAATAACCCCAGGAAGCTAGCTAGGTTTCCAGTACCAGGCATGGTTTCCCACTGTTTGAATGAGCTTTCAGTCCAATTAGACAGCTGTTGTTTGCCACAGACATGTGAGGGCCACTCAGTGTACCTTTATGTATTCCTTGCCATGATGGTGATTGTCATGGTTCAAGGGGCTATTTAATTCCTTCCTTCTCTTGGCACTTTACGTAGTATTTTCTGAAACCATGGAAGCTAAACTGCAGTAAAGATGTGTTCAGGTCAGAAGTATCCAAGTCCTGTGTCCAAAGTGTGTAGTTTTTAGCAATAGGGACCCACACTCAACCCCCAAGAGGCAAGCAACGACTACATCTATAATCTATAATTTTTTTAAGAGTCACTTACTATATCCCGACTGACCATACAAAGGGAGATTTCTCACACCTGGTACTAGGCTTTTTGCTAAGTTTATGGTTCTTGTGGGGAGCACTGCTAGCCCAAGTGGCTTAAGTTCCTTTAAGGTATATTTACATATATGTATAGTATGTACCTCATATGTGTGTGTTCATCATGTATAGTATATAATTTTAGGTAAATATAATTCCGTAAGGCTTTACCAAACAGCCTTGGTATTATTTGTCTCTCGTCCCTTTTCCTCTGTGTTGACCTCCCTCTCTTTTCTCCAGTTGGAGCACCCTCCCTGGTCTGTCTCCCACTTCACAATTACCCGTTTTCTCCTATTTCCCCTTCCACGATTCTCTTCCCACCTAGGGTCACTCTATAGTCTTCTGGTTTTTATGGTTACTCCATGTTGCATACGTACATCTGATGGTTTGGAGCTAGGAATTACATATGTGAGAAAACATATGGCATTTGTCTTTTTGGATCTGGTTTACCTCACCCAGTATAATCTTTCCTAGGTACATCCATCTACCTGAAAATTTTGTGAGTTTAGTTTTCTTTACAGCAGAATAACATTACATTATTTAAATGTACATGTTTTCACTATTCATTCATCTATTGAAAGACATTTAAGTGGTTCCCATTTCCTGGCTGTTGCGAATAATGGGGCTATGAAAATCATTGAACACGTATCTCTGGAGCAGGATGTCAAGTTCTTCGGGCATATGCCAAGTTGTTGTACCTCATATAGTAGATTTGATTTTGGTTTCTTGAGGATTCTCTATACTTATTTACAGAATAGTTACATAAATTTGTATTCCTACTGACAGTGAAAGAATGTTCCTCTTTATTTACAATCTCACCAGCATTTGGAGTTAGTTGCTCTGTTAATTTAGCCATTCAGACTAGGCTAAGATGAAATAGCAAAGTTATTTTAAGTTACATTTGCCTAAATGGTAAATGAGGTAATTCACAGCCATTTGTATTTCTTGTTTTGAGAACACTGCTCATTACTATATTCCCCCGCCCCTTCCTAAACTGGGTGGTTTGTTTCCTTGTCTCTGTTTTGTTTTAGCTCTTTGTATCTTCTGGATATTGATCCCCTGTCAGACATGCAGCTGGCAAGAGTCTTTCCAATTATATGGGGTTCTTCATTACATGTTGTTTCATAAGCTGTACAGAAGCTTTTCATTTTATCAGGTCCATACTGTCAGTTCTTCACCTGATTTCCTTGATTAATGGAATTTTGTTCAGAAAGTTCTGTCCTACACCTATATTTTATAGGGTAATGCCCATGTTTTTTTTATAGCAGTTTCAGTGTTTCAAATTTCAAACATAGGTTTTTATCCACTTATATCTAACTTTTGTGGTATTGACTTTAATTTTATTATTCTGCATGTAGACCTCCAGTTTTCCCAGCACAGTTTGTTAAAGATGCTGTCCTTCCTCCAGTGTAGGTATGTGAATTGTATAATATATATATATATATATATATATATATATATATATATATAATTTATGTATACATATAGTATTATAGATAGATGATAGATAGTATGTGTTTTGCCTTTTTTATTATTACATTTTCTTCTTATTTTATATATCAAACCCAGTTCCTTCTCTCTGCCTCCTTTCCACCCTCCCTCCCTCCCATGCCCCCTGACCACTCTCCCATCCCATCCCCCTCCCAGTACACAGGGAGGGTGATGCCTTCCAGGAGGGATCAAGAAAACCTGTCAAATCATTTGGAGTAAGCACTAGGCCCTCCCTCCTGCCTCTAGGTAAAGGAGTACTCCTCCATGGGGAATGTGCTCCCAAAGTCCTTTAGTGCAACAGAGATACATCCTGGTTCCACTCTCAGAGATCCCTTAGACTGCCCATGCCTTCTAACTGAGACCCATGTCCAGGGGGGTCTGAGTCAGTCCAATGCTGGTTTCCCAGATATCACTCGGGGTGGGGGGTACAGTCAGCTGTCTCTGTGGGTTTCTGTAGCCTGGTCTTGTCCTCCCTCTCTGCATCTGGATTCCAGATTGGCTCGGTGTTTAGCTGTGGGTGTGTGCTTCTGTTTCCATTAGCTAGTAGATGAGGGCTCTATGATGGTGGATAAGTTAGTCATCAATTTCTTTATCATGGAAGGGCATTTATTGCTCAGATTGTTAGTTGAAGTCATCCTTGTAGGTCTCTGGATATTTCGCTAGAGTCAGTTTTCTCTTCAAACCTATAAGGGCTCCCTCTTTTTTTGTGGTCTCTCTCTCTTTTTCTCTCTCTCCTTCTCTCTCTCTCTCTCTCTCTCTCTCTCTCTCTCTCCTCTCTCTTGTCTATTCATCCCCTGACTCAATCTTCCTAGTCCCACGTGCTTTCCTCTCCTCCCCTTCTCTTTCTCCTAGCTCCCTCTCCACTCACTGCACCCCCCCCACCCACAACTCCCAATATGTTCAGGAGATCTTTTTCCTTTCCCCTTCTGTGAGGGACCTTGTATGAATCTCTTAGGTTCCTCCTTGTATCCTAGTTTCTCTGGCAGTGTACATTATAGGCTGGAGATCCTTTGCTCTATGTCTAAAATCCATATATAAGTGAGTACATACCATGTTCCTCTTTTTGTGACTGGGTTACCTCATTCAGGATGGTTTCTTCAAGTTCCATCCATTTTCCTGTGAATTTCAAGATTCCATTGTTTTTTTCCGTAGAGTAGTATTCCATTGTGTAAATGTGTCACATCTTCTTTATGCATTCTTCAGTTGAGGGGCATCTAGGTTGCTTCCAGGTTTTTGCTATTACAAATAATGCTGCTACAAACATAGTTGAACATATGTCTTTATTGCATGGATGTGGATCATTTGGATATATGCCTAAGAGTGGTATTGCCAGGTCCTGTGGTAGATTGATTCTCGTTTTTTTGAGGAACCGCCATACTGATCTCCAAAATGGCTGTATGAGTTTGCACTCCCACCAGCAGTGGAGGAGTGTTCCCCTTTGTCCACATCCTCTCCAGCATAAGTTGTCATTGGTGTTTCTATGTTTTAGGCATTCTGGTAGGAGTAAGATGGTATCTCAGAGCTGTTTTGATTTGCATTTCCCTGATTGCCAAAGATGTTGAGCACTTTCTTAAGCGTCTTTCAGCTTTTTTGATTTCCTCTATTGAGAATTCTTTCTTCAGTTCTGTACCCCATTTTTAAATAGGGTTATTTGGTGTTTTGGTGACTAGTTTTTTGAGTTCTTTGTATATTTTGGAGATCAGCCCTCTGTCAGATGTAGGGTTGGTGAAGGTTTTTTCCCAGTCTGTGGGCTGCCATTTGGTCTTGTCAACTGTGTCCTTTGCCTTAACAGAAGCTTCTCAGTTTGAGGAGGTCCCATTTATTAACTGTCATTCTCATATTTTGCCTTTTTTGTCAAACATCATGTGGCTGTAATTATGAGCACTCATGTTTGAGACTTCTATTTTATTTCATTGATCTACATGTCTGTTTTTGTTTCACTATCATATTGGTTTTATTATCATAGTTCTATAATGTAATTTTGAAGTCTGAAATAGCAATACCTTTAGTATTCCTTCTGCTCAGAATTGCTTTGGCTGTCTGGGGTCTTTTTTGGTTCTGTAAGAATTTTAGCATATTGTTAGTTTTTATTTTTTGTGAAGAATTTGGTGGTGTTTTGATAGTTATTGGAATTTCATTAAATATGGTGAGTAGGTTTTTATAGGATGGCCATTTTTCACCTATTAATTATATGTAGGAATGGACATTTTTTCCATTTTCTAGTGTTTTTAGAGATTTGAGCTTTTTATTATGGAGTTTTCCACACCTCTTTGATGAGTTTTTTTTTCCCCAAGATATTGTGTTGTTTTGATGCTATTTCAAATGGGAATGTGTCCATGGTCTTTTTTACACTGAGAAAGAGATTATGATGGGTGGAGTTTTGTAAAGCAAATTCTATTTATTTCATACATGATTGCTGGACCAGTGTCTATCAAACACTGGCCATCCAAGAAAGCTTTATTCTGTAGAAATATTATTTTATGGATTTATTATCTTATACATGATGGGGAAACGACAAAGACAGTTGACCAAAGCTAGTAGGAACACTCACAGACAGCTGAGGGGCCTGCATGGGACTGAACTAAATCCTCTGAATGTGGGTGACAGTTATATGGATAGATGTTTTTGTGTGGAGGCTGGCAGTGGGACCAGGATTTATCCCAGGTGCACAAACTCGCTTTTTGGAGCCCATTCCCTATGGTGGGATAACTTTCACAGCCTTCAAACAGGGGTGGGGGGGTTCTTGGTCCGGCCTCAACTTGGTATGACATTTTGTTAACTCCCCAAGATAGGCCTTGCCTTCTCTGAGGAGTTGATAGGAGTATGGGAATGGAGGAGTTTGGGGGGTACATTAGGAAAGAGGGGAAACTGGGGTTTGAATCTAAGATGAAAGAATTAAATAAAAAATGGAAAAAATTTAAAATTGCCACTACAAAAATGAATAATGAATGCAGTGAGAAATATAATCAACATTAATTCTTTAAAAATTTGTGAAGTCACTCAGAATCTCCCAGAGGCATGAGGAGATTCTGTTTCTTTGTTTTCATTTTTAAAAATAAACAGCTAACACTGAGTAAGTACACAGGGCAGAATGACACTGTAACATAATCTAATACCATCCCCTTCTGTCTAATCATACAGTAGATTTGAAAACACCCATGTGAGAATAAACATTTTAAATTAAAAAAGCCTACAGTTCATCTTGACCAGAACATCAGAAATGGATCAAAGGAAAGACTTAGATTCATTGTTGGATTTCTGAAAGGTAGAGTCGTTAAGAACAAAAAGTTAGTATGAACTTAGGATAAAACTAAGAAAAGATAAAGAAAAGGTAACAGGCTGAACATTGGGGTACTTAGGGACATCTGTAGATGCATGTTTGCTCTACAAGCTAAACTGGCCAGATATTCTTATGGTTCTCTGGTTCAGAAGTACATGAGTCATTCTCATTTAATTTTAAAGTGATTTCATTTTCATTAGTCCAATATTATGTTTAAAAAATTCAGATCCATCATGTTCTCCTTCCCCTTCTCCCCTCTTCTTTCTCCCTCCCTCCTTCCTTCCCCTTTCTCCCTCCCTCCTCCCATGATCCTGATTTACTTAGGACATCTTATTCCTTTCCCTCTCTTGGGGGACTGCCTCTTAGGGTCCTCCTCGTTTCTTAGCTTCTGTGGGGCTGTGGATTGTAGGCTGATGAGCCTTTGTTCTATGTCTAACATCCACTTTTGAATGAGTACATAGCATGTTTGTCTTTCTGTGTCTGGGTTGCCTTACTCAAGATGATTTCTTCTAGTTACATCCATTTGCCTGAGAATTTCAAGATTCCATTGTTGTTTTATTTTTGTTTGTTTGTTTTTCCACTGAATAGTACTCCATTATGTATATGTACCACATTTCCATTATCCATTCTTCAGTTGAGGGGTATCTAGGTTGCTTCCAGGTTCTGGCTATTACAAATAATACTGCTATGAACATAGATGAACAGATGTCTTTGTGGTATGTAAGAATGTGCATCCTTTGAGTATAAACTTAAGAGTAGAATTGCTGGTTCTTGAAGTAGACTGATTCCCATTTTCTTGAGAACCCCCCATACTGATTTCCAAAGTGGTTGTACAAGTTTGCATTCCCACCAGCAATGGAGGAGTGTTTCCCCCCTTTCTACATCCTCTCCAGCATAAGCTGTCATCATTGTTTTTTATTTTAGCCATTCTGGCAGGTGTAAGATGGTATGTCAGAGTTGTTTTGGTTTGTATTTCCCTGATGACTAAGGATGTTGAGAAATTCCTTAAGTGCCTTTCAGCTATTTGAGATTCCTTTGTTTAGAATTCTCTAAGTACATCTGTACTCCATTTTTTAATTAGATTATTTGGAAGCAAGGTATACCCTAAGAGATATACATGGAACCCCAGAGAAGGCGAAAGGTACAAGATCTGCTGAGTAAATTGTGAGCATGGGGGTAGGGGTAGGAAGGTAGGAGAAAGAGGAGGGGAGAAGAGGGGGGAGAAGAACATGAGAGATCAGGAAAGTCAAAGTCTAGTTGGTGGGAAGGAGAGCAAGGAAAGAGATACCTTCATAGTGGGAGCCCTATGGGCTTAATGAGAAATCTGACACTAGGGAAATCCCCGGGAATCTGCAAGGATGACCCCAACTAAAAATCTAAGCAAAAGTGGAGAGGCTAACTTAAATCCCCTTCTCTTATGATAGATGACTACCTTAAATGCCATTCTAGAGCCTTTGCCCAGTAGCAGATGGAAGCAGAAGCAGAGATTCACAGCTAAACTCTTGAAATCCAGTTGTAGAGAGGGAGGAGCGATGGGCAAAGGGGTCAAGACCATGCTGGTGAAACACACAGAAACAGCTGACCCGAACAAGTGGGAGCTCACAGACCCCAGACTAGACAGCAGGGCCAGCATAAGACCGAACCAGACCTCCTGAACATGGGTCTCAGTTCGGTGGCTTGGGCAGTCTGTGGGGCCTCTGGCAGTGGAACCAGTATTTGCCCCTACTACATGAATGGGCTTTCGAAGACCATTCCTTATGGAGGGATATTCTTTCAGCCTAGACACAGCAGGGAGGGCCTAGGTCTTGCCCCAAATAATGATCACCCATGAGAGGCCTCACCCTCCCTGAGCAATGAATAGGGGGTAGGATAGGGGGATGGTGAGGGAATGGGAGGATGGGAGAAGGAACTGGGATTGTCACGTAAAATAAGATATTTTTAAATTTAAATACAAATTAATTAAAAAATAAAATTAAAAATTTACTCTATGTGGATTTTAGACATAGAGCAAAGGATCTCCAGCCTATAATTCACACTACCAGAGAAACTAGGATACAAGGAGGAACCTAAGAGACGCATACAAGGTCCCTCACAGAAGGGGAAAGGAACAAGATCTCCTGAGCATATAGGGAATGGGGGCAGGGCAGTGAGTGGAGAGGGAGCTAGGAGAAAGAGAAGGGGAGGAGAGGAAAGCATGTGGAACTAGGAAGATTAAGTCAGGGGATGAATAGACAAGAGAAAGAAAAGAGAGAAGAGAGAGAGAGAGAGAGAGAGAGAGAGAGAGAGAGAGAGAGAGAGAGAGAGAGAGATACCACAAAAGAGGGAGCCATTATAGGTTTGAGGAGAAAACTGACTCTAGCGAAATGTCCAGAGACCTACAAGGATGACTCCAACTAACAATCTGAGCAACAGTAGAAAGGCTACCATAATACCCTTCCCTGATAATGAGATTGATGACTAACTTATCCACCATCATAGAGCCCTCCTCATCTAGTAGCTGATAGAAACAAAAGCAGACACTCACAGCTAAACACTGACCTGAACTCCTGGAATCCAGATGCAGAGAGGGAGGAGTGATAAGAAAATGGGGACAAGACCAGGCTACAGAAACCCACAGAGACCCCCAGAGCTCATGGACCCCCAGACTGATAGCTGGGAAACCAGCATTGGACCGACTCAGACCCCTGAATGTGGGTCTCAGTTAGAAGGCCTGGGCAGTCTAAGGGACCTCTGACAGTGAAACCAGGATGTATCCCTGGTGCACTAAAGGAGTTTGGGAGCACATTCCCCATGGAGGGATACTCCCTTAGCCTAGAGGCAGGATGGAGAACCTAGACCCTATTCCAAATGACTTGACAGATTTTGATGATCCCTCCTGGAAGGCATCACCCTCCCTGTGGAGTGGGTAGGAGATGGGACTGCAGGGGGCGTCAGGGAGCATGGGTGGGAGGGAGAGGGAACTGGGATCGATATGTAAAATACTCAGATTTTCCTCTCCCAATTTTGCAGAAAATACTTCCATGCCCTTATTAAATGAGCAGGTGTCTGTCTCTGGGGTTTTATTATTCTTGCTACACAAGTGACCTTTTCTTTGGCAGGAAATTATATTAAGAACATCTAAGAAAGTGTCAAGGCCAGATTATCTTAAGAAACATCATCTGGAAGTGGTGTAACATTGCAGGTTCACCAAGGACCCTCAGAGAAAGATTGGTTTTCTTTCCTTTATATGGTTCCCTGATGATGTTGTGTTTGCACAGTGACAGACTATGCTTGTGGTTTGGTATAAAGTAAGCAGATACCATTACTGGTCTGTAAAGATCCTAACGCAAGGTTGTCAGTTAAAGACATGCAAATACTGTAAATAACAAGATAAGCACAGAGTCACCAAGTTAGTTATTAGTTCTAGAATCCATCTGAGAATGGGGGCTAAATGGAGCTTTTCCTTTGTAAGTGAAAATATCCACAGCCCCATAAAATTCTGATAAAATACAGCATTTGTTTATGTCATATGTATTTGTAAATGATTCAGGTAGTCTAACATAGATGGCTGCTGACAGCCAAGTGTGTAGCTTCTTATTTATATTCAGTAAAATTGCAGTTATTATATTTAACTAGAGAGTACAGGAAAATCAATAAAATGCATAAATAGATGTAATTTTGTTTTTATTTTTTTTATAGTTCTGTAGACCACACCCAGGACTTTGCATGTGTTAGGCAAACATTCTGCTGTTGATGAAAATCCCTATCCTTTAATAAATGTTATTTTTAATGTTCATGTTTTTGTGCATTCCTACTAATACCCTCCCATGATAGAATTTGTCTCTGCACTGGATTCTTTAATACAAAAAAAAAAAAAAAAAATCTCACTGCAAGATAGATAAGCTGAGTGAGGTTGTGATGACAAGCCACCACCAGACCTCTATGGTTCACAGGCAAATGTGCCTCTTCTTACTCACACTGTGTGCCCTCAGAGACCTACAGAGGCTGTGTGTGCTCGGAGCTGTCGTCATTCTCATTCTGGGACGTGGGCTGATTGAACTGGTGCTGACTAAAGCACCGTTGGTAGTCATGATGGAAGGGAACAAAGCAAATGTCCTCTGGGCTCTCAGAGCCGCCGCCTGTAAGTGATACTCATCATTTCTGCCTGCATTTCATTTAGCCAGATGACTCACACAGATAAACCACATCTCAAAGGGCCCTGGGTATTGAATAAAAATAACACAGCTAGCTTAGCTTGCCTCACAGAGTCCATTACAAATTTGACGCCATGAACTGGATCATCGCCCTACAGGAGATTTGGTTTTGCTTCCATAGATTTGATTTTATTATAGTTTGGATCTGGAATGTTCCCCTCACAAAGATCCATGTGCTAAAGGCCCAGTCACCAGCCTGAGGAGGGGCTGAGAGGTAGACAGTTGCTGGGAGTTTAGGAGTGTGACGCGGGAGACTTAACTCAGGTCCTTGTATAATGCTAGGTAATGAATGCCCTGCCACAAGCAGTGTTCCTCACCCCTGATTAAAATGTTCCAATTATGTGACAGGGTTTCACTAAGTTGTTGATTCTGCCCTGAAACTTCCTCTTAAATCCCCCTGCCTCAGTCTTCACAGTAGTTAGGAATCCATGTGTGGATCAGGAGGTTATGGAACCTTTAATAATGGAGAGAGCGAAGCCAAAGGAATATTTAAAGATAAAAATACACTATCACCAAATTTGGTAACACAGAGAAATATAGATTAATACAGGATTAAATCAAAGAGAAATCCATGTCAAAGATGAAAAAAGTAATCTTCAAAGAAACTAGAGATAAGTGACACATTACCTGTGGGAGGAAAATGATTCAAGTGACAGTAGATTACTCATCTGAGACAACAGAAAATAGAGGAAATAGCACAGTGTTGTTTCAAGTACTTGAAAGGAAAAAAAAATCAGCTATAAATTTTGTGTCTGGGAACATTATGCTTCAGAAATGAAAGAAAATAAAGGCATTCTCACATGAGAAGAATGCATTCCTGTCAGACATACTCTTCAAGATTGGCTAAAATAAGGGGCTGTTTGAGATGGCTCAGTGGCTGAGAGCACTAGATGCTCTTCCAGAGGACCTGGGTTTATTTCTTAGCACCCACATGGCAGCCCACAACTGTCTGTGACTCCAGTTCCAGGGGGACTGACACCTTTACCCCAATGTGCATAAAATGAAGTTACATAAAAATTTAAAAAAGAGATTGGCTAAAATAATTTAACAGATAGTTAACTGAATCTTGAAATGAAGATATAATAAAGAGGGCCAGGATAATAGATTATACTCCTATAATCTTGGGATGGGAAGCTGAAAGGGTGTGGTCCAAGGTAAGATAGCTCTCACCTAAATGAAGTAAGAAATGGTTCATTCTTGTGAGGAATATGAGCAACTACAGTCTGACTGTATGGATTCAGACTGCATTAGGTTCTGTTTACTTTAACTGGAAATACTTGAACAAACATCTGTTCAACACAGATAGGACACTAATAAGAGACCAAAGAAACAAGTCCAGTTTACTTACTGTAAGATTATTGAAGTTATACACAGTAATATGGATAAGGGATGTGATACTTACAGGAGCATAGATGACTCAAAGCAGCTATATCCCCCAAATCCCACCCCTTCACAAGTGATGCCTCATAACAACTGCATCCCTGAAGCTCCCTGCATGATTTTCAGGACGCTTGACTTGTTAGAGTCTCTTCTCCATTGCAGTTATTACTGCTACATAACCTTGAGGGGAGCCTTCCTGATTTTGTTAGGACCTGAGTTGTGTATTTTCTGGGCCATGTAAGTCTTGTTTACTTTCTGAGTTTGCATTGGCGACACAATATCCTTAAAAACAGTTCCACTGTGGAAGTGGTTATATGAGATTTTATTTGTTACAGAACAAAAAAGTCACAGTCAAAAGATCTACCAAAGCTATTGGTGGGGACTAAGAGTGGGTGGGCTACAGATAAGCAAAGACAGTTTTGTTTGCCATCTGGTCACATTGTCAGCATTTGGATTGTTGAAAACTAGTCATCTGCTAATAATATATGGCTGTTACAAGGATTTTAGATCAGACATGGGGTAGGTGACAAGGAATGGCAAAAAGATTTGTAGTGGCTAGGCTAAAGGAACATAACTGATATAATTACATGCATACCACATACATGTAGGTGTGTACAATACAATAGGATTTATTAGATTGTCTTATAGGATGAGGTCCATATACTTCAACAACAGCTGTCTCACACTGGAGAGGTTGAAAATATGGTAGCTGCTCAGTTCACAAGGCTAGATGTCTCCGAAGTCTAAATCTGATGTTGAAGGCCTGGAAGATTCCTATCCTAACATCTGCGAATGAATATAGCAGCAATAGGACAGATGAACTTGACAAAGAGTAAAGCTTTCTTATTCCATATCCTTCTATTTGAGCTGCCATTGGAAGCTGTCAACCAGATTTAGGGTAGTCTCCCTGCTTTCAACTATCTGATAAAGAATTCCATCACAAGAGTGTGTAGTAGTTTCCATGTTAGTCTATTCCAGATCCAATCAAGTTGACAGACCAGATTTGCTACCACAAGGGCATTTACCTTAGATGTGAATAAAAGTGAGACAAGGACAATTTGGCTCTGGTCTTTAATACTTAACTGATCTAAAATCATAAAATTCAGCCATTCCACCTAGCTGGAACTCAGGATCCTTAACATCAGTATCCCAAGGTGGGGGGGGGCAGAAATTAAACAGTAGCTCAGGAGAAGCAAATAGAAACACAAAGTATTTAAAAGGTAGACATGAGTACCAAAACATAAAAATATGTTTATAAGTCAGAAATTGGCAGAGTGGATACAAATAACTTCTTTGGATGCTATCAAGAAAAATGTAACTTCTCCTATAAAAATAGAAGTAAATCGAAAAGGTGAATAATTAACCATTCTGAGTCAGTCCTGCTGTACTAGCCAGGGTTCTCTAGAGAAGCAGAACTTATAGAATGAATCTCCCTACAAATATGGAAAGGGGATTTATTAGACTAGATTATGGGCTATGATCCAGCTAATCCAACATGGTTGCCTATAAACAGAAGGTCCAGGAATAAAGTAATTGTTCAGTCCACGAGGCTAATTGTCTCAGTTGGTCTTCTAGATTGTATTTATATTTGCTTCTCCTGATCTTCTTCTGTTTATTTTTTCCCGTGGGCTACTGCCATGTTAATGACCCTAGTGGAATGGTTGAATTTTATGATTTTTTTTATCAGTAAAGTATTGAAGACCAGAGCTTGTCCAGTTTGGACATCATACTGTCAGCAGTTAAGGCAAGAGTAGTTTCTTGCCCAGGAGCTAAATTTTGCCACAAAGAAAGCAAACTTCACATGGAGGTTCTCCAATGTCTGTTATCTTTTCTGAAGTAGATTGGTGATGCCAGGAGCAGATGTGTGTCATGGTCATGAAAAGCCTTACATTATTAAAACAGTTTAATGCCATATTCTTCAGACCTTTGAAATGTTTGAACACCACCTATCTAAAACATATGTCTGCTTGACCTTGAGAACCTAGCTAACATGACTATAAGTTTGCTATATATGACTTACCCATATTTCTTTAATATTCTAAATAGCTTTCAAAGATTAAAACATTAAATAATATTTTAAAATGAGCTGCATAGGTATTATACCTTAAACAAGAGTAGAAACACACACACACAATAACAAAAATAACCTTAAATTTGCATCAATGTACAAAAATCCATTCCAGTGTCAAATATTTAAGACTTGTAGTTGTGTTTTTAGTTTAAAGATAGTTTCAGGCTGGGTAGTAGTGGCACATGCCTTTAATCCTAGCATTTGGGAGGCAGAGGCAGGCATATTACTTATGATTATATTAAAGCTGCCTGAGTATTCAAAAAGCAATGCTAGCCATAAGCCATAGAGGTCAGGCAATGGTGATACATAGTTTTAATCCCAGAAGCTATACTGGGTAGCCATAGATCCAGGCAGTGATGACACATGCCTTTATTCCCAGGCTACACAAAACTAATCCAGTTCTAAAGAGAAACAGTTCAGACAAAGGTGATATCAGCACTTGGGATCAGGTGCCTTTAATCCCAGGGATTACAGTCTGAGGTTTGGTGGAGAGATTGATTCTCCAACCACACTTAGGACAGCACAGCCCTTTCAGACTGAGGTAGAGGTAAGAGTTGGTAGCCAGATGCTTTGCTTTTCTTCAGCCTGAAGCTTGAAGCCCAGTATCTGTTACTGGGTTTTTATTTTTTTTGTGTTACACAGGTGAAACACTGTGAGTTCAAGGCCAGTCTGACCTGCAGAGAAAGTTCCAGAACAGCCTCCAAAAACTACATAGAGAATCCCTGTCTCAAAAGCCAAACTAAAATTGGTTTTAATAATATATCCTTTTATTCTATCATTTCTATAACCCCACCTTTTCTTTTTAGAATGAGATCCCTGAATCTAATCTTCTTCATTCAGCATTTTTCCTAACCATTACCAATAATAATGTGTAACCAAGTTCCCCAAAGATGACAAATATCCACAGCCCATTGAATGGCCAAAACCCACTCACTCCACCTCTTAGGAATGTGGGTGTCACGTTTTTTAGACTGATTCTGGTTGTCGGGGAGAGCTTACATCTTTAGTTGACCCTGAAAAATATAAGAAAATAGTCAAGTCCTGGGGGAGCTAACTATTCTTTAGTCTTGGTGTAGTGGAGTAATGCAAGGCTTATCTGAAGTTCTGGCTGGAACAGTCTGTGAGGCCAGAGCATCACATCCAACAGTCATTGAGGAAACTGCAGCAGAGGTACACCAAGATGCTGAATCACCCGGGTCACCCATTTTCATTGATGTCTGATCCCCTTGCTCTGAAAACAGTTAAATTTTAAAGGCAATAGACATTTCTGCATCAGCAGAATTATGGACTGTATGGTGTGTACAAGCCAGTTAAGGATGATTTTTTTTTCTATGTTTGAGCATGTAAAAGGCAACTGTCAACTTTATAAGTCCATTTGGACAGCATACACAAACTGTAATATAAATCTCTATTCATGCCATAAGGGAAAGGATGAAGACTATGTAGACAAGATTTACCAAGTCTCATCTTGTCTCCAAGCTGTTCCTATGTAGAGAGATCATCTTACATATCAACTGTCCTGTCATGGACTGGTGCTTGTGGGGCTGCAGCCAGGACCACCTGATCAGCCCTGGGTCCGCTCCTGAGTGGAGATGTGTGGATAAGGGAAGGGCTAGCTATAGATGGTAAAGGAAAAACAGAGACGTAGGATAATGTCAGGAGGGCAGATTCAGTCCATACTGAATGCACCCCAGTTTATTCATACACCAACTTAAGTAATTGACCAAAAGTGGGGACAATGGCAGGAGAGATCTATTATCATGTATAAAGGACAAATAGCAATTACTTCCCTTAGTCCTAAAGACACTCTGTAGCTGCATGTACTACCTTGCCTTCAGGCACTCCATAGCTGTACATATCACCTAGCTTTCGGGATGAGAGCAAAATCATCTGGGCCCAAGTCTGTTGTGGTTTAGAAAGGAGCCATTCACCACTGAGGCCAGGGCATCCTGTAACCGTTAAGATAAAGTCTTGGACACAATAAGAGCAATTTGAGCTCTCTGAACTCATGGCAGGACATAATGGATTTCCATATACAGGGCCCTACAATTCCCCCTTTTTAAATTAATAAAACAAAACCTGTGCTTCTGCAACAGGACAGATGACTGTACCTGTCATAGGTCGCCTTCTTCAACCTACCAGTGCTTTTCTATCCTCAGGCCACACATTCCGTCCTGTGTGACCTGTCTTAGGTTGCCTGGAGGCAAGAAGATCTTACCTGCCCTTAGTCATCAGCCTCTGTAACAAAGAATGTTACAGGGCAGTGCATAGCTTGATGCCACACACCTCTGAGCCAACTTTTCAATGAGAGCTCATAAGCAAGCTTGATAGTGCTAGGCAATGTGTGAAATTTTATGGCTACAACATCTCCTACAAAAGGAGAGGATGAATCAAGTTAAAAATTGGTCTGGGATGTCTTGAATGGCTTTGGCTATATCAAGGTCTAAACCTGCCTTTCTAAACACAACAAATGTTTCAAACATCAATAATTCTAGTATGATTAGTAACAATAGACATACAAATTGATTGGGTAACAATTCTTATAACTTCAACCACAGGACAAGAAAATGTTCTCATGACAGTTGGAGTATTGGAGTATGAATAGCTCCACAATTCTGAACTCTTTTCTTTCCCTGTCTAAAGTCCAATGCTCTGCTGCTTGTAAAGTTCAAAAATAGGTTTGAGATAGCACAGTCCTTGTGTGCTGAATATTAACTGCAAACTTTTGTCCATGTCCTGTTTAAATACTGAAGAGGGCTTTTGCCACACATCACATCCTCCATAATTGTTCAATTGTCCTAGATGAGCTCTTTTTTCCCCAAAAAGAAAAACTGGCAAAAAAAAAAAAAAAAAAAAAAAAAAAAAGTTTTGTGTCCCAAGATGTGGTGTAGCTAATTGCTAAAATTTCAGTCCTTGACTGGATCCAGGATGAAAATTCACACATCTGCAAAGTCGATGCAGCAGGCTTGTTGAGGAACTGGAAATCTCAAACCGATTGTTGCCTTTCTTTCTTGGACTGTAGAATCGATGACATCAGGGGACAGGAACAAAGCTCAGTGGGTCTCACTTGAACTGGATTGGGCAGGCTCCCATGGTCTCAGGTCCAGTTTTTCTCTGCTCCAGGCATCCCACCAAATAGTCAGGCAGCCACCAGGTCTTGTTTTCTCCCTACAAGAAAACACAAACATGCCCTTGACCCCATATTAAGACAGATCGGGTCCTTTCCATTGCCTGTTGCATGGATCTTTCCACTTGATTTGAGCAAAAGTTGCTCAAGTTCCATCATGCCAGAATCTGTCTGCAGCAGATTGCTCGAAGGCATCCACATTCAAGAAATTTAAAATGAAGAGTGCATGATTTAATGCATCATGTGGAGACTGAGGGCACAACTCCCCTCTCCTAATTTTTAGAAGTTGCATTTTCAAGGAGCTATGGGCACACTCTGGAATGACTTGCCCTTGAGGATTATAAGTAATGCCTGTTTTGTGATCAATTTCCATTGAGCACAAAATTGCTGAAATGCTTTACTGGTATATCCAGATCAATTGCCTGTTTTTATAATTCTTGGAACTCCCATGTAAGCAAAACATTAAACAGTGACTTACCACATGCTCAGTGGCTTCTCCTGTTTGTGCAGTGGCCATTTAGAAGCCTGAATACATATCAGTTGCCATGTATACATATTTTAATCTGCCAAATTCTGCAATATGAGTAACATTCATTTGCCATAAATAATTAGGAACTAGGCCTTGAGGATTTACTCCAACATTAGTTACAGGTAAATAGTGTGGGCACACATCACACTGTTTGACAATTTGACGAGCAGTCTCTCTAGTTAAACCAAACTGCTTTCTTAGACTTTTATTATTTTGATGATGAAAGCTATATGACTGCTGAGTTAGTTCTACCTGAGATAGAGTGACCATTTTTGCTAATCTATCTGCTGTCTCGTTCCCTTCAGCCAGTGGGCTGGGGAAGTTTGAAAAAGCTCTTATATAACCCACAAAGCACAGTGACTTTCTTTGATAATGGAACTCTGAATTTGCTCAAGCTACTGCTTCAAAACAAGGATTTAACATTTTGGCTGGGAAAACAGGTAAATGCAACCATAACAATGGTTCCCCTTGCCATAAGACAGAAGTCAGACTATGCTGTGATGGAAGCACATAAACCTCCCATAGTTTTGCATAGTCGATATAGCTTATCTGCTGATGCTGGATGACATTCTCCAATTGTAGGAGAACTTGTCTACCCTCTTTAGTTAGCTGTCTAGGTGAATTGGGGTCACTATCTCCTTTCAGAATATCACTTACTGGTTCCAGATCACCAGTAGATGCTTTTAAAAAAGAATATTTCCCAGTAACTTCTGAAAATCATCCAACAACTGCAAACTTTGGCTTGTTTTTAAGTAGCTTTTATAACTTAAATTAACCCCTTTTTATTAGTTTATTTTCTGTCCTGTGGCTCTATTGCCTCATCTCCACAGTGCCCATCTTGCTTGCTCTGGGTCTCCTGGTGCCTCCCCTTTCTTCTCACAACATACTTTGTGTCTTAAAATCCTGTCTCGCTATTGGCTATTTGGCTTTTATTAAACCAATCAATGTAACACATCTTCACACTGTTCAAAAAGATCATTTTGCCAACATTTAAGTGGAATCTGTGAGAATTATAGTAAGTGAGAGGCCTGAATCCCAGCCTGGAAGCAGTATCAGAGGAAGGCCCGAGCTCCAGGTCTGGAGAAGCATCAAGGGAGCCATGAATCTCAGAACAAGAAGCAGTGTCAGAGAGAGGTCTCAGCCTCAAACCCGGGAGCAGCAATGGAGGAGGATCGTTCACCAGAAACCCTGATCTACTTATATCTGAAAGAGTAGTCAAGGGAGCCAAGCCCCAACTATACCACCTGGAGAAAGGGAGAACCCCTGAAACACAATCTCCACCTTTACTGATTAGAGGAAGAGATGCATAGACAACAAGTTAAGGACACATTTAACAATATGAAGAGCAATAAGGTACCACTAGAAACTAATGGTGCTACAACAGCAAGACCTGAACATCCCAACACAGATGAAGTAGGAGAATTAGAATAAATGAAAGAAACATCATTAATACTACATTCTGCATGGTTGAATTTATAAAATAGGTTTGTAATAACAAACTCTTAGATATGAAGAACAGTAGTTACTAGGTGCTGCAGTGCTGATAGAGAATAGAATGGAAGAGGTGGATGTTGTTTTCAATGGAGAAGAGAGGATTCTAGTGATGATGAAGCCTTTGGTATTTTCACTGTATTGGTGGAAACCCAGTCCTGTGTATATAATAAGAGTGCAGATACAGCATCCTGTATCACACATCCATTGCCCCAGCCTTGGATGGCAGCCTTATCCATGTTGATTCAAACCTCTAAGCTCAGGCCAAGACTTACAACTGGTGTGCCAAACCATATCCCATTGTCTGCTTGACCTTAACTTGCTTCTCATCATCCAACCTTTAGGCCCAGCTAAGCTGAAAATTATTGTGCTTTGGCCCCACCTAGTGAATCTGTCCACCGGACCCTAACCAGCCTGCACCATCTGCATGCCTCAAACTACCTAGGTTCTGTAACCATAGTATACATAGTAAACCTTGACTGTGTCTTGACCAATATTCAGGTTTAGGGTGGATTTTATGTCATGCATGCCAAAAAATCTACTGTGCCCATATCAATCACACAAATAAGAAAAGAATTCCACATCTCCAGGACTCATCACAAAAACACAAATAATACATAAGGTCAAGAAAGTATGTGCCTATTCCCAAAGCCATAGAAAAGTTCTACAATGAAAGTTACCCAGAAGAATCCCAGAACACAGAACTTAAAAGTTATAAATCATATAACTTCATCCAATAGTTCAAGGAGTTTAAGGAAAACAAAAAAGAAAAGCGAAAGAAAGAAAGAAAGAAAGGAAGGAAGAAAGAAAGAAAGAAAACAAAACCTGCTCAATAAATTAAATAGAATAAATGCCTGAATGGTGTCCAAGATAGCACAAACATAATGAAATGGCATAGAAGATACAGGATTTGAAAACTGAATCCACTAAAGAGATAGAAATATTGAATAGAACTCCAATTAAAATGAATATGGGATTGCAAAACTTAATAATACAATAAGAAAACTCTAGGACAAACATTACAAGTAAATTGGATCAAATGCAAGAAAGAATATCAGGTCTTGAAAATTAAGTAGAGGAATTAGATCACACAAACAAAGAATATGAATATTTTTAAACACAGGGAAGGCACACACAAAAACTGGAAGACTATGAAAGGACCATGTCTTAAAATTATAGACATCAATGAAAAAGAAGAATCTTAGGTCAATGGTGTACATCAGATTTTTAACAAAATCATAGAAAAAATTCTTATACTAAGGAAAGGCATACCATATAAATAAGAGGCATACAGAACACCAAATAGAAAAGACCTAAAAGGAAATTGCCACAACATATCATAGTTAATACACTAAATATACAGAAAAGAGAAAGAGTATTGAAAGCTGCAGGAGAAAAAATGCAAGTCATATATAAAGGAAAATGCATTAGAATAGTAGTTAATTTCTCAGTGTAAACTTTGAAAGCCAGAAGAGCCTGGAGCAATCCATACAGAATACAATCCAGACGATTGAACCCAGACTTAATTGTCTTCCATTGCTGAAGCAGAAAGAAAAAAAATTCCATGATACTACCAGGCTAAAAAGAATTCACTTCCACAAAATCAGTCAGTCCTATGTAGAATCTGAAAGCAATAATTTGAAATGTAAGAATAGTCAAAATACTATAGCAAGAAAACAAATGAAGCTACAATTACTGAAACACAAAGTCTGACTAGGAATGCAAACAAGAAAAACAATGGTGATAGTCAAAACACATTTTATTACTAATTTAAAATATTAATGCCTTCAACTCTACAATCAAACTGCACTTGGTAGCTGAACAGATTAAGATACAAAACCCATCTTTCTATTATGTGCAAGAAACATATCTTAGCCTTAAAGATAGGCACCACTTTAAAGTAAAAATATGGAAAAAATTATTACAAGCAAATGAGACCAGGAAGCAATCAGGAAATGTCATCCTAATATCTGAGAAAATAGACTTCAAACTAAAATGAAATCCAAAGAGATAAAGGATAGTTTAATCTAATCAATAGAAAAAAAAATAAGTAAGCGCACATAGCTATCCTAAACATAAAAGAGCCAACCTCTGGTGCACCCAGTCTTATAAGAAGCTTAATTTTGGACTTATATCACAGATTAACATAAACTCAAATACCAGATAATTTCAGTGCCCCAATTTCTCCAATAGTAAAGTCAGCCAGACATAAAAAAGAGAAAAACATAATAATTAAATGACAACATACATCAATTGGACCAAACAGATATCTACAGACTATTCCACCAGACATGAAAGAATATACATTTTCCTCAGAAGCCCACAGAAGGTTTTCTAAAATATACCACATTTTTAGGATACAAAGCAAATATTAACAAATTCAGGAAAATTAAAATAACTACATCTATAATATCTTACCATAAAATAATACATCTTAAAATGAACAGAAAACAATTCTAGTAAGTACACAAACTTATAGAGATTAGGAACTCATTACAGAATCATGGATATGTCAAAGAAACAAATAATTCCTGAAACTAAATAAAAAATCAAAACTCAACCAATACCCCTGGATACATTAAAAGCAGTCCTGTGAGGAAAACAATTATTTGAGTACCTAAGTTTAAAAGTTAGAAACAGAAAAGTAAGGCAACTCAGGGATTTTGAAAAACAAGAACAAACCAAGCTGAAGTCCAATAGACAGCAGGAAATAATAAAATCGCAGGAGCTAATAGTGAAATAGGAACATTGAAAACAATACAAAGAATCAGTGAATCCCAGAGCTGGTTCTTTAAGAGGATAAACAAGATCAGCCATTGGTCCAACCAAGCAAAAGAAAGACAGAAAGACCCATGTTAACCAGTTGAGAAATGAATAGGCAAACATTATAACAAGCATTAAACAACTTCAAAATGTTCTAAGGGAATACTTTAAAGACATTTACTTCCTTAAGTTGGAACCATTTTAATAAACGGATAAATTCCTAGGTTAACCTAAGTCACAAAGTTAAACCAAGAAGAGGTCAGCAACTTAGATGGGCCCATAAAAAATAAGGGGATCAAATAGGTAATGAAAAGCTTTTTGATCAAAAAAATCCCAGGTCCGAAAATATTCACAGGAGAATTCTACCAGATTTTCAAAGACAAGAACAACAAAAACAGCAGCAGCAGTAAAAACCAACCATCCAACCAACCAAACAAACCCAAAGCTAAAAGCAACAAGTATAATCCTTATTTCTTTCATTAGTTATTTAAAAATACAGACAGGAGGAGTGCTTCCAAATACCTTGAATGTATAACCCTAAAACCAAATCAAGTAAAGACATGACAACAACAATAACTACAGGCTAATATCCCCAATGAACAAAGATGCAAAAATACTCAATAAAATCCTTGCAAACTGAATATGAACATATTCTAGAGATGTAGAGATGGGCCAGCACATGTAAGTCAACATATATGAGCTCACATGTAAATAGGCTAAGGGTAAATATCACAAGAGCATCTCAATAAATATAGCAAAATATCTTTGAAAATTTTCAAAATGCTTTCATTACAAAAGTCCTAGAGAGAGTAGGAATGGAGAGAACACACTTCAGTATAATAAAGGCTCCCTGTTGCTGAAGACATCATGAAATCTGTACATAAGAATTGGAGATTTCAGTCTAGATCTGAGCCAGGAGCCTTTCCCATGAGGTCTAATTTCCATAGCACTGGAGGATGGTATAAGGTGCCAAGGGAGGAAAACAATCAGGCTGTGATGCCTAGAATTACATGAGTGTCACACATATTTTTGTTGTAACTAACAGTAGTCTAATTGGACTTAAGAGTTATTTAACAGGAAGGAAGTCATGCTTAGTACTGTAAACGTAGCCAAGTATCATGACTAGTGCGGTTATAAATTATAGAGAAAGACCTACTGTAGCCACTTTCCTGAACTGATATAATTCCTAAGTGCTTTCTAAACATTTATCCTTACACCCACAGATATGTGTATATCCCACTCCTCGTCAAAGAAGATTCATTTTTCAGTAGACAAAGACTATTAAAGCCACAACTGGTCATAATTTGGAGAACTTATTATGTGATTCCCAAACCTCACTGACATATCTACAAAACAGTTCCAATACCTAAGGCTCAGGAAAGATTGCAGACAGAAAGCAGGAAGATTGTATAAGCCAGAGAATCAAGAAGTCTGCTATAAGATTGTATTTTCTAGATATGATGGGGGAGCTGCACCCATGAAGCCTTAACTATATGGCTGCCTAAATAAGACCTTAACAATGACGAGCAATTGACACACCATCATGTATGTGAGAAATATTACAAGGCTCCACTGCCAATAAAGAACTACAAGCACTTATTCACGTGTGTGTGTGTGTGTGTGTGTGTGTGTGTGTGTGTGTGTGTGTGTGTGACAGAGATAGACAGAGAGAGAGACAGAGAGAGAGAGAGAGAGAGAGAGAGAGAGAGAGAATCAGTCTTCTCAGTGATGAAACACCTAATTCATCATCAGTACCAATTGGTCAGCCCTGAAAATAAGTACATATAAAAAATACTAAACTCAGTTGTCATATTATACTTAAGTTTGCAAATATTACCTTTAGAGAAAGCTAGAAAAGCACATATAAGGCCCTCTTGCATATGTTTTTTAAAACTACATGTGACTCTAGAATTAGAACATGAAATTCAATTAAAAATAATTTTCATGTTTGCAGTCATATTAATGGACATGGGCATGAACACAAATAATAAAACTTGCAATCTTTTCCCCTTTATTGAAATGGCATTCTCTTCCCCCCTGACTCCTCAGAATTCATCAGCTCTCTAATTCCTGCCCTATTCCGTTAAACCTCTTTAAGATGCTTGAACTGAGAGAGGCACTCCTGGAGGGAAGCTAGCCCCTTTCTCTGACCCTGCTTTTGTCTCTGTTTCTGGAAGCAATACTGAACTGCTCTTTGGTTCTGAGTCAGTTCTAACTTGGCTCGATATGAGCTTCAGTGTTAATGCCACAGCACTGACTAAGCCCAAATTTGGCAAGCTATAAGGAAAAGGAAAAACAGAAGAAAAAAAAAAGTAAGGAACAGTAAAAAGCCAAGACTGTAGGGGCGCAGGACTGTGAGGTAGAGGTTTGAAACCAATGCTCTTCCAGGTCCTTGAGAATCTACTTGCCTCTCTCCTGTCAATGAAATGGCAGATCACCGTCTTTATTACTAATTCCAATCTTTTCTACTAAATACTAGGCATTACAACCTGTAAATCAACAGCCCCCCCCACCATGGCTTACATTTTCTAAGAGTATAAACAGATTAGGACAGTGCCTTGGCACATGGAACTAGGGTACAAGGTTATATCTCAGCAGGGTAGTGTTGTGATCATTAGACACACATTTATTAGCCACATTTGGTCATTTATTTATTGGCATTTATTCAAATGCAGGATGGTTTATTCAACCCTGCCCTGCAATAAGGGCAACACTGGTTTAGATTGAGGGAAGCCCATGCATCCCAGGCACTCGATCATCAGGAACAAACATCAGTCCTGTGAAGAAGAAGCAAGCAAATAAGCAGGGGCAGAGAGCATCACCTTCTTTGAATAGACTATCTTTCTAAGGGGAGGGACATGTGGGTCTCATTTCAGACTTTGTTGAGTTTCAAAAGCAGACATTTCTTACCCTTCCTTTTATTACTATTATTATTATTATGATGATGATGATGTCAAATATGTCAAAGACTTTCTAGAGAAATTTTGCTGTTTGATTTTTTTTTTTTTTTTTTTGGTGTTGCTGTTTGTTTTGAGATAGAGTCTTTTTCGGCAGCACAGACTGTCCTGAAACTGAATATGTCATCCATGCTGGCCTCAAATTTGTGGTAATCCTCCCTTCTAAGTCTCCAAAGAACCGGGGTTTCAGATATGAACCACCACACCTGGCTTTCCTTATTCTCTCATATTGCTTTCCTTAGTGAATCTCTGTTTGGAGAACTGAAATTAGGTGAGCAAGAGGTTGGATCAGTGACCAAAAGATACTACAGCTACATCTTGGTAGTTGGGTCTCCCGATGGGTCCGAATGCATTACTGGTTACGTGTCCTTGAAATAAGAAGTAGATTATTCCCACTATACCAGAAACTAAGGCACTAGGACATGCATGCATGTCCACTAACAAAAAGTGTGTATCCTCAAAGTCCCCTATTTACATAATGGTTTTGACACCACTACTTTTGTGGGCTTTTCTAGAGATCATGACAAGAAACACACCCTAAAGAGAGATACTGTCTATCATAACCTGGGAAAGAAAAGGGCCATCTTACTTTATAAATATGCTACCTTCCTCATAAATATTCATGAAACTTAAAAAAATTCTAACACAAAACTCATTGGGCTATCTCTTTGTAGTGCTTGCTTTGCTTAGCATTACTAAATAAACTTCTTAAACTGCCTGGGTGTCTTGTAGAAATTATTTTCCTCAAGAAAGAAAGAACTGAGAGATCCCTGTGACAGAATGACTCATCTTCTCCCAGTGTGATCTCTGTCTCCCTTTGTCCTACATTCTCCCATTCTATCAACCACCCACATTCACAGACCAGCCAGCCTCTTTATAACTTCCATTTTCTCACATCCTGACTCCTCAGATCTCAAAAGACAGCTCACCTTCATTGTTGCAATGAACAATGGTCCTCAGCATCTCTCCGCTCATTCAAACCATTTTCTTACCAAGGTTTCTTGGCTACACTGTTCTTGGTGCTATGCTGACTGTACTGAGGCCCTATTTGGGGGGGGGGTGCTTTCTTTTCTCCCCAGATTTTGTGATGACTTCGCTTTCTGCCTCCTATATTACTTCATTTCTTCATGTAGGCTTCAATTCTTGAGCTCTCTTCAAGCTCTTACATTTGTGTAACTTCTTTAAATCCATTTGAATTTCCTCACCAACATGCAAGGTTTAAGAAAGAACTCACTGCAGACCTGGCTTCTGAATTACTGTAACAGACTCCACCTCTGCTTTGATCCCTTATTTTGGTTGTTTATTTGGTTGGTATGACCATGTGGGATAGCTATTTGAAAATGTTAATCCTTAATGTCAAACTCTGAATGCAGCACGTTCTCCCACAATCTTTTTCTGTTCCCACTGCCCAGGGTCTTTAGCACACCATTTCTGGTTGTGTCTTTTGAGGTCATCACTCTAGCTCAGAAATCTGGTGAAAGGCCTAATACTGAGTAGTGGAAGGTCACTACCTTTGTGAATGACCTATTCTCCATTTCCTCATTTGATGAGCTATTGAATCATGGGAGTGAGAGCTGCTAAGTACTGTAATTCAAATACACTGGAAGGGTGTGCTGGAATGGCAGTCTAGAAGCTGCCTCTTTGTGATACTGTGGAGGAGGGAGTCGGAATAAGAATAAAGAAAATACAGTGCATTCCAGAGGAAAAGAGAGGTAGACTTTCAGAAATTCACAAAGGAAGTGGAAGGAGATCTGAAAGATGATGAGAAAAACATAGACAAAGAACACGGAAGAGTTCAGCTGAGCGGAGCTTCAGCCGCACACCTTCCTGGGTTAGGCAGACCCTGACTGATTCTGAGTTTCTGAGGAGAAGCCTATAGGCCTCAATGCCTCAGATCCAGTTGTGGATTCAGATAAAACAGCGATTACTCTGGCAGACAGGTCGGTGGTTGAAATAAATTCCGCAGTTTCGTGCGATACCACTTGGACGTCAGGGGCCTGGCACCATCTTGAGAATTATGTCTATTATTTAAAAACCGAGTGATGCAAAGGCATAAGAAGAGGGAATAACCTCTGGTGAAGGAGTGAAATGAAGTTTGACCTGTCATAGTTGAGGAGTGACAGAAGTGACATGGAGGCAGCTGAGGAACACGGGAAAGCCAGATGCTAACTTAACAAGACAAGGATGCAAACAGTAGGAGGCTAGATCAAGTGGTTCTGAGGAGGTAGAGTGATGCTGAAACAAACAAACAAACAAAAAAAACAAAACAAAACGAAACAAAAAACCTGAATTTCCAGCAGTGTACTTGATGCCCACATCGGCATCCCTCCAGCAGAGTCTACAACAGAATACAGAGACAGGTCTTCTACCCTTCATGATCTCATTCAGTGGTTCCTTCTCACACCCCGAGTGAATCTAGAAACTCCTTCAGTTGCGAACATTAGAGTCTCAGGAGTGTGAGGGAACTGATAGCTCTCATCCCTTGTACATATAAGCGTGTCTAGTGGGGGCCCCTAGTATGTAAAGTTTAACTACCAAAGTCAAATGGCTCTAGCAGATGTCAGACACTTTTCAGTTAAAGGCAAAACAGTATGAACTATAAGAAAAGAATCCATGAGTTCAATCAACCCCAAATCCATGCGCATAAATAATAATCTCCTTCTTTTAAGATTCAGAAATAATCTACTCCAGTGTTTCATCATTTAAAAATCTTTTTAGTCTGTTTTTTTCCCACCCTTGATACTCCTTTTTTACCTCCTGTTCGCTACTTGAAAATTTTTAACGTAACTTTAAAATTTTCAATTTGTCCTTTCTATACATGCTTATGATACATTCCAGTTACTCCAGCAACCGCTCTCTCATTTCTCTTTCCCATTCCTGCCAATGCTTCCCTCCTCTTTCATGTCTCTGTGTTTTCTCTTGTGACCCACAGAGTTTAACCCGGGTCATCTGTGTCATCATAAGTTTCAAAATATCTTAAGGAACCTAGTAGGCTCACCTGTGGGTGCACACGTGAGCGCAGTGACTGCCTCTTCTCCCAGAACACACTGGAAACCAATGCGTTATCAGTTTGAGACATGGACCGAGGTGATCCTCCCGTACTCCTCCTTGACTGATGCCCAGCCTGTCTTGTGAAGGTCCAGTGCAGGCAAGCAACCAAAATTGCTATGTGCTCCTGATCGAGTTGCTGCGGCTTGCCCAGAATATAACATTTCACAGCCTTCTCCATTATTTAGATATTTTTACTTCATTGTATTATTATTATTATTATTTACAATCCTGTTTTGGAAGCTGAAAAGATGACTTGTCTATAAAGTGCTTGGCACACAAACTTGAGGACATGGGTTTGGAGCCTCAGATCTCACGCGAAAACTGGATGTGGTACACACCTGAAATTCGAGCATTGGAAAGGTTATGATGGAAGAGTTCCTGTTGCTCAGCAGCCACCCAGTCTAACAAATCTGTGCCCTCCAGGTCTAGTGGGAGACTGTGTCTCAGAAAGTAAGGTGGGGATCAGTTTGTGAAGGTATTTGCTACTAAGTGTGATGACCTCAGTTAAGATACAGCAGTACTCACACGATAGAAGAAAACCAATTCCAGCAATTGTTTTCTGATGTCTGCATGCAAGCCATGGTGCATACACACAAATAAAAAATAATAAAAAAAAACCCTAAAAAGTAAGTTGTGGAGTGGACTGAGGAAGACACTCTATATCTACCCTTGGCCTACACACACATCTGAAATACACACATGCACACACAAAAATATTAATGTTTCTGTTATTCCTCTTCATACCTTCACCTAGTTTTGTTACGCAATTTTCCATTGTTAGACAGTCTGTTATTCTTTTCTTCTGTTTTCATTCCATTCTCTATTTCCTTGTCCATTTTCTCTCTACTTTAGTAGCATTTTGACTTCATCTTACTGATTAAAAAACAAAAAAAAAAAAAACAAGGTTTTATTTTTCCATGCTTGCCTCCCATTTCCCTTTTTTTCTCTACCTTTTAATTTCCTCTGGAAGCCTTTTTCTAAACATGTCCACCTCATTTATGATTTTGTTTTGGAACCCACTGAGTTTAATCACTGTCCCTGCTGGACTATTGAAGGGCTCATCCTTGTGCAGAGCTTGTGTAGATAACAAAAGCTGCTGTCAGTTTATGAGTTTAGTAGCCCTATCGTTTCTATAAGACAACATTCCACAGCGCTTATTCACCCTTGTGCTCACATTCATGCTTCCTCTTCTGTGATATCCCTTAGGGTTTGGAGACAAGGGCTAGAAGTTTTATTTCACTTTTTAGAAATTTGTTTTTTATGTATGTGGATGCCTATTCACCATGGCATGTAGTGCCCATGGAAGCCAGAAGAATGCATCCCCTGCAACAGTTTTGAGCTGTCATGTGGGAGATGGGAACTACATTTAGTTCCTCTGCAAGAGGAACTAACTTCAGAGCCATCTCTCTAGGCTTGAAGGCTTAATTTCTTATTTCCTTTCTCACAGTTGTCTCACTTTCATTTTGAACATTCTCATTACTACAGAAGGCACTTAAAAGAATATCATACACAGAGAAAAGATGACAGTCTAGGTCATAGTACAAGAAAGAATAAATAGGGATATGAACAGAGGAACGCTAGGAAGGAGTTCATTACATCTAGCACACTGACCTAGCCCCCCCAAAAAAATGAAGAAAGGAGAGGATAAACAAAAAATTGAACCTATCAGAAAAATAGCCAACAAAATTACTAGAATTAGCTATTATCTTTCAGCAATAAAACCTTAAGTATAATGTCCTGGATCTTACCAAATAGAGATATAGATTGGTTGGCTGTATTTTATAAAGGAAACAAAACAAAACAAACTGGAATCAACTATCTGTTGTTTCTAAGACAAAGGCATACATGAAGATTCAAATATATATATATATCATTAAGAGAATGACAGCTGTACTCAAGTTGGTGTAGCCATTCTGATATCTGATAAAATAGACTCCAAAGCAAATTAGTTAAAATATACTGGAATAAATAAGTAAATAAAGCCACTACATGATTAAGAAAGAGAATAATTCATCAAATATATGACAATCACCAGTACATAAAACAAAAAAAGAAAAAGCAAAAGAGCAAAAACCAAACAACAACAACAAAACACTTCAGTTTAAACTATACCATGGATCAAATGGAGTAAATAGATAACTACACAATATTCATCCAATAGATAAAGAGCAAACATTTTTCTCATCAGAGCATGGAATTCTTTCTAAAATAGGTCCCACTCTAGTCCAGAAATCAAATATTATCAATTATTATTATACAAAGGAATCAAAAGAATTTTCTTATATTGCTTTTCAACAAAATTAGAAATTGATAGTGAGAAAACCTCAGAAACAACATAAAGGACATTGACCCCTATGCTCTCAGTTTTTTAACATTGTAAACATGTTTTGCCTGTATGTAGGTATGTGTATCATGTGTATGCCGGTGTCCACAGTGGTCAGACAAGGGTGTTAGATCCAAGATTATGAACCGACATATGGACGCTGGGAGACAAACCTGGGCTTTGTTCAAGGGCAACAAGTGTTCTTGTCTCCTGAGCCATCTTTCCAGCCTCATGATTCCCTCTTGGATTGTCAGCCAATAGTTGAAGAAGAATTTGGGAAGGATGTTGTAAACCAATTAAAACGAAAGCAAAGTTCATGAGATCCAAATTCCCCACGAGGAGAATTTAATGGCTCTGAGTGCTTCCATTAAGAATTAGAAAAATCTAAAGTGAATGACCTAATGCATCTCAAATTCTTGGAAACACAAGAATACGCCAAAGCATCAGGGGTCAAGAAATACTGAACATCACGGCAGAAATTATGAATAAAAAAGAAATGTACAACTGATCAGAATTGTTTTCTTGGAAAAAATTTACAAGACTAACAAACTTCTGTCTAGTGAAAAGAAGACAGAAAATAACGGGACAAGGGAAAATGAGAGAAGTACCACAGATCCCAATGAAATTCAGGGAAACAAGCACACCTGGGAAAAAAAATCTACAACAAATGTTTAAATTCCCAGACATCTAAACCTACAAAATTATATCAAGAGCCTATAAGCAATCTTAACAAACCTGAAACAACTAAACAAACCTATCAGTGAAGAAGATCTCAAGACCAAACAGATTCATAGCCAAATTCAACCAAACTTTTAAAGAAGAATTAATAACAATGCTTCTCAAACTGTGTCATAAAAGGAGAAAGGGAAGAAAGGCTACCACATTCATACTATGAAATCAGATTTACCCTGATACCAAAACAATATAAAGGAATAACGACAACAAGAAAAGAAGAAAACAAGAACAACAAAACAAAAACAAAGAGTAATTTACCCAATAAACACACATGCAAAAAAAAAAAAGAAATTCACAATAAAATTCTTGCAAACTGACCTCAAGGACACATTGTGATGATGATTGTAACATGACCATATTGGTTTCATTTCAGGATATAAGATTGTTTTAGCATACATAAATCTACAAGTGTAATGTGGTACATAAGTGAACTGAAGGGCAGAAATCACATGATCATCTCAATAGATTCTTAAAAAGTCTTTAACAAATTTCAGTATCCCTTTTACCTGTTAAGAGAAGGTCCAGAAAGAACAAACCTCAGCATAATAAAACCTATATAGGACAAATATGTTGATAATGTATACAAAATATAAGCCAATACAATTCTAATAAAAACACAAAACACCTAAATAACCAAATCTATTCTTAGCAGAAAGAGCAAAGGCATCACAGTACTTGATCTCAAATTTATTAGAAAGCCATAGCAAAGAAACTAGCATAATATTGCCATAAAAATAGAAATGTTAAACAATAAGGTTGACTATATGCCTCAGAAATAGCCTTACACAGCTATAGCTACCTAATTTTTTTTTTACAAAGATGTCAAAATTTACATTTGAGAAAAGACAGCCTCTTTAACAAATGGCATGAGAAAAACTTGTTTTCTACATGTAAAAGAATGAAACAAAATCCATATATTGCAGTCTCTGCAAAAATCAATTCAAATGGAATCATAGACCTTAATGTAAGACCTGAAACTTTGAAACTACTAAAGAAAAGCATAAGTAAAACACTTCAAGATAAAAGATTAGGCAAGAATTCTCTATAAAGTACTCCAATACCATAGAAAATTACTCTAAAAATTGAAAATGGGAATCTTTAGTACAGCTATGGAAACAATCACCAACATGAAAAGATGGCCTAAAAATGGGAAGAAAAGTGTTTACAACTAAACATCACACAAAGGATCACGATCTAGAAAATATAAAGTACGAAAAAAATTAAATGCAAGACAGTCACTTAATAAATGGGCTAATGAACTGAATAGACATTTCCAAAAGGAAGAAAAGTAAATAGGCAATAAACATTTGAAAACACATACTGTATCCCTAGCCATCAGAGAAATGAACACTAAAGTTGCTCTGAGATTCTATTTCATCCAAGTAATAATGGCTAACATCAAGGAAACAAATGACAACAAAATCTGGTAAATATGTAGTACTTACTTAGCATATGAATGTTTATTCAATCCTGTCAGGCATGTAAATTTGTACAGCTACTATGGAAATCAGTAAGGCAGTTTTTCCACAAGATTAAAAAACAGAACTAACATATGATCCAGCTACACCATTATTGTGTATATAGTCAAATGATTCTAAGTAAACATATATCACACAGATACTTACATATCCATGTTTATTTCTGCATTTTTTATAAAAGCTAAGAAATGGAACCCACCTTGATATACATTAACAGATAACTGAATAAGGACAATGTAGTAAATATGCATAATGGAATTTTATGCAGTTATAGGCAAAAATGAAATCATGACATTTACAGGAAAATGGATAGAAACAGAAATCATTATGTTAATTATCATTAATTATATGTGTTCTCATATGAGGAACTTAGATTTAAAATTATACATATCTATATATGTGTGTTATGTACATACATGTGAACATGCTTAAATATGTTTTTAGGTCATGAAACCTATGAAAGGGATCAAGAGATCTTCCAGGAGGGGAAGATAGCATTGTGTGATAACTAAGTCAGCAATGATGCTGGACATAACACTGGGCACAAAAGACGCTCTCAGAATTGACTTCAATAAACCTGAAACCCATCTATCTGTTCAGCACTGCAGGACCCTTTGTATCCACACACAGAGAAAAGTATACTATAAGTGAGCAGTATCATGTTGAGTTTTAAATGTTTAATCTGTATCTATCACTGACAATTCTAAACAAGTAATTCTTGTTGGGTTTCAGCTCTTACCTTTTCTAGCTGTTTTTAAACTATTTTATATTCTTTCACAATCCCATAAAATGTATTTTGATCATATTCATTCCATTCCTCCCACAACTACTCTCAGATTTACCTGTCTTGCCCCCCCCCCAACTTCCTGTCCTCTGTTGTTGTTGTTTCGTTTTGGTTTTTAGGACCCACTTTGTGCTGCCTTTGTAGTCCCAGGTGTGTGGGCTTTATCTAGAACATCCACCTACTAGGGGCCATATCCTTAAGAAACCAGAACCTCCCTCTCCTAGAAGCCATCCTCTATCAGTAACTCCAGCTAGTCCTGGCATTCTTCCTTTTACCTACCTACCCACCCACCCACCCACCCACCTACTCACCCATCTATTTATCTACCTACCTATCTACCTATCTGTCTATTGAGACAGGATTTCTTTGTGTAGCCTTGACTGTCCTGGAACTCGCTTTGTAGACCACACTGGCCTCAAAGTCACAAAGATCTGCCCACCTAAGCTTTCTGAGTGCTGGGATTAAAGGTGTGTGCCACCACCACTGACTAGTAATTATTTTTAATTCCACTTGATTTGGATTATAATTCAAGACATTCTTAAATGTAAAGAATAAAATAAATGCATAGATTCTGACCTAGAATGCATGATTTGTTTGGAAAGTAACTTGAAGAGGATATAATGATTTGTGAAAGTTTTCACTATTTGTGTGTGTGTGTGTGTGTGTGTGTGTGTGTGTGTGTGTGTGTGTACACTTAGGTTTCTAAGCAGCCACTGGCTCTTGTGCAGTGAGGAAATTTTTTAAGTGCTTTATCCAAAACATCAATTAAGTATTATCACCACTTAACAATAATCAGGAACATGAACAATGTACACATATACATTATAATCCTCCTGTATATTTTTATTGCCTGCATATTTTAACCCCAAGAAGGAAAGTGAAATTCATCTAGATGAGAACATTATTGTACTCAGAACCAAGAAGGTGTGTGCAGGGATGCTGCAAGAACTCTGAAACGTTGGTTTCTAAGGAAACGCTGAGTATCTCAGTGCTACGCAGGAGGTGGGTGAGTCAGCCCTCTATTTCATTCACTCTGAAACAGCTAACAAAAGAAAGGTCTCAGGAGATTTATGAAGATTATCCTGTAATCACAGAATAGCATCAGCCATACCATCTTTCAGTTCCAAGAAAGAAACCAAGCTTTTTGCTTTCTTTAGACTGAAATTATTAAACGGCAAAGCTCTCGGTCCTTCTAGCATCAAGACCAGCCAAGACAATGAGAAACACTGGCTTTGTTGATAAAGGAACTTGGCCTTTGGCATTGTTATTCACTCACTCAGGCTTGCATTCAAGTACAGGAAATGGAAGCCAGAGGGGCCATGAGTCATCCCTAAAAAGAGCTTCATCAATTCCCTATTTTTATAAATCAACACTTGCTGTGTTTACGAACTGAGCTTGGAAAAATGATAAACTATAATTACAAAGCCTTCTGAAACTCATAATCTAGTGAGTAAGGATGCAAACAAGAAAAAAATACATAAACTAGAAAATGAACTCCAAAGGAAAATAATAACAGCAAGAAAATAATAATAGTAAGGGTATCTTACATCATGTGGGCAAGCAATGATCCTGACAGGGACTCTTCACATCAAGGTTATGAAGTAATACCTTTTGTGCTGGGAGGGCACTCAGCAGTGCGAAGGCCAGGGGGAACAAAGGGCTGTGCCTGCCTGCATCCCAGAAACTAAGCTGGGACTGCAAGGCAGTAGACCAGAGGTCCAGACTGAGCTGCATGTGAACAGTCTGAATCGTGTCCTCTGCAGGTTTGCATTGTTGCAAGGGCTATAAGGCAATGTATGAGGGACCGCTGAGAACTGTTGCAGAGAAGAGGAAGGAAGAGGAAGCAGTGAAATGCCTATTGTTTCTTCAGGAGACCCTGATTACAAAGAAATGCAGAGAAGGGGGCTGAAGGAGAATGTCTCCCTCCCCTTACTCTCCTTACTCTCTCACGCCTGTACAGGTGTGTGTGTACATGTGTGCTCTTGTTTATGTGGCAGCCAGAGGGTAAGCTCAACGATCTGCTTTTTAGTTAGTTAGAGGCCTGGAACTCACTAAGTAGCCCAGAGTGTCTTGCCAGTGAACCCCAGGGATCTGTTTCCAACTCTCTGATGCTAGGATGACACATGCATGGCTGTGTTACCATGCCTGGCTTGTTTATCTGTCTGTTTGTTAGGTTCCGAGGATTGAATTTGAGACCTTCTGCTTACAAGGCAGACTATCTCCTCAGCTCAGGATTCTCTTTTTATTTTATGGGAAATATTTAAGCATATTTACACACTGATGGTGAATCACTAAAAATAAGGCAATTATGAGGAGAATAGTCCCCCTCTGTAGGAAAAAGAGGCATTCAAAAAAAGATGTTGGGATACTGTGTGAGACTCACCTGCAGCTGGAATTTCTATTTATTTTCTCAACTTATCAATATTTATAATTATTTTTAAAAATTAAAGTCCCTAAATAACACCTAGCGCCCACTTGATGGAAGTAAGGCTCAAGAATTTTCTGTTACCCGGCTGATAAGAAGACTCAGCAGTAAAGGCACTTGCGACAGTCCTAATTTCTTAGAATCAACATGGCAGAAAGAGAGCCTACTTCTGTAAATTTTTCTCTCACTCCTACATGCTTCACCCTCGCTGGCAATGTGTACAAAAAAAACAAAAATGACACCACACACACACACACACACACACACACACTTTTTAAAAGAATACTCTTTTTATACATGAAGTCCTTAATGGAAAGGTTGGGAGCCACCATGGCTCAGATGTTCCCAGAGAACAGCTAGGGAGAAGAGCACTTCAGCCTTTTGAATATTAAGAACAATGGGAGCTGAAAGTACAAGAAATGGCAAATCTGTCAGCATGGGGCAGAAGCAGGAAAAAGGTCACAGCAATAATATGCAGAAAGCAAAGAAAAAAATTACCACATTCCCTCCAATACCCTGATTCTGAGCCCTCTTACAGATAGCTCAGCATCACACAATCTGATTCTTTCAGGCCCTTCTGAGTGTGTCATTTAATAGATGGCTGCCAGCATGTCAGTATTTATAGCAGCCATTTCTCTGAAGCCTGATGGGTCCATCACTTGGGTAACTGGACATATTATAGCAAAAGAAAGCTACACTAGGCAGGGTCTAAATTCAGGGCCCTCTTCCCACCTGCCTGCATAGACTGATGGATCAAGAGTCGGGTTTCAGGCATAGCTACCTAGTGAAGAGCCTGTTTATTTAGGCATAGGATATAAGTGTAAGTTTTCTTAGGACTTGGACAGGCCTGTGTGAAAAAAAAAAAAAAAAATGATTCCAAGAGCTGAAAACTGATACAGAAGGTAATAATGAATACTCTTCCATTTAAAAAAAAATAACAAAGTTTACATATGCCATTGATTGCTTTGCATGGAGCCACATAAATGATGTCTGCCTTCCATGTTGTCATGACACACCATATTTGATATCCATTCTCCAAGTAATTTCTCAGAAAAGAACTTAATCATTATATTGGCTTTGTTTTGCCAGCTATACCATTCTCCCTCACCAAGAAGAAAGGAAAAAAGCATATAGTTCATCACCTAAGAAGCCAATTTTCCATATTTGATAGCTAACTCTGTGCAATAGGAAGGAATTCTCAGAGAAGATTCCTTGTCCCCTCACACGATCTTCTAAAATAGTATAATCACAGTAGATCATGACATAGATACTGTTGTCCAAGGGACCAAAAGTTCATCTACTGGTAGGAGAGCTACAGTCATCCTCTGAGGCCAAGGTAGGCTTTGTGGCTTTGTGTTTCTCTGATTTGGGATTTCGCTTTATTTATTTATTTATTTAGAGACAGAATCATACTCTGTAGCCCTCCCCACACTGAATTTAGAAGCAATCATCCTGCCTTTGTCTCTGCAGTGTTTGGACTGTAGGCATGGACCTCCCAACTCGATTTTATTTTATTTTTTTTTACAAGCTTATAATAATTATCCATAATATGGCATACAGTGTTGTGATTAAATATGTGCATACATGATGCCTAGACAAAATAGGTTGATATTTCTATTTTCTTATAATTTCTTTGTGTCTGCAGTCTCTAAGCTCTATTTCCTAAATCATAAAATATGTAGTAGTGTCTTGTAAATGACTGTCACCCAGGGTTCTTCAGAACAGTACAATGCATCTGTCCTATCTAACTGTTTTGGTACCTGTTATCCCATCCTGTACCCCACACCTTCCTACCCTAGTGCTCTAGTTTGCTGTGAATCAGCTGTTTTAGCATGCACATATGTGTAGAAATGTATGATACTTGCCTGTATGTGTCTGGCATACTACCATTTATATAACATATTACAGCTCTATTTGGATGCAGGTGAAAATGTTTTATCTTTTTTGGTTAGTGAATATATTGATGTTTACATATACTATTTTTTTTCATTTTTTCTTTGTCTTATGGATTAAACCGCAGACCTCATACATTTATTTATTATTAGTGTATAAGGGGGTGATTGGGTGGGAGTATGTGCCACAACACTCATGTGGAGATAAGGGAACGATCTTGTGGAGATAGTTCTCTCCTTCTACCTTTACATGGGTTCTACAGATGAAACTCAGGTTGTGAGGCTTGCATTATCAGGCAGCAAGTGCCTTTACCTGCTGGATCATCTTGCTAGCCCAGTAAATTACTTAATGTTTCCCCTGAGTAATAAGAATTTATTTTTATTGCCTATGAAAACTTTATTTTTAACATTATTTATTGAGAACTTGATACGTACATATAATATTTTGTTTCGATACAACCTCCATTACTTGCTTCCCATTCCTTCGCTATCCCCTTACAGATTTCCCCTCCCAACTTCATGCCTGCATCCATCTACTAAGGCCATATAGTGATGCTGGTATGTGCATGGGTGTTTGTATTAGGGTCACTGTATTAGTCAGAGTTCTCTAAACATGTACGTGTCCACATAGTTCAACAATGGCTATCTCACTCTGGAGAGGATGAGAATCTGATAGTTGCTTGGTTCACAAGGCTGGATGTCTCAGCAGTCCCAATCTGGTGCTGAAAACCTGGAGGGCTCCTGGTGAATCGGTAGTCTTCAATCTATATTAGAAGCCCAAAAAAACTAGTTCTGGTATCTGAGAAGAAATGTCATACTAGGAGGGATGAAGTTGCCAGGGAGAGTGAGAGTAAGCAGGCAAAGAGCAAAAGCTGCCTTCTTCCATGTCCTTTTAGCTGATCAGCCACTATGAGGTGCCACCAACATTTAGGGTGATTCAGTTTCAAATAATCTGAACAAGAAAATACTGTGTAGAAGTGCCCAGCCACTTACATTTGATTTGTTCCGGATCCAGGAAAGTTGACAGCCAAGATTAGCCATCACAACCATCTACTAGAGCATACGTAGCCCTTCAGAGGCTGCATGCCTGAAGAAAACATATTATCCCTCCCCTCCAACAGGAATCAATTGCCAATAACTTCTCAGTGTAAGGGTTGGATTTCATGAGCTCCTTACCTCTTCATGCTGTAATTTTGGCTGGCTTGATCTTGTGCAGTTCTAATGTATGCCATCACAGCAACTGTGAGTTTATGAGTGTCATATGCAGGAAATAATATGTTTCTACAGATCTTCACTATTTCTGGCTCTCACAATCTTTCCAAACTCTTTACATGATGATTCCTCAGATTTTAGAAGAGGAAATGTAATGCAGATGTCCCATTGATAGCTGAGCATTTCATGTGATATAGATGTCACATTTATAGCTGACTCTCATATTATCTGCACATTGATCAATTGTGGGTTTCAGTATTGATCATTACCTATTAAAGAAGAAGTTCCTCTAGTGAGGGATTAGAGATATACTAATCTGTGGGTATAAAGATAATAAGTGAGGAGGTAGTTTAATGATATGTCCATTTAGCAGAATATTATAGAAGTTCTCTTCTATGATCTAAGTCCTAGCCAGTCACAGGATTTTGGCCAGTTGACAGTATCACCCATGAGTTCTGTCACAGGGAGTCTGGCTTTAATGCCAATAAGAAACTGGTTGCTTGCTCCCAGAGCATTTATTCCACTATTGTATCAGTCTGCATATCTTGCAAGCCAGTAGTTATTGTAGCTTTTAAGGTCATGGGTGTGTAATATTCATAAATACTTTTCTCCTCCCTTCCCTGACAGCACAAATAGAACTTTTGAGCACTATGGAAGCTAATCAGTTGGGATGAAGTTTCCATGTTGGTACCACCTTTTTTCCCCCTTATTCTATGACTTAAGTATGTGGCATCTACAGCAATAGGGTCTTACTGTAAAATTCTGGAGGAAAGCCAAGACCAATGGCAATAGCCAGTGACATTTGAGGGGTCTATAGAACCCCATTGATCAGCAACTTAAAAAGTGGTGACCCATACATGGCAGTGGGCTTTTTATCTCAGAGTCTATTAATTAGGTCTGGGAGGGGTATTGTCCTCAGGTGATTTAAGTTGAGTTACCTAACAAATCACTTTGTGGAGTGTAGCTGTATTTCATCCACACAGCATCTAACAAAAAGCATGTAACCTTTTTTTTTTTTTTTTTTTGTAAAGTTGATCCTTATATTTCTTTCCTTAATCCAGAAATAACATAATGACAGATCATTTATGAAAACACTGGTTGAATCACTTTCAGAAATATTACTCAACCTCTGCTGAGGAGGACAAGAACTGAAAATAGCACTCAGTAAATTCAATATTTTATAGCAGGGGTCTTTTATTTGCAAGTTTTCCTTTTCTTTTTCCTTCCTTCCTTCCCTCCCCCTCCCTCTTTTCTTCTATCCCTCCCTCCCTCTCTCCTTCCCTCCCTCCCTCCCTTCCTTCCTTCCTTGTTGGAAGTTGTCTTTGTGGGGCTGCAATCAGAACCAGCTGAGCAGCCCCAAGTTTATACCTGAGTGGGGGAGTGTGGATGAGGGCAAGGCTAGCTATAGACGATAAAGAAAAGACAGAGACACAGAATAAAAGTCAGGAGGGCAAATCAGTCAATACTGAAATGTCACTAGTTTATTTTTCACCACTCTTATATACCTTAACCAAAAAGGGGAACAAATGTGTACAGAACAAGCAGACTTTTCTTCCTCACTTATTCTAAGGGTTCAGTAACCACACCTTAGCTTCAACTTCTTGTTCCCTAGCTTTGAGGATCAGGAGTAGTCACACTTCAGATTCAAATTCTTGTTCCCTAGCCTTGAGTCAGGAGTAGCCACACCTCAGATTCAGGTCTGTTGTTATTTAGAAGAAGACAGCTATAGCCACATCTTTGACCTTTAGGTCTTATGACATGCTGAGGGCAGTTTTGAACTCTCCTTGTGCCAAGATGGAGTGCAGCCATCTTTGTGGGCACCGACATTTCCCTCCTCCCTTTCTTCCTTCCTCTTTCCCTTCCTACCTACTTCCTTCCTTCCCTTTCTCTGCTTTTTTTGTAAGTCAAGGTTGGCTTCAAACTTGATCACGAACTCTTAATCCTCTTGCTTGGATCTCATAAGTCCTGGAGAGGATGATGCCTGGCTTTTTATCAAGTATCTTGATATTGGCTTTGCCATTGACTTTAGAGTGTGTCTTGAGGAAATAAAAAAAAAAAAAAGACAAAAGCAAAAACAAAAACAATTCAAAAAACTTCTTTTGTATGTGGGCATATAATGATAATGTATGACCTACAGAACTCTGTCCTAGTATATATTCATTTGGGCTCCACAAATCATGTGTGGAATTTCTTATTCATATGACCAAGTGTTTAATTCAATCAACTATCCTTTCGGTTTTTTGCAATGTGATCTTTATTTACTTGAACTGTATCAGATTTTGGTGTCATACCCCAACCCAGGAAGGAGTGATGATCAAGGTCATCAATCTCTTACTTTAGAGAACCATGACTAATATAGCCCTCTTTTCCTAAATCCCCATAGGACTTGCACCTATGTGACAGTCAGCATATTTGCCATTATCCTTCATCCAGACTATAACAACTTCTGCCTACTTTTAATGGCTTACTATGATCACAAAACCAAGTTAACTGTTTCAAAATTTGAACCAAATCCCAGTAGTTGTAAAAATGATTGATTTTTGCTGTGTTTCATTTGTTTGAGACAGGATCTCTATGCAAAACCTTATCTGTTTCAGAACTCACTACATACACCAGAGATATCCACCTGTCTCTGCTTCTTTGGTGCTATGATTAAAGGCATGTGCCACCATGCCTGGCCTTGTAAAAGATACTATTTATTTCTATATGTAATTTTTTTCTGATTCTAGTACTATTAACTGCACTCTGACCCCCACATCAGCCTTTGATCATAAAACATGGTCAGTGTTCACCACTTGAGACAAAATGATCACAGTCTCTGATCATCAGACTTAGTTCCCAAGGCTGATCAAACATCCACTTGTGCAAGAGCCCTCGTTGATGTGGGATGTCCTTCTGCACGCTGAGAATATGCATTGCTTTTATTGATTGATGAACAAAGTTGTTTCAGCCAATGTCTAGGAAAAAGTATAGCTAGGTAGGAGTTCCAAACAAAGATGCAGAAAGGAGGAAGCCAGAGACAGGGAGATGCCATGTAGCCTCAGAAGGGGAAAACTGTCTGGGCATCAGTGGTAAGGCATAGCCACATGGTGATACATATATTAGTGGAAATGGGTTAATTTTATTGTAAGAAGCCTGAGCCGTTGGCTGATACTAAGTCTCCAAGTGGATATCTTATAAGCAGCTGCAGGGAGTAGTGGGCAGAGAAAAACCAGTCCAGCAGGACTGGGTGAGATGGAGGTCTCTATCTACACCTTAAAGAGACATTTCCATACCATCTCTGCCCATCATGTGGTAATGATGCTTACACACAGACTGTAGTTTGTGGATGTTGGGGCTGGTGAACTTATTGTTTCTCTGTGGCAAGGAGCAGAATGTGCTGCTCCTTACTACTACATACCTTTAGATCCTGGGACTCCCCCCCCCCCCAGAAGCTCTGCCAATGTTACAGTTATGCAAATATTTTTCTTAAAGCTATTTCTGATTTCCTGTTGTTCATAGATCAAGTCTTTGACGAACCCAGTCCATTTCTAATTGCAGAAATTCATCTCAAGTGCCTGCCCCCTTGACTGAGAAAGGTCTATGTCCAATGCCGGAATGAAGTCTTTTATGCAAAGCTACAGACTCAAATTAACATCTGGGGCTCAGTCTTTTAGAGGAATGTTAGAGAAATGTGGATGTCATTTTTAATTTACATTTCTAATTTCTGAGACAGATACACATTTCTTCATTAAAAAATAAGTAAAATGCTAATATTTTCTTATGAAATACTCTTCTCATCTTAGAAGAGGAAGAAAATAAACGTGATTTAATGCCAGCTTCCTGGGGTGGTTATAAATTATGACTTAGTATCTCCATCATACTCAGAGAAGATTAGCCTCCCACTCTTGCAGGCACCATTTAACCTTAAACGTTTTCATGTAGGTCTACCTGACTTTCCTAAGGTTCCTTACTTTAGTAGGATAAAATGTATTCACAGAAACTTATACTTTCTTTACTGAAAAAAATATGACTAGAAAGGTAGATATTGAGGTAGAATGCATAACACAGGAAAACTCAGAAAATACTGATATAAAACGATGTTAAATAAACACTAGTCATTCAGTAACAGAGGTAATCTGTGATCTGTAAGATAGCAGAAACAGAAAAAGTAGTTAAATGTTAAAATTTGAAAAGTATCCATGAATCTCTGTCCCAGTATTTGTGAGAGATCTCATTTTTTAACCTTCTGAGTAACCCTCTACCCCTCAAACTCCATGAATGGCATTCATTAACTCATACTCTGTAGATGGGACTGAATTTATGTGGTTTATTTCCTGTCTTAGTTTCTTTTGGTGGAAGGATGCTAATTTTTGGTGACAATGGCATGACCTTGAATGAAGGTAGATGAAATTATTGCAAAAACTATTCCACTTCACAGTTAACCAATGTATTATGAATAATTGTATGCACTCCATCTTAGAGAATAGCTGGATTGTCTTAGGCATGCATATAAAAGTCCTTTTCACAACTGAAGTCAGTTTTACACTCTTGAACATACAAGGTTTTGAGAAGCTGGCTTGCTAATCAGTCTACCTTTTTTTTTTTCTTCCTTCTTGCCTAGGTTTAGTCCTAGAAATTTCATTTTCATTGAAGCTGTTGGCAATAGAAATGGGGCCACGATCTCTTCTTCAGCATATTTGCTGCTGGTTTATAAAAGAGATTACTGATATTTTTTTTGTGAGTTGGTTTTGTATCCTGCATTTTGCTGAGATTGTTGTTTCTATCAGAATTTTTGGGTCACTTATGCATAAACTACATCATCTGCAGTCAGGTATAGTTTGACTTCTTCTTTTCCCATTTGTATTCCTTTAATGTTCTTTTGTTTTATGGACATAACTAGTGCTTTGAGTACTATATGATAAAGAGTGGGGATAGAGTACAGTCCTGTCTCATTTTTTTTATTCTAGTTATTCTCATTCAAAGACTTTTATCACTTATTCCATGGTGAGATTTGTCATATGCTTTGTATACACGTATTGATACACTTCCATAATTTTGAACATTAAATTCATTTATGTAATTTATTATGTTCATTTACTTGTCCACCTGTACCTCTGGGATAAAGATACCTTGGTCATTGTTAAGAATCTTTTGACATTTGGCTATACTCAGTTTGGAAATATTTTATTAAGATGTTTGCATCTATACTCATCAGGGATATTGGCTTGTATTTTTGTTACTTCTTGGTATGGTTTTAGAGTTACTTATATTGCCTTCATACAAGAAGTATGGAAGCAATCCTGTAAGGGGTAGGACTTTTCCACCCGTCACTGGTCTTGTCCTGCCGCCGTGCCAGCCCCAAATAACACACTGAGACTCTGTATTAGATATAAATGCTGTTGGCCAGGTACTAGTTTCTTATCGGCTAGCTCTGTCTTAAGTATTAACCCATTTCTGTTAATCTAATATTTCCACGTGGTCTTCCCGGAGAGCCGGCTGGCGTCCTGCTCTCTCCAGACTCTCCATCTTGACCCTCCTTACTCCTTCCTCTTTCCTTCTTGTCTCCTAGTCCCACCTATCTTGCTTTCCTATTGGCCAACAGTGCTTTATTAACCAGTATGAGAAACATATTTACAGAATGACATCTTCCATCATTTCCTCTTTTCTGTCTAAATAAAAAGAAGGATTTTAACCTTAACATAGCAAGATATATCACACAACAGTTATCAAATAAGAATCACAGTTAACATTTAGTCCATTAACATTTAGTAAGATTTAAAGAAAATATTCCATCATCTATCCTATCTTTGTGTGTCTAAAGTCTATGTAACTTATCTTTAATCCTAACTAAGGAAAACTATAACCATAACTATCTGTCTTCAACTACTGAAAAGACCACAGAAGGATAGTATATAAACTCTAGAAATGACAGAGATAACTTGCCTTGTCAGTCACCTGAAGTTCTTCTGTAATCTTCCATCTTCAGCCCATAGGCCATAGTGTGTCTAGCAGACTCTTCAGCAAAGCAAGAAACTTTAAACTGTCTTCTTGTATTGGCAGTTTGTCAGTCACTTTTCTTTGTGTCCTGCAGATTGGCTGGCTGACTCTTTCATGAACCAGGAACTCTGTAGCAATGTCCATCTTGAATCAGCAGTCACTTTTCTGTGGGTCCTGCATGTCCAGTTTATACAGCATAAAGTCAAACAGTCTAGACAAGACTTGTCCAAATGGCTAGTTTTGCCATATTGGAAGTAACTCCATAACGAGTTTCTTCAATGTCTATCTTCCTTTCTGACACAGTTGGTGTTGCCAGGAGCATTTATGTCTCATTGTCAAGAAAAACCTTAAACCATTTTAAACCCCATATTCTGTGGGTCTTTGAAAGGTTTGAAGAATGCCTATTTATCTCAAATACATTTCTGTATATCTTGAAAAGTTAACTAACTTAACTCTAAGCTTTGAGTATCATAGGTAATTATCTATAATCTGTACTATATTATACATTACATTTCTAAATGAGCTATATAAACACAATACCTAAACAAAAGGAGAAATATACATATCACAAAATTGACCTTAAATTGTATCAATAAATGAAAATCCATTCCAAAACAAAGTATTCATGTCTATACCATAATCCCCTTTTTACCTTTAAAATGATATTGGTTGTGATCATTAACCATTTATAACCAATCCCATTTAAATGAAAACAAACATTTATAAACAATATTTGGGAATTTGGGTGTCGTTCTTTCCAAACTACTACTTCCTGCTGGTAAAGGGCGCTGTCATGAGGGATTATAAGAAGATGCAGAAATCCTGGCTGTAGTCTGTAAGGCTGCTTTGTTCAGTTGTTTTGAATGTTGGATCACCAGCGACTCTGTTTCAGGGGGTCTGCCTCGCTCAAACCACATTAGTCTGGAAGGAATCCAAAGCTTTTCATTTTCTGTGGAAACAAAAATAAAAATCCTTTTTCCCAATAACTTGTCCTTAGACTTAAATTTTGAAGTCAAAGCATTTTTAAAATATATAAATTGAATTAATCCAGCAGTATTTCTTTTATCAGTTGTTGTTATTTACTCAGCAGTCAAACAATTTGAAGACAACAGAATAGCGTATAGTATCCACAATTTTTTTCGTGTGTGTGTTTTTCATTTTACATGGCTTTTTTTTTTTTTTTTACTTTCTATTTTATTTTTATTTTTTGAGACAGGGTTTCTCTGTGTAACTCTTATCTGTCCTGGAATTCACTCTGCATGCCAGGTTTACTTTGCAATAACAGAGATCTGCTTGCCTCTGTCTCCCAAGTGCTGGGATTAAATGTGTGTGCCACCATACCCAGCTCCTCTCTGTCTATTTAAAACCACTTTATTTCTTTTCTCTCCCAAGCCTACATATATTTTAGAACACACTGTAAACCTTCAGCGCTATTTTTTTTAATGTGAATCAATCTTTACTGTAAATCTTTATCTTTTTGTGGCCATGAGTCTTTTATTTGTTAAACAACAACATTGCTAAAATGAAAGTCATAGCTGCGTCTGCCACAAGGAAACACCTCCTAATGGTAACACTTCCTATGGATCAAACATTCAAACACACGAGTCTATGGGATCATTCCTAGTCAAACCATCACAATAGTTAAAGGGCTGTGGTTTTTCCCACATCAACTTTGACACGTCTATTGTTTGTCTTTAGGCAGTCATATGAGTGAGGCCTCTGATATTTCTAGGAGAAACAATCTCACAGAATATTATCAGAGCCTCTGACTCTTATAATAATCCCATGTCCTCTTTCACAATGTTCCCTGAGCCTTAGCTGTTACTGCTGTCTTATAGGTGCACCCACTGGTACTGAGTTCCACAACTGCATTTTGATTGTGGTTTCCTTTAACTGTCTCCATCTGTTTGTTACAATGGAAATTTGATGGGAGATGTCATTCTGTAAATATGTTTCTCATACTGGTTAATGAATAAAGCACTGTTGGCCAATAGGAAAGGAAGATAGGCGGGACTAAGAGACAAGGAGAATTCGAGGAAGTAGTAAGGAGGAGTCAGCATGTAGAGAATGGAGAGAGCCCCACTCTCCGGTAAGATGAGACCACGTGGAAACACTTAGATGAATAGAAATGGGTTAATATTTAAGACAGAGCTAGCCAATAAGAAAAGGCTACCAGCTTTATATCTGATACAGCGTCTCAGTGTGTTATTTGGGGCTGGCACAGCAGTGGGTCCAGGCCAACGGGAAAACCTTATTCCTAACAAAAATTTTCGTTAATGAGCTGGGAAGACTATCTCACCTGTGGGTGTAAGAACAAATATTTAGAGTTCACTCTCACCAATGAAAAGATCATCTAGCCAAACTGGAGATGCTATAAACCAAATGGATTTAACAGATATTTACTCCTCCCCCCCAAAAAAAAACCACAAAAGAATGTACTTTCTTCTCAGCACCTCACAGAACTTTCTCCAAAATTGGCCTTCTACTTAGTCACAAAACAAGTCTGAACAGATAGAAGAAAATGAATTAACATCACACATCCTATAAGTCCACCATGAGTTAAAGCTGGATTTCAACAAAACAGATATCACAGAAAGCCTATCAACTCATTGAAACCGAGCAACTCTGTATTGAATGAAAACTGTCTCAATAAATAAATACATAGATTAAATACTTTCTAGAATTCAATGAAGCTGATTATACAACATACCCAAACTTATGGGACTCAATGAAAATGCTGCTAAGAGAAAAGTTCATAGCACTAAGTGCTTACATTTTTCTTTAAAAAAATGGAGATTTCATACTTGCAATTTAAGTGTATCTGAAAGCTCTAGAACAAAAAGAAATAATCACATCCAAGAGGAATAGATGGCAAGAAATGATCAAATTGATGGCTAAAATAAATAAAATAGAAACAAAGAGAACAATAAAAAGCATCAATGAAACAAAAAGTGAGAAAAATCAACAAAAGACAAACCCTTATACAAACTAAGGAACTGAGATAGAATATCCAAATTAACAAAACCAGGAAAAAAAAAGACATAATAATGCACATTGAGGAAATCAAAAAATTAGGTCATATTTTAAAAACCCATGCTCCTCCAAATTGCAAAAACTAAAATAAGTGGACAAATTTATTAAAAGATACCACTTACCAAAATTCAATCAATATCATAGGAACACTTCCAATAGACTTACAACCCTTAAAGAAAATAGATGTAGTCATAAAGGATAATCATGTTACAATCTACCGACCCAGAGAGGCTATAATAAGGAAAGCTCAAGAGGAGATAGTCTCTCTGGGAAGGGGACATACAATAGATTTTGCAGGTGGAATGGGGGTAAGTGGGGATGAGAATAGGAGGGATCAGGTCAGAGGTGATGAAGGAAGATTTCACTAGGAAAGACAACTGTAATGAGGAAGGTATTTGAGAGGCAAGGGAGAAACCCAGTGTAATGGAAACTCCTGAAAATCTATCTACCAGGATGATTGTAGGGACGATTCCTAGTTGGGGGAGTCAGAGCCAGAATTGGTCATCTTCTGTAACCAGGCAAGGCTTCCAATGGAGGGACTGGGACACTGACCCAGCCACAAAATCTTTGACCTACAGTTTTTCTTGCTTGCGAGATGTGCTGGGTAAATGTGATGCAGAATCTGTGGGAGTGGTCAACCAATGACTGGTCCAACTTGGGACCCAAGGAACAAGAGGGCACCCATGCCCAACACTGACTGCCTGGAGGACTAAGAATAAAAGGCTGAATAGCCCAGAAACCAGGGGAGAAACAAATATGGCTAGCAAAAATGAAAAAAAAAAAGTCAATGAAATTATTCCTAACGATAATCTGCTATACTTCTAGACTGGAGCCTAGCATAATTGTCATCAGAGGCTTCATTCAGCCACTGATAGGAGCAGATGCGGAAACCCACAGCCAACGAGACAGAGCTGGAGGAATCCTGTGGAAGGATTATAGGAGACAGAGGGGTAAAGGATACCACAAGAAAATGGCCAACTGTATGAGCTAAGCAGGACTCATAGAGACTAAAGTGACAGTCAGAGAACCTGTGTGGTGTAAGCTAGGTCCTCTGCATATATGTTTTGGTTGTTTAGCTTGGTGATCTGGTGGAATACCTAACAGTGGTAGTGGGGTCTGTCTCTGACTCTTTTGCCTGCTTTTGGGACCCTTTCCCTACTGGCTTGCCTCATCCAGCCTTAATAAAAGGGGATGTGCTTTGTCTCATTGCAGCATGATACACCATGTTTGCTTGATATCCCTGAGAGCCCCGCCCTTATCTGAAGGGAAACAGGAGGGCGGATCCAGGCAAGAGGCAAGATGAGAGGGATAGGAACTAGGAGGAGAGAAGGGAGGGGAGACTGGCTGGAATGTAATATATGAGGGAATAAACAGATAAAGTTTGTTTGATAAAGGGCTAGAGAACTGCAAGACCTGTGGATATAGGATAAATATTTAGAATATAATTCAATTACAAAATTTTATGTTTTAGGAAACTGGTAATAGTAGGTTCTCCTCTAGGGTCCATGACCTCACCCAGTAGTCTATGTTTACAGTACCAGGCATAATACCCTCATTTTTGCACCCTTGAGCTCTATGGATGGGTAGAGCTAATGATTGTTTTCCTTCCTTGGCAGCTGGCATAGCTCTTTCTAATACAGAGACTTCCAGTTCTAGCTCCATTCTTCCAAGTCCTGTGCCTGAAGTATGTGGTATCTTCAGCAACAGACTCATACTTTCAAGTGATGGGTGGCAACCAAGGGCACCTTCAATAGCCTATATTGTTTTCAGAGTTGCTTGGATTCCTCTGGTCAACAACTTGAAAGGAGGCTTCCTATGCCTGACACTGGGGCTTTTTTTTTTTTTTTTTTTTTTTTTTTTTTTTAGACAGTTTACTCACTATTTACACCAGGCTGGATTCAAATACTTAGTGATCTTCCTGCTGCTACATTTTGCGTTCTGGAATAATAAGTTTGTACTACTATATCATGCTTCACAAATAGCCATTGAAGGTCATAAGGACGTCTAGAAAGCCTGGAGTTTTGCTTTGGTGGAGGACTCCTCTGTTCACAAATCAGAAAGCAGCAGGCTACATTCAAGAATTTTCCTAGCAACATTACTCATTATAAACGGAAACAGGAAAGAATGCAAATGCCCATCGCCAGCGGAATAGATAAATAATTTATAGTATATTAGAATTACATAGCAATGAAAATGAAAAACTATAGATATACGCTACATCATGGATAACTTTCATGTTTTTAGATTTCTACTTTACTATTGAGTCCAACTATTTCATTTGTGTTAAAAACTAAGAAAGGGGAATCATAAATAAATCTCACAAACATTATTTGGAAAAACATTTCCTTTTTGGTGTGTGTGTGTCAGATGCAAAGGAACATGGTATACAATTCCTTTCAAAAAAAAAAAAGGTCAAAATGTAGGGAAAGTAAGTTACATTACAGTGTTTAGAAATTAAAACATGACAAAAATGTACATAGATTCATTTAAATTATTTTAATAAATGTCTTTTTTAGACAAAGAGGGGAGAAAGGAAAGAGAGGGAGGGAGAGAGACAGAATGTAAAATGTTAAACATATTCATCTTTCCAGTTTAACCTTTCCTGACTAGCCACTATGGCTTTGCATCGAAAGGCAGTGGAGGAGTCTGTGTTTAGGTTGTGTGAGCAATCCTCACCGAGATGCCAGGAAGCAAGGTGGTCTGTTCTTATTTTCTTTATAAAGAGAAAAGTGCATGGGTAGGTGTGGTAGTATACTTGGCAGGCTGAGGCCCAAAGATTTTGTTTGAAGGTAGCAAGGGCTAAAAGGATCCAAATTAAACCAGGAAACAACCAAGTAAAGGTCTGATGTGAAGTGGGCAATCGAAGACCACTCAGGCTTAATCTTCCTGCATAAGCAAGCAGGAAGATACAAGCCAGGATCATTTTGGAAGAGGGAACTTCAATTAAGAAAATGATTCCATCGGAATTTTCTTGACTAATGATTCATATGGAAGGGTTCAGCCCACAGTGGGCAGCACAAGCCCTGGATTTAATAAGGGAACAGTTTGAACAAGGCAGTAAGAAGCATTCCTCCAGTTTCTGCCTCCAGTACCCTCTCTTGTTTTCCTGCCTTGGCTTCTCTACTGTCACCTGTGACCCTTTCCTCCCCAAGATGTTTCTGGTCATGGTGTTTTCACAGCAATAGAAACCCAAATACAATGCTCTCCCTCTGACACCATGTTTCCCCATATGTGATAACAGCTAGCTTTTCTTGCACGTAACCTAATGCCACTTCCGGAATTTAAAGACTTGAGCTCTTTTTATTTAAAGTTTATTTAAAGTTTTGAGCTCTTTTGTATATCATATATTTACCTATACAGCAGGTAATTATGAGTATTTTATGTCAGTCACTGTCTTCTGGATGATAAGGATATCACAATCCCACCCCTACAGACACCCTTTCTGATAGTTAATTTTGATTGCTAACTTGGCTACATCTGGAATTAAACTAAAACCCAAGCAGCTGGGTACACCTATGAGGAGTTTTTCTTCATTTCATCATTTGAGGTGGGAAGTCCCACCCGAATCTAGATCATTTGAGGTGGTAAGACTCACCTAAAATCTGGGCCACACTTTCTGGCAGCAGCTTATTAAAGGACATGGAAGAAGGGGGTGCTTGCTCTCTTGGTCTGCTTGCTCTCACTCTTGATGGTGTGCTCATTCTGCACTGGTATTAGAGACTACTTTTTCTGGGCTCTGATATATATTCTGAAAAACAGCTGTGATATCAGACCTCATATACTGAATGACTATTTGGTTCATGAACTTTCTGTCAGGGGACAGCCATTGTTGGAATAGTAAGCCACTCTAATGAATCCCATACATTTTATCAGTTCTGTTTCTCTAGAGAACCTCCTACTTTGATGTCTGTTTTCATACACACACACACACACACACACACACACACACACACCACTAGTGCCACTATCACAACCACCACTAACAAAACAATAAATAGGAATTAACAACCACCAGTTATTAATATCTCTGCATAGCAATGGACAGAGAATGGAGCTTGCCACTAGCTAACCATAGAAGTCTGGAGGAAGAGAGGCAGCTGAGCAGAAACAGGCTATGACCAGGGAGAAACAGGAAATCACTCTCTTCTCTGCTGAGATGCTTAGGAGGTAAGGTGTGCTGTCGCTTACTCCTTCTCGCAGCATTTTCCTCTATATCTGACTCTGGCTTTTCATTATCTAGACCAATTGAGAACTCCATCTACAGACACAAAGATTGACAATTAGTAAATGGGATCTTATGAAACCGAAAAGCTTCTGTAAGTCAAAGGACACTGTCAATAAATAAAACAGCAGCTTATATAATCAGAAAAAGATCTTTACCAACCCCATAACCAATAAAATAGGGGTACAGACATAAATAGAATTCTCAACAGAAGACTCCCAGAGGGTAGATTTACCATCTTTAGCCAGGGAAATACAAATAAAAATGACTCTGAGATTCTATATTACACAAGTCAGAATGGCTAAGATAAAACAACAATGATGGCTTATGCTGGAGAGGATCCAGAACAAGGGAAACATTCCTCCATTGCCAGTGGGAATGCAAAGTTGTACAGCCACTTAGAAAATCAATGTGTCAGTTTACCATAAAATTGGGAATCAACCTACCTCAAGATCCAGCAATACCACTCTTAGGAATATACCCAAATGATACTTAATCATACCACAAGGACACTTTATCAACACTATTCAGAGCAGCTTTATTTATAATCACTAGAACCTGGGAACAACCTAGATGTTTACCAAAAGAAAATGTGGTACATTTACACAATGGAGTATTACTTATCTGCTTAAGAGGTGAGCGGGGGCATCAGGAAACTTGAAGGCAAATAAATGGAACTAGAAAAGAAATTATCCCCAAGTCAGGAAACATAGACCCAGAAAGACAAACATAGTATGTTTTCACTCATAAGTGAATATTAATTGTAAAATAAAGGATAACCATGCTGTAGTTCACAGACCTACAGAGGCTAGGTAACAATGAGAGCCCAAAGGAAGAACTCATAGATCTTCCTGGGAAGGGGAAATAGAAGAGATATCCTGGATGCCCTAGGAGTAGGTGGGGATGAGACCTTAAGGGATTGGGTTGGGGGATGGATGGGATGGATGGAGAGAGTGAGTACTGAAAGATGACTGGAAAGTGTGGGGGGTGGGTTGGGGTTAGGTAGAAACCTGATATAAGAGAAACCCCCAAAAATCTACAAAGATGACTCCTAGTTAGTGGATAGGAGCCTGAACTGGTCATTTCCTCTGATCAGATTCCTGATTACCCCAACTGTTATTAGATATCCTTCATCCAGTAACTGATAAAAAAGGATAAGAGGCCCACAGTCAAACTTTAGACCAAGCTCAGTGAATACTACTGAAGAGAAAGGGAAGACGGATTGTAGGAGCCAGAGGGGTAAAGACCATCACAAGAAAACCCACGGAAACAACTAACCTGACTCATAGGAACTCACAGAGTCAGAGCCAACAACCAGGGAGCCTGCAAGGGACCAACCTAAGCCCTCCATATAGATGTGACAGTTATGTAGCTTAGTCCATTTGTAGGACTCCTAAAAATGGAAGCAAAGACTGTCCCTAATGCTTTGGCTGGCTCTTGGGAACCCACTCCTTATACTTGATTGCCTTGTCCAAAATATATACAAGGAGAGGTTCTTAGTCTTAGGACAAAGTGATATGCCATGCTTTGCTGACACCCTTTGCTGAACAGAAAGGGAGGAATGTATGAGGGAGATAGGGAATGGAAGGAGAGGAGAGAGGGGAAACTGTGGTCATGATGTAAAATAAATAAATAAAACTAAAAAGAGAAAATATCCCCAAACTAAGTAAAGACTGGGCCCATACAGATCCAATAACTACATAGCACACGGAATAGACAATACTATAAAAGAAAATATGAATGATATATAATAGCTAAAACACTAAGTATATATAACAAAGTGTAATGGAGGCTGAAAGAGAAAAAAGAATACAAATCAGAAACAATGATATAGACATCAGAATGACAGCTGATTTTTCAGTGGAAACTTTGAAAGTCAGAAGAGCCTAGAACAGTGCATTCTAAGTCCTAAAAGACATAAACTCATATACCCAGCAAAATTATAGGAGAAAAAAAATTTCCATAATTTAAATAGTCTAACAAAATATTTGCAACAAGCCAAATGTGAAGGAAATACATGAAGCAATATTTTAGGCTGAAGAAAAGAATGAGTCTAGCCAAGCAACTGTACAAAGAAGCATGAAGCCATAATTATAAACTCAAAGTAGCACTAAAAATACACAACCATCACCAATCAACAATACAATGAACACAATTAACACATGCATTTCAATAAAAACTTTAAATATTAAAGATCTCAATTCTCCAGTCAAAAGGCATAGGTTGGATGAATGGATCAAGAAACAAAACCCACCTATTTGTAGTTTACAAGAATCACAGCTTAAAGTAAGGCATCATTTTAGAATATAAGGATGGTGAAATGTACTACAATCAAATCAGAACAGGAAGCAAGCAGGTATTGCTACCTTTATGGTCTGACAAAAGAAGACTTCAAGCTAAAACTAATCCAAAGAGATAAACACTTCACACGAATCAAGACAACAATTAACTAAGAAGACCTTACTATTCTAAGTATTTATGCAGCAAACACTGGTGTTTCCACTTTCATGGAAAGGATTCTATTTGGACTTAAAGATACATATTAACATCAGCTTATAAATAGTAGGTTATTTCAGGACCCTACATTCTCCAATAGAAAATTTATCTGGAAAAAAAATAATCAGAAACATCAGAATTAAATGACAGCATTTCAAATGGACTTAACAGATGTTTATAAAATATTGGACCCAAATACAGAAAAATAAAAATTTTATTCAGCAGCATATGGAGCTTCTGTAAATCAGACCACACCCTGGGATATAAAAGCAATCTTTATAAATTCATAAAGACAGAAATAACTCTGTACATTCTATTGGAACCTAATGCAATAAAACTTAAAACTGATAGTAAACAAATCTCTAGTAAATATAAATACTCATGGAGATTAAATAAGTCATTATGGAATGAAGAAGGGAAAGAAGAAACCAAGAAAGAAATTAAAAACTTCCTGGAATGAAATGAAAAGGAAAAAGCAAAACTTTTGGAACACATTTAAAGTAATCCCACAAAGAAAATTTATACCTCTAAGCCCTACACTTAAAATTCAGAGCAGAAATAAATGATTAAATGATTTTACTAGAAAATTTGGAAAACCAAACCAAACCAATCAAAACCTAGTCAATGGCAAGAACTAATAAAAATCAGAGAAGACAAGTATGTTCATAGAACATTATTCCTAATAGCTAGAACCTGGAAACAACCTAGATGCCCCTCAACTGAAGAATAGATAAAGAAAATGTGGTAAATTTATACAAAGGAGAATTACTCATCGGTATAACACAGTAACATCATGAAATTTGCAGGTAAATAAATAGAACTAGAAAAATATCATCCTGAGTGAGGTCACCCAGACACAGAAAGACAGAATGTACTCAGTCATAAGTGGATATTAGATGTAAAGCAAAGGGATAACCAGGCTATAATCCACAGCCTGAGAAGATAGGTAACAAGGAGGACCCTAAGAGGGAAGTATGAAATATCCTGGGTAAACTGAGGGGGGAGGATGAGAACATGAAGGATTGGATTGTTTGAGTTGCAGGAAGGACAGAGAGGGAGAGCAATGAGGTATCTTGGTAGAGTGGGTCATAGGGGGGTTAGGGAGAAACCTGACACCAGGGAAACTGCCAGGAATCCACAAGGGTAACCCTAACTAAGACTTCTAGCAAAGTCCTTTTGTGCACCAGGGATACATCCTGGCTCCACTGTCTGAGGTCTCTTAGACTGCTCAGACCTTCTGGCTGAGACCCATATTCAGGGGGGCCTGAGTCAGTCCCCTGCTGGCTTCCCAGCTCTCAGTCTAGTGGCCCTTAGCTCCTTCTTGTTCAGGTAAGCTGTCTCTATGTGCTTCTACCGCATGGTCTTGTCCTCTCCATCTGCTTCTGGGTTCTAATTCGACTCAGTGTTTATGTATGGGTGTTTGCTCCTATTTTCAACAGGCATTAGTTGAGGGCTCCATGGAGAAGTTAGTTGTTGATCTCACTCTCCGGGAAGGGCATTTATGATAGCCTTTCCACGGAAGCTGAGATTGTTAGTTGGGAGCAGTCTTGTAGTTCCCTCGACCTTTCTTTGTGTTCAACTTTATCTTCAAACCAATATTGGCTCCCTCTTTTATGTTCTCTGTCTCTGTCTCTGTCTCTGTCTCTGTCTCTCTCTCTCTCTCTTTCCTATCTTCCATTCCTAACCAGGCTCAATCCTCCTGGTCGCACATGCCTTCCTCTCCTCCCTCTCATTTTCTCCTACTTCTCTCTCCATTTGCTCTCCTCCCCCACTTCACCTGAGCTCTGGGGGACTTGTCCCTTCCCAGTTCTGTGAGGGACTTTATATGAATCTCTTAGAATACACCTTGTATCCTAGTTCCTCTGGTAATGTGAATTATAGGCTGGTGATAATTTGATCTAGTTCTAAAATCCATATATGAGTGAGTACACACTGTGTTCCTCTTTTTGTGACTGGGTTACCTCATTCAGGATGGGCCTTATTCTAGAGACAGGAGAGAAGCCCTAGTCCCTACTTCACAGGACCTGTCACATCTACATGACCCCAACTGGATGGCATTCCCCTACATATGGAATTGTGGTGGGGGGATGGGAGGGGAGGGTGTTTAGAGTGCATGTGAGAGGGCAGAGAAGGTAAAAGGGAGGGAAGGAGGGAGGGAGGGCTGGAGGGGAGGGAGGGAGGGAGAGGGAACTGGGATCAACATGTAAAATAATAAATTAAAAAAAAAAAATGCTTTGACTCCAAAATTTAACTTGAAGAACAAGTTACTGGGGAAAAGGATTTCTATCTTTGTTTCCACAGAAAATGAAAAGATGTGGATTCCTTCCAGATTAATGTGGTTTGATCATGCCAGACCGCCTGAAACAGAGTACAAGCTGATTCTACATTCAAAACAGCTGGACAAAACAGCCCTACAGACTACAGCTAGGATATCTGAATCTTCTTCGAATCCCCCAAGACAGCGTCCCTTACCAGCAGGAAGTAGTTTGGAAAGAACGACGCCCAAATTCCCAAATATTGTGTATAAATGTTTGTTTTCATTTAATTGGACTTTGTTATATAAAATTAAATAAAAAAAAATTAAATAAATAAATAAAAAAAAAAAGACTTCTAGCAATAGTGGAGAGAGTACCTGAACTGGTGTTCTCCTGAAATCAGACTGGTGTCTCCCATACTCCCCTAATTGCCATCATAGACCTTTCATCTAGTAACTGATGGAAGCAGATACAGAGACCCACAGCCAAGCACTGAGAAGAGCTCTGGGAGTCCAGTCAAAGAGGGGGAAGGGAGATTATATAAACAAGGGGGGGCAATGTCAAGATCATGATGGGGAAGCCCACAGAGACAGCTGATCTGAGCTTATGGGAGCTCATGGACTCTAGACAGACTGCTAGGGAGCTTGCATGGAACCGACCTAGTCCCTCTGCCTGTAGGGGACAGTTGTATAGCTTGGTCTGTTTGTGGGGTCCTTTGCAGTAGGACCAAGGTATGTCTCTGGCTCATGAGATGGCATTTTGGAACCGATTCCCTATGGTGGGATGCCTTGCTATGTCTTGATGCAGAGAGGAGGAGCTTGGTCCTGCCTCAACTTGATATGCGCTATGCTTTGTTGACTCCCCAGGGAAGGCTTTAACCTTTTAGAAGAGTGGATGGGGATGGAGGGATAGGCAGGAGGTAGGAGGTAGAACAGCAGGAGAGAAGGGAGGGGAAACTGTGGTTGGTATGTAAAATAAATAAAACATTTAAAATAAAAAATTCAGAATAGAAAACAATGAAATGTAAACAGAAGCAATAAAGAGAACCAACAAATCTCTGAGATGGTTCTTTGAAAAGATAAGATTTACAAATTCTTGGCCTAACGAATCAAATTTAAAAAGGAGAGGACTCTTAATAGGATTAGAAATAAATAGGGAAGCCTTACAACAGACAAGATACTTTAAAAATGTATATCCCATATAGTTGTAAGTTGAAAAGAAGTAGATTAATTTCTAGGTTCAGTTAAACCACCACAATTAAACCAAAATAAAGTTAACAGCCTCAACAGACCCTTAAAAAATTTGGAAATTAAAATAGTAATAAAATGTTCTCCAGAAAAAAAAAATGTCCAGGACCAGATGAAGTCCAGAGACAATCTTTTTTAAACTATCCAAAGAAATAGAAACAGAAGGTTTATTTCCAAACTCCTTTTATGAAGCTAAGATCACCCTAATACTAAACAAGGTAAAGCCCCAAGTAAACTACAGGTCAATAACATTGACAATATAGATTCAATACTTGCAAATAGAATACAGACATCTAAATGGAAGAGATTATCTACCATGATTACATTGGTTTTATCCCTGAAATATAGAAAGAGTTCAACATACAAAACTAAATAAATGTAAAAAAAAAAAAAAAAAAAAAAAAAAAAAACTTTATAAGGAGATTGAAGGGGAAAAAATCTGTATCTATTGAGATAACCAATATGAATTTATTTTTAAAGTTCTTGTGAATTAGGAGCAGAGAGAACATACATTACTATAAAAATATGAGAAAGCCACAGTGAACATCATCCTAAATGGGGGGAAACAAAGCAAGATAGGACTGTCAACTCTCTTTACTCTTTTTCAATATTATTCTGTAATAGCTGGAATAAAGCAAGAGAAAGGAAATTAAAAGCATACAAATAGGAAACCAAAAAGCAACAGTATCCCTATTTGAGGATGATATCATACAACGATGCCAAAAAATCCCACCAGAAAATTTCTACTAGACATGGCAAACAAAAGCAGCTATGTGGGAGAATGCAGAATCAACCTGCATAAATCAATAGTTTTTCTATACACCAACAACAAACATAAAAGATAGTTCATGAACACACTCCCATTCATGATAGTGAATGAAAATAAAATACTGAGGGTGAGTGACTGGGAGCTCTTTGTCTCTGCAGACTGCATGTTCTGTGTCGCTCTGACATATGGGAAAGAAGATGTTTTAAGTCCTGTAGTTCGATTCTTCTGTCCCACCAGCTATCTTCCAAATAGTTACATGGAGACTTCTTATTAATTATGAAATCTTGGCCAATAGCTTAGACTTGTTGCTAACTAGCTCTTATAACTTAGCTGACTTCTATTAATTTGCATTCTGCGTTATGGCTATATTAACTTTATTCTGTACTGCCAACTGTCTTGAGCTTGCTTAGGGTGAATTTGGTTTTGGGCTCAATGAAAACATGTTTGCAAACCTGTAATCCTGAGGGCTAGATCCAGCCTGAGGTACATATACCAAGTGTGCCTTGTCCATTCATTTACTTACATAGTACATGCCTTGTACGCTAGTCTTAGTGACCATTAAAGATAAGCACAGAGAAGGACTTTTTGAATGTGGGTTCAATAGCCCAGGGAATGGCTGCAAGAACTGACAAATGGTACAGCATCAAATTTAAAAGCATCTGCACAGCAAAGGAAACAGAGTAAAAAGATGACTACAGAAGAGTAAAAGGTTTGGCGGCTACACACTGACAAACATGTGATTAATAACCAGAAAGTATGAACTCAAAAAAATAAGCACCCCCAAAAAATCAAATAAATAGGCCAATGAATTAAAAAGACAGTTACTAAAAGAAATATAAATCACCTAGACTTGGTCGTCAGAGAAATGTAGATGAGCACATACATTCCATCTCTGCTGAGTCAGGATAGCTGAAATCAGGAAACAAATGCTACGGAGAATGTGTATAGAGTGTCCTTATATACTGCAATGGAATATACATTAGTATAGATATTATAGAAATCTGTATGGAGGACCTTGAAGAAAACTAAAAGTAGAGCTGCTACATGATCCAGCTATAACTGAAGGAATATACATTAGCATATGTCAGCGAGACTTGCACATCTGTGTTTATTGCTGAACTATTCACAATAGCCAAATTACATAATCTGCCTAGTTATCCATGAACAGATGATGGATAAAGAAAATGTGGTAAATAAATATATACAATGGAGTTCTGTAGTCATAAAACAAAAATTGACTTATGTATTTTTCAGGAAAATAGAACTGGAGGTCATCATGTTAAATAAAATAAAATAAATAAAATAAGTCAGATTCAGAAGGACAAGTATTGCATGCTTTGTCTCATATATTACATGAAAACAGAATGGAGAGAAGAAGGGAAGTAATGGGGACAGGAGAAGGTAATGGTAGAAGTGAACATGACACTAGGGAAATGTCCACAGATCCACATGGAGATCTCCATAGTGGAGAGGCTACCTTAAATGCCCATCCCCGATAATGGGAATGATGACTACCTTAAATGCCATCCTAGAGCCTTCATCCAGCAGCTGATGGAAGCAGAAGAAGATACCTACAGCTAAACACTGAGCAGAACTCTTGGAATCCAGGTGCAGACAGGGAGGAATGATGAGCAAAGGGGTCAAGACCAGTCTGGAGAAATCCACAGGAACTGCTGACCTGAACAAGGGGGAGCTCATAGACTCCAGTCTGATAGCTGGGAAGCCAGACCAGGACCTACCCAGGCCCCCTGAATGTGGTGTCAGGTGGACTGGACAGTCTATGGGGCCTCTGGTAGTGGATCAGTATTTATCCCTAGCATATGAATGGACTTTGGAAGCCTATCCCACATAGAGGGATACTCTCTCAGCCTAGATACATGGGGCAGGATCTAGGCCCTGCCCCAAATGATATGACAGACTTTGAAGATCCCCTATGGAAGGCCTCACTCTATCTGGGGGAGGAAGGGGGAGATACGATGGTGAGGCAGAGGAGGGTAAGGGAGGATGGGAAGGAGAGGGAACTGGGACTGAGATGTAAAATATGATTGTTTCTAATTTAAATAAAAAGAAGTGAATATGAGTTTTTGAACTTTTCTTTTGGGTGAAATGATTAAAAAAATTGGAAGGTAACAAAAATTAGGCATACAGCATAAAACAAGTATTTATCTTGAAAGAGATATATGAATAAAAATTGAGAAAAGCCCAAAAGAGTTGAGATACTTACAACTGAATGAGTCTTCCGGAAGGGAATTATAATCACTCTGTCAATAAAATATCATATTATCAAAACTTGGAACCTAGACTGGAATTACTAAAAAAACAGAGAAAAAGAAAAGATCACCCTTTGAGTGTTAAGTTTTCAGATTAACTGCCTAATTGACTACAAAGAAGTTGGCATAAATCACTCTGAAGAGAGAAAATTGAATTCTAGCCTTGTCAGGTATGGTTAAAATATGACAGTTCTAAATAAAAGAGCCAAAAAAGCATCAAAAGTTTTCATTTCTCTGAAGACAATTCTTACTAAAATTTGATGAATCAGGTATTCTAGGTTGAGTCCATAAAAAAACAAATAAACAAACAAACCACAGTACTTCTAGTTGCCTTTTTTGTAGATCCCAAACCTATGCAATATGGTATTGAGTGTCCTGCATATCTTCTCATAGAGTAAGAATTTCCTGGTCACATGTACTCCAGTCCTAATAATAGCTAATTTTTAATTTAAATCAGTAAACTAGCGTTCTGATTGGTAACTCTGTGTCTCGAGCTTAGTCAGGGAGAATTTGGTAATGGGCTGGATGAAAACATGTTTGTAAGTCTGTAATCCTGAGGTCTAGAACCAGCCTGAGGTACATATAACAAGTGTGCCTTGTCCATTCATTGGCTTATATGGTACATGCCTTGACAGCATGGATCTAAGCCTATAATGCATGCTCATTCTAGTTCTAAAACCAGGACGACAATAGTTCTTATATGGGAGTATGCACAACTGAACTGCATAGTATGGAGAAATGGGTATTACTGTATGATTAAGAAAACATTAAATGAAGATTGGGCTGTGATTAACATGGTAGAGCCCTTGACCTAGTATGAGTAAGGTATAATCTATTACCAGAAAAGAAAACAAGTGAAATATCTTTACATTAAGAAAAACAAATGAAACATCACAATAAAAACACATTCACATGTGCATACACATATATACACATCCCTTGGTTTTACTTGTAATCTTACTAGTTTTTAGTTGTGAAACTCTTATAAATTCAATTTTCTAATGTACAAAATGCATTATATACCAAGTCTTGAAAAGTTAATCAGACTAGTTTAAGCAACTGCCACTTATTGAGCAAATGTTTTAACCTGTGGAAAGCCACAGGTTAAATTACTTGCCATTAACTACTCAAATTTATGTGTATGTGATCAGGACTATGATTATCAGAATCCTACAAACAAGACGTAACAGAAATACATTGCTATGAATGATATGTAAGTTACTACCATTAAAAAAAAACTACTTGGTCTTGGTATACTAACTGGCTAGGTTATTATTAGAAAACAAAAAGGTAAGCTTTAATAGTAGAGTTCTGAAGCAATGAGTTTACAGAGTAAAACATCATTTCAGCAATAGAATTTTGTAATCTGCATATATCAATGCCAAGTAAGACTTAAGATTCAAATATTACCTTTAAATTACAAATAATATTCATGATTATTGACTAGACACTTTTTTGGGGAGATCTTAAAGAGACACAGTTAAGCGAACCATCTTTAATACAAAGATTTTATTTAATTAATGTACTTATTCAGATTTTAAAAATAGCAAATATATTTAAAATAGTATTAAACATAAAGACACAGTGTAAACAATTTCAAAGAACTCAAATGATGTACTTAGAAGGGAAATTTCTAAAGGCTGGTTTATTGATTTGAATGGAACAGTTTCACTCAATAAAGATTATTAAGGTAACAGTAGTGGTGGCTGTAGCAGCAGGTGGTATTTAGTCAAATACTTCTCTTTTCCACTTACTCCCCAGCTTGATTAACACAAGCATCGAAATGACCAGGGTAAAAACACGGTTTGATAGGATTTGCTCAAGTAATTTTTCTTTTGTGTTTTTGAGGCTGGGATTCTCTGTGTAGCGCTGGCCGTCCTGGAAATTGCTATGTAGACTAGGCTGGTTTCAAACTCAGAGATCCACCCACCTTTGCCTCCTGAGTGCTGGTATTAAAGGCACGTGCCACCACACCTGGCTGTTCAAGTAACTTTTTAAAACAATTTTTACATAGTGTTTATGTGTGTATACACATGAACATTCATGCCATGGGCATGGGTCATTGTGCATCACTGCCACTTGTGGAATTGAGCTCTTTCCTCTACCATGTGGATGCCGGGATTGAACTCCGGTATCTAAGGTTGGTAGCAAGTGCCTTTATTTCAATGTGCCATCTTATTGTAACCTTCTATGCATTCTTGGCTATTTGTATAATTAGTCGAATTAGGGCTGAATGAGTCATAAATTTAAGAGGACTTCATAAACTAGCATAGTGAAACTTCTATTTGATAAATCACATACTAAGGCTCCAAAATATTTACCCATTATTACTTATTTACTCTTTGAATTCAGATTTCTCATAGTAAATTACCTGATTTTTCTGTCTTTACTATATTACATTAGCAGATAACCTTTGTGCTTTGTATACTTTTACATAATTTGAGCAGATTAATGTCCCCAACTACTTTATCACATTGTTTCAGTAATAGGAAATTCTGTCAGACACACTGGACTCAGCTCTTAACTCTCTTCTTTTGTCATTTTTACATTTACAAGGGCTGATTCAATCATTCCATTTGTTTTAGAATTTACTCAGATTTAGCAATTTAGGTAGGTGTTAACATGAGGGAATAGAGTAAGCCAAGAACACTCTTCTTTCTCAAGAAGCTCAGAGGGAGAAAGTCAAAGTTACATATCAGCAATGCCAGACAAGTGGCAGAAGCAAGTGGGAAGATCAGAAAGGATGTTCAGAGAGATAGATGCTTGGAGTTGTCTAAAATGAAGAAGGAATTACATTCAAAAGGGTTCTAAATGATTGGCAAATACTTAAGTTCTCCTTAAGCAATGGTTTTATGTGAACTATGGGAAGATAGGTGTGTAAGGAAGGTAGGGCCTATGTCAAGTAGATCTTGTTCTGAATTTAGGCTCAAATTAGAGACCCCTGGTGAACCACTGATGTTATGAATAGAAAACGTGATCATTAAAAAAGAAAAATGTGCATGATCAGGACACTCAATACCAAAATATGGGCTAGCATTTTTTTCTGGTTGCTAGGGGATTTATGCCCTTTCTTGTTGATTTTATTCTAGCTCAGAAGAAATAGCAGATAAATATTAGTGGATACTCTCATAATTGCACAATCATTGGATTGCTCTAAAACTGTTAACACTTTTATAGGCCCAATTTCCTCTTGAAAGAATTTACTGAAGATACATACAGGGATTATTTTTACTGTTTTACAAGGCCTGGATAGTTCTGGCTAAATAGTGGACACTATGTTTGTTCAAAGCATGGATTAAGTTGCTTATAAAAATACATGGTTCTTTTACATTTGAAATGAGAAAATATTAGAAACCATTGAGTATCATTTAGACTAAAGTAATCTAAGGAATTTATTGCACACCTAGATACTAAGTTACTTTTCTTAAAAAAAAGTGTTTAAAAACAATACAAGTCTGTTACAAAAAGTATGTGAAAATGTTGTCAGGAATAATTCACGGTAACAATTTTTACCATAGACATTACTTTCTCCAGCCCACTTTGAGATAATCTCTTGTCATAGTGAGGTCTGCCATGCAATTTTAGATTTTCCGGCCTCAGCCTCCTACTCGCCGGAATTCGAGGCAAGTACCTTCATGTCAGTAATGTTTCTAAATTTTAAAAACAATAATCCAACATACATGAGTTAAGACATCAGTGGCACATACAAGAATACTTGTGTAACATTAACTAAAAAGATAATTTCTTCAGATTGCTATGAGAAATTGGGATTCTCTGCACCAAACTGGATTGCCATTTTGACATCTCCTAATTTAAACTTTTAAGCTTTTTAGAACTCTGGTGTTTTGGCCACATTTTGATAATTCACACTATTATAAAATTAATTTTCTTTTTCAGACACCTTCTGTTTATGCGGGAACAGCTGAAAAGATTTCCACATCCTGCAATAGTAATGTGCTTTATAGTTCAATGATATTATTTTATTTTGGTTGTATATTTTAATAATTTGCAAAGGTAAGTCCTCAGAAGGTTACATTTTTTCTTACTTGTCCTTTCCATAAAATACAATTGTAGTTTCCAAATAAACATCTGTAATAGGAGGGAAAGATGAAAAAAAAAGCCTAGATACGTTTAAAGTATCTTAAAATTTGACATTACAACAATGCCATTTATTATTATTTATCCTGGAATGTCTTACATTCTTTTTCCCCCTCTTGTTTTTTGTTTTGTTTTTTAAATAAATAGTTGTTTATATTGGGGAGATTTTACACACACATACACACCCACATTTGTGTAAAGTCTAAGTAACGAAATAGTAGATTGCTACGTGTGATTGTTACATTTGAGTACTTAGATGGTTAGGGCTTATCCACAATGTTACAAGCCAGAAAATGCCTTAGCCAGTCTTTATAATTTCGTGGCAATTGTCAAATCTATTAACAACAAAACTGGTCAACAAAAAAAAGGTCACTGGGGTACCATTAAGACACAGGGCTTTAGCAGGCAGGGTTCAGCTGTTACACACATCAAAATTATCGTCTATGCACGTGTGATTCAGCCGGCCGGCGGGCGGGTTACTTCTCTCAGCTGACAACACTGCAGGACCTGAGCTTTTTTTTTTTTTTTTGAACCTTCTAGTATGGCAAACCAGTAACATATCCTGTGCTGGCAGAGGCCGGAGCTGATCACCTTGTGTGCGGAAAGCTTGTCCGCTGCAGCGGGTGAAAAAGGCGTCTCGTAGGTAAGCCCTGGCAACCGAAGCCTCCCTGCTGCGCCCTCCCCCTCGTGGCTGGGGACCCCGCATCGGGCCGACTTTCGGAACCCATTAGTCCGCCTAAGCGACCCTGAGCCTGTGCTGCTCACCCCGGGGCGGCTCGCCCTCCCCCCACCCCCTCCCAGCGGAGCGGGCACACGGAAGCTCAGCAGCCCGGGATGGGTAACGGGGATCAGGGCCCAAGAGCGAGCATCGAGCCTCTCCCAGCCGTGTGTCAAGATGGCGACAGTGCCTGGGAGGTTCCCATTGAGCCCGAGGCCATCTCTCTCCCTCTCTCTCTCCCCTCCCCACCGGTCCCCGCGCCGCCACCGCCGAAGGCGAGCTGGGGGGTGGGGGGGGGGTGGGGTGGGGCAGGGGAGAGAAGAGAGGAGGCCTCGCGGAGGAGCCGCGGTCGGGGGGCGGGGCTGGGCGGGGCAGAGCGCGGCGCCGTCCCACGCACGCGCGACCTCGCCGCCTCGCATCCCGCCGTCTCCCTGCAGCGGGGCGGGGGTGGGCGTGGCGTGGCGCGGCGCGGCGCGCTGCCTGTCGGGATACTCGGCCCGCCCACCCAGTCCTCCTGGCCCTGCGCCGCGTTCGCGAGATCCGTGTTTTCTCTCCGCCAAGATGGTGGCGGCGCTCGTCTCCCGGCGGCTGTAGGAGAGACGACGGGGCCTTTCGTCTTCGCCAGCACCGCCCACCACCCCCCGCCGCCGCCGCCGCAGCCGCCGCCGCCGCCCCTCCTGCGCTCGCTCGTTCGGCGCACCGGGCCGCGCAGCCGTCTCCCTCCTCTCCTCTGCTCTGCTCAGTCTGTGCCTCCTCCTCCTCCGTCCGTCCATCCGTCCGTCCGTCCTAAGCTGTGCGGACGGTGGCGCCTCCTTCTGCTTCGCGTCGGAGTTGCTCGCCTCGCTCTCCTCCTCGCTCTCCTCCTCGCTCGCTCGCACCCCGCCGTGGACACACCGCGCCTGCTGCAGCCCACCACCAGCGCAGGCGCCTGGCCTCCTCCCGGCCCCGGTTTCCTGCGGAGGAGCGCGGGTCCCGCATGAGCTTCGGCGGTGGCGCCAGCGAAAGGGAACGAGGCGGTGGCGGGCGGCGGCGCCGGACGAGGGCGACTGGAACCAGTGAGGCGGCCGCAGCCGAGGCGCGGGGGCGAGGACAGGTCAGTGCTGCTGCTGCTGCTGCTGCGACCGCGGCCCTCGCCCGCCCGGCGCGCTCCCCCCCCCTCCACCCGTGGTCTCTACCGCGTGTCCCCCCCACCTCCACCCCCAAGCCCTCGTTCGTCCCCCTCCTCCGGGCCGCGCAGGCAGGGCTTAGGCGCCTGCCCCCGGGGCCCTCACCGGCCTCTGTGAGCGAGTGCCTGGGGCGCGTGGTCCGGAGGGGCCGGTGCCAGGAGTAGAGGCCCTGGTGGCTGCGGCTGCTGCAGCCTTAACTGTCAGTGCTGGCTGAGCGCAGGAGGGAGGGTTTTTGTCGCCCGCGGGTACCCGAGTGGGGCCCCGGGTGGGGCGGGCGTGGAGGGGCCTCGAGATCGGGGACCCCCTCATCGGAGCAGGGGATCGGAGAGGCAGCCGTGGACTTGAGGCTGCGAAGGGGGGCAGGCCTTTTCCTCCAAAGGGGCGCTCTGGGTTGGAAGACATATTTAGACGTGTGCTTGCTTAGTAGGTTGGGGGTATTGGGGGGTGGATTGGAGAGGAAGAGACGGATGAAGCCGCAGGCACATCAAACCCAAGGATTGCGCTCTCCCTCCGTTTCTCCGTGTGCTGCTCCCCAACAGAATCCAGTAGTTGTTGAACGTGAGTGAGTGGATTCCTCGGAAACTGTTATGTTACATTTAAATGCAAACCTGTAAGCAAGCAGTTGGCCTCCTCCTCCTCCTCTTCCTCCTCCTCCCCCTCCCCCTTTTTCAGTTGAGAAAATGAAAAGGACGTTTTCCCCATCTTGATGCGGAGGCTTTTTGTTAAAAGAGTCAGGATTGAATGTGCTAAATTCTCTTAGCCCTAAAGGGAGAAAAATGTAATTTTAATACTTTAAAGACTGGAATTATTTTCGAAGATTTTTTTTTAATTTTTGTCATTTTTAAAATGACTTCTTATGAGCATGCTAAAGTAGAACATTACAAAAATCTCTTTGGGATTGTATTAAGTAGCTAATGTGTTGTTGCAAACGTAAACTAAATAGTATATGGGATGTATGATCCACGGTTATCTTCAGTCGTGAAGGACCCTGGGTATAACCCATGATTTTGGGAGAAGCAGGAGATTGTTTTGGAAAGTCCGTTTGAAATAAAGATGACCTAAAATTTAAGAAACACAGCTGTTAAAAAGCTACATATCAAAGGCATGCCACTACCAAATAAATCTTGTTGAATAAATGGGAAAGTGACATGAGAAGTGTTTTCCTCACCCCTTAGGTTAGTGGCTACTCTTAAGATATCTTTGTCAAATCATGCAAATTTAGAATTTAGGAGAGATAGAAAGAAAATTTTTGTCTTGGCATGTATGATAGAAATTGCTTTGGTATTAGATTCTCCATTTAAATCAAGTCTACTTACTGCATTTTCAAGGAAATGAATACCCCATCTATGTTGCTGGTAAGCTTTAAGGATGACTGTAAATCCTTAAATAGCATTACAAAAAAAGCCTGTGCATCAAAATCTAACAAAAAGGAGAGCTCCTATAAATAATTTGCAATCTATATTTTTTTAATAAGAGATATTGTGCATAATAAAAAGATGACTTGTAGCTTTGCTCTCTAAATCAGATGGTAAGCTGTGAAAGACCTCTGTCAATGTTTAACTTGCACTGGTGTGTAGTAGCTCCCACACACACACTCCTTTGGACCTTGCCCCCATACCTGAGGAGTTTAATTTTATGGAGTTAGAAAATCCCTTTTGCATGCAAATTTTCTAGGCATCTTTTGTTTTTATCCCTAAATCCACCCCCACACCTTTTTAAATTTTTATTTCATTTTATTTCTTTAGAAATAAAATGTTTACTGTTAAATCAATTTATATTCATATTAAGTGAATATGCAGCTATTAAAAACATCAGTGTTCTGATTTTTGAAGATGGAAATGAGTTTTCAGAAGTGGTCTTTCAGAAGTGTACTTTCAAGCACAAAAAGCATGTGATGGGGCTGTATAAAAATAGTCTTTAAAAGTCTTTGATATTCTCTTTATTAGGGTTTAGGATAATAAGAGTTTTGGATGGTTTTGACAGTTTTATTCCTCACTGATAAATATAAAGACAGTGTTAAGCCAGGCATAGTATCTCACATCGGTAAACCCAACAATTGAGAGGATGAGGCAGGATTGTGGCAAGGTCAAGGTTAGCTAAGACTAAGAGATGAGGTGAGAGCATGTCTCAAAAAAATAAGTTAATGATTAGAGATGTGCTAAAATATGGAGTGGAAATAGCTTTGAGGTTTATTTCTTTATAATTTCCCTTTAAAAAAAAATTACTTTTCAAGACAGGGTTTCTGTCTGTATCCCTGGCTATCCTGGAACTAGCTCAGTTGACCAGACTGGGCTTGAACTCACAGAGATCCCCTTGCCTCTCTGCCTCTGGGATAAAGCCACCACCACCCAGCCTGGAAATAGCTTTGTAATTAGAGCTTGATTTCATTTTTGCTGAGCCATGGTTTTATCTATAAACAGGATGGTAAAGATATCCCAGGTATGAGGATTAAAGACTGTATAGTGCCTAATAGGTTTTCACCTTTACGTTAGCAGATGTCATACCCAGTTTTTCTGAATGATTTTTAAGCACTTTGCATATAGTGGTCTATAGCCGGTAAATCTATTATTGTTTTCTGTCTCACTGTGAACTCAATCTTTTAAGTGTAAGGATTTCTATTGTTTAATTAAAAAGTATCTTTCCAGATGCTTTTAGACTGTTGAGCCTGTTATAATATCAAACACTGTTTAATTTACATAAATAAAAAGACCCCCCTCACACACACCTTAAGTAGAAGTGTATCTCATAGTTAGAGATAATGAGAAGTACTAAGATCAAAGCTAATTTTCATTAAAAACTTAGGATTTGTTTAGCTGGACTAGGGATTGAACCTAGGGCCTCTCATGTGCTACCACCTGGTTGTCCTTTTTGTCCTTTTCCACACAGGTCTCATTAGGTTGGCCAGGTTGGCCTTAGACTCACTCTACTCTAGACAGACCTTGAGCTGGGAGTCCTCCTGTCTCATCTTCCATAGTTGCTAGATTGCAGTGTGTATTTGTGTTTCTGTCTGTATATTATTTTTCTTTTGCGATTTTATTTTATGAGAGTTTTGCCTGCTTGTATGATTGTACCATATGTGTGGTGCCTGTGGAGGTCAGAAGAGGGTGTTTGGTCTGCCATGACTGGGATTATAGACAGTTGTTAGTTGCTATGGAGGTTCTGAACCTAAATCTTCTGAAAGAGGAGCAAGCACTCTTTAACAGCTGTGCCATCTCTTCAACCTCCTTTCCTCTCCCCTCCAACCCTTCCCTTTTTCCTTGTGACAGGGTCTCACTAGCCTCTGAAACTAGCTATAGAGATGAAGCTGTCCTCCAACTCAAGCAGCCACCTGCCTCTGCCTTCCCAGTGCTAAGGACATCAAGGCAAATCCTCCTATAAGCCCCATGTTATTATTTTGTCACCTCAGATTTTAGGCTATTAGAGAAAATTCAGGGGGATGTGAATACTCAGATCATATTGTAGAATATGCCTGAAATAGTTACTAGTATATTGACAAATGGTCAGATAATCTTTCTGAATCATATTTAAATACTCTGAACTAGATAAGGTTATATGGCTAAAAATACAAAAACTTGCCTATCATTTGAAGCTGGTAGTTTAGTCATTTATTGCACATAATACCTTTTTTTTTTCTTTTTTCTTTTTTTTTTTTTTTTTATAATGTGAAATCTTGTCAATCTTGTCATGTTATGGAACTTAATTCTCTATGCCTTTCCAGTCTTAGGGCAGTTCTGTAGACTTAGTATCTCTTACCCCTTAGCTACAATTATAAAGACATACTAATTGTATGTTTTTTGGGGAGTGTGGTGGGGATACAATTCAAGCACATATTGTGTTTATGTCTTGGTTCCAGCTCATTATTCAGTATCTGATTTGTGTACCATGTACATATGCATGGTATGTGCAAAATAAAGTAGATTTGCTCTGGTACTTGGCCTGTTAGTATTAGTTTTTGGTTAGTGATTGCTGTAACTTCTGATAATAAAGCCATAGATTTTATAAACCTGAATAGTCTTCTGCCTGAGCTTCTGTATATTTTTTTTTAAACATGAGGAAATTAAAGAGTTTTTTGAGATGGTTTTCTTTAATATATCTAGGGCCAGAATCAGTTTGGAGTCTGGCTCCCAGGTCAGGAGTCTTACAATTATTGGCAGGTGTTCTGTCCTATCTGTTTAGAAGAATTATTACACTTACATTGTAATTAACCATCCACTTTTATGGAGGTGTGTATTTTCCATATTATTAATAAAAGTTAACTCTAAGGAAATGCCATAGACAGGGCTTTTATTCTTTCTAATAATGTCAAATAAAATTATATTAAGTAGAAATATCATTATTTTTCTCAAAATTTCTTTTTCCAAACAGTATTTGAAATACTTAAGGGTGCTTTATTCTGTCTTAACAAAAGTGCCTTATTGATAAATACACATCAGATTTCTTCTCATGTTTTCACTTAATTTCAAAAAACTAGTTATAGTTCCTTGATTTCAGTAAACTAACAAGTGAACTAACTGGAAAGATTATTAGTACTATCTACAAATGAAGTAATTTTTTTTAACACTTTTTGGGTTCAAGTATAGATCATGTATATTTTTTATTTTATGTCTTACTTCCCCAAAGCCACACAAGAAATAATAAATACTTCAGAGCTTCAATGGTTCAGGAAACAAAAACAACCTGGTATTATTGAAATATAGGAAAGAATGCACTGTACTGCCAGAAGGTCTTTATTCTTCTTCTGTCTTTTGAGCAAGAATGAGCTAAAAATGAGCAGACCTTTTATCTTTCTAAGGCCCTGTTATTCTGCCACAAGAAAGCATTCCTGCTTTCTAGTTACAGATTATGTTGCTCATATGTAATACTTCTTGAAAATGGATTGGTTCTGTATAAAGTAACTTGCCCAGGAAATTTGTAATAGGAAGGGTTATGGAACATGGTTTTCTGTTAACTTGCTACATGCTAAATCTTTTAAAGAAATATTATTTGGGGACATTTTTATTCCTTGTTTATATATTTTGAGAAAAATGTTGTGCAGTCTAGGTTGGCATAGAACTGACTGAGAGGATAACTTTGAACTCCTGATCTTTCTACCCCATTGAGTGCTGGGATTGCAGGTCTGTGCCCCCTTAACCACCTGCATTTACAGTATGCGAATTTATATCAGCTGTGACATTTACAATTAACATGAGCAATAACTCTTAATTGTTAGTGTTATTTAGATGCAAAACTGAATACCTGTAATTTGCTCTACTTGTCCTGTTTTATTAATTAAATGAATGGCAAGTGAATCAGTTTTATGAACAAGTTTTATGGATGATAGTAACATACTAGATAGGCTTATATTTAAAGGTCCTTTGTGGCAAATATGAGTAGGAGCTTCCATTAAGAAATTGCATTTGGTCTATGGAAGAGAATCCTATGTAAGTCTTAGTGAAGATGGCATCTTTATTGAAGTAAAAGCACAGAAGTATATAGATCTAGAACATTTGTTACATGAGCAGGATAAAATCTTCCTTACACATGTGTTGTCTATCCTGTTGGAATCTTAGCCTCTCAGTGCAGTTTTAGAAGTTGGTCTTCTGTACCTGTTAGCATCATTTGTGCACAGATCTTATTAAGGTGATAGAAATCAAACATTCAAAAATGAAATACTTCAAATTTGGTTTTGCATTGCTGGGGATGGAGTGCTGGGCCTTGCAACACACCAGGCAGGACCAGTGAGCTACATCCCAAGGTTGAAAAAAAATATTTTAACTTCTTTGTATTCTGGAGCCTTGCAGATCTTTTTCGATTGATGATATTTTGTGTGGGATGGTGGTAGTAGCAGTAATAGTTTGAAAAGAATCAAGCTATATAGCCCAGGCTATACTTCTACCTTGAATTCTTGGTCGTTTGCCTATCCCTCCCAAGTGGTGGGGACAGTTTATTTCTTAAAAATAAGGCAATGTCTTATGTAGCCCAGGGTGGTCTCAATTCCTTTTAGTTGAAGGTGATCTGAGCTTCTCTTAAACTTGTGACCCACTGCTCCAGTGTTGGGTCTATGGCTTTGAACCACTGTTTCTTACTTGTGTCTGGTCATACTTGTTCAAGTCAAAATGTTCTTTTGGGCATTTAAAGCAAGCAGTTTTGCACACAAATTACATAGCTGTGATTTTTTTTTTTTTTAAATGTAACAACTTCTGTCCTGTATAAAAGAAATGGCTTGTCCACTTCAGACCTCTGAGGATGAACTTTCTCTCAGGTGTGAGGAAGTAGTCTTAGAATTACCTTTGTGGAATGCAACCATAACTCCTTTAGTTTTATAGTCTGTGATGTAAAATAAATTCTGATGCCTCTAATGATATGAACAATATAGAGGATAATACAAGAACCCAGCTCTGTGTGTGTGTGTGTGTGTGTGTGTGTGTCTGTGTGTATACATACATACATTACTATTCAGTATGAACAAACATCATATTTTGTTATTCCCTTGTACTCTAATGTCCTTCCTGAAACCCATTCATTGTGTTTTTTAGTTGACACTTTTAGTAAGGCTAAGAATTTCTACTCAATGTAGTTCTAACACTCCAGTTAGTATTGGATGTGAAGCATAATGCTGTTCTTTGGAAGGGAAAAGATGAAATGTGTAGTTGTGTTTTCTATATAAAGTTAGTATGTCATAAAGGGAAGTAGGTTATCCCCAACTTATTAGTTTTTTTCCTTTAAGATTTCTATTTATTGTGCCCCTTAACGTGGACATGAGGATATTTTTGTTTTTATTTGGGACTTTAAAAATGATGCTTTTAGAGTACCTGTTGTATATTATGTGTACAAATTGGTAAATCTTATTTCAGATACAGACAAAATAGATAGTATTTTCCTTTCTTCACTTTCAGAGTGAGCTAACAGAGTTATCTTGTGTTGCTGATGGAACATTCACTAAGAAAATCCAAATCTTGAGTTTCTAATAATTGAAATTTTCCACTTGTAAATGCTGTTTTATTCTCATTCTCTCTGTTACTCTTTCGCACTGATTTTTTTTTTTTTTTGCATATTGTATAGCTTTTTTAGATTGGAGATGGGAATTGGAAATTAAAGTTTGGGACTTAAAGGAGGAATACACCTTATTCCATAAATTGGGTTACATAATTTTGAAATAAGAATCCATAAGCATAATAAGAGAACTGAGCTAATTTTAGTCTTTTATATATATGGAACTTGGTATCCGTTCTTCAGATCATTGTAATTACTGCTTGGTACATTATGTTTCATATTATTTCAAAAATGAGGTTTTTGGTCTGATTTACCTATGTATAGATCATCTTCTGACCTTTTTCTGAAAAATTCTTTTTTTTTTTTTTTTTTTTTTTTTTTTTTGAGCTAAATGAAACTTAAAAAACAGAAGTATTTTTGCTGTGGGATATGTAGGTAACTTTTCCAGTTGAAATTAATGTCTACTCCTGTATTGAAGAGTCTTTGAGAACAATAAATGTTTTCTTGTGTACACATTTTGCATTCTGTATTGTTTTGCTTCTTCATTTCTCCATCTTTCCCCTCTTCATCTCTTTCTCCCTCCATCCTGTCTCCCTCTTCCTTTGTCTTTCCCCGTCAACCTCTTCCATTTTCTTCTGCAAATATAATTATTTGTAATTCTGTAATAAATGAAGTACTTTCTATTTAGTTTGTGCAAGTCTGGTTTAGGATATTTGCTACAGGTTACATTTATGTATGGTAATGAATAATCCTCTAGGGTGGAGATACAAAGTTAAACAGAAGTAGGCAGTACTAGATCAATACTGGACAGTTACTAAAGAACTTTTGAAGCCTCACTTTAACTGTTGATAATGCCTGTGCTGAATTTGATAAGGTATTCTTAGGAAAGGTGGAAGTATGTGTGAATGTTGTATATATATTTTCCATATTGCTAATTCATACAAAATTTTGAGCAATTGAGATTATCTCTCTTTTTAGTGGTCAAGATGTAGTAGTTCATTTATTTAGACACTTATTTTGTGCTTAAAATTGTCATGTAAAAGTTCATTTATTCATTTCTTCACTCCTATCTATATCTATCTATCTATCTATCTATCTATCTATCTATCTATCTATCTATCTATCTATCATCTATCTGTTCTGGTCACTAAACCCAGGGCAAGTTTCTATTAATATCATTATGTTTTGTATGATATGTATTTGGCCATGGGAGTGCCACACTATGTGTGTGGAGGTCAGAGGATAATTTGATAGACTAAGTAGTTCTATCTGTCAGTTTTTAACTTTGGTCCCAGAGATCTAACTCAGGTGTTAGGTTTGTATGGCAAGCATTTTGCCCACAAAGCTATCTTACCAGCCCTACATCTTTATCTTATTAGGATATTTTTCACAGACAGGAAGATTGGGTCACCTAATTCTACAAGGTCCCAGGGCTTTGTTTTTAGCATGGGCATTGTATACTCTTGATTTCTTTTACTTTTTAAAACATGTTATAAAGTATTTAAAGCATTTAGTAAACAATATAGCAAAAATCTACTTACCTACCATCCAGGAATATAAATGATGCCAGTTTTGGTATTATTTTAGAAATTTAATTCCTTCATCCAAGACCTAGTATCCTTTCTTCTTATACTCATATAACAGGGATCTTGAGGTCCTTGAACATTTTTTTGTTTTTTGCTTAAATATGACCCTTGCTGATAAATGAAATATCATGCTTAAGATTTTATAGATATGTTTTGTATATACCTGTCATCAGTTAACATGTTTTTACTCTGTTATGTTTTTGAGATATATATGTCAATGCCTAAATTCTGTTTTACTGCTGTGTGGTATTCCATTATATGGATATCTAAATAGTATTCTATCCCACTGCTTATGATTATTTTGGATTGTTTCCTGTAGTGATCTTAGGAATAATGCTACAGAGATGTTTTTTATACTTCCTTTGTACAGGTTTTTCTTCAGGGAAAATTAAAGAAATGAGGTTGCTGGAGAATAGGGTATATGTTTACCTTGATTAGATATGGCCAAACTCTTATGTAAATTGAATTTGCCAGCAGATACTGTATCAGCAGTGTATGGACATTATTGTTCTAGCATCTTTTTCCCGTACTCAGAATTTTCAGATTTTAAATAATGATATCAAGTGCCATCTTATTTTGTGTTTCCTTTTATTCTGAGTGGTTGATAACATGGTATCAGTTTGATGACTTTTTTTTTCTGCACGTTTCGTTTTAACAAATTTAAATTAAAAATCTTTTCTTTTTGGTACTGTTGATTGAAATCTAGGGCCTATTGTATGCTAAGTAATTTTCTAATGTGTCTTATAATTTACAGAAAGACGGGTTAGGGTTAAGATAATACAAGGTTCATGATGACAAGGACCTTGAGAACTTTTTTATCCATGCTTTAGAGTGCATTTGAGGAATGATTTCAGAATAAGTAAAATAAGAATAAAATAAAATGTTATGTCTACTGTAGCATTCTGTCTTGGTATAAGATCTGTTTCAATTTATAATATGAAAGTCATGCTTCTTTACAATTTTAAAAAGTCAAATTGCTTTTCATATTATCTATTATTAAGGTTTTTTTATGCATTATTTATTTTGGTTGATCTGAAAAAAGTTGAGTCTTTTTTTTTTTTAAATATCACTTGTATTATCTCCCGTATGCTTTTTTTTTTTTTTTTTTGGCATTAATGATTTTATTTGTAATAGCTATGAAACTTGCAATTCCAAGGCCTACTTGATTTTGAAATTGCATTGACTTTTCCTGGACACAATACTGTAAAACCAGTTTATCAAGTTTCCTTGGGGGGATTATACCATATCCTTTTGTGACATCTTTATATCTTGACATAGCATTTTTAAGGTTCATTCATGTTGTAGCATATAATAGTAAGTCATTATTTTTTATGGTTGATTATCTGTTTATTCAGCTGATAGGTAATTGGGTTGCTTCCAGTTTTGATCGTTAGGGTTTTGAGTATATGTTTACAGCTTTTGTTGTGAACATGTCATTCTCTTGAGTATATATGTAGATATGAATCAGCTGGGCCATAATTATATTTAAATGCGTCTCAAAGTGGCTATATTAAATTTTTATTTTTTGCTAGCAATGTGTGAAGGTTCTAGTTTCTCTCTTATTTTTGCTATTATTATCATTACTTCCAGTCTTTTTAATTGTCATTGTTCATTTGGTATGCTCTAAAGGTTTAGAAATAACAGTTTTTGTTGTTGATTTGGTTTTTTATTTGTTTTGTTTTGCATAGGCCTTGACAGGTGAATAGGCAGTGGAAATGGCAGAGCACAGGGAAAAATTTCTTGAAATGGCTTAAGCAAAATTATTGAGATTAGAAATAAGACTTTCTAATATATGATAGAGTCTGATACCTCAGGATGTCATCATATATAGGCAATGTTTGGATGACTGTGTGTGACCTTGACAAGGACGTCAGCTAATAAAAAAAAAGTTTGATATTTATATTATTGGCATTGAAAAGGCATAGGAATTTTTTAATATGAGAGATGGTCAAATTCTAATTTCTAGGAAGATAATTCTGTCAAAATGTGTAAGAAAGAAACTAGTTAAAATAACAAAGGTCTATATTGCAACAATCTTGGTAACTATGGGGGAAAGAAGCAATAAATGCTTTAAAGATGAAATATTAAATAATTTTAAAGTTAAATTTTCTAGGCCTGAGTATGTGTTAGAATATTTTATAAAGAAATGGACATGGATAGTCTTTAGAATCAGATTTACATTTGAAAATTAGCCTTGTATTTATGTACAAAGCAAGCCATCTAAATTTTCTCTTCTCTGAGCTATTTCATTCTGTAAACATTTTTAAGGATTGGAAGTATAAAAATGAATGATTGACATACTCTAAATGTTTTGTCTAGTCTGGAAGAAGAGGTTGTGCTTTCAGGGTTTGATTATGTAGTCTTAAATGTTATGATAGAGAAATTAAACTTTATTCTGAAATTAACTAGAGGCCATCAAAAGAATTCCTAAGGATAGTGTTGGATTGTGGGGGCATTCCAGAGGTAGAATTGGTAGCAGTAAGTGAGCAATATATTTTACTTGGGAGGAGACATTCTCCAGTATTATTTGAATTTTTTCAGATTTGAGTCATTGGATTGCGAACCCCACCAGTATGTCACAGATTTACTTAGTATGTGATAAATCTTAATCTCTTGTGGAGACTCTCTTTTCCAGATTAAGTCAGGATTGTGTTATATATAATAGCATCATTGTGAATCTCCTTCATAGCTTTTATCTTTGAATTGTCATTATAATGTATTGTGAGATTTTTTTTTTTTTTTTTTGGTCCTCACCTCCCCTACAGCATAAAAGATAATGTATAATTTTTTTACCATGGCGTTTGCAGTTTCCAGCATACAATCAAAATCTAACTGACTTGTTTTGAGTGAAGAATTTGAAGACTTGCACTGTTTAGGTTAAGTAGAAATAGGGGATGATGATGGCACAGGATTTGTCTCCTCTTTAGAACAGTGAGATTGGTGACATGCAGATATATAGAGTAGAATGGTTTTTTGCTTGTTTGTTCTTTTGTTTTGCTTTTTGGGGTTTTGTGGCGGGGAATAATTAAGATTATTATTTTTAATTTTAATTACTTTAAATGCTGGTATTATACTTTTGGTAATTGGGAGTTGGAGGTTGTAATGCCAGAGGTAAGGTCTTAAAACTATATATAGTTATGATAGTAAGTACGGAGGTAAATAGAATCTATACATCAGTTGGAATGTGTTCAAAATACAAATTAATGCTTTTTTATTGCACTGAATCGAAATCATTGCAGGGAAGTCCAAGTATCACTCACTCACTCACCCCCACCCCCACCCTTCCACCCCCCCACCCCTCCTGTCTCTTCTCATCCTCTCCCCTCCCCTTCCTTCCAAGGCAAGTTCTCTTAGTTTAGGCTGGTCTATACTCAGTGCATAGACAAGTCTGTCTTTGAATTTCTGATCATCTTTGCTTCTTCTGCCTACCCAGAGCTGAGATAGAGATGTACTTCACCATTCCCACCTAATAGGTACATTTTAATAGAGTTCTACAAGTGAGTTTTTTGTAAAGCTTGAAGCTCAGCTCTCTAAACTCTTAATAGTTTGTTGGTTTTATTAAAAATATTGAAAGCAAAAAAAAAAATATTTAAAGCAAGGCAGGGAGGGCATGGTGGCACACACCTTTGATTCCAGCGTTCTTGAGACAGGATCAGGCAATCTATGAATTCAAGGCCAGCTTAGTCTACCTAGCAAATTCCTGGACAGCTGAAGTTATGTTTCAAATCAATCTATAAGTCTATCTGACCATCTCCTAACTATCCATCTATCTGTCTGCCTATTCTACCTGTAAATAAGCAGATATATTTATTTTGTTCCTTCAACCTGTTATACTGGGTAGGTTTATTATTCCTTGGGATTTGGTTTTCTCATTATGATGAAGAGATTAAAAGACTTTAAAATTGAAAAATAGGTTATAAATGAATTGTGAACTAAGAATTTAAAAATTATTGGAGCGTTTACTTTAAGCTTTGTAGTAAGTTGGGTGTTTTTGTTGCTTTTTATTTGTAGAGTCATGGAAATGAAGTGGTTTACTTAAGTACTTCCACAGCATAATGGGGCACTGTTATATGCTAGGAAGGTGTTTATATTCTTTCAACATATTTTCTTTAATTCAGCAGCTAACACTTGAAGGACTGAGAGGTCAAAGACTTAGCCGTGGTTGTGGCTGTAGGAGGTAGTACATAAGCATTTATGTTTTAGTACAGCAGATGCTTTACATATAGAATTTACCTGAAAGCAGACTACTGTAGATTTCTGGAGGGATTTGAGGTACATGAACAATTCATATATTTTTAGCTTATTTATGAAAAGGCTGAGGAAATGAGGAGCATTATCTTTGTAAAAATGGGAAAGATGCTTTCCCAGATGAAAATATTCAGACCACAGCCTACTTAGCTACCCTGCTACTTATCTTGATAACAGGAGTAGGGTACTTTGTCTTTCAATATATTTTTGGATCTTTATAAGTATTTCAGTAATGGATTTGCTTTTATTTTATAATTTCAGTATTTTTTTTTTTTTCTGAAAGACTATCCAGTTGTTTATGTTAAAAGAATTGAGTGAGGTGTTTTATATTTTAGGTTAAAAATCTGTAAGAGCCTGATTTTAGAATTCACCAGCTCCTCAGAAGTTTGGCGAAATATGGTATGTTTCTGTTTTATTTTTTGAAATTCATATTGCATGAATTATCTTAATGTTATAGCTAGCATAATGACAAATGCGTTCAATAAATTTGAGCGCCTGTCATTTTTAAAAGATAATGCTTGGTGCTGAGTATGCTATCAGGTAGACTGAAAGATACAAGTAGGGTGCTGAAAGAATTTATAATAGATTATTGTACTATGAGAACATGAAGTAATATGGACAAGAAGATTAAAAAATAGATTTGGCTGTTAGGCTATAGGTGTAAAGAATCTCTTACTTGCAAGCATATTATATATAAGGCATACTATGGTCTTAATTGTATCTAATAACTGAGGTATAGAGAGGTAATCTAACTTGCCCAAGATTTCTCAGGTAGTAAGTGGTCAAGCAGACAGATGAATCTCAGATTGGCTTTGGAACCAGTGGTCAGCTGAGCACTCTACCTCATAATAAAAAGAAGAGACTAGAACAGTGTGTGTAATTCTTTAATGGATTAATTGATTTTACTTTAACTTTGGTCATTTTTGTGTTTTTAAGTTGGAAGTTAGATTCACTTGAATATTCGCAGCCCACATAAGCTATTAGTTTCATGAGAAATATAAGGGAACTATCTCATAAACCACATCATTCATTTTAAGGATGTTGTTGCCTCTATTCCTTGCCATCTTAGTGATGCCTATGTTGTTAGGAGACATAATAGTTATGATAGGAAAATCTGGGAAATTGTGTTACTTCTTTCAGATATTAGAAGTCCTACTTATTGGAATCCCCTAAAGTTGCTTATATACTCAGGCCAATCCTAGAAAACAAATATTAATGTTTAAATAATTCCTTGGAGATCTTCAGATACCTATTTTAAATTGGGTTCTGGTTCATGCCACCTTATATGTGTTGTCATTTTGAGGATGTTAATTGTGAAGGGGCTTCCCCTTATTTTTTTTTTTTTTCTTTATTCATTCAGATTTGTTCTGTGGAATAGATCAGTGGAAGATGTTTGTGAGAAAAACTAACTGGATAAAGTGATATTTCAGTACTGATATAGCTGACATAAGGCATTTTGGCGGAATTACAACATGATTAAGGAATACAGTGAAATTCGAATCAGTTAAAACTTTGTATAGGAGTTAAGGTACTTGAAGAATAAGGATGTACATTCATATTTTGTCATATTATTTCATAGAATTGAGTCTAATGGGATTGAGAATGAACACTTTTATACACTAAGGGTTTTAAAGTTAACTTTAGATCATTCTATGAAAATAGACAATATGTGTTTGTGCAACTATTTCATCAAGAATTTGCCTGTTTGGTAGATGGCTTCTCTATTAGTTTAAGACTCCAGTTATTAAATCAGTTTAAGTATTGCCACTGTTCAAATTCTAAATTGTTGCTTATTAGTAAGTATTTAAATCTCAAAAGTCTGTAAAGCAAAACTAAGCCATAGCAAAATTTTAATAATCAGTAGAAGGGTAGTCAATCTTGGTTTTACTCTCAATTTCAATATTATTTGTAAAATCTTGGGCAAGTCGGTAAATCGCTCTGAGGCCCCTCATTGTTATTCTCATAGTGTCTGTTTTGATCACGTAGACATAAAGTCAGTGGAACATAAGGGTACTGTTGATCGTTGTACTTTGTGTAAACCATATAAATGTTGAAAAGTAAAGATTACTATCTTTTAGAAAAGCCTGGGGCCAGATGCGTTTCAGATTTAAGAATTTTTTAGATTGTGGAATGTTTCTATAGACTTTACTGGTTAAACATATCTTATCTGAAAATTCAGAATCTGAAATACCCCTAAATCCAAACGTTTTTGAGTTGTTGACATGATGATTAAAATCTTCTAGATTTTGGAGCATTTATAAGTTTTGGATTGAGAATGTAGAATAGTATACTGGAAAATAGTTCATAAAGGTTTTCCTATGGTAATCATTCTTCTGAAAAATTTTATATTGACAACTGATTTGAAGCCTTGAAGCTTATGACTTGAACAATGAATTGGGTTTATGATAGTGTTCTAACTAAAGGTTTGTTTAATTTGTTAGAATTATTAAGCCTACGTTCAGATCAAGTTAGCAGCTAGACTGGTGTGACAACCTGTTTTTAATCAGTGACTCAAAGCTGTTATCACCCTGATGTCACCGAATGGCCACAGCTTGTAAAAGGTAATTTTGAATGTTATTTTTACAGTCTTTAAAAGGCTGTCATTGTAAAGTGAAATATGTACTTTAAAAAAGAAAATGCATAGGAGGTAGGGATATTGCTAAGAATAGAGGACCTACGAATTGAGCTATTTCTCCATTTAATATTCTTTCTATGATATTTTTATTACAGTGAATTTCTTAACCTGTCCTTCCATTCATGAAGATAAGTAGTCACCAAAAGCCTGTTCTTCTGTATAGATAAATAAGTGTTTTTCAAAACGTTTAAAGATTACACTATAGACATTTTAAGAAATATGTGGAAAGTGCCTGGATTATTTTTTTTTTTTTTTTTTTTTTTTGGTGGTAGAAGTTCACATGCCTCTAGAACTGTTGTACCGTTAGTAAAGCTAAAGCTAGTTTACCTTTTCTCCTTGAGAGGTACAGTGGAGTTAAAGGTGTAGCTTTATATCCTTAAAAGTATGGATTTGTTAGCTCATGTTGTACTGTTCCTATTACTGGGTGTTTTGTGATCAATTTCTGTCATTTAAGTTAACAGCTAAAATTGATACTTTTAAAGCTTTTCTCACCAGTGTTACTAGTTGTGTTTAAGTTTTCCCTTCCCAATTTCATTTATTTATTTATTTTTTATTTTTTTGGCAAACTAAGATAACTTGGGTCAATGAGTTGGCAGTAAAGAAACAATAAGCTCTTTTAAGAACCAAAGTATAGCTTTGGAACTGTTAGTAGGTATTGCATATACTCATAATTTTGAGAGTTAATTCTAGTTCTAGGGTATATTTTAGTAACTTACTTAGAATACTGTTGAAGTAGTCTGGGAGTAGACATTATTCAGATGTATACAGTTATTATTGGTAACATATTACTGTTGTGTATCTTTACTTTTTCTTGACTAAAATAAAACTGCGGTTTGAATAAAAGCAGCTTATGATATGTCTGAGAGATCGAGAATAATTTTAGGATAATAATCTTTGAATCCTTCTTCACTCTGTTCTTTCTTGATTGGGTTCTTTTAAATTATTAGTTGGGCTTAATGGTGTTTAATAGTTCACTCTAATATATGTAAATATTAAATATGTATACATATGTATATATATATATATACTTCATTGGCATTATGATACTGGTGTTCACATACTCTGTTTAGGGAATAGAACTTGCGAAAAAAGCTTTAGTTGGCCATTTGAAAATATATTTGCTGTATAGCACATTTTGACTTTGCAATAGTTCTGTTATGTTCTCCTGAGATTTTTTTTCCCCTTGTTTTCCTTTTGTCTTAAATTTTTTCCCTCATCATTATTTCTCAGCCTTCTAAAAAATTTTCCCTTTCCTTGTTCATTTGGAACATTTTGTTTTCTGTTTTGAAATTTCTAATTTGCCTTTCTCATTTCTAACTGGTTTACTTTTTTTTTTTTCCCCATTGCAAGCCAGCTTAACCTCACAGTGTAACGTCAGGTGTTGGAGGGGCACATTAAAAATTGAGTTAGCTATTATATGTGGATTATCATTATCATGTTTTAGCTCTTCTAGCCCTTTTTGTATGGGATGTAAGTTTGGAAACAATGTTTGGGTATTTATTTAAGGCTGGTAGACACCAGGATGTCCCAGATGATTTACTTGTGCCTGTTCCCTGTGGGGAGAGGGTGGAGAAATGTTGAATTTATTATCACTATTGAGCCCCAATTTTCAGTTCCTGTGTAATTTTGTGTTAAACAGAAAATATAAATGCACTGCAAAGAAAATCTAAAATATTTGAGTTTTGGGGTCTGCTTTTAATAAAATTAAGTGTGCCTTTTCCTCTCTTTGTGTGTGTATGTTACTGTCTTGGAATCTAAATGAACTGGAGTGAGTGTTATTTTGAAAGTCTAGCAAGGAAGTGATTTTTTTTTTTGACACTAGAAAAAAATATATTTTCTAGAAAAATAGTAATTTTAAGATTTTTTTATTTTAAATTTTATTTCTATATTTTATGTGTATGAGTGTTTTGCTTGCAGGTATGTACATGTACCACATGTGTGCTGGTGCCCACAGAGGCCAGAAGAGGGCATCAGACCTGGGCCTGAAGTTACAGATTGTTTTGAGCAACATTGTGGGTGCTTGGAGTCAAACCTTGATTCTCTGGTAGCAGCCAAAGCTAAGAAGCAAATGAGCCACCTCTCTCCAACCCCTAACTTAAGGTTCTTTGTTAAAAATAACTTCCATAACCATGAGCCAAAATAAAATTTTTCTAAACTTTGTTGTTTAAGTTGGAAATTCTGAAGTCAGTGATAAATTCACAAATCAAATATTCTTTACCAATTTGAAAATTTAACTTAATCTTTTTTTTTTTTTTTTTTAATCCTAACCCAGTTTGGGAACTTGAAGTGTTATAAATAGGTATTAAAATCAGTTCCCCTTAGAACATCGACTCATGCGGGGGCAGTGGTGGTGCACACCTTAATCGCAGCACTCGGGAGACAGAGGAAGGTGGATCTCTGTGAATTCAGAGCCAGCCTGGTCTACAAATGTTCCAGGATAGCCAGAGTTAACAGTAAAACCACATCTCAAAAATTAAAAAAAAAAAAAAAAAAAAAAAAGGACTCACACATTAATGGTTTTTAAAAATTAACAGAATCAACAGTAATTTAACAGTAATAGATTTTTTTTTGTTTTAAATTTTATTGCACTTTCATGATGCAGTATCTCACTATTTAGTGTAGGCTGACCTCAAAATAATTATGATCTTGGTTTAGCCTTCTGAGTACAGGAATCGCAGGAAAGTGCTGCTGTGCCTAGCTCTGGAATTAGCTCTTAACCACATGCTAGGAATAGGGAAAATTGCCTTATGCTTCAACCCAATTAAAGTGGGATGTTTCTTGATTCTTTAGATGTATGCATTTTCTATATTGGCTAATATATTAAAAATAAAATAATCAGCTATTAAAGCTCAAACTAGCTGACAATTATCTAGCAAATACAATATTCCACATACATGCTGATGACAGATAAATGTTTCTTAGGGAAATCTAATTTCCTTGTTGGACCACAGTAATTATGACTAGAATGGCACATATCTTTTAAATATACACTATTCTATTTTAGTTGAATTGTCTAGAGAGAAGCTGGCAGGTATTTTTAAAGGGAACTGTGTAATATTTTAGGTTTGGAGGGAAACCTGGTCTTTCCTGAAACTACTTAACCTTTCTTAACCTTACTTTTTCAGTATACATAGGTGGTGTTTCAGTACATGTGACTGTCTCAGTAAAACATTACTTACAAAATCAGGTGGTTATTCCACACCTTGGTGTGTTTGCTCAGGTTATAGTTTGCTAATACGTTGTTTAATTTTATGACTATGAATACCAGTTGTTAATGCAGGCATCCCAACTTGACAGAAAGTTACAGTTTTGTTTTCATGCTCATTTGACTTTTTAAATTATTACGGCTTATAATGATTTGATATAAATATAATGATTCCAATTTCTATTTTTAAAAAAAGCATCAAGGTTTTTAAAGTTTGTCCTTAAATGTGTTTTGATAATCTGATCTGACCACTTTTCTCATTTTTAAATTTTTTAAAATACCCTTTAAATAGAACTTAAGTCTTGGTTTTGAATTTATCTTCCCTTCCCTACTTACATTTCTGTCTCTTCTTGGAATTCACTAACCTTTTTCCTTAATTACATTTTACAGATCACCAGGAGAATCCCAATCTGAGGACATTGAAGCTAGCCGAATGTAAGTATAACTTGGTTCAGACTATGTTTAAGTTACTCTACACTGCTTTATTTAAAAATAACTTCCAGACTTTAAAAAAATGTAAATAAACCAATAAATAATTTAAATAAAAAGAAGAAAAAATTTAAAATTTTATCTAGAGATTGGCAAATATATACTTACCAAATCTTACTTCCTCTGTAAACCATTAGATGTCTAATGGTAAGTTGATAACTGCATATGTGATTCTGAATTCTTATGTTTTTATGTCCTTAGCAATTGTAGGTAAATAGAAAATGACAAAATTCAGCCATCATACTGCTTGCTATTGACTAATTTTTAACTAGTGAAAACAAGATTGTTTAAATATGACCTCTATTTACACTAAATACAAGTTATCAGGTCCTTTGTTTTAGACATAAAGATGCTTGAGAATTAGTTCCTACTCTCTGAAAGAGCATAAACAGATAGTTTTAATTATTGAGATAGAATTGTTGTTGGGTTGCAGTGGAAATTCAGAGAGTACTAAACTGCAATAGAATTCTAGTACAGATAGGAAAAATGGATAAAACTTGGTTCAGTCTTGAAATGTTACTGGGAATTAAGCATCTGGAAGTTTGACTAGTTTTCTAGGCAGAGTTATGCTCAAGGTTCTGAAACAGGACACTTGATTACAAGGAAGAGTGGGAAATTGAGACCTTTTCAAAATTTGGCAATTGAGGAATAAAAAAATGGAGATAATCATAATTACAAGGGATTAGAACAGAGATTGTGGCAGTGACTTTGTGAATACAGCACTTGCCTAGCAACTATGAATACTGGAGTAGAGGGAAAGGGGGCTGCTAGATTGGCAGATTGGCAAGCTGTGAATATAGTGAAGAGAGTGTATACCCCCCACACACACACGTTTTAATGTACAATATATACACTGTGAAATTAGACAAAGGTAATGATAGATATGTAGAGCTATATTTAAGGATGTGATTGAAAAAGCCAAGGTTTTCCTTACTGAAAGCATATTACACCATTTTAAATGCTTATGTATATTGTGAATTCCAAGAAATAACTGAAATGACAATTTATGTGACCATGTAACTTTAAAACAATTACAAAATGTAGAAAATTTACTATTTACTGTTTGAAAGTATGCAGTTCAGTGGTATTGTGGACATTAATGGTTTTGAGCATTTATCATCAAAACTATATCTTACATTCCTGAAACTTTGTATGCTTTCAATACTGACTTGTTACTCCTACTTTTGCTGGCAACTACGATTCTACATTTTATCTTGAGTTTTGGTGCTTTTAACTACTTTTAAGTCAGTGAATTCAGTGTGGTCACAACAGCTTATTGTTTTTTTTTCTTTTAATTTTTCCTTGATTGGCTTATTTTACCAAACATAGTATCTTCGAAGTTCATTCATGTGTATGATATATTAGAACTTCCTTTTTTTTTTTTTAAGGCTGAGTAATTTTGCTTGCTTGCTTATATATGCTGTATTCTGCCCATCTACTCATCTGTTAATGGGGAATTTCTGTGTTAGCAATTGTAAATAATGTTGCTATAAGCATGGGTCAGTTCTTTGAGACCTTATCCAAAAATTTTTTTGGGCTATGTCTGAATTGTAATTATTATATCATCGTAATTATGTTTAATATTTTAAGAATATACCATGTTGTTTTAAGCAGTAGGTATACCATTTTATTTATATTACCTCCAATAAAAGGATTAATATTTTTCTACAATTTGTCTGGCGCATTAAAATTTATTTGGGGAGTAGTAGTCATCTTAATGGATGTGAGGTGGTATTTTCACTTATTATAGTTTAGTAAACAATTAGTTTTTTTGTTGATATTATTCTTAAAAGGAAAATAATTTTATGTTTTATATTTAGATAGCTGTCAAATATGGCAGAAACTGAAGAACTGCCTTCCCCATGTATCTTTTTTTTTTTTTTTTTTTTTTTTTTTTTGAGGTAGTGTTTTTCTGTGTAGCCCTGGCTCTTAACTTAAGGAACTCGCTTTGTGACCAGGCTGGCTTCAAGCTCAGAGATTGACCTGCCTCTGCCTACCAAATGCTGGGATTAAAGATATGCACCACTTTCACCAGCTCCCCGTGTACCATTTGATGGAAAAAAAATTTAATGGTGTTTTGTAGAGAATAATTTGGTTGGGATTAAGTATACTAAAATCTTAATACATTAGGAAGGGGTTGGGGTAAAGAAGCAGATTAAAAGTTGAAAGTTTCATACACCGAATGGCCAGCTGAGTTTAGAAACCTAATAGTGCTTGCAGGTTTTAGAGACTTCTTCAGTAGTCTCTAATGACTAATATTTTAGGGTGAATATTAGCAGAATAGATAGGACAGACTGTGATTAGTGATGTGTACAGAACACTTTTAGCATTAGAGAGAGCATTTTGCATTTACATTCTATTCCTGATGGCCATGATTGAGAAGGTTTTGCTGTTAACAAGATGCTAAAGTATAATTAAGTCACTTTTCAGATAAAGTCCAGACATAATGTCTTCATTGCTAAAATCCACTAAACATTTGAAAAACTAATAATAATATTTTCCAAGCTTGGTCAAAAAATTTTGAAGATTTCCAAACTGTTTTTATGAGTCAATTACTACTTTGATATGAAAATAAAAGAGAAGCTCTACTACTATAGTCTGGCAACAAAAATTCCTAAGAAGTAATAGCAAGCTGAATTAAACAACACATAAGTATTATTTACCATAATTAAGTGGGATTTATCTCTAGCCGGGTTTAGGGGTATATTCCTTTAATATTAGCACTCAGAGGGCAGAGGCAAATGGATCTCTCCAGTTAAAGATGAGCTTGATCCACAGAACAATTTCCAGGACAGCTGGAGCTACACTTAAAAACCCTCTATTGAAAACCAAAAAAAGAAACGACAAAAGCAAAAATCCAAGTTTGTTTAACTACAGGTACCATATTGCCTCACTCTCTAAGCCAGCTGACTATTCTTGAGAAGAAAGAACAATATGTTCAGTAGATGATCCCGATAGAAAAATGAAATTATGTACTTAGTTAATATCCTTTACAACTGTAAGTTGCTATAAGAAGGCAAGAAAAACTTAATATTAGTGTTTGTGAATTTTTTAAAGGCATGACTATTAAAAAAATAGATTAGGATTATACCAAACTTAAAAGCTCTCTGTACATAAAAAGATAATTAACAGGTAGACATCCTATGAAATGAAAAAAAGCATTTGCATTTGGAGTAATTAACACATAAATTATATAAGTCAGGTAATTGATAGAAGAAGTGACAGAGGACTTAAATAGTTGCTTTTGAAGAAGTAATACAGTTAGAAATTAGCTCAATAGGTAAAGCACTTGCCTAACAAGCCTAAGGACCTGATAATCACAGTACAAAAATGCAGTGTGTGGTAGCGTACACATAAAATCCCAGTGTGCAGAGGAGGGAAGTGTAGTGGAATATCCCACTACAGGGAAGGCATAGCAGGATTCCTGGGGCTAGTCTAATTGATTAGCCCTATGCTAATGAGAGAATGTAGAATTGGGCTACATTCCTGAGGAGCTGAGGACGACAAGTGAGGCTCTACTGTGGCCCACACATGGAAAAAAAGGAGTGCAAATGGCAAAGAGGATAAGGGGAAAAAAATTATCTTCTCTTTTTTAAAAAATTATTCTGAGATTATATTTCTCCCTTCACTCTACTCCCTGTAAGCTCTTACATCTTTTCTTATTAATTAATTGACTAATTAATGAATTGCTGTTTGAGCTATGTTTTCTTGTATAGCCCTGGGTGTCATGGAACTTGCCTATAGAGCAAGCTGACTTTAAACTTCTGCTTCTGCCTCCTGAGTGCTAGGATTAAAGGTGTGTGTAATCACTTCTGGCTTCAAATTCATCAGAGAAAATTCTTAATCTCTGTAAACTCAAATTCAGACAGCAGTGAGATACCAACTCATACCTGCTAGGGTGGTCATTATAAAAATATGAATGTTGATTATGCTGAGATTGTTGCAAACAAGTCTTACACTCAGAGGAAATGTAGAGTAGATCAATTATGGAAAATAATATGCTCAAAAATTTAAAATTAGAATTGCCATGACCTAGCAATTACATTATAGAAATATATAGCTAAAGGAGATAACAGTGGTGTGTTAAAAGAAATACCTGCATTTTCATGTTGATAGTAACATTAGTTATAGTACTCAGAATGCAGAAACCCACCATTGTTTGTCAGTGGGTAAATAAAATTTGCTGTATTTGGTGCTGTAATATTTAGCCATTAAAAATGATCTGAAATCCTATGTTTGTGACAACATGGGTGGAAATGATGGTCCATATTCAATGAAATAAGTAAAACATAAAAACAAGTGCTCCATGTTCTCACATGTATGTAGAATGTCAAAACATTGATATTCTAAAAATGTTTGCTGCTCACAGTAGACTAGATGATGGTCACAGAATACAAAATCAAATATGGATAGAATTCACATTCAGGAGACCTATTGTGTACATGATGACTTATTAATATATGTTTTATTGAATATCACTAAAAGTAAAATTTTAAGTATTCTCGAAAAAATGCTGTGTATATGAGATGAATATGCAGTTGTTATTTGTCAACAAAAATAAAAATTTTGGAAAAACATCTTTGTCTTCATATATCAAAATTATTGCATGAATGAAAGTTTTTAATAAATTGACAAAATTTCAATAGGTATTAATATATTTAAGATAAAGGAATAATTGTTGGAAATAAAGAGATGCTCAAATTCTTTTATATTAAGAAATGGAAATAATTTTGAGATTCTTGTACTGGGATATAACATGTACACTGACATTGATGTCACCTAATAGGTGACATAATGGGGTAGAAAAACATGTCCTTTAGCCGATGAGTTTGATAGAACATGAAGGAAAACCAGCAGATATTCAGGTAGGTTATATGAAAGCTTCATGTTAGAAGTTTGTGCATTTAGGATTTTTAAGAATCTGTCTCAAAATGTAAAAAAAGTAACCAGAATCAATATTTTGCTGGGCATATTGGCTCGCTCCTGTAATCCCAGTACTTGGGAGGGTTTTAGCTTCACTCATAAAGAAAGGATACACGAGACCTTGGCTTTAAATAACAGCAACAACAACAGAAAGCAGCTAAAAACAGGCTAAGGAATCTATTAAATTGGTATAGTAGCTGCTTTAAAAGTACATGTATTTTGATTCTTAGAACGTATGTAAAACATTTTGCATGGCCTTCTGACCCCACTTGTGTTGGAGGGGCAGAAATAGACTAGTTGTTGAAAGTCATTGTTTCTTCAGTCTGGGTGATTCAGTGCGTTTCAGGTTTACTGAGACACTGTCTCAAAAAGTTAGGTGTGGAGCCATAGAAGATAAAGTCTGAATTGATTCCTTACCTCCAAATGACATACATTGGTATACATACCTGTCCATGTATGCACACATATATTCCCTCCCATGCCCATGCACACACAAACAGAAATTGAGTAATCCAAAGTAGGGCTGCCCTTTTTTTTTTTTTTTTTTTTTATATAGACCTTTGCATCTTATTCAGTAGTTTATTTTCCCACGTCCATAAACCAAATCCTGGAAAGCATCTTCAGTTTCTCTTTGTCTCTTATTGGAACCATTTGTAAGGCTTGCTGGATTTACCTTCATTATACAATTCAGCCACTTAAAATGATTATAGCACCATTGCCAGCTTGTTTTGATAAGGGTTGTCATTGTTTCTCAGTACTTATGTTCTAGAAACAATAAGTGGGTGTTTGTGATACTGAAGTTGAACCATCTTTTCTATACTTTTTCTTTTCAAAGACTTCCCATTTCTTAAACTATACCTAGAAAGTGATATGGCCTTGTATGAACTGGCTTATTTAATCTATATGACATCCTGCACTAGCTTTGTGTGTCCTAAAACTTGGAGCTCTTAAACCTAATACTTAATGTCTCTTCCTTCTCCTGGGAGTTACCCACATCTTTTTCTTCTTTACTTGATTTAGAATCCTTAGATAATGTCTTGTCAGAGATGTCTTTTCTTTGTGTAAGTATGATTATGTCCCATCTTCTCAGTTCTTTCTATTATCTTTCTAAGATTAAATGTCACTAGAACTTTTGTTTTTTAAGCTCTCACTAGAATGGAAATCTAGTGTTCTGTTGATATTTAACATTCTGACCAAAAGCATCTTAGGGGATGGAAGGGTTTATTTCAGCTTTCAAGTTATAGGCCACTATTTAAAGAAGTTGAAAGTATGGAGTAATGCTGTTGCTTGTTGACTCATTTTCAGTCTAAGACCACTTGCCTAGGGAATGGTGTTGCCTACAGTAGGCAAGACCTTTCTATATTAATCAGGACAGTTCCTAGACACACACATCCATGAGCTAGTCTGATCTAGGCAATCCCTCAATTAAGACTCAATTAGGTCACACTAAGCTATATTAAAGTAAAGCTACCTTTAATACCTAATGAAGTATATCGTATTAATCAATAAATGCTTAATGTGTGAAAAGTGAAAAATTAGTAAATGTCTTAAATTTTTAGTGTCTCAGAAGCATAGAAAGATTATTGTGCCAATTTATTTCTGTCATATATTCTCGGCCCTTGTGAGGATGGTAAATAATGTCTAATATCTAATATTTGCAATTTGGCAGGTCACTTTGCTCTGTGCTTTATGCTTCGTGAATAAATCTGCTTTTCACAGTGTTAGAATTTGTTAACACCAAATTCCAAAAGGTGTGATAATTTTGATGATAGCAATGCCAGCTAATTCTGCTTTCTTTGACATCTCTGAAGTGTTAATTTATTCCAGTCTACAAATAAGTTATTCATCACATGACATGTATGTGATATGTATGCAGACATATATGTATATGTGTATATTTATGTAAGATACAGAGTGACTGTAAATAGTTAGAGAGCCATAGAAGAATCCCAGAGGTTTCAGAAGCTTGAAAAACAAAATGCTATGTTCTATTGTGACATCTTTGTATATGCATGTGATTTATTTATATTCACCTTCCCAATCCTGATTTATTTGTATTCACTTTCCCAATCCTATATGGCTTTTTGGGAGAGTGTTATTATTAGTTGTTTGATCCTTTTTCAAAATATGTCTTGATGATATTCACCTTTCCCATAAATCTTCCAAGATCTATGCCTCCCAATCCCCTCATTGTATGTGATCTTTATTTTTTATTAGCCCATCAAGGATAATTTGTATTGTTCATATCATCCTGGATCTGTAGCCTTCCATTAGAGCATGGTTATTCTTAAAGACAACCATTTCCACTGGATCAGTTGCCAGTAGCACCTCAACTAGGGGTGAGGCTTCATGCTCACTTCTCTCTTCCAGGCTGGTTTTGTCTTGTTTGAGCTCTCATAGGTCTTGTGCATTCTGTCACAACTGCTATGAATTCAAATATATATCTGGCCTGCTGACTTTGGAAAACATATTTTTTTTAGTCATTTACACTTTTAACTCTTGCAGTCTTTCAGCTCCCTCTTTTGCAATGATCTGTGAGCTTTGGGAGCAGTTTTATATATATGGGATGTAGATAACCCATAGAGTTGGGCTTTCCTCAGCTTATCCTCCATAGTTGTGTTAATCACCATTTACTAAAGAACAAAGCAGTTCTTATGAGGGTTGAAAGATCATCAATGATAGGAGTTAGTTTAATACTGTAGCTATTTGGTCTGGCCCCATACCTATGACCTATCTAGCCACAGATTCTTAACCCTAGGCATGTGTTTCACTTTGTGGTGCAGACCTTGAAACTAATCAGAAAGTGGTTGATTATTCTCATGACACTATTGCAACAGGGGTCTTGTCTTGCCAAGCTAGTTGTTATTGTAGCTCTCAGCATTCAGAACTGGATATTATTGATAATGATTTCTTTTTTTCTTTGGTAGCCTGTTGGCATTGTCAAGTGCTACAGATTCTGGTCAGTAGTGGGGATCAAGCTTCCAAGTTAGTTTAGCTTGATTTTTCTATTTTCTGACTAAAGTATGTGGTGTTTTTGGAAGTGTCTTGCCATTGAGTTATGGGTTTAATAAAAAACATTGCCAATAAATAACTTGTAATGTTGGGAAAAGGTAATCTGTGGGATCTCACTGGCCAAGTACAAAGATGTGACCCACCCCTCTTAATGGGATTTTTATTTAAATTCATTTAAACTTGTTTTATAACCTGCTTGTTTTTGGTGTATAATTGAAAATAATCACAACTCCTCTCCTTACAACTTTATGAACCCCTCCCATTCCTTTCCAACTGTCTTTAAGATTACTGTTTTTCTTCTTCCTTCACTGCCCATTGAATTCAGTTTTATTTCATCCAGCTAATCTTGGGATTGGGGTCTTCTCTAGTTTGTAGGCAACTAACTTTCAGAGGTCTAAGATACTAATAGCTTCTCAGCTATTGTTGGGATGACATCTTTAACTGCCCTCTGCTTGGATTTTGGACAGCTGGAGCTTAGGCATGCTATCATAATGTCATAAGCCATTATGCTTATCTACTCTATTATGTCTTAGGAAAAGTTTCTTTGAAGTCGCTTACTACCTGTTACTCTGACCTTCTTTCCAGTCTGTCTTCCAAAGGATCCTTAAGCTTTTGGTGAGGTGAATGTTTGATTTGGGACTGAGCACTCTACACTTTTTCTTTTCATGCCTACATGTTTGGTGGTTGGGGGAATCTTTGTTAATTGACATCTCTTGCAGAACAAAGCCTTTCTGATGTGGCCTGAGAGATACTCTTTGTCACTGGATATTGCAGCAAGTCATTAGGAGTTATTTTAATACTGTGGTTTTAGCAGAGTAATGGTATTGGCTTCTACCTTAGGACCTATGACCTTATCTAACCACAGGTTCTTTGCTCCTTTAATAGTTCTTTAATAGTTTCCATAGTTGTATCAATTTTCACTCCAACCAGTAGGGAATGAGCATTGCCTTTTCCCTACATTCACTCCAACATCTCTTGTTTCTTTGAACAGAGCCAATGGGAAAAAGTAGGATGAAATGTCAGTGTTTTAATTTATGTTTCCTGATGGCTAAAGATGTTCAGCCCTTCAAAAAATATTTCTCAGACTTTTGCATTTCATCTTTTGAAAATTATAATTAGATTTATGCCCTGTTTTTAAGTTGTTTTCTTGATGTTTAATTTTTGAGCTCTTTCTGTTTTGTTGAAGGCAGTTCTGTGTTGAATGTATAGCTGCAGTCATTCAAACATTCTGTTGCCTGCTTCTTTGCAGGAACTGTTTGCCGTATGGAATGTTTTTAGTTTCATGATAGTTGCATTTAATTGTCTTATTGTCATCACTACTGGAGTTCTTTGCATACAAATTCGAGTGTATTTTCTAAATTGTCTATTAGATTCAGGCTATGTCAGTGTCCTTTATTCAATTGGATGAGAGTTAAGGATCTATCTTCATACTTATACATAGAGCTATCCAGTTTGACTGGCACCATTTTCTTGCAGATGCTGTCTTCTCTAGTATGTGTTTTTGGCTTCTTTCAAAAATCAGGTAGCTCTGGCTTTGTAGACTTATATCTGGATCCTCACTTGTATTTCATTAAATTTTCTGTCTTTTTGCTAGTATCATGCTGTTTTTACTGTTCAGGATTGTTTTTCTGTTGTGTGTGTTATCAAATGAAATTTTATATTTTTCAATTCCATTATTCCGCTTTAATTTTTAAATACTATTTCACAGTCTACTCACCCTTGGAGGTCATCCCCCACCCCCATAGCCCCAAGGTAATTTCCGAACCTCTATGAATATCCAAAATGAAATAACACATATCTAAAGATTAAAAGCTAACATCAACAGATGAAAGAATTCCTGTGACATTTGTCTTTCTGGGTCCAAGTTACTTTATTCAGAATGATTGTTTCTAGTTCCATTCATTTACTCATAATTTTGTTTTTCCTAACACTGGATTTAATATTCTTTGCTGTAAAAGTATCACAGTTTTATTTATCTATTCATAAGCTGATAGATATTATTTTATGCCCTTGGTGTTAGGAGTAGAGCAGAATGAACATGGATGAGGATGTATGTTTAGAATAAGATATCCAATCTTTTGGGTGCCCAAGAGTGTATGTGTAGTTGGATGGAATAGTAGATCAATTTTTATCTTTTTGAGGAACTTGCACACCAATTTTCATAGTGGCTATACCAGTTTACATTCCTAGGAGTAAATGTCCCCCTTTCCCCACATCCATTATCAGTCTTTCCTTTTTTAACATAAGCCTGTTCTGACTGAGTTTATGGAATCTTAAGGAAGTTTTCATAAGTATTTCTTAATTTTTTTTTTTTAAAGGTTGCTGACCATTTTAAAAAGTGTCTTTCAGCCACTTGTATTCTGTTTAATTCTTTATCCTTTTTTCAATTGGGTTGTTTTCTTGGTGCTTGGTTTTATGAGTTCTGTGTATATTTCATATAAAAGCCCTTGATCATATATATAGCTGGGTAAAGGTTTTTTTCCCACTCTGTGTGCTGCCCCTTGCCTTGAATGATGGTGTCCTCTACTTTTTATTTTTATATGGTCCCATTTGTCAGTTGTTGGTCTTAATACTTGTACTACTGGGCTCCTCTTCAGGAAGTACTTTCCTGTAGGTCAAGCATAATCCCAGTTTTCTCTATCTGATTGTGCATATCGGTCATATTACACGAATCTTGATTCATTTGGAGTTGAGTTTTGTGTAGGGTTAGAGATGATTATCAGGTTTCATTCTTCTACATGCTTTCCAGTTTTGATCAGCCTTTTGAAGAGTTGGTTTTTTTTTTCTCTTCCAGTTGCTGATCAATATCTAGTGATTGAAGGTGACTGTATTTATACACTAATTCTCCATTCTGTTCTATTAATCAAATCAATGTGTACCATCCTGTATAGTACATGTCATATATAATCTAGGATGGGTATCTCTTCAGCAGTTTTTTTTTTTTTTAATCTTTCACTGTTGTTTATTCTTTTTTTTTTTTTTTTTGGTGTGGTATTGTGTTTCCAAATGAAATTTGAGATTATTTTCTTCAATTCTGAAATAATTTTGTTGGAATTTTATTGACAATTACATTGAATCTGTAGATTGCTTTTAGTAGGATGAACCTTTTTACAATATTAAGCCTGTCTTTATTTTCTTTGAGCATAGTTGTAATTATGAATTCTTAGTCTGGAATTTGTCCCAGTACCATTATTAAGCAATTTTTTTTGGAGTATACATTTTTTTTGTGTGTTACTTTTATTTTTGTATTGTGATTTTTCTTTTGTTTTTGCCCAGGTTGATTGCTTTTTGTTGTTGTTGTTGTTGTTGTTGTTGTTGTTTGTTTCTGTTGTTTTTTGTTTTTCCATTAGAGGTGTTTACATGTTGAGGAAGAGGGCTAATTTATTATATCAGGATTGGAATATCACATTTTAGTTTAATATTTGGGCAACAGCTCCTATGGCAGTCCTTCAGGTTTTAGCTACAATCTTAGTGCCTTCAGCAGCTTGCACTAGAGCTTGGAAAAAGTTTCCAATAATACCTGTTTTTCAAGGCTGAACAGGGACAACAGGATAGTACTGGTCAGGCATATGTCAGGGCTCTGGATCTCTGGGTCACATGGGGTGCCTCTGATGAATTCCCATGTGATGAATGCAGCTTACAAGAAGTTGGTAGCCCCTGACAAGTGGCCATGGAGCTTGGGTGACCTGGTTGGAGGAGACCTGTTGGAAGAGTGTAATTAGCTTATGGTGTTATCTACACTACGTGGGCAGTTTGAAGGGTCATTGTTAGCAACTGTTCTGTCATCTGGGGAACCCTGAAAATGAGGCAAAGGAGGTCCACTACCATGGTTTGCTGGCTATTCCATTAGTACCTTTGCTTTATTTCAGTGATTCATCTTATTTCATGTCATGTGGGTAAAAAAAAAAAAAAAAAAAAAAAAAAAAAGGTATGCATATATGTGTATGTATAGATAGGATTTTGATTTAGACCTAGATTTCAAATGAAAATATAATTGTCTTTTTGGCTATAGCTTATTTATCTTAACATAATCTCTGGTCCTATCTATTTTCCTGCAAATGAAGTAACTAGTTCTTTGTGGATGGATAAGACTTCTTTATGTATATACACCCATTTTGTTAATTATATACACCACATTTTGTTAATTTTTTTTCTGTTGACGACTCTAGGATGATTCTACATCTTGGCTATTGTGAATAGTGCCTTAGCAGATATGTTAGGTATCTTCCTGACCTATGGGATAGATTGCTTTTGGATATTTAAATTAAAAGTAGTATACTTGGATTATATGATAGATTTTTTTTTTGTTTCTTACTTTTGGGCCCTCTACGTTAGAGTTCCCTACTTGCTTGTGCCAATTTGTATTTTCACCAGGAGTATATTGGTTATCCCCCTAAAATCCCTGCCAAAAACTTTTGTTTTCTTGACAGTCTTTCTGACTAGAGCTAATCAACTTAATATTTCTTAATATTTTAATGTGTACTTTTTCTGGTGAAGTTTAAAAAGATATTTATTGGCCATTTGTTCTTTTTTGAGATTCAGTACATTTATCCATTTTTTTAATATTTTGATGAAGGGTATTTTGTGTGTGTGTTTAAATCTAGCTTCTTACACATTCTAGATACTAATTTCCTGTTAGGTGTATACTTGGCGAAGATTTTCTCTTATGTGGGCTTTCTCTCTACTGATTGACTTTTAATTGATGTAGTCTCATGTGTCAGTGCTTGCTATATTCTCTCTTTTTTCTTTTCATAGATTCCTCAAAGTTTCTCCTGCACTAGTTTTCCACATAAACCCCCACCTGCCCCTTCAGCCATGTGTGCGGGCATTGTCTGCCTCTACCCCATCTCTCCTTCCTATATAAGACACTTACCCACTTATGTCCCCACTCATGCCCAGTCTTCTGAAATACATTCTGTTCCTCCCACCTCCCTTCCAGGGAGATCCAGGCCTTTCTGCTGGGCTCCGCCTCTTTACCTAACCTCTCTGGGTCTACGGATTGTAGCTTGGTTATCACTTAACAGCAAGGAAATATATACCATATTTATCTTTCTGGGTTTGGGTTACTTCACTCAGGATGATTTTTGCTGTATTCTAGTATGTTTTCTTTTTATTTGACTCATTCCTTTTAAAAGAATTCCTTCCTGATTTCTTCAGTGACTCTTAGAATGTTCAAGATTATATTGTTTAGTCTAAAAGTATATAGCTTACATAGTTGCTTTTGTATTTCTAATTTTATTCCATTATGATCTGATAAGTGCAAGAAAGTAATTTTGTTGTTGTTGCTGTTAATTTGCTTTAAGTTCCAAAAATGTGGCTTATCTTTTAGAGAAATCCATAGGCTGCCATGGGAGTTTATTCTGCAGCTGGTGAAATGTTCTATAGATGTCTTGAGATAAGTTTATTTGATGTTTGGTACAGTTTAGATTTTAAAATGTTTCTTTTGTTTTTGGATGAGCTGTTAGTTTTGAAAATTACCATTATTTTATTTGGACTTAAATTGCTACTTTCTGTCTACTAGTGCTTGTTTTATGAACTTTGGGTACACCACCATTCATTGTGTGTGTGTGTGTGTGTGTGTATTATATATATCACATATTTTATATAATATATGTTATAGAGTATCTATAATATTAATAACATAAACATTTATATTTATAATATATATTTATGTCCCTCATGGATGTTTCCTTTTTTAGTATATAGACATATGTTTGTGTTACCATTGTAGTTGTTTTTGACTTTCATTAACTTTTCATAATCTCTTTTCTCTTTTAGTATGTATTTTGGTGAAACACATTTCTTGTGGACAAATAATTTGACCCTGTTTTAAATCCAATTTGCTAATCTGTAACTTAATTGGAATGCTAAGAATATTTATATGGAGATAGATCTGTTATTAATTTTTTCATAATTCTCTCTGTTAACACTTGTTTTCCAGCTCAGATTTTTTTTTTCAGGAGTGTTAGAATTTGATCTATAATGTGCTATGGAGTTCTTTTTTGTCATGGGTAATGTAGTTTCTAAGCGTCTTCCTGTGTGGATATCTATTTCTTCCCCTAGATTTTGGGTATTTTCTGTTATTTCATTGATTTGGTTTCCATGCTTTACTTTATATCTCAGTTCCTTCTGCTTCATGGATTCTTCAGTTTTTCCTGATCATGTCCTAATGTCATGATTATGTTTACTACTTTTATTGGTGTCTGAATAGAGTATTTCAATTCCTGCTGTTATATCTTGTGCTTGATCTAGTCTATTATTGCTCATGGTCTCCACTGTGATTTTTAATTATTTGATTATTTTTTTTTTCGTTTCTACCTCATACCCAAAATTCAATTCTTTGCTTTATTTCTCAGCCAATATTTTGCTGACTTTCTTATCGAGATCTTGTAGTTACTCCTGTACTTCATTCTTTGTTTTGTGATCCCCCCCCCCCCCCCCCGAGGTCAGTGACACTGTGGTCTGGAATTCTTTGAACAGTATTCCATCCATTTATCTTTGTATTAGTTACTGAATCTGATCCTTTGAAATAGTTTTGTTGCCTTGCTTTTTTAATGGTTTGTTTATTTCTGTCTTGTAATTTGTACAGTTGTCAGGAAGGATATGTTTTCTAGAATTATTTGTAATCAGTCTTCCTGTGAGGTCTCAATTCTACTCAGACAAGCAAAGGAACCTCTGTAACAGAAATAATAAAATCAAACCAGATACAAGAGTAGACTTTAAATTGATTGATACCAGCAATAATAGCTACAATGACCATTAAGAAAATGGTAAAAATAATGTAAGAAATCAAAATTATTTAAGGTCAAATTAGAAATAGTAACTTAAAGACAAAAAGGAAAGATGCAGGAAAAAGTGATCAGCTTTGAAGAGAAAGTAGAATGCTAAGAAGAGCAGAAGATAGAAACAAATGGTAATTATGTAAAGGAAACAAGCAACATTAACACATTGGATAGTAAGCACATACTAGTCTTTTGAAAATAATCTAAATTGTAGTAAAGGGTTGTCAAGAGAAAACAAAATCATAGTCTAAAAAAATAACAAGGAACAGAAAATGTATTGGACTAATTTTTTTCAGCATCCCCTGCCATATAGAACATTTTGTCAGGTGATTTCATAGTCTTTTCTTGTTTTATTCAGGCTGGCGCTGATTTGGTCAGATGTCTTAGAGAACAGCCTTTGTTTTGAGATTGTTAGTGTTTTTGAATCCTAGGGCCTCCTAGGCCCTAGGCATCATGACCTAGAGATTTTGTTATTTCCTTTAGGGACATCCCAGTTTTTATCTTTTAGTTAGTTAATTCTAAGCTAAGGAGTGTTTCACAAATGTTTTAAAATGAGGGAGGCCAACAAACAAAGCACTGTTTGTTCTAGAGAACTTGTCTCTGCTGCTTTTATGTCCTGCCTATAGTCAGCACACTGCAAGGGATAGTCCCACAGGCCCTTACCTTCAGAGTTGTCAGCTGTAGGCAGCAAACCTCATGGCAGCGACCCAATTTTCCTGCCTGAGCAGCCCCTGAATCCAGTCTTGACACGTCATTCTCCATGCCTTGTGGTGCCCCAGAAAGAATGGCTCATTGGCACAGCCCCCTTCAACCCTAGTCTATTTCACTTGTCCTAAACTTTTTTTCTTCAATTCTCTACCCCACAACTGTCTTTGCTCAGCTGTGACTATGGCAAAACATTCCCCGTTCTCCTTACCTGTGATTGTTCCTTGTTTTTCAGCCACCAAAGTAGTTCATTCTCAAACAGATGTAGGTCCCTTCTCATGAAACCTTACTGTAGTTTTCCAGAATGCAGTTCCAAATGGGATTTTTCCCCTCTCCAATGATGACTTAGAATAAATCAGTGTCGTTTCAGAACCTCCAAGTTGAATTAAGCTTTGTAAGTACTGTTGCTTGTCCTGTGATCAAGACTACAGTGTCTTTTTAATTTGCCATCTGGCTTACCTTGTGGATGAGATAACCTTTATCAGCACTGTGTTGTTTGGCTGGAACCACTTGGTGCTGATTTACTCTGTTTCTCTGCTGTTGTAAAACCTTTTGTGATTTCTAGTGTTCTTTCTCTCTTAGCAATTGAATCCACTCCTTGTTACCCTGGCTCTTTTTATTCACATTATCATATGTTAGCAGTTTGTATTCTCCCACTTATCCCAAATGTCTGTTTTTTTAAAAAAAGTATTTTAATTTCATGTGCATTGGTGTGTTCCCTGCATGTATGTCTTGTGTGAGGGTATCAGATATCCTGGAATTGACGTTACAGACAGTTGTGAGCTGCCATGTGTGTGCTGGGAATTAATTGAACCTAGATCCTTTGGAATAACAACCAGTGGTCTTATTAACCATTGAGCCTTCTCTCCAACCTTTCCAGTCTCCCAAATGTCCCTTTATCTTTTTCTTATCTGATTGCTGTATCTGGACACTGTACTGTGCCATTTAGAAGTGATGAAAGTAGGTAATCTTTTTTTCTGTTTTTATTTATGGGTATGTGTGGTTTTCCTGAATGTGTGTCTGTGAACCCCATGCAGCATGCTTTGGTGCCTATACAGCCAAAGGAGTGTGTTGGATTCCCCTGAACATTAAAGTTGAATGTGCTCCAGTTTGTTGGTGCTGGGAATCAAGCCTGGATCCTCTGGAAGAGCAATCTGTATTTTTAACCACTGAGTCTTCTTTCCATCCCCTGGGTGTGATTGATTATTCATATTCTCAAACTGGAGTCTGAAAGCCTGTTGGTTTCTCACATGGTTTCCTTTTATTAGTATGTTTTTAGCATGGACATGTATTCTGCTTTGTCAAATGTGTTTTATGCATTTGTTTTATTTAAATTTAATGAGGTATGTATGTATGTATGTATGTATGTATGTATGTATGTATGTATGTAGTTTATGTGTGTGGATGCCTGTAACAGGCTAGAAGAGGACATCCAGTGACAGGTAGTTTTGTGAGCCATTTGCCATGCATATTCAGAAGTAAACTCGTTTGCTCTGGAAGACCAGCTAGTGTTTTTTTCCGGGGAGCGGCTTAAGACAGTGTTTCTCTGTGTGTAGCCTTGGCTGTCTTGGAACTCTGTCGACCATACCAGTCTTGAACTCACAGGGATCTGCCTGCCTCTGCCTTTGAGCCATCTTTCTACCCTCTAGATTGTTTTTCATACTTAACACTGTTAATGTTATGTAATACATGAAACTGACTAATTTTTTTTTGATACTGAACTATCCAGTAAATGCATGTGGAGATTTATGATTTAAAATCTTCTAAATATAATGTTTGTAATATTTTACAGGAAATTTACCTGAGTAAAGCTAACTTCCAAAAGTAAATGCTTTTAAAAATGTTTTGTTTTTATGTTTGAAAATTATTAATTCTTTAAATGTTAGAATTCTGAGAGAGACTTGCATATCTGCATTACTCATAGTATCTAGAAAGTAAAATCAGTTTGAGTGTTTATCAAAAGGTGGATCAAAGAAAATTGGACAAAATGAATTTTTTAAAATATACATATATTTTCTTTATTGCTGCTTTTTTTTTTTTCCCAGTTGTGATTTCTGGGTTTAACCTCTTAAAGGAGGCACTTCACCCCAAAAAAATTTGTTTATTTGAATCACAAAACCTAGAAAAATAGGGTGGGTAAAAGTAATCTTGAACTGTATTTATATGCAACTTCAGAACTATATTCTGAAAACAATATTGTAAGTAACTTGTTATTTTGTTTGGATATTAATTCATAGTTGTACAAAATATTACAATGTTTGTATGTAAAAATAAGTGTATTTGCAATTATGGCAAAATCTATTTTTTCAATTTTATTTTTAAAGACTAAGGAAGACAAAGGGAATGAGCTACAAGTGTGTAGCTTTGGTTAAATAACAATTGAGCTCCTACTGTTTACATGGAAGTAGTATTCCCTTCTCACAATAATTCAGAACATTTTCTATTTTTAGAATATACAAACTCCAAAACTAGTGTTACTTGCAATTAGCAAATATTAACCTTCAGAAAGAGGAGAAAACGCTGAGATTATAATCCATACTTGTGGATAAGGTTATTTTAAAATGTAGTATTGTTAAATGTTAGCCTAGTTTTACAATGTATATTTGCCGCATGCCTCCACGATTCCAAGCTTCAAACTCCCTTACTCAGCTTTGAAATGTGTACTTACTTTACTTTAAACTGTGACATATTTCCGTTATAAAAAGCATTACCAGCAGCTTATTCATTTAAAAAGGTAAATGAGTCTATTTACCTTAGTGAAATTCTAATTGTATGGTTTTATTTTTACAACTAGCACTTGGTCATTTCGCCTGTGAAGATAATTAAAACCAATTTTAGTGTTGATTTACCTTTTTTTTTTTAAATGAAAACTGACTTTTTTAAAATTTAATGACTTTTCAAGTCGTTTCTGGTACTATTGGGTCATATTTGTACTTTCAGTATTGAAATATATTATTTGAAGTCACTTCAGTAGACCCTGCCTGATAATGATTATAACTGTATTTTGGGTATCTCTGTGTTCTATTTAAGTGACCATTGTTTGTTCTTGCAAAATTTCTACATTAAAAGTAATTTCGGAGAGGGTTGTGAATTTTGGTTTTATAATTCCTCCACACATTTTACATATTAGTTTCAAATTCAAGATCTTTCTGCCTCAGTCTAATGTGGATACTATCATAATATGCCACCACACTTTGTAGGAATAGAGTTTTACATAGCCATATTCTAAAAGTAAAAGGACATTCATTCACCTATGAAAGATACTAAACAGTCCTTACTAGTTAATACACAGGCTACTCAAGTCTTGGGCCATTGTGTTTCTTCCTATCTTCTCAAATCTTCATGTTTTTATTCTTCTTATCTTTAATAAAAATATAGTAAGTCATTTTTTGCCTGGGCCCTGGTGCTGTATACTTTCAATAGTGGCAGTCGGGAGGCAGAGATAGGTGGAGCTTTGTGAGTTCAAGGCCAGTCTAATGTACAGAGCAAGTTCTAGGACAGGATCCAAAGCTATAGAGAAACCCTGTCTTGAAAAACAAACAAAAATTAGAAAAAAAAGAAAGAAAAGAAAAAAAATCATTTGCTTGAGTCATATTCTTCTTAGTCAGCTTTTGTCTCTTGTTTTCATGGCAGCTCTTCAGTATTTTTGATTTCCATGCTTAACTACTTATGTAGGAGTTATTTATTCTTCTAATACATAATCTTATTGATGGTAACGTAAGTTAAATTGATATATACAGTTATGGTTATCTTATAACTTACACAATTTTATTGTAATTTATTTTCTTTTGCTAAGTATCCAACTATTCTAGAAATTAGCTGGAATTAGTAGGAGTTAGCAAATAATGTTATTAGTGCTACTGAGAACATTGAAAATTATTTTTCCTTTAATGGCCAGCCTTTTAGAAAGTTATAAACAAATGGACAGTATTGTTTATTTTAAATGAGTATTATCACTGGCACGAATCACTTGAACCTTATTATGGACTAAATAAGAATGGTATTTTTTATTTAAGGAATGAATACACTGTACTTTGATTTGCAAGAAAAGTCTGTGTAATGTGAATGACCCAAAAGTAATTGGCAGATCCTCTTTGCCGAGTTTTGATTATGAGTGTCAGAAAAAGGCTTCACTTTATTTCCTGACTTCTTCCTCACTTTCTTCTTTTCTTTTGATGTCCCTCATCTCCCACCTCCCCCTTTTTCCCTGCTTTTCTAATATGGAGAAAAGAATCTTATTCCTTTCATCTGCTGAGGGAAAAGAAAAAGATGATTAGATGAAAGGTTCACTGGAGTACACGGGGGAATTGATTCTATGTCAACACATCTTTTATTTTGGCTAATTAAATACAAGTGATAGAGGCCATGCAGAAAATATAGGAATAACTAAAATTTGCTATATTAGAAAATATGGAAAAAGAAATTTAAATTTCATGCAAATTTTCACATGTGAACACAAAATACTGTTTTGTTTTATTTTTCTTTCTTTCCCCTCCTCGAGTAATTTAAGAATGTAAAATATTCTAAGCCAGATGTGGTTTACTCATACCTTTAATCTCAGCACTGAGGAGATAGAAGCAGGTGGATCTCTGTGGTTGTAGACCAGCCTGATCTACAGTGCAAGTTCCAGGACAGCTAGGGCTCTGTTTACACAGAGAAACACTGTCCCAAACACCACTACCACCCCACCAAACCCTGCCCACAAAAGAAAATGCAAAATATTCTAAACTTGAACTGTAAAAAACAAAAAGCAGTGATGTGTATATTTGGCACAGGAGCTCTAATTTATATAGATTAACACTGTATGGCAAATTTATCAAAAGCATGTTTCCCAGTTTAGAGGCTGTTTATTATATGTTCTGATGTCCTGAGTGAAATCTATGTGCCTTCTACGTGCCCTGAATTTGGCACTCATGTAATTTAAGGTACCATCAGGAATGAGGAGAAAGGAGCAGTGCTGAATATGGTGATTCTGCTAGTATCTTGGAAGTTCTACCATGAGCTCTTTATTTAATTTTATTATCATTAATGGAGCTGCTGTTTGCAGCTGTGTGTAGAGAAGCAGGTCACTTTCAAGCAGTTACTCGGCAGTCTCTCTTTAGAAATACTGAATGTTTAAATTTTGGAGTCAAGCCTTTATTTTAATTCCTTATCAAATGTGTAGCTTCCTGTGTCATTCCTCTGAGCTTTAGCGGGGAGTTCTCTTGGCCAAGACATACACTTGTGCAAATGATAGCAATTACAGCAATTGCAATAGCATCTGATATTTACATAGGACCCAGTATATAGCAGGTAATCTTTTTAAATAAAGACCAATATTTTATTAGTTATTTGAGAATTTCCATTATTTCAGATATATTAACTTATAAAATAGAGTGATTCTGTTTATTCAGGGAATTCCTGTATTATACCCAGATAGTACACATGATTGTGGAGTTCAGATTGGATTTTTTTTTTTTTCTGGAGAAGGTTTTGTGTTCTAATTACATACTGTTCTGAAATTATCATCTGTAATACAGTGTTTGGAAATAAATTAGATTCTGAAGGTGGAAGTCTTGCTGACTTCTTGTCCTAGGCATAAAGTCTCAATTACAAACTTGACTTTCACTTTTGTCTCCTTTACTGGCTGTAAACTGAAGATAATCGTCAAGATCAAGTTTTGTGTGATAATCCGACTGCCTGGCAATGTGCTGTGTTTAATACTGGATGTTGAGTATTAGACATGTTAAAGAGCCCAAGGTGTTAAAATTGAGGCCTAGACAATTAGTTGCTTAAGATCACACAACTGATTATATGGGAAAAAGACTCTTAGATGTTTTGATTTCTCCTTCCACTATTAATAGTTCTTTATTTTTTGGTTTTTCAAGACAAGGTTTCTCTGTGTGAAAGTCCTAGTTTACCTGTGTGGAACTAGCTGTGTTCAGGCTGGGCTTGAACTTAGAGATCTACCTACCTGTGTTTCCCTCCTGAGTGATGGGATTAAAGGTGTGTGCCACCACCACCCAACTCTATTAACAGTTCTTTATTCATCTCTTAGAGAAGCAGCACATGCGTGCATACACACACACACACATTCACCTCATAGAGAAGCAGCATATGTGCACAGACAGACAGACTCACACACACACACACACACATTCACCTCATAGAGAAGCAGCATATGTGCACAGACAGACAGACAGACTCACACACACACACACACACACACACACACACACACACACACACCCCTCAGCTCACGCGGAGGGCTATTTTGGGTTTTCTAGACAAAAACCTAGTATTCTTAAGAAAAAATTGTATTTTAGTATTTTGAACTTCAAAATTAATACTCAAAAACACATAAGTGAACTTTTGCCCTCTTCAAATCATGTAGATGGAGGTTTGAAACTGCTTGTTCCTCATTGATACTTAGTAATTTTTGTTATTTAAGTATATCCTTACAGGAAATAGCTAGGATAAAAAGCATGAAAGAGTTCATGTCATTCAGAAAATTATTTTATATTTTGAAACAAACAGGCTTATCCTATGTCTATTATTTGGTCACTGGATATGTTAGGAATATAGCATGAAAGCCATTGGTAATTATTTGGTGAACTCCTTCAGTTTATAGAACCATTTCACTGTTCTTAGACATGCTGATTTTCCACTACATACAGGGAAATAACATCTTCATTAATTGACCAATTTTTCTCCATAAGTGGGATCTCTAACTCAATAATGTTTTAAGCTTCATTACATTTATTTATATTTGTGGATGTGTGTGGCTGAACATAGGCTATTGTGTGTGTGTAGAAATCAGAAGACAATTTGTGGTAATTGGCTTTCTCCTTTAACCAAGTGTGATCCAGGCATCAAACTGAGGTCACCAGGCTTGGCCTGTGGGTAGTTCTCTGTTTGTACATTATGAGTGATAATATATAGGAACAACTACTAAATATAAGTTGGTAGTTTTTGACATACAATTCTGTGCCATCTGCCTGTCTTTGGAGTCATAGTTTTAAGATTTATCAGTTCTCTATTTACTTGTTCACTTCTAGTGGTGCAATTGGTCACTTAATTCTATTCAGTAGCAAAATAATGGCATGGAGTTTTAAGAAAGAAAGTAGATTCTACCTTTTTGCAGTCCCTATGCTTGTAAATTTAGATTTAAAAGAATATTTTTGGATTATATTACTGTGGAGTACGATTATATTTAAATTGTGGTAATCTCAAAGAATAGAATTTTAGAGTCAATGTATGGAGATGTATATTGTAGAACAACTTGTTGGTTGGTGATATAATTCATTCCTTAAGTTTTATTGATCACTTTGCCTGAAAATAAAAATGATAATCAAATGTTAATCTTCATGCTCAAAGTTTCATGAAGTAAAGTGAGTAAAGTGAAGTAAAGTCAGTTTACTCTAATGGAAGTTAAAACCTTTATCTTTCCTTATGACAAGGATTTAATGAAGAGGGTTGGTGATAAGGCTGGGCTCAAGGTACTGCTTTCCAACTTGGTATAATACAAGATTTAGATTGTTCACTTTTAAAGCTCTTGTGATTGTTAATTGAGAAAATTTTTTGTCTTAAACTCTACAGATTTGGCGTTCACTGCAAATTAAGTATTTGAGAGTTATTAGAATGAATTAGTGATTTTATATATAGTGAAAAGAAAAGCTTTCATCAAGGTGATTCATTTAAGTGGTGCATTTAAGGTTTTGTGTGTTTAGTTGTTGTGCTAAACAGATTAAGGATCATACACCATCAAATTAAGCCTATCTTTTTAAACCAAAGAAAAGCATACTATATTAAAATGATAATTTTTATAAGATGACATATTTTATCACAATTTAATAGAAAATATTTTACTAGTTAACACTTGGGTAATAGTAGTCTCTACATCTAAATAATTAGTTTATTGCTTCATTGCTTAGCTAACTTTTGTCTTATCTGTTGGGCTTTGTTTTTGAGCAATACTGATCACTGTGCTTATTGTTTGAATGTCTGGTACAGGAAGCGAGCAGCTGCAAAGCATCTAATAGAACGCTACTACCATCAGTTAACTGAGGGCTGTGGAAATGAGGCCTGTACGAATGAGTTTTGTGCTTCCTGTCCAACTTTTCTTCGTATGGATAACAATGCAGCAGCTATTAAAGCCCTTGAGCTTTATAAAATTAATGCAAAACTCTGTGATCCTCATCCCTCCAAGAAAGGAGCAAGCTCAGCCTATCTTGAGAACTCAAAAGGTACACCTAACAACTCAGAGGTAAAAACGAACAAGGATGGAAAAGGAGCCAAATCTGACTTTAAAGGTAAGAGATTCTATTTTCAATCAAAAATAGTTAATTAAAAGCTGTACCAGAGATTAAAAGTGTTGCTTTTGTTCTCTTGCCTTTTTGTGACCTAAAGATATCATAGTATAGTAAAAACTACTCTTTTGGTAAGGTGTGGTGAAGGACAGTTATAATTTAATTAGTTACTTTATTATATTTTACTGATATAATAGTTGTTAGCCAAAAGCAGATTATACTCTAAAAGTTAATATGTTAGTGAGGTGATCTCAACTTGTAATGATTTCTGTTGTGCCTAATAGCTTATTAGGCCACAAAGTTTGCTACATATATTGCATTTACAGTAAATTCTGGTATGTGCTATGAAACTTCAGGTACTGTGGTATAAGTAGATAAAAAAAATGTAAGGCAGTATTTGCAATAGTTATTTAAAAAATGCAATTTTCCTTTCCATATACTGCCTTCTATAACTCTGGCATTTTATATCCTCACAAGGGATTCAGGTCTTGTTGGATTTTTTGTTTCGTTTTGTACTGGAGACTGCCTTGGGGCTTTTAATGAATAAAGGACTATGCCAACACAGCTGGTTTATGTGGTACTGGGGGTGGAAGTCAGGTCTTCTTACATGCAAGATAAACAATACCAAGTGAGTTATGTCCGTAACCAACCTGTTCGTTTTGTAATGGTCCTATATTTTGAAACTTCTTAAAATTTCCCGCTTTTCCCTCATGGGTGTTCAATCATTCTTTCACTACGTATTTAGTCTTGACACTGAGGTAACAGAATTTTTCAGATTGCCAAGGGATTAGACTCACTGTTGTTTGAAACATGTTTAAAGGAATTAGTGAAATAAAATTGTTACATTTTAATACTGTTATTTCCACCATAGAACTATAGAAAAATCAGAAACTTTGCTACTCAAAATATATAGCCAGTTCTTTTTCATGAATTTGCTCACATATGTATAAATATCAATATGTTGAATATGGAGGTTATATTGGCTCCATTTTATATGTTTCTGCCATAGAGGGGCATCACAGTAACAACAGTAAATGAAGTACAATATGCCACCATGGTTGAATGCCAGCTGTAGCAAAATCTAGTACATAATGGATGTATTAGTTTTATTTTTGCCCATGTGTTTTTTCTTTCAATTTCTTGTTTTGTGGATCACTCTAATTTTTGTAATATTTTATTAGGAATTATACATGTGTAATCATATTACTGTTCTCATTTTGATAATTGTATTTGTTCAGTGCAATTAGATGATAGTTATCAGTGTATGACAACTTTTTTCTCACATGAAACTATTTTGTACTTTTTAAGAGTATAAAATACTGTGATTTTTGAATGTTTTTGAGCTGAGTCGAGTGGCATTGTAGTCCAGGTACTAGGGAAGCTAAGGAAGGACTATCTTGGCTTCACTGATATCCAAACCATAACTGTTTGTGTTTCTGATTGCAATGCTTTTCACATACGCATGCGTGCAGGCAAGTGCACACACACACACACACCCACACACGCACGCACGCACGCACACATGCTCGCACGCACACACACACAGAAGGGGCAGAGAGAGTTGTCAGTTAAATATTTGATGCAACCCTACTTGGAACAAGTACTGGTATGCTGTGAGTCAAACATTTTATCTACTAAAAGCATGTTTATTCCTGTTTTTGGTAACATTGCAGAGAAAGTAGATAGATTTGAATGGTCAAAGAAGATACCGTAATATTTTCAGTTAGAATAAGCTCTATGTTAGTGCATTCATACTTACTTATTCTTCAAAACTGAAGAATTAGTGCTTGGATTGGCATGCTGGCTCATCCAGGTACATGTTCCTACTGCCAAGCCTCATGGCTTGAGTTTGATTCCTAGGACCCACATTTTAGAAGGAGAAACTCAACTCATTCAGGATATCCTCCCACCACCACATCGGCCATCTCTTTTCCCCTAATAAATATATATCATCCCCTTACCTCTAATAAATACATTTAAGAACAATTTTTTTTTCAAGAAAGAATTCAAGATCATAAGACAAACAAGTGTTGATAGTTTTGGAATAGGCCACAGATTAGTTTTGTAGAATATAAAGTGTAGTGCATCTTGGTTTATCTTTTGGAAGCCATTACATCGATGATAACTTGAATTTTATATTCTCTCTTGCTGTTGAGTAGGTACCTTGAATAATATGTAGGAATTATAGTAAAGATTTTTATATGATACTGTTTTGATACTCATGGGAGACCTGTCATTTTCTAAACATAAACTGAGAAGTGGATTCAAGGGTAGGAAGAGATGGGGGATGAGGGAGAGGAACTTGGAGAAGAGGAGGGAGAGGGAAAACTCCGGCCAGGATTTAAAATAAATATTTTTTAAAAAAGGATCTTTACTTGCTGAGTATATATAAGGAAATATTTGGCACAGTGAAGGTAGGAATGGATTGTCAACATAAGTATAAGATTATCCTCTCTTAAATATTTAATTTAATGATTATAGTATGGTACTTTTTGATGAAATAGTTAAGTTTGGTTTCAGCATTATTATTTGATATTTAATTTCTAAAATTTTAGTATATAAAATGCCATTGGTTTTTTTCCAGTAAGATATAAATATCTTTTGTTAACCAAAAAGGGTAAAGCCTTTGGTAAAGGTGACATTTACTATAAATGTGAGGGAAGCTAGAACGTTTATAATTATGTGCCTGGAAGAAAGCAGACATCAATTTTGATGCTTTTGGTCTTTCTTTTATTAGCTTCTTCCCTGTTTGTTTTTAATTGCTTCTAATAATTTGCAGTTGCTCTTTTAAGGGTTGTGAAGACCTGACTCATGGTAACAGGTAGTAGTAGTAGCAGTAGCAGCAGTTTTAAGAGTTTGCATGAGTAGTAGTATCTTTTCCTCAGCCAAAGAATAAAAACTCTGGAAGAAATGAGAAATACATAAAATGAAGAGGTTTCTGTTAGTTTTATTTTGAAGGTGGTGGTGTTTTTTTCCTGACAAAGTTTCTCTGTGTGACATCCTTGGCTATCCTAGAACTTGTCTGACATCACAAAGATCTGCCTACTTCTGTCTCCTAAGTGCTGAGATTATAGTCATGTATATTTTAATATATATAGAAGTAGAAAAAAGAGTTGCTTTGTGTATGAAGGATACAAGGAACACTTTTAATAAAACCTTGCTTCCTTACTCTTCGGAGAACAGTGCCAGGGAATATTCAGTATATTAGTGTAATAGCTCTTCATCAAGATTGTAATAAAGTATAGTGGTGAAGTAACAAATATAGTTTATATTTATAAAACATACTAATACATGTCTTGATTACAATAATTATATGTTGTTGAATGAATGCCAAAGAAAAGGTGAGTTTATTAGTAGTACTTTAATGAAAAAGGAATTGCTAAGTTTAATGTGTTGATAGGTAAATTAGATTTAATTTTGAAAATTTCTAAATCTTTGACCTCAGAGTGTTTAACTGTTTTTTTCTACCACTACTTATTCTGACAATTGTGTATATTACAACAATAAATGTTCTTTTTCTTCCTATTTCCTAGATGTGAATTACCTAACTGAAGAGATAGTATATGAGATTCTTGAAGTATGTAGAGAGAGTGATGATTACTCCCCTTTAATTCGAGTAATTGGAAGAATTTTTTCCAGTGCTGAGGCATTGGTTATGAGCTTTCGGAAAGTCAAACAACACACTAAGGAGGAATTAAAATCTCTTCAAGAAAAGGATGAAGACAAGGATGAAGATGAAAAGGAAAAGGCTGCATGTTCTGCTGCCGCTGCTGCCGCTGCTGCTGCCGCCGCTGCTGCTGCCGCCGCTGCTGCTGCTGCTGCTGCAGCTGCTGCTGCTATGGAAGAAGACTCAATAGCATGTTGTTCAAGGATGGGTGATATCTCACAGGGAGACAACAATGTACAAAAATTAGGTCCTGATGAAGTGACTGTGGATATTGATGCCATTAGAAGGGTCTACGCCAATTTGCTTGCTAATGAACAGTTAGAAACTGCCTTTCTCAATGCACTTGTATATCTGTCACCTAACGTGGAATGTGACTTGACATATCATAGTGTGTATGCCCGAGATCCTAATTATCTCAACTTATTCATTATTGTAATGGAGAATAGTAACCTCCACAGTCCTGAATATCTGGAGATGGCCCTGCCATTATTTTGCAAGGCTATGTGTAAGCTACCCCTTGCAGCTCAAGGAAAACTGATTAGACTTTGGTCTAAATACAGTGCAGACCATATTCGGAGAATGATGGAAACATTTCAGCAACTTATTACTTACAAAGTCATAAGCAATGAATTTAATAGCCGGAATCTAGTGAATGATGATGATGCCATTGTTGCTGCTTCAAAATGTTTGAAAATGGTTTACTATGCAAATGTAGTAGGAGGGGAAATAGACACAAATCACAATGAGGAAGAAGATGAAGAGCCCTTACCTGAGTCCAGTGAATTGACACTGCAGGAGCTTTTGGGAGAGGAAAGAAGAAACAAGAAAGGTCCTCGAGTGGACCCAATAGAAACTGAACTCGGTGTTAAGACTCTAGATTGTCGCAAACCACTTATCTCCTTTGAAGAATTCATTAACGAACCACTGAATGATGTTCTGGAAATGGATAAAGATTATACCTTTTTCAAAGTTGAAACAGAAAACAAATTCTCTTTTATGACATGTCCCTTTATATTGAATGCTGTCACAAAGAATTTGGGATTATATTATGATAATAGAATTCGCATGTACAGTGAACGTAGAATCACTGTTCTCTACAGCCTCGTTCAAGGACAGCAGTTGAATCCATATTTGAGACTCAAAGTCAGACGTGACCATATCATAGATGATGCACTTGTCCGGGTAAGTTTGACTGTTATTTGAAATCAAAATTAAATTAAAAACTCCAAAGTGATATATTTCAGTGTGTTCATTTTATTACTATACCTTTCTTGCTACTCTATTGATTCTCTGTTTGAAGAGTAGATTTTTCAGTTGCTGGGGAGATGAGTCAGTGGGTGAAGTTTGCTATGCAAACGTGAGAACCTAAGATTAGATTCCCTGAACATGTATAAAACATGATGTGGTAGTACCATTTGTAATACCACACACTAAAGCAAGATGGAAGGCACAGGCAGAACCAGAAGCTTGTGGATCAGATAGGCTGATGTATAAAGTGGGAATAACTAGAAGGTAGAAGGCAAAGGCTGACACTTGATGTGCTCCGACCTGCACATATGGTTTTTCTCCATTTAACATTCTATCTCCCCTCCTCCCCTCTTAACTGTTTCTCTCTCTTAAAAAACACTAAAAAGCAATGGATTTTCTAAATAATGATAGCCAGCCCCATATGTTTCCACTCAGAAGAAAAGTCTATTTTCAAAGACTGGAAGAGCAGAAATGACAAAGGGAAATGTGATACCCAGTGTTAAGAATGAATATAGGTATAATTGGGAGAAGCAATACAGTTAAGTCTGAATTTTAAACGTATAAGAGGTGGTGCCTAGCAAATTTCATTATGTAAAACTCATTATTGTGAGCCTGATAATATGACCAGGATAGGTTGATCCATTTTGTCAGTGAGACTTTGGATTTTTAAGCCACTAAGTGACTCTGTCTTGTATTGATATTGTCAGATTCTTTTTTTTAATGTAATAATGTAAGTCTTGAGACTTCTGGAAATTTGGGTAATTAATGTTACCAACTTTCCAAATCAAATATAGAAGATTTAACTGGGAAGTCAGGTACTTCTAACACCCATTTCTTCAGATGACATTGCTTCTTGTCTGTTCGTTCCACAGATGATAAGAGATACAGTGTCCCTGTCAGTTAAACCAAAGTATGGTTTGCCAATTTCTGGTCATATTTTTACGGAATTATATTTAACAAAGTTCAGGACTTTATTCTATGGTATTATTTATTCCTGTCAGTGCTAGTTCTTTTTTTTTTTTTTTTTTTTTTTTTTTGAACATGATGTAAAATTTAGTACCTGTTACAATTATCGTTCGTATATACCAACAAATAATAAGAACCTGTAACAGATAACTAACAAATAATATTTGAAAATTGAAAAAGGATTTTTGGTTTAGTATAAACCTGTCTAAATTTGAAATGTCATTAATACTGAACTAAGTTCAGATTTAATAAAAATTATCCATCTTTCCTACCAGATTTTTTTATCCCCCCCCTTTTTTTCCTGTAATAAAGTGATGGTAAGAACCAGTAAAAATTTAGATAATACTTGTATATTTTTTAAAGTTATCCTTTAAGAGAAAATTAGCCAGTTTTTATTTAAAGCTCTTTTATTAAAGAAGTGTTGGAATGAAATTACAGTAAGCCTTATAGCTATGCTAACAAATTGTTGTCATGAATATTGCTCATGTCAACTGATTATATACTTTGACATGTTACATAAATCGTAATTCATTAGATAATGTCTGTACTAAACTAGTACCAGTTTACAGAATCCCTTGCCTTCAATAGTTCTGTGTGTCTGTCTCTTGTGTAAGCAATATAGTTAAAAAGAGCTAGTACTTATTGAGAAGATTCTACGCTGCTTTTATTCTTTATCCCTTTTTGCATTTCATTTTGCTACTTTTCCTCCTGTTCTCTTCTTCATCTTTATATGCCATTTTAACTACCACCCCAGATTTCTTTCTTTTTTCCAACATATGTAACTATAAGACACAAGCCTTAGTTGATGGCCCCAATATGCAACATTAACAGCAAGTCACATTAGATTTAGTAACAGAAAGGAGGAGGTTTACAGCAAAGCAATATTTAAAAAGATCCCACTGATGAACTGACTCGGTAACTTAATTCTTTCTATTTCTGTGTATTATTCTCCACGCATCCCTTTTGTTTTTTAAACCTTGTGCTTCCTTTCATAAAACAACTTGACAGTAATTCCTGTTGATCACGCTTGCTTACAACTCAGTCATTTTGAACTGCAAATTAAGGTTTTATAGAGAAGGAATGATAAGTTCTGCTGTGAATTCAGCATTAATAAAATAATGACAGCTTCAGTACCCTAAACTTAAGAGCTAAGAAGGAATTAAGTTTTTTTCCTTAGTTACAAATGACACCTAGAAAAGATTATTTTTGTAAGTTTTCTATTGAATCTTAATTTTCAGTTGTTAATTAGACTTGTTACTTTAAAGTTAGAGAGGTCAGTAAATTGATCCTCTTGTTTCTGCTTTGTGTGCTGAAATTATTAGTGCACAAATGCACAAGCACTCTCTGGTCTTTTTTTTTTTTTTTTTTAAGGCTAAGTGTGTCTGTTGCTTTCATGTGTCATTAAGTTCAAATATTTCCAACAACTCTTCCCCAACTGGTGCTTTTAGAGGACCTGTTATTTGACAATAGAATAGTAATGTTTGAAATATTTTATTAAATATAAGGTGCCTTCTTGTAAAAATACAATTTTACTCTTACTAAAAAGAAAAAAAAATAACCACAGTATTTCTCCTGTGCCTTCTTTAACTCATTTTTTTTTTTTTTTTAGCTTATTGGTTAGAAAGTAATACAGAAATAAATACTAATGAAATCCCTTCTTCCATTTGAATATTTGAATGATAACAATTCTAGTGTGAATGTTTTCACATATATTAATAAACATATAAAGAATTTGTACATATGTGTACATATAAAGCATTTGTATACATAGATGTATATATTCATTCTTAGTCTACTGAGATGGTTTAGTGGGTAAAGTTACTTGCTACCAGTCCTGATTGATTGAGTTTGATCCTCTAGACTCACATGGTAGGAAAGAAGTGAAGTCCAAATCTTGTCCTCTGACCTTCACATGTGTGCTCTGCCACGTGTTCCTCTACTTCTCAGTAAAAAATAGCATATGTCCCCTCTCCCTTTTGAACAGAACATTTTGAGGATATAGTGTATACATAAATACATTCTTAAAAGTTGTTTATAAAGGAGTATGAGGTCAAGATTATATGTGTCAAAGAAGAGGCAGTATATTATATGTGAGATGCTTCAGACTACCCTCACAGCCTAGAGAGTTGCCCAAATGCAAAAACAAAAGAGCAACAACAACAAAATCAAAGTCTTGCCTTTTAGTGTTTCCGATTAGGGATTCTGATATGAAGCCTTGGAGTCTTTACATATTTTGGTACATTTTTTGCTGCTAACCAGTATTTGGGAGGTGTTGTTATTTGGGAGGTGTTGTTATTTGGGAGGTGTATAGGTTATTGACTGTTTTAATTTGCATGTTTAGATTATTGCCAGTATTTAAAAAAAAAAACAATGTAGTCACTGTGACTAAAATGGGAGTTGATGGTGTTATAGGACTTGATTAAATTTAGTTAATTTCTAGAATTTTACATAGTTAATCTGAAGACCAAAATGAATGGTTAAGATGAAGAATTGGAAAGTCCAAAAACTGGGACCTGGCATATACTAGTGAAGGAAACTGGGTGAAAGAAAAACTTGTTAGAATTGCTGCCCAGTCACTAACCCTTTTTATTAGGGGTCTAGAAGCATTGTCTAGCTCAGGTTTTATAATTACCATTAGTATAAATGCCTATTGCTATGAACTTGAGTTTTGTCATCAGTTGACCTACAGTGCTTTAATAATGGGGTTTTTCTCTGGTGTGTACTTAATTCTATCAATTATTCATTAATTAAATTATGCTTAGAGTAATTAGTATTATTATTTGAAATTATTCTAATATAAATGAATGGTATATTCACTTTGTCTTCAAAGTAATTTCTTAGAATAAGAATGAAAAATGAAGTAGTAGTCAGTATCATAATGGCTCAGCATCATCTAACTATTTAAAATAATAAAATTATTAAACTCCTTAGTGTTCTATGTGAGGAAAATAAACTAGTGATAGTCTTATTTGCAGAAATGAATGTTATAATTGCATTTACAACCTAAGATGTAATCATTTGACTCAGCTGTAACCATTTAAACTTTAAGGCACAACAGACTGGTCTTCATTTGTTTACAAAAATATGAAAAAGTTAAATTCATTAGGGCAATTGCATTTGTGATCATTATGTCATTGTTATTTACTAAAGTGAGTAAATGGCCTTTCTTGGAGAGGTTAGCACTGTTGAGCTGATCTGAGTGCTGTTTCTATTTAAATAATTGTATTCTTATTTAATTTTCTTTCTTTTTTTAAAAAATTATGTCAACATAGGATTTGAGGTAGTAACTCAGGATTTCTAAATATTTTAAATGATGGACTTGAAAGAATCATCTTGATCTTTGAAGATATGGGGATAGAATGTTTTATGTCACTATATCATCTTACTCAGAGTACTGGAAATGCTTTCATATCTGGTCAGCTTGTAAAAAAGTGACCTCTCTAGAATTTTGTCTTGCCAGTTAAAAAGATATGGAATTTAAAATTATTTTGACAGTCGATGAGAGCGAGAGTTCCTTATCAGAAAAGAAGCCTAGTTAGGAAGTGGTAGTTACCACAGTATTTTATTTAATACAGTTTGATGAGACCTGTGTGTTTTATTTTTCTCTAGTACTATCTGTTAAGACAATACTATTTTATGTTTCAAGAAATATAAATACATATAAAATCCTTTGATATGTAAATGTGGTCCAGGATTTATACAGAATATTTTTCAAAATTGACATATTCCAACAGTTTTCATTTTCATATACCTAGCTACATGTAAAACATGACTTTACAGATTCAGTTTTAAATAAAAGCTATTATATAAAGTGATATAATTGTATAATATTAATTCCTACATGAATTAGTCTTTGATTGATGAAATAATGGCTCAAGGTATGTGTGTGATATGTTTTAAGGATTATTTTTAAGAAAAAATTTAATATGACTTCTTATGATTATGGCTCTGTCAAAGGTTATTATTAAACATTATATTTTGGTTTTGTTGCTACAGTTTTTAAAAAGATAGGCTAGTAGTACAGTATCCTCAAACAAGGTAATTATAAAACCACTTTGACACATTGAGAATGGTCTTCTTAAATAGCTAATTGAATACTTCCTCCTACAGAATTAAGTTGCCAACTATTTTTAAATTGCAACATTCAAATACATCCTGATTCTGCAAATAATATGTGAGTATTGATAAAAATGTGGAAAGGCAAAGAAGGAAGTACAAAGGTACACAAAACGTAAAAACAAACATTAGCTCTAGTTTCTGGAGAAGTAGTTGAACTGTATTTTAAAGCTTGCTGCCTGCATTAGAACTCCTCTTCTTAATTACTATTTTCTAAATTATTCAGCCTTTTTATTATTTCCATCTGTAAAGTGGCTTCAGCAGCCTACTTGTTAGATGGTTTTTATTTGTAAATGATCCATCCATAGGTTTTATATAATTTGCTGCTTTATTTCTGGAATATCTTTGTCCTTAAAATTTTGTGGTTAAATATTCTGATTAAACTGGAAATAATTATTTGCTAATCTTATTTTAGATAGAGAATGACTATATAGCCCTCATCGGCCTGCAACCACAACCTTATAGTTAATGTTGGAGCACTTCATATATTAATTTATTTGATTATATATTGTGTTTATTTTACATTTCAAGGCAAAGCAAAAAAAAGTAGAAAATTTTGTTTTCAATGATCATAATAGAACATACAATATTATGTGTTCTGGTAACCAGTGTTTGGGGAAATGGAGGAGAGATTGATAGATATGGACAGACATATATTGTCTTATTAGAATCATAATGGGCTAAGAATACCAACAAGCTTTAGAATCAGTATTTTACATGTTTTAATACAAATAGCACTCAAATGCATAAATAATACCAGGTTTTTTTTTTTTTTCCTATTTAGTAACATTTGATCAAAGCACTTTCGCTTTTGTGATGGAAAAGCAAATGAAAATTTACTTAAATCTCTTAAATTTTTAGCAAGTTGAGAACTGGGAGAAATCACTAAGATGAATTACATAGAAATAACAGTAGTGTTGTGTGGAATCAGTGAAATTCAAATGTTCAAAGTTATTCTGTCTTAAGACAGGTTTTCAATTAGCACCATTTTTGGTGTGCTTTTTTCTTTTCATTTTTGAAGGTTAATTTTGAATCTACTTAATTTTTGACTGTAGAGTCTCAGGACTATACCTTTTGAGCTTTTGAGAACATAAAATTATGAATTTTAAGAAGTAATGCTATATTTTAGAAAGATAATACCAATTTTGCATGGTTTATAGAAGTTATATATTCCTAAGCTTTTATCATCATGCAGTATCCTCTTTTCTTTGTATATTAGAAAGTTGACTTGATTTACTGAAACTTAATAGTTAAATGTTAATCTTTAGTGACAGGACCTGCAAAAGAGTATTTGGTTTCTTATATGTTCAGGAACAAAATATGACCTCAAAAATGAATTTTCAATAAATACTAACCTGAAAATTATGTTGTGAGCTGCGAGGATAGATCAATAGTTGAGTGCTTCCAAGTAGACCCGAGTTCAATCCACAAAACCCTGTTAAAGAAAAAGAAAAATAAATAGGCACTGCAATCCTAATGCTTGATAGTCAGGTATTGCTGTCCTGACAGTATAACCTTTTCTGATCTTTAATCCTGGCCAGTGGGAGAATCTCCATTGACAATCAAGGTGGACAGATCATGAGGAATAACATCTGAGGTATAATTACCCATGTGTATCTACTCTCATGAAGACATAAAAATGAGTTAAACAGGACCAAGGGAGAGAGTTTTAGAAAAATAAATAGTATATTCAGGAAGTAATTGAAACCCCCCTCCCCAAAAGGTTTGGCTGCATTCCCTACTAAGAAAAAAAAAATTAGCATTCTAAACAAAATATATACCTACCTGTATATTGAAATTTATCTGGCCAAAAACAGTAGATACTATTAGATGTGATGATATTTTGTTTTGTTTTGTTTTTATTTTTTTCTTTTTAATTACTACTGGTTGCAAACCATTGCAGGTAGCAGTTTTAAAAACTTTGATCTAGGGCAACTTGGCCAGATTTTATTTTTTTATAGATACTTAGAATACCAAAAACTATTGTTGCTTAAGGCATTTCCTTTAAGAAGATAGTATACTTATTCCAGTGCCATTTATATTTTTCAAACCCATTTTAAAATTTCTTTTAATAGTTAAGAAGACCTTAACATCTTTAAATATTTTTTGCCAATTTTTTAAGGCAACAGGTATTTGGAAACAATGTTGAAAATAAATTGGATTATTAGTTACGAATACTATATGCAAAGTTTTAAGTACATAAACCAAATTGCAGTTTAAATACAACACATTAGAATTTAATATTAATTTCATAATGGACTGAAGTTAATACTAGTTAGTACTAGTGAAACAAGTTTGGCTAATTGTTAAATGAAGAATAAAGATACTAAGTGTAGTTTCACCTACCTTTGTGGATGTTGCATGGGACATTATAATCCACCGAAAAGTGGCAATAACTATAAATTTGTTTTGGCAGAAGGGGAATTGTGTTAACAACAGAGACTTGATATGTAATCCAAGATATCCTAGAACTTACGATTTTCCTGTTTCATAGGCCTGAACTACCACATCTGGCTTTCCAATGTGTACTTCTTAATTAAAATTATTTCACTTACAACATGGCAATTAGGAAGGCTTTACTCTACATTTCCATTCTAATAAATGTAAATTATTTATAAATCTATTATACTTTCTACTAGTAAACACTATATATAATATATATCACATTTCTATGCTTTCTTTTGCTAAAATGACAAGATGAGTAGTCAAGGCATTTTATTGCCTCAATTTGCTCTCATTTCTTGTTTTATATATTATATTAATTTATTATAAAAATATAATAATAGAAAATTTTGTTACCAAGTTAGAAGTAATTGTTTTATGCATGGTGGTTTTGTATGTGTTGTGTGGTATATGTTTGCCCTTCATGCATATGAACATGCTAATGTGTGTGTGTGAACATCTGGACACTGGTCTATGATGGCAAGTGTCTTCCACTTTTAGATAATAAGATCATTGAGTGAACTGGAAGCTCACCATTTTGGCAAGGCTGTCTAACTAGCAAGCCTTAGAGATCTTGTGGCCTGTTCTCTGCCATGATGCAGGTTTTAAATAGTGTTGTAGGTATGACTGAGGGTTTTTGTTTGTTTGTTTGTTTTGTTTTTCGATACAGTGCTTCTCTTTGGCTTTGGAGCCTGTCCTGGAACTAGCTCTGTAGACCAAGCTGGAACTCACAGAGACCGCCTGCCTCTGCCTCCCAAGTGCTTGATTAAAGGTGTGTGCTGCCAATGCCCAGCTTTCCAACTGATGTTTCTTAGACTTGCAGATGAAGTACTTTTTACCTAATGAACCATGTCCCTAGCACTCTGCCATACTCTTTTAGGTGGTAGTTTGCTTCTTGTTCCCATTCAGAAACAAAATTGTTTCTTGTGAATACTCCTTGTTTTCTTCTACTTACTTGCATTTAGCTTTTATCCTAATATCCTTGGTCTTCTTCTTTATCCTTTCATTCAATAGCTGGAGATGATTGCCATGGAAAATCCTGCAGACTTGAAGAAGCAGCTGTATGTGGAATTTGAAGGAGAGCAAGGAGTGGATGAAGGAGGTGTTTCCAAAGAATTTTTTCAGTTGGTTGTAGAAGAAATCTTTAATCCAGATATTGGTAAGTATTGTGTTAGTCTTTGGATTATGAACTTGCTTTATAAATATTTTCAGCTATGATACACAGAAAAAGAATTGTATATGGCTTATCTTTAGGATCTGACTACTTGTGTATTTACCTTTTTTCTTAGCTAATTTAGCCAAATATTCTAGTAGATAACAATTACCTTTTTGGTAAATTTAATATGGAAAACCTTAGAATGGAGGCTTGAAAGCTGTTGAAGGCATGAGAATAATGCCTTATGAATTTTAAAACTCTGGTTACTTTATAGATTATTGTTCTTGAAACCAAACTGATCCATTTGTTTCATTTTATCCCACTTATTGCTTGTCAACTAGAGTTTTTGATACTCTGGATCTATAACTTGCCTTGGAAATAAATAACCATACATATATACATATTTTTCAAACTGTAGAACTCAAGTGTGAGTTGGATAATTTTAAAACGAGTATTTTACAACTATTAAGTTGCGAAGAAAGTATAGAGTTCATTTATACTCCTACAGCTCAAAGAGAAAATTGTACTTATCATTAAAACTGAAAATGAGCATTTTTAAGTCTTTTAAAAATTCTTACAAAATTAACTAAAAAGCATATTTTATTGCTGTTTTATTTGGTTTTGAATAATGTTCCATTAGGGAAAAAAAAGTTTCTTTGTCCAAGCCTTCTTTGGTTTGTTTACTTTGGTTTTGGTGTTGTGGACCGTCTTTTTATATTGTGTTAGCGTTTTCTGGGTTTAAACTCATAACCCACTTGCCTCACTCTACCAAATGCTAAGGTATATGCAGTCCACTCTCCTTCACCATATTAGACTGGAAATTAACTTAGAAAAGTTAAAAATCATGAATTTATTTAAAATATTTTTATCTTTAATGTTCAGCGAAAAAAGAAGAAAAGTCTCTATTTTTGCTCCCATAGATGAAATGATATGAAAAAATATCTCTTTAGTTAGGTTTTGAATAATGATGATGATGTATAGATGAAGTTTCACAAAATTGATTTTTTTTTAAAGCTATTTGCTCACATTAGCCATGTATCTTAAGTAACTGAAAGTAATCAACTTTATCTAATTTTTGTATTTGATTATGAGTTTGCTTCTTATGCAATTTTCAGTCATCTGAGTGGCTAAAATATGACTGTAAATTAACCTTTCATTAGTCAATGAAAATTGGTAAGCCTTGAATAATTTAATAAAACTTTTTAAAAATACCTTTCCAGAAATGTCACCTTAATTCCATATTATTTTTTTTTGTTGGCTTCTTAGAATTGTATACCACCAGTTAATAAATACACTTATGATAATCAGATACTATATATGTAGTTTTCTCAATGCAAGCAATAGCAAAAACATATCTACTGTATTAAAATTCTTTTGCCTTATTTTGTTTAAAATTATTTCAATTTTTAATCTTTCAAAAATACAAATTATTTTAATACTTGTTTTTTATAGGTATGTTCACATATGATGAAGCTACAAAATTGTTTTGGTTTAATCCATCTTCCTTTGAAACCGAGGGTCAGTTTACTCTGATTGGCATAGTCCTCGGTCTGGCTATTTACAATAACTGTATACTGGATGTCCACTTTCCCATGGTTGTCTACAGGAAGCTAATGGGGAAAAAAGGAACCTTTTGTGATTTGGGAGACTCTCACCCAGTAAGTTCTTTGCCATTGTTTAAATAGTCTGTAAGATACTATCTAAATACAGAAATACATCTTAATTTATATAAAAATATCTTTTTGTTTAGAGTCTGTTGTCAGTACCTATTGCTATGCTGTGTGGTAAAGTTCTTTTAATCTGTTTTAAGTATAATGAACATTTAAAATTTTAAAGATTGTTGTTTTTATAGATCTGCATTAAGCAGGTTTTTCATTATATAGTGAAATGTTGTAAACATTCTCTTTTCATTTTAAACCTGGTAGAATGAGCATTCTACCTTGATAGATACAGCAGATGTGGTCCCCCCCCCCCCACTTTCTGTACCTGGCCTCCCTGGATACAGTGTTTATGTTCTAGAGCACAGTATGAAATACGTTGCTGAATTGATAAAGAATTTCTAAGCAAAGATTGATGTATTATCAGTGACAGGTGACAGGTTTTTTTTTTTTTTTTTTTTTTTTTTTTCTTTTTCCCTCTGTGACCTCTGTCTGTCTACGAACTCACTATGTAGACCAGGCTGTCCTTGAACCTGCCAAGGTCAGCTTCCCTCTGTCTCTGAAGTGCTGGGATTAAGTTGCATGCCACCACTTCCTGGCTCAGTGACAGCCTTTTATGTCTTAATTAAACTACTTGGGAGATGGGGAAGTAATTTTGGCTTCATTATTTATTGACAAATTGCTTCTAAAAGGAATGAAACAAGTTCTTACACACATACTCTCTCTTTTTTTTTTTTAATGTGTTTTACAAGTTATTTGGTAGCCTCACTTCTTTTTCTGGTTGTTAGGTTTTATATCAGAGTTTAAAGGACTTATTGGAATATGAAGGGAATGTGGAAGATGATATGATGATAACTTTCCAGATATCACAGACAGATCTTTTTGGTAACCCAATGATGTATGATCTAAAGGAAAATGGTGATAAAATTCCAATTACAAATGAAAACAGACAGGTAAAAAATTTTTTTTGTATCATTGTTTTGTAAATATATAATTTCATAGTACTGTTTTTAAAGAATTATTTAATACAATTTGAAGCAGTAACAAAAATTTCATAAACATTCATATAAATAGTAGGTACATTTTGCTAACTCTTTACATAAGAGCTGATGTAAGTGTACTCAGTTTATTGCCAGTCCCTCTTTAGAGAAAGAGTACACAGATTAGGAGAAAATGAATGGGTAAATATAACTTTAGTGTAACACCAGAAATAGGGTATTAACCATATTAAACCTTAGAGGTAAACAGGGCCCAATGATTAAGATCCCATTTAGTGTGTATACATATTTCCCATTTAAAATCTAATTATACATATGAAAATTATTCTTTTCATTAAATTTGGTTTCTATTAATTTAGAACGGTATTCATTTTGGAACAGGAAATAAGAATATAATAGAAAATTATAATAAGTGGTATAATTTTAAGAAATATGTAAGTTTATATCACTATATTTTTGGTAAAATATGTCAAGACACAGAATACATATTTGTAATTTGATACAGTAGCTTAGCTTACCAACAAATACTGTTTTTGCAGAACTGGATATAGTAGGTAGTTTACCAAAAATCTCTAGTAGAAAACATGAGATGTTCTGGTTTGCTCTAATTTAGTATTCATATATTTATATTTGCATACCTATTTAAAGGACTTTGAATTGTATTGGCTCTGTTTTTATATTAATCTTTCCTATTGTGAAATTACATTTTATTTTAATTCCTATTTAATTTACTCTCAGAATCATAATTTATATGTATAACTCATGTATATGACCTATTTATAGATTAATTCTAGTAGATGTGAGAAATTGTGAAAGTATTTCTTTGTCAATACAACATCTAATTAATTTTTTAAAGACTTTACTTTTGCCTTATATGCAATAGTGTTTTGCCTGTATATATGTTGGTGGATTGTTTGCATTTATTGCCCATGGAGGTCTGAGGGTGTTTAGTTTCCTGAAAGTGGAGTTACAGATGGTTGTTAGCTGCCATGCTAGTGCTGGGAATTGAGACTAGACCCTCTATAAGAGTTGATGATGCTCTTAACCACTGAACCATCTCTCCAAAATTTATTTATTTATTTTTTGATTTATTTAAAAAAAATATATACTCCTGAAGAATTTCTTTTGGGTGGGGTTGAAAGTGGCTATGCAGCCTAATAGCAAGTTTTGTTCATTTTTATAGCATGTGAATGTATAGCATGTGAATCTTGTTTTTAATGTTTCTACAGGAATTTGTCAATCTCTATTCAGACTACATTCTCAATAAATCAGTAGAAAAACAGTTCAAGGCGTTTCGCAGAGGTTTTCATATGGTGACTAATGAGTCTCCCTTAAAGTACTTATTCAGACCAGAAGAGATTGAGTTGCTTATATGTGGAAGCCGGGTAAGAAAGACAACTGAAAAACACCTCATAATTTACTTTTTCAATGATGTAATGTAGATGTTAAAGTGCAATCTTTTTTCTGTAATTTTCAGAATCTAGATTTCCAAGCACTAGAAGAAACTACAGAATATGACGGTGGCTATACCAGAGAGTCTGTTGTGATTAGGTGAGGTGTTTAATTTTTAAGAAGGAAGATTTTTTTCATCAAATAAGTTTGTGTGTATTGTAATTCAGGCCTGTATCTGTATTGCTTCCCAAACAAGCAACCTCAAAGTCTCTCATCTGTAAAAGTAGACCTGTATTAACATTACTAGTATTCATATAATCTAATGATTTGTTTCATTAATTAAATTTAATTAAATGGTTATCTAAGTCTCATGTTTTCTTATGTTTTTGTTTATTTCTGGTAATGTATAAAATGGTGCATTCTTTACTTTAGTATTTAAGATTCAAATGCCTTAAGACATTTGGGAACAATGATACGTACTAGTGTTTCTAAACAATTCTCAGAACAGTATTACCAATACTATCTTTTCTCTAGTCAGATGCCCTGGTTATTGTTCATACTTCTCTGTACCATGCTAATATCCCAGTTCTGACAGACAGTTTCCTGATTCCCTAATATAATTGATGAAAATGACAGATAGGTCCTTTTGGTATCCCCTGTTTCTGTGAAGTCACAGGCATTTAAACTAGTACTTTTTTTGGAGGATTCCATAGAGCTGTAAGACTCTAGCATGTGAAGAACAGAATGAATATTAACTATGTCTAGTAATGATACATTATATTGCTTAGTTTTATTTACTTCAGTATTATGTTTTTAATTTTCTTTGATTGAATAAATAATCTGAGAATTGTCATTTTTATCAGTTTGGATTTTCTAAACCTCAAGCATGACATAGACCTTTCCATTTATTTATACATTAGTTTCTTACACCAATGTCCTTTAATTTTAGTGCTAAAATAATTTATTCTTTAGTTAGGAATAAATTTGTATAGGATGTATTTTAAAAATACTTTTTAAAAATTTAAATGAAAAACAATCTTATTTTACATATTGATCCCAGTACCCTCTCCCTCCTTTCCTCTCATACCTGCACCAACCCCCCTCATGCCACCCCCATTCACTCCCCAGGGAGGGTGAGGCCTCCCATGGGGGATCATCAAAGTCTGTCACATCATTTTGGGCAGGGCCTGGTCCTTCCCCTTGTAACTAGGCTGAAAGAGTATTGCTTCATAGTGAATGGGCTCCCAAAGACCATGCACTAGAGATAAATACTGGTTCCACTGCCAGAGGTCCCATAGACTGCCCTGGTCTCTCTACTGACAGCCACATTCAGGGGACCTAGTTTGGACCTATGCTGGTTCCTCAGCTGTCAGACGGGTATCCATGCATTCCCATTTGCTCAGGTCATTTCTTTCTGTGGGTTTCAGCAGCATGGTTTTGAATCCTTTGCTCATCACTCCTCCCTCTCTACAACTGGTTTCCAGGAGTTAAGCTCAGCATTTAGCTATGGATCTCTGCTTCTGCTTCTGTCAGCTACTGGGTGAAAGTTCCAGGATGGCATTTAAGGTAGTCATCTATCTCATTTTAGAGGAAGGGCATTTAAGGCAGCCTCTCCACTATTGCTTAGATTCTTAGGTGGGGTCATCCTTGTGGATCCCTGCACATTTCCCTCTTCCAGATTTCTCTTTAAATCTATATTGGCTCCTTCTACTCAGCTATCTCTTTTCTTGCTCTCTTTATTTTTCCCTCACCTCAGATCTTCCTGATCTCTCTCATGTTTTCCTCCTCTCCTCCTCTTTGTCCTCCCTCCCCATCCCCCTGTGCTCCCAAAACAGCAATCTTACCAAAAGCAATTTACAGACTCCATGCAATCCCCAACAAAATTCTAGCACAATTCTTCACAGTCTTTGAAAAATGATACTCAACTTTATATGGGTGTGGGGTGGGGGGAACAGGATAACCAAAACAACCCTGTAAATTAAAGGCACTTCTGGAGGCATCACCATCCCTGACTGCTATAGAGATAGAGTAATGAAACAGCATTGTATTGGTAAACCAGTGGAATCACATTAAAGACCCTGGCATTAATACACACACCTATGAACACCTGATTTTTGACAAAGAAGCTAAAATTATACAGTGGAAAAAAGGAAGTATCTTTGACAAATGGTGCTGGCATAACTGGATGCTAGAATATGATGTTTTTCTTATGTGTTATTTCATTTATTTCTGAGGACAAGCATATAATTACTAAGTTGCATTAAAGAGCCTTGTCAGATAATTCAGTCATCGTATAGACCTCTGTGTTGGCTTCAGTTGTTTTTATTTCCAGGTTTTTGGTTTTTGAGGGTTTGTTGTTTTGTTCTATCTAACAGTTTTGTTTTTCATATAATATTTCCTGATTAGTTTCCCCCTTCCCCTTTTCCCAGGTCCTCCCACCTCTCCTCCCATCTGTCTTGTACGAAAGCAGTCATCTAAGGAATAATAATAAAATAACTTAAGAAAAATGCAAAAAAAAAAAATTGGAATATGGTAACCCCCCGAAAAAGAACCAAAGAAAAAGCCACTAGGGACACACATGTAGAGACACATGTTTGCATACTTAAGACTCTTATAAAAAAAAAAAAAAAAAAACAGAATAAAGCCATAATATATAGCCAAAGGACTTTTAAGGGAGGGAGGAAAACCCCTTGACTTTCCATTATGGAATGAAGACCTTTGTAGATTCTGCTAGTTTTGTCTTCTCTATCTTCTGATGGCTATGGGGCCCATCTATAGGAGTAGTTTGTTTCCCCATGGAGAAGACCAATCTTTGATTTGCAAGTGGCTGACAGTTGGAGATAGCCTCTAGGTTAGGGCTGGGTGTGTATGTTCACTACTGTGAGCTGTAGAATCACATCTGTTGCATACCAGTGCATGCTGCCACATTCTCAGTAGGTTCATATTTGCAGCATCCTTGTATCCAACAGGCTTTGATTCCTTAGTGTTCTCCATTCGCCTTTGGGTCTCCACACTCTTTACCCATATTTCCATAGAGTTCCCTGAGCCCAGTGGCTCAAAAATCTCACTGTGCTAATTTTCTGTGGGTCTCTGTGTTTGTGTTTGTTCCAATTTGCTTCAGGAGAAGGTTTTTTTTTGGGGGGGGCAGTCATTTTATTGCTACATTTCCTTTGGATTTTCCCTGGGTTCTTGGGCTATCTAGTCTCAGTTTCTTGTCCTCTGAACTATACTTTTATGGATTCCATCTCACAGGGTGGGCCTTAATTCAAATCACGTATTTATTGGTTACTCTCACAAGCTTTGTGCCACTATTGCACCAATGTACATTGCAGGCAAATCATTCTTATAGATCAGAGGGTTTGTAGCTGATTCATGTTTACTTTTCTCCTTCGGTAGTGTATAGAGTGCTTTCCAGTACCATGAATAGTAATTGATAGGAAGTTTTCTTTCTTTCTTTTTTTTTAAATCATATCTTGAACATTTCAGCTGTTAAGTCAAGAGACTCGTGATCATATTTAAATTGTTTATTGGCAGTCATTTTGTTAGGGTAGTTCATGTTGTAAATTGTTCCACTGACTGATTTTCTTAGACTTTGGTTCTCTCTATTTTTTTTTAAATCTCATTCTACTCAGGCTCTGCCCAGTCCCTTCTGGTACTGCTTGCAAGGTTTTTTCTCAACAATATATACATCTTGTCTTTAAAGAATAATCCCCACCTAATTGCATGCTAGGGAATATGTACTTCATGTAGCTTGTTGAGGGTTCCTTGTTGCTGGTTCCCCCATCAGTAGCTCAACTCGTGTTTATCTTAGGCTTAGTGCTTAGGAGAGCACTTCAGGGACAGAACTAGTCTTAGCAGAAATCCTCTTAAGTGCTTGGTAACACTGTATTTGAACAAAAAGAAATGTCTAGCATTGTGTAATGTCTTTGTTTTTTGATCCCTCAGATTTTAACCTAACGTTTTTAAAAGGCAAAATTTGTGTGTTTATCCTTAATATATATTTTTGAATTTAGCTTTAGTTTCTTTATATTGGCATAATTCTTAAAATTTATTTTTAATTATACCTTAGCTTTGTCACATCTTTTAAAGCTCTCTTTCTGCTAATGTTTTCTAAATTTTGCAACTCTGAACTAGTTCTTTCATAGACTTTTAATTGAGAATTTTAGTTTTAGTTTACTCTGTTTATTGTTTTAGCTTTAATGTCTATTGTTTTCATCTCTTGTTGATATCTTCAAGATGGACAAAGTTTTCACATGTATACTATTTGATAAAAATTTGTGATGTTTTATTTTGATCCTCAGTTTGTTTTTCATTTTTTTTTAAAAAGTAACTTTATTATGAATTTACATTGTAAAATAAAATTATGTTTCTGTAAATTAAAATATGATGTAACTCAATATAACTTCATGACTAATTACTTATAGACTTGTTTTTGAAGATAGATTTTTCTTTTTTAATTTTATGTGTATGGGTGGCTTGCTTACATGTATCCATGCAATGTATGTGTGCAGTGTCTGCTGAGGCCAGAGGAGGGAGTCCTGGCATTGGTGTTGAAGATGGTTGTAAGCCCTCATTGTAGCTATCATTAATCCAACTTGGGTCTTCTGTAACAGCAGCTGTTGCTCTTAACTACTAAACCACCTCTTCAGGTCTACTTCTAGAGTTTTAAATTAAAAATTGTATTTCTTATTCCTGTATCTAATTCTCTTAGATCTTGACCTTGAATTAGTTGAAAATCTTTGCTCCTGCATGAAATACAAATAGTTTCTTGTAATGTGTTCATCAGGAACACACTATACATTTGTGAACATTATATTCTATGCCCATTTTAATCTACAAGCTTTGTGTGGCAGTTGTTTAAGTCATTTTTGATTTGTTGTTGTTCATGTTCCTTTCCCATGAAAAATTTTATTGCATTTCATTGGTATATCTTCTTCAGAAAGACTTTGAAATAAAACAGTCAAAATTACATACACTTATGGAAAAAAAAAAGGGTCACTCGAATCCTTAGGTTCCAATTGTTAGGTTAATTTCTGATGTGAACACTCAAATTCATTCATTTAAAATTTTATATACACACGCACACGCACGCACACGCACACACATGCATACACGGGACATCCACAGCCTGTGCTTTAAGTTCTGAGAGAATGAGTAAATTTTCTACCTTTGTCAAATACTTCTTGAATTTTTCAACAACACAATGATAAATCTAATGTTCATTTGTAAAAGAATGTTTACTCTTTAGTTGAAGATTTAAAGTAAGAAATTAATATAATGATACCTCTGTTCCTTTTTTTTTTGTTTTGTTTTGTTTTGTTTTTTTGTTTTGCTCCCTCACAGAGCAGGTATATGTAGCAAGAAACTTAGAGAAATGAAGTACCAAGGGGAGATGAAGAGAGCCCATTTGTTGTCTGCTAAAAAAAAGAGAAAAATGATTCCTCCCATCCCAGTGTCACTTAGTTCTTACTTTCTATAATAAAAATAGAGGTACTAACTAACCATACAGCATTTATTCTATGCTTCTTTTGGTAAATAATACCAATAAACATCTTTGAATCTACTTGTCATATTCTACTTCCCACAACAATTCTCCCTCAAATCAACTTGGAATTTCTGGCTCAGCCTCTCCTGTTACTTTATATCTAAGTGGTACACTTTTACAGTTGGTGCATTTTTGTGTTTCCGGCTTCTGATTTAGTTCACACAGAGTTGTTCTTCAATTCTTCTTTGTGCTTCTCTTTCCTTAGTTATTTGTTCAACTGTGGTTTTCATGCTCACCTTATTAAGTAAATAGAGCCTTCCTTTTCAAGTTTTGGATTCATTTGCCTTATGAATCTTTTCTGCTTCTCTTAAATTTCAAGGTTAATTGCAGTCCTTTTGGCTTGTTCTTTTCTGTACCTTAATAGAGGGAACTATCATAGGTTTAAAGAGAAGTCTGGCACTAGGGAAGTGTCCAGAGATCTACAAGGATGATCCCAACTAACTACCTAAGCGATAGTGAAGAGGCTACCTTAAATGCCCTTCCCCGATAATGAGATTGATGACTACCTTATATGCCATCCTAGAGCCTTCATGGAAGGTTGATAGAAGCAGAAGCAGACACCCACAGCTAAGTACATGAGCTGAATTCCAGAAACCCAGTTGTAGAGAGGGAGGAGTATGAACAATGAGGTCAAGACCATGCTGAGAAAACTCCCAGAAACAGCTGACCTGAACAAGGGGGAGCTAATGGACCCCAGACTAACAGTTTAGAAACCAGCATAGTACAGAACCAGGCCCACTGAACATTGGTGTCAGTTGTGAAGAACTAGGCAGTCTATGGGGCCTCTGGTAGTGGAACAGTATTTATCCCTAGTATACGAATGAACTTTGGGAGCCCATTCACAGTAGAGGGATACTCTCTTAGTCTAGACAAAGTGGGGAGGCCTAGGCCCTGCCCCAAATGATGTGACAGACTTTGATGATCCTCCATGGAAGGCCCCACCCTTTCTATGGAGGAGAGGAAGGATAGGATGGTGGTAGGTTGGCATGGGTGGATGGGAGGTAGAGGGAACTGGGATTGTTATATAAAATAAGATTGTTTCTAATTTAAATTAAAAAGAATAAAAAATTGTGATTTAAAGAGACAGTTTCTTTGGGGGGTATATACATTGCTTTTATTATATGTATTCTACATTTTGATCACATACCTCTCCCTTCAACTCCTTCACTGTCCTCTCCACTCTACATCTGATTTCAAATGTATGTCTTCTTAATATACATATATACATACATAATATACATAATATACATATATATGTATTTGCACATGCAGCATGTGTGGATGGATGGATAGATTAGATGGGTGGGTGGGGGTAGGTAGGTAGGTAGATAGATAGATAGATAGATAGATAGATAGATAGATAGGAAGGAAGGAGACTAATTAGAGTTGCCTGTGTGTATACTGTTCTAGAGCTGATCACTTAGGCATGGGTATGAGCAACCAACCAAGGGGTTTGTTCTGAACAAATCTGACTCTCCCTTGGTGTTCCTATAGCTCCTTAACTAGGAGTGGGGGCCTGGGAGGTCATTCACATCCATGCTATAATGCTGACCTGCATGGTCAGTCTGAAACAGTTTCTTTTTATCTTTTTATCTTTGCTATCTTTTTGTTTTATTTTCTATCAGCAAGTACTGTTTTATTGCCTTAAGAATCAAGTCTATAGAAGAGGCAAAGTCTAATGTATTTCAGTTTGAGAGGATGAAGAAATAATGTAATTTAAATTTTTGTTTTCAAATATTATAAATTCATTGATATTTTAAAATGTAATATGTGTTCTAGGAATGTGGATGAAAGTCTTGTTGGATGGCCTTGGTGTATATTTAATGTGACACATAACTCCATTAAACTTTGAAATTTTGGTTTTATCTTGGTTTATCCTCTACCCTGGCATTTAGGAATACGATTTACTATTGAACATTATTGATGGTAGGACTTGTCAAGGAACAAACCTGGAAAGAATCTTTTAAGTATATTTCTGAAGTAATCCCTTATTAATGTAGAGGTTACTTCTGAAACATTTTTGCTTGCCTGCTACAGTCATATAGGATTGATGCAAAGTAGGTTTTCAATCTTCATGGACACTGTATTAACTAATTGTATTTTTAGTACAAATAAAAAAATACTTTAATATTACTGTTCAGTTTTGATCTTTTTCCTTTTTATTTGCTTGTTTTGACAAGGTCTTCCCTTGAACTTGAAGCTCAGGCTGGCCTAGAAATTGCTATCCTTTTGCCCTCACCCCATAAATTAGAAATTATAGGAATGTCTTTTATATATTTCCCTTGGTGTTTTCTTAGAGACATTGGTCATTACAATAGATAAATTTACAGTATTTCGTCTACATTTCCATTTATTTTTATTTATTAGGATTTACCAATGTATTCATCAATGTATTTAATATTTTTCACATCATTCTACTTTGGTATACATGTCTTTAGTTTCAGTTATTTTACCTCCGCTCTCTTCCCCTCCCCCCCATCATCTTGGTTCTTGTTCCTTGACTGTTGGCTATAAATGCTTTATAGTTGTTAAATAGGAGTGAATTTTTCCCTCTTTTGCTCACTTCATTCATAAATCATCCATTATTTCCAGAGTTCCTATGCATAGTGCTTCAGAATTTTTAAGTATTTTTATTTCTGTTTGAATTTATTCATCTCTTTATTTGTAATCCATGGCATTCTTTGTGGCTGAACTTTTCATGTTAGAGTTTCTATTATTCACGATTTAGTCTTTTTATGTACTTTCCTATGCCAGAAAACTTTGTTTCTTATTTGCAGAACTCATCATTTTTTTTTCTCATTTACTTTTTGTAGTTTCCTTTTTTTTCCCCCCTGAACCTGCTGTTAATAATTGTCAAAGCAAAGTGTAGTCACTTTAAGAAAGGTATCCCTTTCATCAGTGTACAGTGTTCCCTTAACATTTAGTTCTGCTTTATGTGATTTCTTGTCTTCTAGGTTTTCAACTGTATCTTCTTTTAGTTAGAATTTCTATCCCATTTGAAAAACTTCACCACCTCTTTCTTCACAGCTTCCTATGACTGCCCTTTGTCTTATTATGGCCCTTAACTCTGTTTATCTTGTGGTGTATTTTTTCATCTTTTGTGATTTATCACTCCATGTCCTTCTTTTATTCTTGGCATAGATTGCAGATATTTTTAACACTTTTTTTCTTTTTTCTTTGATCTGGATAGATTTTGGAAATGTAAATAGGATATATTTGACAACGTCTAAGCTTTCTAAATGCACATTTTTTTAATTATGTAGGGTATACTAGAAAGAAGAAACCCTTTTCAGCATTGTTTTCATTAAGTAGAATTTCTGGACCTCTGAGGGTTTGTGTTTTGTTTTCTCTTATTTTAAAAACAACTACAAAAATGACTTTTAAATAACATAGCCAGATATGATCACTGTGACCATGATTTATGTGCTTCCTCCGTGACCTACATTGATGGCTGTGTAGGCACGGTCAGATGTCAGCCTTCCTACAGTGTGAGAGAAGTCTTTTATTTTAACCACCCGTCTTGCAATAAAGCTTTCAAATTTTTGAAATAATTCTTTGAAAATTTTATATATGTATGCAGTGTATTTTGATGAATTTACCCCTTACAACCTTTTCAAACTCCTACCAGATTCACTTTATTCCCCACACCCCCTCCCCAATTAGGCCCTATTTTTAAAAAGTAACCTCCTGAGTCCAGTCCTAGAATGACTCAAGTGTGCATGCTTGAGAACCCCATCCATTGGAACATGGTCTACCTATCCAGGGATACACCCCAAAGAAGTTCTGATTTCCCCTTCTCCAACTTAGCTGTGTAGCTTTTGTGTCCTAGCATAGTTCTTGGAATTGCAGTCTATTTTTCACCCGCTAAATCACAAAAGTAAAGTCTACAAATAAATGGAAGTCTGAGTCTTTCCTTCTAATTCGGGGATTCTTGCATGAATTCTTGTCCAGTTTCCTATTGGCTGTGCATACTGTTACTATTTTCTCTGGTTGTATATTAGTTTTATTGGAACCATGACAAGCTATGGGAGAAATCCAGGAAATCTGGTTAAGCTTTCAGATGTTGAAGTTTTGGAAATAATGTGATTGATGTCACAACAAACTTTTACAGCAATAAAAATGCCAACATTTGGATAATAAAAATAGTATACCAGAATGTCAAAGAATAGAGTCTCATATAAAGACTTGGAAAGCATAATGTCTCTTTTGAGATTAAAAAACTTTTGTTACATTTATTTGTGTGTGTGTGTGTGTGTGTGTGTGTGTGTGTGTATTTATGTCTATGCATTGGTATACATGCCATGAAGTTAGTGGAGACGACAGAATATATATTATTAAGGAGTTGACAGATTTCATGGCAATTACTGTTACCCATTGAGTAATCTCCCTAGCCCTCTTCTAAGAAAGTAAAAAAATAAAATACACTTTGTTGCCAGTTAAAAGTACTTTTGAATTTCTTTTAAGTCCTAATTTTCTTAGTGCCGTATCCATTTTATAGTAGGTAATTCAAGGATACCAAAATTGTTCATTATAGATCTTGTATGTTGTTTTTTTAAGCTTAGAGTAACATAAAGATTATTACATCATTAAAATTAGTTCATAGAGTTTAGTCAGCCAGATATTATAACTTGTAATTACTACATGTGGATTAATATCAACATAACGGTTCTCTCTGAAAACCTACATGAAAAGTACATTTGTATTTCTGCTATTAAATTGCTTTTTTTTAACTTGTGTTTAAAAAAACATGATTTTTTTTTTATAATCTAAGTCTGTTACCACCTTGCCTTCACAAAGTTGAGTAATGAATGAGTAAATAGGAGAATAATGGAATATTGATATCCTTAATATTAACTGTACCTAACTATCCTTAATGATGATGTAGCACCATGAGCTTGTGTTTGTAATAATGCCAAATTAATGTTCAATTGTATCTTCTCTCATTAGGGAGTTCTGGGAAGTTGTTCATTCGTTTACAGATGAACAGAAAAGATTCTTCTTGCAGTTTACAACGGGCACAGACAGAGCACCTGTTGGAGGACTGGGAAAATTGAAGATGATTATAGCCAAAAATGGCCCAGATTCAGAAAGGTAAATACTGAAGTGCAACTCTGTCTCTACTGTAAACCTTTAAACCTCATGCCACACATGTGAGCAGAGGCAACATTTAGCCTCTGTGCTCTCTTCTGATATTATATAGAAATAAATATCCAAGTCAACAAAACATTTTGTCTTCATTATTTAGTTGTAAAATTGGCATGCTTAAAAAGTAATTGTGCAGTTACATGAGTACAGATTTATCATCCCCTTTATTTTATAGTTTATTAAGAAAGCTGTTTTAAATAACAGTGTATTTAGATTGCTTTCACTGAAATTTATAGGATTATCATCTGTTCTTTGAAGTTTATTCTAGAATCCTGAGTTACATAGTTTTGACATGATTAAATACTTCACTATTTTATGGTGGGGCTGGATGATATATCTTTAGAAGTATGTTGACTTTGGTATACATCTACAGATTGTATTTGCCATCCAATCATTTTCACTGTCATTTTGCCAATTGTGTTTCAAGATTTATTTGTTTATTATGTATATAGTGTTCTGCCTGCATGGATGCATGCAAGTCAGAAGAGGGCACCAGATCTCATTACAGATGGTGGTGAGCTGAACTACTATGTGGTTGCTAGGAATTGAACTCAGGACCTCTGGAAGAGCAGCATGGGTCCTTAGCTCAGAGCCATCTCTCCAGCCTCACCAATTATATTTCTATTCAGTATATTCAGCACAGACTTTGAAATCTTTAATGATAGTTTTGAATAGTTTTTCTACTTTTAAGTAAGTTATTTAGTGACTTCAGCATTTAAGTTGGTTTAGTAATTTTGGTATGTTTGTTGTGTGAATATGTAATGAACTACAAGGGTTAAGTATCTAAAACAATAGCTAACATAGGGTAGAAATTCAGTAAATGCAAAATGTTTCTATCATTACCATCACCTTCATCGTATTAGCATTATTTCATAGGATAAAGACCAACTGACCTGTGTAGCTAAAAAGCACAGTGTTTATGATTTATCTAATTTGTAGTTTCTCATTACAAACCATTTTAACTAGATTAGCATCTAATAGGAGCATTTCACACTGAACATATTTCTTATGACTTAATGATTTTCCTGTTTTTCTCTCTATTTAGGTTACCTACATCTCATACTTGCTTTAATGTCCTTTTACTTCCGGAATATTCAAGCAAAGAAAAACTTAAAGAGAGATTGTTGAAGGCCATCACATATGCCAAAGGCTTTGGCATGCTGTAAAGAAAACAAAAACAAAAAGAAAAAAAAAAAAAAAGAAAAAGAAAAGAAAAACATTTAAAAAAAAAAAAAAACATAATAAATATAGTAAGAGGGATAATTTGGTGGTGATAGTGTCCCAGTACAAAAAGGCTGTAAGATAGTGAACCACAGTAGTCATCTATGTCTGTGCCTCCCTTCTTCATTGGGGACATTGTGGGCTGAACAGCAGATTTCAGCTACATATATGAACAAATCCTTTATTATTATTATAATTATTTTTTTGCGTGAAAGTGTTACATATTCTTTCACTTGTATGTACAGAGAGGTTTTTCTGAATATTTATTTTAAGGGTTAAATCACTTTTGCTTGTGTTTATTACTGCTTGAGGTTGAGCCTTTTTGAGTATTTAAAATATATATACCAACAAAACTACTCTCGCAAGGAAAACATTGCCACCATTTGTAGACCATGTAATCTTCAAGTATGTGCTTCTTTCTTTCTTTCTTTTTCCTTTCTTTCTTGTCCCTGTATCTAGCGCAAATCAGGTCCTTCTTTTTTCTTTTTCTTTCTTTCTTTCTTTCTTTTTTTTTTTTTTTTTTTTTTTTTTTTTGATCAGTTTGCTTTTGAAACTTGAAGTCTTGGAAACAGTATGGTGCAAGTACTGCTGTTCTAGCCCCCAAAGAGTTTTGTGTACAAAATTGAGAATCAATAAAGATGGAAGGGAGAACTTGGAATGTTTGAACCACAGCCCTCAGAACTTTACTTTAGTAACAGCACAACAAATTAAAACAACTCATGCCACAGTATGTTGTCTTCATGTGTCTTGCAATGAACTGTTTCAGTAGCCAATCCTCTTAGTATATGAAAGGACAGGGATTTTTTGTTTTGTTTTGTTTTTGTTGTTTTAAGTTTACTGGGGAAAGTGCATTTGGCCAAATGATAGGGTAGTCAAGCCTATTGCAACAAAATTAGAAAGAAAGTTTGTTGTATAAACAAGCATGTAAAAGTGCACTTAAAATGAATCTTATTATTACCTAGATTTTAAATAGACAATCCAAAGTCTCCCCTTCTGTTGCCATCTCCTTGTTTAATCAGCTATTTTCCAAGGCACTCGATCAGTGTTGCAGCATAACAGAAAGGATGGCTACTGTGCCTTGTGTTACTTAGTCACACAGGAAGCAGGCCTGCAAGTGAATGGAACTATTACTCCTGAAAATTACATTGTATATCCCCCAAATTCAATTTTCCATCAAAAAGTGTTAAATATTCATGTGCTGTAGAAAAGTACAAGTAGGCTTAAGTTAAGTGAATATTTAATGTAGTTTCCCATTCGTAGTCTTCTGTGTCTGTGATGTTAATTTCTTTTGTTGCATAAGAAAATAAAAGAATTATGTATTTTTAACTAAGGAGAGACATACTGGTATATCATTTTACTACAAGCTACAGCTAATTCGTTGAGCTTGTGCCTTGATTGTTTTAACAATTAGTGCAAATCAACCTTATATTTTAAAATTGGCAGGGGAAAATGTAGCTTTCAAATCATTGGAAATGGGGAAAAGAAGTCTTTCAGGATTTTTTTTTTTTTCATTCTTATAGTAATTGAAACAGAACTATTATTTACTGTAATGCTAAATAAAGCAGTGACTTAAAAATAGAACTATACTTTATTGGGAGAAAAAGAACACAGTGCTTTCTATATTGTGATAAGGTAATGTGTTTTGTTTTGTTTTTTTCTGGGCTAGCCTTAGAACACTGTTGTGGTATGTATGCTACCTTGATTATAGGACCCATAAATGTGACTATAGTCATCTTAAAGGGCCTCTTATCCACTGTGCTTCTTACATATTTTAAAAGTAATAAGAAGATAAATTTGTGAAGAAATTTGTGTTTTTCAGTTCTCAAGTTTTATTGTCACTACAGTATTGAAGTAGCTGTGATACTATACCTGTGTGAGAGTTTTCAAGTGACAATATAGATTATCAGACAGAAGTAACATCAATATATTTAATAGAAAGTGGAAAAAAATACCCTAAAAAGTTTTAAGAAGAAAAAAAGTAAACTCTCATTTGCTTCATAATGTTTATCTCAGCATGTTAGTTACCACATTATTATGGCTGCCTTTCCATTATTGCTTTCTTAGAATGTCAGGAACAATATCTTATGAGTAAAAGAATACCTTTTAGTGTTGTAGAACATTTTAAACTTACAGCTTAAAAGCACAGCCTGCAGCAAAACTTTTCTGGAGACTTGGCAGCTGCAGCAAATGAATTGAGTGTCTGATTGTATATATTGTGGTCTATAGTTAATTGTGTGATCAAATCCAGTTACAATTACCTTAGCTTTATTTGAAGATATATCCCTGTATAGGAAGATATATTATCAAAAGAAACCTATAAATGAGGCTTCAGAGAACTTGTTCGTGTTAACATGTGGCACATGCTTATAATTGGGCAGCATCACTTCCTATTTCTATGAGGTGGCTATACTGAAACTTAAACTATTTTAAGGAATTTTTTTCTCAGGAATCCACATAACCTCCTTGAGAAAGAAGTGTTTTTCTGAGGCTACTCTTTTTGATGTTCTTCCCTTCAGTTGCTTAAGAGTATCTTTATCCTTTCTACCCTTCCCAGGGCCACCAGAGTAAAATATAGTAATAGCAACTTTCACTTGCTGCGTCTCTTATTTTTTTTCCTCTTATTCTTTTGAACACCATAGATCTTTCTGTAACTTGTGTGTGTGTGTGTGTGTGTGTGTCTGTGTAAACACACACATATACACATACATTTTGGACTCACTGAATTATATTAGCCCATGGAAAAGGAAGTCAGAGAGTTGGAAAAGACTAGATCTTTGAAAGCAGGACTTTTTTTGTGACTCTCTACATTCTAACTTCTGTTGTACTCTCTCGGTCATGAACATACTTCCCTTTATCTCAGTAAAGAAGGCAGCTGGCACCTAGAATCATTCTGCTGTTTCTAGTCCCTCATTTTCACAGAGGAATCTTCCAGATGCTGTTCTTTGTAAATGTATGTGAGTCATATTTAACATTTCTTATACTTTGTAAGTCAAATTCCTGTAAATTCTGAACAGAACTTACAGTGACTTTGAAGTACCTGTGCATGTGGTCCTTCATGTGCTCAAAATAGGTCAGTCACTGTAACTTGAGATGAAATGCACCGTAGTGAAAGTCATTTAGCCAGGAATAAGGATTCCTAGTGCTATGGGTGGGTCCACATGACCACCTAATAATTGTCGTTTTCCCGTTGCCAAAAAATAACCATCAAATGAAGATTCTTAGGCTGACATGCATGGGACCTAGGATCATTATCCGAATTGTTTTTCATTCCCCCAGAAATCCATGGAAAGTAATGTGGAAGGTATATGGAAAATAGTACAGTGTGTTTGAGATTGCAGCTTTCAGTCAAATGACTTCAGAGTTTAGTTTAGGCCTTGCCATTGTCTTGACTTTGATTATACCCAATCCTACCTTATCTCTGCTTGTGTGGTTTTAATGAAATTACCATACAAATGCTAGATAACATCTTGGAAGACATCCTGAGAGGAAATCTCCCAACATTTGCTTGCTAACTAAAAGAAAAACATCAAGAGAATTGGAAATGTCTGTAATAAAGATTTATTTTGGAAGAGTTGACCTTATTTCATCCACCTTTAAATGGAAGAGATGTGCTTTCCCTCATCTTTGAGATACAATTCACATAATATAAAATTCACCCCTTTAAAAAGTGTAAAATTTGTGGTTATAGTATATTCACAGAGTTGTGAAGTTGTCCTTATATATAATTCCAGAGCATTTTCATCACTGTAAAAAGTTTTCTGTACTCATTAGGTGTGACTGCCTGTTCTTAACCCCCAGCCCCTGGCAACTACTCATCTACATATGCCTATGAATTTGCCTATTTTGGACATTTCATGTTAATGGAGTCATAATATGTGGCCTTTTTTGTCTGTTCCCTCGCCATCCCCAAAGTAATGAGTTCAGAGTACATTCTTGTTGTAGCATGTATCGGTACTTTTTGTTTCATGGCCCAATATTGTCATTGTATTGATATAATGTATTTTTTGCTTGTCTATTTGGTTGTGGATACTTGTGTTGTTTCTGCTTTTTGCATATTATGAATACTACAACTATGAACCCTTTGTGTACAAGTTAAATTTTCATTTCTTTTATGTCTTGTAAGCATCTTAAGGTTTTAGTTCTTAAATTTAGGTCTTTAATCCATTTTTGCATGTGGTGCATTGTAGGGACCCAGTTTCATTCTTTGATATGTGAATATCTAGTAGAACAAATAAGTAATTGTTACATAGACTAATAATCATTTCTTTATGAGTGGGATTGGCATCTTTGTGAAAAACAAAACAAATTCGTACCCCACCCCCACACAAGTGACTGTAAAAATGTACTCCTCGACTTCCATCCTTTGTCCTATGTGTTCTTAAGCCAATACCACATTGTCTTAATTGTAGCTCAGTAGTAAGTTTTGAATTTAGGATGTTATAGAGTCCACCAACTTTGTTCTACTTCAAGAACATTTTACCTATTCTGGGTCCCTTGCATTCCACATGGATTTTAGGATCAATTTGATTTGTTAATTTCTTTGTAACAAACACATGTGATTTTGATAGTTTCTGTGTTGATTCGATATATCAGATTAAAGTATGTTGGTATTTTAACAGTATTAAATTTTCTAATCCATAAACATGGAGTGTCCTTCCATTTATTTAGGTCTGTAATTTCTTTCAGTGCTGTTTTATAGATTTTAGTGTATACATCTTGATTTTTTTTTTTTTTTTTGTGGAAGGGGGGGGTTAAATGTTTTTCAAAGGTATTCTTCTTGATGCTATTACAAATCATTGTTTTATTTTTTGGATTATTCGTTGCTAGCATCTAGAAAGAATTGAATTTTGTGTATTGACCTTACATATACACTACAGCTATTCTAAGCTGATTCTGTTTTTAATTTAATTTAATTTTGTTTAGTTTTTATATACAAGATTTTGCTTCTGTTAATAGAAATACTTTTGCTTCCTTTCCAATCTGGATTCTTTTTATTTGATTTTCCTGCCTAAGTGCCCTGGCTAGCACATCCAGTATAATACTAAGTAGAAGTGGCAAGAGTGGACATCTTTTTCTTGTTCCTTGTTAAGGGGAAAGTTTTAGATCTTTCACCATTAAATATGATGTTAGCTGTGGGTTTTTCATAGATGCTGCAAGTTGAGGAAATTCCATCTATTCCTACTTTATTGAGTGTTTTTTATCAAAAAAGTATTGAATTTTGTCAAATGCTTCTGTATTAAGGTTGTCATGTAGTTTTTGTCCTTTATTGATATGTTGTATTACATTGATGGATTTTGTATATTGAACAAACCTTGCATTCCTGGAATAACCCCACTTGTCTATGCTACATAAACCATTTTCTATGCTGCTGGATTTGGTTTGCTAGTATTTTGTTTAGCATATTTACATCTATATTCATAAAAATATTGGTTTGTAATTTTTTTCTTATCCTTATCTGGTTTTGCTGTCAGGTAATAGTGGTCTCAAAATATGCCAGGAGATTTCCAACTGTTCTTAAACACAGTGATGTGTGTTTGAAATAATATGCTTTGATAGTTATTATGTAATCTTTAAATACTGGTTGACTCAGGAGTGGTAAATGACTCTTGCTAGGATTCCAAGGTAAGACATGCCTGAGCTTTTGGCAGCTGAATAGAGGGCACTTACACCAATCTTTGGTCAAGGTGGGTGTTTCTCATGAGCTATACGTCATTGTTAAAAGAGGTAAGCCATCAGCTGTCTCAAGAGAGTTACCCTTAATAAGCCACACATCTATAAGTTGAGTGATATGCAATCAAAAAGTTTTCTGGGTAGGAAAGCTTGACAACAGCCAAGCCAAACACTCTCAGGTGTGCTTACCAAGAAGGTAAGTTCTTGAAACAGTATTAACACCCCACTCTCATCTACCACTTTTCATAATCCTAAGACATATAGAAGATTTCCTCTAGTGCAGAAGTGCCCTAAGTAGTTGTTAAGCCTGAAGGACCATGTAAGAAATGTTTATGTGGGTGAGGCAATGATGGCAAGTTGCTATAGGCCCTACATTCAAGGTTTACATCTATTCGAAGAGCTGAGCAGGAAGACTTAAATATTCAGTTAGCAGTTGGGCATTTTAATATTCCACTACTATGAGATATTCGCTGATCACAAAATAAAATTTTGTTTCCTGAATATGTTCCACAATGTCTCTAAGATTGAGTTTCATCACCAGAAGAAAAATACAGTGACCATGTTTAGAAATTAAAGAAAAATATACCTCACCAACATTACAGAACATAAAATCTGCATCATTAGGCCTATTGCAAAGGATTTAATAAATGTGGAATATTATCCATGATAAAGATCTCTGTGTTAAAGATTTTTAAAATTATTACTATCTAACAGGAACCAAATTTTTCATTAACATTTTTTTTCCCAGGTAGTTTGCTGTTTCTCAGGTTGCTAGCTAGATACTTCAGATTAATTTAGATCTGCTTTGCTCAATGTGTCATACACAGAGAGGATCTTATTGAACTACACATATATCCAAAGCCCAGAGTATTTTTAATAGTGTATAAATGCATAGTTTGTGCTGAATTCAGGTCCAGCAACTATGTTTATATGATAAAGGATTAGGTATGTACCAGGCAAATAAGAAGAACATTATAACAGCTGGAGTATGGGGACTTGATAGCGTTAGGATGCGATTGGACAGCTACACCGATCATGCAGTGGTAGACTTAGATTTTATTTACCAGATATTAAGAGGCAAAGACAGATTCATGCTTCCATTACCATATGAACTGGGAATGTCTTTAGTGCTTATATATTCTTTTCATTTAAGAGGTTGTTATAATCCCAGAAATACATAGTGTGATAGAAGAGAAGAAATAGTGGATGGGATAGAGAAGATAACAAACCAATAGTTCAACATATTTGATTTGGTTCCTATTGAGTTTGCACTGGGACAAATTGGGGAGGGAGTTTTGTGGTATGCTGAATCATATGTTATGTGAAGTGCCTAAAAGTATTCAAGGAGACATGTCCCAAATCAAGTGTAAGTCTAGGGGAAGTTTTGCAGATGATAGAAATGTGTGCCCAGAGCATGGCAATCCTTTCTACTATTTCCCTAGTTGATTATGGTTTGGGATTAAAAATGAAGGGAGAAGACTAAAGACAAAGTCCATGGAAGTACTATCATTTGAGAGTTAGCACACAAAAAAGGAAAATGAGAAAAAAAAAATAATTGGTTTATTGGTTGGCTTGACTTTATCCGTGTTCTACTTAGTAGATCGAGCTTCTTAAGTTTAGGGACTTAGTTTTCTTTGTAGTTGTGCTTAAGGGATCAATATCAAAGTATGAATATACTTTCTATAACAGTATAATGCTTGGATAACATTGCTAACTACCTTAAATAACATAGAAAACCTCACACAACAGTGATAATGTACTTTTTTTTTTTTCATTTATATTTTGAGCACTTTCCATACTCAACCCTAAAACAAATTTCAAGGCATTCAGGGTTGTTGATTTCCTGCATTGAAATAGTGCTTGCCTAACATGGAAAATGCCCTTAAAAAAGATTTGTGAGAAAACTTGGTCACCTTTAGCATTAGGGAGGCAGAAGCAAGAGGATCTCTGAGTTTAAGGCCAGGACTACTTAGTGAAACCCAGTTTTAAGTAAATACATAGTCTCAGGTTAACATGAAAGATAATAATTCAGACTCATCTCAAGTTGTAATGATCATGGGTTAAACAGTATTACTGCAATTTTGGTTTTTCATTCCAGTTTTGATTGTGTAGGATTTTAGAAATTAAAAAGTCCATGTTTTATGTACATTTTATAAAGATATGATTTGTGCTTTGCAATTCACTTGTCATTGGCATATGTGTGTGTGTATGTATGTATGAATATGAGACAGAAAAGCCAAATTATTTTCAGTGCATGTTTCTTTGTCATCAATCCTTTTAAATATAAATGAAATGCATCAAATTAAAGGGACATAAAAAAAAAACAGAAAAAAAGCAAGTCAACAGAGAAAGAATGGGCAAAAGGCTCTGTATGCAAATATGATACAAAGTTAATTAGGGTAGGAAAGGAGATCTATATTCAGACTTGGCAGAATGATGGTAAACACTATTTAAAAATGAGATGATTAGAGGAGACAAAGGATAGTATGTAGGGATTGAAAGAGTCAGTTGATTAAGGCAATGCTGTAAATATCAAATCAAACCTCTAAAATATATAAAGTAACCATTAACAGAACTGAAAGGGGAAAGGACAGTTACACCATATCTTCAGTAATAGGTAAAAAAAACTATGACTGATAAAAAAATAAAAGAATTCAGTGTAGGTTAAGTCAGACCTAAGAATCAATAGTACTCACCCAAAGGTTGTAGAATATATGTTTTTCTTTGTTCCACCTGGAAATTTTTTTAAGAAAATCTATATATTAAGCCACAAATCCAGTCTTAATTTTTCATGCCAGTCAGGTGGCATATGCCTTAAAGTACACACTCAGGAAACTGATATAAGCCTGGGCTACATATCATAACCCTGTTTCCAAAAACTAAAGCTAAAAAGGAAGGACAATAAAATTTTAAATCACCATATAAACATTTCTTGATTAAGATGGAATGAACCAATAAATCAGTAACAGAAGAGAAACTGAGAAATTCTAAAATATGTATGAATTATGCATATAGTAATTCTGCAGCCAAGCAGACTAAGTTAAATAATGGACAGAGTAGTAAAAGACATCTAAACTTCTAAAGCATACATTCTCTTAGTGACATGGACCTAAAAAGGTGCCAACATTACTTTCCCTTAGTCAAGTGCAAACTAAATTGAAATTAGATGCATTATTATACCCATTAGATGACTTTCCTTTTCAAGGAGCAGAATTAAATATTGATAAGTATGTGGAGAAATTAGAATTTTTATCTATTAATAGGAATGGAAAGTTGTGCTAACATGGTAGAAAGAATTATATGACTTGATGTGATGTACAAGTATATTACCAAATGAACTGAAAACTTCAAAAACTTTCCACCAATTTTCAAAGCAGCACACTTTAAAATAATCAGTATGTAGAGAAAAATCAAAATATCCATAGACTATTGTATAAACAAATCAGGGTATTCATAAAATATGGTATTCCATCCTTACAGTGAATAAAATGGATAAATAAACATGGGATTTTACTAAGGACCCCCAATACTCACCAGGCCAGAAAATGAAACTATTGAGTAGAATGTTGTGGCCTCTGAAAGAAGATGCTTGTGATTTGAGCTTCAGCACATTCCCCAGTATCAGGCAGGAAAATCCAGTGCCAACCAGATGGAATAGATCTGCATTTGCTTATATTATACAATCCTAGTTGACTACCGGGGGCTTGCTGGTGATGAAATTTAGACAAATTTTAGTGCTGGTTTAGTCTTAGTAGCTTGTAGGTTTTGAGTATTTCTCAAATCTGTGCCTTAATCAATACACACAAGATTCCAGTCTAGCGTGCCAGATAGTGCCAGTGTTGTAATGGGATGACTTCTTAGTGTTTCAAAGGCGGTATTGGTAGTGTGTGCTCAGAGGCCACAGTAATCTGTTCAGGATCTTTGAACAGGCAATTTTAAAGGAAGACTGTAAAACCTGGAATGAGTACCTACTGTAGTATACAAATGCCAAGACTTATTACAAGAATCAAAAGTGATGACAGAATTATTGTAAGATGGGGAAAAACAAATGACTAGTCACAAAGAGACAGAAATGTGAAAACTACTAGAGAGATTATGTGACAGTCATGAAAATAATTATCTATTAGGTCTCCAAAATACATCACCAAACTTCAACTGACATCTAAGTTTAATGATTGAGGAATAAGTGACTGTAAGGATAAAAGATAGAAATATTAGCAAACAAAGTTGGACCTGGAAATAACATTAATGAAATGATAAGTTGATCAAAATAAAAATCTTACCTCGATGATTATCTGAAAATATATAAAGAGAAGAGAAAAATTAATAACTAATGAAAAAGCTTGTGAATTGGTGGGACACTATTAAAAGACAAACATTTGAGCTTGAAGTTGGCACATTTGTTTTGCTTACCCGATTCCCTGGGTTAAATTAACATCACAGCGTGTTGTAACAGGACAAATATTTGAAAGATCTGAGTCCAAGATAAAATGAGAAAGGTTTAGAGACAAATATTCATGACAGGAAACTTCCTATACCAGGAAAAAGATATCTAGAATTAATCTATATATTATGTCCCAGGATATAATTGTAATCTTGTGTTCCACACACACCAGGAAAAGACTGAGTATGTTGAAAACAGTGTATAAGTCCTCTCATATGTGTAGCATACATCTCAATAGAAACATTACGCCTTGAGAAAATAGGATGGTAATTAAAATGCTGAAGAATAGTTTAGCTTCTCACTTCTATGATGAATACTTGAACATTTTAAAAAGAGGAAGAGGAAATATTTGTTTTGGCTCATGGTATTGGAGGATTCAGTCCACAATCTACTGCCCTCATTGCTTTTGGAGTGATTTATTTGTTCCACTTAACATTCCCCAATAATACCTTCAGATTAATCCAATAATTAAGTTTAATCCACTAATTAGATCAGAGTTTCTATGTTCCAATCACCCCAAAATGAATCCATGTTCAAGCTATTAAATGGAGGAGAATGCTGCAAATCAAGAATTAGTATGGCTGGTATTGCTGTCCTTCAGAAGCAAAGGAGAATTCCCAGACCAAACTTTCTCCCCCCTAAAAGTTAAGGTGATAAAAAGTGACCTGCCTTTGGAAAATGTTAAATGAACCGAGCCTTTGGCCTAGTACTTGCCTAAGATGCATGTAGCTCTGTAAAGGAGTAAACACTGTTGTTGCTCCTGCTGGAGTTCATTCTTGCCTCAGCTAATGACCTGTTGGGCAAAGAACTGCCCCCACCTTGACCACTGATTTGGACATGCAGTCCTATGTGCTTGCAGGAGACAAATATAGAAGACTGCAGGACCTTGCCAAGTCAGGGTAAGACAGCCATTCTACCTCCCTGCTGTTGTTGTGGTCTGTCAGGTTCTCTTGGCCTTAGTCAAAACTGGGTGTACTAACATTGCTGTGAGAACATTGCAGTGGTGACTGTCTAGGTAGCTTGGTGTTTCTGTCCTTGCTGAACTTTTGGAAGTTGTCCATCCGCACTTCCTGTCTACTCTAGTATCGTTATTTTCCTTCTCAGGTCTTGATGAGGTTGAAGATTAAACTATCACAACTATTATTCTCTCTTCCTAGTTAGATATATTAGGTACTAGACTTAGTTTTCCAGCTTAGGACAACTAACTCTATTGTAAACTCCGCTATGCCTTCACCCTAGGACTAGATATGTAGGTCATTTTGTTCTCGATTTTCCTTTTCTTAGAGCACACTTGTTATTCACTGTTTTGTATATAGTTTTGTATTAAGCCTAAATCTTTTCTTTAGACTAAAATGGGAATTGTAGTGAGATAGTCCTTCTGTGGCACTGACCACGCCCATTAGGGGGTGGAGCCATGGGCGGAAGTGACCTGTGGAAGGAGGTCGGAGGAAGAGCAGGGAAAAGCTCTCTTCTTGGCGGGACTCGGACAGGAGAGCATCGGGTGGAATTTCCTGGTGTTCATCTGTCTAGGTTGTAAGTTATTTCTCCCTAAATAAACATCTATTTGGCCTATTTGTTTATCCTGATCCTTATTTAACCGCAATATAGCTCTGGGATTAATCTCCCAGCCCTACAAAAATTATTTGCAAAAGTGGATAGGGGACTAGATACAAAGTTCAGTAGTAGACTGCTTGCTTAGAATGTGTAAGGTCTAATATTTGATTCTCAACACTGCAAAAATTTAAATAATCTGAAAGTAAGAGGCTTGCTGATATCTTCTTACAAATATCACAATAAAAAGTATTATTCTTTGTTTGAGACATGGTCTCATTATGAATTCATGACTTAATCTAGACTTTACCATGCAGAGTAGCTAACTTCCAACTCACAGAGATCCACCATCCTTTGGATCACAAGAGTTGAAATTAAAGGTATGTGCCACCAGAACTGGCCACAGCTATTCTAATAAATGGAATCACATTAAGAGATAGCATAGAGGGATACTGTCTCAGCCTAGACACATGGGGGAGGGCCTAGGCCATGCTCTAAATGATATGACAGACTTTGAAGACTCCCCAGGGAGGGTGAGGCCTTCAAAAATAAAAAATAAAAAGTGGATGGGCTGTGGTTTGGAATGGGTAATAGGGGAGGATGGGAAGGTGAGGGAACTGGGATTGACACGCAAAACAACCTTGTTTCAAATTTAAATAAAGGGGGAAAAAGAGGCATTTTTTTTCCTTTAAATTTGACCTGAAAATTAAAAAGGGAAACATGGGGAAATTGGTGTGCGTGTGTGTGTGTGTGTGTGTGTGTGTGTGTGTGTGTGTGTGTGTGTGTGTTTGTGTGTCAGTTCTCAACTGAGAACTTTGTAGATAAGGATGTAGATAAGGATGTTGTGTTACATTGTCTAAAGTGTGGAACCCCTTGGCAGTAGATCAAATGTTCCCAAGACAGGTTGACTGGAAGTCAAATGTAAGTATAATTACTAAAGAAAAATACGATTTCTGGAGCTGGGAGTTGGTGGGTTACTCCTTTAATTCCAGCACTAGGGAGGCAGAGGCAGTCACATCTCTCTGAGTTCGAGACCAGTCTGGTCTACAGAGCTAGTACCAGGACAGGCTCCAAAACAATACATAGAAACCCTGTCTTGGAAAAAAGAAAGGAAGGAAGGAAGGAAGGAAAATACAATTTCTATTTTTCTATTGTATAGCCAATCAATTTTCATAAGAGAAACCACTTACTCTACCTTCTGTCTAAATAAATAGGCATTCATAAACATTATTCTTGATATAAATAGGCATTCATAAACATTATTCTTGATAAACAATAAATGTGTTATTCTTGCCAGCTGTCCAATCCTGTAATGTATAATTTAATTCTGGGGAAGAGTAGGTAAGGATTTCTTGGAAAACACGATACAATCATTCTGCTTGTATACTAAGTTTATCTGTAGATAAAAGCAGACTAGCAAAGAATTCTTTATTTAGTACTTTAAGTATTATTTTGTCTATACTCAAGTGATGTCATTGGTCTGCATTGAGAAGCAAAAGAATGAACAGTCCTCTGCTCTTATGTGGTGTGTAAATTAAGCTTTAGGAAGTAAGCTAGTTGAACAAAAATTAATTCATTGTGATGAAGTAACTGGAAGATAATTAGCAAAATACAAAAATATTCACTGCTCTGATTGTGAGATATGTAATTTCTAGTCAAGCTTCAAGGTTGTCTGTTCTGTTTTTAGATTCTTTGGATTTCTTCATTGATAATCATATCATCTGTAGATAAACATTTTCCCTCCTTTTCAAATATACAAGCCCATTATTTTTTAATCACTATAGTAGCTTGTAGTTCTTCCACAGTGTGGCATGTTTTGCTTAAGAATATCTGTTTGGGACTGGTCAGTTGCTATGCATGCCTTTAATCCCAGCACTTTGGAAGCAGAGCCAGGCAGATCTCTCAGCATTCGAGGCCAGCCTGGTCTACAGAGTGAGTTCCAAGACAGCTAGGGCTATACAGAGAAACTGCAACTCAAAAGAATTTATTTGGAGATTATTTGTTTTTCCCGTTAGATCATATTAAATGTATTTCTAGTTCATGCAAAACAGCTTGTTTACTTTCCACTCCAGGTTTATGTTCCACAAGAAAAGACAACATGAAACAGGAAAATGTGTTGGTAGTGACAATGTATCAATTGCTTTGCTAGGATTGTGTCACCTGAACTCCCATCACCTTCCAGTGGTGCCTTGAGGAGAACTGATTTTTGATTCTCTACCATAGTTATATCAGTGGAGTTTAAGGGAACACTGAGACCCTCCAACAACCCCCAGCACATAAACAATAAGAATAGTGTCAGACAAGGCTAAGTCATTGTTTGTTTAACACCATTTGAAGCACACCCTACTTTCAACAGTCCCAGCGGAGATTTGGACTTCAGTCACACCTAATGTAAATGAAAATAAACAAGACTTGGATTTTTCTCTCTGACATCACTAGGCTACAATGAAAAACTAAAATCACATCCTCAATAGGAGGCAAATGTAGCTTAAGCTACCGCCTTTTGTTGGGAATGTATCAGTGGGGCTAAAGAAAGCAGAAATTCCATTCTAACCATTTAGTAAACCAATAAGCCTCTAATTTTTGCTTGGTTATGATAAACCTGGTGAATTCTGAAGCTGAACTTAAAGTCACTGTGACCTTGCTACATAGAAGGACTGATTAAAGATTCTATTAGACCTAGAGTCCCATAATTCCTAAGTGTCCCAGACAGGACCAAAAAATCATTATAGCAAAAAGTAAAAAAAAAAAAAAAAAAAAAAAAAAGTTGCACTTTCAATAACAGATAATATTCTGCAAGTGCCAACATCAAGAACCAGATGCTGGAAATGTCAATAGGATTTTTTAGGTGTCACCATAAATATTCTACAAAGTACAATATCCATCAGCTTGAAGACAAATTTTTTAGGAAACAAAGTTGTAAAAAAATAAATAAATGCAAATTACAGAAATGAAATTATGCAACCAAAATTTTATGGATGTGCTCAAATAAAATGCCAATGATAAATGAAATAATTGGTGAAATTGGACTGGGTCTGAGTTCTGCTATACCACCCACCACATGTTAATTGAGAATGTTGTGAAAGGAATTGTGAAAGGAATCCCCCACAACACACAGGACATGGAATGCTTATTTGAGACCACAATACAATTAAGCCTAAAATCAATAACATAATTGAAAAAGTTCTAAGGATTTAGAGTTTTTGAAGATTTGTGTTCTTTTAATTACATTTGAACAAAGATCAGAAAATTGTACAGTTCCAAAAATCAAATGAAAGTTTTTGTTTTGAATTTAAAATGCTACATTCACCTAGTAAGAAAATTACCAGAAACCTACAGCAGTAACAATATTTGAAACATGCCTCTAAATTGAGTGATTCACAGGATTTAATTTATGTGTGTCAAAATATACCTGGGTGTTGCACATGATCAGTGTTCATTAAATTATTTCACACCAAATAAACCAATAGAAATTAAAAGATATGAAAATAGAAGACAAAGGCCTTTTCTCATTTCTATATACTGTCTCAAAGATAACTAATATTATGATAATTTCTACTTTGTCCTTCCTGAAAAAATATTGAGAGAAAATGAAAATGTATTAAATATATGATAAACATATAATCATCTCTAAACTATAAGGACAGCATAGAGCTCTTATCAGTCTGGCACTAGTTAAGAAATTAGTTGGAATTTGGTCTTTTGTCCACTGCATTTTCAGAGTTTAGACTTTTTTTTCAGTGCTGGGTGTGGTTCAAAGCCTATGCCTCACATACATTAGGCAATGATGTGTGTGAGCTCCATACTTCTTTACAGCCTGCTAAAATTCTAGTCCAATTAAACTTGTAAATAACATTAGATAAGAAGTTTCAAGAAATTGAAAATTATTTAAAAGTAAATGAAGATACCACATACCAAATTTCATATTGCATTAAAAAATCCTTAGAAATTTAGAGCAATGATGGAAAAGAAAGTTCTAAAATTAATATTCTCTACTTGAGGAAACTAGAAAAAAAACACAAAGTAAACCAGAAAATCCAATAGTAATGTTAAAATAGTAATGTTAAATTAATGAAAGTATTAACTAGAATCAACAAAATCAAATAAATTAAGAAAACCAAAACCTGGGTTTTAAAAAAGACAAATAAAATTGATAAGACTATAGGCAGTCTAACTTTAAAAAATTCGAGTATTCAAAGTGTTGTAAAAATGAACATTTCTGTTTAATAACCTCATTGTAATTGACCAACTCTTTGGTCAGTTGACCTGACAAATCTCACAAAAGAAACATAAATTTAAGTAAGCATATATCTATTGAAGAAATTAAAATAAATACCAGTAACATCCCAAACAGAAAGAAAACAATAGATGTTCTATCACACATGTAAGAAGTGTATGTATTAACTTGTGCTAAATTCTTTAATCCTGTTTCCATAATCCTGTCAGTATGTTTTAGTTATAAAAATATAGTTAAGTAAAGTATTGTAACTTTTACTGAAAAAGTTGAATTTTGTACTAACAGGCTTTCAAGTTAGGAAGTTGAAAAATCATACTGATTTGGATCTGGTATATTTAGCACTGTAGGTGAAGCCAATGCATTATGTATGGCAGACTGTAAAATCACATAATCTATAGTTATTAGCTACATAAATGTAGTAAATAGCTAGATAAACATGTTTCTCCCTTGCTTTAATAGCATGCATTTCTTGTACAAAGTGGAGGACTCCATAGCCTTTTCATTAAAATATATCATCTACTCCAACCACATTTACCATCTTCTCTTTACCCTCTTCTGTTGACTTCCTGTTTCCTGTTGCTAACCCTCTACTCCTTTCCCTGAACACTTCCCTCCCCCACTTCTGTGCCTTTTGAGTGTTTGTGTGTGTGTGTGTGTGTGTGTATCAGTATGCTTGTGTGTGAAATCAAGTTTCTAAATAAAAGAAAATATGACCCTTTTTTCTGAGTATGACTATTTTCACTTAGTATGATTAAAATCTGGCTTCATTCAAATATTTTCTTGTAAATGTGATCATTTCATTATTTTTTATTTAAATTAAACATAATCTTATTGTACATCCCAATCCCAATTCCCTCTCCTTCCCATCCTCTCACCTCCCTCTACCACCTCCCCATCCTACCCTCCTCATCCATTCCTCAGAGAGGGTGAGGCCTCCCATAGGGCATCGCCAAAGTCTGTCACATCATTTGGGGCAGATCCTAAGCTCTCCCCCTTCTGTCTAGGCTGAGAGACTATACCTCCATAGGTAATGGGCTCCAAAAAACCAGTTCATGCACTAGGGATAAATACTGGTTCTACTGCCAGAGGCCCCATAGATGGCCCAAGTCCCCCAACTGACACCTACATTCAGGGGGCCTGGTTCAGTCTTGTACTAGTTCCCCAGCTGTTAGTCTGGAGTCCATGAACTCCCACTTGCTCAGGTCAGATGTTTCTGTGGGTTTCCTCAGCATGGTCTTCACCCCTTTACTCATCTCTCTCCCTACAATTGGATTCTAAGAGTGCTGCTCAGTGCTTAGCTGTGAATGTCTGCTTCTGTTTCCATCAGCTACTGGATGAAGGCTCTAGGATGGCAATTAAGGTAGTCATCAATCTCATCATAGGGGAAGGGCATTTAAGGCAGCCTCTCCACTATTGCTTAGATTCTTAGTTGGGGTCATCCTTGTGGATTCCTGGGAATTTCCAGGTTTCTCATTAAGCCCATAATGTCTCCATCTATCAAGGTATCTGTTTTCTTGCTCTTCTCTGTCCTTCTCCCAACTTGACCTTCCTGATCCCTCATGTTCTCCTCCCCCATCTCTCTTCCTTTCTCTCCTACCTTCCTCCTCCTCCCCCATGTTCCCAGTTTACTCAGGAGATCTTGTACCTTTCCCTTTCTCAGGAAATACATGCATATCTCTCTTAGGGTATTTCTTGTTTCCATATAATCCAATTAAAAATGGGTTACAGATCTAAATAGAGAATTCTTAACAAAGGAATCTCTAATATCCAAAAGGCATTTATGGAATTGCTCAACATACTGGAGAGGATATGGTAAAGGGGAACACTCTTTCATTGCTGGTAGGAATTCAAACGTGTACAGCTTTGGAAATCAGTTTGACAGCTTCTCGGGAAAATGGGACTCAATCTATTCCAGACTCGGTTATTCCACTCTTAGGCATGTACTCAAAGGATGCACTCTCATACTACAAGGACATCTATTCAACTGTGTTCATAGCAACCTACATCCAGTCAACTAAAGAATGGATCAAGAAAATGTGGTACATATACACAATGGAGTACTACTCAGTGGTAAAAAAAAAAAAAAAAAAAAAGAATGACATCTTGAAATTCTCAGGCAAATGGATGGAACTAAAAGAAAGCACCCTGAGTGAGGTAACCCACACAGAAAGACAAACATGGTATGTACTCTATCATAAGTGTATGTTAGTTATAGAACAAAGGATAACCAGCCTACAATTCACAAATCCAGGAAAGATCATTTCATTCTTTAGTGATAAAGAAAAGCTCAGTTTTCTATTAATGTATTCATAGACATAAAAATTGATTCAATTGATTCATCCATTTTAAATTGTTTCATGGTGAACAAGGATGTTCACATGCTTCTGTTCTGTACTGTATTATATTCCCAAGAGTGTTGTTGCCCCCATCACATGGTATTTTGTAATTTTAGTTTTTTTTTCCTTTCTTTTTTTTCAGAACTTCTATGTAGACTTCCATAGTGGATGAAATAATTTATATTATCAGCAGCTTCATATAAAGGTCCCCATCATCTCCCTTCTCTTCAGCATTTTCTGTTGTTTCTTTTCATGTGTGGGTGTGGGTTCGTGAATACACATGTATACATACATATGGAGGTCAGAAATCTATCTTGGGTGCCGTTCTTCAGGTTCTGTTTAACTGGTGTGTGTGTGTGGGGGGGTTGCTGTTTGCTTGTTTGTTTTTGTTTGCTTTAAGGTAGGGTCTCTCACTGGCTTGGATCTGACCTGTTTCAGTCTCTTTAGTGATGGCATTTCAGCATGTGCCATCATACCTGGCTTCTTTTTACTTAAGCTTTATAGATCAAACTCAGGTTCTCATGCTTAGAAAACAGAAACTATAGCAACAACCATCTTCAGAAGGAGCCTTCTTTTTACTTAAGCTCTATAGGGCAAACTCAAGTTCTCATGATTAGAAAACAGAAACTATAGCAACAACCATCTTCAGAAGGAGCTTTCTTTTTACTTAAGATATATAGATCAAGCCCAGGTTCTCATGCTTAGAAAACAGAAACTATAGTAACAACCATCTTCAGAAGGAGCCCTGTCTGTGACATTAATGAAAAGCCTTTCTAATAGGAACAGAGCGGAATGCCAATCTTTCAATTTGAATTTCCCTTTCAAACATGTATTTATTACCCATTTTTACTTAATTTTCTTAAAGACATTTTCACTCATTGCTTACGGTTTTGATGTTTTGTATTTGCAGCATCTTATATATTCTTGATATTAGTTCCCTTCAGATGTGTAAGTGGCAAAGATTTTCTCCCATTTTGTAGGCTAAATCTTCACTCTTTTAAAAAAAACAGATTTATTTATTTATTTGTTAATTTTTACGTGCATGAGCCTTCATGAGGGTTTGTGCACATTTGTTTAAAGTAACTGGGAGGTGACAGATTGCTTGGAACTATAGTTAGAGGGAGTTGTGTGCTACAATGTGGAGCCAAACCTAGCTATTCTGTGAGTAAATAAAGTAGCAGCTCACCAGTCTTTACAGCTTTGACTTTTGTATCTTTTACTGTACAGAAACTTTTTAATTTTATATAACCCTGTTTGTGATTTCTAGCTGTTACTTTATGACTTCCTCAAGTTACTTTCAGGAAGTCCTTGCCTATGAATATAACTTGAAGCGTTTTCCCTGGTAACATCTTCAATCCTTCATGTCTTAATGTTAAAGTCTTTTGTCTGTTTTGAGTGGATTTTTATGCTGGGTGGCTCAGAGGGATCTAGTTTCAGTCTTGAACATGTGCATATTAAGTTTTCCCAGAACTGTTTGTTGAAGATGCTGATTTGTTCCCAACACCTGATGGGTGTATTTCTGTTTTTATTATATATATATATATATATATATAATTTATATAGTATATTGGTCTATATTTTAGTTTTTCTGCAAGTATCGTGTTGTTTTATAAGAATGACTACATAGTGTGTGTGAAATTACATGCTATGACAACTCTAATATTTTTCTTTATGCTTTTGAGTGCTTTGGATGTGGGTAGTCCTACATACTCTTATGAATTTTAAGATTTAAAATAATTTCTTTGATGAATCCTTGGAATTTTGATAGGGATTATATTGAAAACGGAAAGCACTTTCCCTTACATGGTTATTTTTACAAATATTAACTCTACCAGTTCATCCTCTAGTATATTTGATTTCTTTTGGAAGTCTTTTAAGATTTTTTTTTTATTTATGTATTTGCACATTTATTTATTTATGTATTTACTTCTTTTTAGGTTATTTATTTATTTTCATTTAAACCTTTTTGTTTTCATTTTACATACCAACCACAGTTCCCCCTTCTTTCACTTCTCCTGCCCTTCCCACCTCCCGCATCCCACCCCATCCACTCTTTAGAGCATGCATTGCCTCCTTTGGGGAGTCAACAAAGTCTGGCATACCCAGTTGAGGCAGGACTAACCTCTCCCCCTGCATCAAGGTTGAGCAAGGGGCTCCAAAAAGCCCTCATGCACTGTGGATAAGTCCTGGTTTCACTGCCAGTGACCCCACAAACAGATCAGGCCACCAACAATCACCCATATTTAGAACCATACTTAAGTCCCATGTTGGTTTCCTAGCTGTCAGTCCAGAATCTGTAACCTGCCATGAAATTGGATTAGCTGTCTCTAAGATGTTTTCCTCACCATGATCTTGACATTCCCTTGGTCATATGATCCCTCCTTCCTCTCTTCAGCTGAACTCCAGGAGCTCAACCCAGTGCTTAGCTGTGTATCACTGCATTTGCTTCCTTAAGTTACTGGATGAAGGTTCTATGGTGACAATTAGGGTAGTCATCAATCTGATTAAAGGAGAAGACCAGTTCAGGGACCCTCTTCCCTATTGCTAGGTTTCTTAGTTGCGGCCATTCTTATGAATTCCTGGGAATCCCCTAGCACCAGGTTTCTCCCTAATCCCATAATGACTTCCTCTATCTAGATATCTCTTTCGTTGCTCTCCTTTTCTGTCTCTCCCCCCAACTAGGTCACCTCAATCCCTCGTGTTCTTATCTCCTCCTTTCTACACACATCCTCCCAGTTTACCCAGGAGATCTTAACTACTTCCTCTTCCTGTAGCCCTACATGTGTGTCCCTTTTAAGGTCTTCCTTTTTAACTAACTTCTCTAGGATTGTGAATTTTATCCTGGTTATACTTTGCTTTGTACCTGATAACCACTTATGAATAAGTACACACCTTGCACACCTTGTTTGTCTTTTTGGATTACCTTATTCAGGATGATCTTTTTTTTTTTTTTTTTTTTCTAGTTCCATCCATTTGCCTACAGATTTCATGATGTCATTGGGTTTTTTTTTTTGTTTGTTTTGTTTTTGTTTCTTTTTTTTTTTAATAACCACTGAGTAATACTCCATTGTGTAAATGTACTACATTTTCTTCATCCATTCTTTGATTCAGGGTTGTTTCAGATTTGTAGTCACTGGTGAGTCTACAATACTCCAGTGGATACGTCCAAATTCATGGTTACAGTGATCACCCTTGCTTATAAGTGGCTTATAAAACAAAAAGATATAAGCATAGGAAAAGGACTTATGGTCAAGCAGATGGATTAGCAAGAAAATGAAGAGAGTAAGAGTAATTAGAATGTATTTTTTTCATGCATACAATTGTCAATAAAAATCCAATTAATAATGAAACACATATACCAAATATGTACTCAAATTCATTAGGTGTAAACATTTTTAAAAACTATTAAAAATATTAAAAGTTTGGAAAATATGTTAGAACATTTTTCTTACAAATTTATCTAAATTCATACTATGAAGTTTCTCCCAATTAATTTGTTAATATGATTTTATTGTTATAGTCTATTTTGACTTTTCAATATTTTTGACAACAATAAAACTAAACTATAAATTTGTGACTAAGAATATTATTTTAAATAATATAGAAACTTAGAAACCTGTGGATACAATGACTTGGAACCTTTAAATTTTAGTATTCATTTCTGTTTATATTTGGAAGTATTGGGATGATTGAAAATTAAGATTTTTATGGTATGAATGTCAATGATAAATTCTATTATTTTGTTATAGAATTTACTTATATTAACTAAGTTTAGTTTAATAAATGTTATTTAAGCTATCTTAAATAAAGTATATTAGTTTACTGTGCTTTTTAACAGTATATCTGTCAAACATGGTGGCACATAGGCAGACATGGTGCTGGAAAGATAGCTCAGAGTTCTACAACTGGATCATCAGATATCAGGAAAAAAGTGCCACAGCTTGAAGATCTGAGACATCAAATCCCATCCCTCAGTGTCACACTTCTTCCAACAAGGCCACACTTACTCCAACAAGGCCATTCCTTTTAATAGTGCTACTCTCTGGTGCTAAGCATTCAAGCAAATGAGTTATGGGCAGCATTCCTATTCAAACCATCATACTACAAAAGTATCATACATTAAATTTTCGCTCTCATTTGAATCCTTGTCCAGTTCTGAGGACACCAATCATTAAGCACCAAGTAAAATATCATCCTCTAGACAACATTCCCAAGAAACGTATCAACCAACATGCACTAGATTGATGCTGTATTTTACTCTCTGTTGAAATATAGAACACTTACACAAAATTACATATACTAAATTTCTACAACTCAATAAACTTACACCATCCAAAACCAGCAATTAACTAATAGAGATAAGATGTTTTAAGATCCCAGAATCCATTCAAATATCTTATATCTATGACTTATATACCATAGAAAACAATAAAATTGCATACATATTTCCATGTTGGAAAAAGAACAGTGACTTCATGTCAGCCTTCACTGATGAAACTAGAAGAAAAGAATACTATAATATGAACACAGACTCCTTATGAGCCATGGGTCTCTATTCTGGAACTGTAGTAAATAATCAAATAAGTACAGTGTGATATTTTTTCCCAACAACTTGATCTTAATAAATTTATCCAATATAAATTGCTAAAACCAAGTTCCTTAATTTTACACCATTTACATAATTTAGAAAATAGTAAAAATGAAAAGGAAAGAACAGAAACAACAAATATTCAATCATGAATCTTTGGATAAGGTTAAAATATCACAACAGTAAGCTCCAGTAAGACTGCAAAAGGATACCTTGGCATCAGATAGTTGCATACAGAACAATGCATAGAGTTGCTAAAGTTTATGGTTACTCACCTGTCTGATCTAAATTGAATTTTCAAGTCTTAGATCACTAAAACAATGAAAAAGAAATTGTCTTAAAAATACTCAACACTGATAGTAGCAGATTTAAAACCTATGTTTCATTATATATACCTAACAGGAAGGCAATATTATTTTTGAAATGCTAGTATGACTGTCAGTGTACATACCAGTTGCTTTTGCTTCCACATTTACATTTTTTTTTATCTGTTACATATTTCCTCAAAGAAAATGTCATCAGCTTTATTCTCAGTAAGAAAAAAAAACCAAAAAAAAAAAACCAAACAAACAAACAAACAAAAAAAACAATGCAAGTTTTGTGTCACCAGAAAAAATTGCACATTACCTTAATAGCTAGGAGATGAAACCCACACATAGTGGTCAGAAGACTTCACCAAGGCCTCATTAGGCAAAGGCAGGCTCTGAGAATCTTATTTGTCTTATTTGAGGGCTCATCTCTGGACCTCTGATTGTCATTTGTATGAGTTGTATACCATCTTCAGAGATTTGTTTTCATCATTGATTCAGACAAGTCATCTTTTAATAGATGGGTATTTGCACAGCCAGTCAAAACCTGAGCAAGCTTGTTTATTCTGTTTTGGAAAAAAGGAGAATATGACTGAGCAGTACACACTTTGCTTATTGTATGAACAAGGTACCTGTTAGCATTAGGAAAAGTGGCCAGGAAAAAAGAAACATCTGTGGACAGTTTTGAGATTGATTTTTATATGCCATACATCAAATCATCAGTGCATGATGCCAAGAACAGAAAGGCATTTAGCACCAGGATCCTGAATTGCATAAGGACCAGATAAGGACCAGCACACATAGACATGTATGACTAAAACATTAGCAAGGGCAAGGAAAGTACAAATGGCCACTCCACACACCCTATTACTTACTTATTTCACTGCCGTCACTAGCTATTTGGTATTTGAAATACAAGAAGGTCTTTAATTGATTCTGCATTTTCTTCTGCTATTTTTATTCTGTCTCATACCATTGAAATCCCAAAGAGAATGGCTGCCACAATGAATTATTCTACCAGCATGTGTGCTTCCTGAAGTCTTGGAGAGTGACCACTAAGTCACAAATGAAGAACTCAGTTAAGTATACCCAGAGCCACAGTATAAACCCAGAACTTTCTAGTTATTACCATGCCCAATTAACCTGAGAAGTGATATTTATATCTCCGATGTGCTTTAGGGTTGCAAATTTGGCAACTTCTTATGGGGAGTCTCCCAAGTTGGTAGCTTAGAAGCATTTAAAATGATGGACCTCTCCATTGCTAGTGTGATGGGAAGCATTTGTTAAAGAGTAGGCATGAAAGTTAATGGTAAATTCCTATATCCTTTTATACTAAAGGCTACCTCAAGATCATCCTGACTACAGCTATGCATAATCCCCCTTTATTTCTTGTCAGTTGTTTATGTCCAAATATCTTGGAATTTACTAATCAAGATAATTTGGATCTCCAATTCCTGACATGTAGGTCTAAGTGATAGATGAAATTCAGAAACTACCCCTAGCATGGGTGGTATGAGTCTAATGTCATTAGAACTAGACAGTAATTCTTAAATGTGTAGAAGCACCTTTGTCCTTTCTAAAGGCAAGCCACAGGCTTTATCTTTGTAGTTACCCGAGAGGTGTGCTGCTGTGGGGTTAAAGAGGGCATCTCAGTTCACTGAAAGACACAAGAGGAGACAGGGACCTAAGCAATGTTGGCTAGTCATTTAAGGATTACACAAGAGTAGGAAGTCACCCATGAAGGCAGGGATTGTAATGAGTTCACTAGACACAAGATAAATGATAAATGGGTGTTTTATTGGGAAACAATTTACACAGATAATAAAGAATCACCACAGTCTTTCTTTGCCCTTCTGGTCCCATCTGTGATGAAGGAGAGAGAGGAAAGAGAGAGAGAGAGAGGGAGAGAGAGAACCACCCTACATTTCCCTCCTTCTGGTTTTGCCCACACCTCAAGCCATGCCCAAAGGGGTGTGGCCACTAACACAAATACACCAGCAAGAATGAATGCCACTACATTTCCCCTTTTAGTCTAAAGAAGGAGGTTTAAGCCTGGTGCAAAAATATATGAACAATGGTAACAAATGTCATGTATATTACAGGAAAGGGAAAGATAAACATACACAAATTAAAACCTACTACCAGCAGGATAAAAGCATGACAGAGATTACTCTGATAGTAGCCCTAATCTGGAAAGCCTAAGTCTTGTCTATCTAAGATAAGAGAGGATATACTTATGACTATCTAGTCTTCAATCTTATCTAAGACCTGAGAAGGAAAATAACATTACTAGGGTAGGCGGGAAGTGCAAGCATGCAGCTTCCTAAAGGTGCAAGCAAAGACAGAAACAGCAGGCTACCTGGATAGTCACCCAAGGTCTCACAGCAATGACTGGGTGACCAACTTTGGCTAAAGCCTAATGTATCAGACAGACCATCTTAGAAGCAGGGAAATTGAAAAACTGCCTTACCCTGACTTGGCAAGTTTCAGCAGTCTTTATTTTCTGCTATTCCAGTTAGGAGAGCTTGTCCAAGGTCAGTGGTCAAGGTAAGGGCAGTTCTTTGCCCAAGAGGCCAGTAGCCAAAGAGAATACAAACTTCAGATAGAATGACATTGGTGCCCATCATACTCTCAGTAATAGATTGGTGCTGTCAGGAGCAATTGTGTCTCATGTCAACAGAGCACTAAATTATTAGCACATTTATATGTCATATTCTGCAGGTCTTTGAAGTGTTTGAAGATCAAATATCTATGACTAACCTCATAAGTATAAGAAGCATATATAACTAATCTGTAATTTTCAGAAACATATTACCCAATGGCTGAAGCATGCACGCTCGCGCGCACACACACGTAGAACTGAAATGTCTTGAGCAGAGGTAGAATTGTAAAGTGCAACATGATAAAATATCCTAAATTATATCAGTATACAAAATATCTTAAGCATATGTAGAAGCATATATACATGGAATATGATAAAGACAGTTTTATGTATGTGTACAAAACATCATAAACAGAAAGAAGACCCTACACTGTATGACAAATATACAAATTATCATAGAAGTTATCTATAGCTAATAGTTGCCAAAAATAGTTCACTAGAAGATATGTCAATCTACCTATATCACATCCCAACCATACCCTTACCATCCACACCCTTAAACTTTTCTAAAAGAGATAGCTGAGTCTGACCATCATCTTCCATACCCAACCCTATACAACTTAAAACCAATTCTAAGCAGGAGATAATATCCTTTTTACAGAGATGAAAATAAACAAACAAAACAAAACCAAAATACCCTTTAAGCCAACATTGGGGAAAGGAGGAATTGTTTTCTTAGAATTACTTCCTTCTGTAATGGGGTGACAGTGATTCTATGAGATCAAGTAGGAATAAAAAGCTAAACAATGGAGGAAAGCACGTGGGACTAGGAAGATTTAGTCAGGGGAGGAATAGATGAGAGAAAAGAGAGAGAGAGAGAGGCCATAAAAGAGGGAGCCATTATGGTTTTGAAGAGAAAACTGACTCTATAGAAATGTCTAGAGATCAAAACTCTGACAATTTGAACAACAGTGAAAAGGCTATCATAAATGCCCTTCCCTGATAATGAGACTGATGACTAACTTATCCACCATCATAGAGCCCCTCATGTAGTAGCTGATGGAAACAGAAGCATAAACCCACAGCTAAACACTGAGCTGAACTGGAATCCAGATGCAGAGAGGGAACACACGACCAGGCTACAGAAACCCACAGAGACCCGAACAAGGAGGAGCCAGTGGACCCCCAGACTGATAGCTGGGAATCCAGCATTGGATCTACTCTGACCCCCTGAACATAGGTCTCAGCTAGAAGGCCTGGCAAGTCTAAGGGACCTCTGACAGTGGAACTAGGATGTATGCTTGGTGCACAAAAGGACTTTGGGAGCACATTCCCCATGGAGAAATACTCCCTTAACTTAGAGGCACGAGAGAGGTCCTAGTCCCTACTCCAAATGACTTGACAGCTTTTGTTGACCCTTCCTGGAAATCACCACCCTCCCTGGGGAGTGGGGGGGATGGAATTGTGGTCAGGGGGCATGGGAGGGAGAGATAGGGAACTAGGATCAATATGTAAACTAAGAAAAAAATAAAAAAAATTAACAATGGTTAAGTCTCAAGAGGACTAGCTGTAACATTTGTAACTAGTCTCTGAATGACAGATGATGCTTGTCTGAAGTTCTTATCTGAAGCTCTTGCCATAGTGTTTAAGAAGGTGCAGCATCTCAGCTACCTAATCTGGAATTGTCTAGAACAGTATTCGTCCCAATCTGGTCCTAGAGTGTTGTTTACTAGTTCAAAGACATCAAGTTGAATCAAGTGGAATCAATAAAATGGGGTCCCATCTTCTTTCCAGAGAGTTCAATGATTGCTGTTAGGAAATTTTGTTGTTCACTTTGGAAGACTTCAACATTAATATCAACACAGAAAGTTTAACTTTTGTAGGTATGCATACTGGGAAAGGTAAAATTAAGGAGAGAAATTAGGGTTTTTGAGAGATATCAGTTTTGACAATAATAGTCTCTGGGTTTTGTTTTCTTTTGACTTATACCAATTGGCCTTTTTATATGAGATAGAAAGTCTGAATTTTATTTTAACAACATGCTTGAGTTTAGAGGAGGAGAACCAAATCTAACTCCAAAGCCAGCATTGGTTTTAGATGAATTGGGACTATTATCATAATGGGAAGTAAGGAGATATAGGCATTCAGGTAGAGAGATTTTACTATGAATAGATATTGGGACCATAAGTCAGATTCTCCTTTGTTTGATGATTCCTTCTGGATAGCTTAACCTTTCTTCTTTAGGCATCTACACATGCAATGTCTTTTGGCTTCTTGAAGATGGGTGTTTTCTGTTCTCCTGTAAAGATAAGAACAGAACACTCACCTGACCTTTGTGAGGTCTCCATACAACTTGTGGCATTTATCTTGATGGAAGACCTGTCATTTCTCCTCATCAAGAGGTTTCTCCTGTTCAAACCATGTCTTGATCAGCTTTGATGGTATCCACAGTTTTTCTTCTTCTGTAGAAACAAAGGTGAAATCCTTTCCCCAATATAGCACATATCCTGGCTTCCATGCTGAGGTCAACACGACCTTGAAGTACATCAGCTGATTTAGCTCAGAAGTTTTTCCTGTTGTCAAGTGTCTTTCAGTGGCTTTTTTTTTCATTTCTCATTAGCATTAAGAAAGTTTAAGGTTAGTAAAGTATTATGCAATCTGGATTGTGGGGTCTTGGTTTCCCCTGCCTGTTTACAGAGCATTCCTTTAAAGTGCAATTAGATCTCTCAACAACTGGTTGTACTGAAGGATTATGCGGTATACCAATAATATGCTTTATGTTAAAATATTTAAACAAATATTTCAGTTTACTAGAGACATACACTGGAGCATTGTCAGTTTTTATTTGTGAAGGTATACCCATAATGGCCATAACCTCTAATAGGTATGTAATAAAAGAATCAGCCCTTTCAGTGCTCAGGACAATTGTCCATTGACATCCTGAAAATGTGTATATTGTATGGTATACATATTGTAATTTTCCAAATTCTGCAAAGTGAAACACAATATTTGCAAAGTTTCATTTCTGTATATACATTTATGGTACTACCTGCTGGGAAAGGAGTTTGGTTATTGAAGGAAGAAGTAGGACATGGAGGAAAATATTTTTTTTTTCACTATTTCCTTATCTTGTTGCCACATGATAGAAAAATCATTTCTTTTAAACCATTGCTATTTACATGGTGTTTTTAAATAAATTCTGAGGCCCCTAGCTCACTTCCTATTAATAATTGCTCAATTTCATCACTGTCCTGTGCTAGAGGAACTGGCAGACGTTGTGACAAGTAGGCCAGAAGAAGTTGCTGCCCCAGTGGATATCAACCCACCAAGAAACTGCCTCTCATCAACATCAGATGAAACTGTGTACTTGTAGCATGGGCGTAGGGAGGTCCTAATATCGGAGGAAGGAAAGAGAGTTGAAAAGGACTTGCCAGCAGTGCCCTTCGAACACTAGGATACCGAAAATCATCCTATGGTTTACTAATCTAGTAAATTTTTGGAGTGATTGATCATCATGGAATCTGAGGTCTGCACTAAGGCCGTTCTGAGCTGCGATTTGTGCAAGTGTGTATTGAGAAACACTTCTGAGATAATGAGAACTTGAAACTCTTGCCCTGGAAGCCCCAATCTGGATGGTAATTAGAACTATTTTTAAAGGCAGGGAATAAGGTTCCATTCATTCTATCACAGACCTGTGCAATCCGAGGAACTGAGAATCCTGTCCGCAACCCCCCTGCAATAAATGCTTAGTTTTGTATGTCCCAATCCCCAGGTCTTCAAACTCTTGAAGTGAGTCCAGTTTGAGTATGACCCTGTCCAAATAGGTTTCAAAGAAGGGCGTCCCCCAAAGAAAGGCCGAGTTGGGTGCCCAACGGCTAAAATACCATGAGGTCTACAGAGGAAGGTGAGGACCCATGATCTGCAGAGTGTCACTCGATTAAGTAATTCTTTCCACTTACCATAATCCACATGTTACATGGTCAAGAAAGGCATCCCGATCACTGAAAGACAGGAGAGAAGAGTGGCCCATGAGCATTGTCTTGGGGGAGGGGTCGCAACCCTGAATAGTACAGAGTGAGACTCAAAGAGCCTTGGGAGTGATCATCGAGTTCACTCCTACAGAAGGGCACATGGAGTTCACTGGATTCCACAGAGCAGGAACACCATGCTGAGCCAAAGAGGGCCCGGGACTTGGCCTACAAGAAAGACCAAGTAGACTAGGCCTCCATTGGTGCCCCATTCTGTTCATCCGGCCTAGCGTAATCCTATTGAGCATGATTTTTATGTCATCACCTCTCTTCATGACATTGGTTTGTCATCATAGACCCAGGATATCAGACAGAACAGATCAATATGTTACTGTGACACAAACCATGTTGCTTACCAGGAGTGCCAAATCGACCAAGCTGAGGAACTGAAGAAATTTCAGCCAGCATTCTTCTCCTGCAAGAAATGAGTTTGCTCAGTTGGCTCTTATGGTGCACGTTTATGTGAGCAAAATGGGACCTGTAGAGCATTCAGCAACATGAAAACCCAGATATGAATCTCCAATGGTCCCCCAGCAGGGTAATTTGGCAACTTGCTTTTAAAATGCATGGCAAAATTAAGAAAAAAAACTAAGTGATGACTACCAGTCTGCCCACCTTCCCATGTCATTTGACGCTAAGAAAAATTCACCCTGAATCCTACTGTCACACTCTACATTAGAAACAAGAGTTTTGGCAAGTTAAACAGCAGGGCCTTTTTAAACATGTCATCTTGTGACCTCTGAACGGTTCCTGACTAGGTCCACAACCTGGTATGCATTTGTGATTGCCAGGCAAATTCTCATTACCCACTGGAAATCACAGACTATTGTGCAGGACAGGATCCCTACTCACTCCTTACTTAATTGGACCTACCCAGTCTACAAGAGGTGCCAGGTCTTGGTGTCTGGAGACATTCTCCCTCACTAGAGCCATGCTAGTTTTGCACTTCACTGTGCCATGCACGTACAAATATAACAACAATGCCAGAGCCGTGTGGCCAGTAGGCCAGAAGAAGTTGCTGCCCCAGTGGATATCAACCCACCAAGAAACTGCCTCTCATCAACATCACATGAAACTGTGTACTTGTAGCATGGGCGTTGGGAGGCAGGAAAATGCCACTGATATCAGGGGAAGGAAAGAGAGTAGAAAAGGACTTGCCGGCAGTGCCCTTCCAGCACTGAAAGTCATCCTATGGTTTACTAATCTAGTAAATTATCAGAGTGATTAATCATCATGGAATCTGAGGTCTGCACTAAGGCCGTTGTGAGCTGCAATTTGTGCAAGTGTGTATCATGAAACACTTCTGAGGTAATGAGGACTTGAAACTCTTGCCCTGGAAGCCCCAATCTGGATGGTAACTAGAACAATTTTTAAAGGCAGGAAATAACGTTCCCTTCATTCAATCACAGAGCTGTGCAATCCAAGGAACTGAGAATCATGTCCGCAACCCCCCTCCAATAAATGCTTAGTTTGGTATGTCCCAATGCCCAGGTTTTCAAACACTTGAAGTGAGTGCAGTTTGAGTATGTCCTTGTCCACATAGGTTGCAGAGAAGGGCATCCCCCAAAGAAAGGCCATGTTGGGTGCCCAACGGCTAAAATACCATGAGGTCTAAAGTGGAAGGTGAGGACCCATGATCTGCAGAGTGTCACTCGATTAAGTAATTCTTTCCACTTACAATAATCCACATGGCACATGGTCAAGGAAGGCATCATGATCACTGAAAGACAGGAGAGAAGAGTGGCCCATGAGCATTGTCTTGGGGGGGGGGGGAGTCGCAACCCTGAATAGTACAGAGCTAGACTCAAAGAGCCTTGGGAGTGAACATCGAGTTCACTCCTACAGAAGGACACATGAAGTTCACTGGATTCCACAGAGCAGGAACACCATGCTGAGCCAATGTGGGCCTGGGACTTGGCCTACAAGAAAGACCAAGTAGACTAGGCCTCCATTGGTGCCCCATTGTGTTTAAAGGGCCTCAGCGTAATCCTATTGAGCATGATTTTTATGTCATCACCTCTCTTCATGACATTGGTTTGTCATCATAGACCCAGGATATCAGACAGAACAGATCAATATGTTACTGTGACACAATCCATGTTGCTTACCAGGAGTGCCAAGTCGAACATAATGAGGAACTGAAAAATTTCAGCCAGAATTCTTCTCCTGCAAGAAATGAGTTTGCTCAGTTGGCTCTTATGGTGCACGTTTATGTGAGCAAAATGGGACCTGTGGAGCATCCAGCAACATGAAAACCCAGATATGAATCCCCAATGGTCCCCCAGCAGGGTAATTTGGCCACTTGCTTTTAAAATGCATGGCAAAGTTAAGAAAAAAAACTAAATGATGGCTACCAGTCTGCCCACCCTCCCCATGTCATTTGACGCTAACAAAAATTTACCCTGAAACCTACTGTCACACTCTACATTAGAAACAAGAGTTTTGGCAAGTTAAACAGCAGGGCCTTTTTTAACATGTCATCTTGTGACCTCTGAACGGTTCCTGACTAGGTCCACAACCTGGTATGCATTTGTGATTGCCAGGAAAATTCTCATTACCCTCTGGAAATCACAGACAATTGTGCAGGACAGGATCCCTACTCACTCAGTATTTAATTGGACCTACCCAGCCTACAAGGGGTGCCAGGTCTTGGTGTCTGGAGACATTCTCCCTCACTAGAGCCATGCTAGTTTTGCACTTCAGTGTGCCGTGCACGTACAAATATAACAACAATGCCAGAGCCTTGTGGCCAGTAGGCCAGAAGAAGTTGCTGCCCCAGTGGATATCAACCCACCAAGAAACTGCCTCTCATCAACATCACATGAAACTGTGTAGTTGTAGCATGGGCGTTGGGAGGCAGGACAATGCCACTAATATCCGGGGAAGGAAAGAGAGTAGAAAAGGTCTTGCCGGCAGTGCCCTTCCAGCACTAGGATACTGAAAGTCATCCTATGGTTTACTAATCTAGTAAATTATCAGAGTGATTGATCATCATGGAATCTGAGGTCTGCACTAAGGCCGTTCTGAGCTACGATTTGTGCAAGTGTGTATAATGAAACACTTGTGAGGTAATGAGAACTTGAAACTCTTGCCCTGGAAGGCCCAATCTGGATGGTAACTAGAACTATTTTGAAAGGCAGGGAATAAGGTTCCATTCATGCTATCACAGAGCTGTGCAATCCGAGGAACTCAGAATCCTGTCTGCAACCCCCCTGCAATAAATGCTTAGTTTGGTATGTCCCAATCCCCAGGTCTTCAAACTCTTGAAGTGAGTGCAGTTTGAGTATGTCCCTGTCCACATAGGTTTCAGAGTAGGGCATCCCCCAAAGAAAGGCCGTGTTGGGTGCCCAATGGCTAAAATACCGTCAGGTCTACAGTGGAAGGTGAGGACCCATGATCTGCAGAGTGTCAGGCGATTAAGTAATGCTTTCCACTTACCATAATCCACATGGCACATGGTCAAGGAAGGCATGCCGATCACTGAAAGACAGGAGAGAAGAGTGGCCCATGAGCATTGTCTTGGGGGTGGGGTCGCAACCCTGAATAGTACAGAGTGAGACTCAAAGAGCCTTGGGAGTGAACATCGAGTTCACTCCTACAGAAGGGCACATGGAGTTCACTGGATTCCACAGAGCAGGAACACCATGCTGAGCCAATGAGGGCCTGGGACTTGGCCTACAAGAAAGACCAAGTAGACTCGGCCTCCATTGGTGCCCCATTCTGTTCAACGGGCCTCAGCGTAATCCTATTGAGCATGATTTTTATGTCATCACCTCTCTTCATGACATTGGTTTGTCATCATAGACCCAGGATATCAACAGAACAGATCAATATGTTACTGTGACACAAACCATGTTGCTTACCAGGAGCGCCAAATCGACCAAGCTGAGGAACTGAAGAAATTTCAGCCAGCGTTCTTCTCCTGCAAGAAATGAGTTTGCTCAGTTGGCTCTTATGGTGCACGTTTATGTGAGCAAAATGGGACCTGTGGAGCATCCAGCAACATGAAAACCCAGATATGAATCCCCAATGGTCCCCCAGCAGGGTAATTTGGCCACTTGCTTTTAAAATGCATGGCAAAGTTAAGAAAAAAAAATAAATGATGGCTACCAGTCTGCCCACCCTCCCCATGTCATTTGACGCTAAGAAAAATTCACCCTGAATCCTGCTGTCACACTCTACATTAGAAACAAGAGTTTTGGCAAGTTAAACAGCAGGGCCTTTTTAAACATGTCACGTTTTGACCCCTGAACGGTTCCTGACTAGGTCCACAACCTGGTATGCATTTGTGATTGCCAGGAAAATTCTCATTACCCTCTGGAAATCACAGACAATTGTGCAGGACAGGATCCCTACTCACTCCTTACTTAATTGGACCTACCCAGCCTACAAGATGTGCTAGGTATTGGTGTCTGGAGACATTCTCCCTCACTAGAGCCATGCTAGTTTTGCACTTCAGTGTGCCATGCACATACAAATATAACAACAATGCTAGAGCCTTGTGGCCAGTAGGCCAGAAGAAGTTGCTGCCCCAGTGGATATCAACCCACCAAGAACCTGCCTCTCATCAACATCAGATGAAACTGTGTACTTGTAGCATGGGCGTTGGGAGGCAGGACAATGCCACTGATATCAGGGGAAGGAAAGAGAGTAGAAAAGGTCTTGCCGGCAGTGCCCTTCCAGCACTAGGATACTGAAAGTCATCCTATGGTTTACTAATCTAGTAAATTATCAGAGTGATTGATCATCATGGAATCTGAGGTCTGCACTAAGGCCGTTCTGAGCTGCTATTTGTGCAAGTGTGTATCATGAAACACTTCTGAGGTAATGAGAACTTGAAACTCTTGCCCTGGAAGGCCCAATCTGGATGGTAACGAGAACTATTTTTAAAGGCAGGGAATAAGGTTCCATTCATGCTATCACAGAGCTGTGCAATCCGAGGAACTCAGAATCCTGTCTGCAACCCCCCTGCAATAAATGCTTAGTTTGGTATGTCCCAATCCCCAGGTCTTCAAACTCTTGAAGTGAGTGCAGTTTGAGTATGTCCCTGTCCACATAGGTTTCAGAGTAGGGCATCCCCCAAAGAAAGGCCGTGTTGGGTTCCCAACGGCTAAAATACCATGAGGTCTACAGTGGAAGGTGAGGACCCATGATCTGCAGAGTGTCAGGCGATTAAGTAATGCTTTCCACTTACCATAATCCACATGGCACATGGTCAAGGAAGGCATGCCGATCACTGAAAGACAGGAGAGAAGAGTGGCCCATGAGCATTGTCTTGGGGGTGGGGTCGCAACCCTGAATAGTACAGAGTGAGACTCAAAGAGCCTTGGGAGTGAACATCGAGTTCACTCCTACAGAAGGGCACATGGAGTTCACTGGATTCCACAGAGCAGGAACACCATGCTGAGCCAATGAGGGCCTGGGACTTGGCCTACAATAAAGACCAAGTAGACTAGGCCTCCACTGGTGCCCCATTCTGTTCAACGGGCCTCAGCGTAATCCTATTGAGCATGAGTTTTATGTCATCACCTCTCTTCATGACATTGGTTTGTCATCATAGACCCAGGATATCAACAGAACAGATCAATATGTTACTGTGACACAAACCATGTTGCTTACCAGGAGCGCCAAATCGACCAAGCTGAGAAACTGAAGAAATTTCAGCCAGCGTTCTTCTCCTGCAAGAAATGAGTTTGCTCAGTTGGCTCTTATGGTGCACGTTTATGTGAGCAAAATGGGACCTGTGGAGCATCCAGCAACATGAAAACCCAGATATGAATCCCCAATGGTCCCCCAGCAGGGTAATTTGGCCACTTGCTTTTAAAATGCATGGCAAAGTTAAGAAAAAAAACTAAATGATGGCTACCAGTCTGCCCACCCTCCCCATGTCATTTGACGCTAAGAAAAATTCACCCTGAATCCTACTGTCACACTCTACATTAGAAACAAGAGTTTTGGCAAGTTAAACAGCAGGGCCTTTTTAAACATGTCATCTTGTGACCTCTGAACGGTTCCTGACTAGGTCCACAACCTGGAATGCATTTGTGATTGCCAGGAAAATTCTCATTACCCTCTGGAAATCACAGACAATTGTGCAGGACAGGATCCCTACTCACTCCTTACTTAATTGGACCTACCCAGCCTACAAGAGGTGCCAGGTCTTGGTGTCTGGAGACATTCTCCCTCACTAGAGCCATGCTAGTTTTGCACTTCAGTGTGCCGTGCACGTACAAATATAACAACAATGCCAGAGCCTTGTGGCCAGTAGGCCAGAAGAAGTTGCTGCCCCAGTGGATATCAACCCACCAAGAAACTGCCTCTCATCAACATCACATGAAACTGTGTACTTGTAGCATGGGCGTTGGGAGGCAGGACAATGCCACTGATATCAGGGGAAGGAAAGAGAGTAGAAAAGGACGTGCCGGCAGTGCCCTTCCAGCACTAGGATACTGAAAGTCATCCTATGGTTTACTTATCTAGTAAATTATCAGAGTGATTGATCATCATGGAATCTGAGGTCTGCACTAAGGCCGTTCTGAGCTGCAATTTGTGCAAGTGTGTATCGTGAAACACTTCTGAGGTAATGAGAACTTGAAACTCTTGCCCTGGAAGCCCCAATCTGGATGGTAACTAGAACTATTTTTAAAGGCAGGGAATAAGGTTCCATTCATTATATCACAGAGCTGTGCAATCCGAGGAACTGAGAATCCTGTCCGCAACACCCCTGCAAGAAATGCTTAGTTTGGTATGTCCCAATCCCCAGGTCTTCAAACTCTTGAAGTGAGTGCAGTTTGAGTATGTCCCTGTCCACATAGGTTTCAGAGTAGGGCATCTCGCAAAGAAAGGCTGTGTTGGGTGCCCAATGGCTAAAATACCGTGAGGTGTACAGTGGAAGGTGAGGACCCATGATCTGCAGAGTGTCAGGCGATTAAGTAATGCTTTCCACTTACCATAATCCACATGGCACATGGTCAAGGAAGGCATGCCGATCACTGAAAGACAGGAGAGAAGAGTGGCCCATGAGCATTGTCTTGGGGGTGGGGTCGCAACCCTGAATAGTACAGAGTGAGACTCAAAGAGCCTTGGGAGTGAACATCGAGTTCACTCCTACAGAAGGGCACATGGAGTTCACTGGATTCCACAGAGCAGGAACACCATGCTGAGCCAATGAGGGCCTGGGACTTGGCCTACAATAAAGACCAAGTAGACTAGGCCTCCACTGGTGCCCCATTCTGTTCAACGGGCCTCAGCGTAATCCTATTGAGCATGAGTTTTATGTCATCACCTCTCTTCATGACATTGGTTTGTCATCATAGACCCAGGATATCAACAGAACAGATCAATATGTTACTGTGACACAAACCATGTTGCTTACCAGGAGCGCCAAATCGACCAAGCTGAGAAACTGAAGAAATTTCAGCCAGCGTTCTTCTCCTGCAAGAAATGAGTTTGCTCAGTTGGCTCTTATGGTGCACGTTTATGTGAGCAAAATGGGACCTGTGGAGCATCCAGCAACATGAAAACCCAGATATGAATCCCCAATGGTCCCCCAGCAGGGTAATTTGGCCACTTGCTTTTAAAATGCATGGCAAAGTTAAGAAAAAAAACTAAATGATGGCTACCAGTCTGCCCACCCTCCCCATGTCATTTGACGCTTAGAAAAATTCACCCTGAATCCTACTGTCACACTCTACATTAGAAACAAGAGTTTTGGCAAGTTAAACAGCAGGGCCTTTTTAAACATGTCATCTTGTGACCTCTGAACGGTTCCTGACTAGGTCCACAACCAGGAATGCATTTGTGATTGCCAGGAAAATTCTCATTACCCTCTGGAAATCACAGACAATTGTGCAGGACAGGATCCCTACTCACTCCTTACTTAATTGGACCTACCCAGCCTACAAGGTTTGCCAGGTCTTGGTGTCTGGAGACATTCTCCCTCACTAGAGCCATGCTAGTTTTGCACTTCAGTGTGCCATGCACGTACAAATATAACAACAATGCCAGAGCCTTTTGGCCAGTAGGCCAGAAGAAGTTGCTGCCCCAGTGGATATCAACCCACCAAGAAACTGCCTCTCATCAACATCACATGAAACTGTGTACTTGTAGCATGGGCGTTGGGAGGCAGGACAATGCCACTGATATCAGGGGAAGGAAAGAGAGTAGAAAAGGACGTGCCGGCAGTGCCCTTCCAGCACTAGGATACTGAAAGTCATCCTATGGTTTACTTATCTAGTAAATTATCAGAGTGATTGATCATCATGGAATCTGAGGTCTGCACTAAGGCCGTTCTGAGCTGCAATTTGTGCAAGTGTGTATCATGAAACACTTCTGAGGTAATGAGAACTTGAAACTCTTGCCCTGGAAGCCCCAATCTGGATGGTAACTAGAACTATTTTTAAAGGCAGGGAATATGGTTCCATTCATTCTATCACAGAGCTGTGCAATCCGAGGAACTGAGAATCCTGTCTGCAACCCCCCCCTGCAATAAATGATTAGTTTGGTATGTCCCAATCCCCAGGTCTTCAAACTCTTGAAGTGAGTGCAGTTTGAGTATGTCCCTGTCCACATAGGTTTCAGAGTAGGGCATCCCCCAAAGAAAGGCCGTGTTGGGTGCCCAATGGCTAAAATACCTTGAGGTCTACAGTGGAAGGTGAGGACCCATGATCTGCAGAGTGTCAGGCGATTAAGTAAAGCTTTCCACTTACCATAATCCACATGGCACATGGTCAAGGAAGGCATGCCGATCACTGAAAGACAGGAGAGAAGAGTGGCCCATGAGCATTGTCTTGGGGGTGGGGTCGCAACCCTGAATAATACAGAGTGAGACTCAAAGAGCCTTGGGAGTGAACATCAAGTTCACTCCTACAGAAGGGCACATGGAGTTCACTGGATTCCACAGAGCAGGAACAGCATGCTGAGCCAATGAGGGCCTGGGACTTGGCCTACAAGAAAGACCAAGTAGACTAGGCCTCCATTGGTGCCCCATTCTGTTCAACGGGCCTCAGCGTAATCCTATTGAGCATGATTTTTATGTCATCACCTCTCTTCATGACATTGGTTTGTCATCATAGACCCAGGATATCAGACAGAACAGATCAATATGTTACTGTGACACAAACCATGTTGCTTCCCAGGAGTGCCAAATCGACCAAGCTGAGGAACTGAAGAAATTTCATTCAGCGTTCTTCTCCTGCAAGAAATGAGTTTGCTCAGTTGGCTCTTATGGTGCACGTTTATGTGAGCAAAATGGGACCTGTGGAGCATCTAGCAACATGAAAACCCAGATATGAATCCCCAATGGTCCCCCAGCAGGGTAATTTGGCCACTTGCTTTTAAAATGCATGGCAAAGTTAAGAAAAAAAAATAAATGATGGCTACCAGTCTGCCCACCCTCCCCATGTCATTTGACGCTAACAAAAATTCACCCTGAATCCTACTGTCACACTCTACATTAGAAACAAGAGTTTTGGCAAGTTAAACAGCAGGGCCTTTTTAAACATGTCATCTTGTGACCTCTGAACGGTTCCTGACTAGGTCCACAACCTGGTATGCATTTGTGATTGCCAGGAAAATTCCCATTACCCTCTGGAAATCACAGACAATTGTGCAGGACAGGATCCCTACTCACTCCTTACTTAATTGGACCTACCCAGCCTACAAGGGTTGCCAGGTCTTGGTGTCTGGAGACATTCTCCCTCACCAGAGCCATGCTAGTTTTGCACTTCAGTGTGCCATGCACGTACAAATAAAACAACAATGCCAGAGCCTTGTGGCCAGTAGGCCAGAAGAAGTTGCTGCCCCAGTGGATATCAACCCACCAAGAACCTGCCTCTCATCAACATCAGATGAAACTGTGTACTTGTAGCATGGGCGTTGGGAGGCAGGACAATGCCACTGATATCAGGGGAAGGAAAGAGAGTAGAAAAGGTCTTGCCGGCAGTGCCCTTCCAGCACTAGGATACTGAAAGTCATCCTATGGTTTACTAATCTAGTAAATTATCAGAGTGATTGATCATCATGGAATCTGAGGTCTGCACTAAGGCCGTTCTGAGCTGCTATTTGTGCAAGTGTGTATCATGAAACACTTCTGAGGTAATGAGGACTTGAAACTCTTGCCGTGGAAGGCCCAATCTGGATGGTAACTAGAACTATTTTTAAAGGCAGGGAATATGGTTCCATTCATTCTATCACAGAGCTGTGCAATCCGAGGAACTGAGAATCCTGTCTGCAACCCCCCTGCAATAAATGATTAGTTTGGTATGTCCCAATCCCCAGGTCTTCAAACTCTTGAAGTGAGTGCAGTTTGAGTATGTCCCTGTCCACATAGGTTTCAGAGTAGGGCATCCCCCAAAGAAAGGCCGTGTTGGGTGCCCAATGGCTAAAATACCTTGAGGTCTACAGTGGAAGGTGAGGACCCATGATCTGCAGAGTGTCAGGCGATTAAGTAATGCTTTCCACTTACCATAATCCACATGGCACATGGTCAAGGAAGGCATGCCGATCACTGAAAGACAGGAGAGAAGAGTGGCCCATGAGCATTGTCTTGGGGGTGGGGTCGCAACCCTGAATAATACAGAGTGAGACTCAAAGAGCCTTGGGAGTGAACATCAAGTTCACTCCTACAGAAGGGCACATGGAGTTCACTGGATTCCACAGAGCAGGAACAGCATGCTGAGCCAATGAGGGCCTGGGACTTGGCCTACAAGAAAGACCAAGTAGACTAGGCCTCCATTGGTGCCCCATTCTGTTCAACGGGCCTCAGCGTAATCCTATTGAGCATGATTTTTATGTCATCACCTCTCTTCATGACATTGGTTTGTCATCATAGACCCAGGATATCAGACAGAACAGATCAATATGTTACTGTGACACAAACCATGTTGCTTCCCAGGAGTGCCAAATCGACCAAGCTGAGGAACTGAAGAAATTTCATCCAGCGTTCTTCTCCTGCAAGAAATGAGTTTGCTCAGTTGGCTCTTATGGTGCACGTTTATGTGAGCAAAATGGGACCTGTGGAGCATCCAGCAACATGAAAACCCAGATATGAATCCCCAATGGTCCCCCAGCAGGGTAATTTGGCCACTTGCTTTTAAAATGCATGGCAAAGTTAAGAAAAAAAAATAAATGATGGCTACCAGTCTGCCCACCCTCCCCATGTCATTTGACGCTAACAAAAATTCACCCTGAATCCTACTGTCACACTCTACATTAGAAACAAGAGTTTTGGCAAGTTAAACAGCAGGGCCTTTTTAAACATGTCATCTTGTGACCTCTGAACGGTTCCTGACTAGGTCCACAACCTGGTATGCATTTGTGATTGCCAGGAAAATTCCCATTACCCTCTGGAAATCACAGACAATTGTGCAGGACAGGATCCCTACTCACTCCTTACTTAATTGGACCTACCCAGCCTACAAGGGTTGCCAGGTCTTGGTGTCTGGAGACATTCTCCCTCACCAGAGCCATGCTAGTTTTGCACTTCAGTGTGCCATGCACGTACAAATAAAACAACAATGCCAGAGCCTTGTGGCCAGTAGGCCAGAAGAAGTTGCTGCCCCAGTGGATATCAACCCACCAAGAACCTGCCTCTCATCAACATCAGATGAAACTGTGTACTTGTAGCATGGGCGTTGGGAGGCAGGACAATGCCACTGATATCAGGGGAAGGAAAGAGAGTAGAAAAGGTCTTGCCGGCAGTGCCCTTCCAGCACTAGGATACTGAAAGTCATCCTATGGTTTACTAATCTAGTAAATTATCAGAGTGATTGATCATCATGGAATCTGAGGTCTGCACTAAGGCCGTTCTGAGCTGCTATTTGTGCAAGTGTGTATCATGAAACACTTCTGAGGTAATGAGGACTTGAAACTCTTGCCGTGGAAGGCCCAATCTGGATGGTAACTAGAACTATTTTTAAAGGCAGGGAATATGGTTCCATTCATTCTATCACAGAGCTGTGCAATCCGAGGAACTGAGAATCCTGTCTGCAACCCCCCTGCAATAAATGATTAGTTTGGTATGTCCCAATCCCCAGGTCTTCAAACTCTTGAAGTGAGTGCAGTTTGAGTATGTCCCTGTCCACATAGGTTTCAGAGTAGGGCATCCCCCAAAGAAAGGCCGTGTTGGGTGCCCAATGGCTAAAATACCTTGAGGTCTACAGTGGAAGGTGAGGACCCATGATCTGCAGAGTGTCAGGCGATTAAGTAATGCTTTCCACTTACCATAATCCACATGGCACATGGTCAAGGAAGGCATGCCGATCACTGAAAGACAGGAGAGAAGAGTGGCCCATGAGCATTGTCTTGGGGGTGGGGTCGCAACCCTGAATAATACAGAGTGAGACTCAAAGAGCCTTGGGAGTGAACATCAAGTTCACTCCTACAGAAGGGCACATGGAGTTCACTGGATTCCACAGAGCAGGAACAGCATGCTGAGCCAATGAGGGCCTGGGACTTGGCCTACAAGAAAGACCAAGTAGACTAGGCCTCCATTGGTGCCCCATTCTGTTCAACGGGCCTCAGCGTAATCCTATTGAGCATGATTTTTATGTCATCACCTCTCTTCATGACATTGGTTTGTCATCATAGACCCAGGATATCAGACAGAACAGATCAATATGTTACTGTGACACAAACCATGTTGCTTACCAGGAGTGCCAAATCGACCAAGCTGAGGAACTGAAGAAATTTCATCCAGCGTTCTTCTCCTGCAAGAAATGAGTTTGCTCAGTTGGCTCTTATGGTGCACGTTTATGTGAGCAAAATGGGACCTGTGGAGCATCCAGCAACAAGAAAACCCAGATATGAATCCCCAATGGTCCCCCAGCAGGGTAATTTGGCCACTTGCTTTTAAAATGCATGGCAAAGTTAAGAAAAAAAACTAAATGATGGCTACCAGTCTGCCCACCCTCCCCATGTCATTTGACGCTAACAAAAATTCACCCTGAATCCTACTGTCACACTCTGCATTAGAAACAAGAGTTTTGGCAAGTTAAACAGCAGGGCCTTTTTTAACATGTCATCTTGTGACCTCTGAACGGTTCCTGTCTAGGTCCACAACCTGGTATGCATTTTTGATTGCCAGGAAAATTCTCATTACCCTCTGGAAATCACAGACAATTGTGCAGGACAGGATCCCTACTTACTCCTTACTTAATTGGACTTACCCAGCCTACAAGAGGTGCCAGGTCTTGGTGTCTGGAGACATTCTCCCTCACTAGAGCCATGCTAGTTTTGCACTTCAGTGTGCCATGCACGTACAAATAAAACAACAATGCCAGAGCCTTGTGGCCAGTAGGCCAGAAGAAGTTGCTGCCCCAGTGGATATCAACCCACCAAGAACCTGCCTCTCATCAACATCAGATGAAACTGTGTACTTGTAGCATGGGCGTTGGGAGGCAGGACAATGCCACTGATATCAGGGGAAGGAAAGAGAGTAGAAAAGGTCTTGCCGGCAGTGCCCTTCCAGCACTAGGATACTGAAAGTCATCCTATGGTTTACTAATCTAGTAAATTATCAGAGTGATTGATCATCATGGAATCTGAGGTCTGCACTAAGGCCGTTCTGAGCTGCTATTTGTGCAAGTGTGTATCATGAAACACTTCTGAGGTAATGAGGACTTGAAACTCTTGCCGTGGAAGGCCCAATCTGGATGGTAACTAGAACTATTTTTAAAGGCAGGGAATATGGTTCCATTCATTCTATCACAGAGCTGTGCAATCCGAGGAACTGAGAATCCTGTCTGCAACCCCCTGCAATAAATGCTTAGTTTGGTATGTCCCAATCCCCAGGTCTTCAAACTCTTGAAGTGAGTGCAGTTTGAGTATGTCCCTGTCCACATAGGTTTCAGAGTAGGGCATCCCCCAAAGAAAGGCCGTGTTGGGTGCCCAATGTCTAAAATACCGTGAGGTCTACAGTGGAAGGTGAGGACCCATGATCTGCAGAGTTTCAGGCGATTAAGTAATGCTTTCCACTTACCATAATCCACATGGCACATGGTCAAGGAAGGCATGCCGATCACTGAAAGACAGGAGAGAAGAGTGGCCCATGAGCATTGTCTTGGGGGTGGGGTTGCAACCCTGAATAATACAGAGTGAGACTCAAAGAGCCTTGGGAGTGAACATCAAGTTCACTCCTACAGAAGGGCACATGGAGTTCACTGGATTCCACAGAGCAGGAACACCATGCTGAGCCAATGAGGGCCTGGGACTTGGCCTACAAGAAAGACCAAGTAGACTAGGCCTCCATTGGTGCCCCATTCTGTTCAATGGGCCTCAGCGTAATCCTATTGAGCATGATTTTTATGTCATCACCTCTCTTCATGACATTGGTTTGTCATCATAGACCCAGGATATCAGACAGAACAGATCAATATGTTACTGTGACACAAACCATGTTGCTTACCAGGAGCGCCAAATCGACCAAGCTGAGGAACTGAAGAAATTTCAGCCAGCGTTCTTCTCCTGCAAGAAATGAGTTTGCTCAGTTGGCTCTTATGGTGCACGTTTATGTGAGCAAAATGGGACCTGTGGAGCATCCAGCAACATGAAAACCCAGATATGAATCCCCAATGGTCCCCCAGCAGGCTAATTTGGCCACTTGCTTTTAAAATGCATGGCAAAGTTAAGAAAAAAAACTAAATGATGGCTACCAGTCTGCCCACCCTCCCCATGTCATTTGACGCTAACAAAAATTCACCCTGAATCCTACTGTCACACTCTACATTAGAAACAAGAGTTTTGGCAAGTTAAACAGCAGGGCCTTTTTTAACATGTCATCTTGTGACCTCTGAACGGTTCCTGTCTAGGTCCACAACCTGGTATGCATTTGTGATTGCCAGGAAAATTCTCATTACCCTCTGGAAATCACAGACAATTGTGCAGGACAGGATCCCTACTCACTCCTTACTTAATTGGACCTACCCAGCCTACAAGGTTTGCCAGGTCTTGGTGTCTAGAGACATTCTCCCTCACTAGAGCCATGCTAGTTTTGCACTTCAGTGTGCCATGCACGTACAAATAAAACAACAATGCCAGAGCCTTGTGGCCAGTAGGCCAGAAGAAGTTGCTGCCCCAGTGGATATCAACCCACCAAGAACCTGCCTCTCATCAACATCAGATGAAACTGTGTAGTTGTAGCATGGGCGTTGGGAGGCAGGACAATGCCACTATTATCGGGGGAAGGAAAGAGAGTAGAAAAGGACTTGCCGGCAGTGCCCTTCCTGCACTAGGATACTGAAAGTCATCCTATGGTTTACTAATCTAGTAAATTATCAGAGTGATTGATCATCATGGAATCTGAGGTCTGCACTAAGGCCGTTCTGAGCTGCTATTTGTGCAAGTGTGTATCATGAAACACTTCTGAGGTAATGAGGACTTGAAACTTACCCTGGAAGCCCCAATCTGGGTGGTAACTAGAACTATTTTTAAAGGCAGGGAATAAGGTTCCATTCGTTCTATCACAGAGCTGTGCAATCCGAGGAACTGAGAATCCTGTCCGCAAACCCCCTGCAAGAAATGCTTAGTTTGTTGTGTCCCAATCCCCAGGTCTTCAAACTCTTGAAGTGAGTGCAGTTTGAGTATGTCCCTGTCCACATAGGTTTCAGAGTATGGCATCCCCCAAAGAAAGGCCGTGTTGGGTGCCCAATGGCTAAAATACCGTGAGGTCTACAGTGGAAGGTGAGGACCCATGATCTGCAGAGTGTCAGGCGATTAAGTAATGCTTTCCACTTACCATAATCCACATGGCACATGGTCAAGGAAGGCATGCCGATCACTGAAAGACAGGAGAGAAGAGTGGCCCATGAGCATTGTCTTGGGGGTGGGGTCGCAACCCTGAATAATACAGAGTGAGACTCAAAGAGCCTTGGGAGTGAACATCAAGTTCACTCCTACAGAAGGGCACATGGAGTTCACTGGATTCCACAGAGCAGGAACACCATGCTGAGCCAATGAGGGCCTGGGACTTGGCCTACAAGAAAGACCAAGTAGACTAGGCCTCCATTGGTGCCCCATTCTGTTCAATGGGCCTCAGCGTAATCCTATTGAGCATGATTTTTATGTCATCACCTCTCTTCATGACATTGGTTTGTCATCATAGACCCAGGATATCAACAGAACAGATCAATATGTTACTGTGACACAAACCATGTTGCTTACCAGGAGCGCCAAATCGACCAAGCTGAGAAACTGAAGAAATTTCAGCCAGCGTTCTTCTCCTGCAAGAAATGAGTTTGCTCAGTTGGCTCTTATGGTGCACGTTTATGTGAGCAAAATGGGACCTGTGGAGCATCCAGCAACATGAAAACCCAGATATGAATCCCCAATGGTCCCCCAGCAGGGTAATTTGGCCACTTGCTTTTAAAATGCATGGCAAAGTTAAGAAAAAAAACTAAATGATGGCTACCAGTCTGCCCACCCTCCCCATGTCATTTGACGCTAACAAAAATTTACCCTGAAACCTACTGTCACACTCTACATTAGAAACAAGAGTTTTGGCAAGTTAAACAGCTAGGCCTTTTTAAACATGTCATCTTGTGACCTCTGAACGGTTCCTGACTAGGTCCACAACCTGGTATGCATTTGTGATTGCCAGGAAAATTCTCATTACCCTCTGGAAATCACAGACAATTGTGCAGGACAGGATCCCTACTCACTCGGTATTTAATTGGACCTACCCAGCCTACAAGGGGTGCCAGGTCTTGGTGTCTGGAGACATTCTCCCTCACTAGAGCCATGCTAGTTTTGCACTTCAGTGTGCCGTGCACGTACAAATATAACAACAATGCCAGAGCCTTGTGGCCAGTAGGCCAGAAGAAGTTGCTGCCCCAGTGGATATCAACCCACCAAGAAACTGCCTCTCATCAACATCACATGAAACTGTGTAGTTGTAGCATGGGCGTTGGGGAGGCAGGACAATGCCACTAATATCCGGGGAAGGAAAGAGAGTAGAAAAGGTCTTGCCGGCAGTGCCCTTCCAGCACTAGGATACTGAAAGTCATCCTATGGTTTACTAATCTAGTAAATTATCAGAGTGATTGATCATCATGGAATCTGAGGTCTGCACTAAGGCCGTTCTGAGCTACGATTTGTGCAAGTGTGTATAATGAAACACTTGTGAGGTAATGAGAACTTGAAACTCTTGCCCTGGAAGGCCCAATCTGGATGGTAACTAGAACTATTTTGAAAGGCAGGGAATAAGGTTCCATTCATGCTATCACAGAGCTGTGCAATCCGAGGAACTCAGAATCCTGTCTGCAACCCCCCTGCAATAAATGCTTAGTTTGGTATGTCCCAATCCCCAGGTCTTCAAACTCTTGAAGTGAGTGCAGTTTGAGTATGTCCCTGTCCACATAGGTTTCAGAGTAGGGCATCCCCCAAAGAAAGGCCGTGTTGGGTGCCCAATGGCTAAAATACCGTCAGGTCTACAGTGGAAGGTGAGGACCCATGATCTGCAGAGTGTCAGGCGATTAAGTAATGCTTTCCACTTACCATAATCCACATGGCACATGGTCAAGGAAGGCATGCCGATCACTGAAAGACAGGAGAGAATAGTGGCCCATGAGCATTGTCTTGGGGGTGGGGTCGCAACCCTGAATAGTACAGAGTGAGACTCAAAGAGCCTTGGGAGTGAACATCGAGTTCACTCCTACAGAAGGGCAAAATGGAGTTCACTGGATTCCACAGAGCAGGAACACCATGCTGAGCCAATGAGGGCCTGGGACTTGGCCTACAAGAAAGACCAAGTAGACTCGGCCTCCATTGGTGCCCCATTCTGTTCAACGGGCCTCAGCGTAATCCTATTGAGCATGATTTTTATGTCATCACCTCTCTTCATGACATTGGTTTGTCATCATAGACCCAGGATATCAACAGAACAGATCAATATGTTACTGTGACACAAACCATGTTGCTTACCAGGAGCGCCAAATCGACCAAGCTGAGGAACTGAAGAAATTTCAGCCAGCGTTCTTCTCCTGCAAGAAATGAGTTTGCTCAGTTGGCTCTTATGGTGCACGTTTATGTGAGCAAAATGGGACCTGTGGAGCATCCAGCAACATGAAAACCCAGATATGAATCCCCAATGGTCCCCCAGCAGGGTAATTTGGCCACTTGCTTTTAAAATGCATGGCAAAGTTAAGAAAAAAAAATAAATGATGGCTACCAGTCTGCCCACCCTCCCCATGTCATTTGACGCTAAGAAAAATTCACCCTGAATCCTGCTGTCACACTCTACATTAGAAACAAGAGTTTTGGCAAGTTAAACAGCAGGGCCTTTTTAAACATGTCACGTTTTGACCCCTGAACGGTTCCTGACTAGGTCCACAACCTGGTATGCATTTGTGATTGCCAGGAAAATTCTCATTACCCTCTGGAAATCACAGACAATTGTGCAGGACAGGATCCCTACTCACTCCTTACTTAATTGGACCTACCCAGCCTACAAGAGGTGCTAGGTATTGGTGTCTGGAGACATTCTCCCTCACTAGAGCCATGCTAGTTTTGCACTTCAGTGTGCCATGCACATACAAATATAACAACAATGCTAGAGCCTTGTGGCCAGTAGGCCAGAAGAAGTTGCTGCCCCAGTGGATATCAACCCACCAAGAACCTGCCTCTCATCAACATCAGATGAAACTGTGTACTTGTAGCATGGGCGTTGGGAGGCAGGACAATGCCACTGATATCAGGGGAAGGAAAGAGAGTAGAAAAGGTCTTGCCGGCAGTGCCCTTCCAGCACTAGGATACTGAAAGTCATCCTATGGTTTACTAATCTAGTAAATTATCAGAGTGATTGATCATCATGGAATCTGAGGTCTGCACTAAGGCCGTTCTGAGCTGCTATTTGTGCAAGTGTGTATCATGAAACACTTCTGAGGTAATGAGAACTTGAAACTCTTGCCCTGGAAGGCCCAATCTGGATGGTAACGAGAACTATTTTTAAAGGCAGGGAATAAGGTTCCATTCATGCTATCACAGAGCTGTGCAATCCGAGGAACTCAGAATCCTGTCTGCAACCCCCCTGCAATAAATGCTTAGTTTGGTATGTCCCAATCCCCAGGTCTTCAAACTCTTGAAGTGAGTGCAGTTTGAGTATGTCCCTGTCCACATAGGTTTCAGAGTAGGGCATCCCCCAAAGAAAGGCCGTGTTGGGTTCCCAACGGCTAAAATACCATGAGGTCTACAGTGGAAGGTGAGGACCCATGATCTGCAGAGTGTCAGGCGATTAAGTAATGCTTTCCACTTACCATAATCCACATGGCACATGGTCAAGGAAGGCATGCCGATCACTGAAAGACAGGAGAGAAGAGTGGCCCATGAGCATTGTCTTGGGGGTGGGGTCGCAACCCTGAATAGTACAGAGTGAGACTCAAAGAGCCTTGGGAGTGAACATCGAGTTCACTCCTACAGAAGGGCACATGGAGTTCACTGGATTCCACAGAGCAGGAACACCATGCTGAGCCAATGAGGGCCTGGGACTTGGCCTACAATAAAGACCAAGTAGACTAGGCCTCCACTGGTGCCCCATTCTGTTCAACGGGCCTCAGCGTAATCCTATTGAGCATGAGTTTTATGTCATCACCTCTCTTCATGACATTGGTTTGTCATCATAGACCCAGGATATCAACAGAACAGATCAATATGTTACTGTGACACAAACCATGTTGCTTACCAGGAGCGCCAAATCGACCAAGCTGAGAAACTGAAGAAATTTCAGCCAGCGTTCTTCTCCTGCAAGAAATGAGTTTGCTCAGTTGGCTCTTATGGTGCACGTTTATGTGAGCAAAATGGGACCTGTGGAGCATCCAGCAACATGAAAACCCAGATATGAATCCCCAATGGTCCCCCAGCAGGGTAATTTGGCCACTTGCTTTTAAAATGCATGGCAAAGTTAAGAAAAAAAACTAAATGATGGCTACCAATCTGCCCACCCTCCCCATGTCATTTGACGCTAAGAAAAATTCACCCTGAATCCTACTGTCACACTCTACATTAGAAACAAGAGTTTTGGCAAGTTAAACAGCAGGGCCTTTTTAAACATGTCATCTTGTGACCTCTGAACGGTTCCTGACTAGGTCCACAACCTGGAATGCATTTGTGATTGCCAGGAAAATTCTCATTACCCTCTGGAAATCACAGACAATTGTGCAGGACAGGATCCCTACTCACTCCTTACTTAATTGGACCTACCCAGCCTACAAGAGGTGCCAGGTCTTGGTGTCTGGAGACATTCTCCCTCACTAGAGCCATGCTAGTTTTGCACTTCAGTGTGCCGTGCACGTACAAATATAACAACAATGCCAGAGCCTTGTGGCCAGTAGGCCAGAAGAAGTTGCTGCCCCAGTGGATATCAACCCACCAAGAAACTGCCTCTCATCAACATCACATGAAACTGTGTACTTGTAGCATGGGCGTTGGGAGGCAGGACAATGCCACTGATATCAGGGGAAGGAAAGAGAGTAGAAAAGGACGTGCCGGCAGTGCCCTTCCAGCACTAGGATACTGAAAGTCATCCTATGGTTTACTTATCTAGTAAATTATCAGAGTGATTGATCATCATGGAATCTGAGGTCTGCACTAAGGCCGTTCTGAGCTGCAATTTGTGCAAGTGTGTATCGTGAAACACTTCTGAGGTAATGAGAACTTGAAACTCTTGCCCTGGAAGCCCCAATCTGGATGGTAACTAGAACTATTTTTAAAGGCAGGGAATAAGGTTCCATTCATTATATCACAGAGCTGTGCAATCCGAGGAACTGAGAATCCTGTCCGCAACACCCCTGCAAGAAATGCTTAGTTTGGTATGTCCCAATCCCCAGGTCTTCAAACTCTTGAAGTGAGTGCAGTTTGAGTATGTCCCTGTCCACATAGGTTTCAGAGTAGGGCATCTCCGCAAAGAAAGGCTGTGTTGGGTGCCCAATGGCTAAAATACCGTGAGGTGTACAGTGGAAGGTGAGGACCCATGATCTGCAGAGTGTCAGGCGATTAAGTAATGCTTTCCACTTACCATAATCCACATGGCACATGGTCAAGGAAGGCATGCCGATCACTGAAAGACAGGAGAGAAGAGTGGCCCATGAGCATTGTCTTGGGGGTGGGGTCGCAACCCTGAATAGTACAGAGTGAGACTCAAAGAGCCTTGGGAGTGAACATCGAGTTCACTCCTACAGAAGGGCACATGGAGTTCACTGGATTCCACAGAGCAGGAACACCATGCTGAGCCAATGAGGGCCTGGGACTTGGCCTACAATAAAGACCAAGTAGACTAGGCCTCCATTGGTGCCCCATTCTGTTCAATGGGCCTCAGCGTAATCCTATTGAGCATGATTTTTATGTCATCACCTCTCTTCATGACATTGGTTTGTCATCATAGACCCAGGATATCAGACAGAACAGATCAATATGTTACTGTGACACAAACCATGTTGCTTACCAGGAGTGCCAAATCGACCAAGCTGAGGAACTGAAGAAATTTCATCCAGCGTTCTTCTCCTGCAAGAAATGAGTTTGCTCAGTTGGCTCTTATGGTGCACGTTTATGTGAGCAAAATGGGACCTGTGGAGCATCCAGCAACATGAAAACCCAGATATGAATCCCCAATGGTCCCCCAGCAGGGTAATTTGGCCACTTGCTTTTAAAATGCATGGCAAAGTTAAGAAAAAAAACTAAATGATGGCTACCAGTCTGCCCACCCTCCCCATGTCATTTGACGCTTAGAAAAATTCACCCTGAATCCTACTGTCACACTCTACATTAGAAACAAGAGTTTTGGCAAGTTAAACAGCAGGGCCTTTTTAAACATGTCATCTTGTGACCTCTGAACGGTTCCTGACTAGGTCCACAACCAGGAATGCATTTGTGATTGCCAGGAAAATTCTCATTACCCTCTGGAAATCACAGACAATTGTGCAGGACAGGATCCCTACTCACTCCTTACTTAATTGGACCTACCCAGCCTACAAGGTTTGCCAGGTCTTGGTGTCTGGAGACATTCTCCCTCACTAGAGCCATGCTAGTTTTGCACTTCAGTGTGCCATGCACGTACAAATATAACAACAATGCCAGAGCCTTTTGGCCAGTAGGCCAGAAGAAGTTGCTGCCCCAGTGGATATCAACCCACCAAGAAACTGCCTCTCATCAACATCACATGAAACTGTGTACTTGTAGCATGGGCGTTGGGAGGCAGGACAATGCCACTGATATCAGGGGAAGGAAAGAGAGTAGAAAAGGACGTGCCGGCAGTGCCCTTCCAGCACTAGGATACTGAAAGTCATCCTATGGTTTACTTATCTAGTAAATTATCAGAGTGATTGATCATCATGGAATCTGAGGTCTGCACTAAGGCCGTTCTGAGCTGCAATTTGTGCAAGTGTGTATCATGAAACACTTCTGAGGTAATGAGAACTTGAAACTCTTGCCCTGGAAGCCCCAATCTGGATGGTAACTAGAACTATTTTTAAAGGCAGGGAATATGGTTCCATTCATTCTATCACAGAGCTGTGCAATCCGAGGAACTGAGAATCCTGTCTGCAACCCCCCTGCAATAAATGATTAGTTTGGTATGTCCCAATCCCCAGGTCTTCAAACTCTTGAAGTGAGTGCAGTTTGAGTATGTCCCTGTCCACATAGGTTTCAGAGTAGGGCATCCCCCAAAGAAAGGCCGTGTTGGGTGCCCAATGGCTAAAATACCTTGAGGTCTACAGTGGAAGGTGAGGACCCATGATCTGCAGAGTGTCAGGCGATTAAGTAAAGCTTTCCACTTACCATAATCCACATGGCACATGGTCAAGGAAGGCATGCCGATCACTGAAAGACAGGAGAGAAGAGTGGCCCATGAGCATTGTCTTGGGGGTGGGGTCGCAACCCTGAATAATACAGAGTGAGACTCAAAGAGCCTTGGGAGTGAACATCAAGTTCACTCCTACAGAAGGGCACATGGAGTTCACTGGATTCCACAGAGCAGGAACAGCATGCTGAGCCAATGAGGGCCTGGGACTTGGCCTACAAGAAAGACCAAGTAGACTAGGCCTCCATTGGTGCCCCATTCTGTTCAACGGGCCTCAGCGTAATCCTATTGAGCATGATTTTTATGTCATCACCTCTCTTCATGACATTGGTTTGTCATCATAGACCCAGGATATCAGACAGAACAGATCAATATGTTACTGTGACACAAACCATGTTGCTTGCCAGGAGTGCCAAATCGACCAAGCTGAGGAACTGAAGAAATTTCATTCAGCGTTCTTCTCCTGCAAGAAATGAGTTTGCTCAGTTGGCTCTTATGGTGCACGTTTATGTGAGCAAAATGGGACCTGTGGAGCATCTAGCAACATGAAAACCCAGATATGAATCCCCAATGGTCCCCCAGCAGGGTAATTTGGCCACTTGCTTTTAAAATGCATGGCAAAGTTAAGAAAAAAAAATAAATGATGGCTACCAGTCTGCCCACCCTCCCCATGTCATTTGACGCTAACAAAAATTCACCCTGAATCCTACTGTCACACTCTACATTAGAAACAAGAGTTTTGGCAAGTTAAACAGCAGGGCCTTTTTAAACATGTCATCTTGTGACCTCTGAACGGTTCCTGACTAGGTCCACAACCTGGTATGCATTTGTGATTGCCAGGAAAATTCCCATTACCCTCTGGAAATCACAGACAATTGTGCAGGACAGGATCCCTACTCACTCCTTACTTAATTGGACCTACCCAGCCTACAAGGGTTGCCAGGTCTTGGTGTCTGGAGACATTCTCCCTCACCAGAGCCATGCTAGTTTTGCACTTCAGTGTGCCATGCACGTACAAATAAAACAACAATGCCAGAGCCTTGTGGCCAGTAGGCCAGAAGAAGTTGCTGCCCCAGTGGATATCAACCCACCAAGAACCTGCCTCTCATCAACATCAGATGAAACTGTGTACTTGTAGCATGGGCGTTGGGAGGCAGGACAATGCCACTGATATCAGGGGAAGGAAAGAGAGTAGAAAAGGTCTTGCCGGCAGTGCCCTTCCAGCACTAGGATACTGAAAGTCATCCTATGGTTTACTAATCTAGTAAATTATCAGAGTGATTGATCATCATGGAATCTGAGGTCTGCACTAAGGCCGTTCTGAGCTGCTATTTGTGCAAGTGTGTATCATGAAACACTTCTGAGGTAATGAGGACTTGAAACTCTTGCCGTGGAAGGCCCAATCTGGATGGTAACTAGAACTATTTTTAAAGGCAGGGAATATGGTTCCATTCATTCTATCACAGAGCTGTGCAATCCGAGGAACTGAGAATCCTGTCTGCAACCCCCCTGCAATAAATGATTAGTTTGGTATGTCCCAATCCCCAGGTCTTCAAACTCTTGAAGTGAGTGCAGTTTGAGTATGTCCCTGTCCACATAGGTTTCAGAGTAGGGCATCCCCCAAAGAAAGGCCGTGTTGGGTGCCCAATGGCTAAAATACCTTGAGGTCTACAGTGGAAGGTGAGGACCCATGATCTGCAGAGTGTCAGGCGATTAAGTAATGCTTTCCACTTACCATAATCCACATGGCACATGGTCAAGGAAGGCATGCCGATCACTGAAAGACAGGAGAGAAGAGTGGCCCATGAGCATTGTCTTGGGGGTGGGGTCGCAACCCTGAATAATACAGAGTGAGACTCAAAGAGCCTTGGGAGTGAACATCAAGTTCACTCCTACAGAAGGGCACATGGAGTTCACTGGATTCCACAGAGCAGGAACAGCATGCTGAGCCAATGAGGGCCTGGGACTTGGCCTACAAGAAAGACCAAGTAGACTAGGCCTCCATTGGTGCCCCATTCTGTTCAACGGGCCTCAGCGTAATCCTATTGAGCATGATTTTTATGTCATCACCTCTCTTCATGACATTGGTTTGTCATCATAGACCCAGGATATCAGACAGAACAGATCAATATGTTACTGTGACACAAACCATGTTGCTTCCCAGGAGTGCCAAATCGACCAAGCTGAGGAACTGAAGAAATTTCATCCAGCGTTATTCTCCTGCAAGAAATGAGTTTGCTCAGTTGGCTCTTATGGTGCACGTTTATGTGAGCAAAATGGGACCTGTGGAGCATCCAGCAACATGAAAACCCAGATATGAATCCCCAATGGTCCCCCAGCAGGGTAATTTGGCCACTTGCTTTTAAAATGCATGGCAAAGTTAAGAAAAAAAAATAAATGATGGCTACCAGTCTGCCCACCCTCCCCATGTCATTTGACGCTAACAAAAATTCACCCTGAATCCTACTGTCACACTCTACATTAGAAACAAGAGTTTTGGCAAGTTAAACAGCAGGGCCTTTTTAAACATGTCATCTTGTGACCTCTGAACGGTTCCTGACTAGGTCCACAACCTGGTATGCATTTGTGATTGCCAGGAAAATTCCCATTACCCTCTGGAAATCACAGACAATTGTGCAGGACAGGATCCCTACTCACTCCTTACTTAATTGGACCTACCCAGCCTACAAGGGTTGCCAGGTCTTGGTGTCTGGAGACATTCTCCCTCACCAGAGCCATGCTAGTTTTGCACTTCAGTGTGCCATGCACGTACAAATAAAACAACAATGCCAGAGCCTTGTGGCCAGTAGGCCAGAAGAAGTTGCTGCCCCAGTGGATATCAACCCACCAAGAACCTGCCTCTCATCAACATCAGATGAAACTGTGTACTTGTAGCATGGGCGTTGGGAGGCAGGACAATGCCACTGATATCAGGGGAAGGAAAGAGAGTAGAAAAGGTCTTGCCGGCAGTGCCCTTCCAGCACTAGGATACTGAAAGTCATCCTATGGTTTACTAATCTAGTAAATTATCAGAGTGATTGATCATCATGGAATCTGAGGTCTGCACTAAGGCCGTTCTGAGCTGCTATTTGTGCAAGTGTGTATCATGAAACACTTCTGAGGTAATGAGGACTTGAAACTCTTGCCGTGGAAGGCCCAATCTGGATGGTAACTAGAACTATTTTTAAAGGCAGGGAATATGGTTCCATTCATTCTATCACAGAGCTGTGCAATCCGAGGAACTGAGAATCCTGTCTGCAACCCCCCTGCAATAAATGATTAGTTTGGTATGTCCCAATCCCCAGGTCTTCAAACTCTTGAAGTGAGTGCAGTTTGAGTATGTCCCTGTCCACATAGGTTTCAGAGTAGGGCATCCCCCAAAGAAAGGCCGTGTTGGGTGCCCAATGGCTAAAATACCTTGAGGTCTACAGTGGAAGGTGAGGACCCATGATCTGCAGAGTGTCAGGCGATTAAGTAATGCTTTCCACTTACCATAATCCACATGGCACATGGTCAAGGAAGGCATGCCGATCACTGAAAGACAGGAGAGAAGAGTGGCCCATGAGCATTGTCTTGGGGGTGGGGTCGCAACCCTGAATAATACAGAGTGAGACTCAAAGAGCCTTGGGAGTGAACATCAAGTTCACTCCTACAGAAGGGCACATGGAGTTCACTGGATTCCACAGAGCAGGAACAGCATGCTGAGCCAATGAGGGCCTGGGACTTGGCCTACAAGAAAGACCAAGTAGACTAGGCCTCCATTGGTGCCCCATTCTGTTCAACGGGCCTCAGCGTAATCCTATTGAGCATGATTTTTATGTCATCACCTCTCTTCATGACATTGGTTTGTCATCATAGACCCAGGATATCAGACAGAACAGATCAATATGTTACTGTGACACAAACCATGTTGCTTACCAGGAGCGCCAAATCGACCAAGCTGAGGAACTGAAGAAATTTCATCCAGCGTTCTTCTCCTGCAAGAAATGAGTTTGCTCAGTTGGCTCTTATGGTGCACGTTTATGTGAGCAAAATGGGACCTGTGGAGCATCCAGCAACAAGAAAACCCAGATATGAATCCCCAATGGTCCCCCAGCAGGGTAATTTGGCCACTTGCTTTTAAAATGCATGGCAAAGTTAAGAAAAAAAACTAAATGATGGCTACCAGTCTGCCCACCCTCCCCATGTCATTTGACGCTAACAAAAATTCACCCTGAATCCTACTGTCACACTCTGCATTAGAAACAAGAGTTTTGGCAAGTTAAACAGCAGGGCCTTTTTTAACATGTCATCTTGTGACCTCTGAACGGTTCCTGTCTAGGTCCACAACCTGGTATGCATTTTTGATTGCCAGGAAAATTCTCATTACCCTCTGGAAATCACAGACAATTGTGCAGGACAGGATCCCTACTTACTCCTTACTTAATTGGACTTACCCAGCCTACAAGAGGTGCCAGGTCTTGGTGTCTGGAGACATTCTCCCTCACTAGAGCCATGCTAGTTTTGCACTTCAGTGTGCCATGCACGTACAAATAAAACAACAATGCCAGAGCCTTGTGGCCAGTAGGCCAGAAGAAGTTGCTGCCCCAGTGGATATCAACCCACCAAGAACCTGCCTCTCATCAACATCAGATGAAACTGTGTACTTGTAGCATGGGCGTTGGGAGGCAGGACAATGCCACTGATATCAGGGGAAGGAAAGAGAGTAGAAAAGGTCTTGCCGGCAGTGCCCTTCCAGCACTAGGATACTGAAAGTCATCCTATGGTTTACTAATCTAGTAAATTATCAGAGTGATTGATCATCATGGAATCTGAGGTCTGCACTAAGGCCGTTCTGAGCTGCTATTTGTGCAAGTGTGTATCATGAAACACTTCTGAGGTAATGAGGACTTGAAACTCTTGCCGTGGAAGGCCCAATCTGGATGGTAACTAGAACTATTTTTAAAGGCAGGGAATATGGTTCCATTCATTCTATCACAGAGCTGTGCAATCCGAGGAACTGAGAATCCTGTCTGCAACCCCCCTGCAATAAAGGGTTAGTTTGGTATGTCCCAATCCCCAGGTCTTCAAACTCTTGAAGTGAGTGCAGTTTGAGTATGTCCCTGTCCACATAGGTTTCAGAGTAGGGCATCCCCCAAAGAAAGGCCGTGTTGGGTGCCCAATGGCTAAAATACCGTGAGGTCTACAGTGGAAGGTGAGGACCCATGATCTGCAGAGTGTCAGGCGATTAAGTAATGCTTTCCACTTACCATAATCCACATGGCACATGGTCAAGGAAGGCATGCCGATCACTGAAAGACAGGAGAGAAGAGTGGCCCATGAGCATTGTCTTGGGGGTGGGGTCGCAACCCTGAATAATACAGAGTGAGACTCAAAGAGCCTTGGGAGTGAACATCAAGTTCACTCCTACAGAAGGGCACATGGAGTTCACTGGATTCCACAGAGCAGGAACACCATGCTGAGCCAATGAGGGCCTGGGACTTGGCCTACAAGAAAGACCAAGTAGACTAGGCCTCCATTGGTGCCCCATTCTGTTCAATGGGCCTCAGCGTAATCCTATTGAGCATGATTTTTATGTCATCACCTCTCTTCATGACATTGGTTTGTCATCATAGACCCAGGATATCAGACAGAACAGATCAATATGTTACTGTGACACAAACCATGTTGCTTACCAGGAGCGCCAAATCGACCAAGCTGAGGAACTGAAGAAATTTCAGCCAGCGTTCTTCTCCTGCAAGAAATGAGTTTGCTCAGTTGGCTCTTATGGTGCACGTTTATGTGAGCAAAATGGGACCTGTGGAGCATCCAGCAACATGAAAACCCAGATATGAATCCCCAATGGTCCCCCAGCAGGGTAATTTGGCCACTTGCTTTTAAAATGCATGGCAAAGTTAAGAAAAAAAACTAAATGATGGCTACCAGTCTGCCCACCCTCCCCATGTCATTTGACGCTAACAAAAATTCACCCTGAATCCTACTGTCACACTCTACATTAGAAACAAGAGTTTTGGCAAGTTAAACAGCAGGGCCTTTTTTAACATGTCATCTTGTGACCTCTGAACGGTTCCTGTCTAGGTCCACAACCTGGTATGCATTTGTGATTGCCAGGAAAATTCTCATTACCCTCTGGAAATCACAGACAATTGTGCAGGACAGGATCCCTACTCACTCCTTACTTAATTGGACCTACCCAGCCTACAAGGTTTGCCAGGTCTTGGTGTCTAGAGACATTCTCCCTCACTAGAGCCATGCTAGTTTTGCACTTCAGTGTGCCATGCACGTACAAATAAAACAACAATGCCAGAGCCTTGTGGCCAGTAGGCCAGAAGAAGTTGCTGCCCCAGTGGATATCAACCCACCAAGAACCTGCCTCTCATCAACATCAGATGAAACTGTGTAGTTGTAGCATGGGCGTTGGGAGGCAGGACAATGCCACTATTATCGGGGGAAGGAAAGAGAGTAGAAAAGGACTTGCCGGCAGTGCCCTTCCTGCACTAGGATACTGAAAGTCATCCTATGGTTTACTAATCTAGTAAATTATCAGAGTGATTGATCATCATGGAATCTGAGGTCTGCACTAAGGCCGTTCTGAGCTGCTATTTGTGCAAGTGTGTATCATGAAACACTTCTGAGGTAATGAGGACTTGAAACTTACCCTGGAAGCCCCAATCTGGGTGGTAACTAGAACTATTTTTAAAGGCAGGGAATAAGGTTCCATTCGTTCTATCACAGAGCTGTGCAATCCGAGGAACTGAGAATCCTGTCCGCAAACCCCCTGCAATAAATGCTTAGTTTGTTGTGTCCCAATCCCCAGGTCTTCAAACTCTTGAAGTGAGTGCAGTTTGAGTATGTCCCTGTCCACATAGGTTTCAGAGTATGGCATCCCCCAAAGAAAGGCCGTGTTGGGTGCCCAATGGCTAAAATACCGTGAGGTCTACAGTGGAAGGTGAGGACCCATGATCTGCAGAGTGTCAGGCGATTAAGTAATGCTTTCCACTTACCATAATCCACATGGCACATGGTCAAGGAAGGCATGCCGATCACTGAAAGACAGGAGAGAAGAGTGGCCCATGAGCATTGTCTTGGGGGTGGGGTCGCAACCCTGAATAATACAGAGTGAGACTCAAAGAGCCTTGGGAGTGAACATCAAGTTCACTCCTACAGAAGGGCACATGGAGTTCACTGGATTCCACAGAGCAGGAACACCATGCTGAGCCAATGAGGGCCTGGGACTTGGCCTACAAGAAAGACCAAGTAGACTAGGCCTCCATTGGTGCCCCATTCTGTTCAATGGGCCTCAGCGTAATCCTATTGAGCATGATTTTTATGTCATCACCTCTCTTCATGACATTGGTTTGTCATCATAGACCCAGGATATCAGACAGAACAGATCAATATGTTACTGTGACACAAACCATGTTGCTTACCAGGAGTGCCAAATCGACCAAGCTGAGGAACTGAAGAAATTTCATCCAGCGTTCTTCTCCTGCAAGAAATGAGTTTGCTCAGTTGGCTCTTATGGTGCACGTTTATGTGAGCAAAATGGGACCTGTGGAGCATCCAGCAACATGAAAACCCAGATATGAATCCCCAATGGTCCCCCAGCAGGGTAATTTGGCCACTTGCTTTTAAAATGCATGGCAAAGTTAAGAAAAAAAACTAAATGATGGCTACCAGTCTGCCCACCCTCCCCATGTCATTTGACGCTAACAAAAATTCACCCTGAATCCTACTGTCACACTCTACATTAGAAACAAGAGTTTTGGCAAGTTAAACAGCAGGGCCTTTTTAAACATGTCATCTTGTGACCTCTGAACGGTTCCTGACTAGGTCCACAACCTGGTATGCATTTTTGATTGCCAGGAAAATTCTCATTACCCTCTGGAAATCACAGACAATTGTGCAGGACAGGATCCCTACTCACTCCTTACTTAATTGGACGTACCCAGCCTACAATAGTTGCCAGGTCTTGGTGTCTGGAGACATTCTCCCTCACTAGAGCCATGCTAGTTTTGCACTTCAGTGTGCCATGCACGTACAAATAAAACAACAATGCCAGAGCCTTGTGGCCAGTAGGCCAGAAGAAGTTGCTGCCCCAGTGGATATCAACCCACCAAGAACCTGCCTCTCATCAACATCAGATGAAACTGTGTACTTGTAGCATGGGCGTTGGGAGGCAGGACAATGCCACTGATATCAGGGGAAGGAAAGAGAGTAGAAAAGGTCTTGCCGGCAGTGCCCTTCCAGCACTAGGATACTGAAAGTCATCCTATGGTTTACTAATCTAGTAAATTATCAGAGTGATTGATCATCATGGAATCTGAGGTCTGCACTAAGGCCGCTCTGAGCTGCTATTTGTGCAAGTGTGTATCATGAAACACTTCTGAGGTAATGAGGACTTGAAACTCTTGCCGTGGAAGGCCCAATCTGGATGGTAACTAGAACTATTTTTAAAGGCAGGGAATATGGTTCCATTCATTCTATCACAGAGCTGTGCAATCCGAGGAACTGAGAATCCTGTCTGCAACCCCCCTGCAATAAATGCTTAGTTTGGTATGTCCCAATCCCCAGGTCTTCAAACTCTTGAAGTGAGTGCAGTTTGAGTATGTCCCTGTCCACATAGGTTTCAGAGTAGGGCATCCCCCAAAGAAAGGCCGTGTTGGGTGCCCAATGGCTAAAATACCGTGAGGTCTACAGTGGAAGGTGAGGACCCATGATCTGCAGAGTGTCAGGCGATTAAGTAATGCTTTCCACTTACCATAATCCACATGGCACATGGTCAAGGAAGGCATGCCGATCACTGAAAGACAGGAGAGAAGAGTGGCCCATGAGCATTGTCTTGGGGGTGGGGTCGCAACCCTGAATAATACAGAGTGAGACTCAAAGAGCCTTGGGAGTGAACATCAAGTTCACTCCTACAGAAGGGCACATGGAGTTCACTGGATTCCACAGAGCAGGAACACCATGCTGAGCCAATGAGGGCCTGGGACTTGGCCTACAAGAAAGACCAAGTAGACTAGGCCTCCATTGGTGCCCCATTCTGTTCAATGGGCCTCAGCGTAATCCTATTGAGCATGATTTTTATGTCATCACCTCTCTTCATGACATTGGTTTGTCATCATAGACCCAGGATATCAGACAGAACAGATCAATATGTTACTGTGACACAAACCATGTTGCTTACCAGGAGCGCCAAATCGACCAAGCTGAGGAACTGAAGAAATTTCAGCCAGCGTTCTTCTCCTGCAAGAAATGAGTTTGCTCAGTTGGCTCTTATGGTGCACGTTTATGTGAGCAAAATGGGACCTGTGGAGCATCCAGCAACATGAAAACCCAGATATGAATCCCCAATGGTCCCCCAGCAGGGTAATTTGGCCACTTGCTTTTAAAATGCATGGCAAAGTTAAGAAAAAAAACTAAATGATGGCTACCAGTCTGCCCACCCTCCCCATGTCATTTGACGCTAACAAAAATTCACCCTGAATCCTACTGTCACACTCTACATTAGAAACAAGAGTTTTGGCAAGTTAAACAGCAGGGCCTTTTTAAACATGTCATCTTGTGACCTCTGAACGGTTCCTGACTAGGTCCACAACCTGGTATGCATTTGTGATTGCCAGGAAAATTCTCATTACCCTCTGGAAATCACAGACAATTGTGCAGGACAGGATCCCTACTCACTCCTTACTTAATTGGACCTACCCAGCCTACAAGGTTTGCCAGGTCTTGGTGTCTGGAGACATTCTCCCTCACTAGAGCCATGCTAGTTTTGCACTTCAGTGTGCCATGCACGTACAAATAAAACAACAATGCCAGAGCCTTGTGGCCAGTAGGCCAGAAGAAGTTGCTGCCCCAGTGGATATCAACCCACCAAGAACCTGCCTCTCATCAACATCAGATGAAACTGTGTACTTGTAGCATGGGCGTTGGGTGGCAGGACAATGCCACTGATATCAGGGGAAGGAAAGAGAGTAGAAAAGGACGTGCCGGCAGTGCCCTTCCAGCACTAGGATACTGAAAGTCATCCTATGGTTTACTAATCTAGTAAATTATCAGAGTGATTGATCATCATGGAATCTGAGGTCTGCACTAAGGCCGTTCTGAGCTGCTATTTGTGCAAGTGTGTATCATGAAACACTTCTGAGGTAATGAGGACTTGAAACTCTTGCCCTGGAAGGCCCAATCTGGATGGTAACTAGAACTATTTTTAAAGGCAGGGAATAAGGTTCCATTCATTCTATCACAGAGCTGTGCAATCCGAGGAACTGAGAATCCTGTCTGCAACCCCCCTGCAATAAATGCTTAGTTTGGTATGTCCCAATCCCCAGGTCTTCAAACTCTTGAAGTGAGTGCAGTTTGAGTATGTCCCTGTCCACATAGGTTTCAGAGTAGGGCAACCCCCAAAGAAAGGCCGTGTTGGGTGCCCAATGGCTAAAATACCGTGAGGTCTACAGTGGAAGGTGAGGACCCATGATCTGCAGAGTGTCAGGCGATTAAGTAATGCTTTCCACTTACCATAATCCACATGGCACATGGTCAAGGAAGGCATGCCGATCACTGAAAGACAGGAGAGAAGAGTGGCCCATGAGCATTGTCTTGGGGGTGGGGTCGCAACCCTGAATAATACAGAGTGAGACTCAAAGAGCCTTGGGAGTGAACATCAAGTTCACTCCTACAGAAGGGCACATGGAGTTCACTGGATTCCACAGAGCAGGAACACCATGCTGAGCCAATGAGGGCCTGGGACTTGGCCTACAAGAAAGACCAAGTAGACTAGGCCTCCATTGGTGCCCCATTCTGTTCAACGGGCCTCAGCGTAATCCTATTGAGCATGATTTTTATGTCATCACCTCTCTTCATGACATTGGTTTGTCATCATAGACCCAGGATATCAGACAGAACAGATCAATATGTTACTGTGACACAAACCATGTTGCTTACCAGGAGTGCCAAATCGACCAAGCTGAGGAACTGAAGAAATTTCAGCCAGCGTTCTTCTCCTGCAAGAAATGAGTTTGCTCAGTTGGCTCTTATAGTGCACGTTTATGTGAGCAAAATGGGACCTGTGGAGCATCCAGCAACATGAAAACCCAGATATGAATCCCCAATGGTCCCCCAGCAGGGTAATTTGGCCACTTGCTTTTAAAATGCATGGCAAAGTTAAGAAAAAAACCTAAATGATGGCTACCAGTCTGCCCACCCTCCCCATGTCATTTGACGCTAACAAAAATTCACCCTGAATCCTACTGTCACACTCTACATTAGAAACAAGAGTTTTGGCAAGTTAAACAGCAGGGCCTTTTTAAACATGTCATCTTGTGACCTCTGAACGGTTCCTGACTAGGTCCACAACCTGGTATGCATTTGTGATTGCCAGGAAAATTCTCATTACCCTCTGGAAATCACAGACAATTGTGCAGGACAGGATCCCTACTCACTCCTTACTTAATTGGACCTACCCAGCCTACAAGGGTTGCCAGGTCTTGGTGTCTGGAGACATTCTCCCTCACTAGAGCCATGCTAGTTTTGCACTTCAGTGTGCCATGCACGTACAAATAAAACAACAATGCCAGAGCCTTGTGGCCAGTAGGCCAGAAGAAGTTGCTGCCCCAGTGGATATCACCCCACCAAGAACCTGCCTCTCATCAACATCAGATGAAACTGTGTACTTGTAGCATGGGCGTTGGGAGGCAGGACAATGCCACTGATATCAGGGGAAGGAAAGAGAGTAGAAAAGGACGTGCCGGCAGTGCCCTTCCAGCACTAGGATACTGAAAGTCATCCTATGGTTTACTAATCTAGTAAATTATCAGAGTGATTGATCATCATGGAATCTGAGGTCTGCACTAAGGCCGTTCTGAGCTGCTATTTGTGCAAGTGTGTATCATGAAACACTTCTGAGGTAATGAGGACTTGAAACTCTTGCCCTGGAAGGCCCAATCTGGATGGTAACTAGAACTATTTTTAAAGGCAGGGAATATGGTTCCATTCATTCTATCACAGAGCTGTGCAATCCGAGGAACTGAGAATCCTGTCTGCAACCCCCCTGCAATAAATGCTTAGTTTGGTATGTCCCAATCCCCAGGTCTTCAAACTCTTGAAGTGAGTGCAGTTTGAGTATGTCCCTGTCCACATAGGTTTCAGAGTAGGGCATCCCCCAAAGAAAGGCCGTGTTGGGTGCCCAACGGCTAAAATACCGTGAGGTCTACAGTGGAAGGTGAGGACCCATGATCTGCAGAGTGTCAGGCGATTAAGTAATGCTTTCCACTTACCATAATCCACATGGCACATGGTCAAGGAAGGCATGCCGATCACTGAAAGACAGGAGAGAAGAGTGGCCCATGAGCATTGTCTTGGGGGTGGGGTCGCAACCCTGAATAATACAGAGTGAGACTCAAAGAGCCTTGGGAGTGAACATCAAGTTCACTCCTACAGAAGGGCACATGGAGTTCACTGGATTCCACAGAGCAGGAACACCATGCTGAGCCAATGAGGGCCTGGGACTTGGCCTACAAGAAAGACCAAGTAGACTAGGCCTCCATTGGTGCCCCATTCTGTTCAACGGGCCTCAGCGTAATCCTATTGAGCATGATTTTTATGTCATCACCTCTCTTCATGACATTGGTTTGTCATCATAGACCCAGGATATCAGACAGAACAGATCAATATGTTACTGTGACACAAACCATGTTGCTTACCAGGAGTGCCAAATCGACCAAGCTGAGGAACTGAAGAAATTTCATCCAGCGTTCTTCTCCTGCAAGAAATGAGTTTGCTCAGTTGGCTCTTATGGTGCACGTTTATGTGAGCAAAATGGGACCTGTGGAGCATCCAGCAACATGAAAACCCAGATATGAATCCCCAATGGTCCCCCAGCAGGGTAATTTGGCCACTTGCTTTTAAAATGCATGGCAAAGTTAAGAAAAAAAACTAAATGATGGCTACCAGTCTGCCCACCCTCCCCATGTCATTTGACGCTAACAAAAATTCACCCTGAATCCTACTGTCACACTCTACATTAGAAACAAGAGTTTTGGCAAGTTAAACAGCAGGGCCTTTTTAAACATGTCATCTTGTGACCTCTGAACGGTTCCTGACTAGGTCCACAACCTGGTATGCATTTGTGATTGCCAGGAAAATTCTCATTACCCTCTGGAAATCACAGACAATTGTGCAGGACAGGATCCCTACTCACTCCTTACTTAATTGGACCTACCCAGCCTACAAGGGTTGCCAGGTCTTGGTGTCTGGAGACATTCTCCCTCACTAGAGCCATGCTAGTTTTGCACTTCAGTGTGCCATGCACGTACAAATAAAACAACAATGCCAGAGCCTTGTGGCCAGTAGGCCAGAAGAAGTTGCTGCCCCAGTGGATATCACCCCACCAAGAACCTGCCTCTCATCAACATCAGATGAAACTGTGTACTTGTAGCATGGGCGTTGGGAGGCAGGACAATGCCACTGATATCAGGGGAAGGAAAGAGAGTAGAAAAGGACTTGCCGGCAGTGCCCTTCCAGCACTAGGATACTGAAAGTCATCCTATGGTTTACTAATCTAGTAAATTATCAGAGTGATTGATCATCATGGAATCTGAGGTCTGCACTAAGGCCGTTCTGAGCTGCTATTTGTGCAAGTGTGTATCATGAAACACTTCTGAGGTAATGAGGACTTGAAACTCTTGCCCTGGAAGGCCCAATCTGGATGGTAACTAGAACTATTTTTAAAGGCAGGGAATAAGGTTCCATTCATTCTATCACAGAGCTGTGCAATCCGAGGAACTGAGAATCCTGTCTGCAACCCCCCTGCAATAAATGGTTAGTTTGGTATGTCCCAATCCCCAGGTCTTCAAACTCTTGAAGTGAGTGCAGTTTGAGTATGTCCCTGTCCACATAGGTTTCAGAGTAGGGCATCCCCCAAAGAAAGGCCGTGTTGGGTGCCCAACGGCTAAAATACCGTGAGGTCTACAGTGGAAGGTGAGGACCCATGATCTGCAGAGTGTCAGGCGATTAAGTAATGCTTTCCACTTACCATAATCCACATGGCACATGGTCAAGGAAGGCATGCCGATCACTGAAAGACAGGAGAGAAGAGTGGCCCATGAGCATTGTCTTGGGGGTGGGGTCGCAACCCTGAATAATACAGAGTGAGACTCAAAGAGCCTTGGGAGTGAACATCAAGTTCACTCCTACAGAAGGGCACATGGAGTTCACTGGATTCCACAGAGCAGGAACACCATGCTGAGCCAATGAGGGCCTGGGACTTGGCCTACAAGAAAGACCAAGTAGACTAGGCCTCCATTGGTGCCCCATTCTGTTCAACGGGCCTCAGCGTAATCCTATTGAGCATGATTTTTATGTCATCACCTCTCTTCATGACATTGGTTTGTCATCATAGACCCAGGATATCAGACAGAACAGATCAATATGTTACTGTGACACAAACCATGTTGCTTACCAGGAGTGCCAAATCGACCAAGCTGAGGAACTGAAGAAATTTCATCCAGCGTTCTTCTCCTGCAAGAAATGAGTTTGCTCAGTTGGCTCTTATGGTGCACGTTTATGTGAGCAAAATGGGACCTGTGGAGCATCCAGCAACATGAAAACCCAGATATGAATCCCCAATGGTCCCCCAGCAGGGTAATTTGGCCACTTGCTTTTAAAATGCATGGCAAAGTTAAGAAAAAAAACTAAATGATGGCTACCAGTCTGCCCACCCTCCCCATGTCATTTGACGCTAACAAAAATTCACCCTGAATCCTACTGTCACACTCTACATTAGAAACAAGAGTTTTGGCAAGTTAAACAGCAGGGCCTTTTTAAACATGTCATCTTGTGACCTCTGAACGGTTCCTGACTAGGTCCACAACCTGGTATGCATTTGTGATTGCCAGGAAAATTCTCATTACCCTCTGGAAATCACAGACAATTGTGCAGGACAGGATCCCTACTCACTCCTTACTTAATTGGACCTACCCAGCCTACAAGGGTTGCCAGGTCTTGGTGTCTGGAGACATTCTCCCTCACTAGAGCCATGCTAGTTTTGCACTTCAGTGTGCCATGCACGTACAAATAAAACAACAATGCCAGAGCCTTGTGGCCAGTAGGCCAGAAGAAGTTGCTGCCCCAGTGGATATCAACCCACCAAGAACCTGCCTCTCATCAACATCAGATGAAACTGTGTACTTGTAGCATGGGCGTTGGGAGGCAGGACAATGCCACTGATATCAGGGGAAGGAAAGAGAGTAGAAAAGGACGTGCCGGCAGTGCCCTTCCAGCACTAGGATACTGAAAGTCATCCTATGGTTTACTAATCTAGTAAATTATCAGAGTGATTGATCATCATGGAATCTGAGGTCTGCACTAAGGCCGTTCTGAGCTGCTATTTGTGCAAGTGTGTATCATGAAACACTTCTGAGGTAATGAGGACTTGAAACTCTTGCCCTGGAAGGCCCAATCTGGATGGTAACTAGAACTATTTTTAAAGGCAGGGAATAAGGTTCCATTCATTCTATCACAGAGCTGTGCAATCCGAGGAACTGAGAATCCTGTCTGCAACCCCCCTGCAATAAATGCTTAGTTTGGTATGTCCCAATCCCCAGGTCTTCAAACTCTTGAAGTGAGTGCAGTTTGAGTATGTCCCTGTCCACATAGGTTTCAGAGTAGGGCATCCCCCAAAGAAAGGCCGTGTTGGGTGCCCAATGGCTAAAATACCGTGAGGTCTACAGTGGAAGGTGAGGACCCATGATCTGCAGAGTGTCAGGCGATTAAGTAATGCTTTCCACTTACCATAATCCACATGGCACATGGTCAAGGAAGGCATGCCGATCACTGAAAGACAGGAGAGAAGAGTGGCCCATGAGCATTGTCTTGGGGGTGGGGTCGCAACCCTGAATAATACAGAGTGAGACTCAAAGAGCCTTGGGAGTGAACATCAAGTTCACTCCTACAGAAGGGCACATGGAGTTCACTGGATTCCACAGAGCAGGAACACCATGCTGAGCCAATGAGGGCCTGGGACTTGGCCTACAAGAAAGACCAAGTAGACTAGGCCTCCATTGGTGCCCCATTCTGTTCAACGGGCCTCAGCGTAATCCTATTGAGCATGATTTTTATGTCATCACCTCTCTTCATGACATTGGTTTGTCATCATAGACCCAGGATATCAGACAGAACAGATCAATATGTTACTGTGACACAAACCATGTTGCTTACCAGGAGTGCCAAATCGACCAAGCTGAGGAACTGAAGAAATTTCATCCAGCGTTCTTCTCCTGCAAGAAATGAGTTTGCTCAGTTGGCTCTTATGGTGCACGTTTATGTGAGCAAAATGGGACCTGTGGAGCATCCAGCAACATGAAAACCCAGATATGAATCCCCAATGGTCCCCCAGCAGGGTAATTTGGCCACTTGCTTTTAAAATGCATGGCAAAGTTAAGAAAAAAAACTAAATGATGGCTACCAGTCTGCCCACCCTCCCCATGTCATTTGACGCTAACAAAAATTCACCCTGAATCCTACTGTCACACTCTACATTAGAAACAAGAGTTTTGGCAAGTTAAACAGCAGGGCCTTTTTAAACATGTCATCTTGTGACCTCTGAACGGTTCCTGACTAGGTCCACAACCTGGTATGCATTTGTGATTGCCAGGAAAATTCTCATTACCCTCTGGAAATCACAGACAATTGTGCAGGACAGGATCCCTACTCACTCCTTACTTAATTGGACCTACCCAGCCTACAAGGGTTGCCAGGTCTTGGTGTCTGGAGACATTCTCCCTCACTAGAGCCATGCTAGTTTTGCACTTCAGTGTGCCATGCACGTACAAATAAAACAACAATGCCAGAGCCTTGTGGCCAGTAGGCCAGAAGAAGTTGCTGCCCCAGTGGATATCAACCCACCAAGAACCTGCCTCTCATCAACATCAGATGAAACTGTGTACTTGTAGCATGGGCGTTGGGAGGCAGGACAATGCCACTGATATCAGGGGAAGGAAAGAGAGTAGAAAAGGACGTGCCGGCAGTGCCCTTCCAGCACTAGGATACTGAAAGTCATCCTATGGTTTACTAATCTAGTAAATTATCAGAGTGATTGATCATCATGGAATCTGAGGTCTGCACTAAGGCCGTTCTGAGCTGCTATTTGTGCAAGTGTGTATCATGAAACACTTCTGAGGTAATGAGGACTTGAAACTCTTGCCCTGGAAGGCCCAATCTGGATGGTAACTAGAACTATTTTTAAAGGCAGGGAATAAGGTTCCATTCATTCTATCACAGAGCTGTGCAATCCGAGGAACTGAGAATCCTGTCTGCAACCCCCCTGCAATAAATGCTTAGTTTGGTATGTCCCAATCCCCAGGTCTTCAAACTCTTGAAGTGAGTGCAGTTTGAGTATGTCCCTGTCCACATAGGTTTCAGAGTAGGGCATCCCCCAAAGAAAGGCCGTGTTGGGTGCCCAACGGCTAAAATACCGTGAGGTCTACAGTGGAAGGTGAGGACCCATGATCTGCAGAGTGTCAGGCGATTAAGTAATGCTTTCCACTTACCATAATCCACATGGCACATGGTCAAGGAAGGCATGCCGATCACTGAAAGACAGGAGAGAAGAGTGGCCCATGAGCATTGTCTTGGGGGTGGGGTCGCAACCCTGAATAGTACAGAGTGAGACTCAAAGAGCCTTGGGAGTGAACATCGAGTTCACTCCTACAGAAGGGCACATGGAGTTCACTGGATTCCACAGAGCAGGAACACCATGCTGAGCCAATGAGGGCCTGGGACTTGGCCTACAAGAAAGACCAAGTAGACTAGGCCTCCATTGGTGCCCCATTCTGTTCAACGGGCCTCAGCGTAATCCTATTGAGCATGATTTTTATGTCATCACCTCTCTTCATGACATTGGTTTGTCATCATAGACCCAGGATATCAGACAGAACAGATCAATATGTTACTGTGACACAAACCATGTTGCTTACCAGGAGTGCCAAATCGACCAAGCTGAGGAACTGAAGAAATTTCATCCAGCGTTCTTCTCCTGCAAGAAATGAGTTTGCTCAGTTGGCTCTTATGGTGCACGTTTATGTGAGCAAAATGGGACCTGTGGAGCATCCAGCAACATGAAAACCCAGATATGAATCCCCAATGGTCCCCCAGCAGGGTAATTTGGCCACTTGCTTTTAAAATGCATGGCAAAGTTAAGAAAAAAAACTAAATGATGGCTACCAGTCTGCCCACCCTCCCCATGTCATTTGACGCTAACAAAAATTCACCCTGAATCCTACTGTCACACTCTACATTAGAAACAAGAGTTTTGGCAAGTTAAACAGCAGGGCCTTTTTAAACATGTCATCTTGTGACCTCTGAACGGTTCCTGACTAGGTCCACAACCTGGTATGCATTTGTGATTGCCAGGAAAATTCTCATTACCCTCTGGAAATCACAGACAATTGTGCAGGACAGGATCCCTACTCACTCCTTACTTAATTGGACCTACCCAGCCTACAAGGGTTGCCAGGTCTTGGTGTCTGGAGACATTCTCCCTCACTAGAGCCATGCTAGTTTTGCACTTCAGTGTGCCATGCACGTACAAATAAAACAACAATGCCAGAGCCTTGTGGCCAGTAGGCCAGAAGAAGTTGCTGCCCCAGTGGATATCAACCCACCAAGAACCTGCCTCTCATCAACATCAGATGAAACTGTGTACTTGTAGCATGGGCGTTGGGAGGCAGGACAATGCCACTGATATCAGGGGAAGGAAAGAGAGTAGAAAAGGACGTGCCGGCAGTGCCCTTCCAGCACTAGGATACTGAAAGTCATCCTATGGTTTACTAATCTAGTAAATTATCAGAGTGATTGATCATCATGGAATCTGAGGTCTGCACTAAGGCCGTTCTGAGCTGCTATTTGTGCAAGTGTGTATCATGAAACACTTCTGAGGTAATGAGGACTTGAAACTCTTGCCCTGGAAGGCCCAATCTGGATGGTAACTAGAACTATTTTTAAAGGCAGGGAATAAGGTTCCATTCATTCTATCACAGAGCTGTGCAATCCGAGGAACTGAGAATCCTGTCTGCAACCCCCCTGCAATAAATGCTTAGTTTGGTATGTCCCAATCCCCAGGTCTTCAAACTCTTGAAGTGAGTGCAGTTTGAGTATGTCCCTGTCCACATAGGTTTCAGAGTAGGGCATCCCCCAAAGAAAGGCCGTGTTGGGTGCCCAACGGCTAAAATACCGTGAGGTCTACAGTGGAAGGTGAGGACCCATGATCTGCAGAGTGTCAGGCGATTAAGTAATGCTTTCCACTTACCATAATCCACATGGCACATGGTCAAGGAAGGCATGCCGATCACTGAAAGACAGGAGAGAAGAGTGGCCCATGAGCATTGTCTTGGGGGTGGGGTCGCAACCCTGAATAATACAGAGTGAGACTCAAAGAGCCTTGGGAGTGAACATCAAGTTCACTCCTACAGAAGGGCACATGGAGTTCACTGGATTCCACAGAGCAGGAACACCATGCTGACACAATGAGGGCCTGGGACTTGGCCTACAAGAAAGACCAAGTAGACTAGGCCTCCATTGGTGCCCCATTCTGTTCAACGGGCCTCAGCGTAATCCTATTGAGCATGATTTTTATGTCATCACCTCTCTTCATGACATTGGTTTGTCATCATAGACCCAGGATATCAGACAGAACAGATCAATATGTTACTGTGACACAAACCATGTTGCTTACCAGGAGTGCCAAATCGACCAAGCTGAGGAACTGAAGAAATTTCATCCAGCGTTCTTCTCCTGCAAGAAATGAGTTTGCTCAGTTGGCTCTTATGGTGCACGTTTATGTGAGCAAAATGGGACCTGTGGAGCATCCAGCAACATGAAAACCCAGATATGAATCCCCAATGGTCCCCCAGCAGGGTAATTTGGCCACTTGCTTTTAAAATGCATGGCAAAGTTAAGAAAAAAAACTAAATGATGGCTACCAGTCTGCCCACCCTCCCCATGTCATTTGACGCTAACAAAAATTCACCCTGAATCCTACTGTCACACTCTACATTAGAAACAAGAGTTTTGGCAAGTTAAACAGCAGGGCCTTTTTAAACATGTCATCTTGTGACCTCTGAACGGTTCCTGACTAGGTCCACAACCTGGTATGCATTTGTGATTGCCAGGAAAATTCTCATTACCCTCTGGAAATCACAGACAATTGTGCAGGACAGGATCCCTACTCACTCCTTACTTAATTGGACCTACCCAGCCTACAAGGGTTGCCAGGTCTTGGTGTCTGGAGACATTCTCCCTCACTAGAGCCATGCTAGTTTTGCACTTCAGTGTGCCATGCACGTACAAATAAAACAACAATGCCAGAGCCTTGTGGCCAGTAGGCCAGAAGAAGTTGCTGCCCCAGTGGATATCAACCCACCAAGAACCTGCCTCTCATCAACATCAGATGAAACTGTGTACTTGTAGCATGGGCGTTGGGAGGCAGGACAATGCCACTGATATCAGGGGAAGGAAAGAGAGTAGAAAAGGACGTGCCGGCAGTGCCCTTCCAGCACTAGGATACTGAAAGTCATCCTATGGTTTACTAATCTAGTAAATTATCAGAGTGATTGATCATCATGGAATCTGAGGTCTGCACTAAGGCCGTTCTGAGCTGCTATTTGTGCAAGTGTGTATCATGAAACACTTCTAAGGTAATGAGGACTTGAAACTCTTGCCCTGGAAGCCCCAATCTGGATGGTAACTAGAACTATTTTTAAAGGCAGGGAATAAGGTTCCATTCATTCTATCACAGAGCTGTGCAATCCGAGGAACTGAGAATCCTGTCTGCAACCCCCCTGCAATAAATGCTTAGTTTGGTATGTCCCAATCCCCAGGTCTTCAAACTCTTGAAGTGAGTGCAGTTTGAGTATGTCCCTGTCCACATAGGTTTCAGAGTAGGGCATCCCCCAAAGAAAGGCCGTGTTGGGTGCCCAACGGCTAAAATACCGTGAGGTCTACAGTGGAAGGTGAGGACCCATGATCTGCAGAGTGTCAGGCGATTAAGTAATGCTTTCCACTTACCATAATCCACATGGCACATGGTCAAGGAAGGCATGCCGATCACTGAAAGACAGGAGAGAAGAGTGGCCCATGAGCATTGTCTTGGGGGTGGGGTCGCAACCCTGAATAGTACAGAGTGAGACTCAAAGAGCCTTGGGAGTGAACATCGAGTTCACTCCTACAGAAGGGCACATGGAGTTCACTGGATTCCACAGAGCAGGAACACCATGCTGAGCCAATGAGGGCCTGGGACTTGGCCTACAAGAAAGACCAAGTAGACTAGGCCTCCATTGGTGCCCCATTCTGTTCAACGGGCCTCAGCGTAATCCTATTGAGCATGATTTTTATGTCATCACCTCTCTTCATGACATTGGTTTGTCATCATAGACCCAGGATATCAGACAGAACAGATCAATATGTTACTGTGACACAAACCATGTTGCTTACCAGGAGTGCCAAATCGACCAAGCTGAGGAACTGAAGAAATTTCAGCCAGCGTTCTTCTCCTGCAAGAAATGAGTTTGCTCAGTTGGCTCTTATGGTGCACGTTTATGTGAGCAAAATGGGACCTGTGGAGCATCCAGCAACATGAAAACCCAGATATGAATCCCCAATGGTCCCCCAGCAGGGTAATTTGGCCACTTGCTTTTAAAATGCATGGCAAAGTTAAGAAAAAAAACTAAATGATGGCTACCAGTCTGCCCACCCTCCCCATGTCATTTGACGCTAACAAAAATTCACCCTGAATCCTACTGTCACACTCTACATTAGAAACAAGAGTTTTGGCAAGTTAAACAGCAGGGCCTTTTTAAACATGTCATCTTGTGACCTCTGAACGGTTCCTGACTAGGTCCACAACCTGGTATGCATTTGTGATTGCCAGGCAAATTCTCATTACCCTCTGGAAATCACAGACAATTGTGCAGGACAGGATCCCTACTCACTCCTTACTTAATTGGACCTACCCAGCCTACAAGGGTTGCCAGGTCTTGGTGTCTGGAGACATTCTCCCTCACTAGAGCCATGCTAGTTTTGCACTTCAGTGTGCCATGCACGTACAAATAAAACAACAATGCCAGAGCCTTGTGGCCAGTAGGCCAGAAGAAGTTGCTGCCCCAGTGGATATCAACCCACCAAGAACCTGCCTCTCATCAACATCAGATGAAACTGTGTACTTGTAGCATGGGCGTTGGGAGGCAGGACAATGCCACTGATATCAGGGGAAGGAAAGAGAGTAGAAAAGGACGTGCCGGCAGTGCCCTTCCAGCACTAGGATACTGAAAGTCATCCTATGGTTTACTAATCTAGTAAATTATCAGAGTGATTGATCATCATGGAATCTGAGGTCTGCACTAAGGCCGTTCTGAGCTGCTATTTGTGCAAGTGTGTATCATGAAACACTTCTGAGGTAATGAGGACTTGAAACTCTTGCCCTGGAAGGCCCAATCTGGATGGTAACTAGAACTATTTTTAAAGGCAGGGAATAAGGTTCCATTCATTCTATCACAGAGCTGTGCAATCCGAGGAACTGAGAATCCTGTCTGCAACCCCCCTGCAATAAATGCTTAGTTTGGTATGTCCCAATCCCCAGGTCTTCAAACTCTTGAAGTGAGTGCAGTTTGAGTATGTCCCTGTCCACATAGGTTTCAGAGTAGGGCATCCCCCAAAGAAAGGCCGTGTTGGGTGCCCAACGGCTAAAATACCGTGAGGTCTACAGTGGAAGGTGAGGACCCATGATCTGCAGAGTGTCAGGCGATTAAGTAATGCTTTCCACTTACCATAATCCACATGGCACATGGTCAAGGAAGGCATGCCGATCACTGAAAGACAGGAGAGAAGAGTGGCCCATGAGCATTGTCTTGGGGGTGGGGTCGCAACCCTGAATAGTACAGAGTGAGACTCAAAGAGCCTTGGGAGTGAACATCGAGTTCACTCCTACAGAAGGGCACATGGAGTTCACTGGATTCCACAGAGCAGGAACACCATGCTGAGCCAATGAGGGCCTGGGACTTGGCCTACAAGAAAGACCAAGTAGACTAGGCCTCCATTGGTGCCCCATTCTGTTCAACGGGCCTCAGCGTAATCCTATTGAGCATGATTTTTATGTCATCACCTCTCTTCATGACATTGGTTTGTCATCATAGACCCAGGATATCAGACAGAACAGATCAATATGTTACTGTGACACAAACCATGTTGCTTACCAGGAGTGCCAAATCGACCAAGCTGAGGAACTGAAGAAATTTCATCCAGCGTTCTTCTCCTGCAAGAAATGAGTTTGCTCAGTTGGCTCTTATGGTGCACGTTTATGTGAGCAAAATGGGACCTGTGGAGCATCCAGCAACATGAAAACCCAGATATGAATCCCCAATGGTCCCCCAGCAGGGTAATTTGGCCACTTGCTTTTAAAATGCATGGCAAAGTTAAGAAAAAAAACTAAATGATGGCTACCAGTCTGCCCACCCTCCCCATGTCATTTGACGCTAACAAAAATTCACCCTGAATCCTACTGTCACACTCTACATTAGAAACAAGAGTTTTGGCAAGTTAAACAGCAGGGCCTTTTTAAACATGTCATCTTGTGACCTCTGAACGGTTCCTGACTAGGTCCACAACCTGGTATGCATTTGTGATTGCCAGGAAAATTCTCATTACCCTCTGGAAATCACAGACAATTGTGCAGGACAGGATCCCTACTCACTCCTTACTTAATTGGACCTACCCAGCCTACAAGGGTTGCCAGGTCTTGGTGTCTGGAGACATTCTCCCTCACTAGAGCCATGCTAGTTTTGCACTTCAGTGTGCCATGCACGTACAAATAAAACAACAATGCCAGAGCCTTGTGGCCAGTAGGCCAGAAGAAGTTGCTGCCCCAGTGGATATCAACCCACCAAGAACCTGCCTCTCATCAACATCAGATGAAACTGTGTACTTGTAGCATGGGCGTTGGGAGGCAGGACAATACCACTGATATCGGGGGAAGGAAAGAGAGTAGAAAAGGACGTGCCGGCAGTGCCCTTCCAGCACTAGGATACTGAAAGTCATCCTATGGTTTACTAATCTAGTAAATTATCAGAGTGATTGATCATCATGGAATCTGAGGTCTGCACTAAGGCCGTTCTGAGCTGCTATTTGTGCAAGTGTGTATCATGAAACACTTCTGAGGTAATGAGGACTTGAAACTCTTGCCCTGGAAGGCCCAATCTGGATGGTAACTAGAACTATTTTTAAAGGCAGGGAATAAGGTTCCATTCATTCTATCACAGAGCTGTGCAATCCGAGGAACTGAGAATCCTGTCTGCAACCCCCCTGCAATAAATGCTTAGTTTGGTATGTCCCAATCCCCAGGTCTTCAAACTCTTGAAGTGAGTGCAGTTTGAGTATGTCCCTGTCCACATAGGTTTCAGAGTAGGGCATCCCCCAAAGAAAGGCCGTGTTGGGTGCCCAACGGCTAAAATACCGTGAGGTCTACAGTGGAAGGTGAGGACCCATGATCTGCAGAGTGTCAGGCGATTAAGTAATGCTTTCCACTTACCATAATCCACATGGCACATGGTCAAGGAAGGCATGCCGATCACTGAAAGACAGGAGAGAAGAGTGGCCCATGAGCATTGTCTTGGGGGTGGGGTCGCAACCCTGAATAGTACAGAGTGAGACTCAAAGAGCCTTGGGAGTGAACATCAAGTTCACTCCTACAGAAGGGCACATGGAGTTCACTGGATTCCACAGAGCAGGAACACCATGCTGACCCAATGAGGGCCTGGGACTTGGCCTACAAGAAAGACCAAGTAGACTAGGCCTCCATTGGTGCCCCATTCTGTTCAACGGGCCTCAGCGTAATCCTATTGAGCATGATTTTTATGTCATCACCTCTCTTCATGACATTGGTTTGTCATCATAGACCCAGGATATCAGACAGAACAGATCAATATGTTACTGTGACACAAACCATGTTGCTTACCAGGAGTGCCAAATCGACCAAGCTGAGGAACTGAAGAAATTTCAGCCAGCGTTCTTCTCCTGCAAGAAATGAGTTTGCTCAGTTGGCTCTTATGGTGCACGTTTATGTGAGCAAAATGGGACCTGTGGAGCATCCAGCAACATGAAAACCCAGATATGAATCCCCAATGGTCCCCCAGCAGGGTAATTTGGCCACTTGCTTTTAAAATGCATGGCAAAGTTAAGAAAAAAAACTAAATGATGGCTACCAGTCTGCCCACCCTCCCCATGTCATTTGACGCTAACAAAAATTCACCCTGAATCCTACTGTCACACTCTACATTAGAAACAAGAGTTTTGGCAAGTTAAACAGCAGGGCCTTTTTAAACATGTCATCTTGTGACCTCTGAACGGTTCCTGACTAGGTCCACAACCTGGTATGCATTTGTGATTGCCAGGAAAATTCTCATTACCCTCTGGAAATCACAGACAATTGTGCAGGACAGGATCCCTACTCACTCCTTACTTAATTGGACCTACCCAGCCTACAAGGGTTGCCAGGTCTTGGTGTCTGGAGACATTCTCCCTCACTAGAGCCATGCTAGTTTTGCACTTCAGTGTGCCATGCACGTACAAATAAAACAACAATGCCAGAGCCTTGTGGCCAGTAGGCCAGAAGAAGTTGCTGCCCCAGTGGATATCAACCCACCAAGAACCTGCCTCTCATCAACATCAGATGAAACTGTGTACTTGTAGCATGGGCGTTGGGAGGCAGGACAATGCCACTGATATCGGGGGAAGGAAAGAGAGTAGAAAAGGACTTGCCGGCAGTGCCCTTCCAGCACTAGGATACTGAAAGTCATCCTATGGTTTACTAATCTAGTAAATTATCAGAGTGATTGATCATCATGGAATCTGAGGTCTGCACTAAGGCCGTTCTGAGCTGCTATTTGTGCAAGTGTGTATCATGAAACACTTCTGAGGTAATGAGAACTTGAAACTCTTGCCCTGGAAGCCCCAATCTGGATGGTAACTAGAACTATTTTTAAAGGCAGGGAATAAGGTTCCATTCATTCTATCACAGAGCTGTGCAATCCGAGGAACTGAGAATCCTGTCTGCAACCCCCCTGCAATAAATGCTTAGTTTGGTATGTCCCAATCCCCAGGTCTTCAAACTCTTGAAGTGAGTGCAGTTTGAGTATGTCCCTGTCCACATAGGTTTCAGAGTAGGGCATCCCCCAAAGAAAGGCCGTGTTGGGTGCCCAACGGCTAAAATACCGTGAGGTCTACAGTGGAAGGTGAGGACCCATGATCTGCAGAGTGTCAGGCGATTAAGTAATGCTTTCCACTTACCATAATCCACATGGCACATGGTCAAGGAAGGCATGCCGATCACTGAAAGACAGGAGAGAAGAGTGGCCCATGAGCATTGTCTTGGGGGTGGGGTCGCAACCCTGAATAGTACAGAGTGAGACTCAAAGAGCCTTGGGAGTGAACATCGAGTTCACTCCTACAGAAGGGCACATGGAGTTCACTGGATTCCACAGAGCAGGAACACCATGCTGACCCAATGAGGGCCTGGGACTTGGCCTACAAGAAAGACCAAGTAGACTAGGCCTCCATTGGTGCCCCATTCTGTTCAACGGGCCTCAGCGTAATCCTATTGAGCATGATTTTTATGTCATCACCTCTCTTCATGACATTGGTTTGTCATCATAGACCCAGGATATCAGACAGAACAGATCAATATGTTACTGTGACACAAACCATGTTGCTTACCAGGAGTGCCAAATCGACCAAGCTGAGGAACTGAAGAAATTTCAGCCAGCGTTCTTCTCCTGCAAGAAATGAGTTTGCTCAGTTGGCTCTTATGGTGCACGTTTATGTGAGCAAAATGGGACCTGTGGAGCATCCAGCAACATGAAAACCCAGATATGAATCCCCAATGGTCCCCCAGCAGGGTAATTTGGCCACTTGCTTTTAAAATGCATGGCAAAGTTAAGAAAAAAAACTAAATGATGGCTACCAGTCTGCCCACCCTCCCCATGTCATTTGACGCTAACAAAAATTCACCCTGAATCCTACTGTCACACTCTACATTAGAAACAAGAGTTTTGGCAAGTTAAACAGCAGGGCCTTTTTAAACATGTCATCTTGTGACCTCTGAACGGTTCCTGACTAGGTCCACAACCTGGTATGCATTTGTGATTGCCAGGAAAATTCTCATTACCCTCTGGAAATCACAGACAATTGTGCAGGACAGGATCCCTACTCACTCCTTACTTAATTGGACCTACCCAGCCTACAAGGGTTGCCAGGTCTTGGTGTCTGGAGACATTCTCCCTCACTAGAGCCATGCTAGTTTTGCACTTCAGTGTGCCATGCACGTACAAATAAAACAACAATGCCAGAGCCTTGTGGCCAGTAGGCCAGAAGAAGTTGCTGCCCCAGTGGATATCAACCCACCAAGAACCTGCCTCTCATCAACATCAGATGAAACTGTGTACTTGTAGCATGGGCGTTGGGAGGCAGGACAATGCCACTGATATCAGGGGAAGGAAAGAGAGTAGAAAAGGACGTGCCGGCAGTGCCCTTCCAGCACTAGGATACTGAAAGTCATCCTATGGTTTACTAATCTAGTAAATTATCAGAGTGATTGATCATCATGGAATCTGAGGTCTGCACTAAGGCCGTTCTGAGCTGCTATTTGTGCAAGTGTGTATCATGAAACACTTCTAAGGTAATGAGGACTTGAAACTCTTGCCCTGGAAGCCCCAATCTGGATGGTAACTAGAACTATTTTTAAAGGCAGGGAATAAGGTTCCATTCATTCTATCACAGAGCTGTGCAATCCGAGGAACTGAGAATCCTGTCTGCAACCCCCCTGCAATAAATGCTTAGTTTGGTATGTCCCAATCCCCAGGTCTTCAAACTCTTGAAGTGAGTGCAGTTTGAGTATGTCCCTGTCCACATAGGTTTCAGAGTAGGGCATCCCCCAAAGAAAGGCCGTGTTGGGTGCCCAACGGCTAAAATACCGTGAGGTCTACAGTGGAAGGTGAGGACCCATGATCTGCAGAGTGTCAGGCGATTAAGTAATGCTTTCCACTTACCATAATCCACATGGCACATGGTCAAGGAAGGCATGCCGATCACTGAAAGACAGGAGAGAAGAGTGGCCCATGAGCATTGTCTTGGGGGTGGGGTCGCAACCCTGAATAGTACAGAGTGAGACTCAAAGAGCCTTGGGAGTGAACATCGAGTTCACTCCTACAGAAGGGCACATGGAGTTCACTGGATTCCACAGAGCAGGAACACCATGCTGACCCAATGAGGGCCTGGGACTTGGCCTACAAGAAAGACCAAGTAGACTAGGCCTCCATTGGTGCCCCATTCTGTTCAACGGGCCTCAGCGTAATCCTATTGAGCATGATTTTTATGTCATCACCTCTCTTCATGACATTGGTTTGTCATCATAGACCCAGGATATCAGACAGAACAGATCAATATGTTACTGTGACACAAACCATGTTGCTTACCAGGAGTGCCAAATCGACCAAGCTGAGGAACTGAAGAAATTTCAGCCAGCGTTCTTCTCCTGCAAGAAATGAGTTTGCTCAGTTGGCTCTTATGGTGCACGTTTATGTGAGCAAAATGGGACCTGTGGAGCATCCAGCAACATGAAAACCCAGATATGAATCCCCAATGGTCCCCCAGCAGGGTAATTTGGCCACTTGCTTTTAAAATGCATGGCAAAGTTAAGAAAAAAACTAAATGATGGCTACCAGTCTGCCCACCCTCCCCATGTCATTTGACGCTAACAAAAATTCACCCTGAATCCTACTGTCACACTCTACATTAGAAACAAGAGTTTTGGCAAGTTAAACAGCAGGGCCTTTTTAAACATGTCATCTTGTGACCTCTGAACGGTTCCTGACTAGGTCCACAACCTGGTATGCATTTGTGATTGCCAGGCAAATTCTCATTACCCTCTGGAAATCACAGACAATTGTGCAGGACAGGATCCCTACTCACTCCTTACTTAATTGGACCTACCCAGCCTACAAGGGTTGCCAGGTCTTGGTGTCTGGAGACATTCTCCCTCACTAGAGCCATGCTAGTTTTGCACTTCAGTGTGCCATGCACGTACAAATAAAACAACAATGCCAGAGCCTTGTGGCCAGTAGGCCAGAAGAAGTTGCTGCCCCAGTGGATATCAACCCACCAAGAAACTGCCTCTCATCAACATCAGATGAAACTGTGTACTTGTAGCATGGGCGTTGGGAGGCAGGACAATGCCACTGATATCAGGGGAAGGAAAGAGAGTAGAAAAGGACTTGCCGGCAGTGCCCTTCCAGCACTAGGATACTGAAAGTCATCCTATGGTTTACTAATCTAGTAAATTATCAGAGTGATTGATCATCATGGAATCTGAGGTCTGCACTAAGGCCGTTCTGAGCTGCTATTTGTGCAAGTGTGTATCATGAAACACTTCTGAGGTAATGAGAACTTGAAACTCTTGCCCTGGAAGCCCCAATCTGGATGGTAACTAGAACTATTTTTAAAGGCAGGGAATAAGGTTCCATTCATTCTATCACAGAGCTGTGCAATCCGAGGAACTGAGAATCCTGTCTGCAACCCCCCTGCAATAAATGCTTAGTTTGGTATGTCCCAATCCCCAGGTCTTCAAACTCTTGAAGTGAGTGCAGTTTGAGTATGTCCCTGTCCACATAGGTTTCAGAGTAGGGCATCCCCCAAAGAAAGGCCGTGTTGGGTGCCCAACGGCTAAAATACCGTGAGGTCTACAGTGGAAGGTGAGGACCCATGATCTGCAGAGTGTCAGGCGATTAAGTAATGCTTTCCACTTACCATAATCCACATGGCACATGGTCAAGGAAGGCATGCCGATCACTGAAAGACAGGAGAGAAGAGTGGCCCATGAGCATTGTCTTGGGGGTGGGGTCGCAACCCTGAATAGTACAGAGTGAGACTCAAAGAGCCTTGGGAGTGAACATCGAGTTCACTCCTACAGAAGGGCACATGGAGTTCACTGGATTCCACAGAGCAGGAACACCATGCTGACCCAATGAGGGCCTGGGACTTGGCCTACAAGAAAGACCAAGTAGACTAGGCCTCCATTGGTGCCCCATTCTGTTCAACGGGCCTCAGCGTAATCCTATTGAGCATGATTTTTATGTCATCACCTCTCTTCATGACATTGGTTTGTCATCATAGACCCAGGATATCAGACAGAACAGATCAATATGTTACTGTGACACAAACCATGTTGCTTACCAGGAGTGCCAAATCGACCAAGCTGAGGAACTGAAGAAATTTCAGCCAGCGTTCTTCTCCTGCAAGAAATGAGTTTGCTCAGTTGGCTCTTATGGTGCACGTTTATGTGAGCAAAATGGGACCTGTGGAGCATCCAGCAACATGAAAACCCAGATATGAATCCCCAATGGTCCCCCAGCAGGGTAATTTGGCCACTTGCTTTTAAAATGCATGGCAAAGTTAAGAAAAAAAACTAAATGATGGTTACCAGTCTGCCCACCATCCCCATGTCATTTGATGCTAACAAAAATTCACCCTGAATCCTACTGTCACACTCTACATTAGAAACAACAGTTTTGGCAAGTTAAACAGCCTTTTTAAACATGTCATCTTGTGACCTCTGAACGGTTGCTGACTACGTCCACAACCTGGTATGCATTTGTGATTGCCAGGCAAATTCTCATTACCCTCTGGAAATCACAGACAATTGTGCAGGACAGGATCCCTACTCACTCCTTACTTAATTGGACGTACCCAGCCTACAAGAGGTGCCAGGTCTTGGTGTCTGGAGACATTCTCCCTCACTAGAGCCATGCTAGTTTTGCACTTCAGTGTGCCATGCACGTACAAATATAACAACAATGCCAGAGCCTTGTGGACAGTATGTCAGAAGAAGTTGCTGCCCCAGTGGATATCAACCCACCAAGAAACTGCCTCTCATCAACATCAGATGAAACTGTGTAGTTGTAGCATGGGCGTTGGGAGGCAGGACAATGCCACTATTATCGGGGGAAGGAAAGAGAGTAGAAAAGGACTTGCCGGCAGTGCCCTTCCAGCACTAGGATACTGAAAGTCATCCTATGGTTTACTAATCTAGTAAATTATCAGAGTGATTGATCATCATGGAATCTGAGGTCTGCACTAAGGCCGTTCTGAGCTGCTATTTGTGCAAGTGTGTATCATGAAACACTTCTGAGGTAATGAGAACTTGAAACTCTTGCCCTGGAAGCCCCAATCTGGATGGTAACTAGAACTATTTTTAAAGGCAGGGAATAAGGTTCCATTCATGCTATCACAGAGCTGTGCAATCCGAGGAACTGAGAATCCTGTCTGCAACCCCCCTGCAATAAATGCTTAGTTTGGTATGTCCCAATCCCCAGGTCTTCAAACTCTTGAAGTGAGTGCAGTTTGAGTATGTCCCTGTCCACATAGGTTTCAGAGTAGGGCATCCCCCAAAGAAAGGCCGTGTTGGGTGCCCAACGGCTAAAATACCGTGAGGTCTACAGTGGAAGGTGAGGACCCATGATCTGCAGAGTGTCAGGCGATTAAGTAATGCTTTCCACTTACCATAATCCACATGGCACATGGTCAAGGAAGGCATGCCGATCACTGAAAGACAGGAGAGAAGAGTGGCCCATGAGCATTGTCTTGGGGGTGGGGTCGCAACCCTGAATAGTACAGAGTGAGACTCAAAGAGCCTTGGGAGTGAACATCGAGTTCACTCCTACAGAAGGGCACATGGAGTTCACTGGATTCCACAGAGCAGGAACACCATGCTGACCCAATGAGGGCCTGGGACTTGGCCTACAAGAAAGACCAAGTAGACTAGGCCTCCATTGGTGCCCCATTCTGTTCAACGGGCCTCAGCGTAATCCTATTGAGCATGATTTTTATGTCATCACCTCTCTTCATGACATTGGTTTGTCATCATAGACCCAGGATATCAGACAGAACAGATCAATATGTTACTGTGACACAAACCATGTTGCTTACCAGGAGTGCCAAATCGACCAAGCTGAGGAACTGAAGAAATTTCAGCCAGCGTTCTTCTCCTGCAAGAAATGAGTTTGCTCAGTTGGCTCTTATGGTGCACGTTTATGTGAGCAAAATGGGACCTGTGGAGCATCCAGCAACATGAAAACCCAGATATGAATCCCCAATGGTCCCCCAGCAGGGTAATTTGGCCACTTGCTTTTAAAATGCATGGCAAAGTTAAGAAAAAAAACTAAATGATGGCTACCAGTCTGCCCACCCTCCCCATGTCATTTGACGCTAACAAAAATTCACCCTGAATCCTACTGTCACACTCTACATTAGAAACAAGAGTTTTGGCAAGTTAAACAGCAGGGCCTTTTTAAACATGTCATCTTGTGACCTCTGAACGGTTCCTGACTAGGTCCACAACCTGGTATGCATTTGTGATTGCCAGGAAAATTCTCATTACCCTCTGGAAATCACAGACAATTGTGCAGGACAGGATCCCTACTCACTCCTTACTTAATTGGACCTACCCAGCCTACAAGGGTTGCCAGGTCTTGGTGTCTGGAGACATTCTCCCTCACTAGAGCCATGCTAGTTTTGCACTTCAGTGTGCCATGCACGTACAAATAAAACAACAATGCCAGAGCCTTGTGGCCAGTAGGCCAGAAGAAGTTGCTGCCCCAGTGGATATCAACCCACCAAGAACCTGCCTCTCATCAACATCAGATGAAACTGTGTACTTGTAGCATGGGCGTTGGGAGGCAGGACAATGCCACTGATATCAGGGGAAGGAAAGAGAGTAGAAAAGGACGTGCCGGCAGTGCCCTTCCAGCACTAGGATACTGAAAGTCATCCTATGGTTTACTAATCTAGTAAATTATCAGAGTGATTGATCATCATGGAATCTGAGGTCTGCACTAAGGCCGTTCTGAGCTGCTATTTGTGCAAGTGTGTATCATGAAACACTTCTGAGGTAATGAGAACTTGAAACTCTTGCCCTGGAAGCCCCAATCTGGATGGTAACTAGAACTATTTTTAAAGGCAGGGAATAAGGTTCCATTCATTCTATCACAGAGCTGTGCAATCCGAGGAACTGAGAATCCTGTCTGCAACCCCCCTGCAATAAAGGCTTAGTTTGGTATGTCCCAATCCCCAGGTCTTCAAACTCTTGAAGTGAGTGCAGTTTGAGTATGTCCCTGTCCACATAGGTTTCAGAGTAGGGCATCCCCCAAAGAAAGGCCGTGTTGGGTGCCCAACGGCTAAAATACCGTGAGGTCTACAGTGGAAGGTGAGGACCCATGATCTGCAGAGTGTCAGGCGATTAAGTAATGCTTTCCACTTACCATAATCCACATGGCACATGGTCAAGGAAGGCATGCCGATCACTGAAAGACAGGAGAGAAGAGTGGCCCATGAGCATTGTCTTGGGGGTGGGGTCGCAACCCTGAATAGTACAGAGTGAGACTCAAAGAGCCTTGGGAGTGAACATCGAGTTCACTCCTACAGAAGGGCACATGGAGTTCACTGGATTCCACAGAGCAGGAACACCATGCTGACCCAATGAGGGCCTGGGACTTGGCCTACAAGAAAGACCAAGTAGACTAGGCCTCCATTGGTGCCCCATTCTGTTCAACGGGCCTCAGCGTAATCCTATTGAGCATGATTTTTATGTCATCACCTCTCTTCATGACATTGGTTTGTCATCATAGACCCAGGATATCAGACAGAACAGATCAATATGTTACTGTGACACAAACCATGTTGCTTACCAGGAGTGCCAAATCGACCAAGCTGAGGAACTGAAGAAATTTCAGCCAGCGTTCTTCTCCTGCAAGAAATGAGTTTGCTCAGTTGGCTCTTATGGTGCACGTTTATGTGAGCAAAATGGGACCTGTGGAGCATCCAGCAACATGAAAACCCAGATATGAATCCCCAATGGTCCCCCAGCAGGGTAATTTGGCCACTTGCTTTTAAAATGCATGGCAAAGTTAAGAAAAAAAACTAAATGATGGCTACCAGTCTGCCCACCCTCCCCATGTCATTTGACGCTAACAAAAATTCACCCTGAATCCTACTGTCACACTCTACATTAGAAACAAGAGTTTTGGCAAGTTAAACAGCAGGGCCTTTTTAAACATGTCATCTTGTGACCTCTGAACGGTTCCTGACTAGGTCCACAACCTGGTATGCATTTGTGATTGCCAGGAAAATTCTCATTACCCTCTGGAAATCACAGACAATTGTGCAGGACAGGATCCCTACTCACTCCTTACTTAATTGGACCTACCCAGCCTACAAGGGTTGCCAGGTCTTGGTGTCTGGAGACATTCTCCCTCACTAGAGCCATGCTAGTTTTGCACTTCAGTGTGCCATGCACGTACAAATAAAACAACAATGCCAGAGCCTTGTGGCCAGTAGGCCAGAAGAAGTTGCTGCCCCAGTGGATATCAACCCACCAAGAAACTGCCTCTCATCAACATCAGATGAAACTGTGTACTTGTAGCATGGGCGTTGGGAGGCAGGACAATGCCACTATTATCTGGGGAAGGAAAGAGAGTAGAAAAGGACTTGCTGGCAGTGCCCTTCCAGCACTAGGATACTGAAAGTCATCCTATGGTTTACTAATCTAGTAAATTATCAGAGTGATTGATCATGATGGAATCTGAGGTCTGCACTAAGGCCGTTCTGAGCTGCTATTTGTGCAAGTGTGTATCATGAAACACTTCTGAGGTAATGAGAACTTGAAACTCTTGCCCTGGAAGCCCCAATCTGGATGGTAACTAGAACTATTTTTAAAGGCAGGGAATAAGGTTCCATTCATGCTATGACAGAGCTGTGCAATCCGAGGAACTGAGAATCCTGTCTGCAACCCCCCTGCAATAAATGCTTAGTTTGGTATGTCCCAATCCCCAGGTCTTCAAACTCTTGAAGTGAGTGCAGTTTGAGTATGTCCCTGTCCACATAGGTTTCAGAGTAGGGCATCCCCCAAAGAAAGGCCGTGTTGGGTGCCCAACGGCTAAAATACCGTGAGGTCTACAGTGGAAGGTGAGGACCCATGATCTGCAGAGTGTCAGGCGATTAAGTAATGCTTTCCACTTACCATAATCCACATGGCACATGGTCAAGGAAGGCATGCCGATCACTGAAAGACAGGAGAGAAGAGTGGCCCATGAGCATTGTCTTGGGGGTGGGGTCGCAACCCTGAATAGTACAGAGTGAGACTCAAAGAGCCTTGGGAGTGAACATCGAGTTCACTCCTACAGAAGGGCACATGGAGTTCACTGGATTCCACAGAGCAGGAACACCATGCTGAGCCAATGAGGGCCTGGGACTTGGCCTACAAGAAAGACCAAGTAGACTAGGCCTCCATTGGTGCCCCATTCTGTTCAACGGGCCTCAGCGTAATCCTATTGAGCATGATTTTTATGTCATCACCTCTCTTCATGACATTGGTTTGTCATCATAGACCCAGGATATCAGACAGAACAGATCAATATGTTACTGTGACACAAACCATGTTGCTTACCAGGAGTGCCAAATCGACCAAGCTGAGGAACTGAAGAAATTTCAGCCAGCGTTCTTCTCCTGCAAGAAATGAGTTTGCTCAGTTGGCTCTTATGGTGCACGTTTATGTGAGCAAAATGGGACCTGTGGAGCATCCAGCAACATGAAAACCCAGATATGAATCCCCAATGGTCCCCCAGCAGGGTAATTTGGCCACTTGCTTTTAAAATGCATGGCAAAGTTAAGAAAAAAAACTAAATGATGGCTACCAGTCTGCCCACCCTCCCCATGTCATTTGACGCTAACAAAAATTCACCCTGAATCCTACTGTCACACTCTACATTAGAAACAAGAGTTTTGGCAAGTTAAACAGCAGGGCCTTTTTAAACATGTCATCTTGTGACCTCTGAACGGTTCCTGACTAGGTCCACAACCTGGTATGCATTTGTGATTGCCAGGAATATTCTCATTACCCTCTGGAAATCACAGACAATTGTGCAGGACAGGATCCCTACTCACTCCTTACTTAATTGGACCTACCCAGCCTACAAGGGTTGCCAGGTCTTGGTGTCTGGAGACATTCTCCCTCACTAGAGCCATGCTAGTTTTGCACTTCAGTGTGCCATGCACGTACAAATAAAACAACAATGCCAGAGCCTTGTGGCCAGTAGGCCAGAAGAAGTTGCTGCCCCAGTGGATATCAACCCACCAAGAACCTGCCTCTCATCAACATCAGATGAAACTGTGTACTTGTAGCATGGGCGTTGGGAGGCAGGACAATGCCACTGATATCAGGGGAAGGAAAGAGAGTAGAAAAGGACGTGCCGGCAGTGCCCTTCCAGCACTAGGATACTGAAAGTCATCCTATGGTTTACTAATCTAGTAAATTATCAGAGTGATTGATCATCATGGAATCTGAGGTCTGCACTAAGGCCGTTCTGAGCTGCTATTTGTGCAAGTGTGTATCATGAAACACTTCTGAGGTAATGAGGACTTGAAACTCTTGCCCTGGAAGCCCCAATCTGGGTGGTAACTAGAACTATTTTTAAAGGCAGGGAATAAGGTTCCATTCATTCTATCACAGAGCTGTGCAATCCGAGGAACTGAGAATCCTGTCCGCAACCCCCCTGCAATAAATGCTTAGTTTGGTATGTCCCAATCCCCAGGTCTTCAAACTCTTGAAGTGAGTGCAGTTTGAGTATGTCCCTGTCCACATAGGTTTCAGAGTAGGGCATCCCCCAAAGAAAGGCCGTGTTGGGTGCCCAACGGCTAAAATACCGTGAGGTCTACAGTGGAAGGTGAGGACCCATGATCTGCAGAGTGTCAGGCGATTAAGTAATGCTTTCCACTTACCATAATCCACATGGCACATGGTCAAGGAAGGCATGCCGATCACTGAAAGACAGGAGAGAAGAGTGGCCCATGAGCATTGTCTTGGGGGTGGGGTCGCAACCCTGAATAGTACAGAGTGAGACTCAAAGAGCCTTGGGAGTGAACATCGAGTTCACTCCTACAGAAGGGCACATGGAGTTCACTGGATTCCACAGAGCAGGAACACCATGCTGAGCCAATGAGGGCCTGGGACTTGGCCTACAAGAAAGACCAAGTAGACTAGGCCTCCATTGGTGCCCCATTCTGTTCAACGGGCCTCAGCGTAATCCTATTGAGCATGATTTTTATGTCATCACCTCTCTTCATGACATTGGTTTGTCATCATAGACCCAGGATATCAGACAGAACAGATCAATATGTTACTCTGACACAAACCATGTTGCTTACCAGGAGTGCCAAATCGACCAAGCTGAGGAACTGAAGAAATTTCAGCCAGCGTTCTTCTCCTGCAAGAAATGAGTTTGCTCAGTTGGCTCTTATGGTGCACGTTTATGTGAGCAAAATGGGACCTGTGGAGCATCCAGCAACATGAAAACCCAGATATGAATCCCCAATGGTCCCCCAGCAGGGTAATTTGGCCACTTTCTTTTAAAATGCATGGCAAAGTTAAGAAAAAAATCTAAATGATGGTTACCAGTCTGCCCACCCTCCCCATGTCATTTGATGCTAACAAAAATTCACCCTGAATCCTACTGTCACACTCTACATTAGAAACAACAGTTTTGGCAAGTTAAACAGCCTTTTTAAACATGTCATCTTGTGACCTCTGAACGGTTGCTGACTACGTCCACAACCTGGTATGCATTTGTGATTGCCAGGAAAATTCTCATTACCCTCTGGAAATCACAGACAATTGTGCAGGACAGGATCCCTACTCACTCCTTACTTAATTGGACCTACCCAGCCTACAAGAGGGGTGCCAGGTCTTGGTGTCTGGAGACATTCTCCCTCACTAGAGCCATGCTAGTTTTGCACTTCAGTGTGCCATGCACGTACAAATATAACAACAATGCCAGAGCCTTGTGGCCAGTATGTCAGAAGAAGTTGCTGCCCCAGTGGATATCAACCCACCAAGAAACTGCCTCTCATCAACATCAGATGAAACTGTGTAGTTGTAGCATGGACGATGGGAGGCAGGACAATGCCACTATTATCGGGGGAAGGAAAGAGAGTAGAAAAGGACTTGCCGGCAGTGCCCTTCCAGCACTAGGATACTGAAAGTCATCCTATGGTTTACTAATCTAGTAAATTATCAGAGTGATTGATCATCATGGAATCTGAGGTCTGCACTAAGGCCGTTCTGAGCTGCTATTTGTGCAAGTGTGTATCATGAAACACTTCTAAGGTAATGAGGACTTGAAACTCTTGCCCTGGAAGCCCCAATCTGGATGGTAACTAGAACTATTTTTAAAGGCAGGGAATAAGGTTCCATTCATTCTATCACAGAGCTGTGCAATCCGAGGAACTGAGAATCCTGTCTGCAACCCCCTGCAATAAATGCTTAGTTTGGTATGTCCCAATCCCCAGGTCTTCAAACTCTTGAAGTGAGTGCAGTTTGAGTATGTCCCTGTCCACATAGGTTTCAGAGTAGGGCATCCCCCAAAGAAAGGCCGTGTTGGGTGCCCAACGGCTAAAATACCGTGAGGTCTACAGTGGAAGGTGAGGACCCATGATCTGCAGAGTGTCAGGCGATTAAGTAATGCTTTCCACTTACCATAATCCACATGGCACATGGTCAAGGAAGGCATGCCGATCACTGAAAGACAGGAGAGAAGAGTGGCCCATGAGCATTGTCTTGGGGGTGGGGTCGCAACCCTGAATAGTACAGAGTGAGACTCAAAGAGCCTTGGGAGTGAACATCGAGTTCACTCCTACAGAAGGGCACATGGAGTTCACTGGATTCCACAGAGCAGGAACACCATGCTGAGCCAATGAGGGCCTGGGACTTGGCCTACAAGAAAGACCAAGTAGACTAGGCCTCCATTGGTGCCCCATTCTGTTCAACGGGCCTCAGCGTAATCCTATTGAGCATGATTTTTATGTCATCACCTCTCTTCATGACATTGGTTTGTCATCATAGACCCAGGATATCAGACAGAACAGATCAATATGTTACTGTGACACAAACCATGTTGCTTACCAGGAGTGCCAAATCGACCAAGCTGAGGAACTGAAGAAATTTCAGCCAGCGTTCTTCTCCTGCAAGAAATGAGTTTGCTCAGTTGGCTCTTATGGTGCACGTTTATGTGAGCAAAATGGGACCTGTGGAGCATCCAGCAACATGAAAACCCAGATATGAATCCCCAATGGTCCCCCAGCAGGGTAATTTGGCCACTTGCTTTTAAAATGCATGGCAAAGTTAAGAAAAAAATCTAAATGATGGTTACCAGTCTGCCCACCCTCCCCATGTCATTTGACGCTAACAAAAATTCACCCTGAATCCTACTGTCACACTCTACATTAGAAACAACAGTTTTGGCAAGTTAAACAGCCTTTTTAAACATGTCATCTTGTGACCTCTGAACGGTTGCTGACTACGTCCACAACCTGGTATGCATTTGTGATTGCCAGGCAAATTCTCATTACCCTCTGGAAATCACAGACAATTGTGCAGGACAGGATCCCTACTCACTCCTTACTTAATTGGACCTACCCAGCCTACAATAGTTGCCAGGTCTTGGTGTCTGGAGACATTCTCCCTCACTAGAGCCATGCTAGTTTTGCACTTCAGTGTGCCATGCACGTACAAATATAACAACAATGCCAGAGCCTTGTGGACAGTATGTCAGAAGAAGTTGCTGCCCCAGTGGATATCAACCCACCAAGAAACTGCCTCTCATCAACATCAGATGAAACTGTGTAGTTGTAGCATGGGCGTTGGGAGGCAGGACAATGCCACTATTATCGGGGGAAGGAAAGAGAGTAGAAAAGGACTTGCCGGCAGTGCCCTTCCTGCACTAGGATACTGAAAGTCATCCTATGGTTTACTAATCTAGTAAATTATCAGAGTGATTGATCATGATGGAATCTGAGGTCTGCACTAAGGCCGTTCTGAGCTGCTATTTGTGCAAGTGTGTATCATGAAACACTTCTGAGGTAATGAGAACTTGAAACTCTTGCCCTGGAAGCCCCAATCTGGATGGTAACTAGAACTATTTTTAAAGGCAGGGAATAAGGTTCCATTCATGCTATGACAGAGCTGTGCAATCCGAGGAACTGAGAATCCTGTCTGCAACCCCCCTGCAATAAAGGCTTAGTTTGGTATGTCCCAATCCCCAGGTCTTCAAACTCTTGAAGTGAGTGCAGTTTGAGTATGTCCCTGTCCACATAGGTTTCAGAGTAGGGCATCCCCCAAAGAAAGGCCGTGTTGGGTGCCCAACGGCTAAAATACCGTGAGGTCTACAGTGGAAGGTGAGGACCCATGATCTGCAGAGTGTCAGGCGATTAAGTAATGCTTTCCACTTACCATAATCCACATGGCACATGGTCAAGGAAGGCATGCCGATCACTGAAAGACAGGAGAGAAGAGTGGCCCATGAGCATTGTCTTGGGGGTGGGGTCGCAACCCTGAATAGTACAGAGTGAGACTCAAAGAGCCTTGGGAGTGAACATCGAGTTCACTCCTACAGAAGGGCACATGGAGTTCACTGGATTCCACAGAGCAGGAACACCATGCTGACCCAATGAGGGCCTGGGACTTGGCCTACAAGAAAGACCAAGTAGACTAGGCCTCCATTGGTGCCCCATTCTGTTCAACGGGCCTCAGCGTAATCCTATTGAGCATGATTTTTATGTCATCACCTCTCTTCATGACATTGGTTTGTCATCATAGACCCAGGATATCAGACAGAACAGATCAATATGTTACTGTGACACAAACCATGTTACTTACCAGGAGTGCCAAATCGACCAAGCTGAGTAACTGAAGAAATTTCAGCCAGCGTTCTTCTCCTGCAAGAAATGAGTTTGCTCAGTTGGCTCTTATGGTGCACGTTTATGTGAGCAAAATGGGACCTGTGGAGCATCCAGCAACATGAAAACCCAGATATGAATCCCCAATGGTCCCCCAGCAGGGTAATTTGGCCACTTTCTTTTAAAATGCATGGCAAAGTTAAGAAAAAAATCTAAATGATGGTTACCAGTCTGCCCACCCTCCCCATGTCATTTGACGCTAACAAAAATTCACCCTGAATCCTACTGTCACACTCTACATTTGAAACAAGAGTTTTGGCAAGTTAAACAGCAGGGCCTTTTTAAACATGTCTTGTGTCATCTTGTGACCTCTGAACGGTTCCTGACTAGGTCCACAACCTGGTATGCATTTGTGATTGCCAGGAATATTCTCATTACCCTCTGGAAATCACAGACAATTGTGCAGGACAGGATCCCTACTCACTCCTTACTTAATTGGACCTACCCAGCCTACAAGGGTTGCCAGGTCTTGGTGTCTGGAGACATTCTCCCTCACTAGAGCCATGCTAGTTTTGCACTTCAGTGTGCCATGCACGTACAAATAAAACAACAATGCCAGAGCCTTGTGGCCAGTAGGCCAGAAGAAGTTGCTGCCCCAGTGGATATCAACCCACCAAGAACCTGCCTCTCATCAACATCAGATGAAACTGTGTACTTGTAGCATGGGCGTTGGGAGGCAGGACAATGCCACTGATATCAGGGGAAGGAAAGAGAGTAGAAAAGGACGTGCCGGCAGTGCCCTTCCAGCACTAGGATACTGAAAGTCATCCTATGGTTTACTAATCTAGTAAATTATCAGAGTGATTGATCATCATGGAATCTGAGGTCTGCACTAAGGCCGTTCTGAGCTGCTATTTGTGCAAGTGTGTATCATGAAACACTTCTAAGGTAATGAGGACTTGAAACTCTTGCCCTGGAAGCCCCAATCTGGATGGTAACTAGAACTATTTTTAAAGGCAGGGAATAAGGTTCCATTCATTCTATCACAGAGCTGTGCAATCCGAGGAACTGAGAATCCTGTCTGCAACCCCCCTGCAATAAATGCTTAGTTTGGTATGTCCCAATCCCCAGGTCTTCAAACTCTTGAAGTGAGTGCAGTTTGAGTATGTCCCTGTCCACATAGGTTTCAGAGTAGGGCATCCCCCAAAGAAAGGCCGTGTTGGGTGCCCAACGGCTAAAATACCGTGAGGTCTACAGTGGAAGGTGAGGACCCATGATCTGCAGAGTGTCAGGCGATTAAGTAATGCTTTCCACTTACCATAATCCACATGGCACATGGTCAAGGAAGGCATGCCGATCACTGAAAGACAGGAGAGAAGAGTGGCCCATGAGCATTGTCTTGGGGGTGGGGTCGCAACCCTGAATAGTACAGAGTGAGACTCAAAGAGCCTTGGGAGTGAACATCGAGTTCACTCCTACAGAAGGGCACATGGAGTTCACTGGATTCCACAGAGCAGGAACACCATGCTGACCCAATGAGGGCCTGGGACTTGGCCTACAAGAAAGACCAAGTAGACTAGGCCTCCATTGGTGCCCCATTCTGTTCAACGGGCCTCAGCGTAATCCTATTGAGCATGATTTTTATGTCATCACCTCTCTTCATGACATTGGTTTGTCATCATAGACCCAGGATATCAGACAGAACAGATCAATATGTTACTCTGACACAAACCATGTTGCTTACCAGGAGTGCCAAATCGACCAAGCTGAGGAACTGAAGAAATTTCAGCCAGCGTTCTTCTCCTGCAAGAAATGAGTTTGCTCAGTTGGCTCTTATGGTGCACGTTTATGTGAGCAAAATGGGACCTGTGGAGCATCCAGCAACATGAAAACCCAGATATGAATCCCCAATGGTCCCCCAGCAGGGTAATTTGGCCACTTGCTTTTAAAATGCATGGCAAAGTTAAGAAAAAAAACTAAATGATGGCTACCAGTCTGCCCACCCTCCCCATGTCATTTGACGCTAACAAAAATTCACCCTGAATCCTACTGTCACACTCTACATTAGAAACAACAGTTATGGCAAGTTAAACAGCCTTTTTAAACATGTCATCTTGTGACCTCTGAACGGTTCCTGACTAGGTCCACAACCTGGTATGCATTTGTGATTGCCAGGAAAATTCTCATTACCCTCTGGAAATCACAGACAATTGTGCAGGACAGGATCCCTACTCACTCCTTACTTAATTGGACCTACCCAGCCTACAAGGGTTGCCAGGTCTTGGTGTCTGGAGACATTCTCCCTCACTAGAGCCATGCTAGTTTTGCACTTCAGTGTGCCATGCACGTACAAATAAAACAACAATGCCAGAGCCTTGTGGCCAGTAGGCCAGAAGAAGTTGCTGCCCCAGTGGATATCAACCCACCAAGAAACTGCCTCTCATCAACATCAGATGAAACTGTGTACTTGTAGCATGGGCGTTGGGAGGCAGGACAATGCCACTATTATCGGGGGAAGGAAAGAGAGTAGAAAAGGACTTGCCGGCAGTGCCCTTCCAGCACTAGGATACTGAAAGTCATCCTATGGTTTACTAATCTAGTAAATTATCAGAGTGATTGATCATGATGGAATCTGAGGTCTGCACTAAGGCCGTTCTGAGCTGCTATTTGTGCAAGTGTGTATCATGAAACACTTCTGAGGTAATGAGAACTTGAAACTCTTGCCCTGGAAGGCCCAATCTGGATGGTAACTAGAACTATTTTTAAAGGCAGGGAATAAGGTTCCATTCATGCTATCACAGAGCTGTGCAATCCGAGGAACTGAGAATCCTGTCTGCAACCCCCCTGCAATAAATGCTTAGTTTGGTATGTCCCAATCCCCAGGTCTTCAAACTCTTGAAGTGAGTGCAGTTTGAGTATGTCCCTGTCCACATAGGTTTCAGAGTAGGGCATCCCCCAAAGAAAGGCCGTGTTGGGTGCCCAACGGCTAAAATACCGTGAGGTCTACAGTGGAAGGTGAGGACCCATGATCTGCAGAGTGTCAGGCGATTAAGTAATGCTTTCCACTTACCATAATCCACATGGCACATGGTCAAGGAAGGCATGCCGATCACTGAAAGACAGGAGAGAAGAGTGGCCCATGAGCATTGTCTTGGGGGTGGGGTCGCAACCCTGAATAGTACAGAGTGAGACTCAAAGAGCCTTGGGAGTGAACATCGAGTTCACTCCTACAGAAGGGCACATGGAGTTCACTGGATTCCACAGAGCAGGAACACCATGCTGACCCAATGAGGGCCTGGGACTTGGCCTACAAGAAAGACCAAGTAGACTAGGCCTCCATTGGTGCCCCATTCTGTTCAACGGGCCTCAGCGTAATCCTATTGAGCATGATTTTTATGTCATCACCTCTCTTCATGACATTGGTTTGTCATCATAGACCCAGGATATCAGACAGAACAGATCAATATGTTACTGTGACACAAACCATGTTGCTTACCAGGAGTGCCAAATCGACCAAGCTGAGGAACTGAAGAAATTTCAGCCAGCGTTCTTCTCCTGCAAGAAATGAGTTTGCTCAGTTGGCTCTTATGGTGCACGTTTATGTGAGCAAAATGGGACCTGTGGAGCATCCAGCAACATGAAAACCCAGATATGAATCCCCAATGGTCCCCCAGCAGGGTAATTTGGCCACTTGCTTTTAAAATGCATGGCAAAGTTAAGAAAAAAAAACTAAATGATGGCTACCAGTCTGCCCACCCTCCCCATGTCATTTGACGCTAACAAAAATTCACCCTGAATCCTACTGTCACACTCTACATTAGAAACAAGAGTTTTGGCAAGTTAAACAGCAGGGCCTTTTTAAACATGTCATCTTGTGACCTCTGAACGGTTCCTGACTAGGTCCACAACCTGGTATGCATTTGTGATTGCCAGGAAAATTCTCATTACCCTCTGGAAATCACAGACAATTGTGCAGGACAGGATCCCTACTCACTCCTTACTTAATTGGACCTACCCAGCCTACAAGGGTTGCCAGGTCTTGGTGTCTGGAGACATTCTCCCTCACTAGAGCCATGCTAGTTTTGCACTTCAGTGTGCCATGCACGTACAAATAAAACAACAATGCCAGAGCCTTGTGGCCAGTAGGCCAGAAGAAGTTGCTGCCCCAGTGGATATCAACCCACCAAGAACCTGCCTCTCATCAACATCAGATGAAACTGTGTACTTGTAGCATGGGCGTTGGGAGGCAGGACAATGCCACTGATATCAGGGGAAGGAAAGAGAGTAGAAAAGGACTTGCCGGCAGTGCCCTTCCAGCACTAGGATACTGAAAGTCATCCTATGGTTTACTAATCTAGTAAATTATCAGAGTGATTGATCATCATGGAATCTGAGGTCTGCACTAAGGCCGTTCTGAGCTGCTATTTGTGCAAGTGTGTATCATGAAACACTTCTGAGGTAATGAGGACTTGAAACTCTTGCCCTGGAAGGCCCAATCTGGATGGTAACTAGAACTATTTTTAAAGGCAGGGAATAAGGTTCCATTCATGCTATCACAGAGCTGTGCAATCCGAGGAACTGAGAATCCTGTCTGCAACCCCCCTGCAATAAATGCTTAGTTTGGTATGTCCCAATCCCCAGGTCTTCAAACTCTTGAAGTGAGTGCAGTTTGAGTATGTCCCTGTCCACATAGGTTTCAGAGTAGGGCATCCCCCAAAGAAAGGCCGTGTTGGGTGCCCAACGGCTAAAATACCGTGAGGTCTACAGTGGAAGGTGAGGACCCATGATCTGCAGAGTGTCAGGCGATTAAGTAATGCTTTCCACTTACCATAATCCACATGGCACATGGTCAAGGAAGGCATGCCGATCACTGAAAGACAGGAGAGAAGAGTGGCCCATGAGCATTGTCTTGGGGGTGGGGTCGCAACCCTGAATAGTACAGAGTGAGACTCAAAGAGCCTTGGGAGTGAACATCAAGTTCACTCCTACAGAAGGGCACATGGAGTTCACTGGATTCCACAGAGCAGGAACACCATGCTGAGCCAATGAGGGCCTGGGACTTGGCCTACAAGAAAGACCAAGTAGACTAGGCCTCCATTGGTGCCCCATTCTGTTCAACGGGCCTCAGCGTAATCCTATTGAGCATGATTTTTATGTCATCACCTCTCTTCATGACATTGGTTTGTCATCATAGACCCAGGATATCAGACAGAACAGATCAATATGTTACTGTGACACAAACCATGTTGCTTACCAGGAGTGCCAAATCGACCAAGCTGAGGAACTGAAGAAATTTCAGCCAGCGTTCTTCTCCTGCAAGAAATGAGTTTGCTCAGTTGGCTCTTATGGTGCACGTTTATGTGAGCAAAATGGGACCTGTGGAGCATCCAGCAACATGAAAACCCAGATATGAATCCCCAATGGTCCCCCAGCAGGGTAATTTGGCCACTTGCTTTTAAAATGCATGGCAAAGTTAAGAAAAAAAAACTAAATGATGGCTACCAGTCTGCCCACCCTCCCCATGTCATTTGACGCTAACAAAAATTCACCCTGAATCCTACTGTCACACTCTACATTAGAAACAAGAGTTTTGGCAAGTTAAACAGCAGGGCCTTTTTAAACATGTCATCTTGTGACCTCTGAACGGTTCCTGACTAGGTCCACAACCTGGTATGCATTTGTGATTGCCAGGAAAATTCTCATTACCCTCTGGAAATCACAGACAATTGTGCAGGACAGGATCCCTACTCACTCCTTACTTAATTGGACCTACCCAGCCTACAAGGGTTGCCAGGTCTTGGTGTCTGGAGACATTCTCCCTCACTAGAGCCATGCTAGTTTTGCACTTCAGTGTGCCATGCACGTACAAATAAAACAACAATGCCAGAGCCTTGTGGCCAGTAGGCCAGAAGAAGTTGCTGCCCCAGTGGATATCAACCCACCAAGAACCTGCCTCTCATCAACATCAGATGAAACTGTGTACTTGTAGCATGGGCGTTGGGAGGCAGGACAATGCCACTGATATCAGGGGAAGGAAAGAGAGTAGAAAAGGACTTGCCGGCAGTGCCCTTCCAGCACTAGGATACTGAAAGTCATCCTATGGTTTACTAATCTAGTAAATTATCAGAGTGATTGATCATCATGGAATCTGAGGTCTGCACTAAGGCCGTTCTGAGCTGCTATTTGTGCAAGTGTGTATCATGAAACACTTCTGAGGTAATGAGGACTTGAAACTCTTGCCCTGGAAGGCCCAATCTGGATGGTAACTAGAACTATTTTTAAAGGCAGGGAATAAGGTTCCATTCATTCTATCACAGAGCTGTGCAATCCGAGGAACTGAGAATCCTGTCTGCAACCCCCCTGCAATAAATGCTTAGTTTGGTATGTCCCAATCCCCAGGTCTTCAAACTCTTGAAGTGAGTGCAGTTTGAGTATGTCCCTGTCCACATAGGTTTCAGAGTAGGGCATCCCCCAAAGAAAGGCCGTGTTGGGTGCCCAACGGCTAAAATACCGTGAGGTCTACAGTGGAAGGTGAGGACCCATGATCTGCAGAGTGTCAGGCGATTAAGTAATGCTTTCCACTTACCATAATCCACATGGCACATGGTCAAGGAAGGCATGCCGATCACTGAAAGACAGGAGAGAAGAGTGGCCCATGAGCATTGTCTTGGGGGTGGGGTCGCAACCCTGAATAGTACAGAGTGAGACTCAAAGAGCCTTGGGAGTGAACATCAAGTTCACTCCCTACAGAAGGGCACATGGAGTTCACTGGATTCCACAGAGCAGGAACACCATGCTGAGCCAATGAGGGCCTGGGACTTGGCCTACAAGAAAGACCAAGTAGACTAGGCCTCCATTGGTGCCCCATTCTGTTCAACGGGCCTCAGCGTAATCCTATTGAGCATGATTTTTATGTCATCACCTCTCTTCATGACATTGGTTTGTCATCATAGACCCAGGATATCAGACAGAACAGATCAATATGTTACTGTGACACAAACCATGTTGCTTACCAGGAGTGCCAAATCGACCAAGCTGAGGAACTGAAGAAATTTCAGCCAGCGTTCTTCTCCTGCAAGAAATGAGTTTGCTCAGTTGGCTCTTATGGTGCACGTTTATGTGAGCAAAATGGGACCTGTGGAGCATCCAGCAACATGAAAACCCAGATATGAATCCCCAATGGTCCCCCAGCAGGGTAATTTGGCCACTTGCTTTTAAAATGCATGGCAAAGTTAAGAAAAAAAAACTAAATGATGGCTACCAGTCTGCCCACCCTCCCCATGTCATTTGACGCTAACAAAAATTCACCCTGAATCCTACTGTCACACTCTACATTAGAAACAAGAGTTTTGGCAAGTTAAACAGCAGGGCCTTTTTAAACATGTCATCTTGTGACCTCTGAACGGTTCCTGACTAGGTCCACAACCTGGTATGCATTTGTGATTGCCAGGAAAATTCTCATTACCCTCTGGAAATCACAGACAATTGTGCAGGACAGGATCCCTACTCACTCCTTACTTAATTGGACCTACCCAGCCTACAAGGGTTGCCAGGTCTTGGTGTCTGGAGACATTCTCCCTCACTAGAGCCATGCTAGTTTTGCACTTCAGTGTGCCATGCACGTACAAATAAAACAACAATGCCAGAGCCTTGTGGCCAGTAGGCCAGAAGAAGTTGCTGCCCCAGTGGATATCAACCCACCAAGAACCTGCCTCTCATCAACATCAGATGAAACTGTGTACTTGTAGCATGGGCGTTGGGAGGCAGGACAATGCCACTGATATCGGGGGAAGGAAAGAGAGTAGAAAAGGACTTGCCGGCAGTGCCCTTCCAGCACTAGGATACTGAAAGTCATCCTATGGTTTACTAATCTAGTAAATTATCAGAGTGATTGATCATCATGGAATCTGAGGTCTGCACTAAGGCCGTTCTGAGCTGCTATTTGTGCAAGTGTGTATCATGAAACACTTCTGAGGTAATGAGGACTTGAAACTCTTGCCCTGGAAGGCCCAATCTGGATGGTAACTAGAACTATTTTTAAAGGCAGGGAATAAGGTTCCATTCATTCTATCACAGAGCTGTGCAATCCGAGGAACTGAGAATCCTGTCTGCAACCCCCCTGCAATAAATGCTTAGTTTGGTATGTCCCAATCCCCAGGTCTTCAAACTCTTGAAGTGAGTGCAGTTTGAGTATGTCCCTGTCCACATAGGTTTCAGAGTAGGGCATCCCCCAAAGAAAGGCCGTGTTGGGTGCCCAACGGCTAAAATACCGTGAGGTCTACAGTGGAAGGTGAGGACCCATGATCTGCAGAGTGTCAGGCGATTAAGTAATGCTTTCCACTTACCATAATCCACATGGCACATGGTCAAGGAAGGCATGCCGATCACTGAAAGACAGGAGAGAAGAGTGGCCCATGAGCATTGTCTTGGGGGTGGGGTCGCAACCCTGAATAGTACAGAGTGAGACTCAAAGAGCCTTGGGAGTGAACATCAAGTTCACTCCTACAGAAGGGCACATGGAGTTCACTGGATTCCACAGAGCAGGAACACCATGCTGAGCCAATGAGGGCCTGGGACTTGGCCTACAAGAAAGACCAAGTAGACTAGGCCTCCATTGGTGCCCCATTCTGTTCAACGGGCCTCAGCGTAATCCTATTGAGCATGATTTTTATGTCATCACCTCTCTTCATGACATTGGTTTGTCATCATAGACCCAGGATATCAGACAGAACAGATCAATATGTTACTGTGACACAAACCATGTTGCTTACCAGGAGTGCCAAATCGACCAAGCTGAGGAACTGAAGAAATTTCATCCAGCGTTCTTCTCCTGCAAGAAATGAGTTTGCTAAGTTGGCTCTTATGGTGCACGTTTATGTGAGCAAAATGGGACCTGTGGAGCATCCAGCAACATGAAAACCCAGATATGAATCCCCAATGGTCCCCCAGCAGGGTAATTTGGCCACTTGCTTTTAAAATGCATGGCAAAGTTAAGAAAAAAAAACTAAATGATGGCTACCAGTCTGCCCACCCTCCCCATGTCATTTGACGCTAACAAAAATTCACCCTGAATCCTACTGTCACACTCTACATTAGAAACAAGAGTTTTGGCAAGTTAAACAGCAGGGCCTTTTTAAACATGTCATCTTGTGACCTCTGAACGGTTCCTGACTAGGTCCACAACCTGGTATGCATTTGTGATTGCCAGGAAAATTCTCATTACCCTCTGGAAATCACAGACAATTGTGCAGGACAGGATCCCTACTCACTCCTTACTTAATTGGACCTACCCAGCCTACAAGGGTTGCCAGGTCTTGGTGTCTGGAGACATTCTCCCTCACTAGAGCCATGCTAGTTTTGCACTTCAGTGTGCCATGCACGTACAAATAAAACAACAATGCCAGAGCCTTGTGGCCAGTAGGCCAGAAGAAGTTGCTGCCCCAGTGGATATCAACCCACCAAGAACCTGCCTCTCATCAACATCAGATGAAACTGTGTACTTGTAGCATGGGCGTTGGGAGGCAGGACAATGCCACTGATATCAGGGGAAGGAAAGAGAGTAGAAAAGGACTTGCCGGCAGTGCCCTTCCAGCACTAGGATACTGAAAGTCATCCTATGGTTTACTAATCTAGTAAATTATCAGAGTGATTGATCATCATGGAATCTGAGGTCTGCACTAAGGCCGTTCTGAGCTGCTATTTGTGCAAGTGTGTATCATGAAACACTTCTGAGGTAATGAGGACTTGAAACTCTTGCCCTGGAAGGCCCAATCTGGATGGTAACTAGAACTATTTTTAAAGGCAGGGAATAAGGTTCCATTCATTCTATCACAGAGCTGTGCAATCCGAGGAACTGAGAATCCTGTCTGCAACCCCCCTGCAATAAATGCTTAGTTTGGTATGTCCCAATCCCCAGGTCTTCAAACTCTTGAAGTGAGTGCAGTTTGAGTATGTCCCTGTCCACATAGGTTTCAGAGTAGGGCATCCCCCAAAGAAAGGCCGTGTTGGGTGCCCAACGGCTAAAATACCGTGAGGTCTACAGTGGAAGGTGAGGACCCATGATCTGCAGAGTGTCAGGCGATTAAGTAATGCTTTCCACTTACCATAATCCACATGGCACATGGTCAAGGAAGGCATGCCGATCACTGAAAGACAGGAGAGAAGAGTGGCCCATGAGCATTGTCTTGGGGGTGGGGTCGCAACCCTGAATAGTACAGAGTGAGACTCAAAGAGCCTTGGGAGTGAACATCAAGTTCACTCCTACAGAAGGGCACATGGAGTTCACTGGATTCCACAGAGCAGGAACACCATGCTGAGCCAATGAGGGCCTGGGACTTGGCCTACAAGAAAGACCAAGTAGACTAGGCCTCCATTGGTGCCCCATTCTGTTCAACGGGCCTCAGCGTAATCCTATTGAGCATGATTTTTATGTCATCACCTCTCTTCATGACATTGGTTTGTCATCATAGACCCAGGATATCAGACAGAACAGATCAATATGTTACTGTGACACAAACCATGTTGCTTACCAGGAGTGCCAAATCGACCAAGCTGAGGAACTGAAGAAATTTCATCCAGCGTTCTTCTCCTGCAAGAAATGAGTTTGCTCAGTTGGCTCTTATGGTGCACGTTTATGTGAGCAAAATGGGACCTGTGGAGCATCCAGCAACATGAAAACCCAGATATGAATCCCCAATGGTCCCCCAGCAGGGTAATTTGGCCACTTGCTTTTAAAATGCATGGCAAAGTTAAGAAAAAAAAACTAAATGATGGCTACCAGTCTGCCCACCCTCCCCATGTCATTTGACGCTAACAAAAATTCACCCTGAATCCTACTGTCACACTCTACATTAGAAACAAGAGTTTTGGCAAGTTAAACAGCAGGGCCTTTTTAAACATGTCATCTTGTGACCTCTGAACGGTTCCTGACTAGGTCCACAACCTGGTATGCATTTGTGATTGCCAGGAAAATTCTCATTACCCTCTGGAAATCACAGACAATTGTGCAGGACAGGATCCCTACTCACTCCTTACTTAATTGGACCTACCCAGCCTACAAGGGTTGCCAGGTCTTGGTGTCTGGAGACATTCTCCCTCACTAGAGCCATGCTAGTTTTGCACTTCAGTGTGCCATGCACGTACAAATAAAACAACAATGCCAGAGCCTTGTGGCCAGTAGGCCAGAAGAAGTTGCTGCCCCAGTGGATATCAACCCACCAAGAACCTGCCTCTCATCAACATCAGATGAAACTGTGTACTTGTAGCATGGGCGTTGGGAGGCAGGACAATGCCACTGATATCGGGGGGAAGGAAAGAGAGTAGAAAAGGACTTGCCGGCAGTGCCCTTCCAGCACTAGGATACTGAAAGTCATCCTATGGTTTACTAATCTAGTAAATTATCAGAGTGATTGATCATCATGGAATCTGAGGTCTGCACTAAGGCCGTTCTGAGCTGCTATTTGTGCAAGTGTGTATCATGAAACACTTCTGAGGTAATGAGGACTTGAAACTCTTGCCCTGGAAGGCCCAATCTGGATGGTAACTAGAACTATTTTTAAAGGCAGGGAATAAGGTTCCATTCATTCTATCACAGAGCTGTGCAATCCGAGGAACTGAGAATCCTGTCTGCAACACCCCTGCAATAAATGCTTAGTTTGGTATGTCCCAATCCCCAGGTCTTCAAACTCTTGAAGTGAATGCAGTTTGAGTATGTCCCTGTCCACATAGGTTTCAGAGTAGGGCATCCCCCAAAGAAAGGCCGTGTTGGGTGCCCAACGGCTAAAATACCGTGAGGTCTACAGTGGAAGGTGAGGACCCATGATCTGCAGAGTGTCAGGCGATTAAGTAATGCTTTCCACTTACCATAATCCACATGGCACATGGTCAAGGAAGGCATGCCGATCACTGAAAGACAGGAGAGAAGAGTGGCCCATGAGCATTGTCTTGGGGGTGGGGTCGCAACCCTGAATAGTACAGAGTGAGACTCAAAGAGCCTTGGGAGTGAACATCAAGTTCACTCCCCCCTACAGAAGGGCACATGGAGTTCACTGGATTCCACAGAGCAGGAACACCATGCTGAGCCAATGAGGGCCTGGGACTTGGCCTACAAGAAAGACCAAGTAGACTAGGCCTCCATTGGTGCCCCATTCTGTTCAACGGGCCTCAGCGTAATCCTATTGAGCATGATTTTTATGTCATCACCTCTCTTCATGACATTGGTTTGTCATCATAGACCCAGGATATCAGACAGAACAGATCAATATGTTACTGTGACACAAACCATGTTGCTTACCAGGAGTGCCAAATCGACCAAGCTGAGGAACTGAAGAAATTTCATCCAGCGTTCTTCTCCTGCAAGAAATGAGTTTGCTAAGTTGGCTCTTATGGTGCACGTTTATGTGAGCAAAATGGGACCTGTGGAGCATCCAGCAACATGAAAACCCAGATATGAATCCCCAATGGTCCCCCAGCAGGGTAATTTGGCCACTTGCTTTTAAAATGCATGGCAAAGTTAAGAAAAAAAAAACTAAATGATGGCTACCAGTCTGCCCACCCTCCCCATGTCATTTGACGCTAACAAAAATTCACCCTGAATCCTACTGTCACACTCTACATTAGAAACAAGAGTTTTGGCAAGTTAAACAGCAGGGCCTTTTTAAACATGTCATCTTGTGACCTCTGAACGGTTCCTGACTAGGTCCACAACCTGGTATGCATTTGTGATTGCCAGGAAAATTCTCATTACCCTCTGGAAATCACAGACAATTGTGCAGGACAGGATCCCTACTCACTCCTTACTTAATTGGACCTACCCAGCCTACAAGGGTTGCCAGGTCTTGGTGTCTGGAGACATTCTCCCTCACTAGAGCCATGCTAGTTTTGCACTTCAGTGTGCCATGCACGTACAAATAAAACAACAATGCCAGAGCCTTGTGGCCAGTAGGCCAGAAGAAGTTGCTGCCCCAGTGGATATCAACCCACCAAGAACCTGCCTCTCATCAACATCAGATGAAACTGTGTACTTGTAGCATGGGCGTTGGGAGGCAGGACAATGCCACTGATATCGGGGGAAGGAAAGAGAGTAGAAAAGGACTTGCCGGCAGTGCCCTTCCAGCACTAGGATACTGAAAGTCATCCTATGGTTTACTAATCTAGTAAATTATCAGAGTGATTGATCATCATGGAATCTGAGGTCTGCACTAAGGCCGTTCTGAGCTGCTATTTGTGCAAGTGTGTATCATGAAACACTTCTGAGGTAATGAGGACTTGAAACTCTTGCCCTGGAAGGCCCAATCTGGATGGTAACTAGAACTATTTTTAAAGGCAGGGAATAAGGTTCCATTCATTCTATCACAGAGCTGTGCAATCCGAGGAACTGAGAATCCTGTCTGCAACCCCCCTGCAATAAATGCTTAGTTTGGTATGTCCCAATCCCCAGGTCTTCAAACTCTTGAAGTGAATGCAGTTTGAGTATGTCCCTGTCCACATAGGTTTCAGAGTAGGGCATCCCCCAAAGAAAGGCCGTGTTGGGTGCCCAACGGCTAAAATACCGTGAGGTCTACAGTGGAAGGTGAGGACCCATGATCTGCAGAGTGTCAGGCGATTAAGTAATGCTTTCCACTTACCATAATCCACATGGCACATGGTCAAGGAAGGCATGCCGATCACTGAAAGACAGGAGAGAAGAGTGGCCCATGAGCATTGTCTTGGGGGTGGGGTCGCAACCCTGAATAGTACAGAGTGAGACTCAAAGAGCCTTGGGAGTGAACATCAAGTTCACTCCCCCTACAGAAGGGCACATGGAGTTCACTGGATTCCACAGAGCAGGAACACCATGCTGAGCCAATGAGGGCCTGGGACTTGGCCTACAAGAAAGACCAAGTAGACTAGGCCTCCATTGGTGCCCCATTCTGTTCAACGGGCCTCAGCGTAATCCTATTGAGCATGATTTTTATGTCATCACCTCTCTTCATGACATTGGTTTGTCATCATAGACCCAGGATATCAGACAGAACAGATCAATATGTTACTGTGACACAAACCATGTTGCTTACCAGGAGTGCCAAATCGACCAAGCTGAGGAACTGAAGAAATTTCATCCAGCGTTCTTCTCCTGCAAGAAATGAGTTTGCTAAGTTGGCTCTTATGGTGCACGTTTATGTGAGCAAAATGGGACCTGTGGAGCATCCAGCAACATGAAAACCCAGATATGAATCCCCAATGGTCCCCCAGCAGGGTAATTTGGCCACTTGCTTTTAAAATGCATGGCAAAGTTAAGAAAAAAAAAACTAAATGATGGCTACCAGTCTGCCCACCCTCCCCATGTCATTTGACGCTAACAAAAATTCACCCTGAATCCTACTGTCACACTCTACATTAGAAACAAGAGTTTTGGCAAGTTAAACAGCAGGGCCTTTTTAAACATGTCATCTTGTGACCTCTGAACGGTTCCTGACTAGGTCCACAACCTGGTATGCATTTGTGATTGCCAGGAAAATTCTCATTACCCTCTGGAAATCACAGACAATTGTGCAGGACAGGATCCCTACTCACTCCTTACTTAATTGGACCTACCCAGCCTACAAGGGTTGCCAGGTCTTGGTGTCTGGAGACATTCTCCCTCACTAGAGCCATGCTAGTTTTGCACTTCAGTGTGCCATGCACGTACAAATAAAACAACAATGCCAGAGCCTTGTGGCCAGTAGGCCAGAAGAAGTTGCTGCCCCAGTGGATATCAACCCACCAAGAACCTGCCTCTCATCAACATCAGATGAAACTGTGTACTTGTAGCATGGGCGTTGGGAGGCAGGACAATGCCACTGATATCGGGGGAAGGAAAGAGAGTAGAAAAGGACTTGCCGGCAGTGCCCTTCCAGCACTAGGATACTGAAAGTCATCCTATGGTTTACTAATCTAGTAAATTATCAGAGTGATTGATCATCATGGAATCTGAGGTCTGCACTAAGGCCGTTCTGAGCTGCTATTTGTGCAAGTGTGTATCATGAAACACTTCTGAGGTAATGAGGACTTGAAACTCTTGCCCTGGAAGGCCCAATCTGGATGGTAACTAGAACTATTTTTAAAGGCAGGGAATAAGGTTCCATTCATTCTATCACAGAGCTGTGCAATCCGAGGAACTGAGAATCCTGTCTGCAACACCCCTGCAATAAATGCTTAGTTTGGTATGTCCCAATCCCCAGGTCTTCAAACTCTTGAAGTGAATGCAGTTTGAGTATGTCCCTGTCCACATAGGTTTCAGAGTAGGGCATCCCCCAAAGAAAGGCCGTGTTGGGTGCCCAACGGCTAAAATACCGTGAGGTCTACAGTGGAAGGTGAGGACCCATGATCTGCAGAGTGTCAGGCGATTAAGTAATGCTTTCCACTTACCATAATCCACATGGCACATGGTCAAGGAAGGCATGCCGATCACTGAAAGACAGGAGAGAAGAGTGGCCCATGAGCATTGTCTTGGGGGTGGGGTCGCAACCCTGAATAGTACAGAGTGAGACTCAAAGAGCCTTGGGAGTGAACATCAAGTTCACTCCCCCTACAGAAGGGCACATGGAGTTCACTGGATTCCACAGAGCAGGAACACCATGCTGAGCCAATGAGGGCCTGGGACTTGGCCTACAAGAAAGACCAAGTAGACTAGGCCTCCATTGGTGCCCCATTCTGTTCAACGGGCCTCAGCGTAATCCTATTGAGCATGATTTTTATGTCATCACCTCTCTTCATGACATTGGTTTGTCATCATAGACCCAGGATATCAGACAGAACAGATCAATATGTTACTGTGACACAAACCATGTTGCTTACCAGGAGTGCCAAATCGACCAAGCTGAGGAACTGAAGAAATTTCATCCAGCGTTCTTCTCCTGCAAGAAATGAGTTTGCTAAGTTGGCTCTTATGGTGCACGTTTATGTGAGCAAAATGGGACCTGTGGAGCATCCAGCAACATGAAAACCCAGATATGAATCCCCAATGGTCCCCCAGCAGGGTAATTTGGCCACTTGCTTTTAAAATGCATGGCAAAGTTAAGAAAAAAAAAACTAAATGATGGCTACCAGTCTGCCCACCCTCCCCATGTCATTTGACGCTAACAAAAATTCACCCTGAATCCTACTGTCACACTCTACATTAGAAACAAGAGTTTTGGCAAGTTAAACAGCAGGGCCTTTTTAAACATGTCATCTTGTGACCTCTGAACGGTTCCTGACTAGGTCCACAACCTGGTATGCATTTGTGATTGCCAGGAAAATTCTCATTACCCTCTGGAAATCACAGACAATTGTGCAGGACAGGATCCCTACTCACTCCTTACTTAATTGGACCTACCCAGCCTACAAGGGTTGCCAGGTCTTGGTGTCTGGAGACATTCTCCCTCACTAGAGCCATGCTAGTTTTGCACTTCAGTGTGCCATGCACGTACAAATAAAACAACAATGCCAGAGCCTTGTGGCCAGTAGGCCAGAAGAAGTTGCTGCCCCAGTGGATATCAACCCACCAAGAACCTGCCTCTCATCAACATCAGATGAAACTGTGTACTTGTAGCATGGGCGTTGGGAGGCAGGACAATGCCACTGATATCGGGGGAAGGAAAGAGAGTAGAAAAGGACTTGCCGGCAGTGCCCTTCCAGCACTAGGATACTGAAAGTCATCCTATGGTTTACTAATCTAGTAAATTATCAGAGTGATTGATCATCATGGAATCTGAGGTCTGCACTAAGGCCGTTCTGAGCTGCTATTTGTGCAAGTGTGTATCATGAAACACTTCTGAGGTAATGAGGACTTGAAACTCTTGCCCTGGAAGGCCCAATCTGGATGGTAACTAGAACTATTTTTAAAGGCAGGGAATAAGGTTCCATTCATTCTATCACAGAGCTGTGCAATCCGAGGAACTGAGAATCCTGTCTGCAACCCCCCTGCAATAAATGCTTAGTTTGGTATGTCCCAATCCCCAGGTCTTCAAACTCTTGAAGTGAATGCAGTTTGAGTATGTCCCTGTCCACATAGGTTTCAGAGTAGGGCATCCCCCAAAGAAAGGCCGTGTTGGGTGCCCAACGGCTAAAATACCGTGAGGTCTACAGTGGAAGGTGAGGACCCATGATCTGCAGAGTGTCAGGCGATTAAGTAATGCTTTCCACTTACCATAATCCACATGGCACATGGTCAAGGAAGGCATGCCGATCACTGAAAGACAGGAGAGAAGAGTGGCCCATGAGCATTGTCTTGGGGGTGGGGTCGCAACCCTGAATAGTACAGAGTGAGACTCAAAGAGCCTTGGGAGTGAACATCAAGTTCACTCCACCCCTACAGAAGGGCACATGGAGTTCACTGGATTCCACAGAGCAGGAACACCATGCTGAGCCAATGAGGGCCTGGGACTTGGCCTACAAGAAAGACCAAGTAGACTAGGCCTCCATTGGTGCCCCATTCTGTTCAACGGGCCTCAGCGTAATCCTATTGAGCATGATTTTTATGTCATCACCTCTCTTCATGACATTGGTTTGTCATCATAGACCCAGGATATCAGACAGAACAGATCAATATGTTACTGTGACACAAACCATGTTGCTTACCAGGAGTGCCAAATCGACCAAGCTGAGGAACTGAAGAAATTTCATCCAGCGTTCTTCTCCTGCAAGAAATGAGTTTGCTAAGTTGGCTCTTATGGTGCACGTTTATGTGAGCAAAATGGGACCTGTGGAGCATCCAGCAACATGAAAACCCAGATATGAATCCCCAATGGTCCCCCAGCAGGGTAATTTGGCCACTTGCTTTTAAAATGCATGGCAAAGTTAAGAAAAAAAAACTAAATGATGGCTACCAGTCTGCCCACCCTCCCCATGTCATTTGACGCTAACAAAAATTCACCCTGAATCCTACTGTCACACTCTACATTAGAAACAAGAGTTTTGGCAAGTTAAACAGCAGGGCCTTTTTAAACATGTCATCTTGTGACCTCTGAACGGTTCCTGACTAGGTCCACAACCTGGTATGCATTTGTGATTGCCAGGAAAATTCTCATTACCCTCTGGAAATCACAGACAATTGTGCAGGACAGGATCCCTACTCACTCCTTACTTAATTGGACCTACCCAGCCTACAAGGGTTGCCAGGTCTTGGTGTCTGGAGACATTCTCCCTCACTAGAGCCATGCTAGTTTTGCACTTCAGTGTGCCATGCACGTACAAATAAAACAACAATGCCAGAGCCTTGTGGCCAGTAGGCCAGAAGAAGTTGCTGCCCCAGTGGATATCAACCCACCAAGAACCTGCCTCTCATCAACATCAGATGAAACTGTGTACTTGTAGCATGGGCGTTGGGAGGCAGGACAATGCCACTGATATCGGGGGAAGGAAAGAGAGTAGAAAAGGACTTGCCGGCAGTGCCCTTCCAGCACTAGGATACTGAAAGTCATCCTATGGTTTACTAATCTAGTAAATTATCAGAGTGATTGATCATCATGGAATCTGAGGTCTGCACTAAGGCCGTTCTGAGCTGCTATTTGTGCAAGTGTGTATCATGAAACACTTCTGAGGTAATGAGGACTTGAAACTCTTGCCCTGGAAGGCCCAATCTGGATGGTAACTAGAACTATTTTTAAAGGCAGGGAATAAGGTTCCATTCATTCTATCACAGAGCTGTGCAATCCGAGGAACTGAGAATCCTGTCTGCAACCCCCCTGCAATAAATGCTTAGTTTGGTATGTCCCAATCCCCAGGTCTTCAAACTCTTGAAGTGAGTGCAGTTTGAGTATGTCCCTGTCCACATAGGTTTCAGAGTAGGGCATCCCCCAAAGAAAGGCCGTGTTGGGTGCCCAACGGCTAAAATACCGTGAGGTCTACAGTGGAAGGTGAGGACCCATGATCTGCAGAGTGTCAGGCGATTAAGTAATGCTTTCCACTTACCATAATCCACATGGCACATGGTCAAGGAAGGCATGCCGATCACTGAAAGACAGGAGAGAAGAGTGGCCCATGAGCATTGTCTTGGGGGTGGGGTCGCAACCCTGAATAGTACAGAGTGAGACTCAAAGAGCCTTGGGAGTGAACATCAAGTTCACTCCTACAGAAGGGCACATGGAGTTCACTGGATTCCACAGAGCAGGAACACCATGCTGAGCCAATGAGGGCCTGGGACTTGGCCTACAAGAAAGACCAAGTAGACTAGGCCTCCATTGGTGCCCCATTCTGTTCAACGGGCCTCAGCGTAATCCTATTGAGCATGATTTTTATGTCATCACCTCTCTTCATGACATTGGTTTGTCATCATAGACCCAGGATATCAGACAGAACAGATCAATATGTTACTGTGACACAAACCATGTTGCTTACCAGGAGTGCCAAATCGACCAAGCTGAGGAACTGAAGAAATTTCAGCCAGCGTTCTTCTCCTGCAAGAAATGAGTTTGCTCAGTTGGCTCTTATGGTGCACGTTTATGTGAGCAAAATGGGACCTGTGGAGCATCCAGCAACATGAAAACCCAGATATGAATCCCCAATGGTCCCCCAGCAGGGTAATTTGGCCACTTGCTTTTAAAATGCATGGCAAAGTTAAGAAAAAAAACTAAATGATGGCTACCAGTCTGCCCACCCTCCCCATGTCATTTGATGCTAACAAAAATTCACCCTGAATCCTACTGTCACACTCTACATTAGAAACAAGAGTTTTGGCAAGTTAAACAGCAGGGCCTTTTTAAACATGTCATCTTGTGACCTCTGAACGGTTCCTGACTAGGTCCACAACCTGGTATGCATTTGTGATTGCCAGGAAAATTCTCATTACCCTCTGGAAATCACAGACAATTGTGCAGGACAGGATCCCTACTCACTCCTTACTTAATTGGACCTACCCAGCCTACAAGGGTTGCCAGGTCTTGGTGTCTGGAGACATTCTCCCTCACTAGAGCCATGCTAGTTTTGCACTTCAGTGTGCCATGCACGTACAAATAAAACAACAATGCCAGAGCCTTGTGGCCAGTAGGCCAGAAGAAGTTGCTGCCCCAGTGGATATCAACCCACCAAGAACCTGCCTCTCATCAACATCAGATGAAACTGTGTACTTGTAGCATGGGCGTTGGGAGGCAGGACAATGCCACTGATATCGGGGGAAGGAAAGAGAGTAGAAAAGGACTTGCCGGCAGTGCCCTTCCAGCACTAGGATACTGAAAGTCATCCTATGGTTTACTAATCTAGTAAATTATCAGAGTGATTGATCATCATGGAATCTGAGGTCTGCACTAAGGCCGTTCTGAGCTGCTATTTGTGCAAGTGTGTATCATGAAACACTTCTGAGGTAATGAGGACTTGAAACTCTTGCCCTGGAAGGCCCAATCTGGATGGTAACTAGAACTATTTTTAAAGGCAGGGAATAAGGTTCCATTCATTCTATCACAGAGCTGTGCAATCCGAGGAACTGAGAATCCTGTCTGCAACCACCCCTGCAATAAATGCTTAGTTTGGTATGTCCCAATCCCCAGGTCTTCAAACTCTTGAAGTGAATGCAGTTTGAGTATGTCCCTGTCCACATAGGTTTCAGAGTAGGGCATCCCCCAAAGAAAGGCCGTGTTGGGTGCCCAACGGCTAAAATACCGTGAGGTCTACAGTGGAAGGTGAGGACCCATGATCTGCAGAGTGTCAGGCGATTAAGTAATGCTTTCCACTTACCATAATCCACATGGCACATGGTCAAGGAAGGCATGCCGATCACTGAAAGACAGGAGAGAAGAGTGGCCCATGAGCATTGTCTTGGGGGTGGGGTCGCAACCCTGAATAGTACAGAGTGAGACTCAAAGAGCCTTGGGAGTGAACATCAAGTTCACTCCTACAGAAGGGCACATGGAGTTCACTGGATTCCACAGAGCAGGAACACCATGCTGAGCCAATGAGGGCCTGGGACTTGGCCTACAAGAAAGACCAAGTAGACTAGGCCTCCATTGGTGCCCCATTCTGTTCAACGGGCCTCAGCGTAATCCTATTGAGCATGATTTTTATGTCATCACCTCTCTTCATGACATTGGTTTGTCATCATAGACCCAGGATATCAGACAGAACAGATCAATATGTTACTGTGACACAAACCATGTTGCTTACCAGGAGTGCCAAATCGACCAAGCTGAGGAACTGAAGAAATTTCATCCAGCGTTCTTCTCCTGCAAGAAATGAGTTTGCTAAGTTGGCTCTTATGGTGCACGTTTATGTGAGCAAAATGGGACCTGTGGAGCATCCAGCAACATGAAAACCCAGATATGAATCCCCAATGGTCCCCCAGCAGGGTAATTTGGCCACTTGCTTTTAAAATGCATGGCAAAGTTAAGAAGAGAAAAAAACTAAATGATGGCTACCAGTCTGCCCACCCTCCCCATGTCATTTGACGCTAACAAAAATTCACCCTGAATCCTACTGTCACACTCTACATTAGAAACAAGAGTTTTGGCAAGTTAAACAGCAGGGCCTTTTTAAACATGTCATCTTGTGACCTCTGAACGGTTCCTGACTAGGTCCACAACCTGGTATGCATTTGTGATTGCCAGGAAAATTCTCATTACCCTCTGGAAATCACAGACAATTGTGCAGGACAGGATCCCTACTCACTCCTTACTTAATTGGACCTACCCAGCCTACAAGGGTTGCCAGGTCTTGGTGTCTGGAGACATTCTCCCTCACTAGAGCCATGCTAGTTTTGCACTTCAGTGTGCCATGCACGTACAAATAAAACAACAATGCCAGAGCCTTGTGGCCAGTAGGCCAGAAGAAGTTGCTGCCCCAGTGGATATCAACCCACCAAGAACCTGCCTCTCATCAACATCAGATGAAACTGTGTACTTGTAGCATGGGCGTTGGGAGGCAGGACAATGCCACTGATATCGGGGGAAGGAAAGAGAGTAGAAAAGGACTTGCCGGCAGTGCCCTTCCAGCACTAGGATACTGAAAGTCATCCTATGGTTTACTAATCTAGTAAATTATCAGAGTGATTGATCATCATGGAATCTGAGGTCTGCACTAAGGCCGTTCTGAGCTGCTATTTGTGCAAGTGTGTATCATGAAACACTTCTGAGGTAATGAGGACTTGAAACTCTTGCCCTGGAAGGCCCAATCTGGATGGTAACTAGAACTATTTTTAAAGGCAGGGAATAAGGTTCCATTCATTCTATCACAGAGCTGTGCAATCCGAGGAACTGAGAATCCTGTCTGCAACACCCCTGCAATAAATGCTTAGTTTGGTATGTCCCAATCCCCAGGTCTTCAAACTCTTGAAGTGAATGCAGTTTGAGTATGTCCCTGTCCACATAGGTTTCAGAGTAGGGCATCCCCCAAAGAAAGGCCGTGTTGGGTGCCCAACGGCTAAAATACCGTGAGGTCTACAGTGGAAGGTGAGGACCCATGATCTGCAGAGTGTCAGGCGATTAAGTAATGCTTTCCACTTACCATAATCCACATGGCACATGGTCAAGGAAGGCATGCCGATCACTGAAAGACAGGAGAGAAGAGTGGCCCATGAGCATTGTCTTGGGGGTGGGGTCGCAACCCTGAATAGTACAGAGTGAGACTCAAAGAGCCTTGGGAGTGAACATCAAGTTCACTCCACCCCTACAGAAGGGCACATGGAGTTCACTGGATTCCACAGAGCAGGAACACCATGCTGAGCCAATGAGGGCCTGGGACTTGGCCTACAAGAAAGACCAAGTAGACTAGGCCTCCATTGGTGCCCCATTCTGTTCAACGGGCCTCAGCGTAATCCTATTGAGCATGATTTTTATGTCATCACCTCTCTTCATGACATTGGTTTGTCATCATAGACCCAGGATATCAGACAGAACAGATCAATATGTTACTGTGACACAAACCATGTTGCTTACCAGGAGTGCCAAATCGACCAAGCTGAGGAACTGAAGAAATTTCATCCAGCGTTCTTCTCCTGCAAGAAATGAGTTTGCTCAGTTGGCTCTTATGGTGCACGTTTATGTGAGCAAAATGGGACCTGTGGAGCATCCAGCAACATGAAAACCCAGATATGAATCCCCAATGGTCCCCCAGCAGGGTAATTTGGCCACTTGCTTTTAAAATGCATGGCAAAGTTAAGAAAAAAAAACTAAATGATGGCTACCAGTCTGCCCACCCTCCCCATGTCATTTGACGCTAACAAAAATTCACCCTGAATCCTACTGTCACACTCTACATTAGAAACAAGAGTTTTGGCAAGTTAAACAGCAGGGCCTTTTTAAACATGTCATCTTGTGACCTCTGAACGGTTCCTGACTAGGTCCACAACCTGGTATGCATTTGTGATTGCCAGGAAAATTCTCATTACCCTCTGGAAATCACAGACAATTGTGCAGGACAGGATCCCTACTCACTCCTTACTTAATTGGACCTACCCAGCCTACAAGGGTTGCCAGGTCTTGGTGTCTGGAGACATTCTCCCTCACTAGAGCCATGCTAGTTTTGCACTTCAGTGTGCCATGCACGTACAAATAAAACAACAATGCCAGAGCCTTGTGGCCAGTAGGCCAGAAGAAGTTGCTGCCCCAGTGGTTATCAACCCACCAAGAACCTGCCTCTCATCAACATCAGATGAAACTGTGTACTTGTAGCATGGGCGTTGGGAGGCAGGACAATGCCACTGATATCAGGGGAAGGAAAGAGAGTAGAAAAGGACGTGCCGGCAGTGCCCTTCCAGCACTAGGATACTGAAAGTCATCCTATGGTTTACTAATCTAGTAAATTATCAGAGTGATTGATCATCATGGAATCTGAGGTCTGCACTAAGGCCGTTCTGAGCTGCTATTTGTGCAAGTGTGTATCATGAAACACTTCTGAGGTAATGAGGACTTGAAACTCTTGCCCTGGAAGGCCCAATCTGGATGGTAACTAGAACTATTTTTAAAGGCAGGGAATAAGGTTCCATTCATTCTATCACAGAGCTGTGCAATCCGAGGAACTGAGAATCCTGTCTGCAACCACCCCTGCAATAAATGCTTAGTTTGGTATGTCCCAATCCCCAGGTCTTCAAACTCTTGAAGTGAATGCAGTTTGAGTATGTCCCTGTCCACATAGGTTTCAGAGTAGGGCATCCCCCAAAGAAAGGCCGTGTTGGGTGCCCAACGGCTAAAATACCGTGAGGTCTACAGTGGAAGGTGAGGACCCATGATCTGCAGAGTGTCAGGCGATTAAGTAATGCTTTCCACTTACCATAATCCACATGGCACATGGTCAAGGAAGGCATGCCGATCACTGAAAGACAGGAGAGAAGAGTGGCCCATGAGCATTGTCTTGGGGGTGGGGTCGCAACCCTGAATAGTACAGAGTGAGACTCAAAGAGCCTTGGGAGTGAACATCAAGTTCACTCCTACAGAAGGGCACATGGAGTTCACTGGATTCCACAGAGCAGGAACACCATGCTGAGCCAATGAGGGCCTGGGACTTGGCCTACAAGAAAGACCAAGTAGACTAGGCCTCCATTGGTGCCCCATTCTGTTCAACGGGCCTCAGCGTAATCCTATTGAGCATGATTTTTATGTCATCACCTCTCTTCATGACATTGGTTTGTCATCATAGACCCAGGATATCAGACAGAACAGATCAATATGTTACTGTGACACAAACCATGTTGCTTACCAGGAGTGCCAAATCGACCAAGCTGAGGAACTGAAGAAATTTCATCCAGCGTTCTTCTCCTGCAAGAAATGAGTTTGCTAAGTTGGCTCTTATGGTGCACGTTTATGTGAGCAAAATGGGACCTGTGGAGCATCCAGCAACATGAAAACCCAGATATGAATCCCCAATGGTCCCCCAGCAGGGTAATTTGGCCACTTGCTTTTAAAATGCATGGCAAAGTTAAGAAAAAAAAACTAAATGATGGCTACCAGTCTGCCCACCCTCCCCATGTCATTTGACGCTAACAAAAATTCACCCTGAATCCTACTGTCACACTCTACATTAGAAACAAGAGTTTTGGCAAGTTAAACAGCAGGGCCTTTTTAAACATGTCATCTTGTGACCTCTGAACGGTTCCTGACTAGGTCCACAACCTGGTATGCATTTGTGATTGCCAGGAAAATTCTCATTACCCTCTGGAAATCACAGACAATTGTGCAGGACAGGATCCCTACTCACTCCTTACTTAATTGGACCTACCCAGCCTACAAGGGTTGCCAGGTCTTGGTGTCTGGAGACATTCTCCCTCACTAGAGCCATGCTAGTTTTGCACTTCAGTGTGCCATGCACGTACAAATAAAACAACAATGCCAGAGCCTTGTGGCCAGTAGGCCAGAAGAAGTTGCTGCCCCAGTGGTTATCAACCCACCAAGAACCTGCCTCTCATCAACATCAGATGAAACTGTGTACTTGTAGCATGGGCGTTGGGAGGCAGGACAATGCCACTGATATCAGGGGAAGGAAAGAGAGTAGAAAAGGACGTGCCGGCAGTGCCCTTCCAGCACTAGGATACTGAAAGTCATCCTATGGTTTACTAATCTAGTACATTATCAGAGTGATTGATCATCATGGAATCTGAGGTCTGCACTAAGGCCGTTCTGAGCTGCTATTTGTGCAAGTGTGTATCATGAAACACTTCTGAGGTAATGAGGACTTGAAACTCTTGCCCTGGAAGGCCCAATCTGGATGGTAACTAGAACTATTTTTAAAGGCAGGGAATAAGGTTCCATTCATTCTATCACAGAGCTGTGCAATCCGAGGAACTGAGAATCCTGTCTGCAACACCCCTGCAATAAATGCTTAGTTTGGTATGTCCCAATCCCCAGGTCTTCAAACTCTTGAAGTGAATGCAGTTTGAGTATGTCCCTGTCCACATAGGTTTCAGAGTAGGGCATCCCCCAAAGAAAGGCCGTGTTGGGTGCCCAACGGCTAAAATACCGTGAGGTCTACAGTGGAAGGTGAGGACCCATGATCTGCAGAGTGTCAGGCGATTAAGTAATGCTTTCCACTTACCATAATCCACATGGCACATGGTCAAGGAAGGCATGCCGATCACTGAAAGACAGGAGAGAAGAGTGGCCCATGAGCATTGTCTTGGGGGTGGGGTCGCAACCCTGAATAGTACAGAGTGAGACTCAAAGAGCCTTGGGAGTGAACATCAAGTTCACTCCTACAGAAGGGCACATGGAGTTCACTGGATTCCACAGAGCAGGAACACCATGCTGAGCCAATGAGGGCCTGGGACTTGGCCTACAAGAAAGACCAAGTAGACTAGGCCTCCATTGGTGCCCCATTCTGTTCAACGGGCCTCAGCGTAATCCTATTGAGCATGATTTTTATGTCATCACCTCTCTTCATGACATTGGTTTGTCATCATAGACCCAGGATATCAGACAGAACAGATCAATATGTTACTGTGACACAAACCATGTTGCTTACCAGGAGTGCCAAATCGACCAAGCTGAGGAACTGAAGAAATTTCATCCAGCGTTCTTCTCCTGCAAGAAATGAGTTTGCTAAGTTGGCTCTTATGGTGCACGTTTATGTGAGCAAAATGGGACCTGTGGAGCATCCAGCAACATGAAAACCCAGATATGAATCCCCAATGGTCCCCCAGCAGGGTAATTTGGCCACTTGCTTTTAAAATGCATGGCAAAGTTAAGAAAAAAAAACTAAATGATGGCTACCAGTCTGCCCACCCTCCCCATGTCATTTGACGCTAACAAAAATTCACCCTGAATCCTACTGTCACACTCTACATTAGAAACAAGAGTTTTGGCAAGTTAAACAGCAGGGCCTTTTTAAACATGTCATCTTGTGACCTCTGAACGGTTCCTGACTAGGTCCACAACCTGGTATGCATTTGTGATTGCCAGGAAAATTCTCATTACCCTCTGGAAATCACAGACAATTGTGCAGGACAGGATCCCTACTCACTCCTTACTTAATTGGACCTACCCAGCCTACAAGGGTTGCCAGGTCTTGGTGTCTGGAGACATTCTCCCTCACTAGAGGCATGCTAGTTTTGCACTTCAGTGTGCCATGCACGTACAAATAAAACAACAATGCCAGAGCCTTGTGGCCAGTAGGCCAGAAGAAGTTGCTGCCCCAGTGGTTATCAACCCACCAAGAACCTGCCTCTCATCAACATCAGATGAAACTGTGTACTTGTAGCATGGGCGTTGGGAGGCAGGACAATGCCACTGATATCAGGGGAAGGAAAGAGAGTAGAAAAGGACGTGCCGGCAGTGCCCTTCCAGCACTAGGATACTGAAAGTCATCCTATGGTTTACTAATCTAGTACATTATCAGAGTGATTGATCATCATGGAATCTGAGGTCTGCACTAAGGCCGTTCTGAGCTGCTATTTGTGCAAGTGTGTATCATGAAACACTTCTGAGGTAATGAGGACTTGAAACTCTTGCCCTGGAAGGCCCAATCTGGATGGTAACTAGAACTATTTTTAAAGGCAGGGAATAAGGTTCCATTCATTCTATCACAGAGCTGTGCAATCCGAGGAACTGAGAATCCTGTCTGCAACCCCCCCTGCAATAAATGCTTAGTTTGGTATGTCCCAATCCCCAGGTCTTCAAACTCTTGAAGTGAGTGCAGTTTGAGTATGTCCCTGTCCACATAGGTTTCAGAGTAGGGCATCCCCCAAAGAAAGGCCGTGTTGGGTGCCCAATGGCTAAAATACCGTGAGGTCTACAGTGGAAGGTGAGGACCCATGATCTGCAGAGTGTCAGGCGATTAAGTAATGCTTTCCACTTACCATAATCCACATGGCACATGGTCAAGGAAGGCATGCCGATCACTGAAAGACAGGAGAGAAGAGTGGCCCATGAGCATTGTCTTGGGGGTGGGGTCGCAACCCTGAATAGTACAGAGTGAGACTCAAAGAGCCTTGGGAGTGAACATCAAGTTCACTCCTACAGAAGGGCACATGGAGTTCACTGGATTCCACAGAGCAGGAACACCATGCTGAGCCAATGAGGGCCTGGGACTTGGCCTACAAGAAAGACCAAGTAGACTAGGCCTCCATTGGTGCCCCATTCTGTTCAACGGGCCTCAGCGTAATCCTATTGAGCATGATTTTTATGTCATCACCTCTCTTCATGACATTGGTTTGTCATCATAGACCCAGGATATCAGACAGAACAGATCAATATGTTACTGTGACACAAACCATGTTGCTTACCAGGAGTGCCAAATCGACCAAGCTGAGGAACTGAAGAAATTTCATCCAGCGTTCTTCTCCTGCAAGAAATGAGTTTGCTAAGTTGGCTCTTATGGTGCACGTTTATGTGAGCAAAATGGGACCTGTGGAGCATCGAGCAACATGAAAACCCAGATATGAATCCCCAATGGTCCCCCAGCAGGGTAATTTGGCCACTTGCTTTTAAAATGCATGGCAAAGTTAAGAAAAAAAAACTAAATGATGGCTACCAGTCTGCCCACCCTCCCCATGTCATTTGACGCTAACAAAAATTCACCCTGAATCCTACTGTCACACTCTACATTAGAAACAAGAGTTTTGGCAAGTTAAACAGCAGGGCCTTTTTAAACATGTCATCTTGTGACCTCTGAACGGTTCCTGACTAGGTCCACAACCTGGTATGCATTTGTGATTGCCAGGAAAATTCTCATTACCCTCTGGAAATCACAGACAATTGTGCAGGACAGGATCCCTACTCACTCCTTACTTAATTGGACCTACCCAGCCTACAAGGGTTGCCAGGTCTTGGTGTCTGGAGACATTCTCCCTCACTAGAGCCATGCTAGTTTTGCACTTCAGTGTGCCATGCACGTACAAATAAAACAACAATGCCAGAGCCTTGTGGCCAGTAGGCCAGAAGAAGTTGCTGCCCCAGTGGTTATCAACCCACCAAGAACCTGCCTCTCATCAACATCAGATGAAACTGTGTACTTGTAGCATGGGCGTTGGGAGGCAGGACAATGCCACTGATATCAGGGGAAGGAAAGAGAGTAGAAAAGGACGTGCCGGCAGTGCCCTTCCAGCACTAGGATACTGAAAGTCATCCTATGGTTTACTAATCTAGTACATTATCAGAGTGATTGATCATCATGGAATCTGAGGTCTGCACTAAGGCCGTTCTGAGCTGCTATTTGTGCAAGTGTGTATCATGAAACACTTCTGAGGTAATGAGGACTTGAAACTCTTGCCCTGGAAGGCCCAATCTGGATGGTAACTAGAACTATTTTTAAAGGCAGGGAATAAGGTTCCATTCATTCTATCACAGAGCTGTGCAATCCGAGGAACTGAGAATCCTGTCTGCAACACCCCTGCAATAAATGCTTAGTTTGGTATGTCCCAATCCCCAGGTCTTCAAACTCTTGAAGTGAGTGCAGTTTGAGTATGTCCCTGTCCACATAGGATTCAGAGTAGGGCATCCCCCAAAGAAAGGCCGTGTTGGGTGCCCAATGGCTAAAATACCGTGAGGTCTACAGTGGAAGGTGAGGACCCATGATCTGCAGAGTGTCAGGCGATTAAGTAATGCTTTCCACTTACCATAATCCACATGGCACATGGTCAAGGAAGGCATGCCGATCACTGAAAGACAGGAGAGAAGAGTGGCCCATGAGCATTGTCTTGGGGGTGGGGTCGCAACCCTGAATAGTACAGAGTGAGACTCAAAGAGCCTTGGGAGTGAACATCAAGTTCACTCCTACAGAAGGGCACATGGAGTTCACTGGATTCCACAGAGCAGGAACACCATGCTGAGCCAATGAGGGCCTGGGACTTGGCCTACAAGAAAGACCAAGTAGACTAGGCCTCCATTGGTGCCCCATTCTGTTCAACGGGCCTCAGCGTAATCCTATTGAGCATGATTTTTATGTCATCACCTCTCTTCATGACATTGGTTTGTCATCATAGACCCAGGATATCAGACAGAACAGATCAATATGTTACTGTGACACAAACCATGTTGCTTACCAGGAGTGCCAAATCGACCAAGCTGAGGAACTGAAGAAATTTCATCCAGCGTTCTTCTCCTGCAAGAAATGAGTTTGCTAAGTTGGCTCTTATGGTGCACGTTTATGTGAGCAAAATGGGACCTGTGGAGCATCCAGCAACATGAAAACCCAGATATGAATCCCCAATGGTCCCCCAGCAGGGTAATTTGGCCACTTGCTTTTAAAATGCATGGCAAAGTTAAGAAAAAAAAAACTAAATGATGGCTACCAGTCTGCCCACCCTCCCCATGTCATTTGACGCTAACAAAAATTCACCCTGAATCCTACTGTCACACTCTACATTAGAAACAAGAGTTTTGGCAAGTTAAACAGCAGGGCCTTTTTAAACATGTCATCTTGTGACCTCTGAACGGTTCCTGACTAGGTCCACAACCTGGTATGCATTTGTGATTGCCAGGAAAATTCTCATTACCCTCTGGAAATCACAGACAATTGTGCAGGACAGGATCCCTACTCACTCCTTACTTAATTGGACCTACCCAGCCTACAAGGGTTGCCAGGTCTTGGTGTCTGGAGACATTCTCCCTCACTAGAGCCATGCTAGTTTTGCACTTCAGTGTGCCATGCACGTACAAATAAAACAACAATGCCAGAGCCTTGTGGCCAGTAGGCCAGAAGAAGTTGCTGCCCCAGTGGTTATCAACCCACCAAGAACCTGCCTCTCATCAACATCAGATGAAACTGTGTACTTGTAGCATGGGCGTTGGGAGGCAGGACAATGCCACTGATATCAGGGGAAGGAAAGAGAGTAGAAAAGGACGTGCCGGCAGTGCCCTTCCAGCACTAGGATACTGAAAGTCATCCTATGGTTTACTAATCTAGTACATTATCAGAGTGATTGATCATCATGGAATCTGAGGTCTGCACTAAGGCCGTTCTGAGCTGCTATTTGTGCAAGTGTGTATCATGAAACACTTCTGAGGTAATGAGGACTTGAAACTCTTGCCCTGGAAGGCCCAATCTGGATGGTAACTAGAACTATTTTTAAAGGCAGGGAATAAGGTTCCATTCATTCTATCACAGAGCTGTGCAATCCGAGGAACTGAGAATCCTGTCTGCAACACCCCTGCAATAAATGCTTAGTTTGGTATGTCCCAATCCCCAGGTCTTCAAACTCTTGAAGTGAGTGCAGTTTGAGTATGTCCCTGTCCACATAGGATTCAGAGTAGGGCATCCCCCAAAGAAAGGCCGTGTTGGGTGCCCAATGGCTAAAATACCGTGAGGTCTACAGTGGAAGGTGAGGACCCATGATCTGCAGAGTGTCAGGCGATTAAGTAATGCTTTCCACTTACCATAATCCACATGGCACATGGTCAAGGAAGGCATGCCGATCACTGAAAGACAGGAGAGAAGAGTGGCCCATGAGCATTGTCTTGGGGGTGGGGTCACAACCCTGAATAATACAGAGTGAGACTCAAAGAGCCTTGGGAGTGAACATCAAGTTCACTCCTACAGAAGGGCACATGGAGTTCACTGGATTCCACAGAGCAGGAACACAATGCTGAGCCAATGAGGGCCTGGGACTTGGCCTACAAGAAAGACCAAGTAGACTAGGCCTCCGTTGGTGCCCCATTCTGTTCAACGGGCCTCAGCGTAATCCTATTGAGCATGATTTTTATGTCATCACCTCTCTTCATGACATTGGTTTGTCATCATAGACCCAGGATATCAGACAGAACAGATCAATATGTTACTGTGACACAAACCATGTTGCTTACCAGGAGTGCCAAATCGACCAAGCTGAGGAACTGAAGAAATTTCAGCCAGCGTTCTTCTCCTGCAAGAAATGAGTTTGCTCAGTTGGCTCTTATGGTGCACGTTTATGTGAGCAAAATGGGACCTGTGGAGCATCCAGCAACATGAAAACCCAGATATGAATCCCCAATGGTCCCCCAGCAGGGTAATTTGGCCACTTGCTTTTAAAATGCATGGCAAAGTTAAGAAAAAAAACTAAATGATGGCTACCAGTCTGCCCACCCTCCCCATGTCATTTGACGCTAACAAAAATTCACCCTGAATCCTACTGTCACACTCTACATTAGAAACAAGAGTTTTGGCAAGTTAAACAGCAGGGCCTTTTTAAACATGTCATCTTGTGACCTCTGAACGGTTCCTGACTAGGTCCACAACCTGGTATGCATTTGTGATTGCCAGGAAAATTCTCATTACCCTCTGGAAATCACAGACAATTGTGCAGGACAGGATCCCTACTCACTCCTTACTTAATTGGACCTACCCAGCCTACAAGGGTTGCCAGGTCTTGGTGTCTGGAGACATTCTCCCTCACTAGAGGCATGCTAGTTTTGCACTTCAGTGTGCCATGCACGTACAAATAAAACAACAATGCCAGAGCCTTGTGGCCAGTAGGCCAGAAGAAGTTGCTGCCCCAGTGGATATCACCCCACCAAGAAACTGCCTCTCATCAACATCAGATGAAACTGTGTACTTGTAGCATGGGCGTTGGGAGGCAGGACAATGCCACTGATATCAGGGGAAGGAAAGAGAGTAGAAAAGGACGTGCCGGCAGTGCCCTTCCAGCACTAGGATACTGAAAGTCATCCTATGGTTTACTAATCTAGTAAATTATCAGAGTGATTGATCATCATGGAATCTGAGGTCTGCACTAAGGCCGTTCTGAGCTGCTATTTGTGCAAGTGTGTATCATGAAACACTTCTGAGGTAATGAGGACTTGAAACTCTTGCCCTGGAAGGCCCAATCTGGATGGTAACTAGAACTATTTTTAAAGGCAGGGAATAAGGTTCCATTCATTCTATCACAGAGCTGTGCAATCCGAGGAACTGAGAATCCTGTCTGCAACACCCCTGCAATAAATGCTTAGTTTGGTATGTCCCAATCCCCAGGTCTTCAAACTCTTGAAGTGAGTGCAGTTTGAGTATGTCCCTGTCCACATAGGATTCAGAATAGGGCATCCCCCAAAGAAAGGCCGTGTTGGGTGCCCAATGGCTAAAATACCGTGAGGTCTACAGTGGAAGGTGAGGACCCATGATCTGCAGAGTGTCAGGCGATTAAGTAATGCTTTCCACTTACCATAATCCACATGGCACATGGTCAAGGAAGGCATGCCGATCACTGAAAGACAGGAGAGAAGAGTGGCCCATGAGCATTGTCTTGGGGGTGGGGTCACAACCCTGAATAATACAGAGTGAGACTCAAAGAGCCTTGGGAGTGAACATCAAGTTCACTCCTACAGAAGGGCACATGGAGTTCACTGGATTCCACAGAGCAGGAACACAATGCTGAGCCAATGAGGGCCTGGGACTTGGCCTACAAGAAAGACCAAGTAGACTAGGCCTCCGTTGGTGCCCCATTCTGTTCAACGGGCCTCAGCGTAATCCTATTGAGCATGATTTTTATGTCATCACCTCTCTTCATGACATTGGTTTGTCATCATAGACCCAGGATATCAGACAGAACAGATCAATATGTTACTGTGACACAAACCATGTTGCTTACCAGGAGTGCCAAATCGACCAAGCTGAGGAACTGAAGACATTTCAGCCAGCGTTCTTCTCCTGCAAGAAATGAGTTTGCTCAGTTGGCTCTTATGGTGCACGTTTATGTGAGCAAAATGGGACCTGTGGAGCATCCAGCAACATGAAAACCCAGATATGAATCCCCAATGGTCCCCCAGCAGGGTAATTTGGCCACTTGCTTTTAAAATGCATGGCAAAGTTAAGAAAAAAAACTAAATGATGGCTACCAGTCTGCCCACCCTCCCCATGTCATTTGACGCTAACAAAAATTCACCCTGAATCCTACTGTCACACTCTACATTAGAAACAAGAGTTTTGGCAAGTTAAACAGCAGGGCCTTTTTAAACATGTCATCTTGTGACCTCTGAACGGTTCCTGACTAGGTCCACAACCTGGTATGCATTTGTGATTGCCAGGAAAATTCTCATTACCCTCTGGAAATCACAGACAATTGTGCAGGACAGGATCCCTACTCACTCCTTACTTAATTGGACCTACCCAGCCTACAAGGGTTGCCAGGTCTTGGTGTCTGGAGACATTCTCCCTCACTAGAGCCATGCTAGTTTTGCACTTCAGTGTGCCATGCACGTACAAATAAAACAACAATGCCAGAGCCTTGTGGCCAGTAGGCCAGAAGAAGTTGCTGCCCCAGTGGTTATCAACCCACCAAGAACCTGCCTCTCATCAACATCAGATGAAACTGTGTACTTGTAGCATGGGCGTTGGGAGGCAGGACAATGCCACTGATATCAGGGGAAGGAAAGAGAGTAGAAAAGGAAGTGCCGGCAGTGCCCTTCCAGCACTAGGATACTGAAAGTCATCCTATGGTTTACTAATCTAGTAAATTATCAGAGTGATTGATCATCATGGAATCTGAGGTCTGCACTAAGGCCGTTCTGAGCTGCTATTTGTGCAAGTGTGTATCATGAAACACTTCTGAGGTAATGAGGACTTGAAACTCTTGCCCTGGAAGGCCCAATCTGGATGGTAACTAGAACTATTTTTAAAGGCAGGGAATAAGGTTCCATTCATTCTATCACAGAGCTGTGCAATCCGAGGAACTGAGAATCCTGTCTGCAACACCCCTGCAATAAATGCTTAGTTTGGTATGTCCCAATCCCCAGGTCTTCAAACTCTTGAAGTGAGTGCAGTTTGAGTATGTCCCTGTCCACATAGGATTCAGAGTAGGGCATCCCCCAAAGAAAGGCCGTGTTGGGTGCCCAATGGCTAAAATACCGTGAGGTCTACAGTGGAAGGTGAGGACCCATGATCTGCAGAGTGTCAGGCGATTAAGTAATGCTTTCCACTTACCATAATCCACATGGCACATGGTCAAGGAAGGCATGCCGATCACTGAAAGACAGGAGAGAAGAGTGGCCCATGAGCATTGTCTTGGGGGTGGGGTCACAACCCTGAATAATACAGAGTGAGACTCAAAGAGCCTTGGGAGTGAACATCAAGTTCACTCCTACAGAAGGGCACATGGAGTTCACTGGATTCCACAGAGCAGGAACACCATGCTGAGCCAATGAGGGCCTGGGACTTGGCCTACAAGAAAGACCAAGTAGACTAGGCCTCCGTTGGTGCCCCATTCTGTTCAACGGGCCTCAGCGTAATCCTATTGAGCATGATTTTTATGTCATCACCTCTCTTCATGACATTGGTTTGTCATCATAGACCCAGGATATCAGACAGAACAGATCAATATGTTACTGTGACACAAACCATGTTGCTTACCAGGAGTGCCAAATCGACCAAGCTGAGGAACTGAAGAAATTTCATCCAGCGTTCTTCTCCTGCAAGAAATGAGTTTGCTAAGTTGGCTCTTATGGTGCACGTTTATGTGAGCAAAATGGGACCTGTGGAGCATCCAGCAACATGAAAACCCAGATATGAATCCCCAATGGTCCCCCAGCAGGGTAATTTGGCCACTTGCTTTTAAAATGCATGGCAAAGTTAAGAAAAAAAAACTAAATGATGGCTACCAGTCTGCCCACCCTCCCCATGTCATTTGACGCTAACAAAAATTCACCCTGAATCCTACTGTCACACTCTACATTAGAAACAAGAGTTTTGGCAAGTTAAACAGCAGGGCCTTTTTAAACATGTCATCTTGTGACCTCTGAACGGTTCCTGACTAGGTCCACAACCTGGTATGCATTTGTGATTGCCAGGAAAATTCTCATTACCCTCTGGAAATCACAGACAATTGTGCAGGACAGGATCCCTACTCACTCCTTACTTAATTGGACCTACCCAGCCTACAAGGGTTGCCAGGTCTTGGTGTCTGGAGACATTCTCCCTCACTAGAGCCATGCTAGTTTTGCACTTCAGTGTGCCATGCACGTACAAATAAAACAACAATGCCAGAGCCTTGTGGCCAGTAGGCCAGAAGAAGTTGCTGCCCCAGTGGTTATCAACCCACCAAGAACCTGCCTCTCATCAACATCAGATGAAACTGTGTACTTGTAGCATGGGCGTTGGGAGGCAGGACAATGCCACTGATATCAGGGGAAGGAAAGAGAGTAGAAAAGGAAGTGCCGGCAGTGCCCTTCCAGCACTAGGATACTGAAAGTCATCCTATGGTTTACTAATCTAGTAAATTATCAGAGTGATTGATCATCATGGAATCTGAGGTCTGCACTAAGGCCGTTCTGAGCTGCTATTTGTGCAAGTGTGTATCATGAAACACTTCTGAGGTAATGAGGACTTGAAACTCTTGCCCTGGAAGGCCCAATCTGGATGGTAACTAGAACTATTTTTAAAGGCAGGGAATAAGGTTCCATTCATTCTATCACAGAGCTGTGCAATCCGAGGAACTGAGAATCCTGTCTGCAACACCCCTGCAATAAATGCTTAGTTTGGTATGTCCCAATCCCCAGGTCTTCAAACTCTTGAAGTGAGTGCAGTTTGAGTATGTCCCTGTCCACATAGGATTCAGAGTAGGGCATCCCCCAAAGAAAGGGCGTGTTGGGTGCCCAACGGCTAAAATACCGTGAGGTCTACAGTGGAAGGTGAGGACCCATGATCTGCAGAGTGTCAGGCGATTAAGTAATGCTTTCCACTTACCATAATCCACATGGCACATGGTCAAGGAAGGCATGCCGATCACTGAAAGACAGGAGAGAAGAGTGGCCCATGAGCATTGTCTTGGGGGTGGGGTCACAACCCTGAATAATACAGAGTGAGACTCAAAGAGCCTTGGGAGTGAACATCAAGTTCACTCCTACAGAAGGGCACATGGAGTTCACTGGATTCCACAGAGCAGGAACACCATGCTGAGCCAATGAGGGCCTGGGACTTGGCCTACAAGAAAGACCAAGTAGACTAGGCCTCCGTTGGTGCCCCATTCTGTTCAACGGGCCTCAGCGTAATCCTATTGAGCATGATTTTTATGTCATCACCTCTCTTCATGACATTGGTTTGTCATCATAGACCCAGGATATCAGACAGAACAGATCAATATGTTACTGTGACACAAACCATGTTGCTTACCAGGAGTGCCAAATCGACCAAGCTGAGGAACTGAAGAAATTTCATCCAGCGTTCTTCTCCTGCAAGAAATGAGTTTGCTAAGTTGGCTCTTATGGTGCACGTTTATGTGAGCAAAATGGGACCTGTGGAGCATCCAGCAACATGAAAACCCAGATATGAATCCCCAATGGTCCCCCAGCAGGGTAATTTGGCCACTTGCTTTTAAAATGCATGGCAAAGTTAAGAAAAAAAAACTAAATGATGGCTACCAGTCTGCCCACCCTCCCAATGTCATTTGACGCTAACAAAAATTCACCTTGAATCCTACTGTCACACTCTACATTAGAAACAAGAGTTTTGGCAAGTTAAACAGCAGGGCCTTTTTAAACATGTCATCTTGTGACCTCTGAACGGTTCCTGACTAGGTCCACAACCTGGTATGCATTTGTGATTGCCAGGAAAATTCTCATTACCCTCTGGAAATCACAGACAATTGTGCAGGACAGGATCCCTACTCACTCCTTACTTAATTGGACCTACCCAGCCTACAAGGGTTGCCAGGTCTTGGTGTCTGGAGACATTCTCCCTCACTAGAGCCATGCTAGTTTTGCACTTCAGTGTGCCATGCACGTACAAATAAAACAACAATGCCAGAGCCTTGTGGCCAGTAGGCCAGAAGAAGTTGCTGCCCCAGTGGTTATCAACCCACCAAGAACCTGCCTCTCATCAACATCAGATGAAACTGTGTACTTGTAGCATGGGCGTTGGGAGGCAGGACAATGCCACTGATATCAGGGGAAGGAAAGAGAGTAGAAAAGGAAGTGCCGGCAGTGCCCTTCCAGCACTAGGATACTGAAAGTCATCCTATGGTTTACTAATCTAGTAAATTATCAGAGTGATTGATCATCATGGAATCTGAGGTCTGCACTAAGGCCGTTCTGAGCTGCTATTTGTGCAAGTGTGTATCATGAAACACTTCTGAGGTAATGAGGACTTGAAACTCTTGCCCTGGAAGGCCCAATCTGGATGGTAACTAGAACTATTTTTAAAGGCAGGGAATAAGGTTCCATTCATTCTATCACAGAGCTGTGCAATCCGAGGAACTGATAATCCTGTCTGCAACACCCCTGCAATAAATGCTTAGTTTGGTATGTCCCAATCCCCAGGTCTTCAAACTCTTGAAGTGAGTGCAGTTTGAGTATGTCCCTGTCCACATAGGATTCAGAGTAGGGCATCCCCCAAAGAAAGGCCGTGTTGGGTGCCCAATGGCTAAAATACCGTGAGGTCTACAGTGGAAGGTGAGGACCCATGATCTGCAGAGTGTCAGGCGATTAAGTAATGCTTTCCACTTACCATAATCCACATGGCACATGGTCAAGGAAGGCATGCCGATCACTGAAAGACAGGAGAGAAGAGTGGCCCATGAGCATTGTCTTGGGGGTGGGGTCACAACCCTGAATAATACAGAGTGAGACTCAAAGAGCCTTGGGAGTGAACATCAAGTTCACTCCTACAGAAGGGCACATGGAGTTCACTGGATTCCACAGAGCAGGAACACCATGCTGAGCCAATGAGGGCCTGGGACTTGGCCTACAAGAAAGACCAAGTAGACTAGGCCTCCGTTGGTGCCCCATTCTGTTCAACGGGCCTCAGCGTAATCCTATTGAGCATGATTTTTATGTCATCACCTCTCTTCATGACATTGGTTTGTCATCATAGACCCAGGATATCAGACAGAACAGATCAATATGTTACTGTGACACAAACCATGTTGCTTACCAGGAGTGCCAAATCGACCAAGCTGAGGAACTGAAGAAATTTCATCCAGCGTTCTTCTCCTGCAAGAAATGAGTTTGCTAAGTTGGCTCTTATGGTGCACGTTTATGTGAGCAAAATGGGACCTGTGGAGCATCCAGCAACATGAAAACCCAGATATGAATCCCCAATGGTCCCCCAGCAGGGTAATTTGGCCACTTGCTTTTAAAATGCATGGCAAAGTTAAGAAAAAAAAACTAAATGATGGCTACCAGTCTGCCCACCCTCCCCATGTCATTTGACGCTAACAAAAATTCACCCTGAATCCTACTGTCACACTCTACATTAGAAACAAGAGTTTTGGCAAGTTAAACAGCAGGGCCTTTTTAAACATGTCATCTTGTGACCTCTGAACGGTTCCTGACTAGGTCCACAACCTGGTATGCATTTGTGATTGCCAGGAAAATTCTCATTACCCTCTGGAAATCACAGACAATTGTGCAGGACAGGATCCCTACTCACTCCTTACTTAATTGGACCTACCCAGCCTACAAGGGTTGCCAGGTCTTGGTGTCTGGAGACATTCTCCCTCACTAGAGCCATGCTAGTTTTGCACTTCAGTGTGCCATGCACGTACAAATAAAACAACAATGCCAGAGCCTTGTGGCCAGTAGGCCAGAAGAAGTTGCTGCCCCAGTGGTTATCAACCCACCAAGAACCTGCCTCTCATCAACATCAGATGAAACTGTGTACTTGTAGCATGGGCGTTGGGAGGCAGGACAATGCCACTGATATCAGGGGAAGGAAAGAGAGTAGAAAAGGAAGTGCCGGCAGTGCCCTTCCAGCACTAGGATACTGAAAGTCATCCTATGGTTTACTAATCTAGTAAATTATCAGAGTGATTGATCATCATGGAATCTGAGGTCTGCACTAAGGCCGTTCTGAGCTGCTATTTGTGCAAGTGTGTATCATGAAACACTTCTGAGGTAATGAGGACTTGAAACTCTTGCCCTGGAAGGCCCAATCTGGATGGTAACTAGAACTATTTTTAAAGGCAGGGAATAAGGTTCCATTCATTCTATCACAGAGCTGTGCAATCCGAGGAACTGAGAATCCTGTCTGCAACACCCCTGCAATAAATGCTTAGTTTGGTATGTCCCAATCCCCAGGTCTTCAAACTCTTGAAGTGAGTGCAGTTTGAGTATGTCCCTGTCCACATAGGATTCAGAGTAGGGCATCCCCCAAAGAAAGGCCGTGTTGGGTGCCCAATGGCTAAAATACCGTGAGGTCTACAGTGGAAGGTGAGGACCCATGATCTGCAGAGTGTCAGGCGATTAAGTAATGCTTTCCACTTACCATAATCCACATGGCACATGGTCAAGGAAGGCATGCCGATCACTGAAAGACAGGAGAGAAGAGTGGCCCATGAGCATTGTCTTGGGGGTGGGGTCACAACCCTGAATAATACAGAGTGAGACTCAAAGAGCCTTGGGAGTGAACATCAAGTTCACTCCTACAGAAGGGCACATGGAGTTCACTGGATTCCACAGAGCAGGAACACCATGCTGAGCCAATGAGGGCCTGGGACTTGGCCTACAAGAAAGACCAAGTAGACTAGGCCTCCGTTGGTGCCCCATTCTGTTCAACGGGCCTCAGCGTAATCCTATTGAGCATGATTTTTATGTCATCACCTCTCTTCATGACATTGGTTTGTCATCATAGACCCAGGATATCAGACAGAACAGATCAATATGTTACTGTGACACAAACCATGTTGCTTACCAGGAGTGCCAAATCGACCAAGCTGAGGAACTGAAGAAATTTCATCCAGCGTTCTTCTCCTGCAAGAAATGAGTTTGCTAAGTTGGCTCTTATGGTGCACGTTTATGTGAGCAAAATGGGACCTGTGGAGCATCCAGCAACATGAAAACCCAGATATGAATCCCCAATGGTCCCCCAGCAGGGTAATTTGGCCACTTGCTTTTAAAATGCATGGCAAAGTTAAGAAAAAAAAACTAAATGATGGCTACCAGTCTGCCCACCCTCCCCATGTCATTTGACGCTAACAAAAATTCACCCTGAATCCTACTGTCACACTCTACATTAGAAACAAGATTTTTGGCAAGTTAAACAGCAGCGCCTTTTTAAACATGTCATCTTGTGACCTCTGAACGTTTCCTGACTAGGTCCACAACCTGGTATGCATTTGTGATTGCCAGGAAAATTCTCATTACCCTCTGGAAATCACAGACAATTGTGCAGGACAGGATCCCTACTCACTCCTTACTTAATTGGACCTACCCAGCCTACAAGGGGTGCCAGGTCTTGGTGTCTGGAGACATTCTCCCTCACTAGAGCCATGCTCGTTTTGCACTTCAGTGTGCCTTGCACGTACAAATATAACAACAATGCCAGAGCCTTGTGGCCAGTAGGCCAGAAGAAGTTGCTGCCCCAGTGGATATCACCCCACCAAGAAACTGCCTCTCATCAACATCAGATGAAACTGTGTACTTGTAGCATGGGCGTTGGGAGGCAGGACAATGCCACTGATATCAGGGGAAGGAAAGAGAGTAGAAAAGGACTTGCTGGCAGTGCCCTTCCAGCACTAGGGTACTGAAAGTCATCCTATGGTTTACTAATCTAGTAAATTATCAATGTGATTGATCATCATGGAACCTGAGGTCTGCACTAAGGCCGTTCTGAGCTGCTATTTGTGCAAGTCTGTATCATGAAACACTTCTGAGGTAATGAGAACTTGAAACTCTTGCCCTGGAAGCGCAAATCTGGATGGTAACTAGAACTATTTTTAAAGGCAGGGAATAAGGTTCCATTCATGCTATCACAGAGCTGTGCAATCCGAGGAACTGAGAATCCTGTCTGCAACCCCCCTGCAATAAATGCTTAGTTTGGTATGTCCCAATCCCCAGGTCTTCAAACTCTTGAAGTGAGTGCAGTTTGAGTATGTCCCTGTCAACATAGGTTTCAGAGTAGGGCATCCCCCAAAGAAAGGCCGTGTTGGGTGCGCAACGGCTAAAATTCCGTGAGGTCTACAGTGGAAGGTGAGGATCCATGATCTGCAGAGTGTCAGGCGATTAAGTAATGCTTTCCACTTACCATAATCCACATGGCACATGGTCAAGGAAGGCATGCCAATCACTGAAAGACAGGAGAGAAGAGTGGTCCATGAGCATTGTCTTGGGGGTGGGGTCGCAACCCTGAATAGTACAGAGTGAGACTCAAAGAGCCTTGGGAGTGAACATCGAGTTCACTCCTACAGAAGGGCACATGGAGTTCACTGGATTCCACAGAGCAGGAACACCATGCTGAGCCAATGAGGGCCTGGGACTTGGCCTACAAGAAAGACCAAGTAGACTAGGCCTCCATTGGTGCCCCATTCTGTTCAACGGGCCTCAGCGTAATCCTATTGAGCATGATTTTTATGTCATCACCTCTCTTCATGACATTGGTTTGTCATCATAGACCCAGGATATCAGACAGAACAGATCAATATGTTACTGTGACACAAACCATGTTGCTTACCAGGAGTGCCAAATCGACCAAGCTGAGGAACTGAAGACATTTCAGCCAGCGTTCTTCTCCTGCAAGAAATGAGTTTGCTCAGTTGGCTCTTATGGTGCACGTTTATGTGAGCAAAATGGGACCTGTGGAGCATCCAGCTACATGAAAACCCAGATATGAATCCCCAATGGTCCCCCAGCAGGGTAATTTGGCCACTTGCTTTTAAAATGCCTTGCAAAGTTAAGAAAAAAAACTAAATAATGGCTACCAGTCTGCCCACCCTCCCCATGTCATTTGACGCTAACAAAAATTCACCCTGAATCCTACTGTCACACTCTACATTAGAAACAAGAGTTTTGGCAAGTTAAACAGCAGGGCCTTTTTAAACATGTCATCTTGTGACCTCTGAACGGTTCCTGACTAGGTCCACAACCTGGTATGCATTTGTGATTGCCAGGAAAATTCTCATTACCCTCTGGAAATCACAGACAATTGTGCAGGACAGGATCCCTACTCACTCCTTACTTAATTGGACCTACCCAGCCTACAAGGGGTGCCAGGTCTTGGTGTCTGGAGACATTCTCCCTCACTAGAGCCATGCTAGTTTTGCACTTCAGTGTGCCATGCACGTACAAATATAACAACAATGCCAGAGCCTTGTGGCCAGTAGGCCAGAAGAAGTTGCTGCCCCAGTGGATATCAACCCACCAAGAAACTGCCTCTCATCAACATCAGATGAAACCGTGTAGTTCTAGCATGGGCGTTGGGAGGCAGGACAATGCCACTGATATCAGGGGAAGGAAAGAGAGTAGAAAAGGACGTGCCTGCAGTGCCCTTCCAGCACTAGGGTACTGAAAGTCATCCTATGGTTTACTAATCTAGTAAATTATCAGAGTGATTGATCATCATGGAATCTGAGGTCTGCACTAAGGCCGTTCTGAGCTGCTATTTGTGCAAGTGTGTATCATGAAACACTTCTGAGGTAATGAGAACTTGAAACTCTTGCCCTGGAAGGCCCAATCTGGATGGTAACTAGAAATATTTTTAAAGGCAGGGAATAAGGTTCCATTCATGCTATCACAGAGCTGTGCAATCCGAGGAACTGAGAATCCTGTCTGCAACCCCCCTGCAATAAATGCTTAGTTTGGTATGTCCCAATCCCCAGGTCTTTAAACTCTTGAAGTGAGTGCAGTTTGAGTATGTCCCTGTCTACATAGGTTTCAGAGTAGGGCATCCCCCAAAGAAAGGCCGTGTTGGGTCTACAGTGGAAGGTGAGGACCCATGATCTGCAGAGTGTCAGGCGATTAAGTAATGCTTTCCACTTACCATAATCCACATGGCACATGGTCAAGGAAGGCATGCCGATCACTGAAAGACAGGAGAGAAGAGTGGCCCATGAGCATTGTCTTGGGGGTGGGGTCGCAACCCTGAATAGTACAGAGTGAGACTCAAAGAGCCTTGGGAGTGAACATCGAGTTCACTCCTACAGAAGGGCACATGGAGTTCACTGGATTCCACAGAGCAGGGTCACCATGCTGAGCCAATGAGGGCCTGGGACTTGGCCTACAAGAAAGACCAAGTAGACTAGGCCTCCATTGGTGCCCCATTCTGTTCAATGGGCCTCAGCGTAATCCTATTGAGCATGATTTTTATGTCATCACCTCTCTTCATGACATTGGTTTGTCATCATGGACCCAGGATATCAGACAGAACAGATCAATATGTTACTGTGACACAAACCATGTTGCTTACCAGGAGTGCCAAATCGACCAAGCTGAGGAACTGAAGACATTTCAGCCAGCGTTCTTCTCCTGCAAGAAATGAGTTTGCTCAGTTGGCTCTTATGGTGCACGTTTATGTGAGCAAAATGGGACCTGTGGAGCATCCAGCAACATGAAAACCCAGATATGAATCCCCAATGGTCCCCCAGCAGGGTAATTTGGCCACTTGCTTTTAAAATGCATGGCAAAGTTAAAGAAAAAAAACTAAATGATGGCTACCAGTCTGCCCACCCTCCCCATGTCATTTGACGCTAACAAAAATTCACCCTGAATCCTACTGTCACACTCTACATTAGAAACAAGAGTTTTGGCAAGTTAAACAGCAGGGCCTTTTTAAACATGTCATCTTGTGACCTCTGAACGGTTCCTGACTAGGTCCACAACCTGGTATGCATTTGTGATTGCCAGGAAAATTCTCATTACCCTCTGGAAATCACAGACAATTGTGCAGGACAGGATCCCTACTCACTCGGTACTTAATTGGACCTACCCAGCCTACAAGAGGTGCCAGGTATTGGTGTCTGGAGACATTCTCCCTCACTAGAGCCATGCTAGTTTTGCACTTCAGTGTGCCATGCACGTACAAATATAACAACAATGCCAGAGCCTTGTGGCCAGTAGGCCAGAAGAAGTTGCTGCCCCAGTGGATATCAACCCACCAAGAAACTGCCTCTCATCAACATCAGATGAAACTGTGTACTTGTAGCATGGGCGTTGGGAGGCAGGACAATGCCACTGATATCAGGGGAAGGAAAGAGAGTAGAAAGGGACGTGCCTGCAGTGCACTTCCAGCACTAGGGTACTGAAAGTCATCCTATGGTTTACTAATCTAGTAAATTATCAGAGTGATTGATCATCATGGAATCTGAGGTCTGCACTAAGGCCGTTCTGAGCTGCTATTTGTGCAAGTGTGTATCATGAAACACTTCTGAGGTAATGAGAACTTGAAACTCTTGCCCTGGAAGCCCCAATCTGGATGGTAACTAGAAATATTTTTAAAGGCAGGGAATAAGGTTCCATTCATGCTATCACAGAGCTTTGCAATCCGAGGAACTGAGAATCCTGTCCGCAACCCCCCTGCAATAAATGCTTAGTTTGGTATGTCCCAATCCCCAGGTCTTCAAACTCTTGAAGTGAGTGCAGTTTGAGTATCTCCCTGTCCACATAGGTTTCAGAGTAGGGCATCCCCCAAAGAAAGGCCGTGTTGGGTGCCCAACGGCTAAAATACCGTGAGGTCTACAGTGGAAGGTGAGGACCCATGATCTGCATAGTGTCAGGCGATTAAGTAATGCTTTCCACTTACCATAATCCACATGGCACATGGTCAAGGAAGGCATGCCGATCACTGAAAGACAGGAGAGAAGAGTGGCCCATGAGCATTGTCTTGGGGGGGGGGATTGCAACCTTGAATAGTACAGAGTGAGACTCAAAGAGCCTTGGGAGTGAACATCGAGTTCACTACTACAGAAAGGCACATGGAGTTCACTGGATTCCACAGAGCAGGAACACCATGCTGAGCCAATGAGGGCCTGGCACTTGGCCTACAAGAAAGACCAAGTAGACTAGGCCTCCATTGGTGCCCCATTCTGTTCAACGGGCCTCAGCGTAATCCTATTGAGCATGATTTTTATGTCATCACCTCTCTTCATGACATTGGTTTGTCATCATAGACCCAGGATATCAGACAGAACAGATCAATATGTTACTGTGACACAAACCATGTTGCTTACCAGTAGTGCCAAATCGACCAACCTGAAGAAATGTAGAAATTTCAGCCAGCATTCTTCTCCTGCAAGGAAATAATGTTGCTCAGTTGGCTCTTATGGTGCACGTTTATATGAGCATAGTGTGACCTGTCGAGCTTTTTGCAACATGAAAACACATACATGAACCCCCAGTGGTCCCCCAGCAGGGTAATTTGTCCACTTTCTTTTAAAATGAATGTGGAAGTTATGAAAAAACTCAATGATGGCTACCAGTCTGCCCAACTCATGTCATTTGAATCTAACACAAATTCACCAAATACACACTGTCACGGCTACTTGAGACACAAGTCTTTTTGCAAGACAATCAGCATGGCCTTTTTAAACATGTCACCTTTTACTCTGATCTGTTCCTGACTATATCCACAACCTGGTATGCATTTGTGATTGCCAAGAAAATTCTCATTACCCTCTGGAAATCCCTGACAATTGTGCAGGACAGGATCCCTACTCACTTGGTACTTAGTTGGACCTACCCAGCCTACAAGGGTGCCAGGTCTTGGTGTCTGGAGACATTCTCCCTCATTAGAGCCATGCTAGTGTTGCACTTCAGTGTGCCATGCACGTACAAATATATCAACAATGCCAGAGCCTTGTGGCCAGTAGGCCAGAAGAAGTTGCTGCCCCAGTGGATATCAACCCACCAAGAAATCGCCCATCACGAACATCAGATGAAATTATGTACTTTTACCATGGGTGTTGGGAGGCAGGACAATGCCACTAATATCGGGGGAAGGAAAGATAGTTGCAGAGGCCTTGCTAGCAGTGCCTATCGAACACTATGATACTGGAAGTTCACTCCTACAGAAGGGCAAATTGGAAGAGGCTATATTTTTGTACAGGAAGTTCTTAACAGTAAACCTTCCTGAAATGGAGATTTTCTAGAATCTTGAGGAATTGCAATGATTTCTGACTGTATAATATGCGGGATTTTGAGTTTGCAAGGAGCCTTTGTCTTTCTTAAATATATATACTTTTTTTCCAGAATATGTGTAGTACATAGAGAATATGATTGCTTTCATTATTTCTATGTGTCAAATATGTTCAGCTGTACTAGTGGCTTGGTGGTCCACTCAGGTTACACTAATAAAACATTGCTGTAAGGTCTCCATTCCACTTATCTATGAAGACATGCAAAGGTTTCTGATTTTCTTTTGTGAGCAAAACATGAAAATATATTTTCCAGTGTATTTTGATGGACCTCAACAATGATGTGTTTAGTATCTTTCTTTCAATGATCCTCCTGAGGAACTGAGAGTGTCTTATTCCTTCTCTTTTGTGTGTGAACAAATTTTTTGCTCCTGGGCTTCCCTTGAGTTATGCCTTAGAGGGAAATGATGTTTGGAATTACAAGGTGCATCTGTGTGGACACTATGCTTGTGTGTGAACCGATAGCATAGAAGAAGTACATATGGTATAATAATGAAAGTGGGTTGCATACATCGTAATTCGTGTTTCACATCGAAACTCAAGTATGATAAGGACCTTACTATCATCAACAAAACCTTTAAATTTAGTGCTATTTGTCCCATGAGAATAATATGTTTTCCATATCAGATGGTGGCCATTGCGTGCACTATGTCTGGATGCTAAGATGACCCTTACCACCAAGGTAAATTGAGACATAATAAAAAGAAAGGAGACATTCCAAAAATATGTTAAATTATCTCCCCCCTTTTTTGGCATTTTGGAGAAAAGGTGGACATTATTCACTCTCAAAAATCTCTGGGATTGTGGCAGTTTTCTCTACTTGTCTGTCTCCAATATAGGAGTGTAAAATTCTGAAGGGAGATCTAGTGAGATGTTCATTGATGAATTCTCTGTTTCCTCAAGTTTTTAACCCTCTTTTAACGACTTCATTCGGCACTAACTTCAAAACAGTTTAAATAGTATGGTGTGGCCCTGTGTTTGCCAATTTGATGCAACATTCATTAGGCCATGTTGGCTCTACCAAAAGTGTTATTCCTTCAAAAATTAGGAGACCAAAGCTAGTCTGCACCATTGGCTGTCCTCCTTCAAAGCAGAAGAGTGCTAGCCATATTGTGGAAACTTCATTGCTTTCAAGAGGACCTCGTTTCTGGACCTCAGATTGCCATTTGTATGAGTCGATCACTGTCCTCAGAGACTTGTCCTCATCGATCCAGACAAGCCCCCTCTAAACAACTGAGACTTCCCAATGCCCTGTGAACCCGGGAATAGCTAGTTATTCTCTTAAGCTTTGAAATAAATGATCAGCCTTGGGCAGCAGGCTTTTGTCTGAGGTTCTAATCACAGGTACTGAAACCCATGCAGATTGAGTAAATTGTCTCAAGTCTGTTGTAGCATATATGAACGGAAAAAAGGTCATTCTCAAATTGGAACAGTTACTTGTAAGTAAGAGATACTTCCACAAGATTTAAATGTGGGTGGCTATATAAGCAGAAATTGGCTTTTTTTTTTTTTCACAAAAAGCTGTGGGTGTGAAGGAAGAACACATCTAAAATGACAAGGGTCATCCTCACATTAGTTTGAATAGTCAATCCATGTCTTGAAATTTGATGGAGTATTTACATCAAGAGCTGTTTGTTCCAATCATTTGCACTTCCTCCTACCCCCCTCTATTTCTCATCCTCATCTCCTTCATCTACCCACTAAGATTATTGTTTGGCTCACAGTCCAGACTGGACTTTCAATTCATCACACAACTCTCATTAAAATGTAGAATCCTTCAATGATTTATATCTCCTTCATGGATGTGTATCTGTTCAGCAAATGTCAACAATTATGTGATATGTATTTTCTGTGGCAGAGGACCTAGTGTTTGGTGTGTAAGAGTTGGAGGAGAACTGTCTTTGTTAACATACCATTTTGTCCTTTCCATTCAATTATATCATATCTGTTTCAATCAATCACTTGAAATAAAGATTTAATGTACCTTTAATTCCTGATATTATTTATGATCATGATCCTACTGTATTACCTGATTCTCTCAAAGCTCGTGTAGTTGTGCAGTAACAGTTTTCTATAATCTTAAATCATTAATTCATATGTTCCTACCTCAGACATGCCAAGAAACATACTGAAAGTAACAGCAGTATCTTGCAGAGATAAGTAGTAAAAATTCTGAAAAAAGGAATATGTCAGCATTCACAGCAAACTGTGTCAGAAAATTCAGATTTTCAATATTTTTGTATATTTTGTGGGGTTATTCAAAATAGGGAAGTTAATTACACTGGGTACACAGGGGTATATGATGAGTGGGCATTAAAGGAAAATGAAACACGAAACCATGGAAGGGCTGAAGATTCAATGTTCATATTCATCTTGGAAAAGGAGGCTTCTCATTTAGTTTGTTAAGAAAGAAATTAAAAAACACCCTGCGTACATGTGTGGGTTTTAAATATCCAAACATGGTTTGCACAGTAATATTTGATTACGTTTTCACTATCCTGAGAATAGAATTGACTTAAAATTGTGCCAATTTACAAGTTACTGTGGAAAAGGATTTCAATTTTTGTTTCCACAGAAAATGAAAAGATGTGGATTCCTTCCAGACTAATGTGGTTTGATCACGCCAGACGGCCTGAAACAGAGTACAAGCTGATCCTACATTCAAAACAGCTGGACAAAACAGCCCTACAGACTACAGCCAGGATATCTGAATCTTCTTCGAATCCCCCCCAAGACAGCGCCCCTTACCAGCAGGAAATAATTTGGAAAGAATGACGTCCAAATTCCAAATATTGTGTATAAATGTTTGTTTTCATTTAATTGGACTTTGTTATATAAAATTAAATTAAATAAAATAATAATAATAAAAAAAGAAATGGAACTCAAAAAAAATTGTGCCAATTTTTGCAGGACTGAAATGGGTTGTAACCCATCATTTGGTTTAGTTTTGTGTTAATTCCTAACGTAACTTCCGATTAAGGGAAATCATAGCAACTCTATTCCTCGGACTACACGTGTCATAGAATCTATGGGTGGGAAATCCCCAGTCAAAATAAGAGAGGTGTCAGGAAGAAGGAATCAGGTTCTAGGCTCACCTGTCCTACATGAAGTATATAGCCCTTTGCGATTATAACCTGCAACAATGGAGAAATTAAAAATATCATGGATGTTTACATGAGCAGAGTACAATGTATGCCCTGTGGCCAACTTTCTCCATGCTATTACTGTAAATAGGTAAAAAACAATGAGCTTCCTTCCTATTTCTCCTGAAATTTTGTCGTCTCTTGAAGTGATACATTTTCGTCCTTTCCAATCCCTTATAAGAAAACACATGTACCCCAAATAACGTAAACAAAAAGATACTTGAGAAGTACAAAAAAGTGATAGTGACAGTAGCCCTCAGGCAGGATATATTAACTATAATAAAAGCGAAGGGAGAAGTCATTCTCTCAAAACTTTTCTTGGATAAGTTAATGAATATAGCAATGTTGGCCAATAGGAAGGAAGATAGGCAGCACTAGGAGACAAGGAGTTTTTGAAGGGAATTAGGAAGTTGATTCAACATGGAGGACAAAGAGAGACAAACTCCATCCTCTCTTGTTGGGAAGTCAAGAACACATGGATACATTTACATCAATAGAAATGGTTTAATATTTAAGAAAGAGCTAGTCAAATAGAAATACTCATAGCAGGCCATCTGCATTTTATCTAATAGTGTCTCTGTTCTTTGGTGCTGGCACAGTTTGGGACAAGGCAAATAGAAAAATGCTCCTAAGAAAATGGCACCCAACATGGGACTTGTTCCCAACACCTGCGATTAAGAGTCTCATGCTGTACATACTGAGCTACTCGTCCTAACACTAACATGTTAGTTCAGATTACTTCACACCTGTGTTCAAGCTCACAATGGACATATGCCAAGAGTGAGGAGTCAGTAAACACTGTGTGATATACATATGTCAATATTCAGATAATTCAGCCAAGTTACTAGTTCTTTTGACATCTGTCATTAACTATATTTATTACTTGGGTGGATTCTATAGCCTTGTACAGTAAGAGCTTTACTGAAATGCTTCATAAAGCCGAGACTTTCTAGAATCTTGAGGAACTGCACTGATTTCTGATTATGTACAATGCTTGATTCATGTTTGCAAGGAGCCTCTGTGTGTCTGAAAGAAATATACTTTTCTTCTAGAATATGTGACTTATATAGCCAATCTGATTGCTTTCAGGGTGTCTATGTTTCAACCATGTACAACTGTAGTAGACTAAGCTTAGGTTTTCCACTCAGGTTTCCCTAATAAAATTTTGCCCATGAAGGTCTCCATTCTACTCTAAATTATCTCCCCTTTTGGGGACGTTTTGGAAAACAGAAGAGCACTAGCCATATTGTGGAAACATCATTATTTTTAATAGGACCTCGTGTCTGGACCTCAGATTGCCATTTGTATAGTCGACCACCATCCTCAGAGACTTGTTGTCATCATCTATCCAGAAAAGTCCACTCTAAACACAAGAGTCTTTCCAATGCCACGTGAACCCAGGAATAGCTAGTTACTTTAGCTTTGAAATAGATGAACTGCATGTGGCAGCAGGCTTGTTTCTTAGCTTCTAAGCAGATGTACTGAACCATACACAGAAGGAGTCAATGGTCTCCTGCCTATTGTTGCAAAAATGAGATGAAAAAAATATCATTTTCTAATTTGCCACAGTTACTGGTAAGATACACTCTACTGACATTTAAATTTGGCTTGCTTCATAAGCAGAAATCAACTTTTTCACAAAAGGAGTGGATAATATATGATGCACATGTTTAAAATGGCAACGGTCATCCTCAACTTATTTTGAATAGGTGGGTAATCCAGGTGTTGGATTTCGTGAGAACATTTACATTATGGGATATTTTCCATTCAACTTCCTCCTCTTGTCCCCTTCTTTTATTCATCCTCATCTCCTCATCAAACCACTAAGTTTGTCTTTTGTCTCACAGTCCAGAATGGACTTTACATTTCATCATGCAACTCTCATTACTATGTAGAAGCCTTCAATGTGTATCACAATGTTTCACCATCGTGGATGTGTATCTGGTTAGTAAATGTCAACAATAATATTATATGCATTTTCTTTGGCAGAGGACCTGTAGTTAGTGTATTTGTGTCTGGATGAGATATACCATGTTGTCATTTTTCACTTCAATTACAGAAGATCTGTTTTAGTGATCCCTTTGAAGAAAAATTTAATGTACCAGTAATTATTGCTATTATTTGATTATGAGCCCGAGCATGCCCCATTATGTGTTTCTCTTGAATTTTATGCAGACTTGCAATAAACAGTTTTCTTAAATCTTATAAGGCCATGCCATGAAATATACTTAAGTAACTCTGGTATCTTACAAAGGTGATGATTATTGAAAATTCTAATGAAATATTTCAGCATTCACAGCAAAATATGTCAGAACTTAGAGATGTCCCCAAACAGATCAAGACATATAACTGTCACCCACATTCTGAGGGTCTAGTTTAGTTAAATACAGGCTCCTCAGCTATCAGTCCATAGTCTATGAGCTCCGACTAGCTTGGGACAGCTGTCTCTGTGGTTTTCCCCCTCTTGCTCATAATTCCCCTCTTATTCATGTGGTCCCTCTTCCAAGAGAGACATACATGAATAGTTCCAGGAAGGAAAACAGTTAAGATCGCCTTGGTAAAGCCATTTTGACCTGCTATCATATACATTAAGATGCACATTAACATCCCCAAGTAACACTGATTACCTGAATCTTGACAATTTCACTATCTACATACATAGAATAAATGCTCCACAAAACTAACTTGAGATGTAAATATTGATGCAGCACATGAGATTGAAAAGGTGGACAGACACAGACTACAGTATTGTAATATACTTTAATTGCAGCAATTAGGCCCACTTTCTATCCCTTGTGCAGTGTCTAATGAAAGAAAGACATATTTTGATGAGAATGCTAGAGATCTGGGAAGTCAATTTTCTCATTGCATGCCCTCATTTTATTCCATCCCTTTTATAGCTACATTTCTCACTAATTTAAATACATATGTACATATGTATAGTGCATCACTAATTACAGTACTTTTCAGTTTGAAAGAAATGAAGCAGGTATCATGGTGCACTTGGGACACTGTCAAGAAACGCTCATAATCTAAGACCATAAGGCCAGATTGCACAATTATAAGTAATCTGTGAAAACTGAGGAGAATAAGCCAATCTCTGAAACACTAACTGCTGTTCTCAGAGGATTTCATATCTGGACCTCAGATTCCCATTGGCATGAGTCGCTCAGCATCCTCAGACAAGTGTTATCATCATTGATCCAGAGAAGTCCTCTCCATTTATCTGAGAATTTCCACACCCAGGAGGGACCACATAAATTTTTTTCTTCTAGTTCTTGAAAATGAAAAACATAATTGTGTAGAAACATGTTTCTCAGTTTCAAAATATAAGTATTGAATCTGAATCAGCAAGCATAGGTTGTCTTTTGTACCCTAGTTCAAATATGAAATAAATGTGATATCAAAATACTCTATTGTGAAAGATCCATCAGCTGGCCAGCAAATGAGAGTCCTGCAAGCAGGCCATACTACCACAGCTGACACCCACTTTAGTCTGTCCCCACAAGACCCACTCTATTGTCTACTCCCAAGTACCACGTCATCTTCCCTTTGGTCAACCATCCCCTGGTTGCCCCTATATGCATAAATACCACTTATACCAGTTGGAAAAACAAGTGGGTGACTGGTCTTCCAGCAAAACTGAACCAATCTCTAGGCCACAAGCCCCAGGGGACATCCCATGCCCTACCTTTCCCATTTCAGCTCCAGTGAGAAAACTTGCCCCTGCCCCCTAAATTTGTAGAAATCCATTTCTCTGGTGCAGTGCCCAACAGCCTGCCAGAAGATGAGAGAACTGTGCACAATCTATACCACCGCTGTAGTCACTCAGTGGACTTTCTTCCCACAAGACCCACTCTGTCACTCAAGCAAATCTATCCCAGCATCTTTCCTGAGGATAGCCCACTCTGGCAAAATCAGCAGATCCTATAGGTTCAAGTGCTACCCATACCAATTGGTAATAGAGTATTTCTTATAGGTGCAAACACCATCTACACCAGCCAGCCAGAATAACAGATGTTAAACACCAGTGTAAGAATACATTAAACAACATAAAGGGCAATATGGCACCATCAGAACCAAGAGTTTCTACAACACCAAGACCTGAATACCCCAAAGCAGATGAAGTAAGTTGGAACAAACTTAAAATAATTTTATGAAGATGAAAGAGGCCCCAAGATGAAATAAGAAAAGACAAACAAAAAATTGGAAGCAATCAATAGATCCCTACAAGAAAACAATGATAAAGGAATCAAACAGGTGAAGGAAAGAGATTAAGACTTGAAAATTGAAATAGAGGCAATAAAGGACACAGAAACTAAGGAAATTCTGGAAATAAATAATCAGGAAAAGTAAACAAGAACTACAGATGAAGGCATCTCCAGCAGAATGGACGAGATGGACAGAAGAATCTCAAGTGTTGAAGATAAAAAAGAAGAAAAGATTAATTGGTTGAAGGAAATGTTAAATCCAAATATTTCTTAACACACGCACACACACACACACAAATCCAATAAATCTAGGAGACTATGAAAAAGATCAAATCTAATAAAAATAGAGATAGAAGGACAAGAATTCTGGATCAGAGGCACAGAAAATATATTCAACAAAATCATAGAAAACTTCTTCACCCTAAAGAAGGGCATGCTGAAGAAGCAACAAGAAGCTTACAAAATATCAAAATAGACAAGACCAAAGAAAATAAAGGAAAAAAGAATCCTTACTACATGATAATCAAATATCAAAACAGAGAGATTAAAGAAAGAATATTAAGAGCTGCAAAAGAAAAGGGGCTAAGTACCATATGAAGCCAAACCTACTATAATTACACCAGAATTATAAGTGGAGACATTAAGAGCCAGAAGGTCCTAGACAGACATTTTGCAGATGCTAAGAGACCAGGGATGCCATTTCAGACTACTATATGAAACAATGTTATCAATCACTATAGATGGAGAATCAGGATATTTCATGAACAAACCAGATTTATACAATACCTATCCACAAATCCAGCACTACAGAAAGTATTGGAAAGGAAATTCAAACAAAAGAAATTGAACAACACCTAAGAAACCACAGGCAATACATTATCTCATACCAGAAAATCCCAAAGAAGGCAAATACAAACCCACTACCACCACCAACAAAACCCCTAAAATAATAAGAATTAGTAATCACTGGTCATTAATACCCCTTAATAATAGTGAATTAAAATTGCCTATAAAAAGACACAGACTAACAGAATGGAAATGAAAACAGGATCCAGCCTTTGGATGCATACAAGATGCACACTTCCAACAGGCATTAGCCCAGAGTAAAATATTAAGAAAGGATTTGCAAATCAAATGACTTAAGAAGCATACTGGGGTAGCTATCCTAATATCTAACAATGTATATTTCAAACTAAAATTAATCAATGAAACAGAGAGGAACAATTAATGTTCATCACAGGAATAAAATCCATCAAGTTGAAGCCTAAATTCTGAACATTTATAACCCAAACACAAGGGCATACACATTTGATTTGAAAAAAAAAAGCAAATTCTAAATCTTAAATCACACACCAAACCCACACATCAGTAGTGGGAGACTTCATCAACACAATTCACCAATGGATAGGTCTGCCAGACAGAAACTTAACAGAGAAAAAAAGAGAAGTAACATGTCATAACTCAAATGGACTTAGCAGATATCAATACACATTTCACAAAAACACAAAAGAATATACTGATTTTTAGCATCTCAGGGAAACTTCTCTAAAACTGATCACATACTCAGTCACAATGAAAACCTCAATTTACACAAACAAAATCGGAATAACTCCTTGTGCTTTATTGGATCAACAATATAAACAATAAAAACCATACAGACTCATGGAAACTGAACAACTCTCAACTTAAATACTGCTGGGTCAAAGAATAAATGAAGAAAGAAATGAAAGACTTCCTAGAATTCAATAGAAAATAAAGGCACAACATATCCAAACTTATGGGACACCTTGAAAGCAGTGTTAAGACAAAAGTTCATAGTACTACATGCTATAGAATACCCAGACTAGTGACTTAACAACATACCTGAAAGCTCTAGAACAGAAAGAAAAGTAGAAACAAGGAAAACAACACAAAGAATAAATACAACAATGAGATTTTTCTTCAAGAAGAGAGACAAAGTTTTTTACAAACTAAATAAAAGGCAGAGAGATAATATCCAAATTAACAGGATCACAAATGAAAATATAGACATAACAACAGACACTGGGGAAATTTTGAGAATAATCAGTTCATACATTGAAATCCTGTACTCTAAAAAACTGGAAAATTGAAAGGAAATGGATGATTTTCTGTATAGGTATCACATACCAAAATTAGATCAAGAAAAGATAAACAATATAAATAGATCTATATCTCATAATGACATGGAGGTACTAATCAAAATCTTCCAAGCAAAAAAGCCCAGCGCCAGATGGTTTCTGTGAAGACTGTGATGTGAAAGAAAAAGAAAATTGTCCAGTAGACTTTGTACTATGATCTGTACATAGTAACTGATAAACTCAGCATGAGTAAATGTGACAAAGGTTGCTCAAGACAAATTAGACATAAAAGAAAACTTGAAATATTCATCTGAGATGACTGAGTTTTAAAGTATAAAATAAAAAAAATGTCATTGATTAAAAAATATTCCATGATCTTTCTACAAGAAATTTTCAATTAGTATACAACGTTGGAAGTTACCTGATGAGATATTCGTAAGTACTGTGTTTTCATAGTTCTATTTTTCCCTGTTCCTCTCTTTTCTCATATACACCTACTTGCACTTTTACGGCTTCAAATGTTAGCAATCCGTCTACTTTATGAAACAAATGTTGATGCATCCTCCTGGCCCTTTATATTCTTCCTTCATGGTTCTAGTTTTATTTTCAGGGTCTTAAACTGCCCTCAGTTATGCATTAATATGTATGTGTATCAAAGGGACACTCAAATGTGCATATAAGAGCATATCTAATTTTATTTTTGAGTCTAGATTTTCTGCTTCACTATCATAAATTAAAAATTTTCTTGATTATGTCCATATATATATATATATGTATATATATATATATATATATATATATATATATATTTGCCTTCATCTGTGGATGAGCAGATAAGCACCTAGTTTGATGTCAAGTCTTTGTTCTTGTGATCATGCAATGAGACATATGCATGTGAATTGTCTCTTTAAGGGGATGGGAAGTCATTTAAAACATGCTTGGGAAGTAAATATAGAACATTTCTAATGGGGTATGATAATTACAAGTGATCTGAAAGATCATGGATCTAGTTTGAAAAATTGTTTCTAAGGATCTCTGTCTCCCCCTAAAGCCTATTTATTAATGCTAGTGCTTCTAAGGCCTTCATAGTATACAGTGATGGTCCTCATTTACAGCACAGAGGATAAGAAAGCCTGTTGTGAATACATAGAATATTAATGTCAGCATGCTAGACATGAATGAGATAAGAATCTTAAAAAGCTTTAGCATCGATACTCACTCTAAAACTGAAAACCTCACATTGGAGATGAACACTGAATTTATAACTGGTTTCTACACACAGGTGAGATATTTTCTGGTTAGAAAGATGAAAGTCTCAGTAGATGTTTGGTTTTTGTGCCATTATCTTTTCTCGGTTATTCCACAATTAGTGTTTCATAAATCTAAAACCTTCTACAACAGAAAAATGATGAAAATTATACTTGCTGAAAGAGGGGATAAACACTTCACAATAGAGACCACATTAGAAGGATTCTCATGTGGATACTTATCTCTATCTCTGAATATATGGCATGAAGGTTCTGAGAAAACAAAATGGATATCAGCATAACCAATATGATGGCTTACCACTTTTTCCTGAAGTGTAAGCAGATCTTCAAGCTTTTAACCTGAACAAAATACAAATAAAGTAAGTCAGTAAAGACAATGTCTCAAATCAATGTAAAGTCATGTCCAACTTTGGCTGTCATATATTTGTTGTTGTTGTTGTTTCATGGAGAAATGTAATGTGTTGATTCCAATTTTAATTTGGTCCTGGGAAAATTTTGTAGGAAATGCAGGTGTTTCTGGGTTTGTTATTTTTAGTTCAGTGTCATTTTGTGTGTGTATCTCTGTTGATGTCTATTGTTGATATGCTTATCTTGTTATTTGCTTTACAGTTTATACTTCTGTGTTGTAGGTCAAATTCATGTGCTTCTTAGAAGTAGAAATTAGAAATAAATGAGACATTTAAATAGTATATTGTGAATAGGATACATCATATGATAAATATAAAACATCAGAAACCTAATCTGAGTTGAATTTCTTTATGAAAATCGGGTATGGGTGACAACATAAAAAAAATGTCAATGATTCTCAAATAAAGTATCTCTTATCTTCTTCACTCCTGTTTATTTCATCTCTTATGGTTCCAGTCATCTTTCTTGGAATTAAACCTACATTTGCCACTGCATTGATATACATTTATAACAAATAATATCTCAGGTATGAAGGTGAGAGGCAAGAATATGCTGAATTTGCTTGTAGATAAATTAATTTTCCTAACTTAATTTTTGACTTTATTACTTTCAATTTTATATATACCATGTTTTATTCATACTTGTAGTAACCTGATAGCAATTGTCTTACCTGTTAATCAGTATTTCAAGATAGGGTCTGTCCATGTGGATAAGACTATTCATGTGTTTTCTTATCTATTAGTACAAATAACACCTTCTGGGAATAGTAAATCTGGCAGGTAGGAAAAAAATACTTTCCTAGACTTTTGGGGATTGTTTTGTCTTTGGACTGTAACCAAACTGAAACTTCTCTATATAGTAAAGGAGACCATTATTCCAACAAAGTAGAAGGCTACAGAATGAGAAAAAAAATGTTTTTCAAATAAATACACACATAACTTTCCCAACCTAAAGAAAGACATGTCAATAAATGTACAAGAAGCATACAGAATACCAAATAGAGTGGAACACAAAAGAAAGTGCCCTCACCAAATAATAATAAAAAATAGGAAACATACAGAATAAAGAAAGAATATTAAGAGCAGCAAAGGAAAAAGACCAAGTAGCTATAAAGGCAAACCTATCAGAATTTCCTGACTTCTCCATGGAATCTCTGAATGTCAGAAGGTCCAAGACACTAAGAGATCATGGATACCCAACAAAGCTTTCAATCCCAATAAATGGAGAAGTAAAGACATCCCAGGACAAAGCCAGATTTAAATAATACACATCTACTAATCCAGCCCTACAAAAAAAGTTCTGGAAGGAAAACTCCAACCCAAGGAAATTAACTACATCCACAAAAACATAGGCAATAGATAATACCACTTTACCAACACCAAAAGAATAATGGGGGAAAATCCACACACAATACTACAACCAACAAATCCAAATCAAGCAAGAATTAACAATCTGTGGTCATTAATATCCCTCAATATTAATGTTATTAACTTGCCTATAAAAATACACAGGCTAAAAGAATGTATAGAAGACAGAAACCATCCTTCTGATGCATACAAGCAACAGAACTCAACTTCATAGACAGACATCACCTCAGAGTTAAGGGTTGGGGAATACCTTTCCAATCAAGTGGACTATTTTCTGGACAGATTATTTTATTGAGTACTTTTGCATATGTTCATGAGGGATACCAAACTCATCTAATAAATGCAGAAGTGTCATTGCTAAACTCTTTTTGTGAGGCTGAAGTACCCAAACCACATAAAGACATCATTAAGAAAGAGAACTGCAGACCAATCTCCCTCATGAACATTGATGCAAAAATGCTTAATAAAATACTGGCAAATCAAATGCAAGAACACATCAGAAAAATCATCTACTTTGACCAAGTAAGCTTCATCCCAGAGATGTAGGGATGGTTCAAAATACGAAAATCTGTCAATGTTATCCACCACATAAACAAACTGGAAATAAAACCACATGATCATCACACCAGATGCCAAAAAAAGGACTTTTCAACATTCCTCCATGTTAAAGGTCTTGGAGAGGTCATGGATAAAAGGAACATACATAAACTTAGTAAAGACAATACACAGCAAGCCAAGAGCCCAGCTCAAATGAAAACTAGAGACACTTAATGAGATTCCTCTAAAATTAGGAACCAGATAAGGCTGACTACTCTCTTCTCGTCTATCCAGTATTGCACTTAAAGTTCTGGCTAGAGTAATAAAACAACAAATGGAGATCAAGGTGATAAAAATTGGAAAGGAAGAAGTCAAACTTTCACTATTTGCAGATGATATTATAGTTTACATATATGACCAGAAAATTTCTACCAGGGAACTCCTTTAGACACACCTTTAGTAAAGTGGCAGAATACAAGGTAAACTCAGAGAAAGAAACCAATAGCCCTTTTATATATAGATGATAAATGGGCTGAGAAAGTAATCAGAGAAACATTACTATTTATAATAGCTATTTATAATAGCTACAAAAAATATAAACTTTCTTGAATAACTCTAACCAAACATGTGAAAGACCTGTATGACAAGAACTTTAAATCTTAAAACAAAAGAAATTAAAAAACAATATCAGACAATGGAAAGATCTCCCATGTTCTTGGATATGTAGGATCAACAGAGTAAAAATGCAATCTTGCCAAAAGCAACCTACAGAGTCAAAATCCCAGCATAATTCTTCACAGACTTTACAGACTTCAAAAGAACAATAATCAACTTTATATGGAAAAACAAAAACATAAAACAAAAATAAAAAAAAAAACAGGATAGCCAAAGCAACCCTGTACAATAAAGGAACTTCTGGAGGCATCACCATCCCTGACTTCAAACTCTACTATAGAGCTATAGTAATGAAAACAGCTTGGTGTTGACACAAAACAGATAGGTAGACCAATGGAATAAAATTGAATACTGTGATATTAATCCACAGGCCTATGAACACCTACTTTTTGACAAAGAAACAAATTATAAAATGGAAAAAAAGAAAGCATTTTAAGAAAACGGTGCCTGTATAACTGGATGATGACATTCAGAAGATTACAAGTAGATCTATACCTATCACTATGCACAAAACCTAAGTCCAAATAGATCAAAGACATCAACATAAATCCAGCCACACTGAATCACTTTAAAGAGAAAGTGGGAAGAAACCTTGAATAAACTGGTACAGGAGACTTCTTCCTGAACCTAACACCAGTAGTAGCACAGACACTAAGATCAATAATTAATGAATTGGACCACCTGAAACTGAGAAGCTTCTTTAAGGTAAAGGACACAGTCCACAAGACAAAATGTCATAAAATATCTTCACCAAGCCCACATATGTAAGAGGGCTGACATTTTCAATATACAAAGAGCTCAATAATCTAGTCAACAAGGCAATGAATAATCTAATTAAACAGTAGGCTACAGACCTCAATAGGGAACTCTTAAGAGGAACTTAAAATGGCTAAAAGGAACTTAAGAAATTGCTCAACATCCTTAGACATCCTTAGTGATAACCTAATATAGTAGAAGCTTTCTAAAATATGTGCATGTATGAAAAAAATCTAAATGGAATCATCAAGTAATAGGGGAGGTAAACCCCTAACTACACATCTCTCATGACCAAAAGAAACCTCCAGTTCTGGAAATTCATTACATAGAATCGAGTTGTTGGCCAAACAGTGTATCATGGACACAATAAAAAAATTCCTGGTTATTGCCAAAGCTATTGGTTGTTCTTCAAAATTGAATGCTAAAGTCCTATTGAGGAATACAACTCATTGAACACAGAGTAGTCATGTTGTTCCTACATAGAGCCTTCACCCACTATGGACTAGTGTTCATGGTACTAGAAGGTATTTTGCCTACTACCAGAGGAGACAGTTAAACACCAATCCAGCCACAAATGCTTTGATCTAAAATGGTGACTTGCATTCCTGATTAGTTGTGTAATAAAAGCCTAAAGCTTGTGGAACTAATCAATCATGTTGTGATTGAATTTAAGTTCCAATTTTTGACATTAAATCCATGCCTAACACTACTCAAATGTCCAAGAACCTGAGATTAGATATTCCAAAAACTTGGTAAAATCCAAATATCACTGTTCTATTAAAGGAACATAGCAATAAAATGACTTCTAACAACATTCTACTAAATGCATAGATTTGTGCTTTGCTCATCCATTATCACAGATAATTTTTCATGAAGAAGATGGGAAGAAATACATAGACTCACAAGAGAAAAAAGTACAGAGAGTGAGAGACCACAGACCACTATATAATAGATGGGATGTCCTTATCAAATCCATTTTATCATACTTTATGAAACCCTGTGGAAGTGTAATCAACAAGACTGTAAGAGACAATGGAGATGGAGAACATCAAAAAAAGAAATACCTTCTAAACACAGTAGAATTGCTACACATATGAATTCAGACACACTATGACAGTCCCTACAAAGTTCTAAACTAGATTGCATTCTCTCAATACTGAGAGAAGTGGACACAAGAACCCATCCCTAACAAAGGAACTATCTCTAATTGCTAACCACTCACAAGGGAAAAATATTTTTCTACAAATGAATTTCTGTATTCAAACCACCCTTAAGCCTCACCTTCTCTGGGGAGTGGGTGCAGAATGGGATAGTAGGAGGGGTCAGGTGGCATGGAAAGATGTGAGGGAGAGGCAACTAAGATGTATATGTAACTAAGAAAATAATAATATTATTATTTTATAGTTAAAAACCACAACAATAACAACAAAAAGCACCCTTAAGAAGAGACCATGTGTCCAACAGTATATAACAAATGCAAACTGTAGTCAATTGTATTTGGAGGTCCTTTACCTCATAACTCGGTATTTCAACATTATTTTCCTTTTTTATATTTTTTCCTTCCAGGTATCTTGCATATGTATTTTTATTTCTGATGATGTATTTTTATTGGAATTCTGTGTGTTTTAATGTCTGTGTCTCATTGTCTATATGTGTTTCTTGTGATGTTTTGTGTTGGTTCTTTTCTTCCTGTTAGTTTACTTTGTCCTTTTATTCTTCTTATCATTAATTTTAATTTTCTGTTTGTATTCAAGTGAGAGAGAGAAAGAAATAGTATAGGTTTGGATGGATGGGGAATAGTCAAGGAAGATCCCGAAAGATTTTGTGGAGAAGAAACCATAATAAGATTATATGGTATGAAAAAATATTTTCAATTTTAGAACTAATCCATGCTCTTAACCACTGAACTATCTTTCCAGCTCACTATTGACAATGTTAATTTCACAGAATACTCTACTCAAGTTTTATTGTTTTTTTTTTTTTTTTTACTTTATTGTCATAGGTAATGTGTTAGTGATCTGTATTTGATTTTATGTGCATTGCTATATCCTGCCTGGATTGATTTAGTTAATTCTAGAGTAGTTTCTTTTCCCCTTACCGAGTAACACTGGTGATTGAGGTTTCAGGAATAAGCTTCTCAATCAGAGGATCCTCCCCATAAATCTTGAAGAGAAATCCAAACAAATAGATGCACAAATAATGATCTAGGAATGCCAGAACCAAGAAAACTCAAATAAACATGACTCTTTTAAAGGATGATAACTCCTCAGTTAGTAAATGTAGTAACACAAAGGAAAATACTATTAAAATAAATAATTAAGCCAGACATGTAGATGAACCTGTTAACATGAAAGAAAAAAGCAAGTAAATTGAGATTTTGAAAAAAGAGATATTTGAGATTAAAAACCCAATGTATCCAATTGCTGTTAAGAGACATAATGACAAGTTAATTGATGTGATAACTTGCAGTTCAGAGGTTTAAACCATTATCATCATGGCAAGGAGCATGTTGACAGACATGGTGCTAGAGAAGAAGTCCATCTGAGAATCCTACATATTGAAGGTAACTGGAAATCAACTGAGGGTCACACTCAACAAAGGTTAAGCAAAAGATACCTCAAAGCCCACCACCATGGTCACACTTCCACCATCAAAGCCAAACCTCATAATACTGTAAATCCCTATGATATGTGGGTCAAATGCATTCAAACTACCAAACCAGTATACTTGACTAAATGGAGGAAATTATATCAGCACAGAAGGATAAGATTTACAGCACAGAAGGATAAGTTATTACAGTTGAATCTCAACAAAGAAATAGTAATAATAACAGAAAAAGGAATAATAATAAGAAGGAGGAGGAAGAGGAGGAGGAGTTGGACGAGGAGAAGCAGCAGCAGCAGCAGCAGCAGCAGTAGCTCTGGAGATGCAACCAAGAGGCAAAACCTATTGCAAACTCAGATGTGGTTAGAGAATAACTTGCTTGACACATTATATCAAGAAGGGTTGAAAAATTATCTTAGTGTTTAGAGCACTGTTCCTCTTGAAGAGGACCCAAGTTCACTTACCAGCAACTACATGGTGATTCACAACAATCTGTAACTTCAGTTGCAAAGGAACTTAAGCCCTCTTCTGTTCTCCATTAGCACCAGGCACAAATGCAATTTACATAAGTACATGTGGTCAAATACTCATATTTATGAAATAAAGTAAGTAGCTCTAGAATAATTAAAATACAATGTAAAGACCAATTTTAAAGACTATTAGGAAAGCATCAATTCAGCTACAAATGTAGAATATGTAAGCAATTCTCAAAGCAAGGAAAGCATGGGATGTTATCATTTTATTTACTAGTGTATTTTTTGCTTTCCAATGCCAGTTCTACCCCCTTGTCTCCTCGTGGTCTCCTTTCCCCCTTCCATAATTCCCACCTCTTCTTGGAGAGGGTAAGACCTCTGCTAGGAAGTCTACTAAGTCTGTCCCATCATCCAGTTGAGACGGGACCAAGGCAGCCCCTTCCCAGGGTTTAGGTTGACAAAGTATCTCTCCATATAGAATGGACCCCACTAAGTGAGTTTGTGTATTAGAGTTAGATCTTGGACCCACTGCCAGTGGCCTCATGTATTGCCCCAGCCACCCCATTGTCATGTATACTCAGGAAATCTACTTTGGTATTATGCAGGTTTCCCAATAGTGATTTCTCACTAGCTTGGATACGCTGATTCTTTGGGTTTCCCCATCATGGTCTTGAGTCCTTTGTTCATATTATTGCTCTTCCCTCAGACTGTATACCAAGATCTAAGCCCAATGGTTAATTGTGGATTTCTGCATCTGCTTCCATCTGTTTCTGAAAGATGATACTAGTTTCTCTGGGGTTGTGGATCATAGGCTCAGCATTTTTTTGCATTATGTCTGGTATCCACTTATGATTGAGTACATAGTATATTTGTCTCACTCCAGTTTTTTTCCAGGTCTGTTCATTTAGCTGCAAATTTTAGGATCTCATTGTTTTTTCAATGCTGATACCACATTTCCCTTAACAATTCTTTGATTGAGGTCGATCTAGGTTTTTCCAAGTTCTGGCTTTGCCATAAACATAGCTGAAGGAATGTCCTTGAGGAGTGAGTGCCTCTGTGGCTTTGTGCCCAAAATTGGTATTGCAGGATCTTGAGGTAGGTTGATCCCAAGTTTTCCCATACTGATTTTCATAGTGGTCATAAAAGGGCTTTCAGCCATTTGAGGTTGTTCTACTGAGATTTCTCTGTTCAGATCTGTACCCCATTTTTTAATTGGATTATTTGGTAGTTTGAGGTCTAGTTTCTTGCATTCTTTTTATATTTTGGAGATCAGTCCACAGTCAGACATTGGGTTGTTTTGTGTTGTTGACCATGTTCTTTGAATTACAGAAGCTTCTCAGTTTCAGGAGGTCCCATTTATTAATTGTTTTTCAGTGTCTGTGCTACTGGGGTTATATTTAGGAAGGGGTCTCCTGTGTGTAGGTGTTCAAGGGTACTTCCCACTTTCTCTTCTATGCAGTTCAGTGCTGATGGATTTATATTGAGGTCTTTGATCCATTTGGACTAGAGTTTTTTTTTTTTACATTCTGACATATGGTTCTATTTTCATTTTCCTACATATTAACAGCCAGTTATATCAGCACCATTTATTGAATATGCTTTCTTTTTTCCACTTTATATTTTTAACTTCTTTGTCAAAAATTGGGTGTTTCATTGGTGTGTGGGTTGATATCAAGATGTTTAATTCAATTCTATTTATCCACCTGTCAGTTTTTATGCCAATATCAAGCTGTTTTCATTATTATAAGTTTATAATAGAGCTTGAAGTCAGGGATAGTGACACTCTGAGGTGGTCCTTTATTGTACAGGGTTTTTTTGGCTATCCTGATCTTTTTGTTTTTTGATATTAAGTTGATTAAGTTGAGTATTATTCTTCCCAAGTGTGTAAAAATTTTTGTGGGGTTTTGATGAGGATTGCATTTGATCAGTAGATTTTTTTTGTAGGATTGCCATTTTTTACTATGTTGATCCAACCTATATGAGAGCCTGGGAGATCTTTATCATATATATATATATATATATATATATATATATATATATATATCTTTATTTTACATATTATTCTTGTCATACAGGTGTTTTGATTGTTTGATTAGAGTTACTCCCAAGCTTTTTTTATGTTATTTGTGGCTATTTTAAAGGGTGATATTTCTCTGATTTCTTTCTCAGCCTGTTTAACAACTGTATATTAGAGGGTTGCTTATTTTAGTTAATCTTTAATCATGCTACATTACTGAAGGTGTTTATAAGCTATAGGAGTTTCCTGGTAAAATTTTTAAGGTCAGTTATATACACTGTTATATCATCATCAACTACCAAGAGTTTGATTTCTCCTTTTCCAATTTGTATCCCCTAGTTTTCTTACTGCTCTACTTAGAACTTCGAGGACCATATTGAATAGATATAGAAAAAGTGGACAGCCTTGTTTTGTTCCTGATTTCAGTAGGCTTGCTTTGAGTTTCTTACCATTAAGGTTGATGTTGGCTGTTGGGTTTTTCTATATCAAGTTTATTATGTTTAGATGTGCTCCTTGTATCTCCATTCTCTCCAACATCTTTATCATGAAGGGGCATTAAATTTTGTCAAATGTTTCCTCATAATCTAATGAGGTGTTTGTCCTTTCAGTTTGTTTTCATGATTTATAACACTGACAGGTTTTAGTATGTTGAACCATTCCTGCGTCTTACTTGGTCATGGTGGATGATTTTTATTGATGTGTTCTTGGATTTGATTTGACATTAATTGAGTACTTTTGCATTTTTGTTTATAATTTTTTCTGTAATTTTCTTTCTTAGTTGTTTCTTGTGTGGTCTTGTTATCAATGTAACTGTTGCCTTATTAAAAAAAAGGTTGGCAATATTCTTCCTATTTATATTGTCAGGAATAATCTGAGGATAATTGGCATTAATTCTTTTTTGAACATCTAGTAGAATTCTTTGCTTAAACCATCTGGACATGGGCCTATTTTGGTTGAGAGACTATAATAACTGTTTGTATTTCCTTAAGGGTTATTATTGGTCTAACTAAATTGTTTATCTGTTCTTGATTTAGATTTGGTGTGTGATACTTATCTAGAAAATTGTTCATCTCCTTAAAGCTTTCCAATTTTTTGGAGTACAGGTCTTTTAAAACATGACCTAAGGAGTCTTTGGATTTCCTCAACGTATTTTGTTAATTTGGATATTCTTTCTCTGTCCATTTATTAGTTTGGATAAAGTTTTGTCTATTTTGTTGAATTTCTCAAAGAACCAACTTTTTATGCCATCGATTCTTTGTACTGTTCTGTTTTTATTTTATTGATTTCAGACTGCAAATTGAGTATTTCTTGTCATCTACTCTTTTGTGTGTGTTTCTTTTCATTATAGTGCTTTCATTTGTTCTGTTAATTACTAGTGTGGGGTCTTTCCAGCTTCTTTATGTAGGCATTTGGTGCAATAAACTCTCCTATTACCACTGTTTGCATCGTGTTCCATAAGTTTGGTTATATTGTGCAATCATTTTCCTTAAATTTTAGGAAGTCTTTAATTTTGTTATTTATTCCTTAATACATTCACGATTTAGTTGAGTAATGTTAAATTTCCATGTGTTTGTGGGATTTCTGATATTAATGTGTTGTGGAATTTTAACTTTAAGCCATGATAATCAGATAGGAAACAGGGGCTTTTCCATTTTTTTTTTTATGTATTTGTGTTTGCTTTGTTACCAAGTATATGGTCTATTATTTAGAAGGTTCCATAAGGTGCTGAGGAGAAAATATATTCTTTTCTGTTTGGGCAGAGCATTCTACAGATATCTGTTAAGCTTATTTGAGTCATAACATCAGTTATTTCCCTTATTCCTCTGTTAAGTGTCTGTCTATCAGACCTGTACATTGGTGAGAGTGGGGTATTGACGTCTCCCTGTGGAGTTTGTGGAGTTTAATTTCTGATTTAAGTATTAGTATTTTTTTCTTTGAATGGATTTATTGACCACAACAAAGTTCTATATACAAATTGACCTAGACCTTCCTTGGTGACAAATGCCTATAATCCCACGATGCAGGAGTTTGAAGCAGGAAGACCACAGGTTTGAGGTCAGCCTGAGCTACACAGTTCTCGGCAATCATGACCTGCAATACTGAACTGCAGTGAAGTCACAGTCTCCTAAGAGCAAAATGACCAAAGCCCAAACAAAACAACTATGACCCTTTCCAACTAATATCTTGGTAACTGGTTGTCCTATAAATAAGGAAGTCCACATTGGACATTAGGTGAATGGCCTAACTTTTGGAACTTCAATAGTTTTACAGGTTAACCGACACAGGTAGGATTGAATCCCTATGACAGGCTGCTGGAGAATTGACATGAGATGTCAAGAGGCCATTTTGTGCACTGCCACTGTGATGCTATCGTGTTTCTGGATCATAATGTTCCCATTATCTGATTCTAAACAGACCACAGGGATATCAGTGGGGTCAGAGGTTAGCTTAGCTGCTTGCTGGGCTAGAACAGATATCACTCCAGCATGCTCATCTGACAGGGTACCACGACAGCCCAGATTAAGTCCTTGTGAATCTGTGCACAGGACTCCAACAATGGAGGGATTCTTCATTGTGTCCTCCAAATGCTGCTCCAAAGTCGCTTCCATCCCGCCACCTTTTCGCCCCACTCCTGGATCCCGCAGCAAAACGCTTCCTCTATTAGTATTTTTTTTTTTTTACAAATGTGGGAGTTCTTTTGTTTAGAGCATAGATGTTCAGAATTGAGATTTCCTTTGAGGAATGTTTCCTCTGATCAATATGAAATGCCTTTCTTCGTCCTTTTTGATTTTTTTTTTTTGAAGTCTATTTTGTTAGATATTGGGCAGCTACACAAGTTTGTTTCTTAGGTCAATTTGACTGGAAATTGTTTCCCTAACCCTTTAGGGATATGTCTATCTGTGAGGGTAAAGTTTGTTTCTTGTATGCAGCAGATGGATAGATTCTAATCCATATTAGCCTGTGTATTTTTAAAGTTAAATTTTGACCATTTGTATTAATGCATATTAATGATCAGTGATTGCTAGTGTCTGTTGTTCTTGCTTTTGTTTTTGGTGATGGCATTGTGTATTCCCCTTCTTTGGTTTTGCCATTGTAAGCTCATCTGTTGCCTATGTTCCTGTGGATGTAGCTGACTTCCTTTGGCTGGCATTTTCCTTATATTACTTTTGTAGGGCTGAGTTTGTGGATAGGTTTTATCTAAATCTGGTTTTTGTCTTTCATGGAATTTCTTAATTTTTTTCATGTATAGTTATTGAAAGCTTTGCTGGGTATGCCATACTGGGCTGGCTTTGTGGTCAGTTGGTGTCTTCATAATAGATGTCTAGGACCTTTTGGCTTTCATGGTTTCCATTGGCTTTCATTGTTTCCATTGACAAGTCAGGTGTAATTCTGATATGTTTGCCTTTATATGTTACCTGGCCTTTCTTCTTTGAAGCTCTTAATATTCTTTCTTTATTCTGCATGTTTATTGCTTTGATTATTATGTGGTTAGGGGACTATTTTAGTTCAGTCTATTTGGTGTTCTGTAATCTTCTTGTACATTTATAAGTGTGCCTTTTTTTAACTTTGGAAAGTTTTATTCTATGATTATGTTGAATACATTTTCTATACTTTTGAGTTGAATTCTCCTCCTATCTCTATTATTCTTAGTTTCAGTCTTTTCACAGTGTCCCATATTTCCTGCATGTTTTGTGTTTAGGATTTATTGTATTTAACATTTTATTTGACCAATAAATCTATTTCCTATATCTTATCAACTGCTAAAATTCATTCTTGCATCTTTTGTATTCTGTTGTTTATGTTTGCATTTGTGGTTCATGACCATTTACCCAGATTTTGAATTTTCAGAATTCCCCAGGTTCATGTTTTCTTTATTGTCTCTATTTCAGGTTTTACATTTTAAATTGTTTCCTTGACTTATTTAATTGCTTTATTTCTTGGTTTTCTTGAAAGGATTTGACAATTTCTTCCAAATTTATTCCTCCATTTCTTTAAGTGACTTTTTTATTTTTTTTAAGAACCTCAATCATCCTAATAATGGTATTTTTAAGATCATTTTCTTTTGCTTCATCTCTGTTGAGATGTTCAGGTCTAGCTGTTGTGGTGCCACTAGTGTCTAGTGGTACCATACTGCTCTTTATATTTTGGAGTGTATTCTTACTTTGTTGTCTATTCATTTTTTCAACTAATTGATATAGGTGGAACTTGTACTTTAGGGAGTCTTTCTCCAATTGATATAGTTGGAGGGTATGCCTCCATTGATCTTTTCTTCAAGTTTAGATCTTCTGGTCATTATTCCTTCTTGTGGAAGTAGACCCAAGGCTGAGGTTGTTGCTCCTCGACCTGCAGGTGAGATTACAGCTCTGGTGTATGTTTCTCTCAGTGGAAGAGGGTCATGGTTCCAGTGATTGCTCCTCTATGTATAGGTGGAACTGATGGTCCAGTGGTTACCGAAGCAGTGAGGAATGCCCAACCAAGAAATGGTAGTGGATGCTACCTGAGATATAGCATTACTTTCTCTGAGTAATTTATGATAACTGCTGGAAGCCACTGCTGGAAGCCAATGCTGTCATTTTACCTGGTGGTTGCCCTCTGTTCCCCGGACTGACACTTGGGCTTCCCTGTGATGCTGTTTCTGGGCTGGTTTCTTGGGCCTTGATCTGGTGCTCTAGTGCTGCTCCCAATCTTGAATCTCAAGCCTCTCTATGATACTTCCCCTGGGCCAGTAGTTTGGACCTCCCACTTGTATTGCTCCTGAGTGGTGTCTCAGGCCTCCCTCTTTTGTTGTTACTGGTTGTGAGACTCAGGGTGTTATATTTTAAGTACTGAATAAAATATCTGATAATCAAAATTGTAATATACAGCAAACCCATCTTTTAAAATGGATTGAGAAATAAAATGCATTTCAAGACAAGCACAAACTAAAGCTGTGTGTGCTCAGAAATCCAGAATTTCAAAAGTTACTTAAAGGACAACTACCACTAAAAGTTAGAAAATCATAAATTCATAGTTTAAAAATTATAATCTTCCCTATTGAAAAATACAGATGAATGAATTTATTAATACATATGAACTATGAAAATTAAACTGACATAAGATAAGCCATTTAAACAGATCTATAGCATGTGCAGGAAGTTTTTAACATTTATTCTCAAAGATACTTCATGTAAGCTTCAGGTCAGAGTAAGACAGAAAACACTGGATCCCTGGTGTTATATTCTAGTCTACTAGCTCCCTGATCAAACTGCATGTAAAGAGTAGAAAATCAACAGCTGAGCTTACTTGAAAACATGAAAGTAATGCACTTTATAATTTTGACTTGAAAAGAAAATGAATAAAAAATATTATCTGTAAAAAGAAAAATTAAAAATATTATTTGAAATATAGAGATATGAGGAAAATGGGAATTGGTCTACATCAAGAACCAGTAACACTACTCTTAGGCATATACCCAAAAGATGCACATTCATACAAGGACATCTGTCAAACTGTGTTCATAGCAGCATTACTTGTAATAGCCAGAACCTGGAAGCAGCCTAAATGTTCCTCAGATGAAGAATAGATGGAGAAAATGTGGTACATTTACACAATGAAGTACTACTCAGTGGAAAAATTAACAACAGACACTTGAAATTTGCAGGCACATATGGTATGTATTCACTCATACATGCTTTTTAGACATAGAGCAAAAGATTACTATACCATGATTTACACTTTCAGAAAAGCTAGGAAACAGGGAGGACCCTAAGAGAGACATATATTGTCCTCTAGAGAAAGGGAATGGGACAAGGTCTCCCCACCAAATTGGGACTATGGTGATGGAGAGGGAGTCAGGGGGAAGAGAAGGGGAGAGGTGGGCATGAGAGAGCAGGAAACCAGTTGCAGATAGTGAGGAGTGATGTGAAAAGTGGTCAACACCAGGCTGGAGATACCCACAGAAATTGCTGACCTAAACAAGGGGGTATTTATGGACTCCAATCTGACAGCTGGAAAACCAGCATGGGACCAACTCAAACTCCCTGAATGTGGGTGTTTCTTACGAGGACTAGGCAGTCTATATGGCCTCTGGTAATGAATCAGCATTTATCCCTAATATATGAATGGACTTTGGAAGTCCATTCCACATAGAGGGATACTCCCTCAGTCTAGACACATGGGCAAGGGTCTCGACCCTGCTCCCAGTGATATGACAGACTTTGAAGACTCCCCCTTGATGGGGGAGTCCCCTCACCCTTGATGGGAAACAGAAAGGGGATGGGATGTGGGGTGGTAGGGGGAACAGGGGAGAACAAGAGGGTGTGGGAATTGGGATTGACATGTAAAACAAGCGTGTTTCAAATTTAAATTAAAACTATCAAAAAAGAAGAAAATATAATTAGGCATTGAGTTTTAATCATACATAAAAATAAATTTTGTCAATTGCAAGAATACTGAAGTGCATTGTATTAAGATAAATAAGACTCAGAAGAACAGTAAAAAAAAAAATGAGAGGTGAAGCCAAGAACTGTTTTCATTGAGAAATGAAGACATAAGTAGCAAGGGGAAAGATAAACTTAGAGATAGATAAGATCGTCATTTTCTGATCATTGAGACACTGAGGTAAAAAAGAAAGGGACCAGGATATAGGGCTCTGGGAAGTTGTTTGGTTGATACTGAGGTGTCTTTTTCTATGTAAAAGCTCTGCGGGTCTCCCTGTAGTATTTTTTCTTCTTGAAAAAAAGCCTTATGCTAATTTCTGAGGTGTTGGAAAAAAACAATAAAGAAAGACTGGGGCTCCAAAAGGAAAAAACACAAGGCATAAGAAAATAAAATTAAAAGAAAAATACTTCCTGAGAATTGAAACAGGAATAAATATTAATAGTTTAATAATACAGATACAGATTAAATTGCTACAGTGGACATGTATGGAAATTGAATTAAATGTTTTGAGTCATAAATTAAGAAGCATATTTGCTTTATGATTCATAACTTTAACAAAATTACAGTTATGAAGTGGCATAAAGAATGTGGTTCCAATGAAGTCTCCAAATAATGAGGGAGAAAGAAACCCACTTGCTATATATTTTCACCAAGCAAATGTTTTATGTACCAGGACATGGTTTCATTCAAATTAGTTGTTGGCTAAATGGATCTCATAGAAATTCCCAAACAACCCAGGTTGTAATAAAGATATGAAGTTGCTCTCCCAAAACTGTCATCTAGGTGTCATTGCTGAAGAAAACATCTCCACCCCTCATTGAACATGAAGAGGTTAAGTTGGTGCATACAAAATACCCTTACCTCTATGTTCTAGTGTTTATGACCCAGAAAGGCAATCTGAAGGCTACCAAAAGGAAAAAGTAAACACAAGGTTAACTTCAGAACCTTTAATCTTTAATCTATCCTGCCTAGAAAATATGCTAGGGTAATTGTGGATTTAAAACATTGTGAGAATAAGCCATCAATGTCTGGTTTGATTTAAGGTCGATTCCTTGAGATGGAAGCAATACTTGATATTGGTACTTTATTCAGCCTTCATCTTATTATATTTTATTTTGTTATGTTTTCTTGTTCAAAAAGGAATAAAAAGAAAGAAATCAGTAAGCAAAACTGCCAGTGTCCATTCCTGCCTCTAGGTTCCTAACTTTAGTTCCTTCTCTGACTTTCTTCAGTGTAGTACTATGTTTAGGACATGTAAGAATAAATAAACCCTCCATGCCCCAACAAAAAAGAAAATGATATGTGGTAAAAGCACATAACACACACACACACACACACACACACACACACACACACACACACACACTTAAATAAATGACAGAAATTTATTTAGCTGTGAAGAATCTAAAATTATGAAAATTTCAGATAAATGAATGTAACTGGAAAATCATGTCTAGTGAGAAATACAAATACCACATACTTTCTTAAATACATTGACCTGAACTTCAAACTTCAAATGCATGAATTTAACATCAAGAATCAGAGGAAACCACAAAAGTAGAAAGAAACCATTAGGGAAGTTGATACCATGAGTGAAAGGAACTAGAGGAATACAGTAGATGTAAACAGAGATATTGTATATACTGTGGGTGAAAATGTAAAAGCAAAGTAAGGATGCAAGAAAGATGACACACAATGAAGTGTTTATGAAGAAGACATATGAAAGCTGTGGTGACTAGATTTATGTCACCTTGACACAAACTATAATCATTTTAGAGAAGAAAAACCTCAATTACAAAAAATGTCTCCATAAAATTGGCTGGGGGCCAAGTTGTAGAGCATTTTCTTAATCAGATAGAGATGGTGGAAGGACCACACATTGTGAGAGCTACCACCCATCGGCTAATGGTCCTGGGATTCATAAGAATTTAGGCTGAGAAAGTTATATAAAACAAGCCAGTAAGCACCATCCCACCATGGCCTCTACATCAACTCCTGCCTCCAGGTTTTTATCCTGTTTGACTTTTGTTCTGGCTTCCTTCAATGATGGATTACAATATGCAAGTATAGACCCAATGAACTCTTTCCTCCCCCATCTTCCATTTTGGTCATGGCATTTCATCACAGCATTAGAAACACTAAGACAAAAGCTAATTTCAACATATAATATAGAAGGTATTCTGCATAAATGGACAATGCTGTCTTAAAAAGCTATAGGTGAGTAATAAAGGCTTTACAATCACTTCAAATGCTTGAAATACCCATTGTTTTCTACCAGCACTAGTTGATAACACTAAACACAATACACCCTGTGCTACAAGATATAGAGAATGCAAGCTGAAAGTTAGATGGAAGTCTTGTTGCTGCTGAGTAGCTTTCACAATTCAGGAATGTGCTATGTAGGCTGCTTGCTGGAAAAGTATTAATAGTCCTACCCACCTATGCACCCTATGAACTACAGTACCATGCTCCTATATAATATGTGTTCACTGACATAATAATGGCAGAGCAATTATGGATATAACCAATAGCTCAATGATTGGCTTTGAAATCTCCTCAAAAGAGTGAATTAATTTTTGGTAATGTAAACATAATCAAAAGCCCATGACTTGAGAGGTAACAAGCTGTTTTTAGTCAAACTGAAATGGTTCCCAAAGTGCTTTCTATATGATTGTTCATATCTATAGGCAAATTCTACTCTCAACCTTAATCAGAGGGCCTTTTCTGCTCTTTTTTAAAAAATACTTTTTAATACCATGCATTTGGATGTTTTTGCATACATGTGTCTATACACTGCATGCATGTAGTGTCCATGGAAGTCAGACATGTCATCAGTTTCCCCGTAACTGGAATTAAGGTTATTTGGAACAGCAATGTTAGTCATGGACACTGCTTCTCAAAAGAAGCAAGTGTTCTTAACTGTTGAGCTGATCAATCCCCAAATCCTTTACTTTTTAAATGAAGAGCAGTGAATGCTGAGATCTGGGTTGTTCAAGGTCCTGAGTGGAAATTCAGTATTTTTCCTTAAACAAGACTCTTTCACCACCAAAGTAGCTTTAGGGACTTGGTAGAAAAGGCAGGTGTTACGCAAGAGCTGTAAGATAGGGAAAAGAGGTGTAAATTGCTATCTAATTGGTACGACATCACAATTCTGACTGGGATCTCACAGTAGTTGCAGCTCTCATCACTGGGAATGCTAAGATAAGGCCTATGGATATTCTCTTGGTTGCAGATTATTGATCATGCAGATATTCAATAGACACTGCATTTTTGATGAACTATTGGCTAATGATAAATTCTAAGGCAAGAAATTTATTTTGTACAGTTATGTAACCAATGGTTAGCCAATCATGCTAATGGATAATGTCAAATTCATGTCCACACCCTGGCTTTTGATTCAAATCAGAGGGTTATGCAGAGTTGACATACATGGGAACAAGAGGGAAAAAAAGAGTGTTTTAATGTACTTACTGTTTCTGTGATGAAAATGCCAACTAAAATCAACTTTGGAAGAAAAGAGTTTACTCAGCTTAAACTTTCACATCATGGTACATCATCAAAGGAAATGAGAGTAGGAGCTCAAGGCAGGAAATAAAGTAGAGTTCATAGAGAAATATTCCTTAATGGCTTTCTCTTCACATCTTGCTCAATTTGTTTGCTATTATATACCAGGACCACTAGCCCAAATGGGTGTTACCCACAATGGTAGAGACCCTTGCAAATACATCATTAATCAAGAAAAGTGTTCACAGGCCCGTCTGATGGCAATATTATCTCAATTTAAGTGTCCCTGTCCATTTGTATGTCTATTGGTAAGAAAACAAAATATATCAAATGCTGATGATAATTCAGGAGAACAAAACACTATATACAGGAAAGTAAATGATGCAAATCAGCCCTCTAGAAGAAAAACAAAAAATATATTTTTTTCCAACTTTAACACTTCTGTGTTTCTACTTCAAAAGACTCCATTAGCTATCTGCCAAAAACCTTCATAGCCACATTTTAATCACTGAAGTGATTACAACAGCCAGTTACGTGGATCATCCTGAATCCCACTATATTTTAAAAACTGTGGTATATGTACATGATGAAATATTGTTCAGCCATAAAAATAACAAAATCTTTTGTGTAAGAAAAAGGGATGAATTAGAAATCATCATGTTAAGCAAAATATGTCAGTCTCAGAAGCAATATCACCATATTCCTTTTACTGGTGTGTGAAATTTAATGAGAATGAAAAGACATAACTATAAGTGTGAAATTACTGAGAATGTATAGAGACTGGGGTAGGGGTATTTTTAATATTTGTTTCATATTTTAGCAGTTCATTCACAATGTAAATTCAAGATAAAGTGCTTTAAAGTCTAAAGCAATAATTGGAATTTTTGTCACCTGACCCAATATATTTTTCTAGAATTATATGGCTTATTAATACCTATAGCTTAATACTGGAATGATAGAGATAATTCACTTTTCCAAGTTGTGTTTCCTATACAAGACACAAATCTTAACTATTCATTACTGAAGCTTGATTTTAGTGTATTTTTGTAAGCTACATAAGTAATTATTAAATTATATAACCATCATTGTAATATAAAAATATACACTTTAGACCTTAGGCAAATCAATGCAGCAGACTGTTTCCTATATGTTTCCTATATATGAGCTACAACAAATTTTATTTTCTTGAAAGACAGACATCTAGTATACTTCTTTCACATACATATGTAAAAAAACATATTACAGTGAACTATTTCATTATTTCTATTTTCATACATTTCAACCATTGGACTAAGGTAAATCAATCTTTTTTGTGCAACCATTTAATCAACTCATGGTAAGTAATATGTGATATGGGGTGTCCTTCTGTAATATGTATTTCTCTTATTGGTTGATGAATAAAATACTGGTTGGCCAATAAAAGCAGAAAGATAGGTGGGACTAGGATATGAGGAGAATTCTTGGAAAGAAGGCAGAGGGAGACTGAGAGAGATGCCATGCAGAGACCCAGGGGATATGACATTCCAGGCTTTCTCTGATAGGCCAAGGCCATGTGGACATACATATATTAATAGAAATAGGTTGATAATTCAGACAGAGATAGTCAATAAGAAGCCCTAGCCATCAACCAAAAGTTTAATAAATAATATAGCATCTTTGTGTGTTCTTTAGGTCTGAAGTAGTGGGACTAGGCAGTACAAGAAACTCCAACAACAAATACGAGAAATGCCTAATTGATTTCCGAAGTAGGTGCAATCTGGTCTCATAGTGCTTGTAAATACACCATTGTTGTTCAGTTACACAGGTTAAAGTCTGTGAAATTTTTCTAGAATTTTTACATTTAGGATGTCCAACTCCACCTTTTATCCTGATTTTATTCTAATTTTCTCTTTCATGTACCAATCACACCATTTTGTTGTATCTAAATTACATTTTTCTCAATTTTCCTTGAGAAATTATTTTGTCAGCATTTTTACATCTTAAATATTACAGCCCTTGTTTCTCCTCCCCAATCTAATTCTGTAATAAATAATCTTAGCTTAGTTATATTACTGCTTTAGTCACTGTGTGAAATATTTTTGTAATATTACAGCCTATCATGAACAACCAAAATTGAGTTTACTCATATTAGCAAAGCAATATTGAATTTATAAATCATTTAATTCTCCGAGAGAGACTGAATATGCTGACAGATGACCGATAGGATCTAAAATCTCTAGAGACTTTCTTACCAGGGATGCTGTGAAGCTTTGAAGGAATCAAGCATGATCATTGGGACTGAAATATGTTTTATATCTCAATTTCCAATAGTGCTTTGTCAACTTGATTCATATGGGAACATAAGAAGCAGTTTGAGCTTTGTGATACTTTTCAGGTCATTTAACTTGTTACAGTTATATTCTATACAATAAGTTAAAAATGTCTGCCTATCAGTATAGTCATTCATTTAATAATGCAATGTTTATGTTTATTTTTGATATAACACTGAATAATAAGACTTGAAAATTTCTATTTCTTCCAAATTTGAAACTTTCAATTGATGGGTATAATGAACTGGGATAATGACCTGATCTCTTTCCTCCACTGTCTGCCCAATGTTTAATCAATTAAAACTTACTTCACATTGAAATACTAATTTAAAAAGAAAAGGGGGATGTATTAAGATGCAGATTACATTGATATTACATAACTATTAAAATTATAATGCCTGACCAATTAATGTCAGGATATACTTAGTAGTGGAGCCCTTGCCCACCAAAACAAAGCCCCAGATTGGTTCATAGCAACACACACATACACATACACACACACACACACACACACACACACACACAGAGAGAGAGAGAGAGAGAGAGAGAGAGAGAGAGAGAGAGAGAGAGAGAGAGAGAAATAAGAAGAAATAAGAAGAACAAATCATTCTTATCATTTTGTTTGTTGGAGAAGCTCTTCTATTTGGCTTGCACATTGCTACATCTTATCACACTTTTTTAGCAGGTGTTACATGTGTAAGAATTGCATATACTTGGATTTTCAGTGATCTTGATAGCACTGTGAGGTATCAATATGTAGTGAGGTCCTATTCAGTATGGTCACCATTTTGAAACATATTTAGATAGGCTGTGTCCACTATTCAACATCAATGGCCCATCTTCTTGAGGGATACTTCTATGATCTGGCAAGTATTGTGAGGAAGTAAGTATAAAGAAACTAGCAAATTAAATAATTAAGTTTTTCTACTTATCTGATAATGAGTTAGGCTTAACCCCAGTTTCCTAGATATTTCAAACTCAAGAGAGAAAGATGGCATGCCTTCTAAAAAGAGTGAACTTTATTTTAAGTAAACAAATGGCAAAGTTTGAAGTCCCTTTGAAGAATTGTCTTGCTGTAATTTAGCCAAAAAATAGAGTCTAGCTTACTTTTTCAACTGATCTAGAAGACTGAGTAAAGCAAGCATTAGACAAATTATTTATAGCTGTATATTTAAAAGCTCTTGAATAATGTGGTTATACAATGACAGCATCTATAGCATCTTAGGCATCCATTAATTGCAGAGGTTGAGCTATGATTCCACAGGTGCTTGACTGGTGCTATTGACCTCAGAATTATGCAGTGAGAGAGTTCAGTGCATACGCCCAGTGTCAATCAATTGTATATTGCTTATATCTTGGAGGACATACCTCATTAAGCAAGGAAATAAGGAATATTATCTAGGCTGACCAAGATATCTCTCCATCGGGAATTGGCTCCAAAAAAAGCCAGTTCATGCAACAGGGATAAATGCTGGTTCCCTGTTAGCGATCCCACAAACTGCTTAAGACACCCAACTGTCACCCATATTCACAGATTCTACTTCTGTCTTATGCATGTTCCCCAAATGTCACTGAAGAGCCAGAGAGCTCCCTCTTGATCCAGATAGCTGTTTCTGTGGGTTTCCCCATCATGGTCTTGAGTCCTTTTCTCATGTATCCTTTTTTTCCTCTCTAAGACCACACTAGGCAGATCCATACAAATCCACAAGGAGGACCCCAGGTAACATTATGTATATTGATACAATTTTAGATATTTATCGTGTTGCCCTTTATAGTTCTATCTCTTGTCTAGACATTTCTACTCTACCTCTATCTTAAGAATTTATATGTATGTATATGCACATAGTTATATTGTTTAGGCATTTGTCCCTGCTTTACTCAGGGAAGTTTCATTAAGATTTTTAGCTGAGTTCCTGAGTATTATAGATTATCTTCACTCATGTTTCCTTTACCTATGAGAATAGTCAGACATAGATGCTTAATCTTCAATCAATTCATAGAAATGTAGAACGTGGCATTTAAATGTTTTACTATTGGTACTCCATTGTCATGAGACACTGTTGCTCCTGACAGCACCATGCACTTTCTTGAAAATATGTTGGACACAATTGTTGCTCCTGCTGGAGTCCATTCTTGCCTCTGCTAATGGCCTCTTGGGCAAAGAACTGTCCCCACCTTGGACACTGATTTGGACATGCAGTCCTAAATGCTTGCAGGAGACAAATATAGAAGACTGCTGGACCTTGCCAAGTCAGGGTAAGATACCCTTTCTACCTCCCTGCTGTTGTGGTGGTCTGTCAAGTTCTCTTGGCCTTAGCCAAAACTGGGTTTACCAGCATTGCTGTAAGACCTAGGGTGACTGTCCAGCAGCTGTTTCTGTCCTCACTGCACCTTTTGGAAGTTTCCCATCTGCACTTACTGTCTACCCTAGTATCATTATTTTTCTTCTCAGGTCTTGATGAGGTTGAAGATTAAACTATCACAACTATTATTCTCTCTTCCTAGTTAGATATATTAGGTACTTGACTTACGTTTTCCAGCTTAGGACAACTCTATTATAAACTCCGTTATGCCTTCACCCTAGGACTAGACATGTAGGTCATTTTGTTCTCGATTTTCCTTTTCTTAGAGCACACTTGTTATTCACTGTTTTGTATATAGTTTTGTATCAAGCCTAAATCTTTTCTTTAGACTAAAAGGGGAATTGTAGTGGGATATTCCCTTTGTCTCCTTCTGCAGCACTGACCATGCCCATTGGGGGGTGGAACCAGGCATGGAAGTGACCTGTGGAAGGAGGTCTGAGTAGGAGCCGGGGAATGCTCTCTTGCTGGCAGGTTGCGGAGAGGAGAGCATGCAGTGGAACTTGCTGGTGTTCATCTATCTAAGTTGTAAGTTATTTATCCATGAAGAAACATCTCTTTGGACTATTTGTTTATCCTGATCTTTATTTAACCACAATATCTGGTGACAGAAGCGGGATCAGGATTTTCATGGGACCTGGGTTTCACCCAGGTGGCAGATGCCATTCCCCAATGGGCAGGGTCCCTTGCCTAACCAGGTGGACTCACCACAGCTTTGAGACATCTGCCTCTGCCCTACAACTCCTTTGCCTCCACAGCTGGCCTGAAAAGGCACTCACTGCTTCTCACTTTTTGCCCATTTCCCCACTTTGTATTCACGCAGAGCCTCATGGCACCCTCGCTGCTTGTGCATTTCCCGCAGTTAGCCCTGTGGTCCCAGCAATTCCACAAGGCTCCTTTCACTCATTTCTCGAACAAGATTTAGCTAGCCATAGTTTGTTAATAGCTATTCTACAGGGAGCAGGATCAGAAGGATCCTCTGCTGCCAGATGCTATTTGGCAGCACACTTCTGGACACTATTTGGTGGTACACCTCCAGGCGTAACTACCACAAGCTGAGATCTATAACTAAAAGCATCAAAGTTCCAGAACAGCAGAATTACCTAAGGTAAATATAACATCCTTTGTAATTTAAGCTGAAATAATATATGAGATCAATTGTTCCATACCTATGGCAGATAATTTTACAATGCAGGACTTTAGGAATTCTTTTACTTCATATATACAAGGAATTTTAGCAGAAGAAAATAATGAATGGGCCAATATGAACATTTATTTTGAAAAAAGCAATGGTTTTTATCATTAGCATGATATTCTTAAAGAAATGGCTTGAGATTACAGCAAGCAATAAGGAACTTGTACAAACCATAGGAGACAGTAACAAGGACTGGAAACTTTGAAGATGGCAATAGAGAGCAGACAGGTAGAATACAAAACATGGAACATAAAAATGACCAAGTAGAAAACAGAATTTGTTCCATGTCCGATGCCTTAATAACCAAAACAAAAACAATGCAATGCATTAACAAGCTAGCAGAAACAGCACATTCCTGGTCGGAAGAAGCTACTAATAAGTTTAAAAAACTGGAACATCAGGTAGAAAGAATAGCAAATAGAATCTCTTCCATGTCTGAGGATAATGGCAAGCTAGAAGATAGAACATTGTTTCTGGAAGGCATTTTACATGCCATTCAGATAATATCTAAGGATGAGAATATTAAAAACATGGAATCATTTGTAGTTGGAGAAAGTAAGAAACTGACTGATGCAATGAAGTTTCTACAAAGTTATTTGATTCAAGATGTTCAGACACTCAAAGAAACAATGGTAAATAGATTTTGGGCTTTAGAAGACCTTCAATCTGATACATCAGAAGAACTACAGGTAATAGGGCATGAAAAAGACTTAAAATTTTCCACACCATTTAGGGTCAAGGGAGCTTTCCCTGTATCTATTGATGAAAAACCAGCAATGAATAAACACCCAAAAGTGTCATTGCATATCAGTGGGAACCAATACATATGAAAGATTTAAAGGTATAAAGGAAGCAGTAGTCTCTTATGGCATGCATTCACCATATGTGAAACAATTAGTAGAATCATGGGCAAGGAATAACCATATAACCCCTAAGGATTTGGATCAATTAATATCAGCTGTCTTTGAAAACTCCTCTCAATTAGAATGGAGGGCTTTATGGAGAGAGGAAGCAAAAGCTCTTGAACTTCAGGGCTTAAAGAAAGGTTATAACGCTCCCCAAGATAAAATTCTTGGTGAGGATCTTTATGCTGACCCAGAAACCCAAGCTGCCTATGATGAACATATCTTGTCTCTATGCAGTACAGCAGTTCTGAATGCTTGGGATAAGGTTCATTAATTAGTGGAGAGGATAGAATCCTATACCAAGATAAGACAAGGACCTAGAATAGGCTTTTGTGTGTTTCTAGAAAGATTATCTAGAGCAGTACAATTAGAGGTAGCAAATATAGATTTTAGGCAAATACTCATAGAACCTTTAGCTTATGAGAATGCGAATCCTCAATGCAAACAAGTGCTTTGGCCTTTAAAAATGTGATCAGCACCCTTGTGTGAATGGGTCTTATTTACATCCAATATTGAGTATAATGACAATAACACTGAACCATGGGTAGGAGAAGATATATCTAAAGGTCTGAGAAGACATCAAGATAATAGAGTTCTTAACTATGGTGACATAGAAGCATGGGTAATAGAAGCCATCTCCAAAAGTTTGAAAAGGTATCAACATGTGAGATGTTATAACTATGATAAGATAGGACATCTAAAAAGAAATTGTAGGCAAAGCCTCTCTAGAAATAACACTCCCAGGAATGAATCGAACAGAAGGCCTCAGCCTTCTGGGTTGTGTAGATGATATGGCAAAGGCAGACACTGAGCAAATGAGTGTAGATCGACCAGAGACAATCAACCCTTTAAAATTGTCAAACTTCTTGGGGGGAGGGGCTCTCGAAGGCCCTCAAGTCACAGGTGGTCTGAACATTCCCAGTCACAGTGGAGGACAATCTCCCACAGGACAATTAGAAAATTCTGTGCCTATTATAAAAACTCCTACCGCTCTGATGACAAACTAGTGATGGAAGTTGAATCAAACATGACAGAAACAAATAAAAATCTTATATTTTGGCAAACCTCCAAAAACTGTCAAAGGCCTAGATTGATAGTTAAGATGAATAACAGACTGTTTGACGGGATACTTGACACAGGAGCAGACATAACTATCATAACTAATAAATCCTGTCCTCAAAGATGGTCCTGGCATGAGGTAAATGTTCAATTCTTAGGGATTGGAAACCTATCTCAGTTAAAACAGAGCATGAGATGGATTGAATGTATAGGACCAGTAGGACAGAGAGGAAGGTTGAGACCTTATGTGGCTGATATAGTGATAAATTTATGGGGTCATGATCTATTAAAGCAATGGAATACACAGATTAACATTCCTCCAGTATTAGATAGAAACCATAAACGAACTCATGATTGTGGAAAAATATTATAAAGTAACATACAAGACAGACACCAAATATCCAGGCTGTACAAAAACAGAATACAAGTGCCGAGCAAACAAAGGATCCAAAGCCCTACCCTTAAAATGGCTAACAGAGGAACCTGTCTGGGTAGGACAATGGCCTATGACCTCTGAGAAGTTAGAAGCTTTAGAAAACCTGGTTCAGGAACAGCTAAATGCTGGACATATCAAGGAATCAACCAGCCCTTGGAATTCTCTTGCATTTGTAATCATAAAGAAATTTGGTAAATGGAGAATGCTTACAGACCTGAGAGCCATCAACAATGTTATCCAGACAAAGGGCTCTCTACAGCCTGGAATGCCCTTGCCTTCTTTTATACCTAAAGAATGGCCTATTATAGATATTGATTTAAAGGATTGCTTCTTCACTATACCTTTACACGAACAAGATAAAGAGAAATTTGCCTTCACGTTACATAATTACAATAATTCTCAACCAGAGAAGAGATATCAATGGAAGGTTTTGCCACAGGGAATGCTAAATAGCCCCACCCTATGCCAATATTTTGTACAAAAAAACACTAGAAATAATTCGTAATTAGTTTCCACAATCCATAATCTATCATTCTATGGATGACATATTGTTAGCTAACTCTAAAGGGGAAATATTAGTTAAAATGTTTGAGAAAGTAAAGGAAGTTTTACCTCGCTGGAGATTAAAAATTGCACCTGAAAAAAATACAAAAAGGAGAGTCTATCAATTACTTAGGATATAAAATAGGTCTACAGAAAATTAGACCACAAAAAGTACAGATCAGGAGAGATCACTAACAGACACTTAATGATCTTCAAAAATTACTAGGAGAGATTTCTCAGCTGGAAGCCATTATTGGAGTAGAAGAGCATGATTTGAAAAACTTGAAAATGGCCCTAAAAGGAGACAAAGACTTGAATAGTCTATGAATACTACCAGCAGAAGCTGAAAAGGAATTAGAATGGGTAGAAAAGATGATACTAGAAGCACATGTGGACCATGTGGATCCAAACCTAGACTGTATTCTAGTTATATTACCATCTAGAGAATATCCTTCAGGGATTTTGATGCAGAGAGAAAATATCATATTAGAAAGGATATTCCTACCACATAAACAGAATAAAAACTAAAAATATATATACAAAAGATCTCTGACTTGATTATAAAAGGTAGATTAAGACTTCATCAGCTAACAAGAAGAGACCCAGCAGAAATTATAGAACCTTTAAATAATGAGGAAATTTCCTCCATATGCAAAGATAATGAATGTTGTCAGAGAGCATGCAGTAATTTTTTGGGAATGATTAGCAACAAATACCTCAAAAGTGAAAGAATCAAATTCATAAATAAAATTATTTGGATCCTTCCAAGCATTGTATGAAAAAAACACCTATTTTTGCAGTTCACACATTCTACACTGACACAAAAAAAATCACATAAGGCAGGATATAAATCAGGAAAATTAGTAAAGTGGTTCAAAGCCCTGTACAAAAGGCAGAATTGTATGCCATTCTCATGGTACTTATGGATTTTACAGAACCCCTCAATATAGGTACTGACTCTCAATACACAGAGAGAGTCGTCTTACACATTGAGACTGTAGAATTTATTTCTGATCACACATAATTAACCTTATTGTTTATACAATTACAAGATACTATCAGAAAGAGGACTCATCCTATACATATAAAACACATATCAGATCCCATACCGGTCTGCCAGATTCTCTAGCATAAGGCAATGATGAAATTGATCAGTTATTGATAGGAAGTGTGATAGATGCCTTAGAGTTTCATAAGAAATACCACGTGAACACTAAAGGTTTAAAAAAGAATTTTCCTATCACTTGGCAATAAGCCACAAGGAAATAGTAAGGAAATGTCCTACTTGCTCATTCTATAACCAAACTACTTTACTACCAGGCAGTAACCCTAAAAGTATGAATAGGAATGAAATATGGCAAATGGATGTGCTTCATTTTGCAGAATTTGGAAAATAAAGATATGTACATCACACTATAGAGACATTTTCAGGGTTTCAATGGGCTACTGCTCTGAGCTCTGCAAAGGCTGATTCTGTTACTACACACCTATTGGAGGTAATGGATATTATGGACATACCTGCACAAATAAAAAATGACAATAATCCAGCATATGTCTCCAGCAAATTGAAACAGTTTTTTTGAGTATTATAACATAAGGCACATAACTGGTATACCTCACAATCCTACAGGACAAGCAGGAGTTGAGAGATCCAATCATATTTTAAAAGAAATGCTCCATAAATAGGCAGGAGGAACCAAAACACCCAAATATAGATTACTTAATGCTTTATTAATATTACACTTACTTAATGCTGATGAAAAAAGAAAAACAGCTTTAGAAAGACACTGGACAATAGAAAAAACTTCTGAACTAAATCAGCCAGTGTACTTCAAGGATGTATTGACCTCAGAATGGAAATCAGGATATGTGTTACTTTGGGGTAGGGGTTTCACATTTGTATCTATAGGAGAAGAAAAACTATGGATAACATCTAAGTTAATCATGATCCAAATAGAAATAACAAGTCATCCAACAAATTATCTCCCATGAGATGTGCGGAGACATCTCAAAGGTAGGGGAAGATAGAACACCTATCTTCAAACAGCCAAAAGACACTGAACATGTAGGTACCTACAGAAGAGAAGACAGCTCTCCAGAAAGAATTACTTAATGAAGAGGACTCCAATTTATGGTAAAAATATTTAATTCTAGTAAACTACTTTTATACAGAAATCTATTTCTCTTTACTATCTTGTATTCCTGAAGTCCCACTTCATGTAAACCAATGCTAGCTATGGAGTTGGATTTGGCTTTCTTTCTCTAAATTCAAGCATGTTGTTAAGATTAAATTCACAGTTTCTTCCTTAAATCAAGAAGCCAATTGGTGTAAAGCAGGAGAAAACAATATCTGGGGACTTGTTTCTTATACACAATTTTCTCTATGAAATCCTAATTTTCTCATATATATTTTAATTCTTATTGTTGACTTTCCCTAATGCATACCTTAATACTTGAAATTTTTACTTTAATATTGATGTTTAAGTTTTCCACAAGGTGTATTCTGATAGGTTCATATAAACTCCCTCAGAGAACCAGGAAGGGACAAGTCCCCCAGAGCACAGGGGAAGTTGGGTGAAGCAGTGAATGGATAGAGTAGTAGGAGAAAACGAGGGGGAGGAAAGGAAAACATGTGCAACTAGAAAGATTGAGGCCAGTTAGTAATAGAAGACAGGAGAGAGAGAGAGAGAGAGAGAGAGAGAGAGAGAGAGATACACAAGAGGGAGCCATTATTGGTATGAAGAGAAAACTGAACTTAAAGAAAGGTCTAGAGAACTACAAGCCTGCAGCCAACTAACAATTTGAGTATCTGTGGAAAGGCTACATAAATGCTCTTCCCGGATAGTGAGATCAACAACTAACTTATCCATCTAATACCTGTTGGAAACAGGAATAAACACCCATTCATAAACACTGAGTTGAATTAGAACCCAGATGCAGATGGAGAGGACAAGACCAGGCTGCAGAAACACATAGAGACAGCTTACATGAACAAGGAGGAGCTATCGGGCCCCCAGACTGATAGCTGGGAAGCCAGCATGGACTGACTCAGGCCCCCCCCCCTGAATATGGGTCTCAGCCAGAAGGACTGGGCAGTCAAAGGGACCTCAGAAAGGGGAGCCAGCATGTATCCCGGTTGCAAAAAAGGACCTTGCGCACACATCCCCCATGGAGGGATAACTGCCTTAACCTAGAGACAGGAGAGAAGCCCTAGTCCCTACTTCACATGACCTGTCAGATCTACATGACCCCAACTGGATGGCATTCCCCTACATATGGAATTGGGGTGGGGGGATGGGAGGGGAGGATGGTTAGAGTGCATGTGAGAGGGCAGAGAGGGTAAAAGGGAGGGAGGGAGGGAAGGAGAGGGAACTGGTATCAACATGTAAAATAAGAAATTAAATTTAAAAAAAATGCTCTGACTCCATACTTTAAGTTCAAGGACAAGTTACTGGGGAAAAGGATTTCTATTTTTGTTTCCACAGAAAATGAAAAGCTGTGAATTCCTTACAGACTAATGTGGTTTGATCAAGCCAGACTGCCTGAAACAGAGTACCAGATGATCCTACATTCAAAACAGCTGGACAAAGCAGCCTTGGAGATTACAGCCAGGATTTCTGCATCTTCTTAGAATCCTCCATGAAAGCGCCCCTTACCAGCAAGAAGTAGTTTGGAAAGAACTATGCCCAAATTCCCAAATATTGTCTATAAATGTTTGTTTTCATTTAAATGGACTTGGTTATAATAAATAAATAAATAACAACAACAACAACAAAAAAGTTTTCCACAAGGAATAATAACAATTCCTAACAGCTATCTTTGAACTCTCTGGAAAGAAGATGGGGCCACACGTTGGGTGCTATATGTAAGGAGTAATGTTTTTTCTTCCCGCCGTTGGTCTTGTCCCGCAGCCACACCAGCCCCAATTAACACACTGAGACTCTGTATTTGATATAATGCTGTTGGCCAGGTACCAGTTTCTTATCTGCTAGCTCTGTCTTAGTTATTAACACATTTCTATGTATTTCCACGTGGTCTTTTCTTACCAGGGAGCGGGATCCAGTAGTTCTGTTCTCTCCTGTCTCTCCAAGCTGACTCTCCTTTTTTACTACTTCCTCTTTCCTCCTTGTCTCCTAGTCCCTCCTATCTTCCTTTCCTATTGGCCAACAGTGCTTTATTCATAAACCAGTATGAGAAACATATTTACAGAATGACATCTCCCATCAAAAAGCTAAGCAATAGGGGACTTGTCCCTTCCCTATTCTGTGAGGATCTTTACATGAATCTCTTAGAATACACCTTGTATCCTAGTTCTTCTGGTGGTGTGAATTATAGGCTGGAGATCCTTTGTTCTAGGTCTAAAATCCATATATGAGTGACTACATACCATGTTCCTTTTTTGTGACTGGGTTACCTCATTCAGGATGGTTTCTTTAAATGCCACCCACTTACCTGCAAATTTCAAGATTCCATTATTTTTTTCTGCAGAATAGTATTCCACTGTGTAGATGTGCCACATCTTCTTTATCCATTATTCATTTGAAGAGCATCTAGGTTTCTTCCAGGTTCTTTCTATTAAAATTAATGCTGCTAGGATCATAGTTGAGCACATGTCTTTGTTGCATGGATGTGGATCATTTTGGTATATGCGTAAGAAGGGGATTGCTGGGTCCTGTGATAAACTAGTTCCCATTTTCCTGAGGAACCACCATACTGATCTCCAAAATGGCTGCATGAGTTTGCTCTACCATCCACAGTGGAGGAGTCTTCCCCTTTCTCCACATCCTCTCCAGCATAAGTTGTCATTGGTGTTTCTAATTTTAGCCATTCTTGTAGGAGTAAGATGGTATCTCAAAGTTGTTTTGATTTGCATTTCCCTGATAGCTAAGTATAGTGAGCACTTTCTTAAGTGTCTTTCAGCCTTTTTTATTTCAGTTATTGAGAATTCTTTCTTCAGTTCTGTACCCAATTTATAATAGGGTCATTTGGTGTTTTGTTGACTAGTTTCTTGAGTTTTTTTTTCATATATTTTGGAGATCAGCACTTTGTCAGATGTAGGATTGGTGAAAATCTTTTCCCAGTCCGTGGGCTGACATTTGGTCTTGTCCATTGTGTCCTTTGCCTTACAGAAGCTTCTAAGTTTGAGGAGGTCCCATTTATTAATTGTTGAGCTCAGTGTCTGTGCTCCTGGAGTTGTGTTCAGTAAGTGGTCTCCTATACAAATTGGTTCAAGGGTTCCTCCTTCTTTGTGTTCTTTCAGTGTGTCTGGATCAATGTTGAGGTCTTTGATTCATTTGGACTTGAGTTTGTGGATGTCAACAGACATGGTTCTATCTGTAGTCATCTACACACCATCATCCAATTGTACCAGCACCATTTGTTTAAGATGCTTTCCTCCCCGCATTGTATTCTTTTAGCAGTTTTGTCGAAAATCAGCTGTTCATAGGTGTGTCGTTTATCTCAGGATTTTTGATTTGATTCCATGGTCTATCTGTCTATTTTTTGCCAATACCAGGCTGTTTTCACAACCATAGCTCTGTAGTAGAGATTAAACTCAGGAATGGTATGCTTCTTAAAGTTCTTTTATTGTACAAGGTTGTTTTGGCTATACTGGGCCTGTTGTTTTTCCATATAAAGTTGAGTATTATCCTTTCAAGGTAAGTGAAGAATTGTTGCTGGGATTTTAATAGGGATTGCATTGAATCTATAGATTGCTTTTGTCATGATTGCCATTTTTACTATATTTATCCTACCTATCCAAGAAAATGGGTGTTATTTCCATTTTCTGTTATCTTTTTTAATTTCTTTCTTTAGAGACACGAACTTCTTATTATATAGGTCTTTCACTTATTTGGTAAGGATTACTCTAAGATACTTTATGTTGCTTGTGGCTATTGTAAAGGGTGATGTTTCTCTGATTTCCGTCTCAGCCTGTTTGTCATCTGAATAAAGTAGATCCCTTTGATCTCCTTTTGTTGTTTTATAGCTTTAGCTGGAAATTCAAGTACAATATTGAAGAGATATGAAGGGAGAGAGAGGGGGCAGCCTTGTCTTGTTCCTGATTTTTGATGAATCTCCTTAAGCTTCTGTCTATTCAGATTGATGAGCACATGGGAAGGGGGGGCAGTGAATGGAGAGAGAAGTAGGAGAAAGAGAAGGGGAGGAGAAGAAAGCATGTGTGACTAGGAAGATTGAGTCATGGTAGGAATAGAAGACAAGAGGGAGAGACAGAGAGAGGGAGAGAGAGAGAGCCTAAAAGATGAAGCCATCATTGGTTTGAAAAGAAAATGAACCTAAAGAAAGGTCTAGAGACCTACAAGACTGCTACAAGACTGCTGGCAACTAACAATTTGAGCAACTGTGGAAAGGCTACCATAAATACCCTTCCCGGATAGTGAGATCAACAACTAATTTATCCACCATCATGGAGCCCTCATCTAGTACCTGTTGGAAACAGAAGCAAATACCCATAACTAAACACTGAGTCGAACTAGAATGCAGTTGCAGAGGGAGAGGACATAGAGACAAGGAGAAGCTAATGGGCCCATGACTGATAGCTGGGAAACGAGCACAGGACTGACTCAAGCACCCCTGAATATGGGTCTCAACTAGAAGGACTTAGCAGTCTAAGGGACCTCAGACAGTGGAACCAGGATGTGTTCCTGGTGTACAAAAGGATCTTGCAGACACATCCCCCATGGAGGGATACTGCCTTACCCTAGAGACAGGAGAGAAGTCCTAGTCCTTACTTCAAATGACTTGACAGATTTACATGACCCCACCTGGATGGCATTGCACTACATGTGGAACTGGGGTGGGGGGATTGGAGGGCAAGGAAGTCAGGGTGTATGTGAGAGAGCAGACAGTATAAAAGGGAGGGAGGGAGAGCTGGGATAGGCATGTAAAATAAAAAATAAATAAATAAAATAAATAATAACAAAATCTAAGTAATAACAGAGAGGATACCTTAACTGCTCTTCCCCTGCAATCAGATTGATGATTACCTTAATTGTCATCATAAAACCTTAATCCAGTGCCTAATGGAAAAAGTTGCAGAGGTCCACAGTTAAGTAGTGAGTTGAACTCCTGGAGCATAAGTTAATCTTATTCATATTTGAATGTGTAACAGCAAAATTTTCTATAAATAAAGAATACCAAAGCTTTTCTTGTCTATTTATGGATTTGTATATTTAACAATTCTAATGTTAAAAATCAATAAGATAGTTGACTGACTTATGTTTGGTATTTAATTTTCCCAGCTTATCTTGTGGCAGAAATGTTTAAGAAATTTGGTCATCAACCTCTCCTGATAATCTTCCAAAGGGAAAAAAGGAGCCAGAGTAGTTCACTAAATTGGTTTTCAATTCTTAGTAAAAGAAAGGCAACTGAAGAGTTTGCCCCATGAAAATCCAGGGGCACATTTGCATGTATAAGGTTCCAAACTGAAAATAAACAAAATTTTTCTTGGGAAATTTTATTGTGTAGCCTCCCACAGAGCACTGGAATATAATTATGAACATAGCAGCCTATGCTGACTAAATAAAATGATCATGACAATTCTATATACAGCAGTAATGACTAAGTTTTAACAAAGTTTTAAGATGGTAGACCAGTAGTATTTATTTTCAGATGAAAGCTGTGTTGATTTGTTTGGTTTCTTTCCCCATTGCCCAGTTAGTATCCCAAGCTATAGGTTTTTTTTTTCTTGTTTTTATATCAGACTAATACTTTCATAAAATGACAGACCTTATCTAAATTTGTTAAGATATAGAAAGTTTTTCAATGCTCATTTCTTTTCAGAATATCACACATAATTGCTTTTTTATAAGCTTTCTCTCTTGTTCTCAACAGCAACTTCTCTGGCACCTTATATAAACAATATGGAAGCTGCAGCCATGAACTTCCAACAATACAGTTGCCTAAATGACTTGCACAATGACAACAAAAGTAGACATGACAAAGTGTATGGAGGTAATCTCATAAAACCCCACTAGTTAAAAATCTGATTAGTTTAAAAGCTACCCATAATTAATGGTTGTTAAGAGGAGAATCCTTATCCTCCTGAGATGAGCCCCATGATAAGTGATCCAATACTTATCTTAATTGTTGGTAACCACTTTCTCTATTCTATCATTTCTTTTTCCTTAGATAATTTTTAACAGTGCTTAATATCTCAATACCCTATTACAAGTAGGGATGACAAGGTAACTCTTAAAAGCAGAACCATCATATCACCAAATATTCTCAGAATTTAAAATTGTAAAATCCCCCCCCCCAGATGCATCAAGTTCTAGATGATTTTAACCATTGTTGAAATCCTTAAGAACTCATGGTAACATTCACCACCATTTTGACAGATTCAGTACAGCTAGTCTATATAAAATGGTCACAATCTTTTATACCATAGAGTCTTATTCCTCTGTAATATTTACTGAAGAGTGCACAGAAGTTGGAGAGTGGTTTACTAAATAACTGTATTTCATAGATGTTATTTCTAAAATACAAGTCAAATACGAAACTCTTAATTTTTTAAATGTATGTTTATGGACCTGCAGCTATATGCATCTCAGTACTCTGAGTGCAACCACCATTAATAACTCCATCAATAGCCATCAATTACATACATTATATCTTATTATTGATTTGATATAATGTAACAGGGTTTAACCTCTCTACTTGTTTATATTTTTTAAAAATTTATTGTAGAAATTATACCAATGAATTTGAAATTTTTCTGAACCTAGAGTAATAGGAAATTCAGGTACAAAGACAGAAAATTCAGCTGGATACATTATTCAGCTGGCAAAGGCACTTGCTACCAAGACTGACACCTGAATTGTATTTCTAAGACTCACATGAAAAAGAAACAGCTCCTGGAAATTGTTCTCTAACCTCCACAAACATGCAATGTTGTGATTAAAACCCTCAACACACACATAAAAAATACATGTGATAAAATATTAATATGAGGATTTTCTAAAGAGAAATCTATGATGAGAAGAACATATAGTAAGAGTATTCATGTTATCAAAGAGGGTGAATATATTTATATCAGAGTCAAGTTCAGTCAAGCCTGCACTGCAATAAAAATGTATTTGGAATGTCTCATTTACCAATAGCATTTCTCATCCATGCCATAGTCCACATACACAAGGTAGATTTACTGAAATGCACCAAAGTCACCAGAATAAAACTGAGAAATGTTTTAGGGAAATTGTGAGAATGAACCCTTAAGAATTTCTATATGTGGAAAGAACTAAACAAAATAAGTCTACCACCATATGTTTATCAGCTAAAGTTCATTAGCAGTTTGCAAGATAGTGGAGCTCATATGTGAATTTGGAGATACTATGTCAAATAAACAAGGCCAATTAATCAAATATTTCCTAATTTTCACTGAAAGTTAAGTTCAGGTATAAATCCAAGTTTCATATTTATAAATGGTGGCATGTGTCTATAATGTGGCTCACAGGAGACTCAAATACAAGGATCACTTGAGCTCAGGAGCCCAAGGCTAGCCTGGATAATGTAGGAAGATCAAATAGCAAAATTGAGTAAAATAAAATTAACTGTGCCCTCTCTGTAGGTTATTCACTAAAAAAGAACTCTCCATGATAATACTGATATTTCCTGAATGCCTAAGTATATATCTTGAGATTTATTTTTCTCTTACTCCATATAGATCCTTAGTTTTGAAATTTGGATATAAGGAATTATGTCACTAAAATCATTCATATGCATTCAAATGCATCTTGTTAACTCTGTGCTTAAGGGTATGATGTCTCCATTCAACTTTAGTAACTAGTAAGAATATTCTAAATAGACTTTAAATTTGGATTTTAGTGTGAAACTAGGTAGTCTTTTGCCTGACCATTTGAAATAGTAATTTCTCCATGGTCAATGACCACTTCCTATGCTAACTGGTCATTTCAATATCTTCATTTCTGAAATAGGTATTTAAATGTTTTCTTTCTCACTTTGTGCTTTGTAAAAGTTTATTGCCTATTTTATATAAAGGTCCTATACTGAGTAAACGTATTTTGATGAAAGTGTTTTAATCTTGATGAAAATAATTTCTTCAATGAGTATTCTTGTAAAGTGCATATGGCATTTAATTTTAGCCTTTCAACTTCCCACAAAGTATAATGATACTGTTATGTTATATTCATGAAACTTTTGGGGGTTTTGGTGTTGTTGCTTTGGGTTTTATATTTGTTTGGCTTGTTGTTTTACAGATAAGTATTACCTAGTAATGATTTCTGTGTCTGTCTGAAAAGGTTTTGGGATTTTCCACCATGAAGTACAATAGACCTAACAGGACCTACTGAGTTGATAAGGTTTTCTTCACCATCACAGAGTGATACTTGCATAATACGTCACAGAACTTTACTTTTGTCATATCTATAATGTAGTCTTTGTTATTCAGTTGGAATAGTTTTGTCATTTGTCAATATAATGTAATTTAGGTTGTTATTGCTCTTGATGCACTGTTGTGCAGTGTGGAGTAATCTGGACTAGACCTCACAATATTCCTGACTATGCATCCCAACTATGGGGATTATAGGTGTACACCATATAGATATAATTTTATGCTGTGATTTTATAATAGAACTTCATATTTAGTCATACAACTAATGTAGTCACAGTCATCTACTTCAAGAAACTCAATCCTTTTGTCTTTTTCTTTTCCTCCTCCCCTGCTTCCTCCCTTTTCTCTGTGATGATGGTTAAACCCAGAGTGTAACAGAAAGGCATACTATCACTTAGCAAACCATCAAATCTTTTTAATTGTAAATCCTATATATTTCATGAAATAAGATTGAAAATTTTCAAAATAAAAATGAGTCACATTTGGATTTGAAACACTTTTGAACTGGATATCTAAATAAATTTCAAGGAGGTAGAACATTTATGTAGAAGTAAATATGCCAATTTAAATATATTATTTCTATTGTTTGATACTATTTGTTTCACTTCAACACTGCTTAGTAATACTTCTGCAAATATCTTTTTCCTTTAATTGATGTGATATTTTTTAAAAATATTATGAATTGCTATCTCTCTATAACTTTAAATTTTCTGTTTCACAGGGATTCACTTAGTATTACATGTTGGTTTTTTAAGTCAGAAATATGTTAAATTAACTGCCCAATTATTTTGCTCATGTTCAAAGCACTTTTCTTTGTGAATAATAAAATGTATACTTTTCATTTTCACTCCTCATTCCAGAACTTATTGGACTCATTTCCAGATTCTCAGAATATATATTATAGGAGAAACATTTTCTCCATTATCAGGAAAACTTTTGATATCTTCATTATCAATATTTTACCCTTTATCCAATTAAATAGATGAATTTGTTTTTTTTTTTTTTTTGGTTACAATACAGAGTCATGAAAAATCAGCTTATTGTACTTTTAATTGTCATACAACTATTGGATTTCATTATTATTGGGGGGCAAGGTTTCTCTGTGAATCTCTTGTTGTCCAAGAACTCACTCAGTTGACCAGGCTTGCCTCAAACTCAAGACATACTTCTCAATCTGCTTCCCAAGTTCTGGAATTAAAGGAGTGTACCACCACAACCTCAGTCACTATGACATTTTCAAACTTAATTTAGTTTTGTTATTATCAACCCATCCTTCCCTCTCCCTAGTATTTCCTCTCTGGCCCATTAGCCTCTTTTCTTTTGATGTTACATGTGTCCTATTACAAACCTCCTTCCTCAACACATTTTTTTCTCCTACCTTTTGGTCCCCTTTTTAGTTTCAGGATCTATAGCCACACTAATATCATGTATTTGCATATACACAGAAGAATAAAATCTAGAAGATGGAGAGTTGGTAATATGATTTAACATTCATGCCAGATGAATTAAGTTCTATCTCTGCAACTCACAGTGGAAAGAGAAACTATTCCTGAAAGTTGTCTTTTGATCTCCATACTCCTGCTATAGTGGGCATGCCAGGACACACACACACACACACACACACACACAAACACACACAAACACACACAAACACACACAAACACACACACACACACACTCACACTTCACATACCTAAACAGAAAATAATAAAAATAAGACTAGTGTCTGCGTATGAGAGACTGTTTTGAATTTCATCAAACTTTTTGGGGACAAGGTGTGGTACTTTTTCCCCTTGTACTATTTAGATGAACTATGTTGAATTGTTTTAAAATATATGTACTGCAAAAGTAAAGGGAGCTCAGAGTTCACAAATATTCACATTACATTTTCCTAATATTGAACTATTATTATGATACATTTGTCAATAAACCAGTATTTCCTTCAGATATTTGTAATCTTAACAAAGTTCCCTTTTCTTCCCCATGATCTCAACTGTATTTATTTGTGGGTTTAAGCAATTCAGGGCACTGATACTTTCTCAAATTTTTCTTTTTGATGATCTTTATTAATTTTGAAATAAAATATCGAATATTTTGGAAAGTTTCTCTAAAATGACGATTGTTTGATGAGTAACAAATGATAGTTTGGACCTTGTGAGTTTAAGAAAGATGATCATGAGACAAGTGCAATCTCTAGTACATCATATCAAAGGTCAAATTACCAACATGTCCCATTGCTATTGATGCACTCATGGTTGCTATGATGTAGTAGTATTTACCAGGCTTCCACACTGTGTTAGTCTGAATGAAAATGCCCTCCTTAGACCCATATGGGTGGTACTATTAGGAGGTATGGCCTTCCTGAAGTAGGAAGTGTGTTACTGGGGGTTTACTTTGAGATATCAGAAGTTCAAGCCTGACTAAGTGTCACTGCCTCTTCTTGCTGCCTACCAAACTAAATGTAGAAATTTCAGATACATTAGTACCTCTCTAATTGCATGTCTCCCTTCATTGCACCATAATTTCTGCCATGATGAAGATGTACTAAAGCTCTAAATTATAAGCAAACTCAGATTATAAGAGTAGTCATGGTTGTGCTGTCTCCTCTCAGAAATATAAACCCTAACTATGACACACATTAAAAGTCTGATTTTTTTTTCTGATGCCCACATTTATAGTCTATGATTTGGAAGTAGGTCAGTATTCATAGCCTATACTAGAGGAATCAGGGTTTATCTATATCTTCCTAAATACAAAAATAATCACCAAATACTTGGGCTTATTATATATAAAAATGTTCTTCATTTCCATGATTTCCTTTTAGCATTCAATTATCTGTATTACTATGGATATATGGATATTTACTTAAAACTATGAATTATCACCCAGTATATTCTATTCATTGTTTTCTGTTCATTTTAGTGTTGCGAACATGGAGCTGTTCAGGCTGGTTTCTATGTCCTGCTGATATAGTTCCATGAATAAAGTGTCTACATGCTTAGTATATTTTTACTCTGACATTACACATTTTTCTGTGTCCACTATGTACTTCTCCTACCCAAAAAATGAGCTACTTTTCCAATGGTCAATGATTTGGCTTCCTTGTTTGCTGAAGAACAGCACTAATTATGAAGGTTTAGATTCTGGTTATGCCTATTGGTATTAGAGTGCCCCTGATTTCTCAGATGACAGAGCAAGATGATTGTGGTGTGTGTGTGTGTGTTCACAAGTGTGTACAAGGCATATCTGCATATCTATACTTAATTACACAATCACTCTGTGTATACTGATTTCCCAACACCAGTACATTACAATATGGACTAGTCTTGTAACTTTTTACCCTAAAAAATAATGCATCACTTTGAAACTCATTGAAAATACATGATGTATTTTTCTATAAGCTTGGCATCTATATAACCTTAGTAAGGCCTCTGTTCAAATCTTAAAGTAAATTTTTAAAGTAAATTGTTTTACTTTAAAGTTTTTAAGTAAATTGTTTTAAAGTAAATTGTATGCCTTCCCATTGCTAAGTTTAATGAGTATGTATTGTCTTGGATAGATAGGTATGTTTAGAAAATAATGTCTCCCGATCTTTGGCCTCACTAAATTAATACATTTTATTTATTTAAAAATTCTTCATGGAATCTAAGCTCACATAATATTGTTTAAAGTTTCAAAGATTTTGCTGCCATACTTAGTTCTGTGTTGAAGTTAATGTAATCACTGAGTAAACAGTTTGTATCCAGGATCACTTGTTTGTGTATGTACATCACCATTGTCAAGAAACATTTTTTTGTTCATTTTTAAATCTGTTTAAAGACATGGTCTTATGTAGCCCAGGCAGGTCTTCCACTTCTTATTATATCCAACTATAACTTTGCAGCCCTGTCTTTACCTCCTGAATGACAGCATTCAGGTTGGGCTACCATATCTTATGATGGCATCATCCTGTGAAAACCTATTCTTCCAATACTGAGTTTGCGTTCCTGTCCTCTTCTACTTCTGGGCTCTTTGATTCTGTATTATGCTTTTGTTTTCTAATTCTAAACAATTTTAACATCTAAGTTTTTCTAGTAAAAGATTTGAAATCAAATCACATAAATCATTTACCCACCTTTAATCTACTTCAGTATTTTACTGAATATTCTGGGTCTCTTGCTTTTCCGATAAACCTTAGAATTAATCTGCCAATATTAAATGTAGGCTTAAATAGGGTTGCATTGAGTGAAGATGCAGTGAAGAACAGACATCTGGATAACATTGAGTATTCAAATCCTGGCACAATGATCTACTTATTTAGAACTATGATTTTTTTTCTTCAAAGTGATAAATGTATTCTATATCTATATATTTATATTTTAATCTACTTTTATTTGTGGAATACATTTCTCTGCATTTTATTTGTTCACAACTGATATGCTATGCAGAGAAGGAACTGGTTTATTTATTTTAAACTTGTCTTATGATTTTAATCTGAGATGTTCTTCATAAGAAGTCTTCAGTTTTGGGCCTGATTGCCAGAGGATAGACTTTTGAGAAGTGAAGGGATCTTGTGAGTTCTTATTTATCTATGGAATAATTCTTCAATGAATTAATGATACTATTATTAGGAGATGGATCTAGACAGGAAAATTTGGTCCCTAGGAGCTTGACCAGGTCCCCTCCCATATCTGTTTCCTAGCCAGCATGAACCAAGATGCTATACTCTACCAGACTCTTTACCTCATGACATTTTGCCTCTGTACAGACTCACAACAGACTGTAAAACACTGAAATCTTGGAAACTAAGAAGAAAAATAATTGTTTTACATTTTAAATATTTCCTTTCAGCAGGTAAAGGAACTTTTTCCTAAGCCTGATGGCCTAAGTTTGTATTATAGATTGCATACATGCATTCACACACACACACAGTAGAAAGATAAAAAAAATTAAATTGTTTCTTTCTGTGTCAGCACAACAACAAGAAATGCATGCACCCCATATCCTCTAGTCTTGATGAACTCAGTTGCTAGCTCTCAGGGCTTTTCTTTTTGTAGATTCTTTAAGAGTCTTTTCCATAAACAATCATAGTCCTCTAGGTAAGGGCAGGTTATTTCTTTCCTTATAATATGTAGTCCTTATTCTTTTTTCTCAACATGATGTATGAACTGAGACATCAAAAAAGATGTTCTAAAAGAATACTATAAGAGATGACATTCTGACCTCATTTAGTATAGTGTCTTATGCTTTAAGTTTGATGTAAGCTATATCTCATCTTTGTAGATATTTTATTAAGCTGAGGAAGTTTCCTTGGTTTATTTCATTGTATAAAGTTAATATTGCTAATGGATATTATATTTCATTAAATATCTTTTCCACTGTCAAATTAAGTTTTTTTCTCTCTTGGGCTGTTAAAATTTAAATGGCAATAGATTTGTATACCTAGAATAATTTACAGTTTTCTTTAATATCTTTTGTACATGTTAATGAATTCAATTTGACAATAACATATTATGGATATTTTGTCTTTCATTAATGTCAGAATTTATTGAGCAACAATAAATTTTTTAAAATCTCAATAGTTTCAATGACAGTAATATGTTATATAGGCCTCTCTCTGCCTTGGTAATCTGACCAAAGCAAATGCAGTTTGTTTATTCCAATTTTTATAACATTTTTTGCTTTTCTAAATCTGCATATTACTCACACACACACACACACACACACACACACACACACACACACACACACACACTCTTGAACATATTCACAACCAAATCTAATCTTATTAGTTATATCTTCTTTTAATTCTAAACTCCATTTGTTCTCTTATTTCAATTGAACTGAGTCTCCTTAGTGCTGCCTGTATGTGCATGGGATACAAACCATTCCAACATGGGTAGTCTTTCAAGATCTGCATCTCTGAAGAGAATTGTCTGCCATTCTTACAATAGCTACAATTTGGCAATAAATTTCATCTATGAGTGGGAATTCCTGAATCTCTCATTGTTTATTCTTGGACTAGGGTAGCTTGGTCTTTGAGAAAATATCTACCTGGATTCCTCAATTGTATTTACCAATCTTTAGTTTTGAAAAAAAATTCTGTTTGTATTACTTGGGTGAAAGGTATTCATGTTACACAGCTGATCACCCTGTGAGCTAAAATACTTGCTGTTCCAGTATGGCATTCCTACTGGTGCAATAATAGCACAAATTTTATGAACATAAATTAATTAGTAGTATTAATTCTCATATCTCACAGCACACATAAAATACATCTATATGCGCATATAAGAAACCTGACATTGTTAAAATTTTTAAGCTGATATTCATAGGACATACTGGGATATTCTGATTCTCAAAGATGGATAATTGAAGAGTACCTCTGAAGATATACCAGATATACCCCAAATTCCATTCCAGGGTATTGCATTGGCTGACAAGTAAAACCAAGCCCACTTTTTCCACCTTTGACTTTTATTGACAAGATACAGGGAAAGTTTAAAGCTTTCAAAATCAATAAGCACTAAATATTGGGACTTCAAATAGACGTAGACTTTTTTTTTCAATTTTTGAACAGAAAATATCTGACTGCAGAATTAAGTCAAACTAAGTATTGTAGGTCTAAGAAATAAGAAAGCAACAAAAGTTAGTTTCTCATTTAGATCTTGTCTTCACTGAGTCTGAAACCAGAATCACTATGGCTGAGAATCACTTTATTTCCCTTTACAATATGTTGTATTGCTTGTCTTTTAAACATAACTATGAGACCAGACTGATTGAAAAAATTTATGGAAAAAAACAGAAGAAAACTGAGAATACCAAGATTAAGGGATACAATATTTTTCAAAGTGCTTCTTAAATAATTTTTGAGAAAAATAATACAAATGGAAAGAAAGACACAAATATGTGAATGTGATGTCAAGAAAATAACAGTGACTAATGATTTTCTATATGCAACTTCTGACCATGTGGTATATGTTGCTGTGCAACAGAACGAAATGATGAATTAATTGTAATAATTTGAGTTTGTGTAACTTAAAATATTTATATTAATTTCACAAGTTAATATAATTATGCCAATGTAACATGAAAAATTAAAATTTCAGACTATATAATGAAGTAAACCTGGTATATTTATGATATCCAGTTATAGTGTTTACTAATATTGTTCTTCAGGAACATATAACAGGTCTAGAATATTGTCTTAATGGACTATAATGTCTACTCTTATTGTTACTGTTTCTTGAAACCCATGGCTGAAATATTATTCGAAAGTTTTCCACTAAATTTTATCTACATAAACCCTTTGTTTAAAATACCAATTTAAAACCACACAGTGGCACACATAAATAATCCCTACACTTGGGAGGTAGTGGCAGTTGGATCCCTGTTATTTGGAGGCCAGCCTGGTCTACAAAGTAAGTTCTAGGAGAGTCATGGCTATTATACAAAGAAAACATGTATTGAAAAAAGTTAAACTAAAATAAATAGCAATTTGAGTACAACAGTCTGAACAGCATTTTTAGGTAAGTGTGTAGATGTTTCATATACTTTATATAAAATTCATAAAATTATGATGCATGCATGTCATGGGATAAATGACAAAAATTATTAAACACAAGATTACATATGCATTCTGGTACATGCTTATAATCCCAGCACCAAGAAAGAGACAATAATATCTCAGTTAGATGCTACCATGGACCAAAGGCTTAAAACCCTGTTTCAATGAACAGGGAAACAACTCAGTTGCAAAACACTTGTGGGGCATTTGCAAAGTCCTAGTATAAATCTTAGCAGAGGAAAATATTAACAATTGTTAATAATTGTTGTTGCAATTTGCTAATCTTATTCATACTTTAAACAAAAAGGTATTATAAATATTATGCCTCTGACTTACTCGATTTGGGGCATTACAAAAATTAGTTATTCTCTCTAAATCTTAGTTATCTGACATGAAAGAGGATTAATAGGTTTCCCATACAATAAGATTTATGTTGTTTGAGTAATTGACCATTACACATAACACAATAGCCATTGTGTGAGCATGCATTATAACTGTCACTATTATTTCAGCTCTTGGGATATATTGTTTCTGCCATTCAATATATGTATTGGGGGGCACTATATTTTTTTAAAGAAAAAGAAAATATTATCATGATTGGTCTATTTCATGAACAACAGATTTCTGTATTATTATCTTCTTTTACACAAAGAAGTCTGTAATAATTTGATAACGTTTTTAGAACAAAAACTCATCATAGGACATATTAGTAACCAAACCTCTGCAAAACACCCTATCACACCTCTTCTAAATGATTTGCAGTTTGGGAGAGGAAATGAAGATATATTTTACTGAGACAACAAACTATGTAAATAATTTACAAAGGAAAATAATATATAGGCAAATATACCACATTTGGAGTATCCATAGATTTCAGGGAATTGGAAGGAAGTCATGAAGAGGACTTTCAAGAGAGGAAAATTATTACTCATCAGTATTAAGTTTGATATTCTGGACAAACAGCTGAGATGCCTATTTAACATACCAAAGCTGGATGTGACCACCAGGTTCTCCTACTATCCTTCAGGCTCTACCTATTACAGGGTACATTGCTCTTGCATACCACCACCACCACAATCCCCCCCCCCACCCAGCTCATTTTGGTTGTGTCCACTCTGGATTCTCCCAGATATCCCTGCCTCTGACTCTCCTTTCCCACATATCAACAATAAACATTTTTCTTCACCATACTTAGAAGCAGTTCATGTCTCTTCCTCCTTCTTCTTCTTTTTTTTTTTTTTTTTTTCATTCATGTGGTTCTAAAACCCTGGAGTGGCTTACATGTTCCCTGCCCAAGAAACTTGGCTGCTGACAGCCATGTTGCTGATCTGAGTCTCCGAAGTTATGTACAGATCATTTACTTCTGCTGAGTTTGCCACTCAGAAAAGTTGATGTCAGAGTCTGCCTCCTCAGCTGCTTCTTCCCTCCATCTTATTTAACCGTGTCTCTCTCTCCTACCCTACTAAATAAGTGTTCTCTCTTCTGGCTATGACCTTTTGGGCTGCCCAACATATTGTCATCTTCCTTCTCTATCCTTTTGGGCAATCTCAGATGTGGGTGTCTCCATTCAATGCACTTTTGGGGCTGCCCACCAGATGAGCATACTCTCTGCCTTGTCCTTCAGGGTCCCACCACATGGGCAATTCTATTTAGTAAGATGCTGTACTTCCCCAGGTGTTTTCTCCTCTACCTGTTCTGACCATTTGACTATCCCATTCTACTTGGTAAATATTGTAATGATTCAGGTGTTATGTTGTCCTGTCCATGTCACCTGGCAGAATTCACTCAGGCATTATTCTGATCAGCCCAGAGTTCCACGAGTACCAGTCAGCAGGTGCAAAGGACCCATGGGAAAAAAATAAAAAAACTCGACCCACTTATGCTTTCTTTCAGGTTCTTCTCTCTCTTCACTCTCTTCTCTCTGCTCTCTTCCTGCTCCCCCTGCTCTCTCCTTCCAACTGTTCCTTTGGGGCAGACAGGATTTTCCTGTCTCCCTCTTCTGTCTGTTTTTGTGCTGAGATATACTAAACAAACAGCCCTCAAATATCATCAGGAACTATTCATAAGTGATTACATTGTCCATTATCATTCATTTGTTATCAACACAAAGGCTGGGATGTTAAGTTTCAAACAAGAGACACACAGCTGAGGTGCCTATTTAACATATCAAAGCTGGGCATGGACACCAGGTACTCCCAGTAACCCTCAATCCCTACCTGTACAGGATAAGGCTCTTGCATACTCTGCCCTCTACTCTGAACTCTCAGGACCAGAGGCTCTTACAGATATTTTGGTTACTGTCCCATTTTGGAACTTGGGATCCTGGATGGCTGCTGCACTTGTTCCCCTCTCTCCCTCCTCCCCTCCCATCTCCCTCTCCCACATGACTCAGCTCAATCCAGTTATGTCCACTCCGGAAACTCCCTAAAATTCCTGCCTCTGACCATATTCACAAATTTTCAATACACTTTCTCCTCCACTGTACCTAGGAGCAGTCATGTTCTTCACTTTCTGATTTTTTTCATTCAATTAGTGTAAAAAATTAGAAGGGAATAATAAAGCAGAAAGAGTTAAATTAAGGTTAGGAATATTCCTAAATTAAGGTTAGGAAGAAAGGACAGTATTGAAGAGGGAAAACAGATACAAGGAGTTATAGATAATACTAAATACCTTATTTTAAAGTCATATAGTGATCTACTACAATGGAAACTTCATATATATTCTATAACCTGATGGCAATGTCCCTACTAGACACAAAAGATTAACAAGGAAAAGGCCCACTATCAAATATGAGATACCTTTTGTGCAGCTACGGAACACTGAGGTCCTCAAGCGGACGAGTTTAGTGGACTAGTATTATTGGGATTTCAAGTCAGTCCAGTACTGACTGAATTACAAAGTTCTTAGTGGTCACTCTCATGTATATCTCCAACAATAATAAAAAGGGGTTGGGGAAACTTCCTTGAAGTTAAGGAACACTACTGAGGTATAGTTTGTAGAAGGAGAGTTCCTGTATGGAGGTCCAGACAAAACACTTCACCAAGCTGTGAAGATGAAGCCTGGACTACACTGGAGCCCCCAAGATATTGGAAATGCCACAGCCATGGGATGTCTGCTAAGGAGAGCTGTGTACAGAAGCAGAAGCAACCCCAAATAGAAGTCTGTTGCATTCAGCAAAGATGAAAGGGATAGTAGATCAAAGGAGCAAACTAAGCCCTTTGACATTATACAGAGATGGCCCTGCTTGGTTTCAGTCTTGGTTTGGCTCAGCATTTGCTCACTAGACACCCTTTCCTATCTTTTGGAATGGCAACATATATTCTGTGTCACTACATATCAGCAGCATGAAATTCACCATTTGGTTTTACAGGGGATTAAAATTAAAAGATTGACTTAAGTCTCAGAAATGACTGTACTTTTAAAGAATTTTGGTGAATGAACTGTCAATAACTGTGTTGCCTCTGAAAGACTATAGATAATTTAAAGCGATTAAAGGCATTTTTTTTATTATGATACAGCAGCTACAAGCCTCTGGGGTCCAGGGAGTGGAATTTGATGGTTTGTATGAGAATAAACTGCAAAGGCTTATATATTTGAATACGTGGTTCCTGTTTGGTACAATTGTTTGGGGAAGATTGAAAGGTACAGCATTGTTGGAGATGTTTCACACTGAGGGTGGACTTTGAGGATTCAAAAGCCAATGCCAGTTAATGTGAAATGAAATTCCAATCTTGGAAATTGGGAACTGGTGGCTATGTGAAAGATGAAAGTGGGCCAGAAGTTGAGAGCTGTTAAATATCATGTTATCATTTAATACTGTGTGACACTTTAGATGCATACTTTTATATGTTTGAAAAACATAATTGAAAATTGCTTTAGCAAAGGAAAAACTATAACAGTCAAGCTAATAGAAATGAAATAAGTAAAGTGTCACAGCATGTTAGAAAATACTGTACATTTTAAAGTAATGGAAAATAACTATACACATTACACACAAAAAAAAAAACTCAAAAGATTATGTGAGCTAAAACCAAAATTTCTCATGAGAAAAACCAAGCTCACAGTTGATAATAAATATACTCCACAAGAAATCAAATTTAATTGATACTTTAAGCTAATATTATCAAAATAGAGTAAACTTGGTAAATTTGAGCTAAATTTACTAAAAATTTGAGCATTAGATTCAAAAAATGTTTCCTAAAATTTTCATATACATTTTTAGGGATCCTCAAGTTTCTCCTCCAGCTTACTCCTCCTGGATTATCCCTAATTCACTAGAAATCATTTATGTTGTTGTTGAACAATACTAATTGATTGAGATAGTCTCTGGCAGCTTTGTTCACTGAAAAGTAACTTCTTTAGTATGTTTTCAATTACTATTTGTCCATGAAAATCTTTTTTATCTCTTTTGTGATTCTCTAATGCAACAATCAGGGACTGAAGAGGACTAATATCATGGGAATCTGTCTCCACCACGTTACTATTGGCAGGGCTAATGGGTGAGGGAGGGTACAGAGGCAAGTTCAGGAGAAAGCTTGGCAGTGGGGCAGCAGCTTGATGGGCTTTCCAGAAAGTCTTGAGGCCAAGAATCTCTCATCCTTCCTGATCTTTGACTTGCTGTGATGTTCACCTGATGTTCCCTCACAATCCTCCTCTTGAATGAAGGAACTCATGGTCATTGAAGATACCACCCAGCCTAATAATTAATATTTTAATCATAATTTCCTGAATTTAATTGCCATCACATGTAAAAAACTATTATACTATTATAAGAGATGATATAGTATGCAGCTCAATGAAAAGATAAGAGGGTGGGGTTACAGTAAAATAACTCAGCTAGTCACTTCTTGAATGGTCTTGACAAACTGAATCTAATCTCTAGAACCTATCCAAAATTTGAGGAAGAGAACCGACTCCCAGCTGTTCTCTGACCTACATGTACATGTCATGGCACATGTACCCACTCATAGAGAAACCAAACACACATATACATACATTCATACATTCATGTGTACACAACAATGGTAACAGTAATAATAATAAAAATAATTTTTAAGCAGAAGTATACTATAAAGGTGAACTATGCTCTCCCCAGAGGGCACAGGTTATTAAATATAAATCTCAGTAGCAGGCAAAGAATAGATTATTTAGGGAGGCTCCAGATGTATTCAAAAGAGTGAAAGATGTTGCCATTGCTCTAGCTTTTCCACCATACCACATGGTCAGACCCTGTGAGCCAGGGAAACACACTAATGGCAGTTTACATGGTGCCAGAAGATACGGCTCAAGCTAATTAAATAGGAAAGAAATTAGTGGACTTATCCTTCAATCCTACAATACTGGCCTTCCTGGTCCCATGTGCCTGCTGACTCGAGCAATTATAGTATAACAATTATAGCAATAATCAACTGCTTTCTGATTGGACATGGATTAAACAACTGGACCCTTGGCTTTTTTGTCAGGAGACAGCAGTTGTTTTTTACTCAGACCTCAGCCCATAAGCCATTCTAGTAAACCTTTTTGATATATATATATATATATATATATATATATATATATGTATATTATATATTTGTATATTATGTATCTGTGTGTTCATTCCATCAGGTCTGTTCCTTAGAGAAATCCCTGACTAATACATGCACCTAACTCTAGGGAATCTATAGCTATTGTTTTGCTAAATGGCCATGCTGTCAAACTACCTTCTAATATTATGTTTTTACCCACAAATTTGTGTTGATTTAAGTTAATGTCATAAAAAAAGTCCCTATATAGTAGGAGATAATTAATACAGAAACACATAACTGTTGAAAGTACCAACTATAAGAACCTACAAATACTTAGCTGTATATATCAGCTTCCCAGTGTGATGGAAGATTGAGCAGATTGCATAATAACCAGCAAATGGAGAAGGGAAATTTGTGAAATGCTGAGTTCTGGACACGACAATGATATTGCACACATCCACAAACAGCATTGGTGTTTTCCTGCATGAGAACAAGCCAGTCAAAAGACTAGCATGTACAGTGAAGTGTAGGGATAGATCTGCATCCATACCTGTAGCACTGACCATGCCTTTTGGGTATGGTTAAGGGTGCAAACATGACTTGTGAAGAGGAAGGGTTCTTAGTCCAAGCCCCTTTATGTTGTGGCAAATATAGAGGAACAAGGTCTGTCTCCTCGGAGCAGGAATGCTGCGACAGTTACTTATGTTTTCCATGTAAGTTATTAACTAATAAATTTCCACTTAATTTCCAGGTCTGGTAAATCCGTATATCCATGCGTTTATCTGCCATATTTCAAGTATGTATTAAACTCAGTGTGGAAACCAGGATATGTGTTGCATTGTGGTAGGGGTTTGGCTTTTTTTTCTTCTACAGGAGATGAAAGGTTTAGATACCATCAAAGTTGATCAAGATCTGTTTTAAACAGGAGAAATAACTTGGTGAGAACAAATGACAGGTTATTCATGAAGGTATTTCCCACAAGTTGTATGTAGACCTCACCAAGGTAGAGGGAGTGTTCTGTTCTTGCATTTATGAGAAGACAGAAAAACACCCATTTTGAAGAAGCCAAAAACACCAAATGTGTAGACGCCAAAATTAAAGAGGATAGCAATTAAAAAAAAACCATCAAACAAATAAAATGTGATTTTTGGTACCAATAAGCTACTCATGATAAAAATTTTATACTAAACTTCTATCTCCTTACTTCTCAGTACAATCATAGTCCCAATTTACATATAACTCAAAGCTGGCTTTGGAATTGGATTTGCCCCTCCTTCTCCAAATTCATACATGTTGTTTAATTAAAATTCAGAGTTTCTGTCTCTTATCCAAAGGCCAATTGGTATAAGACAGAAGTAAACAGACTGGAGTCAGTGTTTATTAATATATTTTAAAAACAAGATGTGAATTTGGGAGGCAGAGGTAGTGGAAGGATTAGAGGTAGTTAGAGAGGGGTGGTAGTAGGCTGATATGATCAAAATACATTGGATAAGTGTATACAATCTTCAAAAAATAATTTCTAAGTATTTTTATGTTTCCCCATTAGTCTTTAATAATAAATATTACATTAATTGTCAACTAGATAATCTCATAAAAAGTTATATAATTAATTAAATTTTACTTTAAAGTCATAATAAAGTACTGCCTTACACTCATAGGGACATTATTAATTTGGAATGAATAGAGATCCAGATGTCTCTGCCTCCCTGGGTGCCTGGTTCAGTCATGAGCTATTGCGCAGAAGATTTGCAAAAATCAGATATTGTGCATAGATTGCATCCCCTAGATTCAATAGGGAAATGCATTTATGAATTCTTATTAAGATGTTGCTGGAATAAGACCAATGTAATTATGACACTAACACTACCTGGCATGTTAGTGAGTCTAGGAGAAATTTCATATGGTTCCAACCTCAAGTGAAGAGATGCAGGATATCAATGGCTGGTGAAAGTGAGAGAAGTGGTTTCCTCCAGAAACAAATACCCACATAGATTTTTCCATTCCCAAGTGTTCTTCCTTGGACACATGCACTTGTGAGTAAAGCTAAATGGACTCAGTAGGTTATGTATACACATGTGCATATACAAACAACAGAGTAATAGTTTCTAAAAGAGAATGTGGATTTGGGAAGGGGGATCAACTGGAAGGGGAGACGTGTGAGGTCAGAGTGAGGTATATTCAGTGCTCCTGTATTAAATATTCAAAAAATTATTACATTTTTAAATGAAAAAGATATACATAAAAATAAACAAACAAAATTAAAAAAAACTGAAAAATTTCCTGTGTTACTGATAATTGATTGCATAAGTTTTATAAATCATTGATTTGAAAGAAAAATTTTAGAAGATTCTTTGAAAATTTCTTGTAAAATTCTATATTATAATGAAGAAATTCCTGTTTTTATAAAATTATCTCAGAGATATGTTAATATTAAAAATCTGAAAACTAGAACCTACTCAGATATTTTTCAGTTGGAGACTGGATTTAAAAAGTTTTCGTAAGCCCATTCAATACATTACATTAAAGTTATGAAGGATGTATTTTAATACCTGATATGTACTACTGCACAAATAAATGTCAATATCACTATGATGCATGTAAGAAACCAGATATACATTGCGATTTTAGTTATGCTAATTACAAAACAGGCAAAACTAATCTATGCTCATTGGAAAAACAAGTCTTGAGAATTACCTTTTTGCTTGAAAGAATTACTGGGAAAACTTCTTAAATGATAATAAGATGTTTTATCCGAACAGTGAGGTTATAATTGATGAATAATGACTCTATAGACTCATATATATGAAGGCTTCAGCGCCAGGGAGTGGCACGATCCAAGAAGGATTAGAAGGTATGATCTTATTGGAGGAAGGGGCACTTTGTTGTTCCAAAGCCCATGCCAGGCCCAGTCTATCTCAAATGGCCTCTTATCCTGGTTGCCTGATATCATGCTCTCTGCTGACAAGATAAAAAAAAAAAAAAAAACAAGCCTCCAAATCTGTAAGCAAGTCCCAAATGTCATGGTGTCTCTCCACAATGATTAAGGTAGAAGTTGGTACCAAGAACTGGAGTATTGCTTTAACAGGTCTGATCATACTGTTATTTGTTTTGTTTTGTTTTTGTTTTTGTTTTTGAAGAATGGGGAAGACTTTGTGATGTTGGATCAGAAAAGCCATTGTGTACTTTAAAAGGGTTTAGTGGGCCATCCTAATAGAAGCATGTAAGACAGTGCTGAGGGTGATTTGAACAGTGAGGGGCCAAAGTTTCAGAGGAAAAAATATTAAAGTTAAGTGTCCTAGAGACCACTCTTGTGGCATTTAGGCAAAGACTGTGCCTGGTTTTGGCCCTTGTCCTGAATTCTGCCTGAGGATAAATTAAAGGGATTTTGCATTAAAGGGTTTGAAGAAAAGATTTCAAGACAGCCTAGTTTTGTCTGTGCCATTCTTATGCAGATATATAATCAATAGAAGAAAGCCGGATAAGGAAAAATACAAACTGTACTGCTTGAGGAGAAAAGGAACACCAGCAAACATAATGGAGGTAAACCCTGTGCTCTAGGAGACAGAATAAAGGGAATGGTGACATGAGAGTAAGAACCTACCCAGTTAAGCCTCCTCTTGTGAAAAAGAACCTTTAACAAAGGTTAAGTAGTGAAAGTAACCATTAAAAACTGAAAAGCAATGCAGCTGTAATTTAAAAAATGGAGGGATGTTCTACCCCTAGCAATCAGCAGAACTTGGAAGCTTTGGTCACATGGTTGTGGAAGGAAAGTCAAAAATAACAGAAATGTCTTCTCTCTCTGTGGCTAAGGAAAGCTCCTGAGGCCACATGTTTGACATGGTTGGAGCTTCATGGAGGATCAAAGAGGCCACTGCATGAAATTGTGAGGGTGAAGCCTATATTGTGTGGAAGAACTAAACATTTTGGAGATGCCATTGTCATGGTATTCCTGCCCAGGAGCACTGTGTGGGACCAGTGAAGTGTCTTGCAGTCAACAAAACTGAAAACAGTTGTAGGTACGAAGAGTGCTTTGTCATCAAGCATGGTGTGATAGAATTTGGAGTTTGCCTTGACATTTAGTTATTGGCATGAGTCTCAAAAAGAAAAAAAGGCTCTGAACGTCTACCTCTTAAACAGTGCTAAAAATATAAAAGAATGTGGGAACTTTCAAAGAAGGACTTAATGCATTTTGTATTATGATATGGCTTTGGGCTTATGGGGACCAGAGAGTGGAATGTGTAATGTAAATAAGAATGGCCTTGTAAGTTCATATATTTGAATGTTTAGTCGCCACAAGTGGCCCTATGGGAAGGATTAGGAGGTATGGCATTGTTCGAGCAAGTTTGTCACTGGGGATGCTTCTTTAAGGTTTCAAAATCCTATGCCAGGCCAATTCACCCTTGCTCTGTCTCTGCCTACAGATCAGAATATAGCTTTCAGCTACTGCTACTGCTTCATGCCATGATGATACTGGACTAGGCCTCTGAAACTTAAGCAAGCTCCCAATTAAATGTTTTCCTTTGTAAGAGATGACTTGGTCATGGTGTCTCTTCATAGCAATAAAACAATAACTAAGACAGAAGGAATTTTTTTAGGACCACAAGTTTGAGTAAGTAATAAAATGGGGTGGTTTTGGAAGGAGTTGGAAACATGTGTAAATATGGTCAAAATACTTTATACAAATTTCCCAAGGAACTAATAAAAATATATGTATTTAAATGTGTAGATTTCATCTATGAAAAGACATAAATTATTAAATATGACAAGAATCTTCCAGCCAGGCAATGGTTGCACACACCTTTAATCTCAGCCCTCAGGAGGTGGAGTTAGGAGGATCTTTGTGAGTTTGAGGTCAGCCTGGTCCACAGAGAAAGTTCCAGAACAGCCACAGATGCATAGAGGGATTCTGCCTTTTGAAAACAATACTAAAACTTTAATAATATGGCTTTAGTGTACAAAACAAAGTTATTTAATAGTAGAAATTATCTGTTGTATCTACATACATATACTTTGGAGAGTCGAGGGTGTATATGTAGGGATGTGAATGAAAGGAAGACAGAGACAAAGAGAATGATGTAGTAACCCTAGTTGTCTTTATGGAGATGATGAAACTGCATGGACAGAGAAGCTAAAATTAAGAATTAAATTTATTTGAATTCACTTTTATACACTATGAGTTTTATAATATACACAGTCACATAATATTTAAAAGGGCTATTGAGTTGGCTCAGAAAATAAGTGTGTAAGCTGCCAAGCCTTATGAGTTGCATTCAGTCCCTGGAACCTAGATATTGGAAGAAGAGAACAGACTCCATCTACACATGTAAACTATGGCAAGTTTATGTGCCTCCTCCAAAATTAAAGAATGAGTAAATAAGTAAATACACTTTATAATGTCTAGGGAAAAACTGCTAAGAATTACCTGACTCATTTAAAAATGTTTGGTCAGTGTGTTTGAGTTTCTAGGCATATTAATGTATGGTGAGGGAGGGGGTTCAATATGTGGAGTCAGAACAATGAGTATGGATGTTATTCCTTATTACAATCTACTTTAGTATGTTTGTAGGATTTTTTGTATTTTGTTTGTTTGTTTGCTTGCTTGCTTGCTTTGAGACGAGGTCTCTCATTGGTGTGGATGTCATTAAGTAAGGATGGCTGATGCCTCGTGAGCTCCAGGGATCATACTGTCTCTAATTTCTATCATTAAGGATGTATTACTACATCCATTTTTTAAAACATGGGTTCTGGGATTTGAAATCAAGTCCTTAACAACTAAACCACCTACTCAAAATCTCACTTAAAAATAGTTTTTAAATACTATGAAAAGCATCCATCAAAGATTAGTAAGGTTGGAACATGGGCTCATGTCCTGGTATATACAACTTCACTGTCCATTTCTCTCCTGCTCCATGTTTATAATCTCAGCAAGTACATATAAAAGCATATTTTTGATTATCAAGAACAAATGGAAATTAATAGTTTTTAATTGTTTAAGCATTTGTTAATAAAAGATGGAAGATACAAGAAAAATACATAAATTATAGATGAATTCTAACATTTTAAAAAACAAACAAAAAATGCTAAAATCTTCACTGTAAAACAGAGGAGAAATACTGGAAATTCTAAAAACTCACTTTTTTAACTTTCTCATTTTAAAATGCACAGTTTAAACAGTGTAATAGATAATCTGTATGCACTATTATCCTCCATGAGAAAGAAGGGTAAGCATAAGATACCAGCTATGAAACAAACAACTGGTAAGATGTGAACAAAACTAGATAGCTGTAGTTACATCAACCACCATAGCACAGCAGCTGATCTCTCTGATGTGCTCTCTAGTAACCATGGTAACACACAGAAAGAAAATTCTCTATATTGTTCAAACCTAATCAGAAATGCTGACACTAAAGTAGAAAAGAAAGTCAATGGAAAAAAGGGTTTCATATAATCATATACTCTCAAAAATTCCAAATCAATTTTAAATGCCTACAGCTCAGCAGTAAATAAAATGAATTAAGCAAAACAAAAACATATTCACACATGGCATGAAAGAATTTATAATAATTGATAAAGAAATATTGTGCAGCAATTAATAATTCAAAAATAACACTATAAGTATTTGGGCAAAAAGCAACAATTATATATTCCACCTATGTTTGGTTCAAATTCTTTAGGATAAATATAAAAGTGGAAGGAAAACTTTTCAAACAGAATACAACAAATGTCTCAAATGTTAAGAGGTTTAATCTTTCACTGATACAACCATTCACATTATAAATGACTTACCTTTTATAAATAAACCTTGATACCATCACTAGTAAGTCCTATGCTTAGCAAGACAAAACTATAAACAGATAAATTCTATTTGCTCATAGAGGCAATAGGTCTTCTGTCATTATTAATATCTTATTAAGACAGACAGTTCACTTAGATAACATTTTAATTATCAAGAAGCACACTAAGAACTATACCATATCCCCATACGTTTTAAAGTATTGCATGCTGTGCCCAGTCATAATCAAGCCTGTGATTTAAACCACAGAAACTCAGATCCAAAGGCCCTTCCATTTTACCTTTAAGCCACTACTAAACCCTGTAAAGGTGGTGTTTTCCCTTGCTGCAGTAAGTTTCATAAACTCATCTTTGCTTGATTATAGCTCTTTCAGGTGGTCTTTGGAAACACAGACCAGCAGCAATTTGCTATTCAACATAAGAAGCATTCTGTTTAATATTGTTTAAATCAAGTGTGAGTAATATTTCCACAATTTTAAGTGCTCTGAAAGTATCACTCTGTGGACTTTTATGAAAATAACCAAAATCAGTATCAACTGGAAGGAGGAAAATCAATGTTTGCAAAGAATTTTAGGCACGTTTTGAAAACAATGAGTAATAACATGGCCACTTTAACCTCCCCAAACAGAACAAAACCTCAAACAAAAAGAAAACAAAACAAAGTCCTTCAGATACATACAAAAAATGAACAAGCAAAATAAAAGGAAAGATAAACCCAACATCATGGTGAAAATATCAACAGTAATCAAATGTTTAATAAAACAGATATACCTTGTCCTTAATTATTAAGACAATATTATATAAAAACAATTTCCCCCAAATTAATTTATTGAGGTTGATGAAATTGCAGTCTAAACTGTAATTTCTTTCAACAAGAAGACACATGAGACAGGAGGCAGAAGAAGAGACACACATATCCACATAACAAAAATGGAGCCATTCACAGATGATGGTACAGCACATGTGCAAGATGGCATCACAGATAAATGGGCAATTATTGTTAAATAATCACAAGTAATGGCAAATAACTTGGCAACTTTAAGATTTCAAAACAAAATTCTTTTCATGACATAAGAATTTGAATTTAAAAACACAAAAGAATTAAGATTAACAAAGGAAAGGGGCGATATGGGCTCATATATTTTTTTCAAAAATGACATGAAACTCAGAAGCCATAAAAAGCAAACATGGTTATAGTTGGACATGTAACAATAATACACATTCTTATAACAAAACAAAGCTCAAAAGTGTGTAAAACATGCAATGTTTGACAATCCAAAATCTCATTTTCCCCAATTGTAAATATGATCTTTAAAAGACACTAAAACCTCCACATACTCTCAAACTTTGACATAAAGAAGAAATAAAAAAAATACAGATGGCTAATAAACATGAAAATGATCAAACTGAAAAACAAAAATAAATACAATTTAAGACAACAATTTGGACTAACACATTGGAAAAGATCTCAGATATTGGTAAACCCCATTATATGTGGATTGTGAAGATGGTAGTCTAAGTCATTGCCATTGAGGGAAAAATTATTAAAGCACATTTAAAAGAAATTGTGATAATAGAAAAAATTTTGAAGTGCTAATATACTTAATTTTAATAATTTAAGTATTAGGTTATTTTAGTATAATAAGGGTGACAAGTACATATGTATATATTATATATATATATTATATATATATACATATTATATATATAAGTTCATTATACAGAAATTTGGCACCTATATAAATGCCTACGAATAATTCTATTTCATCTACAAAGCAGTCATGCAGTCATTCAAAAATGACACAGATATTAAAGTAGAACTGAAATAGAAAAAGCTCATCAAAAAGACTCTTAAACAAAAGTAGCAATTTGCATAAGAATATGGCTCTACTCTATAATTCCCCCAGAAAGTATGTGTATTTTTGCATATATTTATATGCTTAAGAACATGTATGCTCCTCCCTTAATAGGGGGAAATTGTAGGAAACTTTCAACTCTCTTGAAAGAGAGGTAGTCCATAATTTATGTATTAATAATACAAGTATACTTTGAGATTTTTTTTAAATCATGCAGTTCCTTTTGATTATGTCATATTTTTTTTAAAATTAGCAGTGTGTATTTATAGGAGCACTAAATACTTCCACCATTTTGAGCTTCTTGTGCAATATTATTTTCTCTACTGAGTCTCCTGGGATTGAGTCAAGTGGCAGCAAGGGAAACAGTCACCATGCCCAAAATAAAGTTTCATCGATGATATCCCAACATGAGCATTTCTCAGTTAAGCATTTCTTATCTGCAGGTGGTATCTGCTGCTACACAGGAAAGAGGCATCAGCTTGTATAATGAAGACTGGGTGAATCTGCTGGTAGAAGAGACGGCACCATCTATATAATGTTTCCAAATCAACAGTGTTGGTATCATCTGCCAGGACAAAGACAGAAAATTGACAGGTTAGGAACACACATAGTAAGGATTCAGAGGGCTGATATGTACTTTGTTGTACACTTACATGTGCTAGAATAAAACTTATAACATGCAGAGAAAGGCATTTGACCAGGAAAAAAAAAAAAAAAACAAAACAAAAAAAAACTTGTATTCATGCTAAGACCAGAAAATGTGACTTTAAATACTGGTGCTTTTCCTTCCTTCCTTCCTTCCTTCCTTCCTTCCTTCCTTCTTTTCTTTCTTTCTTTCATTCTTTCTATCTCTCTGTCTTCTTCCACTTCCGCTTCATCTTCTTCCTCCTCTCCCTTTCTCTTATTCTTATTCTGCTTCTTCTGGTTAAAAGTAACAACCACCATCCAGGAACTTGGGATTTTTTGTACAGTAGCTTAAAACTCTCAATAAATGATATCAGACAGAATTATTTGTTAGGTTTTTATCAAGTTTCTAATTTCTTTTTCTAGTGCTTCTACTATAATTCACACATAAAATAATTTCCTAGCCACACAATGGAAACAACCTTCAGAAGGAGTTTAGTCTATTTGATAGAAGCAGAAAAAAAATCAATAAATTTTTCATAGTGACAAAGCCTGAGTAGTAGAAAGTCAAAAAAAAAATCTTGTATAGTGACAATATAAACTGAGACGTACACATGCTACGAAAAATGTTTTACAAACAAATAAACAAAAAAAAAAAACCTTGCAATTTTTAGCCCATTTTACAGTTTGTTAAATGGACTCAAGTAGATTATACCCAAATGTTATCCATTTCAGGAAAATAAAATTTCATTTTATATGCAGATAAAATATCTACATAGTCTTCTAGAAAGCCAAGACTACATTTGTCAAAAACCTTACTGTGGTGGCTTAAAGGATAATGGCCTCCATTGGCTCACATGTTTGAATACTTGGTCTTTAATTGGTGGAACTATATGGAAAGGATTAGGCCCAGGGGCTGATTGGAGGATGTGTGTCACTTGAGGTGGCTTTGGGGTTTCAAAAGACTCATACAATTACCAGTGTTTTGTCTGCCTTCTGCTTGTATATCAAGATGTGAGATTTCACATGTTCTTGCTGCCATGTCTTTCTCTGCCATAACAGACTCTAATCCTCTGGAGAACCATAACCCAATTACACTCTTTACTTTATGTGCTGTTTCAGTCATGGTGTTTTATCACAACAATAAAAAGTAACTAAAAGAGAAATTGATAACAGGAATAGTGTATTCCTGTAAAGATCACATTATTTTTTGAAGGAGTGTGGAATGTCTTGAAACTTTGGGCTAAGAAAATGGTAGAATTCTTTAAAAAGACCTTAATATTCTATACTATTAAGACATTGATAAATAGCAGTGATAAAAGCAGTGTGAACTATAGATGCTTGGCCCAAAAAGCTTTAGAAAAGAGTACTATTACCAAATGGCATATGGAAAAATCTTAGGATGATTTGGCAAGGAATCTGGCTACCTAATGAAATTGACCTAAAGGTTTGCCTAATGCTAATTTGAAAAATAATGAACTAATCTTCTGGAAGAAGATTTTTAAGTCAACTCAATATTGTTTATGTCATGTAGTTATTATTAATCATTTTTTATGCAGGTCACAATGTAAAAGAGCAATTGTGACAAAAAGAAATATACACTGCACACTTCAAAGAGAAAAAGAACACTAGGAATTTAATGTTACGATCAAGGCTCATGTTAAAAGAGATAAGGCTGTCAAGGAGAGCTTTGATCCAAAAAGCAATAAAAGTAAAGAATTCCCTTAGAACATGACATCAGCTAGCTAAGCTTCCAATTTGTGATCCTAAAAAGGTAACATGAAAGTTGGTGCAAATGAGATTTGAGAGGGCCAGGTTCCATCCCAAGTGGATATCCAAACTTGGAAGAATCACACATGTTGTTCTTGTTTAGAGTCATGTGGAATATACAAGTGAAGGAGTTATATGATCTCCCTACCATATGTAAGTAATTAATAGAATCACCCGGAAGGAATAACAAGGTAACCCCTAAGGATTGGGATCAATTAATATCAGCTGTCCTTGAAAACTCCTGTGAATTAGAATGGAGGGCTTTATCCAGAGAGGAAGCAAATGCTCTTGAACTTCAGGGCTTAAAGAAAGGTTAAAAAGCTCCCCAAGAAAAGGATTTCTATTTTTGTTTCCACAGAAAATGAAAAGCTGTGGATTCCTTCCCGAATAATGTGGTTTGATCAAGCCAGACCGTCTGAAACTGAGTACCAGGCGATCTTACATTCACAACAGCTGAACAAAGCAGCCTTGCAGAATATAGCCAGGATTTCTGCTTCTTCTTAGAATCCCCCCATGACAGCGCCCCTTACCAGCAGGAAGTTTTTTGGAAAGAACGATGCCCAAATTCCCAAATATTGTCTATAAATATTTGTTTTTATTTAAATGGACTTGGTTATAAAAAATAAATAAATTTAAAAAAAGCTCCCAAGATAAAATTCTTGGTGAGGGTCTTTATGCTGACCCAGAAACCCAAGCTGCCTATGATGAACATATTTTTTCACATCTTGTCTCTATACAGTACAGCAGCTCTGAAGCCTTGGGATGAGGTTCATGAATTAGGGGAGAGGATAGAATCCTATACTAAGATAAGGCAAGGACCTCGAGAACACTTTGGTGTGTTTCTAGAAAGATTATCTAGGGCAGTGCAATTAGAGTTAGCAGACAAAGATTCTAGGTGAATACTCATAGAATCATCAGATTATGAGAATGAGAATCCACAACAAAAACAAGTGCTTTGGCCTTTAAAAATCAGATCAGCACCCTTGCATGAATGGGTCCTATATATAATCAACATTGATTATAATGACAATAAAACTGAAGCTTGAATAGGAGAAGCCATATCTAAAGGTCTGAAAAAACATCTTAACTTAAGAGATCTTAACTATGGTGACATAGAAGCTTGGTTAGGAGAAGCCATCTCCAAAGGTTTGAAAAGATATCAAATGTCAGATGTTTTAAATGTGGTAAGATAGACATCTAAAAAGATGTCTCTAGAAATAACACTCACAGGAATGAATTGAACAAAAGGCCTCAGCCTTCTGGGTTAAGTAGAAGGTGTGGGAAAAGAATACACTGGATAAATGAGTGTAGATCGACAAGAGAGAGGCAAGGAAACCCTTTATAATCAGGGAACACATTGGCAGGGGTATCTTGAAGGCCACCATGTCAAAGGTGGTCCGAACATTCCCAGTCACAGTGGAGGACAATCTCCCACAGAACAATTAGAAAATCCTGTGCCTATTGCAAAAACTCATACCACTCTTGATGACAAACTAGTGATGGAAATTGAATCAAACATGACAGAAGGAAATAAAAAACATGTATTTTGGCAAACCTCCAAAAACTGTCAAAGGCCTAGATTGGTAGTTAAGATGAACAACAGACTGCTATTGACACAACAACTACTGTTGACACAGGGGCTGATGTAACTAACAAATGGCCCCTGCAAGAGGCAAATGTTCAATTCTTAGGGATCGGAATCTTAGGTAAAACAGAGTATTGGATTGATTGAATGTGTAGGACCAGAAGGATTGAGAGGAAGGTTGAGACCATATGTGGCTGATATAGTGATAAATTTATGGGGTCGTGATCTATTACAACAAGGGAATACATCAATTAACTTTCCTCCATTATTAGATAGGAACCAAAAAATAACCTCATAATTGTGGAAGAAATATTATAAAATACTATCCAAGAAAGACACCAAATATTCAGGCAGTACAAAAACAGAATACAAGTGCCAAGCAAACAATTGATCCAGAGCCCTACCCTTAAAATGTCTAACAGATGAACCTTACTGGGTAGGGCAATGGCCTATGAGCTCTGAGAAGTTAGAAGCTTTACAAAAACAGGTTTAGGAACAGCTAACTGCTCGACATATTGAGGAAACAACCAACCCTTGGAATTCTCCTGTATTTGTTATCAAAAAGAAATCTGGTAAATGGAGAATGCTTACAAACCTGAGAGCGATCTATAAAGTTATCCAGCCAATGGACTCTCTATAGCCTAGAATGCCCTTGCCTTCTTTGTTACCTAAAGAATGGCCCATTATAGTTATTGATTTAAAGGATTGCTGTTTCACGATACCTTTACAAGATCAAGATAAAGAGAAATTTGTGTACCAGCACAACCACGTCTCAAATTCCTCCTCCTCTCACGTAACATCTTTCGCTCACAGATGGCCACCTACATATCTCTGAAAATGCTACTTACACGGATTACAATCTGACCGGACATTGACCTGAGGGCCACTGCTAGGAGGCACTACGCCTCCCGACTACATCTATCACAGCATTTCTGGTGAGCAAGTGAAAGGGAGGTATCCCAGCAAGAGGCAAACCTTCTCTCTTCACCATTGCCATGTGGGGGGGAAAGTTAGCAGAGTGGGGGGGAAAGAGCCAGCCCATGGGGAGGGAGTCTGTCTAGTGCTGGAGGAGGGCGGGAGAGCGGAGTGGTTCCCGGGCATGTGTCTGTCTCCTGGAGAACTTGGGTGACACAAGGTCCCGATGAGAGAGGCATTATAGAGTTTCCTGCTCCAGTATCAAAGTAAGCAATCTAGCTGATGGCCTCTGCATGGAGCCGGCCGACATCCCTACTGACTCTCAGGATGTCAAGTCAACAAGGGCAAGGGAGGATTGCCAGCAAGTGCCAACACTTTCTCTCTTCACCACGACACACTGCAGTTGTGAGCAGAGAGGGGCAAAGGACCAGCCCAAGGGCAGGGATTGTGTCTTCTGCTGGAGGAGGGCAGGAGCAGTTGAGTGGTTCCCGAGCCTGTGTCTGTCTCCCGGAGCACTTGGGTGACCCAAGGTGCCGGACCTCAGTCCCGATGAGAGAGGCGTTATTGAGTTTTCACTCATTTTGTTCAGCTTTTCCAAGGAATGTTTTTTGGGAATCATCATCGATCCAAGCACTCTGCAGTGCCCTTGCACAGAGCTATTCAGCACTGACAGGCATGGACTTCACGGGTGTTGGTGGGGTGCGAGACATATCAACAGGGGACCCGGCCTGGGATTGGGAACACACTGCCATGGACCCCTGAGGGCAAGGGGGCAGGAAATCGAGGCCTCAATCTGCTATGTGTACGGGCAGGCCAGGGTGCACCCGTGGCCAGTCCTCGCAGCACCACCAAAGCCCTAGAATCCTGAGCCGATGGGGCACGTCTTTTGTGGCTTACCTTCTTCTTCTGGCCTTCTGCGGACTGTCACGAATACCGAGCAACTTCACTGGAGGCTCAGGCGGGAGCCTCCAGCTCTGGCAAAATGATGTTGGGGATCCTCTTAGGCACTCCGGCCACGCAGGACACAGAATGGGACACTCCCTGTGAACACATAAAAGCACACGCCACCGTTACACTGGGAACTCCGCATCTTTGACTGGAAGGGGTTGGCCTGCCTGTTCTCCGTGGGATGATCAGATCACGTCTGCTCTCTCACCACACCTGCTCTGCCCAAATTCCAGCATATTTTTGCCACACTGTGGATGATTTCGTCCCAGGGGATAAGAGCTTGCCCTTGTCCATTTGACCTCCTTGGCCTTTAAGGGGAAGGTTGCCCATCTGTGTAGTATGCCACTAAAATTCTGGATTGACAGGACAGCCACGTACGCCCAGAACAGAAAGCACAATCTTCAAGGAATAGCCGTGGTCCACTACTGTAAACTTCATCCCAGAAGCACTATCCGCTGCAAATACCGACAAGTGCAACCTCACCTCGCTGTCTCCACGTCCATGGACGCACTGAGCCTTCGCCACACCATGACTCCCCTTCCTCCTCCTTTCAGGAGACACGTTTCTCACCCAGGTGGGCATCTTCATACCCACACATATTTTCCTTCCAAGGGAAACCATCTGTCTGTCCTGCCAATGACCTGAGGGGCATAAGTTCATTCCACTATTAAAAGTCCTCTTAGGCCTACACAACCATAGACGGCAGACCCTCTAGGACATCCAAACATAGGTCCTTAGTCTATTTCTCTGTCTCTTGTCTCTGTCTCGTCTCTATTTTGCTCTGTCTCCTTCTCTGTGTCTTAATACTTCATTTTCCTGAATGATGGGTGTCTCTCTGGATGCCTAGCAGGATACCACAATCAGACTTCAGGTGTGACAAAATGTTCTAGAGTCCATGAAATAGGTCTGCAACTGGGGAACCTGCATATGTACGTCCTGTATTGTGGGCCTCAGCATGATGACTCTAGGTGGGACTGGAATCTCCCAAGACACGGTGCAACTTCAAGGGTTCAAATGTCCACATATGGAACCTAGCATGCCAAAATTGCTTTGGAGAATTGGTCCAACACGTGAAAAGAAGTTTGGCCCACTCTTAAACCGCAGGCTCAAACCCAAAGGCCATTCGTCAGATAGGGTCCCGAGATGTCCAACCACAGGTCCTCTGCGAGCAATGGCACACTGCTGAATAGCACAGAACACGATACCTGACTAGACATGCATTAACCTTGCCTGGAGGCCTCTGAGTCCCTCTAGCACCTTGGAAGTCAGAGGACATCCTATGCACTGTTTGCCCTCCACGGGGAGGGCCACAAGTGTAAACTCATTATCCAAGGGAAGGGCCATACCAACGAACGAATCCACCTTGCCTTTTGTATCCAGGCCAATCCCTAAACTTCCTTCAGGGAGAGCAATCCCTCCCGTGTCACTTAGCGCCTTTCCGATTGCCCCATTCAGGATGCCCAGGCTGGTATCAATCTCCCGTGGCATTCATCCCCCTCACAGCTTTGGATCTACTCTCAAGTGGTTCATGAGCCCTGACTACATTGTAGGCATGCCAGCACTCAAACCCTGACCATCTTCCTTCAGCTCCCTGACAGATTCCTGCCTTCAACGCAGTAAGAACTATGGCCGCGGGCTCACAGTACCCGGCCCTGCTCATCTCAGTGTCTCTCAGCAGCCCCGGCGCAGGGCTACAATGCACTTGAAGGCATCTGAACCAAACAGCACGGGCTTGCAGGCCACTCTGGGCAGGCCCACGGAGTGCGGACCCTGCTCTTCCTGCTCCAGTATCACAGTAGGCAATCGAGCTGAGGGCCTCAGCATGGAGCCGGCCGACATCCCTACTGCCTCTCAGGATGTCAAGTCAACAAGGGCAAGGGAGGATTGATTGCCAGCAAGTGCCAACCCTTCTGTCTTCACCACGACCCGAGCGCGGTTGTGAGCAGAGAGGGGCAAAGGACCAGCCCAAGGGCAGGGATTGTGTCTTCTGCTGGAGGAGGGCAGGAGCAGTTGAGTGGTTCCCGAGCCTGTGTCTGTCTCCCGGAGCACTTGGGTGACCCAAGGTGCCGGACCTCAGTCCCGATGAGAGAGGCGTTATTGAGTTTTCACTCATTTTGTTCAGCTTTTCCAAGGAATGTTTTTTGGGAATCATCATCGATCCAAGCACTCTGCAGTGCCCTTGCACAGAGCTATTCAGCACTGACAGGTATGGACTTCACGGGTGTTGGTGGGGTGCGAGACATATCAACAGGGGACCCGGCCTGGGATTGGGAACACACTGCCATGGACCCCTGAGGGCAAGGGGGCAGGAAATCGAGGCCTCAATCTGCTATGTGTACGGGCAGGCCAGGGTGCACCAGTGGCCAGTCCTCGCAGCACCACCAAAGCCCTAGAATCCTGAGCCGATGGGACACGTCTTTTGTGGCTTACCTTCTTCTTCTGGCCTTCTGCGGACTGTCACGAATACCGAGCAACTTCACTGGAGGCTCAGGCGGGAGCCTCCAGCTCTGGCAAAATGATGTTGGGGATCCTCTTAGGCACTCCGGCCACGCAGGACACAGAATGGGACACTCCCTGTGAACACATAAAAGCACACGCCACCGTTACACTGGGAACTCCGCATCTTTGACTGGAAGGGGTTGGCCTGCCTGGTCTCCGTGGGATGATCAGATCACGTCTGCTCTCTCACCACACCTGCTCTGCCCAAATTCCAGCATATTTTTGCCACACTGTGGATGATTTCGTCCCAGGGGATAAGAGCTTGCCCTTGTCCATTTGACCTCCTTGGCCTTTAAGGGGAAGGTTGCCCATCTGTGTAGTATGCCACTAAAATTCTGGATTGACAGGACAGCCACGTACGCCCAGAACAGAAAGCACAATCTTCAAGGAATAGCCGTGGTCCACTACTGAAAACTTCATCCCTGAAGCACTATCCGCTGCAAATACCGACAAGTGCAACCTCAACTCGCTGTCTCCACGTCCATGGACGCACTGAGCCTTCGCCACACCATGACTCCCCTTCCTCCTCCTTTCAGGAGACACCTTTCTCACCCAGGTGGGCATCTTCATACCCACACATATTTTCCTTCCAAGGGAAACCATCTGTCTTTCCTGCCAATGACCTGAGGGACGTAAGTTCATTCCACTATTAAAAGTCCTCTTAGGCCTACACAACCATAGACGGCAGATTCTCTAGGACACCCAAACATAGGTCCCTAGTCTATTTCTCTGTCTCTTGTCTCTGTCTCGTCTCTATTTTGCTCTGTCTCCTTCTCTGTGTCTTAATACTTCATTTTCCTGAATGATGGGTGTCTCTCTGGATGCTTAGCAGGATACCACAATCAGACTTCAGGTGTGACACAATGTTCTAGAGTCCATGAAATAGGTCTGCAACTGGGGAACCTACATATGTACGTCCTGTATTGTGGGCCTCAGCATGATGACTCTAGGTCGGATTAGAATCTCCCAAGACACAGTGCAAATTCAAGGGTTCAAATGTCCACATATGGAACCTAGCATGCCAAAATTGCTTTGGAGTATTGGTCCAACACGTGAAAAGAAGTTTGGCCCACTCTTAAACCGCAGGCTCAAACCCAAAGGCCATTCGTCAGATAGGGTCCCGAGACGTCCAACACACAGGGCCTCTGCGAGCAATGGCACACTGCTGAATAGCACAGAACACGATACCTGACTAGACATGCATTAACCTTGCCTGGAGGCCTCTGAGGCCCTCTAGCACCTTGGAAGTCAGAGGACATCCTATGCACTGTTTGCCCTCCGCGGGGAGGGCCACAAGTGCAAACTCATTATCCAAGGGAAGGGCCATACCAACGAACGAATCCACCTTGTCTTTTGTATCCAGGCCAATGCCTAAACTTCCTTCAGGGAGAGCAATCCCTCCCGTGTCACTTAGCGCCTTTCCGATTGCCCCACTCAGGATGCCCAGGCTGGCTATCAATCTCCCGTGGCATTCATCCCACTCACAGCTTTGGATCTACTCTCAAGTGGTTCATGAGCCCTGACTACATTGTAGGCATGCCAGCACTCAAACCCTGACCATCTTCCTTCAGCTCCCTGACAGATTCCTGCCTTCAACGCAGTAAGAACTATGGCCGCGGGCTCACAGTACCCGGCCCTGCTCATCTCAGTGTCTCTCAGCAGCCCCGGCGCAGGGCTACAACGCACTTGAAGGCATCTGAACCAAACAGCACGGGCTTGCAGGCCACTCTGGGCAGGCCCACGGAGTGCGGACCCTGCTCTTCCTGCTCCAGTATCACAGTAGGCAATCGAGCTGAGGGCCTCTGCATGGAGCCGGCCGACAACCCTACTGCCTCTCAGGATGTCAAGTCAACAAGGGCAAGGGAGGATTGCCAGCAAGTGCCAACCCTTCTGTCTTCACCACGACCCGACCGCGGTTGTGAGCAGAGAGGGGCAAAGGACCAGCCCAAGGGCAGGGATTGTGTCTTCTGCTGGAGGAGGGCAGGAGCAGTTGAGTGGTTCCCGAGCCTGTGTCTGTCTCCCGGAGCACTTGGGTGACCCAAGGTGCCGGACCTCAGTCCCGATGAGAGAGGCGTTATTGAGTTTTCACTCATTTTGTTCAGCTTTTCCAAGGAATGTTTTTTGGGAATCATCATCGATCCAAGCACTCTGCAGTGCCCTTGCACAGAGCTATTCAGCACTGACAGGCATGGACTTCACGGGTGTTGGTGGGGTGTGAGACATATCAACAGGGGACCCGGCCTGGGATTGGGAACACACTGCCATGGACCCCTGAGGGCAAGGGGGCAGGAAATCGAGGCCTCAATCTGCTATGTGTACGGGCAGGACAGGGTGCACCCGTGGCCAGTCCTCGCAGCACCACCAAAGCCCTAGAATCCTGAGCCGATGGGGCACGTCTTTTGTGGCTTACCTTCTTCTTCTGGCCTTCTGCGGACTGTCACGAATACCGAGCAACTTCACTGGAGGCTCAGGCGGGAGCCTCCAGCTCTGGCAAAATGATGTTGGGGATCCTCTTAGGCACTCCGGCCACGCAGGACACAGAATGGGACACTCCCTGTGAACACATAAAAGCACACGCCACCGTTACACTGGGAACTCCGCATCTTTGACTGGAAGGGGTTGGCCTGCCTGTTCTCCGTGGGATGATCAGATCACGTCTGCTCTCTCACCACACCTGCTCTGCCCAAATTCCAGCATATTTTTGCCACACTGTGGATGATTTCGTCCCAGGGGATAAGAGCTTGCCCTTGTCCATTTGACCTCCTTGGCCTTTAAGGGGAAGGTTGCCCATCTGTGTAGTATGCCACTAAAATTCTGGATTGACAGGACAGCCACGTACGCCCAGAACAGAAAGCACAATCTTCAAGGAATAGCCGTGGTCCACTACTGAAAACTTCATCCCTGAAGCACTATCCGCTGCAAATACCGACAAGTGCAACCTCACCTCGCTGTCTCCACGTCCATGGCCGCACTGAGCCTTCGCCACACCATGACTCCCCTTCCTTCTCCTTTCAGGAGACACCTTTCTCACCCAGGTGGGCATCTTCATACCCACACATATTTTCCTTCCAAGGGAAACCATCTGTCTTTCCTGCCAATGACCTGAGGGACGTAAGTTCATTCCACTATTAAAAGTCCTCTTAGGCCTACACAACCATAGACGGCAGATTCTCTAGGACACCCAAACATAGGTCCCTAGTCTATTTCTCTGTCTCTTGTCTCTGTCTCGTCTCTATTTTGCTCTGTCTCCTTCTCTGTGTCTTAATACTTCATTTTCCTGAATGATGGGTGTCTCTCTGGATGCTTAGCAGGATACCACAATCAGACTTCAGGTGTGACACAATGTTCTAGAGTCCATGAAATAGGTCTGCAACTGGGGAACCTACATATGTACGTCCTGTATTGTGGGCCTCAGCATGATGACTCTAGGTGGGACTAGAATCTCCCAAGACACAGTGCAAATTCAAGGGTTCAAATGTCCACATATGGAACCTAGCATGCCAAAATTGCTTTGGAGTATTGGTCCAACACGTGAAAAGAAGTTTGGCCCACTCTTAAACCGCAGGCTCAAACCCAAAGGCCATTCGTCAGATAGGGTCCCGAGACGTCCAACACACAGGGCCTCTGCGAGCAATGGCACACTGCTGAATAGCACAGAACACGATACCTGACTAGACATGCATTAACCTTGCCTGGAGGCCTCTGAGGCCCTCTAGCACCTTGGAAGTCAGAGGACATCCTATGCACTGTTTGCCCTCCGCGGGGAGGGCCACAAGTGCAAACTCATTATCCAAGGGAAGGGCCATACCAACGAACGAATCCACCTTGCCTTTTGTATCCAGGCCAATGCCTAAACTTCCTTCAGGGAGAGCAATCCCTCCCGTGTCACTTAGCGCCTTTCCGATTGCCCCACTCAGGATGCCCAGGCTGGCTATCAATCTCCCGTGGCATTCATCCCACTCACAGCTTTGGATCTACTCTCAAGTGGTTCATGAGCCCTGACTACATTGTAGGCATGCCAGCACTCAAACCCTGACCATCTTCCTTCAGCTCCCTGACAGATTCCTGCCTTCAACGCAGTAAGAACTATGGCCGCGGGCTCACAGTACCCGGCCCTGCTCATCTCAGTGTCTCTCAGCAGCCCCGGCGCAGGGCTACAACGCACTTGAAGGCATCTGAACCAAACAGCACGGGCTTGCAGGCCACTCTGGGCAGGCCCACGGAGTGCGGACCCTGCTCTTCCTGCTCCAGTATCACAGTAGGCAATCGAGCTGAGGGCCTCTGCATGGAGCTGGCCGACATCCCTACTGCCTCTCAGGATGTCAAGTCAACAAGGGCAAGGGAGGATTGATTGCCAGCAAGTGCCAACCCTTCTGTCTTCACCACGACCCGACCGCGGTTTTGAGCAGAGAGGGGCATAGGACCAGCCCAAGGGCAGGGATTGTGTCTTCTGCTGGAGGAGGGCAGGAGCAGTTGAGTGGTTCCCAAGCCTGTGTCTGTCTCCTGGAGCACTTGGGTGACCCAAGGTGCCGGACCTCAGTCCCGATGAGAGAGGCGTTATTGAGTTTTCACTCATTTTGTTCAGCTTTTCCAAGGAATGTTTTTTGGAAATCATCATCGATCCAAGCACTCTGCAGTGCCCTTGCACAGAGCTATTCAGCACTGACAGGCATGGACTTCACGGGTGTTGGTGGGGTGCGAGACATATCAACAGGGGACCCGGCCTGGGATTGGGAACACACTGCCATGGATCCCTGAGGGCAAGGGGGCAGGAAATCGAGGCCTCAATCTGCTATGTGTACGGGCAGGCCAGGGTGCACCCGTGGCCAGTCCTCGCAGCACCACCAAAGCCCTAGAATCCTGAGCCGATGGGCACGTCTTTTGTGGCTTACCTTCTTCTTCTGGCCTTCTGCGGACTGTCACGAATACCGAGCAACTTCACTGGAGGCTCAGGCGGGAGCCTCCAGCTCTGGCAAAATGATGTTGGGGATCCTCTTAGGCACTCCGGCCACGCAGGACACAGAATGGGACACTCCCTGTGAACACATAAAAGCACACGCCACTGTTACACTGGGAACTCCGCATCTTTGACTGGAAGGGGTGGGCCTGCCTGGTCTCCGTGGGATGATCAGATCACGTCTGCTCTCTCACCACAACTGCTCTGCCCAAATTCCAGCATATTTTTGCCACACTGTGGATGATTTCGTCCCAGGGGATAAGAGCTTGCCCTTGTCCATTTGACCTCCTTGGCCTTTAAGAGGATCGTTGCCCATCTGTGTAGTATGCCACTAAAATTCTGGATTGACAGGACAGCCACGTACGCCCAGAACAGAAAGCACAATCTTCAAGGAATAGCCATGGTCCACTACTGAAAACCTCATCCCTGAAGCACTATCTGCTGCAAATACCGACAAGTGCAACCTCACCTCGCTGTCTCCACGTCCATGGACGCACTGAGCCTTCGCCACACCATGACTCCCCTTCCTCCTCCTTTCAGGAGACAACATTTTCACCCAGGTGGGCATCTACATACCCACCCATATTTTCCTTCCAAGGGAAACCATCTGTCTTTCCTGCCAATGACCTGAGGGACGTAAGTTCATTCCACTATTAAAAGTCCTCTTAGGCCTACACAACCATAGACGGCAGACTCTCTAGGACACCCAAACGTAGGTCCTTAGTCTATTTCTCTGTCTCTTGTCTCTGTCTCGTCTCTATTTTGCTCTGTTTCCTTCTCTGTGTCTTAATACTTCATTTTCCTGAATGATGGGTGTCTCTCTGGATGCCTAGCAGGATACCACAATCAGACTTCAGGTGTGACACAATGTTCTAGAGTCCATGAAATAGGTCTGCAACTGGGGAACCTGCATATGTACGTCCTGTATTGTGTGCCTCAGCATGATGACTCTAGGTGGGACTGGAATCTCCCAAGACACGGTGCAACTTCAAGGGTTCAAATGTCCACATATGGAACCTAGCATGCCAAAATTGTTTTGGAGAATTGGTCCAACACGTGAAAAGAAGTTTGGCCCACTCTTAAACCGCAGGCTCAAACCCAAAGGACATTCGTCAGATAGGGTCCCGAGATGTCTAACCACAGGTCCTCTGCGAGCAATGGCACACTGCTGAATAGCACAGAACACGATACCTGACTAGACATGCATTAACCTTGCCTGGAGGCCTCTGAGGCCCTCTAGCACCTTGGAAGTCAGAGGACATCCTATGCACTGTTTGCCCTCCGCGGGGAGGGCCACAAGTGCAAACTCATTATCCAAGGGAAGGGCCATACCAACGAACGAATCCACCTTGCCTTTTGTATCCAGGCCAATGCCTAAACTTCCTTCAGGGAGAGCAATCCCTCCCGTGTAACTTAGCGCCTTTCCGATTGCCCCACTCAGGATGCCCAGGCTGGCTATCAATCTCCCGTGGCATTCATCCCACTCACAGCTTTGGATCTACTCTCAAGTGGTTCATGAGCCCTGACTACATTGTAGGCATGCCAGCACTCAAACCCTGACCATCTTCCTTCAGCTCCCTGACAGATTCCTGCCTTCAACGCAGTAAGAACTATGGCCTCGGGCTCACAGTACCCGGCCCTGCTCATCTCAGTGTCTCTCAGCAGCCCCGGCGCAGGGCTACAACGCACTTGAAGGCATCTGAACCAAACAGCAAGGGCTTGCAGGCCACTCTGGGCAGGCCCACGGAGTGCGGACCCTGCTCTTCCTGCTCCAGTATCACAGTAGGCAATCGAGCTGAGGGCCTCTGCATGGAGCTGGCCGACATCCCTACTGCCTCTCAGGATGTCAAGTCAACAAGGGCAAGGGAGGATTGATTGCCAGCAAGTGCCAACCCTTTTGTCTTCACCACGACCCGACCGCGGTTGTGAGCAGAGAGGGGCAAAGGACCAGCCCAAGGGCAGGGATTGTGTCTTCTGCTGGAGGAGGGCAGGAGCAGTTGAGTGGTTCCCGAGCCTGTGTCTGTCTCCCCGGAGCACTTGGGTGACCCAAGGTGCCGGACCTCAGTCCCGATGAGAGAGGCGTTATTGAGTTTTCACTCATTTTGTTCAGCTTTTCCAAGGAATGTTTTTTGGGAATCATCATCGATCCAAGCACTCTGCAGTGCCCTTGCACAGAGCTATTCAGCACTGACAGGCATGGACTTCACGGGTGTTGGTGGGGTGCGAGACATATCAACAGGGGACCCGGCCTGGGATTGGGAACACACTGCCATGGACCCCTGAGGGCAAGGGGGCAGGAAATCGAGGCCTCAATCTGCTATGTGTACGGGCAGGCCAGGGTGCACCCGTGGCCAGTCCTCGCAGCACCACCAAAGCCCTTGAATCCTGAGCCGATTGGGCATGTCTTTTGTGGCTTACCTTATTCTTCTGGCCTTCTGCGGACTGTCACGAATACCGAGCAACTTCACTGGAGGCTCAGGCGGGAGCCTCCAGCTCTGGCAAAATGATGTTGGGGATCCTCTTAGGCACTCCGGCCACGCAGGACACAGAATGGGACACTCCCTGTGAACACATAAAAGCACACGCCACCGTTACACTGGGAACTCCGCATCTTTGACTGGAAGGGGTTGGCCTGCCTGGTCTCCGTGGGATGATCAGATCACGTCTGCTCTCTCACCACACCTGCTCTGCCCAAATTCCAGCATATTTTTGCCACACTGTGGATGATTTCGTCCCAGGGGATAAGAGCTTGCCCTTGTCCATTTGACCTCCTTGGCCTTTAAGGGGATCATTGCCCATCTGTGTAGTATGCCACTAAAATTCTGGATTGACAGGACAGCCACGTACGCCCAGAACAGAAAGCACAATCTTCAAGGAATAGCCGTGGTCCACTACTGTAAACTTCATCCCTGAAGCACTATCCGCTGCAAATACCGACAAGTGCAACCTCACCTCGCTGTCTCCACGTCCATGGCCGCACTGAGCCTTCGCCACACCATGACTCCCCTTCCTCCTCCTTTCAGGAGACACCTTTCTCACCCAGGTGGGCAGCTACATACCCACACATATTTTCCTTCCAAGGGAAACCATCTGTCTGTCCTGCCAATGACCTGAGGGGCATAAGTTCATTCCACTGTTAAAAGTCCTCTTAGGCCTACGCAACCATAGACGGCAGACTCTCTAGGACACCCAAACGTAGGTCCTTAGTCTATTTCTCTGTCTCTTGTCTCTGTCTCGTCTATATTTTGCTCTGTCTCCTTCTCTGTGTCTTAATACTTCATTTTCCTGAATGATGGGTGTCTCTCTGGATGCCTAGCAGGATACCACAATCAGACTTCAGGTGTGACACAATGTTCTAGAGTCCATGAAATAGGTCTGCAACTGGGGAACCTGCATATGTACGTCCTGTATTGTGTGCCTCAGCATGATGACTCTAGGTGGGACTGGAATCTCCCAAGACACGGTGCAACTTCAAGGGTTCAAATGTCCACATATGGAACCTAGCATGCCAAAATTGTTTTGGAGAATTGGTCCAACACGTGAAAAGAAGTTTGGCCCACTCTTAAACCGCAGGCTCAAACCCAAAGGCCATTCGTCAGATAGGGTCCCGAGATGTCCAACCACAGGTCCTCTGCGAGCAATGGCACACTGATGAATAGCACAGAACACGATACCTGACTAGACATGCATTAACCTTGCCTGGAGGCCTCTGAGGCCCTCTAGCACCTTGGAAGTCAGAGGACATCCTATGCACTGTTTGCCCTCCACGGGGAGGGCCACAAGTGTAAACTCATTATCCAAGGGAAGGGCCATACCAACGAACGAATCCACCTTGCCTTTTGTATCCAGGCCAATCCCTAAACTTCCTTCAGGGAGAGCAATCCCTCCCGTGTCACTTAGCGCCTTTCCGATTGCCCCACTCAGGATGCCCAGGCTGGTATCAATCTCCCGTGGCATTCATCCCACTCACAGCTTTGGATCTACTCTCAAGTGGTTCATGAGCCCTGACTACATTGTAGGCATGCCAGCACTCAAACCCTGACCATCTTCCTTCAGCTCCCTGACAGATTCCTGCCTTCAACGCAGTAAGAACTATGGCCGCGGGCTCACAGTACCCGGCCCTGCTCATCTCAGTGTCTCTCAGCAGCCCCGGCGCAGGGCTACAACGCACTTGAAGGCATCTGAACCAAACAGCACGGGCTTGCAGGCCACTCTGGGCAGGCCCACGGAGTGCGGACCCTGCTCTTCCTGCTCCAGTATCACAGTAGGCAATCGAGCTGAGGGCCTCTGCATGGAGCCGGCCGACAACCCTACTGCCTCTCAGGATGTCAAGTCAACAAGGGCAAGGGAGGATTGCCAGCAAGTGCCAACCCTTCTGTCTTCACCACGACCCGACCGCGGTTGTGAGCAGAGAGGGGCAAAGGACCAGCCCAAGGGTAGGGATTGTGTCTTCTGCTGGAGGAGGGCAGGAGCAGTTGAGTGGTTCCCGAGCCTGTGTCTGTCTCCCGGAGCACTTGGGTGACCCAAGGTGCCGGACCTCAGTCCCGATGAGAGAGGCGTTATTGAGTTTTCACTCATTTTGTTCAGCTTTTCCAAGGAATGTTTTTTGGGAATCATCATCGATCCAAGCACTCTGCAGTGCCCTTGCACAGAGCTATTCAGCACTGACAGGCATGGACTTCACGGGTGTTGGTGGGGTGCGAGACATATCAACAGGGGACCCGGCCTGGGATTGGGAACACACTGCCATGGACCCCTGAGGGCAAGGGGGCAGGAAATCGAGGCCTCAATCTGCTATGTGTACGGGCAGGCCAGGGTGCACCCGTGGCCAGTCCTCGCAGCACCACCAAAGCCCTAGAATCCTGAGCCGATGGGGCATGTCTTTTGTGGCTTACCTTCTTCTTCTGGCCTTCTGCGGACTGTCACGAATACCGAGCAACTTCACTGGAGGCTCAGGCGGGAGCCTCCAGCTCTGGCAAAATGATGTTGGGGATCCTCTTAGGCACTCCGGCCACGCAGGACACAGAATGGGACACTCCCTGTGAACACATAAAAGCACACGCCACCGTTACACTGGGAACTCCGCATCTTTGACTGGAAGGGGTTGGCCTGCCTGGTCTCCGTGGGATGATCAGATCACGTCTGCTCTCTCACCACACCTGCTCTGCCCAAATTCCAGCATATTTTTGCCACACTGTGGATGATTTCGTCCCAGGGGATAAGAGCTTGCCCTTGTCCATTTGACCTCCTTGGCCTTTAAGGGGATCATTGCCCATCTGTGTAGTATGCCACTAAAATTCTGGATTGACAGGACAGCCACGTACGCCCAGAACAGAAAGCACAATCTTCAAGGAATAGCCGTGGTCCACTACTGTAAACTTCATCCCTGAAGCACTATCCGCTGCAAATACCGACAAGTGCAACCTCACCTCGCTGTCTCCACGTCCATGGCCGCACTGAGCCTTCGCCACACCATGACTCCCCTTCCTCCTCCTTTCAGGAGACACCTTTCTCACCCAGGTGGGCATCTACATACCCACCCATATTTTCCTTCCAAGGGAAACCATCTGTCTGTCCTGCCAATGACCTGAGGGGCATAAGTTCATTCCACTGTTAAAAGTCCTCTTAGGCCTACACAACCATAGACGGCAGACTCTCTAGGACACCCAAACGTAGGTCCTTAGTCTATTTCTCTGTCTCTTGTCTCTGTCTCGTCTATATTTTGCTCTGTCTCCTTCTCTGTGTCTTAATACTTCATTTTCCTGAATGATGGGTGTCTCTCTGGATGCCTAGCAGGATACCACAATCAGACTTCAGGTGTGACACAATGTTCTAGAGTCCATGAAATAGGTCTGCAACTGGGGAACCTGCATATGTACGTCCTGTATTGTGTGCCTCAGCATGATGACTCTAGGTGGGACTGGAATCTCCCAAGACACGGTGCAACTTCAAGGGTTCAAATGTCCACATATGGAACCTAGCATGCCAAAATTGTTTTGGAGAATTGGTCCAACACGTGAAAAGAAGTTTGGCCCACTCTTAAACCGCAGGCTCAAACCCAAAGGCCATTCGTCAGATAGGGTCCCGAGATGTCCAACCACAGGTCCTCTGCGAGCAATGGCACACTGATGAATAGCACAGAACACGATACCTGACTAGACATGCATTAACCTTGCCTGGAGGCCTCTGAGGCCCTCTAGCACCTTGGAAGTCAGAGGACATCCTATGCACTGTTTGCCCTCCACGGGGAGGGCCACAAGTGTAAACTCATTATCCAAGGGAAGGGCCATACCAACGAACGAATCCACCTTGCCTTTTGTATCCAGGCCAATGCCTAAACTTCCTTCAGGGAGAGCAATCCCTCCCGTGTCACTTAGCGCCTTTCCGATTGCCCCACTCAGGATGCCCAGGCTGGTATCAATCTCCCGTGGCATTCATCCCACTCACAGCTTTGGATCTACTCTCAAGTGGTTCATGAGCCCTGACTACATTGTAGGCATGCCAGCACTCAAACCCTGACCATCTTCTTTCAGCTCCCTGACAGATTCCTGCCTTCAACGCAGTAAGAACTATGGCCGCGGGCTCACAGTACCCGGCCCTGCTCATCTCAGTGTCTCTCAGCAGCCCCGGCGCAGGGCTACAACGCACTTGAGGGCATCTGAACCAAACAGCACGGGCTTGCAGGCCACTCTGGGCAGGCCCACGGAGTGCGGACCCTGCTCTTCCTGCTCCAGTATCACAGTAGGCAATCGAGCTGAGGGCCTCTGCATGGAGCCGGCCGACAACCCTACTGCCTCTCAGGATGTCAAGTCAACAAGGGCAAGGGAGGATTGCCAGCAAGTGCCAACCCTTCTGTCTTCACCACGACCCGACCGCGGTTGTGAGCAGAGAGGGGCAAAGGACCAGCCCAAGGGTAGGGATTGTGTCTTCTGCTGGAGGAGGGCAGGAGCAGTTGAGTGGTTCCCGAGCCTGTGTCTGTCTCCCGGAGCACTTGGGTGACCCAAGGTGCCGGACCTCAGTCCCGATGAGAGAGGCGTTATTGAGTTTTCACTCATTTTGTTCAGCTTTTCCAAGGAATGTTTTTTGGGAATCATCATCGATCCAAGCACTCTGCAGTGCCCTTGCACAGAGCTATTCAGCACTGACAGGCATGGACTTCACGGGTGTTGGTGGGGTGCGAGACATATCAACAGGGGACCCGGCCTGGGATTGGGAACACACTGCCATGGACCCCTGAGGGCAAGGGGGCAGGAAATCGAGGCCTCAATCTGCTATGTGTACGGGCAGGCCAGGGTGCACCCGTGGCCAGTCCTCGCAGCACCACCAAAGCCCTAGAATCCTGAGCCGATGGGGCATGTCTTTTGTGGCTTACCTTCTTCTTCTGGCCTTCTGCGGACTGTCACGAATACCGAGCAACTTCACTGGAGGCTCAGGCGGGAGCCTCCAGCTCTGGCAAAATGATGTTGGGGATCCTCTTAGGCACTCCGGCCACGCAGGACACAGAATGGGACACTCCCTGTGAACACATAAAAGCACACGCCACCGTTACACTGGGAACTCCGCATCTTTGACTGGAAGGGGTTGGCCTGCCTGGTCTCCGTGGGATGATCAGATCACGTCTGCTCTCTCACCACACCTGCTCTGCCCAAATTCCAGCATATTTTTGCCACACTGTGGATGATTTCGTCCCAGGGGATAAGAGCTTGCCCTTGTCCATTTGACCTCCTTGGCCTTTAAGGGGATCATTGCCCATCTGTGTAGTATGCCACTAAAATTCTGGATTGACAGGACAGCCACGTACGCCCAGAACAGAAAGCACAATCTTCAAGGAATAGCCGTGGTCCACTACTGTAAACTTCATCCCTGAAGCACTATCCGCTGCAAATACCGACAAGTGCAACCTCACCTCGCTGTCTCCACGTCCATGGCCGCACTGAGCCTTCGCCACACCATGACTCCCCTTCCTCCTCCTTTCAGGAGACACCTTTCTCACCCAGGTGGGCATCTACATACCCACCCATATTTTCCTTCCAAGGGAAACCATCTGTCTGTCCTGCCAATGACATGAGGGGCAAAAGTTCATTCCACTATTAAAAGTCCTCTTAGGCCTACACAACCATAGACGGCAGACTCTCTAGGACACCCAAACATAGGTCCTTAGTCTATTTCTCTGTCTCTTGTCTCTGTCTCGTCTCTATTTTGCTCTGTTTCCTTCTCTGTGTCTTAATACTTCTTTTTCCTGAATGATGGGTGTCTCTCTGGATGCCTAGCAGGATACGACAATCAGACTTCAGGTGTGACACAATGTTCTAGAGTCCATGAAATAGGTCTGCAACTGGGGAACCTGCATATGTACGTCCTGTATTGTGGGCCTCAGCATGATGACTCTAGGTGGGACTGGAATCTCCCAAGACACGGTGCAACTTCAAGGGTTCAAATGTCCACATATGGAACCTAGCATGCCAAAATTGTTTTGGAGAATTGGTCCAACACGTGAAAAGAAGTTTGGCCCACTCTTAAACCGCAGGCCCAAACCCAAAGGCCATTCGTCAGATAGGGTCCCGAGATGTCCAACACACAGGGCCTCTGCGAGCAATGGCACACTGCTGAATAGCACAGAACACGATACCTGACTAGACATGCATTAACCTTGCCTGGAGGCCTCTGAGGCCCTCTAGCACCTTGGAAGTCAGAGGACATCCTATGCACTGTTTGCCCTCCGCGGGGAGGGCCACAAGTGTAAACTCATTATCCAAGGGAAGGGCCATACCAACGAACGAATCCACCTTGCCTTTTGTATCCAGGCCAATGCCTAAACTTCCTTCAGGGAGAGCAATCCCTCCCGTGTCACTTAGCGCCTTTCCGATTGCCCCACTCAGGATGCCCAGGCTGGTATCAATCTCCCGTGGCATTCATCCCACTCACAGCTTTGGATCTACTCTCAAGTGGTTCATGAGCCCTGACTACATTGTAGGCATGCCAGCACTCAAACCCTGACCATCTTCCTTCAGCTCCCTGACAGATTCCTGCCTTCAACGCAGTAAGAACTATGGCCGCGGGCTCACAGTACCCGGCCCTGCTCATCTCAGTGTCTCTCAGCAGCCCCGGCGCAGGGCTACAACGCACTTGAAGGCATCTGAACCAAACAGCACGGGCTTGCAGGCCACTCTGGGCAGGCCCACGGAGTGCGGACCCTGCTCTTCCTGCTCCAGTATCACAGTAGGCAATCGAGCTGAGGGCCTCTGCATGGAGCTGGCCGACATCCCTACTGCCTCTCAGGATGTCAAGTCAACAAGGGCAAGGGAGGATTGATTGCCAGCAAGTGCCAACCCTTCTGTCTTCACCACGACCCGACCGCGGTTGTGAGCAGAGAGGGGCAAAGGACCAGCCCAAGGGCAGGGATTGTGTCTTCTGCTGGAGGAGGGCAGGAGCAGTTGAGTGGTTCCCGAGCCTGTGTCTGTCTCCCGGAGCACTTGGGTGACCCAAGGTGCCGGACCTCAGTCCCGATGAGAGAGGCGTTATTGAGTTTTCACTCATTTTGTTCAGCTTTTCCAAGGAATGTTTTTTGGGAATCATCATCGATCCAAGCACTCTGCAGTGCCCTTGCACAGAGCTATTCAGCACTGACAGGCATGGACTTCACGGGTGTTGGTGGGGTGCGAGACATATCAACAGGGGACCCGGCCTGGGATTGGGAACACACTGCCATGGACCCCTGAGGGCAAGGGGGCAGGAAATCGAGGCCTCAATCTGCTATGTGTACGGGCAGGCCAGGGTGCACCCGTGGCCAGTCCTCGCAGCACCACCAAAGCCCTAGAATCCTGAGCCGATGGGGCATGTCTTTTGTGGCTTACCTTCTTCTTCTGGCCTTCTGCGGACTGTCACGAATACCGAGCAACTTCACTGGAGGCTCAGGCGGGAGCCTCCAGCTCTGGCAAAATGATGTTGGGGATCCTCTTAGGCACTCCGGCCACGCAGGACACAGAATGGGACACTCCCTGTGAACACATAAAAGCACACGCCACCGTTACACTGGGAACTCCGCATCTTTGACTGGAAGGGGTTGGCCTGCCTGGTCTCCGTGGGATGATCAGATCACGTCTGCTCTCTCACCACACCTGCTCTGCCCAAATTCCAGCATATTTTTGCCACACTGTGGATGATTTCGTCCCAGGGGATAAGAGCTTGCCCTTGTCCATTTGACCTCCTTGGCCTTTAAGGGGATCATTGCCCATCTGTGTAGTATGCCACTAAAATTCTGGATTGACAGGACAGCCACGTACGCCCAGAACAGAAAGCACAATCTTCAAGGAATAGCCGTGGTCCACTACTGTAAACTTCATCCCTGAAGCACTATCCGCTGCAAATACCGACAAGTGCAACCTCACCTCGCTGTCTCCACGTCCATGGCCGCACTGAGCCTTCGCCACACCATGACTCCCCTTCCTCCTCCTTTCAGGAGACACCTTTCTCACCCAGGTGGGCAGCTACATACCCACACATATTTTCCTTCCAAGGGAAACCATCTGTCTGTCCTGCCAATGACCTGAGGGGCATAAGTTCATTCCACTGTTAAAAGTCCTCTTAGGCCTACACAACCATAGACGGCAGACTCTCTAGGACACCCAAACGTAGGTCCTTAGTCTATTTCTCTGTCTCTTGTCTCTGTCTCGTCTATATTTTGCTCTGTCTCCTTCTCTGTGTCTTAATACTTCATTTTCCTGAATGATGGGTGTCTCTCTGGATGCCTAGCAGGATACCACAATCAGACTTCAGGTGTGACACAATGTTCTAGAGTCCATGAAATAGGTCTGCAACTGGGGAACCTGCATATGTACGTCCTGTATTGTGGGCCTCAGCATGATGACTCTAGGTGGGACTGGAATCTCCCAAGACACGGTGCAACTTCAAGGGTTCAAATGTCCACATATGGAACCTAGCATGCCAAAATTGTTTTGGAGAATTGGTCCAACACGTGAAAAGAAGTTTGGCCCACTCTTAAACCGCAGGCTCAAACCCAAAGGCCATTCGTCAGATAGGGTCCCGAGATGTCCAACCACAGGTCCTCTGCGAGCAATGGCACACTGATGAATAGCACAGAACACGATACCTGACTAGACATGCATTAACCTTGCCTGGAGGCCTCTGAGGCCCTCTAGCACCTTGGAAGTCAGAGGACATCCTATGCACTGTTTGCCCTCCACGGGGAGGGCCACAAGTGTAAACTCATTATCCAAGGGAAGGGCCATACCAACGAACGAATCCACCTTGCCTTTTGTATCCAGGCCAATCCCTAAACTTCCTTCAGGGAGAGCAATCCCTCCCGTGTCACTTAGCGCCTTTCCGATTGCCCCACTCAGGATGCCCAGGCTGGTATCAATCTCCCGTGGCATTCATCCCACTCACAGCTTTGGATCTACTCTCAAGTGGTTCATGAGCCCTGACTACATTGTAGGCATGCCAGCACTCAAACCCTGACCATCTTCCTTCAGCTCCCTGACAGATTCCTGCCTTCAACGCAGTAAGAACTATGGCCGCGGGCTCACAGTACCCGGCCCTGCTCATCTCAGTGTCTCTCAGCAGCCCCGGCGCAGGGCTACAACGCACTTGAAGGCATCTGAACCAAACAGCACGGGCTTGCAGGCCACTCTGGGCAGGCCCACGGAGTGCGGACCCTGCTCTTCCTGCTCCAGTATCACAGTAGGCAATCGAGCTGAGGGCCTCTGCATGGAGCCGGCCGACAACCCTACTGCCTCTCAGGATGTCAAGTCAACAAGGGCAAGGGAGGATTGCCAGCAAGTGCCAACCCTTCTGTCTTCACCACGACCCGACCGCGGTTGTGAGCAGAGAGGGGCAAAGGACCAGCCCAAGGGTAGGGATTGTGTCTTCTGCTGGAGGAGGGCAGGAGCAGTTGAGTGGTTCCCGAGCCTGTGTCTGTCTCCCCGGAGCACTTGGGTGACCCAAGGTGCCGGACCTCAGTCCCGATGAGAGAGGCGTTATTGAGTTTTCACTCATTTTGTTCAGCTTTTCCAAGGAATGTTTTTTGGGAATCATCATCGATCCAAGCACTCTGCAGTGCCCTTGCACAGAGCTATTCAGCACTGACAGGCATGGACTTCACGGGTGTTGGTGGGGTGCGAGACATATCAACAGGGGACCCGGCCTGGGATTGGGAACACACTGCCATGGACCCCTGAGGGCAAGGGGGCAGGAAATCGAGGCCTCAATCTGCTATGTGTACGGGCAGGCCAGGGTGCACCCGTGGCCAGTCCTCGCAGCACCACCAAAGCCCTAGAATCCTGAGCCGATGGGGCATGTCTTTTGTGGCTTACCTTCTTCTTCTGGCCTTCTGCGGACTGTCACGAATACCGAGCAACTTCACTGGAGGCTCAGGCGGGAGCCTCCAGCTCTGGCAAAATGATGTTGGGGATCCTCTTAGGCACTCCGGCCACGCAGGACACAGAATGGGACACTCCCTGTGAACACATAAAAGCACACGCCACCGTTACACTGGGAACTCCGCATCTTTGACTGGAAGGGGTTGGCCTGCCTGGTCTCCGTGGGATGATCAGATCACGTCTGCTCTCTCACCACACCTGCTCTGCCCAAATTCCAGCATATTTTTGCCACACTGTGGATGATTTCGTCCCAGGGGATAAGAGCTTGCCCTTGTCCATTTGACCTCCTTGGCCTTTAAGGGGATCATTGCCCATCTGTGTAGTATGCCACTAAAATTCTGGATTGACAGGACAGCCACGTACGCCCAGAACAGAAAGCACAATCTTCAAGGAATAGCCGTGGTCCACTACTGTAAACTTCATCCCTGAAGCACTATCCGCTGCAAATACCGACAAGTGCAACCTCACCTCGCTGTCTCCACGTCCATGGCCGCACTGAGCCTTCGCCACACCATGACTCCCCTTCCTCCTCCTTTCAGGAGACACCTTTCTCACCCAGGTGGGCATCTACATACCCACCCATATTTTCCTTCCAAGGGAAACCATCTGTCTGTCCTGCCAATGACCTGAGGGGCAAAAGTTCATTCCACTATTAAAAGTCCTCTTAGGCCTACACAACCATAGACGGCAGACTCTCTAGGACACCCAAACATAGGTCCTTAGTCTATTTCTCTGTCTCTTGTCTCTGTCTCGTCTCTATTTTGCTCTGTCTCCTTCTCTGTGTCTTAATACTTCATTTTCCTGAATGATGGGTGTCTCTCTGGATGCCTAGCAGGATACCACAATCAGACTTCAGGTGTGACACAATGTTCTAGAGTCCATGAAATAGGTCTGCAACTGGGGAACCTGCATATGTACGTCCTGTATTGTGGGCCTCAGCATGATGACTCTAGGTGGGACTGGAATCTCCCAAGACACGGTGCAACTTCAAGGGTTCAAATGTCCACATATGGAACCTAGCATGCCAAAATTGCTTTGGAGAATTGGTCCAACACGTGAAAAGAAGTTTGGCCCACTCTTAAACCGCAGGCCCAAACCCAAAGGCCATTCGTCAGATAGGGTCCCGAGATGTCCAACACACAGGGCCTCTGCGAGCAATGGCACACTGCTGAATAGCACAGAACACGATACCTGACTAGACATGCATTAACCTTGCCTGGAGGCCTCTGAGGCCCTCTAGCACCTTGGAAGTCAGAGGACATCCTATGCACTGTTTGCCCTCCACGGGGAGGGCCACAAGTGTAAACTCATTATCCAAGGGAAGGGCCATACCAACGAACGAATCCACCTTGCCTTTTGTATCCAGGCCAATGCCTAAACTTCCTTCAGGGAGAGCAATCCCTCCCGTGTCACTTAGCGCCTTTCCGATTGCCCCACTCAGGATGCCCAGGCTGGTATCAATCTCCCGTGGCATTCATCCCACTCACAGCTTTGGATCTACTCTCAAGTGGTTCATGAGCCCTGACTACATTGTAGGCATGCCAGCACTCAAACCCTGACCATCTTCCTTCAGCTCCCTGACAGATTCCTGCCTTCAACGCAGTAAGAACTATGGCCGCGGGCTCACAGTACCCGGCCCTGCTCATCTCAGTGTCTCTCAGCAGCCCCGGCGCAGGGCTACAACGCACTTGAAGGCATCTGAACCAAACAGCACGGGCTTGCAGGCCACTCTGGGCAGGCCCACGGAGTGCGGACCCTGCTCTTCCTGCTCCAGTATCACAGTAGGCAATCGAGCTGAGGGCCTCTGCATGGAGCTGGCCGACATCCCTACTGCCTCTCAGGATGTCAAGTCAACAAGGGCAAGGGAGGATTGATTGCCAGCAAGTGCCAACCCTTCTGTCTTCACCACGACCCGACCGCGGTTGTGAGCAGAGAGGGGCAAAGGACCAGCCCAAGGGCAGGGATTGTGTCTTCTGCTGGAGGAGGGCAGGAGCAGTTGAGTGGTTCCCGAGCCTGTGTCTGTCTCCTCGGAGCACTTGGGTGACCCAAGGTGCCGGACCTCAGTCCCGATGAGAGAGGCGTTATTGAGTTTTCACTCATTTTGTTCAGCTTTTCCAAGGAATGTTTTTTGGGAATCATCATCGATCCAAGCACTCTGCAGTGCCCTTGCACAGAGCTATTCAGCACTGACAGGCATGGACTTCACGGGTGTTGGTGGGGTGCGAGACATATCAACAGGGGACCCGGCCTGGGATTGGGAACACACTGCCATGGACCCCTGAGGGCAAGGGGGCAGGAAATCGAGGCCTCAATCTGCTATGTGTACGGGCAGGCCAGGGTGCACCCGTGGCCAGTCCTCGCAGCACCACCAAAGCCCTAGAATCCTGAGCCGATGGGGCATGTCTTTTGTGGCTTACCTTCTTCTTCTGGCCTTCTGCGGACTGTCACGAATACCGAGCAACTTCACTGGAGGCTCAGGCGGGAGCCTCCAGCTCTGGCAAAATGATGTTGGGGATCCTCTTAGGCACTCCGGCCACGCAGGACACAGAATGGGACACTCCCTGTGAACACATAAAAGCACACGCCACCGTTACACTGGGAACTCCGCATCTTTGACTGGAAGGGGTTGGCCTGCCTGGTCTCCGTGGGATGATCAGATCACGTCTGCTCTCTCACCACACCTGCTCTGCCCAAATTCCAGCATATTTTTGCCACACTGTGGATGATTTCGTCCCAGGGGATAAGAGCTTGCCCTTGTCCATTTGACCTCCTTGGCCTTTAAGGGGATCATTGCCCATCTGTGTAGTATGCCACTAAAATTCTGGATTGACAGGACAGCCACGTACGCCCAGAACAGAAAGCACAATCTTCAAGGAATAGCCGTGGTCCACTACTGTAAACTTCATCCCTGAAGCACTATCCGCTGCAAATACCGACAAGTGCAACCTCACCTCGCTGTCTCCACGTCCATGGCCGCACTGAGCCTTCGCCACACCATGACTCCCCTTCCTCCTCCTTTCAGGAGACACCTTTCTCACCCAGGTGGGCATCTACATACCCACCCATATTTTCCTTCCAAGGGAAACCATCTGTCTGTCCTGCCAATGACCTGAGGGGCAAAAGTTCATTCCACTATTAAAAGTCCTCTTAGGCCTACACAACCATAGACGGCAGACTCTCTAGGACACCCAAACATAGGTCCTTAGTCTATTTCTCTGTCTCTTGTCTCTGTCTCGTCTCTATTTTGCTCTGTTTCCTTCTCTGTGTCTTAATACTTCTTTTTCCTGAATGATGGGTGTCTCTCTGGATGCCTAGCAGGATACGACAATCAGACTTCAGGTGTGACACAATGTTCTAGAGTCCATGAAATAGGTCTGCAACTGGGGAACCTGCATATGTACGTCCTGTATTGTGGGCCTCAGCATGATGACTCTAGGTGGGACTGGACTCTCCCAAGACACGGTGCAACTTCAAGGGTTCAAATGTCCACATATGGAACCTAGCATGCCAAAATTGCTTTGGAGAATTGGTCCAACACGTGAAAAGAAGTTTGGCCCACTCTTAAACCGCAGGCCCAAACCCAAAGGCCATTCGTCAGATAGGGTCCCGAGACGTCCAACACACAGGGCCTCTGCGAGCAATGGCACACTGCTGAATAGCACAGAACACGATACCTGACTAGACATGCATTAACCTTGCCTGGAGGCCTCTGAGGCCCTCTAGCACCTTGGAAGTCAGAGGACATCCTATGCACTGTTTGCCCTCCGCGGGGAGGGCCACAAGTGTAAACTCATTATCCAAGGGAAGGGCCATACCAACGAACGAATCCACCTTGCCTTTTGTATCCAGGCCAATGCCTAAACTTCCTTCAGGGAGAGCAATCCCTCCCGTGTCACTTAGCGCCTTTCCGATTGCCCCACTCAGGATGCCCAGGCTGGTATCAATCTCCCGTGGCATTCATCCCACTCACAGCTTTGGATCTACTCTCAAGTGGTTCATGAGCCCTGACTACATTGTAGGCATGCCAGCACTCAAACCCTGACCATCTTCTTTCAGCTCCCTGACAGATTCCTGCCTTCAACGCAGTAAGAACTATGGCCGCGGGCTCACAGTACCCGGCCCTGCTCATCTCAGTGTCTCTCAGCAGCCCCGGCGCAGGGCTACAACGCACTTGAAGGCATCTGAACCAAACAGCACGGGCTTGCAGGCCACTCTGGGCAGGCCCACGGAGTGCAGCCCCTGCTCTTCCTGCTCCAGTATCACAGTAGGCAATCGAGCTGAGGGCCTCTGCATGGAGCTGGCCGACATCCCTACTGCCTCTCAGGATGTCAAGTCAACAAGGGCAAGGGAGGATTGATTGCCAGCAAGTGCCAACCCTTCTGTCTTCACCACGACCCGAGTGCGGTTGTGAGCAGAGAGGGGCAAAGGACCAGCCCAAGGGCAGGGATTGTGTCTTCTGCTGGAGGAGGGCAGGAGCAGTTGAGTGGTTCCCGAGCCTGTGTCTGTCTCCCGGAGCACTTGGGTGACCCAAGGTGCCGGACCTCAGTCCCGATGAGAGAGGCGTTATTGAGTTTTCACTCATTTTGTTCAGCTTTTCCAAGGAATGTTTTTTGGGAATCATCATCGATCCAAGCACTCTGCAGTGCCCTTGCACAGAGCTATTCAGCACTGACAGGCATGGACTTCACGGGTGTTGGTGGGGTGCGAGACATATCAACAGGGGACCCGGCCTGGGATTGGGAACACACTGCCATGGACCCCTGAGGGCAAGGGGGCAGGAAATCGAGGCCTCAATCTGCTATGTGTACGGGCAGGCCAGGGTGCACCCGTGGCCAGTCCTCGCAGCACCACCAAAGCCCTAGAATCCTGAGCCGATGGGGCATGTCTTTTGTGGCTTACCTTCTTCTTCTGGCCTTCTGCGGACTGTCACGAATACCGAGCAACTTCACTGGAGGCTCAGGCGGGAGCCTCCAGCTCTGGCAAAATGATGTTGGGGATCCTCTTAGGCACTCCGGCCACGCAGGACACAGAATGGGACACTCCCTGTGAACACATAAAAGCACACGCCACCGTTACACTGGGAACTCCGCATCTTTGACTGGAAGGGGTTGGCCTGCCTGGTCTCCGTGGGATGATCAGATCACGTCTGCGCTCTCACCACACCTGCTCTGCCCAAATTCCAGCATATTTTTGCCACACTGTGGATGATTTCGTCCCAGGGGATAAGAGCTTGCCCTTGTCCATTTGACCTCCTTGGCCTTTAAGGGGATCATTGCCCATCTGTGTAGTATGCCACTAAAATTCTGGATTGACAGGACAGCCACGTACGCCCAGAACAGAAAGCACAATCTTCAAGGAATAGCCGTGGTCCACTACTGTAAACTTCATCCCTGAAGCACTATCCGCTGCAAATACCGACAAGTGCAACCTCACCTCGCTGTCTCCACGTCCATGGCCGCACTGAGCCTTCGCCACACCATGACTCCCCTTCCTCCTCCTTTCAGGAGACACCTTTCTCACCCAGGTGGGCATCTACATACCCACCCATATTTTCCTTCCAAGGGAAACCATCTGTCTGTCCTGCCAATGACCTGAGGGGCATAAGTTCATTCCACTATTAAAAGTCCTCTTAGGCCTACACAACCATAGACGGCAGACTCTCTAGGACACCCAAACGTAGGTCCTTAGTCTATTTCTCTGTCTCTTGTCTCTGTCTCGTCTCTATTTTGCTCTGTCTCCTTCTCTGTGTCTTAATACTTCATTTTCCTGAATGATGGGTGTCTCTCTGGATGCCTAGCAGGATACCACAATCAGACTTCAGGTGTGACACAATGTTCTAGAGTCCATGAAATAGGTCTGCAACTGGGGAACCTGCATATGTACGTCCTGTATTGTGGGCCTCAGCATGATGACTCTAGGTGGGACTGGAATCTCCCAAGACACGGTGCAACTTCAAGGGTTCAAATGTCCACATATGGAACCTAGCATGCCAAAATTGTTTTGGAGAATTGGTCCAACACGTGAAAAGAAGTTTGGCCCACTCTTAAACCGCAGGCCCAAACCCAAAGGCCATTCGTCAGATAGGGTCCCGAGATGTCCAACACACAGGGCCTCTGCGAGCAATGGCACACTGCTGAATAGCACAGAACACGATACCTGACTAGACATGCATTAACCTTGCCTGGAGGCCTCTGAGGCCCTCTAGCACCTTGGAAGTCAGAGGACATCCTATGCACTGTTTGCCCTCCACGGGGAGGGCCACAAGTGTAAACTCATTATCCAAGGGAAGGGCCATACCAACGAACGAATCCACCTTGCCTTTTGTATCCAGGCCAATGCCTAAACTTCCTTCAGGGAGAGCAATCCCTCCCGTGTCACTTAGCGCCTTTCCGATTGCCCCACTCAGGATGCCCAGGCTGGTATCAATCTCCCGTGGCATTCATCCCACTCACAGCTTTGGATCTACTCTCAAGTGGTTCATGAGCCCTGACTACATTGTAGGCATGCCAGCACTCAAACCCTGACCATCTTCCTTCAGCTCCCTGACAGATTCCTGCCTTCAACGCAGTAAGAACTATGGCCGCGGGCTCACAGTACCCGGCCCTGCTCATCTCAGTGTCTCTCAGCAGCCCCGGCGCAGGGCTACAACGCACTTGAAGGCATCTGAACCAAACAGCACGGGCTTGCAGGCCACTCTGGGCAGGCCCACGGAGTGCGGACCCTGCTCTTCCTGCTCCAGTATCACAGTAGGCAATCGAGCTGAGGGCCTCTGCATGGAGCTGGCCGACATCCCTACTGCCTCTCAGGATGTCAAGTCAACAAGGGCAAGGGAGGATTGATTGCCAGCAAGTGCCAACCCTTCTGTCTTCACCACGACCCGACCGCGGTTGTGAGCAGAGAGGGGCAAAGGACCAGCCCAAGGGCAGGGATTGTGTCTTCTGCTGGAGGAGGGCAGGAGCAGTTGAGTGGTTCCCGAGCCTGTGTCTGTCTCCCGGAGCACTTGGGTGACCCAAGGTGCCGGACCTCAGTCCCGATGAGAGAGGCGTTATTGAGTTTTCACTCATTTTGTTCAGCTTTTCCAAGGAATGTTTTTTGGGAATCATCATCGATCCAAGCACTCTGCAGTGCCCTTGCACAGAGCTATTCAGCACTGACAGGCATGGACTTCACGGGTGTTGGTGGGGTGCGAGACATATCAACAGGGGACCCGGCCTGGGATTGGGAACACACTGCCATGGACCCCTGAGGGCAAGGGGGCAGGAAATCGAGGCCTCAATCTGCTATGTGTACGGGCAGGCCAGGGTGCACCCGTGGCCAGTCCTCGCAGCACCACCAAAGCCCTAGAATCCTGAGCCGATGGGGCATGTCTTTTGTGGCTTACCTTCTTCTTCTGGCCTTCTGCGGACTGTCACGAATACCGAGCAACTTCACTGGAGGCTCAGGCGGGAGCCTCCAGCTCTGGCAAAATGATGTTGGGGATCCTCTTAGGCACTCCGGCCACGCAGGACACAGAATGGGACACTCCCTGTGAACACATAAAAGCACACGCCACCGTTACACTGGGAACTCCGCATCTTTGACTGGAAGGGGTTGGCCTGCCTGGTCTCCGTGGGATGATCAGATCACGTCTGCTCTCTCACCACACCTGCTCTGCCCAAATTCCAGCATATTTTTGCCACACTGTGGATGATTTCGTCCCAGGGGATAAGAGCTTGCCCTTGTCCATTTGACCTCCTTGGCCTTTAAGGGGATCATTGCCCATCTGTGTAGTATGCCACTAAAATTCTGGATTGACAGGACAGCCACGTACGCCCAGAACAGAAAGCACAATCTTCAAGGAATAGCCGTGGTCCACTACTGTAAACTTCATCCCTGAAGCACTATCCGCTGCAAATACCGACAAGTGCAACCTCACCTCGCTGTCTCCACGTCCATGGCCGCACTGAGCCTTCGCCACACCATGACTCCCCTTCCTCCTCCTTTCAGGAGACACCTTTCTCACCCAGGTGGGCATCTACATACCCACCCATATTTTCCTTCCAAGGGAAACCATCTGTCTGTCCTGCCAATGACCTGAGGGGCATAAGTTCATTCCACTATTAAAAGTCCTCTTAGGCCTACACAACCATAGACGGCAGACTCTCTAGGACACCCAAACATAGGTCCTTAGTCTATTTCTCTGTCTCTTGTCTCTGTCTCGTCTCTATTTTGCTCTGTCTCCTTCTCTGTGTCTTAATACTTCATTTTCCTGAATGATGGGTGTCTCTCTGGATGCCTAGCAGGATACCACAATCAGACTTCAGGTGTGACACAATGTTCTAGAGTCCATGAAATAGGTCTGCAACTGGGGAACCTGCATATGTACGTCCTGTATTGTGGGCCTCAGCATGATGACTCTAGGTGGGACTGGAATCTCCCAAGACACGGTGCAACTTCAAGGGTTCAAATGTCCACATATGGAACCTAGCATGCCAAAATTGTTTTGGAGAATTGGTCCAACACGTGAAAAGAAGTTTGGCCCACTCTTAAACCGCAGGCTCAAACCCAAAGGCCATTCGTCAGATAGGGTCCCGAGATGTCCAACCACAGGTCCTCTGCGAGCAATGGCACACTGATGAATAGCACAGAACACGATACCTGACTAGACATGCATTAACCTTGCCTGGAGGCCTCTGAGGCCCTCTAGCACCTTGGAAGTCAGAGGACATCCTATGCACTGTTTGCCCTCCACGGGGAGGGCCACAAGTGTAAACTCATTATCCAAGGGAAGGGCCATACCAACGAACGAATCCACCTTGCCTTTTGTATCCAGGCCAATCCCTAAACTTCCTTCAGGGAGAGCAATCCCTCCCGTGTCACTTAGCGCCTTTCCGATTGCCCCACTCAGGATGCCCAGGCTGGTATCAATCTCCCGTGGCATTCATCCCACTCACAGCTTTGGATCTACTCTCAAGTGGTTCATGAGCCCTGACTACATTGTAGGCATGCCAGCACTCAAACCCTGACCATCTTCCTTCAGCTCCCTGACAGATTCCTGCCTTCAACGCAGTAAGAACTATGGCCGCGGGCTCACAGTACCCGGCCCTGCTCATCTCAGTGTCTCTCAGCAGCCCCGGCGCAGGGCTACAACGCACTTGAAGGCATCTGAACCAAACAGCACGGGCTTGCAGGCCACTCTGGGCAGGCCCACGGAGTGCGGACCCTGCTCTTCCTGCTCCAGTATCACAGTAGGCAATCGAGCTGAGGGCCTCTGCATGGAGCCGGCCGACAACCCTACTGCCTCTCAGGATGTCAAGTCAACAAGGGCAAGGGAGGGATTGCCAGCAAGTGCCAACCCTTCTGTCTTCACCACGACCCGACCGCGGTTGTGAGCAGAGAGGGGCAAAGGACCAGCCCAAGGGTAGGGATTGTGTCTTCTGCTGGAGGAGGGCAGGAGCAGTTGAGTGGTTCCCGAGCCTGTGTCTGTCTCCCGGAGCACTTGGGTGACCCAAGGTGCCGGACCTCAGTCCCGATGAGAGAGGCGTTATTGAGTTTTCACTCATTTTGTTCAGCTTTTCCAAGGAATGTTTTTTGGGAATCATCATCGATCCAAGCACTCTGCAGTGCCCTTGCACAGAGCTATTCAGCACTGACAGGCATGGACTTCACGGGTGTTGGTGGGGTGCGAGACATATCAACAGGGGACCCGGCCTGGGATTGGGAACACACTGCCATGGACCCCTGAGGGCAAGGGGGCAGGAAATCGAGGCCTCAATCTGCTATGTGTACGGGCAGGCCAGGGTGCACCCGTGGCCAGTCCTCGCAGCACCACCAAAGCCCTAGAATCCTGAGCCGATGGGGCATGTCTTTTGTGGCTTACCTTCTTCTTCTGGCCTTCTGCGGACTGTCACGAATACCGAGCAACTTCACTGGAGGCTCAGGCGGGAGCCTCCAGCTCTGGCAAAATGATGTTGGGGATCCTCTTAGGCACTCCGGCCACGCAGGACACAGAATGGGACACTCCCTGTGAACACATAAAAGCACACGCCACCGTTACACTGGGAACTCCGCATCTTTGACTGGAAGGGGTTGGCCTGCCTGGTCTCCGTGGGATGATCAGATCACGTCTGCTCTCTCACCACACCTGCTCTGCCCAAATTCCAGCATATTTTTGCCACACTGTGGATGATTTCGTCCCAGGGGATAAGAGCTTGCCCTTGTCCATTTGACCTCCTTGGCCTTTAAGGGGATCATTGCCCATCTGTGTAGTATGCCACTAAAATTCTGGATTGACAGGACAGCCACGTACGCCCAGAACAGAAAGCACAATCTTCAAGGAATAGCCGTGGTCCACTACTGTAAACTTCATCCCTGAAGCACTATCCGCTGCAAATACCGACAAGTGCAACCTCACCTCGCTGTCTCCACGTCCATGGCCGCACTGAGCCTTCGCCACACCATGACTCCCCTTCCTCCTCCTTTCAGGAGACACCTTTCTCACCCAGGTGGGCATCTACATACCCACCCATATTTTCCTTCCAAGGGAAACCATCTGTCTGTCCTGCCAATGACCTGAGGGGCAAAAGTTCATTCCACTATTAAAAGTCCTCTTAGGCCTACACAACCATAGACGGCAGACTCTCTAGGACACCCAAACATAGGTCCTTAGTCTATTTCTCTGTCTCTTGTCTCTGTCTCGTCTCTATTTTGCTCTGTCTCCTTCTCTGTGTCTTAATACTTCATTTTCCTGAATGATGGGTGTCTCTCTGGATGCCTAGCAGGATACCACAATCAGACTTCAGGTGTGACACAATGTTCTAGAGTCCATGAAATAGGTCTGCAACTGGGGAACCTGCATATGTACGTCCTGTATTGTGGGCCTCAGCATGATGACTCTAGGTGGGACTGGAATCTCCCAAGACACGGTGCAACTTCAAGGGTTCAAATGTCCACATATGGAACCTAGCATGCCAAAATTGCTTTGGAGAATTGGTCCAACACGTGAAAAGAAGTTTGGCCCACTCTTAAACCGCAGGCCCAAACCCAAAGGCCATTCGTCAGATAGGGTCCCGAGACGTCCAACACACAGGGCCTCTGCGAGCAATGGCACACTGCTGAATAGCACAGAACACGATACCTGACTAGACATGCATTAACCTTGCCTGGAGGCCTCTGAGGCCCTCTAGCACCTTGGAAGTCAGAGGACATCCTATGCACTGTTTGCCCTCCGCGGGGAGGGCCACAAGTGTAAACTCATTATCCAAGGGAAGGGCCATACCAACGAACGAATCCACCTTGCCTTTTGTATCCAGGCCAATGCCTAAACTTCCTTCAGGGAGAGCAATCCCTCCCGTGTCACTTAGCGCCTTTCCGATTGCCCCACTCAGGATGCCCAGGCTGGTATCAATCTCCCGTGGCATTCATCCCACTCACAGCTTTGGATCTACTCTCAAGTGGTTCATGAGCCCTGACTACATTGTAGGCATGCCAGCACTCAAACCCTGACCATCTTCCTTCAGCTCCCTGACAGATTCCTGCCTTCAACGCAGTAAGAACTATGGCCGCGGGCTCACAGTACCCGGCCCTGCTCATCTCAGTGTCTCTCAGCAGCCCCGGCGCAGGGCTACAACGCACTTGAAGGCATCTGAACCAAACAGCACGGGCTTGCAGGCCACTCTGGGCAGGCCCACGGAGTGCGGACCCTGCTCTTCCTGCTCCAGTATCACAGTAGGCAATCGAGCTGAGGGCCTCTGCATGGAGCTGGCCGACATCCCTACTGCCTCTCAGGATGTCAAGTCAACAAGGGCAAGGGAGGATTGATTGCCAGCAAGTGCCAACCCTTCTGTCTTCACCACGACCCGACCGCGGTTGTGAGCAGAGAGGGGCAAAGGACCAGCCCAAGGGCAGGGATTGTGTCTTCTGCTGGAGGAGGGCAGGAGCAGTTGAGTGGTTCCCGAGCCTGTGTCTGTCTCCCGGAGCACTTGGGTGACCCAAGGTGCCGGACCTCAGTCCCGATGAGAGAGGCGTTATTGAGTTTTCACTCATTTTGTTCAGCTTTTCCAAGGAATGTTTTTTGGGAATCATCATCGATCCAAGCACTCTGCAGTGCCCTTGCACAGAGCTATTCAGCACTGACAGGCATGGACTTCACGGGTGTTGGTGGGGTGCGAGACATATCAACAGGGGACCCGGCCTGGGATTGGGAACACACTGCCATGGACCCCTGAGGGCAAGGGGGCAGGAAATCGAGGCCTCAATCTGCTATGTGTACGGGCAGGCCAGGGTGCACCCGTGGCCAGTCCTCGCAGCACCACCAAAGCCCTAGAATCCTGAGCCGATGGGGCATGTCTTTTGTGGCTTACCTTCTTCTTCTGGCCTTCTGCGGACTGTCACGAATACCGAGCAACTTCACTGGAGGCTCAGGCGGGAGCCTCCAGCTCTGGCAAAATGATGTTGGGGATCCTCTTAGGCACTCCGGCCACGCAGGACACAGAATGGGACACTCCCTGTGAACACATAAAAGCACACGCCACCGTTACACTGGGAACTCCGCATCTTTGACTGGAAGGGGTTGGCCTGCCTGGTCTCCGTGGGATGATCAGATCACGTCTGCGCTCTCACCACACCTGCTCTGCCCAAATTCCAGCATATTTTTGCCACACTGTGGATGATTTCGTCCCAGGGGATAAGAGCTTGCCCTTGTCCATTTGACCTCCTTGGCCTTTAAGGGGATCGTTGCCCATCTGTGTAGTATGCCACTAAAATTCTGGATTGACAGGACAGCCACGTACGCCCAGAACAGAAAGCACAATCTTCAAGGAATAGCCGTGGTCCACTACTGAAAACTTCATCCCTGAAGCACTATCCGCTGCAAATACCGACAAGTGCAACCTCACCTCGCTGTCTCCACGTCCATGGCCGCACTGAGCCTTCGCCACACCATGACTCCCCTTCCTCCTCCTTTCAGGAGACACCTTTCTCACCCAGGTGGGCATCTACATACCCACCCATATTTTCCTTCCAAGGGAAACCATCTGTCTGTCCTGCCAATGACCTGAGGGGCAAAAGTTCATTCCACTATTAAAAGTCCTCTTAGGCCTACACAACCATAGACGGCAGACTCTCTAGGACACCCAAACATAGGTCCTTAGTCTATTTCTCTGTCTCTTGTCTCTGTCTCGTCTCTATTTTGCTCTGTCTCCTTCTCTGTGTCTTAATACTTCATTTTCCTGAATGATGGGTGTCTCTCTGGATGCCTAGCAGGATACCACAATCAGACTTCAGGTGTGACACAATGTTCTAGAGTCCATGAAATAGGTCTGCAACTGGGGAACCTGCATATGTACGTCCTGTATTGTGGGCCTCAGCATGATGACTCTAGGTGGGACTGGAATCTCCCAAGACACGGTGCAACTTCAAGGGTTCAAATGTCCACATATGGAACCTAGCATGCCAAAATTGCTTTGGAGAATTGGTCCAACACGTGAAAAGAAGTTTGGCCCACTCTTAAACCGCAGGCCCAAACCCAAAGGCCATTCGTCAGATAGGGTCCCGAGACGTCCAACACACAGGGCCTCTGCGAGCAATGGCACACTGCTGAATAGCACAGAACACGATACCTGACTAGACATGCATTAACCTTGCCTGGAGGCCTCTGAGGCCCTCTAGCACCTTGGAAGTCAGAGGACATCCTATGCACTGTTTGCCCTCCGCGGGGAGGGCCACAAGTGTAAACTCATTATCCAAGGGAAGGGCCATACCAACGAACGAATCCACCTTGCCTTTTGTATCCAGGCCAATGCCTAAACTTCCTTCAGGGAGAGCAATCCCTCCCGTGTCACTTAGCGCCTTTCCGATTGCCCCACTCAGGATGCCCAGGCTGGTATCAATCTCCCGTGGCATTCATCCCACTCACAGCTTTGGATCTACTCTCAAGTGGTTCATGAGCCCTGACTACATTGTAGGCATGCCAGCACTCAAACCCTGACCATCTTCCTTCAGCTCCCTGACAGATTCCTGCCTTCAACGCAGTAAGAACTATGGCCGCGGGCTCACAGTACCCGGCCCTGCTCATCTCAGTGTCTCTCAGCAGCCCCGGCGCAGGGCTACAACGCACTTGAAGGCATCTGAACCAAACAGCACGGGCTTGCAGGCCACTCTGGGCAGGCCCACGGAGTGCGGACCCTGCTCTTCCTGCTCCAGTATCACAGTAGGCAATCGAGCTGAGGGCCTCTGCATGGAGCTGGCCGACATCCCTACTGCCTCTCAGGATGTCAAGTCAACAAGGGCAAGGGAGGATTGATTGCCAGCAAGTGCCAACCCTTCTGTCTTCACCACGACCCGACCGCGGTTGTGAGCAGAGAGGGGCAAAGGACCAGCCCAAGGGCAGGGATTGTGTCTTCTGCTGGAGGAGGGCAGGAGCAGTTGAGTGGTTCCCGAGCCTGTGTCTGTCTCCCGGAGCACTTGGGTGACCCAAGGTGCCGGACCTCAGTCCCGATGAGAGAGGCGTTATTGAGTTTTCACTCATTTTGTTCAGCTTTTCCAAGGAATGTTTTTTGGGAATCATCATCGATCCAAGCACTCTGCAGTGCCCTTGCACAGAGCTATTCAGCACTGACAGGCATGGACTTCACGGGTGTTGGTGGGGTGCGAGACATATCAACAGGGGACCCGGCCTGGGATTGGGAACACACTGCCATGGACCCCTGAGGGCAAGGGGGCAGGAAATCGAGGCCTCAATCTGCTATGTGTACGGGCAGGCCAGGGTGCACCCGTGGCCAGTCCTCGCAGCACCACCAAAGCCCTAGAATCCTGAGCCGATGGGGCATGTCTTTTGTGGCTTACCTTCTTCTTCTGGCCTTCTGCGGACTGTCACGAATACCGAGCAACTTCACTGGAGGCTCAGGCGGGAGCCTCCAGCTCTGGCAAAATGATGTTGGGGATCCTCTTAGGCACTCCGGCCACGCAGGACACAGAATGGGACACTCCCTGTGAACACATAAAAGCACACGCCACCGTTACACTGGGAACTCCGCATCTTTGACTGGAAGGGGTTGGCCTGCCTGGTCTCCGTGGGATGATCAGATCACGTCTGCTCTCTCACCACACCTGCTCTGCCCAAATTCCAGCATATTTTTGCCACACTGTGGATGATTTCGTCCCAGGGGATAAGAGCTTGCCCTTGTCCATTTGACCTCCTTGGCCTTTAAGGGGATCGTTGCCCATCTGTGTAGTATGCCACTAAAATTCTGGATTGACAGGACAGCCACGTACGCCCAGAACAGAAAGCACAATCTTCAAGGAATAGCCGTGGTCCACTACTGAAAACTTCATCCCTGAAGCACTATCCGCTGCAAATACCGACAAGTGCAACCTCACCTCGCTGTCTCCACGTCCATGGCCGCACTGAGCCTTCGCCACACCATGACTCCCCTTCCTCCTCCTTTCAGGAGACACCTTTCTCACCCAGGTGGGCATCTACATACCCACCCATATTTTCCTTCCAAGGGAAACCATCTGTCTGTCCTGCCAATGACCTGAGGGGCATAAGTTCATTCCACTATTAAAAGTCCTCTTAGGCCTACACAACCATAGACGGCAGACTCTCTAGGACACCCAAACATAGGTCCTTAGTCTATTTCTCTGTCTCTTGTCTCTGTCTCGTCTCTATTTTGCTCTGTCTCCTTCTCTGTGTCTTAATACTTCATTTTCCTGAATGATGGGTGTCTCTCTGGATGCCTAGCAGGATACCACAATCAGACTTCAGGTGTGACACAATGTTCTAGAGTCCATGAAATAGGTCTGCAACTGGGGAACCTGCATATGTACGTCCTGTATTGTGGGCCTCAGCATGATGACTCTAGGTGGGACTGGAATCTCCCAAGACACGGTGCAACTTCAAGGGTTCAAATGTCCACATATGGAACCTAGCATGCCAAAATTGCTTTGGAGAATTGGTCCAACACGTGAAAAGAAGTTTGGCCCACTCTTAAACCGCAGGCCCAAACCCAAAGGCCATTCGTCAGATAGGGTCCCGAGACGTCCAACACACAGGGCCTCTGCGAGCAATGGCACACTGCTGAATAGCACAGAACACGATACCTGACTAGACATGCATTAACCTTGCCTGGAGGCCTCTGAGGCCCTCTAGCACCTTGGAAGTCAGAGGACATCCTATGCACTGTTTGCCCTCCGCGGGGAGGGCCACAAGTGTAAACTCATTATCCAAGGGAAGGGCCATACCAACGAACGAATCCACCTTGCCTTTTGTATCCAGGCCAATGCCTAAACTTCCTTCAGGGAGAGCAATCCCTCCCGTGTCACTTAGCGCCTTTCCGATTGCCCCACTCAGGATGCCCAGGCTGGTATCAATCTCCCGTGGCATTCATCCCACTCACAGCTTTGGATCTACTCTCAAGTGGTTCATGAGCCCTGACTACATTGTAGGCATGCCAGCACTCAAACCCTGACCATCTTCCTTCAGCTCCCTGACAGATTCCTGCCTTCAACGCAGTAAGAACTATGGCCGCGGGCTCACAGTACCCGGCCCTGCTCATCTCAGTGTCTCTCAGCAGCCCCGGCGCAGGGCTACAACGCACTTGAAGGCATCTGAACCAAACAGCACGGGCTTGCAGGCCACTCTGGGCAGGCCCACGGAGTGCGGACCCTGCTCTTCCTGCTCCAGTATCACAGTAGGCAATCGAGCTGAGGGCCTCTGCATGGAGCTGGCCGACATCCCTACTGCCTCTCAGGATGTCAAGTCAACAAGGGCAAGGGAGGATTGATTGCCAGCAAGTGCCAACCCTTCTGTCTTCACCACGACCCGACCGCGGTTGTGAGCAGAGAGGGGCAAAGGACCAGCCCAAGGGCAGGGATTGTGTCTTCTGCTGGAGGAGGGCAGGAGCAGTTGAGTGGTTCCCGAGCCTGTGTCTGTCTCCCGGAGCACTTGGGTGACCCAAGGTGCCGGACCTCAGTCCCGATGAGAGAGGCGTTATTGAGTTTTCACTCATTTTGTTCAGCTTTTCCAAGGAATGTTTTTTGGGAATCATCATCGATCCAAGCACTCTGCAGTGCCCTTGCACAGAGCTATTCAGCACTGACAGGCATGGACTTCACGGGTGTTGGTGGGGTGCGAGACATATCAACAGGGGACCCGGCCTGGGATTGGGAACACACTGCCATGGACCCCTGAGGGCAAGGGGGCAGGAAATCGAGGCCTCAATCTGCTATGTGTACGGGCAGGCCAGGGTGCACCCGTGGCCAGTCCTCGCAGCACCACCAAAGCCCTAGAATCCTGAGCCGATGGGGCATGTCTTTTGTGGCTTACCTTCTTCTTCTGGCCTTCTGCGGACTGTCACGAATACCGAGCAACTTCACTGGAGGCTCAGGCGGGAGCCTCCAGCTCTGGCAAAATGATGTTGGGGATCCTCTTAGGCACTCCGGCCACGCAGGACACAGAATGGGACACTCCCTGTGAACACATAAAAGCACACGCCACCGTTACACTGGGAACTCCGCATCTTTGACTGGAAGGGGTTGGCCTGCCTGGTCTCCGTGGGATGATCAGATCACGTCTGCGCTCTCACCACACCTGCTCTGCCCAAATTCCAGCATATTTTTGCCACACTGTGGATGATTTCGTCCCAGGGGATAAGAGCTTGCCCTTGTCCATTTGACCTCCTTGGCCTTTAAGGGGATCGTTGCCCATCTGTGTAGTATGCCACTAAAATTCTGGATTGACAGGACAGCCACGTACGCCCAGAACAGAAAGCACAATCTTCAAGGAATAGCCGTGGTCCACTACTGAAAACTTCATCCCTGAAGCACTATCCGCTGCAAATACCGACAAGTGCAACCTCACCTCGCTGTCTCCACGTCCATGGCCGCACTGAGCCTTCGCCACACCATGACTCCCCTTCCTCCTCCTTTCAGGAGACACCTTTCTCACCCAGGTGGGCATCTACATACCCACCCATATTTTCCTTCCAAGGGAAACCATCTGTCTGTCCTGCCAATGACCTGAGGGGCATAAGTTCATTCCACTATTAAAAGTCCTCTTAGGCCTACACAACCATAGACGGCAGACTCTCTAGGACACCCAAACATAGGTCCTTAGTCTATTTCTCTGTCTCTTGTCTCTGTCTCGTCTCTATTTTGCTCTGTCTCCTTCTCTGTGTCTTAATACTTCATTTTCCTGAATGATGGGTGTCTCTCTGGATGCCTAGCAGGATACCACAATCAGACTTCAGGTGTGACACAATGTTCTAGAGTCCATGAAATAGGTCTGCAACTGGGGAACCTGCATATGTACGTCCTGTATTGTGGGCCTCAGCATGATGACTCTAGGTGGGACTGGAATCTCCCAAGACACGGTGCAACTTCAAGGGTTCAAATGTCCACATATGGAACCTAGCATGCCAAAATTGCTTTGGAGAATTGGTCCAACACGTGAAAAGAAGTTTGGCCCACTCTTAAACCGCAGGCTCAAACCCAAAGGCCATTCGTCAGATAGGGTCCCGAGATGTCCAACACACAGGGCCTCTTCGAGCAATGGCACACTGCTGAATAGCACAGAACACGATACCTGACTAGACATGCATTAACCTTGCCTGGAGGCCTCTGAGGCCCTCTAGCACCTTGGAAGTCAGAGGACATCCTATGCACTGTTTGCCCTCCGCGGGGAGGGCCACAAGTGTAAACTCATTATCCAAGGGAAGGGCCATACCAACGAACGAATCCACCTTGCCTTTTGTATCCAGGCCAATGCCTAAACTTCCTTCAGGGAGAGCAATCCCTCCCGTGTCACTTAGCGCCTTTCCGATTGCCCCACTCAGGATGCCCAGGCTGGTATCAATCTCCCGTGGCATTCATCCCACTCACAGCTTTGGATCTACTCTCAAGTGGTTCATGAGCCCTGACTACATTGTAGGCATGCCAGCACTCAAACCCTGACCATCTTCCTTCAGCTCCCTGACAGATTCCTGCCTTCAACGCAGTAAGAACTATGGCCGCGGGCTCACAGTACCCGGCCCTGCTCATCTCAGTGTCTCTCAGCAGCCCCGGCGCAGGGCTACAACGCACTTGAAGGCATCTGAACCAAACAGCACGGGCTTGCAGGCCACTCTGGGCAGGCCCACGGAGTGCGGACCCTGCTCTTCCTGCTCCAGTATCACAGTAGGCAATCGAGCTGAGGGCCTCTGCATGGAGCTGGCCGACATCCCTACTGCCTCTCAGGATGTCAAGTCAACAAGGGCAAGGGAGGATTGATTGCCAGCAAGTGCCAACCCTTCTGTCTTCACCACGACCCGACCGCGGTTGTGAGCAGAGAGGGGCAAAGGACCAGCCCAAGGGCAGGGATTGTGTCTTCTGCTGGAGGAGGGCAGGAGCAGTTGAGTGGTTCCCGAGCCTGTGTCTGTCTCCCGGAGCACTTGGGTGACCCAAGGTGCCGGACCTCAGTCCCGATGAGAGAGGCGTTATTGAGTTTTCACTCATTTTGTTCAGCTTTTCCAAGGAATGTTTTTTGGGAATCATCATCGATCCAAGCACTCTGCAGTGCCCTTGCACAGAGCTATTCAGCACTGACAGGCATGGACTTCACGGGTGTTGGTGGGGTGCGAGACATATCAACAGGGGACCCGGCCTGGGATTGGGAACACACTGCCATGGACCCCTGAGGGCAAGGGGGCAGGAAATCGAGGCCTCAATCTGCTATGTGTACGGGCAGGCCAGGGTGCACCCGTGGCCAGTCCTCGCAGCACCACCAAAGCCCTAGAATCCTGAGCCGATGGGGCATGTCTTTTGTGGCTTACCTTCTTCTTCTGGCCTTCTGCGGACTGTCACGAATACCGAGCAACTTCACTGGAGGCTCAGGCGGGAGCCTCCAGCTCTGGCAAAATGATGTTGGGGATCCTCTTAGGCACTCCGGCCACGCAGGACACAGAATGGGACACTCCCTGTGAACACATAAAAGCACACGCCACCGTTACACTGGGAACTCCGCATCTTTGACTGGAAGGGGTTGGCCTGCCTGGTCTCCGTGGGATGATCAGATCACGTCTGCTCTCTCACCACACCTGCTCTGCCCAAATTCCAGCATATTTTTGCCACACTGTGGATGATTTCGTCCCAGGGGATAAGAGCTTGCCCTTGTCCATTTGACCTCCTTGGCCTTTAAGGGGATCGTTGCCCATCTGTGTAGTATGCCACTAAAATTCTGGATTGACAGGACAGCCACGTACGCCCAGAACAGAAAGCACAATCTTCAAGGAATAGCCGTGGTCCACTACTGAAAACCTCATCCCTGAAGCACTATCCGCTGCAAATACCGACAAGTGCAACCTCACCTCGCTGTCTCCACGTCCATGGCCGCACTGAGCCTTCGCCACACCATGACTCCCCTTCCTCCTCCTTTCAGGAGACACCTTTCTCACCCAGGTGGGCATCTACATACCCACCCATATTTTCCTTCCAAGGGAAACCATCTGTCTGTCCTGCCAATGACCTGAGGGGCATAAGTTCATTCCACTATTAAAAGTCCTCTTAGGCCTACACAACCATAGACGGCAGACTCTCTAGGACACCCAAACATAGGTCCTTAGTCTATTTCTCTGTCTCTTGTCTCTGTCTCGTCTCTATTTTGCTCTGTCTCCTTCTCTGTGTCTTAATACTTCATTTTCCTGAATGATGGGTGTCTCTCTGGATGCCTAGCAGGATACCACAATCAGACTTCAGGTGTGACACAATGTTCTAGAGTCCATGAAATAGGTCTGCAACTGGGGAACCTGCATATGTACGTCCTGTATTGTGGGCCTCAGCATGATGACTCTAGGTGGGACTGGAATCTCCCAAGACACGGTGCAACTTCAAGGGTTCAAATGTCCACATATGGAACCTAGCATGCCAAAATTGCTTTGGAGAATTGGTCCAACACGTGAAAAGAAGTTTGGCCCACTCTTAAACCGCAGGCCCAAACCCAAAGGCCATTCGTCAGATAGGGTCCCGAGACGTCCAACACACAGGGCCTCTGCGAGCAATGGCACACTGCTGAATAGCACAGAACACGATACCTGACTAGACATGCATTAACCTTGCCTGGAGGCCTCTGAGGCCCTCTAGCACCTTGGAAGTCAGAGGACATCCTATGCACTGTTTGCCCTCCGCGGGGAGGGCCACAAGTGTAAACTCATTATCCAAGGGAAGGGCCATCCCAACGAACGAATCCACCTTGCCTTTTGTATCCAGGCCAATGCCTAAACTTCCTTCAGGGAGAGCAATCCCTCCCGTGTCACTTAGCGCCTTTCCGATTGCCCCACTCAGGATGCCCAGGCTGGTATCAATCTCCCGTGGCATTCATCCCACTCACAGCTTTGGATCTACTCTCAAGTGGTTCATGAGCCCTGACTACATTGTAGGCATGCCAGCACTCAAACCCTGACCATCTTCCTTCAGCTCCCTGACAGATTCCTGCCTTCAACGCAGTAAGAACTATGGCCGCGGGCTCACAGTACCCGGCCCTGCTCATCTCAGTGTCTCTCAGCAGCCCCGGCGCAGGGCTACAACGCACTTGAAGGCATCTGAACCAAACAGCACGGGCTTGCAGGCCACTCTGGGCAGGCCCACGGAGTGCGGACCCTGCTCTTCCTGCTCCAGTATCACAGTAGGCAATCGAGCTGAGGGCCTCTGCATGGAGCTGGCCGACATCCCTACTGCCTCTCAGGATGTCAAGTCAACAAGGGCAAGGGAGGATTGATTGCCAGCAAGTGCCAACCCTTCTGTCTTCACCACGACCCGACCGCGGTTGTGAGCAGAGAGGGGCAAAGGACCAGCCCAAGGGCAGGGATTGTGTCTTCTGCTGGAGGAGGGCAGGAGCAGTTGAGTGGTTCCCGAGCCTGTGTCTGTCTCCCGGAGCACTTGGGTGACCCAAGGTGCCGGACCTCAGTCCCGATGAGAGAGGCGTTATTGAGTTTTCACTCATTTTGTTCAGCTTTTCCAAGGAATGTTTTTTGGGAATCATCATCGATCCAAGCACTCTGCAGTGCCCTTGCACAGAGCTATTCAGCACTGACAGGCATGGACTTCACGGGTGTTGGTGGGGTGCGAGACATATCAACAGGGGACCCGGCCTGGGATTGGGAACACACTGCCATGGACCCCTGAGGGCAAGGGGGCAGGAAATCGAGGCCTCAATCTGCTATGTGTACGGGCAGGCCAGGGTGCACCCGTGGCCAGTCCTCGCAGCACCACCAAAGCCCTAGAATCCTGAGCCGATGGGGCATGTCTTTTGTGGCTTACCTTCTTCTTCTGGCCTTCTGCGGACTGTCACGAATACCGAGCAACTTCACTGGAGGCTCAGGCGGGAGCCTCCAGCTCTGGCAAAATGATGTTGGGGATCCTCTTAGGCACTCCGGCCACGCAGGACACAGAATGGGACACTCCCTGTGAACACATAAAAGCACACGCCACCGTTACACTGGGAACTCCGCATCTTTGACTGGAAGGGGTTGGCCTGCCTGGTCTCCGTGGGATGATCAGATCACGTCTGCGCTCTCACCACACCTGCTCTGCCCAAATTCCAGCATATTTTTGCCACACTGTGGATGATTTCGTCCCAGGGGATAAGAGCTTGCCCTTGTCCATTTGACCTCCTTGGCCTTTAAGGGGATCGTTGCCCATCTGTGTAGTATGCCACTAAAATTCTGGATTGACAGGACAGCCACGTACGCCCAGAACAGAAAGCACAATCTTCAAGGAATAGCCGTGGTCCACTACTGAAAACCTCATCCCTGAAGCACTATCCGCTGCAAATACCGACAAGTGCAACCTCACCTCGCTGTCTCCACGTCCATGGCCGCACTGAGCCTTCGCCACACCATGACTCCCCTTCCTCCTCCTTTCAGGAGACACCTTTCTCACCCAGGTGGGCATCTACATACCCACCCATATTTTCCTTCCAAGGGAAACCATCTGTCTGTCCTGCCAATGACCTGAGGGGCATAAGTTCATTCCACTATTAAAAGTCCTCTTAGGCCTACACAACCATAGACGGCAGACTCTCTAGGACACCCAAACATAGGTCCTTAGTCTATTTCTCTGTCTCTTGTCTCTGTCTCGTCTCTATTTTGCTCTGTCTCCTTCTCTGTGTCTTAATACTTCATTTTCCTGAATGATGGGTGTCTCTCTGGATGCCTAGCAGGATACCACAATCAGACTTCAGGTGTGACACAATGTTCTAGAGTCCATGAAATAGGTCTGCAACTGGGGAACCTGCATATGTACGTCCTGTATTGTGGGCCTCAGCATGATGACTCTAGGTGGGACTGGAATCTCCCAAGACACGGTGCAACTTCAAGGGTTCAAATGTCCACATATGGAACCTAGCATGCCAAAATTGCTTTGGAGAATTGGTCCAACACGTGAAAAGAAGTTTGGCCCACTCTTAAACCGCAGGCCCAAACCCAAAGGCCATTCGTCAGATAGGGTCCCGAGACGTCCAACACACAGGGCCTCTGCGAGCAATGGCACACTGCTGAATAGCACAGAACACGATACCTGACTAGACATGCATTAACCTTGCCTGGAGGCCTCTGAGGCCCTCTAGCACCTTGGAAGTCAGAGGACATCCTATGCACTGTTTGCCCTCCGCGGGGAGGGCCACAAGTGTAAACTCATTATCCAAGGGAAGGGCCATCCCAACGAACGAATCCACCTTGCCTTTTGTATCCAGGCCAATGCCTAAACTTCCTTCAGGGAGAGCAATCCCTCCCGTGTCACTTAGCGCCTTTCCGATTGCCCCACTCAGGATGCCCAGGCTGGTATCAATCTCCCGTGGCATTCATCCCACTCACAGCTTTGGATCTACTCTCAAGTGGTTCATGAGCCCTGACTACATTGTAGGCATGCCAGCACTCAAACCCTGACCATCTTCCTTCAGCTCCCTGACAGATTCCTGCCTTCAACGCAGTAAGAACTATGGCCGCGGGCTCACAGTACCCGGCCCTGCTCATCTCAGTGTCTCTCAGCAGCCCCGGCGCAGGGCTACAACGCACTTGAAGGCATCTGAACCAAACAGCACGGGCTTGCAGGCCACTCTGGGCAGGCCCACGGAGTGCGGACCCTGCTCTTCCTGCTCCAGTATCACAGTAGGCAATCGAGCTGAGGGCCTCTGCATGGAGCTGGCCGACATCCCTACTGCCTCTCAGGATGTCAAGTCAACAAGGGCAAGGGAGGATTGATTGCCAGCAAGTGCCAACCCTTCTGTCTTCACCACGACCCGACCGCGGTTGTGAGCAGAGAGGGGCAAAGGACCAGCCCAAGGGCAGGGATTGTGTCTTCTGCTGGAGGAGGGCAGGAGCAGTTGAGTGGTTCCCGAGCCTGTGTCTGTCTCCCGGAGCACTTGGGTGACCCAAGGTGCCGGACCTCAGTCCCGATGAGAGAGGCGTTATTGAGTTTTCACTCATTTTGTTCAGCTTTTCCAAGGAATGTTTTTTGGGAATCATCATCGATCCAAGCACTCTGCAGTGCCCTTGCACAGAGCTATTCAGCACTGACAGGCATGGACTTCACGGGTGTTGGTGGGGTGCGAGACATATCAACAGGGGACCCGGCCTGGGATTGGGAACACACTGCCATGGACCCCTGAGGGCAAGGGGGCAGGAAATCGAGGCCTCAATCTGCTATGTGTACGGGCAGGCCAGGGTGCACCCGTGGCCAGTCCTCGCAGCACCACCAAAGCCCTAGAATCCTGAGCCGATGGGGCATGTCTTTTGTGGCTTACCTTCTTCTTCTGGCCTTCTGCGGACTGTCACGAATACCGAGCAACTTCACTGGAGGCTCAGGCGGGAGCCTCCAGCTCTGGCAAAATGATGTTGGGGATCCTCTTAGGCACTCCGGCCACGCAGGACACAGAATGGGACACTCCCTGTGAACACATAAAAGCACACGCCACCGTTACACTGGGAACTCCGCATCTTTGACTGGAAGGGGTTGGCCTGCCTGGTCTCCGTGGGATGATCAGATCACGTCTGCGCTCTCACCACACCTGCTCTGCCCAAATTCCAGCATATTTTTGCCACACTGTGGATGATTTCGTCCCAGGGGATAAGAGCTTGCCCTTGTCCATTTGACCTCCTTGGCCTTTAAGGGGATCGTTGCCCATCTGTGTAGTATGCCACTAAAATTCTGGATTGACAGGACAGCCACGTACGCCCAGAACAGAAAGCACAATCTTCAAGGAATAGCCGTGGTCCACTACTGAAAACCTCATCCCTGAAGCACTATCCGCTGCAAATACCGACAAGTGCAACCTCACCTCGCTGTCTCCACGTCCATGGCCGCACTGAGCCTTCGCCACACCATGACTCCCCTTCCTCCTCCTTTCAGGAGACACCTTTCTCACCCAGGTGGGCATCTACATACCCACCCATATTTTCCTTCCAAGGGAAACCATCTGTCTGTCCTGCCAATGACCTGAGGGGCATAAGTTCATTCCACTATTAAAAGTCCTCTTAGGCCTACACAACCATAGACGGCAGACTCTCTAGGACACCCAAACATAGGTCCTTAGTCTATTTCTCTGTCTCTTGTCTCTGTCTCGTCTCTATTTTGCTCTGTCTCCTTCTCTGTGTCTTAATACTTCATTTTCCTGAATGATGGGTGTCTCTCTGGATGCCTAGCAGGATACCACAATCAGACTTCAGGTGTGACACAATGTTCTAGAGTCCATGAAATAGGTCTGCAACTGGGGAACCTACATATGTACGTCCTGTATTGTGGGCCTCAGCATGATGACTCTAGGTGGGACTGGAATCTCCCAAGACACGGTGCAACTTCAAGGGTTCAAATGTCCACATATGGAACCTAGCATGCCAAAATTGCTTTGGAGAATTGGTCCAACACGTGAAAAGAAGTTTGGCCCACTCTTAAACCGCAGGCCCAAACCCAAAGGCCATTCGTCAGATAGGGTCCCGAGACGTCCAACACACAGGGCCTCTGCGAGCAATGGCACACTGCTGAATAGCACAGAACACGATACCTGACTAGACATGCATTAACCTTGCCTGGAGGCCTCTGAGGCCCTCTAGCACCTTGGAAGTCAGAGGACATCCTATGCACTGTTTGCCCTCCGCGGGGAGGGCCACAAGTGTAAACTCATTATCCAAGGGAAGGTCCATCCCAACGAACGAATCCACCTTGCCTTTTGTATCCAGGCCAATGCCTAAACTTCCTTCAGGGAGAGCAATCCCTCCCGTGTCACTTAGCGCCTTTCCGATTGCCCCACTCAGGATGCCCAGGCTGGTATCAATCTCCCGTGGCATTCATCCCACTCACAGCTTTGGATCTACTCTCAAGTGGTTCATGAGCCCTGACTACATTGTAGGCATGCCAGCACTCAAACCCTGACCATCTTCCTTCAGCTCCCTGACAGATTCCTGCCTTCAACGCAGTAAGAACTATGGCCGCGGGCTCACAGTACCCGGCCCTGCTCATCTCAGTGTCTCTCAGCAGCCCCGGCGCAGGGCTACAACGCACTTGAAGGCATCTGAACCAAACAGCACGGGCTTGCAGGCCACTCTGGGCAGGCCCACGGAGTGCGGACCCTGCTCTTCCTGCTCCAGTATCACAGTAGGCAATCGAGCTGAGGGCCTCTGCATGGAGCTGGCCGACATCCCTACTGCCTCTCAGGATGTCAAGTCAACAAGGGCAAGGGAGGATTGATTGCCAGCAAGTGCCAACCCTTCTGTCTTCACCACGACCCGACCGCGGTTGTGAGCAGAGAGGGGCAAAGGACCAGCCCAAGGGCAGGGATTGTGTCTTCTGCTGGAGGAGGGCAGGAGCAGTTGAGTGGTTCCCGAGCCTGTGTCTGTCTCCCGGAGCACTTGGGTGACCCAAGGTGCCGGACCTCAGTCCCGATGAGAGAGGCGTTATTGAGTTTTCACTCATTTTGTTCAGCTTTTCCAAGGAATGTTTTTTGGGAATCATCATCGATCCAAGCACTCTGCAGTGCCCTTGCACAGAGCTATTCAGCACTGACAGGCATGGACTTCACGGGTGTTGGTGGGGTGCGAGACATATCAACAGGGGACCCGGCCTGGGATTGGGAACACACTGCCATGGACCCCTGAGGGCAAGGGGGCAGGAAATCGAGGCCTCAATCTGCTATGTGTACGGGCAGGCCAGGGTGCACCCGTGGCCAGTCCTCGCAGCACCACCAAAGCCCTAGAATCCTGAGCCGATGGGGCACGTCTTTTGTGGCTTACCTTCTTCTTCTGGCCTTCTGCGGACTGTCACGAATACCGAGCAACTTCACTGGAGGCTCAGGCGGGAGCCTCCAGCTCTGGCAAAATGATGTTGGGGATCCTCTTAGGCACTCCGGCCACGCAGGACACAGAATGGGACACTCCCTGTGAACACATAAAAGCACACGCCACCGTTACACTGGGAACTCCGCATCTTTGACTGGAAGGGGTTGGCCTGCCTGGTCTCCGTGGGATGATCAGATCACGTCTGCTCTCTCACCACACCTGCTCTGCCCAAATTCCAGCATATTTTTGCCACACTGTGGATGATTTCGTCCCAGGGGATAAGAGCTTGCCCTTGTCCATTTGACCTCCTTGGCCTTTAAGGGGATCGTTGCCCATCTGTGTAGTATGCCACTAAAATTCTGGATTGACAGGACAGCCACGTACGCCCAGAACAGAAAGCACAATCTTCAAGGAATAGCCGTGGTCCACTACTGAAAACCTCATCCCTGAAGCACTATCCGCTGCAAATACCGACAAGTGCAACCTCACCTCGCTGTCTCCACGTCCATGGCCGCACTGAGCCTTCGCCACACCATGACTCCCCTTCCTCCTCCTTTCAGGAGACACCTTTCTCACCCAGGTGGGCATCTACATACCCACCCATATTTTCCTTCCAAGGGAAACCATCTGTCTGTCCTGCCAATGACCTGAGGGGCATAAGTTCATTCCACTATTAAAAGTCCTCTTAGGCCTACACAACCATAGACGGCAGACTCTCTAGGACACCCAAACATAGGTCCTTAGTCTATTTCTCTGTCTCTTGTCTCTGTCTCGTCTCTATTTTGCTCTGTCTCCTTCTCTGTGTCTTAATACTTCATTTTCCTGAATGATGGGTGTCTCTCTGGATGCCTAGCAGGATACCACAATCAGACTTCAGGTGTGACACAATGTTCTAGAGTCCATGAAATAGGTCTGCAACTGGGGAACCTACATATGTACGTCCTGTATTGTGGGCCTCAGCATGATGACTCTAGGTGGGACTGGAATCTCCCAAGACACGGTGCAACTTCAAGGGTTCAAATGTCCACATATGGAACCTAGCATGCCAAAATTGCTTTGGAGAATTGGTCCAACACGTGAAAAGAAGTTTGGCCCACTCTTAAACCGCAGGCCCAAACCCAAAGGCCATTCGTCAGATAGGGTCCCGAGACGTCCAACACACAGGGCCTCTGCGAGCAATGGCACACTGCTGAATAGCACAGAACACGATACCTGACTAGACATGCATTAACCTTGCCTGGAGGCCTCTGAGGCCCTCTAGCACCTTGGAAGTCAGAGGACATCCTATGCACTGTTTGCCCTCCGCGGGGAGGGCCACAAGTGTAAACTCATTATCCAAGGGAAGGTCCATCCCAACGAACGAATCCACCTTGCCTTTTGTATCCAGGCCAATGCCTAAACTTCCTTCAGGGAGAGCAATCCCTCCCGTGTCACTTAGCGCCTTTCCGATTGCCCCACTCAGGATGCCCAGGCTGGTATCAATCTCCCGTGGCATTCATCCCACTCACAGCTTTGGATCTACTCTCAAGTGGTTCATGAGCCCTGACTACATTGTAGGCATGCCAGCACTCAAACCCTGACCATCTTCCTTCAGCTCCCTGACAGATTCCTGCCTTCAACGCAGTAAGAACTATGGCCGCGGGCTCACAGTACCCGGCCCTGCTCATCTCAGTGTCTCTCAGCAGCCCCGGCGCAGGGCTACAACGCACTTGAAGGCATCTGAACCAAACAGCACGGGCTTGCAGGCCACTCTGGGCAGGCCCACGGAGTGCGGACCCTGCTCTTCCTGCTCCAGTATCACAGTAGGCAATCGAGCTGAGGGCCTCTGCATGGAGCTGGCCGACATCCCTACTGCCTCTCAGGATGTCAAGTCAACAAGGGCAAGGGAGGATTGATTGCCAGCAAGTGCCAACCCTTCTGTCTTCACCACGACCCGACCGCGGTTGTGAGCAGAGAGGGGCAAAGGACCAGCCCAAGGGCAGGGATTGTGTCTTCTGCTGGAGGAGGGCAGGAGCAGTTGAGTGGTTCCCGAGCCTGTGTCTGTCTCCCGGAGCACTTGGGTGACCCAAGGTGCCGGACCTCAGTCCCGATGAGAGAGGCGTTATTGAGTTTTCACTCATTTTGTTCAGCTTTTCCAAGGAATGTTTTTTGGGAATCATCATCGATCCAAGCACTCTGCAGTGCCCTTGCACAGAGCTATTCAGCACTGACAGGCATGGACTTCACGGGTGTTGGTGGGGTGCGAGACATATCAACAGGGGACCCGGCCTGGGATTGGGAACACACTGCCATGGACCCCTGAGGGCAAGGGGGCAGGAAATCGAGGCCTCAATCTGCTATGTGTACGGGCAGGCCAGGGTGCACCCGTGGCCAGTCCTCGCAGCACCACCAAAGCCCTAGAATCCTGAGCCGATGGGGCACGTCTTTTGTGGCTTACCTTCTTCTTCTGGCCTTCTGCGGACTGTCACGAATACCGAGCAACTTCACTGGAGGCTCAGGCGGGAGCCTCCAGCTCTGGCAAAATGATGTTGGGGATCCTCTTAGGCACTCCGGCCACGCAGGACACAGAATGGGACACTCCCTGTGAACACATAAAAGCACACGCCACCGTTACACTGGGAACTCCGCATCTTTGACTGGAAGGGGTTGGCCTGCCTGGTCTCCGTGGGATGATCAGATCACGTCTGCTCTCTCACCACACCTGCTCTGCCCAAATTCCAGCATATTTTTGCCACACTGTGGATGATTTCGTCCCAGGGGATAAGAGCTTGCCCTTGTCCATTTGACCTCCTTGGCCTTTAAGGGGATCGTTGCCCATCTGTGTAGTATGCCACTAAAATTCTGGATTGACAGGACAGCCACGTACGCCCAGAACAGAAAGCACAATCTTCAAGGAATAGCCGTGGTCCACTACTGAAAACCTCATCCCTGAAGCACTATCCGCTGCAAATACCGACAAGTGCAACCTCACCTCGCTGTCTCCACGTCCATGGCCGCACTGAGCCTTCGCCACACCATGACTCCCCTTCCTCCTCCTTTCAGGAGACACCTTTCTCACCCAGGTGGGCATCTACATACCCACCCATATTTTCCTTCCAAGGGAAACCATCTGTCTGTCCTGCCAATGACCTGAGGGGCATAAGTTCATTCCACTATTAAAAGTCCTCTTAGGCCTACACAACCATAGACGGCAGACTCTCTAGGACACCCAAACATAGGTCCTTAGTCTATTTCTCTGTCTCTTGTCTCTGTCTCGTCTCTATTTTGCTCTGTCTCCTTCTCTGTGTCTTAATACTTCATTTTCCTGAATGATGGGTGTCTCTCTGGATGCCTAGCAGGATACCACAATCAGACTTCAGGTGTGACACAATGTTCTAGAGTCCATGAAATAGGTCTGCAACTGGGGAACCTACATATGTACGTCCTGTATTGTGGGCCTCAGCATGATGACTCTAGGTGGGACTGGAATCTCCCAAGACACGGTGCAACTTCAAGGGTTCAAATGTCCACATATGGAACCTAGCATGCCAAAATTGCTTTGGAGAATTGGTCCAACACGTGAAAAGAAGTTTGGCCCACTCTTAAACCGCAGGCCCAAACCCAAAGGCCATTCGTCAGATAGGGTCCCGAGACGTCCAACACACAGGGCCTCTGCGAGCAATGGCACACTGCTGAATAGCACAGAACACGATACCTGACTAGACATGCATTAACCTTGCCTGGAGGCCTCTGAGGCCCTCTAGCACCTTGGAAGTCAGAGGACATCCTATGCACTGTTTGCCCTCCGCGGGGAGGGCCACAAGTGTAAACTCATTATCCAAGGGAAGGGCCATCCCAACGAACGAATCCACCTTGCCTTTTGTATCCAGGCCAATGCCTAAACTTCCTTCAGGGAGAGCAATCCCTCCCGTGTCACTTAGCGCCTTTCCGATTGCCCCACTCAGGATGCCCAGGCTGGTATCAATCTCCCGTGGCATTCATCCCACTCACAGCTTTGGATCTACTCTCAAGTGGTTCATGAGCCCTGACTACATTGTAGGCATGCCAGCACTCAAACCCTGACCATCTTCCTTCAGCTCCCTGACAGATTCCTGCCTTCAACGCAGTAAGAACTATGGCCGCGGGCTCACAGTACCCGGCCCTGCTCATCTCAGTGTCTCTCAGCAGCCCCGGCGCAGGGCTACAACGCACTTGAAGGCATCTGAACCAAACAGCACGGGCTTGCAGGCCACTCTGGGCAGGCCCACGGAGTGCGGACCCTGCTCTTCCTGCTCCAGTATCACAGTAGGCAATCGAGCTGAGGGCCTCTGCATGGAGCTGGCCGACATCCCTACTGCCTCTCAGGATGTCAAGTCAACAAGGGCAAGGGAGGATTGATTGCCAGCAAGTGCCAACCCTTCTGTCTTCACCACGACCCGACCGCGGTTGTGAGCAGAGAGGGGCAAAGGACCAGCCCAAGGGCAGGGATTGTGTCTTCTGCTGGAGGAGGGCAGGAGCAGTTGAGTGGTTCCCGAGCCTGTGTCTGTCTCCCGGAGCACTTGGGTGACCCAAGGTGCCGGACCTCAGTCCCGATGAGAGAGGCGTTATTGAGTTTTCACTCATTTTGTTCAGCTTTTCCAAGGAATGTTTTTTGGGAATCATCATCGATCCAAGCACTCTGCAGTGCCCTTGCACAGAGCTATTCAGCACTGACAGGCATGGACTTCACGGGTGTTGGTGGGGTGCGAGACATATCAACAGGGGACCCGGCCTGGGATTGGGAACACACTGCCATGGACCCCTGAGGGCAAGGGGGCAGGAAATCGAGGCCTCAATCTGCTATGTGTACGGGCAGGCCAGGGTGCACCCGTGGCCAGTCCTCGCAGCACCACCAAAGCCCTAGAATCCTGAGCCGATGGGGCACGTCTTTTGTGGCTTACCTTCTTCTTCTGGCCTTCTGCGGACTGTCACGAATACCGAGCAACTTCACTGGAGGCTCAGGCGGGAGCCTCCAGCTCTGGCAAAATGATGTTGGGGATCCTCTTAGGCACTCCGGCCACGCAGGACACAGAATGGGACACTCCCTGTGAACACATAAAAGCACACGCCACCGTTACACTGGGAACTCCGCATCTTTGACTGGAAGGGGTTGGCCTGCCTGGTCTCCGTGGGATGATCAGATCACGTCTGCGCTCTCACCACACCTGCTCTGCCCAAATTCCAGCATATTTTTGCCACACTGTGGATGATTTCGTCCCAGGGGATAAGAGCTTGCCCTTGTCCATTTGACCTCCTTGGCCTTTAAGAGGGTCGTTGCCCATCTGTGTAGTATGCCACTAAAATTCTGGATTGACAGGACAGCCACGTACGCCCAGAACAGAAAGCACAATCTTCAAGGAATAGCCGTGGTCCACTACTGAAAACCTCATCCCTGAAGCACTATCCGCTGCAAATACCGACAAGTGCAACCTCACCTCGCTGTCTCCACGTCCATGGCCGCACTGAGCCTTCGCCACACCATGACTCCCCTTCCTCCTCCTTTCAGGAGACACCTTTCTCACCCAGGTGGGCATCTACATACCCACCCATATTTTCCTTCCAAGGGAAACCATCTGTCTGTCCTGCCAATGACCTGAGGGGCATAAGTTCATTCCACTATTAAAAGTCCTCTTAGGCCTACACAACCATAGACGGCAGACTCTCTAGGACACCCAAACATAGGTCCTTAGTCTATTTCTCTGTCTCTTGTCTCTGTCTCGTCTCTATTTTGCTCTGTCTCCTTCTCTGTGTCTTAATACTTCATTTTCCTGAATGATGGGTGTCTCTCTGGATGCCTAGCAGGATACCACAATCAGACTTCAGGTGTGACACAATGTTCTAGAGTCCATGAAATAGGTCTGCAACTGGGGAACCTACATATGTACGTCCTGTATTGTGGGCCTCAGCATGATGACTCTAGGTGGGACTGGAATCTCCCAAGACACGGTGCAACTTCAAGGGTTCAAATGTCCACATATGGAACCTAGCATGCCAAAATTGCTTTGGAGAATTGGTCCAACACGTGAAAAGAAGTTTGGCCCACTCTTAAACCGCAGGCCCAAACCCAAAGGCCATTCGTCAGATAGGGTCCCGAGACGTCCAACACACAGGGCCTCTGCGAGCAATGGCACACTGCTGAATAGCACAGAACACGATACCTGACTAGACATGCATTAACCTTGCCTGGAGGCCTCTGAGGCCCTCTAGCACCTTGGAAGTCAGAGGACATCCTATGCACTGTTTGCCCTCCGCGGGGAGGGCCACAAGTGTAAACTCATTATCCAAGGGAAGGTCCATCCCAACGAACGAATCCACCTTGCCTTTTGTATCCAGGCCAATGCCTAAACTTCCTTCAGGGAGAGCAATCCCTCCCGTGTCACTTAGCGCCTTTCCGATTGCCCCACTCAGGATGCCCAGGCTGGTATCAATCTCCCGTGGCATTCATCCCACTCACAGCTTTGGATCTACTCTCAAGTGGTTCATGAGCCCTGACTACATTGTAGGCATGCCAGCACTCAAACCCTGACCATCTTCCTTCAGCTCCCTGACAGATTCCTGCCTTCAACGCAGTAAGAACTATGGCCGCGGGCTCACAGTACCCGGCCCTGCTCATCTCAGTGTCTCTCAGCAGCCCCGGCGCAGGGCTACAACGCACTTGAAGGCATCTGAACCAAACAGCACGGGCTTGCAGGCCACTCTGGGCAGGCCCACGGAGTGCGGACCCTGCTCTTCCTGCTCCAGTATCACAGTAGGCAATCGAGCTGAGGGCCTCTGCATGGAGCTGGCCGACATCCCTACTGCCTCTCAGGATGTCAAGTCAACAAGGGCAAGGGAGGATTGATTGCCAGCAAGTGCCAACCCTTCTGTCTTCACCACGACCCGACCGCGGTTGTGAGCAGAGAGGGGCAAAGGACCAGCCCAAGGGCAGGGATTGTGTCTTCTGCTGGAGGAGGGCAGGAGCAGTTGAGTGGTTCCCGAGCCTGTGTCTGTCTCCCGGAGCACTTGGGTGACCCAAGGTGCCGGACCTCAGTCCCGATGAGAGAGGCGTTATTGAGTTTTCACTCATTTTGTTCAGCTTTTCCAAGGAATGTTTTTTGGGAATCATCATCGATCCAAGCACTCTGCAGTGCCCTTGCACAGAGCTATTCAGCACTGACAGGCATGGACTTCACGGGTGTTGGTGGGGTGCGAGACATATCAACAGGGGACCCGGCCTGGGATTGGGAACACACTGCCATGGACCCCTGAGGGCAAGGGGGCAGGAAATCGAGGCCTCAATCTGCTATGTGTACGGGCAGGCCAGGGTGCACCCGTGGCCAGTCCTCGCAGCACCACCAAAGCCCTAGAATCCTGAGCCGATGGGGCACGTCTTTTGTGGCTTACCTTCTTCTTCTGGCCTTCTGCGGACTGTCACGAATACCGAGCAACTTCACTGGAGGCTCAGGCGGGAGCCTCCAGCTCTGGCAAAATGATGTTGGGGATCCTCTTAGGCACTCCGGCCACGCAGGACACAGAATGGGACACTCCCTGTGAACACATAAAAGCACACGCCACCGTTACACTGGGAACTCCGCATCTTTGACTGGAAGGGGTTGGCCTGCCTGGTCTCCGTGGGATGATCAGATCACGTCTGCTCTCTCACCACACCTGCTCTGCCCAAATTCCAGCATATTTTTGCCACACTGTGGATGATTTCGTCCCAGGGGATAAGAGCTTGCCCTTGTCCATTTGACCTCCTTGGCCTTTAAGGGGATCGTTGCCCATCTGTGTAGTATGCCACTAAAATTCTGGATTGACAGGACAGCCACGTACGCCCAGAACAGAAAGCACAATCTTCAAGGAATAGCCGTGGTCCACTACTGAAAACCTCATCCCTGAAGCACTATCCGCTGCAAATACCGACAAGTGCAACCTCACCTCGCTGTCTCCACGTCCATGGCCGCACTGAGCCTTCGCCACACCATGACTCCCCTTCCTCCTCCTTTCAGGAGACACCTTTCTCACCCAGGTGGGCATCTACATACCCACCCATATTTTCCTTCCAAGGGAAACCATCTGTCTGTCCTGCCAATGACCTGAGGGGCATAAGTTCATTCCACTATTAAAAGTCCTCTTAGGCCTACACAACCATAGACGGCAGACTCTCTAGGACACCCAAACATAGGTCCTTAGTCTATTTCTCTGTCTCTTGTCTCTGTCTCGTCTCTATTTTGCTCTGTCTCCTTCTCTGTGTCTTAATACTTCATTTTCCTGAATGATGGGTGTCTCTCTGGATGCCTAGCAGGATACCACAATCAGACTTCAGGTGTGACACAATGTTCTAGAGTCCATGAAATAGGTCTGCAACTGGGGAACCTACATATGTACGTCCTGTATTGTGGGCCTCAGCATGATGACTCTAGGTGGGACTGGAATCTCCCAAGACACGGTGCAACTTCAAGGGTTCAAATGTCCACATATGGAACCTAGCATGCCAAAATTGCTTTGGAGAATTGGTCCAACACGTGAAAAGAAGTTTGGCCCACTCTTAAACCGCAGGCCCAAACCCAAAGGCCATTCGTCAGATAGGGTCCCGAGACGTCCAACACACAGGGCCTCTGCGAGCAATGGCACACTGCTGAATAGCACAGAACACGATACCTGACTAGACATGCATTAACCTTGCCTGGAGGCCTCTGAGGCCCTCTAGCACCTTGGAAGTCAGAGGACATCCTATGCACTGTTTGCCCTCCGCGGGGAGGGCCACAAGTGTAAACTCATTATCCAAGGGAAGGTCCATCCCAACGAACGAATCCACCTTGCCTTTTGTATCCAGGCCAATGCCTAAACTTCCTTCAGGGAGAGCAATCCCTCCCGTGTCACTTAGCGCCTTTCCGATTGCCCCACTCAGGATGCCCAGGCTGGTATCAATCTCCCGTGGCATTCATCCCACTCACAGCTTTGGATCTACTCTCAAGTGGTTCATGAGCCCTGACTACATTGTAGGCATGCCAGCACTCAAACCCTGACCATCTTCCTTCAGCTCCCTGACAGATTCCTGCCTTCAACGCAGTAAGAACTATGGCCGCGGGCTCACAGTACCCGGCCCTGCTCATCTCAGTGTCTCTCAGCAGCCCCGGCGCAGGGCTACAACGCACTTGAAGGCATCTGAACCAAACAGCACGGGCTTGCAGGCCACTCTGGGCAGGCCCACGGAGTGCGGACCCTGCTCTTCCTGCTCCAGTATCACAGTAGGCAATCGAGCTGAGGGCCTCTGCATGGAGCTGGCCGACATCCCTACTGCCTCTCAGGATGTCAAGTCAACAAGGGCAAGGGAGGATTGATTGCCAGCAAGTGCCAACCCTTCTGTCTTCACCACGACCCGACCGCGGTTGTGAGCAGAGAGGGGCAAAGGACCAGCCCAAGGGCAGGGATTGTGTCTTCTGCTGGAGGAGGGCAGGAGCAGTTGAGTGGTTCCCGAGCCTGTGTCTGTCTCCCGGAGCACTTGGGTGACCCAAGGTGCCGGACCTCAGTCCCGATGAGAGAGGCGTTATTGAGTTTTCACTCATTTTGTTCAGCTTTTCCAAGGAATGTTTTTTGGGAATCATCATCGATCCAAGCACTCTGCAGTGCCCTTGCACAGAGCTATTCAGCACTGACAGGCATGGACTTCACGGGTGTTGGTGGGGTGCGAGACATATCAACAGGGGACCCGGCCTGGGATTGGGAACACACTGCCATGGACCCCTGAGGGCAAGGGGGCAGGAAATCGAGGCCTCAATCTGCTATGTGTATGAGCAGGCCAGGGTGCACCCGTGGCCAGTCCTCGCAGCACCACCAAAGCCCTAGAATCCTGAGCCGATGGGGCACGTCTTTTGTGGCTTACCTTCTTCTTCTGGCCTTCTGCGGACTGTCACGAATACCGAGCAACTTCACTGGAGGCTCAGGCGGGAGCCTCCAGCTCTGGCAAAATGATGTTGGGGATCCTCTTAGGCACTCCGGCCACGCAGGACACAGAATGGGACACTCCCTGTGAACACATAAAAGCACACGCCACCGTTACACTGGGAACTCCGCATCTTTGACTGGAAGGGGTTGGCCTGCCTGGTCTCCGTGGGATGATCAGATCACGTCTGCGCTCTCACCACACCTGCTCTGCCCAAATTCCAGCATATTTTTGCCACACTGTGGATGATTTCGTCCCAGGGGATAAGAGCTTGCCCTTGTCCATTTGACCTCCTTGGCCTTTAAGAGGGTCGTTGCCCATCTGTGTAGTATGCCACTAAAATTCTGGATTGACAGGACAGCCACGTACGCCCAGAACAGAAAGCACAATCTTCAAGGAATAGCCGTGGTCCACTACTGAAAACCTCATCCCTGAAGCACTATCCGCTGCAAATACCGACAAGTGCAACCTCACCTCGCTGTCTCCACGTCCATGGCCGCACTGAGCCTTCGCCACACCATGACTCCCCTTCCTCCTCCTTTCAGGAGACACCTTTCTCACCCAGGTGGGCATCTACATACCCACCCATATTTTCCTTCCAAGGGAAACCATCTGTCTGTCCTGCCAATGACCTGAGGGGCATAAGTTCATTCCACTATTAAAAGTCCTCTTAGGCCTACACAACCATAGACGGCAGACTCTCTAGGACACCCAAACATAGGTCCTTAGTCTATTTCTCTGTCTCTTGTCTCTGTCTCGTCTCTATTTTGCTCTGTCTCCTTCTCTGTGTCTTAATACTTCATTTTCCTGAATGATGGGTGTCTCTCTGGATGCCTAGCAGGATACCACAATCAGACTTCAGGTGTGACACAATGTTCTAGAGTCCATGAAATAGGTCTGCAACTGGGGAACCTACATATGTACGTCCTGTATTGTGGGCCTCAGCATGATGACTCTAGGTGGGACTGGAATCTCCCAAGACACGGTGCAACTTCAAGGGTTCAAATGTCCACATATGGAACCTAGCATGCCAAAATTGCTTTGGAGAATTGGTCCAACACGTGAAAAGAAGTTTGGCCCACTCTTAAACCGCAGGCCCAAACCCAAAGGCCATTCGTCAGATAGGGTCCCGAGACGTCCAACACACAGGGCCTCTGCGAGCAATGGCACACTGCTGAATAGCACAGAACACGATACCTGACTAGACATGCATTAACCTTGCCTGGAGGCCTCTGAGGCCCTCTAGCACCTTGGAAGTCAGAGGACATCCTATGCACTGTTTGCCCTCCGCGGGGAGGGCCACAAGTGTAAACTCATTATCCAAGGGAAGGTCCATCCCAACGAACGAATCCACCTTGCCTTTTGTATCCAGGCCAATGCCTAAACTTCCTTCAGGGAGAGCAATCCCTCCCGTGTCACTTAGCGCCTTTCCGATTGCCCCACTCAGGATGCCCAGGCTGGTATCAATCTCCCGTGGCATTCATCCCACTCACAGCTTTGGATCTACTCTCAAGTGGTTCATGAGCCCTGACTACATTGTAGGCATGCCAGCACTCAAACCCTGACCATCTTCCTTCAGCTCCCTGACAGATTCCTGCCTTCAACGCAGTAAGAACTATGGCCGCGGGCTCACAGTACCCGGCCCTGCTCATCTCAGTGTCTCTCAGCAGCCCCGGCGCAGGGCTACAACGCACTTGAAGGCATCTGAACCAAACAGCACGGGCTTGCAGGCCACTCTGGGCAGGCCCACGGAGTGCGGACCCTGCTCTTCCTGCTCCAGTATCACAGTAGGCAATCGAGCTGAGGGCCTCTGCATGGAGCTGGCCGACATCCCTACTGCCTCTCAGGATGTCAAGTCAACAAGGGCAAGGGAGGATTGATTGCCAGCAAGTGCCAACCCTTCTGTCTTCACCACGACCCGACCGCGGTTGTGAGCAGAGAGGGGCAAAGGACCAGCCCAAGGGCAGGGATTGTGTCTTCTGCTGGAGGAGGGCAGGAGCAGTTGAGTGGTTCCCGAGCCTGTGTCTGTCTCCCGGAGCACTTGGGTGACCCAAGGTGCCGGACCTCAGTCCCGATGAGAGAGGCGTTATTGAGTTTTCACTCATTTTGTTCAGCTTTTCCAAGGAATGTTTTTTGGGAATCATCATCGATCCAAGCACTCTGCAGTGCCCTTGCACAGAGCTATTCAGCACTGACAGGCATGGACTTCACGGGTGTTGGTGGGGTGCGAGACATATCAACAGGGGACCCGGCCTGGGATTGGGAACACACTGCCATGGACCCCTGAGGGCAAGGGGGCAGGAAATCGAGGCCTCAATCTGCTATGTGTACGGGCAGGCCAGGGTGCACCCGTGGCCAGTCCTCGCAGCACCACCAAAGCCCTAGAATCCTGAGCCGATGGGGCACGTCTTTTGTGGCTTACCTTCTTCTTCTGGCCTTCTGCGGACTGTCACGAATACCGAGCAACTTCACTGGAGGCTCAGGCGGGAGCCTCCAGCTCTGGCAAAATGATGTTGGGGATCCTCTTAGGCACTCCGGCCACGCAGGACACAGAATGGGACACTCCCTGTGAACACATAAAAGCACACGCCACCGTTACACTGGGAACTCCGCATCTTTGACTGGAAGGGGTTGGCCTGCCTGGTCTCCGTGGGATGATCAGATCACGTCTGCTCTCTCACCACACCTGCTCTGCCCAAATTCCAGCATATTTTTGCCACACTGTGGATGATTTCGTCCCAGGGGATAAGAGCTTGCCCTTGTCCATTTGACCTCCTTGGCCTTTAAGGGGATCGTTGCCCATCTGTGTAGTATGCCACTAAAATTCTGGATTGACAGGACAGCCACGTACGCCCAGAACAGAAAGCACAATCTTCAAGGAATAGCCGTGGTCCACTACTGAAAACCTCATCCCTGAAGCACTATCCGCTGCAAATACCGACAAGTGCAACCTCACCTCGCTGTCTCCACGTCCATGGCCGCACTGAGCCTTCGCCACACCATGACTCCCCTTCCTCCTCCTTTCAGGAGACACCTTTCTCACCCAGGTGGGCATCTACATACCCACCCATATTTTCCTTCCAAGGGAAACCATCTGTCTGTCCTGCCAATGACCTGAGGGGCATAAGTTCATTCCACTATTAAAAGTCCTCTTAGGCCTACACAACCATAGACGGCAGACTCTCTAGGACACCCAAACATAGGTCCTTAGTCTATTTCTCTGTCTCTTGTCTCTGTCTCGTCTCTATTTTGCTCTGTCTCCTTCTCTGTGTCTTAATACTTCATTTTCCTGAATGATGGGTGTCTCTCTGGATGCCTAGCAGGATACCACAATCAGACTTCAGGTGTGACACAATGTTCTAGAGTCCATGAAATAGGTCTGCAACTGGGGAACCTACATATGTACGTCCTGTATTGTGGGCCTCAGCATGATGACTCTAGGTGGGACTGGAATCTCCCAAGACACGGTGCAACTTCAAGGGTTCAAATGTCCACATATGGAACCTAGCATGCCAAAATTGCTTTGGAGAATTGGTCCAACACGTGAAAAGAAGTTTGGCCCACTCTTAAACCGCAGGCCCAAACCCAAAGGCCATTCGTCAGATAGGGTCCCGAGACGTCCAACACACAGGGCCTCTGCGAGCAATGGCACACTGCTGAATAGCACAGAACACGATACCTGACTAGACATGCATTAACCTTGCCTGGAGGCCTCTGAGGCCCTCTAGCACCTTGGAAGTCAGAGGACATCCTATGCACTGTTTGCCCTCCGCGGGGAGGGCCACAAGTGTAAACTCATTATCCAAGGGAAGGTCCATCCCAACGAACGAATCCACCTTGCCTTTTGTATCCAGGCCAATGCCTAAACTTCCTTCAGGGAGAGCAATCCCTCCCGTGTCACTTAGCGCCTTTCCGATTGCCCCACTCAGGATGCCCAGGCTGGTATCAATCTCCCGTGGCATTCATCCCACTCACAGCTTTGGATCTACTCTCAAGTGGTTCATGAGCCCTGACTACATTGTAGGCATGCCAGCACTCAAACCCTGACCATCTTCCTTCAGCTCCCTGACAGATTCCTGCCTTCAACGCAGTAAGAACTATGGCCGCGGGCTCACAGTACCCGGCCCTGCTCATCTCAGTGTCTCTCAGCAGCCACGGCGCAGGGCTACAACGCACTTGAAGGCATCTGAACCAAACAGCACGGGCTTGCAGGCCACTCTGGGCAGGCCCACGGAGTGCGGACCCTGCTCTTCCTGCTCCAGTATCACAGTAGGCAATCGAGCTGAGGGCCTCTGCATGGAGCTGGCCGACATCCCTACTGCCTCTCAGGATGTCAAGTCAACAAGGGCAAGGGAGGATTGATTGCCAGCAAGTGCCAACCCTTCTGTCTTCACCACGACCCGACCGCGGTTGTGAGCAGAGAGGGGCAAAGGACCAGCCCAAGGGCAGGGATTGTGTCTTCTGCTGGAGGAGGGCAGGAGCAGTTGAGTGGTTCCCGAGCCTGTGTCTGTCTCCCGGAGCACTTGGGTGACCCAAGGTGCCGGACCTCAGTCCCGATGAGAGAGGCGTTATTGAGTTTTCACTCATTTTGTTCAGCTTTTCCAAGGAATGTTTTTTGGGAATCATCATCGATCCAAGCACTCTGCAGTGCCCTTGCACAGAGCTATTCAGCACTGACAGGCATGGACTTCACGGGTGTTGGTGGGGTGCGAGACATATCAACAGGGGACCCGGCCTGGGATTGGGAACACACTGCCATGGACCCCTGAGGGCAAGGGGGCAGGAAATCGAGGCCTCAATCTGCTATGTGTATGAGCAGGCCAGGGTGCACCCGTGGCCAGTCCTCGCAGCACCACCAAAGCCCTAGAATCCTGAGCCGATGGGGCACGTCTTTTGTGGCTTACCTTCTTCTTCTGGCCTTCTGCGGACTGTCACGAATACCGAGCAACTTCACTGGAGGCTCAGGCGGGAGCCTCCAGCTCTGGCAAAATGATGTTGGGGATCCTCTTAGGCACTCCGGCCACGCAGGACACAGAATGGGACACTCCCTGTGAACACATAAAAGCACACGCCACCGTTACACTGGGAACTCCGCATCTTTGACTGGAAGGGGTTGGCCTGCCTGGTCTCCGTGGGATGATCAGATCACGTCTGCGCTCTCACCACACCTGCTCTGCCCAAATTCCAGCATATTTTTGCCACACTGTGGATGATTTCGTCCCAGGGGATAAGAGCTTGCCCTTGTCCATTTGACCTCCTTGGCCTTTAAGAGGGTCGTTGCCCATCTGTGTAGTATGCCACTAAAATTCTGGATTGACAGGACAGCCACGTACGCCCAGAACAGAAAGCACAATCTTCAAGGAATAGCCGTGGTCCACTACTGAAAACCTCATCCCTGAAGCACTATCCGCTGCAAATACCGACAAGTGCAACCTCACCTCGCTGTCTCCACGTCCATGGCCGCACTGAGCCTTCGCCACACCATGACTCCCCTTCCTCCTCCTTTCAGGAGACACCTTTCTCACCCAGGTGGGCATCTACATACCCACCCATATTTTCCTTCCAAGGGAAACCATCTGTCTGTCCTGCCAATGACCTGAGGGGCATAAGTTCATTCCACTATTAAAAGTCCTCTTAGGCCTACACAACCATAGACGGCAGACTCTCTAGGACACCCAAACATAGGTCCTTAGTCTATTTCTCTGTCTCTTGTCTCTGTCTCGTCTCTATTTTGCTCTGTCTCCTTCTCTGTGTCTTAATACTTCATTTTCCTGAATGATGGGTGTCTCTCTGGATGCCTAGCAGGATACCACAATCAGACTTCAGGTGTGACACAATGTTCTAGAGTCCATGAAATAGGTCTGCAACTGGGGAACCTACATATGTACGTCCTGTATTGTGGGCCTCAGCATGATGACTCTAGGTGGGACTGGAATCTCCCAAGACACGGTGCAACTTCAAGGGTTCAAATGTCCACATATGGAACCTAGCATGCCAAAATTGCTTTGGAGAATTGGTCCAACACGTGAAAAGAAGTTTGGCCCACTCTTAAACCGCAGGCCCAACCCAAAGGCCATTCGTCAGATAGGGTCCCGAGTCGTCCAACATACAGGGCCTCTGCGAGCAATGGCACACTGCTGAATAGCACAGAACACGATACTTGACTAGACATGCATTAACCTTGCCTGGAGGCCTCTGAGGCCCTCTAGCACCTTGGAAGTCAGAGGACATCCTATGCACTGTTTGCCCTCCGCGGGGAGGGCCACAAGTGTAAACTCATTATCCAAGGGAAGGTCCAACCCAACGAACGAATCCACCTTGCCTTTTGTATCCAGGCCAATGCCTAAACTTCCTTCAGGGAGAGCAATCCCTCCCGTGTCACTTAGCGCCTTTCCGATTGCCCCACTCAGGATGCCCAGGCTGGTATCAATCTCCCGTGGCATTCATCCCACTCACAGCTTTGGATCTACTCTCAAGTGGTTCATGAGCCCTGACTACATTGTAGGCATGCCAGCACTGAAACCCTGACCATCTTCCTTCAGCTCCCTGACAGATTCCTGCCTTCAACGCAGTAAGAACTATGGCCGCGGGCTCACAGTACCCGGCCCTGCTCATCTCAGTGTCTCTCAGCAGCCCCGGCGCAGGGCTACAACGCACTTGAAGGCATCTGAACCAAACAGCACGGGCTTGCAGGCCACTCTGGGCAGGCCCACGGAGTGCGGACCCTGCTCTTCCTGCTCCAGTATCACAGTAGGCAATCGAGCTGAGGGCCTCTGCATGGAGCTGGCCGACATCCCTACTGCCTCTCAGGATGTCAAGTCAACAAGGGCAAGGGAGGATTGATTGCCAGCAAGTGCCAACCCTTCTGTCTTCACCACGACCCGACCGCGGTTGTGAGCAGAGAGGGGCAAAGGACCAGCCCAAGGGCAGGGATTGTGTCTTCTGCTGGAGGAGGGCAGGAGCAGTTGAGTGGTTCCCGAGCCTGTGTCTGTCTCCTCGGAGCACTTGGGTGACCCAAGGTGCCGGACCTCAGTCCCGATGAGAGAGGCGTTATTGAGTTTTCACTCATTTTGTTCAGCTTTTCCAAGGAATGTTTTTTGGGAATCATCATCGATCCAAGCACTCTGCAGTGCCCTTGCACAGAGCTATTCAGCACTGACAGGCATGGACTTCACGGGTGTTGGTGGGGTGCGAGACATATCAACAGGGGACCCGGCCTGGGATTGGGAACACACTGCCATGGACCCCTGAGGGCAAGGGGGCAGGAAATCGAGGCCTCAATCTGCTATGTGTACGGGCAGGCCAGGGTGCACCCGTGGCCAGTCCTCGCAGCACCACCAAAGCCCTAGAATCCTGAGCCGATGGGGCACGTCTTTTGTGGCTTACCTTCTTCTTCTGGCCTTCTGCGGACTGTCACGAATACCGAGCAACTTCACTGGAGGCTCAGGCGGGAGCCTCCAGCTCTGGCAAAATGATGTTGGGGATCCTCTTAGGCACTCCGGCCACGCAGGACACAGAATGGGACACTCCCTGTGAACACATAAAAGCACACGCCACCGTTACACTGGGAACTCCGCATCTTTGACTGGAAGGGGTTGGCCTGCCTGGTCTCCGTGGGATGATCAGATCACGTCTGCTCTCTCACCACACCTGCTCTGCCCAAATTCCAGCATATTTTTGCCACACTGTGGATGATTTCGTCCCAGGGGATAAGAGCTTGCCCTTGTCCATTTGACCTCCTTGGCCTTTAAGGGGATCGTTGCCCATCTGTGTAGTATGCCACTAAAATTCTGGATTGACAGGACAGCCACGTACGCCCAGAACAGAAAGCACAATCTTCAAGGAATAGCCGTGGTCCACTACTGAAAACCTCATCCCTGAAGCACTATCCGCTGCAAATACCGACAAGTGCAACCTCACCTCGCTGTCTCCACGTCCATGGCCGCACTGAGCCTTCGCCACACCATGACTCCCCTTCCTCCTCCTTTCAGGAGACACCTTTCTCACCCAGGTGGGCATCTACATACCCACCCATATTTTCCTTCCAAGGGAAACCATCTGTCTGTCCTGCCAATGACCTGAGGGGCATAAGTTCATTCCACTATTAAAAGTCCTCTTAGGCCTACACAACCATAGACGGCAGACTCTCTAGGACACCCAAACATAGGTCCTTAGTCTATTTCTCTGTCTCTTGTCTCTGTCTCGTCTCTATTTTGCTCTGTCTCCTTCTCTGTGTCTTAATACTTCATTTTCCTGAATGATGGGTGTCTCTCTGGATGCCTAGCAGGATACCACAATCAGACTTCAGGTGTGACACAATGTTCTAGAGTCCATGAAATAGGTCTGCAACTGGGGAACCTACATATGTACGTCCTGTATTGTGGGCCTCAGCATGATGACTCTAGGTGGGACTGGAATCTCCCAAGACACGGTGCAACTTCAAGGGTTCAAATGTCCACATATGGAACCTAGCATGCCAAAATTGCTTTGGAGAATTGGTCCAACACGTGAAAAGAAGTTTGGCCCACTCTTAAACCGCAGGCCCAAACCCAAAGGCCATTCGTCAGATAGGGTCCCGAGACGTCCAACACACAGGGCCTCTGCGAGCAATGGCACACTGCTGAATAGCACAGAACACGATACCTGACTAGACATGCATTAACCTTGCCTGGAGGCCTCTGAGGCCCTCTAGCACCTTGGAAGTCAGAGGACATCCTATGCACTGTTTGCCCTCCGCGGGGAGGGCCACAAGTGTAAACTCATTATCCAAGGGAAGGGCCATCCCAACGAACGAATCCACCTTGCCTTTTGTATCCAGGCCAATGCCTAAACTTCCTTCAGGGAGAGCAATCCCTCCCGTGTCACTTAGCGCCTTTCCGATTGCCCCACTCAGGATGCCCAGGCTGGTATCAATCTCCCGTGGCATTCATCCCACTCACAGCTTTGGATCTACTCTCAAGTGGTTCATGAGCCCTGACTACATTGTAGGCATGCCAGCACTCAAACCCTGACCATCTTCCTTCAGCTCCCTGACAGATTCCTGCCTTCAACGCAGTAAGAACTATGGCCGCGGGCTCACAGTACCCGGCCCTGCTCATCTCAGTGTCTCTCAGCAGCCCCGGCGCAGGGCTACAACGCACTTGAAGGCATCTGAACCAAACAGCACGGGCTTGCAGGCCACTCTGGGCAGGCCCACGGAGTGCGGACCCTGCTCTTCCTGCTCCAGTATCACAGTAGGCAATCGAGCTGAGGGCCTCTGCATGGAGCTGGCCGACATCCCTACTGCCTCTCAGGATGTCAAGTCAACAAGGGCAAGGGAGGATTGATTGCCAGCAAGTGCCAACCCTTCTGTCTTCACCACGACCCGACCGCGGTTGTGAGCAGAGAGGGGCAAAGGACCAGCCCAAGGGCAGGGATTGTGTCTTCTGCTGGAGGAGGGCAGGAGCAGTTGAGTGGTTCCCGAGCCTGTGTCTGTCTCCCGGAGCACTTGGGTGACCCAAGGTGCCGGACCTCAGTCCCGATGAGAGAGGCGTTATTGAGTTTTCACTCATTTTGTTCAGCTTTTCCAAGGAATGTTTTTTGGGAATCATCATCGATCCAAGCACTCTGCAGTGCCCTTGCACAGAGCTATTCAGCACTGACAGGCATGGACTTCACGGGTGTTGGTGGGGTGCGAGACATATCAACAGGGGACCCGGCCTGGGATTGGGAACACACTGCCATGGACCCCTGAGGGCAAGGGGGCAGGAAATCGAGGCCTCAATCTGCTATGTGTATGAGCAGGCCAGGGTGCACCCGTGGCCAGTCCTCGCAGCACCACCAAAGCCCTAGAATCCTGAGCCGATGGGGCACGTCTTTTGTGGCTTACCTTCTTCTTCTGGCCTTCTGCGGACTGTCACGAATACCGAGCAACTTCACTGGAGGCTCAGGCGGGAGCCTCCAGCTCTGGCAAAATGATGTTGGGGATCCTCTTAGGCACTCCGGCCACGCAGGACACAGAATGGGACACTCCCTGTGAACACATAAAAGCACACGCCACCGTTACACTGGGAACTCCGCATCTTTGACTGGAAGGGGTTGGCCTGCCTGGTCTCCGTGGGATGATCAGATCACGTCTGCGCTCTCACCACACCTGCTCTGCCCAAATTCCAGCATATTTTTGCCACACTGTGGATGATTTCGTCCCAGGGGATAAGAGCTTGCCCTTGTCCATTTGACCTCCTTGGCCTTTAAGAGGGTCGTTGCCCATCTGTGTAGTATGCCACTAAAATTCTGGATTGACAGGACAGCCACGTACGCCCAGAACAGAAAGCACAATCTTCAAGGAATAGCCGTGGTCCACTACTGAAAACCTCATCCCTGAAGCACTATCCGCTGCAAATACCGACAAGTGCAACCTCACCTCGCTGTCTCCACGTCCATGGCCGCACTGAGCCTTCGCCACACCATGACTCCCCTTCCTCCTCCTTTCAGGAGACACCTTTCTCACCCAGGTGGGCATCTACATACCCACCCATATTTTCCTTCCAAGGGAAACCATCTGTCTGTCCTGCCAATGACCTGAGGGGCATAAGTTCATTCCACTATTAAAAGTCCTCTTAGGCCTACACAACCATAGACGGCAGACTCTCTAGGACACCCAAACATAGGTCCTTAGTCTATTTCTCTGTCTCTTGTCTCTGTCTCGTCTCTATTTTGCTCTGTCTCCTTCTCTGTGTCTTAATACTTCATTTTCCTGAATGATGGGTGTCTCTCTGGATGCCTAGCAGGATACCACAATCAGACTTCAGGTGTGACACAATGTTCTAGAGTCCATGAAATAGGTCTGCAACTGGGGAACCTACATATGTACGTCCTGTATTGTGGGCCTCAGCATGATGACTCTAGGTGGGACTGGAATCTCCCAAGACACGGTGCAACTTCAAGGGTTCAAATGTCCACATATGGAACCTAGCATGCCAAAATTGCTTTGGAGAATTGGTCCAACACGTGAAAAGAAGTTTGGCCCACTCTTAAACCGCAGGCCCAAACCCAAAGGCCATTCGTCAGATAGGGTCCCGAGTCGTCCAACATACAGGGCCTCTGCGAGCAATGGCACACTGCTGAATAGCACAGAACACGATACCTGACTAGACATGCATTAACCTTGCCTGGAGGCCTCTGAGGCCCTCTAGCACCTTGGAAGTCAGAGGACATCCTATGCACTGTTTGCCCTCCGCGGGGAGGGCCACAAGTGTAAACTCATTATCCAAGGGAAGGTCCAACCCAACGAACGAATCCACCTTGCCTTTTGTATCCAGGCCAATGCCTAAACTTCCTTCAGGGAGAGCAATCCCTCCCGTGTCACTTAGCGCCTTTCCGATTGCCCCACTCAGGATGCCCAGGCTGGCTATCAATCTCCCGTGGCATTCATCCCACTCACAGCTTTGGATCTACTCTCAAGTGGTTCATGAGCCCTGACTACATTGTAGGCATGCCAGCACTCAAACCCTGACCATCTTCCTTCAGCTCCCTGACAGATTCCTGCCTTCAACGCAGTAAGAACTATGGCCGCGGGCTCACAGTACCCGGCCCTGCTCATCTCAGTGTCTCTCAGCAGCCACGGCGCAGGGCTACAACGCACTTGAAGGCATCTGAACCAAACAGCACGGGCTTGCAGGCCACTCTGGGCAGGCCCACGGAGTGCGGACCCTGCTCTTCCTGCTCCAGTATCACAGTAGGCAATCGAGCTGAGGGCCTCTGCATGGAGCTGGCCGACATCCCTACTGCCTCTCAGGATGTCAAGTCAACAAGGGCAAGGGAGGATTGATTGCCAGCAAGTGCCAACCCTTCTGTCTTCACCACGACCCGACCGCGGTTGTGAGCAGAGAGGGGCAAAGGACCAGCCCAAGGGCAGGGATTGTGTCTTCTGCTGGAGGAGGGCAGGAGCAGTTGAGTGGTTCCCGAGCCTGTGTCTGTCTCCCGGAGCACTTGGGTGACCCAAGGTGCCGGACCTCAGTCCCGATGAGAGAGGCGTTATTGAGTTTTCACTCATTTTGTTCAGCTTTTCCAAGGAATGTTTTTTGGGAATCATCATCGATCCAAGCACTCTGCAGTGCCCTTGCACAGAGCTATTCAGCACTGACAGGCATGGACTTCACGGGTGTTGGTGGGGTGCGAGACATATCAACAGGGGACCCGGCCTGGGATTGGGAACACACTGCCATGGACCCCTGAGGGCAAGGGGGCAGGAAATCGAGGCCTCAATCTGCTATGTGTACGGGCAGGCCAGGGTGCACCCGTGGCCAGTCCTCGCAGCACCACCAAAGCCCTAGAATCCTGAGCCGATGGGGCACGTCTTTTGTGGCTTACCTTCTTCTTCTGGCCTTCTGCGGACTGTCACGAATACCGAGCAACTTCACTGGAGGCTCAGGCGGGAGCCTCCAGCTCTGGCAAAATGATGTTGGGGATCCTCTTAGGCACTCCGGCCACGCAGGACACAGAATGGGACACTCCCTGTGAACACATAAAAGCACACGCCACCGTTACACTGGGAACTCCGCATCTTTGACTGGAAGGGGTTGGCCTGCCTGGTCTCCGTGGGATGATCAGATCACGTCTGCTCTCTCACCACACCTGCTCTGCCCAAATTCCAGCATATTTTTGCCACACTGTGGATGATTTCGTCCCAGGGGATAAGAGCTTGCCCTTGTCCATTTGACCTCCTTGGCCTTTAAGAGGGTCGTTGCCCATCTGTGTAGTATGCCACTAAAATTCTGGATTGACAGGACAGCCACGTACGCCCAGAACAGAAAGCACAATCTTCAAGGAATAGCCGTGGTCCACTACTGAAAACCTCATCCCTGAAGCACTATCCGCTGCAAATACCGACAAGTGCAACCTCACCTCGCTGTCTCCACGTCCATGGCCGCACTGAGCCTTCGCCACACCATGACTCCCCTTCCTCCTCCTTTCAGGAGACACCTTTCTCACCCAGGTGGGCATCTACATACCCACCCATATTTTCCTTCCAAGGGAAACCATCTGTCTGTCCTGCCAATGACCTGAGGGGCATAAGTTCATTCCACTATTAAAAGTCCTCTTAGGCCTACACAACCATAGACGGCAGACTCTCTAGGACACCCAAACATAGGTCCTTAGTCTATTTCTCTGTCTCTTGTCTCTGTCTCGTCTCTATTTTGCTCTGTCTCCTTCTCTGTGTCTTAATACTTCATTTTCCTGAATGATGGGTGTCTCTCTGGATGCCTAGCAGGATACCACAATCAGACTTCAGGTGTGACACAATGTTCTAGAGTCCATGAAATAGGTCTGCAACTGGGGAACCTACATATGTACGTCCTGTATTGTGGGCCTCAGCATGATGACTCTAGGTGGGACTGGAATCTCCCAAGACACGGTGCAACTTCAAGGGTTCAAATGTCCACATATGGAACCTAGCATGCCAAAATTGCTTTGGAGAATTGGTCCAACACGTGAAAAGAAGTTTGGCCCACTCTTAAACCGCAGGCTCAAACCCAAAGGCCATTCGTCAGATAGGGTCCCGAGACGTCCAACACACAGGGCCTCTGCGAGCAATGGCACACTGCTGAATAGCACAGAACACGATACCTGACTAGACATGCATTAACCTTGCCTGGAGGCCTCCGAGGCCCTCTAGCACCTTGGAAGTCAGAGGACATCCTATGCACTGTTTGCCCTCCGCGGGGAGGGCCACAAGTGTAAACTCATTATCCAAGGGAAGGGCCATACCAACGAACGAATCCACCTTGCCTTTTGTATCCAGGCCAATGCCTAAACTTCCTTCAGGTAGAGCAATCCCTCCCGTGTCACTTAGCGCCTTTCCGATTGCCCCACTCAGGATGCCCAGGCTGGCTATCAATCTCCCGTGGCATTCATCCCACTCACAGCTTTGGATCTACTCTCAAGTGGTTCATGAGCCCTGACTACATTGTAGGCATGCCAGCACTCAAACCCTGACCATCTTCCTTCAGCTCCCTGACAGATTCCTGCCTTCAACGCAGTAAGAACTATGGCCGCGGGCTCACAGTACCCGGCCCTGCTCATCTCAGTGTCTCTCAGCAGCCACGGCGCAGGGCTACAACGCACTTGAAGGCATCTGAACCAAACAGCACGGGCTTGCAGGCCACTCTGGGCAGGCCCACGGAGTGCGGACCCTGCTCTTCCTGCTCCAGTATCACAGTAGGCAATCGAGCTGAGGGCCTCTGCATGGAGCTGGCCGACATCCCTACTGCCTCTCAGGATGTCAAGTCAACAAGGGCAAGGGAGGATTGATTGCCAGCAAGTGCCAACCCTTCTGTCTTCACCACGACCCGACCGCGGTTGTGAGCAGAGAGGGGCAAAGGACCAGCCCAAGGGCAGGGATTGTGTCTTCTGCTGGAGGAGGGCAGGAGCAGTTGAGTGGTTCCCGAGCCTGTGTCTGTCTCCCGGAGCACTTGGGTGACCCAAGGTGCCGGACCTCAGTCCCGATGAGAGAGGCGTTATTGAGTTTTCACTCATTTTGTTCAGCTTTTCCAAGGAATGTTTTTTGGGAATCATCATCGATCCAAGCACTCTGCAGTGCCCTTGCACAGAGCTATTCAGCACTGACAGGCATGGACTTCACGGGTGTTGGTGGGGTGCGAGACATATCAACAGGGGACCCGGCCTGGGATTGGGAACACACTGCCATGGACCCCTGAGGGCAAGGGGGCAGGAAATCGAGGCCTCAATCTGCTATGTGTACGGGCAGGCCAGGGTGCACCCGTGGCCAGTCCTCGCAGCACCACCAAAGCCCTAGAATCCTGAGCCGATGGGGCACGTCTTTTGTGGCTTACCTTCTTCTTCTGGCCTTCTGGGGACTGTCACGAATACCGAGCAACTTCACTGGAGGCTCAGGCGGGAGCCTCCAGCTCTGGCAAAATGATGTTGGGGATCCTCTTAGGCACTCCGGCCACGCAGGACACAGAATGGGACACTCCCTGTGAACACATAAAAGCACACGCCACCGTTACACTGGGAACTCCGCATCTTTGACTGGAAGGGGTTGGCCTGCCTGGTCTCCGTGGGATGATCAGATCACGTCTGCTCTCTCACCACACCTGCTCTGCCCAAATTCCAGCATATTTTTGCCACACTGTGGATGATTTCGTCCCAGGGGATAAGAGCTTGCCCTTGTCCATTTGACCTCCTTGGCCTTTAAGAGGGTCGTTGCCCATCTGTGTAGTATGCCACTAAAATTCTGGATTGACAGGACAGCCACGTACGCCCAGAACAGAAAGCACAATCTTCAAGGAATAGCCGTGGTCCACTACTGAAAACCTCATCCCTGAAGCACTATCCGCTGCAAATACCGACAAGTGCAACCTCACCTCGCTGTCTCCACGTCCATGGCCGCACTGAGCCTTCGCCACACCATGACTCCCCTTCCTCCTCCTTTCAGGAGACACCTTTCTCACCCAGGTGGGCATCTACATACCCACCCATATTTTCCTTCCAAGGGAAACCATCTGTCTGTCCTGCCAATGACCTGAGGGGCATAAGTTCATTCCACTATTAAAAGTCCTCTTAGGCCTACACAACCATAGACGGCAGACTCTCTAGGACACCCAAACGTAGGTCCTTAGTCTATTTCTCTGTCTCTTGTCTCTGTCTCGTCTCTATTTTGCTCTGTCTCCTTCTCTGTGTCTTAATACTTCATTTTCCTGAATGATGGGTGTCTCTCTGGATGCCTAGCAGGATACCACAATCAGACTTCAGGTGTGACACAATGTTCTAGAGTCCATGAAATAGGTCTGCAACTGGGGAACCTGCATATGTACGTCCTGTATTGTGGGCCTCAGCATGATGACTCTAGGTGGGACTGGAATCTCCCAAGACACGGTGCAACTTCAAGGGTTCAAATGTCCACATATGGAACCTAGCATGCCAAAATTGCTTTGGAGAATTGGTCCAACACGTGAAAAGAAGTTTGGCCCACTCTTAAACCGCAGGCTCAAACCCAAAGGCCATTCGTCAGATAGGGTCCCGAGACGTCCAACACACAGGGCCTCTGCGAGCAATGGCACACTGCTGAATAGCACAGAACACGATACCTGACTAGACATGCATTAACCTTGCCTGGAGGCCTCCGAGGCCCTCTAGCACCTTGGAAGTCAGAGGACATCCTATGCACTGTTTGCCCTCCGCGGGGAGGGCCACAAGTGTAAACTCATTATCCAAGGGAAGGGCCATACCAACGAACGAATCCACCTTGCCTTTTGTATCCAGGCCAATGCCTAAACTTCCTTCAGGTAGAGCAATCCCTCCCGTGTCACTTAGCGCCTTTCCGATTGCCCCACTCAGGATGCCCAGGCTGGCTATCAATCTCCCGTGGCATTCATCCCACTCACAGCTTTGGATCTACTCTCAAGTGGTTCATGAGCCCTGACTACATTGTAGGCATGCCAGCACTCAAACCCTGACCATCTTCCTTCAGCTCCCTGACAGATTCCTGCCTTCAACGCAGTAAGAACTATGGCCGCGGGCTCACAGTACCCGGCCCTGCTCATCTCAGTGTCTCTCAGCAGCCACGGCGCAGGGCTACAACGCACTTGAAGGCATCTGAACCAAACAGCACGGGCTTGCAGGCCACTCTGGGCAGGCCCACGGAGTGCGGACCCTGCTCTTCCTGCTCCAGTATCACAGTAGGCAATCGAGCTGAGGGCCTCTGCATGGAGCCGGCCGACATCCCTACTGCCTCTCAGGATGTCAAGTCAACAAGGGCAAGGGAGGATTGCCAGCAAGTGCCAACCCTTCTGTCTTCACCACGACCCGACCGCGGTTGTGAGCAGAGAGGGGCAAAGGACCAGCCCAAGGGCAGGGATTGTGTCTTCTGCTGGAGGAGGGCAGGAGCAGTTGAGTGGTTCCCGAGCCTGTGTCTGTCTCCCGGAGCACTTGGGTGACCCAAGGTGCCGGACCTCAGTCCCGATGAGAGAGGCGTTATTGAGTTTTCACTCATTTTGTTCAGCTTTTCCAAGGAATGTTTTTTGGGAATCATCATCGATCCAAGCACTCTGCAGTGCCCTTGCACAGAGCTATTCAGCACTGACAGGCATGGACTTCACGGGTGTTGGTGGGGTGCGAGACATATCAACAGGGGACCCGGCCTGGGATTGGGAACACACTGCCATGGACCCCTGAGGGCAAGGGGGCAGGAAATCGAGGCCTCAATCTGCTATGTGTACGGGCAGGCCAGGGTGCACCCGTGGCCAGTCCTCGCAGCACCACCAAAGCCCTAGAATCCTGAGCCGATGGGGCACGTCTTTTGTGGCTTACCTTCTTCTTCTGGCCTTCTGGGGACTGTCACGAATACCGAGCAACTTCACTGGAGGCTCAGGCGGGAGCCTCCAGCTCTGGCAAAATGATGTTGGGGATCCTCTTAGGCACTCCGGCCACGCAGGACACAGAATGGGACACTCCCTGTGAACACATAAAAGCACACGCCACCGTTACACTGGGAACTCCGCATCTTTGACTGGAAGGGGTTGGCCTGCCTGGTCTCCGTGGGATGATCAGATCACGTCTGCTCTCTCACCACACCTGCTCTGCCCAAATTCCAGCATATTTTTGCCACACTGTGGATGATTTCGTCCCAGGGGATAAGAGCTTGCCCTTGTCCATTTGACCTCCTTGGCCTTTAAGAGGGTCGTTGCCCATCTGTGTAGTATGCCACTAAAATTCTGGATTGACAGGACAGCCACGTACGCCCAGAACAGAAAGCACAATCTTCAAGGAATAGCCGTGGTCCACTACTGAAAACCTCATCCCTGAAGCACTATCCGCTGCAAATACCGACAAGTGCAACCTCACCTCGCTGTCTCCACGTCCATGGCCGCACTGAGCCTTCGCCACACCATGACTCCCCTTCCTCCTCCTTTCAGGAGACACCTTTCTCACCCAGGTGGGCATCTACATACCCACCCATATTTTCCTTCCAAGGGAAACCATCTGTCTGTCCTGCCAATGACCTGAGGGGCATAAGTTCATTCCACTATTAAAAGTCCTCTTAGGCCTACACAACCATAGACGGCAGACTCTCTAGGACACCCAAACATAGGTCCTTAGTCTATTTCTCTGTCTCTTGTCTCTGTCTCGTCTCTATTTTGCTCTGTCTCCTTCTCTGTGTCTTAATACTTCATTTTCCTGAATGATGGGTGTCTCTCTGGATGCCTAGCAGGATACCACAATCAGACTTCAGGTGTGACACAATGTTCTAGAGTCCATGAAATAGGTCTGCAACTGGGGAACCTGCATATGTACGTCCTGTATTGTGGGCCTCAGCATGATGACTCTAGGTGGGACTGGAATCTCCCAAGACACGGTGCAACTTCAAGGGTTCAAATGTCCACATATGGAACCTAGCATGCCAAAATTGCTTTGGAGAATTGGTCCAACACGTGAAAAGAAGTTTGGCCCACTCTTAAACCGCAGGCTCAAACCCAAAGGCCATTCGTCAGATAGGGTCCCGAGACGTCCAACACACAGGGCCTCTTCGAGCAATGGCACACTGCTGAATAGCACAGAACACGATACCTGACTAGACATGCATTAACCTTGCCTGGAGGCCTCCGAGGCCCTCTAGCACCTTGGAAGTCAGAGGACATCCTATGCACTGTTTGCCCTCCGCGGGGAGGGCCACAAGTGTAAACTCATTATCCAAGGGAAGGGCCATACCAACGAACGAATCCACCTTGCCTTTTGTATCCAGGCCAATGCCTAAACTTCCTTCAGGTAGAGCAATCCCTCCCGTGTCACTTAGCGCCTTTCCGATTGCCCCACTCAGGATGCCCAGGCTGGCTATCAATCTCCCGTGGCATTCATCCCACTCACAGCTTTGGATCTACTCTCAAGTGGTTCATGAGCCCTGACTACATTGTAGGCATGCCAGCACTCAAACCCTGACCATCTTCCTTCAGCTCCCTGACAGATTCCTGCCTTCAACGCAGTAAGAACTATGGCCGCGGGCTCACAGTACCCGGCCCTGCTCATCTCAGTGTCTCTCAGCAGCCACGGCGCAGGGCTACAACGCACTTGAAGGCATCTGAACCAAACAGCACGGGCTTGCAGGCCACTCTGGGCAGGCCCACGGAGTGCGGACCCTGCTCTTCCTGCTCCAGTATCACAGTAGGCAATCGAGCTGAGGGCCTCTGCATGGAGCCGGCCGACATCCCTACTGCCTCTCAGGATGTCAAGTCAACAAGGGCAAGGGAGGATTGCCAGCAAGTGCCAACCCTTCTGTCTTCACCACGACCCGACCGCGGTTGTGAGCAGAGAGGGGCAAAGGACCAGCCCAAGGGCAGGGATTGTGTCTTCTGCTGGAGGAGGGCAGGAGCAGTTGAGTGGTTCCCGAGCCTGTGTCTGTCTCCTCGGAGCACTTGGGTGACCCAAGGTGCCGGACCTCAGTCCCGATGAGAGAGGCGTTATTGAGTTTTCACTCATTTTGTTCAGCTTTTCCAAGGAATGTTTTTTGGGAATCATCATCGATCCAAGCACTCTGCAGTGCCCTTGCACAGAGCTATTCAGCACTGACAGGCATGGACTTCACGGGTGTTGGTGGGGTGCGAGACATATCAACAGGGGACCCGGCCTGGGATTGGGAACACACTGCCATGGACCCCTGAGGGCAAGGGGGCAGGAAATCGAGGCCTCAATCTGCTATGTGTACGGGCAGGCCAGGGTGCACCCGTGGCCAGTCCTCGCAGCACCACCAAAGCCCTAGAATCCTGAGCCGATGGGGCACGTCTTTTGTGGCTTACCTTCTTCTTCTGGCCTTCTGGGGACTGTCACGAATACCGAGCAACTTCACTGGAGGCTCAGGCGGGAGCCTCCAGCTCTGGCAAAATGATGTTGGGGATCCTCTTAGGCACTCCGGCCACGCAGGACACAGAATGGGACACTCCCTGTGAACACATAAAAGCACACGCCACCGTTACACTGGGAACTCCGCATCTTTGACTGGAAGGGGTTGGCCTGCCTGGTCTCCGTGGGATGATCAGATCACGTCTGCTCTCTCACCACACCTGCTCTGCCCAAATTCCAGCATATTTTTGCCACACTGTGGATGATTTCGTCCCAGGTGATAAGAGCTTGCCCTTGTCCATTTGACCTCCTTGGCCTTTAAGAGGATCGTTGCCCATCTGTGTAGTATGCCACTAAAATTCTGGATTGACAGGACAGCCACGTACGCCCAGAACAGAAAGCACAATCTTCAAGGAATAGCCGTGGTCCACTACTGAAAACCTCATCCCTGAAGCACTATCCGCTGCAAATACCGACAAGTGCAACCTCACCTCGCTGTCTCCACGTCCATGGCCGCACTGAGCCTTCGCCACACCATGACTCCCCTTCCTCCTCCTTTCAGGAGACACCTTTCTCACCCAGGTGGGCATCTACATACCCACCCATATTTTCCTTCCAAGGGAAACCATCTGTCTGTCCTGCCAATGACCTGAGGGGCATAAGTTCATTCCACTATTAAAAGTCCTCTTAGGCCTACACAACCATAGACGGCAGACTCTCTAGGACACCCAAACATAGGTCCTTAGTCTATTTCTCTGTCTCTTGTCTCTGTCTCGTCTCTATTTGGCTCTGTCTCCTTCTCTGTGTCTTACTACTTCATTTTCCTGAATGATGGGTGTCTCTCTGGATGCCTAGCAGGATACCACAATCAGACTTCAGGTGTGACACAATGTTCTAGAGTCCATGAAATAGGTCTGCAACTGGGGAACCTGCATATGTACGTCCTGTATTGTGGGCCTCAGCATGATGACTCTAGGTGGGACTGGAATCTCCCAAGACACGGTGCAACTTCAAGGGTTCAAATGTCCACATATGGAACCTAGCATGCCAAAATTGCTTTGGAGAATTGGTCCAACACGTGAAAAGAAGTTTGGCCCACTCTTAAACCGCAGGCTCAAACCCAAAGGCCATTCGTCAGATAGGGTCCCGAGACGTCCAACACACAGGGCCTCTTCGAGCAATGGCACACTGCTGAATAGCACAGAACACGATACCTGACTAGACATGCATTAACCTTGCCTGGAGGCCTCCGAGGCCCTCTAGCACCTTGGAAGTCAGAGGACATCCTATGCACTGTTTGCCCTCCCGCGGGAGGGCCACAAGTGTAAACTCATTATCCAAGGGAAGGGCCATACCAACGAACGAATCCACCTTGCCTTTTGTATCCAGGCCAATGCCTAAACTTCCTTCAGGTAGAGCAATCCCTCCCGTGTCACTTAGCGCCTTTCCGATTGCCCCACTCAGGATGCCCAGGCTGGCTATCAATCTCCCGTGGCATTCATCCCACTCACAGCTTTGGATCTACTCTCAAGTGGTTCATGAGCCCTGACTACATTGTAGGCATGCCAGCACTCAAACCCTGACCATCTTCCTTCAGCTCCCTGACAGATTCCTGCCTTCAACGCAGTAAGAACTATGGCCGCGGGCTCACAGTACCCGGCCCTGCTCATCTCAGTGTCTCTCAGCAGCCACGGCGCAGGGCTACAACGCACTTGAAGGCATCTGAACCAAACAGCACGGGCTTGCAGGCCACTCTGGGCAGGCCCACGGAGTGCGGACCCTGCTCTTCCTGCTCCAGTATCACAGTAGGCAATCTAGCTGAGGGCCTCTGCATGGAGCCGGCCGACATCCCTACTGCCTCTCAGGATGTCAAGTCAACAAGGGCAAGGGAGGATTGCCAGCAAGTGCCAACCCTTCTGTCTTCACCACGACCCGACCGCGGTTGTGAGCAGAGAGGGGCAAAGGACCAGCCCAAGGGCAGGGATTGTGTCTTCTGCTGGAGGAGGGCAGGAGCAGTTGAGTGGTTCCCGAGCCTGTGTCTGTCTCCTCGGAGCACTTGGGTGACCCAAGGTGCCGGACCTCAGTCCCGATGAGAGAGGCGTTATTGAGTTTTCACTCATTTTGTTCAGCTTTCCAAGGAATGTTTTTTGGGAATCATCATCGATCCAAGCACTCTGCAGTGCCCTTGCACAGAGCTATTCAGCACTGACAGGCATGGACTTCACGGGTGTTGGTGGGGTGCGAGACATATCAACAGGGGACCCGGCCTGGGATTGGGAACACACTGCCATGGACCCCTGAGGGCAAGGGGGCAGGAAATCGAGGCCTCAATCTGCTATGTGTACGGGCAGGCCAGGGTGCACCCGTGGCCAGTCCTCGCAGCACCACCAAAGCCCTAGAATCCTGAGCCGATGGGGCACGTCTTTTGTGGCTTACCTTCTTCTTCTGGCCTTCTGGGGACTGTCACGAATACCGAGCAACTTCACTGGAGGCTCAGGCGGGAGCCTCCAGCTCTGGCAAAATGATGTTGGGGATCCTCTTAGGCACTCCGGCCACGCAGGACACAGAATGGGACACTCCCTGTGAACACATAAAAGCACACGCCACCGTTACACTGGGAACTCCGCATCTTTGACTGGAAGGGGTTGGCCTGCCTGGTCTCCGTGGGATGATCAGATCACGTCTGCTCTCTCACCACACCTGCTCTGCCCAAATTCCAGCATATTTTTGCCACACTGTGGATGATTTCGTCCCAGGGGATAAGAGCTTGCCCTTGTCCATTTGACCTCCTTGGCCTTTAAGAGGATCGTTGCCCATCTGTGTAGTATGCCACTAAAATTCTGGATTGACAGGACAGCCACGTACGCCCAGAACAGAAAGCTCAATCTTCAAGGAATAGCCGTGGTCCACTACTGAAAACCTCATCCCTGAAGCACTATCCGCTGCAAATACCGACAAGTGCAACCTCACCTCGCTGTCTCCACGTCCATGGCCGCACTGAGCCTTCGCCACACCATGACTCCCCTTCCTCCTCCTTTCAGGAGACACCTTTCTCACCCAGGTGGGCATCTACATACCCACCCATATTTTCCTTCCAAGGGAAACCATCTGTCTGTCCTGCCAATGACCTGAGGGGCATAAGTTCATTCCACTATTAAAAGTCCTCTTAGGCCTACACAACCATAGACGGCAGACTCTCTAGGACACCCAAACATAGGTCCTTAGTCTATTTCTCTGTCTCTTGTCTCTGTCTCGTCTCTATTTGGCTCTGTCTCCTTCTCTGTGTCTTACTACTTCATTTTCCTGAATGATGGGTGTCTCTCTGGATGCCTAGCAGGATACCACAATCAGACTTCAGGTGTGACACAATGTTCTAGAGTCCATGAAATAGGTCTGCAACTGGGGAACCTGCATATGTACGTCCTGTATTGTGGGCCTCAGCATGATGACTCTAGGTGGGACTGGAATCTCCCAAGACACGGTGCAACTTCAAGGGTTCAAATGTCCACATATGGAACCTAGCATGCCAAAATTGCTTTGGAGAATTGGTCCAACACGTGAAAAGAAGTTTGGCCCACTCTTAAACCGCAGGCTCAAACCCAAAGGCCATTCGTCAGATAGGGTCCCGAGACGTCCAACACACAGGGCCTCTTCGAGCAATGGCACACTGCTGAATAGCACAGAACACGATACCTGACTAGACATGCATTAACCTTGCCTGGAGGCCTCCGAGGCCCTCTAGCACCTTGGAAGTCAGAGGACATCCTATGCACTGTTTGCCCTCCGCGGGGAGGGCCACAAGTGTAAACTCATTATCCAAGGGAAGGGCCATACCAACGAACGAATCCACCTTGCCTTTTGTATCCAGGCCAATGCCTAAACTTCCTTCAGGTAGAGCAATCCCTCCCGTGTCACTTAGCGCCTTTCCGATTGCCCCACTCAGGATGCCCAGGCTGGCTATCAATCTCCCGTGGCATTCATCCCACTCACAGCTTTGGATCTACTCTCAAGTGGTTCATGAGCCCTGACTACATTGTAGGCATGCCAGCACTCAAACCCTGACCATCTTCCTTCAGCTCCCTGACAGATTCCTGCCTTCAACGCAGTAAGAACTATGGCCGCGGGCTCACAGTACCCGGCCCTGCTCATCTCAGTGTCTCTCAGCAGCCACGGCGCAGGGCTACAACGCACTTGAAGGCATCTGAACCAAACAGCACGGGCTTGCAGGCCACTCTGGGCAGGCCCACGGAGTGCGGACCCTGCTCTTCCTGCTCCAGTATCACAGTAGGCAATCTAGCTGAGGGCCTCTGCATGGAGCCGGCCGACATCCCTACTGCCTCTCAGGATGTCAAGTCAACAAGGGCAAGGGAGGATTGCCAGCAAGTGCCAACCCTTCTGTCTTCACCACGACCCGACCGCGGTTGTGAGCAGAGAGGGGCAAAGGACCAGCCCAAGGGCAGGGATTGTGTCTTCTGCTGGAGGAGGGCAGGAGCAGTTGAGTGGTTCCCGAGCCTGTGTCTGTCTCCCGGAGCACTTGGGTGACCCAAGGTGCCGGACCTCAGTCCCGATGAGAGAGGCGTTATTGAGTTTTCACTCATTTTGTTCAGCTTTTCCAAGGAATGTTTTTTGGGAATCATCATCGATCCAAGCACTCTGCAGTGCCCTTGCACAGAGCTATTCAGCACTGACAGGCATGGACTTCACGGGTGTTGGTGGGGTGCGAGACATATCAACAGGGGACCCGGCCTGGGATTGGGAACACACTGCCATGGACCCCTGAGGGCAAGGGGGCAGGAAATCGAGGCCTCAATCTGCTATGTGTACGGGCAGGCCAGGGTGCACCCGTGGCCAGTCCTCGCAGCACCACCAAAGCCCTAGAATCCTGAGCCGATGGGGCACGTCTTTTGTGGCTTACCTTCTTCTTCTGGCCTTCTGGGGACTGTCACGAATACCGAGCAACTTCACTGGAGGCTCAGGCGGGAGCCTCCAGCTCTGGCAAAATGATGTTGGGGATCCTCTTAGGCACTCCGGCCACGCAGGACACAGAATGGGACACTCCCTGTGAACACATAAAAGCACACGCCACCGTTACACTGGGAACTCCGCATCTTTGACTGGAAGGGGTTGGCCTGCCTGGTCTCCGTGGGATGATCAGATCACGTCTGCTCTCTCACCACACCTGCTCTGCCCAAATTCCAGCATATTTTTGCCACACTGTGGATGATTTCGTCCCAGGTGATAAGAGCTTGCCCTTGTCCATTTGACCTCCTTGGCCTTTAAGAGGATCGTTGCCCATCTGTGTAGTATGCCACTAAAATTCTGGATTGACAGGACAGCCACGTACGCCCAGAACAGAAAGCACAATCTTCAAGGAATAGCCGTGGTCCACTACTGAAAACCTCATCCCTGAAGCACTATCCGCTGCAAATACCGACAAGTGCAACCTCACCTCGCTGTCTCCACGTCCATGGCCGCACTGAGCCTTCGCCACACCATGACTCCCCTTCCTCCTCCTTTCAGGAGACACCTTTCTCACCCAGGTGGGCATCTACATACCCACCCATATTTTCCTTCCAAGGGAAACCATCTGTCTGTCCTGCCAATGACCTGAGGGGCATAAGTTCATTCCACTATTAAAAGTCCTCTTAGGCCTACACAACCATAGACGGCAGACACTCTAGGACACCCAAACGTAGGTCCTTAGTCTATTTCTCTGTCTCTTGTCTCTGTCTCGTCTCTATTTGGCTCTGTCTCCTTCTCTGTGTCTTAATACTTCATTTTCCTGAATGATGGGTGTCTCTCTGGATGCCTAGCAGGATACCACAATCAGACTTCAGGTGTGACACAATGTTCTAGAGTCCATGAAATAGGTCTGCAACTGGGGAACCTGCATATGTACGTCCTGTATTGTGGGCCTCAGCATGATGACTCTAGGTGGGACTGGAATCTCCCAAGACACGGTGCAACTTCAAGGGTTCAAATGTCCACATATGGAACCTAGCATGCCAAAATTGCTTTGGAGAATTGGTCCAACACGTGAAAAGAAGTTTGGCCCACTCTTAAACCGCAGGCTCAAACCCAAAGGCCATTCGTCAGATAGGGTCCCGAGACGTCCAACACACAGGGCCTCTTCGAGCAATGGCACACTGCTGAATAGCACAGAACACGATACCTGACTAGACATGCATTAACCTTGCCTGGAGGCCTCCGAGGCCCTCTAGCACCTTGGAAGTCAGAGGACATCCTATGCACTGTTTGCCCTCCGCGGGGAGGGCCACAAGTGTAAACTCATTATCCAAGGGAAGGGCCATACCAACGAACGAATCCACCTTGCCTTTTGTATCCAGGCCAATGCCTAAACTTCCTTCAGGTAGAGCAATCCCTCCCGTGTCACTTAGCGCCTTTCCGATTGCCCCACTCAGGATGCCCAGGCTGGCTATCAATCTCCCGTGGCATTCATCCCACTCACAGCTTTGGATCTACTCTCAAGTGGTTCATGAGCCCTGACTACATTGTAGGCATGCCAGCACTCAAACCCTGACCATCTTCCTTCAGCTCCCTGACAGATTCCTGCCTTCAACGCAGTAAGAACTATGGCCGCGGGCTCACAGTACCCGGCCCTGCTCATCTCAGTGTCTCTCAGCAGCCACGGCGCAGGGCTACAACGCACTTGAAGGCATCTGAACCAAACAGCACGGGCTTGCAGGCCACTCTGGGCAGGCCCACGGAGTGCGGACCCTGCTCTTCCTGCTCCAGTATCACAGTAGGCAATCTAGCTGAGGGCCTCTGCATGGAGCCGGCCGACATCCCTACTGCCTCTCAGGATGTCAAGTCAACAAGGGCAAGGGAGGATTGCCAGCAAGTGCCAACCCTTCTGTCTTCACCACGACCCGACCGCGGTTGTGAGCAGAGAGGGGCAAAGGACCAGCCCAAGGGCAGGGATTGTGTCTTCTGCTGGAGGAGGGCAGGAGCAGTTGAGTGGTTCCCGAGCCTGTGTCTGTCTCCCGGAGCACTTGGGTGACCCAAGGTGCCGGACCTCAGTCCCGATGAGAGAGGCGTTATTGAGTTTTCACTCATTTTGTTCAGCTTTTCCAAGGAATGTTTTTTGGGAATCATCATCGATCCAAGCACTCTGCAGTGCCCTTGCACAGAGCTATTCAGCACTGACAGGCATGGACTTCACGGGTGTTGGTGGGGTGCGAGACATATCAACAGGGGACCCGGCCTGGGATTGGGAACACACTGCCATGGACCCCTGAGGGCAAGGGGGCAGGAAATCGAGGCCTCAATCTGCTATGTGTACGGGCAGGCCAGGGTGCACCCGTGGCCAGTCCTCGCAGCACCACCAAAGCCCTAGAATCCTGAGCCGATGGGGCACGTCTTTTGTGGCTTACCTTCTTCTTCTGGCCTTCTGGGGACTGTCACGAATACCGAGCAACTTCACTGGAGGCTCAGGCGGGAGCCTCCAGCTCTGGCAAAATGATGTTGGGGAACCTCTTAGGCACTCCGGCCACGCAGGACACAGAATGGGACACTCCCTGTGAACACATAAAAGCACACGCCACCGTTACACTGGGAACTCCGCATCTTTGACTGGAAGGGGTTGGCCTGCCTGGTCTCCGTGGGATGATCAGATCACGTCTGCTCTCTCACCACACCTGCTCTGCCCAAATTCCAGCATATTTTTGACACACTGTGGATGATTTCATCCCAGGGGATAAGAGCTTGCCCTTGTCCATTTGACCTCCTTGGCCGTTAAGAGGATCGTTGCCCATCTGTGTAGTATGCCAGTAGAATTCTGGATTGACAGGACAGCCACGTACGCCCAGAACAGAAAGCACAATCTTCAAGGAATAGCTGTGGTCCACTACTGAAAACCTCATCCCTGAAGCACTATCCGCTGCAAATACCGACAAGTGCAACCTCACCTCGCTGTCTCCACGTCCATGGCCGCACTGAGCCTTCGCCACACCATGACTCCCCTTCCTCCTCCTTTCAGGAGACACCATTCTCACCCAGGTGGGCATCTACATACCCACCCATATTTTCCTTCCAACGGAAACCATCTGTCTGTCCTGCCAATGACCTGAGGGGCATAAGTTCATTCCACTATTAAAAGTCCTCTTAGGCCTACACAACCATAGACGGCAGACTCTCTAGGACACCCAAACGTAGGTCCTTAGTCTATTTCTCTGTCTCTTGTCTCTGTCTCGTCTCTATTTTGCTCTGTCTCCTTCTCTGTGTCTTAATACTTCATTTTCCTGAATGATGGGTGTCTCTCTGGATGCCTAGCAGGATACCACAATCAGACTTCAGGTGTGACACAATGTTCTAGAGTCCATGAAATAGGTCTGCAACTGGGGAACCTGCATATGTACGTCCTGTATTGTGGGCCTCAGCATGATGACTCTAGGTGGGACTGGAATCTCCCAAGACACGGTGCAACTTCAAGGGTTCAAATGTCCACATATGGAACCTAGCATGCCAAAATTGCTTTGGAGAATTGGTCCAACACGTGAAAAGAAGTTTGGCCCACTCTTAAACCGCAGGCTCAAACCCAAAGGCCATTCCTCAGATAGGGTCCCGAGACGTCCAACACACAGGGCCTCTGCGAGCAATGGCACACTGCTGAATAGCACAGAACACGATACCTGACTAGACATGCATTAACCTTGCCTGGAGGCCTCCGAGGCCCTCTAGCACCTTGGAAGTCAGAGGACATCCTATGCACTGTTTGCCCTCCGCGGGGAGGGCCACAAGTGTAAACTCATTATCCAAGGGAAGGGCCATACCAACGAACGAATCCACCTTGCCTTTTGTATCCAGGCCAATGCCTAAACTTCCTTCAGGTAGAGCAATCCCTCCCGTGTCACTTAGCGCCTTTCCGATTGCCCCACTCAGGATGCCCAGGCTGGCTATCAATCTCCCGTGGCATTCATCCCACTCACAGCTTTGGATCTACTCTCAAGTGGTTCATGAGCCCTGACTACATTGTAGGCATGCCAGCACTCAAACCCTGACCATCTTCCTTCAGCTCCCTGACAGATTCCTGCCTTCAACGCAGTAAGAACTATGGTCGCGGGCTCACAGTACCCGGCCCTGCTCATCTCAGTGTCTCTCAGCAGCCACGGCGCAGGGCTACAACGCACTTGAAGGCATCTGAACCAAACAGCACGGGCTTGCAGGCCACTCTGGGCAGGCCCACGGAGTGCGGACCCTGCTCTTCCTGCTCCAGTATCACAGTAGGCAATCTAGCTGAGGGCCTCTGCATGGAGCCGGCCGACATCCCTACTGCCTCTCAGGATGTCAAGTCAACAAGGGCAAGGGAGGATTGCCAGCAAGTGCCAACCCTTCTGTCTTCACCACGACCCGACCGCGGTTGTGAGCAGAGAGGGGCAAAGGACCAGCCCAAGGGCAGGGATTGTGTCTTCTGCTGGAGGAGGGCAGGAGCAGTTGAGTGGTTCCCGAGCCTGTGTCTGTCTCCCGGAGCACTTGGGTGACCCAAGGTGCCGGACCTCAGTCCCGATGAGAGAGGCGTTATTGAGTTTTCACTCATTTTGTTCAGCTTTTCCAAGGAATGTTTTTTGGGAATCATCATCGATCCAAGCACTCTGCAGTGCCCTTGCACAGAGCTATTCAGCACTGACAGGCATGGACTTCACGGGTGTTGGTGGGGTGCGAGACATATCAACAGGGGACCCGGCCTGGGATTGGGAACACACTGCCATGGACCCCTGAGGGCAAGGGGGCAGGAAATCGAGGCCTCAATCTGCTATGTGTACGGGCAGGCCAGGGTGCACCCGTGGCCAGTCCTCGCAGCACCACCAAAGCCCTAGAATCCTGAGCCGATGGGGCACGTCTTTTGTGGCTTACCTTCTTCTTCTGGCCTTCTGGGGACTGTCACGAATACCGAGCAACTTCACTGGAGGCTCAGGCGGGAGCCTCCAGCTCTGGCAAAATGATGTTGGGGATCCTCTTAGGCACTCCGGCCACGCAGGACACAGAATGGGACACTCCCTGTGAACACATAAAAGCACACGCCACCGTTACACTGGGAACTCCGCATCTTTGACTGGAAGGGGTTGGCCTGCCTGGTCTCCGTGGGATGATCAGATCACGTCTGCTCTCTCACCACACCTGCTCTGCCCAAATTCCAGCATATTTTTGCCACACTGTGGATGATTTCGTCCCAGGTGATAAGAGCTTGCCCTTGTCCATTTGACCTCCTTGGCCTTTAAGAGGATCGTTGCCCATCTGTGTAGTATGCCACTAAAATTCTGGATTGACAGGACAGCCACGTACGCCCAGAACAGAAAGCACAATCTTCAAGGAATAGCCGTGGTCCACTACTGAAAACCTCATCCCTGAAGCACTATCCGCTGCAAATACCGACAAGTGCAACCTCACCTCGCTGTCTCCACGTCCATGGCCGCACTGAGCCTTCGCCACACCATGACTCCCCTTCCTCCTCCTTTCAGGAGACACCTTTCTCACCCAGGTGGGCATCTACATACCCACCCATATTTTCCTTCCAAGGGAAACCATCTGTCTGTCCTGCCAATGACCTGAGGGGCATAAGTTCATTCCACTATTAAAAGTCCTCTTAGGCCTACACAACCATAGACGGCAGACTCTCTAGGACACCCAAACATAGGTCCTTAGTCTATTTCTCTGTCTCTTGTCTCTGTCTCGTCTCTATTTGGCTCTGTCTCCTTCTCTGTGTCTTAATACTTCATTTTCCTGAATGATGGGTGTCTCTCTGGATGCCTAGCAGGATACCACAATCAGACTTCAGGTGTGACACAATGTTCTAGAGTCCATGAAATAGGTCTGCAACTGGGGAACCTGCATATGTACGTCCTGTATTGTGGGCCTCAGCATGATGACTCTAGGTGGGACTGGAATCTCCCAAGACACGGTGCAACTTCAAGGGTTCAAATGTCCACATATGGAACCTAGCATGCCAAAATTGCTTTGGAGAATTGGTCCAACACGTGAAAAGAAGTTTGGCCCACTCTTAAACCGCAGGCTCAAACCCAAAGGCCATTCGTCAGATAGGGTCCCGAGACGTCCAACACACAGGGCCTCTTCGAGCAATGGCACACTGCTGAATAGCACAGAACACGATACCTGACTAGACATGCATTAACCTTGCCTGGAGGCCTCCGAGGCCCTCTAGCACCTTGGAAGTCAGAGGACATCCTATGCACTGTTTGCCCTCCGCGGGGAGGGCCACAAGTGTAAACTCATTATCCAAGGGAAGGGCCATACCAACGAACGAATCCACCTTGCCTTTTGTATCCAGGCCAATGCCTAAACTTCCTTCAGGTAGAGCAATCCCTCCCGTGTCACTTAGCGCCTTTCCGATTGCCCCACTCAGGATGCCCAGGCTGGCTATCAATCTCCCGTGGCATTCATCCCACTCACAGCTTTGGATCTACTCTCAAGTGGTTCATGAGCCCTGACTACATTGTAGGCATGCCAGCACTCAAACCCTGACCATCTTCCTTCAGCTCCCTGACAGATTCCTGCCTTCAACGCAGTAAGAACTATGGCCGCGGGCTCACAGTACCCGGCCCTGCTCATCTCAGTGTCTCTCAGCAGCCACGGCGCAGGGCTACAACGCACTTGAAGGCATCTGAACCAAACAGCACGGGCTTGCAGGCCACTCTGGGCAGGCCCACGGAGTGCGGACCCTGCTCTTCCTGCTCCAGTATCACAGTAGGCAATCTAGCTGAGGGCCTCTGCATGGAGCCGGCCGACATCCCTACTGCCTCTCAGGATGTCAAGTCAACAAGGGCAAGGGAGGATTGCCAGCAAGTGCCAACCCTTCTGTCTTCACCACGACCCGACCGCGGTTGTGAGCAGAGAGGGGCAAAGGACCAGCCCAAGGGCAGGGATTGTGTCTTCTGCTGGAGGAGGGCAGGAGCAGTTGAGTGGTTCCCGAGCCTGTGTCTGTCTCCCGGAGCACTTGGGTGACCCAAGGTGCCGGACCTCAGTCCCGATGAGAGAGGCGTTATTGAGTTTTCACTCATTTTGTTCAGCTTTTCCAAGGAATGTTTTTTGGGAATCATCATCGATCCAAGCACTCTGCAGTGCCCTTGCACAGAGCTATTCAGCACTGACAGGCATGGACTTCACGGGTGTTGGTGGGGTGCGAGACATATCAACAGGGGACCCGGCCTGGGATTGGGAACACACTGCCATGGACCCCTGAGGGCAAGGGGGCAGGAAATCGAGGCCTCAATATGCTATGTGTACGGGCAGGCCAGGGTGCACCCGTGGCCAGTCCTCGCAGCACCACCAAAGCCCTAGAATCCTGAGCCGATGGGGCACGTCTTTTGTGGCTTACCTTCTTCTTCTGGCCTTCTGGGGACTGTCACGAATACCGAGCAACTTCACTGGAGGCTCAGGCGGGAGCCTCCAGCTCTGGCAAAATGATGTTGGGGAACCTCTTAGGCACTCCGGCCACGCAGGACACAGAATGGGACACTCCCTGTGAACACATAAAAGCACACGCCACCGTTACACTGGGAACTCCGCATCTTTGACTGGAAGGGGTTGGCCTGCCTGGTCTCCGTGGGATGATCAGATCACGTCTGCTCTCTCACCACACCTGCTCTGCCCAAATTCCAGCATATTTTTGCCACACTGTGGATGATTTCGTCCCAGGTGATAAGAGCTTGCCCTTGTCCATTTGACCTCCTTGGCCTTTAAGAGGATCGTTGCCCATCTGTGTAGTATGCCACTAAAATTCTGGATTGACAGGACAGCCACGTACGCCCAGAACAGAAAGCTCAATCTTCAAGGAATAGCCGTGGTCCACTACTGAAAACCTCATCCCTGAAGCACTATCCGCTGCAAATACCGACAAGTGCAACCTCACCTCGCTGTCTCCACGTCCATGGCCGCACTGAGCCTTCGCCACACCATGACTCCCCTTCCTCCTCCTTTCAGGAGACACCTTTCTCACCCAGGTGGGCATCTACATACCCACCCATATTTTCCTTCCAAGGGAAACCATCTGTCTGTCGTGCCAATGACCTGAGGGGCATAAGTTCATTCCACTATTAAAAGTCCTCTTAGGCCTACACAACCATAGACGGCAGACTCTCTAGGACACCCAAACATAGGTCCTTAGTCTATTTCTCTGTCTCTTGTCTCTGTCTCGTCTCTATTTTGCTCTGTCTCCTTCTCTGTGTCTTAATACTTCATTTTCCTGAATGATGGGTGTCTCTCTGGATGCCTAGCAGGATACCACAATCAGACTTCAGGTGTGACACAATGTTCTAGAGTCCATGAAATAGGTCTGCAACTGGGGAACCTGCATATGTACGTCCTGTATTGTGGGCCTCAGCATGATGACTCTAGGTGGGACTGGAATCTCCCAAGACACGGTGCAACTTCAAGGGTTCAAATGTCCACATATGGAACCTAGCATGCCAAAATTGCTTTGGAGAATTGGTCCAACACGTGAAAAGAAGTTTGGCCCACTCTTAAACCGCAGGCTCAAACCCAAAGGCCATTCGTCAGATAGGGTCCCGAGACGTCCAACACACAGGGCCTCTGCGAGCAATGGCACACTGCTGAATAGCACAGAACACGATACCTGACTAGACATGCATTAACCTTGCCTGGAGGCCTCCGAGGCCCTCTAGCACCTTGGAAGTCAGAGGACATCCTATGCACTGTTTGCCCTCCGCGGGGAGGGCCACAAGTGAAAACTCATTATCCAAGGGAAGGGCCATACCAACGAACGAATCCACCTTGCCTTTTGTATCCAGGCCAATGCCTAAACTTCCTTCAGGTAGAGCAATCCCTCCCGTGTCACTTAGCGCCTTTCCGATTGCCCCACTAAGGATGCCCAGGCTGGCTATCAATCTCCCGTGGCATTCATCCCACTCACAGCTTTGGATCTACTCTCAAGTGGTTCATGAGCCCTGACTACATTGTAGGCATGCCAGCACTCAAACCCTGACCATCTTCCTTCAGCTCCCTGACAGATTCCTGCCTTCAACGCAGTAAGAACTATGGTCGCGGGCTCACAGTACCCGGCCCTGCTCATCTCAGTGTCTCTCAGCAGCCACGGCGCAGGGCTACAACGCACTTGAAGGCATCTGAACCAAACAGCACGGGCTTGCAGGCCACTCTGGGCAGGCCCACGGAGTGCGGACCCTGCTCTTCCTGCTCCAGTATCACAGTAGGCAATCTAGCTGAGGGCCTCTGCATGGAGCCGGCCGACATCCCTACTGCCTCTCAGGATGTCAAGTCAACAAGGGCAAGGGAGGATTGCCAGCAAGTGCCAACCCTTCTGTCTTCACCACGACCCGACCGCGGTTGTGAGCAGAGAGGGGCAAAGGACCAGCCCAAGGGCAGGGATTGTGTCTTCTGCTGGAGGAGGGCAGGAGCAGTTGAGTGGTTCCCGAGCCTGTGTCTGTCTCCCGGAGCACTTGGGTGACCCAAGGTGCCGGACCTCAGTCCCGATGAGAGAGGCGTTATTGAGTTTTCACTCATTTTGTTCAGCTTTTCCAAGGAATGTTTTTTGGGAATCATCATCGATCCAAGCACTCTGCAGTGCCCTTGCACAGAGCTATTCAGCACTGACAGGCATGGACTTCACGGGTGTTGGTGGGGTGCGAGACATATCAACAGGGGACCCGGCCTGGGATTGGGAACACACTGCCATGGACCCCTGAGGGCAAGGGGGCAGGAAATCGAGGCCTCAATCTGCTATGTGTACGGGCAGGCCAGGGTGCACCCGTGGCCAGTCCTCGCAGCACCACCAAAGCCCTAGAATCCTGAGCCGATGGGGCACGTCTTTTGTGGCTTACCTTCTTCTTCTGGCCTTCTGGGGACTGTCACGAATACCGAGCAACTTCACTGGAGGCTCAGGCGGGAGCCTCCAGCTCTGGCAAAATGATGTTGGGGATCCTCTTAGGCACTCCGGCCACGCAGGACACAGAATGGGACACTCCCTGTGAACACATAAAAGCACACGCCACCGTTACACTGGGAACTCCGCATCTTTGACTGGAAGGGGTTGGCCTGCCTGGTCTCCGTGGGATGATCAGATCACGTCTGCTCTCTCACCACACCTGCTCTGCCCAAATTCCAGCATATTTTTGCCACACTGTGGATGATTTCGTCCCAGGGGATAAGAGCTTGCCCTTGTCCATTTGACCTCCTTGGCCTTTAAGAGGGTCGTTGCCCATCTGTGTAGTATGCCACTAAAATTCTGGATTGACAGGACAGCCACGTACGCCCAGAACAGAAAGCACAATCTTCAAGGAATAGCCGTGGTCCACTACTGAAAACCTCATCCCTGAAGCACTATCCGCTGCAAATACCGACAAGTGCAACCTCACCTCGCTGTCTCCACGTCCATGGCCGCACTGAGCCTTCGCCACACCATGACTCCCCTTCCTCCTCCTTTCAGGAGACACCATTCTCACCCAGGTGGGCATCTACATACCCACCCATATTTTCCTTCAAGGGAAACCATCTGTCTGTCCTGCCAATGACCTGAGGGGCATAAGTTCATTCCACTATTAAAAGTCCTCTTAGGCCTACACAACCATAGACGGCAGACTCTCTAGGACACCCAAACATAGGTCCTTAGTCTATTTCTCTGTCTCTTGTCTCTGTCTCGTCTCTATTTGGCTCTGTCTCCTTCTCTGTGTCTTAATACTTCATTTTCCTGAATGATGGGTGTCTCTCTGGATGCCTAGCAGGATACCACAATCAGACTTCAGGTGTGACACAATGATCTAGAGTCCATGAAATAGGTCTGCAACTGGGGAACCTGCATATGTACGTCCTGTATTGTGGGCCTCAGCATGATGACTCTAGGTGGGACTGGAATCTCCCAAGACACGGTGCAACTTCAAGGGTTCAAATGTCCACATATGGAACCTAGCATGCCAAAATTGCTTTGGAGAATTGGTCCAACACGTGAAAAGAAGTTTGGCCCACTCTTAAACCGCAGGCTCAAACCCAAAGGCCATTCGTCAGATAGGGTCCCGAGACGTCCAACACACAGGGCCTCTGCGAGCAATGGCACACTGCTGAATAGCACAGAACACGATACCTGACTAGACATGCATTAACCTTGCCTGGAGGCCTCCGAGGCCCTCTAGCACCTTGGAAGTCAGAGGACATCCTATGCACTGTTTGCCCTCCGCGGGGAGGGCCACAAGTGAAAACTCATTATCCAAGGGAAGGGCCATACCAACGAACGAATCCACCTTGCCTTTTGTATCCAGGCCAATGCCTAAACTTCCTTCAGGTAGAGCAATCCCTCCCGTGTCACTTAGCGCCTTTCCGATTGCCCCACTAAGGATGCCCAGGCTGGCTATCAATCTCCCGTGGCATTCATCCCACTCACAGCTTTGGATCTACTCTCAAGTGGTTCATGAGCCCTGACTACATTGTAGGCATGCCAGCACTCAAACCCTGACCATCTTCCTTCAGCTCCCTGACAGATTCCTGCCTTCAACGCAGTAAGAACTATGGTCGCGGGCTCACAGTACCCGGCCCTGCTCATCTCAGTGTCTCTCAGCAGCCACGGCGCAGGGCTACAACGCACTTGAAGGCATCTGAACCAAACAGCACGGGCTTGCAGGCCACTCTGGGCAGGCCCACGGAGTGCGGACCCTGCTCTTCCTGCTCCAGTATCACAGTAGGCAATCTAGCTGAGGGCCTCTGCATGGAGCCGGCCGACATCCCTAGTGCCTCTCAGGATGTCAAGTCAACAAGGGCAAGGGAGGATTGCCAGCAAGTGCCAACCCTTCTGTCTTCACCACGACCCGACCGCGGTTGTGAGCAGAGAGGGGCAAAGGACCAGCCCAAGGGCAGGGATTGTGTCTTCTGCTGGAGGAGGGCAGGAGCAGTTGAGTGGTTCCCGAGCCTGTGTCTGTCTCCCGGAGCACTTGGGTGACCCAAGGTGCCGGACCTCAGTCCCGATGAGAGAGGCGTTATTGAGTTTTCACTCATTTTGTTCAGCTTTTCCAAGGAATGTTTTTTGGGAATCATCATCGATCCAAGCACTCTGCAGTGCCCTTGCACAGAGCTATTCAGCACTGACAGGCATGGACTTCACGGGTGTTGGTGGGGTGCGAGACATATCAACAGGGGACCCGGCCTGGGATTGGGAACACACTGCCATGGACCCCTGAGGGCAAGGGGGCAGGAAATCGAGGCCTCAATCTGCTATGTGTACGGGCAGGCCAGGGTGCACCCGTGGCCAGTCCTCGCAGCACCACCAAAGCCCTAGAATCCTGAGCCGATGGGGCACGTCTTTTGTGGCTTACCTTCTTCTTCTGGCCTTCTGGGGACTGTCACGAATACCGAGCAACTTCACTGGAGGCTCAGGCGGGAGCCTCCAGCTCTGGCAAAATGATGTTGGGGATCCTCTTAGGCACTCCGGCCACGCAGGACACAGAATGGGACACTCCCTGTGAACACATAAAAGCACACGCCACCGTTACACTGGGAACTCCGCATCTTTGACTGGAAGGGGTTGGCCTGCCTGGTCTCCGTGGGATGATCAGATCACGTCTGCTCTCTCACCACACCTGCTCTGCCCAAATTCCAGCATATTTTTGCCACACTGTGGATGATTTCGTCCCAGGGGATAAGAGCTTGCCCTTGTCCATTTGACCTCCTTGGCCGTTAAGAGGATCGTTGCCCATCTGTGTAGTATGCCACTAAAATTCTGGATTGACAGGACAGCCACGTACGCCCAGAACAGAAAGCACAATCTTCAAGGAATAGCCGTGGTCCACTACTGAAAACCTCATCCCTGAAGCACTATCCGCTGCAAATACCGACAAGTGCAACCTCACCTCGCTGTCTCCACGTCCATGGCCGCACTGAGCCTTCGCCACACCATGACTCCCCTTCCTCCTCCTTTCAGGAGACACCTTTCTCACCCAGGTGGGCATCTACATACCCACCCATATTTTCCTTCCAAGGGAAACCATCTGTCTGTCCTGCCAATGACCTGAGGGGCATAAGTTCATTCCACTATTAAAAGTCCTCTTAGGCCTACACAACCATAGACGGCAGACTCTCTAGGACACCCAAACGTAGGTCCTTAGTCTATTTCTCTGTCTCTTGTCTCTGTCTCGTCTCTATTTTGCTCTGTCTCCTTCTCTGTGTCTTAATACTTCATTTTCCTGAATGATGGGTGTCTCTCTGGATGCCTAGCAGGATACCACAATCAGACTTCAGGTGTGACACAATGATCTAGAGTCCATGAAATAGGTCTGCAACTGGGGAACCTGCATATGTACGTCCTGTATTGTGGGCCTCAGCATGATGACTCTAGGTGGGACTGGAATCTCCCAAGACACGGTGCAACTTCAAGGGTTCAAATGTCCACATATGGAACCTAGCATGCCAAAATTGCTTTGGAGAATTGGTCCAACACGTGAAAAGAAGTTTGGCCCACTCTTAAACCGCAGGCTCAAACCCAAAGGCCATTCGTCAGATAGGGTCCCGAGACGTCCAACACACAGGGCCTCTGCGAGCAATGGCACACTGCTGAATAGCACAGAACACGATACCTGACTAGACATGCATTAACCTTGCCTGGAGGCCTCCGAGGCCCTCTAGCACCTTGGAAGTCAGAGGACATCCTATGCACTGTTTGCCCTCCGCGGGGAGGGCCACAAGTGAAAACTCATTATCCAAGGGAAGGGCCATACCAACGAACGAATCCACCTTGCCTTTTGTATCCAGGCCAATGCCTAAACTTCCTTCAGGTAGAGCAATCCCTCCCGTGTCACTTAGCGCCTTTCCGATTGCCCCACTAAGGATGCCCAGGCTGGCTATCAATCTCCCGTGGCATTCATCCCACTCACAGCTTTGGATCTACTCTCAAGTGGTTCATGAGCCCTGACTACATTGTAGGCATGCCAGCACTCAAACCCTGACCATCTTCCTTCAGCTCCCTGACAGATTCCTGCCTTCAACGCAGTAAGAACTATGGTCGCGGGCTCACAGTACCCGGCCCTGCTCATCTCAGTGTCTCTCAGCAGCCACGGCGCAGGGCTACAACGCACTTGAAGGCATCTGAACCAAACAGCACGGGCTTGCAGGCCACTCTGGGCAGGCCCACGGAGTGCGGACCCTGCTCTTCCTGCTCCAGTATCACAGTAGGCAATCTAGCTGAGGGCCTCTGCATGGAGCCGGCCGACATCCCTACTGCCTCTCAGGATGTCAAGTCAACAAGGGCAAGGGAGGATTGCCAGCAAGTGCCAACCCTTCTGTCTTCACCACGACCCGACCGCGGTTGTGAGCAGAGAGGGGCAAAGGACCAGCCCAAGGGCAGGGATTGTGTCTTCTGCTGGAGGAGGGCAGGAGCAGTTGAGTGGTTCCCGAGCCTGTGTCTGTCTCCCGGAGCACTTGGGTGACCCAAGGTGCCGGACCTCAGTCCCGATGAGAGAGGCGTTATTGAGTTTTCACTCATTTTGTTCAGCTTTTCCAAGGAATGTTTTTTGGGAATCATCATCGATCCAAGCACTCTGCAGTGCCCTTGCACAGAGCTATTCAGCACTGACAGGCATGGACTTCACGGGTGTTGGTGGGGTGCGAGACATATCAACAGGGGACCCGGCCTGGGATTGGGAACACACTGCCATGGACCCCTGAGGGCAAGGGGGCAGGAAATCGAGGCCTCAATATGCTATGTGTACGGGCAGGCCAGGGTGCACCCGTGGCCAGTCCTCGCAGCACCACCAAAGCCCTAGAATCCTGAGCCGATGGGGCACGTCTTTTGTGGCTTACCTTCTTCTTCTGGCCTTCTGGGGACTGTCACGAATACCGAGCAACTTCACTGGAGGCTCAGGCGGGAGCCTCCAGCTCTGGCAAAATGATGTTGGGGATCCTCTTAGGCACTCCGGCCACGCAGGACACAGAATGGGACACTCCCTGTGAACACATAAAAGCACACGCCACCGTTACACTGGGAACTCCGCATCTTTGACTGGAAGGGGTTGGCCAGCCTGGTCTCCGTGGGATGATCAGATCACGTCTGCTCTCTCACCACACCTGCTCTGCCCAAATTCCAGCATATTTTTGCCACACTGTGGATGATTTCGTCCCAGGTGATAAGAGCTTGCCCTTGTCCATTTGACCTCCTTGGCCTTTAAGAGGATCGTTGCGCATCTGTGTAGTATGCCACTAAAATTCTGGATTGACAGGACAGCCACGTACGCCCAGAACAGAAAGCACAATCTTCAAGGAATAGCCGTGGTCCACTACTGAAAACCTCATCCCTGAAGCACTATCCGCTGCAAATACCGACAAGTGCAACCTCACCTCGCTGTCTCCACGTCCATGGCCGCACTGAGCCTTCGCCACACCATGACTCCCCTTCCTCCTACTTTCAGGAGACACCTTTCTCACCCAGGTGGGCATCTACATACCCACCCATATTTTCCTTCAAAGGGAAACCATCTGTCTGTCGTGCCAATGACCTGAGGGGCATAAGTTCATTCCACAATTAAAAGTCCTCTTAGGCCTACACAACCATAGATGGCAGACTCTCTAGGACACCCAAACATAGGTCCTTAGTCTATTTCTCTGTCTCTTGTCTCTGTCTCGTCTCTATTTGGCTCTGTCTCCTTCTCTGTGTCTTAATACTTCATTTTCCTGAATGATGGGTGTCTCTCTGGATGCCTAGCAGGATACCACAATCAGACTTCAGGTGTGACACAATGATCTAGAGTCCATGAAATAGGTCTGCAACTGGGGAACCTGCATATGTACGTCCTGTATTGTGGGCCTCAGCATGATGACTCTAGGTGGGACTGGAATCTCCCAAGACACGGTGCAACTTCAAGGGTTCAAATGTCCACATATGGAACCTAGCATGCCAAAATTGCTTTGGAGAATTGGTCCAACACTTGAAAATAAGTTTGGCCCACTCTTAAACCGCAGGCTCAAACCCAAAGGCCATTCCTCAGATAGGGTCCCGAGACGTCCAACACACAGGGCCTCTGCGAGCAATGGCACACTGCTGAATAGCACAGAACACGATACCTGACTAGACATGCATTAACCTTGCCTGGAGGCCTCCGAGGCCCTCTAGCACCTTGGAAGTCAGAGGACATCCTATGCACTGTTTGCCCTCCGCGGGGAGGGCCACAAGTGAAAACTCATTATCCAAGGGAAGGGCCATACCAACGAACGAATCCACCTTGCCTTTTGTATCCAGGCCAATGCCTAAACTTCCTTCAGGTAGAGCAATCCCTCCCGTGTCACTTAGCGCCTTTCCGATTGCCCCACTAAGGATGCCCAGGCTGGCTATCAATCTCCCGTGGCATTCATCCCACTCACAGCTTTGGATCTACTCTCAAGTGGTTCATGAGCCCTGACTACATTGTAGGCATGCCAGCACTCAAACCCTGACCATCTTCCTTCAGCTCCCTGACAGATTCCTGCCTTCAACGCAGTAAGAACTATGGTCGCGGGCTCACAGTACCCGGCCCTGCTCATCTCAGTGTCTCTCAGCAGCCACGGCGCAGGGCTACAACGCACTTGAAGGCATCTGAACCAAACAGCACGGGCTTGCAGGCCACTCTGGGCAGGCCCACGGAGTGCGGACCCTGCTCTTCCTGCTCCAGTATCACAGTAGGCAATCTAGCTGAGGGCCTCTGCATGGAGCCGGCCGACATCCCTACTGCCTCTCAGGATGTCAAGTCAACAAGGGCAAGGGAGGATTGCCAGCAAGTGCCAACCCTTCTGTCTTCACCACGACCCGACCGCGGTTGTGAGCAGAGAGGGGCAAAGGACCAGCCCAAGGGCAGGGATTGTGTCTTCTGCTGGAGGAGGGCAGGAGCAGTTGAGTGGTTCCCGAGCCTGTGTCTATCTCCCGGAGCACTTGGGTGACCCAAGGTGTCGGACCTCAGTCCCGATGAGAGAGGCGTTATTGAGTTTTCACTCATTTTGTTCAGCTTTTCCAAGGAATGTTTTTTGGGAATCATCATCGATCCAAGCACTCTGCAGTGCCCTTGCACAGAGCTATTCAGCACTGACAGGCATGGACTTCACGGGTGTTGGTGGGGTGCGAGACATATCAACAGGGGACCCGGCCTGGGATTGGGAACACACTGCCATGGACCCCTGAGGGCAAGGGGGCAGGAAATCGAGGCCTCAATATGCTATGTGTACGGGCAGGCCAGGGTGCACCCGTGGCCAGTCCTCGCAGCACCACCAAAGCCCTAGAATCCTGAGCCGATGGGGCATGTCTTTTGTGGCTTACCTTCTTCTTCTGGCCTTCTGGGGACTGTCACGAATACCGAGCAACTTCACTGGAGGCTCAGGCGGGAGCCTCCAGCTCTGGCAAAATGATGTTGGGGATCCTCTTAGGCACTCCGGCCACGCAGGACACAGAATGGGACACTCCCTGTGAACACATAAAAGCACACGCCACCGTTACACTGGGAACTCCGCATCTTTGACTGGAAGGGGTTGGCCTGCCTGGTCTCCGTGGGATGATCAGATCATGTCTGCTCTCTCACCACACCTGCTCTGCCCAAATTCCAGCATATTTTTGCCACACTGTGGATGATTTCGTCCCAGGGAATAAGAGCTTGCCCTTGTCCATTTGACCTCCTTGGCCGTTAAGAGGATCGTTACCCATCTGTGTAGTATGCCACTAAAATTCTGGATTGACAGGACAGCCACGTACGCCCAGAACAGAAAGCACAATCTTCAAGCAATAGCCGTGGTCCACTACTGAAAACCTCATCCCTGAAGCACTATCCGCTGCAAATACCGACAAGTGCAACATCACCTCGCTGTCTCCACGTCCATGGCCACACTGAGCCTTCGCCACACCATGACTCCCCTTCCTCCTCCTTTCAGGAGACACCTTTCTCACCCAGGTGGGCATCTACATACCCACACATATTTTCCTTCAAAGGGAAACAATCTGTCTGTCGTGCCAATGACCTGAGGGGCATAAGTTCATTCCACAATTAAAAGTCCTCTTAGGCCTACACAACCATAGATGGCAGACTCTCTAGGACACCCAAACATAGGTCCTTAGTCTATTTCTCTGTCTCTTGTCTCTCTCTCGTCTCTATTTTGCTCTGTCTCCTTCTCTGTGTCTTAATACTTCATTTTCCTGAATGATGGGTGTCTCTCTGGATGCCTAGCAGGATACCACAATCAGACTTCAGGTGTGACACAATGATCTAGAGTCCATGAAATAGGTCTGCAACTGGGGAACCTGCATATGTACGTCCTGTATTGTGGGCCTCAGCATGATGACTCTAGGTGGGACTGGAATCTCCCAAGACACGGTGCAACTTCAAGGGTTCAAATGTCCACATATGGAACCTAGCATGCCAAAATTGCTTTGGAGAATTGGTCCAACACTTGAAAATAAGTTTGGCCCACTCTTAAACCGCAGGCTCAAACCCAAAGGCCATTCGTCAGATAGGGTCCCGAGACGTCCAACACACAGGGCCTCTGCGAGCAATGGCACACTGCTGAATAGCACAGAACACGATACCTGACTAGACATGCATTAACCTTGCCTGGAGGCCTCCGAGGCCCTCTAGCACCTTGGAAGTCAGAGGACATCCTATGCACTGTTTGCCCTCCGCGGGGAGGGCCACAAGTGAAAACTCATTATCCAAGGGAAGGGCCATACCAACGAACGAATCCACCTTGCCTTTTGTATCCAGGCCAATGCCTAAACTTCCTTCAGGTAGAGCAATCCCTCCCTTGTCACTTAGCGCCTTTCCGATTGCCCCACTAAGGATGCCCAGGCTGGCTATCAATCTCCCGTGGCATTCATCCCACTCACAGCTTTGGATCTACTCTCAAGTGGTTCATGAGCCCTGACTACATTGTAGGCATGCCAGCACTCAAACCCTGACCATCTTCCTTCAGCTCCCTGACAGATTCCTGCCTTCAACGCAGTAAGAACTATGGTCGCGGGCTCACAGTACCCGGCCCTGCTCATCTCAGTGTCTCTCAGCAGCCACGGCGCAGGGCTACAACGCACTTGAAGGCATCTGAACCAAACAGCACGGGCTTGCAGGCCACTCTGGGCAGGCCCACGGAGTGCGGACCCTGCTCTTCCTGCTCCAGTATCACAGTAGGCAATCTAGCTGAGGGCCTCTGCATGGAGCCGGCCGACATCCCTAGTGCCTCTCAGGATGTCAAGTCAACAAGGGCAAGGGAGGATTGCCAGCAAGTGCCAACCCTTCTGTCTTCACCACGACCCGACCGCGGTTGTGAGCAGAGAGGGGCAAAGGACCAGCCCAAGGGCAGGGATTGTGTCTTCTGCTGGAGGAGGGCAGGAGCAGTTGAGTGGTTCCCGAGCCTGTGTCTGTCTCCTCGGAGCACTTGGGTGACCCAAGGTGCCGGACCTCAGTCCCGATGAGAGAGGCATTATTGAGTTTTCACTCATTTTGTTCAGCTTTTTCCAAGGAATGTTTTTTGGGAATCATCATCGATCCAAGCACTCTGCAGTGCCCTTGCACAGAGCTATTCAGCACTGACAGGCATGGACTTCACGGGTGTTGGTGGGGTGCGAGACATATCAACAGGGGACCCGGCCTGGGATTGGGAACACACTGCCATGGACCCCTGAGGGCAAGGGGGCAGGAAATCGAGGCCTCAATCTGCTATGTGTACGGGCAGGCCAGGGTGCACCCGTGGCCAGTCCTCGCAGCACCACCAAAGCCCTAGAATCCTGAGCCGATGGGGCACGTCTTTTGTGGCTTACCTTCTTCTTCTGGCCTTCTGGGGACTGTCACGAATACCGAGCAATTTCACTGGAGGCTCAGGCGGGAGCCTCCAGCTCTGGCAAAATGATGTTGGGGATCCTCTTAGGCACTCCGGCCACGCAGGACACAGAATGGGACACTCCCTGTGAACACATAAAAGCACACGCCACCGTTACACTGGGAACTCCGCATCTTTGACTGGAAGGGGTTGGCCAGCCTGGTCTCCGTGGGATGATCAGATCACATTGCTCTCTCACCACACCTGCTCTGCCCAAATTCCAGCATATTTTTGTCACACTGTGGATGATTTCGTCCCAGGTGATAAGAGCTTGCCCTTGTCCATTTGACCTCCTTGGCCTTTAAGAGGATCGTTGCGCATCTGTGTAGTATGCCACTAAAATTCTGGATTGACAGGACAGCCACGTACGCCCAGAACAGAAAGCTCAATCTTCAAGGAATAGCCGTGGTCCACTACTGAAAACCTCATCCCTGAAGCACTATCCGCTGCAAATACCGACAAGTGCAACCTCACCTCGCTGTCTCCACGTCCATGGCCGCACTGAGCCTTCGCCACACCATGACTCCCCTTCCTCCTACTTTCAGGAGACACCTTTCTCACCCAGGTGGGCATCTACATACCCACACATATTTTCCTTCAAAGGGAAACCATCTGTCTGTCGTGCCAATGACCTGAGGGGCATAAGTTCATTCCACAATTAAAAGTCCTCTTAGGCCTACACAACCATAGACGGCAGACTCTCTAGGACACCCAAACATAGGTCCTTAGTCTATTTCTCTGTCTCTTGTCTCTGTCTCGTCTCTATTTGGCTCTGTCTCCTTCTCTGTGTCTTAATACTTCATTTTCCTGAATGATGGGTGTCTCTCTGGATGCCTAGCAGGTTACCACAATCAGACTTCAGGTGTGACACAATGATCTAGAGTCCATGAAATAGGTCTGCAACTGGGGAACCTGCATATGTACGTCCTGTATTGTGGGCCTCAGCATGATGACTCTAGGTGGGACTGGAATCTCCCAAGACACGGTGCAACTTCAAGGGTTCAAATGTCCACATATGGAACCTAGCATGCCAAAATTGCTTTGGAGAATTGGTCCAACACTTGAAAATAAGTTTGGCCCACTCTTAAACCGCAGGCTCAAACCCAAAGGCCATTCGTCAGATAGGGTCCCGAGACGTCCAACACACAGGGCCTCTGCGAGCAATGGCACACTGCTGAATAGCACAGAACACGATACCTGACTAGACATGCATTAACCTTGCCTGGAGGCCTCCGAGGCCCTCTAGCACCTTGGAAGTCAGAGGACATCCTATGCACTGTTTGCCCTCCGCGGGGAGGGCCACAAGTGAAAACTCATTATCCAAGGGAAGGGCCATACCAACGAACGAATCCACCTTGCCTTTTGTATCCAGGCCAATGCCTAAACTTCCTTCAGGTAGAGCAATCCCTCCCTTGTCACTTAGCGCCTTTCCGATTGCCCCACTAAGGATGCCCAGGCTGGCTATCAATCTCCCGTGGCATTCATCCCACTCACAGCTTTGGATCTACTCTCAAGTGGTTCATGAGCCCTGACTACATTGTAGGCATGCCAGCACTCAAACCCTGACCATCTTCCTTCAGCTCCCTGACAGATTCCTGCCTTCAACGCAGTAAGAACTATGGTCGCGGGCTCACAGTACCCGGCCCTGCTCATCTCAGTGTCTCTCAGCAGCCACGGCGCAGGGCTACAACGCACTTGAAGGCATCTGAACCAAACAGCACGGGCTTGCAGGCCACTCTGGGCAGGCCCACGGAGTGCGGACCCTGCTCTTCCTGCTCCAGTATCACAGTAGGCAATCTAGCTGAGGGCCTCTGCATGGAGCCGGCCGACATCCCTAGTGCCTCTCAGGATGTCAAGTCAACAAGGGCAAGGGAGGATTGCCAGCAAGTGCCAACACTTCTGTCTTCACCACGACCCGACCGCGGTTGTGAGCAGAGAGGGGCAAAGGACCAGCCCAAGGGCAGGGATTGTGTCTTCTGCTGGAGGAGGGCAGGAGCAGTTGAGTGGTTCCCGAGCCTGTGTCTGTCTCCCGGAGCACTTGGGTGACCCAAGGTGCCGGACCTCAGTCCCGATGAGAGAGGCGTTATTGAGTTTTCACTCATTTTGTTCAGCTTTTTCAAGGAATGTTTTTTGGGAATCATCATCGATCCAAGCACTCTGCAGTGCCCTTGCACAGAGCTATTCAGCACTGACAGGCATTGACTTCACGGGTGTTGGTGGGGTGCGAGACATATCAACAGGGGACCCGGCCTGGGATTGGGAACACACTGCCATGGACCCCTGCGGGCAAGGGGGCAGGAAATCGAGGCCTCAATATGCTATGTGTACGGGCAGGCCAGGGTGCACCCGTGGCCAGTACTCGCAGCACCACCAAAGCCCTAGAATTCTGAGCCGATGGGGCATGTCTTTTGTGGCTTACCTTCTTCTTCTGGCCTTCTGGGGACTGTCACGAATACCGAGCAACTTCACTGGAGGCTCAGGCGGGAGCCTCCAGCTCTGGCAAAATGATGTTGGGGATCCTCTTAGGCACTCCGGCCACGCAGGACACAGAATGGGACACTCCCTGTGAACACATAAAAGCACACGCCACCGTTACACTGGGAACTCCGCATCTTTGACTGGAAGGGGTTGGCCTGCCTGGTCTCCGTGGGATGATCAGATCATGTCTGCTCTCTCACCACACCTGCTCTGCCCAAATTCCAGCATATTTTTGCCACACTGTGGATGATTTCGTCCCAGGGAATAAGAGCTTGCCCTTGTCCATTTGACCTCCTTGGCCGTTAAGAGGATCGTTACCCATCTGTGTAGTATGCCACTAAAATTCTGGATTGACAGGACAGCCACGTACGCCCAGAACAGAAAGCACAATCTTCAAGGAATAGCCGTGGTCCACTACTGAAAACCTCATCCCTGAAGCACTATCCGCTGCAAATACCGACAAGTGCAACATCACCTCGCTGTCTCCACGTCCATGGCCACACTGAGCCTTCGCCACACCATGACTCCCCTTCCTCCTCCTTTCAGGAGACACCTTTCTCACCCAGGTGGGCATCTACATACCCACACATATTTTCCTTCAAAGGGAAACAATCTGTCTGTCGTGCCAATGACCTGAGGGGCATAAGTTCATTCCACAATTAAAAGTCCTCTTAGGCCTACACAACCATAGATGGCAGACTCTCTAGTACACCCAAACATAGGTCCTTAGTCTATTTCTCTGTCTCTTGTCTCTCTCTCGTCTCTATTTTGCTCTGTCTCCTTCTCTGTGTCTTAATACTTCATTTTCCTGAATGATGGGTGTCTCTCTAGATGCCTAGCAGGATACCACAATCAGACTTCAGGTGTGACACAATGATCTAGAGTCCATGAAATAGGTCTGCAACTGGGGAACCTGCATATGTACGTCCTGTATTGTGGGCCTCAGCATGATGACTCTAGGTGCCACTGGAATCTCCCAAGACACGGTGCAACTTCAAGGGTTCATATGTCCACATATGGAACCTAGCATGCCAAAATTGCTTTGGAGAATTGGTCCAACACGTGAAAAGAAGTTTGGCCCACTCTTAAACCGCAGGCTCAAACCCAAAGGCCATTCGTCAGATAGGGTCCCGAGACGTCCAACACACAGGGCCTCTGCGAGCAATGGCACACTGCTGAATAGCACAGAACACGATACCTGACTAGACATGCATTAACCTTGCCTGGAGGCCTCCGAGGCCCTCTAGCATCTTGGAAGTCAGAGGACATCCTATGCACTGTTTGCCCTCCGCGGGGAGGGCCACAAGTGAAAACTCATTATCCAAGGGAAGGGCCATACCAACGAACGAATCCACCTTGCCTTTTGTATCCAGGCCAATGCCTAAACTTCCTTCAGGTAGAGCAATCCCTCCCTTGTCACTTAGCGCCTTTCCGATTGCCCCACTAAGGATGCCCAGGCTGGCTATCAATCTCCCGTGGCATTCATCCCACTCACAGCTTTGGATCTACTCTCAAGTGGTTCATGAGCCCTGACTACATTGTAGGCATGCCAGCACTCAAACCCTGACCATCTTCCTTCAGCTCCCTGACAGATTCCTGCCTTCAACGCAGTAAGAACTATGGTCGCGGGCTCACAGTACCCGGCCCTGCTCATCTGAGTGTCTCTCAGCAGCCACGGCGCAGGGCTACAACGCACTTGAAGGCATCTGAACCAAACAGCACGGGCTTGCAGGCCACTCTGGGCAGGCCCACGGAGTGCAGACCCTGCTCTTCCTGCTCCAGTATCACAGTAGGCAATCTAGCTGAGGGCCTCCGCATGGAGCCGGCCGACATCCCTACTGCCTCTCAGGATGTCAAGTCAACAAGGGCAAGGGAGGATTGCCAGCAAGTGCCAACCCTTCTGTCTTCACCACGACCCGACCGCGGTTGTGAGCAGAGAGGGGCAAAGGACCAGCCCAAGGGCAGGGATTGTGTCTTCTGCTGGAGGAGGGCAGGAGCAGTTGAGTGGTTCCCGGCCTGTGTCTGTCTCCCGGAGCACTTGGGTGACCCAAGGTGCCGGACCTCAGTCCCGATGAGAGAGGCGTTATTGAGTTTTCACTCATTTTGTTCAGCTTTTCCAAGGAATGTTTTTTGGGAATCATCATCGATCCAAGCACTCTGCAGTGCCCTTGCACAGAGCTATTCAGCACTGACAGGCATGGACTTCACGGGTGTTGGTGGGGTGCGAGACATATCAACAGGGGACCCGGCCTGGGATTGGGAACACACTGCCATGGACCCCTGAGGGCAAGGGGGCAGGAAATCGAGGCCTCAATATGCTATGTGTACGGGCAGGCCAGGGTGCACCCGTGGCCAGTCCTCGCAGCACCACCAAAGCCCTAGAATCCTGAGCCGATGGGGCACGTCTTTTGTGGCTTACCTTCTTCTTCTGGCCTTCTGGGGACTGTCACGAATACCGAGCAACTTCACTGGAGGCTCAGGCGGGAACCTCCAGCTCTGGCAAAATGATGTTGGGGATCCTCTTAGGCACTCCGGCCACGCAGGACACAGAATGGGACACTCCCTGTGAACACATAAAAGCACACGCCACCGTTACACTGGGAACTCCGCATCTTTGACTGGAAGGGGTTGGCCAGCCTGGTCTCCGTGGGATGATCAGATCACATTGCTCTCTCACCACACCTGCTCTGCCCAAATTCCAGCATATTTTTGCCACACTGTGGATGATTTCGTCCCAGGTGATAAGAGCTTGCCCTTGTCCATTTGACCTCCTTGGCCTTTAAGAGGATCGTTGCGCATCTGTGTAGTATGCCACTAAAATTCTGGATTGACAGGACAGCCACGTACGCCCAGAACAGAAAGCACAATCTTCAAGGAATAGCCGTGGTCCACTACTGAAAACCTCATCCCTGAAGCACTATCCGCTGCAAATACCGACAAGTGCAACCTCACCTCGCTGTCTCCACGTCCATGGCCGCACTGAGCCTTCGCCACACCATGACTCCCCTTCCTCCTACTTTCAGGAGACACCTTTCTCACCCAGGTGGGCATCTACATACCCACACATATTTTCCTTCAAAGGGAAACCATCTGTCTGTCGTGCCAATGACCTGAGGGGCATAAGTTCATTCCACAATTAAAAGTCCTCTTAGGCCTACACAACCATAGATGGCAGACTCTCTAGGACACCCAAACATAGGTCCTTAGTCTATTTCTCTGTCTCTTGTCTCTGTCTCGTCTCTATTTGGCTCTGTCTCCTTCTCTGTGTCTTAATACTTCATTTTCCTGAATGATGGGTGTCTCTCTGGATGCCTAGCAGGATACCACAATCAGACTTCAGGTGTGACACAATGATCTAGAGTCCATGAAATAGGTCTGCAACTGGGGAACCTGCATATGTACGTCCTGTATTGTGGGCCTCAGCATGATGACTCTAGGTGGGACTGGAATCTCCCAAGACACGGTGCAACTTCAAGGGTTCAAATGTCCACATATGGAACCTAGCATGCCAAAATTGCTTTGGAGAATTGGTCCAACACTTGAAAATAAGTTTGGCCCACTCTTAAACCGCAGGCTCAAACCCAAAGGCCATTCCTCAGATAGGGTCCCGAGACGTCCAACACACAGGGCCTCTGCGAGCAATGGCACACTGCTGAATAGCACAGAACACGATACCTGACTAGACATGCATTAACCTTGCCTGAAGGCCTCCGAGGCCCTCTAGCACCTTGGAAGTCAGAGGACATCCTATGCACTGTTTGCCCTCCGCGGGGAGGGCCACAAGTGAAAACTCATTATCCAAGGGAAGGGCCATACCAAGGAACGAATCCACCTTGCCTTTTGTATCCAGGCCAATGCCTAAACTTCCTTCAGGTAGAGCAATCCCTCCCGTGTCACTTAGCGCCTTTCCGATTGCCCCACTAAGGATGCCCAGACTGGCTATCAATCTCCCGTGGCATTCATCCCACTCACAGCTTTGGATCTACTCTCAAGTGGTTCATGAGCCCTGACTACATTGTAGGCATGCCAGCACTCAAACCCTGACCATCTTCCTTCAGCTCCCTGACAGATTCCTGCCTTCAACGCAGTAAGAACTATGGTCGCGGGCTCACAATACCCGGCCCTGCTCATCTCAGTGTCTCTCAGCAGCCACGGCGCAGGGCTACAATGCACTTGAAGGCATCTGAACCAAACAGCACGGGCTTGCAGGCCACTCTGGGCAGGCCCACGGAGTGCGGACCCTGCTCTTCCTGCTCCAGTATCACAGTAGGCAATCGAGCTGAGGGCCTCCGCATGGAGCCGGCCGACATCCCTACTGCCTCTCAGGATGTCAAGTCAACAAGGGCAAGGGAGGATTGCCAGCAAGTGCCAACCCTTCTGTCTTCACCACGACCCGACCGCGGTTGTGAGCAGAGAGGGGCAAAGGACCAGCCCAAGGGCAGGGATTGTGTCTTCTGCTGGAGGAGGGCAGGAGCAGTTGAGTGGTTCCCGAGCCTGTGTCTATCTCCTGGAGCACTTGGGTGACCCAAGGTGTCGGACCTCAGTCCCGATGAGAGAGGCGTTATTGAGTTTTCACTCATTTTGTTCAGCTTTTCCAAGGAATGTTTTTTGGGAATCATCATCGATCCAAGCACTCTGCAGTGCCCTTGCACAGAGCTATTCAGCACTGACAGGCATGGACTTCACGGGTGTTGGTGGGGTGCGAGACATATCAACAGGGGACCCGGCCTGGGATTGGGAACACACTGACATGGACCCCTGAGGGCAAGGGGGCAGGAAATCGAGGCCTCAATATGCTATGTGTACGGGCAGGCCAGGGTGCACCCGTGGCCAGTCCTCGCAGCACCACCAAAGCCCTAGAATCCTGAGCCGATGGGGCATGTCTTTTGTGGCTTACCTTCTTCTTCTGGCCTTCTGGGGACTGTCACGAATACCGAGCAACTTCACTGGACGCTCAGGCGGGAGCCTCCAGCTCTGGCAAAATGATGTTGGGGATCCTCTTAGGCACTCCGGCCACGCAGGACACAGAATGGGACACTCCCTGTGAACACATAAAAGCACACGCCACCGTTACACTGGGAACTCCGCATCTTTGACTGGAAGGGGTTGGCCTGCCTGGTCTCCGTGGGATGATCAGATCATGTCTGCTCTCTCACCACACCTGCTCTGCCCAAATTCCAGCATATTTTTGCCACACTGTGGATGATTTCGTCCCAGGGAATAAGAGCTTGCCCTTGTCCATTTGACCTCCTTGGCCGTTAAGAGGATCGTTACCCATCTGTGTAGTATGCCACTAAAATTCTGGATTGACAGGACAGCCACGTACGCCCAGAACAGAAAGCACAATCTTCAAGCAATAGCCGTGGTCCACTACTGAAAACCTCATCCCTGAAGCACTATCCGCTGCAAATACCGACAAGTGCAACATCACCTCGCTGTCTCCACGTCCATGGCCACACTGAGCCTTCGCCACACCATGACTCCCCCTTCCTCCTCCTTTCAGGAGACACCTTTCTCACCCAGGTGGGCATCTACATACCCACACATATTTTCCTTCAAAGGGAAACAATCTGTCTGTCGTGCCAATGACCTGAGGGGCATAAGTTCATTCCACAATTAAAAGTCCTCTTAGGCCTACACAACCATAGATGGCAGACTCTCTAGGACACCCAAACATAGGTCCATAGTCTATTTCTCTGTCTCTTGTCTCTCTCTCGTCTCTATTTTGCTCTGTCTCCTTCTCTGTGTCTTAATACTTCATTTTCCTGAATGATGGGTGTCTCTCTGGATGCCTAGCAGGATACCACAATCAGACTTCAGGTGTGACACAATGATCTAGAGTCCATGAAATAGGTCTGCAACTGGGGAACCTGCATATGTACGTCCTGTATTGTGGGCCTCAGCATGATGACTCTAGGTGCCACTGGAATCTCCCAAGACACGGTGCAACTTCAAGGGTTCATATGTCCACATATGGAACCTAGCATGCCAAAATTGCTTTGGAGAATTGGTCCAACACTTGAAAATAAGTTTGGCCCACTCTTAAACCGCAGGCTCAAACCCAAAGGCCATTCGTCAGATAGGGTCCCGAGACGTCCAACACACAGGGCCTCTGCGAGCAATGGCACACTGCTGAATAGCACAGAACACGATACCTGACTAGACATGCATTAACCTTGCCTGGAGGCCTCCGAGGCCCTCTAGCACCTTGGAAGTCAGAGGACATCCTATGCACTGTTTGCCCTCCGCGGGGAGGGCCACAAGTGAAAACTCATTATCCAAGGGAAGGGCCATACCAACGAACGAATCCACCTTGCCTTTTGTATCCAGGCCAATGCCTAAACTTCCTTCAGGTAGAGCAATCCCTCCCTTGTCACTTAGCGCCTTTCCGATTGCCCCACTAAGGATGCCCAGGCTGGCTATCAATCTCCCGTGGCATTCATCCCACTCACAGCTTTGGATCTACTCTCAAGTGGTTCATGAGCCCTGACTACATTGTAGGCATGCCAGCACTCAAACCCTGACCATCTTCCTTCAGCTCCCTGACAGATTCCTGCCTTCAACGCAGTAAGAACTATGGTCGCGGGCTCACAGTACCCGGCCCTGCTCATCTCAGTGTCTCTCAGCAGCCACGGCGCAGGGCTACAACGCACTTGAAGGCATCTGAACCAAACAGCACGGGCTTGCAGGCCACTCTGGGCAGGCCCACGGAGTGCGGACCCTGCTCTTCCTGCTCCAGTATCACAGTAGGCAATCTAGCTGAGGGCCTCCGCATGGAGCCGGCCGACATCCCTACTGCCTCTCAGGATGTCAAGTCAACAAGGGCAAGGGAGGATTGCCAGCAAGTGCCAACCCTTCTGTCTTCACCACGACCCGACCGCGGTTGTGAGCAGAGAGGGGCAAAGGACCAGCCCAAGGGCAGGGATTGTGTCTTCTGCTGGAGGAGGGCAGGAGCAGTTGAGTGGTTCCCGAGCCTGTGTCTGTCTCCTCGGAGCACTTGGGTGACCCAAGGTGCCGGACCTCAGTCCCGATGAGAGAGGCGTTATTGAGTTTTCACTCATTTTGTTCAGCTTTTCCAAGGAATGTTTTTTGGGAATCATCATCGATCCAAGCACTCTGCAGTGCCCTTGCACAGAGCTATTCAGCACTGACAGGCATGGACTTCACGGGTGTTGGTGGGGTGCGAGACATATCAACAGGGGACCCGGCCTGGGATTGGGAACACACTGCCATGGACCCCTGAGGGCAAGGGGGCAGGAAATCGAGGCCTCAATATGCTATGTGTACGGGCAGGCCAGGGTGCACCCGTGGCCAGTCCTCGCAGCACCACCAAAGCCCTAGAATCCTGAGCCGATGGGGCACGTCTTTTGTGGCTTACCTTCTTCTTCTGGCCTTCTGGGGACTGTCACGAATACCGAGCAACTTCACTGGAGGCTCAGGCGGGAACCTCCAGCACTGGCAAAATGATGTTGGGGATCCTCTTAGGCACTCCGGCCACGCAGGACACAGAATGGGACACTCCCTGTGAACACATAAAAGCACACGCCACCGTTACACTGGGAACTCCGCATCTTTGACTGGAAGGGGTTGGCCTGCCTGGTCTCCGTGGGATGATCAGATCACATTGCTCTCTCACCACACCTGCTCTGCCCAAATTCCAGCATATTTTTGCCACACTGTGGATGATTTCGTCCCAGGGAATAAGAGCTTGCCCTTGTCCATTTGACCTCCTTGGCCGTTAAGAGGATCGTTACCCATCTGTGTAGTATGCCACTAAAATTCTGGATTGACAGGACAGCCACGTACGCCCAGAACAGAAAGCACAATCTTCAAGGAATAGCCGTGGTCCACTACTGAAAACCTCATCCCTGAAGCACTATCCGCTGCAAATACCGACAAGTGCAACCTCACCTCGCTGTCTCCACGTCCATGGCCGCACTGAGCCTTCGCCACACCATGACTCCCCTTCCTCCTCCTTTCAGGAGACACCTTTCTCACCCAGGTGGGCATCTACATACCCACACATATTTTCCTTCAAAGGGAAACAATCTGTCTGTCGTGCCAATGACCTGAGGGGCATAAGTTCATTCCACAATTAAAAGTCCTCTTAGGCCTACACAACCATAGATGGCAGACTCTCTAGGACACCCAAACATAGGTCCATAGTCTATTTCTCTGTCTCTTGTCTCTCTCTCGTCTCTATTTTGCTCTGTCTCCTTCTCTGTGTCTTAATACTTCATTTTCCTGAATGATGGGTGTCTCTCTGGATGCCTAGCAGGATACCACAATCAGACTTCAGGTGTGACACAATGATCTAGAGTCCATGAAATAGGTCTGCAACTGGGGAACCTGCATATGTACGTCCTGTATTGTGGGCCTCAGCATGATGACTCTAGGTGCCACTGGAATCTCCCAAGACACGGTGCAACTTCAAGGGTTCATATGTCCACATATGGAACCTAGCATGCCAAAATTGCTTTGGAGAATTGGTCCAACACTTGAAAATAAGTTTGGCCCACTCTTAAACCGCAGGCTCAAACCCAAAGGCCATTCGTCAGATAGGGTCCCGAGACGTCCAACACACAGGGCCTCTGCGAGCAATGGCACACTGCTGAATAGCACAGAACACGATACCTGACTAGACATGCATTAACCTTGCCTGGAGGCCTCCGAGGCCCTCTAGCACCTTGGAAGTCAGAGGACATCCTATGCACTGTTTGCCCTCCGCGGGGAGGGCCACAAGTGAAAACTCATTATCCAAGGGAAGGGCCATACCAACGAACGAATCCACCTTGCCTTTTGTATCCAGGCCAATGCCTAAACTTCCTTCAGGTAGAGCAATCCCTCCCTTGTCACTTAGCGCCTTTCCGATTGCCCCACTAAGGATGCCCAGGCTGGCTATCAATCTCCCGTGGCATTCATCCCACTCACAGCTTTGGATCTACTCTCAAGTGGTTCATGAGCCCTGACTACATTGTAGGCATGCCAGCACTCAAACCCTGACCATCTTCCTTCAGCTCCCTGACAGATTCCTGCCTTCAACGCAGTAAGAACTATGGTCGCGGGCTCACAGTACCCGGCCCTGCTCATCTCAGTGTCTCTCAGCAGCCACGGCGCAGGGCTACAATGCACTTGAAGGCATCTGAACCAAACAGCACGGGCTTGCAGGCCACTCTGGGCAGGCCCACGGAGTGCGGACCCTGCTCTTCCTGCTCCAGTATCACAGTAGGCAATCTAGCTGAGGGCCTCCGCATGGAGCCGGCCGACATCCCTACTGCCTCTCAGGATGTCAAGTCAACAAGGGCAAGGGAGGATTGCCAGCAAGTGCCAACCCTTCTGTCTTCACCACGACCCGACCGCGGTTGTGAGCAGAGAGGGGCAAAGGACCAGCCCAAGGGCAGGGATTGTGTCTTCTGCTGGAGGAGGGCAGGAGCAGTTGAGTGGTTCCCGAGCCTGTGTCTGTCTCCTCGGAGCACTTGGGTGACCCAAGGTGCCGGACCTCAGTCCCGATGAGAGAGGCGTTATTGAGTTTTCACTCATTTTGTTCAGCTTTTCCAAGGAATGTTTTTTGGGAATCATCATCGATCCAAGCACTCTGCAGTGCCCTTGCACAGAGCTATTCAGCACTGACAGGCATGGACTTCACGGGTGTTGGTGGGGTGCGAGACATATCAACAGGGGACCCGGCCTGGGATTGGGAACACACTGCCATGGACCCCTGAGGGCAAGGGGGCAGGAAATCGAGGCCTCAATATGCTATGTGTACGGGCAGGCCAGGGTGCACCCGTGGCCAGTCCTCGCAGCACCACCAAAGCCCTAGAATCCTGAGCCGATGGGGCATGTCTTTTGTGGCTTACCTTCTTCTTCTGGCCTTCTGGGGACTGTCACGAATACCGAGCAACTTCACTGGAGGCTCAGGCGGGAACCTCCAGCACTGGCAAAATGATGTTGGGGATCCTCTTAGGCACTCCGGCCACGCAGGACACAGAATGGGACACTCCCTGTGAACACATAAAAGCACACGCCACCGTTACACTGGGAACTCCGCATCTTTGACTGGAAGGGGTTGGCCTGCCTGGTCTCCGTGGGATGATCAGATCACATTGCTCTCTCACCACACCTGCTCTGCCCAAATTCCAGCATATTTTTGCCACACTGTGGATGATTTCGTCCCAGGGAATAAGAGCTTGCCCTTGTCCATTTGACCTCCTTGGCCGTTAAGAGGATCGTTACCCATCTGTGTAGTATGCCACTAAAATTCTGGATTGACAGGACAGCCACGTACGCCCAGAACAGAAAGCACAATCTTCAAGGAATAGCCGTGGTCCACTACTGAAACCTCATCCCTGAAGCACTATCCGCTGCAAATACCGACAAGTGCAAACTCACCTCGCTGTCTCCACGTCGATGGCCGCACTGAGCCTTCGCCACACCATGACTCCCCTTCCTCCTCCTTTCAGGAGACACCTTTCTCACCCAGGTGGGCATCTACATACCCACACATATTTTCCTTCAAAGGGAAACCATCTGTCTGTCGTGCCAATGACCTGAGGGGCATAAGTTCATTCCACAATTAAAAGTCCTCTTAGGCCTACACAACCATAGATGGCAGACTCTCTAGGACACCCAAACATAGGTCCTTAGTCTATTTCTCTGTCTCTTGTCTCTGTCTCTTCTCTATTTTGCTCTGTCTCCTTCTCTGTGTCTTAATACTTCATTTTCCTGAATGATGGGTGTCTCTCTGGATGCCTAGCAGGATACCACAATCAGACTTCAGGTGTGACACAATGTTCTAGAGTCCATGAAATAGGTCTGCAACTGGGGACCCTGCATTTGTACGTCCTGTATTGTGGGCCTCAGCATGATGACTCTAGGTGCGACTGGAATCTCCCAAGACACGGTGCAACTTCAAGGGTTCAAATGTCCACATATGGAACCTAGCATGCCAAAATTGCTTTGGAGAATTGGTCCAACACTTGAAAATAAGTTTGGCCCACTCTTAAACCGCAGGCTCAAACCCAAAGGCCATTCGTCAGATAGGGTCCCGAGACGTCCAACACACAGGGCCTCTGCGAGCAATGGCACACTGCTGAATAGCACAGAACACGATACCTGACTAGACATGCATTAACCTTGCCTGGAGGCCTCCGAGGCCCTCTAGCACCTTGGAAGTCAGAGGACATCCTATGCACTGTTTGCCCTCCGCGGGGAGGGCCACAAGTGTAAACTCATTATCCAAGGGAAGGGCCATACCAACGAACGAATCCACCTTGCCTTTTGTATCCAGGCCAATGCCTAAACTTCCTTCAGGTAGAGCAATCCCTCCCGTGTCACTTAGCGCCTTTCCGATTGCCCCACTCAGGATGCCCAGGCTGGCTATCTATCTCCCGTGGCATTCATCCCACTCACAGCTTTGGATCTACTCTCAAGTGGTTCATGAGCCCTGACTACATTGTAGGCATGCCAGCACTCAAACCCTGACCATCTTCCTTCAGCTCCCTGACAGATTCCTGCCTTCAACGCAGTAAGAACTATGGCCGCATGCTCACAGTACCCGGCCCTGCTCATCTCAGTGTCTCTCAGCAGCCACGGAGCAGGGCTACAACGCACTTGAAGGCATCTGAACCAAACAGCACGGGCTTGCAGGCCACTCTGGGCAGGCCCACGGAGTGCAGACCCTGCTCTTCCTGCTCCAGTATCACAGTAGGCAATCTAGCTGAGGGCCTCTGCATGGAGCCGGCCAACATCCCTACTGCCTCTCAGGATGTCAAGTCAACAAGGGCAAGGGAAGATTGCCAGCAAATGCCAACCCTTCTGTCTTCACCACGACCCGACCGCGGTTGTGAGCATAGAGGGGCAAAGGACCAGCCCAAGGGCAGGGATTGTGTCTTCTGCTGGAGGAGGGCAGGAGCAGTTGAGTGGTTCCCGAGCCTGTGTCTATCTCCCGGAGCACTTGGGTGACCCAAGGTGTCGGACCTCAGTCCCGATGAGAGAGTCGTTATTGAGTTTTCACTCATTTTGTTCAGCTTTTCCAAGGAATGTTTTTTGGGAATCATCATCGATCCAAGCACTCTGCAGTGCCCTTGCACAGAGCTATTCAGCACTGACAGGCATGGACTTCACGGGTGTTGGTGGGGTGCGAGACATATCAACAGGGGACCCGGCCTGGGATTGGAAACACACTGCCATGGACCCCTGAGGGCAAGGGGACAGGAAATCGAGGCCTCAATCTGCTATGTGTACGGGCAGGCCAGGGTGCACCCGTGGCCAGTCCTAGCAGCACCACCAAAGCCCTAGAATCCTGAGCCGATGGGGCACATCTTTTGTGGCTTACCTTCTTCTTCTGGCCTTCTGGGGACTGTCACGAATACCGAGCAACTTCACTGGAGGCTCAGGCGGGAGCCTCCAGCTCTAGCAAAATGATGTTGGGGATCCTCTTAGGCACTCCGGCCACGCAGGACACAGAATGGGACACTCCCTGTGAACACATAAAAGCACACGCCACCGTTACACTGGGAACTCCGCATCTTTGACTGGAAGGGGTTGGCCTGCCTGGTCTCCGTGGGATGATCAGATCACGTCTGCTCTCTCACCACACCTGCTCTGCCCAAATTCCAGCATATTTTTGCCACACTGTGGATGATTTCATCCCAGGGAATAAGAGCTTGCCCTTGTCCATTTGACCTCCTTCGCCGTTAAGAGGATCGTTGCCCATCTGTGTAGTATGCCACTAAAATTCTGGATTGACAGGACAGCCACGTACGCCCAGAACAGAAAGCACAATCTTCAAGGAATAGCCGTGGTCCACTACTGAAAACCTCATCCCTGAAGCACTATCCGATGCAAATACCGACAAGTGCTACCTCACCTCGCTGTCTCCACGTCCATGGCCGCACTGAGCCTTCTCCACACCATGACTCCCCTTCCTCCTCCTTTCAGGAGACACCTTTCTCACCCAGGTGGGCATCTACATACCCACCCATATTTTCCTTCCAAGGGAAACCATCTGTCTGTCCTGCCAATGACCTGAGGGGCATAAGTTCATTCCACTATTAAAAGTCCTCTTAGGCCTACACAACCATAGACAGCAGACTCTCTAGGACACTCAAACATAGGTCCTTAGTCTATTTCTCTGTCTCTTGTCTCTGTCTCGTCTCTATTTTGCTCTGTCTCCTTCTCTGTGTCTTAATACTTCATTTTCCTGAATGATGGGTGTCTCTCTGGATGCCTAGCAGGATACCACAATCAGACTTCAGGTGTGACACAATGTTCTAGAGTCCATGAAATAGGTCTGCAACTGGGGACCCTGCATATGTACGTCCTGTATTGTGGGCCTCAGCATGATGACTCTAGGTGGGACTGGAATCTCCCAAGACACGGTGCAACTTCAAGGGTTCAAATGTCCACATGTAGAACCTAGCATGCCAAAATTGCTTTGGAGAATTGGTCCAACACGTGAAAAGAAGTTTGGCCCACTCTTAAACCGCAGGCTCAAACCCAAAGGCCATTCGTCAGATAGGCTCCCGAGACGTCCAACACACAGGGCCTCTGCGAGCAATGGCACACTGCTGAATAGCACAGAACACGATACCTGACTAGACATGCATTAACCTTGCCTGAAGGCCTCCGTGCCCCCTAGCACCTTGGAAGTCAGAGGACATCCTATACACTGTTTGTCCTCCGCGGGGAGGGCCACAAGTGTAAACTCATTATCCAAGGGAAAGGCCATACCAACGAACGAATCCACCTGGCCTTTTGTATCCAAGCCAATGCCTAAACTTCCTTCAGGTAGAGCAATCCCTCCCGTGTCACTTAGCGCCTTTCCGATTGCCCCACTCAGGATGCCCAGGCTGGCTATCAATCTCCCGTGGCATTCATCCCACTCACAGCTTTGGATCTACTCTCAAGTGGTTCATGAGCCCTGACTACATTGTAGGCATGCCAGCACTCAAACCCTGACCATCTTCCTTCAGCTCCCTGACAGATTCCTGCCTTCAACGCAGTAAGAACTATGGCCGCGGGCTCACAGTACCCGGCCCTGCTCATCTCAGTGTCTCTCAGCAGCCACGGCGCAGGGCTACAACGCACTTGAAGGCATATGAACCAAACAGCACGGGCTTGCAGGCCACTCTGGGCAGGCCCACGGAGTGCGGACCCTGCTCTTCCTGCTCCAGTATCACAGTAGGCAATCGAGCAGAGGGACTCTGCAAGGAGCCGGCCGACATCCCTACTGCCTCTCAGGATGTCAAGTCAACAAGGGCAAGGGAGGACTGCCTCTCAGGATGTCAAGTCAACAAGGGCAAGGGAGGATTGCCAGCAAGTGCCAACCCTTCTGTCTTCACCACGACCCGACCGCGGTTGTGAGCAGAGAGGGGCAAAGGACCAGCCCAAGGGCAGGGATTGTGTCTTCTGCTGGAGGAGGGCAGGAGCAGTTGAGTGGTTCCCGAGCCTGTGTCTGTCTCCCGGAGCACTTGGGTGACCCAAGGTGCCGGACCTCAGTCCCGTTGAGAAAGGCGTTATTGAGTTTTCCCTCATTTTGTTCAGCTTTCCAAGGAATGTTTTTTGGGAATCATCATCGATCCAAGCACTCTGCAGTGCCCTTGCACAGAGCTATTCAGCACTGACAGGCATGGACTTCACGGGTGTTGGTGGGGTGCGAGACATATCAACAGGGGACCCGGCCTGGGATTGGGAACACACTGCCATGGACCCTGAGGGCAAGGGGGCAGGAAATCGAGGCCTCAATCTGCTATGTGTACGGGCAGGCCAGGGTGCACCCGTTGCCAGTCCTCGCAGCACCACCAAAGCCCTAGAATCCTGATCCGATGGGGCACGTCTTTTGTGGCTTACCTTCTTCTCTTGGCCTTCTGGGGACTGTCACGAATACCGAGCAACTTCACTGGAGCCTCAGGCGGGAGCCTCCAGCTCTGGGAAAATGATGTTGGGGATCCTCTTAGGCACTCCGGACACGCAGGACACAGAATGGGACAATCCCTGTGAACACATAAAAGCACACGCCACCGTTACACTGGGAACTCCGCATCTTTGACTGGAAGGGGTTGGCCTGCCTGGTCTCCGTGGGATGATCAGATCACGTCTGCTCTCTCACCACACCTGCTCTGCCCAAATTCCAGCATATTTTTGCCACACTGTGGATGATTTCGTCCCAGGGGATAAGAGCTTGCCCTTGTCCATTTGACCTCCTTGGCCGTTAAGAGGATCGTTGCCCATCTGTGTAGTATGCCACTAAAATTCTGGATTGACAGGACAGCCACGTACGCACAGAACAGAAAGCACAATCTTCAAGGAATAGCCGTGGTCCACTACTGAAAACCTCATCCCTGAAGCACTATCCGCTGCAAATACCGACAAGTGCAACATCACCTCGCTGTCTCCACGTCCATGGCCGCACTGAGCCTTCGCCACACCATGACTCCCCTTCCTCCTCCTTTCAGGAGACACCTTTCTCACCCAGGTGGGCATCTACATACCAAACCCATATTTTCCTTCCAAGGGAAACCATCTGTCTGTCCTGCCAATGACCTGAGGGGCATAAGTTCATTCCACTATTAAAAGTCCTCTTAGGCCTACACAAACATAGAAGCAGACTCTCTAGGATACCCAAACGTAGGTCCTTAGTCTATTTCTCTGTCTCTTTTCTCTGTCTCGTCTCTATTTTGCTCTGTCTCCTTCTCTGTGTCTTAATACTTCATTTTCCTGAATGATGGGTGTCTCTCTGGATGCCTAGCAGGATACCACAATCAGACTTCAGGTGTGACACAATGTTCTAGAGTCCATGAAATAGGTCTGCAACTGGAGAACCTGCATATGTACGTCCTGTATTATTGGCCTCAGCATGATGACTCTAGGTGGGACTGGAATCTCCCAAGACACGGTGCAACTTCAAGGGTTCAAATGTCCACATATGGAACCTAGCATGCCAAAATTGCTTTGGAGAATTGGTCCAACACGTGAAAAGAAGTTTGGCCCACTCTTAAACCGCAGGCTCAAACCCAAAGGCCATTTGTCAGATAGGCTCCCGAGACGTCCAACACACAGGGCCTCTGCGAGCAATGGCACACTGCTGAATAGCAAAGAACACGATACCTGACTAGACATGCATTAACCTTGCCTGGAGGCCTCCGAGGCCCTCTAGCACTTTGGAAGTCAGAGGACATCCTATGCACTGTTTGCCCTCCGCGGGGAGGGCCACAAGTGTAAACTCATTATCCAAGGGAAGGGCCATACCAACGAACGAATCCACCTTGCCTTTTGTATCCAGGCCAATGCCTAAACTTCCTTCAGGTAGAGCAATCCCTCCTGTGTCACTTAGCGCCTTTCCGATTGCCCCACTCAGGATGCCCAGGCTGGCTATCAATCTCCCGTGGCATTCATCCCACTCACAGCTTTGGATCTACTCTCAAGTGGTTCATGAGCCCTGACTACATTGTTGGCATGCCAGCACTCAAACCCTGACCATCTTCCTTCAGCTCCCTGACAGATTCCTGCCTTCAACGCAGTAAGAACTATGGTCGCGGGCTCACAGTACCCGGCCCTGCTGATCTCAGTGTCTCTCAGCAGCCACGGCGCAGGGCTACAACGCACTTGAAGGCATCTGAACCAAACAGCACGGGCTTGCAGGCCACTCTGGGCAGGCCCACGGAGTGCGGACCCTGCTCTTCCTGCTCCAGTATCACAGTAGGCAATCTAGCTGAGGGCCTCTGCATGGAGCCGGCCGACATCCCTACTGCCTCTCAGGATGTCAAGTCAACAAGGGCAAGGGAGGATTGCCAGCAAGTGCCAACCCTTCTGTCTTCACCACGACCCGACCGCGGTTGTGAGCAGAGAGGGGCAAAGGACCAGCCCAAGGGCAAGGATTGTGTCTTCTGCTGGAGGAGGGCAGGAGCAGTTGAGTGGTTCCCGAGCCTGTGTCTGTCTCCCGGAGCACTTGGTTGACCCAAGGTGCCGGACATCAGTCCCGATGAGAGAGGCGTTATTGAGTTTTCACTCATTTTGTTCAGCTTTCCAAGGAATGTTTTTTGGGAATCATCATCGATCCAAGCACTCTGCAGTGACCTTGCACAGAGCTATTCAGCACTGACAGGCATGGACTTCACGGGTGTTGGTGGGGTGCGAGACATATCAACAGGGGACCCGGCCTGGGATTGGGAACACACTGCCATGGACCCCTGAGGGCAAGGGGGCAGGAAATCGAGGCCTCAATCTGCTATGTGTACGGGCAGGCCAGGGTGCACCCGTGGCCAGTCCTCGCAGCACCACCAAAGCCCTAGAATCCTGAGCCGATGGGGCACGTCTTTTGTGGCTTACCTTCTTCTTCTGGCCTTCTGGGGACTGTCACGGATACCGAGCAACTTCACTGGAGGCTCAGGCGGGAGCCTCCAGCTCTGGCAAAATGATGTTGGGGATCCTCTTAGGCACTCCGGCCACGCAGGACACAGAATGGGACACTCCCTGTGAACACATAAAAGCACACGCCACCGTTACACTGGGAACTCCGCATCTTTGACTGGAAGGGGTTGGCCTGCCTGGTCTCCGTGGGATGATCAGATCACGTCTGCTCTCTCACCACACCTGCTCTGCCCAAATTCCAGCATATTTTTGCCACACTGTGGATGATTTCGTCCCAGGGGATAAGAGCTTGCCCTTGCCCATTTGACCTCCTTGGCCGTTAAGAGGATCGTTGCCCATCTGTGTAGTATGCCACTAAAATTCTGGATTGACAGGACAGCCACGTACGCCCAGAACAGAAAGAACAATCTTCAAGGAATAGCCGTGGTCCACTACTGAAATCCTCATCCCTGAAGCACTATCCGCTTCAAATACCGACAAGTGCAACATCACCTCGCTGTCTCCACGTCCATGGCCGCACTGAGCCTTCGCCCCACCACGACTCCCCTTCCTCCTCCTTTCAGGAGACACCTTTCTCACCCAGGTGGGCATCTACATACCCACCCATATTTTCCTTCCAATGGAAACCATCTGTCTGTCCTGGCAATGACCTGAGGGGCATAAGTTCATTCCACTATTAAAAGTCCTCTTAGGCCTACACAACCATAGACGGCAGACTCTCTAGGACACCCAAACGTAGGTCCTTAGTCTATTTCTCTGTCTCTTGTCTCTGTCTCGTCTCTATTTTGCTCTGTCTCCTTCTCTGTGTCTTAATACTTCATTTTCCTGAATGATGGGTGTCGCTCTGGATGCCTAGCAGGATACCACAATCAGACTTCAGGTGTGACACAATGTTCTAGAGTCCATGAAATAGGTCTGCAACTGGGGAACCTGCATATGTACGTCCTGTATTGTGGGCCGCAGCACGATGACTCTAGGTGGGACTGGAATCTCCCAAGACACGGTGCAACTTCAAGGATTCAAATGTCCACATATGGAACCTAGCATGCCAAAATTGCTTTGGAGAATTGGTCCAACACGTGAAAAGAAGTTTGGCCCACTCTTAAACCGCAGGCTCAAACCCAAAGGCCATTCGTCAGATAGGCTCCCGAGACGTCCAACACACAGGGCCTCTGCGAGCAATGGCACACTGCTGAATAGCACAGAACACGATACCTGACTAGACATGCATTAACCTTGCCTGGAGGACTCCGAGGCCCTCTAGCACCTTGGAAGTCAGAGGACATCCTATGCACTGTTTGCCCTCCGCGGGGAGGGCCACAAGTGTAAACTCATTATCCAAGGGAAGGGCCATACCAACGAACGAATCCACCTTGCCTTTTGTATCCAGGCCAATGCCTAAACTTCCTTCAGGTAGAGCAATCCCTCCCGTGTCACTTAGCGCCTTTCCGATTGCCCCACTCAGGATGCCCAGGCTGGCTATCAATCTCCCGTGGCATTCATCCCACTCACAGCTTTGGATCTACTATCAAGTAGTTCATGAGCCCTGACTACATTGTAGGCATGCCAGCACTCAAACCCTGACCATCTTCCTTCAGCTCCCTGACAGATTCCTGTCTTCAATGCAGTAAGAACTATGGCCGCGGGCTCACAATACCCGGCCCTGCTCACCTCAGTGTCTCTCAGCAGCCACGGCGCAGGGCTACAAGGCACTTGAAGGCATCTGAACCAAACAGCACGGGCTTGCAGGCCACTCTGGGCAGGCCCACGGAGTGCGGACCCTGCTCTTCCTGCTCCAGTATCACAGTAGGCAATCTAGCTGAGGGCCTCTGCATGGAGCCGGCCGACATCCCTACTTCCTCTCAGGATGTCAAGTCAACAAGGGCAAGGGAGGATTGCCAGCAAGTGCCAACCCTTCTGTCTTCACCACGACCCGACCGCGGTTGTGAGCAGAGAGGGGCAAAGGACCAGCCCAAGGGCAGGGATTGTGTCTTCTGCTGGAGGAGGGCAGGAGCAGTTGAGTGGTTCCCGAGCCTGTGTCTGTCTCCCGGAGCACTTGGGTGACCCAAGGTGCCGGACCTCAGTCCCGATGAGAGAGGCGTTATTGAGTTTTCACTCATTTTGTTCAGCTTTTCCAAGGAATGTTTTTTGGGAATCATCATCGATCCAAGCACTCTGCAGTGCCCTTGCACAGAGCTATTCAGCACTGACAGGCATGGACTTCATGGGTGTTGGTGGGGTGCAAGACATATCAACAGGGGACCCGGCTTGGGATTGGGAACACACTGCCATGGACCCGTGAGGGCAAGGGGGCAGGAAATCGAGGCCTCAATCTGCTATGTGTACGGGCAGGCCAGGGTGCACCCGTGGCCAGTCCTCGCAGCACCACCAAAGCCCTAGAATCCTGAGCCGATGGGACACGTCTTTTGTGGCTTACCTTCTTCTTCTGGCCTTCTGGGGACTGTCACGAATACCGAGCAACTTCACTGGAGGCTCAGGCGGGAGCCTCCAGCTCTGGCAAAATGATGTTGGGGATCCTCTTAGGCACTCCGGCCACGCAGGACACAGAATGGGACACTCCCTGTGAACACATAAAAGCACACGCCACCGTTACACTGGGAACTCTGCATCTTTGACTGGAAGGGGTTGGCCTGCCTGGTCTCCGTGGGATGATCAGATCACGTCTGCTCTCTCACCACACCTGCTCTGCCCAAATTCCAGCATATTTTTGCCACACTGTGGATGATTTCGTCCCAGGGGATAAGAGCTTGCCCTTGCCCATTTGACCTCCTTGGCCGTTAAGAGGATCGTTGCCCATCTGTGTAGTATGCCACTAAAATTCTGGATTGACAGGACAGCCACGTATGCCCAGAACAGAAAGAACAATCTTCAAGGAATAGCCGTGGTCCACTACTGAAATCCTCATCCCTGAAGCACTATCCGCTTCAAATACCGACAAGTGCAACATCACCTCGCTGTCTCCACGTCCATGGCCGCACTGAGCCTTCGCCCCCACCACGACTCCCCTTCCTCCTCCTTTCAGGAGACACCTTTCTCACCCAGGTGGGCATCTACATACCCACCCATATTTTCCTTCCAATGGAAACCATCTGTCTGTCCTGGCAATGACCTGAGGGGCATAAGTTCATTCCACTATTAAAAGTCCTCTTAGGCCTACACAACCATAGACGGCAGACTCTCTAGGACACCCAAACGTAGGTCCTTAGTCTATTTCTCTGTCTCTTGTCTCTGTCTCGTCTCTATTTTGCTCTGTCTCCTTCTCTGTGTCTTAATACTTCATTTTCCTGAATGATGGGTGTCGCTCTGGATGCCTAGCAGGATACCACAATCAGACTTCAGGTGTGACACAATGTTCTAGAGTCCATGAAATAGGTCTGCAACTGGGGAACCTGCATATGTACGTCCTGTATTGTGGGCCTCAGCATGAACACTCTAGGTGGGACTGGAGTCTCCCAAGACACGGTGCAACTTCAAGGGTTCAAATGTCCACATATGGAACCTAGCATGCCAAAATTGCTTTGGAGAATTGGTCCAACACGTGAAAAGAAGTTTGGCCCACTCTTAAACCGCAGGCTCAAACCCAAAGGCCATTCGTCAGATAGGCTCCCGAGACGTCCAACACACAGGGCCTCTGCGAGCAATGGCACACTGCTGAATAGCACAGAACACGATACCTGACTAGACATGCATTAACCTTGCCTGGAGGCCTCCGAGGCCCTCTAGCACCTTGGAAGTCAGAGGACATCCTATGCACTGTTTGCCCTCCGCGGGGAGGGCCACAAGTGTAAACTCATTATCCAAGGGAAGGGCCATACCAACGAACGAATCCACCTTGCCTTTTGTATCCAGGCCAATGCCTAAATTTCCTTCAGGTAGAGCAATCCCTCCCGTGTCACTTAGCGCCTTTCCGATTGCCCCACTCAGGATGCCCAGGCTGGCTATCAATCTCCCGTGGCATTCATCCCACTCACAGCTTTGGATCTACTCTCAAGTGGTTCATGAGCCCTGACTACATTGTAGGCATGCCAGAACTCAAACCCTGACCATCTTCCTTCAGCTCCCTGACAGATTCCTGCCTTCAACGCAGTAAGAACTATGGCCGTGGGCTCACAGTACCCGGCCCTGCTCACCTCAGTGTCTCTCAGCAGCCACGGCGCAGGGCTACAAGGCACTTGAAGGCATCTGAACCAAACAGCACGGGCTTGCAGGCCACTCTGGGCAGGCCCACGGAGTGCGGACCCTGCTCTTCCTGCTCCAGTATCACAGTAGGCAATCTAGCTGAGGGCCTCTGCATGGAGCCGGCCGACATCCCTACTGCCTCTCAGGATGTCAAGTCAACAAGAGCAAGGGAGGATTGCCAGCAAGTGCCAACCCTTCTGTCTTCACCACGACCCGACCGCGGTTGTGAGCAGAGAGGGGCAAAGGACCAGCCCAAGGGCAGGGATTGTGTCTTCTGCTGGAGGAGGGCAGGAGCAGTTGAGTGGTTCCCGAGCCTGTGTCTGTCTCCCGGAGCACTTGGGTGACCCAAGGTGCCGGACCTCAGTCCCGATGAGAGAGGCGTTATTGAGTTTTCACTCATTTTGTTCAGCTTTCCAAGGAATGTTTTTTGGGAATCATCATCGATCCAAGCACTCTGCAGTGCCCTTGCACAGAGCTATTCAGCACTGACAGGCATGGACTTCACGGGTGTTGGTGGGGTGCGAGACATATCAACAGGGGACCCGGCCTGGGATTGGGAACACACTGCCATGGACCCCTGAGGGCAAGGGGGCAGGAAATCGAGGCCTCAATCTGCTATGTGTACGGGCAGGCCAGGGTGCACCCGTGGCCAGTCCTCGCAGCACCACCAAAGCCCTAGAATCCTGATCCGATGGGGCATGTCTTTTGGGGCTTACCTTCTTCTTCTGGCCTTCTGGGGACTGTCACGAATACCGAGCAACTTCACTGGAGGCTCAGGCGGGAGCCTCCAGCTCTGGCAAAATGATGTTGGGGATCCTCTTAGGCACTCCGGCCACGCAGGACACATAATGGGACACTCCCTGTGAACACATAAAAGCACACGCCACCGTTACACTGGGAACTCCGCATCTTTGACTGGAAGGGGTTGGCCTGCCTGGTCTCCGTGGGATGATCAGATCATGTCTGCTCTCACACCACACCTGCTCTGCCCAAATTCCAGCATATTTTTGCCACACTGTAGATGATTTCGTCCCAGGGGATAAGAGCTTGCCCTTGCCCATTTGACCTCCTTGGCCGTTAAGAGGATCGTTGCCCATCTGTGTAGTATGCCACTAAAATTCTGGATTGACAGGACAGCCACGTACGCCCAGAACAGAAAGAACAATCTTCAAGGAATAGCCGTGGTCCACTACCGAAATCCTCATCCCTGAAGCACTATCCGCTTCAAATACCGACAAGTGCAACATCACCTCGCTGTCTCCACGTCCATGGCCGCACTGAGCCTTCGCCCCACCATGACTCCCCTTCCTCCTCCTTTCAGGAGACACCTTTCTCACCCAGGTGGGCATCTACATACCCACCCATATTTTCCTTCCAAGGGAAACCATCTGTCTGTCCTGCCAATGACCTGAGGGGCATAAGTTCATTCCACTATTAAAAGTCCTCTTAGGCCTACACAACCATAGACGGCAGACTCTCTAGGACACCCAAACGTAGGTCCTTAGTCTATTTCTCTGTCTCTTGTCTCTGTCTCGTCTCTATTTTGCTCTGTCTCCTTCTCTGTGTCTTAATACTTCATTTTCCTGAATGATGGGTGTCGCTCTGGATGCCTAGCAGGATACCACAATCAGACTTCAGGTGTGACACAATGTTCTAGAGTCCATGAAATAGGTCTGCAACTGGGGAACCTGCATATGTACGTCCTGTATTGTGGGCCTCAGCATGAACACTCTAGGTGGGACTGGAGTCTCCCAAGACACGGTGCAACTTCAAGGGTTCAAATGTCCACATATGGAACCTAGCATGCCAAAATTGCTTTGGAGAATTGGTCCAACACGTGAAAAGAAGTTTGGCCCACTCTTAAACCGCAGGCTCAAACCCAAAGGCCATTCGTCAGATAGGCTCCCGAGACGTCCATCACACAGGGCCTCTGCGAGCAATGGCACACTGCTGAATAGCACAGAACACGATACCTGACTAGACATGCATTAACCTTGCCTGAAGGCCTCCGAGGCCCTCTAGCACCTTGGAAGTCAGAGGACATCCTATGCACTGTTTGCCCTCCGCGGGGAGGGCCACAAGTGTAAACTCATTATCCAAGGGAAAGGCCATACCAACGAACGAATCCACCTTGCCTTTTGTATCCAGGCCAATGCCTAAACTTCCTTCAGGTAGAGCAATCCCTTCCGTGTCACTTAGCGCCTTTCCGATTGCCCCACTCAGGATGCCCAGGCTGGCTATCAATCTCCCGTGGCATTCATCCCATTCACAGCTTTGGATTTACTATCAAGTGGTTCATGAGCCCTGACTACATTGTAGGCATGCCAGCACTCAAACCCTGACCATCTTCCTTCAGCTCCCTGACAGATTCCTGCCTTCAACGCAGTAAGAACTATGGCCGCAGGCTCACAGTACCCGGCCCTGCTCACCTCAGTGTCTCTCAGCAGCCACGGCGCAGGGCTACAAGGCACTTGAAGGCATCTGAACCAAACAGCACGGGCTTGCAGGCCACTCTGGGCAGGCCCACGGAGTGCGGACCCTGCTCTTCCTGCTCCAGTATCACAGTAGGCAATCTAGCTGAGGGCCTCTGCATGGAGCCGGCCGACATCCCTACTGCCTCTCAGGATGTCAAGTCAACAAGGGCAAGGGAGGATTGCCAGCAAGTGCCCACCCTTCTGTCTTCACCACGACCCGACCGCGGTTGTGAGCAGAGAGGGTCAAAGGACCAGCCCAAGGGCAGGGATTGTGTCTTCTGCTGGAGGAGGGCAGGAGCAGTTGAGTGGTTCCCGAGCCTGTGTCTGTCTCCCGGAGCACTTGGGTGACCCAAGGTGCCGGACCTCAGTCCCGATGAGAGAGGCGTTATTGAGTTTTCACTCATTTTGTTCAGCTTTCCAAGGAATGTTTTTTGGGAATCATCATCGATCCAAGCACTCTGCAGTGCCCTTGCACAGAGCTATTCAGCACTGACAGGCATGGACTTCACGGGTGTTGGTGGGGTGCGAGACATATCAACAGGGGACCCGGCCTGGGATTGGGAACACACTGCCATGGACCCCTGAGGGCAAGGGGGCAGGAAATCGAGGCCTCAATCTGCTATGTGTACGGGCAGGCCAGGGTGCACCCGTGGCCAGTCCTCGCAGCACCACCAAAGCCCTAGAATCCTGAGCCGATGGGACACGTCTTTTGTGGCTTACCTTCTTCTTCTGGCCTTCTGGGGACTGTCACGAATACCGAGCAACTTCACTGGAGGCTCAGGCGGGAGCCTCCAGCTCTGGCAAAATGATGTTGGGGATCCTCTTAGGCACTCCGGCCACGCAGGACACATAATGGGACACTCCCTGTGAACACATAAAAGCACACGCCAGGGTTACACTGGGGACTCCGCATCTTTGACTGGAAGGGGTTGGCCTGCCTGGTCTCCGTGGGAAGATCAGATCACATCTGCTCTCTCACCACACCTGCTCTGCCCAAATTCCAGCATATTTTTGCCACACTGTGGATGATTTCGTCCCAGGGGATAAGAGCTTGCCCTTGTCCATTTGACCTCCTTGGCCTTTAAGAGGATCGTTGCCCATCTGTGTAGTATGCCACTAAAATTCTGGATTGACAGGACAGCCACGTACGCCCAGAACAGAAAGCACAATCTTCAAGGAATAGCCGTGGTCCACTACTGAAATCCTCATCCCTGAAGCACTATCCGCTGCAAATACCGACAAGTGCAACCTTACCTCGCTGTCTCCACGTCCATGGCCGCACTGAGCCTTCGCCACACCATGACTCCCCTTCCTCCTCCTTTCAGGAGACACCTTTCTCACCCAGGTGGGCATCTACATACCCACACATATTTTCCTTCAAAGGGAAACCATCTGTCTGTCGTGCCAATGACCTGAGGGGCATAAGTTCATTCCACTATTAAAAGTCCTCTTAGGCCTACACAACCATAGACGGCAGACTCTCTAGGACACCCAAACATAGGTCCTTAGTCTATTTCTCTGTCTCTTGTCTCTGTCTCGTGTCTATTTTGCTCTGTCTCCTTCTCTGTGTCTTACTACTTCATTTTCCTGAATGATGGGTGTCTCTCTGGATGCCTAGCAGGATACCACAATCAGACTTCAGGTGTGACACAATGTTCTACAGTCCATGAAATAGGTCTGCAACTGGGGAACCTGCATATGTACGTCCTGTATTGTGGGCCTCAGCATGATGACTCTAGGTGGGACTGGAATCTCCCAAGACACGGTGAAACTTCAAGGGTTCAAATGTCCACATATGGAACCTAGCATGCCAAAATTGCTTTGGAGAATTGGTCCAACACGTGAAAAGAAGTTTGGCCCACTCTTAAACCGCAGGCTCAATCCCAAAGGCCATTCGTCAGATAGGCTCCCGAGACGTCCAACACACAGGGCCTCTGCGAGCAATGGCACACTGCTGAATAGCACAGAACACGATACCTGACTAGACATGCATTAACCTTTCCTGAAGGCCTCCGAGGCCCTCTAGCACCTTGGAAGTCAGAGGACATCCTATGCACTGTTTGCCCTCCGCGGGGAGGGCCACAAGTGTAAACTCATTATCCAAGGGAAGGGCCATACCAACGAACGAATCACCTGGCCTTTTGTATCCAGGCCAATGCCTAAACTTCCTTCAGGTAGAGCAATCCCTCCCGTGTCACTTAGCGCCTTTCCGATTGCCCCACTCAGGATGCCCAGGCTGGCTATCAATCTCCCGTGGCATTCATCCCACTCACAGCTTTGGATCTACTCTCAAGTGGTTCATGAGCCCTGACTACATTGTAGGCATGCCAGCACTCAAACCCTGACCATCTTCCTTCAGCTCCCTGACAGATTCCTGCCTTCAACGCAGTAAGAACTATGGCCGCGGGCTCACAGTACCCGGCCCTGCTCATCTCAGTGTCTCTCAGCAGCCACGGTGCAGGGCTACAAGGCACTTGAAGGCATCTGAACCAAACAGCACGGGCTTGCAGGCCACTCTGGGCAGGCCCACGGAGTGCAGACCCTGCTCTTCCTGCTCCAGTATCACAGTAGGCAATCTAGCTGAGGGCCTCTGCATGGAGCCGGCCGACATCCCTACTGCCTCTCAGGATGTCAAGTCAACAAGGGCAAGGGAGGATTGCCAGCAAGTGCCAACCCTTCTGTCTTCACCACGACCCGACCGCGGTTGTGAGCAGAGAGGGGCAAAGGACTAACCCAAGGGCAGGGATTGTGTCTTCTGCTGGAGGAGGGCAGGAGCAGTTGAGTGTTTCCCGAGCCTGTGTCTGTCTCCCGGAGCACTTGGGTGACCCAAGGTGCCGGACCTCAGTCCCGATGAGAGAGGCGTTATTGAGTTTTCACTCATTTTGTTCAGCTTTTCCAAGGAATGTTTTTTGGGAATCATCATCGATCCAAGCACTCTGCAGTGCCCTTGCACAGAGCTATTCAGCACTGACAGGCATGGACTTCACGGGTGTTGGTGGGGTGCGAGACATATCAACAGGGGACCCGGCCTGGGATTGGGAACACACTGCCATGGACCCCTGAGGGCAAGGGGGCAGGAAATCGAGGCCTCAATCTGCTATGTGTACGGGCAGGCCAGGGTGCACCCGTGGCCAGTCCTCGCAGCACCACCAAAGCCCTAGAATCCTGAGCCGATGGGGCACGTCTTTTGTGGCTTACCTTCTTCTTCTGGCCTTCTGGGGACTGTCACGAATACCGAGTAACTTCACTGGAGGCTCAGGCGGGAGCCTCCAGCTCTGGCAAAATGATGTTGGGGATCCTCTTAGGCACTCCGGCCACGCAGGACACAGAATGGGACACTCCCTGTGAACACATAAAAGCACACGCCACCGTTACACTGGGAACTCCGCATCTTTGACTGGAAGGGGTTGGCCTGCCTGGTCTCCGTGGGATGATCAGATCACGTCTGCTCTCTCACCACACCTGCTCTGCCCAAATTCCAGCATATTTTTGCCACACTGTGGATGATTTCGTTCCAGGGGATAAGAGCTTGCCCTTGTCCATTTGACCTCCAAGGCCTTTAAGAGGATCGTTGCCCATCTGTGTAGTATGCCACTAAAATTCTGGATTGACAGGACAGCCACGTACGCCCAGTACAGAAAGCACAATCTTCAAGGAATAGCCATGGTCCACTACTGAAAACCTCATCCCTGAAGCACTATCCGCTGCAAATACCGACAAGTGCAACCTCACCTCGCTGTCTCCACGTCCATGGCCGCACTGAGCCTTCGCCACACCATGACTCCCCTTCCTCCTCCTTTCAGGAGACACCTTTCTCACCCAGGTGGGCATCTACATACCCACCCATATTTTCCTTCCAAGGGAAACCATCTGTCTGTCCTGCCAATGACCTGAGGGGCATAAATTCATTCCACTATTAAAAGTCCTCTTAGGCCTACACAACCATAGACGGCAGACTCTCTAGGACACCCAAACATAGGTCCTTAGTCTATTTCTCTGTCTCTTGTCTCTGTCTCGTCTCTATTTTGCTCTGTCTCCTTCTCTGTGTCTTAATACTTCATTTTCCTGAATGATGGGTGTCGCTCTGGATGCCTAGCAGGATACCACAATCAGACTTCAGGTGTGACACAATGTTCTAGAGTCCATGAAATAGGTCTGCAACTGGGGAACCTGCATATGTACGTCCTGTATTGTGGGCCTCAGCATGATGGCTCTAGGTGGGACTGGAATCTCCCAAGACACGGTGAAACTTCAAGGGTTCAAATGTCCACATATGGAACCTAGCATGCCAAAATTGCTTTGGAGAATTGGTCCAACACATGAAAAGAAGTTTGGCCCACTCTTAAACCGCAGGCTCAAACCCAAAGGCCATTCGTCAGATAGGGTCCCGAGACGTCCAACACACAGGGCCTCTGCGAGCAATGGCACACTGCTGAATAGCACAGAACACGATACCTGACTAGACATGCATTAACCTTGCCTGAAGGCCTCCGAGGCTCTCTAGCACCTTGGAAGTCAGAGGACATCCTATGCACTGTTTGCCCTCCGCGGGGAGGGCCACAAGTGTAAACTCATTATCCAAGGGAAAGGCCATACCAACGAACGAATCCACCTTGCCTTTTGTATCCAGGCCAATGCCTAAACTTCCTTCAGGTAGAGCAATCCCTCCCGTGTCACTTAGCGCCTTTCTGATTGCCCCACTCAGGATGCCCAGGCTGGCTATCAATCTCCCGTGGCATTCATCCCACTCACAGCTTTGGATCTACTCTCAAGAGGTTCATGAGCCCTGACTACATTGTAGGCATGCCAGCACTCAAACCCTGACCATCTTCCTTCAGCTCCCTGACAGATTCCTGCCTTCAACGCAGTAAGAACTATGGCCGCGGGTTCACAGTACCCGGCCCTGCTCATCTCAGTGTCTCTCAGCAGCCACGGCGCAGGGCTACAACGCACTTGAAGGCATCTGAACCAAACAGCACGGGCTTGCAGGCCACTCTGGGCAGGCCCACGGAGTGCGGACCCTGCTCTTCCTGCTCCAGTATCACAGTAGGCAATCTAGCTGAGGGCCTCTGCATGGAGCCGGCCTACATCCCTACTGCCTCTCAGGATGTCAAGTCAACAAGGGCAAGGGAGGATTGCCAGCAAGTGCCAACCCTTCTGTCTTCACCACGACCCGACCGCGGTTGTGAGCAGAGAGGGGCAAAGGACCAGCCCAAGGGCAGGGATTGTGTCTTCTGCTGGAGGAGGGCAGGAGCAGTTGAGTGGTTCCCGAGCCTGTGTCTGTCTCCCGGAGCACTTGGGTGACCCAAGGTGCCGGACCTCAGTCCCGATGAGAGAGGCGTTATTGAGTTTTCACTCATTTTGTTCAGCTTTCCAAGGAATGTTTTTTTGGGAATCATCATCGATCCAAGCACTCTGCAGTGCCCTTGCACAGAGCTATTCAGCACTGACAGGCCTGGACTTCACGGGTGTTGGTGGGGTGCGAGACATATCAACAGGGGACCCGGCCTGGGATTGGGAACACACTGCCATGGACCCCTGAGAGCAAGGGGGCAGGAAATCGAGGCCTCAATCTGCTATGTGTACGGGCAGGCCAGGGTGCACCCGTGGCCAGTCCTCGCAGCACCACCAAAGCCCTAGAAACCTGAGCCGATGGGGCACGTCTTTTGTGGCTTACCTTCTTTTTCTGGCCTTCTGGGGACTGTCACGAAAACCGAGCAACTTCACTGGAGGCTCAGGCGGGAGCCTCCAGCTCTGGCAAAATGATGTTGGTGATCCTCTTAGGCACTCCGGCCACGCAGGACACAGAATGGGACACTCCCTGTGAACACATAAAAGCACACGCCACCGTTACACTGGGATCTCCGCATCTTTGACTGGAAGGGGTTGGCCTGCCTGGTCTCTGTGGGATGATCAGATCACGTCTGCTCTCTCACCACACCTGCTCTGCCCAAATTCCAGCTTATTTTGCCAGAAAGGTGACACCTTTCTCACCCAGGTGGGCATCTACATACCTGTCCAAATATTCATTACAAGTGAAACCACCTGTCTGTCCTGTAGTGGACTTACTGACAAGTGCATCCTTGCTGTTTCCAGTCCATGATCGTACTCAGTTCTTGCCAGGTTTACCAGCCACTCCATCCCTCTGCTTCCTCCTCCTTTCAAATGGCATCTTTTTACCCAGGTGGCCATCTACATACCTGCGCATAATTTTTTTTTACATTGGCAACCTTGAGTCTGTCCTGCCAATGATCTTATGGGCATAAGTTCATTCCACTCTTAACTATCCTCTTAGGCTACACAACCATAGATTGCATGCTGTCTAGGGTAATCAAACATAGTTTCTTAGTCTCTGTCTTTGTGTCATATCTATTTTGCTGTCCCTCCTTATATATGTCTTAATATTGTTACTTCACTTTCCAGATCTATGTGTGTCTCTCTGGTGCCTTCCAGGATAACACAATCTGACTTCAGGTATGATACAATGTTCAAGGGTCAATAAAATAAGTCTAAAACTGTCGATCTTTCATATGTACATGATATCATCTGCTCCTCTGCTAGAGATGTTTGATCCTCAAGGGTTCCCAATGACCAGATATGAAGCCTTACATATCAAAAATCCTTTGTTGAATTCTTCTCCTGCATGAACAGAGGTATGTCCCACTCTTAAACCACAGGCTGTAACTTGTATGGCATTTCTCAGATTTGATCCCGGGCTGGCAAACACACAGGGCCTCTGGGAGCAATGGCACACTGCTGAATAGCACAGAACACGATACCTGACTTGACATGCTTTAACATTGGTGGATGCCTCTGAGGTCCTCTCACACCTTGGAACTCAGAGGAGATCCCGTGCATTGTTTGCTCTCTTCGGGGAGGGCCACAAGTGTAAACTCAATGTCGTAGTGAAATGCCATACCACTGAATGTCTCAACATTTCCTATTCTATCCAGGTCAATGCTTTTACATCATTCAAGAGATTAATGTTTCCCTTATCATTAGGAAATATGTCCCAGTTCTTACAGACCTTGATTTCATCCCATGGGATAAGAACTTTCCTATACCCATTTGCCCTCCTTGGCCTTTAACAGAATCTTCATTCAATATTTGTAGTATACCAATAAACTTCTGCAAAGACAGGACATCCAGTTAATTTAACAGCAACATGCATTATATTTATAAATACTTTTGGCCCTCCTCTGAGTAATTCTCCCTTGAATCCCTGTCCACTGGACTCACTGATATGTGCTACCTCACCTTTCTGTCTCAATGTCTATGCTCATACTGAGCTGTGGCCAGTTTTACCAGACAATCCATGCATCACATTCCATTTCCTCCTCGTTTTCATCCTTCCTTACCATTTTTTTCACACCATATGGGCATCTACATATCTCTGGAAATGCTGCTATAATATATGTCATTCTGTACTGCCATTGACTTGTTGGGCTTCAGTTCATTCCACTTAACATTTTTTCTTAGGCCAGTCAACAAGAAAGGGCATGTAATGTAGGGCAATCGAACATCATTTCTTAATCTCTTTCTCTGTCTCTATTTTGCCCTGTTCTTTCTCGATGTCTCGCTATTTCTGTTTCCTTTTTTTTTTTTTTTTTTTTTTGTCTGTGTCTGCCTTCCAGTATCATTCATTCTAACTTTTCATACCACAGCATGTTCCACCAATAGGTCTATTGTGGATACTGCAACTGTACTTTACTTCTTATGTTCTTACACATGGGTACTCTTATTGAGGCTGTAGTTTCCCAAGGAAGGTACATACTCAAGTGTTACCATTGACCAGAAATGCAACCACTCAGATAAAGCACAAAATACAATACCTCAGTTTCACTCATTTTGTTAAACTTTTTCTAGGATAGTTTTATAAGGAATCATCAATCCAAACATTTTGTTTCATGGTCAGTGAATGTTTTTGGAATTCAACAATTATAATACATGCTTCTTTCTGGAACATGTTTTCCAAATATTTATTGATAGTACATTTCCCTCTCACTTTGCCTGTTTGTACTCAGAATTTCATTTTGCTTCTGTTTATAAGAAATTAATTCTTAAGACCTTCCCTATCCATTTTCAGTTCACAGTAAATCATCCTGTTATTTTCGGATCCTGTTATTTTTGTATGTCCTATTTCTTGTATATTTCTGTTCGGTACTTATTTCTTGCATGATATTTCCTCAAATCTCTACGGTATCCCAAGTGCCATGAGTAACTTTTCCTTCATTTGGCTTACCTTCATATCTCTGTTTTGTTTTGGTAGATTATAAATATCAAGCATCTTTTCTGCTTCATGTCTTTTTTGATCTGGGCTGTTTCACTTGGGAGTGGAGTTGGGCCCCTCAGAATAATATCCTGAGAGAAATCAACAAAACACATGCCTCCATTATGAAGGGCTATTTTATTCTTTTGTTTTGTCCCTAGCCAAATCTGTCATTGAGTGTCAGGAATACCTGCTTTCTTCCTCTCCACTACTTCTAAGCTTATCTGGTCACTGATTGACTTTTTTTCCTGTTTTCTTGGGGAAAATGCTGATTTTAATAACTTGGTCTAATCTCATCCCCCTTCCTGTTCTTCCTGATAACCTTGGAAACTGTCTGTAGTCCCACAACAAATGGATCTTTCTAACAGTTTTATTCACTCCAACAACAGTAACCTAAATGTTCAGAAATACCACAGTTTCCCTTCTTGTATACTCAGTTTTCATACTTGCTTCTAAGTTGTGGGCCAGAATGTCAACTTGTTCAACATTTCTCTTCTATTCTCCCTGCAATAGGTCATATACATTCTAAATCAGTGTGACCCTCTTACCTTTCTCATTCTCAGTGTCTTAGTTGCATCTCTTGCTTCCTGTATTTCTGTATACCTATCTTCCTGCCACTGAACTCTTCTCACACTAGTCACCAAACTGGCGACAAGGCATACCTTCCTGTAGAAAACCACTCCAAAACTTCATATTGTAACAAATTTTATCTCTTCTTTGGTTTATGGGACCAGATATCTGGAATCAACAGCTCACATTGACTTCCTGTATCAACTCCGTTAAGCATTGTACATTCTCCATGATGACAAGGCCCAGAACAAGACAGGAATTATGGCAATAAATGGGCTTCATGTAATAATAATAGAGGGATGTCCCTATTAATCAGTCTTTACTGTTATGTAGTTTCTCTCTGCTCATCCATCTACATTTAAATGTTTGTTCAAGACATACATGGAGCCCATTTATTGCCATTATCTATCTCCTCAGTATGTAAATGCCTTGGTACTTGCATGTCCAGGAATCTCATACCTTTGCCTTGTCAGCTTCCTGATAGAATCCATTTTGATGGCACAAATATTCCCAGACAACTGCCAAGTTCAAGTTGTATCATTATACATGGATCTTTCTTCTTCTTTTTCTTCTTCTATCAATCTATCAATCTGTCTATCTATCTATCTCCTTTTCCTGTCTCTCTTTCTTTTTCAATTTTCAAGACAGTACTTCTCTGTGCAACAGATCTGGCTTTCCTGGAACTCACATTTTGGACAAAGCTGTCCTTGAACTTACAGAGAACTCACTACATCTGCCTCCTGAGTACTGGGATTAAAGTTATGCACCACTTCCTGCTAGCTATACATTGATTTCTACACAGGTCTATGCAATATATATATGCTTTTACCTGTGTAATCCAAAATCCCAGGCATCTAGTTGCACATGTAAGAAGGTAAATTGGGGAAACAAACCTGGATGTGGGTGCCCTCCAAGTTTCACTCACGTGCCCCTTGTTCTCCTTCCAAGCAGGTCTATTGAACTTCTTTCAGTTGGTCAAACACAAACTGCCTATCTTGACACAAGAGAGATTTTGGCGTTATGGAGCAATCACTCAACACACAGGACCAAGGATGCTATATGCCACAGCATAGTTTTTCAGCTTTTATCTGCTTCACACATTTCCTGTTTCTCTTTTCAACCATGGTTTCAAAAATATACCTTGACATTCAGGGACCCACACTGTTCCTGTTCATTCCTATAGCCATTCAGCATGGATTATACTGTTAATAGTCCCAATAAAGCAAATTTTCAGACAGCTTTATTTCAGTGTGTTTCTCTGACACATCTTTGTGGTTACTACCAACCTCAAGTCTTAAGATATCCATAGAGAAGATACATACTTATAGATTCTAGGCAACTCATTGTGCCTCTACTGCTTCTGACTTTGACTCTGTTCTCTCATCACTTCATGCAAGTCCTAATTTTTTCCACTATTGCCTGCCAAGGAACAAGACCACAGGGAGCTTCCCAGGTACCCAAAATGTTTCCATTACTATAAACATATATATATATATATATATATATATATATATATATATATCTCCTGAAAATTCAGGCTCTCCTGGAATATGACTTACCAAACTTGTGGTCAGCAAAGAAAGTTTAGTGACTTGGAAAAGTTTGCCTGACTTCAATAGTAGTTGGGTCAGTGAATATGCTGTATCTTAGTCTTGATTAGAATGATGATCATGGATTTTCATTTAATTTGTACAACTCTTATAATGAATGGTTGAATATGAATAATTATTTTGGTTCACCCAGGCTGGAGGGTATTAACAATATGGTAGCCAGTGTACTCTGAAACTAGCAGAAATTTGGAAATATGATGATTCCTTTTGCATTCAGGAATCGAGGGAGCCTTGCCTTCCCAAGGTGATAAGTGAAAGAAGTCCTAAATATGGGACATGGAAATACATGTCTTGGTTGTGGGATGTTATATTCTAGCAGTTCCACCAAGACCTTAGAAGCAAGCACTTTGGGGAATTTAAATAATGCTTACCAATTTTCTCTACTTTTTCTCTATTGGATCTGAACTTTGAACTACATTGCATGAGGAAAAGTTTGGTGTCTTCACCTATTTAAAAATGATGTTATGCCTTTTCTTATAGGACTGAAGGCAAGAATATCATGGGAATAAATCCTAGAGACAGCAAGATAAAACATATACAATCTTTATAAAGGAACAGATACACCATGGTTGGTGTTGCAAATTTCCCTTATGGCTGGGAACACCAGGTAACACCTACTCCTTTACATCATTCACATATTATCCCCCACACCCTTTTATAAGGCTGCCATGTCATTGTGATATTCTTCCTAAGACATTCTCTGAAGGAAAATTGTTTGAATGCCAAGGGCTTGTTCTCTACTGTCTTCCTTTCTGTCATTCACAAGTGTCTTTTTACCATTTTTCTATAGCCAGTGATGTTGGAAACCAGCAGTCTGTTGACCCCACCCCCTAACGATGGGCGGGACATGTATGGCCATGTCATTGCTACATCATGCATTATGGGGCTGTATATGGGATTCAGTTATGCATGAGTTTCCCTTTTACAACAAGCACTGCTACAAACATAGCTGTTCGTAGCAGCATTATTTGTAATAGTAAGAACCTGGAAGCAACCTAGGTGTCCCTCAACTAAAGAATGGATAAAAATGATGTGGCACATTTACACAATGGAATACTACTCTGTGGAAAAAAACCAATGGAATCTTGAAATTGGCAGGCAAATGGATGGTACTTGAACAATCCTGAATGGGGTAACCCAGTCACAAAAAGAGGAACATGATATGTACTCACTCATATATGGATTTTAGCCATAGAACAAAGAATTACCAGGCTATAATTCACACTGCCAGAGAAACTAAGATACTAGGAGGATTCTAAGAGATTTATACAAGGTCTCTCACAGAACGAGAAAGGAATAAGATCTCCTGAGCATATTGGGTGTTGGGGCAGTGAATGGAGTGGGAGTTAGGGTAAAGAGAATGGGAGGTGAGGAAAGCATGTGGGACTAGGAAAATTGAGTCAGGGGAGAAATAGATAAGAGAAAGAGAGAATGAGAGACCATAAAAGAGGGAGCCATTGTAGATGTGAAGAGAAAACTGACTCTATAGAAATGTCCAGAGACCTACAAGACTGACCCCAACTAACAATTTGAGCAACAGTAGAAAGGCTACCATGAATGCCCTTCCCTAATAATGAGATTGATACCTAACTTATCCACCATAGAGCCCTTATCTAGTAGCTGATGGAAACAGAAGCAGACACCCACAGCTAAACACTGAGATGCATTGGAATCCAGATGCAGAGAGGGAGGACAAGACCAGGGTGCAGAAACACACGGAACAGCTGATTTAAACAAGGAGGAGGCAATGGGCCCCCAGAGTGTTAGTTGGGAAACCAGCATTGGACCGACTCAGACCCCATGAACCTGGGTCTCAGTTAGAAGGCCTAGGCAGACAAAGGGACCTCTGACAGTTGAATCAGGATGTATCCCTGGTGCACAAAAGGACTTTGTGAGCACATTCCCCATGGAGGGATACTCCCTTAACCTAGAGACACAATTACTTGATGGAGGGCCATGTCCCTAATCCAAATGACTTGACAGATTTTGTTGACCCCTTCTGGAAGGCACAACCCTCTCTGTGGTCTCTGTTGGGGGAGATGGGATGGGAGGGTGGTCAGGAGGCAGGGAGTGAGGGAGACAGGGAGGAATGGAGAGGGAAGTGGGATAAATATGTAAAATAAGAAAACTAACTAACTACATAATGCAAAAGCCACACACCCCCACTCTCTCTTTTGCTCTCTCTCCTGCTTTCAGTTGGTCACCAGCTATCCCCCTCTTCTTTGCTTCGCCTCTCTCTCCCCCCTCTCCCCTTCTGTTCCCAGTACCTCTGTGTCTCTGCCCTTCTCCCTCACTCCCCGTTCTAAATAAACTCCTCATTTAAACTCTGTCTGGCATGTTATTCTCTCCACCTCTCTGCCTTGGTCACCCTCACTTGCTACAGAACCTACTATGCTCTCCCACATGGTCCCTTACCTTGGGACCCCATTCACTTGGGACCCTCACTTGGGACCACCACCCTCCCCTTCTCCAACCTTTTATTCTTATAAATGTAACTGAAAGAACAAGTGACAAAATTCCAATCCAACACATCAAATTCTTCCAACCAAAGAAAACCAATATTAAACTTACATCTTCTGTTCTTGTTTCTTTTTCTCAATCTCCACCCAGTGATTGCATTTCCAAGGGCAAACTCATTGGGCTTTAATGATCTATTATAGCCATAGTTTTAGACATTTCCAACAACTAAACTTTGCCTCCATAAATATCTGTTTCAAATAAGAAGTTTAATGGAAACTCCTCATACGGGCCAACTATGTGCATCCATGAGGTATCCACAGAGCATGGATAGTTTTTCAGTGACTATCTGTGAATTGCACAGTGGCTGCACATAAAAAAAAAAAAACAAAAAACAAAAAAATAAAAAAACAAGATGCAGTTGTGAAAGGTTAGAAAATCTATGATAAATTCCATAAGAGCTATATTAATTTGCACTCCCACAACAGTGTACAAGGGTTCCTCATTTTCCACTTTCTGTCATGTTGCTTCATAACAGCCATTCTGACTGGGGTACTGTAGCATTTCAAAGACCTTTTAGTTTGCATTATACTGATGGCCATGAATATTATCACATTTTCAAATAGTTATTGACCATTCGTGTTTCCTTTTTAAAACTGTCCTCAATTCAATGACCCAAATTTGAGGTTCCATTAGAATAGAATAAACAATGCAACTATTATATGTCCCAGCAATTTCACTCATAGCCATATACCTAGATTATGACACACTCGATCACAGAGACATTAATACCATCATGTTCACTACTACTTTACTCACTGTAGCAAAGAAATGTAAGAACCCCAATGAATAAAGCTATAATAAAAATTTGGTAAATTCATCAAAATTCATAATAAGAAATGCTATTCAGGTCTTGAGAAAAAATAAGTCATAAAATTTCAGGAAAATAGATGAGTTTATAATGTACAATATTAAGCAAAAATCACAGATCTCAGGAAGCAAAGTTCTTGAGAACTATAGATTTAGAGTCAGGTTAATCTCACTATGTGTGTATTTTATCAGAAAGTTCTTTACAATAAAGTTTTTACTTAAAAGGGAATAAGGGTTAGAATGACTAAAAATTAAGGGGAAAATAATATCATTAAAAAACAGAAATTTCAGTAAGAAGCTCATATATAATCTGAACACATTATGATGAACTACAACTTGAAAAATATTTCAGTAAGTGTCTATGGTCTTCACATCTAGTCAGTCAGCTTAGTTTCCAAATGTCCTAGGCCTACAGAGTGAGAGACCTATTCTCAGAAAAATAATACACAAGGAAGAAAGGCATGATACAGAAAAGAGAAAAGGAGCAATAGAGAGGTATTAGAGACTGTGCTTCATTTTTTTGATGATATCATTATTGTTTTTTTTTAAGACAGGATTTCTCTGTGTAAAAGCCGTCACTGTCCTAAAACTTGGTTTGTAGACTAGGGTTGCCTAGACCTCAAAGAGATACACCTGCCTCTGCCTCCTGAATGCTGTGACTAAAGGCATGTGCAACCATTCCCAGCTCTTTAAGATGTTATTCTGTACGTGTGTGTGCATGTATGCGTGTGGGTAGGGGAGTGTATGTGACAAACTCAGACTCAGGTGGTCAGTCTTTGTAACAAGTGGATTTATCTATGTTTAGCTCTCTCACTGGTATTGTATATTCTTTTTGTATAAAAATACAAAAATAAGGTATTTTGATATATATTAAATGTATTTAATTAAGTATATATATTTTAAGCATATGTAGTATATATTACTATATACTATATATTTATAGGTACTTATGATTCAGGAAATTATATAAATATCAATCACACAACCATATTAATGCAAGAACAAAATAATGAGCCAAAATCACCATGAGTATTTTTAAATATTCCAGCTATAAAATTGGTTTATTGGCCAAAACAAGAAGCATATGCATATAATATTTGATGTGAATAAAAACATCAATTCATCAGGCATGAGTAGTATTGAACAACAAATGAACTTTTCACACTGGGATTGCTATCAGTTAATTTTAACACATGTTATCATAATACCTGAATATACTCAAATAAGATAAATAGAACTATGATTTTTGACAAGTTAATTAATAATTACAACCATAATTATTGACTATGATGAATACTTACTATTATATATAAATTTTACACTTCTGCTTACAAACTGTAAGAAATTATTCAAAAATAAAAATGGTGATCAAAATGTGCTAATTTTCATCATGTATGCATATTTAAATTAACTTTTTAAAACAGGAATTTAATTTTCTTTCAAATTTGGTTTCTAAATATTTCTGCAAATCAGATAGTGAAAAGGGGGAATTCATTTCTTAATATATCCTTTATGTTTCAGATTTAAATTTTTTCAAAGTTAATCATTTAGTAATAAAGATTGACATTATTGAATGATTTTATGTTTGTGGCCAGTCATAACACTTCATTTTTTAGTCATTCATTTATATGCTTTTCCACTTATGGATGATGTTTTGTTTACCAATTTACTTAGGTGAGCCTTTCAGGAAATACAAACAGTAAATATAATTTGAACAAATAATTTTAAAAAAAGTAGCTACAATTTAATATTAGCTACAAGTTAATATTGATTAACACCTTAGATTCAAGACTCTTCCCTTCTCTGTAACTTTAAACTTTAGAGCCAGAAAAATGGAAATGAGTAAATTTAGAAATAAATAAACAATATAAAAATATGATCTATTGACTAGATATATTATTGACTCTAATTTTAAAGGCTGAAGAGAGTAACTTTCTCTGTAGTAATTTTCTTACAATCAGAGTGCTTTAGTGACTGCTCAAGGGATACAGAAAAAAACCAATGATGCTGAAAAACAAGACAAACAGAAATGTGATGAACTGTAAAATGAAAAAGAAGATAATGCCCACTAAATAAGGAAGCTAAAAGAGGAAATGTGGAGTAGTTGTACCTGTGAAAGTTAATTTATCAGCCATACCTACAAGCAGGCTGTTAACTCTCCGGTATCTTGCATTATGCTGACTATATGGAATATATCAAGATGATAGTATATATCACCAACTGCATCACTCTTCCAAGTGAGAACTGGCAAAATAACTAAAAGTTATTTTTATGAAAATGAAATGAAGAAGTGAGTCTCATATATTTCACCATGTGTTTAAGTTAATATCATGTTTAAGGTTCTAATTTAGCCAATGTTTTAGTACAAGAATTAGTAAATAAATTACCTCAGACTGGAAATAAAGTTTTATTTAAACAGTTATTACATGCTACACAAGGCTGGGCAATGGCGGTGTATAACTTTAACTCCGGAACCTGGGAGGTAGAGGCAGGTGGATCACTGTAAGTTTGAGGTTAGATTGGTCTACAGAACTAGTTCCAGGACAGCTAAGAGTATGCAAAGAAACCCTTTTTTAAAAAATTAAAAATAAGTAAAATAATATAATGAAATGACTTAGTACGCAATGCCTATCACTGCTTTCCTACTATAACAGAAGCCAATTTCAACACAATAGTAAGTATAAAATCTTTGTAACCTAAAATGATAAATCTAAATGTGATGGAGGTTTATTCAGGATGATTAGAAGTACAAAGTCATTCATAGCTCACACTGAGTTTGAGACCATCCTGAGATACAGAAAATCCAGTCTCAAAACAACTATGTAGTTACTTAAATCTATTTTAATTTCTGGTCTGGCTTAAGAAATTCTCCAGCATAATTCAATGGAATAAAAACTGTATTTGAATATGTTAAAGTATAATAGGTATAGATAATAATGCAACTCTAGTTTGATTTAAATATTCCAACATATTGTGTTTTAATAACTGCTAGTATGTGTTAATGGCCCATAGTCCCCAAGATTTATTCTAAGTCATGATTGTACAGACCAGTGTTACCAATATCAGCTAAGCTTGGATGGGATTGTAATATAATTACAGCATTTATGTCAAACCTTCAAAAATCTTTTCATATACCTTCCTTGGTCTTTTTAATATTCATGACATCTCTTGTCATTTATGTTGTTATACACACACGTGCTCTTAAATATTTAATTTTTTGTTTTGCTTTTTGTTTGTTTAGTTGGATATTTGTTTGTTTAGTTTTTTGTTTTTTGGATTTTTTTTTCAAGATAGGATTCTATTGGATAGCCCTGAATGTCCTAGAAATCACACTGTAGTCCAAGGGGCCTTGAAATCAGAGACTTGCCTGCATCAGTATCGAGAGTGCTGTGATGAAAGGAATGTGTCACAACTACCAGGCTGAATTAGTTTTAAATATCATTGTAAAAGTACATAGAATATAGCCAGACATATTTTTAATGATAAATTCTGAAAGATGATAGTGGTTGAAAGAAGACTAATATAAGTTGTTTATTGTAACTGAACATGTTTATCTCCACTATTGCTTTTTAGACCCAAATACTCATTAATTGAAATGCATTTCAGAACTTATTCTAAAAAGATGGAAATGCAAGTGCTACATCTTAGAAATAGTGTAAATTATAATGGGAGCAGACAAGTGAGGGTGTTATGATGGAGGTGAAAAAACACTTTAACTTTAAAAAAATGCTAAGATCGACTTCTGTCGCTGGCCTTCCCTCTTTCTTTCTGTGCCGATATTGCTCCAGCCAACATGGTGAATGTTCCTAAGACCCGCCAGACATTCTGCAAGAAATGTGGCAAGCACCAGCCCCATAAAGTGACACAGTACAAGAAGGGCAAGGACTCTTTGTATGCCCAGGGAAAGTGGCGTTATGACAGGAAACAGAGTGGATATGGTGGGCAGACTAAGCCCATTTTCCAAAAAAAGGCTAAAACTACAAAGAAGATTGTGCTGAGGCTTGAGTGTGTTGAGCCTAACTGCAGATCTAAGCAGATACTGGCTATTAAGAGATGCAAGCATTTTGAACTGGGAGGTGATAAGAAGAGAAAGGGCCAAGTGATCCAGTTCTAAGCTGATGTTGTTATGAAGATAATAAGAGAAACTCACCTCATTTGATTGTGGTTGGTCTTTTGGGAAGGTTTAATAAACTGAAACTATCGAAAAAATGCTAAGATCTAGATATATTATGTTTTATTGAATGAATCACATATTTCATATTTGTTTTTACACAGTGTTATAAACAAAAATGCATTTATATCATTAACTCTTCTCAATTTTAGCCTATTTTTCCTAATAGTCATTTATTCATATTCTAATTCATCAAATATTTACATTAATAACAAAACAAAACTAGGCATTCAAGAAGTAGGGGATGATTGTTTTTGTACTAAATCTTCAAAATAAGGCCCCCCAAAAAAACCAATTTCCTGTCAAAGGAGCTCATTTTAACAAAATCATGAAGTAGAAAAGTGAATGAAACTAATTAATGTCTCTTCATAGTGAAATAATAACTCCATTTTAGTAAAAGCTCATACTCTTATCATCTGAAACTTCTCTTATGATTATCTGCTATGCCAACTACTAAAATACAGAGATTAGTATTTCCCAAAAGCCAAATAAGGATAAATTCATTTTCAATGGTTCATGGTTATATGGAACACACAGAAACTCATCACCCAAATGATAGAAGAAAATTACATAAAGGAACATAATGCTAATGAGATTTTGCAATAGTAAAGATACAAGGAAATCTTAAGTTGGAAGAAAATGTCATAATAAAGAATAATTACTCAAATATCCTCAGAGTTTCAATTAAAATCAAATGGTTTTTAAAGGAAGAAATTTTCACTAATGTGATATACAAATGTTAACCATAATCCTATATTCAGCTTTCAATTATGAAATAAAAAAAATAGAGAAAAAGAAAGATGGTTGTGGTCTTTGCTTGTAATTCCTAGTATTTTGGAGGCATAGTTAGGCAGGCCTTTGTATTTTTGATGTCAATTTGATTTACACAGAGAGTTCCAAACAATCCATAGCTACTACACAGTGCAACACAGTCATTCACATACAAAAATCCATTAATAGTAAAACAAAGCAAAATTATACCAAAAATAATAAATAAAAAACTTACAGGCAAGTATTGTGACACAAGTTTCTAATCCTAGTACTTGGAAGGAAGAAGTAGGACTTTAAATTTGGCTACATAGTGAGTGACAAGGCTCTGTGTATTACATAAGAGAGGCAGAATGTATGAGACAGTAATGATGAATTAAATAGTTTAGGTCTTTTATTCAATAATAAATGAATATTTAGATAAATGTAAAAACTGAAAAATGTTAGAACATATTTAAAATTTTGACAAAGACCTAATTTCCAAAACTAGACTTTCAGATTTCCCAAAATACCAAGGACATTGGTTGAACTATGTTCATAGCAGAATTATTTGTAATAGCCAGACCCTGAAAGCAACCTATATGTCCCTCAATTGAAGAATGGATAATGAAAATGTGGTGCATTTCTACAATGGAGTAATACTCAGTGTGGAAAAAAAGCAATGAAATACTGAAATTCACAGGGGAATGGGTCGAACTGGAAGAATCCATCATGAGTGAGGTAACCCAGACACAGAAAGACAAACATTGTATGTATTCATTCATGTATGGATATTAGACATAGAGCAAAGGTTTACTAGACTTCCATCCACACTACCAGGAAAGCTAGGAAAAGAGGAGGACCCTAACCTGAGAGATATACATGAACCCCCAAGAAAGAGAAAGAGACAAGACTTCCTGAGTAATAGGGGGAGGGGGAGTACAGGAGGAGGGGAAAGGGAGGTAAGAAAAAGGAAGAGGGGAGAAGAGGAGGAAGGAGAACATGAGGTATCAGGAAGGTTGAGAAGGGTGAAGAAAATGATAGTAAAGAGACTGAGGGAGCCATTATGGACTGGGGAAACCTCCAGGAATTCACAAGGATGACCCCAACTAAGAATCTAAGCAATAGTGGAGAGGCTAACTTAAATGCCCTTCTACCATAATGAGATTGATGACTACCTTAAATGCCATCAGAGCCTTCATCCAATATCTGATGGAAGCAGAAACAGAGATTTACAGCTAAGCACTGACCTGAACTACCAGAATCTGGTTGTAAAGAGGGAGGAGTAATGAACAAAGGTATTATGACCATGCTGGGGAAACCTACCAAAACAGCTGACCTGAGCAAGTGGGAACTCAAGGAGTTCAGACTAGACAGCTGGGAAACCAGCATAAAACCAAACTAGGCCCCCTGAATGTGGGTGTCAGTGTGGGGAGGGTTGGGCAGTCTATGGGACCTACCCAAATGATGTGACAGACTTTGATGATTCCCAATGGGAGGCCTCGGCCTCCCAGATGAGTGGATGGGGGGGGTAGGATGGGGAGTTGGTGGGGGGAATGGGAGGAAGGGAGGGAGAGGATTAGTATGTAAAATAAGATTCTTTTTAATTTAAATAAAATTTAATTGAAAAATTCAGAACAAAAACAAGATGAAGTTGTAAACAAATAAGAATCATACAACAGTTTACCAAATAATATAAGATGCCAGAGAAACAATCACATTTTCTGTGTTCTTTGCAACTCTATCAAATGTTTATATTTAATTACTAAGTAACAATAATTATATTTTAATCAAAATATAAGTCAGTATTATAGCACTATTCACAAATTTTTTGCTTCTTTCTCAATTTGTTTATTTAATAAACTAACTTTATGTTGGAAATTGTAGGGCTAGGCCATAGTAAGGAAACAATCCCTGTCAAATAAAATCTCATTATATTTACTTTGGGTAATGGAGACAAAATACTAGACATAAACTAAAATTGCTTTGATAAATAGATAAACACAAATGTTTAAAAACTTAAAGAAGTGAAAAATGTAAAAATTACTAGCACATACATATATTTATGTTCAGATATCATGTTCAGACATTATGTTCAGTAGTATTTCATGAATCAATGCTACTAAACAGATCACACCCAAATATACCAATCCATCAAAATATCCCCAAACCATACCTTCTATACTAGATCTAGGAAGGATCAGTGTAGGATCCCATGAAATATTATCAATGAAAATAATCATGAAACCATAGTAAATCATTTTGATAAATCTGGTACTATTCAAAATTGATCTAAAAAGAATTAAATTTTCCATAGATAATAACATTAGGACAAAAACAATAATTTTTATCACAATATTTCAAGAGAAGCAAAGAACAATGTAAAAATAAAAAAGTATCTTATACTGATTTGGTCATATACTAGCTGTTGGGCATCTTGCTGTTTCTTCAAAATTTCCAAAGGAGGACCATTTCTTATCTTTTGAAAAAACAACTCCTTCCGATTTTCCTCTGTCATATAGTATCTAAAATACGTAACTTTTTTCAGATTTTTAAAGACAGACTATCTATTAAGTAGTCTCAGCTGTTCTGGAACTCATTGTGTGGAATAGGATGCTCACATATTCACAGAGATTTCTGGAGTTCTGGAATTAAAGGTGGCCTTGGAGACCAGTTAAATATATTCTTTTAATCAGTCATAAATTAGTCGATATTTCTTTGACATTGCTTGAGTTCCAAGAGTAAATAAATGAACTAGTTCACAAAATGAAAATAAAGTTGTTTTTCCGAAAGGCCCATGACGAGTGAGATAATTAGAGAAATAAGTTTAAAAACTTAATAAAGGGCTAGAGAGATGTGTCAGTGGGTAAGAGAGTATCTTGTTGAAGAACTGCCATCAGTTCCTCACACCCTTGTTGACCAGTTCATAACTGCCTGTACTTCAGCTTCAGGGTATCTGACACCATCTCCACTCTACTCAATACACACGTGCCTACACATAGACACACATACATAACAAAAAATACAAGTAAATAAAAAACTTAGGTCAAAGACAGCAATAACACATGCCGTTAAGTTATAAATAAACAAATGGTATGTCTGAAGGTAGAGAAGCTATGGACAAGGCACTAGGACAATACAGCATCAAAAAATAATGCTTTGAAAATTTAGATTGAATGCTTTTGAGTTGTATACCTATTTTATATCTAAGTCCACCATATTCTCTTGTTACCAATGAGTAAATCTAGAACCTTGATGATCAAGCATTCACATTCTATGACTCAGACAAATAAAAGCAACCCAAGTGGGGACTCACAAGACAAAGATACAGAAAGAATGACTAATTTCTCAATATCACCATGCTAGAATATCTAAGAAAATGTTTCAAGTGGCTGTTCCTCCTCTCATACTACTGTCAGAATGTCGATTCCTTGCCCATGATCACAAAAATCACACAGTGATTAATACAAACTATTATTTCTCTCTTTAAACTATTTGGAGCTCTAATTTCTTATTTCCAATCTAAAGGTCAAGTGTTTTTGTTAAGGGATTGATGTAATAACAAACCCTCAAAATGACCTTTGCACTCTCTCTCTTTCTCTCCATCAAATGAGAAATGTAACTTTGTTCAATACATTAATGATAAAATTGGTGTCAAATTTTCCTGAAGTTTTAATTTTTGATTTATTTGTTCATACATGATATTTCTATAAAACCCAGGTTTACCTGAAATGCATGATACTTCTGTATCTGTGTCCAGACACTGGAATTATAGGTATGTGCCGACATGTTTGGATGTTTACTCAATTTTAAAAGAGCTCATGACACCTGGTAACAACTACTAATTTATCAAAATGTACTACCTCTACTTCCCAAATATATTTCAAGAACCAGGTTTTCTCCACAATTTTACATATATTTATTAAACATGCAGATATTCCAACATGTCTAAATAAAAAATATATACAGACAACATGGGTCAGATGTGCTGGTGTACCCTATAATTACTGTACTAAGGAGACTGACATTAGAGGTCAAGAAGAACATCATATGATCAAAGCTTTCTGAAATATATAAATATTATATTTGTATATCTCACACCAAAGTTCAGAGGAAAATTTGGAGAAATGAAGTCTCTTTTCTACATGTGGATATAAGAAATATGACTCAGGTCACTAGTTTTGGTGGCAAGCACCTTTACTTACTGAATTATCTCTGTGGCACACACACACACACAAAAGGTAAATTGTCCTATAGGCACAACAAGTACTTAAATAAGAACATTGTATCTGAGGAAACACTAAATGTGAAATTAAGGGAAATAAGACAGTTTTAGAATTAATATTTATATCAGTTTAGAATTTACCTTTCTTGTGGAGAAATTAAAGAAATGTGATACGAATATTGCAAAATCCTATTTGACAATGTAGTAGAAAATACCAAATTTCAAATCATTAAATGTACAGGCACAGCACAATACTGGAAGATTTCCAGCTAGGGACTGTAACAATGTCTTCATTTTGTGAGAATATTCAATAATTTTCTTGGATATACTATAAACACTGAGGCTGTTTGTTATTTTTAGACATATTCTAAGTCTATGTTCAATATAAGTGGTAAATTGTCAGTGCTACTCCCTATTTTTGTTTGCTTTTGATTTAATCACTTTAATCTTTGAGTGTCAAAAGATGATAATGATATACCTACATCAGGTAGCCACCCAAATACAAAAATTCAATCGCTCATCTTTTTTTTTTCAAATATCAGATTATTTGTCCATCTGAGTGGAAATCACAGACACTTATATTTGTTATTTAAAATATATAAAATAAATATTTAAAATTAATTCAGAAAAAAATTAAATAATTCTTATATCTTGTGTGACTATAATTCAAAAAACTTAAAATCAGCAAAGTTATAGAAAAGCATCGACATAAAAAACGTACTACTGCATGATGACTGATTCAAAGAAATCAAAGAAAAAAATTAATACAGGAAGTAAATTAATAATAAAATAACACAACAAAAGCTCCGGGACACATTAAAGGCATTACTAAGAGATAAATTTATAGTTTTGAATCCTACATTAAAAATTAGAAAGAGAAGTAAAGGCAGGTAGACTTCTATAAGTTCAACGGTAATCAGCTTCACATAGTCCAGATAGCCAGGACTATAATAAAACCAAAATAAAACATAACGAAACCAAAAAGCAGAAACAGCACAAACAGATGACGTAAGGATATAGTTCAAAAATATGAAAAAACAAGAACAAACCAAACGAATCCAGTAAATTGCAAGAAATAATGAAAATAAGAGCAAAGATTAATTACATGGAATGAAAGTATAAGGAATCAATGAATCTATGAGCTGATTCTCTGAAAAGATGAACAAATTTGATGGACTCTTGGTCTAATGAATAAAAAGAAGGAAAGAGATGACCCAAATAACTAAAATCAGAGATGAACAGGACAATATAACAAACACCAAAACATATGGAATTTTATGAGGGAACACTTTAAAAACAATAGGTTAAGAAACTCAAAATAAGGAAATAGATAAAACAGTAATGGCCAGGACAATGGGCAAATGTGCCTTTGATAACAGCACTACAGAGGTGAAGGCAGACAGATCTCTGTGAGTTCCAGGCTGTCCTGGCCTCAAAAGGGAAATTTGTCACAATCAAGGCTACACATACAAAAATTGTCTCAAAAACAAAACAAAACAAACAAAAAACCCAGAACAAATAAAAACATTTACAGAACCAGTAACAAAGCATTCTAATTTTAAAACAAAATGGCCCATCTAAGTATGGTGATACATGATCCTAACTCCAGCACTGTAGAAGCAGAGAGATTTCTGTGGAGATATGTGAGTTCAAGGGCAACCTGATCTATATAGGGAGAACTAAGACAGTCAAAGTTACATAAAGAGATCTTATCTCAACAACCATAAAAATAAAATACAAAATAAATGAACTACACTCACAAGACTACATTTATTTTTGTTGCTTTTTTTTTTCTTTTTTTTTTTCTCTTATTGAAGTTTTTTATGTTTTGATTTTTGGTTTTTCTTTTGTATATGACAGAAAGAACATGAAGTTGGGTAGGTAAGGAGGACTTGGAAGAATTTAGGAGAAGGGAAATACATCATCAAAATATATTAAACAAAAATCAAACAACAAAAGTCAGAAAATGTCAGGCTCAAATTGATTCATTTATTTTGTCCCAGACTTCCAGAGAAGATGTGCTCTCAAATTTACTCAAATTCTTCAAGAAATAGAAACACAAGAATTTGGATTAATAGTGCTAAAGGTTGATTGTAAAGAGATTTGCATAATTGTAAATCATCTTTTTATTTAATGTTTACTTGGAAAGAATTAACATTGGAGAAAGATGTAAGTGCCAATTACAATGAATGAATATCTATATTGGGGTGATAAACATTTTTAACTTGGCATGATTTAGTGAAGGCAAAACATTCTAAAGAATTCCTTCCACAAATATGTGTCCTCAAATATTTCACAAGAAAAAATATCAGAAGCTGAAAAATCTCGAAACCTGAAAGGTGCTATTTCTTAAGAACACCAATGCCATCAAAGACCAAGATAGATGAACAAATATAAAAAGATATGGCTTCCATATGTAAAGTTATTTCCACAGAATAGAAAAAAGAAAGAAAAAATAACTATTGATATGTAAATATATACAATGTATATGGCGTACTTTTAAACTAGTGATGATAGATTTTTTTTCTCACATACTAAACATGATCTTCTCTCCCTCTACACTTTCCAGTTCTCTATATCCCTCCCATATAGAATCAACCTTTTTGTTGCTTATTAGACAACAAATAGGCTTGTAAGGTATAATAATGTAACAGTTAATATAATATAATGTATTATGATAAAGCAAAAACAAACACATCAGGGTAAGAAAGGTTCTTAAATTTTAAGCCAGGCTTAAAGGAACAAACATACAATTTTACATTGTAGATATAGGAAAATATTGGGCAACTAAACATCATATCTGCAACTAATATATAGTTCAGAAAACAAAATGACATATATAAACAGAAATAAGATGGGCAAGAAGGGAGGAGAATAGTCAAGGAAACAATGAATGAGAGAAATGCATAAAGTAAGACTAGATAAAGAGCAGATGCCTCTAAAATTGTGTCAAAATTAAAGAGAAAGAAAAGACATTTTTATAGTATATACTCAAGGAATTTATGAGAAAGTGTAAAATTTAGAAACAGTGGTTTCTGCATCTAAAAAACTACTTAATTTTATTTTTGGCCACTTAACACTTAAATTAGGTTTACGCTTTAAAGGTACTATTTTCATGTATTAGATTGAATATTGAAACACAGTAAACACAAATCTATGAAAATTAGCACTGTCATTACACCACAGCTCTGGCTTAGCCCAAAAAGCATTTAAGTGCAATTTCAAAATATTGACACAAACCACATCAGATGATATAACTTTACACAGAAAACTATTATGGAAGTAGGAACCCAAATATATATTTTATACTTATATAACTATATACAACATCATTAACAGCATCACATGTAGAAGCAAAGCACATTTTTATAAACTTAATCTACTGGTTTGGAAAATTTAAAAGCATTAATACACAATCATACATCTACAAACTCCATATCCATTTATATAAAAATAAGAAAGTTACTGACAAAAGTGTATATCATGAATGCCTAAGTTATCACTTATGTGGAATGAGGATAAAAGATTAAGAATGAATGACAACAGAAAGTTTTACTCATTTTTGTTGCAATATTTCAATGTACTAAAGCATTTAACTTTAAAAATTAAAATATTTTAAGGACATAGTATCAAAAGGCTTAAATATTTCTTTCAATGACAAATGCAACTATATGTTTGGAAATGTAGAGCAGTGCTTCTCAAACTCCCTAATGTTGTGACTATTTAATACAGTTCCTCATGCTGTGGTGACCCTCCAAATATAAAACTGTTTTGGTTACTACATCATAACTGCAATTTGGCTACTGTTAAGAATTTTCATATAATTATCTTTTTTACAACAGTCTGAAGTGACCCCTATAAAGGGTTTTTGGACACGAAAGGGGTCACAGAACACAGAGTGAGAAGCACTGACATAAAGAATTCAGAAGCTAGTACAAGCAAAAAACTTTCTTGTGTATCTTCTGTTTCAAAACCTATGAAAGATCCTCTGGATGAAATAGAACCATACAGTATGCTAAGGGATCAAAGATCATCTGCTAGAATCCAAACCTGGCCCACAGATCTATGCACTGTAACGATTTACTGGCAAAAAGTTTAGCAATTAGCTCTTGGAATGTTTATACTATAAAAATAAATTCCTGGTTGCAACATGATCTAGAAATCTAGAGCCTTACAAAAACAGTTTTGTGATCCCTAACATAAAGTGACAGATTCCTGCATTATCTTGTGTTTTATGCACTGTCACTGTGTTTCATTAGAATCTAGATCAATATGAACTTGGATGCTAATGCTAATATAAGAGATCAACTAAAATACATTAAATTAACTTTGTAATTAAAAACTCTGCTGCATATATATTTAAATGGGTATTTAAAAATAATACAGGTCATACCATAGAATCCAACTAAAATGTCATAATAACATAATAAGTAAGGGGACATGAGTTGTATTAAAAATTTATGAGATTAAAATGAAATTCATTAATTTTTCTATTCTCTACTATATTTTGTACTACCTAGGCTCCACAGATCCAACTGGGGTTGCTAGCCTTTGATGGAAACCACCTTTTTCCCCTGAGCCACCTTACTGTCCTCTATTAAACAATATATTGGTAAACCACACAAAAGAAAGGAATTAGCAAATAACCTTAAGATATCTGAGGCTAACCTCTAACTCCAGCTCCAGGAAATCTGACTTTTGTTTCTGACCTCTACAGAGAACAAATAAGAACATACTCCCATAATGGCATATGTGCACAGATGCTTCAAAAACTCTGAGCAATTGTATTTACTCTTAAAAATTATTGAGAATTATTAATTACTAAAAAAAATGCAGATAGTAATTTCCTAATGAACAGTATGGTCTAGAAACAGACAACTATATAGTAAATAATGCTTTATATTGATTTCACATAATTTAAGTAGGAACAAGTAAAAACCAATACATTGTATAATAAACTCAAATCTCCTTGATACAGTGAGTTGTTACTCTCACCTGAAAGGACATAGGTGATACCAATAAAACCATGAATCCATTCAGTCTACAAGTTAGAATCCCCATGGCTTTCCTTACCAATGCAAGGACAATATTTGTATACATACTCATGGTTGCATTGGCACTGAAGTCTGAGGCAAGCTACAAACATTCCTGCCACAGAGATAGGTCAACAATGTCAGTAAAACAGCAACCAGAGCATCACCTCTAGAGAACAACAGTGTGAAAGACGATCTTCTTTGGAACTTGCCTAAAATCTAAGTTTCTTGTTTAAGGGAGAAAGGAATCATCTCACAAATGATAACAAAACTTAATTAGTCAGAAAACCTTGTTATCATTCAAAGTGCCATAAAAATATCTGTGTCCATTAAGTGTGCTACCTCCACATAAAAGTCTCTTCCATTTAAAAAGTAATAAGAGAATAGGTAACATACAATACCAGAGTATAAGATATATTGAAAGCAGAAGTAATGAACATTTCAGTCAGTTACTTGCCAAAAGCAGGTCAATTCTATTCCATTGAAGTCTTTTATACAAGTTGTGAGATGAAAAGAGTAGAGTTAAGAGTCCAGAAGCAACAGATATAGTAAGTGTGTTTGTGAGATCCTGTAGATAAAACCTCTTCAGAAGGCATACGTGGTGTATTTGTCAAGATACCTGGAAAGTACAGAAACATGGGTTATAAGGGAAAAATTAACCCATAATCTGGTTCCCAATCTATAGAAATCATCCTCAAGACTTTTATTAGAACTCTATAAAAGCAACTTGTACTTTAGAAGGCAATGGTATCCATTCCTTATTTTATATTATTATTGTAAATAATTTGCTGTTTAATAACTTATTAATTTTTGGGAATGACATTTCCTATATTGCTTCTGAGTTATTAGCTAATAGGTTAAAACCTAGTGAACAGTTTCTTTTAAAAGTCTCTTTATGCACACTGAGTCAAACTAGCTCCCAGATGCAGATGGAGTGAACAAGACCAGGCGGCAGAAACACATAGAGACAGCTTACCTGAACAAGGAAGAGCTAATGGGCTCCCATACTGATAGTGGGAAGCCAGCATGGGACTGACTCAGGCCCCCCTGAATATGGGTCTCAGCCAGGACTGAGCAGTCTAAGGGACCTCAGACAGTGGAGCCAGGGTGTATCCCTGGTGCACAAAAGGACCTTGTGAACACATCCCCCATGGAGGGATAACTGCCTTAATCTAGAGACCAGAGAGAAGCCCTAGTCCCTACTTCACATGACCTGTCAAATCTACATGACCCCAACTGGATGGCATTCCCCGACATATGGAATTGGGGTGGGGGGAGCGGAGGGGAGGGGGGTTAGAGTGCATGTGAGAGGGCAGAGAGGGTAAAAGGGAGGGAGGGAGGGGAACTGGAATCCGCATAAATTAAAGAAAAAAGGAAAAAACGTCTCATTATGCATGGTGTTTTGTCATAGCAATTAAAAATTGACTAAGACAGCCGATTATGGCACTTTAACCACCGCATTAGGGAGGCAGAGGCACGTGGATTTCTATGAGTTTGAGGCCAGCCTAATACAGGACAGCCAGGGCTACAAGAAAAACCCCCTCATAAACACACACACAAAACAAACAAACAAACAAACAAACAAATAAAAAGTAACAAAGACAGAAGTTGTTACCAGGAGTGAAGTATTGCTGTTATTAATACTTTTTTGTAAAAAGTATTAATTTGTAAAAATTTGAGTCTTTGTACATGAAAAGCAGTTTGATTATGAAAGCAGGGCTTACCGGGCCCTCCCAGGAGAAGTTTGCAAGATGATAGAGTGATGACCTCAAGGAAAGATTCTACTTTCAACTTCTGAAAGGAAAAGACCTAAGGAATGTCCCAAGGAATGTTCCAAGAAGCAACAGCAAATCAAAATTTATGCAAATATAATTCAAAGAAGAGGCCAGGTTCTACCTCAAGAAAGCAGCTGAACTGGAGTGCAGGTCATGTGGTTCTGGCTGTAACATTGTGAAGGATATAAGAGTAAATGGATCATGAGATCTTCTCTGTAGTTACAAGACCTGATGAGAACAGGGTTATGGCTGTGGAATGCCTGCATAGAGGTCCTAAGAGGCCATCACGTGAAACTGACCCCAGGATGCTGGTCATGGAATATCTGTCAAATAAGGCTTTAGACATGGAGTAGAAATAGTCCAAAAGAAAGGAGTGTATTGCAATCAATGAAGCTGGGAGGAGAAAGCAATGTGAGCCCTTTAACATCAGATATGGAATTAATGATTTAGAGCTTTTTTTCTGCTGGTTTCAGTTTTACTTTAGTACAGTGTTTCTTCACTATGCATCCATCCCTGTCTTTCTAGAAAGATAATATACATTCTGTAGAATTGTTTGTTGAGAATGTATAATTTACTTTTTGATTTATATTTCACAGGCCTTAGACTTAAGAGAATGTCTTGTGTTTCATATGACACTTTGAACTTTTAACCTGTGTTAAGACTGTCAGAGACTATGGGAAGTTTCAAAGTTCAGCGACATTTTGAATTATGATACAACCAGAAGCTTATATGAACCAGGGACTGGAATGCAGTGGTTTGGAGGAGCACAGCCTCACAAGCTCATGTATTTGAAATATTGGTACCTATTAATCACTTCAGGCAAGTATAAAATCATTACAACAAATTTTGAGACAAATTTCCATGAAGCTTTATAAACAATGGCCAGGACAATCAGAACAATAAACACTGGCCAGGTCCATACCCGGTATTCCCATATGACAATAAATTAAATTATTCAGGGGCTTATAAAAGTGAAAACTGCAAGGCTACTGTAGACACAAGCCCATGAAATATTTATAAAGTAATACTACTGGTTGTATGTTGGTAAGGACTACATCAAGGGTCTCATGCAAACCAGGTAAGCTCTCTAACATATAAATCAAACAAATGAAAACATATGAGTGCTAGAGATCGCTCAGAGGTTAAAAGACCTGCAAATCTTCCAGAGGAACACAATTGGGTTCCTTATACACACGTTGGGGAGCTCAAATCAACTGAAGCTCTAGTCAGATCCAATATACTCTTCTGTACTCCTCAGGCACCTATATCCTTGTGGTATTCATACACTAACAGACATTTAAGTAAATGGAAATAATAAATCTTAAAAATACTTTGATTGCTTTAAACCTAAACTGCAAATAAACAAATAATCTCTAAATTGTTTATAAGAAAGCCCATCTGCCTCTGCCTCTTTTAAAAAACAATCAAGGAACATAATGTAAATGACAAAAAGATCTCCAGGCCCAAAGTAATGCAGAAAAAGAATAGTTTTAATGGAGGAATCTCACAAGGACTAATGAAACATTCCTTGCTGCAACTAGAGACCAAAAATACATCCACAAAAATGTTAATTAATATCTGTTACATTTGACAGCTTAGAATTTGGAGTTGTATTATGGTTGCCCTATTCTGCATCTACCATGAAACATGAGCAGTCATTATGCAACTTACTATTTTTTAAAAACAAATATTTCTTTCACAATAATGGAAAATGTGAAGGCGGCCAATGGTGACAAACACCTATAATCCCAGCATTTGGGAGGAAGAAGCAGGGAGATCTCTGTGAGTTCAAGGGAAGTCTTGTCTGCAGAGTGAGTTCTAGGACAGATTCCAAAGCTACATAGGGAAACTTGGTCTTGGAAAAAAAGAGGAAAATGTGACAGATTATGCAAATTGCCTCAATCCACTTAAGGTAGTAATTGCTGTACTTCTTATACTCTTAGCTAGTTCTAACTAGCAAGAAGAATTTAACTCAATATTTGAGAGACACATTCAGTGATATTTATGAGTAACTATATAGCTAGTTATACCAGATTATTTTTTAAAAAAAATGTAACTGTATACATGTTTGAGTACCCTAGGCTTGATAGATACATGTATATGAGATGGCAATGTTAACAATTATTAATACTGATTTCAATGTCTATCATGTCACCAGACGTTTTAATAGTGACATAACTACATTTTATTTATTGATAATATATAACTGTTAGCAATATAGTTTTGATTAAGGTTTCATTGTAATATACTCTGTACAATTTGGAGAAAAAGGACTTCATGATAGCATTTCATAGAACAATTACAGAACTTCACTTGTACTCTCTGAAAATCAATAAACCATGTAATTTTACACTATGATAAAAGCATTAAGAAATGTTACTTTATATGTGACATCCAGAACAAGTGACAAACATAAACACAGGACCACTAAAATCCATGGTCAGACAATCAATGTGGGAAATACAAACAAATTTATGTCACTGAGATGAAGAAGTTGACCTCTTCAGATTTGCCATACCCACCCACTTTCAAGCAACTCTCAATTACTTAATCCAGTTTTCTACCCAGCATGTCTTCATTGTTCATTCTTAAATAGACTAACAATAAATTACAATACACCTCACATATTATAATCATCTATGTGTATATGTGTATTTCTTTGCATACTTATATTAAAATATGTATACAAATTATATTTATTAACTCATACATCCGCTCCTTTAATTCCATTTAAAATGCATTCCAGAATGCAATTAAACAGCCACATATATAGCATGAAGGTGTCTATCAATTTGTTGTGATTCCTTTGATTTTTTTCCTTACATGTCACTAACCTACACATCCATTTCCATACATTTTTCCATAAATTTAGAAACTGATCAAATAACTTAAATAAACTATCCATAGGAAAATATAAGTAAAACACTTCAAGACAGAGGCATACACAGAACTCTAACAGCATAGAAACTAATTTCAATGCAATCAGTAAAACAGATCCACATGTGAATAGAACTGACTGACATCTTTTAGAATGTAGCAAGGACATCAAGAGAATATAAATAATCCACAATAACACCTGTTACATATTACACTAACCTGGGTGCTAATCTTAAATCTTGAGACAGTATATGATTGGTGAAGAGTAAGAATAAGAACTTGAACTTCAGGCAGAGAGATACGTGAGGAAAAACATTATGAAGAAAGCCTCACATTATATTGATGTAAGAAGTGTCAAAACAGAAAACGAAACAACAGAGTGGATAAATAAAATGGGAATGGGAAAATATACTTAACAAGACTATCCATAGAAAGTGGGAAGTCAGTATTTGTTCATATTAGCATGTATTACTTATATACTATGGGGATCATGATTTTTCACATATAATACATACAACGGTTGCTGAAGAAAAACTAGCATCACTTAAGATAATGAAATTTGACAAAATAACAACTACAGAAGTGAATATTTATATTAAGTCTCCCCATTCCCAAGCTCAAAGGACAAACATTGTAGAAGGAGAAATGTTAGATGAAGAATTTATATTTACATAAGATGCAGGAGTGGTGTGAAATAAGCAAATAGGTGAATAAATGTGAAAGAATTTCAGAAAGAAAATGAACGAGTGTTCAATAAAAACAACAAAAATACTACTAAAATTTAAATGATGCTACAAATAAAACAAAAAAGTCAAATAGAGAGCTCAGGGCATGGGAAAAAAAGGCAGAAAAAATTGTACATTCAGACAAGAACAAAGATAGATGGTGGATGACCTCAAAGAAACTGTATTTTCCAGGTACAAAAAACGGGCAGATGTACTTAGAGGAACTAAGTGACTGATAGAACGCAGAAGACCTACTCAAGGTCAACCCAGATAAAGAATAAACATGGGGGATGAAGGTTAAGTAATACTGATATTTAATTTGACTCTTGACAGCATAAAGTAAATATTCTTTGTGTGACACACATTGACTGATGTCCAAGGTAAGCCTCAATCCCAGCTAACGAGTTGGACTTGGATTTGATGTTTTCTTTCATTATTTATTAATTGAATAGGGGGAGAGAGGGGGGAAGGAAGAGTGAGGAAAGAGAGAATAGAGGAAGAGAAAAGGGAAAGCGTATAAGAACAAACACCAAATGATATGTGTATGGAGATTGGCATGAAGATTAATGTAGAAATATTATAAAAATTTAAAAATAGTCCTCTGTCTCAGGCCCCAATGCACACAAGTACTCACTTGAAAACTTCTGTTCACACTGGCTGGGGAGCTAAGTATGTGATTTCATCCCAATTATTATACCTGGCTCAGTATCAGACCACTTTCCTCACTGTCAACCTTCAAAGATTATCAGCACCCAAAATTACAGGTAGCACAAACCCAGGTGCCTACAAACCAGCATAAAAGCAACATAATATCCACAATAGTATGACTCTACTAGAGCCTACCAATCATTCTATGGTAGGCTCTGACAAATACAGGGTAGTGGAAGTACAAGAAAAGGACTTCAAAATGGCTATTACAAATTAGAAGATATGACTAAAGTAATGAAAACTACACCCACATACACACACACCAAGAGTGGTACAAAATGAAAATAGTTCAAGGCATGAAATGAGAAAAGGAATCAGTAAGAGCATGGACAAATGGTCTTTCTACTAACCAGTATCCACCCCAGAAAAATTCTGAATCACAATAGATGGAGAAAGGCATCCCATAATTAAAACGAAATTTAAGCACAATCTACAGATCCATACCAACAGAATCAAAACTTCAAACAGAAAACACAAGTAGTAATTAATCCGAGACAAAAAAAAAAAAAAAAAAAAAAAAAGTCAAAAGGAGGAAAGCCCTTACCACCAAAACAAAATAACCGTAATCACAAACACAGCTCAATGATCTCTCAAGATAAGTGGTCTCCATTACCTCAGTAAAAATAAACAGAACAAGAATCAGTTTGAAAACAGGATCCTTCCACTGTATGCAAAGAAACAGCTTAATGCATCAAACATAGATATTCTTCAGGATAAAAGAATGGAAAAGGATGGAAGAAAATGAACCCAATAAAGTAACCTCATATAGACATTTTAACATCTGAGATGTTAAACTTCTAGTTCAAACTAGAACTAATTAAAATACCCATAGGGAAAAAAATGCCAAGGGGATTCTCTAATTCTTTGTATATAGGTACCAGCTACAAGTACACACAAGTTCATAAAAGAAACAAACACATTGCAGCAAATCATATATTTATCTCCATATGGTAATAGTGGATGACTTCAATAACCTATTCTTGCCAATAGACATTGCATTCATTGAAAAGGTAAATAGAAAAAACAAAAAATAAAAAAGAAAAGAAAAACTAAGTAGAGAATCTGTGGAGCTAACTGTTGTCATATAACAAATGATCCTAACAGATATTACAAGACCTTCTACCCCAATAAAAAATACCTTCCTCCCAGCAATTCTTGGAACCTCCTTCAAAATTAACCATATACATTAAGACAAAGCAAGTCTCATAAGATTCAAGAAAATTAAAATAAAACCCTGTATCCTATTTGAACACCATGGGTTGAAACCAAATACCAACAACAACAAAAATCTTACAAAATCATGGAAACTTAACAACTCACTAAAGATTGAAAATAAAGACACTGTAGAATTGAATGAAAAAAAATTATACAGGGTAACCAAACTAATGCGACACAGTAAAGGCATTTCTGAGAGATAAATTCATTGTACGGAGTGCCTAAACAAATGGTAATTTACTAAACATATTAGTAAATGGCATACTTGAATTCTCTAGAACACTGGTTAGCCACCAACCTGATCTTATAAACTTTTAATATGTTACTGTGACCCACAAACATAAAATCATTTAGTTGCTACACAATAACTCTAATTTTCCCTGTTATGAATCATAATGTAATATCTGATAAGCATGTTATCCATGAAAGGGTCATTTGACTCTCAAAAGTATCATAATCCACAGAATAAAAACCACTGCTATATAACAAAAAGTAACACCACAAGGGAGTAGATGGTAACAAACAACAAAGAGAAATACAATGGTCCAATGAAACAAAGAGTTGGTTCTTTGAGACAAATCAGTAAGAATGAAAAACCCTTATTCAAATTAAGTACAAATTGGTTAAAGAATATCTAAATTAACAATATTCAAAATGAAAAGAAATGCAAAGCAATAGACACCAAGGAAGTCCAAACATGATAAAAACATACTTTAAAAAATCTGTACCCTAGAAAATGGGAATAAAAAAGAAATGTGTAATCCTCAATATATATTACTAAAGTTAAATCAATACCACATAAACAGAACGACACACTCAAGTGAAATAGAAGCAATTACTAAGTCTTCCAACCAAAACAAGGCCACATTGCTTTAGCATAATTTCACCCGACTTTCAAAAGTTAACCTCTATACTCCTCATATAATTCCATAAAATAGAAACAGAAGGCACACTGCCCAGTTATTAGAGGCCAGTTACTTGGTAGCAGGATACTCACTAGGATTCCTATATACAAATTCTAAGTGGACTGAGAAAGAAACAAGGATAACAATTCAGTTCATGTATCTTGGGGTAACTTAATCAGGCAAGATAAAAAAAAATGTGTAAAGATATAAGAAGGGGAGTTCTAGATTCATGAATCAGGATTAATATACATGATTGTTGTACCACAATTCAATCCTCATCAAAATTTTAGCACAATCCTTCACAATCTAAATGAAATCAACACATAAAAGGAGATAAAGCCTCTCATCACCAAATATAACTTCCGGTACTATGATTTCAAATGAAAATAAAGTAGATACTTAGTATGTGGGGAGGAGGGTCAATGGAGGGGATACAATCTGACTGAAATTGTCAAATAATGGGAGATAAAGAGCCCCATTTTCTATCTCTAGTTACCAGAAGAAGCCTTTAGTACTAGTATTTGGTTACATCTAATTGAGCTCTTGGCAAATGGCACTCCATGGGAATCTCCAGGCAACCTAAGCTATTCCCAAGCGTGTATGTTGCTCTCTGCAAATTTGACAGCAATGACCAATTGCTGAAAACAACACCTACAACTTATTGAACATGGAGGGGTGGAGCTAGTAACTTCATAGACTAGACACTTAAATCTTTAGTACATGAAGGTACTCTGCATGCTACTAAAAGGCAACACCAACCCCAGCCTTAAAATCTTGGATTGACAATTGTATTGTGCCTATAAGATATTCTAGTGCAATGATAGCCCTAAGCTTATGTGAGAAACCAACGAATATATTTGACATAAAGCCAAGTCCAAAAGAAGTGACCCACATGACACTTGTTTATTGACAAAAAATCTGAAATGTAAGGGAAACCTGCTACGACGGTTCATAAAAACCAAATGTATATACATAATAAATATAGCATAGATGATTCCTAATGACATTCTGCTATACATACAGCTCAGTACCAACCAGACTTTCATCAAAAAAGCTTCCCTCAGTAGCAGATGAGAATAAATACAGAAAACTATACCCAGGCATTATGTAGGCAGAGACCTTGGAATGTACAGACATAAATTGGAACACTCAATTAAATCACTCATGTTTGGAACCAGAGAACTCTGCAGCAAAGGCAGAATGATTTTAAGATCCAGAGGGGATGTAGGACATGAAGGAAACAGTAATTCTAAACATAGCTCAAATAATGCACATTTGAAAACTGTGGTATCATGCACAGTCATATAAGAGTTCCCTCAGGTTTGAGTGAACACAAGGATACTAATGATACAAGATGGCCAACACAAAGGTATCTTCAGAACTTCTGTCTCCTATTTTGTCATATTTTTTTTATTTGCTTTAGATTACAGGTTATAAAAGAAATTGTTCAAAGGAGCTAATGGAATTGGGTAAAATCTTTACCATGAACATTACTGTTTATAACTGTTTAAACAACCATGTCAAAATATCTCAAAACTGACCTAGTTTTAGAGATCAATATTCCCAGACTTCAGGAAAGTGATAATTGAAACTACATTGTTTCCAACTTACTCACATGAGATATACTATTATAAAGACAAATGATTACAAAGGACAAAACATGTCACATGAAAGTGAAATGGTAGATTTGTTTCCAATGAATTCATAGTTATCCTACATGCATACACATTTTTAAGCAAAAATCCTAGTGCTTGACATGATCTATGGTGTTGGCAGGGAGACTACAAGGCTCTTGCTATTGCTCTTGGTAGCTAATCAAAATTATATAAAACCCTATTTCAGATAATGCCAAGTACTTTCAGCTAAGGAGATGCGTACATCTAGCAGAAAATTAAAGTTCTCTGCTGGCTAGCTTTCTTCATCTTAGAAAGTGTCCTTAAAAAGCTATGAACAATGCAAGGTACAAACCATACTTCCAGGTAAAAGGAGCCCAGTGGCACAACTGTGGCATGCCTGTTCAAAAGCACTTTTATTTCATGTCATCGAAATATATTTTTGTATCTTTAGTACAGTAGTCAGTACAAACATAAATGGACAATGTGCTTTGACTAAGGAAGGGCCTTTGGATGCTTTGCACTAATGTCACTTCTGAACATAAAGGGAATTTAAAGGACTTAATTATGGAAAAACCTGAGAAATGTTGTTTTGTGGATATAGTGTGGCTGATACTACAATGAATTCACAGTAGCAGGAGCAAACTGTACAGGATTTATACAAGACAGGACAAATCAATATTTCATTCTTTATGGGCTGTGTTTCATACAACACTATATTCTCTCTTGTAAAAGCAATTAATGGTTGCTGAGATGAACCTGTTACTCCTAAGTGATGTAGTAAAGTGGCTGTACTCAAGTCAAAACACAGCTGGTATGGTATGGGAACATGAATCCAGCTTACCACCAAGACAAGTTTAGCTAGACACCTTTGGAGCTGCAGTTAAAGGCAACTGTAGGCCCTATCAGATGAGTGCTGGGAATGGATCTCTGTCTGCAAATACTGTGAATCACATAGATATCTATCCAGACCCAGAAACATTGAGGAATGTTATGTGCTATTTTGGGAAGATGTTGAGGTATGGGTATTCCAACATGAACTACATCACAATAAGATTCAAGTTATGCTGGTTCACATTGACAGTTTAATAAGGAAGTATAAAATTAAAAATATTAAAATATATTTGTAGCAAATTAGTATGTGACATTATCTATGACAATATAACATTACTTGCATATATTCTACAAGTATATCCCAATTCATTTTTTTCATGATCAAATGATAGTCGAAATTTTACCATTTTAAATTTTAATGGAGACTATTGGCAAAGGATGTGAACATGAATTTCATATACCATAAGACATATGGAATAGATGTTACAAGCCATAATATTAATGAAATTTATGGAATGAATAGGTATAAAAACATGTAGTTACAAATAGAAAACATACCTTGAAGTTGTATAGGAAGACCCAATTTTAAAGAAATCTATTCTCTCCTAATTAATCTATTAAATGTAGTTCAAACAACTTGAGAAATAATTGCAAGCATCAACTCTGAGGAAAAAAATAGACTACATACTGGGAATGTTCTGAAAAAGAAAAAAGGGGATGCTGAACTCAATAGAACAGGTGAGACAGTAAAAATCATCAGTAAAAAGTTAGTAGAAAGTAAACAGGCTTATAGCAAATTATGTGACAGTTTTCTATATGCAATAGAAGTCAAAATAATTTTATTTTTTTGTATTCTACCACATGAATAGGAAACAAAAGAAATGGAACATGACATGAACATGCTTGCAAAAGAAAAAAAACAAGACTCAAAGACACATGAGAGAACATGATTGTATTTTGATGTATAATTTATGTAAAACTAAATATTAAAGTAAATACAAAACACATAGTATTTCATTTGACACAAATGATGACTTGCTTACACACTCATTACAAGTGAGCTTATAAATAAGTAACAGATACACAGCATGGAAACTCAAACTGAACAAATAAAAATAAATAGCATGATGATTTAATAATATCAAATAAATAATACTTAACAATATTATATCATCAGGGAGGACAATAAATATACTTTTAACACCAATCTTTGTAGTTTAGGGGTCAAATCTATTAATTCTTAGGGCTTTCATTCAAAATATAGATTTGCTATACTTTGCCATTATAGTTCAAAGCAATACAAATTATTTGATTTATAAGATTCATATTTCCATAAAAACATACTTGCTACATAGAAAATGAAAAGCTATTGCCTAAACTCATGAAAGAGGCAGTTACAAACATGTGGAAAATATGCTCCAAAAAGTCCTAGAGAACTCCATAAACTTTGGCTAATGTTAAAATTAGAAGGAACTTCATATGAAATAATAAAGCTTCATACAATACTGGGAACTTAGCACATGGCACATTACTATTATCTCAAAACTCAGGCAGTTGCATGAGCACAAAGTTCATGCTGGAATCTAAGGTGATACCTTAATTATAAATTTATAATCTGTTATAATTAATTTCACATTAACCTAAGAGTGATCATGAAATGATAATTATGAGAAACATTTCATACTTGAGAAAACATGGATATTTCCATTCATACTATTTTTATCCATGTAGTAATGTTTATTTTGGTAATGTTTATTTCTTGAGTAGGTCCACAGCAGCAATGAAAATTCTTAAAATATATTGTCTTCAAAGCTTCCACCAGTCCCCATCAATTTTGTTCCATTTTAATGATTGGATAGACTTTTCATACCACACTTGAGACTTTTTTTTCAATTATGAAGGTTATAATTATGTTTTGGTGATCACCTGAAAACACAAAGGAAGAAATAAAATTCAGAATGATTATTAATATTATCGAAGTACAGCATTTTTTATATTAGAGTATTATACATTAGCAATGTAATCATTAACATAATGGCATGCTTTTGAATTGTTTTTAAATTTTTTATTAAATTTAAATATCATTGGATATATTCCTTATCCTTACTTTGTTAAAAACAATCATTTTCAAATAAGCATATATGTATGTGTGTATGTATGTATATAATCTTAGTATTTTTTCCCATTCATTCTCCATATCCTGATTAGTCTCTGACTACGCATATAATGTGAACACCAGCAAATGTGGCTGTTGTCATGCTCTCCCTATGATTATGGAATGTCCACTGAACTATGAACACAAATACATACTTAAGTGAATTGGACCAAGTATTTTTTAAATATTTATTGTTATTAAATTATGGAATGTTTTTGATGTGTATGATGGTTGTAAGTTACTAAGAATGGGTTTTAGGAACTAAATTCAGGGTCTTTGTAAAAGCTGTACTCACTTTTAAGTCCTGAGCCATTTACGTGAACCTTTCTAAGTCACATGTCACATAGCTAATATAGAATATACAAGGCAATTAACTAAAGCCAAAATCTTTTATACACTAACTGCATAAACCAGGCATATGGGTGTACACTTCTATTCCCAATATGAAACGGGGAGGTAACGGAATCAAAGTTCATGTCCATCTCAGCTACACAGGAGTTTTGAGGCCAGTAATGTTAGAAATAGCATTACTTTCTTACCTAGAGCCTGCACATAACACTTCAGTAAAATCAATTTTTTAGACTCCGTAAGTTAATATCAAGGTAGGTTTAATTAGTCTGCCATCATGACCATCTAAAAACTAAAGTAGCCAATACATAGAGCATTATTCTGGTTATAGACAAGGAGGGGGCTAGTACTTAATGGCAAATTAGTTCTATGAATTCCCATTTATTAGGTGTGGGGGAAGCATCAAATTTCCCCCAAATACAAGTAATATGTGGTTGTAAATACAATTCATGTTCCTAAATTGCTTTAACTCCAGCACCATATTTTTAATTTTAATTCATGTGTAAGTGTATGTGGATATATGACTGTCATGCATTGTGCAGAGTATGTAGATTTCATATTCCTTTGACCCTGGAGTTATTTATAGGCAACAGTGAACCACCACATTTAGCTGATTGTGACAGAGCTCAGGTCTGAAACAATGTTAAGTGCTCTTAAGGCTCTTAAGAGCTGAGCTATCTTTCTAACACTGCTTGTTTCAGTGCTGTCACTACTTTAAGTTCTTCCCAGTAATTTTTTAAGATCTACACATCTCTAAATGCCTACTTGATACCCATGAAGCAAATCAAACAAATACAACGAAGGAATAATCTATATAAATAATCTTATATAAAAATGAATTGGGATGGTTAAAAAGGACATTTAGTAAATAGTACAGCTTGTACTTCAGAATGCTTCAAAATCTGTGTTATATTCTCAGCACAAACATGTAATGGGAAAATTTGCAATGTAATCCAAATGTGACAAACCAAAACCTGTATCTCAAATGGCATTCTAGACCCATGAGGGTACATGACATTATCAAAGTTTACTCTTCATATCATGTTACTAAGATTTACTAAAAATACTCACATTAAATTTCATCTTCTCCTTTGATCACTGGCTAATGCAATAATATTTGCTGACTCATAAAATCCCGCTGTGTCTAAAATTCTTCACAAAAACGTTCACAAATCATTTTAAGTGCTGCTAGGACTAGAAAGTTGGATGTGGAAACCCAGTGCTCCCATGATGCTGACAGTCAAAGGTATTGGAAAAAATTGTTTTTCTTTCTTCTTGTATAGCAGTTTATTTGCAATGGCCCTTATAAAATACAAAGGCAGATAGAAGTGGTCTTACTCCTTTCTATTTAGGAGTGTCAGAACTTTAATATTCTTCCTGAACATGTTTTCTGTTTGCATAAACCATTCATTCTAGATGTTATCATGTGGCAATTTCAAAGCATATATACATTGTTTACTTTAACTTGAATCTCTTTGATCGTTACTGTAAATTAACACACATTGTAATGCATAACTATTAACTATAAGGATAATAATCTCTATGTAATTAACATTTTTAATTATGCAATTCAGATGAAAGAACTAAAATATATGCACAGGTAGCTAAATTGTTCTATTCAATTAAATCCCAACAAATGACACTTCCATAGAAAAATATTTCTAATGTTAAAATACATCCATCTTGACTTAAAATCCTTATGCTATCTTCCTTGATAGGTCTGTTATACTTTTATGAACAAACTAAATATAATTTTCAGAATCAGAAATCATCAACATCTTAGTAGCCAACTCTAAAATTTCAAAATAATTACATGTTCTTGTTTTTTTGTAGGAAGGTGTTTAGATTTTTGTTTTCCTGTTTCCTTCTGACAAAGTGTCTTATGACTGCAGGCTGACCTCAAACATGGTATGTAGCTGAGAATAATCTTGGCAGATGCTGATGCAACTGTTCCTCATCAAGCCCAACTCTATGTTGCTTTTAATGTCTCCAGCCTACTTTTTCTTGAAGTACACTTGAGGGAACACTAGATGTCTAGCTTAATAATCCTAGATGAGAAATATATAAAAATTGAACATGTTTTAAAATTTTTATACAGTAAAGATGTAAAAATACAAATTTAGAAAAGTCACAGGCTCTTAATTAACACAAAATGTGTCTAACCCTGAAATAAAATTAAGTGATCTATATACAATTATAACAAAATATATATGTGACTGTAATATAATTGCAGATATATACAGATGTGCCTAGGTTAAATAGTCAAGATATATTGCTTTTAGCAATTTTCTCATTTATTTAAAATATATATTTTCTTTCACTCTTTCTTTCTTCATAAAGATAAAAATTGTTCAATTTCTCTCTGTTAATAATCTTGATCCAAGTGAAAATAAGACCTAACCTATTTTTCTATACATGAGGTACTATCCAGAAACAATTTTATAATTAATACACTGAGTAGCACTTATCTATTGCATTGAAAAAGCATTTGCTAGATTAGTTTTGGAAGTGTTAGATTACAATGTAATATTTACAGGCTTATATTTTTATTAGGAATGTGCAGCTGAAAAAAAAGGACTTTTCAAACTGAGATGTATATGAGTTATTTACAACTTATCTTGAATTCTGTCATGAAAGTAAACATGATACTTATTAACTGTAGAAGAAACCCTTTCAACCTATGCTTCCAATGACTAAAAAGAAATATTTACAAAATGGGCTATAAGTAATACAAACACAGAATTAAGATTTATTTCCTTTAATGTACAATATTCCTTACTTATTCTGTGAATAATGATTTTTCTTGAGATGAGTAACCAAAGTTAAAAGTAAATATTCTTTAAAAAACATCTCATTACACAACTACCAAATTAAATAATGAGCACTATGTGGAAAAAATATTCAACTTTAATATTTACTTCCAGAAATTTAATGGAAGTTTACAATGTTATATTTACAAAATTATACCCTGTGACACTCTATACATCTAGTGAGACTAGATGTTAAAATTTTGTATTTGACTAGTATTTACAAGCTTGTCTTGAATATTGTCATGCAACCAGGAAACACACAAAACTTTGTAGTGTTCCAAGAGGTAGTACCAAAATCTTCATAAAAATTGACAAAAAAAGTAGAAAGAGGTTCCATCAGCAGGCTTGTTAATGCTCAAGTAGCCACCTGAATAACCTGACATATTTTTTAATGTGCAACTCACATGAAAAATATTGTCAGCTACTCTATTATGAAAATAGAGCAAATGCATAGTATTTTTAAGTTTCTTTCTGGCACACAATCAGATATGAAAAACTATGAGCTTCATTATACCCTTTATAAACTATATAATTTAGTCATATTAAATGCAAAAGACAGTATTTACAACATATCCATAATCTTATAATTTCTAGGTCTCAATATCTCTAGAATTAATAGATGCGGATATAAAAATAGCTCATTACTTACAAGTTACATTTGTCATGTATCAGATGAAGAGATTCTTATATATCTAGATCATTTGAGGAAATAAATTGTATCAAAAATCTCAATGACCAGAAAAATATAATGAAACCAAATGCCTTTTATATAGCATACATACTGTACTTAAAATAGTGACACTTTAATGTGTTATACCCATATATAATTTAGGAGCTGTAGAGACCACTGTTTGACAACATGGTAGAATGTACATTGATACATGAATTGTATTTTATATTTCTATATCATATATATGCACATATATAGAGACCTTTGTTAACACAATGTTCAGGTAATTCAACATTAAAAATCACATCAATCTAATGAACCCTACATACGAACCCTACATAAAGGTAAACATTTTAGCAGTAACAATAAATTTGTCTTCTTACAATCCATATACATTTAAAATCTAAACTATAAGCAGCCAATGTTTTACACATAGGTATTAATAAAGACAAAATTTTATAAAAATACATGTGTTAACAGAGTCTCTCTATTTGTTAAATTTTTAAAATATAAAGTGTCTACATGTAGTTGAAACATCCTGAGTGTTAGTACATTATATTTTACCACACAACAGCATTTATCCTAAATTTTAAAACTAAAATGCATTCGGGAAATGTAATCAGAATTTATACACATAGGCATACAAACACAAATTTTATATATATATATGTGTATATATATGTATATATATATACATATATATACATACATACATAGTAACAAAGTAGGTCAAATAAACCTCATAAATTAAATTCAAAATATGAAAGTTGATTTTCTAATGTTAAGACATCATAATTAATATATATAATATATTTGTATATTTAGTATGAATTTCAGACAATCTATGCAGAATTAGTCTCTTACGTCTTTACCATTTAACAATGTCTTTACTATTTAACAATGTCAGGCCAGATTTTTAGAAAGATGAATAAACACAGGCAGAAATAAGTTTTGAATTAGAGTGGATAAAGTCTGCACAATATCGCTCTGCACAATATTAATTACTTAAACCTATAACTATTATAATCCTCACAGATATCAAACAAAGGGAGTGCTAATCATTCTTATTTCTCACTGACCATTTACAATCACAAGAATATCAGTGATAAATGGAAGCATGAAAGGTTCAATGACAGAAATCTATTGTTTGATAAATGTTAGTGACTAAATTTGTATATCCAAAATATGATACAGCAATTCTAAGATAAAAAAATAAATATTTACATTTACTTAGAAGTTCCCAATTTACAAAGTACCTCAGGATAAACATACTACTTAATATACCCCATAATAGTCTCTGGTGACAACAAATTGTAAGCCTGTATTTTAGCAACTGCTGTTTTATCTAAGTATAGAGAAATTTGTAAGTTAATAAGTATATAAAACTGTATATAAATACATGTAATAGGGAACAATCATACTTATATCATATCAAAGACTAAAAATATAAAACAGAAATTATGTTTTATTTATAACATGTATCAAAACCCATATAAATGTTATTTATAAACATGTGATAATTTGAAATATACAAATATAGTATGCCCTATGGCTTTGGAATAAAAATGGTATTTGGTGACCTACAGCATATGGTTACTAGATTATAGTAATTAAAATTACTTGATATTATACTCCTTTGACTCATTCTGACTTTTCTCCAATCCTATTTTTTATACATGGGATTTCTTGGATACAAAGAACTCTGTATTTACATATAAAACACATTTGAAAATCATAAAAATTTAACAGAAATTTCCCATTAAATGTGTATCCTGTTAAGTCTACAATGGCATTAGTACTTGTGCTTATATATGTGGGGGCCTCTATGAGAACACTTTTTAAAATGCCAAAAAAAAAAAAATCAAATTTATGTTCCTAGAAAACATTATTATCATGAAGGCAAAAATGTTCATTTACATCAGATTCATTCACAAATAACATCTAATATCTTGTCACTGGGGTCAAGCCATGTGAACTGTATCACTGAGGACATTGCTCTAAAATGGTACCCTTTTATTTATTAAATCCTTTTTAACTTGGCATAAGAACAAGCCTAGAAAATCCTGAATAAGCAATGAAAATCATCTTAGTAATTTATGATTTTTAAATGCAACCTACATAATATTGAATTAACTTGTTTCATTGGTTTATTCTATGTATATCAATATAAAAGGATATTCTATCTGAGGTAACAGGGTGATATTCTTGAATCCAAAGAAATTTTCTGTTACGCAGGTTCGCATAAGCTTCTCAGACAAACATATAAGTATGATTACCATAAAAAAGCATACTGAATAAAATCCCATAATGATTATGGAACATATTAAGTTCTCATTGATAAGATAACCCCAATAATCCCATAAAATTTATACTCTATAATATGGAAATTCTACTTTTATTTTTGAAACAATTAAAAGAAGCTAATTTCATATTTGGCTGAAATATGAGATAATCATCCAGACTCTGCCAAATCAAGTGTCCCAAATTATTAAGAATTTCTGCTACTGCCACAAAATTAAACTATGTTTACAAAATCATTACTCACACTCAGATCTATAGTCAGAATTAATTTAAGTATCCCCCTCTTTATATCAGAGTAAAATTTTCTATATTCCACCAATGCCTTGTGAGGATAAGACTAACCTCTTAATACAATCTCAGCATTCTGGTAAATATCAAATTCCTATTTTTGCTCTAAAATCAATGATTGCCAATGGGTGGTGTAATGCACATCTTTCATCCCAGCACATGGGAGGCAAAGGAAAGCCAATCTCAGTGAGTTTGAAGTCAGCATGGTCTACAAAACAGGCAGGACAGGCAAGATTGACTTTTACACAAAGAAACCCTGTCTTGAAATATCAAAAATCAGCAGATGCCTTACTAAAAATCTTAGCAATATCTCAATATAGTAAATGGAAAAGCAGTCAGAATGACTAGAAACATGTTCAAGAATCTATCACAAATGGAAGATCTGTGAGACTAAAAGATAAACACATTAACTTCCATGGGCTTTCTCAAGTTTCTTTATCAAATAGAATGGAAGGTGAAAGTTACTATGTGAAAAGAATATTCAGGCATTTTAAAAAAGGAAAATGTAATAGGTATAAAACCAATTGTAATATATTGGAAAAATCTACAGCTCCAGTCTCCTTGAAAAAACTTGTGATATTATGTCCTATAACTTAAGTTTCAAAATGCTGTTGCCTAAGTCATTAAACGGACACTTTGGCTAGACTTCAGAGTAATCATTTTGAGCCTTATTTCATCATGCTCAGTGAATACAGCTCATCATAAATCCAGCCAAGGTATACTACAATGAATTTACAAAAAAACTGTAAATAATGGGATGTGGTATGTATTTTGTTCCTAGGTACTGATAACATAGGAAAGACAGTGACTTTGAGTTAAGTTTCTAATTGATAAAGAAACTTGGGGTTCATGGACAAAGGAATTGCTTCACATGATAAGATTCTGATTAAATTACTAACACTAAAAACAATGTGGAGCATGCATTATAAATGTGTGGTTAGTTTCCTAATGAGATATAGAGGTGGTACTGAGTTCAAACCTCAATATAAACTCTTAAATTCTTTTCCTGTATATATTATGTCTCTCACACAAAAATACATACACAAAATTTTTAAAAATCAAAAATATACAGTGTTTTTATCAAAGTATAAGACCCTAACATGAGAATCAGTGATAAGCTGATTCAGAGACATCTTGACATAAAAAAAAAAAAAAAACCCTGATTCCTGAAATTTGACTTCAGATCACCAGAACACCATGACAGAAAAAGCTTTGGAACCCACGTGCACTCATACAAAAAGAGACAATGAATAAAAGTGAATAATTAAATAAATGAATCTTCTAGATAGAAGGAAGAGTGTAAGCCTGTAGTCCCACACTTGGGAGGCTGAGGCAGGAATGCCAACTGACCTGGATGCCACTTTGGCTACATGACATAATGAAATGTTTCAAAAGGTGAAAATCACCAAAATCAAACCAAACCAAAAAAGATAAAAAAAAACCAAAACAATCCACACAAATGATTCAATCCTCTATTTTAACACTATAGAACAAACCGTACTCATGGGCACAGTTTTCAATCTGAATAAATATGCAAATGAATAAATGCACAGGCACAACACATGATACTAGTAGAATAAGTGATCCAGGATCTAGTAACATGAAATAGTCAATAATCATCCATTCCCACAAGTAAATCATCCAAAAATTTGTACCTTCTGTCACAGATAATTGTCCTTTGTTAGGCTTTATTACACAATTTTAAGTATTAACTGATCCTCCAGAAGGCATAAAAGGAGCTCACCTATTAATGATTCTATAATGCATATGACAAATGCATTTTCTCTATTTTCTGCTATTTTTGCCACTATGTAGGCCCATCATTGCCCACACTTATGTTAAACTTAATATCTTGATGACTATCAAAACCTTTAAAATGCATTTTTAACAAGTAACTAGCTTTCAGTAGTCAAAATATATGAGTGTTATCAAATAGAACTTGATTCCTATAAATAAGATTTCCCCAGTTTGTTATAACCTTCCTCCCTCATGTTTCAATCAAGGTATTTTAAAATTCTTTCATTCATGATCTCTTTTGTTATTACAAATCTTCATACAACTGGTACTACACAGGAGCAATGAAATGAGCCAAATTGAATCTGTGCTACTAAGCCATGATCCTTCATTTTCTTTTGTAGACTAAACTCTTCCAAATAGAGATGATTAATGACCACTATTGTTTTGGACAGGGATAGTTTTGGGGGTGGATTCCAATATGGAATACCAATAATGGTATATTTGTTAATTTGAAAGTAACCAAACTTTTTGCTCAGGACATTCCTCCAAATGTATAAAGTAAACTAGCATTCTTTAGTTACTTTATCTGTGTTGTTTAATTTGATTTAATGCGTGAGAATGACCAAAACACCTAAATGTTAATGAGCACAGTATTATCAAGATTGTTTTCCTTCTAGATGATAATTTAAAAGGTATTAATTTAAGTAGTGAAAGAGTAGGAGAAATTTGATTGTTTCAAATTTTCTTATTATTCCATTAATTTCATGTGACTACACAAGCTGCAAAAGCTTTAGCTATGATTACCTCACTTTACTACGAAAGATTTAAATTCTTTTCAGTTACTTCTAACCATGCCAACACTACATATTCAGGAAAGAGGGAGGGAGGGAGAGAGAGGAGAACTGGAATCGATATGAAAAATATAAATATATAAAGAAAGAAAGAAAGAAAATTTGCAGGTCAGATTTTTCGTGTTAATGCTTACTGATTTTTAATTTTTTCAAGTATATGAATGGGTTCTCATGGAGCTTACACAGATTATTTACACTTAATACTTCAGAATCTTCTGTACCCATTTTCTGCATTCTGGAATTACAACTGTGAGCTCATATTTCCTTGTTTAACTATTACTGTCGATAGAAATAAAGGGCTTAGTGCAGCCTAGGCAGACATCCTTCCAGTATTCCCAAGCCTATGGGTCCTTTGGTAGTTTTTGCTGAATTCATTTTGGTTATTATGTAACACAGCTGGCTATATATCTATGAATGACCATTAACTGGTGATCTTATTTTCATGTGCTCCACCTACTTTTACTTCTTCGTGTTATTCAATGTTTTATTTAATAAACTTATGTATCTTACTCCTAGTATGTCATTTTGGGTGTTATGATAGGCAAAGAATGTTGAAAAAGAAAACCACCGCCATAATGATTCTGGTAAATGCTTCTTTCTTCTCAATCTACAAATTATTTCTCTCCTAAAGCTTTCTTGCCTAATCAGCCTCAACTTCATTCATTAGATTACTACAAAAGTCCTCACTAATAACTATGGGATATAAAATAAAGTTTGTTCTCTATGTCCATAAAATGTTATATTTAGCTATCAGGGCAAAATGATGTGAAGTTCTGTGAGGAAGAAAACCTATGTTAACGATTCTTTTCAAATCACACAAATGTGTAATAAATGACCTCATATTTTACTTGGTTCACAGAAAAGAAAGATTAACCTGAACACCAAATTATTGAAGAGCAAAAATATGATAAACATTTATTTGCCTATTTCAGTCTCTTCATAAACCTCACACAGAATAGCAGCATAGCTCATCAGTATAGTATTTTCTCAGGACAATGAAGGCTTTTTATTACTCTAGTGTAATATAAGTAAACACATAAACAAATAAATGAATAAATATTAGACAGATAACTAAATGGGCCAACAAGCCAATAAATAGATATATATTATATATATATAAAATATATATTATATATATTATAGATATATATCTATAAAATATATTATATATATATATTATGGATATATATCTATAATATATATATAAAATATATATATATTATTAATAAACAGTCAAACAGATAAGCTATTCTTGGCCAACCTATCTGACCTTAATGTCTCTGTGAATACTAAATCATTTTTAAAAGTTCTCCTCAGTGGCTGGAGATCACTAGGTGGAGCAAATGTTCCTTGAACAGAGAATTGCTTACCATACCTCCTAAGAATTCATAATGAAAACTAGCCATGACCAGTTACCATTACTGACCCATGATTAATTTACTATTCCTTTCCTTTTCCTTTTTTCCCCACAGGCCTCCTTTTTCCTTGGAATTCAAGAATACTCAAAGTGTAATCACCCTCTAATTAATTACAGAAAAGAAAATATAGTTCATCTATCTATAATTAAAAATGACCAATATTTAATCATGGTAAGTCAATATTTAACCCTTTTTGAAACAGTTACCTAAAATATGACAAAATGAATATTTCTAGATTCAAAAATCTTAGTCCAAATACTATCCTGAAGCAAGGCCAAATGTTCCTCTGTCCTGTGAATGTTAAGAGAATAAAGTTGTAAAATATTCTATTTAGTTTTTATGGAAAATCATTTTTTTACAATTGTAAACATATGTCTTTGCCAAGGTACTGCCTGATTGGGTTAATAATGAGCTGAATAGCCAATAATTAGGCAGAAAGACGTTAGGCAGAACTTCTGGATTAAGCTCTAGGAGGAAGTCACCAGGAGGGCAGAGGGAGCAAGACATGCAGGAGGTCAGGTAAGATCCATGAGTCATGTGGTAACACAGATAAATAAAAATGAGTTAATTTAAGGTATAAGAGCCAGTGGGATAAGCTATAGGCTGATCTTTCATAATTAATGATAAACCTAAAGGTCATTTTTGTTAGCTGGTTGCCCAATATTAAGTATACGTTGGTTAATATGTTTTGGGAATGCAGGTCATTTTCTGTGCAAAAAGTGTAATACTGATGCAGATGCTTTAACAAGTTATCAAGAAGACACAAGGAAGCAATAACAAAAGTGACTACATCAAACACTGATTTTCAATGAAAAGTATGTCATCTCCAAGTAAAACTTCCACAAAGATTATTTCTAACAAAGCAGTGGTGTCACACGCCTTTGAGTCAATCACACAGGAGGCAAAGGCAAGTGGATCTCTGTGAAATCAAGTCAGCCAAGTCTACAAAGCAGGTTTCAGAACTGTTAATCAGAGAAACCCTGTCTCAAAAAAATAAATAAATAAATAAATATTTACTTGATTCCAAACAAATATAAATTGACTGGCTGTCCTGAACTTTAAATTTGAAAACTGCTGATTTATATTTGAAATTACTAATGCTCTTATGAATTCTGCTCTAACTTACCTACTTACACTGCTCTAACAGTACCCTATGACTGGAACACTATAGTTGAATGCAAGAGTTAATGTTTGGCAAGCATTTTAAATGAATTCTTAACATTTATCACTAACTAAAATATTTTTTGACAAAATATTACCATGACAAACATGGCCATCCAAGAGCGCTGATGGGGTTATATATAAGCAGTTAAGGTTTTCTTACTACTTGATTTCTGGTTCTAGTTTGATGGCCCAGTTTACTATGTTACTAGGTTTAACTAAAACTTGTATTAATATTCTTCGTTTTGTCTCCAGAGTACAGGATCATAGATATGTCCTAAAATATACACATTAATGTATAATTTCAGCTGTTATTATTTGAAACAATAATGTGTAAAGCTACTCTACATATTAAGTTAGATAAGTAAAAACACTAAAAATTTCCCTGGGTGTACATAGGTGTGATCTTTCTAAATGAATGGTAGAAATAAGGCTAAGTACATAAGGTGAATGGTAGGTGTGCGTGGTAGACTGTGATCTTAGCACTACAAGTGTATCTCAATATCAGGTTAGTTACTATGCAAATCAGGAATTTCTAGGTTCAAATGAGATACCCAGTCTCTATAATGTGGAAAGCAAGAAAATATGACAACTTTGTTCTCAACATGAATTTGCATTAACATACATAAAAATGTAGTTTCTGCAACATACACATGCATATACACACATGAACACATGTGAAAAATAGAAAACTTTTGTTTATCACTTGTGACTCACAGCAAAAATGTCAACATACTACTAACAACATATTTGGAAGTTTCTGAATCCAACAAGATTGATTTGAATGTGTTCAATATTTCAGAGGGAAAGCCAAGAGCAGGGTTGAAGGAAACAGCAAAAAATCATGCATTAAACAAAGAGCTAATGAAGTATTAAGTTTCATTCTTTTATAAATTGCCACAAACATCACAACTGCTAGAAATCATTACCCTAGTGCAAGTATTGTGGTTCTATGGGTAAAGATACATGATGATGCAAAGCCTGACAATCTGAGTTCCATCCCTAGGGCCATCCCTGGTCTTCTTGTATATTTTCATAAGTATTTCAACAAATGGATCTATAATACTTGCTACTTATCTTTGTTTCATTAGTAGATGTACTCTTGTGCCTTTAATTGCCAGGTTTCTTTTTAAGTAAAAGTTCCTTATCAAGAAAATAACTCATCCCAATAAACTTAAATGGCAAATATAACACATTTCAACAAATGCCTTAAAACATCCAATCATATGGTAAAACACACAAAATATAGCCAAATATTTAAGCATTATAAGAATAGTCAGCTTTAATATTAGAGTCAGCAAATTAATGGATTCTTTGTTCTCTATTGCAAATCTTAAAACATGTCCTGACACACAAAATTTGTAACATAATGAACTGATACATTTGTTCAATAACTAATAATATGGTAAAATTTGTTATGATGGGATCTGTCCAACTTAATCAAGTGTAGAAGAAATCAAAAGAACAGGCTCTTGCCATACTCACCGTATTCCACAATGTACATGCTCCATAAATATTACCCTTTCCTCCGGATTGATATCACTTACAAATCCAGAATGATTCATCCCATTTATCAAGACTTGGGAGTTCCATTTTTATACATTCTTATTTCCATATCATCAGGTGCCTATGCCTTTTGTGATCCATGGACATTTCAAGTTTTGCTTTCAACAAAATAAAAACGCAAAAACAAATTATCTCAAAACATTTATGAAAAGATATTGGAGAAAGTGGAAAAGTGCAATACTGCACTTTCCAGGTCTGTGGATGCAATGATCTCACACCCATCATTATTATTTGCTTTTATTTTTTCATGATTTTTTGCTTTCATTTTTAAGAAAGCATGTTGTTATGCAACATAGGGTGGGCCTGGAACTTGTAATCATCACCTCAGCCTCAAGTGCTGGGATTACAAGTATGTACCACCACTATGCCCATCTAAACAAATAGTTTCTACTAGAAAAATAAGCAATAAAATATGTAGTGAGGCACATTGACTAGATTTCAGAATTATTTCAAGCTCATTTCTTTAAATCATTTTTTGTCAAACAAGGTCCTATGTCATCATAAACGTAGTCAAGGCCTTTTCAAAATGCTCTCTTTTTAATCAAAAGATTACATTACCTTGCATTCTTTATGTTTCTGTCTTAAATGCAGTTATTAGTATTTACAGTCTTGTTATAATACTACAGGGTGGTATTCAGTCTCATGAAACTTCATAACATTCACTGATGAAATTCTTTTCAGTCATCAACTAAATTGACAAAAGGACATCATCTGAGACTAAGATAACATGAACATAATATATATATATATATATATATATATATATAAATTATTTCAGGATTGGATACTGTTTAACAAAAAGAATAAATAGCACACCTTAATGCATAATATAATTTTCATATTCTGAGATGAAAAACATACATTAGAATGCAATCATGAATAAGAATAAAAAAATCATAATATTAATTCTTAAATTTAACCATTTCACCTATTTAAAGTAACTATTTTATAGACATAGTAACAAGTTTGGAAATTTTTAGGCATCTAATTCCTAGTGGCTTATCACTTTAATAATTCACTTTCTATCTCCAGTGCCCTATAAGAATTAAGAAACCAGTTACCAATATATTAATATCAGACTTCTAAGAATACTTGGACAGGTCATAATTAAGAACTAATTAATACACTGAAAGTTTCCATGACTTCCATTTTTTTTTGAGACATGGTTTTATCTATAAATAGCTATCCACTAACTGCATATATAGCCAAGAACCTGAACTAGTTACTAATCCCCCTGACTTCCTTTCCTAATGTTGGGTTCTACCAATAAAAATGATTTATGTTTTTGGGAAATAAATTTCATGGCTTCAAGCATGCTAGGCACAAGGTTATTGTTTTCTAGCTGAGTACATTTGTTTTTTCACATTTTCCCATAATAAACCTCCATATGCTCTGCTAAAGAAAAGAAAATGAATGAGATGGTGGTGGTGTATGGCCTCAATCTCAGCACTAGGGATCCATAGATAAATACATATCTAAGTTCAAGACTAGACTAGACTGGTCTACAAGGGGTCCAGGAACGTCAGGAACATACAAAGAAATCCCATCTCTGAGGTATAAAAGAGAAAGAAATTTAAATGATGCCAATCAAAGATATTTAGGGAGACACAGATGGAGAACTGACTATTGAGAAAGGAAGATTTAGTGTATTTTAGAGAAAAGAAACAATAATTTACCTAACAATACACCATTTTTTGCTTTCATTTGTGTGTATAACTATAGATGTACTTGGAGTACATGAGAAGAACTAAGAGGGAAGGAGGGGTAAAAACGATATAAATACAATAATCATGTATTAGATTTCCATTTAGTTAAATATAGGTAATTTACCTATACCATTAGAAATGTCTTCCCACTGTAAATAAAACAGCTATTGTTGATGACTAATTCAAATTAAATTAACCTACAAAGGAATTTCTTTACTATGACTCAAAGACCTCATCTGCTTCTCTCAATGCATGTAGTTATTACTACACTAATGGTGAAGACAGATAAAAGCTTAATATGAAATTGAGATTGCCATATCCTTATATCAAGCATGCACAACTTTATTTCCCAGTGCCTATGCACTGATACTTATTTAGGTTTGGTAGATTAATACTTAGAATAATAGATTTCATTCCTAGATAAGGTCTTTCATACTATATGGATTACAAACAATTTTAAATCCTGGAATAACTTTCTCAAAAGCAAATGTTTTAATTAATGATCACAGAAAAAGATAAGCTACTATCATAATTCAAGTGAATTTAATTATGTGAGTAACTCTCTAAACATCCCTAAGTGTGACAGATTAAAGTGACCAGAGGGTCATGTGAATTAAATCTTCAAGATTTTGACCAGTAAATTAATGCATGAAGTAAATGTCAGGAATCAGGAAAAAACACCATAATCATTTTATCCTAAGGTAACAGCTTGAATAAACTGTTTTTCTGTATTTACCTCTTTTACAGTAATTTCACACAAAACACATTAAGGTTCACTCTGACTCTAACAAAATCGACAAAGGAAAACCTCAATTCAATTGCTCTATGCATTTATTAGCTATAATTAATGCAGTAAGGAAGTGGTCATAAAGCTTGCAGGCTACACAATTTCACAAGACACAATGCAGGGAAAAGGTAAGGCTGATATTTATCAACCATATCTTAGGGTCTTGGTGGACGCATTCCTGGGGGAGGTGGGCCTAGAAAGGAAAAATAACAAAGTTCTATTAAAGTTATCAAGAGTATATAAATATTAAAGGATCTGGATGGCATTCCCAGATGTTAACATAGCCACTAACCTCTAATTCCTGGTGGGGGGGGTCTCATTCCTGGAGGGGGCATGCCTATAGGTGTCCCTCGAGCAGGGGGAAGGCCAATTGGTGGGCCCATGGGTGGTCTCATACCAGGTGGAGGAGCCATAATTCCTGAATAAAATGACAACCATAAGTAAACTCTTCGTAAGTCAACTCAGTAAATGATGCTCTTATGATTTAGCACAAAACAGTGGTTAAAGAAATGAGCTAAGACTGTGAGCAAGAAATGAAGTTCCTTGTACTTTATTAATAGAGTACCAACCTAACTGCAAAGATTCTAAAATCTTTCATGCAACCTAACTTCAAACCCTGTGATCTAAAATGGTGACCTGGCAGAAAGTTACACTGGTACACACTGGTGACAAATACTATGGGAGTAACTAAACATTATTTGGTTGCTTTCCTTGAGTAGAAACTTGTCTCAGACAAAGGTCCTAAGATGACCAAGAATATGGATCTAGATAGGCCATGAACCTAGGGGAAAACAAAGTCTTACTATTACACTAGAGGAATCTAGAAATAACAACATTCTGGTATCCTCATAGATCAGTGACTTGTTCAACCATTGTCAATGGAGCTTCCTCCTCCTGTAGATGGAAACAAACTTATGAGATCCGTAGGCAGACAATTTACAGTGAGAAAGTTCTTTGAATATTCAGTCATAAATGGGATGCCTGCACCAAATCCTTCCCCTTGGGGCTGAGGAAACTCTACTTAAGAGGAAAGACCTTAGAGTCAGTGAGTATGCAAGACAATTGGGAAACAAGGCCCTCCAGACACAATAGCAATTATGCACACAAACTTAAGAGACAGTCGTAGCAAACAGAACCTGCACAGGTCTAAGCCATATGGGAGTATCAGTACTAGAATAGAAGTAAACACAAGTCCTCATACCTACAGCAGAAACTATTCCCAATTGATAACCATTTGCAAAGGAAAAATAAAGTCTCAATGGATATACAAACCACATTAAAGACAGGCAATATGCCTAGCAGTAGGGCCAACACAATACTGACTCAAGTGTTTTTTGGAAGGGTTTTCTCTCATAAAGCTTTGTCTGAATACTAGTAATTTTTAACTTTATAGTTCTTTTGGTTATGTATTATGGTTTCTGGCTTTGTTTTTATTGTTTGAGTTTTCTGTGTATTCACAAGTATGTTTTTGGTATCTATGTATGTTTCTTCAGCTTTTACTATAGTTGTCTTTTTCCATTCTTTTTTGTTCCTAACCTAGTTTATTTGGTTTTAAGTACCTTATTTTCTTTTATTACTACTTTTTTGATGTCTGCTCATATTCTAGTTAGAGAAAATAAAGGTGTAAAGGTGTCAAATTGAGTAATTATGGAAATAGGGAGGAGTTGTTGGAGAAGAAATTACAAACAGAATATAGATTCTTAATATATTTTCAATAAAAACTAAACAATAAAGATAGGAACATAGTTACTCAATTCTTAGCAAGGCAAATAAATGATGCCTTATCTCTTTCATAATACTTTGATATGTTATTTCTTCAAGAAAATAAAATCTCTTAGAACTCGAAATTATTAATATGTATCATAGAGCCCTTACCTGGAGGCGGAGTTGCTCTGCCTACAGGTGGAGGAGGTGTTCCACGCCCTGGTGGATATTGTGTTGGAGCTCCAGCAATGCTGGCAGTGGCAGCAACTGCAGCAGCCGCTACAGTGCCTCTTCCCTGTGGAGTCATGACCTGAAAAGTTATGCCAAAAATACAAAGATCAGGAGTACTCATTTCCAAAGCATATACAGAATTAGTATGTTCTATTACAATTACTAATTGCTACCTTGTACTTATCTTACTCTAGTTTTAAGTTGATAAGGAATAAACCCAGGAGTATAAGCATGCTAAAGTATATATTCCTGCTGAGTTGCAGTTTTGAGGCAAAATTATTAGTTTTTTATTTGTTATTTTTGAGACATAGTCTCTCTATATAATCTTAGCTATCCTGGAACTCAGAGATGTGCCTCTCTCCAGAATTTGGAAATCAAAGAACTTCTGCCTCATGTTTTTAAATCATAGCATATCACAATTTCATAAGATTTTGTTTGATTTTTCAACCTGGCATATACAGCTGAATATTTTATTACTCATCAAGTCAGGTAGCATATACTGGCCTCCTCCTTATACATGCTTGAGTTATCAGGTCTTTCTAGAACATATACAACTTAAATGGTATAGTTACACAGATATGTTTCTACATTTACTCAGTTCTAGGTAGGCTCTAGTCATATTTTTTCATTAGTAGAAAACCTTGTATTAGTCCTACCTGCTGGGATGGACCTCCAACTCCTCGGACAGGACCTGCTAATCCAGCAGGAGCTTGGGGAATAGGTACACCAGCTGGTACTCCTCTTCCAGCTGCCCTCCCAACCCCAGGGCCACCTGCAGCGCCAGCAAGTGGCACACGAGCAATACCAGTCTAAAACAAAAACAAAAAAAAAAACCAAACAAACAAAAAAAAACATGTATTTTAAACAACATGTCTATTTTGTTTTAATATGAGTGACTTTATTCAAAGGAAATTCTATCAAACATGTTAGAAGCTCCTATAAGTTTTAAACAATAAATACATGTGATGGTATAATACAACAGATTATCTACAGTGTCCTTCAGATTTGGAATACTTAATATAAAATTATGAACTTACATCCTTACATAAACAAAGAAGTCAACTCCTTGCTTATTTCCTTTCCCACCCTCCAAAATTGACTTATACCTTCTGCTTTTTCAGTTCTCATATTCACTTTCCTTGTAACAGAAGTATCATATTGTTACCAGAATATTAGCAATGCTTTGGGTGATTTAAGGAGCATGTCAGTTCTCAATACACTAGAAAGGAGAAATAAAGTACACGGCAAAGTCTAAACTTTAGTACATTTCTGCACAGATTTGTGCATATGTGAGAGGTTGTCTACTTTGTCCAGTGATTGTTCTTTAGAGTTAGACCACTATATTGTGTGTTTGCTAATCATTGCCTGTAGGCACCAAAAACTGTTAAAAAAAATGTTATACCCTAAGTAGAGTAATATAAAACATTTTATTTTTAAAATTTCATTCCTTACCATAAATTAGGGAGCCTATAGGTGAAATCATAAACTCTTAATTCATGAAGATACAGCTGAACCAGTTACTTATATTAAGTACTAGGCACATTTTGATTATATATAATTAGTGTCCCTCTACATATATTGATAATACAATCAAGTAACTAAGTAACATGCACATTATAGATGTGCCCTTTATGTATGAATTAAAAACAAAAGTCAAAAACATATAAATCTTGCCCTACATCCTCCTTACATCTTTAGGAGGTGGACCCTCCACAGTCATGGATACCAAGTTCTCTCCACGTAGCAAGACCAGACCCAAAACCCGTTTTTCTTCACGCTCTGGTTGTTTTGCATTCTTTGGCCTATAAATCAGAAGTCAATAAAAATCACTTAAGTAAATTTTTGACATCTTTACTTATCAAAGGTAACAATTAGACAAAAAGTAGTGCTAAGCTTCTCATGTATAAAGTAATTTATTTGCCTAACTATTCTGTGGACATAATTACCATGCATAAATAGTATAATTATTTTCCTATGTATGTTCCCTGGACATTACACAAGTATCCAAAATGATCTGCAAAATATAGACGTAATGGCATGACAAAGCATTTTAAGTTGGGTGAGCTTAAAGCCTCAATTATACTAACAATATAAGTGCATTAGAAGTTATTATAACCAACTAATATTGACAGAGTATTTGACAAAGTTTGAATTTTGCCAACATCATTTGCATTCAATGACATGGATACCATAAGGATGTGATCTAGTTCTGAAAAGATGATGAGGTAAGATGACAGAATGGTCATATTACAGTTCCTGTATCACTTCAGTCACCCTATGTGATATTATTCCAGCTCAAGTCTATCTACTGCTTCTGTCTCCCAAATCATGACCCAATCAAGACTTACTTGATCTTCCTGAACTCATCACAATCACAGAGGATCAAATTCATATGCTTGTCAAAAGCCTTAAAAGTGCCAATGAAGATTCTTCCATCTTGCAGGATGCATCTCATCCTATAGTCAATGTGTTGCAGCATCTTGCTACTCTTACCCACCGTCTACAAATATTAAAGGAACATAGAGGGTAAATTCATGTGTAGTTAGTTTTCTATGTTCGTTTATTATGTATACCTACAAGGTTTGTCTCCCTTTATTCCTCTTCATTTCAAAAATACTGAAATATCAACTTGACTAAGAGCTACTTTAAATAGTTCTGTACTTCTCAGAACCTAAGTAAGGACCTATCCTGTCTACTAGGATCATAAAATGTATTCTAAGATGGAAACGCCTCAACATAGTTTCCTTTAGACTTGCTAGAAAAATTGTTATGCTTTTCTCCCACTAAATGACCATAAACAGAGTATCTGCCCTCTAAACTATTCTTGTAAACCTAAAAAGACTTATAAAAATTATAAATACCACCAACTCAATGAATTCATTATTATCCACTATCCCTCTCTCCAAAGGCTCCCAGAATCCATCATACCCACATCACCATTACAAAAAAACAAAATCCTTATAATTTTTTTAATCAGGAACTAAGGAACAAGACTGGCACTGAACTTGTTACACAGATGAGATTGAGCTCTTATTTTTCCTACCTCTTCCACCCAAAATCCAGGGTTTAAGATCTCAAACACAATTCTTGGCATTGGAAGTAACATCTTTTCCCTTAATAATCTGTGTCATACTTTAAAATTTATGGTATTCCTGATTTCGAAAAATCTCCCCATATCTACCTTTATTTCTGTTTTAAAAATATTTCCAAGTAATATGTGTATGTTCTGCAATTGGACTGAAGAATCCTATAAGGTGACTAAAAACTAAATGGTAAGACATCCCTCAGTATTCTTTCAAAAAATTTGATTATCACTAAAAGGATAAAGCCCATCTCTTACCTGTTATACAATGGGATGAGCATACATCTCTATTAATGAATTCCTATTTCTAAATTTTAGTACCTAAAAAACTGCACACAAGGAGAAACTATGATTTGGGGTCATTGTAGCAGCTAATCTACTTACCATGATTGCTGTTCCACAATAGCCGTTTAATAGTAAAATTTCAAGATCCTTAATACTTGGGAGCAGTATAAATAAAGGTGTGATACAGGTTCACTTAGACACAATGTAAGGTTGACTGAAGAGTCACAGACAATAAATGGGTCCTGCAGAGGGAAGAACATTGTAACTATATCTTAATCTATTATGGTTTAAAAATAAATAATTTTCAAATAGTGTATCTTCATAAATATCCATGTGTGCATATCTAATAAAGAACAAATTTCAGCCCTGTCTTAATACTCATTATACCCATGAGATCATTGAAACCAATTGGCTACCAGTACTGCAAAACTTCCTGTGTGTATATGTTAGTGGTTCCATTTAGAGCTGTCATCCTTTATGGCTAACATGTCAATAGAGTTTACTTTTACCTCCAGAAATCCACCTGTCTCTTACTTTCTAGCAAATGGTTTTACAAACTTCATCATTAGCCTAGTGCCCAAGGTCATAAAGTGACATTGAACCCCTAGAAACAGAAATTACAGTTGTGATCCTCAATGTGGGTGCTGGGACCAATCCCTGGTATTCTTTAGAAACCAGTGAGATATCTCTCAAATCCTTTTCGTCCCCAAAATTTGGTAGTGCCTTATTACTCTTTCGTTCAAAATCTACTTTTTGGCCTAACATGTCTAAAACTACTGGCTCCATCTTCAAAATCAAGATGTGTAATCTTTCCCCACCAAGAAACAAGTATGACAATAACCAGTATAAACTATAGAAGCTGATCTCTCTGGAACATGGTTATAATCAGAGTATTCAGAATGCTGAAACAGAAGTTCAATGGCTGGATGGCACACAACTGAAAGACAGCTAGAAGGCTTTTAATGTCTAATCTATTTGTGAACCCTGTGACCTAAATAACAACCATCTTGGCCTGGATGTTAAGGGAGTAATAAATAGCATTCTAATTTAAATGTAGAAATTTTTAACACTGATTAATTCAATTTTTTTTGAGACTCTTTTTACATAACACTGGCCTGCCGGGAATTCATAATGTTAATCCACCTGTCTAGGCTTTCCAAGTGCATAGATTAAAGGCACACAAGATCATGCTCAGATAAATTGACTAAAGTTGAGATGGCTCAGTGGGCTGAGATGAGAGCTCCCGGTATTATTTCCCAGAGGGTTCAAGTTCACCTCATACAATCAAAATGAAAACTTATTACTATATGTCTCTATATATAGATCCATAGAATCTTGCTGCCTTCTTAGCCTCTGCAGTTTCCTGAAAAATCATAACGTTTATTTTAATAAATAATGAACTTAAGATTTGTTCCACAGGCCGGCATGCCTTGTACTAAAACCTGGCCAAGAACCCCGTCGCTGAGGAATATAGGTATTATGGGGGCAACTACAACCATTATTGTTAAATTGACATAGTATCAGACCTCCCTCTAAATACTTAACCTTATACCCATAGATTTGTTCATTTCTCATCTCTTAATCTGTGAAGATTCTTTATATGGTATTTGGTGGTTAACAGACTTGTAAATGGTCAATGTGCAGAAAATAAGCAACAGTGGAATATTCAGTCCTAAATTTTATTGTACACCTACCACCCAGTCTAAACAGCCATCAGAAGTGGTATAAAGATTATGACCTTAGAGTGCTTCTTGGAAATAGTTTCTGTACATAGCAGAGTTGTTGTAATTACAGAATTTTATAGTAAATATATAGGGATGGCTGCACAAGACTTAATCAGTCAACATTCCAACAAAGATGGACGGAGTAGACTTAGAAGGCCTCATACTTTCCTTGCACACAACTGTCAATTAAAAACTAGTGAACATGAGGATGTCAGTTTATCTCAGTGATGTAGCTTACAGTCCAAGTCCAAGTGGGTAACACTATATGAACACAGTAAGTTATTTAAAATTACATTAAAAAAATGACAACAGGAAGTTGAAAGAAGGTTCAAGAAAAGTGAAAAAGGAATTGTGACTGGATATGATTTAAGTACACTGCAAACATATAAAAACAGCAAAGAATGCTGGGCATAGTGTCACATGCCTTTAATTATTGCACTTGGAACGCAGAGAGTAGAGGTGTTTGAGTTTGAGGACAATCTGTTCTACACAAAATATCCTGTTAAGTCATAGCAACACAGTGTGAAGTTGTCTAAAAAATAAAGTGTAAAAGAATAAATAAATGAAGAGATTACTCAGCAGTTAAGAACAGTGGCTGCTCTTCCAGGGGACCCAGCTTCTATTTCCAGCACCTACATGGCAGCTCACAAACATCTCCATTTCCAGGAGATCTGATGCTTTCTTCTGTCCACACATGGTACATAAGACATACATGCATGCAAAACACCATGAACATAAAATAAACTTTTAAAATATAGAAATAAAACAGCAGGTGTTATGGCCCATACTTTAATCATAGTATTCTGGAGTCAATGTCAGGCAGTTGTTAGATAAAATCCCAACCTGTACTACAAAGTGAATTCTAGCCAAGTGAAGTGTGCATAGTAAGATCCCATCTGAATATTAAATAAAACCTGATTAATAACTCTAGCATCATAGTATATGCCTTTATCATTTCACCATCCAATTCATAAAGGCAATGCTTTCTTGGCCACAGAGCGAATCTAGAGTTACATGATTTATAGTAAGCCGTGATCTCAAAAACACAAAAAAGAGCAGATGGAGTATATGGAGAAGAAACACTAACTGAAAATATAAAATGGTTATGTGAAAATATTCAAATAAATTAGTTTGGGGCATAGAGATGTCTCAGCAGTTAAAACACTATTTTATCTTCTAGATGATCTAATTCCTGCCAGTGTCATGTCTCAGAACTTATCTCCAACTCCAGTTTCTCAAAACTTGATGCCATCTTTTACACTCTGTATGCATATGGTGCACAAATATGCAGGAAAAAAATCACATACATACTAATATTTTATAATTAAAATATTTAGAGCCAGGTGGTAGTGGCACACACTTTTAATCCCAGCACTCAGGAGGCAAAGGTAGGTGGATCACTGAGTTTGAGGCCTGGTCTACACAGATTGTAGGGCTATAATATAGAAATATCCTGTCTCATAAAACAAGAAATAATTTGGCTTAAAAGAAAATGATCTTCAAAAGCCAAAACATATTTCAACTGCTTTTTTTCTTAAAAGAATGAAATCTAAATAAATCTTCATCACAAAACATTATGGATAATATTTTATTACATTATGTGCTAATTCTTGAGAATTGTAAGCCTACTGAATAATAAAATATTTATAGATAGCATACAGTTCCTTTAAGGTAATAAAGGCTAATACAAAAATTTGTTACATATTAACAGAGAAAATATGGTATTGTGACCTTCACTAATAAATTAAATAAAGTATGCTTCCTAGTTTTTGTTGTTTGTTTATTTGTTTTATCAAGAAAAGTTTTCTCAGTATAGCTTTGTAGACAAGGCTGGCCTTGGACTCAGAGGGAGCCTCCCCCTCTGGCTCCCAACAGCTGGGATGAAAGGCATGCTCTACCACTGCCTGGCTTGAAGTATGTTTCTTATAATGTTTAAAAATAAAGGAAAAAGAAAATTAAAATGTCCTTAATGCATTCTAAATAGTGTATGAAAACATGATGCTCATTAGAGTAGATATACTAAAATCATAATTATTCTGATACCAAATGTACAAAATATCTGTTTCTATTGCCGTTATAAAGTATTCAATAAAAGGTAATTTTTATCAACTAAACTCTAGATGCTGTATTTCTCTTATTTCTGTTAATTTTGGAATTAACTCTAACCTGTTTTCCTTGATCTCCACCACCTTTGATGTTTCAATACTGTTTTAACCACCCCTTGGTGTCTCAGCTAAAAATGCCTGTCTAAGTTCTGCCTGGAAATCAACCACAGGAACTTGCTGCTGCTGCTGCTGCTGCTGAGAACGCCGTGGGTACAGGTGACACCTATAGCAAGAACACAATATCTTTAAATCACAGAAAAACATTTATCAATGCAGACAGCAATACACCTTTATTCTAGAGAGCCTACTTTTTAAAAGGGTCATCTGACAAAGGCTAGTATATTTTAAAACATTCCATTTAGGTACTGAATGTAATATTATACAGTGAATTAGGCAATGTATGCACCAATAAAGTTCTGCCCACAATAATGAACCACAACCACTAGATACTTATAATCAGTATGTGGATGTACACCCTAGAGTACTCATATAGAACCATTCAATATCATATGCACACATTTTCCAGTTGTATTTATTATGTGAAAACAATACTTTCACCCCTGTGACAAGGCAAGGGATTTGCTAAGAGTTATAAAACATTAATTCGGTCATTCCTACTTATCCTCCCAAGAAGGCACTACCTAATCCTAGTGTCCTAACTGACTTCTTTCCCTACATGCCATATAATATTTATACATAATAGAGATCTGAGGAACTCAAATTTTTCTCCTTCAAAGTCATCAAACTGCCAAATTTGGTCACACATGTCTATAATAGCAGCACACAGGAAGGGCAGACAAGTGGACTGACACAAGCTCACAGTAATTTTAGTTTATTATATAGTACATTACAAATGATATGTGAGAATGAGACCCTATCTTAATAAACAAACAAATAAATAAATGGCCCATCAGTTATTACACCACCTAGAATGTACAAACAATACAATCATCTCAGGACCAGCTTGCGCCAGGGCAAGAACCTGTTTCAAAGTGTGCATACACACATGGACACATTCACACTCATACAGACATGAAAGCAAAAAATGAGGGGTTATAGAGATGGTTCAGTCGTTAAGAGCAACAAACTGTTCCTAGGATTACTGTTCAGTTTCCAACATCCACATGGTGGCTCAAACCTTCTGTTAAGCCCAGTATCATAGAACCAGATGCCCTCTCCTAGCCTTGGTGGATACCAGCTACATACATGGTGCAGACATACATGCAAGCTAAATACCCACCCATAAGATAAAAATAAATCTTTATAAAATTTATACCCATACAATTAATTCAAACATCAGGGGGAAAGTCACATTACAATGAATGAAAGAGTTAACAAGCCATGCATATCGGTGCATTTTTAATTTCAGAACTCCTGAGGTGGAGCCAGGTAAGTTCAAGCCATCAGGGCTGCACAGAGAAATCCTGTATGTAAAATTAATAAATAAATAATAGAAGTTGACTTAAGTTAGAACAATTAAGGATTTCATTATTTTGTTACATCTTCTGTATTGGGTATTCAATTAACACTGTGATCTCTGTGTATGACACTTGTGACTTGGTTTTTAGCCCAGACTTTACATACTCTTGGTTGCTCAGTGAGGCAGTCCTTCTACGTTTGACCTGGACTTCCACCTCTGGCACGTGCTGTTCAGTAGTTCTTCTCAGGTGTAAGCGATCCCTGAAATAGGAAAAGAAATCTTCACAAAACAAAATTTTATTTAAATGGATTACTAAGGGTTGGGACTAGTTCTAAGATTTCTTGCCTAGAAAACAGGAAGCCCTAGGATTCAGTCCCAGCATTTTCTAAGCAGAGAGAGTGGTAGGTATATACCTGTACTCTCACCGCTAAAGAGATGAAGATGGGGTTATAAATTTGAAGTCCAAGAACACCCTCAGCTACCTACAAAAATTTGGATCAGCCTTGGATATGAGTCCTTACACTGAAAAATATACATAGGATTGATAAAATGGCTTGAGATAAAGGTCATTGCCAGCCACTGATACAAACCAGATAATCAAATGCTAATACCTAGACCTTTGAAAATATGGATGGAGAGAACCCACTCCATATATGCCATAGAATGCATGCTGCCTCTCCCTCCATCACAAACTAATAAAATAAAATTAAATGTAAAACGGTCTTCATTTATAACCTATAATTTTAGTATGCTGAATATTAACACATATTAATAATCTAATTAAAATTTTGGCAAGGTGTGCCTTTAATTCCAGTACTTGGGAGGCAAAGGCAAGAACAACCCTCGAAATTCAAAGCTAGTCTGTTTTACATATTGAGTTTTGAGCCAGTCAGGGCCAACACATGAGGCCATGTCTCAAATAACAGTGATCAACACATGGAAAATTTAGAATGTTTTCTACTTAAAAATATTAGAATCTCTAATTTAAACATAATCTAGCTTCCTTTAGCAAGACATTATATCAGAAAACCTGGATTTAAATATCAAGAAATGAAGTAATGTATTCATCTCCTACTAGTCTTTAACATATTTAAACATAATCTAGCTTTCTTTAGAAAGACATTATGTCAAAAAACCTGGATTTAAGTCAAGAATTTAAGTAAAATATATTTAATATATTCATCTCCTACTATAGTCTCAAACATATATGCAGATTTAACATACACATACCACATATGCACAGACATACAAATATATACAAGCCAAAAATAGCAAAGCTTACTCCAAATATTTGGGATTATTTTTAGATCATGATCCTTTCATACAGCAAACTAATGAAGAATTTTAAAAAATCACATTGCAAAATTATTAATTAAAAATGACTATGTAAATTAGCTATTTGGGATTTATAAAGAAATAATAAGGTTGCTAAAACAATATGCTATCAACAAAATAGGGAAAAAACCCACTACCATTTTAAGGTCTGGGAGCACTTCACAAAATAGCCATTTTGTTAAACTGAAAACTGACAGCCTCAGGGTGGCCATGTTAGGGACTGCCACTGATATTAGAAATACAAAACCAGAAGACAAAAAAAAGTCTTGACAAGTCAAGAAGGATTCTCAACAGAATCCAAATGCCAATTGTCTGAATCCTGCCTATTTTTAAAACTGGCAAAAGTTTTAGATTAAGCACTTTACCAGTAATTAACAGGGCTTTTTTTTTTTTTTTTTTTTTTTTTGCTTATCTGTTTGTTTTAAGAAAACATCAACTGCTGTACTAAAGAATCCAAAGAAAATGAATTAAATTTAAAAACAGGTTAAGATTTCCAAAAGACAAAATGACATCTGTATTATAAGCAACTTAATATACTGAATTTTAACCAAGATTGCATCGGTTCACTGCACACTCCTATGATACAAGCTTGCCACAGGTATTAAGATAAGCTGGACTTTATAGTGGGACAATCCCAAAACAAAGAGAAAAGATTATATAATTTATAGATTGAAATCAGATTTTTAGAACAAAACAAAAATAATAAAAAAAATGGTGGTGGAGGTTTTAGAGATGATGGAATTTCACATGGAAGACATACCATGAACAAAATTTTTACAGCTTTCATACCAAATAGATAAAAAGTGCAAAACCAGCTTTCAAAACAGGTAAGCAGGTTTCCTAATTTACATTATATACTAGAATGCATTCATTTACAAACAGAAATGAAGATCTGATCCAGGCTGTTTACATTGTACTCAGAACTATATTTGATAATTTAATATTCTAAGACAGGGTCTCTCATGTATCCTGAGCTGTCTTCAAACAGGATGAAAATGAACTCCTGATTCTGATACATAAATGTCCTTAGGATCACAGTGCTATGATTATTGCTAGGGTGAAGACCAGCAGGCCCATTTTATAAAATTTGAATAAAATAGATAACCTGTCAACACAATTATAAGCCCAAATTCTGCCATTGCAAAGAAAATTGTCAAAAAATTCTTACCAATTACTGAGTTAATCAGGGCAAAAAATGGCTCTGTTCAATTATCACTACAAAATTATTTTATTATTTCTGTTTTCTAAATCTAACTTTTATAAACAGACACCTAAGAAGCTTATTTGAAATAAGTTCAAATGCAGGCATTCATATAAAAATGGCACTTCTAAAGATGATTGCATGCTCCAACATGCAAATAAGGAAAAAGTAAATGTTAAGGAATAATTTAGATCTGTGCATGTTTTATTATTGTTTATTGTTATTATTATTATTATTATTATTATAAATCACTGTCACCAGCAGATTCTATTTTGGAAATATATTGCAAATTAGAAGCCTTTATTCCTATAAGAATCTCGCAAAACTGTTTAGTATCTACTGTTTAAAAGTTAATGATAATCTCAGGGGAAAAAAAAGAGATCCTTGATACCATGCCAGTGTGTGCTCCCCTGACATTAGGAAAAGTTAGTGCCTTCAAGCAAAAATTTGGGGAAAACTGATGGCAGGAAAATCCTGGGCCAGCTGTCACACAGAATTGCCAAGATTCCATGCTACACTGTATGTAATGAGTTTAGGAGGTTAAAAGCAACAATTAAATCTCCAAGGCTGTAACCGACCCCCTCCACACTATTCCCCTCCCCAGAAAAAGGAAGGGACAGACAAGACCATAGGCGCCCCTTAATCCATATAAAGGAAACAAAATATAAAAAACCTTAGTGTGTTTATGATCGTTTTTGTTGGAAGCACTGAAGCACTTAAAACTCTTTCAGCAAATGATCAACATAAAATCTGAAGGATCATCACCAACTTTTACTATACATTCAGCTCAAGGTCATAATGGGCTCTATAGCAAGACCTGTTTCAAAATGGCAAATTCCAGGCCTCATAGCCCATGTCTGTTATCTTAGTATTTGGTAAACTGAAACAGGAAGACCAATCTAGTTTATACAGCTATAAAATTTTCTGTCTCTCCTCTGTCTGTCATCTCCCTCCCCACTCTCCATTCCCTTTCGAATAAGTTTTCTACATTGCACCTTTTTCAACAGTGAAGTTCCTTGATTAAAATACCTTCTAAATCAAAGGAAAGAAACACACCATTTTAAAATTAGTGTCTGGTAGAGTAACAATCATAACAGTTACAGGTCTAGCGAGATTGGACTGAGGCCAGAGCCTGAGTTACAGTTATACCCAGCCTTTAAACAATTAAGACCTTTTTCTGAGTTCCTGAAAATGGAGAAAGAATATTCAAAGGTGCGTGATTTAACATTTACAAAATGATGAGTCATAATAGGCAAATTGTAAAGAGTCAGAAACAGAAGTTGAGCCAAAAGATATTGGAAGCAATATGTTCCTACAACTTAATACTAAATAAATTGTGTCATATATGATATTTTAAAAGGTATGTTATTTTTTCACACTACTTGAAGTCTGGTACCTGAAGTATGAGGAGTGCAAGTTCAAGGTCAGCGTGCTCTACAGGAGAAAACAGTTAATCTTAAATTTATCCTATTTAAAATTACAACTTATGACAACCATATATACTCTCTACTCATAGATGGGAAGGAAAATAAGATATAAAAACAAGTACATAAAAATCCTGGAAAAAATTAAAAGTAAATACTTAAATCCATGTTTAAAACACTCACATCTGTGGTTCCAAGGATTACAGAAGGGAAGAGACAACTCCAGAGCAGCCTGGGATACTTACCACGCCTGCAATTTAATATGGGTTATTTCAGAGTCCTCAAATTTTTAAAACACGTATAATAAAAGAATATAAAAATGCAGCTATCTGGTTCATCATTCTTTCAAATTTTCAGAGTAGCTTCAACTTCAAAAATCATGAAATATATTAACTTAATACATCAATACAAATTAGTCATGAGAAATAATTCTTACATGATACACACCTATGTTTTTCTAATTATTTTCTACTCTTTAAGAAAATATATCTATGGGAGGCCTTACTCTCTCTGGAGCACATAGGAGGTGGGGGGAAGTGGAGGGAGTTGGGGGGGAAGTTGGTAGCGGGAACTGGAATCAGAATGTATAAAATAAAATACAATTTAAGAGTACTAGCTGCTATGGACTTGGGTAGGTGGGTTCATTGATGGACATGTTCCTCATCTTTTTTTGGAATGATGCTCCTATCTCCCATTTAGTCTAAACTATCACTGTGAGAGAATGGACTATCAAAACATTAGGGATGGATAACGTAATACTAACATTGAGGCAATTGTTAATTATCAAATCTGTAAAATAGAAATAAAAGGAATACACAGGGCTGAGAGCTGTTTAATCTGCCTTAATCTGACTACATACAAAACAATAAAAAGGTATTAAAATAATATATGCACATTAAACAATTATAAATCCTTACCTAGCAGGGAAAGCTGTCAGTCTTAAAACATCACCAATCGCTCCTGAGCTGGCTGTACTGTCTTTCTTAACTCTCACCCACCGAACTGGTCTTAGAAACCTCTAACCTCTTTATATTTTCCACACCCCCACCCCCAACTCCCGTGCCTGATGCCTTCCATAACCAAAGGTAGTGTATGTAAAAATCAGGACCAAGCCTTGTTGGAAGGAGCCTGCGCAAACCAGCCTCCTTTTCTCCCCTTTCCCATTGCGGCACTGCAAGGGAGGAGCAAAGAGGAGTTGCTAAATCATCAGGTTAAGGATATGGCTGCCATGCATTGCACACCAATACTGAGCAATCTCTTTGCTAACTCCCTTCTGGCCTCAATGCAGGCAGGGGCGGGCGTCAGCCATACTGCATTGCGTTCTCCTATGCCCACTGCAGCACTTTGGTGGGGGGAGGAGGGAGGGAGCAGTCACCCGAGATAGGCTCAGTTCTCGCGGTCCTGAGAAGAGGGTGTGGCTGAAATCCCAACATCTCAGAACTGACAATCAGGTGGTTCGCCTGGTGGGACCACTGCAACAAGCGAACTGGGGAGGGGTATACTGCCACACCCCGCAAGCTGCAGCATCATGCTGCGCCGGCGCACACCAGCACCTCTGCACCAGCAGCCATCTTTAGCAAACCTCACAATGGCGTTTGACAGGACACGACCCCCTCCCTCGGTAATACCAAAATTTTCAAAGATTAAATTCCGAACCCCTGAAAAAGAATGAAACCAAAAGACACGTCGTCTTGGTACCAATACAATTTGGGGCAAAAAAAAAGAAACACATTTTGCAAACATTATATACAGCCACTGCAGAAAGGGGATGGCTGATGATGGGCAAAATCAACAAGAAAATACAACACTGCGGATTTCGTTCATGACTATCTTGTAAGCAGTCAACAATTCTACAAAAGGAAGCGACACGAACACAATATGCAACCCGATTACCAGACAAGATTGCAAGGGGGAAAAATATCATCTAAGAATTGATGTCCCGCCATCAAAAAAAAAGTCTGTTCTCACCCCCTCCCCCAATCATGGTACATTCCACAGACCCACCCTACCAGATAGACAGCAGCCCCCCCTCCCCCCAGCGGACCGCGCCCTTGCAGAGCCCAGCACAACGCTGCCTCTGCACTGCGCGGTTACGTCACACAACCAGCTACCGCGGTTATTCCACCAGACACACGTACAGCAACCACCCAAACGCACTCTGGTCGGACTCAAGGCCCCAAACCACGGTAATTCAAAAGCACTCCAGCAACCCACAACCCTGCCATCCCATCGCTTCTCTGAGTCACGATTACCTTCTTGCCGCAAAAAGCCACAAGCGCACTGAATCGGTCTCGCAGTGGTCACCTGGCGAACCACCTACGGGCCGCAGACTGTGCTCACATTCCCCGATCGCCGCGGCAGCCACGGATCGTGCTCGCCCTCCCTCCTTCGGTGCCAGGGCTGCCTACCCTGATCATCTTCCCTCTGTGCCGCGGCCGCGGACCATGATCGCCCTCCCTCCGTGCCGCGGCCGCGGACCGTGGTCGCCCTCCCGAGGTGCCGCGGCCGCGGACCATGGTCGCCCTCCCGAGGTGCGGCCAAGGCCACGGATTAGGCTCACCCCACCCCTTCCCCCCTCGGTGCTACGGATGCAGATCGAGCTGCGACTTCGGATAGACCCCATCTCTTCCCTCAGCTCTGTAGCCTCGGAGCTTGCTCGCCTTCCCTCACGGCCGCGGCCGCGGTTACCTCATCCCGGAGCCCACAGTCACACCCTATCTCCACAGACTGCTCGTAGCAAAATAGATTCCCCCACCCCCCACCCCCAAAAAAATAAGGCCTTCTAGCGGCTCCAATGGATTGCTCTGCGATTCCCAAAAATAAAGGCATCTGGCTCACCCAAAGTCACCAAATCTAGAATGCTTTGGTCAAAATGTGAAAACCCTCACAACTAAAGAAATAAAAGCCTCCGAACCAACTTGACCTTGCTCGCTCCATCGCGTTCCAAATCGCTCCTCAGAACCAAGCGTCAGACATCTCCAGCTCCCTCTTCGCTCTACGCTAGGTGTGCTGCAGTGGCTGGGCTTGTCTTGCAGCTCCCCACGCATGCGCCCCAGCCACGGACCAACCACACATGCGCACCTCTGTGCCGCAATGCAGGGATCGCATGGTCCGTCTGACCGAAATGACCTACAAAGACATGGCTACCGTTCCCTGAGCAATCCCACTAAAGCAACCTGACTGAGCATTTTCAGAAAATAGCTGTCAACGTGAGCTCATGAACGCAATTACCTATTTTTAAATACATTTACAATAAGCAAAGTTTAGTTCGGTATTGGTTCCAAGCAAACATCGCTGATCAATGGATCATGTTTTTAAAACATCAAGGTTTTTATTATACATGATAGAAAAAATATTTATTATCAATATTCATGGGTCAGTGATTTATAGGCTGTAATGTGCGACATATGGAGACACCATCTATTTTTTGTTGTGTTTTTTGTTGTTGTTCTTTTTGAGTGATTAGTTAGAGAAGAAACCTGTACAGAAGAAAATTACCCTGTTAATTCTACATTTTTAAGTGTCGTGAAAATTGTTTTCTTTCTGTTTTCTTTATGGTTGGGGCCAACTGTGAAAATATTTCCTCCAAATCATAGTGCAATTAAATTTTAACACAAAGAGAGGCATTTAATTATTAAACCTATCAGCTTTTTTGTTGTTGTTGTTGTTAGGGCTTTTAAACACAGTATTTTTCTGTGTACCTCTAGAACTCACTCTGTAAACAAGGATTGCATCAAAAACAAATAATACTGGTTGTGCCTACCTTAGTGCTGGGATTAAACTCATATGCTACCCTACCACCCAGGTCATTAAAAAGTTAGCTTTTCACCTGATGAGATGAACTTGGAAGCAGGAGGATCAGAAAAGGAGTTCAACATGGCTTTCATTTTATAAAGGAAATAAAAGAAGAGGACTTTAGATTCTAGCAAAGACCTAACAGCACACACACACACACCCAAAATCATGATGTTTGGTTTACTCATTGACTTAAAATAAAAACATTAATAACAGGCCTGAGTTAGCATATTCTTTACGTAAATGTAAATAAGGTACAGCAAGAATATGTCAGTAAAATTTATCTAAATAGATAACTAAACTATACTACATCTCCAATCATTTGATCATTTCAGACACCCAAATTAATCCTCAAGCAAAACTGTTAGGGATATAGTTATGAGATTTTAGGACACCAGATCTGACACAAAAATCTTTTTAATAGCATTGCCAATTGAGAACTTGCAAAATCTGATCAAAAATCTTACATCACCTTAAATGCTAAAATTAAAATGGATAATACCTACATTATTTAAAATATAAAACTTAAAAAGAACACCAGTATACATTTCTGCTAACTTAGATCATTACATATGATAGGTAAAACAAAAGCAATCGAAAATAGTAAGTTAGATCCCATTAATTACATAAGGGATTTTGTTTCAACCAACACTCTTTAGAAAGTGAAAAGACGAAAGCAGGCTGGAAGAAATCATGTGCCAAGCAAAAACATCCAATTAAGGTATGATATCCAAATATACAAAGAATTCCTAAACTCAAAACATCCCTGTTTTTTGTCAGAGAGAAAGTATTTAAATTAAGATTTTAAAACTGGCACTCACATAAACACATGAATAGATACTGTTGTCAGTTGTTGTGGAAATGCTAATGAAAGCACAATTAGAGGCTAAGAGAAAAATAAAAAAGACACTACAGTAGGGCTAGGAATGTGGCATTGTCTCTTGGTTGGAGGTAAATTTTGTTGTCACTTTTCTGAGGCAGGTTCTTAATCTGTCCCAGGTGCACTTGGAAAACCCGCTGTAGCTCTAACTGGGGATTGCTTTGTTATTCACAAGTAGGGGAGATTTGGAGGCAGGGTCTGTCATGGGTTGTAATTCACCATGGAAAACTATGCTAAATTGAATTAGGAATTGTGTGGTGCTGAGGTAAGAGAAATTTGCTTCAAAGTAAAAACCTACCTATGGTTTTCTTTTTGTTGTTGTTGTTGTTTTGTAGATGAAGTGTCACTATGGTGCTCTCACTGGCCTGTAACTTGTTTTGTTTCCAGATTGGCATTAAGACTCCTACTGTGCACACCAGTCCTGGCATTACAGATTTGCTAACACACAAGGACCTGGGGGATGGGGTGAGGTGGATATTTAGTGCACTTGAGTATGACTAAGACAAAGGCCCAGAAAACTGACAACAAGCTGAATAGAATGTAGATTGATGCAGTTACCTTAGACTAAAAACACAGTGGTTCATTATGGTTATCTCAGGAAATGGGGGGGGGGGTCAAATGGTTTACTATGAATTAAGGGTGTCCCTGAACCAAACAGTATTATCAAGCTCAAATTGGACAAAGAGTGAGGCTCTCTTCAAAATCACACACAAAAAAAGAAAGAAAAGAAAAACAAAAAAACAAAGTAGAATGATTTTAGCATTGACTTTGTTGATACTGAATAAAATTGATCTTTAAGTTGCCATCATACCATCATTTCAAACTAGGCATTGTGGTCCATCCTACAATGTTAGTTCTTGGGTAATTGATATAGGCAAATTTATATGAATACTAGTCAATCCTGAGCCACCCAGAGCTTGAGACATTCTTCCTGTTTCTTTACAAACAATCATGAATGGAACTTCTCATCCAGAAATTTTGCATCATATTTTAACTTTGAAATAATTAAAGAATAATTCTGCTGTAGTTTTTTAATAAACTACCTTTTTCAAAACCTGTGATTAAACTTGCTTTTGACTCACAAACACTCTCACTAAATTTCAGACATGGTTTTGGTTGGATGCTAGGTGTCGCTGTGGTTACAGTAACCAAAGATTCTGAAAAGTATAGTGAGGCATTTGCTTTATCTCCAACTTTTCTCTATTGAGATTACAATGGAACTGCTTAATTTTCCATTTCCTCCTTCCAAGACCTCCCATGTACCTTCTACTGTTTTTCAAATTCATGGCTCCCCTTTCTCTAATTGTTGTTTGGATAGTAAACATCCTGAGCTTTGACTTCAATTGTCTTCTTTCTAAAGACCAATTTGATGGCCCTGACTCAGCATATTCACATTAAATCAAAAGGTGTTTCTAACCAGAAAACATTTTCTGGGCTCTCTTTTTCATTAAAGTTTATTTTATTGCTTTAATTGACTTTGCTTTTGCACCAGGTACATTATGCCTGATGTCCTAGGAGGGTTTAAGAGATGTCAGATGCCTGGACTTGAGATACAGAAAGTTGTGAGCTTCCATGTAGTTGAGGTGAAGTGAACCTAGGAGCTGTGGGTGAGCAGTGACTACTCTTAATCATTCTTTAGTTTTGGGAAAAATTGTTTACTGACAGTATACTATGACCACTCTCTCCCAGATCCTCTCTACCTTCCTTTTTCTCTCTGTATTTCTCTCTAACTCTTGCTCTCTTTGTCTCTAATACAGACAAAACACAAAAATGAAAAAGGTCAAAAGAAACATACACACAATGAAAACAGAAAATTATAACCAAAGGCTAGGTGGTGGCACATGTCTTTAATATTAGCACTTGGGAGGTAGAAGCAGGAGGATATCTGTGAGTTCCAGGCAGGCCTTGTATACCAAGTGAGATCCAAGACACCCAGAGCAGTTACACAGAGAATCCCTGTCTGAAAGAGAGAGAGAGAGAGAGAGAGAGAGAGAGAGAGAGAGAGAGAGAGAACTCATAACCAAAATAGACAAGCAAAACCAAGAAGACAAAAAAAAAGAAAGAAAAAATAAAAGACTAAACAAAGCAATATGAGACAAAAGATATACAAAAATTCCTGTGATTATTTTTGCTGTTGTTGACGATCAATTCCTAGTAAGGGGTATAGTGTAAACTGTGGTTGATATGCTCAGGTTCAAGCCAGATAAGAGTTCCAGTGCTTAGAATAGGAAGTGGAAAGTGGCTATCTCTGCTCAACAAGAAGCTGACATCCAACTTGTAAAAAAAAACTAGTTTTCTATAATGTCGTGACTGTTGTTATTTGGGATTTATTAGAATTTCTTTTTTCCCAGGACTTACTTTTCCTCTTCCTGTGCATGATGCAATGAATCAGTAAAGGATAAATTAAGTTAGAAATGGTAAAATGTTCTACTCAGATTCACGTGTTTATAAACATACATGGAAAATATATTATTTATCTATTATACATCCAGGGCCCTTAATGGTGGCCTAATACAGGAAAGTAAATTAGTTAGTAAAAATTCATCATAACTGCTTATGTTAGGAAAGATTTGTTGTTGACTCTGTTGCTGTTTTATTTGTTGCTATTTTGAGCCAGGGAGTTACTATGTAGCCCTGTCTGGTGTGGAATTTGGTATGTAGAACATGCTGAACTTTAACTCAGAGATCTACCTGTCTCTGCGGCTAAAGAGATGGGATTAAAGGTTTTTACTACTGTGCTCTAAAAGGGAGGCCTTTTAGATATCTAGAAATGGAGTGAACAAGTTCCTTAAAGCCTGAAAGGTGATGTAGTGAGGATATGGTCATTCTCCCTACAAGTAGTGGCAGGAACAGGAGAATTTCTAGAATTTAAACTATAGACGGCTCTATATAGTGAGTTCCTGGCCGCCAAGGGCTATGTAGGGGTGGACTTTAAGTTTCAGGTGTTCAAGGCAGACAGGTATCACTTTCTCTTCCTGCTGCCTGACGATCCAGACAGAGAACTCAGCTCCCTCTCCAGCACCTTGTCAGTCTGCATGATGCCATACTCCCCACCATGAAGATAATAGACTAAAAGTCTGAAATGTAACCTGGCTCCAATTAAATGTTTACCTTTATAAGGATTGCCAGGGTCATGGTACGTACTCACAGCAATAAAAAGTTTGCAAAAGGGATTGGGGGTATTGTTGAGATAGGTGTGAATTTTGAGTTAGGAAAGCAGTGGATGACTTAAACTCAGTAGGAGCATGGAAGACTATGGGAATGAGGGTGATTTCAAATGTGACAACAGCCTAGATCAAGAGGGCTCAAAGAAAAATTTAATATGTGGCCTAGAGGACATTCTGGTTTTATTTTGGTAAGGAATGAATATACTCTCTGCTCTTCTCAAAAAAAAAAAAAAAAAAAAAAAAAAAAAAAAAAAAAAGGGGGGGGGGGTCCTGAGGCTAAATTGAAGAGTTGTAGATTAAGAGCTTTGGCAAAGGACTTTTGAAACCTACCTATCATTGATTGTATTACTTGGTTATTATTGTCCAGTATCATGCAGTTCTATAGTGAAAATAAGCACACAATGTAAGAAAAAAATACAAATACACATTTTGAGGAGAAGAGGACCAGGAGGAAATCATTTAAATAAAAGCCTGATGCTAAACAGAATAAAGGGTATGTAGACCTCAGGGCAAGACCCAACTCAGCTAAGCTTCCAAATAGGGAAAATGTTAAGAGGTTAGGCCCAGGCTTGTTGGTGCATGCCTTTGATCCCAACACTCAGAGACAGAATCTAGTGGATCTCTGACTTCAAAGCTAGCCTGATCTACAGAGCAAGTTCCAACCTGCCAAGCTTAGGCAGTGAAGGAAACCATCAAAAACAGAAAGTTGGTGAAGATGCATATATGTATGTATATATGTATGCATGTATATATAGCTTTTGGACAACAATATACCTCAGATTATTGAACAGTCCTATCCCAACAAGACAGGTTATTAAGTGAAGATTGCAATGTCAGATAAGGGTTACTACCCTATGAATTATTGGTCACAGAAGTTCAAGAGTTATCTAAAACTATGGAGGGTATTACCATTATTCTTAGTTGCCAATTAAAACCAGATCCAAGACCCTATTGTTGAAGACCTAGCATATATTGTTTGCAAGATACAGAGAAATTCACCTTGAACTAACCAAAAAACTCTTCATTCTGGCTCGATCTATAGTACTAGAAATCATTATGCAGAGAGCTTGCCTAGGGGAGAAAAGAATCATTTTTAACCCATTGTTGAAGCTTACATGTTACAATAATGACATAATAGGCTAGATGTACCTAGTGTTGTAATAGTAGCAATACTGATTATGGAGGTAACTATCCATTTTCTTGACTGGAATTGAGGCCTGACTCACAGGAAGAAATTTGGACATGGACCTGTAAATATGGTGGCAAAATCCGTGAAAAAACAACAAACAAAAGGAAAGAAAACCAAAACCATGGCTAGGGAAGTTGTTAATTTTTGATGAAAACCCATTGATCTTTTCATACATAGTCATTTTTGCCATACTCCCTTCTAAATATTTTGGTTTATGTCCAGGGATTTCTTTTGCTATCAACCTTGGTTAGTCATGATCCTTCTTGAGGTTTGTACTGATCAATTCATTCTTGAATAATTACTAAAAGCACTGCGAATAAGCCACTATGATAACTCAGCTTTAGAGGCATTATCTATAATAATCCCTGTCAGGACTCAAGAAATATCCTGAAAATGGTTGTATAAAGAAAATAAGAGCTGAAGAATAGGGAGGAATTCTGTGAAATATTTTCCTCTTTACATGACTAAGCTAGTGTGATCATGCTTTACCAGCAGCTGTAGTCACATAAATAGTCCTCACTAGACAAGCACATATTCAAGCATGGAGGGTGGAAGGGCTCTCAAGGCTCTAATCCTAGCTGAGGAGCTAGTGCCATTGATTTATGCAGGAACAAAAGATTATTTTCTTTAAAAAATGGCTACTGCTAAGGATAGAAAGGACACATTACACAATAAGCCAAGAGCCAGTGTTAATCTTAATGTAAAGAAACTCAAATGCATTTTGTCAAAACTTGGAACAAGATAAGCATGTTAATTCTTCTTCATATTCAGTATAATAAGTGTGTAGAGGTGTCAATGGAGACCAGAGATATTAGACACCCCCCCAAGAGCTGGAGTTACAAGCAGTTGTGAGATACTAGACATGGGTGCTTGAAACCAAACTCCAGTGCTCTGGCAGGACAGTAGTTGGTCTTAACAGTAGAACCATCTCTCCAGCTCTCTTATTCATTTCAAGATTTTGGCAAATTAGATCCACATTCAATGTGCAAACAACAATAACAACAACAAAATATCAGGGTGAGTTTCTGCCTATTAAAAATGCATACATTCCATTTTTCAAACAAATGGAAATATATAGTGGACTCAACAATATCTATGTATAGATCAAAGACTATATGGGAAGGGAAAGTGTATAAAAGAGTTACTGAATATTCTTTGAAATTGGAAAACCAGCACTATACAATGAAGAAACAGCATTATTTCTAAAAATGTAAATGTGGCTTTGAAAGCAAATTTAAATTTTTATTAGTAATAGTGACTACTCCAAACTTTACATAAGATACTAGTTTGAATGTAACCCTCCACAAAGTTTACCATTCCAGCTTGATGATACAGATTAAAGAATTACACAAGGCATCTTCCATTGATGACAGATATGAGAAACAAAACCATTGTCTCTGCCTCATTCGGCTCCAAATCTCCACTTAGTTACTGAGGGGACACAGGGGCTAAGAAACTCATTGAAGAAGAGACAAAAAGTAGCTTCTGTGGCAGCCAAGTGAAGAACATTTGCCACTCTCCTAGGTCAGAGGTAGACAGCACACTACAACCTATATGTCATAAAAGGAGGGAAGCTCTCTTAACCCATGGGCTTTCTCACACTGATCCCTATGCCTTGGCAGGATTTTAAGGAGCTAGCCTTGTGTGGCTGAAATTGCTGCAATGTAGGACTGAGCAGCTCAGTTTTCTCGTCTCAGATAATTTTGTGTTTGGCCAATCAGTTCCTCTGCAAAATCCGTTAACTATGGAAAACTTTAAATTTGCTGACAAGATACTCTTGTTCTCTTGAATCTCAAGATACCTTTCAAATCTTGCTTTCTAACTATAGGAAATCATGGAAACCACAGCTCATTTGGGCTTTCTGTGGCATTACTATCAGGATGCCTGACAACAAGTTTTCATATAAGTTAACTGCTTAATTTTTTAAGGCAGGGTTTTTCTTCATAGATATGCTTCTCCTGGCACTTGATATGTACAATAGTTTGACCTTGAACTCAACACTGAGATTAAAGATTGCTGAATCATGGCTAGGCCGACTTTCATGGATTTAGGCAATACCCTCCAAAGTCAAGGACTATATGGGTATTAGCAAAAAAGAAAAGTAAAGCAAGATGTTTTTCAACCACCAATTTAATACAGGACAGAATGCCTTTTGAAAACAGGATCAAACACCCATACATAAACACTCAGTAGAACTAGAACCCAGATGCAGATGGAGAGGACAAGACCATGCGGCAGACACACATACAGACAGCTTACCTGAACAAGGAGGAGCTAATGGCCAAGACTGACAGCAAAGAGCCCCAGGAAAGCATATCTATTCTCCATATTAACTGAGAGGAAGAGGCAATAAAGTAGTCAGAATGGTGACTTACAAGCATGATGACCAATTTTGGCAGAGCATATTGACAGAATGAGATCAAGGCACTCATACTGATGGTTAGGATGGAACATCTATAACCCTCCAGCATTTCACTTGTGGCTCAATTGGCACTGGACTGACTGGACACAGTCATAACTCAAATCTAGACCCAGAGATTGGTAATGGATCAAGTAAAGAAATGAAGGGAATTCTTGGCAGGCTACTAAAGCTCAAAGGTATCTGCCTGTGGGTAATGATGAAGAAAGTCTAGGAAATTGTTGAATGACCATCAAAGAGGTTCATCATAATAGATAGATCCATATGTTGCAGGAGGTAGGTAGATGAATTGAAAGTAAATTCCAGCTCCTTTTGATTCTAAAATTGTTTTTTGTTGTATCATATGAACTACACCAAAGCAGAAATAAAGATACCATCAATTAAAATAAAAATAAATGTATTAAACATATAATGTGACAATAATGCCTTCTGTAGATAATACAGTACATATAAAAATGGGTCCAATCCCAGGAATGGCTTTCCATTTTATGCACTGTGAGCTCGTGAAGCTCCATTAACTTACAAATGGAATTTCAATTACTGATTGATTGGTCAATAGTGAAACTGGTTTCATGACAATAAAAACACACTTTCTAAATTAAGAATCCCTCTACAAGTTGAAACTTATAAATTACTTCATTGTATGAGTAATAAACCACTACTGTATTATGATAAATAGGCTTAGTAGTTGTCACAGTTGAGGGAATATTTGTATGTTTAAACACCATGAAGAAAAGCAATTTGGAGAAGAAAGGGTTTATTTGGCATATATTTCCACATCACTGGTCGTCATCAAAGATTTGGGTTGGTTAGTAACTCAAACAGGGCATGAATCTGAAGGTAGAAACTAATATAGAGGCCACAGAGGGGTACTACTTACTGGCTTTCTCATCACAGCAGGCCTAGCCTCCTTTCACACAGTACCCAAACCCCTGCAATGTGCCATGACTTCCTCAATCAATCACAATTAAGAAAATACCCTGAAGGCTATACTATAGCCCCATCATATGGAGACATTTTGTCAATTGCAACCCCTTTTCCTCTGGTATTCTATCTTGTGTCAATTTGACAAAGCTCTAGCCTGCACAGTACTAAATGAAATACCAATGTCCTCTTGGTATATGTGCAGAATAGTATAACTCTTAAACCTCATCACAGAGGGTCATTTTTTTCTGGAGATGTTAAGTAACATAAATATTTACAATTGGTCTAAGTGCAGAATATAAGAGAGATACTGTCACACAGCAGATAGGGTGGGTTTCAGGTACTCCTTAAAATGTATCTCTGCATATGATATGCTATCCAATTGAAAATGGCATGGGTGGGCAGCATCAAGAAGAACCTACATGTTTGGATGTTGCAACAGATGGTGCCTCTGAGACAAAGCCAAGATAAATTTCTTAGATATGTTAAAAATTTAAGGTGGAATAACACACACACACACACACACACACACACACATATATACACACACACACACACACACACATACACATATATATATATATATATATATATATATATATATATATATATATGACATGAGCCATAGTTCTTATCATTGTTGGGCTGGGAGGGGTCTACTTTGACTTTGTCATTTGATGAAATCCCCTCCTATTTCTACCTGCATTATATTTAAACAGCACCAAAAATGCCTGTAAAATGCAGAGACCAAATCTTCTCCAATAACACAACAAAGGAAACCATAACAGTCCCATGTGTCTGTATAAATGGGTTGAGTATATAAAACAATTTTACTGACCAGAAATATATTTAGTAAATGAAGATGGATAGGCTTGCAGAATAATGAAGAGCATATGCATAAAAGAATAATGCATTTTCTCTTGGTGTTTTCACATTTTCTGTTAGTACTGACAAAAAAAATCAAGTGGCTACAAAAATCATCTTGATGTAGAAAACAGTCCTGTGTCAAATGCTACCTCCTATTTAGCATGGAGATTGACGTGTAGATGAATGTTTTCACACATAGCTAATTTGCACATATTAAAATCTGTTAAGACATGATGGGAGATTTCATTCTGTAAGTATGTTTTTTCTTATTGGTTAATGAATAAAGCACTGTTGGCCAATAGGAAAGCAAGATAGGTGGGATTAGGAGACAAGGAGGATTCAGGAAGTAGTAGGGAGTAGTTGCAAAATGTAGTAACTACAGGGTAGAATTGGGCCCTCTCTCCGGTAAGACCGCACGAAAATACTTAGGTTAATAGAAATGGATTAAAATTTAAGACAGAGATAGCCAATAAATAATGCTGGTAATAGGCCAACAGCATTATATCTAATACAGCATCTATGTGTGTTATTTGTGGCTGCAATGGTTCTGGGACTAGGCCAGTGGGAAAACACACTAATATCAAAAATAGAGCCTTCAACTTGGCTACTAAGAACTTCCACTTAAAACATAAAAAAAGCTTAAAAATGGACTTTAGAAACATAATAACAAGGACAAGCAAGGCTTCTTGGTATCCTCACTTTTCTCAGTTGGGCTCTATTTTGCTAGAGACAAGCAGAGATTTGTGAGGCTCCTTTAAGGGAGGTTTTCTGACTCAGCATAAGTAGCAAAAAACTGCAAGGCTTTTAAAGAGCTCAGCTAGAAACTTAATGGTGTGTACGAAAGCTGGAAATGGCAGTGACCACATCTCAAAGCCGCCAGCATGCTCCTGGATGGCAACATAGATCAAGGCAGTGAGCACAGCTCTCAGTTCTGGTAGTATGAAATAGTTTAAAAAAATACAATAAGAAAGAGAATAGCTGGGTGTGGTGGCACACACCTTTAATTCCAGCACTTGAGAGGCAGAGGCAAACAGGTCTCTGTGATTTCAAAGCGAACCTGGTATACATAGTTAATTCCAGGGCAGGCAAAATTACCTAGAAAAGCCTTGGGTCAAAAAAATGAAAAAGTAAAAACAAAAGAAATAGAGTAATAAAAAAAAAGCCAAATAAAGATGGAAAGCACAAAAAACGTCTGTATACTGTATGTTGTTCTGTTATCTTTGTGTTGTTTGACTGCTGAGGAAATAGCAACAACTGTTAAAATAAATGCTGCTGGATTAATCCAATTTACATATTTTAAAATGCTTTGACACCAAAATTTATGTCTAAGGACAGGTTACTGGGGAAATGAATTTCTATTTTTGTTTCCACAGAAAATAAAAGCTGTGGATTCCTTCCAGACTAACATGGTTTGATCAAGCCATACCCCTTGAAACAGTGTCCTAGGTAACAAAACATTTAGAACAGCTTGGACTAAGCAGCCTTGCAGACCACTACAACCAGTATTTCAGCATCTTCTTAGGATCCCCATTACAGTGCCCCCTACCAGCAGGAAGTAGTTTGGAAAGACTGATACCCAAATTCCAAAATATCATGTATAAATGTTTGTTTTCATTTAAATGGTCTTGGTTATAAATGGTTAATGATCACAACCAATCTCTTTTTAAAGGTGAAAAGGGGATTATGGTATAGAAATGATTACTTTGTTTTAGAATGAACTTTCATTTATTGATACAGTTTAAAGTTAATTTTGGAATATGTATACTTATCCTCTTGTTTAGGTTTTGTGTTTATATAGCTCATTTAGAAATATAATGTATAATGTAGTGCAGATTATAGATAGTTACTTATGATAGTCAAAACTTAGAGTTAAGTTAGTTAGGCTTTCCAGATGTACTTGAGATAGACAGGCATTCTTCAAACCTTTCAAAGACCTACAGAATATGGCATTTAAAATGGTTTAGGGTTTTTCTTAACAGTGAGGCACAACTGCTCCTGGCAACACCACCTTCATCAGAAAGTAGACGGACATGGAAGAAACTCGTTATGGAGTTTACTTCCAATGTGGCAAGACTAGCTATTTGGACAAGATACTACTTTTATCTGGATTGTTTGACTTTATGCTGTATAAACTGGACATGCAGGACCCACAGGAAAATGACTGCTGTCACAATATGAACATTGCTACAGGGTTCCTGCTTCATGGAGGAATCTGCCAGACAGTCTACAGGACAAAGAAAACAGTGACTGACAAACTGCCAATACAGATGGACAGTTTAAAGTTTCCTACTTTGCTGAGGAGTCTGCCATATACATTGTGGCCTATAGGCTAAAGATGGAAGATTACAGAAGAACTCTGAGTGACTGACCAGGCAGTGAGTTGTCTCTGTCACATCTAGAGTTAATATATTATCCTTCTGAGGTCTTTGAAGGAGTTGAAGACAGATAGTTATGGTTATAGTTTTCCTTAGTTAGGATTAAAGATAAGTTACATATAGGACTTTAGATCACAAAGATAAGATAGATGCTAGAATATACTTTTTAAATCTTGCTAAATGTTAATGGACTAAATGTTTTTAACTGTGGTTCTTATTTGATAACTGTTTTGATATATATTTTACTATGTTAAAGTTAAAACTTTTCCTTTTTATTTGGACAGAAAAGAGGAGATGATGGTAGATGTCATTCTGTAAATATATTTTGCTTATTGCTTAATGAATAAAGCACTGTTGGCCAAAAGGACAGCAACATAGGTGGGACTAGGAGAGAAGGCAGATTCAGAAAGTAGTAGGGAGGAGTTTCAAGATGTAGTACCAACAGGGTAGAACTCCAGGCTCTCTCTCTTGTAAGATAAGACCACATGGAAATACTTAGGTTAATAGAAATGGGTTAATATTTAAGACAGAGCTAGCCAATAAGAAATGCTAGTAACAATAAGAAATGGCAATACAGAGTCTATGTGTGTTATTTGGGGCCAGTGTGGCTCTGGGACATGGTCGGTGGGTAATGTGCTCATAAAAACAGCAGACTTTGTATTATGTTAATATTGTTTCCATTTTTAGAGCACATTTTTCTTGAATGAAGGAGATACCAATCACAATTATATTCTGTATACTTCCCAGTGCTAAGATTAAAGACATGCACAAATATATGTGGCAATGGGTGATCCAATTAATTTTTAGTTTTTTGAGACAGGGTTTCTTTTGTAGCCCTGACTGTCCTAGAATTTCCTTTATAGACCAGCTGACCTTGAACTCAGATATCTGCCTGCTTCTGTGTTCTGAGATCTGGGATTAAAGTGTATGCCACCACAACCAGACAGTATGGGTGTTCAACTCTTTTTGTTGTTGTAGTTCCAAAATTTTTTAATGTACATAGCAATCCTGGTTCCCCTTCACTTATCTTCTCCTATCTCCGATCCCGATCCCCATTCCTTGCCCAATCCATTTCTTAGAAGGATTAAGACTTCCTTGGGGAGTCAACAAAGCTTGGCATACAGTAGAGTCGGGGTCAGAAACCTCCCCACTGGGATGCTCAACTCTCTTAATCTCTGCCTCAATGAAGAAGATGTTAGTTACACTATTGTACTTACATATTATTGATAAAAAAAAAAGTGGGAAAATTTCTTCTGTAGTCACAGCTCACAACCAGGATTAATAGTTCTAGCTAAGCTGGAACTCACTTTGTACACTAGGCTGGCCTCAAACTGACAGACATCTTCCTGTTTTGATTCCCAGGGGCTGCAATTAATGATGTGTGCCAACAGTGACTGGCTTATGCAGAGAAATTAATTCCCTAAATCACAACCTAGAAGCTTCCAACAATCCTTCATGAGACAATGTGATCCTACGGATATTGTCTGAGATGTAATATTATCAGGAATGCTGTGAAAAAGAAATGACACATTCCATCTATTTTCTTTTTCTTGATTCAAAACAAGATATCTCAGGAGTGAGATATCTTGCAGGCTTGCTATAAGTTAATCAGTAATAAAGGGGCTTTCTGTATATTCTAACCAGTGAGATGGTCAAGCTGAATGTGGATGATAACTCTCTTCTGAAGGGAGGCAAACTAAAAAGTTGCATAGCAATAGACATGCAACTGTCATGGAATGTGGATGAAGAAAAAGAATAAAGGATGAAAAAAAGAAGTAGAGTGGTTCTTTGAGGTGCTATTCTTTGCTAATTGACTGAATAATGTCTATATAACCAATTTCAACACAGATTTATCAATTTATCAACCATCTATCTGTCCATTATCTATCAATCTTCTCTCTGTGCATGTATACATGCATATAATGTATACACTTAATAGATTTTTAATTTTTGTTTTAGAAACATATTTCTTAATAAGAATGAAAGTATGTCATGACAAATCTAAATATACATATTTCATTCATTTGATTTGTTCTGTGAGAACTTCATAGAGTGTTTTCATAATTTTTACTCTTTCTTTTCCTTCCTCCAAGATTTGCTCCTTCCCTACCCATCAAATTTACTGTCTTTAAAAAAAAAAAAAAAAATTCGCATGCAGCTTAACCTGCTGTGAACCCAGGAAATTATAACATTAACTGGCCTGACAAAATATGCTCACTGATGCAATAGGAGTATGAATACCATGGGGAAAAAAACAAACTGCATTCTGATAGGATTTGAGAACTGCTCCACAAGTTGAAAATTAAATATTGGAATTGTTATAGGTACCAAGAATATGGAGCAGGCAGATCACAGGCCCCAGGAAAGTCTAATATTATTACTCTGCCAAATGAAGATAGTATTAAACCAACTCTTAAAGACTTATTGTTTTGCCCAGAGGTTAGTGGGTTCATCAGGCGTCATCAGAGAAGATTTTTTTTTTTTCAGGACATAATACTTAATATAGAATCCTATAAATTGTCAAGGTGGAGAGAATAAGAAATTGCACAGTTTTAGGCACTAAACACAATGCTACATCATACTTCTCCCAAATTTCAGGTATCATTGTGGGAGACACTCTGGTAGGATTTTAAATCATATTGGGCATACTCCAGTTATGGTGTTTATTTTTATTGTGTGTGTGTGTGTGTGTGTGTGTGTAGAGAGAGAGAGAGAGAGAGAGAGGAAGAGACAGAGACAAAAACAGAGACAGTGACAGAGAGAGAATATGCATGGGCACAGGCACATGCCATGCACATATGGGAAGGACAAAGGAAAATTTTGTGGAGCAAGCTCTCTGCATTTACATTTCTACGTATTCCATGCCTCAAACTCAAATTTATGAAATATATGTAGTTACAAAAGTTATATATGGCTTAATTTTATGTTTTTACTTGATAATCTAAATTGAATTTTTTTAAAAATTAACACAAATACACAAAAAACCCCAAGACTGATATAGAGGTTCAAACGTCAAGCTGAATATCAGAAAAAAGCAAACTAGCTGGCTACTAGATTCTTAATTTTTCCTCAGGCTGAATTGGCTGATCCTATTGACATGAGTTCTTAGCAATCCTCAGACTGTAACCTGTCCTCAGCATGGTTTGAAAATGAATACTCCTGTCATCAATGTGAATGCCTTATACTGACTGCTTGCTCATGTTTTATATATGTCCCTAACACTGGCATCCCAGGTGTGAATTGTTTCAATTTATGACTATATCATTCAGAGTAGATCTGGGTAGCCTTGGACTCACAGAGGTCTATCTACCTCTTAATCCTGAGTCCTAGCATTAAAGGTGTTTACCAATAATTCCTAGCTTCTGGCTGCTCGGATTAAAGGTACATGGCAGGTGTCAATGCCTTGTGGCTGACTTTTCTTTTTGAATCCTCAGGCAATCTTTAATAACTCATAAATAATGTATCATTACAATTACATATTTATATAATTTCTTATTTTCCTTTCTTCCATCCAATCTCTACCATAACCAGGTATTTTCTCTCATTCAAATTAATGGCTTCTTTTTTTATTACTGATAGTATGCTTTAGAATTTATTCCTATGTCCTATGTAATTGCCTATTTGTACCTTTTCATGACTGCTTGCCTATTAGCACATATACATGCCACAGTGTACATGACAATCAGAGAATAAAGCTCATTATATGAGATCTGCAGATTCAGTTTAGTTTGTCAGACACTACTTAAAGTGCCTTATTCTCATGAGAAAATTAAAGATTTTGTTTTTTGTTTGTTTGTTGGTTTGATTTTGTTTTTGTTTTTTGAGACAGGCATTCTTTGGTCTGTAGCCCAGAAAAGCCTCAATCTCAGAGATGTGCTTGCCTGTGCCAATTTAATGCTTGGATTCAAGGTGTGTACCACCACTGTCCAGCAAACGCTTCACTAAATTAACATTGATATGTGAAGAAGCAGATTTTTCATTTAGTTCAGAATGGTATCTAACCAACTATATACTACATAGTGACTGCAGTGATAGTATAGCAATTAAGATCACAGGATTCTCTTTGAGATAACCTAATTTCTGTACTACCCTGAACCCACATGGTGACTCACAACCATCCAAACCTCTGTCTCTAAGGATCGAATCCTCTTTTATGTTCTTAGGACAGTAGGCACACACATGGTACACATATATACACGGAGGCAAAACAGTTATGCAATGAAAATAAAATAACTATATCCAAAAAAGAACTCATAATATGGATCATGGTGAAACTTAAGAGATTTTTCCTCTTCATATTCTACCTTTCTATCATGCTCACACCATTACTGTAAATATTATCAGACTTATAGACATCAAATACCATTTAATTATATTGTAAAAGTCTTGTGAATTAAATATTCTATTTTCAAATGAGAATGAAAAAATCATATAATATAATCTTCATGGAAATGTAAAATATGACATGATTCCCAGAGCACAACTGTATACCTAGTATATCATCTCAAATGGTCACTAAATGGATAATTATGAAAACACTAGTCATCATGTGGATAACGCCTGCCTTTGATGCACTGCAGCAGTCAGACAACAGGTAAAGACCAGCCTAGATTACATAGTGAGACCCCACTAAAACAAAAACAAGAGATAAGGAAAAATTTACCATGGCATACCAATCTATGAAGATACTTTACTGGAGGAAATGAGGAACAAGGAAGTAAATAAAAACTATTAAGAAAATATGGAAATACCAATTTCTGTGATGCATTTGTGAATACATAATGAATTCACTATAGTAAGGGAAATATTTTGTCATATAGTGAGAGACAAATAATTCTGAAACAAATTTAAATTTATTTTGAGATCTGATAATAAAATTAAGGATTTTAATTTCCAATATAGTGGGCAGTTAGATGTAAATAAATAGGAAAATGTAGATTGATGAGTTTTGTAGTATCATAATAAGTATTTAGGTTTATTAATGGAGTGGAAACTTCCTGACATCATTTAAAGTGATCCTAATTATGACTCATATTAATGGGGGATATAAATTCTCATATTGGCCATTCTTGCATCCAGGCAACACTTATAGTGGAAGAATTTCATTGTATTTGGTTAAGTTGTTGGTCAAGAGGTTCCCAAGGAAATCTATCTAAAAACAAGGCAAATGCTGAAAGATTTGCTCTTCACAAACTGAGGAGAGCATGGCAGTCTGGATTTCAGTTTGAGGTATGGTGGAGCCAGGATAGCCATTCAGCCTGAGGTAGAGGTTAAGAAGTAATGGCAAGCTATTTTGCTTTTCTGATCTTCAGCTAGAACTCAAACATCAGTCTCTGAGTTATTTGTTTATCAAGTTATACTTTCATTTCTCTATTCTAGAAATTTTGGTGTAGGAAGGTCTATTGCATGCTACCAATAGTGAACTGTGGACACCAACACAGCCACAAAATCTCTGATCTACACAATGTCCTACCTGCAAAATATGCTAGGGAAATGGTGGAACAGAATTTGTGGGAATAGCCAACCAAATTCTGGTTTGACTTAAATGCTCAATCTACCAGCTTGGGTAACAATGAACTACCAATACAGCTTGGGTAACAACGAGCAGTAAAATAGATATTCCAGAGGCCTAGAATGAAACACACACACACACACACACACACACACACACAAGCAAGCACGCACGCATGCACGCACGCGCATGCACGCGCGGTCTAAAAATTCCAATAAAATGAACCCTTATGACATTGCGCTATACTCATAAATCATTGTCTTATTCAGCAGATGTGAAGAAATGCAGAGATCCTTAGCCAGGCATTATGTGATGAAACTAAATGAAGGACTCCATCAAATCCCTCCCTCAGAGCTCAGGAAAGCCTGTGAAAAGCAGGCAGAAAGACTGTAAGTGGCATGGGAAATGGAGCACACCTAGATAAAAAGGACCTGTGAATCAGCTCAGCAATGAACATATGAGTCACAGAGACTGCAGCCGCAAGCACAGGGCTGACATATGTCTGTAACCAGATCTCCTCTGTATATATTGTAGCTATTACTTTAGCATTTTTACAGGAATCCTGAATGTGAAAAGTGGGTCTCTGGATCCTTAGCGAGCTCTTGACATTCTTTTACTCCTGTTGGGTTGCAATGTCAACTTTGATAGGAAAGTTTGGTTTCATACCATTATATCTTATTTTGTCGTGTTTGTTGTTATCTCTTAGAACTTTGTTCTTTTCTAAAGATAAACCGAGATCGAGTGGATATAAAGGAGAGGGGTTTGGGAAGGAACTAAGAGGACTATAGGGAGATGAAAATTTTATCAGGATATATTGTAGGAGAAAAGAATCTATTTCAAATAATAAAAACAAAAACAAATTATTTTTATTGAAAACAGATGAGTGGTTGAGCTTTAGAATTGTTTGGGTGAAAATGTATTGTTTCAGACATACAGTTTACTCCAAAGGAAACAAGAGGTAATTTCCTTGGAGGCAAACAATAATGAAAGCAGCTGGGAATACAGAGTCAGGATTACTTCAATATATGCTCCAACATGGAAGTATATTACACAGACATGAATAACTACATGGCAGCTTATGCTGGAAAGGATGAGGTTTCCAATCAAAAAAGGAAATGAGTCTCCAAAAAGAATCCTCTTGTAATGTTATTCCTACAGTTTGCTTTGTTAAAGTAACTATCATTTCATATTTCCTGTCTCAGTTAACTGCATTTTAGGGCACTCTGAGTTTAGTTTAATGAAGGAACATTGAATAGTAAGTTACTACTTCTTACATTAATCTCACTTTTGCTCTCACAAATACTCTCATGAAATATCAGAAAGAAGAAGAAGGAAAAAAAGGGATATATCTCTATAGTAGAGCTTATAGTCAATGGTGATGCCTCCTGAAGTTCTTTTATTGTACAGGGATGTTTTGGCTATCCTGGGTCTTTTGTTTTTCTATATAAAGTTTATTATTATCCTTTCAAGGTAAGTGAAGAATCATGCTGGGATTTTAATGGGGATTAAATTGAATCTGTAGATAGCTTTTGGCAAGATTGCCATTTTTACTGTTTATCCTTCCTATCCAAGAGCATGGGAGATCTTTCCATATTCTGGTATCTTCTTTAATATCTTTCCTTAAAGACACAAAGCTTTTATTCTATAGGTCTTTCACTTATTTGGTAAACATTACCCACAGCCTGGTATTGGCACAATATAGACAAGTAGACCAATGGAATCAAATCGAAAATCCTGATATTAACCCACTAACACATCTATGAACACCTACTTTTTTACAAAACAGCTAAAAGTATACAATGGGAGGAGGAAAGTATCTTCAACAAATGGTATTGGCACAATTGGATCATGGTGTATAGAAGACCCATGTCTATCGCCATGCACAAAACTCAACTCCAAATGGATCAAAGACCTCAAAATAAACCCAGCCACACTGAACCTCTTAGAAGAGAAAGTGGGAGGTACCCTTGAACAAATTGGTATAGGAGACTTCTTCCTGAACATAACTCCAGGAGCACAGACACTGAGATCAACAATTAATAAATGGGACCTCCTCAAACTTAGAAGCTTCTATAAGGCAAAGGACACAGTGGTCAAGACCAAATGGCAGCCCACAGACTGGAAAAAATTTTTCACCAATCCTACATCTGACAAAGGGCTGATCTCCAAAATATACAAAGAACTCAAGAAACTAGTCAACAAAATACCAAATAACCCTATTAAAAATGGGGTACAGAACTGAAGAAAGAATTCTCAATAGAGGAAAATCAAAAAGGCTGAAAGACACTTAAGAAAGTGCTCCATATCCTTAGCTATCAGGGAAATGCAAATTAAAACAACTTTGAGATCCCATCTTACTCCAACCAGAATGGCTAAACTTAGAAACACCAATGACCACTTATGCTGGAGAGGATGTGGAGAAAGGGAAACATTCCTCCACTGCTGGTGGGAGTGCAAACTAGTGATGGGAGATGTCATTCTGTAAATATGTTTCTCATACTGGTTAATGAATAAAGCACTGTTGGCCAATAGGAAAGCAAGATAGGCAGGACAAGGAGGAGAGAGGAAGTAGTAAGGAGGAGTCAAGATGGAGAGACTAGAAAGAGAAGAACATCAGCCCACTCTCTGGTAAGATGAGACCACATGGAAACACTTAGATTAATAGAAATGGGTTAATGTTTAAGAGAGAACTAGCTGATAAGATACTAGTAACTGGCCAACAGAATTATATATAATACAGAGTCTCTGTGTGTTATTTGGGGCTGGCGCTGCGGTGGGTCAGGGCCGGCAAGAAAACCTACTTGTAACAAATTAGTTCACCCACTTTGGAGATTAGTATGGTGATTCCTCAGGAAAATGGAAATAAGTTTACCACAGGACCCGGCAATCTCCCTCTTAGGCATATACCCAAATGATCCATATCCACACAACAAAGACATCTGCTCAACTATGTTCATAGCAGCATTGTTTGTAATAGTAAGAACCTGGAAGCAACCTAGATGCCCCTCCACTGAAGAATGGATAAAGAAGATATGAAACATCTATAGAATGGAATACTACTCTGAAGAAAAACACAATGGAATTTTGAAATTCACAGGTAAGTGGATGGAACTTGAAGAAACCATCCTGAATGGGGTAACCCAGTCATAAAAAGAGGAACATGGTATGTACTCACTCATATATGAATTTTAGACCTACATCAAAGGATCACCAGCCTATAATTCACACCACCAGAGGAACTAGGATACAAGGTGGATTCTATGAGATTATATAAGGTTTCTCACAGAAGGGGGAAGGGACAAGTTCTCCAGAGCACATGGGGAGTTGGAGGGACAGTGAGTGGAGAGGGAACTATGAGAAAGAGAAGGGGAGGACAGGAAAACACTGGGACTAGGAAGATTGAGTCAAGGGAGGAATAAAAGACAGAAAAGAGAGATAGGAAGGGAGATAGAGAACATAAAAGAGGGAGCCATTATAGGATTGAAGAGAAAACTGAACTTAAAGAAATGTCCAGAGACCCACAAGACTGACTCCAATTAACAATTTGAGCAACAGTGGAAAGCTACTATAAATGCCCTTCCCTGATAATGAGATCTATGACTAACTTATCCACCATCATGGAACCTTCATCTAGTACCTGTTGCAAACAGAAGCAAACACCCACAACTAAACATTGAGGTGACTAGAATCCAGATGCAGAGAGGGAGCATGCTGCAGTAGCACATAGAGACAGCTGACCTGAACAAGGAGGAGCTAATGGGCCCCCAGACTGATAGCTGGAAATCCACCATGGGACTGACTCAGACCCCTGAATATGGGTCTCATCTAGAAGGCCTGAGGAGTCTAAGGGACCTCAGACAGTGGAACCAGGATGTATTTCTGGTACACAAAAGGACTTTGCGGGCATATCCCCCAGGAGGGATATCCCTTAATCTAATGACAGTAGAGAAGTCCTAGTCCCTACTTCAAATGACTTGACAGATTTAGATGACCCCTCCTGGATGGCATCACACTACATGTGGTGTGGGGGGGAGGGAAGGGGATGGTGGTCGGCCTGCATGTGAGGGGGCAAGAGAGGGAAAGAGGGAAAGAGAAAGGGAAGGAGGGAAGAAGGGAGGGAGGGAGAGGGAACTCCCTCAAAAACATGTAAGCTATGAGGTTAGTACTGTTCTGATATAAAAACCAAAGAAATGGTATACCACTGTGTATGCTGGAAATCTCACAAGACTTTACTCCTTGGTGAATAACTACAAGCATTTGTTGGCCAGTGAGATAGTGAAAACCAGTCTTCCTCTGTGATGAACCCCTACTGGCTTATTTATAACCAAATGTTTACTCTTAAAATATTATACATATAAGAAATATTGAATGGACTCAGCAGGTTATTTTATGTGTGTGTTTGTATACATATATGTACATGAAATCAAAAGTGATTGGAGAGGGAGTGGGTAGTATGATAAGAGTTGGAGGGAGAGCCAGAATGAGGGAAATGATTAAATAAAGTACTCACATATGATATTTTTGAAATAGTAAAAAAATAGCATAAAGTTAGATAAAATAATTATTCTAATGAAAGTAATAAAATTTGGATATTAACTTCAAAGTATAAATAGAATTTCTCAAATGGAAAAAAATTAGAATGGAGATAATATATATATATATATATGCATTCTAATATATATATATATATATATACACATTTATTATCAACAATTAGATGCATAGATAATGGATATTTTAAAATATCCTGGTAATATTAGATGTTACTTTACCATAAAATGATATAAATTTGTCCATTTTTCTTCTAGAAAAGTTGAAAAGTAGAGCATGCAAATATTCTTGAGAAAAGTGATAATAACTATAAGAGGATATGTCCATTACAGATGTATTTCATAGACGTAGTGTGTCAGTGCCTCAATCTTTACTAACCAGCAGTGCCATGGCATTAATAAACTGGGCTTTGAGAGGTGAATACATCTCATTAGCAGAGTCCTTCAAGTAGAAAGTGTATCATTATTCAAGAGAAAAACACAGTTGGATGGGGTCACAATGAGAAAACAACCAGCTACAAACAAGGAAGAAAGTCCTTACCTAGTATTGTGATATTTTATTATGTACTTACAAATGGAAGTTTTCAGCTATATCTTTGGATATGTAAATCCTTATTGACCACAAGAACAGGACTATTTATGGACTCATAATGAATAAAATATTTTTTAAATACTTTTACGGGGTATTTTCTTTACATAAAATAACAAAAACAAAACAGGAAAAATGAGGTAGGGATTTTATTATTAAATGAATAAGCCCTAGAGACAGGAACAATTACTATTTATTATAGTTATATAATCATTACCAGAATCCATATTTAGATTATACCCACAAATATATTAGACATATAATGAAATACTTAGATCAATTTTTTTTTCTTGCTAATTGTCAAACGACTTCACATGTCCCAAATAACTTTGGTCAGTTGCATGGAAAATCCTGATTAGAGAAAATTAGAGAATTTCAATCGTTCTCACAGCTTTCCACCAGTAACCTAACCACAATTTCTCAGTCACATTTCTGCTCAAATTGCTTCTTTGAAGCAATGACATTTCTTCATTTCCCTTACAATCTAATTCAACAGGATCATCCTTGTAAAAGTATGTTTAATATTCTATCTAAAAATATTCAACAATAAGGAATAAAATCATCAGCTTCTGGTGTCACATTCTATTCATTTCTCCAATAGTTCTTACAATGTTGCCAGTAATGCATACATTCTACATCTAAATCCTAATTTTTTTTTGCTGGGAATCATTATTTTAAGAGTAGCTTTAACAAATAAATAATGTTATCACCATTATTGAAGAAATATTTTTAAAGCATATCATACATGCATGCAATGAAATATGGTCTCACATAACTTCACACCTGCTACAATTAGACTACCATGTATCTGATCAAAAATAACCTACACCCATCTTCATGGTATTTTAAATTTGATAAGCCATATTTTCTGATGTATGCTGTATATATGTATATGGATGTGGTGATATCAACAGGCCCTCGGTAAACAAACAAAAAAAATGGATAATCCCTCCAAAAATAATGATTATTCCTATACCAGATATATTTGATTGCATTTCCTCAGTAAGTTGATTCACCCATTTTGGACATTATCTACCTCATATGAGCTGCAAATTTGCTCAGTCCCATTTAAAACATTTATTTTATTGAAGTAAGGTCTTAATAGGCAGATCTGTTTCAGATTAACTACTTGTATCCTGGGTAGCCTTAAAAATTATTATCATTGTAATTTATCCTGCTAGGTGTCTGGATTCAGGCATCAATGAACAAACCTATTTGTATCTTCGTACTTCATAGTATTGTTTCTATAGAAACAAGTCCATGAAGTGTTAGGATAATTTTATAAGCATTTACTTAATTCTAGTTAACCATTGAGAAACACTACATCTATTAAAATAAATGGGTACATTTGAAAAAGAAAAAATCTTTAGCAGTGTTGAAGACTGTGTAAGGCAGCTCAATAGGTCCTGGGTGTCATTGCCACTTGGACACAAGGATTACATTCTGTGTCAGCCAGAGGAAGTCAATGACACTCACCTTTGTCTGGAGAAAGCAGCATCTTTCAATGTTGCTGCAAATATCTACTGCTCTAGTTTAATATAATAGAGCAAAGAAGGAACATGCAATGTCATGCAAACAGAGACTACATAAATTTCTGATATTTCTTGAGTTCAGTTCCCCTCTTTCACTATACCACTGGTGAATGAGGCTACAGCTAAACTGGGTTCTACATGATGCACAAACCCATATTATTCTACCAGCTTTCCCCTACCTACATAGGAGTAGCTGCTGTAGCCAGAGCAAAAGCATTGTAGCCCCAATTCGCTGGCCTCAAACACACTCTTTCTTTTTTTTCTTGATACAGAAAGTACAATGTTCCCTGCCTTATTGTTGTTCCTTGGGGTAGGATGGTATGAGGCATGAAAATCTGTTATCTCAGGCTTTGCTGTGTTGACTAGACAATCACAACTACTGTGCTATATCTGTGTTAATAATACCTCTGCAGATGTGACAACTTCTGGAAACAGTAGTGCTGAAACAGGGCACCACTCCCTTCTTTTTCAAAATGCCTTTTAATGTCTTAAATCTAAATCCAATTTTGAATGACAGAAGGAAAGGAGAAAGGCTCCATAGACTTATCAGTCAGAGGATGCCTAAAAGAGATACTACATTACATATGCATATCTTTTTAACTCCAACCAAGATAGGAGATCAGAACAAGGTAAAATAGATGACTAATTCCCACAAAATATTTCCCAAGTATTTAAAAAACATTTATTATATCTAGGCAGCAGTATAGATAAAAAAAAGAACTAAATGAAGGCAAGGAAGAATGGTGATATAGTGTTTATTATTAGTTAATTCTTTTCAGAGATTTCAGAGATCAAAGTCAGTCAATGGCCATACAGGCCAGACACCTTTATATCCCAACATCCTGAAATATGGTGGTGGAGGTGATACACACCTTTAAGCCTTGGACCCAGGACTAACATGTAAGACCCTCAGAATGAGGAGTCTTCCAGGTTCGGTCGATACTCCAAGAACTCAATGTCCAGTCCAGTTGCTGCAAAATGCAAGAGGCTTTAAAGAACAGGAAACGTTTGCGCAAACGGGCTCCTCCAGCACGCAGGCTAGAGAGAAGCCCCCTCCCCTGGGCCCAGGTGTTTTTAAAGGCAAACCCACTACCTTAGGGAGGGAGGCGGACCCTCTGTCCATTGAGTACGTGACCCTTGGAGGCTGATGGTCTGCTATTAGGGTCAGCAGACCTTAGGGCCTCGGGTGTGTTAATTAATCTTGTCTGGGCAAGCCAGAGTTACAGCTATCTCTTTGTTTCCTAAGGACCCTATTTACCACCTGTTGACTCACAGGAAAGGAGGGGCAGAAAGGAGGGGCAGTGTGAATTCTTGTCATCTCAGAGCCTGGTGAGAGGAAGCTAGCAAATTCCAAGGAACAGATATTGGTTAGCTTTCCAGGTCAGACAGTCCTTTATTTAACTTTACTTTTTGGTCTTTCATAGAGATTGATGTATCTCTGTTAGTCCATGTCCACACAGACCTACACAAGAGCGAATCATTCTAAAAGAGAATTATAGCCCACACCTTCAATTCCAACATTAGGGAATATATAAGACAGAAGCAAGGTCTCAGAGAAGCTTTTTGTTTTCCTGCCACACAAAAGAGAGGCATCAGTTTGAGACTTGGTGAAGAGCTTGTGAATGGATCAGCCCTTTCAGCCTGAGATAGAGGTAATAGCTAGTGGCCAGCTGAATTGCTTTTCTGATATTCAGCTGAAGCTTGAACCCCAATATCAGTCTCTGAGTCATTTATTCATTTATGTTGCAAGAAACTTGTTGTCAATGTTGAAATGAGATAAAACTACAAGATCACATGAAAAATATTTGTCCTACTATACCTCTGTGTAGACTGTATGGCTATATGTGAAAAAAAAAAAAACTATTATTTCCACAAAGTGGCGTACTGCAGATACATGCACTCAATTATGCTACTCAAGTAGAATACACACACACACACACACACACACACACACACGTTCTCTCTCTTCTACTTCACTATATCCACAATTCTTTCTTATAGTTAATTTAGAAACCACAATCCTTTTTTTTTTTTTTTTTTTAACTACCACAGCACCAGAACTTGCACTTAACCTTAGTCTCCAACCATCAGGAACTGGCAGTTCCAACTGACCATGGTATGTTAGACACCTGTCCATGACCTACAGACACATATACTATATGTTCATCTGTGTGCTACCTTTCATCTGCCTTTCTCACCTCACATCCTTTAGTGCCAAGCAGACACCGAAATTATCTTGTTACGTTGTCACATTTGTGCAATATCCCCATACCACAACAATTGCTCATTTTTATTGTCACTGCTGTTATACCCACACGCTTATAATCCACCATAACTGCCTCAGCTTTGAAATATAAATGTGGCCCCTGAAAGAAACCAGCGATAACTGGACAGGGAAGAATGAGGGAGCAAGAGGAGGGGTACTATGCAGCCTACCCAACACAGGAGAGGACAAAGGAAGCCAAGTCCTCATCAGATAGATTTTTTTTCAGCTTCTTCAAAGTAAAAAGATTTTAGGTCTCTACAACAATGATGTAACCCATACAGATTTATAATACTTAATATGCAAACCTATTGTCTACCTATGAAACATACAACAGGGCACAGAGGGGGCTAACCTTTGTTGCTGCATTGTCTTGCTGACTGTTCATCAAGTGGATTCGACAGGCATCTTTTCATCCTCCTCTGAGCAGGACCTGCTGCTGCACTGATTTGCTGCATCACACTCCCAACCCCCATCCTGCGCTAGTGAATCAATACAACAGTGCAATAACGCATGCGCGCATGTTTGCCATGCTGCAGGAACTCAAGAATATTCTATGAATCACATGACATAAGGTAGGCAGCCATTAATTTTAATATTTATTAATAATATTTTCTGAATCTAATGACAAAAGATAGGCATGTGTGATTTGCTATATATTATTGTTTATGTTAATAGAGGGTATTCATAACCCTGTATAAATAGCCCAAAACAAAATCAAGCTCTTTTGTATATACTGTGGACTGCTTAATCCTAATTATATTCATCCTTATCTCTCTGATAGAGCAGACATGTGAAACACTCACAGAAGGAGATATTTTGATTATTAAAAGATTAGGAACATGCATTAATCATACTTAACTTGTATATATGTATATGTTTGTGTGTTTTTTGAATATATGTTTATATTCAATTATTCAGGAATTTGAACATGCTACTATGAAAATAAAAATCATAGTTTTAATAAAAGTGAGAGTGATCATTAAATAGGTAAATTCCTTACTTATTGTGGTCAATAGTGTAATGTCAAAGATACAAAACCTAAAGCCATTTGAGATAGGAAACATTTACTGAGAAAATGCCTGCATAACAACCAGCTGTACACAAGCATGTAGAGCATATTTCAAAATTAGTCATTGTTAGGCTCAGTCTATTGTAGTTCCTTCCATTCCTAATATTGGCTGTTCTGGGTTCTATGACAAAGCTGAGGGACAATCAGTAAGCAGCACCCTTCATGACCTCTACATCACCTGCAGCCTGCAGGATCTTGCCCTGTTCAAATTCTCATCCTCACTACCTTCAATGATAAACAGCAGTATGAATATTTAAGGATTTCATCATCAAAGGAATTCAGGGCAGGAACTCAAGCAGGGCAGGAACCTGGGGGCAGAACTGAAGCAGACAGCATAGAACATTTCTCTTTACCTACTAGTTCTTCATGGCTTTCTCAGCCCACTTTCAGATAGAAGCCAGGATAAACATCACAGGGAAAACACCACCATTAGAATGGCTGTAACTCCTTGATTCAATCACTAATTTAGAAAATGCTCTACAGATTTGTCTACAGGTAAATAACAGGAAGATTTTTTTCAATCTGGATTTCTTCCTCTAAATAGCCTTAACCTGTGTCAGGTTTACACAATATGAGACAGCACTGTGTAAAATTTCAGAAACATCTCTCTGTACAGAAGAAATTCATGTCACCTTCTGGTAACTGAAAGCATACTCTGTGAAGGAAAGACTTGTGATTGAACATTCATGGAATTTTCATACTTAATTATTGACATATTCTTTAGTTAAGAATCATGGAAGTTGTGTCTTTAATTCTAACACTGCGGAGATAGGTGCAGGTGGATCTCTAGTTTGAGTCCAGTATAGGACATAGATCAAGTTCCAGAATAGCCAGGGCTACACAGAAAACCGTGAACCCCAAAGAAGCAGTCAAAAGAGTGAATACCTAACTGTTAAGAGCATCAGTATTTGGTGAGGCACAAGAATCATCTGCTCCTCTGTTCCTCTCCTTGCCTATTGGATCCTCTCCTCTCCCCTCTCATTTTCACTCTTTCCATTGTGTTCCCACCCCTCTTTTCTCTCCTTTTCCCTCAATAATCTCTTTCTTTCATTTTGTGGTAAAATATCATGACAAAAGCAACTTATGGAAGAAATACATTATTAAGGGTTTGTTTTCCAGATAGACTCAGTGGAAAAGGAGGTAGCAGAGAGGAGTTTCTTGATCAGCTGCTGGCAGCTTACAGCTTAAACAACACACAGGAAGAACAGACAGTTAACTTGAAATACCATGAGTTTGTGGTAAGCTCAGAGTCACTCTCGAGGAATATTCTTTGTCCAACAATGACATATCACTTAATCTTCCTCAAACAACCAACAATCGGGGGTCTAGTGTTTTAATGCATGAGACTCGTAGGGGCATCTCATTCAATCACCATGTTCCACTCCTTGGCGTTCATGTTCTCACAGACATATCATACTGGAAAATGTTTTTGTATCAAACAACAAAAATCCTCTTTAGCAGGAGTATGGTGGGAAATGCCTTTAATCCCAGGCAGAGGCAAGAAAATCTCTGAGTTCTAACCTAACCTAGTCTATAAAGCAAATTTTTAGGAAATCCAGGACTACATGAGGTAAACCTGTCTTAAAGTGACCAAAAACAGTGTCTTTGTGAACTGTCTCACCTGGTTTTGTCATGATAAGGCAAAAGCATTAACAAATGTGTAATATCCCCATCTACCATACAGTTTCTCATAAAATTTTATTAAGGATCCTGGCTTCTTTTTCTAGCAAAACTCCCCTCTAATAGGACAGAAGATTAATCTCTTTTTAGAAAGTAAAATAAGATCAGACTGAAAATAATATTATAAAAGAAAGAAATCATTAGACTTACCTATCAGCATTTCTGTTCATCATGGAAGGAAGTCTTGTCAGTAACTCCAAAAAGGCAGAATCCAAGAGAAAATAGGTGGTGTAGAGCCCTTGGAAGAGAGCTGCTTGCAAACTTGCTTCACATGGCTGGCTAGGCCAATTTTTTATTGAACTCAGGACCAGAATACCAGGCTTAGCTCCACCCATCATGATGAACTGCACCCTCCGCCATTGATTACTAAATGAGAAAATACCTTACAGCTGGATCTTACAAAGTCATATTCTCAACTTAGGCACCTTCAACAATTCTAACTTTTGTCAAGTTGACAAACAAATACCCCCAGTACACTGTAATTATGAAGAATTTATATAAACATTATAGAACTCAAAATTTATACCCAATTCATTGGTTGTTTATAAACAGCCAGTGTTTCAAATTAATCACATATGAGTACATTTCATTAAAAATGAAAATCAAGAATGCTGAAAGAGTTCAAATAAAAGAACAAAAATTATACTTTACACAGAAGGCACATGATTGGGACACCAACACAGACAGACTATATTTCCACTAGGATTTGTCCTGCCTATGGTATGTGCTGAAGTAAAGCTAGCACACAGATTGTGGAAGTGGCAAATGTCTGTTCTACTTTCAGTCCCATGCCTGGAGTATTCCTTTCCTCCTCAAGACTGCATGGAGTGCCAGCACTCAGTGGTTATTATGGTACAGAGATGTAGGGTAGACCAAACATGACTGGAGAAAAAATGTCAATGTGATGATGCCTTATGATATTCTGCTATACTCATAGATTGTTTCTAGCCCAAATGTCATTAGAGAGGATTAATCCAGAAACTGATGGAAACAGATGCAGAGGCCTACAGCCAGACATTTGGCTGAGCTTAGGGAATCCTGCAGAAATGAGGGATAAAGGATAGTAGGAGTCAAAGGGGCCAAGGACATCACAAGAAAACTAACCGTGTCAATTAAGCTGTCCTCATAGTTGCTCAATGAGACTGAAGCAGCAATCAGTAAGCATGCATGGAACTAAACTTGGCTTCTTGTCTGTATCTTGGAGTTGTATAGCTTAGCCTTCTTGTGAAACCCCTAACAGTGTGAACAAGAGCTTTCTTTGACACTTTTGCTGGCTTTTGGGACCCTTTTCCTCATATTGTATTTTGTCAAGCCTTAATAAAAGGGGACATGCATAGGCTCACAACAAGATGATATGCCATGCTTGTGGATATCCATGGGAGGCCCATCCTTTTCAGAATACAAATAAAGGAAGAGTGCATTTTGGAGGTCAGAGTAGACACAGAGTGACCAGGAGGAGAAACTGAAGTCAGGATGTTAAAGAATAAATAAATCTTAAAATATTGCCTCATGTTGGCATTGGCAGCGCATGCCTTTATACCAGCTTTCCAGAGGCAAGTTCTGGAGGATCTTTTTGAGTTCCTGGTCAATTGGGTCTAGAATGTGAGTTCTAGGATAGGCTGCCAAATCAACACACCAAAAGCTTGTCTTGGAAAAACAACAATAGTGTTACTTCATAGATGCAGTCTGTAATAAAAAAAAAGATAAAAATATTGAATTTTGTATATGGAAATACAACATTTTAAGAAATAATTGTGAATGTATATCCAATGTAATCATAGAAAAGAATAATAATCATGATTGCTCAAAAAGGCTGTAAGAGTAAAGATGGTATACTTCTTCAGTAAATAATTATGGAGGACTTTCAAGGGAGGGAAAAAGAAACACAATGATAACAAGTATGAAAGAGGAATTACAGAGCAGAAAGAATTTTATGAAGGTGAAGGGATGGAAACTGGAGAGGGAAAATAACACCAAAGTATTTTAGAAAATATCATATGAAAAACAGTTCTCCCAGAGCTTCCTAACATGTATTCAAATACTCATAGAAAGGCTACAAATGTATTTACCTTACAAAGGGACAATAATGCTTTCTGTAGATACTGAAGCAGAGAAGAAAAAGGGTTGAGTCCCAGGAATGGTTTCCCATTTTTTGCACTGTGAATTAGTGAATGTCCATTAACTCACAAATATACTTTCATTTACTGAGTGGTAGATAGTGAAACTGATTTCATGACAGTAAAAATACACTTTCTAAGCTATGAATCCCTTTATAAGTGGAAACTTATAAATGATTCCATTATTTGAGTAGTAAACCACTACTCTAATCTGATAAATAGGCTTAGTATTTGTCACAGTTGAGGGGCTATTGGTATGATCAAACACCATAATGAAAAGTGATAAGGAGAAGAAAGGGTTTTATTTGGCATATATTTCCACATCACTGGTCATCCTCAAAGATCTTGGCTGTTCAGAAACTCAAACATGGCAGGAATCTGATGTTAAGAAACTAATATAGTGGCCATAGAGGGATACTGCATACTACTTTCTCCTTACAGCTTGCACACCCACAATGTGCCAGGACCTCCTCAATCAATCACTACTTAAAAAAGTACCCTGAAGGCTGCACTATAACCCCATCATATGAAGACATTTTCTCAATTGCAGCCCCTTTTTCTCTGGTACTCTGTCTTGTGTCAGGTTGACAATCCTCTAGCCAGTAGACTACCAAACGAAATACCAATGTCATCATGGTATATTGCAGATTAGTGTACCTATTAAACCTCATCATAGAGGGTCGTTTTTCAAGACATGGTAAGTAACACAAATATTTACAATTTGTCTAGATGCAGAAAATGAGAGATAGTGTCACACAGCAGATATTGTGGGGTACAGGTACTCTTTAAAATGTATTTCTGAATATATGCTATCCAGTTAAAAATGTCATGTGTGGGCAGCATCAGGAATAACCTACATGATTGGATGATGCAACATATGTGCCTTTGGGACCAAGCCAAGATAAATTTCTTAGATATGTTAAATAATTTAAATGGAAATATATATAGATATATAGGGTTGGGTCATCATGTGCTCATAGTTCTTATTAGTGTTGGGCTGTGAGGGATCTACTGTGACTTTGTCATTTGATGAAATCTCTTCTCTTTCTACCTGCATTATATTTAAACAGCACTTTGGTGACTGGAATATGTAGAGATCAACTCTTCTCCAATAACACAACAGAGGAAATGATAATAGTCACATACATCTTTCTACATGAATTGACTATATAAAACAACTATATAAAACAATTTTACTGACCAGAAATAAATGAAGACAATAGGTTGCAGAATAATGTAGATCATATGTTTATAAGGATAATGCATTTCACCTTTTTTGTTAGTACTGACAAAAATAAAAATAAAATAAAATAAATCAAGAATCAAGTGGTTACGTACCGTCACTATCCATCCAAAATTTTCTAAAAAATTAACCTTGATATGTGAAGAAGCAGACTTTTCAGTTAGATCATAATGGTATTTGAACAAGAATATGCCACGTAGTGACTGAAGTGACAGCGCAGCAATTAAGAGTACTTGCTGATCTTAGAAATGACCCAATTTCTGTACCCTGAGCCCACAGTGTGACATATAACCATCCAAAACTATGTCTATAGTGATCCAACTCCCCTTTTCTACTACACTGGACACTAGACACACAGGTTGTACACATACATAGATAGAGTTAAAACAGTTATGCACATAAAAATAAAATGACTATATCCAAAATCCAAAAAAGAACTCATAATGGACCACAGTGAAACTTTAATGATTTTATTTTTGCTTCTTGATATTTTACTTTTCTGTCATGTTCACACTATCACTGCAAATGTTATCAGAATTATTGGCATAAAATACCATTTAATTATATTTTTAAAGTCTTGTAAATCTAATAGTCTATTTTCAAACAAGAATGAAAAAGTCATATACTATAAACTTCATGGAAAGGTAAAATTTGGCTTTAGTCCCAGAGCAAAACTTCCTACCTATTCTATCAACTAGTAGGTTCACTACATCGATAATTAGGAAAACACTAGTAAAAAAGATGTTTATTAGATGGAAACTGGAGAAAACACCTTTATCTTGGAGGCAGAGCGAGTTAGTTCCAACCCAACCTGAAATAGAGAGCAAGTTCCAACACAGCCAAATATACACAAAGAAAACATGTCTTAAAACAAACAAAAATCAAAAGATGTTTATTAACACGTGTGCAGTATTTTGTATTAAAGGGTGCATTTCCCCCATTATTTCTGTTTCTTAAGATGGATTTCTTGCTCTCATTTTCAACATGGATGGACTGTTACCTAAATGTGTGGGAAGAAACAAAGCCTTTCTTCTATGATTTGTTTCGTTTTTAATCACTGAATTAAGAAACAAACTAGTTTATGAACCTTGTTTCTGATTAAAATTATATGATTTTTAAAACTGTCACAAGACAGCTAGCAGTATGAATAATTAAAGTAGTAGATATAGAATAGTAAAGAAGAACAATATTATGTATGCCTGAGTCGCTGTGAATATTTAGAGAACACAGAAATAATTACTATAGTAGAGAGCACATTTTCCAGAACTCTTCCATTTGTAGTATGTATATTGAAAAGGGAACTCAGAGAGTACAGACTAATTTTGATAATTCCCTTTGTGTTTTTCTCCCAATTCCTCCTACTCAGTCACTCAGAACTTCCAGTTGTCATAGAGACAGTGACATATAACTGAACTCTTAGAACAGAGTAGGTACATCTCTTTTTGTCAGTTGTAATTGTAGCTTCAAACAGTAGACCCAAGTTTTTGTTACTTGTGAATGCATGCAGGCATGAATATTTTTATTGATTCATAGCTACAGCCATAAAGTGATGCATTATTTTTATTCTTATTTGTTTTTTGCCTACTGAATGTGTGTTAAGTGTTGGAACATGGTTAAAAGAGTGACACATGGTGAACTATGCATTGGGGAACTGGCCGTGTACCTTGAATCTAGATATGACCGTCTGTCTTGCTTTCTTGCTTTCATGGCTGTAATCTACAGTACATGTGATGGGAGATGTCATTCTATAAATATATTTCTCATACTGGTTAATGAATAAAGCACTGTTGGCCAATAGGAAAGCAAGATAGGCAGGACTAAGAGATAAGGAGGATTCGAGGAAGTAGTAAGGAAGAGTCAGCATGTGGAGACTAAAGAGAGCAGAGGTCTCGGCCCCACTATCTGGTAAGAAGAGACAACGATGAAAGGCTTAGATTATTAGAAATAGGTTAATACTTAAGGCAGTGCTAGCTGATAAGAAATAAGTAGTGGCTAACAAATACAGAGCCTCTGTGTGTTAATTGGGCCTGGCAGAAAAACCTTAATCCTTCTGCAATGTGGCTAATAAGAACTTCCACTTAAAATTTATCAAAAGCTTAAGAAAGGGTTTTAGAGACAAAAGAAGAGAGACAAACAAGGTTTCTTGCTAACAGCATTTCTCTTGGTTTGACTCTGTTTTGCTAGATTCAAGCAGAGATTCCCACAGGTCCTTTAAGGGCAGTTTCCTGACTCAGCATAAATGGCAAAAAAAAAAAAAAAAAAAAAAAAGCAAGGCTTTTTAAAAAATTCTGCTAACAATTCATTGGTGTGTATGAGAGCTGGCAATGGCAGTAACCACATCTCCAAGCCAGCAACATGCTGCTGTGTGCAATGTAGACCAAGGCAGTGAGCACAGCTCTCAGTGCTGGCAGTAAAAGTACCTGCCACCATCTTGGATAGATGGCAGCTAACACATCTATGACTTTCATTTTAGCAATGTTGTTGTTTACCAGACAAAAGGCTCATGGCCAGAAAAAGATTTACAGAAAAGACAGATTCATATTAAGAAAACCTCTAAAGGTTTATATGTGTTTTAAAATATATACATAGGCTTTGGAGAGAAAAAAAATAAAATGGTTTTAGAAAGTCAGAGAGGAGGTGGGTGTGGTGGCACACGCCTTTAATCCCAGCACACAGGAGTCAGAGGCAAGCAGATCTCTGATTGCAAAGTAGATCTAGAATGCAGAGTGAATTTGAGGACAGATAAAAGTTACAGAGTGAAACCTGTCTCAAAAAATGAAAAAAAAAATTAAAAGAAACAGAGTAATTAAAAAAGCCACATAAAGATGGAAAGCAGAGAGAAACTGTGGATATTATACGCTATTCTGTTATCTTTAAATTGTTTGACTGCTGAGGAAATAACAACAACTGATACGAGAAATGCTGCTGGATTAATTCAATTTATATATTTTAAAAATGCTTTGACTGAAAAATTTAAGTTCAAGGACAAATTACTGGAGAAAAGGATTTCTATTTTTATTTCCACAGAAAATGAAAAGCTGTGAATTCCTTCCAGACTAATGTGGTTTGATCAAGCCAGACCCCCTGAAACAGAGTCGCAGGTGATCCAACATTCAAAACAGTTGAGACATAGCAGCCTTGCAGATTACAGCCAGGATTTCTTCATCTTTTTAGGATTCCCCATGACAACGCCCTTTACCAGCAGGAAGTAGTTTGGAAAGAACAATGCCCAAATTACCAATTATTGTCTATGAATGTTTGTTTACATTTATATGGGTTTGGTTATAAATGGTTAATGTCCAGAACCAATGTATATTTAAAGGTAAAAAGGGAATTATGGTACAGATATGAGTACTTTCTTTTGGAGTGGATATTCATTTATTGGTACAATTTAAGGTCAATTTTGTGATATGTATATTTCTCCTCTTGTTTAGGCATTGTGTAGAAATGTAATGTATAATTCAATACAGATTATAGATTGTACCTGTGATAGTCAGATCTTATAGTTAAGTTAGTTAAGATTTCTAGATATACAGACATATATTTGAGATAAATAGGCATTCTTCAAACCTTTCAAAGACCTGCAGAATATGGCATTTTAAATGGTTTAGAATTTTTCTTAACAGTGAGGCATTACTGCTCTTGCAACACCACTGTATCATAAAGGAAGATGGACATTATGGAAATGTATTATAATGATTACTTCCAATATGGCAAGACTAGCCATTTGGACAAGATCCTGCACTTGCCTGGACTGTTGGACTTTATGCTGTATAAACTGGACATGCAGGACACACAGAAAAGTAACTGCTGATTCAAGATGGACATTGCTACAGAGTTCCTGCTTCATGGAAGAGTTTGCCAGACAGTCTGCAGGACACAGAGAAAAGTGACTGAAAAACTGCCAATACAAGAAGACAGTTTAAGGTTTCCTGCTTTGCTGAGGAGTCTGCCAGACACACTATGGCCTACGGGCTGAAGATGGAAGATTACAAAAGAACTTCGGGTGACTGACAAGGCAGTGAGTTGTCTCTGTCATTTCTAGAGTTTATGTACTATCCTTCTGTAGTCTTTGAAGGAGTTGAAGACAGATAGTTATGGTTAAAGTTTTCCTCAGTTAGGATTAAAGATAAGTTACATATCAGACTTTAAACTCAAAAAGATAGAATAGATAATGGACTATTTTCTTAAATCTTACTAAATGTTAATGGACTACATATTGTTTTTTATTTTGATTATTTTTTATTTATTTTATATAATCAAGTCCATTTAAATGAAAACAAACATTTATAGACAATATTTGGGAATTTGGGTGTCGTCCTTTCCTAACTACTTCCTGATGATAGGGGGCGCTGTCAAGGGGATTCTAAGAAGATGAATTAAAAAAAAAAATGCTTTGGACTAAATATTGTTAACTGTGATTCTTAGTTGATAATTGTTGTGTGATATATTTTGCTTTGTTAAAGTTAAAACCCTTCTTTTTATTTAGATAGAAAAGAGGAGATGATGGGAGATGTCATTCTGTAAATATGTTTCTCATACTGGTTAATGAATAAAGCACTGTAGCCCAATAGGAAAGCAGGATAGGTGGGACAAGGAGACAAGGAGGATTCAAGGAAGTAGTAAGGAGGAGTCATCATGTAGAGACTGAAGAGAACAGAGGTCTCGGCCCCATTCTCTGGTACAACGAGACCATGTGGAAATACTTAGATTAATAGAAATGGGTTAATACTTAAGACAGAGCTAGCTGATAAGAAACAAGTACTGGCCAACAGCATAATATAAAAAATGGAGTCTCTCTGTGTTAATTTGGGCTGGCACTGTGGTTAGACTATGCTGGCGACAAAACCTTACTCCTTACATACATGTTAGGCAAATCATGTTTAAATTCGTCTATCATTACAATGTTCTGAGAAAAAAACACTTTCTCAGTATTTTCTTTGGATGTATTGGTGTTTATTACATGTATATCTGATCATGGTTTTGTGAACGCAATTAACATTCCTTTGATAATTGTTTTCCTGATTACATTCATATATAAAAGTACACTGAAATGAAATAGGATCATCTACAAACTGAAGTATCTCAGTCTTTCGGGTCTCCAGATCCTGAGTTTGTAAACATAAATCTGCAAAGGTTGTGAAAGTTGAAACTATGGACTGAATCCTCTCTTAGTCTAAGCAAAGCTTCTTCTCCAATATGTCATAGATATTTAGAAATTTTCTTTATCTCCTCTGCTCTCCTTGCTCCATATATAATAAACAAAACATTAACTAGAGGACAATAAAGAGAATGGTTAAAAATGGTAAAAGGTGAAACTGAAAATTAACTGAAAATTCTGGGAACAAGAATTTTGTTTGTTTGTTTGGAGTTTATTTTCAAGATGACATTTTGAAATATTCAGATGTTCTACCTACCAGTTTCCAAGTATGATTCTTTCTCTAAATGGACTCTAAGGCACTAAAATGTACAGGTCTGGATTTAATTCTTGGTGGTGTACATGAAAAAGTTGAAATCATCTTAGATTATAGAACATTCATCTAGCTGCAAACTTTTGCATTTAACATTCTAGCAAGAAGGCTGATACAGGAAAAAAACAAAATAGTTAATGGCTATAGCTATGAATCAAGAAATGTTTTATAGTATATGGACATATTGTGGATCTGTTTCCTTAGTGAGGAGAAACAGGAAGGGGTGTTTTTATATCTCAGTGTAAAATAAGGAACAGGGATTCCTGAGACAACCGATAATCTTTGTGTTCACATTCTAACACTAATTTGAGATTAAAATTACAACTTACATTTACTTCCTCATTGAAAGAGTAGCTATATTCATAAAACACAGAGCAAATATTTTCTCTTTCACAATTCATTTTCAAATAAATATTTTCTTTTTCTAATATAATAATAGAAACCTAGTAAGTTAACATCATTTCCATGCTCCCTCTCCACTTTCCAACTCCTCTAATTCACCATAATCCTCCTCTAATCCATAATCACTCCATATTAACATACACACACAAACACAGACATACTCATGTGCGTACACACACACACACACACACACACACACACACATACCACACACAATTGCTTAAGAAGTGGTATGAAAAGTCTGAAATGGGGCTAGAATAACCTCTTCAGAAGTACACAGCCTTTCTTTGAGAAAACTTGCTTCAATGACCTGATTTCTACACACAGAACTCAGGTATTAGAAGGGAAAGAACTGAGTCCCTCAAAGTTTTTCTAAACTGCATTGTTTCCTTGTCATCGATGCCACCCAGCCGCACACATAAATGAGAGAATGAACTAATAGATGCAAGAAAAATTTAAAATATATCTCAAATGATTAATCATTGGTGCTCAGAGAATAAGCAATTCCTCCTTGTTATGTCTTAAGTAAAATATTTAAAACACTTAGACACAATAAATGATATAAAAGATTTTCTGACCAAACCCCTGTGAAGTAAAACAATATAGACAGAATATAAGTTTGCCATGATCCTGTTATCTTTGATGATGATAAGGTTATTGACCATTTTCTTTCAGCATTAATATTTTTGTAAGTAACACAAAAAACCCTTATGCAAGTATGCTCTATTTTTGAAACAGCATGTCTGTGTAATGCTTTTGAGATTGTCCAGGAACTAGCTCTGTAGATCAGGCTAGGTTTGTACTCACAGACATTCACTTGCTGTTGCCTCATGAGTGCTGGGATTAAAGTCATGTTCTTCCAATTCACTACCCATGGGTCTGTTCTTAAGAGCAGATGTGAGTTTTCTCCTTCAACTCCTTCATGCCAAAGTACATTCATTCATATCATGTACCACTAAATGAACATGGACATGTTCACCTGAAACTTAGAACACATTTTTTTAATTTATTAATTAAAGGATAAAAATGATAATTACTCTTAAGTAAAAATTATGTAAATGGGTACCATATTATACTACAAATGATTAGTCTCAGTCCTGGGAATAAAAACTACATATTGTTGAAACACAAATGTGAATTATAAAACAAATCCAATCATAGTAACACTGGCAAATATGAAAATGTCTATATATTCCAGTTTCATTGGGGGCTTTGACATTATACTATCTAACATCTTTGGATTGAATACTTGTTTAGAGATTGTGAATATTACCTGGCAGCATGTAGTAGCTATGAAATAAAATGCAGCATAGAAAAGGCAGGTATAAGAATTCTTAAGTATATCTGAAAAGTTATGTTTTTCCCAAGAGGCGCAGTAAAGATCAAGAAAAATAGTAACATGTTGAGCTTTCTGAAAATGATGAAGTTGGAGGTGGTATTGGTGTTGGTAATGGTATTGAGGTGAAATTTGGAGAGAAAATAAAAGTAAAAGCAACATTGAGTAAGTCAATATGAGGAACTCTAGCTTCAACCCTCCCAAAAAAATATTCAAAATTATCAAAGTACCAGTTTCTCATATTCAGCTCTACAAAGCTAAGAAATGCAAATGTATTTTTGCTTTAAAAAGTATAGGAATTATCATTTTTTCTTATTTTTTTTTCTTGTGATGGTGCCAAACTTTAATCTCAAGACTTCTTTGGTAGAGACAAGTGGGTCTGTATGAATTCAGGGCTACCATTCTTCATAGAGAGCTCCATGAAAGCTATGTCTACATAGGTAGACATTGTATTAAAAATAATAAAAAAACAATAAATAATTTAGGAATTGATTTCAGCCAAACAAAGGAAAACTTTAAAAGTTATAAAGACTATTCTGAGAAATACGTAGAACTACATATTATTATGTTCAATGAAATACAATGGCCTAAAGGATGGTTTTATCTTCTACCAGATGCATAATCTAGAATAAAAAAAAAATTATGAGTGACATGTAAACAAAAATTTATCATTGAAAGGAAGAAAAAATCTCTAAGTGGAAGAAGTATGAGAATGAAAACATACTTGTAAATGACCAGTACTGCAAGTTTTCTCTTATGAAAGGAGGCACAGTTATTTGCTGGAGAGTAGATGGATCACGTCTGTAGTAGAAGTACAAGGCAGATAGGTACATGTTGAAAAGGCACCAAATGCAATACATGGGATGTAAGATAAGGACTCAATGTCTAGAGTTAACAAGTAGTAACTTAATACCAATGCATTCACACATGCACACACACATGTACACACACACAAACACACACACACACACACACATACACATTCACTGCTGAGTAGCATAATAATGATATTGAAGTATTTAAAAATATATTCATGTTATTGTTGTGGTGTGAATAAAATGTTGTTCATGGAATCGTAGAGGGTATCATTATTAAGATTTATGTCCTTATCTGAGTATTTATGTATTTTATGGAAAAAGCATGTCTCTAGGCTTGGGCTTTTAGGTTTCATGTAGTCAAGGCAGGTCCAGAGGCACTTTCTCTTCCTAGTGGTTATTAAACTAGACAGAGAACTCTCAGCTCCCTATCCAGCATCTTCTCTATCTGCATGATGCCATGCTTCCCACCATGAAGATAACAGACTAAAATTCTGAAATATGACCCAGCCAGAATGAAAAGTTTAACGTTATAAGAATTGCAAGGGTCATGGCACCTACAGCAATAAAACCCTGAGATAGAAGATTTTACTTGGATTGAAGTATTGCTGTGATAGGCTAGACTATGTTTTGTTTTGTTTTTCCTTAGAGGAACGTAGTCTTTGTTACTTTGGGTAAAGAAAGGAGTGCATGTTATAAGCACATTTCAATGGGATAAACTAAGTAGGATCATGGAAGCCCATTGTGCTGAGCATGAATTAAAATTTAAGAGCCTAGATCAAGGAGTCTCAGAGGATATGTGTCTAGTGTCTTAGGTACTATTCTTGTGGTATTTTGGTGAAGCCCATATATCCTCTCTTCCTTTATCAAAAAAATTTTCCTGAGGCAAACAGAAGAGTTATGGATTAGAAGCTTGGGCAGAAGTCATTTATAAACTACCTAGCTTAGATTGTACTACTCAGTTATTACTGACCGGTATTATGCAGATCTATAATGAAAATAAGAAATCAAAATAACAAAAAAATACAAATACACAATTTAATAAAAGCAGGAATAAAAGGAAACTTTTTAAATAAAAGACTGATGCTAAGTAGAATAAAGGGAGGGGTGACCACAGGGCAAGACACAACTCAGCTAAACTTCCAAACAGTGAAAAGGAATCAAGAGGTTAGGTCCAGGCTTGTTGGTACATGCCTTAATCCCAGCACTCAAAGACAAAATTTAGTGGACTTAATGCCAACCTCGTCTACAGTGCAAGTTCCAACCCTTGCAAGCTTAGGCATTCAAGGCAACCATCAAAAAATGAAATCTGGTGAATATTCATGTGTGTATTTGTGTGTGTGTGTTTGTGTGTGTGTGTGTGTGTGTGTGTGTGTGTGTGTGTGTGGTGTTTATTTGTATGCATGTCTATAGAGCTTTTGAACAACAATTTACCTCAGATGAGTGCACAATCCTATCCCAAAAAGACATAGATTATTAGGTGAAGATCTCAGGGCCAGACAAGGGATCCTGCCATATGGTTTATTTGGTCAGAGAAGCCAAAGAGTTATCTAAAACTGTAGAGGCGCTGACCATTATTCTTAGTTACTGATTAGAACTTGATCACATTTTGTAGAGAAATTGATCTTGAACTAACCAGAATATTCATGCTGGCTCAATACATAGTACTAAAATTCATTATGCAGACTTCTTGACTAGAGGATAAAAGAGCCATTTTAACCCATTGCTGGAATTTACATGTTACAACAATGAAGTAATAGGAGAAATGTAAGTACTAATATAATAGTAGCAGTATTATTTATGCGGTAACTATCTTTTTTCTTGATTGGTATTGATACAACAAAGGATATTTAGACTAGGGCCTTTAAATATGGTGGCAACCTCCACCCAAAATAAACAAACAAACCAAAGAAAGGAAACAAAAACAATGGGTAAGGAAGCTGTAAGTCTTACAGGAAAGCCCATTGACGTTTTATAAATAGTCATTTTGCCAAATTGCCTTGTTAATATTTTTGTTAATATCCAGAGATTTGTGTTGTTGTCAATCTTGATTAGACATGATTCTTATTGAAGGTTGTACTGGTCAATTCATTCTTGAATAATTACAGAAAGCACCGAGAAAAAGCCACTATGATAACTCAGCTATAAAGGTGTTATTTATAATAATCTTTGTAAGGACTCCTGATAAAGGTTGTGTACAGAAAATAAGAGCTAAAGAATAGGGAGGAATGCTGTGAAATATTTTCCTCTATACATGACTAAGCTACTGTAATCATGACTTACCAGCAGCTGTAGTTACATAAATAGTCCTCACTATATGGAGCACATATTCAAGCATGGAGGGTGGAGGGGCTCCCACTGATGCAATCCTAGATGAGGTGCTAGTGCCATTGATGTATTCAGGAGCAAGAGTTGATTTTCTTTAGAAAAATGGCTACTGCTGGGATTGAGGGGATATGTCACACCTCAAGCCAAGAGTTAACAAAATGCTAAATTAAAAGAAACTCAAATGCATTTTGTTAAAATTTGGAACAAGACAAGGATACTCATTCTTCTCCTTCCTATTCAGTAGACTAATGGAAGTGTTAGCTAGGGAAATCAGAGCCATAAAAGAAGAAAAGGCAATAGAAACAGCAACGGAGAAAGTTAAAGGATTATTATTTGAATATTGTATAATTAACTATATTTGGAAAAGTTTCTAAATGCATTACCAGAACCCTCTTTCTACTGATAAGTGCATTAAACAAAGATGAAGCTTTGAAAATAAACACACAATCTTAATCAACAAACATCCTGAGGAAAAAACTCATAAGACAATAGTATGCCACCAATAAATCAATAAATTCACCTATCTCTCTATATACATATATAATTCAAACACACATATATAAAGGCTACAGTGACTCTTAAGAAGCTGAATAATATGTTTAAGAGGAAATCGGAGCCTGATATGACTTCCATGGTTATGTATTGGCAGTGTTATTAATAAGAGAATGGTGAACCTACCAAAAGCTACTGATTCATATAATAACAATCAAAATTGTCTCAAAAAGCCTTGTAATCAATTGGAAAATAGAAATGGTAAATTTTTTTGGAGATATAAAAGTCACAGTATAGAAAAAAAATGTTGAGCAATAAGAGGCCACAAAGTATTCACCATCCCATGCTCAACTAATTCTATAGAGCTAAATTAATAAAAAGACAATATGACACTGACATTAAAAAAACAAGAAATCTATGCCAGATTTAACATGATGGGTGGTCTGTAGAGTAAGTTACAGTACAGCCAGATCTACATAGAGAAACCCTTCCTGAAAACAAAACAAAACAAAAAAAAACAAACAAAAACAAAACAAAAAAACCAAAAAACAGAAAACAACAAAAGGCAAAACAACAAACGAGTGCAACAAAAGAAATATAATAAAAATGTATATGTGGAGGTTATAAAATGAGCTAGAAATTGATTTAGTATATGGTCTTGTTTTACATTTTTGGTCACATGCTCAATGAACCTATGTCATACTTCTGAGATATCGGCTATCTCTTTTCTTTGGTTTTAGATTCACAATAATTGGAAAATGGAATCAGTTTACACATCGACATGGAAATAAACATTTGTTACATTTATAAAATGTAATGTTATTCAACTCATGAGAAACTGAAAATATGAAAGGTACAGGAAATGAATGGAGATGAATACAATTATTCTGAATGACATAACAGAAACCCCAGAAGATAAAATTTTATGTGTTTTTTTCTTATACATGGGCATTGTCTGTGTATTTTCTGAGAAGCATTTTCCATTTTGTAAATTCAAAGGTATGGAAATTAGTAAACTGCAATGGATTCTGAGAGGAATGATTGATTGCAGTGCTATCAATGGTTAAAGGAAATAATGATAAGGAGTGACTTACGTAAAGGGCATCAGTGAAATTTCCCTGTTAATGCTTTATGGGAGCTCCTTACCCACCCTCAAATATTCTTATAGCAGGTATTTACATCATATTTTAAATTGGTATTCATCCAAGCAATATTCAAAATCCTCAAAAACAAGTATGCTAGGAGGTGTATACTGTTCTGATATAAAAACCAAAGAAATGGTATACAATAGTAAACATTATGTTAAAACCTCTAATCATGAAAACATGCAAAGGAATCACAATTCGATAGCATGAAGATAGGATAATTCTGCTTGATCAAGTAGGATTAATTATAAGGGAGGAATAAACCAGCATGTATTTTATCCATAAATAAAATAATAAATCCAAAATAAATTCTATTGTCAATTTTAAAGAAAGAAATGAGTATAAGTTTTCAACACACATTCTCTAAAGAAGCTGTGAAAGTAAGTGAGCAGGAACCAAGGAAAAAATGGTGCTTGGACTTTGTTTCATTTTCCTTCTTACTCTCATGACATTCTGCTAGAATTTCCCAAAGCATATGTACCTAAATAGCAAATTACATCATTTGTGTTTGTGTTTGTGTGTGTGTGTGTGTGTGTGTGTGTGTGTGTGTGTGTGTGTGTGTGTAGGAAAGAATTATGCATATTATGTGCCTGGGAGCTCAGGTATACGTGTATTTGGAGAATTGAAAACAATATTAGTATTAATTCTCAGGTAATACCTGTTTTGTTTTCGTATTAGGATCTTGTAATAGCCTTGATTTCACATAGTAGGTTTGCCTGACTTGGACAAAGCTGGAGAAAGCATCATCTTTCAAAGTGGTTACAGATATCTAATCCTCTAGTTTACTAGAATGCAGCAAAGAAGTAATGTGCAATGTCATGCAAACAGAGACTACATAAATCTGTGAGATTTATTGAGTTCTGCTTCTTGTTTTTACTGTAGTACAGGAGAATGTGACTGCTGCTAATCCCAGTGGTACAAATTGCACAAACCCATATAAGCCACTCCCTTGCCTCTGTCTACAAGGAGTTGCTGCTGTAGCCAGAGCAAAAGCATTGTAGCCACCATTCCCTGGCCATATTTGCATTCTTGATTTTGACAGTGCAATGTTCCCTGCCTTATTGTAGTTCATCGCAGGCTTTGTTGTGTTGACCAGACTATTCATCCCCACTGTGCTATATCTGTGTTAAAATATCTCTGCAGAGGTGACAACTTCTGGAAACAGTGGTTCTGAAACAGGGCACCAATCCCTTCATATTCAAAATGACTTTAAGTCTTAAATCTAAATACAATTTTGAATTTAATGACAGAGCAAAAAGGAGAAATGCCCCCATGGACTTATCTGTCAGTGGATGCCTAAAAGAAATGTTGCATTCCATTTGCATATCTTTTAAACACCAAGCAAGGTAGGGTATCAGAACAAGGTAAGATGACGAATTCAAACAACATATTTCCCAAATATTTATAATACAACACGATACTAGACAGTATCACAGAAAAAAAAAAAAAACAAGGAACTGAAGAAAGGAATAGTGGTGAGATATTGTGTATGTCTAGTTACAGCTTTTCCGAGAATTCAGAAAACAATTTCAGCCATAGGCCATAGAAGCCACGTACCTTTAATCCCAGCAGCCAGCATCTAGGAGGTGGAGGAACACAACTTTACTCCTAGGACGCAGGATTTACAGAAGATGCATCTCTGTGAATTTATGTCTACCCAGTTCTAAACAAGAGTGAATCAGTCCTGAAGAAAACTATAGCTCACACCATTATTTCCAATATTGGGGAAGTGTATAAGACAGAAGCAAGATCTCAGAGAAGCTTCCTGTTCTCCTGCTGCACTAAGGAGGGGCAGCTGTTTGAGACTTGGTGAAGAGCTTGTTCATGGATCAGCCCTTTCACCTGAGATAGAAGAGATAGCTAGAGACTGGCTGCATTGCTTTTCTGATATTCAGCTGAGGTTTGAACCCCAATATCAGTGTCTGTGTCATTTATTTATTCATGTTTCTGAAAAGCTTGTTCTCAACATTCAAATGACACAAGACTCTGAGGTCACAGGAAAAGTGTTTGTCATTCTGTATCTCTGTGTATACTGAATGGCTCTTTGTGAGAAAAAAAACCCTCCTATTTCCATGAAGTAGCATATTGCAGATACATCATCCACTCAGTTATACTACTCAAGTGGAACACACACACACACAAACACAGTCACACACTTGTTCTCTCTCTTTTTCTAATTCATTCTGTCCACAATTCTCTCTTACAGCTGATTTGGAAACCACTTTCCTCTATTTTAACTACCCTAGCAATAGATGTTATACTTAAGCTTAGTGTCCAACCATCAGAAACCAGCAGAACCAACCGACCACGGTCTGTAATACCCCTCCCTATGACCTATACACACACACATACTATATGTTCATCTGTATGTTACCTTTCTCCTGCCTTCATCACCTTGAATCCTTTAGTGGCAAGCAGAAACTGAAATTATCTTGTTAGGTTGTCAAATTTGTGCAATATCCCCATACTACAACACTTGTTCATTTTTGTTGTCATTGCTCTTACTCCCACAGTCATAATCCACCATAACTACCTCAAATTTGAAATATAAATGGGCACCAACGAAGAGACTGGAGACAACTGGACAGAGAGAACACACAGGTAGCAAAAGAAGGGATATTCTGCAGTCAACACAACACAGTAGAAGACAAAGGAAGTCAGGTCCTGATCAGAGAGCATATTTTGTTTTTTCCTATTCTTTACAGCCAAAAGATTTTAGGTCTCTACAACAATGATGTAACCCATAGAGATTTATACTTAATATGCAATACTTAATAACTATAATACTTAATATGCAAACATAATCTATGAAACATACAACAGGGCACAGAGGGGCTAACCTTTGTTGCTGCATTGTCATGATGACCGTTCTTCAAGTGGATTCGACAGGCATCTTTCCATCTCCTCTGAGCAGGACCTGCTGCTGCACTGATTTGCTGCATCACACTCCCAACCCCCATTCTGCGCTAGTGAATCAATACAACTCTGTAATAACGCATGCGTGCATGTTTGCCAGGCTGCAGGGACTCAAGAATCTTTTATGAATCTAATGACATAAGATAGGCAGCCATGAGTTTTAAAACTTATTAACAGTCTTTTCTGAATTTAATGACATAAGATAGGCATCTATGTGCTTTGCGATCTATTATTGTTTGGGTGTTAATGGATTGCATTCATAACCTCCTGTATAAATCGCCTGAAACAAAATCAAGCTATTTTGTAGGTAATGTGAAGTGCATAATCCTAATTATATTTATCCATATCTCTCTAAAACAGTAGATACATGAAACACTGACAGAAGAAAACTCTTTGATGATTAATACATCCTGATTAGGAACATGCATTAATCATACTCAATGTGTGTGTGTGTGTGTATGTGTGTATGTGTGAATGTATATATATATATATATATGTATATATATATTTAAGTTCAAATATGTTCTCAAAATAAAAAATGTTACTATGAAAATAGTAATTATAGTTTTAATAAAAGTGAAAGTGATTATTACATAGGAAAATTCCTTATTGTGCTCGATAGTTTTATGTCAACTTCAAAAAAGCTAAATTCATTTTAGAGGAGGGAACCTTAGTTGAGAAAATGCATCCATAACATCCATCTATAGGCAAGCATATAGGGCATATTTGAAAATTAGTCATGATGGGTTCAGTCTTTGTAGTTCTTTCCTTTCCTAATATTGGTTGTTTTGGGTTCTATGAGAAAGCCGATGGGCAAGTCTGTAAGCAGCACCCTCCATGACCTTTACATCAGCTGCTGCCTTCAGGATCTTGCCCTGTTCGAGTTCTCCTCCTGGCTTTCTTCAATGTTAAACAGCAATTTGAAAATTTAGGCCAAATAAAGTCTTTCCTCTCTAAGTTGTTTTTGTCACCATGCTTCATCATAGAAATAGTAACCCAAACTAAGACATTGATTTTTGTTCAAAATTTGTGACCAAGACAGGGTCTTCAAGTGAAGCCCTGGTTTACATGAGATATCTCACTGTAGATCAGACATTCCTTGAGCTGGCTGTGATCCACCAGCATTTACCTGCTGAATGCTTCAATATGAGACATGTCTACTACAATTGGCTAGATTTTACTATTTTTAATTATTTGTATTGTGTGTTTCTCTCTCTCTCTCTCTCCCTCCCTCTCTCTGTGTGTGTATGTGTGTGTGTGTGTGTGTGTGTGAGTGTATGTGTATGTACCTTTGTGTTTGTACACAAGTGTGTAGGGATGTCAATGGAGACCAGAGATAAAGAGCTATAGTTAAAGGCAGTTGTGAGATGCCTGACATGGATGCTGGAAAACAAACTCCAGTGCTCTGGTAGGGCAGTAGTTGGTCTGAACATTAGAACCACCTCTCCATCTCTCTTAGTCTTTTCAAGATTTTGGCAAATTAGAACCACACTCAAATTGTGAACAAAAAACAAAAAAAGAAAACAAGACAAATTTCTGCCTGTTAAGAATGCATATATTCCATTTTTCCAATAAATGTAAATATATTATTGGCTCAACAATATCCATGTCTGAAGAACAAAGAGTATATGGGAAATACAGAGAGAGAGAGAGAGAGAGAGAGAGAGAGAGAGAGAGAGAGAAGAGAGGGAGAGAATATAAATGTTCCAAATTACATGTATGCATGGCTGAAACTAAACTATTTGTAGTTGATGGGATTGGATCATTTTCTGGAAAAAAAAATGGCAATGTAGGATAACTGCTGAGATAACTCAACACTCACAGGATTAAATTATGAATAAAATACAAGTACTTGAACATTGAAAATATATCTGATTAAGGAACAAAATATTTAGGCACCCAATTAGGTAGAAGTCATAGATTAGGTAGTTGTTCTACAATCAGGGCCTAAGAAATAATACTGAACATCTTAGTCAGGGTTTCTATTCCTGTAATAAACATTATGGTTAAAAGCAAGTCTATCAAGAAAGGGTTTCCTAGGTTACACTTCCACATTGGTTCATCATCAAAGGAATTCAAGCAGGGCAGGAACCTGGAGACAGAACCTGAAGCAGACAGCAGAGAACAGTTCTCTTTACATATTTATTCTTCATGGCTTTCTCAGCCTGCTTTCTTACAGAAGCTGGGATAAATATCCCAGGGAAAATACCACCCTTTGAATGCCTATGAGTCCTTGAATCAATCACAAATTAAGAAAATGCCCTAGAGACTTACATACAGCTAGATCTCATGAAGAATTTTCATATTCTGGATTTCTTCTTCTAAATAGCATTAACCTGTGTCAGGTTTATACAAAATTAGCCAACACAGTGTAGAATTTGAGAAAGTTCCATCTGTTTAGAGAAAATTCATGTCACCCACTGGTAACGGAAAGCAAAATCTGTGAAGAAAAGATTGTGACTGAACATTCAAGGAATTTTCATATTTAATTATTGAAATATTCTTTAGCTAAGAATCATAGAAGTGGCTTGGTATTGGTAGCACATGTTTTTATTCCCAACCCTGGGGAGGTAGAGGCAGGTGGATCTCTAGTTTGAGTACAGCATGGGCCACAGATCAAGTTCCAATACAGCCATGGCTTCACAGAAAACTCTAAACCCCAAAGAAACATGTGATGTGAGATGCCATTCTGTAACTATGTTTCTCTTATTGGTTAATGAATAAAGCACTGTTGGCCAATAATATAGCAAGAATAATGGGACTAGAAGTAGAGAGGAAGAAGTGTGGAGGAGTCAACATATAGAGGCTTTAGAGATCAGAAGTCCGGGCCCTCTCTCTGGTAAGATGAGACCACATGAAAACACTTAGATTAATAGAAATGGGTTAATATTTAAGACAGAGCTATCCGATAAGAAACTAGTAACTAAACAATAGTTTTGTATCTAATACAGCATCTCTGTGTATTATTTGGGGCTGGTGCAGTGGTGGGACAAGGCCGGCAGGAAAACATGCTTATAACAGTCATTCTATAAATATGTTTCTCTAATTGGTTAATGAATAAAACCCTGTTGGCCAACAGGAAAGCAATAAAGGTGGTACTAGAAGACAAGGAGGGTTTGGGAAGAGGTAGGAGGAAATTCAACATGGAGGACAAAGAGGGTAGAACACCAAGCACTCTCTCTGGTAAGAAGAGACTTGTGGAAATCCATAGATTAATGAAAATGGGTTAATATATAATACAGAGCCAGCTGTTAAGAAACTAATAACTGGCCAACAGAATTATATCTAATACAGCATCTTTGTGTGTTATTGAGTGGAGTGGGGCAGTGAGGACAGGCTGGCAGGAAAACTGCTCATAACAAAATGGCGCCCAACATGGCTAATGAGAACTTTCACTTAAAACTTAAGAAAAGCTTTTAAAAGGGTTTTAGAAACAAAACAACAAAGACAGACAAGGCTTTATGGTAGCAGCATTTTTTTTTTGATTGCAATCTGTTTTCCTAGAGACAAGCAGAGAATTGCCCAGCTTCTTTAAGGGAGGTTTCCTGACTCAGCATAAGCAGCAAAAAACCAAATGGCTTTTAAGAAGTGATGCTAAAAATTCATTTGTGTGTACGAGATCTGGCAATGGCACTGAACACATCTCCAAGCCGGCAGCATGCTACTAGATGGTAGCATAGACCATGGCAGTGAGCACAGCTCTCCGTTCTGGAGGTAAAAGTACGTGCTGCCATCTTTGATAGACTGTGGCTAATAGAGCTATGGCTTTCATTTGACCTATGTTGCTTACCAGATAAAAGACTTGTGGACAGAAACAGATAAAGATTTACAGTATTGACAGATTCAGATTAAGAAAAACCTCTAAAGGTTTACAGTGTGTTTTAAAATATACTTAGGCTTTGAGATAAAAAGAAACAGGATAAAATGGTTTAAAAAAGAATAATAAAAACAGAGTAGGTGGGTATTGTGGCACACACCTTTAATTCCAGCACTCGGGAAATGGAGGCAAGCAGATCTCTGTGATTTCAAATTAAACCTGGCATACAGAGTTAAGTCCAGGACAGATACAAGTTACACAGAGAAACCCTGTCTCCAAAAATGAAAAAATAGAAGTAGAAGAAATAGAGTAATAAAGAGCCATGTAAAGATGGAAAGCACAAAAATAATCTGGATACTGTATGCTATTGTATTATCTTTAAATTGTTTGCTGAGGAAATAACAACCGTTAAAAAATACTGCTGGATTAATTCAATTTATTTTAAAAATGCTTTGACTTCCAAGAACAGGTAACTGGGGAAAAGAATTTCTATTTCTGTTTCCACAGAACATGAAAAGCTGTGGATTCCTTCCAGACTAACATGGATTGATCAAGCCTGACCCCCTGAAACAGCGTCCCATGTGATACAACATCTAAACAGCTGGTACAAGGCAACCTTACAGACCACTGAAGACTGTATTTCTGTGTCTTCTTAGGATTCCCCATTAGAGAAGCACCTACAAGCAGGAAGCAGTTTGGAAAGAACAATGCCCAAATTCCCTAATATTGTCTCTAAATGTTTGTTTTCATTTAGTGGTGTTGGTTATAAATGGTTAATGACCACAACTAACCTGTTTAAAATTAAAATGGAAATTATGGTATAGATATGAATATTTTGCTTTGTAATGGATTTTTATTTATTGATACAATTTAAGGTCAATTTTGTGATATGTATATTTCTCTTCTTGTTTAGTTATTGTGTTTATATAGCTAATTTAAAAATGTAATGTATAATTTAGTACAGATTATAGAGAGTTACCTATAATAATCAAAACTTACAGTTAGGTTAGTTAGATTTCTAGATATGTAGAGATGTATTTGAAATGAATAGGAATTCTTCAAACCTTTCAAAGACTTACAGAATATGGCATTTAAAATGGTTTAGGGTTTTTCTTGAGAGTGATACATAACTGCTCCTGGCAACATCACCTGTCAGAAAGGAAGATGGACATTGAAGAAACTCATTATGGAGTTTGCTATGAATATGGCAAGACTAAGAATGTGGGCAAGACACTGCTCTTGTCTACACTGCTTGACTTTATGCTGTATAAACTGGACATCATACAGGACCCTAGGAGAGTGACTCCTGATACAAGATGGACATTGATACAGGGTTCCTGCTTTGTGGAAGGGTCTGACAGACAGTCTACAGGACACAGAGAAAAATGACTGACAAACTGCCAATACAGGAGGGACAATTTATAATTTCCTGTTTTGCTGAGGAGTCTGCCAGACACACTACAGCCTATAGGCTGAAGATGGAACATTACAGAAGAACTTTGGGTGACTGAACAGGCAAGTTGTCTCTGTCATTTCTAGAGTTTATATATTATCTGTCTGTGGTCTTTGAAGGAGTTGAAGGCAGATAGTTATGGTTATAGTTTTCATTAGATAGAATTAAAGATAAGTTACATATAAGATTTTAGCCTCACAAAAATTGGATAGATGGTTAAATACTTTCTTTACATCTTACTGAATATTAATGGACTAAATAACGGTTAAATATGGTTCTTATTTGATAACTGTTTTGCTATATATTTTGTTATGTAAAGGTTAAAACACTTCTTTTTATTTTAGACAGAAAAGTGTAGATGATGGGAGATATTCTATGAATATGTTTCTCTAATTGGTGAATGGATAAAACTATATTGACCAATAAGAAAGCAAGATATGTGGTACTAGGAGACAAGGAGGTTCTGGGAAGAGGTAGGAGGAGATTCAACATGTAAGACAAAGAGATTAGAATGCCGAGCCGTCTGTCCAGTAAGAAGAGACCATATGGAAATCCTTAGATTAATAGAAATGGGTTAATATTTAAGACAGAGACATATGATATGAAACTAGTAACTGGCCAACAGAATTGTATATTATACAGTGCCTCTGTGTGTTATTGAGTGCAGAGCGACAGTGAGAGCAGGGTGAGACAAAAATGGCTCTTAACAAACAGTCACAGAGTGAAATACCTAAAAGCTAAGAGAATGAGATTATAAGCCTTAAGGCTTTAAAGCCATGAAAGTCCCTTGTGTTCCTTGAATGTAAGACATACAGGGAGTGAAAAAAAAAAACATTACATAAAACCATGAGAAATATCATCTCCACTGTTCCTCTCCTCTACTCTTCCTTTCCTTGCGTGTCCTAGCCATCTCTTCTCCCCTACCCTTTTCTCTCCTTCCATTCTCTTCCCACCTCTCTTTCCTCTTAAGAAGCTCTCTTTTTCATTTTGTAATTTGTTATATTTCCATCGCTGTGTTAAAACACCATTGACAAAAGCAACTCATGGAAGAAATAAATTATTAAGTACTTGTTTTTCCAGAGAGACTCTGTGAAAAGGAGGTAGCAGGGAGCAGGTGCTTGAGCAGCTGCTGACAGCTTACACCTCCAACAACACAGAAGAAGCAAGAACTAACTTGAAATACCATGAATTTTTTGTGAGCTCAGAATCTCTCTCTTGGAATATTTTTTATCCAACAATGCCATATCCCCTAATGTTCCTTAATAAACAGCCACCAATTATGGGTCAAGTATTTTAATGCATGAGACTAGTAGGGCCATCTCATTCAATCCATGGTGTTCTACTCCTTGGTGCTCATATTCTCACACACATATCATAATGGAAAATGTTTTCTTATCCAACTTCAAAAATTATCTTTAGTGTGGTTATGGTGGGAAATGCCTTACTCCCAGGCAGAGACAAGCAAATCTCCGAGTTCTAAGCTAACCTAGTGCAAAGAGAAAATTCCAGGAAATCCAGGACTACGTAACGAAAAACTGTCTTAGAACAACCAAAATATGCTTTTGTTATTTTTTTTCAGTAATCAGTACTGTTTAAAAGAAAATGTTCTCTTTTCTGACTGAAGGCATTATCTTAAATATAAGACCCTTTAAAATAAAAATCAAATTAGACATTCACAACATACAATATTATCTTTCTTTTGAAATGACTTCAAGCTGTTTTGAAAAAATGCTGTGGATGACATAATCTACAATAAAATATATGAGTGATATGGAAACAAAAATGTATCATTTAGAGGAAGAAAAATCCCTAAGTGGAAGTAGTATGATAATGAAAACATACTTGTAAGTGACCAGTATTGCAAGTTTTCTCTTAATAAAGGTGGTACAGTTATTTGTTGGAGAGTAGATGGATCATGTCTGTAGAAGAAGTACAAGGCAGATAGGTACATGTTGAATAGGAAACATATGCAGTGCATGGGCTGTTAAAAAAATGTCATTCAGAAACCCTTAATATATATTCAAATTGATACCAATGTATATAAAATTAAATCGATAAAATAAAAAATAAAAGGCCCCAATATCTAGAATTAACAAGTACGTACTTACTACTAGCTAACTTACTTCATAATATTCGAGAACAGACCTAGAACTTTGTGAATGGTCATCAATCCCTTATTCAGTGAGGACTTCCCCCTACTTTTCATATTTGATCTTGAGATGTAATATCACTAATATTTCCAGGGTGGTCTTGAATTGAATTTGTTTCTAATCCAGGCTTTGAACTCATGTTCTTAATGTACTACCTTATCTTATTTTTGGCATTAGTATCCCAAACCAGCAGTAAAAAACTTCTGCAATGTACTAAAAGAGAAAGTAGACACAATAATATTTCCAAACACTTTGACCTGCAGGGGAGTCCTGCCTGCAAGATATGCTAGTGAAATCGTAGAACAAAGTTTGTGGGAGCAAACAAGCAACATCTTAGTTGACTCAAGGAACATTTCATGAGATGTAACCCATACCTGACACTGTATGTGTGACAAAGAACCTGCATCTATATAGCCTATCAACTACAGTAAAACAAAATTTTAATGTTCTAGAAGGTGCAGCATAAAATGAATTTGTTCATTTTTCTTCTAGAAAAGCTGAAAAGTAGAGTAGTCAAATATTGTTGAGAAATGTGATAACAACTATAAGAGTATATGTCCATTACAGAAGTATTTCAAAGTCTTAGTATGTCACTGCCTCAACCTTAATATTTAAATTAACTAAACCACAGTGCCATAGAATTAGGAAACTAGACTTTGGCGGGTAAATACATCTTATTAGCAGAGTCCTTCAAATAGAAACTTTAGACTTATTCAAGAGAAACACAGATGAATGGGATCACAATGAGAAAACAACCAGCTACAAACAAGGAAGGAAGTCCTTACATGGTAATATAATATTTTATTATGTACTTACAAATGGAAGTTTTCAACTATAACTTTGGATGTGTAAATCCTTATAGACTACAAGAACAGGACAATTCTTTGGGCTCATAATGAATAAAATATTTTTAAATACTTTTACAGTATATTTTCCTTACATAAAAATCAACAAAAAAACAGGAAAAATAAATTATGATTTTTATTATTAAATGAATTATCCCTAGAAAAATTCATGAATATTACTTAGTACAGTTATATAACTATTACAAGAATCCATAATTTTATTACACCCATAAAAATATTAGATATATAATGAAAGGCTTAGATCACAATTTTTATTTCTTGCTAATTGTCAAAATGTGTGTGTGTGTGTGTGTGTGTGTATTCTCTCTCAAACATGGACACACACACACTTAGATGTATCTACATCTCCATACTTCATAGTATAGTGTCCACAGAAATAAATCCATGAAGTGTAATGGGAAATTTATAAGCTTTTAATTAATTAATTCTCATTGGACATTGAGAAACACAAGGCCTATAAAATTAAATTGGGACATTTGAAAAAGATAATCAAAATTGTTAGCAGTGATGAAGACTGCATATTGCAGGACAGAAGGCCCTGGGTGTCATTGCCTCTTTGGACACAATTAGTTTCTGTGGCAGCCAGAGGAAGTCAAAGACACCCATTTTTCTCTGAAGAAAGCAGTATCTTTCAAAGTGGCTACAGATATCTAATCCTCTAGTTTACTAGAATGCAGCAAAGAAGTAACGTGCATTGTCATGCAAACAGAAACTACATAAATCTGTGATATTACTTGTGTTCTGCTTCCCTCTTTCACTGCAGTAGAGGAGAATGAGCCTACAGCTAAACGTGGTGCTACAAATTGCACAAACCCATATCATTCCACTAGCTTTCCAAACCTACAAGGAGTAGTTGCTGTAGCCAGAGCAAAAGTATTGTAGTCCCCATTTCCACAAACACATTCATGATACAGATAGTGCAATGTTCCCTGCCTTCTTGTAGTTTCTTGGGATAGGATGGTATGGGGCATGAAAATCTATGATCTCAGGCTTTGCTGTGTTGACCAGACTATTACCCCTACTGTGCTATATCTGTGTTAATAATACCTCTGCAGAGGTGACAACTCCTAGAAACAGTGGTGCTGAAACAGGGCACCAATCCCTTCATTTTCAAAATGACGTTTAAAGTCCTAAATCTAAATACAATTTTGAAATTAATGACAGAAAGAAAGGAGAAAGGCCCCCATGGACATATCAGAAGATGAGTAAAATAAATTGCTACATTCAATTTGCTATCTTTTAAACACCAAGCAAGGTAGGCTATCAGAACAAGGTAGGATGACGAATTCAAACAAAATATTTCCCAAATATTTATAATACAACACGTGCTTTACCTAGACAGTATCACAGAAACAAAAGCAAGGAAATGAAGAAACGAAGTATGGTGAGATATTGTTTATGTCTAGTTATAGCTTTTCTGAGAATTCAGAAAACATTTTCAGCCACAGGCCATAGAAACCATGTACCTTTAACTCCAAAAGCCAGCATCTGGGAGGTGGATGTACACACCTTTAGGCCTTGGACTCAGGATTTACAGAAGATGGATCTCTGTGAGTCCATGTCCACCCAGATCTAACAAGACTGAATCAGTCCTGAAGAAATAGCTCACACCATTATTTCCAATATTGGGGAAATGTATAAGACAGAAGCAAGGTGTCAGAGAGTCGTTTTGTTCCCCTGCCGCACTAAGGAGGGGCAACTGTTTGAGACTTGGTGAAGAGCTTGTTCATGGATCAGCCCTTTCACCTGAGATAGAAGAGATAGCTAGTGATTGGCTGCATTGCTTTTCTGATATTCAGCTGAGGTTTGAACCCTAATATCAGTCTCTGTGTAATTTATATATTCATGATTCCAGAAAGCTTGTTTTCAATGTTCAAATGAGACAACACTACAAGGTCACAGGCAAAGTGTTTGTCATTCTGTACCTCTGTGTAGACTGTATGGCTGTATGTGAAAAGAAAAGCTCCTATTTCCACGAAGTGGCATACTGCAGATACATCATCACCCCAGTTATGAATGCAAGTAGAAAACACACACACACACACACACACACACACACACACACACACACACAAACACAGACAATTGTTCTGAAATAACTGGACAAGGAACACTAAGGGACCAAGAGGAGGGGTACTCTACAGCCTAAACAACACAAGAGAGAACAAAGGATGCCAAGTCCTCATCAGCTAGCTTTTTTTCCTGATTCTTCAAAGCCAAAAATTTTAGGTTTCTACAATAATGATGTCACCCATACAGATTTATAATATTTAATATCCAAACCTATTGTCTACCTATGAAACATACAATATGGCACAGAGGGGCTAACCTTTGTTGCTGCATTGTCTTGCTGACCATTCCTCAAGTGGATTCAACAGGCATCTTTTCATCTCCTCTGAGCAGGACCTGATGCTGCACTGATTTGCTGCATCACACTTCCAAGCCCCAGCATGTGCTAGGAATCAACACAACCCTGCAATCATGCATGCGTGCATGTTTGCCAGGCTGCGGGGACTCAAGAATCTTTTACAGAATCCAATGACATAAAATAAGCAGCCATGAGCTTTAATACTTATTATGATTCTTTTATGAATCTAATGACATAAGATAGGCAACTACACATTTTGAGATTTGTTATTGTTTGTGTGTTAATGGAGGGTATTCTTAACCATTGTATACATTGAAACAAAATCCAGCTGTTTTGTTGGTACTGTGGACTGCATAATCCTAATTATATTCATCCTTATCTCTCTAATACAGTAGACACATGAAACACTCACAGTAGGAGACATTTTGATGCCTAAAATAACCTGACGAGGAACATGCTTTAATCATAGTTAACTTGTGATATATGTAGATATGTGTATGTATATATACATATATATACATATATATGTGTGTGTGTGTGTATAAATTGAAAATCCTACTATGATCATTAAAATTATAGTTTTAATAAAAGTGGGACTGATCATTAATGAAGAAAATTCCTTTCTTATTGTGCTCAATAGTTTTATGTCAAACTGACAAAAGCTAAAGTCATTTGAGAGGAGGGAACCTTAATTGAGAAAAGTCCTACATTAAATCCAGCTGTAGGCAAACATATAAAGCATATTAGAAATTTAGTGATTGATGGGCTCAGTCTGTTGTAGTAGCTTCCCTTTTAATTGGTTTTCTGGGTTCTATGAGAAAGCCTAGGGACAAGTCAGTAAGCAGCACCTTCCATGACCTCTACATTAGCTGCTGTCTTCAAGATCTTGCCCTGTTTGAGTGCTCATCCTGACCTCCTTCAATGATGAACAACAATATGAAAATTTAGGTCAAATAAACCCTTTCTTCTCCAACTTCCTTTTGCCGTCATGTTTCATCGTAGCAACAGTAACCCAAACAAAGACACTCATGTTTTCAATAACAGTTGCTAAGAGGATATTTGTTTCCATAATAGTGACTGAGATAGGGTCTTCAAGTGAAGCCCTGCTTTGCATGAGGATTCTAGTTGTAGACTAGGCATTCTTTGAGCTGGCTGTGATCCACCAGCTTTTACCTAGAATATGAGTCATGTGCTACTACAACTGGCCTGATTTTATTATTTTTTATTATTTGTACGTGTGTATTTCTCTCTCTGTCTCTCTCTCTCTGTCTCTCTCTGTGTGTGTGTGTGTGTGTGTGTGTGATAGAGTGTGTTTTGTATACAAGTGTGTAGAGCTGTCAACGGAGAACACAGATATTGGATACTCCCTAGAGCTGGGGTTACAGGCAGTTGTGAGATGCTTGACATGAGTGCTTGAAAACAAACTCCAGTGCTATGATTTGGCAATAGTTGCTCTGAACTTGGTTCTCTGATAAAACAGGGAGAGGGATAATAAGCTCTTATCCATGCCATCTTCATAAAAATTGCCACTACTAAGGAATTGTGCCCTGTATTATGTTTCTGTTGCCTTGATAACAAGCCAAATATTGATTTCCCTTCTGTTTTAAATTTATGTAATTTAGTGTCAGTGTTTAACAAAGAAATCAAGAGAGATTGAGATTTGCATTAGTGATAACTATTTTATATCAAGGATATAGAGGGACTTATTTATAAGGGTAATATGAATTTCATATAAAGTTGACCAATATCAATAAAGGGAAATTTTATTCTGTTCATGATTATAAATATTAACTCAGATTACATTGACCTGAACACAGATTTGCACATGTGAATGATACACACACACACACACACACACACACACACAAACACACACATATAGAAAGAGGGATGGGGGAATTGCAAATGGATAGAAATAGTTGAGTCCAGGCAACAATGGTGTGTTGATTATTTTTTTTTTCTAATTTAAAACAAATTTGGTTGTCTGTGAAGAGGGAATATCATTTGAGAAAATGACTCCATCAAATTAACTGGTAGGGATGTCAGTGGTAGTATTTTCTTGATTAATGATTAATGTGGTAGGACACAGGCCACTGGCAGTTCCTCCTGGGTTCTGTTATAAAGCCTGATGAACAGGCTACTAACTAGAGCTTCACAATGGACTCTGCCTAAAGTCCTGTTTCCAAGTTTCTTCCTCAAAGATGGACTATAATGAGAAAGTAAAAATCAATAAACCTTTTCCTTCTCAAGTTGTTTTTGGTTAGTGTGCTATCAAGGCAACAGAAACCTAGCTAATAAAAGATGCAATTTCTCAGATGTGGCAGCTTTCATGGAGATGGTTTGTAATAGTCAGTGCATTTGCCAAATCATATTCTGAGTTGTTTTTGGAAACATTCCCAGAGGCAGGAATGGATTCTGGTTCTCACAAGCCTTGGTTTTCACATGTTTGCTATACACCTTCCAAGTGTACTTCATTTACCTCAAGACTATTGCTGGTCACTTTTTGTGTGTATGAGTAAGGTCGTTTTACTCACCTGTACCTTGTGGGTCAGGATACATAGGGAGTGGATATTTACCAATCAAAACTGGATATAAACACATTAAAACACTAATGTCCTACTTACTATTTTTAGAGTCCTTGAAGGGAAATGGTATAGATAAAGATAAGTTTTCATTTACTAATGAATTGTTTCAGAAACAGTCAGACAGACAGAAAGAGAGAGAGAGAGAGAATGTAAATGTTCCAAATTACATGTTGTGTGGCTGAGAAAAACTTGTGGGAATGAAATATTTGTACTTGTTTGGATTGGAAACACTTTCTAAAAAGAAATGGCAACATTTTGTAGGGTAACTGCTAAGCTATCTCATCAGTCCCAGAGTTAAATTATGAATAAAATACCAGTACTTGAACATTGAAAATGTATCTGATTAAAGAAAAAATATTTAGGAACCCAATTAGGTAGAAGTGGTACATTAAGTAGTTGTATTACACTCAGGGCCTGTCAGAATATGGCACATCTTAATCAGGGATGCTACTGCTGTAATAAACATTAAGGCTAAAACCAAGTCTAGGAAGAAAGAGTATTCTTTGCTTACACTTCCACATGGGTCATCATCAAAGGAATTCAGGGCAGGAACCTGGATGCAGAAGCTGAAGCAGACAGCAGAGAACAGTTCTCTTTACGTACTTTCTCACATGTCTTTCTCAGCCTGCTTTCAGATTGAAGGTGGGATAAACATCCCAGGGAAAACACCACCCTTCAATTGGCTATAACTCCTCAAATCAATCACTAATTGAGAAAATGCTCTACAGATTTGTCTACAGCCAGATAGTATGAAGAATTTTCACAATCTGTATTTCTTCCTCTAAATGACCTTAATCTGTGTCAGGTTTACACAAAATTAGCACAGTGTAGAATTTGAGAGAGTTATGTCCATACAGAAGAAATTCATGTCAACCTCTGAAATCAAAATCTGTGAAGGAAAGGCTTGTGACTGAACATTCATGGAATTTTCATATTTAATTACTGACATATTATTTAGTTAAGAATCAAAGAAATGGCTGGGCATTGGTGGCACATGTCTTTAATTTCAACACTGGGGAGGTAGAGGCAGGTGGATATCTAGTTTGAGTCAAGCATGAGCTACAGATCAAGTTTCAGGACAGCCAGGGTTACACAGAAAAAAACCCTGAAACCCTAAAACACAGTCACAAAAGCAATTTCCTAATAGTTAAAAGCATCAGTTCATAAGAAAAAAAAAAGCCACAAAATGCCTTGTGTTCCTTGAATGTAAGGCATGCAGGGAGTAAAGAAATAGTACATAAAATCATGATTTTGGTGAGCAGTGAGAATCATTACCTCCTCTGTTCCTTTCGTCTAACTGTTCCTCTCCTTGCCTGACCTGTTCCTCTCTTCTCCCTGTAAATCTTCACTTCTCAGATTCTTTCCCTCCCCTCCTTTCCTCTACTTTTCCCTCCTTAAGCCCTCTCCTTAATTTTGTTATTAGTTACATTTGTATCACTGTGCTAAAACACCATGACAAAAACAACTTATGGAAGAAATAAATTATTAAGGGCTTGTTGTTCCAGAGAGTCTCTGTGGAAAAGGAGGTAGTTGGGAGCAGGTCCTTCAGCAGCTGCTGACAGCTTACAACTCAAACAACACAGGGTAAGAAGAGAGAGGCACCTTGAAATGTAATGAGTTTTGGTAAGCTCAGAGTCTATCTCATGGAATATTCTTTGTCCAAGAATGTCATATTCCCTAATCTTCCTCAAACAGCCACCAATTATGGGTCAGATATTTTAATGCATAAAGACTAGTAGGGACATCATATTCAAACCATGGTGTTCCACTCCTTGGCACTCATATTCTCACAGACATAATGAAAAAAAATTTAATCCAACTTCAAAAATCCTCTAAAGCAGAGCTCAGTGGGACAAACCTTTAATCCCAGGCAGACATAGGCAAATCTCTGAGTTCTAAGCTAACCTAGTCCAAAGAGCAAATTCCAGGAAATCCAGGACTCCATGAGGCAAACCTGTCTTACAAACCCTCCCAAAAAAGTCTGTATAATATTTCAAAGAATCAATATTGTTTAAAAGCCAATGTTCTCTTTTAGGCATTATCTTAAATAATACCCTTTCAAAATAAAAAAGCCAAAACAAAAACAAATTAAACATTCATAATATATAATATTATCTTTCTTTTAAAATGGTCTCACATCCACACTGAGAAAAGCTGTGGATGAACTTGAGCGTCATATACTTTCCTGCCTCTACCTCAGTGGAAGGAGTTGATGAAGAGGCCTTGGAAGGGAGATGCTTTCTAATTTGTTTTGCATGGCTTGCTCAGCTGATTTCTTATAGAACCCAGGACAAGAATCTCGGGGTTAGCACTGCCCATCTTGATGAGCTGAGGCCTCCCCCATTGATTACTAAATGACAAAATACCTTAGAGCTGGATCTCACCAACACATGTTCTCAACTGAATTTCCTTCAATGATTTCAAATTGTCTCAAGTTGACAAACAAGCCCCTCCCCAGTATAGTGTAATTGCAAAGATTTTAAAAATTGAATTATGGAACTCAAAATTATATACCTAATGTGGATGTTTGTTTATAAACAGAAAGTGTTTCAAATTTATTTCATATGAGTAAAAATGGTATGAAAATGACCATTCAACATGCTGAAAAAGCTTTCAAATAAAAGAACAAAGAATTATAATTTCACAGATGACACATAATTACGACACATAATATTTGAACATGGATTTGTCTTGGCTATGGAAAGTGCTGAGGTAAGGAGAGCACAGAGCTTATGGAAGTGATCATCCAATGACTGTTCTAGACTGAGAGCCATATCATCAGTGTGAGCCACATTGAGACTGCCTGGAGTGCCAGGACCCAGTGGCGTATGGTACAGAGATCTAATATAGAACCAAACATGACTGGAGAAAAAAAAAGTTGTCAATGTGATGATGCCTAATGATATTCTACTATACTCATAGATTGTTTCTAGCCCAAATATCTCCAGAAAGGATTCATACAGCAATTGAAGGAAACAGATGCAGAGACCCATAGCTAAACATTAGGCTGAGCATGGGGAATCCTGCAGAAAATAGGGAGAAAGGATTGTAGGAGTCAAAGATACCAAGGACATCACATGAAAACTCACAGTGTAATTATCCTAGCCTTATAGTTGCTCACATTGACTGAACCAACAATCAGAGAGCATGCATGTAAATAATCTTGGCTGCTTGCATATATCTGACACTAATATAGCTTGGTCTTCTTGTGGGAACCCTAAGAATGTGAGCAATAGCTGTCTTTGCCACATTTGCTGGCTTTGGGACCCTTTTTCTCATAGTACATTTTGCCCAGCCTTAATAAAAGGGAACATCCTTATTATCACTTCAAGTTGATGTGCTATGTTTTGCTGACATCCATGGGAGGCCCATCCTATTCAGAATACAAATAAAGTAGAAGTGCATTGTTGTAATCAGAGTGGTGGCAAACGGACAATGGGTGGAAACTGCAGTCTGGATGCAATGTAAATAAATAAATTTAAAAAGGTTGCATCATCACCCTGGCACTGGCAACACTTGCTTTTATCCCAGCATTCTAGAGGCCATGGCAGGTACGTCTCTGTGAGGTCAATGCCAACCTAGTCTACAATGCGATTTCGAGGACAGGCTCCAAAGTTACACAGAGAAAGCTTGTCTTGGAAAAACAACAAAAATATTATCTCATTGAGGATGTTTGTACCCAAAGAAGTGATAAAACTATTTGAATTTTATGTATATGGAGAAACAACTTTTTAAAGAAAGCACTGTGAAGGTATATCCAATGTAATAAGAGAAAATGTTAATAAACATGATTTCTGAAATGGCTGTAATGAGTAAAGTTAGTATATATCTTCAGTACTTGCCTATGGAATACTTGCAAGGGAGGGAAGAAAGAACACAATGATAGCAAGTATGAAAGAGGAATTATGGATAAGAAAGGAATTTATGTGGTAGAGAATTGGAGAGTAAGAGAAAGGGAAGGATGTGGGGAAGAAGAAATAACCTGAAAAACTTTGGAAAAAAAAGTTATATGAAGAACTACTCTCAATGAGCATCCTAAAATATTTAAAAATACAAATATAAATGTAGTTACCACATAATGGACAATAATGCCCCCATTATATACTACAGAACCGACATAAACTGTACAGCCCCAGAAATGGTTTAAAATTTTTTTTGCATTGTTTTCTACTGAAGTTCCATTGACTTACAAATGGCATATCAATTACCCATTCGTTAACAGTGAAAAAACCACTTTCTAAAAGTAAAAAGCCACTTTCTAAATTAAGAACCCCTTTACAAAATAAACCTTGCACATTACCTCATTATGTAAATAAAAGCCCACTACTGTCATCTGATAATGAGCCTTAGCATTTGTCTCAGTTGAGGGAGTATTGGTAAGATTCACTACTGTAATGAAAACCAATTTGGAGAAAAAAAGTGGTTATTTGGCATATACTTCCATATCATACATCATCATCAAATATTGTGGTAGGTTAAAACCTCAAACATGGCAGGAACCTGAAGGTAGGAACTAATATGGTGTTCACGGAGGATTACTGCTTATTGGTGTTTTCATCCTAGCATGACCAGCTTGCTTTCATATAGTTCCCAACACCCCAAAACACCCACAGGACATCCTCAATCAATCACTACTTAAGAGAATGCCCTGAACATCCACCATTTACTTTCTGTGTTTATGAACTTACCATTCCAAATAAACATTAAAAGTAATAATAGTACCACCAAAAGATGAAAGAAAGAAAGGAAGGAAGGAAGGAAGGAAGGAAGGAAAGAAGAGAGGGAGGAGAAAAGGGAGGGAGGGATGAAGAAGGAAAGAAAAAAAGGAAAAAAGGAATTACCCTGAAGCCTTGCCTATAGCCCAATCATACAGAGACAATTTTTCAAAAGCAGCTCCTTCTCTGGTACTCTATCTTGTGTCAAGTTGATAAACACTTAGACAGCAGAGTATTAAATGAAGTAACAATGTCTTATTGGTAAATCTGGAGACGAGTGGACCTCTTAAACCTCCTTGAGGAATGTCATTATATCAGGACATGGTTAGTAACACAAATACTCACAAGGGGTCTAGGTACTAAAATAAAGGAGATATTGTCACACAGCAGTTGTAAATGGCATGGATGGGCTGTTTCCTGAGATGGAACTCATCCTGACTCTGCTTGTGTGACAATGAACCTGCATCCATATTGCCCCATCAACTACAGTAATACAAAATAGTAATAGTCTAAATAGTGTAGCACAAAATGACTCTTAATGATATTATCACAAACTGAGAGATCAGTACCTAGCACAGTCATTGTAAGAGACACATCTCCATGCAAGACGTACGAAAAATGCACAGACCTACATCCTGTGAGTCCCTACCCCACCAAATCTATAAAGTCAGTTCCTCCTCATGCAGAACTGTTAACAGAGAAACCATGTCTTGTAAAACCAAAAAAGGTAAAAAATCATAAACAAAATAGACAAGCAGAGACTAAGAAGACAAAACCGTATTTCCAAACAAAGCAAAATTTGGCTCTACAGAAATACAAACCTTTACAAAAATACCATTGACTATGCTTGGTGTTGACCACCTATTACTTGGTAAAGGGTATGGCTTAAAATCTGGTTGATATATCCATAAGCATGCACAGGTTAAAGCAAGATGGAATGGGAAATGGAAAATGGCTCTTTCTGCTCACCAAAAGCTATCTCACATTCATTTGCAAAGAAAAACTAGTTTTCTCCAATGTCGTTACTGTTGTTACTTGAACTCTATTAGAATTCCGTTTTCCCCACATCCTACTATTACTTTCTTTGAATTTGATGAAATGAATCAGTAAAAGAGAAACTGAGTTATAAATGATGAAAGTCATACTCATTTGCAGTGTTTATAAACATACATGGAAAAATATATTTATTCATTATACATCTAGCACTCTTAATGTTGGCGCATTACAGGCAACTTGAATAGTTAGTGAAAATTCTATATCAGAATTGCTTTTGTTGGGAAAGATTTGTTGTTGACTATGATGCTGCTTTGGTTGTTGCTATTCTGAAACAGGGAATTACTATGTAGCCCTGTCTGGTCTGGAATTTGCTGTGTAAAACAAGCTGAACTTTAATTTGGAGACTTACCTGTCTCTGCCTCTAAAGAGATGGGATTAAAGCTGTTCACTACTATTTTCTAAGGGGATAAGTAAAAATGGAAAGACAGGTGATGCTGTAGAATATGGTCAATATCCATTCTTGAAAATGATGACAAAATTGATACACTGCCCAGCCCTCATTGAGACACAAGCTCCATTACCATCTCTCCCTAATAGGAGCCATGAGATGCACTTGGTCATTACAGCATGGATATCTCATGATTATCAGGTTCTGGAGCACAACAGATAAATGTCAGGCATTTCTGTAGTAACTTATAATTATGAGGGTGGAAATAGTTGTCCCTATGAATATAAGAGATTACAAAATCAATGGAGGCAATACAAAATTTTAAGTGATGGCAGATATGTATGATTATGTTAAAGGGTTAAGACTAAGTTGGAAAATAGGTTCTTAAAGCACCATAGTTAACCACAGGGCATCATGGACTGGGTCTAACAAAGTGCCTGTCTAGGATCACTCATAGGCACCTGTGGTCAGATTGGTGATGAGCATTGAATGCCCAATGTAAAGGAGACCAAAAAGCCATGTGCTGTATATGCTTGTTTCTAAAGATTTTAAAACCAGGCAGATGTTCATGAAATACAAATGCTAAATTATGTAGCTGTTAAAGATTAAGTTTGAGGTTGGATGTGACATGCATGCCTTTAATCCCAGGTGATGGCAGGCAGAGGATAATTTCTAGGTTTTAAACTATAGACTGCTCTACACATTGAGTTCCTGGTCAGCAAGGGGTATATAAAGAGACACTTTAAAAAACTTTTTTAAAGATTACGTTTGTTCAATTAAGTTTATCTCACCCCAAGAATTCAGTGTAAATTACTTTCCTGCAATAAAACACTGGTGGCAATCTTATTTGCCCAGCCTTAGGACTTTAAGCAGTCACCTTTATTTATGGAGCAGCAAGGGTCATGGTAAAGTCCTGGAGCCTATGTGAATGATGGAACTGGCTTTGAAGGCATGGCAGAATAAAAGGCAGGTGTAATGTTTTGAACAAGAAAATTTCCCCAGCAATTCTGGTATATGAACACTAGATTTCCTTACTCTGTTCAGTGAGGCTTAGGTAGTGTAACCTTGCTGGAAGAAATGTATCACAATGAATAAGTATTGTGATTGATAACCTTGTGTGGGTCCAGTTTGCTATCCCTGCTGCTTCTTGTCCTCTACACTCTGTGTTTTCTCTTGTATTTAGATATGATCTTTCAGCTTTCTACACTAGCCATCATTATTGGAGAGAACACTGACACTTCTCAAAACATAGAGATGACTTTCTCAAAAGATGTAATACTAAGAAACAAGACCATTTTAAAAAAATATATACTACAACCCATTGTGCTCAACAAATATGCATAAATTGTATTTAAAAATTAGAAATTTCACTTGGTTTCCATATTTCTGTTTTTCTCTCCTCATCTTTTCTCCAAAAGATGGACAAATAGGGTTAAAGTGGAACCTCGAGAATATACAGTAGAAAAAGCAAACAAATTAAATATCCTCCTCTGACTTCACATGAATATTTTGGTCCTGCAAATGCACCATGCATAGAGAACTGAGCAGTATTGTGCGGATATATAATGAAAATAAGAAAAATACAGATGAACACAAGGAATAAACACAAGGAAATGATTAATGTAAAAGCCTGATGATAAATAGAATAAAGGGAGTGGTGACCACAGAGCAAGACCCAACTCAGTTAAACTTCCATGCAGTGAAAAGGAATTAAAAGGTTAGGTCCATGCTTGTTGGTAAATGGCTTAATCCCATCACTCCAACACAGAAGTAAGTGGAACTCTGATTCAATGCCACCATGCTCTACAAAGCAGGTTCCTATCTTTGCAAGCTTAGGCAGTCAAGGAAACCATCAAAAATGATATCTGGTGAATATTTGTGTGTGTGTGTGTGTGTGTGTGTGTGTGTGTGTGTGTGTGTGTGTGTGCGTGCGTGCGTGCGTGCGTGCGTGCGTGCGTGCGTGCGTGCGTGTGTGTGTGTGTGTGTGTGTGTGTGTGTGTGTGTTTTAGCTTATTTGGTGAAGATCTCAGGGCCAGACCAGGGTTCCTATCATATGAATTATTTGGTGAGAGAAGTCAAAGAGTTATTTACAACTGTAGAGGCTCAGACCATCATTCTTGGTTGCTAATTAGAACTTGATCACAAGACCCTATTTTTGAATACCTGGTATATTTCATTTGCAAAATGTCAAGGAATTGACCTTGTACTAACCAGAAAATTCTTCATGCATGCTCAATACATAGTAGTAGAAATCATTTTGCAGACTTCTTTCCTAGAGGATAAAAGAGACAGTTTTAACGCATTTCTGGAATTTGCATGTTACAAAATGATGTAATAGGACAGATATAAGTACTAATGTAATAGTAGCAATATAATTTATGTAGTAACTACCTTTTTTCTTGATTGGTATTGATGCCACAGGAGGAAATTTGGACTACGACCTGTAAATATGGTGACAACCTCCACTGAAAATAAACAAACTAACCAAAGAAAGGAAATCAAAACAATGGCTAAGGAAGCTGTAAGTCTTACAGGAAAGCCCACTGATACGTTCAAAAACAGTCATTTTGCCAAACTGCCTTCTTAATAATTCTGTTTATGTCCAGAGATTTGTGTTGTTGTTAACCATGGTTAGACATGATTATTATTGAAGTTTGTACTGATAAATTCATTCTTGAATAATTACTAAATGCACTGAGAATAAGTCACCATGATAACTACCTATAATAATCCCTGTAAGGACTCCTGAAAAAGGTTGTGTAAAGAAAATAAGAGCTAAAGAATAGGGAGGGATGCTGTGAAATATTTTCCTCTCTACATTACAACAGAAACTGGCAGGTCTAACAAACCATGGTCTGTTAGACACCTCCCCACGACCTACACACACATATACTATATGTTCATCTCTGTGTTACCTTTCAGCTTCCTTTATCTATCATCTCATATCCTTTAGTGCAAAAGAGAAACTGAAATTATCTTGTTAGATTGTCACATTTGTGCAACATCCACATACCACAACAATTGTTCATTTTTTGTCACTGCTCTTACTCCCACACACTCATAATCCACCATAACTGCTTCAGCTTTGAAATATGAATGTGAACCCAAGAAGAGACCTGAAATAACTTAACAGGGAACACTGAGGGAGCAAGAGGAGGGGTCCAGTACTCTGCAGCCTACACAACACAGGAGAGGACAAAGGAAGCTAGGTCCTGATCACATAGCTATTTTTCCCCCATACTTTAAATCCAAAAGAATTTAGGTCTCTTCAGCAATGATGTAACCCATACAGATTTATAATACTTAATATGCAAACATATCGTCTATCAATGAAACGTACAACAGGACAAAGAAGAGGCTAACCTTTGTTGCTGCATTGTCTTTTTGACCGTTCCTCAAGTGGATTCGACAGGCATCTTTTCATCTCCTCTGAGCAGGACCTGCTGCTGCACTGATTTGCTGCATCACACACCCAACCCCCAGCCTGCGCTAGTGAATCCATACAACAATGCAATTACGCATGCACCCATGTTTGCCAGGCTGCAGGGACTCAATCCTCTATTCTGAATCTAAAGACATGGGATAGGCAGCTATAAGCTTTAATATTTATTAAGAATATTTTTAATATATTGAGAAAAGATAGCAACATGCTTTGCGAATTATTATTGTTAGTGTGGTAAAGGATTGTATTCATAAACCCCTGTATAAATCACCAGAAACAAAATTAAGCTGTTTTGTAGGTACAGTGCACTGCATAATCCTAATTATACTCATATTACTCCTTCTAATATAGTAGATACGTGAAGCACTGATGGCAGAGGACACTTTGAGGATTAAATGATCCTGATTAGGAACATGCATTAATCATATTTTACTTCATTATGTATGTATGTATGTATGTATGTATGTATAAATATTTATGAAATATATTTAGGAAAATGAAAATTTACTATGAAAATAATAAATATAGTTTTAATAAAAGTGTTGAGTGATCATTCAAATAGGAAAATATATTACTTATTGTGCTTGATATTTTAATGTCAACTTGACAAAAGCTAAAGTCATCTGAGAGTAGGGAACCTTAATTGAGAAAGTGCCTCATATAGAGCATTTTTTAAAATAGTCATTGATGGGCTCAGTCTGTTCTAGTTCCTTCCATTCCTAATATTGGTTGTTCTGGTTTCTATGACAATTTCAAGGGTCAGGTTGGTTAGCAGCAACCTCCATGACTTCTACAACAGCTGCTGCCTTCAGGATATTGCCCTGTTCAAATTCTAATCCTGACTTCCTTCAATGATGAAAAGCAACGTAGGCCATATGAACTCTTTCCTCTCCATGTTACTTTAGTGATTATGCTTCATCTTAGCAATAGTAAACAAAACTAAGACAACTGTGTTTTTTAAAAAAACAGTTGCTAGGATGTAGATTTTTCTTGATTTATTTATGATCGAGACAGGGTCTTTCAGTGAAGCACTGCTTAGCATGAGAATTCTCTCTGTAGATCAGGCATTCCTTGTAAGGGCTTTGATCCACCAGCTTTCGCCTGCTAAACGATGAGACTAAAGGCATGTGCTACTACAATTGGCTATCTTTTATTATTTGTGATTATTTGTACGTGTGTATTTCTTTCTGTGTGTATGTTTGTACACAAATGCCTAGAGGTGTTAATGGAGACCAGAGATAATTGATACACCCAACAGCTGGAGTCACAGGCAGTTATGAGATGCCTTACATGGATGTTTTACACCAAACTCTAGGGCTATGGCATGGAAGTAGTTGCTTTTAACAGTAGAACACCCTTTCCAGTACTCCTATTCTTGTGAAGATATTGCCAAATTAGATCCACACTCTATGTGCAAACAACAGACAAACAAACAACAACAAAAATCAGGGCAAATTTCTGCCTGGTCAGAATCCATACATTCCATTTTTCAAATAAATGTAAATATATTATCAGCTCAACAATATCCATGTCTGAATATCAAAGACTAATGGCAAGGGAAACTGTAGACAGTGGATGACTGTGCTTTGAAATTGGAAAACCAGCACTATACAATCAAGAAAGGGCATTATTTATAAAAATGCAAATATGGCTTTGAAAGCAATTTTTTAAATTTTTTATAATTGATAGTGACTGCTCCAAACTTTACATAAGATGCCAGTTTAAATGTATAACCCCACACAAAGTATACCAATGTAAATTTATGATGTAGATAAATGAATTACACAGGGCTTCTTCCCTTTCTGACAGACATGAGAAACATAACACTTCCTCTGTAGAATAAGCTGATCTTGAACTCATAGTTTATTTTTCTTCAGATTCCTAACACTGAAATTAAAGATTGCTGCATCATGCCAGGGCCAACTTTCATATTTTTTGACAATATTAAGTCATGGATTATATGTGGGTTAGCTAAACAAGAAAACTGAAGAAAGATTCTTTGCAACCACTTATTTATTATAGAGCAGGATAGAATTAGAAAATTAAATATCCACTCTTACATAACTCATCCACTCTTTATCCTTAATTTCTCTTCAGAAAAGGTCAGGACTCCTATGGATATCAGCCAGCTATATTATACCAAGTTGCAGTGAGACTAGGCACCTGTTCTTCTATTAATGATGGTCAAGCCAACCCAGTATTTCATTTTAATTTATTAAGTGAAGGGATCTCTTATTTTCATTTAAGTTAAAACCTTTCAAATTTTAATTTGTAATCAATGATATCACTAGGGAGGAAAGCAGACACTAGCAAACAATATGAAGAAAATATAACTTGACTTAACTACATCATATATGATGAAATATTATAAAGTCTTAAAAATACTGTAATATTTAAAATAATACTTTTGTAAATGATTTGAAAATTTTATGTATACACACTATATATTTTATATTACCATTCATCATTAATTCCCCCAAACATCCAAGACATTCCAAACCATCTCACTCTGTTCTTCATAGGCATCATCACCATTAACATGATTATCTTATTTTAAATAAACTACCTATGTCTAGAAAATACTGACCACAGCATTGTGGTTTGGGTCCTTCTACAGAAATGGTTGCATCTCTCAAAAAATATGAATGAAAATGAATGCACAATAAACCCAAACTTATGTGATACATGAAAACGGTGCTAAGAGGAATGTTCATAGTAATAAGTGCCTACATACATGTCTTGGGGAGATCACATATTAGTAACATAACAACACATCTGAAAGCTATAAATTAAAAGATAGCAAGCTCAAGAAGAGTAGAGAAATAATCAAATTGAGGGCTGAAAACAATAAAACAGAAATAAATAGAAACAAAGAGAACAATACAAGGTATCAGTGAAATAAAGGCTTGGTTCTCTGAGAAAATCAGAGATGGATAATAAGCTTTTATCTAAACCACCTTCATGAAAATTGCCACTACTAAGGAATTGTGATTGTGTTAGTTTGCTGTTGCTTTGCTAACACACCCAATTTTGTATTTATTTCTATTTTAAATTTATGCATTTAAGGGTCAGTGCCAAAAAAATAAATCAAGAAATATTTACCTTTGCATAAGTGATCACTATTTTACATCAGGGCTATTGAGGAATATATTTATGTGAGTAATCTGATTTTCAAACGACATTGACCAATAGCAATAATTGGAAAATTTATCCTGATCATGATTATGAATATTAACTGAGATTACATTCAAATGTACACAATTTTTCATGTGTGTGATACATAAACACTAAACATACAGAGAGAGAGAGAAAGAGAGAGAGAGAATTGCACAAAGGATAGAAAGAGTTAAAGAGATGGTAGAGTTCAGAAGATGTCACTACAGGCAGAAAGCCAATACAGATAAAAGCAAGCCCTAAAAAAAGACATAATAAGAAGCTGTATAATAGCAAGGTAGAAATAAAGCTGTTATAATATAAGAAATTTCCACATACAAAATTGTGCTGCAGCCAGTTCAACAGACAGGTTTAAGTGTATTGCACTTCCCAGAGAAGAGAAAGTTGGAGGGTTGAGACCAACAACAGTTGTGTGCTGATTATTTTTCTTTCCAAATTAACACAAACTTGGTCATCTGTGAAGACATAACCTCAGTTGAAAAATAATTTCATCAGATTAACCTGTAGCCAAGTATGTGTCAATATTTTCTTGATTAATGATTAATGTAAGAGGACACAGGACACTATTAAAACACACACACACACACACACACACACACACACACACATATATATATATATATATATATATTTATATATGCATCATGAATGCCATTATCTTCATAGTTCACCATTCCAGGGGCCTGGATTCAAGGTAACAATGAACAAACTTAGATGTATCTTTATACTTCATAGTATCGTTTCCATATAAATAAGTTCATGAAGTGTAAGGGAAATTTTTATACGCTTACACTAAGTTCTCATTGACCATTGAGAAACACACGCTCTATAAAAATAAATGGGGACTTTTGAAAAAGAAAATAAAAATCTCTAGCAGTAATGAAGAATGTATAAAGCAGCACAGTAAGTCCTGGGTGTCATTGCCCCTTTGCACACAAGGAGTAGCACTGTGGCAGCGAGAGGAAATAAATGACACCCACCTTTATCTGGAGAAAGCAGCATCTTTCAAAGTCACTAAAAACATCTACTGCTCTAGATACTAAAATACAACAAAGAAATAACAGGCAATGCCATGCAATCACATACTACATAAATCTCTGATATTTCATGAGGTCAGCTCCCATCTTAACTTACTACAGGATAATGTGTCTGCTGCTAACCCCAGTGGTACAAACTGCACAACCCCATGTTATTCCTCTAGCTTTTCACTACCTACAAGGCATAGCTGCTGTAGCCAGAAAAATTGCATTGTAGCTACCATTCCTGGCAAAATTCACATTCTTGATAAAAACAATGCAATGTTCCCTGCTTTATTGTAGTTCCTTGGTATAGGATGGTATGGGGTATGAAAATCTATCATCTCAGGCTTTGCTGTGTTGACCAGACTATCACCTCTACTGTGCTATAACTGTGTTAATAATATGTTTGCAGAAGTGACAACTTGTGGAAAAAGGGATGCTGCAACAGGACGCCCCTCCCTTCATTTTCAAAATTACTTATATCTAAATTTAAATACACTTTTGAAATTAATGAAAGAAAGGAGACATGCTTCATGGACTTATCAGTCAGATGATGTCTGAAAGAAAATGCTACATTTAATTGCATATCTTTTAAACTGCAATGAAGATAGGTGAACAAAACAAGGTAAAGTGATGACAAAATAACACAAAATAGTTACCAAGCATTTAGAAAATAACAATCAAGATTGCATCATAGATGAAAGAAAGAAAGAAAGAAAGAAGAAAAGAAAGGAAGAAGGGATAAAATGAAGGCAAGGAAGAGTGGTGGGATATAGTTTATGACTAGTTAAAGCTTTTCAGAGATTTCAGAAATCACAGTCACTGGCCATAGAAGCCAGGCACCTTTACTCCCAGCAGCCAGAAACTAGGTGGTGGTGGTACACACCTTTAATCCTTGGACTCAGATTTGAGAGACAGATGAATCTCTGTGAGTCCATGTCCACTCAAATCTACACAAGAGTGAATCAGTCTTGAAGGGAATTATAGCTCAAACCTTTAATTCCAACATTAGAGAAGGGAATAAGACAGAAGCAAGGACTCAGAGAAGCTTTTTGTTCTCCTGCTACACTAAGGAGTGGCAGCAGTTCGAGACTTGGTGTAGAGCTTGTGAGTGGCTCAGCCCTTTCAGCCTGAGATAGAGGTGATAGCTGGTGGCCAGCTTCATTGCTTTTCTGATATTTAGCTGAAGCTTGAACCCCAAAATCAATCTCTGTGTCATTTATTTATTCATGTTGCAAGTAATCTTGTTCTCAATGTTCAAATGAGAAAACACTATGAGATCACAGGAAAAACATTTGTCCTTCTGTACCTCTGTGTAGACAATAATGATGTTTGTATAATGCTGTTTGTATAAAAAGCTTGCATACTTTGGGATCACATTCCCCATGGAGGGATACTCCCTTAACCTAGAGGCTGGAGGGAGGGCCTAATCCCTACTCCAAATGATTTGACATATTTTGATGACCCTCCTGGAAGGCATCACCCTACTGGTTGAGTGGGGGGTGGAAGGGACGGAAGAATGGTCTGGGGGGTGCATGAGATGGAGGGAGAGAAGAAGTGGGTTTGATATGTAAAATAAACATAAATTTAAAAAATGAAAAAGAAAGCTCCTATTTCCACAAAGTGGCATACTACAGATAGATCCACTCAGGGATGCTACTCAAGTGGAACACACACACACACACACACACACACACACACACACACACACACACACACACACACACACATTCTCTCTCTTCTTCTACTTAACTCTGTCCACATTTCTTTCTTGCAGTTGATTTAGAAACCACAGCATTAGAACTTATACTTAATCTTAGACTCCAACCACAGGAAATGGCAGGTCCAACTGACCATGGTCTGTTAGACACCACCAAATGACCTACAGACATATAGTATATGTTCATCTGTGTGTTACCTTTCACATGCTTTTCTCACCTCACATCCTTTAGTACCAAGCAGACACTGAAATAATCTTGTTAGATATTCACATTTGTGCAATATCCCCATACCACATAATTGTTCATTTTTGTTGTCACTCCTAAACACACATAATCCATCATAAGTGCCTCAGCTTTGAACTATAAATGTACACCCCAGAAGATACCGGAGATAACTGGACAGGGAAGACTTAGGGAAAAAGAGAAGTTATACTCTGCATCATAACAACACAAGAGAGGACTCTGATTCTACAAAGCCAAAATATTTTAGGTCTCTGCAACAGTGATGTAACATATACAGATTTATAATACTTAATTTTCAAACCTATTGTCTACCTATGAAACATACAACAGGGCACAGAGGGGGCTAACCTTTGTTGCTGCATTGTCTTGACCATTCCTCAAGAGGATTACACAGGCATCTATTCATTTCCTCTGAGCAGGACTTGCTGCTGCACTGATTTGCTACATCACACTCCCAACGCCCAGATTGGGCTAGTGAGTCAATACAACCCACAATCATGCATGCATTCATGTTGGCCAGGCTGCAGGGACTCAAGATTTTTTTCTGAATCTAATGACATGAGACAGGCAGCAATAACCATTAATATTTATTAAGAATCTTTTCTTTTTTTTAATCTAATGACAAAAGATAGTCAGCCACTTGCTTTGCGATTTATTATTGTTAGTGTGGTAAAGGATTGTATTCATAACCCCCTGTATAAATCACCAGAAACAAAATCAAGCTGTTTTGTAGGTACTGTGCACTGCATAATCCTAATTATATTCATACTTATCCCTCTAATACAGTAGAAATGTGAAGCACTGCTGGCAGAGGACACTTTGATGATTAAATGACCCTGATTAGGAACATGCATTAATCATATTTTACTTCATTATGTATGTTTGTATTATGTATAAATATACATATATATTAAATATATTAAAGAGATTGAAATGTTACTATGACAATAATAATTGTAGGTTTCATAAAAGTGTCGAGTGATCATTCAAATAGGACAAGTCCTTATTTATTGTGCTTGATATTTTAATGTCAACTTGACAAAATTTAAAGTCATTGAGAGGAGGGAACCTTAATTGAAACAGTGCCTCCATATAGGGATTTTCAAAATAATCATTGATGGGCTCATTCTGTTCTAGTTCCTTCCATTCCTAAGTTCTGGTTTCTATGACAATTTTGAGGGGCAAGTCAGTAAGCAGCACCCTCCTTAACCTCTACATCAGCTGTTGCCTTCAGGATATTGCCCTGCTCAAGTTCTCTTCCTGACTTCCTTCAAGGATGAAAAGCAATATGAAAATGTAGGCCATATGAACCTTTCCTTTCCAAGTTACTTTTGTCATTATGTTTCATGATATCAACAGTAACCAAAACTAAGATACTCATTTTAAAAAGAAAATCACTTGCTAGGATGTAGATTTTTCTTGATTTATTTATGATCGAGACAGGGTCTTTCAGTGAAGCACTGCTTGGCATGAGATTTCTCTTTGTAGACCAGGCATTCCTTGTAAGGGCTTTGATCCACCAGCTTTAACCTGGTGAGTGCTGAGATTAAAGGCATGTGCTACTACAATTGACTATCTTTTATTATTTGTGATTATTTGTATGTATTTCTTTCTATGTGTGTGTGTTTCCACACAAATGCCTAGAGGTGTTAATGGAGACCAGAGATAATTGATACACCCAACAGCTAGAGTCACAGGCAGTTATGAGATGCCTTACATGGATGTTTTACACCAAACTCTAGGGCTCTGGCATGGAAGTAGTTGCTTTTAACAATAGAACACCCTTTCCAGTACTCCTATTATTGTGAAGATATTGCCAAATTAGATCCACACTGTATTTGTAATCAATAATAGCAAGAGGGAGGAAAACATTCATTTACAAACAATATGAAGAAAATATAACTTGACTTAACAACATCTTATATGTTGAAATATTTTTAACTCCTAACTTAAAAATACTGTAATATTTAAAATAACACTTTGGTAAATTTTTTGATAATTTTATATATTCACACAATATATTTTATTATATGATTCATCGTTAATTACTCCAAACATCCAAGACATTCCAAGACATTCCAAACCATCTCACTCTGTTCTTCATATCTATCATCACCATTAACATGATTATCTTATTTTTAATAAATTATCTTTCTCTAGAGACACTGACCACAGCATTCGGGTTGGGGTCCTTCTACAGAAATGGTGGCATCTCTCAAAAAATGTGAATAAAATGCACAATTAAATCAAACTTATGGAACACATGAAAACTGCTAAGAGGAAAGTTAATAGTAGTAAGTGACTACATAAACATCTTGGAAGGATCACATACTAGCAACTTAACAACACATCTGAAAGCTCTAAATTGAAAGGAAGCAAAATCATTCAAGAAGAGTAGAGAAATAATCAAATTGAGGGCTGAAATCAATAAAACAGAAATAAATAGAAGCAAAGAGAACAATACAAAGTATTAGTGAAATAAAGGCTTCGTTCTCTGAGAAAATCGGAGATGGATAATAAGCTTTTATCTAAACTAACTTCATGAAAATTGCCACTACTAAGGAATTGTGTTTCTATTAGGTTGCTATTGCCTTGATAACACACCCAATTTTGTATTTACTTCTATTTTAAATTTATGTATTTAAGGGTAAGTGCCAAAAAACTAAATCAAGAGAGATTTACATTTGCATAAGTGATAACTATATTACATCAGGGCTATTGAGGAATATATTTATATGAATAATCTGATTTACATACAAAATTGACCAATAGCAATAATTGGAAAATTTATTCTGATCATGACTATGACTATTAACTGAGATTAAATTCAACTGAACACAATTTTTCATATGTGTGTGATATACACACACACTCAGAGAGTGCGAAGAGAGAGAGAAGGAGAAAGAGAGAGAATTGCAAAATGGATAGAAGGAGTTAAAGAGACTTCACTACAGGCAGAGAGCTGGTACAGATGAAGCAAAGGCCGATAAGAAGCTGTATTAACAGCAAGGTAGATTTAAAGCTGTTATAATATACAAAATTACCACATGCAAAATTGTGCTACACCCAGTTGAACAGTTAGTTTTAAGTGTGTTGCATGTCCAGGACAGGAGAATGGGGGAGAGTTGAGACGAACAAAGGGTTGAGACCAACAAGAGTGGTGTAGTGATTAGTTTTCTTTCCAAATTAACACAAACTTGGTCATCTGTGAAGATGCAACCTCAATTGAAAAATTGTTCCATCAGATTAACCTGTAGCCAAGTCTGTGGTAGTATTTTCTTGATTAATGCTTAGTGTGGGAGGACACAGGCCACTAAACCCATAATCACACACACACACACACACACACACACACACACACACACACACACACACAGGTATCATCAATGTCTTCATCTTCATAGTTCACCATTCCAGGGGTCTGGATTCAAGGTAACAATGAACAAACTTAGAGGTATCTTCATACTTCATAGTATTGTGCCCATAGAAATAAGTACATGAAGTGTAAGGGAAAATTTTATAAGGTTATACTATGTTCTCATTGACCATTGAGAAACACAAGCTCTATAAATATAAATGGGGATATTTGAAAAAGAAAATAAAAATCTCTAGTAGTGATGAAGAATGTATAAAGCAGTACAGTAAGTCCTGGGTGTCATTGCCTCTTTGCACACAAGGAGTAGCACTGTGGCCGTGAGAGGAAATAAATGACACCCAACTTTCTCTGGAAAAAGGAGCATCTTTCAAAGTCACTACAAACATCTACTTCTCTAGAAACTAGAATACAGCAAAGAAATAACATGTCATGTCATGCAGAGATGACATAAATCACTATTATTTCATGTGTTCAGCTCCCCTCTTTCACCATAGTACAGGAGAATGTGTCTGCTGCTAACCCCAGTGTTACAAACTATACAACCCCATATTATTCAACTAGCTTTTTACTACTACAAGGAGTAGCTGCTGTAGCAAGAACAAATGCATTGCAGCCACCATTCCCTCGCAGCATTCGCATTCTTGATACAGACAGTGCAATGTCCCCTGCCTTATTGTACTTCATTGGTGTAGGATGATATATGGCATGAATATCTATTACCTCAGGCTTTTCTGTGTTGACCAGACTATCACCTCTACTGAGCTATAACTGTGTTAATAACACCTCTGCAGAAGTGATAAATTGTGGAAATAGTGGTGCTGCAATGGGGCACCCTACCCTTCATTTATGACCTTTAAAGTCTTAAACCTAAATATAATTTTGAAATTAATGAAAGAAAGGAGACATGCCCCCACGGACTTATCAGTCAGAGGATGTCTAAAATAAAATGCTACATTTTGTTGCATATCTTTTAAAATCCAACCAAGATAGGAGAACAGAATAAGGAAAAGTAGATGACATTCACAAAAAATGTTTACCAAGCATTTAGAAAACAACACTGGTCACTGGTTGTATCTAGACTGCATTATAAATACAAAAAAAAAAAAAAGAAAGAAAGAAAGAAGGAAGGAAGGAAGGAAGGGAGGGAGGGAGGGAGAAATGAACGAAAGAAGGAAATAAAGAAATGAAGGCAAGAAAGAGAGGTGGGATATTATTTACAACTAGTTAAATCTGTTCAGAGATTTCAGAAATCACAGTCAGTCACTGGCCATAGAAGCCAGGCACCTTTAATCCCAGCAGCCAGAAACTAGGCAATACACAACTTTAATCCTTGGACTCAGGATTAAGAGATAGATGGATCTCTGTGAGTCCACACAGATCTACACAAGAGTGAATCAGTCTTGAAGGGAATTACAGCTCACACCTTTAATTCCAACATTAGGGAAGTGTATAAAACAGAAGCAAGGAATCAGAGAAGCTTTTTGTTCTCCTGCCACAATAAGGAGAGTCAGCTGTTCGAGATTTGGTTAAGAGACGGTGAGTGGACCAACCCTTTCAGCCTGAGATACAGGTGATAGCTAATGGCCAGCTGCTTTCAGCTGAAGCTTAACCCACAATATCAGTCTTAGTGTTGTTTATTTATGTACAATGCAAGAAAGCTTGTTTTCAACATTCAAATGAGACATTACTACAAGGTCTCAGGAAAAATATTTGTCGTTCTATATATCTGTGTGACTATATGGCTGTATGTGAAAAAAGCTGCTATTTCCACAATGTGTCTTACATCATGTACATCCACTCAGTTATGTTACTCAAGTGGAACACACACACACACACACAATTGTTCTCTCTCATCTTCTACTTCACTCTGTCCACAATGCTTTCTTGCAGCTGATTTGGAAACCACTTTCCTTAATTTTAACTACCATAGTATTAGAACTTACATGTAACTCCTACCATCAGAAAATGAGAAGTCCAACCGACCGTGGTTTGTTAGACACCTCCCCACGACCTACACACACACATACTATATGCTCATCTGTTTGTTGCCTTTCACCTGCTTTCCTCGCGTCAGATCTTTCAATGCCAACAGACACTGACATTGTGTTGTTAGGGTGTCACATTTGTGCAATATCCCCATACCACAACAATTCTTCATTTTTGTTGTCACCTCTGTTACTCCCACACACTCATAATCCACCATAACTGCCTCAGCTTTAAAATATAAATGTGGACCCTAAAAGAAGCCGGAGATAACTGGAAAGTGAAGAATGAGGGAGCAAGAGGAGGGGTACTGTGCAGCCTACACAACAGAGGAGAGGACAAAGGAAGCCAGATCCTGATCAGATAGCTTTTTTTTTTTTTTTTCATTCTTTAAAGCCAAAAGATTTTAGGTCTCTACAACAACGATGGAACCCATACAGATTCATAATACTTAATATGCAAACATATCGTCTACCAATGAAACATACAATAGGGCACAGAGGGCATCTAACGTTTGTAGCTGCATTGTCTTGCTGATTGTTCATCAAGTGGATTCGACAGGCATCTTTTTATCTCCTCTGAGCAGGACCTGCTGCTGCACTGATTTGCTGCATCACACTCCCAACCCCCATCCTGCGCTAGTGAATCAATACAACTCTGTAATAACACATGCGTGCATGTTTGTCAGGGTGCAGGGACTCAAGAATCTTTTATGAATCTAATGACATAAGATAGGCATCTTTGTGCTTTGCGATTTATTATTGTTTGGGTGTTAATGGATTGCATTCATAACCTCCTGTATAAATCGCCTGAAACAAAATCAAGCTGTTTTGTAGGTACTGTGGAGTGCATAATCCTAATTATATTTATCCATATCTCTCTAATACAGTAGATACACGAAACACTGACAGAAGAAAACTCTTTGATGATTAATACATCCTGATTAGGAACATGCATTAATCATACTCAATGTGTGTGTGTGTGTGTGTGTGTGTGTGTGTGTGTGTGTGTGTATGTAGCTGCATTGTCTTGCTGACTGTTCTTCAAGTGGATTCGACAGGCATCTTTTCATCTCCCCTGAGCAGGACCTGCTGCTGCACTGATTTGCTGCATCACACTCCCAACCCCCATCCTGAGCTAGAGTCAATACATCCCTGCAAAAACGCATGCGCTCAAGTTTGCCATGCTGAAGGGACTCAAGAATCTTTTACAGAAACCAATGATGTAAGATAAGCAGCCATGAGCTTTAATAGTTATTAAGAGTCTTTTATGAATCTAATTACATAAGTTAGGCAGCTGCGTATTTTGAGATATATTGTTTGTGTGTTAATGGAGGGTATTCATAACCCCCTGTGTAATCGCCCTAAACAAAATCAAGATGTTTTATAGGTACCGTGGACTGCATAATCCTAATTATATTCATCCTTATCTCTCTAATACAGTTCACAAGTGAAACACTGACAGTAGGGTACACTTGAATAACTAAGAGATCCTCATTAGGAACATGCATTAATCATACTTGTGTTTTGTGTGTGTGTGTGTGTGTGTGTGTGTTTGGGTGTGTGTGTGTGTGTGTGTGTGTGTGTTTGGGTGTGTGTGAATTTATGTATGCATATACACAATTAATATCAAATATATTCAGGAAATTGAAAATGTTACTATAAAAATAAAAATTATAACTTTTATTAAAGTGAAAATGATCATTAAATAGGAAAATTTCTTACTTGTTGTGAACAATAGTTTTATATCAACCTAACAAAAGCTGAAGTCATTTGAGAATAGGAGACCTTAACTGAGAAAATGCCTCCATAAAATCCAGCTGTGGGCAAGCATATAAGGCATATTTCAAATTAGTGATTGATGGGCTCAGTCTATTGTAGTTCCTTCCATTTTAATATTGGTTGTTCTGGGTTCTATGACAAAGCCGATGGGCAAGTCAGTAAGCAGCAACCTCCATGACCTCTACATCAACTGCTGCCTTCAGGATCTTTCCCTGTTTGAGTTCTCATTCCTTCTTTCTTCAATGATGAACAGCAGTATGAAAATTTAGGCCAAATAAACCCTTTCTTCTCCAAGTTGATTTTGTCATCATGGTTCTTCATAGCAATTGTAACCCAAACTAAGACACTCAAACTAAGTAACCCAAACAAAAAACACTTACTAGAATATTGATTTGTTTCCATATTTATTTTTTGAGACCTCTTTTTGAAGACCATGCATCCATGGAAGTGGCTGTGATCCACAAATTTTCGCCTATTGAATGCTGGAATTTGAGGTATGTGCTACTACAATTGGCTAGATTTTATTATTTTTAATTATCTGTATGTGTTTCTCTCTCTCTTTCTTTCTCTCTCTCTCTCTCTCTCTTCCTCTCTCTCTCTCTCTCTCTCTCTCTCTCTCTCTGTGTGTGTGTGTGTGTGTGTGTACACACGTGTGTAGAGGTGTCAATGGAGATCAGATATATTGGATACCCCCAAGAGCTGGAGTTACAGGAAGTTGTGAGATGCCTGACATGGGTGCTTGAAAACAAACTCGAGTGCTCTGGTAGTTGCTCTGAACTTTAGAACCACCTATCTAGCTCTCTTATTCACTTCAAGATCTTGGCATATTAGTTCTACACTCAATGTGAAAATAACAATCAAAAAAAAAACACACAAGACAAATTACTGCCATTTAAGAATGTATAAATCCCATTTTTCCAATAAATGTAAATATATTATTGGCTCAAAAATATCCATGTCTGAAGACCAAAGACAATATGGGAAGGGAAAATGAATAAGAAGTTACTTAATGTGCTTTGAAATTGGATAACCAGCAATATACAATCAAGAATAGGGACTATTTCTAAAAAAAAGTAAATGTAGCTTTGAAAGCAAATTTAATGTTTTTTTTATCATTACTAGTGACTGCTGCAAACTTTACATAACATACTAGTTTGAATGTATCCCCCACACACATAAAGTATACCAATCCACCCTGATGATGCAGATTAAAGCTCTACATGGGGCATCTTCCCTTGCTGACAAACAGGAGAAACAAAACCAATGCTCCTTAGAATAGGCTGACCTTGAACTTAGAGTTCCCTTTGCTTCTGACACCTGACACTGAGATTAAAGATTGCTGTATCATGGCTAGTCTGACTCTCACATTTTTAAACAATACCCCCCAATGTCAAGGATTATATGTGAACTAGCTAAACCAGAAAACTAAAGCAAGAGTTTTTTGCAACCACCAATTTATTACAGGGCAGAATGACATTAGAAGATAAAATATCCCCTCTTACATACGTCATCCACACCTTCTACTTACTTATTCTTCAGAAAAGAGCAGCCTCCCAGGAATATCATCCAGCTATGGTATACCAAGTAGCAGTGAGATTAAGCACCTACTCTTATAGTAAGTTTGGTCAAGCCAACCAAGTATCTCCTTATAATTTATTAAGTCAAGGCTTCTTTTCCTTTTATTTAATTAAAACACTCTCAAATTTTTCTTGTAATCAGTGATAGCAAGAGAGAGGAAAATGCACATTTGCAAACAAAATTAAGAAGAAAATATAACTTGACTTAATATCATATATGATGAATATTCTAAACTCAACTTAAAAGTACTGCAATGTTTAAAATAATACTTTGGTAAATGTTTTGAAAATTCTATGTATACACACAATTTTATCATACCATTCCTCATTAATTATCCCAACATATCCAAGATTTTCCAAATCATCTCACTCTGTTCTTCATACCCATTATTAAGATTAACATGATTATCTTATTCTACATAAACTGTCTGTGTCTAGTTAACACAGGTTTGGGCCCATCAACACAAATGTTGACATCCCTCAAAGAAATGTGAATGACAATGAATGCACAATAAACCCAAACTTATGGGACACATAATAATTGTGCTAAGAGGAAAGTTCATAATATTAAGTGCCTACATGAAAACCTTGAAGAGATAGCATACTAGCAAGTTAACATCACACCTGAAAGCTCTAAAACAAAAGGTAGCAAGCTCATTCAAGAGGAGTAGAGAAAAATCAAACTGAGGGCTGAAATCAATAGAACAGAAAGTAAGAGAAAAATACAAAGTGAAATAAAAACTTGGTTCTCTAAGAAAATCATGGAGATGGATAATAAGCTCTTATCCAAAAAATCTTCCTAAAAATTTCCACTACTAAGGAATTATGCCTTGTATTATGTTTCTGTTGCCTTGATAACAAACCAAATATTGTCTGTACTTCTGTTTTAAATGTATGTATTTTAGGGTGAGTGTTTTACAAAGGAATCAAGAGAGATTGAGATTTACATAAGTGATAACTATTTCACATCAGGGATATAGAGGAACTTATTTATATGAGTAATCTGAATTTCATATAAAAATTGACCAATAGCAATAAAGAGAAATTTTATTCTGGTCATAATTAAAAATATTAATTCAATTAAATTAACCTGAACACAGATTCACAAATTTGCACATGTGAATGATACACACAGAGACACACTCACATACAGAGAGAGAGAGAGAGAGAGAGAGAGAGAGAGAGAAAGAAAGAGAGAGAGAGAAACTGTGGAATGAATAGAAACGGTTAAGGAGACTGAAGGGTTCAGAGAACTTCACTGCAGGCAGAGAGCTGTTACAGATGAAAGTAAAATACTAAAGGGGACCTCATAACTATCTGTTAACTGCAAGGTAGAGCTAAAGCTGCTCTAATGTACAAAAGTACCAAATACAAAATTTTGCTGAAGGCAGTTCAATAGTCACTCAGTTTTAAGTGTGTTGCTTGTCCCAGACAGTAAGTGAAAGGGTTGGATTCAGGCAACAGTGGTGTGGTGATTATTTTTCTTTCCATTTTAACACAAACTTGGTCATCTCTAAGAGGGAACCTCAATTGAAAAAAATGACTCCATCAGAATAACCTGTAGGCAACTCTGTAGCAGTTTTTTTTTTTTTTTTTTTTTTTTTTTTTTTTGATCAATGATTAATGTGGGAGGACCAAGGAAACTACGCAGTTCCTCCTGGGTTCTGTAAGAAAGCAAGCTGAAGAAGCCATGATGAGAAGGCTACTAACCAGAGATTCACAATAGACTCTGCCTAAAGTCCTGTTTCCAAGTTTCTTCCTCAAAGATGGACTATAATGAGAAAATAAAAACCAAATAAACCTTTTCCTTCTCAAGTTAGTTTTGGTTAGTGTGCTATCAAGGTAACAGAAACCTAGCTAATACAAGATGCAATTTCTTAGATGTGTCAGGTTTCATGGAGATGGTTTCTAATGGTCAGTGTATTTGCCATATCACATTCTGAGTTATGATTTTGGATACAGTCCCAGAGGCGGGGGGGGGTTATACTGGTTCTCACAGGCTTGTTGTTCATGTTTGCTGTGCACCTTCTATGTGTATTTCATTTACCTTAAGACGATTGCTGGTCACTTTTTGTGTGCATGAATAAATTCCTAACTAGTCTGTACATTTTGGGTCAGGATGCACAGGGAGTGGATGTTTCACCATAAAAACATGATAAAGCCACATTCTGCCTCAGCATTTATAACAAAAATGGGATGAATACAGTATTTTAAAATGTACTCATTAAGGGGAAGGGACAGTATGAAAACATGGTTTTGTACAATATGAGTAACTTACAGAGAGGCACTAGCATGATCTCCACAGAAAGACCCTGATCACATTCACATCTGTTAGTTGTGCTTTTCTGGAGAAATTAGGTCAATATAACACAGAGTACTTTAACAAACATTAAGGGAAAAAGAGGCCTTGAATTAGAAAGAAAGTGAGGAGGAGTATGTGAGGGGCATTGGAGGGAGAAAAGGGAAGTGTAAAATAACATAATGATACTATAATCCTCAAAATAGAAGAGTAAAATAAATGCAACATTGAGAATTTATAAGGGAGAAGCCAGAAAGATGCCTCAGCAGAGCAAAAGTTCTATAGCATAGGCCTATCACCCTGCATTCATTCCTCAAGAACATGGGAGAGAAGTATGAATTTCATAGTTACCCTCTGGCTTCTACATGTGTGATGAGATACACACAACACTCTCCACACACAAACTCCAAACACACATAATAGTAATAAAAACATTAGTAAATTTCTACATGTGTGTTTCTCGTGAATTCATTCAAAAATACACAAGAAAATGGAAGAAAGAATGAATTTCACAAAGTAACCTTCTGTTCTCTACTTGTTTGCCGAAGCATACACATATTATTGAAACACAAACTGAACACACTTATGCAATAACAGTAATAATAATGACAAAAGTCAAGACAGTGTGTCTATAGTAATAAATGTTGATTGATTTTCTGAATGAGAACTTGATTTTCTGTATTTGATGGTTTCATATCAGTCTTTAGAAAAGAATTAATGACCCCTTCCTTTAATGTTGAAAATACATCCTTTGGGTGATGGGCAGATACCTCACTGAAGAAATTTCATTCCTTGTAAGCATGCACACCTGAGTGTGATTTCTCAACAACCATAAGAAATAGCTGGAGAGGACATGCACCTTTAATTCTAGTTATGGGAAAAGAAAAACTGCACAATCTGGGAAGTTACTGCCCATGCTAGCAAAATCAACTAGTGCTGTGCTCGGTGAGAGAAGTTGTCTTTAAAAAAAACAAAAAAAAAAAACAAAAAAACAAAAACCGCATAGTATGCATAGGCCTGCAGAGAGAAGAGCATTCAGCGATTTCGCAAAATCAGAGTTCCTGCTCTGAGGGACCCAAAACATTCTTCACTTCCTTATGGACTCTCTGGTCACCCCCCCCCCAATACATGCATGGACACACACATGAATAAAAAAAGTAAAATTTATATATTAAATGTTTAGCATTGACCACCAAGTTTCCATTGAACTTGAGAAGTTCAGTTTTAATGAATGATAGTTAATCCATAAATGAGACTGTCATTCTATAAAGTAAAGCATATATAACAGTAATATGATGTTGTATAGTCTTGTTACATATCAGATGGAGATCATGTTGGGATTGGCTCTGAAGACACAAACAACAAAATTTGCAAAATGGGTCATTATGTCCCACATATTCTTTCACCTAGCTGAACCTAGACCTTCCTAAGTTCCTAGGTATTGACTTTAAATCAGATGACTGAGGGAGTTTCCAACCTGTTTCATAGTTGGTCATACTCAGTATGGAGAATGACCAGAATTAAAATAACTAAAGCACTACTTTATTTTTTCAGATAACTTGAGAGGAAATGATAAAGACTATTGTAAGTTTCCATTTACTAATGGATTGTTGGGGGGGGGTTAAATGTTCCAAAGTACATGTATGTGTGGCAGAGACAACAACTTGTGGGACTAAACTATTTGTAGGTGATGGGATTAGATTCATTTCCTCAAAATGGCAACAAGTTGCATAACAACTGAGCCAACTTGCCAGTCCCAGACATAATAATAAATAAACTACAAGTACTTCAACATTGAAAATGTATCTGATTGGATTCAGTGCAGAATTCTACCAGACATTCAAGGAAGAACTAATACCACTACTCCTCAAACTGTTCCACAAGATAGAAACAGAAGGTTTATTGCCAAACTCTTTTTATGAGGCCACAATAACTTTGGTACCCAAACCTCACAAAGACACAACTAAGAAAGAAAACTACAGACCAATATCCCTGATGAACAACGATGCAAAAATACTCAATAAAATAATGGCAAACAGAATTCAAAAATACATCAGAAAAATCATCCACCATGATCAAGTAGGCTTCATACCTGGATTGCAGGGATGGTTTAACATACGAAAATCTATCAATGTGATCCACCATATAAACAAACTGAAAAAGAAAAACCATATGATTATCTCCCTAGATGCGGAAAAAGCCTTCGATAAAATTAAACACCCTTTCATGATAAAGGTATTAGAGAGGTCAGGGATAACAGGAACATACCTAAACATAATAAGAGCAATATACAGCAAACCAACTGCCAACATCAAACTGAATGGAGAGAAACTAAAACTAAAATCAGGAACAAGACAAGGCTGTCCTCTCTCTCCATATCTCTTCAATATCGTACTAGAAGTTCTAGCTAATGCTATAAGACAACAAAAGGAGATCAAGGGCATCCAAATTGGAAAGGAAGAAGTCAAACTGTCTCTATTTGCAGATGATATGATAGTTTACATAAGCGACCCAATAAACTCTACCAGGGAACTCCTACAGCTGATAAACACCTTCAGCAAACTAGCAGGATACAAGATAAACTCAAAAAAATCAGTAGCCCTATTTTTTTCAGACGACAAAGAGGCAGAGAAAGAAATCAGAGAAACATCACCCTTTACAATAGCCACAAGCAACATAAAGTATCTTGGTGTAACGCTTACCAAACAAGTAAAAGATCTATATAATAAGAACTTTGTGACTCTAAAGAAAGAAATTAAAGAAGATACCAGAAAATGGAAAGACCTCCCATGCTCTTGGATAGGTAGGATAAACATAGTAAAAATGGCAATCTTCCCAAAAGCAATCTACAGATTCAATGCAATCCCCATTAAAATCCCACCACAATTCTTCACCGACCTTGAAAGGATAATAATCAACTTTATATGGAAAATCAAAAGACCCAGGATAGCCAAAACAACCCTATACAATAAAAGAACTTCAGGAGGCATCGCCATTCCTGACTTTAAGCTCTATTACAGAGCTATAGTTCTGAAAACAGCCTGGTATTGGCATAAAAATAGACAGGTAGACCAATGGAATCGAATTGAAAATCCTGATATTAATCCACGCACCTATGAACACCTGATTTTCGACAAAACAGCTAAAATTATACAATGGGGCAAGGACAGCATCTTCAACAAATGGTGCTGGCACAATTGGATGAGGGTGTGTAGAAGACTGCAGATAGACCCATGTCTGTCGCCATGCACAAAACTCAAGTCCAAATGGATCAAAGACCTCAACATCAATCCAGCCACATTGAACCTCTTAGAAGAGAAAGTAGGAGGTACCCTTGAACAAATTGGTATAGGAGACCGCTTCTTGAACATAACTCCAGGGGCACAGACACTGAAAGAAACAATTAATAAATGGGACCTCTTCAAACTTAGAAGCTTCTATAAGGCAAAGGACACAGTTGACAAGACCAAACGGCAGCCCACTGACTGGGAAAAGATTTTCACTAATCCTATATCTGACAAAGGGCTGATCTCCAAAATATACAAAGAACTCAAGAAACTAGTCAACAAAACACCAAATAACCCTATTAAAAAATGGGGTACAGAACTGAAGAAAGAATTCTCAATGGAGGAAATCAAAAAGGCTGAAAGACACTTAAGAAAATGCTCCACATCCTTAGCTATCAGGGAAATGCAAATCAAAACAACTTTGAGATACCATCTTACCCCTGCCAGAATGGCTAAAATTAGAAACACCAGTGATGACTTATGTTGGAGAGGATGTGGAGAAAGTGGAACACTCCTCCACTGCTGGTGGGAGTACAAACTCATACAGCCATTTTGGAGATCAGTATGGTGGTTCCTCAGGAAAATGGGAATTAGTTTACCACAGGACCCGGCAATTCCCCTCTTAGGCATATACCCAAAGGATTCACATCAATGCAACAAAGACATCTGTTCAACTATGTTCATAGCAAGAACCTGGAAGCAACCTAGATGCCCTTCAATTGAAGAATGGTTAATGAAGATGTGGCACATCTACACAATGGAATACTACTCTGCAGAAAAAAATAATGGTATCTTGAAATTCGCAGGCAAGTGGATGGCACTTGAAGAAACCATCCTGAATGAGGTAACCCAGTCACAAAAAGAGAAACACAGTATGTACTCACTCATATATGGATTTTAGAACTAGATCAAATGATCACCAGCCTATAATTCACATCACCAGAGGAACTAGGATACAAGTTGTATTCTAAGAGATTCATATAAAGTCCCTCACAGAACTGGGAAGGGACAAGTCCCCCAGACCTCAGGTAAAGTGGGGGAGGACAGCTAATGGAGAGAGAAGTAGGAGAAAATGAGAGGGAAGAGAGGAAGGCATGTGCGACCAGGAGGATTGAGCCTGGTTAGGAATGGAAAATAGGAAAGAGAGAGAGAGAGAGAGAGACAGAGACAGAGAGAGAGAACATAAAAGAGGGAGCCAATATTGGTTTGAAGATAAAGTTGAACACAATGAAAGGTCGAGGGAACTACAAGACTGCTCCCAACTAACAATCTCAGCTTCCGTGGAAAGGCTATCATAAGTGCCCTTCCCGGAGAGTGAGATTAACAACTAACTTCTCCATGGAGTCCTCAACTAATGCTTGTTGAAAACAGGAGCAAACACGCATACATAAACACTGAGTCGAACTAGAACCCAGAAGCAGATGGAGAGGACAAGACCATGCGGTAGAAATACATAGAGACAGCTTACCTGAACAAGGAGGAGCTAAGGGCCACTAGACTGATAGCTGGGAAGGCAACAGGGGACTGACTCGGACCCCCCTGAATATGGGTCTCAGCCAGAAGGTCTGAGCAGTCTAAGAGACCTCAGACAGTGGAGCCAGGATGTATCCCTGGTGCACAAAAGGACTTTGCAAACATATCCCCCATGGAGGGATAACTGCCTTATTCTAGAGATAGGAGAGAAGCCCTAGTCCCTACTTCACAGGACCTGTCAGATCTACATGACCCCAACTGGATGGCATTCCCCTACATATGGTATTGTGGTGGGGGGTTGGGAGGGGAGGGTGTTTAGAGTGCAGGGGAGAGGGTAGAGAGGGCAAAAGGGAGGGAAGGAGGGAGGGAGGGCTGAAGGGGAGGGAGGAAGGGAGGGAGAGGGAACTGGGATTGACATGTAAAATAATAAATTAAAAAAAAAAAAAAAACGCTTTGACTCCAAAATTTAAGTTGAAGAACAAGTTACTGGGGAAAAGTATTTCTATTTTTGTTTCCAAAGAAATTGAAAAGATGTGGATTCCTTCCAGACTAATGTGGTTTGATCACACCAGACCGCCTGAAACAGAGTACAAGCTGATCCTACATTCCAAACAGCTGGACAAAACAGCCCTACAGACTACAGCTAGGATATCTGAATCTTCTTCGAATCCCCCAAGACAGCGCCCCTTACCAGCAGGAAGTAGTTTGGAAAGAACGATGCCCAAATTCCCAAATATTGTGTATAAATGTTTGTTTTCATTTAATTGGACTTTGTTATATAAAATTAAATAAAAAAATAAATAATAAAAAAAAAGAAAAGAAAATGTATCTGATTAATGGAAAAATATATTTAGGCACCCAATCAGGTAGAAGTGGTAGATTATGTAGTGGTTCTATAATCAGAGGCTGAAAAAGAATACAGTACATATTAGTTAGGATTTCTATTGCTATAAAAAAAAACATTATGGCTAAAAGCAAGTCAAGGAAGAAAGGATTTTCTTTGCTTACACCTCCACATTGGGTCATCATCAAAGGAATTAGGGCAGGAACTCAAGTAGAGTAGGATCCTGGAGGCAGAAGCTAAAGCAGACAGCAAAGAATAGTTCTCTTTACTTATGTGCTCTTCATGGCTTTCTAAGCCAGATTTCAGATAGAAGCTGGGATAAACATCTCAGGGAAAACACCACCCTTACAATGGCTTTAACTTCTCAAATCAAACACTAAACAAGAAAATGCCCTACAGATTTGTTGACAGCTAGATATCATGAAGAATTTTCTCAATCTGGATTTCTTCCCCTAATATGACCTTAACCTTAATCATAGAAGTACCTGGGCAATGGTGGTACATGTCTTTAGTCCCAACCCTGGGGAAGCAGAGACAGGTGTATCTCTAATTTGAGGCCAGTCTGGGCAACTGAGCAAGTTACAGGACAGCCAGGGCTACAGAGAAAAACCCTGACCACCAAAGAAACAGTAATAAAAGCAAATACCTAAGAGTTAAAATCATCAGTTTATAATCCTAAAAGCCATGAAAGTCCCTTGTGTTACTCAAATATAAGGCATACAGGGAGTGGGAAAGAAATATTACATAAAACCATGCTTTGGGTGAGCCGTGAGAATCATCTCCTCTACTCTGCCTCTCCTTGCCTGTCCTGTTCCTCTCCTGTCTACCATCTTCTGTCACCCTCTTGCCTCCCTTCTTTCCTCTCCTTTTCTCTCCTTAAGCTCTAGGTTTCATTTTGTTATTAGTTACATTTCTATTGCTGTGGTAAAAATACCATGACCAAAGCAACTTATGGAAGTAATAAATTATTAAGGGCTTGTGGGTCCAGAGAGTCTCTGTGGGAAAGAACTTAGCAGACAGTTGGTGCTTGAGGTGCTGCTGACAGCTTACCCCTTAAACAACATATAGAAAGAAGAGACAGCTAACTTGAAACACCATGATTTTTTTGTAAACTCAAAATGATGTTCTTTGTCCAACACTGGCATATTGACTAATCTTCCTCAAATAACCACCAATCAGGGTTCAAGTATTTTAATTCATGAGACAAGTAGGGATATCTCATTCAAACCATGGTGTTCCACACCTTGGCCCTCGCATTCTCACAGACATATCATAATTGAAAATGTTTTTTAAAAAAAATTCTCTAAAGCAGAGCTCTGGTGGGACATGCCTTTATCCCAGGAAGTGGCAGGCAGGCAATTCTCTGATTTCTAAGATAACCTAGGCAAAAGAGCAAATTACAGGAAAACTAGGACTACATAAAGCAAAACTGTCTTGCAAAAACCAAAACAAAAAAAATTCTGAGAAATATTTCAAAGAGTCAGTATTGTTTAAAAGCCAATATTGTGTTTTCTACTGAAGGCATTCTCTTATATAAAGATCCCTTTAAAATAAAAAACAAATTAGACATTCACAATGTATAATATAATTTTCTTTTAAAATGGTCTCACAGTCTCCTGAGAAATACTGTGGGTTAACTTGAGCTTCAAATATTTTTTCTGCCTTTACCTAATGTGGGTTCTGATGACCAGTATACACCTTCTCACATGGTTTTTGTCATTCTAAGGGTTAAACGTATATCTTTGTGTATTCTAGGCAAAAAGCACATTAAGAAATGTGCAATGTCACCCATCTCCCAAAATACTTTCTTATAAATTATACTTTTATTAAGTATCTTGGCAATGTGCTCTAACAAAACTCCCCTACAATGGAATAGAAGATTAACCTTTTCATCCTTCACCATCCAAATGATTTCAGATCCTCCTGAAATTTTTGTGTATAATTTTCCATTCATGGAAAATCCTATGCTTCTCTTTGTGATAAGTAATTTCTTGATTGTTAAGCTCAAACTGTCTTTCCATACAAAATAACCTGGTAGATGTGATGCCTAATAATCTGCCATTGCCACTAACTTTGAATATTCTTGGAAGGATGCATTTGAACTTAGCCATGTCCTTAAGGGAGTTTCAATATGAAGTATACATATCATCTTCTGTGGGTATACATTTTTCACACAGAATAAAGACACTGTACCATAATCTACATTCTTACAATGCATATTATACACTTTCTGATGTCTAAATCTACCAGGATTTAAATTTTTCATGAAATACCTTAAAATACATATTTAGTCAAGAAACTCAAACAAATTATTTTTTTGATAGCGGAAAGACCACATGCTCACCTAAGAATATGTGTACGATACCACAGATGGAGAAGAAACCTCTTCTTCTCTTGCCTCTGTGTCTTAGTTAGGGCGTCTATGGCTATGACAAAACACCATGTCTATAAAGAATGTTGTGAGGGAATGAGCTCATTAGGCTTACCCTTCAGCATTTCTGTTCATCACTGAAGGAATTCTGCACAGGAACTCAAAGAGAGCAGGATCTCAGAGGAAGGATTTGGTGCAGAGGCCTTGGAAGAAAGATGCTTTCTAATTTGCTTCACATTGCTTGCTCAGCTGATTTTTGTAGAACTCAGGACCAGAATCCCAGGATTAGCACCACCAATCATGGTGATAAGGGCCCTCACACATTGATCACTAAAAGAAAATAACTGACAGCTGGATCTCACCAAGGCGTGTTCTCAGCTGAGACTCTTTTAATGATTCTAAGTAGTCTCAAGTTGACAAACACCACTCCCAGTATACCCAAGTATACTGTAATTACAAAACTTTTAAAAATTAAAATATCGAACTCAAAATTATATACCTAATGTGAATGTTTCTTTATAAACAGTGTTTCAAGTTAATCTGAGTTAAAAAAAAATGCTATTAAAATAACAATCAAACATGCGAAAAAATGTTTTCAAATAAAAGAACAAAAAGTTATAATTTCAAGAAGACACATAATTGGGACACCAACTCAGACACATAATATTTGAACTTGGATTTGCCCTGCCTATGTGATATATTGAGGTAAGGAGAGCACAGAGATTGTGGAAGTGGTCATCCAATGACTGTTCTAGACTCAGAGCCATACCATGAGTGTGTGCCCCGCTGAAACTGCCTGAAGTGCCAGGACTCAGTGGCTGTATGGAACAGAAGCCTAATATAGAACCAAACATAACTGGAGAAAAATAGTTGTCAATGTGATGACACCTAATGATATTCTGCTAAACTCATATGTTACCTATTAGTGAATAGTGAAACTGAATTCATGGGAGTAAATACCCACTTTCTAAATTAAGAACCCATTTAAAATATAAACCTTATACAGGACTCTATTATATAAATAATAGCCCACTACTGCTATCTTATAAAGAGCCTTAGCATTTGTGTCATTTGCATGAGTATTTTTTTGATTAAATACTTTGATGAAAAGCAATTTGGACAATAAAGGGTATATTTGGCATATACTTCCACATTACTGATCATCATCAAAGATTGTGGCCAGTCAGAAACTCAGACAGGTCAGGAAACTAAAGGCAGGAACTAATACATTGTCCGTGGAGAGGTACTGCTTACTGGCTTTCTCCTCATAGCATGCCCAGCCTGCTTTCATATAGTACCCAACTCCCCAGAACACTGGGAATGAGCCATGACCTCTTAAATCAAAAACTGCTTAATAACATGCCCTGTATATTCACATTTTTACTTTCTGTGTTTATGAACTTACAATTTCCAGATAAAAATTAAAAGTAATAATAGTACCATCAAAGAAAGAAAGAAAGGAAGGAAGGAAGAAAGAAAGAAAGAAAATGCCCTGAAGCCTTGCCTATAGCCCAATCATATGGAGACAATTTTAGAAATGCAGCGCCTTCTTCTCTGGTTCTCTATCTTGCTGACAAACACATAGCCACCCGAGTATTAAATGAAGTAATAATGTGATTGGTAAATCTGGAGATGAGTGGACCTCTTAAACCTCATCAAAGAAGGTTCTTTTTTCAGGAAATGGTTAGTAACACAAGGGGTCTAGGTACTAAAATAAAGGAGATATTGTCACACAGCAGTTGTAAATGGCATGGGTGGGCCCATTTCATGAGATGGAACTCATCCTGACTCTTGCTTGTGTGACAATGAACCTGCATCCATATTGCCCCATCAACTACAATAAAGCAAAATAGTAATAGTCTAAAAAGTGTAGCATAAAATGACTCTTAATATTATGACAAACTTGGAGATTAGTACCTAGCATAGTCATTCTCAGAGACAGTTCCTACTGCAAGAAGTGGGAAAAATACACAGACCTACAACCAGTTATTATGCAGAAAGGGAGACCATGAAGCACTTAGGCTGAAACTTGATATATCCAACAAAGCACTCACAGAACAGTTAAGGGAACTATGAAAAATGTATTCGGAGTCAATGTAAGAGCCAGAGTTGCTAGAGGATACGCTGAAACAGGGCCTCCAGATAAATGCATATACAAACTTACAATGTCTGAGGCAGCTTACACTGTACTTTCATAGGTCTGTGTGGATCATTATGTTTGCTCTGCTTATGCAATATGACTTCTACTTTGGTGTTTTGTTCTAGGACTTCTGAGTGTGCTAATAAGGAGATCTCTGAATCTTGTCAATTTTGCTTCAGTTTGTCTTGTTCAATTCAAATTGCTCTTGTTTCATCTGAATACACGCATTATATTTATTTTATTTTATTTATTTTACTTTGTAATTAATCTTAAGACAGTTTTCTTTTTTATTATTATTATTTTTTACATGTTGATCCCAGTTCCCTCTCCCTCCCTCTTACTCTCTGTCCTGCCTCACATGCACCCTGACCACCCTCCCCTCCCATCCCCTGACCCAAATTCCACATGGAGGGCTATGCCATCTAGGTGGGGTCATGTAAATCTGTCAAGTCATTTGAAGTAGGGACTATGACTTCTCTCCTGTCTCTAGGTTAAGGGAGTATCCCTCCATGGGGGATGTGTCCGCAAGGTCCTTTTGTGCACCAGGAATAATCCTGGTTCCACTGTCTGAGGTCCCTTAGACTGTTCAGTCCTTCTAGCTGAGAGCCATATTCAGGGGGTCTGGGTCAGTCCCATGCTGGATTCCCAGCTAACAGTCCCGGGACCCGTTAGCTCCTCCTTGTTCATGTCAGCTGTCTCTGTGTTTCTGCAATCTGGTCTTGTCCTCTCTCTGCATCTGGATTCTAGTTCAACTCAGTGTTTAGTTATGTGAGTTTGCTTCTGTTTCCAACAGTTACTAGATTAGGGATGCATGATGGTGGATAAATTAGTTGTTGATCTCACTATCAGGGAAGTGCATGTATGTTAGCCGTTCCACGGTTGCTTAGATTGATAGTTGGAGTCAGTCTTGTAGATATCTGGATGTTTTTTTAGGTCCAGTTTTCTCTTCAATCCTATAATGGCTCCCTCTTTTAAGTTCTCTCTCTCTCTCTCTCTCTCTCTCTCTCTCTCTCTCTCTCTCTCTCTCTCTGGAGAAGAGAGTTTTCTAATGAACAATGGAAAAGAAGTTGTATAGGACCTGGCAGAAGAAGATGAGGGGAAACAAAAATCAATATAAATGACAAAAAGTATTTTCATTAAAATAAATTGAGTAGTACACCATTGTGTAAATTCATCACATTTAATTGACCCATTCTTTTACTGAGGATCATCTAGGTTGAGGATTGTAAGGGGGACATTTGGGTCACCCAGGGAAGGTGAAACATATGATTTATCCTGGGGGTGTGAATGGGATAAAGGGAAGACATGAAGAAAATGTTTCTTCTACTCATATTACTGGTTACAACTGCAGAATCACTTGTTATATTGATGAGAAATCAAAATTCCATAGATTGTTGTAGATATAACCAAATATTATATCTTGGTTTTCAATCAGAAAAGGAAATGAGACTCCAAAAAGAATCATCTCATAATGTTGTTCATACAATTTTCTTTGTTACAGTAACTGTTGTTTAATCTCAGGGAACTACATTGTGGAGCACTTTGAGTTTAATTAATGAAGGAATAATGGATAATGAGGTGCAACCTCTTAGATTAAGCTTGTTTTGATCTATAAAACACTCTCATGCAATTCAAATACAGTTTTATTGAATACTAGATGTTGCTGTGGTTACATTGACCAAAGATTCCCTAAGAATAGTGAGGCATTTACATTACCACCCCCATTTTATTTATTGACATTATAAAGGGAAAGCATCATTTTCCATTTCCTGCTTCCAGTCCTGCTCTCTGTCAAATTATTGGGCCCCCTTTATCTAATTGTGCTTTGCATTTTAAACATCCTGAGCATTGACTTCAATCATCCCCTTCCTAGAGGACAATATGATGCCCTGACTCAGAGTCTGCATATTAAATCAAAAGGAGTTTCTACCCTGATGACATTTTCTGGGCTCACTTTCTCACTAAATTTTATTTTATTATTATTCTTGTGTTTGTTTTTTACTAGGTTTATGCCTGATGCCCTGGAAGGCATAAAGAGATATCAGATGCCATGACTAAAGGTACAGAAAGTTGTGAGCTTCCTTGTAGATGATATAAAGTCGACCTCAGAGCTCTGGAAGAACAGTCATGACACTTAATCATTGAGGCTTTTCTCCATTCTTTAGTACTGGAAAAAATGTTTACTTTCATGCTGTGACCACAATAGTCTCCTTCCTGAATTACTTCCAGATACTCCCCAAATTCCTTACTCTATGTAATATCTTATCTCTCCCACACATCTCCCTCTGTTTCTCCATTTCTGTCTCCAAAACAAAACAAACAAAAAATATAAAATGAAAAAAGTCGCAAGAATCATACACACCATAAAAACAAAAAATTATAACCAAAGGCTAGTTGGTGGCATGTGTCTTTAATCTCAGCACTTGGGAGGCAGGAACTGGAGGATATCTGTGAGTTCCTTGCTAGCCTCATCTAGAAAGTGAGTTCCATGATATCCAGGGCTGTTAAACAGAGAAGCTCTGTTTTGAAAAACCAAAAAAGAATAAAATCATATCCAAAATAGACAAAGACTAAGAAAACAAAAAATTATTTCCAAACAAGGTAATTTGAGGCAAAAGTCCTACAAAAATACTGGTGACTATGCTTTGTATTGACCACCTATAACTAGGTAAAAGATATGGCATGAATTCTGGTTGATATGTTCATAAGCTTTCACAGATTCAAGCCAGATAGATCCCCAGTTCTTAGATTGGGAAATAGAAAGTGGCTCTATATACACTCACCTGAAAGCTATCTCACATCTACATGCAATGAAAAATTAGTTTTCTCCAATGTTGTGACTGTTGTTACTTGAGATTTATAAATTTCCATTTCCCCACATTCTATTTTTCCTATCTTTGAACATGATGCATTTAATCAGTAAGGAGAAAGTAGTTATAAATGATAGAAGGTTATACTCATTTGCAAGTGTTCATAAACATTCATTGAAAATATATTTATTGATTATACATCCAGCACACTTAATGGTGGCCCATTACAGGAAACATGAATAGTTAGTGAAAGTTCTAAATCAGAATTGCTTATGTTGACAAAGATTTGTTGTTGACTATGAGGCTGCTTTTTTTGTTGCTATTCTGAAACAAGGTGTTACTATGTAGCCCTGTCTGGTCTGGAATTTGCTATGTAAAATATGCTGAACCTTAATTTGGAGATGTACCTGTCTCTGCCTATAAAGATATGAAATTAAAGGTGTTTAGTAAAGTGCTCTAAGGGGAGGACTTTTAGATATCAAAAATGGAATGACAGGTGATGCAGTGAGGATATGGTCATTCTCCATGCTTGGAAATGATGAAAAGATTGAACCACTAACCATGCCTCTTTTAGACACAAGCTCTATAACAGGGGGTATCAGTCTCTCCCTCATAGGAGCCTCTGGATGCACTTGGTTATCTCAGTATGGACACCTCATGAGTATCAGGTACTGGAGCATAACACATAAAATCAGATATTACTGAAGTAGCTTATAATAATGAGGGTGGTAACAGATGTCCCTATGTCTATCAGAGATTACAAACACAATGGAGAATGTACAAAATTTGGAAGGGATGGCAGATATGTATGATTGTGTTAAATGGTTTAGACTAGCATGGAAAACTGGTCCTTAAAGTACCATAGCTAACAACAGAGCACCATGGACTGGCTCAAGTAAGGCACCTGTCTAGGATCACTCAGGCAAAGGTGGTGAGATTTGTACTGAGCATTGAATGACCAAAGAAAAGATGACCAAAAAGCCATGTGCTGTGCTAGCATGTTTCTAGAAGATTTTAAATCCAGGCAGCAGTTCATAAAATATAAATGATAAATAATACAGATGTTAAAGATAAGTTTGAGGTTGGATGAGACATACAAGCCTTTAATCCCAGATGGTGGCAAGCAGAGGAGGATTTCTGGGTTTTAAAATATAGACTGCTCTACACATTGAGTTCTTCATCAGCAAGGGCTTTGAAAAGAGACTCTCTAAAAAAATTGTAAAGATATAGTTTGTCCTATTAAGTTTTTCTCCCCCCAAGAATTGAGTTTAAATTTCTATCCTGCAACAAAACACACTGGGGGCAGGTATTATTTGCCGAGCCCTAGGACTTTAAGCATTCACATTGATTTATAGAGCAGCAAGGGTCAGGTACTGTACTGGAACCTATGAGAACCATGGAACCAGCTTGGCAGGCATGGCAGACTAGAAGGCAGGCGAAATGTTTTGAAAAAGAAAATTTCCCCAGCGATTCTGGCATCTGTACACTAGATTTCCTGACTTTGTTCAGTGAAGTTTAGGTAGTGAAGCCTTGTTGAAGAAAATATTTCACAAAGAAGGAGTTTTGTGGCTGATAGATTTATATGGGTCCAGTTTGCTCTCCCTGCTTGGTTCTTGTCCTCTATACTCTGTATTCTCTTGTAACTAGATGAGAGCTTTCAGCTTTCTGCACTAGGTACTATAATTGTGGATAACACTGACACTTATCAAAACAAAGAGATGACTTTTTAAAAAGATGTAAAACTAAGAAACAAGTCCATTTTAAAAATATGTTACATGGTTCATGCCATGATGAAAATGGAGTAAACCAGTGAAACTATAAATAATCCTCAATAAATGATGTAGTTCAAAAGAAAAAAATAATAATATACTACATCACAGTGTGCTCATCAAATATGCATATTTTTATTTGAAAATAAGAAATCTCACTTGGTTTCCATCTTTCTGTTTTTATCTCTCCTTTCTATATTTTTCTCTCCTCACCTCTTCCTAAAAAGATGGATAAATAGGGTAAAAGTGGAAACTCAAAAATATACAGAAGAAATAGAGAACAAATTAAATATTATCCTATGTCTTCACATGGGTATTTTGGCCCTGCAAATGCACCATGCACAGAGAATGCATGTTTGTGCGCGCAGGTGGACACACACACACACACACACACACACACATACACACACACACACACACACACACACACACTCATACATTCACTGGTGTTTAACACAATAGTGATTTTTTAAAGATTTATTTGAAAATATATGCATGCTATTGTGGTGGTTTGAATAGAATGATGTCCATGGCATCATAGAGGGTATCATTATTAAGAGTTGTGGGCTTATCTGAGTAAGTATGGCTTTCTGGAAAAAGCATGTCTCTATTCTTGGCCTTTGAAGTTTCAGGTGCTCAAGCAGGCCCAATGTCACTCTCTCTTCCTACTGCCTATTAATCAATACAGAGAACTCTCAGCTCCCTCCCCAGCACATTATCTGTCTGCATGATGGTATGCTTCCTACCATGAAGATAATAGACCAAAAGTCTGAAAAATATCCCAGCTCCAATTAAATGTTTACCTTTATAAGAGTTGTCAGAGTCATAGCACATACTAAAAACAATAGAACCCTGAGACAGAAGTTTTTACCTGGATTGAAGTATTGCTGTGATAGGCCAGACCATGGTTTGTTTTATTTTTCCTTGGAGGAATATTGACTTTGGTACTTTAGGTAAGGAAACAGTGCATGTTATGAGTACACTTATTTGGCCATACTAAGTAGGATTATGGAAGACCATTGTGCTGAGTGTGAATTATACTGTGAGAGCCTAGATCAAGACATCTCAGAATAGATTTTAATATGTGTCTTAGATACTATTATTGTGGTATTTTGTTGAACACCATATACACTCACTTCCCTTATCAAAACAAATCTGCCTATGGAAAATGAAGAGTTATGGATTAAAAGACTGGGAAGAAGACATTTATAAACTATCTAGCATAGATTGTAATACTCGGTTACAACTGACCAGTATTATGCAGATATATAATAAACATAAGAAAAAATACAAATACACAGTTTGAAGGAAGAAGGAACACAAGGAAATTATTTAAATAAAAGTCTGATGCTAATTAGAATAAAGGGTGTGGTGATCACAGGGCAAGACACAACTCAGCTAAATTTTCAAACAGTGAAAAGGAATTAAGAGGTTAGGTTCTGGCTTCTTGGTGCATGCCTTAATCCCAGCACTCAAGTTAGAAGCAAGTGGATCTCTGACTCAAAGGTAGCTTGGTCTACAGAGCAAGTTCCAACCATTGCAAGCTTAGGCATCAAAAACAGAAAGTTGAGGAGGTGTGTGTGTGTGTGTGTGTGTGTGTGTGTTTATTTGTATGTATGTCTATAAAGCTTTTGAACAACAATTCACCTCAGATGAGTGCACAATACTAATCCAAAAAAGGCATAGCTTATTAGGTGAAGATCTCAGTGCCAGAAAAGGGTTCCTACCTTATGATTTATTAGTCAGAAAAGTCAAAGAATTATCTACAACTGTAGAGGCTCTGACCATTATTCTTGGTTGCTGATTAGAATTGATTACAAGACCCTATTGTTGAAGACCTAGTAGATTTTGTTTGCCAGATATAGAGAAATAGGACTAGAAATCATTATGCAGACTTCTTACCTAGATAATAAAAGAGGCATTTTTAACCTATTGATGGAATCTACATGTTCCAATAATGAAGTAATAAGACAGATGTAAGTACTAATGTAATAGTAGCAATATTATTTATGGGGTAACTATTTTTTCTTGGTTCATATTGATGCCAAGAAGGAAATTTGGACTAGGACCTGTAAATGTGTTGGCACCAACCAAACAAGCAAACCAAAGAAAGGAAACCAAAACCATGGCTAAGGAAGTTGTAAGTTTTAGAGGAAAGACCATTGATATGTTCTTAAACAGCCATTTTCCCAAACTGCCTTCTTAATATTTTTGTTTATGTCCAAAGATTTGCATTGTTGTCAACCCCGTTTAGACATGACTCTTATTAAAGTTTGTACAGGTCAATTCATTCTTGAATAATTACTAAAAGCACTGAGAATAAGCCACCATGATAACTCAACTAGAGATGTGTTATTTATAATAATCCCTGTAAGGACTCCTGAAAAGGTTGTGTAAAGAAAATATGTGCTAAAAAAGGAGAGAAATGCCATGATATATTGTCCTCTATACATTACACTGCTATTGGAATCATGACTTACCAGTTTCTATAGTTATAGAAATAGTCCTCACTATATCAAGCACATATTCAAGCAAGGAGAGTAGAGGGGCTCTCAATATCCAATCTTAGCTGAGGAGCTAGTGCCATTGATTTTTGAAGGAGAAAAATTCAGTATTCTTTAAAAAAAAAAGGGTTACTGCTAAGGATAGAGAAGACATGTTACACCTCAAGCCAAGTGTCAACGAAATGCTAAATGAAAAGAAACTCAAATGCCTTTTGTGAAAACTTGGAACAAGTCTAGGATGTTCATTCTTCTCCTTCCTAACCAGTAGAATAATAGAAGCCTTAGCTAGGGAAATAAGAGACATGAACAAACATAAGTCAATAAGAATAGAAAGGAGAAAATCAAAGTATAATTATTGAATACCGTGTAATAAATTATATACATAAAAGTTTCTAAAGATATCTCCAGAACCCTCTTTCGACTGATAAGTGCATTCAGTAAAGTGGAAGGTTCAAAACTTAACACACAATATAAGTTGGTTTCCTAACCCACAAGCATCTTGAGAAAAAACTCATAAAACTATATCATTCTATCAATCAATCTACCTCTTTCTCTGTTTGTCACTCTCTGTCTCTCTGTCTCTCTCTCTCTCTCTCTCTATATATATATATATATATATATATATATATATATATATATAATATACTTCACACACACACACAAAGGCTTCAGTGAAATTTAAAGGAACTGGATTTGTATTTTTAAGAAGAAATCAGAGCCTTTTTATGTTTTCCATGATTATGCATTGGCAGGGTTATTAATATGAAAATGGCCATTCTACCAAAAAGTAACAGGTTCAATATAATAATAATCACAATTCCAGCAAATAGCCTTCTCATCAATTGGAAAACAGAAATTGCAAATCTGTTTGGAGAAAGAAAAGGCATAGTACCAAAAAAATAAGCTGACCAATAGGAGATCCCAAAGTATCCATGATTCCAATTTTCAACTAATACTATCGAGTGAAAGCAATAAAAATATAATATTGGCATAACAAAAATCCAAGAGATCTAGGGTAGATTTAACATGGTTGGCAAAAAAGAAAAACGTAAAAGGGAATTATTCCTAATGATATTTTGCTACGGAGTCATCTTGCCCAGCCTAATTGTTAGTAGAGAAGCTTCACTCGCAACAAGTGGAAAAACAGATGCAGAAATCCATAGCCTAGTTTTGCTGCAACTTGATTTGACATGGCTGGCTGAGATGAATAAGAAACTTGAACTTTTCTGAAGAGAAAAAAGGAGCAGGTTAAAGGGTAAGGGAGTTTAGAAAGAGGGAATTGGAAGAGAGGAGTTAGGAAGGGAAAACTGTAATCGGGTGGGGGGAAATAGATTAATTAATTGATAAAAAAGGAACCACAATGGTTCCTTTCAATGGAATAGAATTGAAGGTTCACATATAAGCTCACACAATATAATCAACATATTGTTAAAAAAAACTTTAAGATGTTTTTTTTGGTGGGGGGCTTCAAGAACCCCTTCCCGTGTAGCTTTATAGCCTGATCAGAACACTCTCTGTAGTCTTGGCTGGCAACCAACTCAAAGAGATCCATTTGCCTCTGCCTCCATATTGCTAGGATCAAAGTCTTCCTTCACCACTGCCTAGTGTAAAAATATTTTAATAAGGGGTGTTGATTAAACTGCAGAGATACATTTCTAAAGATGGGATTATATCTTTATCTCCTACCCTGCTCAAAATTAACTACAAATGGACTGAGGACTTCAGCTTAGGATATGAATATGATAAAGAAGAAAGTAGGGTGCATACTTGTCCCTATTGACACATGAAATGATTTTCTGAACAGTACAGTAGCACCAAAGACATTATGTTCCACATTAATAAATGTAACCTCCTGAAACTGAAAAATAATTCCTGCACACCAAAGTATATCCTCTGGATTGGAAAAAAGTCATTATCAGTTATACATTTGATAGTTTTGTGGAATATAAAAAGCACTTTTTAAGCTGGGTGGCAGTAACACACACCTTTGATCCCACCACTTGGGAGGCAGAGGCAGGTGGTTATATGTGAGTTCAAGGCCATCGTGGTCTACAGGGCAAGTGCCAGGACAGGGTCTAAAGATACACAGCATAACCCAATATTAAAAAGGCATAAAAAAGCTCTCTTAAAACTCAACATTAATGAAATCAAACTGAGCAAACATTGGCATTACATCTGTTTATTCCACGCATTTGGGAGGGCAGAGGCAGGCAGATAGCGGAATTCCATGTGAACCCTTTACCCACGGAGAAGTGTGTCTGAGTTTGCTCAACTATTCTTATAGGAGGTATTTACATCATATTAAATTGGCATTCATCCAAGCAATATTCAAACCCCCCCCCAAAATGTATGTTATGAGGCTAATACTATTCTGATACATAAACCAAAGGAATGGTATACAACACTAAACATAATGTGAAAACCCAGTAATCATAATCAACCCAGTAAAAAAATCATGAAAAGGAAACACGATTCAACATGAAGCCAGGATCCTTGTGCTTGATCAAGTAGGATGAATTTATGAGGGAGGAATACATCAGCATATATTTTATCCATAAATTTAAATAATAGATACAAAATAAATTATATTAAAAATTTAAAAAAAGAGTGTAAGTCTTCAACACACATTTCTCTAAGGAAGCTGTGAAAGTAAATGAGCAGGAACTAAGGAAAAATTGGTGCTTAGACTTCATTTCATTTCCATGCTTACTCTCATGTACATTCTGCTAGAATTTCCACAAGCATATGTCCCTAAAATGCAATTTACACCATTTATGTATGTGTGTATGTACATATATAAAAGAATGCATGAATATTATATGCCAAGGAGTTTATGTATATGTGCCTATGGAGAATGGGAAATAATATTAGTTATCATTTCTCAGGTACTACCTGTTTTGTTTTTGTATTAGGAACATGTGATAGACTAGAGTTCCCCTAGTAGGTTTGACTGGCTTGGACATGAATTCCAGAGATATGCCTGTCTTACTGTGACCTAACTGATTACAGGTTCAACCTACCTCATTATTTCTGGAGATTGAACTCAGATCCTCATTGCATGGCAATCATTTTATAAACTGCCGCAATTATTCAGCTCCTTTTTTATTACATTTTAATTTGAGTCACAAAACCATGGCATATGTTGCAAAATTATAAAGTCTATACATGACAGGGAAGTGTCACCCATGATATTCCAGCTGTGTGGTTACTTTGAAGTAGCAGAACAGTTTCAAAACTAATTGATATACCAATGTGTATTGGTAAAATCTTACAAGACACCACTCTTGGGTGAATACCTACAACCAATTGATGACCTAGTGAGAAAGTGAACCAGTTTTTCTCTGTGATGAACTCCTACTTGCTTATTTATAACTAAATATATAATAATAAAATATTATAAATTGAAGTACTGCATTCTATTTATGTGTGTTTTTATAAACACATATACATGACAATAAGATGATTTCTAAGGAAGTGGAAAGTATGGTAGTGAGTTGAAAGAGGAGGAAAAATAAGGGAGATGATTAAATAAAGTAATCATGTATGATATTTTCAAAAAAATTAATAAAATAGCATAAAGTTAGATAAAATTATTATTCTAATGAAAAGAATAAAATTGGAATATTTACTTCAAAGTATAAATAGGATTTCTCAAATATTAAAATTTTTATGGAGACATACATATAATCTAGCTGGCCATATTGATGAACATCAAATAGAGGAATATGGCAGACAATTAAAAATCCTGGAATTTGTAGATGTTACCATATCTTAAAATTAGATGATTTTTTCCATTTTTCTTCTAGAATAGTAGAGCATTCAAACATTCTTGAGTAATGTGATAATAACTATAACAGGATATGCCCATTACAGATGTATTTCATAGACTTAGTGTGTCATTGCCTCAACCTTTAATGTTAAAATACTAACCCGAAGTGCCATGGTATTCAGAAACTGGGCTTTGGCAGGTAAATAAATCTTGTTAGCAGAGTCCTTCAAGCAGAAACGTTAGCCTTATTTAAGAGAAAAACACAGTTGGATGGGGTCACAATGAGAAAACAACCAGCTACAATGAGGAAGAAAGTCCTTACCTAGTATTATGCTAGTCCTTACCTAGTATTATGCTGAAAATGGAAGTTTTCAGGTATAAGTTTGCATGTGTAAATCCTTATAGACCACAAGAACAGAAAAATTCTATGGCCTCATAATGAATATAATATTTTTGAAATACTTTTACAGGAGATTTTCTTACATAAAAAAAAAAAAACAGAAACAAACCGGAAAAATAAGATAGGGATTTCAATATTAAAAGAATTAGCCCTAAAAAATTGATGATTATTACCTATAGCAGTTATATATCCATTACCAGAATTCATAATTAGATTAGCCCCACAAATATATTAGATATATAATGAAAGGCTTAGATCATATTATCTTTCTTGTTAATTGTCAAAAAGTGTGGTATAGGCACAAAAATAAGCAGGTAGACCAATGGAATCAAACTGAAAATCCTGATATACACCCACACACCTATAAACACCTGATTTTTGACAAAACAGCTAAACGAATACAATGGGGCAGGAAAGCATCTTCAACAAATGGTGCTGGCACAATTGGATGATGCTGTGTAGAAGACTATAGATAGACCCAAGCCTGACACCATGCACAAAATTCAAGTCCAAATGGATCAAAGACCTCATCAATCCAGCCACACTGACCCTCTTAGAAAAGAAAGTAGGAGGTACCCTTGAACAAATTGATATAGGACACAGCTTCCTGAACATAACTCCAGGAGCACAGACACTGAGCTCAAAAATTAATAAATGGGACCTCTTCAAACTTAGATGCTTCTGTAAGGCAAAGGACACAGTGGACAAGACCAAATGTCAGCCCACAGACTGGGAAAAGATTTTCACCAATCCTACATCCGACAAAGGGCTGATCGCCAAAATATACAAAAAAAAAAAAAAAAAAAAAAAAAAAAAAACTGGTCAATAAACTAGTCAACAAAACACCAAATAACCCTATTAAAAATGGGGTATAGAACTGAAGAAAGAATTCTCAATAGAGGAAATCAAAAAGGCTGTGAAAGACACTTAAGATAGTGCTCAACATCCTTAGCTATCAGGGAAATGCAAATCAAAACAACTTTGAGATACCATCTTACTCCTGCCAGAATGGCTAAAATTAGAAACACCCATGGCAACTTATGCTGGAGAGGATGTGGACAAAGGGGAACACTTCTCCACTGCTGATGGGATTGCAAACTCATACAGCTATTTTGGACATCAGTATGAAGGTTCCTCAGGAAAATGGGAATTACTTTATCACAGCACCTGGCAATCCCCCTTGTAGGCATAGACCCAAAGGATCCACATCCATGCAACAAAGACATGTGCTCAACTATGTTCATAGCAGCATTATTTGTAATAGCAAGAAACTGGAAGCAACCTAGATGTCCCTCAACTGAAGAATGGTTAAAGAGTATATGGCACATTTACACAATAGAATACTACTCTACAGAAAAAATAATGGTATCTTGAAATTCGCAGGCAAGTGGATGACATTTGAAGAAACCATCCTGAACGAGGTAACCCAGTCACAAAACGAGGAACATGGTATGTACTCGGTCATATATGGATTTTAGACGTAGATCAAAGGATCACCAGTCTATAATTCACACCAACAGAGGAACTAGGATACAAAGTGTATTCTAAGAGATTCATACAAAGTATCTCACAGAAGGGGAGAGGGACAAGTCCCCTAGGGCACATGGAAAGGGGGGGACAGTGAATGGAGAGAGAGAAGAGGAGGAGAGGAAAGCACATGTGACTAGGAAGATTGAATCAGGTTAGGTATAGAGGACAGAAGAGAATGAGAGAGAGAGAGAGAGAGAGAGAGAGAGAGAGAGAGAGAGAACATAAAAGAGGGAGCCATTATTGGTTTGAAGAGAAAACTGAACCTAAATAAAGGTCTAGAGATCTACAAGACTGACACCAACTAACAATTTGAGCAACGTTTATGGATTTTAGACATAGAGCAAAGGATCACCACCCTATAATTCACACCACCAGAGTAACTAGGATACAAGGTGTATTCTAAGAGATTCATATATAGTCCCTCACAGAACCGGGAAGGGACAAGTCCCCCAGAGCACAGGGGAAGTGGGGGGCAGTGAATGGAGAGAGAAGTAGGAGAAAATGAGGGTTAGGAAAGGAAAACATGTGCAACCAGGAAGATTGAGCCTAGTTAGGAATAGAAGAGAGGAGAGAGAGAGAGAGAGAGAAAGAGAGAGAGAGAGAACATAAAAGAGGGAGCCAATATTGGTTTGAAGATAAAAATGAACACAAAGAAAGGTCTAGAGAACTACAAGACTGCTGCAAACTAACAATTTGAGCTTCCGTGGAAATGCTACCATAAATCCCTTCCCGGAGAGTGAGATCAACTAACTTATCCATGGAGCCCTCAAATGCCTGCTGGAAACAGGAGCAAACACCCACACATAAACACTGAGTCAAAGTAGAACCCAGATGCAGATGGAGAGGACAAGACCAGGTGTAAAAAACACATAGAAACAGCTTACCTGAACGAGGAGTAGCTAATGGGCCACCAGACTGATAGCTGTTATGCCGAACTAACTCAGGCCCCCCTGAATATGGGTCTCAGCCAGAAAGACTGAGCAGTCCTTGGAAAGGCTACCATAAATGCCTTTCCCGGATAGTGAGATCAACAACTAACTTACCCACCATCATGTAGCCCTCATCTAGTACCTGTTGGAAACAGAAGCAAACACCCATACATAAACACTGAGTCAAACTAGAATCCAGATGCAGAGGGAGAGAACAAGACCAGGTTGCAGAAACACATAGATACAGCTGACATGACCAAGGAGGAGCTAACGGGCCACCAGACTGATAGCTGAGAATCCAGCATGGGATTGACTCAGGCACCCCTGAATATGGGTCTCAGCCAGAATGACTGAGCAGTCTAAGGGACCTCAGACAGTGGAACCAGGATGTATCCCTGGTGCACAAAAGGACCTTGCGGACACATCCCCCATGGAGGGATACTTCCTTAACCTAGAGACAGGAGAGAAGTCCTAGTCCTTACTTCTAATGACTTGATAGATCTACATGACCCCACCTGGATGGCATTGCCCTACAAATGGAATTGGGGTGGGGGATGGGAGGGGAGGGTGGTTAGGGTGCATGTGAGGGGGCAGAGAGGGTAAGAGGGAGGAAGGGAGGGAGAGGAAACTGGGAATTACATGTAGAATAAAAAATAAATTTATTAATTAAAAAAAAAGCTTCATATGTCCCAACCAACTTTGGTCAGTTGCATGGAAAAAGCTGATTAGATTAACTAGAGATTTCAATCTTTCTCACTGCTTTACATCAGTAGCCGAACCACAATTTCTCAGTCACATTTGCTCAAATTGCTTCTTTGAATCAGCGATATTGCCTACAATCTAATTCAACTTAATAAGATCATCCTAGTAAAATCATGTTTAATATTCTGTCTAAGAAATATTCAACAATAAGAAATAAAGTCATCAGCCTCTGGTTTCAGTCTATTCATTTCTCCAATAGTGCTCACAATATTGCCAGTAATGCATACATTTCACATCTAAATCTGAATTTCTTTTTTTTTTTCTTGAAAACAGTATAATTTTAAGAGAAGTTTTAACCAACAACAAATAATGTTATCACTATTATTGAGGAAATATTTTAAAAGTATATTATACAAGCATGCAGTGAAATATGGTGTCACATAACTTCACACCTGCTAGGATTATTACCATGTATCTCCTCCAAAAAGCCCTGCACCCTTCTTCATGGAATTTTAAGTTTGATAAGCCATAAAGTCTTATGTGTCCTGTACAAATATATATGGGTGTGTTCACATCCACTGGCCCTCGGTAAACCAAATTCATAAATAAATAAATAAATAAATAAATAAATAGGTAATTTCTCCAAAAATAATGGTTCCAGATGTATTTGACTGCAGTTTTCAGTAAGGTGACTAATCAGTTTTGGACATAACTACCTAATATATGCTGAAAATCTGCCCAGTCCTGATTAAAATATTTATTTATTTGAAATAAGGTCTTAATAGGCAGATTTGTTGCAAATTAACTACAGTGTATCCTGGGAATGCGCCAAAGTCTTCCTCATTGTAATTTATCCTGCTAGGGGCCTAGATTCAGGCACCTTTAATCATCCCAGCAGCCAGAAACTAGATGGTGGTGGAACACAACTTTAATCCTTGGACTCAGAGTTGAGAGATAGCTGGAGCTCTGTGATTCCCTGTCCACACAAATCTACAGAAGAGTGAATCAGTCTAGAAGAGAATTATAGGTCACACCTTTAACTCCAACATTAGGGAAGTGTATAAGACAGAAACAAAGTCTCAGGGAAGTTTTTTCTTCTGAGATAGAGGTGATAGCTAGTGGCCAGCTGATTTGGTTCTCTGATGTTCAGCTGAAGCTTGAATCCCCAATATCAATCTCTGTGTCATTTGTTTAATCATATTGCAAGAGAGCTTGTTCTCAACATTTCAATTGAGACAACACTATGAGATCACAGGAAAAAATATTTGTCCTTCTGTACCTCTGTGTAGACTGTATGACTGTATGTGGAAAAAGGCTGCTATGCTAGTTCCATGAAGTGGCATACTGCAGATTCATCCACTCAGTTATGCTACACAAGTGAAACACACACACACACACACACACACACACACACACACACACACACTTATTCTCTCTCTTCTTCTACTTCACACTTTCTTTCTTACAGTTGATTTGGAAACCACATTCCTTAATTTTAACTACCATAGCATTAGAACTTACACTTATCCATAGTCTCCAACCATCAGAAACAGGCAGGTCCTACTGACCATGATCTGTTAGAAACCTCCCCACAACCTACACACACACTATATGTTCATCTGTCTGTTACCTTTCTCCTGCCTTCCTCACCTCACATCATTTCATGCCAAGCAGAACCTGAAACTATCTTGTTAGGTTGTCAAATTTTGTGCAATATCCCCATACCATAACACTTGTTCATTTTTGTTGTCATTGCTGTTACTCCCACACACTCATAATCCACCATAACTACCTCAGCTTTGAAATATAAATGGCACTCCCAGCAAAGACCGACCAGAGATAACTGGACAGGAAGATTAAGGGAGCAAGAGGTGGTGTACTCTGCAGGCTACACAACACAGGAGAGGACAAAGGAAGCCAGGTTCTGATCAGATAACATTTTTTTCCCTGATTTTTCAAAGCCAAAAGATTTTAGGTCTCTATAACAATGTTGTAGCACATACATATTTATAATACATAATATGCATCATATCTTCTACCTATGAATCATACAACAGGGCACAGAGGGGGCTAACCTTTGTTGCTGCATTGACTTGCTGACCGTTCCTCAAGTGGATTCGACAGGCATCTTTTCATCTCCTCTGAGCAGGACTAGCTGCTGCACTGATTTGCTGCATCACACTCCCAACCCCCATCCTGCGCTAATGGCTCAATACAACTCTGCAATCACGCATGCGTGCATGTTGGCCAGGATGCAAGGACTCAAGAATCTTACAGAATAAATGATGTAAGATAGACAACCATAAGCTTTAGTATTTATTAAGTGTCTTTTCTGAATCTAGTGGCATAAGATAGGCAGCTATGTTATTTGGGATTTCTTATTGTTAGTGTGGTAATGGAGGGTATTCATACCCCTATACAAATCGCCCCCAAATAAAATCAAGCTATTTTGCAGGTACTATGGACTACATAATCCTAATTATATTCATCCTTATCTTTCTAATAATTAGACACATGAATCACTGACAGAAGGAGACACTTTTATGATTAAAAAATCCTAAATAGGAATATACATTAATTATTCTTAAATTGTGTGTGTGTGTGTATATGGGTGTGGGGGTGAAAGCTTATAAATATTTATTAATTACAAATATATTTCGGGAAATTGAAAATGCTACTATGAAAATAAAAATTATAGCTTTAGTAAAAGTGAGAGTGATCATTAAATTACTTATTGATCTGGATAGTTTTATGTCAACCCGAGAAAAACTAAAGCCATTTAAGAGGAGGGAACCTTAATTGAGAATATGCCTCCATAAAATCCAATTGTAGGAAAGCATATAGGGCATATTTCAAATTAGTGATAGATGGGCTCAGTCTGCCTTCTATTCCTAATACTGGCTGTTCTGTGTTCTATGAGAAAGCCCAGGGGCAAGTCAGTAAGCAGCACCCTCCATGACCTCTACATCAGCTGCTGCCTTCTGGATCTTTCCCTTTTTGAGTTCTCATCCTGACCTCATTCAATGATGAACAGCAGTATGAAAATTTAGGTCAAGTAAATCCTTTCCTCTCCAAGTTGCTTTTGTCATCATGCTTCATTCTAAAATTGGCTAGCTTTTATTATTTCTGATTATTTGTATGTATGTATTTCTTTGTGTGTGTGTTTTTACACAAGTGTGCAGAGGTGACAATGGAGACCAGTGGTATTGGTTATCCCCAAGATGCAAAGTGGCAGGCCATTGTGAGGTGCCTGACATGAGTGCTTGAAAACAAACTCCAGGGCTCTATTAGGCCAGTAGTTTCTCTCAACATTAGAAGCATGACTCCAACTATCTTATTCACGTCAAGATCTTGGCAAATTAGATCCACACTCAATGTGTAAACAACAAACAAACAGAAAACAAGGGAAATTTCTGCCTGTTAAGAATGCATACATTCCATTTTTCCGATAAATGGATAAATATCCCTGTCTGAAGACCAAAGACTATATGGGAAGGGAATGTATAACAAGTTACTTAATGTGCTTTGAAATTGGAAACATAGCACTATACAATCTAGAATGGGGACTATTTCTAGAAATGTAAATGTGGCTTTGAAAGCAAAAATAAATATTTTATCATTAATAGTGACTGTGCCAAACTTTACATAAGATACTAGATTGAATATATCCCCACACACATAAAGTGTACCAATCCAACCTGATGATGCAGATTAAAGTTTTAAATGGGGCATCTTCGTTTGCTTACAGACAGAAAAAACAAAACCCTTTCTCAGTAGAATAGGCTGACCTTGAACTCAGATTCCTTTTAATTCTGACTCCTGACACTGAGATTAAAGATTGCTGCATCATGGCAAGGCTGACATTCACATTTTTAAACAATACCCTCCAAAGTAAAGGATTATATGTGGGTTAGCAAAAGAAGAAAGCTAAAGCAAGATCTTTTGCAACCCCATATTTATTACAGGGCAGGGTGGCATTAGAAAATAAAATATCCCCTCTACATACAACATGCACACCTTTTCCTTTTTATTCTTGAGAAAAGGCAGGCCTCCCAGGGATATCAGCCAACCATGGTATAACAAGTTGCAACGAAATGAGGCACCTACTCTTCTAGTAAGGTTGGCCAAGCCAACACAGTATCTTCTTGTAATTTATTAAGTCGGAGATTCTTTGCCTTTTATTTAATAAAACACTCTCCAATTATTACTTGTTATCAGTGATAGCAAGAGAGAAGAAAATGTACATTTTCAAACAAATTTAAGAAGAAAATATAACTTGATCATCATACATGATGAACTACTATAAAGTCTTAATTTAAAAATACTGCAATGTTTAAAATAATACCGTGGTAAATGTTTTGAAAATTATATGTATACACACAATCTATTTTATTATACAATTCCTCATTAATCCCTCCATCATATACAAGACTTTCCAAACCATCTCACTCTTTTCTTTATAAACATCATAATCATGAACATGATTATCTTAGTTTTCATGAACTCACTGTGTCTAGTAAACACTGACCTATGGAAACTGGTTAGAGCCCATCTACACAAATGGCGACTTCACTCAAAAAAATTGTGAATGAAAATGAATGCACAATAAACCTAAATTATGGGAAACATGAAAATCGTGCTAAGAGGAAAATTCATAGTATTAAATGCCTACATGAAAATCTTGGAAAGATTATATACTAGCAATGTAGCAACACACCTTAAAACTCTAAAACAAAAGGAAACAAGCTCATTCGAGAGGAGTAGAAAAATAGTCAAACTGAATGCTGAAATCAATAAAACAGAAAGAAAGAACATTACAAAGTATCAGTGAAATAAAGACTTGGTTCTCTGATATAATAGGGAAACAGCAGAGAACAGATCTCTTTACCTATTTGCTCATCATGGCTTTCTCTGCCTGCTTTCACATAGAACCTGGGAAACACCACCTTTAGAATGGCTGTAACTCCTTGAATCAATCACTAATTAAGAAATTGCTAAAGACTTGTCTACAGTAGATATTATGAAGAATTTTCATAACCTGGATTTCTTCTACTCAGTGACCTTAACCTGTATCTGGTTTCCACAAATTAGCAAACACAGTATAGAGTATGAGAAAGTTCTCTCCGTACAGAAGAAATTCATATCACTTGCTGGTAACTGAAATCAAAATCTGCGAAGCAAAGACTTGTGACTGAACATTCATGGAATTTTTATATTTAATTATTGACATATAATTTAGCTAGAAAAATAGAAATGGCTGGCCATTTGTGACACATGTCTTTAATGCCAACACTGGGGAAATAAGGTGGATCTCTAGTTTGATGCCAGCCTAGGTTACTGAGCAAGTTCCAGTATAGCCAAGGCTACAAAGAAAATCCTGAACCCCAAAGAAATAGTCACAGGAGCTATTATCTAACTGTTAAAAGCATCAGTTTATGAGCCTAAAGCCATGAAAGTTTCTTGTGTTCCTTGAATGTAAGACATAGAGGGAGTGGAAAAGTAATACTACATAAACCCATGATTTTGGTGAGCAGTGAGAATTATTTCCAATGATTCTCTACTCTTCTTATCCATGCCTGTCCTAGCCCTCTCTTCTCCCCTCCTCGTTTCTCTCCTTTCATCCTGTTCCCTCCCCTCCTTTCTCTCCTCAAGCTCCCTCTTTCATTTTGTTATTAGTTACATTTCTATCACTGTGGTAAAACACCATGACAAAAACAAAATATGAAAGTAATAAATTATTAAGTGTTTGCAATTTCAGAGTCTCTGTGGAAAAGGAGGAACAAGGGAGCAGGTGCTTGAGCAGCTGCAGACAGCTTATACCTTAAACACCACATGCAAAGAAGAGAGAGCTAACAAGAAATGCCATGAGTTGTTTGGAAGCTCAGAGTCTCTCTTTAGGAATATTCTTTTTCCAACAATGCCATGTCCCCAAATGTTCCTCAAACAGCTGACAATTATGGGTCACCTATTTTAATGAGTGAGATCAGTAGGGGCATCTCATTAGAACCACAGTGTTCCACTCTTTGGTGCTCATATTCTCACAGACATATCATAATGGAAAATGTTTTTTTTTAATCCAACTTAAAAATCCTTTTATAGTAGGGCTATGGTACGAAATGCCTTTAATCCCAGGAGAGGCTAGCAATCTATGAGTTCTAAGAAAACCTAGTTCAAATTCTAGGAAATCCAGGACTATATGAAAAAATAAACACTCTTAATAAAATAAAAAAAAAGTCTGTGTAATACTTCAAATAATCAGTATTGTTTTAAAGCCACTGTTATCTTTTCTGACTGAAGGAATTATCTTAAATTTAAACCCCTTTAAAATCAAAAGCAAATTAGACATTCAAAACATACAATATTATCTTCCCTTAGAAAAGACTTCACGCTGTTCTGAAAAATATGGCAGATGATGTTTAACTTTCCCATTTTATCCTATTCTATTCGGATCACCAGTGTACACCATCTTACCTGGTTTTGACATGACAAGGGTTAAACACACATCTTTTTGTATGGTAGGCAAGAACATTAACAAGTGAGAAATATCATCCATCTCCCCATACACTTTCTCATATATTATACTTTTATTAAGGATGCTGATATCTTGATCTAAGCAAAATTCCCCTATAATGGTATAGAATATTAGCCTTTTTATCCAAAGTGCAATCAGATCACACTGAAATCTAATGCCTGAAAAGAATGTTGTGGAGGAAAGAATTTATTAGGCTTACCCATCAGCATTTCTGTTCATCATGGAAGGAAGGCTAGTCAGTAACTCAAACAAGGCAGGATCCCAGAATCAAAAGTTGATGCAGAGCCTTTGGAAGGGAGCTGGTTACCAACTTGCTTCACATGGCTTGCTAGGCAGATTTCTTATTGAACCCAGGACCAGAATCCCAGAGTTAGCTCCCCCCGTTATGATGAGCTGTGCTCTCCCCCATTGATTACGGACCTTACAGCTGGATCTTACAAACTCATGTTCTCAATTGAGGCTCCTTCAATAATTCTAACTTTTGTCAAGAGGACAAACACCCCCAATACAATGTAATTATGAAAAATTTAAAAAGTAAATTAAGGAACTCAAAATTATATACCCAATTTTTGTGTCTTTATAAACATTCAGTGTTTCAAATTAATCTCATATCAGTACAAATAGTATTAAAAAGCTTTCAAATAAAAGAACAAAAGTTATACTTTACACAGAAGGCACATAATTGGGACACCAACACAAACACATAATTTTTGAACTTGGATTTGTCCTGCCTATGGAATGTACTGAAATAAAGCTAGCACAGATATTGTGGAAGTGGTCATTCAATGACTGTTATAGACTCAGAGCCATACCATGAGTGTGAGCCCCGCTGAGTCTGCCTGGAGTGCCAGAGATGCAGGATAGAACCAAACATGACTGGAGAAAAAAGCTGTCATTGTGATGATGCCTAATGATATTCTGCTTATACTCACAGATTGTTTCTAGTCCAAATGTCATCACAGAGGATTCATCTAGCAACTGATGGAAACAGATGCAGAGACCCACAGCAAAACATTAGGCTGAGCTTGGAGAATCCTGCCTCAAAGCTTGAGAAAAGACTGTAGGAGTCAAAGGGAACAAGGACATCACAAGACAACTCACAGTGTCAATTAAGCTGGCCTCATAGTTGCTCACCGAGACTGAACAAGCATTCAGGGAGCCTGGATGGAACTAAACTTGGCTGTTTGCACATATCTGACAGATGTATAGCTTGATCTTCTTATAGATCTCCTAACAGTGTGAGCAAGAGCATTCTGTGCCACTTTTGCTGGCTTTTGAGACCCTTTTGCTCATATTAGATATTGTCCAGCCTTAACAAAAAGAGACATCCTTAGTCTCACTGCAAGATGATATGTCATGCTTTGCAGATATTCATGGGAGACCCATCGTTTTCAGAATACAAATAAATGAGGAGTGCATTGTGGTGGTCAGAGTGGAGGTAGAGGGACCAGGAGGAGAAACCACAGCCAGGATGTAAAATAAATAAATAAATAAATTTTAAAATATTGCCTCAGCTTGGCAGTTGCAGCCCATGCATTTATCACAGCACTCTGGAAGCAAGGGCAAGTAGATCTCTGTGATTTCAAGGTCAATCTTGTTTACAATGTGAGTTCTAGGACAGGTTCCCAAGCTACCCACCAAAACCTTGTCTTGGAAAAACAACAAAAGTGTTACCTCATTGATGATGACTTTAATAAAAAAAAAGATAAAAATATTTGAATTTTGTATATGGAAAAACAACTTTTTCAGAAAGCACTGTGAAGGTATATCCAATGGAATCAGAAAACATTAATAAACATGATATCTCAAAGAGGCTGTGATGGGTAAAGATAGTATATATCTTCAGTAATTGACTATGGAGGACTTCCAAGGGATAGATAAAGGAACACAGTGATAACAAGTGTGAAAGAGGACTTACGGAGCAGAAAGAATTTTATGTGGTGGAGAATGGGAGTGAAGGTGAAGGGATGGAAATTGGGGAGGAAGAAATAACACTTTAGAAAAAGTCATATGAATAACAATTCTCCCAGAGCTTCCTAAAATGCCTTCAAATACTCATAGAAAGGTTATAAATGTATTTACCATATAATGGGACAATAATGCTTTCTATAGATACTACAGGGCAGATGAAATTGGGTCCAGTCCTGGGAACGGTGTTCCATTTTATGCACTGTGAGGTAGTGAAGTTGCATTAACTTACAAATGGAATTTCATTACTGAGTTGTGGATAGTAAAACTGTTTTCATGGCAGTAAAAAGACACTTTCTAAATTAATAACCCCTTTACAAGTGAAAACTTATAAAGGTCCCCATTATATGAATAATAAACCATTATCGTAATCTTATAAATAGGCTTAGTATTTGTCACAGTTGAGGGAATATTGGTATGATTAAATACCATGATGAAAAGCAATCTGGAGAAGAGAGGGTTTATTTTGCATATACTTCTACATTACTGACCATCATTAATGATTTTTATTGGTCAGAAACTCATACAGGACAGGAACCTGAAAGTAGAGCCTAATATAGTGGCCATAGAGGGGTACTGCTTACTGGATTTCTCCTCACAGCATGCCTAGCCTCCTTTCACACAGTACCCAAATTCCTGCACACCCACAGTGAGCCTGGACCTCCTCAATCAATCACTACGTATGAAAATACCCTGAAGGCTTCAATTGCAGACCCTCCTTCTCTGGTACTCTATCTTATGTCAAGTTGACAACCCTCTAGCCAGCACAGTACTAAATGAAATACCAATGTCCCCTTGGTATATCTGCAGTTTAGTGTATCTCTTAAACCTCATCATAGAGAGTTCTTTTTTCAGGAGATTCTATGTACACAAATATTCACAATTGGTCTGGGTGCAGAAAATAAGAGAGATAGTGTCACACAGCAGATATGGTGGGGTGCAGGTACTCTTTAAAATGAATTTCTGCACTGGATATGCTTTGCAGTTAAAAATGATATTGGTGAGCAGTAACAAGAAGAACCTACATGTTTGGATGATACAACAGATGGTGCCTCTGGGAACAAGCCAAGATAAATTTCTTAGATATGTCAAAAATTTAAAGAGAAAAAATACACACACACACACACACACACACACACACACACACACACACACACTCGACATGGGTCATAATTCTTATCAGTGTTGGGCTGGAAGGGACCTACTGTGACTTTGCCATTTGATGAAATCTCCTTCTATTTCTACCTGCATTATATTTGAACAGCACCAAAAAATGACTGAGAAATGCAGAGAACAACTCTTCTCTAATAACACAACAGAGGAGACCATAATAATCACATACATCTGTGTACATGAGTTGATTACATAAAACAGTTGCATTTACCAGAAATATATTTAGTTAATGAAGATGGATATGTTTGCAGAATAATGAAGAACATATACATAAAAGGATAATGCATTTTTTCTTGGTCTTTTCACCTTTTCTGTTAGTAATGTCAAAAAAAATGAAGTGGGTACAAAAAACATCTTGATATAATAAACTGTCCTATGTCAAATCCTACCCCCTGTTTAGGATGGAGATTGCGGTGTAGATGGATGCTTCATACTTCTAGCCAATGTGCACATATTAGAATCTGTTAATAGCAGACTTTGTATTATGTTAATATTGTTTCCATTTTCAGAGCACATTTATCTTGAATGAAGGAGATACCAATCACAATTATATTCTGTATACTTCCCAGTGCTAGGATTAAATCATGCACAAAATACATGTGGCAATGGGTGCTCCAAATAATTTTTAGTTTTTTGAGATAGGGTTTGTTTTGTAGCCCTCACAATCCTAGAATTTCCTTTATAGACCAGGTGAACTCAAGAGATCTGTCTGCCTCCGTGCCATGAGTGATGGGATTAAAGTATATGCCACTACCAACAGACAGTTTGGATGCTCAACACTTTTATATTTTGTCAAAATTCTTTTCATATTCATACCAATCCTGGTTCCCCTTCATTTCTGTTTTTCTATATCCCATCCCCATCCCTACTACAATCCATTCCTTAGAAGGATTAAGACTTCCTTGGGGTGTCAACAAAGCTTGACATACAAAGTAGAGTCAAGGTCAGCCACCTCCCCACTGGGGTGCTCAACTCTTAGTCTCTGTCTGAATTACAAAAATATGTTAGCTACACTATTGTACTTAAATATTATTGATAAATAAAAAGTGTAAGAAAATTTTTTCTTAGTCACAGCTCACAACCAGTATTAACACTTCTACCTGTCCTACCAGAATGACCTCATACTCTCAGACAAACTACCGTTTTGACACCAAGGGGCTGGGATTAAAGATGTGTGCCAACAGTGACTGACTTATGCAGAGAATTTAATTCATTATGTCACAGCCTAAAAGCTACCTTCATGAGACAATGTGATCCTAAGGATATTGTCTGAGATGTATTGTTATCAGATATGCTGTGAAAAAGAAATTACACATTCCATCTATTTTCTTTTTATTGCTTCAAAATAATATGGTTCAGGGGTGAGATGTCTTGAAAGCTTGATATAAGTTAAGCAGTAATAAAGTGGCTTTGTGTATATACTAACTATTGAGATGGTCAGGATGAAGGTGATGAAAACTCATTTCTGAAGGGATGGTAACTAAAATGTTGCATATAGGTAGACATGCAACTGCCACTGAATAAGGATAAAGAAAAAGAACAAGAGAATGAAGAACAGAAATAGAGTGGTTCTTCAAGATGCTATTTTTTGCTAATTGATTGAATAACGTCTATATAATCAATTTTAACACAGGATTATCAATTTATCAACCATCTATCTATCCATTATCTATCAATCATATCTCTGTGCATGTATACATGCATATAATATGTGTACTTAGTAGATTTTTAATTTTTGTTTTAGAAATATCTTTCTTAATAAAAGTGATATGATGGCACGAAAAATCCCTCATTTTATTTGTTCTGTAAGAACTTCATAGCATGTTTTCATCATTTTCATTCCTTCTTTATATTCCTCCCAGATTCGCTCTTTCCCTACCCATCATATTTACAGTTGTTGTTTTTTTTTTTTTTAATTCAGATACAGTTTACCCAGCTGTGAACTCAGCAAATTGCAACATTAACTGGCCTGACAAAATATGCTCAGGGAGAAAAACAACCTGCATTCTGATAGGATTTAAGGACTGCTCCACAAGTTGAAAATTAAAAATTGGAATTGTTATAGGCACCAAGAATATGGAAGCAGAAAGATCACAGGACCCAGTAATATTAATTATTACTCTGCCAAATGAATATAGTATTAAACCAACTCCTAAAGACTTACTGTTATCCCCAGAAGTTTGTCAGGCATTATCAGAGAAGGGTAATTTGTCACCATCTAATATTTAATATGGAAGCCCATAAATTGTCAAGGAGGAATAAATACAAAATTGCATGATTTTAGGCACTAAACACAGCACCTATATTATATTTCTCTTTCCAAATTTCAGGTATCATTGTGGGAGGAAATCTGGTATGATTTTATGTTATGTTGCACATACCCCAGTGAAGGTGTTTATTTTTAGATAGAGACAGAGAGAGTTACAGTAAGAGAGAGAGAAAGAGAGAAAGAGAAAAAGAGGGAGAAAGAGAGAGAGAGAACATACATGAGCACAGGCACATGCCATGCACATATGCAAAGGACAAAGGAAATTGTGTGGAGCAAACCCTCTACACTCACATTTCTCTGTATTCTATGGATAAAACTCAAATCACCAGGTTTGAACAGCTAACATCTTTTTCTGCTAAGCCTTTGGTCTTTATTTTACTTTTTATTATTTACAGACACATACATGAACATAATAAACTTTAGTCATTTACATCCCCTTACCCTTTCTAATTCTTATACCATTTGCCACTGAAGACCATATTTCCAAAAAGACCCATTTAATTTTTTTTTAAATATATGTAGGTGTGTATGTTATACATGCTGTTATTTTTAAGTTGTTTCTGATAATGTAAATTGAATTTTTAAAATGTAATATAAAGTAATGCAGGTACCAAAAGCCTCAAAACTGAATTAGGGGTTCAAACTTCAAGCTGAAAATTAGAAAAGCAAAGCAGCTGGCCACTAGCTACTTATTACTACCTCAGGCTGAATGGACTGATGCTGTCACCATGAGCTTTTACCAAGCCTGAGACTGTAATACCTGTGTAGATCTGGATAGTCTTGGACTCACAGAGATCTATCTACCTTTTAATCCTGAGTCCTAGGATTAAAGGTATTTACCAACATTTCCTAGCTTCTGACTTCTGGAATTAAAGATGTCTGGCTGATGTCAGTGCCTTATGGCTGACTTTGCTTTTGGAATCCTCAAGTTATTGTTAATAAATCATAAATAGTACATCATTTCAATTACATATTTAAATCATTTCTTCTTTTTCTTTCTTCCATCCAATCTTTACCATAACCAGGTATTTTCTAACATTCAAATCCATGGCTTCTTTTTTATTAATGAAAGTACCTTTCAGAATGTATTCCTACATCCTATTTACTTGCTTATTTTATACATTTACATGACTGCTTTCTTTGAGCACATATACATGCAACAGTGTGCATGGATATCAGAGAATAATAAAGCACAGAAATTGGATCAATCCTTATATGAACACTGGAGATTCAATTCATGTTGTCAAATACTACTTCAAGTGTCTTATTCTCATGAGAAAACTAAAGATTTTTGAGGGGGGACAAGTTTTCTTTGGTCTGTAGAGCAGAGAAGCCTCAAATTCAGAGATTTGCTTGCCTGTGACTCCTGAAAGCTGGGTTGAAAGGTATGGACTGCCACTGGTCAGCAAAAGCTTTCTGAAAATTGACCTTAACATGTGAAGAAACTGACTTTTCAGTTAGTTCACAATGGTATTTGACCAAGAATACGTAGTGATTGGAGTGATCGCATAGCAATTAAGAGTACTTGCTGCTCTTAGAGATGACCAATTACTCTACCCTGAACCCACATTGTGACTCACAACCATACACACCTCTGTCTCTAGAGATCCAACTCCCCTTTTCTGTATTCTGAAGCCACTAGGCACACACCTGGTGTACATACATACATGCTTAAAGGCAAAATAGTTATGAACATAAAAATAGAATAAGTATATCTAAAGGAGGATTAATTATATGAATCAGGGTGAAACGTTCAAAACGTTTGCTTTTTTACCACTTGATATTTGACCTTTCTATCATGCTCACATTATCACTGAAAATATTATCAAAATTACTGACATTGAAAACCACTTAATTATATTGTAAAAGTCTTGTGAATCTAACAGTCTATTTTCAAATGAGAATGAGAAAGTCATATAATATAAACTTCATGAAAATATAAATTTGGCATGAGTCCCAGAGCACAACTTTCTACCTATTATTTCAACTAGGAGGTCCACTAAATGGATAATTATGAAAACACTAGAATAAAAGATGTTTATTAGATGGGAAATGTAGCACACACCTTTAATCTGGGTGGCAGAGTCAGTGAGTTCCAATCGAACCTTAATTGCAGAGCAAGTTCCAGCACAGCCAAAGGTACATAAAGAAACCCTGTTTCAAAACAAACAAAAAAACCAAAAGAGTTTTGTTAACATATGTGTAGTATTTCATATTAATGGATACATTTTTCCCATAGTTCCGGTTTCTTAAGTTATATTTCTTGCTTTCATTTTACATTATGGATGGAATGTTTGTTACCTAAACATATGGGAAGAAACAACCCCTTTCTTCTTTGATTTGTTTCGTTTTTAATTACAGAATTAGAAAACAAACTAGTTATAAACTTTGTTGTTAATTATAACTAAATGGTTTTTAAAAGTATCATGAGACAGCAAGCAGTATGAATAATTTTAAAGTAAGTAGATACAGAATAGTAAAGCAGGACAATATTATGCATGCCTGAGTTGGTGTAAACATCTAGGAAACCCAGAAATAATTACTCTAGTAGAGAGGGCATTCTCCAGAAGTCCGCCATTTGTAGTATACAAATTGAAAAGGGAACTCAGAGAATGCAGACTAATCTTGATACTTCCCTTTTTGTTTTTCCCCAAATTCCTCCAACTCAAACACTCAGAACTTAAAGTTGTCATGGAGACAGTGACAGATAAATGAACTCTGAGAACAGAATAGGTACATCTCTTCTTGTAAGTATTAATTCTAGGAACAAGGTAGTAGACCTTGTAGTTTTTGACACTTGTGAATGCATGCAGGCATGAATATTTTTATTGATTCATAGCTACAACCATTAAGTGATTTTTTTGCATACTGCATGTGTGTTAAGTGTTGGAACACTGTCAAAAAATGATGCATGGTGAACAATGAATTGGGGAACTGTCCGTGTACCTTGATTTTAGATATGACCTTATGTCTTGCTGTCATGCTTTCCTAGCTGCAATCTAAAATACATGCCAGGCAATCATGTTTAAATTTGTCTATTTTGTGAAAGTTCTGAGAAAGAGCCACTTTGTCAATATAGTGTATGGACATATTGCTGTATATTTACATGTTTTTCTGATCAAGTTTTTATGAACTCAATTAACATTCCTGGGTATATTCCTTTCTTTATTGCATTCATGTAAAAAAAAAAAGTACACTGAAAATGATATAAGATTGTCTACAACATTACTATAGTAACTCATTCTTTCAGTTCTCCAATTCCTGAGATTTACAAACATAGACCTGTATAATTCTGTGAAAGTTGAAACTAAGGACTGAATCATCTCTCTGTCAAAGCAAAACTTCATTTCCAACATAGATATTTAGAAGTTTTCTTTTTGTCCTCTGCTCTCCTTGCTTCATCTATAATAAACAAAACATTAACTAGAGGACAATAAAGGAAATGAATAAAAATGTAAGAAAGTGACACTGAAAATTCTGGGAACACATAGAAAGATTTATTTATTTTGTGGGGGAGGAATTTGTTTTCAAGGGGACATTTTGAAATATTCAGATGTTCTACTTTCTCCAGTCTCCAAGTATGGGTCTTTCTCTAAGTAGACTCAGGTGTTGAATTGTCCAGGTGCAGAATTAATTTTGGTGGTGTACATGACAAAATTGTAATAAGTTTGGATTATAGAACTTCATCTAGCCTCAAAGGCTTGCATTTGGCATTGCAACAAGGAGGCTAACACATGAAATAAAAAACACATAAGTTAATGGCTGTATCAAGAAATGTTTTATAGTTAAATCTTATATGGACAGATATGGATCTTTTTCCTTAGTGAAGAGAAATAGGAAGGGGTGATTTTACATCTCAATGTTAAATAAGGAGCAGGGTCTCCCGAGACAACAGAAAGGCTTTGTGTTCATATCTTAACACTAATTTGAGTTTAAAATTGTACCTTACTTTTACTTCCTCAATGAAAGAACAGCTATATTCATAAAACACCAACCATATGTTTTCTCTTTCACAATTCATTTTCAAATAAATATTTCCTTTTTCTGATAATGTCATACAAACCTACTATGGTGACATCATCTCCATGTCGGCTCTCCACTTTCCTACTCATCCAATTTACCCAAATCGTCCTCTATTCCATTATTTCCTCTGTAATTACACACATGCACACACATAATGAAAACACACACACAGACACACACACACGTGCACAATAGTGCAAGAAGTGGTGGTAAAATATCTGAAATGGGGCTAGCATGACCTCTCAGGAAGTACAAGTCCTTTGTTGAGAAACCTTGCTTTTATGACCTGATTTTATCACACAGAACTCAGGTAGTGGAAGGGAGAGAACTAAGTCCTTCATCAATTTTCTAAACTCCATTCAATCTATGTCATTCATGACACCCAGCCATACACATAATTGAGGAAATGAATACATAGATGTGAGAAAAATTCAAAATATATCTAAAATGAGTAAACATGCTAATCATTGGTGCTCAAAGAATAAATGATTCCTCCTTGCTTTTCTTAAGTTAAATATGTAAAATCTTTAGACATGGAAAGTGATATAAAAGATTTGCTGAGTAAACCACTGTGAAATAGAACAATACACACAGAATATAGGATTATCACAGACCTGCTATCTTTGATGATGATAACATTATTGACTGGTTTTTTTGTTTGTTTTTTTTTGTTTTTGTTGTTGTTGTTTTTTTTCAGTGTCGATACTTTTGTAAGTAAAAGCCCTTCTGCAAGTCTGCTCTTTTTAAAAATAATTTTTGAGACTGGGTTTCTCTGTATTGTTTTGGGGCCTATCCTGGAACAAGCCCTGTACACCAGGCTAGCTTTGTACTCACAGACATTCACCTGCCACTGCTTCATGAGTGCTTGGATTAAATCATGTGCATCCACTACCCTGCCCATGGGTCTGTTCTTAAGAGCAGATGTCAGTTTTCTCCTTCAAGCTCCTCTCATGCCAAGGTCCATTCCTTCATATCATGGACCACTTGATAGACATGAACATGTTCACCTGAAATGTAAAAATCTTATTTTAATTTATGAATTAAAGGACAGAAAATGTCATTATTTTCAAGTAAAAATGATAAATTTGAGTAACATATTTTTACTACAAATTATCAGTCTTAGGCCTGGGAATAAAAACTACACATTGTTGAAACAAAAACAGTGAATGATAAAGGAAGCCCAACCATAGCAACTCTGGCAAGTATTCCAGTTTCATTGGAGGTTTAGACAACATACTATCTACCAACTTTGGATTGAATTCTTGTTTAGAGACTATGCATATTACCTGATAGCATATAGTAGCTGTGAAATAAAATGCAGCATAAGATGACAGAGGAATAAAAAACTCTTGAGTATATCTGAAAAGTTATGTTTTCCCAAGAAACATAGGAAGGATAAAGAAAAAAAAATAACATGTTATACTCTGAACACGATGATGATGATGGAGGCAGTAGTGGTGGTGATATGAAATTGGTGAGAAGTCAATATGAGAAACTTCAGCTTCAAACAAAAAAAAAAATATTCAAACGTATCAAGGTACCAGTTACTCATCTTCAGCTCTACAAAGTTTAGTAATGCAAAAGTATTTTTGCTTTAAAAGGTATAGGAAATACCATTTTTTTCTTGTGATGGTGCTGACCTTTCTTCACAAGACTGCATTAGTGGAGGCAGGAGGCTCTTTATAATTTCAAGGCTACCATTCTTCATAGAGAGTTCCAAGAAAGCTATGTCTACAAAGGTAAATATTGTATTAAAAAATAACAAATTATAAATAATTTAGGAATTGATTTAAGCCATACAAAGAAAATTTTATAAAACAGAATTATAGCATTTTTCTGAGAAATTCATAGACTGTGTATTATTATGTTCAATGAAATACAATGGCATAGGAAGATGATTTTATATTCTGCCAGATGTATAATCTAGAATAAAAAATATAAGTGACATGAAATCAAAATTTATCATTGAGGGGAAGGAAAATCCCTGAGTGGAAGTACTGTGAGAATGAAAACATACTAGGAAATGACCAGCATTGCAAGTTTTCACTTATGAAAGCAGTTAGAGTTAACTCTGGATAGTAGATGGATCTTGTCTGTGAAAGAAGCACAAGGCAGATAGGTACATGCTGAATAGGAACAAATGCAATGCATGGGTTGTAAGAAAATGCCATTCAGAAGACCTGAATATGTATTCAAATTGATACTCATTGATATAAAAATAAAAAATGAAATAAAATTTTAACAGACCCAATGTCTAGAATTAAGAAGTACTAACTTATTTGTAACTAATTCACTTCATAATATTCAAGAGGAGAGCTAGGACTTTGTGCAAGGTCATCAAACCCTCAGTCAGTGAGGATTTTCCACTGCCTGTCATATTTTATCTTGAGATGTAGTGTCACTAAAATTTGCAGAGTGGCCTTGAACTGAATTTGTGTCCAACTCAGGCTTTGAACTCATGTTCTTAATGTACTACCATCTCTTATTTCAGGTATTAGTGGCTCACACTGGCATTAAAAACTTCAGCAATGTACCAAAAGAGAAAATATATACAAACATATTTCCAAATACTTTGATCTGCAGGGGAGTCCTGTCTGCAAGATATGCTAGTGAAAATGTGGAGCAAAGTTTGTGGGAGCAAAAAACCAACATTTCAGTTGACACAAGGCCTTTTTCATGAGATGGAACCCATACCTGACATGCATTGTGACAAAAACCTGCATCTATATTGCCCCATCAACTACAGTAAAACAAAATATTAATATTCTAAAAAGGTGTAGCATAAAATGAATCTTAATGACATTATGACAAACTCAGAGATCAGTACCGAGCACAGTTATCATCAGAGACACTTCTTCATGCAAGAAGTGGGAAAAATACACAGACCTACAAACAGTTATTATGCAAAGAGAGACCATGAAGCACTCAGGCCTAAACTTCATGTGTAAATAAAATCATTCCACTCAGAGTTCAGGGAACTATGGAAAATGGAGTCAGAGGGAATGTAAGAGTCAGAGGTGCTGGGGAATACACTGAAAACAGGACCTCTAAATAAATTCACGTACAAAATTACAGTGTCTGAACCAGCTTACACTGTACCTTCATAGGTCTGTGTGGATCATAACGTATGCTCTGCTTACGTAGTTTGCTTTCTAGTTTAGTGTTTTTCTAGGACTTCTGAGTATGCTAATGAGAAGAAGGTTTCCGAATCTTGTCCATTTTGCTTAGTTTGTCTTGTTCAATCAAATTATTTTTTTCATCTTATTACATTCATCATATTTATTTTATTTTGTAATTAATCTTAGGAAGGCTGATTTCTAATGAAGTAGATGAAGGGAAACAAAAATCAAGATAAATGACAAAAAAGGATTTTCATTAAAATAAATTGAGTATTACTCCATTGTGTAAATATATCACATTTTATTTACCCCTTCTTTTACTGAAGGTCATCTAGGTTGAAGACCGTAAAAGTGACATATGGATCACACAGAGAAGGTGAAATATATGATATATCCTGGCTATACTGGGGATGTGGGTAGGATATAGGGAAGACATTGAGAAAATGTTTCTTGTACTCATATTACAGTTTACAACTATAGAATCAGTTGTTAGATTTATGAGAAATCAAGATTCCTAGATTATTGTGGATATGCCAAAATACTATTTCTTGGTTCACAATCAGAAAAGGAAACAGGACTCTTAAAAAAGAATCATCATATAATGTTATTCCTACAATTTGCTTTGTTAAAGTAACTGTCGTTTAATATTTTCTATCTCAGGTAAGTACAATGCAGAGTACTTTGAGTTTATTTAATGAAGGAATATTGAATAGTAAGGTGCAAGCTCTTAGATTAAGCTAATGCAATCTTAGACACAGTTTTATTGGATGCTAGATGTCACTGTGGTTACATTGAGCAAAGATTCCCAAATATATAGGAGACATTTACATTACCACCCTATTTTCTTTATTGAAATTATAATGAAAAAGCATCATTTTTCATTTCCTGCTTCCAGGTCTTCCAATGTACCTCCTGCTCTCTGCCAAATTTATGGACCCCTTTCTCTAATTGTTTTTTGGAATCTAAACATCCTGAGCTTTGACTTCAATTGTATCCTTCCTAGAGGACAATTTGATACCCTGACACAGCATCTACACATTAAATCAAAGGAGTTTCTACCCTGATAATATTTTCTGGGCTCTCTTTCTCATTAAAGTTTATTTTATTACTTTATTTGTGTTTGCTTTTGTACCAGGTGCATGCCTGATGCCATGGAGGGTTTTAAGTGATATCAGATGCCATGACTAGACGTACAAAAAGTTGTGAGGTTTCTTGTAGATGAGGTAAAGTGAACCTCGTAGCTCTGGAAGAGCAGTCACTATTTTAAATCATTGAGCCCCTGCTCCATTCTTTAGTATTGAAAAAAAATGTTTACTTACATTAGGCTGTTACCACACATTCTCCTCCCTGAATTCCTCCCAGATATTCCCCAACTTCCTTACTCTATGCAATTTCTTCTTTCTCTCTCCCACTCTCTCTGTTTCTCTGCTTCTGTCTCTAAAACAAAACAAACAAAAGTATACAATGAAAAGTGTCATACACCATAAAAACAGAAAATCATAATCAAAGGCTGGTTGGTGGCATATGTCTTTAATCTGAGCCTTGGGAGGCAGAGGCAGGAGGATATCTGTGAGTTCCAGCCCAGCCTGGTTATAACGTGAGCTCCTCCTCACCAGAGCTGTTAAACAGAGAAACCCTGTATTGAAAAACAAACAAAAAAGATAAAAAATAATAAGCAAACAAGAAAAGCAAAGACTACGAGGACAAAAAATATATCTTCAAACAAAGCAATATGAGTCAAAACCTCTAAAAAATACCAGTGACTATACTTTGTGTTGACCAACTATTACTGGGTAAAGGGTATGGCCTGAACTCTTGTTTATATATCCATTAACTTGCATAGGTAACAGCCAGATAGACCTCCAGTTCTTAGAATGGGAAACAAAAAGTGGCTCTCTATGCTCACCCAAAAGCTATCTCACATCCATTTGCAACGAAAAACTAGTTGTGACTGTTGTTAAATGAACTGCATTAGAATTACATTTTCCTCACTTCCTACTTTTCCTTTCTTTGAATATGATGCAATGAATCAGTAAAGAGAAAGTGAGTTACTATATATGGTCTGGAATTTGCTATGTAGAACATGCTGAACTTTAATTTGGAGACTTACCTGTCTCTGCCTCTAAAGAGATGGTATTAAAGGTGTTTGCTACTGTGATATAAGGGGCTGGACATTTAGATAACTAAAAATGGAATGACAGGTGATGCAGTTGGATATGGTCATTCTCAATTCTTGTTTATGATGAAAAATGATACACTGAAAAAAAAGAAAAAAATGATACACTGACCATCCATCTTTTAGACACAGCTCCATAACAGGGGACATCAGTCTCTCCCTCATAGGATCCATGGGATGCACTTGGTCATCTCATTATGGAGACTTCATGAGTGTCAGGTACTAGAGCACAACAGATAAAATCAGATATTACTGTAGCTGCTTATAATAATGAGGGTGGGAATAGATGTCCCCATGATTTCATAGATTACAAAAATAATGGAGGATGTACAAAATTTTGAGTGGATGGCAGATATGTATGACTAGGTTAAAGGAGTTAGACCAGCATGGAAAATAGGTCCTTAAAGTACCAAAGCTCAAAACAGGGCATCATGGGCTGGCTCAGGTAAAGTACCTGTCTAGGTACACTCATAGGCAAATGTGGTCAGATTGGTAATACCCTAATTAAAGGTGGCCAAAAGCCACATGCTGTAGTAGGATGTTTCTGGAAGATTTTAAAACCATGCAGCAGTTCATAAAATATAAGTTCTAATTTATGCAGATGTTAAAGATTAAGTTTGAGGTTGGATGAGACATACATGCCTATAATCCCAGATGGTAGAAGGCAGAAGAGGATTTTGGAGTTTTAAATTATCTACTACATACTCAGTCAATTCTTGGTCAGTAAGGTCTATAAAAAGGGACCCTTTAAAAAGCCTTTTCAAAGATTAAATTTGTCCTATTAAGTTTATCTCACCCCTAGAATTCAGTGTATATTTCTTTCCTGCAACAAAACACATTTGGTGCAGATATTATTTGCCCAACCCTAAGACTTTAAGCAGTCACATTGATTAATAGAGCAGTAAGGGTCACTGTACTGTCCTGCAGCCTATGTGAACCATGTAATTGGCTTGGTGGAAATGACAGACTAGAAGACAGCTGTAATAGTTTGAACAAGAAAATACCCCCAGCGATTCTGGTATTTGAACACTGGATTTCCTGACAGTGGCTCTGTTAATGAGGTCTATGTAGTGTAGCCTTGCTGGAGGAAATATATCACAAAGAGGGAGTATTATTACTGATAGCCTTGTATGGGTCCAGTCCTCCCTGCCTACTTCTTGTCCTAGAGACAGGAGAGAAGCCCTAGTCCCTACTTCAAATGACCTGTCAGATCTACATTACCCCACCTGGATGGCATTGCCCTACATATGGAATAGGGTGGGGGGATGGGAGGGGAGGTTGGTTAGGGTGCATGTGAGCAGGCATAGAGTGTAAAAGGGAGGGAGGAAAGGAGGGAGGTAGAGAGAACTGGGACAGACATGTAAAATAATAGATTAAATTAAAAAAAGAAAGAAAGAAAGCTGAAGAAGTCTTGATGAGCAGGCTACTAACAAGAGCTTCACAATAGACTCTGTCTAAAGTCCTGTTTCCACATTTCTTCCTCAAAGATGGACTATAATGAGAAAGTGAAAACCAAATAAACATTTGCCTTCTCAAGTTGGTTTTGGTTAGTGCACCATCAAGCCAACAGAAACCTAGCTAATACAAGATGCAATTTCTCAGATGTGGCAGCTTTCATTGAGATGATTTGTAATGGTCAGTGTTTGCCATATCACATTCTGAATTATGTTTTTTGATGCAGTCCCAGAGGCAGCGGAGTATTCTGGTTCTCACATGCCTTGGTTTTCAGGTGTTTGTGATACATCCTCCATGTGTTCATTTATGACAAGACTATTGCTGATCACATTTTGTGTATATCAATAAGTTCCTTACTAGTCCATATCTTGTGGGTCAGGATGTACAGGGAGTGGATGTTTACCCATAGACACATGATATAACCACATTGTGTCTCAGCATTTATAACAAAAATGGGATAAGCTCAGTTTTGCAAAATGTAGTCACCTAGGGAAAGGGACAATGTGAAAATGTTGTTTCATACACCATGAGTAACATACAGAGAAGCACTACCCTGATCTCCACAGAAAGACCCCGATATCATTCACATTGTTAGTTGTGCTTTTCTGGAGAAATTGGGCCATATAATATCTTAAGAATTATTAAGGGAAAAAGAGGCCATGAATCAGAAAGAAAGCAAGGAGTGGTATATAAGGTACTTTGGAGGGGAAAAAAGCCAAGTGGTAAATAATGTAATTATAATCCTCAAAAAAAGAAGAGTAAAATAAATTGTAAAACTGAAAACTTCTAAGGGAAGAACAGAAAGATGCTTTGCCGAAAAAGAAATTATATGTTAAGGGACCTCTACAGTCACTGTTCAAGAACATAGGGTAGGAGAATGAATTTCATAGGTATCCACTGGCCTCTATATGTATGCAAAGGTACATACACATCTATCCACCCACATACTCCAACATACATAATAATAATAATAACAAGAATAGTAAAATTCAACAGGTGTGTTTCTAGAGAATTCAATCATCAAAACACAGAAGAAAAAGGAAGCACAAAGTTACCATCTGTCCTCTATGTTTGCTGAAGCATACGCCTATCCATTCAAATACAAACTGTATACACACATTGAATAATAATAATAACAATATAATAATTGTTTCTACAGGAATAAATACTGAAGAATCTTCTGAATGAGAACTTAGATTTCTGAATTTGAAAGAGGAATAAATGAATATTTACTTTAATATTGACAATACATCGTCTTGGGTGATGGGAACATACCTTACTCAAGAAATTTTTTCTAAGCAAGCTTACAGAACTCAGTTTGATTCCTCAGAACTCACAAGAAATAACTAGAGAGGAAACTTGCCTGTAATTCAAAAAATGGGAAAAGGAAAAAAGGCACAATTATGGCACTTACAGTCCAGGCTAGCAAAATCAGCAAGTGCTGGGCTCAGTGAAGAATCTGTGTTAAAAAAAACAAAAACAAAAAAATTGTTATAAGTAGGGCTGGAGAGAGACATTTATAGCACTAAGTTATTCCTCAAACAATCAGAGTTCCCGCTCCGACGGACCCAACACTTCCTTCATTTCCTTATGGTCTCTCTGATCAGCCCCACCCAATTTATGCATGGACACACACATGAAGAAAATAAGTAAAAAGTGCATATTAAATTCTTATCATTGACCACCAAGATTTCATGTGACTTGAGAAGTTCATTTTGAACTGGATGATAGTGAACCCATAAACATGGGACTTTTAGTTTGTAGAGAAAGGCATGTCCAGCAGTATGTGATGTTGGATAGTCTGCTTACATATCAGAGATCATGATGGTACATCTTCTGAAGACACAAATAATTAACAAAATCAGCAAGAGTGGTCATTATGCCCCACTTATACTTTCAGCTCGCTGTACCGAGGTCTTCCTACTTCCTGGGTAGCCACTCTAAATCAGATGACGGAGGAAAATTCCAACCCGTTTCATACTTGTTCCTACTCAGTATGGAGGATCACCAGAATTAAAACAACTAAAGCACTAATGTCTTTCTTTAGGATCCTTGAAGAGAAATGGTTAAGTTTCCATTTACTTACTAATGGATTCTTTCAGAGACAGAGAGAAGATAGCAAATTACATGGATGTGTGGCTGAGACTAAACTATTTGTATTTGATGGATTGGACTCAACTTCTAAAAAAAAATGCCAACATGTAGGGTAACTGCTGAGCTAACTCACCAGTCTCAGAATTAAATTATGAATAAAACAAAATAATAGAAGTACTTGAACATTGAAAATGTATCTGATTAAGGAAAAAAAATTAGGCTCCCAAATAGGTAGAAGTGGTAGATTAAGCCTGACAGAGAACACAACACATCTTAGTCAGGGTTTCTATTGCTGCAATAAACATTATGGCTTAAAGCAAGTCTAGGAAGAAAATTTTTCCTTTTCTTACACTACCACATGGGTTCAGGGCAGGAACTCAAGCAAGGCAGGTAGAAGCTGAAGTAGACAGCAGAGACAGCTCTTCATGGCTTTCTCAGCCTGCTTTCAGAAAGAAGCTAGGATAAACATCCCAGGGAAAACACCACCATTACAATGACTGTAACTCCTCAAACCAACCACTAATTAAGAAAATGTTCTAATCACTTGCCCACAGCAAGATTTCTTGAAAAATTTTTGCAATCTGGATTTCTTTCCCTAACATGACCTTAACTTGTGTCAAGTTTACATGAAATTAGCCAGCACAGTGTAGAATTTGAGAATGTTCTGTGTTTAGAGAAAATTCATGTCACCCTCTGGTAACTGAAAGCAAAACCTGTGGAGTAAATTCTTGTGACTGAACATTCATAGAATATTCATTTTTAATTATTAACATATTCTTTAGTTAAGAGTTATAGAAGTGCCTGGGAAATGGTGGCACATGTCTTTAATCCCAACACTGGGGAGGTAGAAACAGGTGGATCTCTAAATTTGAGGCCAGCCTGGGCAACTGAGCAAGTTTCAGGACAGCCAAGGCTATAGAGAAAAACCATGACCCTCAAAAGAAACAGTCACAAAATAAAATGCCTAAGAGTTAAAAGCATCAGTTTATAAGCCTAAAAGCCATGAAATCATTGTGTTCCTTGAATATAAGGCATAGAGGGAGTTGAAAAGAAATATTACATAAAACCATGATTTGGTGAGCCGTGAGAATCATCATCTCCACTGTTCCTCTCCTCTATTCTTCCTCTCCTTGACTGACCTAGCCTTGTCCTCTACACTCCCCTTTTCTTTCCTTCCATCCCTTTCCTCCCCTCTTTCTTCTCCTTTTCTCTCCTTATGCTCTCTCTTTCATTTTGATATTAGTTACTTTTCTATTACTGTGCTAAAACACCATGACCAAAGAACTTATGGAAGTAATAAATTAAGGGTTTGTGGTTCCAGAGAGTCTCTATGGAAAGGAGGTAGCAGGGAGCAGCTGCTGACAGCTTACACCTCAAACAGCACAGGGGAAGAAGAGAGAGATACCTTGAAATTCATGAGTTTTTTGAAAGCTGTGTCTCTCCCAAGGACTGTTTTTTGTTCAACTATGCCATATCCCCTAATGTTCCTCAAACAGGCACCAATTGTGGGTCAAGCATTTTAATGCATGAGACTAGTAGGGCCATCTCATTCAAACCACAGGGTTCCACTCCTTGGGGTGATCATATTCTTACATACATATGTTATTATGGAAAATGCTTTTTAATCCAACTTCAAAAATCATCTTTAGTAGGGCTATGGTGGGAAATACCTTTAATCCGAGGCAGAGACAAGCAAATCTATGAGTTCTAAGCTAACCTAGTCCAAAGAACAAATTCCAGGAAATCCAGAACTACATAAAGAAAACCTGTCTTAAAGCAACCAAAAAATATGTTTTTGTAATATTTCAAATAATCAGTATTCTTTAAAAACCACTGTTACCTTTTCTGACTCAAGGCAGGATCTTAAATATAAATCTCTTTAACATCTAAAGCAAATTAGATATGTACAACATATAATATTATCTTTCTTTTGAAATGGCTTCATGCTGTTCTGAAAAAATGCTTTGGATGACCTTGAGCTTTACATATTTTTCTGCATCTATCTTGGGAATGTTCAGATCACCAGTGTACACCAACCATCTCACCTGCTTTTGTCATGGTTAGAGTTAAACACAGATCTTTTTATGATAGGGAATAGAATTAACAAATGTGCAATATCACCTATCTTCCCATACACATTCTCATATATTACACTTTTGTTGAGGATCCTGGCATATTGATCCAGCAAACTCCCCTATAATGGGATAGAAGAATAGCCTTTTCATCCAAAGTTTAATCAAATCACACTGAAATACAATGCTTGAAAAGAATGTTGTGGATTTAAGAGCTCAGTAGGCTTACCCATCAGCATTGCTGTTCGTCTGCAATAACTCAAAGAAGGCAGGATCCAAGAGTCAAGAGGTGATGCAGAGCCCTTCAATGGGAGCTGCTTACTAACTTGCTTCACATGGCTTGCTATGCTGATTTCTTATCAAACCCAGGACTAAAATCCCAGGGTTAGCACGACCCATCATGATGAGCTGGGCCTTCCCCTATTAATTACCAAATGAGAAAATATCTTACAGCTAGATCTTACAAACTCATGTTCTCAGCTGAGGATCCTTCCATAATCTTGACTCTTATCAATTTGACAAACAAACACCCCTAGTACAATGTAATTACAAAGATTTTTAAAAATATTTTATGGAACTCAAAATTCTATACCCAATTAATTGTTTGTTTATAAAAAGCCAGTCTTTCAAATTGATCTCATATGGGCACAAATGGTATTAAAAATGACCATCAAACATGCTTGATAAAGCTTTCAAATAAAAGAACAAAATGTATACTTTACACAGAAGGTACATAATTGGGACCCCAACACAGACAAATAATATTTGAACTAGGGTTTGTCCTGCCTATGGCATGTGCTGAAGTGATAGCACAGATATAGTGGAAGGCTTCCAATGACTGTTCTAGCCTCAAACCAATGCCTGAAGAGCACCCCCTCCTTGAGACTACCTAGAGTGCCAGGACTCTGTGGCTGTATGGTACAGAGAGGCAGCATAGAACCAAACATGGCTGGAGAAAAAAGTTGTCTAGGTGATAATGCCTTATGATATTCTGCTGTTCTCATAGATTGTTTCCTACCCAAATGCCATCAAAGAGGATTCATCTAGCAACTGATGGAAACAGATGCAGAGACCCACAGCAAAACATTAGGCTGTGCTTGGGAATCCTACAGAAAAGAGGGAGAAAGGATTATAGGAGTCAAAGGGGACAAGGACATCACAAGAAAACTCACAGTGTCAATTAAGCTGGCCTCATAGTTGCGCACCAACAGAAACAGCAAACAGGGAGCCTACATGGAACTAAACTTGGCTGTTTCCATATATTTGACAGTCTTCTTGTGGAACTACTAAGAGTGTGATCAAGAGCTATCTTTGCCACTTTTGAGACCCTTTTCCTCAGATTAGAATTCTGTCCATCCTTAATAAAAGGGGATATCCTTAGTCTAACTACAAGGTGATATGGCATGCTTTGCTGATATCCATGGGAGGCCCATCCTATCCAGAATACAAATAAAGAAGGAGTGCATTGTGGCAGTCATAGCGGAGGCAGAGGGACCAGAAGGATTAACAGCAGTCAGGATGTAAAATAAATGAATAAAATTAAAATAAAAGCCCATGCCTTTATCCATGCATTCTGGAGACAAGGGCACGTGGATGTCTGAGTTCCAGGCAAACTGGTCTGTGATGTGAATTCTAGGACAGGCTCCCAAGCTATACACAGAAAGCTTGTCTTGGAAAAACAACGAAAGTGTTACCTCATAGATGATGTGTGTAACCTAAAAAAAGATAATAATATTTGAATTTTGTATATGCAACTTTTTTAAGAAAGCACGGTACAGGTACATTCATTGTAATCATAGCAAAGATTAATACACATGATTTTCAAAAGGCTGTAATGAGTAAAGAGGGTGTATATCTTTATCTTTATTAGTTGACTATGGAGGACATTCAAGGGAGGGAAAAAGGAACACAATGATAACAAGTGTAAAAAAGGAATTGCAAATCAGAAGGAATATATGGTAGAGAATGAGAGAGAAGGTGAAAGGAGGGAATTTGAAGTGGGAGAAATAACACTAAAGTACTTTAGAAAGTCATATGAAAAGCAATTCTCCCAGAGCTTCCTAAAATGTCGTTGAATAATCATAGAAATGCTATAAATGTATTTACCTTATAATAGGACAATAATGCCTTCTGTAGATACTACAGGACAGACAAAAATTGGTCAAGTCCCAAAAATGGTTTTCCATTTTTTGCATTGTGAGCTTGTGAAGTTGCATTAACTTACAAATGGAATTTCATTTACTGAGTGGTGGAGAGTGAAATGATTTCATGGCAGTAAAAATGTACTTTCTAAATTAAGAACCCCTTTATAAGTGGAAATATAAATGACTCCATTATATGAATAATAAACCACAACTCTAATCTGATAAATAGTGTTAATATTTGTCACAGTTAAGGGAATATTGGTATGATTAAACACCATGATGAAAAGCAACTTGGAGAAGAAAGGGTTTATTTGGCATATACTTCCACATCACTGATCACCATCAATGATTTTGGATGGTCAGAAACTCAAACAGGAAGTGAACCTGAAGGTAGGAATAATATAGTGGCCATGAACGGGTACTGCTTATTGGCTTTCTCATCACAGCATGCCTAGCCTTTCACACAGTACCAAAAATCCCTGCACACCCACAATGAACCTGGACCTCCTCAATCAAACACTACTTAAGAATATATCCTGAAAGCTTCCCTGTAGCCCCATCATATGGAGATATTTTCTCTATTGAAGTCCCTTCTTCTCTGGTACTCTGTCTTGTGTAAAGGTGACAAACCTCTAGCCATCACAGTACTAAATGAAATATCAATGTACTCTTGGTATATGTGCAGATTAGTATACCTCTTAAACCTCATCATAGCGGGTCCTATTTTTGGGACATGGTAAGTAACACAAATATTCAGAATTGTTCTAGAGATAGTGTCACACAGCAGATAGTGTGGGGTGCAGGTACTCTTTAAAATGTATTTCTACATAGGATATGGTATCCAGTTGAAAATGCCGTGGGTGGGCAGCATCAAGAAGAATCTACATGTTTGGAAGATGCAACAGTTATGTCTCTGGGACCAAGCCAAGATAAATTTCATAAATAGGTTAAAAGTTTAAAGTGGAAATATATATATATATATATATATATATATATATGGGTCATACTTCTTGTCAGTGTTGGGCTGGGAGGGATCTACTGTGACTTTGTCATCTGATGAAATCCTCTTCTATTTCTACCTGCATTATATTTAAACAGCAAACAAAAATGACTGGAAATGCAGAGACAATATATTCTCCAATAACACAACAAAGGAAACCATAATAGTCACATTCATCTGTGTACATGAGTTGACTATATGAAACAATTCTACTGACCAGAAATATATTTAGTAAATGAAGATGGATATGTTGACAGAATAATGTAAAGCTTGTGCACAAAAAAACAATGCATTTTCTCTTGGTATTTTCACCTTACTGTTAGTACTGACAAGAAAAAATCAAGTAGGTACGTACAGCCACTTTGCATCAAAATTTTTTAAAATTGACCTTGCCATGTGAAGAAGCAGACATTTCTGTTAGTTCATAATAGTATTTGACCAAGAAGAATACACACATAGTGACGGGATTGATATTATAGTGATTAAGAGTAATTGATGCTCTTAGATATGACCCAATTTCTGTACCCTGAACCCACTTTATGACTCACCTCCACTGACAACTCTTTCTCTAGGGATCCAACTTCTCTTTTCTTCTTAGGCCACTATGCACACATGTTGTCTACATACATACAGACATACAGTCAAAACAGTTATGCACCTAAAAATAAAATAACTATATCCAAAAAGGACCTCATTATACAGATCACAGTGAAATGTTAAAGATTTTATTTTAGCCTTGTGATATTTTACTGTTCTGTCATACTCACACTATCACTGCAAATGTTATCAGAATTATTGACACAAAATACTACTTAATTATATTTTAAAAGTCCTGTGAGTCTAATAGTCTATTTTCAAATGAGAATGGAAAAGTCATATACTATAAAGTTCATGGAAATGTAAAATATGGCTTGAGTCCCAGAGCACAACGTTCTACCTATTATATCAACTAGTAGGTTCACTACATAGATAATTATGAAAACACTATTATAAAAGATGTTTATTAGATGAGAAGTATAGCAAACACCTTTATCTGGGAAGCAGAGACTGTTAGTTCCAACCCAACCTGAAAAGAAGAGCAAGTTCCAGGACAGCCAAGAATACACAAAGACACCCTGTCTCAAAACAAACACACAAGAATCAAAAGAGGTTTATTAACATATGTACAGTATTTTGTATTAAAGTTTGCAATTTTTTCCCAATGGTTACTGTTTCTTAAGCTAGATTTCTTGCTCTTTTTTCCAACAGGGATGGACTGTTACCTAAAAGTCTAGGAGTAAACAAAGTCTTCTCTGATTTGTTTGTCTTTAATCACAGAATTAAGAAACAAACTAGCTATAAATCTTGTTGCTGATCATAGTTATATGATTTTTTAAAATATCATGGGACAGCTAGCAGTATAAATAATTTTAAAGTAAGTAGATACATAATAGTAAAGAAGAACAATATTATGTATGCTTGAGTTGGTGAGAACATCTAGGAAACCCAGAATTACTGTAGTAGAGAGGACTTCTCCAGAAGTCCTACATTTGTAGTATGTATATTGAAAAGGGAACTCAGAGAGTGCAGATAATCTTCATACTTTCCTTTATTTTTCCCCCAATTCCTCCTACTCAAACACTCAGAACTTCCAGTTGTCATGGAGACAGTGACATCTAAGTGAACTCTCTGAACAGAGTAGGTACATCTTTTTGTAGTTATAATTATAGGTGCAAGGCAGCAGGATAAAAAATTTGGTACTTGTGAATACATGCAGGCATGAATATTTTTATTTAGGAATACCTACAACCATTAAGTGATGTTATTTTTTTGCCTACTGCATGTGTGTTAAGTGTTGGAACACTGTCAAAAGAATGATGCTTGGTGAACACTGCATTGTGGAACCGTTAGTGTACCTTGAATCTAGATGTGACCTTCTGTCTTGCTTTCATGCTTTCCTGGCTGTAATGTACAGTACATGCCAGGCAATCTGTTCAAACTTGGCTATCATTACAAAGTTCTGAGAAAAATCCACTTTGCCAGTGTTTTGTTTGGACCTATTGGTGGTTATTTACATGTTTTTCTGATCCTGTTTTTGTGAACTCAATTAACATTCCTTGGATAAATACTTTCTTGATTACATGCATATATAAAAGTACACTGAAAATGAAATAAGATTGTCTACAACTGTAGTAATTCATTCTTTCAGGTCTCTAATACTGGAGATTTGCAAACATAGATCTGTATAGGTCTGTGAAAGTTGAAACTATGGACTGAATCATCAATCTTTCAAAGCAAACTTCATCTCCGTCATGTCATAGATATTTAGTTTTCTTTTTATCCTCTGATTTCCTTGCTCAATATATAATAAACAAAAAATTAACTAGAGGACATTAAAGGAAGTGAATAAAAATGTAAAAAGTGAGACTGAAAATCTGGGAACACATAGTTTTTTTTTTGCAATTTATTATCAAGGGGACATTTTGAAAAATTCAGATGTTCTACTTCTTCCAGTTTCTAAGTATGATTCTTTCCTTAAGTAGACTCTAAGGCACTGATCTGTACAATTCCAAATTTAATTCTGGGTGGTGTACATAACAAAGTTGACATCATTTTAGATTATAGAACATTCATCTAGTTGCAACTCTTGCATTTGGCATTGCAGCAAGGAGGGCACAAGAAATAAAAAGCACATTAGTTAATGGCTGTAGCTATGTATCAAGAAATGTTTTATAGTTAAGTCTTATGTGGACAGATTATGGATGTTTTTTCTTAGCAAAGAGAAAGAGGAAGGGGTGTTTTACATCTCATTATAAAATAAGGAACAGGGTCTCCTGAGACAACAGATAGGTTTTGTTGTTCACATTCTAACACTAATTTGAGATTAAAATTATGTCTTACATTTCCTTCCTCATCGAAAGGACAGCTATATTTATGAAACACAGAGCAGATGTTTTCTCTTTCACAATTCATTTTCAAATAAATAGATTCTTTTTCTGATATCATCATAAAACCTATTATGGGGATATTATTTCCATGCCCATGCCAACAATCCAATTTTCTACTTCTCTAATTCAACATAATCCTCCTCTAATCCATGATGAACTCTATAATTACACAAATGATCAGTTTCAGGCCTGGGAATAAAAACTACATATTGTTTAAACATCAGTGAATTATGAAGGAAGTCCAATCATAGTAACACTGGCAAATATGAAAATGTATGAATATTCCTGTTTCATTTGGTGCTTTAGACATCATACTATCTACAATCTTTGGATTGAATTCTTTTTTAGAGACTGTGCATATTACTTGATGGCAAATATTAGCTGTGAAATAAAATGCAGCATAAGACAAGAGAGGTATAAAAACTCCTAAGTATATCTGAAAAGTTATGTTTTCCCAAGAGACATAGGAAGGATAAAGAAAAAAAAAACTCTCTGTTAAACTCTCTGAACATGATGATGATGGAGGTGATAGTGGTGATGGTACTTGTGTTGATGTAAAAGTTTGGAGAGAAAATAAAAGTAAAAGCAACATTAAAGAAGTCAATATGAGAAATTCCAGCTTTAAACCAAAAAAAAAAAAAAAAATATTCAATATGATCAACGTACCAGTTACTCACCTTCAGCTCTACAAAGTTTAATACTGCAAAACTAATTTTTGCTTTAAAAAGTATAGGAATTATCATTTTTTTTCTTTTTTTCCACTTATGGTGCTGACTTTTCATCACAAGACTTCTTTGGTGGATGCACGAGGTTCTGTATGAATTCAAGGCTAATATTTTTCATAGAGAGCTCTAAGAATGTTATGTCTACATGACAAGATAGTGTACTAAAAATTTAAAAAGACAATAAATAATTTAGGAATTGATTTCAGGTATTTTGGCCCTGCAAAAACACCATACAAAAAGAATGCACAAACTCACACAAAGACAGAGAACACACAAACCCACACACTCACTGATGATTAGCACAATAATGATTTTCAAAGTATTTTTTAAAACTATATATATGTTATATTGTGGTGGTTTGAATAACATGATGTCCATGGCATCATAGAGAGTGCCATTTTAACAGTTGTGGCCTTATCAGAGTAGGTATGGCTTTTTTGGAAAAAGCATGTCTTTAGAGTTAGGCTTTGAAGTTTCAAGTGTTCACAGCAGGTCATTTTTCCTTCCCACTGCCTATTAATACAGACAGAGAACTCTCAGATCCCTCTTCAGCATCTTGTCTGCCTTCATAATGCCACGATTCCCACCAGGAAGATAATAGACTAAAATTCTAAAATATGACCCAGTCCCAATGAAATGTTTACCTTTATAAGAGTTGCCAGGGTCATGGCACCTACTCACAGCAGTAAAACCCTGAGACAGAAGTTTTTTTTTTTTTTTTTTTTTTTTTTTTTTTTTAACCTGGATTGAAGTATTGATGTGATAGGACAGACCATGGGTTTTTTTTGTTTGTTTGTTTTTCCTGGAGGAATGTAGACTTTGGTACTTTATGTAAGGAAAGCAGTGCATGCTATAAGCACACTTTAATGGGCCATACTAAGTAGGATCATGGAAGAACATTGTGCTAAGGGTTAATTAAATTGTGAAGAGAATAGATGAGAGAAGAGAGAGAGATGAAGAGAGAGAGAGAGAAAGAGAGAGAGAGAGAAAGAGAGAGAGAGAGACCATACAAGAGGGAGCCATTATAGGTTTGAAGAGAAAAATGAACATAGAGAAATGTCCAGAGACCTAAAAGACGGACCCCAACTAACAATTTGAGCAACAGTGGAAAGGCTACCATAAATGTCCTTCCCTGGTAATGAGATGAACAACTAACTTATTCACCATCATGGAGCCCTCATTCTGATGGAAACAGAAGCAAACTACTACAAGTAAACACTGAGCCGAATTGGAATCCAGATGCAGAAAGGAAGGACATGACCAGGCTTCAGAAACACATAGAGACAGCTGACCTGAACAAGGAGGAGCTAATGGGCCCCCAAGCTGATAGCTGGGAATCCAGCATGGGACTGACTCAGACCCCCTAAACATGGGTGTCAGTTAGAAGGCCAGGGCAATCTAATGGACCTCTGACAGTGGAACCAGGACATATCCCTGGGGCACAAAAGAACATTGGGAGTACCTCACCCATGGAGGGATATTCCCTCATCCTAGAGAGAGGATAGAAGACCCTACTCCAAATGACTTGACTGATTTAGATGACCCCACTTAGAAGGCATCACCCTACATGTGGAGTGGGGGTGGGATTGGAGGGGAAGGTTTTAGGGGGCAGGAGATGGTGTGAAAGAGGAAAATAGGGAGGGAGGGAATGAGGGAGAGGGAAGTGAGATCAATGTGTAAAATAAAAATAAAAAATAAAAAATGTGTTGTAAATCTAAAAAAAAAGTATTAACAGCTTTGGCAGAAGACCTTTATTTTATATCTGGCATAGATTGTACCACTCAGTTATTACTGACCATTATTATACAGATCAATAATTGAAATAAGAAAAAAATACAAATACACAGTTTGAAGGAAGCTGGGACACAAGGAAATTATTTAAATAAAAGCCTGATGCTAAATAGAATAAAAGCAGTGGTGACCACAGGGCAAGACACAACAAAGCTAAACTTCCATACAGTGAAAAGGAATTAAGAGGTTAGGTTCAGGCTTGTTGGTATATGCCTTAATCCCAGTACTCAAAGTCAGAATCAAGTGGATCTCTGATCAATGCCAGCCTGGTCAAAAAAGCAAGTTCAAACCATTACAAGCTTAGACATTCAAGGAAACCATCAAAAACAGATAGTTGGTGAAGATGTGTGTGTTTGCATGTATGTCTATAAAGCTTTTTCCTTAATGAGTGCAAAATCCTATCCCAAAAAGACATAGTTTATTAGGTGAAGGTCTCAGTGCCAGGCAAGGGTTCCTACACTATCATTTATTGATCAGAGATGTCAACAAGTTACCTACAACTGCAGAGGCTCTGACCATTATTCCTGGTTGCTGATTAGAACTTGATTAAAAGACCCTTTTGTTTAAGACCTGGCAGATTATGCTTGGGCCAAGGGGAGTCCACAATACACATTAAACAATTGAAACGACCCCAAAGTTGTGAGGAAGATGAGATGGGACATCCTAGGGGAATTAGTTGTGTGTGTGGAGGGGGGAGGAAGACAGGTATGATCCAGATAATTGTATACATACATAAAAATGTCTAATAATAAATAAAAATAAAGATAGTTTTATAAAAGAAAAAAAAAAAGATGTAGAAAAATTGCCTTTGAACTAACCAGAAAATACTTCATGCTGGAGCCATCCAAAGTACTAGAAATCATTATGCAGTCTTCTTGCCTAGAGGATAAAAGAGCCATTTTTAAACCATTGATGGAATTTACATGGTACAATAATGAAGTAACACTAATGGAGTAAGTACTAACGTAATACTAGCAATATTATTTATGGGATAACAATCTTTTTTCTTGATTCATATTGATGGCACAGAAAGAAATTTGGACTAGGATCTGTAAATATCGTAGCAAACTCCACCCAAAATAAACAAACAACCCAAAGAAAGGAAACCAAACCTAGGCTAAGGAAGTTGTAAGTTTTAGAGGAAAGCCCATTAATGTGTCCATAAACAGTAATTTTGCCAAACTGCCTTAATATTTTTGTTTATGTCCATAGATATGTGTTATTTTCAACCTTGGTTAGACATGATTCTTATTGAAATTTTACTGATCAATTCATTCTTGAATAATTACTAAAAGCACTGAGAATTGTTTTAACTACAATAATCCCTGTATAAACTCCTGAAAAGGGTTGAGTAAAGGAAATAAGAGCTAAAGAATGGGGGGGAAATGCTGTGAAATATTTTCTTCTATACATACAGGGTTATTGCAATCATGACTTAACACCAGCTGTAGTTACATAAATAGTCCTCACTTTATCAAACACATTCCAGCATGGAGTGTGGAGGGGCTCTCAATGCTCCAATCCTAGCTAAGGAGATAGTGCCATTGATTTATGCAAGAAGCAAGAGTTGATTTTCTTTAGAAAAAAATGGCTGCTGCTAAAGATAGAGGGACATGTTACAACTCAAGCCAAGAGACAACAAATGCTAAATGAAAAGAAATTCGATGTATTTTGTTAATACTTGGAACAAGGCAAGGATGTCCATTGTTCTGCTTCTTATTAAGTAGAATAACAGAAGCCTTAGCTATGGAAACAAGAGACAAGAAAAAAGAAAAGGCAATAGAAACAAAAAGAAGAAAGACAAAGTATTATTATTTCAATATTGTATAATTATTTATATACATAAAAGTTTCTAAATACATCACTAGAACCTCCTTTCTACTGATAACTGCATTCAACAAAGTGGAATGTTCAAAAATAAACACAATATTTTTAGGTTTCCTAAACAACAAGCATCCTGAGGAAAAATCTCATAAAACAATATTATTCTTTATATCAACCAATCAATGTACCTATCTATTGCTATATCTGTCTATATACATATGTCATATAATTCACACACACATATATAAAGGCAACAGGGAAACACTATATCTATTAAAATAAATGGGGACATATGACAAAGAAATCAAAATCTCCAGCACTGATGCTTGTGTAAGACAGCACAGCAGGTCCTAGATGTCACTGCCTCTTTACATATAATGATTAGCTTCTGTGGCAGCCAGAGGAAATCTATGACACCAATTTTTCTCTGGAGAAAGCAGCATCTTTAAAAGTTGCTACGGATATCTAAGTAACATGCAATATCATGCAAATAGAGACTACATAAATTTCTGATATTTTGTGAGTTCAGCACCCCTCATTCACTGTAATACAGGAGAATGGGTATGCTGCTAATCCCTGTGGTATAAATTGCACAAACCCATATTATTCCACTAAAGTTCCACTACCTAAAAGCATTACCTGCTGTAGCCAGAGCAAAAACATTGTATCCTCCATTCCCTGGCTACATTCCCATTCTTTTTTTTTTTTTTTTTTTTTACATTCCCATTCTTGATACAGACAGTGCAATGTTCCCTGTCTTATTGTAATTCCTTGGGGTAGGATGGTATGGAGCATGAAAGTCTATCATCTCAGGCGTTGCTGTGTTAACCAGACTATCTTCACAACTGCACTATATCTGTGTTAATAATACCTCTGAAGAAGTGACAACTTCTGGAAACAGTGGTGCTGGAACGGGGTACCCCTCCCTTCAATTTCAAAATGACTTTTAAAGTCTTAAATCTAAATAAAATTTTTAAATTAATGACAGAAAGAAAGGAGACATGCCCCATGGACTTATTAGTAAAAGGATACCTAAAAGAAAATGCTATATTCCATTTGAATATCTTTTATTCTCCAGCTAAGATAAGAGATCAGAACAAGTTAAAGTAGTTGACAAATTCACACAAAGTATTTCTCAAGCTTTTAGAAAACACTTGTTGTATCTAGAGTTGTATCTAGACAGCACAATAGATTAAAAGGAAGGAAGGAAGGAAGGAAGGAAGGAAGGAAGGAAGGAAGGAAGGAAGGAAGAAAGGCAAAGAAGAGTGGTGATATATGGTTTACAACCAGTTAAAGCTTTTCAGAAATTTTGAAATCAAAGTCAGTCACTGGCCATAGAAGCCAGGAACCTTTCTTTAATCCCAGCAGACAGAAACTAGGTGGTAGTGACACACACCTTTAATCCTTGGATTCTGTATTGAGAGACAGATGGATCTCTGTGAGTCCATGTCCACACAGATCTACACAAGAGTGAGTCAGTCTACAAGAGAATTATAGCTCACACCTTTAACTCCAAAATAGGGAAGTGTATAAGACAGATGCACAGTCTCAAAGAAGCTTTTGTTCTCCACACTAAGGAGAGGCAGCTGTTTGAGACTTGGTGAAGAGCTTGTTCGTGGATCAGCTCTTTCACCCTGAGATAGAAGTGATAGCTAGTGTCTAGCTGCTTTGCTTTTCTCTATCCAGCTGAAGCTTGAACCCCCAAATCAATCTCTGTGTCATTTATTTATTCTTACTGCAAGAAAGTTTGTTCTCAGTATTCAAATGAGACAACCTTACGAGGTAACAGGAAAAAATATTTGTTCTTCTGTACCTCTGTGTAGACTATATGGCTATATGTAAAAAAATCTCCTATTTCCACAAAGTGAATAGAGTACTGCTGATACATCAACACAGTTATGCTACTCAAGTGGAATACAGACACACACACACACACACACACACACACACACACACACACACACACACACTTGTTCTCTCTTCTTTTACTTCACTCTGTCCACAATTCTTTCTTATATCTGAAACTACTTTCCTTTATTTTAACTACCATAGCATTAGAACTTATACTTAACTTTAGTCTCCAACCATCAGAAACTGGCAGGTCCAACCAACCATGGTCTATTAGACACCTCCCCACGACCTACACACACATACTATTTGTTCATCTGTGTTTTACCTTTCACAGCCTTCATCGCCTCATATCTTTAAGTGACAAGCAGACACTGAAATTATCTTGTTAGGTTGTCATATTTGTGCAACATCCCCATACCACTACAATTGTCCATTTTTATTTTTACTGCTGTTATTCCCACACACACATAATCCACCATAACTGCCTCAGCTTTGAAATATAAATGTGCATTCAGGAACAGATGAGAGATAACTGGACAGGGAAGACTGAGGGAGCAAGAGAAGGGGTACTCTGCAGCCTACACAACACAGGAGAGAGTAAAGGAAGCAAGGTGCTGATCAGATAGCTTTTTTCTTTCTGATACATCAGAACCAAAAGATTTTACATCTCAACAACAATGATGTAACACATACAGATTTATAATACTTAATAGGCAAACATATCGTCTACCAGTGAAACATACAATAGGGCACAGAGGGGGCTAACCTTTGTTGCTCCATTATCTTGCTGACTGTTCCTCAAGTGGATTCGACAGGCATCTTTTCAACTCCTCTGAGCAGGACCTGATGCTGCACTGATTTGCTGCATCAACTCCCAAATCCCAGTCTGTGCTAGTAAGTCAATACAACCCACAATCATACATGCCTGGATATATGCATGGATACAGCAATACAGGCTGCATGGACTCAAGAATCTTTTCTGAATCCAATGACATAAGATAGCCCGTCATAAGCTTTAATATTTATTAAGCTCCCTTTTTGAATCTAAAGACATAAGATAGGCAGCTATGTGCTTTGCGATTTATTATTATTTGTGTACTAGTGGAGGGCATTCATAACCCCTGCACAAATTGCCTGAAACAAAATCAAGCTGTTTTGTAGGTACTGTGGACTGCATAATCCTAATTATATTCATCCTTATCTCTCTAATACAGTAGACACATGAAACACTACAGAAGCAGACACTTTGATGATTAAAAGATCCTGGTTAGGAACATGCATTAATCATACTTAACTTTTATGTACATTACATGTATATATACATTTATATGTATATGCATGTTTGTGTATAAATGTCGGTATGTATATACATAATTAATTCAAATATGTTCAGGAAATTGAAAATGCTACTGTAAAAATAAAAATTATAGTTTTAATAAAAGTAAACGTGATCAGTAAATAGGAAAATTCCTTACTTATTGTGCTTGATACTATTTTGTTAACCTGACCAAAGCAAGAATCATTTGAGAGAAGAGAATCTTAATTGAGTAAATCTCTCCATAAAATCCAGCTATAGGAAAGCATATAGGGCAAATTTGAAAATTAGTCATTTATGGGCTTAGTCTATTGTAGTTCCTTCTATTCCTAATATTGGTTGTTCAGGGTTCTATGACAAAGCCGAGGGGCAAGTCAGTAAGCAGAACCCTCCAAGACCTCTACATCAGCTGCTGCCTTCTGGATCTTGCCCTGTTCCTGTTCTCATCCTGACTTCCTTCAATGATGAACAGCAGTGTGAAAATTTAGGTCACATAAAACCTTTCCTCTACAAGTTGCTTTTGTCATCATGGTTCATCATAGCAATAGTAACCCAAACTAAGACACTCATATTTTCAAAACCTCTCACTAGGATGTTGATTTTTGTTTCCATATTTGTGATTGAGACAGGGTCTTCCAGTGTAGCTCTGGTTTGCTTGAGAATTCTCTTTGTAGACCAGGCATTCCTTGAACTGTCTGTGATGCACCAGCTTTTGCCTGTTGAATGCTGGAATATGAGGCATGTGTTACTAAAATTGGCTAGATTTTATTATTTTGAATTATTTGGTTGTGTGTATCTCTCTCTCTCTCTCTCTGTGTGTGTGTGTGTGTGTGTGTGTGTGTGTGTTTGTACACAAGTGTGTAGAGGTATCAATGGAGACCAGAGATATTGGATATCCCCAAGAGCTGGAGTTACAGGCAGTTGAGAGATGCCTGACATGGATGCTTGAAAACAAACTCCAGTGCTCTGGTAGGGCAGTAGTTGCACTGAATATTAGAACCATCTCCCCAGATCTCCTATTCACTTTAAGATCTTGGCAAATTAGATCCACACTCAATGTACAAACAACAAACTAACAAAAAAGGGCAAATCTCTGCCTGTTAAGAATGCATACATTCCATTTTTCCAATAAATGTAAATCAATTATTGGCTCAACAATATCCATCTTTGAAGACCAAAGACAATATGGGAAGGGAAAATGAATAACAAGTTACGGAATGTGCTTTGAAATTAGAAAAAACAGCACTATATAAGGATGGGGACTGTTTCTAAAAATGTAAATGTGCCTTTGAAAGCAAATTTAAATTTTTATCTTTAATAATAACTACTCCAAACTTTACATAAGATACTAGATTGAATATATCCCCACAGACATAAAGTATACCAATCCACCCTGATGATGCACAATAAAGATTTACATGGGGCATCTTCCCTTGCTGACAAACAGGAGAAACAAAACCCTTGCTCTGTTCAATAGGCTAACCTTGAATTCAGAGTTCCCTTTGCTTCTGACTCCTGACACTGAAATTAAAGATTGCTGCATCATGGCTAGTCTGACTCTCATATTTTTAAACAATACACTCCAAAGCCAAGGATTATATGTGGGTTATCTAAACAAGAAAACTAAAGCAAGATTTTTTTGCAACCACCAATTTATTACAGGGCAGGATGACATTGGAAAATAAAATGTTCCCTCTTACATACGTCATCCACACCTTCTCCTTACTTATTCTTCAGAAAAGAGCAGGCCTCGCAGGGATATTAGCCAGCTATGGTATACCAAGTTGCAGTGAGATTAGGCACCTACTCTTATAGTAAGTTTGGTCAAGCCAAACCAGTATCTCCTTGTAATTTATTGTCAGGGCTTCTTTTCCTTTTATTTAATTAAAACACTCTCAATTTTTTCTTGTAATCAGTGATAGCAAGAGAGAGTAAAATGGACATTTGCACATAGAATTAAGAAGAAAATATAACTTGACTTAACAATATCATATAGGATGAAATATTAAAAACTCTTAACTTAAAAGTACTGCAATATTTAAAATATTACTTTGGTAAATGTTTTGAAAATTTTATGTATACACACAATATATTTTATCATACAATTCCTCATTAATTCTGCCCACATATCCAATACTTTCCAAACTCTGTTCTCCATATCTGTCATTAACATTAACATGATTATATTATTTTTTATAAACTCTCTGGGTCTAGTTTACACTGGTATAGTCCCATCAACACAAATGTTGACATCCCTCAAAGAAATGTGAATGAAAATGAATGCGCAAAAAAACCCAAACTTATGGGAAACATAAAAATGGTGCTAAGAGGAAAGTTCATAATATTAAGTGCCTATATGAAATTCTTGGAGAGATCAGATACTAGCAACTTAACAACACACCTGAAAGCTCTAAAACAAAAGGAAGCAAGCTCATTCAAGAGTAAAGAAATAATCAAACTAAGGGCCTTAATCAATAAAACAGAAAGAAAGGAACCAATACAAAGTATCAGTGAAATAATAAGCTCTTATCCAAATCATCTTCATAAAAATTGCTACTACTAAGGAATTGTGCCTTGTATTATGTTTCTGTTGCCTTGATAACAAGCCAAATATTGTCTTTACTTCTGTTTTAAATTTATGTATTTTAGGGTCAGTGTTTAACAGAGAAATCAAGAGAGATTGAGGTTTGCATAAGTGATAATTATTTTACATCAGGAGAATAGAGGAACTTGTTTATATGAATAATATAAATTTCATATAAAATTGACCAGTAGCAATAAAGAGAAATTTTATTCTGCTCATGATTATAAATATTACTTCATATTACATTGATACACACACACTCACACACAAGCACGCGAGAGAGAGACAGAGAGAGAGAGAGAGAATTGTAAAATGAATAGAAAGGGTTAAGGATACTGAAGGGTTCAGAGAACTTTGCTGCAGGCAGAGAGCTGCTTCAGATGAAAGCAAAACCCTAAAGTAGACCCATAGTAGCTCTGTGAATTGCAAGGTAGACAAAGTTGCTCTAAGTTACAAAAGTACCAAATACAAAATTGTATTGCACATGGTTCCACAGACAGTTAGGTTTAAGTGTGTTGCCTGTCCCAGACAATAGAAAGTGGGAGGGTTGAATTCAGGCAACAGTGGTGTGGTGATTATTTTTCTTTCCAATATAACAAAAACTTGGTCATCTGTGAAGAGGGAACCTTAATTGAGAAAATGATTATATCAGATTAACTTGTAGGGAAGTCTGTGGTAGTAGTTTCTTGATCAATGATTAATGTGGGAGGAAACAGTCCTCTAGGCAATTCCTCCTGGGTTCTATAAGAAAGCAAGCTGAAGAAGCCATGATGAGCAGGCTACTAACAAGAGCTTCACAATGGACTCTGCCTAAAGTCCTGTTTCCACATTTCTTCCTCAAAGATGGACTATAATGAGAAAGTAAAAACCAAATAAACATTTCCTTCTCAAGTTGGTTTTGGTTAGTGTACTATCAAGGCAACAGAAACCTAGCTAAATCAAGATGTAATTTACTAGATTAGCAGATTTCATGGAGATGATTTGTAATGGTTAGTGCATTTGCCATATCACATTCTGCATTATAATTCTGGAAACATTCCCAAATGCAGCGGAGTATTCTGGTTCTCACAGGCCTTGGTTTTCAGATGTTTGTGATACAACATCCATGTGTTCATTGACCTCAAGACTGTTTCTGGTCACTTTTTGTGTATATGAATAAGTTACTTACCACTCTGTAAATTGAAGATTAGGATGCACAGAGACTGAGGGACTGGCCAACCTCAATCCTGGTCTAGCCTCAATCCTGTGCCGAGAGAATAACTTCACCGTTGACCCTCTCAGAAGCACAAAGAACCACAGGCAAGATGACCCAGAGACCTAGGATAGAACCAAACATGACTGGAAGAAAAAAACATTGTCAATGCCATCTTGCCTAATGATATTCTGTGATACTCACAGGGTGGTGCTAGGCCTATTGTCATCAGAGAGGCTTTGTGCAGAAACTAATGAAAACAGATGCAGACTCTTAGCCAAACATTAGACAGGGGATACTGAGGAAGAGAGGGAAAAGAATTTTAGGAGCCAGAGCTGTCAAGAACACCACAAGAAAATCTAAAGAATCATCTAACCTCATCTTATACTGGTTCTCAGAGATTCAACCAAGAAGTAGGAGTCTGCATGGGACTAACTTAAGTACTCTGCATCCATGATACATTTGAGTGGCTTTCTCTTCCTGTGAGAGGGCTAACACTGGGAGTATATGTTTTCTCTTTTACTGGATTTTGGGACCTTACTCCTCATAAAGGGTCACCTCATCCAAGCTTAATATATTCTGAGGTGCTTCATCTTACTGCAATTTGGTATGCCTTATTTTGTTGATATTGATTTGAAACCTGCCCTTTCTTGAACATAAAAGGAGGACTGGAGTGGAGGTGTAAACAGTCTAGAGAGGGTGTGGAAGGAGAGGATACAGGGAAAACAGAAGCAGGGTCTCAAAAAGCATAACCTGTGTTGATTACAGTAGTAAAAATAGTTGATTGAAGAGGAAAACACCATAATCAAAGAAAATTACCCTGCTGTGTCATACCACACTTCTTTGCCAAGCTTACTATAATCTTTCCATTTTGTATAATTGTTCATATTTTATGAAATAGAAGATGCTTAGACCATTCAAAATTATTTGTCATTATTTCAATATTAGCATTTTTCTTTTGTTTAACTGATTTCACTGAAAATTTAAGCAAAGATAGGTCTTTAATAATTAAATTATTATAATTGGTATTTGTGATTAATAATTGTATTTATCCTATTATTTTGGTTTGGTTAATTTCAGTTTTAGGATGTAGGAACATTATTAAACTACAGAAGAGAGCAGATAAAAGTATATAATAATTTTAAAATCCTTTCTTACATATGTTTCTCTTAGTGTTCCCCTTGTTATCTAGCTTCTCTGGAGCTGTGGGTTAAGGTCTTGTCACCCTTTGCTTTATTTACATCTAGTATCCACTCAAGAGTGAGTGCATACTGTGTTGTCTTTCTGGGTCTATGTTACCTCACTCAAAATCATTTTTGTTAGTTCATCCATGATGTCTTTGTTTCATGATGTCATTTTTTCCCACTGAGTCGTACTATATTGTTGAAATGTACCACATTTTCTTTATCCATTCTTTTACTGAGGGGAATCCTGGTTGAGAAACCTAAGAGAAACATATGAATCACCCAAGGAAGGGGAAATAGATAATATCTTCTCATTAAACTAGTGGTGTGGGTGGAATAAAGGGAGGATATGGAGAAAATGTTCCTTGTACTCATATTATTGTTTTCAACTGTATAATGAGTTGTTAGATTTATGAGAAATCAAGATTCCATAGATTGTTGTGGATATGACCAAATATTTATTTCTTGGTTTTCAACTAGAAAAGGAAACAAGACTTCAAAAAGAACCATCTTATAATGTTATTCATACAATTTGCTTTGTTAAAGTAACATTTAATATTTTCTGTCTCAGTTAACTGTTTTGTGGGCCATTTTGGGTATATTTTAATGAAGTAATATTGAATCATAAGGTTCACTATTTAATTTTTTAAAATAACATTTGTAGTCCTACATTTGTACATGAATGTTTAAAAAGCATGTTCTTTCTTTTTTCCAGCAGATCTTTTCTTCTTTAAAAATTGTGACCCAATACCTATAGTATTACTGATGAGGAATTGGCCAATTCCCCTTATAAAACAAAATGTGTCTTTTCTCTTTTTGCATCATTTCCTTGTAATATGTATAATCCCCATTTTTTGAATTTTTTTAAAAGATTCAAGAATGTAAACGTTACTTAGTATGGAGAGATAGCTTGATAGATAAAGACTATTCGGTTTTCAGCACTTAAATGGTGGCTTACAGCCATCTGTAACTCCAGTTTCAGGGGATCTGCTAACTCTTAAAAACTCTGTGTAACAATAGAGATAACCCGGCTGTTGGAGGTTTTGGTGAGCCAGCCCCTAAGTTATAAGCAAGGAAGTGTTGTCCCCATTACTTATCTATAACGTGGTGGCATGGGTTGTGAAGAGATACCCCTTAGGATCAGTCAAAAAGATCCCCATCCCACCTCAGGTAGAAGAGCTTGCCCTGAGGTCATAAGATTGTGCAAGCTGGCTCTGCTTCTCATCAGCTATCAGCTGCATTATTCCAGAGAGTGGCCACTACATTTTGACTGTTTCCCACAGAAGAAATGGTCCTAAAGTTATAGGGGAACCTACCCTGAGGATGTGAAAATGGGAGATTTGACCTCACTACTTGCTCATCACTGCAAGGGTTGAACTAGCCAGAGCCACTCTTGTGGTGAAGTCAAGGGTGAGCTGACTGGATGACCCACCCTCAACACCAAAGCCCTGAACCAGGTTCACCCCAGCATCCACCCATTTGTGGTCTTTCACTGCACAGATATGGCAGACAGTCCTGCAGACCCACAGCTACAGGGTCTCCATAACACAGGGGAGCATCCGGATGTCCAGGGAGAGTCCCAGAGTTGGCCCAGTTTTGATAGTATACAGAGACCAGGGCTGGCCTTGAACCAAATCAATGATTCTTTGTGATTAAGGCCTGCATGTAAAGAGATGTATAGATAAATAGGTATACTGCATGAGCCACTGTCACACTGCAGCTTCCATGATGAGTTTCTCCTTTCTTCTTTCTTTTTTTTCTAAATGTGAAATTTTATATTCTTCTCTTTTGGGGAGGGAGGATTCAGGGTCAATGTTACTCAAAAGTATGCAAAATTAAGAGTATAACAAAGGTTCCCAAAATAAATCACTTGTATCTTAACAATGACAAGAAAATTATACAATTGGTTGAACTAAGTAAATTATTTTTGCTTTATTTCTCTTAGTACTTAAAAATTTTGTTGTTTGCTTTCTTGAAATTTTTGGTTATAAAACAGGTACTACCAAAATGGATTTCTTTGGAAATATTAAAAACGGGTCTCTGCTGATTTTTTAAAAATGCATTTTATTTACAATTTAAAAAACAATATTTTGGTGGGCTGTGATGGTACATGGCTTTAATCCCAGAACCCAGGAGGCAGAGGCAGGGAGATCTCTGTGAGTGTGAGGCCAGCCTTGTCTATAGAGTGAGTGTCAGGATAGGCTTCAAAGCTACACAAAGAAACCCTGTCTCAAAAACCAAAAGAAAAAAAAACAATATTTTATGAAGGGTGAATAAATTTGAATATTGTATTAAATGAAGAGTTTATTTGAGTAAATTAAGAGGACTTCTATGCAGGCAGTCAAAAGGGAAAGATGTTTAATAAGAAAGTCTAATACTCCCAGGATCAGCACTACTTTTATCATTTAAAAAAGTATACAGGGTCACTTCAAAACACTTTTGAGAATTATAAATACCTCAAATAAATTTAAGAAGAATGTTTCAAAATGCTGGTCTACATTAGAAATATTTTCATAATAATATGTTGCTACTTGTATTTGTATTTATATTTGAAGATGAATGTCTTTATGGATGTGTACTCAGAAGGTGATAAAATATTGAGATACAAAAGTAGAACACCAAGGAATTTTTCTTTGGTCTTTTGTGTCACAAAAGCAGATCGATAGAAATACCTGATAGGCAAGAAGGAAATAAGATTGTGCGTGCATGTGTGTGTGTGTGTGTGTGTGTGTGTGTGTGTGTATCATTTAAAATAATTATTCATCCAATATATTCTGATCAGAAATTTCTCTTCTCAAAGTACTTGTAGATTTTCACTAAATGCCTACTTCATGCCTAACTTCATACCGTTTTTTTTTCTATTTTTAAAACAAAACAAAATAACAAAAATATATTAATATTAAAAAAGAATAAAAAACACAAAAACATACAGATCACATAAAACACAAAAAATAAAACATAGTGCACAACAAAAGACCAGTCAGTCTGTATAATGTTACTTGTACGTATGTTTTCAATACTGACCATTAGGCATTGCACGAAGAATTGGTGTGATTTTCCTGGAGAAGATCAACTCTCCTCCTCCGATCTATCTACAGTTGCCTATAGTAATTTGTGTAATGTTGAAGCCTCTTGGGTTTCTTTTCTATCCAATTTGGCATTTCCAATGGTATCAGCCTCATTTAGCACTTTTTTAGTCCTATAATATATTTTGATCTTATTCTTATCTTCCTCCAAAACTTCTAGACCTCTCCATCCCTCTACCCACCTAATTTCATGTTTGTCTCCCCCTTTCCACATTAGAAAAGAAAAAAAAATCCTGATGTTTGAAATAATCTAAATAAATCTAAAATGTGTGGAACAAAACTTGAGGATGTAGTGTGGATAATTCGGTCATAAGTTATTGCATATAACAATGCATGCAGCAACATTGATGCATGAACAGTGACTGACATTATTAAAGAGAGTTGGGGAGTAGAGGTTGCATGACATCAATATGGGGGATGAGGCATTCAACCAGTGCTGATATGCGGATGGCATGTCCATGGGACAATTTCTGACAGCTGCCTAATGACATGAGATTATGTGCATTTTGCTATAGTAGCAGTAGTATGGGTATGATGGCATGTCGTTATGTTTAAGATATCTGAGGATGGAATGTCCCAAGGGGAAATGCCAGTGTGGACATCTGCCTATATATGGTCATGTTTTCATAATGAATAGGACCCACCCTGTAAGTATGGAGATATCCCTGGAATTATTGATGAACTAAACATTATATCACAATTAATAAAAGTATCACATATTGGTCAGGATCATATGCCAGTTGTGGAAGCTGTTGAGTGTCCTTTTTCTTGGATGGCAAGACATGTAGCATGTCAGAGTTGTTTGCATAGAAATAATTTGCTCTACAAGACATGAGTTACTGTGGGAATAAGACATAAATATGCTTTCAGCCTGTGATTTGTCAAAAATGTGTAAAAATTAGGGATCAGATGGGATATTGACTTGCCTGTTTTTGTTTTTAAACAGGATCTTAGTATGCATTCCTGTTTGAGCTGGGATGCTGTGTAACTAAGTAGTTCAGGCCAACATGAAATGCAGAGAGATTCACCAGCTTGTGTCTTTGAATCCTGGGAATAAAGCTGTGTGTGACCACAACAGGGTACCTGTCACTTTTTTTTTAAGTATTAACTTTTTCATTAATTTATTTTTTACATTACAATCCCAGTTCCCTTCCCTCCTCTCCTTCCACTCCCTCCACCCTCCCCAACTCCAATCTGCTCCTCTCTCACTCTGATAACAGTGCATGTGCTTGGCCCAATGGTTAGTTGTCTACTAAGTCTGACCCATATTATTGTTGAGGCAGAACCAAGGCACCTCTCAAGCCCCCACACCCAATATCTAGCCTGGGCAAGGTATCTTCCCATATAGAATGGGTTACACTAAGTCAGTTTGTAAATTAATGTTACGTCTTGGACCCACTGCCAGTGGTCTTTTTTATTGTTCCATTCACCTATATTAAGGGAGTCTAGTTCAGTCTTATACAGGTTCCCATTTATCAAACCTGAGACAGTGACCTCTCACTAAATCGGGTCAGCTGATTCTGTGTGTTTCCCCATCAAGGTCTTGACTCCTTTGTTCATATTATCGCTCCTCTCTCACTCTGATAACAGTGCATGTGCTTGGCCCAATGGTTAGTTGTGGATTTCTGCATCTGCTTCCATCTGTTTCTGGAAGAGTGTTCTAGCTTTTCTGGGTACCTGCCATTTTTAATAGCTGTATACAGGGAAAAGGGAATAAACACCCTAATTTTACTAAAGATCACTTTCTTGGGGCCAAAGACTTGAAACACATACAGTGAATGGTACAGTAAAAAAGGATAGAGTGAGTTAGACATGATAAAATGTTTTGCTCAAGTTCAATAGTTATACTCACAAAGGGAAAATATGTGATCCATCATATAGCCAGGGGCCCTAGTAATTGCCCAGTAGAGGAAAATTTGATAGTGAACAATCTGTATCAGAATTGCTTAAACTGACAAAGATTTTTCTGTTGATATTGTTTTTGTTGCTGTTTTGAGACAAGAAGTCACTACGCAAATCTGGCTTCTTTGTAACTTTCAATGCAGGCCTTTAAGTCACAGAGATCCACCTGACCCTGTCACTCAAGTGGTGGGAATAAAGGTTGGCATGACCATACCCCTAACTGAGACACTCATAAATGTGGAATGAAATAGTCCCTTTAAGCTAGTCTCATGATGTTATGTGTCATTGGAGTGAATGAAGTCATTCTGAGTGCTGTGGAAATCAGAAAACCATATAATGTGCTAATTATCCCTCTTTGAGACAAAAGTTGCACAACTTTTGTTGAATGAATTGCTCCATCTTAAGAAATATTGCATTCATTTAGTTATGCAGTCCAATGTCTCCGTGAGTATCAGTGGAAGACAACAGAGGGACAAGTATTACTGCAGTAACTGAAATAGGGAAGGTGGTATTATATGTCCTTATGAATATCAAAGGAATAAGCGACAATGGGGGAAGAACAATTATTATTGAGTTAACCGCAGATATGTGAGATCATATTCAAAGGTTTTAACTATCATGGGAATTCAGTTCATCAAGTGCCAAAACAACCAACAAGGCACCAGGGACTGTCTCAAACAGACAAAGTATCTTTCTGGGTTCACTCACTAGCAAATGTGAGAACACTGAATACTTGGGGAAAATATACGAAAAGGCCAAATTCTATATTTGCTAAGCTTCTGGGAGATTTGTAGCGCATACGTGGCATTTTATAGAAGACAAAAATGCTAAATAATGCAGATGATAAAGATTAATTTTGAGGATCAGTGTGGGGGCACATGGTTTTAATCCCAGTGGAGGAAAGACTGAGGACAGTATCTGAGTTAGATTAGTCAGGTCAACATACTGAGCCCGGATTAGTTAGTGCTACATAATAAGAAAATTATTTGTTGAAAATGTGTTTTTAAATTTAAGCTGTTTTATGGGTAGGTAATTATCTTCTACAGACTATTGAGTGTTCATTTATTTCCTACAAGTCAAGTTGCATGCTGTTATTTGCCCAGCTTTAAGGTCTCTTTAGCAGTTAGTCTGGTTCATGGAAAGGCAAGTGCCAAGGCATTGTGCCAGGAGCCTGCAAGAGTGATTGAACTAAGTTGACAGGTGTAGCAGGATAGCCAGTAGTTGGGAGTATTTGATTAAAAATATTTCCCATGGATTCTAGTATTTAGATACTTCATTTCCAGGTGGTTGATCTGTTTGGGGAGGTATAATGTTACAGCCTTGCTGGAGGAAATGTGTCACAGGTGGTGGATATTAAGATTAAAATTATTGTGCAGCCTCTATTTCTCCTCAATATTTACTGTTAATCTGATATTCCCTCTTCTAGCTAATTGTATTTGAAGATTTGAGCTTTCAGCTTCTCATGGTTACTGGGGGATAAATTGAATTTAACCAACACAAAGATATTATAAATGTTTCAGAAAATGTAGCTGCTAACAATGCATCTTAGATAACTATTCATTATACACATATATAATTAATTGCATTATTTTTCCAGCACATATGTATAAATTCTATTTGAAAATAAGATCTTTTTCTCTTCTCTTTCTAGAAAGATGTGTGAGTAGAGTAAAGGGGAAAACCTTGGAATACAAACAGTTAAACGAGATAATAGATTTGTGAAGATTTGTCCTCTGAGTTTACATGGATGTCATTAGTGCATGTATGAGTGTCTCACACCACACACACACACACAATACAATACAATAATGTTTATTTACATTAATTTTAAAAATGTGTATTGTACATACACAGTGAAATAATGTTTAGTGGCAAAAATAAAAGAAAATAAATCATAAAATTGGCAGGTTAATGGATGGAAATGGAAACAAACAAAAACAATGAGTGATGTAATCCAAACCTCAAAAGAAAAATGTTCCATGTTTTCTCTCACTTGAGGGTCCTATTTAATGTCTTTTGTTATGTGTGCTTATAAGGAATCCATATGAAAAATAGGAAACTAGAAACTTGCCATTGTCATAAAAGGATGCATTTAGAGATGAGTGGTAGTATAATACTTGGGAAATAAATTAGAAAGGGAATTTCTGGGGGCATTAGTGTTATGTGAATAGTGGTATGATGAGTATGAAAAATGAAGGCATACAACAAGGTTTAACTAAAATGCAGTGTGCATAAAGAAGCCACTTGAGAAATTACATACTTGCCTATATAGCAGTTCAAACAATAGGGAAAATATTAGAGTACCTGTGATATAAAAGAATATAGAAGGAACATTGAAAGCAAAATGTTTAAGCAGGAATGGGGTAATAAGGCATGTTGTTGGCTGAATGCTAGTTGACTGTGTTCAGCAAAACTAAAGATGTATGAAGAATCCTTATGAAACTCTAATATGTACTATATATATATATATATATATATATATATTTATATATATTCAAACAAAATACCTACAATTAGTGAAAATGCTACTCCTGGGAGACATGAGTTATTAAATGAAAATCTTAGTGACAGACAATGGTTACTTCCCTAGCAGTTAATGCTCAGAGAAGCCCAGAATGGATCTAATACTACACTGACTATCACAATCACAAATTTTCTTGATTTCCCTCAAATTTAATGGTAAGACCATGTTGTTGAAGCCATCACACATTTTATTTCCTGACCATGGAGAAATCAACCTTGAACTATGCAGGAAATTGTCCTTGATGACTGTCTCTCATAATGCTAACTTTTGCAGATAAAAGATAATGATTTTTTCTTTTTAAAAATATAATTCTTTATTCCTTGGGAATGTCACATTCTGAACCATAATCCTACTCACCTCCCAGTACCTACATATGTGCCCTTCACCCTGAAACACCCCCCCCAAAAGATCCCCACATTTATTTAAAATCAAAGAAAGCAAAACTAAAAATAAAAACCTGCTTTGTTCTTCTATCTTTCTTGTTTCTCCAATATCTTTTCATTCATCTCAGTGACATTGGGAGCTGTGGTGTGTCATGCAGTATACCCTTTTATGTTGCAGTGAGTCACTGGTCTGGTTCAAGTCCTCTGGCCTCTAGCACACTGTCATCACTGTACCCTCACCAAAATTCCTCTTGGATATTCAGTTTCACAGTGTCATGGAGACCCTGCAGATATCAGTTTGTAGGACCAATTCTTTCTCATGCTCTTTCGGGTCATTAAATGGGGTCGATGTTAGGGTGGGCCAACCCAATGAGAGAGCTCATAAGTGACTCAGTTTCCATCTAGAGTCTATTCTGACTTTATAAAAAAAACATTAGAGTTCAAGCTTGCTCATATACGTCTCCTTAAGAGCCATGAGTAAGAGCATATTGTCTAACAAGGTTCTGATGCCAGCCAAAAGGCACATAGAGATAAGGAATGAAGCTGCTTGCTGCTAGCAGGACTCATGTGATAGATATCGAGCCTGGCAGCTCTTCTCTTCAATGACAGTTCAGGGTTACTTATTGGTTAATTATTATACTGTTCTTTGTTCTGTTTTACCTCTAGGCTGTATATAAGTAGGTTCTACATTAACTCAGGAATGTCCGGTGTGCTGAAAGGCATTGAATGGGAAGTCTTCCCAAATCTAACCCATTTCTCTCTATGTTTCTTTAATCTGGCATTTCTCAGTCCTAGCATCCCATTTCGATTACCCTAGATAACTCAATGAAGCAGGCTCCAACAACTGGAAGTTCAGGATCTGGGATGGTTAGTTCTGGCCACTGGGACTGTCCCCATCAGATGAGGGGTGGAGCCAGCTCCCGTGGTGAGTAGTGGGAACATATTTCCTAAGTCCCATGAAGGGTCAGGCAGCTTTCCTGCTACAGAGTATAATGAGGGGTAGGGGAAGATATTTCAGAGCCGTGAATAATTGGACTGACTCAGCACAGTCCTTGGATTTCAACATCCATGATTGCTATGACTCCCCTGTGGTAACATGGGCAATGGATACCAATGCAGACTACAATTATAGCAGGAACACAGTCCCAGACATGGCCCTCAGGGGGAGGTGGCAAAGAACTTGGAGGAGTAGAAGAAAGAAAAACTGTTATCATGATATATTGTGTGAGAAAAGAATCAATTACCAATAAAAGAAAAAATAAAACACCATTTTGAAATGAAAAACAAAATACAATTACATAAAAGCCCCAAATCCCAAATAAACAAACAAAAAAATGGGACACACCCCAGAGTACAAGAAAGAAAAGCTGATATCATGATATATTGTGTGAGAAAAGAATCAATTAGCAATAAAAGAAAAACTAAAACACCATTTTGAAATGAAAAACAAAATACAATTACATAAAAGCCCCAAATCCCAAATAAACAAACAAATGGGACACACCCTTATGGATTTCACTGCCAGAGGGTAACTAAAGGCAAATTATCCATGCCATTTGCATGTCTTATAAACATGAAATAGATGACATATCAAAACTGAACATTTGTCAAACCAGTCTATTGTCATATCATGAAAACTCAAAAAATTAAATATACAAATAAACATTAGACACCAAAGAATGTTCACAATGTTCAAACTAGATCACCTGACAAGATTATAGACAAAAAATTGTTATTTTGTACCACTGTACAGTCTGTAGCTTTGTATGTGAAAGACATGTCATGTTTTCACACACTGGCCATTCTGCTGATGCCCTGTTCTCACTTGTGATCCTCAAGGGGAACACACACACACACACACACACATACACACACACAAACTCACACACACACACACTCACCTCAATTCATTCTGTCCACCACTCTTATATAGCCTCTTTGTAAGCCCCTTTCCTTCACTATAACTGTTATCGCATCAGTAATCATACTTATCTGATCCTTGGAACCATTTAGAAACTTGCAGGTGCGAACCGCCTTAGTCTGTTGTGCCACTATTCTGCTGTATGTTAACGTTCATGTACTTTCTTCCCTTTACATTCTTCATTTCATAGCAGACACCTAATTTAATGACTCTAAAGAATGTTAAATTTGTACAACATCCCCCATGCCAGAACAAATGCTCATTTTTGTTTGGTCAATATCTCTTACTTGCACACACCAATAATCCACAATAGTGCCTGGGCTTTGAAATGTTAATGTTCACCCTGGAAGAGTACTGAGATAAAGTGACAGAATAGGTTGAGGGATCATGGGGAGTGGCACTGTGCAGCTAATATAACACAGGGCAGGACAAAGGACGCCAAGTCCTGATAGCTTTCTGATCTGATATTTCATGTTCTAATCCCAACAAATTTGGAACGTGTGATGTACAAATGGATATACATCTATTAAAAACACAACAGGGCCCAGAGGGAACTGACCTGGGTTGCTGCATTGTTTTGCTGTCCGTTCCTCAGGTGGATGCGCCCGGCATATTGACTCCCTCCCCTCTGAGCAGGACCTGCTGCTGCACTGACTTGAGGCATCACACTCCCAACCCCCAGCCTGTGCTAGTGAGTCAGCACAACCCTCCAATCACGCATGCGTGCATGTTTGCCAGGCTGCAGGGACTCAAGAATCTTTTCTGAACCCAATGGCATAAGGCAGGCATCCATGAGCCTTAAGCTTTCTTATTGCTAATATGGAAAAGGAAGGTTTTCATAGTCACCTGTATAAATTGATTAGGAACAATTCAAGGTGGTTTCAGGGGCAATATGGACTACAAAACCATAACTTATATTCCACTTTAGATCTGTCTAGGAAAGAATGCTTATTAAAAAAAATGTAACCCAAACTAGAGAAGGTACAAAGTGCTAGACACTTGGAACGCTGGCAGCGAAAATCACTAACTATTAAAAGATGCTACATTAAAAAAGCATTCTGCATTGATCAGGTTTAACTTAGTTTTTATATAAAATGTCAAGTGGGTTCAGGTAACATGAAATTCTTACCATGAACATAATAATTGTTGTTTTCATATTACATTGCAGTGATAAAATTTCTTACTTCTAAGAAATACTATTATGTAGAATTAATGTTTATTTATTTATTTTTGAGACAGGATCTCACTATTAGTGCTTGCTGGCCTGGGAATGCAGTTTGTAGACAGGCTGGTGTTAAACTCAAAGAGATCCACCAGCTTATGCCTCTTGAGTGCTTAAAGTAAAGGTATGTACTATCTAGATAAATAAATACAATTATTATTATAAATAATAATTTTTTACTTATAATTATGTGCATGTGTGTTTATCTTGCTCCCCCCACAGTCTGTGTTAGTAAATATACATGTGGAACTGTTTATATAGTGCAGTGGCTTTATTTGCTCCCAGAGCTGGAGTTATAAGCAGCTATGAGATTTCCAACATGGTATTAGGAAGTGGACTTCAGCTCTCTTGCAAGCAGTAGTTGCTTTCAACAGCAATACTGTCTCTCCAGAACTGCTATTTACTTTTCTGCCATGGTAAGTTAGATTCCTATTGAACATAAGTTAACAAACAAAAATCCAGATAAACTCCTTAATTTTATTTTATTTTTGGATTCTGAGACAATGTTTCCCCTTATAACAGTCCAGACCTTCTTGGAAATCACTCTGTAGACAAGGCTGGACTTAAACTCATAGAAATCTGCCTGCCTCTGCCTTCAGAGTGCTATTATTAAAGACATGTACCACCACTGCCCAGAACCTCCTGAATTTTCAATATTCATTCTTCCAATAAATGTAATATAATATTGACCCAATAAAATCACTATCTGCAGGCCAAAGTCTATATAGAAAAAGGACATCTATAAGGAAATAGTGAGTAATATTTGAAATTGGGAAATCTGCACTGTGCATTATTAAACCATGGAAGGGAAAGATCTGCAAAACAAAAAATATGGCTTTGAAGTGAAATTTATGTTTTCCATCAGTAATGTTGATTACTCAAAACAGACTTAAGGGTGAGGAAAGAAGTACACAAGGACTCAAGAGACTCTTCCATTTCTGATAGATAGGTTAAACAAAGCCCTAGACTTTGCTTCATTTAGCTTCCAATCTCCACCTAGTACTTATAGAGAGAGATCCTGTTAGTTGTGCCTATGGAAATAAGGGAAGCAGAGATAAAGAATAGCTACCATAGCAGCCTAGTGAGGAACAGCTGCCATTCTCCTAGGTCACAGGTGCACAACCTCTTACAATCTACACTTATAGAAGGTGGACAGCTGTCTCAACTACTGTGCTTGCATACTCTACTCCCCATCCAATGTCAGCACTATCAGGAGCTATCCCAGTGTGGCTGGATTTCCTGCTGTGTATGAATGAACAGATAAGTATGTTCATAGCTCAGTTCATCTGAGTTTTCATTTCACAGCACCATTCAATATTGAAGGATATCATGCCAGGAGCTAAATCGGGGAAGGAATCTGGAGCCAGGAGACGATGAAGAGGCCATGCAGGAGTGCTGATGGATGATTTTCCCCCTCAGCCAGCTTTCTCATATAGCCTAGGACCTCCAGGCCTAGGATTGTAACACCATCAGTTGGCTGTTCCCTTCCAAAACAAGTAGCATAGAAAATGCTCTATGTGCTTGTTTAAAGCCTGATCTATAGAGGTGTTCCTCTTAAATATCTTAATTTTGTGTGAAGTTGACACACTACCCTGCATAATTTAATACTTGTCAAACTGACACAAATATATCACTTGAAAGCCACATTTTGTTTCTTTGTTTTCCCCGTAAACCCACATTAGTAAATACATCACAGTATAAATCACTGTAAAAAAAAAAAAAATCCAAGTCCCATAGCATTACAATTTCAAACACTTTAAAAATTCAGTATCTTAAAATCTACCCAGTGCCCTTTAAAATCAAAACTCTCTATGATGCTCCGAAACTTCATTTGAAAAAATAAAAGTTTAAAGTCTTTCAAATATGGGCTCCTGTAAAAAAAAATTAATAAAAATCACTTTCTTATTACAAGAGGAAAGAATCAAGGAATAATCTGAACAAAGCAAAATAAAATCCCCACTTGTGTAAAAACTCAAAATTTAATGCCTGGGGTTAATCCACTATCTTTAGGGTACCTCCTAAGGCTCTGGGTCACTTCTCCAGCTCTGCCTTCTAAAACATACACCTTGTCTTCCAGGCTCTGGCTGGCTGTACTTCACTGCTGCTACTAATCTTGATGTAATCCCCTGGTATTCATGACCTGGTAATACTTGGGGACTTTGCTGAGACTGGCCTACACTTTGACCAATAACCTCACCCACACTCTCTTTAGTACCTCCACCCTCATCGCACAGTGCTGGGCTTCAGCTGCTCTCCATGACTCCTCCATGCCTTCAAAACCAGTGACACTCAGTGATTCTTAAGTTAGTAAGATCTGCTGCCAATAGGAAGTTCAAACTTACCCATTGCTGGAACACAGCTTCTGTCTGCTGACCAGGAGGAAATGCTTTGCAAAAGACTTCCTCCATGATGCTGCAGGTTACTCACTGATTACAACAGATGGTTTAGCCACAGGTGGCCACCATCCACTATCCAGCACAGCAAAGTGTCCACATTGGTGGTTCTGATCTTGTTAACAACAGCTGATTCTACCTCCCCAGCTAACTAGAACCATTAATTCTTAATGCAAATTGGCCATGTATAGTCTTTGCTTCCCTCTGAAATTTTACAAGCCAGGACCTCTTTCACTTCAGTCCTCTCAATATTCTTATCTCCCAAGCTCCAAGAGAATAGTTCACTGATATTTTAACACCAATGTATTTTATCACAGACATTCCAAAGTTATTCTTGTACTCCCCAAAATAACACGGTCTGGTATGTTACATCATTATCATACCGTGCTGGTATAATCTTGTCATAGTTTGGGTTACTATTACCTACAACCTAATCATGGTGGCATTTCTTTGAAATAGAGATTCCTGTCTCATGATGACTTTAAGTTTTATCATGTTGACCTGAGTCTATCCAGCAAAGGTATGTAGTTCTCAGCAATATGATAAAATACATATTAACCATTTTAAATAAGAAATTTTATTTACTATTAGTGCATGTATATGATGTTTGTGAGTACGAGTGTGAGTGTGTACGTGTCACAATGTGAATATGGACCACAGAGGAAACTTTGTAGAATTAGTTTCTCTTTCTAAAGTTATGTGAGACATGGAACAAAACTGAAGTAGTCAAACTTGTACAAGAAACACTTTATACATTGGATGATCTTGCTGTCCACAAGACAGGTCTATAAGTCCAGCTGTAAACAAATAGGGTCAGACTTAACACTGAGAGTTCCAGGGCAGTCTTGTCTACACAGTGAGGTCCAGGAGAGCCAAGGATATGTAAGGAGATGCTGGATCTGAAAATTACATTACACAGGATGATTATTAAGAGGTAAGTCACAAATCATTTCTTACAATCCAGCATTTCCCCTTATGTAATTCTTTCTCAGATGCAGTGCCTTGTTGTGCTTCCTATTCAATCAGTTGTTTCTTGACTGCAGTGAGGTATTCCATATGGTACCATATGTTAATGGCTGGCCTTTATTCCTGAACTAATGGTGTCCTATTCAAAAAGTTCATCCCAACAGCTATGTCTTTTCCAGTACTGAGTATATTTTCCTCTAGCAGGATTAGCATTTCAGGTAAGACATTGAGTTCTTTGATCCATTTTGGTTTTGAAACTTGATTTCCATGTGAGTGTTAAAACCGAACCCAGGTCAGCTGAAACAGCAGCCAATACTCAGTGCTATCTTTCTATTATGTATGTATATCAATACACAGACTTACAAGTAGTATAGTTATTTGTAATTTGCAATCTAGTTAATATTAAGTTTCCTCATGATTTTCTAGACACCCTTTTCTTTTCATCTCTTACCTTCGTCTTTTGTATTTGTCTCCCTTCCACATTCTATTTAAGGACTCCCCAATCCAATTTCCCCATTCATATCACTCATATCCTTCCAATTTTCTTTCTTTGCAACACATCCACTGCAGTATCTCCATTTTACTTTCATGGTTTCTACAGTTTTATCTGGATATACATTAACATTTGAAGGTTTTGGACAAAGGAACCTCTAATAAGTCAGAACATCTGACATTTGTGTATCTGGCCTGAGTTATATCACACAATATAATAATTTATATTTCCATCTATTTACCAGAGAACTACATATTTTCATGTCTCTCTAGAACTTAATATTATTTTGTAATGTATACAATCAATATTTTCGTTTGACATTCATCAGTTGAAACACATTTAGGTTGTTTCCAATCCTAGGTAAACTGAATAGAAGTAATGAACATGAGTGAGAATTTGTCTGTGAAATAGGATGGTGAATGATTTTTGGCACATACAAAGGAATGTTATAGCTGGAAAGATGGTCATAAGATTATTTTTGTTACTAAGTGCTGTGATTCTCCTCACTGATTTCTGTACTGGCAACATGAGCTCTCAGTTCCACTGTATCCTACTGTGGGTTCACTTTTCTCTAGACCAATACAGTATATGTTGTCCCAGTTTTGGTGATTTTTGTCATATTGCCAGTGCCAAGATAAAGTCTCAGATTTTCTTTGATTTACATATCCCTACTTAATACTAACAATGATCATTTTCCAGTTAATTATGACCCCTTGTTTTCTTCTCTTGAGAACTTTCTTTTCTGTTTATGCCTCAGATTCATTTTTTTTACTTTCATGTAATATATATATATATATATATATATATATATATATATTCATAAAGTTCTGAATGTTTAACATGTATTTTATAGTTGGAAATTTACAAATATAATTTTATTATTTTTAAATCATAATATGATATATGTATATGATATAATACAGTATATAAATAATAATATATTCTTGGGTTTACAGTTAATCACCAGAGGATTAACCCTGATGCAAACTCATTCATCCTATTCTAGAAGTCATTGATTTTCCACAGCTCTTCATATATGAACTAAGCCTTTGAAATGACCCCATCCCCTTTGGTATGTGTGATATTCATGTCAGAGCAGAGAGCTTCTTTAGGCAACAATATAGCCAAAGACCACCCAGAAAGAGGAGACCTCTTTTCAGTAGTTGGTCAAAGTTGTCTAATTGACTCACAAAACAAAACTGCCCAGGGCTTGGGAAGTCTTGAATTTTGGCAAGAATACACAACTATCATTCTAATAAGTCTGCCTAATTCCTTACCTCATTCTACATATTAGTCTTTTTACCTTCAGATAAGTGTAGCTTTTACCTATCTTCAAAGAGAAATTTCTTTGCAATTTACAGAGACCATTACAGAAACCACAATCAGTCAAAGTACATGGTTTCAGGCTTTGTGTCAATGGGCATAACTACATACCAATTATGACAAGTTAAATTCAGGGAAACTGTGGGAAAAGAAGCTGTAATCAAGCTAGTCCAATAATGACTGTCTCCCAGGGACACAAAATCCATATATCCACTAGTTGTTAAGACCATGAAGCTGGATATTTCAGCTTGTCCTCAGTATATGTATCTCACTGTAGTGGACTCTAATGCCAGTGAATGAATGAGTTTGCTAGTAAGGACAAGCAGACAAAGAACAAGAGCTTCATTACTCCATGTCCTTTAGATGAGTCACTATCAGAAACTGTCACCTGGACTTAAGGTGGATATCCCATCTCAAAAAAAAAATTAAATCTAAGTTGGGTCTTTGCACTTTCTAATAAACCATTACTAGGTGACTGATGAGAAAACACACATATACACACATTCACACACTCACACATGCAGGGGCCCACTTTGAAGGTCAAGAAGTAATGTAAAATATTCCAAATGGAGGCAAAGGGACTTGTTTCTAAGCATTTTTCTTCAACAGAATGGAATTCATTTACCAGGACTTGCACTGTGGAAACAGAAAACTGTGTCCCTCTGTTTTTTTCTGATTTTCATATATGCTTTCTGGCATGTGCGCCACCCACCAACATAAAGAAATGGGTAACTGAATGAATACATATTAAGAAAAAATAAAATAGACTCTGAGTTCCTGCCGGCAGGATCCTTGACCCCCCATCGCAGGGCATCTGCTAAAGAGGCCTCAGATAGTGCCAGGTCTCAGCTAGATCCGCGTATAGGTGCACAAACATCCTGAGTATCAGCCCAGCCTTTGTCCCCATTGCCAGGCCTTGGCTAGAGATGAATCTGGGACCAATTTGGGTGGACTCTCCCCTACACCTTTCCAAGGGAATTCCCTGGGTTGGCCCCAGATCCCCCTGTCCCTGTGTTCTGTCCTCATCAAGAGCCTATTGGAGTTCTGATACACCCCTACCCACCCCCACTGAGAGCCTGCCCTCTCCCTACCCTGTGCCCTACCCTGCCCACTGTCCCACTGCTCTGGTTGAGCACTGGGACAGAGGGTGGAGCCAACAACCCAGACACCTTCGTGGAACTTCTGGGAGCGGCTCTGAACACAGGAGACATGCCTATCCAGTGGGACCACCATAATTTTCACCTGCCTGGTCTCTGACCCCCACAGCCAGTCCTCTACTAGATTTCTGGCCCTCCCAGAGATCCCCCTATCTCTGCGGAACCACTCTGAGTTCCTGCCAGCAGGATCCTTGACCCCATTATAGGGCCTCTGCTAAAGAGGCCTCAGCTGGAGAGTGCCAAGCCCAGGCTAAATCTGCCTATAGGCACAAGGAACATCCTGAGTCCCAGTCTTTGGGATCTTTGACCCCCATCACCAGTCTTCTCCTGAAGCCTGATCAATGACCCCCATCGCTGAGCCCCTACCTGTGGAGAGACCTCCTAGAGTGCTTGAACCATCCAGTGCTACAGACATCGAACCTCTGACCCACATAAGCCCACTGGGGAAGTACCATAGAGAGAAAGAGACCCCACCAGCACCTACTGGAAGAAGCTATGGGAAGATGGCAATACAGGAAAACCCCTAAAAACAGAAAGACAAGCATGACACCACCAGAATCTAGGGTATCTACACCAACTAGGCCGGGACACAACAAAGCAGATGAAACAGAAGGGAACGACTTAAAAATTACCATCATAAAAAAAGAATAGAGACCCACAAAGAAGATATGAGAAAATCCCTTAAATAAAGGAAGAAAAAACAAACAAAAAAGTGGAAGAACTGAACAAATTACTTAAGGAAAGTAAAGAAATACAGAAATCCAAGAAAAATAATTAAGCAGGTGAAGGAAACGATTCAAGACTTGAAAGTTGAAATAGAGAAAATAAAGACAACACAAACCGAAGGAATGCTGGAAGTAGAAAAACTAGGCAAATGATCAGAACTACAGATGCAAGAATAACCAACAGAATTCAAGAGATGGAAGAGAGAATCTCAGGCACACAAGATAAACTAGAGGAAATAGGTTCATTGACCAAAGAAAATCATAAATCCAAAAAATCCTTAACACAAAACATCCAGGAAATGTAGGACACCATCAAAAGTCCAAACATAAGAATAATAGGCGTACAGGAAGGTGAGGAAGCACAGCTCAAAGGTGCCAAAAACAAAAACATAGTCAACAAAATCATCGAGGAAAACTTTCCCAATCTGAAGAAGGACAGGCCCATGAAAGTACAAGAAGCATACCGAACACCAAATAAGCTGGACCAAAGAAAAAAGACCCCTTAAAATATAATAAAATATAATAATCACCTAACATACAGAATAAAGAAAGAACATTAAGAACAGCGAAGGAAAAAGGACAGGTAACATATAAAGGCAGACCTATCAAAATTACACCTGACTTCTCCATGGAAACCATCAAAGTCAGAAGGTTTTGGATAGATGTTCTAATAGAACTAAGATTCCACGGATGCCAGTCCAGGCTACTATACCCAGCAAAACTCTCAATCACTATAGATGGAGAAAACAAAATATTTAATGACAAAGCCAGATTTTTCCAATACATATCTACAAATCCAGCCCTACAGAAAGTTTGGAAGGAAAACTCCAACCCAAGGAAGGCAACTTTGCCCACAAAGACATAGGCAAAAGATAATCTCACTACACCAGAAACCAGGGGTAAAGCAGGACAAATATATTCATAATACCACTGCCAACAACAAACCTAAAACAAACAAGCATTAACAATCAATGGTCTTCATCCACAACATTAATGGTCTTAACTCACCTATAAAAAGACACAGGCTAACAGAATAGATATGAACAGAACCAATCCTATTTCAGCATACAAGAAACACCTCTAAGCTTCAAAGACAGACATTACTCAGGGTAAAGGGTTGGGAAAAAATCTTCCAATAAAATGTACACAAGAAGTAAGCAGGTGTGGATATCCTAATATCTAACAAGGTAGACTTCAAACCAAAACTAATCAAAAGAGATGAAGACGGTCATTTCATATTCATCTCAGGAGAAATCCATCAACAAAGTCTCAATTCTGAAAATCTATGCCCCTAACACATAGGCATCCACATTCATAAAAGAAACGCTACTAAAACTCAAACCTCACGTAAAACCTCACACACTTACAGTGGGAGACTTCAAAACACAAATCTCAACACTAGACAGGACCACCAATCAGAAACTCAACAAAGAAACAAATGAACTAACAAACGTTATGTATCAACTGGGTTTAACAGACATCTATAGAACATTCTATCCAAAGACAAAAGAATATAACTTCTTCTCTGCTCCACATGGAACCTTCTCTTATAATCAACCACATACTAGGTGGCATAACAAACTTCAACAGAAACAAGAGAATTGGAATAATCCCCTGTATCTTATCGGACCACCATGCTTTAAAATTGGAATTCAAAAACAACACAAATCACAGAAAACAAATTCTTAGAAACTGAACAATGTGCAATTGCACCACACCTGGGTCAAAAAAGAAATAAAGAAAGAAATCAAGGAATTTTAAATATTCAACGAGAAAGAGAACACAATATACCCAAACTTATTGAACACCTTGAATTTCATTGCACTAAGTGCCTCTATGAAGGAAACAGAGGATAGTCACATTAGAGAATTAACAGCACAACTGAAAGCCTTAAACTAAAAGAATCAAACTCACCCCAGAGGAGTAGACACCAAGAAATAATCAATTTGAGGGCTGAAATCAACAAAATAGAAACCAGGAAAACAATACAAAAAATCAATGCAACAAAGAGTTGTTTTTTTTTTTTTTTTTTTTTTTTTTTTTTTTTTGAGAAAATCAACAAGATAGACAAAACTTTATCCAAACTAATAAAAAAACAGAGAGAGAACATGCAAATTAACAAAATCAGAAAGGAAAGGGGGAACATAACAATGGACACACAGGAAATCCAGACAATTTTCAGGTCATACTTTGAAAACCTATATTCCATGGGTCTAAGACAGAAGGACTGAGCAGTCTAAGGGACCTCAGACAGTGAAGCCAGGATGTATCTCTGGTGCACAAAAGGACTTTGAGAACACATCCCCCATGGAGGGATAACTACCTTAATCTAGAGACAGGAGAGAAGTCCTAGTCCCTACTTCACATGACCTGTCAGATCTACATGACCCCAACTGGATTGCATTCCCCTACATATGGAATTGGGGTGGGGGATGGGAGGGGAGGATGGTTAGAGTGCATGTGAGAGGGCAGAGAGGGTAAAAGGGAGGGAAGGAGAGGAGGGAGGGAAGGAGGAAGGGAGGGATGGAAGGATGGAGGGAGGAGGGGAGGGAGGGAGAGGGAACTGGGATCGACATGTAAAATAATAAATTAAATTAAAAAATACTTGACTCTAAAATTTAAGTTCAAGGACAAGTTACTGGGGAAAAGGATTTCTATTTTTGTTTCCACAGAAAATGAAAAGATGTGGATTCCTTCCAGACTAATGTGGTTTGATCAAGCCAGACCGCCTGAAAGAGGACGAGGTGATCCTACATTCAAAACTGCTGGGCAAAGCAGCCTTACAGACTACAGCCAGGATTTCTGCATCTTCTTAGAATCCCCCATGACAGCGCCCCTTACCAGCAGGAAGTCGTTTGGAAAGAACAACGCCCAAATTCCCAAATATTGTCTATAAATGTTTGTTTTCTTTTAAATGGACTTTGTTATATAAAATAAATTTAAAAAATTAAAAAAAAGTAAAGCTATTTTCCACAAAAAATGGACAAATTTCTGGAAAACTATCACTTACCAAAATTAAATCAAGAACAGACAAACAACTTAAAATAGACCTATACCTACTATGAAATAGAAGCGGTCATCGAAAGCCTTCCAACCAAAAAAAAAAAAACCCAGAGCCAGATGGCTTCAGTGCAGAATTCTACCAGATATTCAAGGAAGAACTAATAACAATATTCCTCAATTTGTTCTACACAATAGAAACAGAAGATTCATTGCCAAACTCTTTCTACAAGTCCACAATAACCTTGGTACCCAAGCCTCACAAAGTCACTAAGAAAGAAAACCACAGACCAATATCCCTGATGAATATTGATGCAAAAATACTCAATAAAATACTGGCAAGATGAATCCAAGAATACATCAGTCATCCACCATGACCAAGTAGGCTTCATCTCTGGATTGCAGGGATGGTTTATCATACAAAAATCTATCAACGTGATCCACCATATAAACATTCTGAAAAAAGAAAAACCATATGATTATCTCCCTAGATGCTGAAAAAGCCTTTGACAAAATTCAACACCCTTTCATGATAAAGGTCTTGGAGAGATCAGGGATAACAGCAACATGCCTAAACATAATAAGAGCAATATACAGCAAACCAACTGCCAACATCAAACTGAATGGAGAGAAACTTAAGCCTATTCCTCTAAAATCAGGAACAAGACAAGGCTGCCCTCTCTCTCCATATCTCTTCAATAACTAAAGCTATTAAGACAACAAAAGGAGATCAAGGGGATCCAAATTGGAAAGGAAGAAGTCAAACTGTCTCTATTTGCAGATGATAAGACAGTTTACATAAGCAACCCAATAAACTCTACCAGGGAACTCCTACAGCTGATAAACACCTTCAGCAAACTAGCAGGATACAAGATAAACTCAAAACTATCAGTAACCCTACTATATTCAGACAACAAAGAGGCTGAGAAAGAAATCAGAGAAACATCAACCCTTACAATAGCCACAAACAACATAAAGTATCTTGGGGTAACACTTACGAAACAAGTGAAAGACCTATATAATAAGAAGTTTTGTGGCTCTAAAGAAAGAAATTAAAGAAGATACCAGAAAATGGAAAGATCTTCCATGTTCTCGGATAGGTAGAATGAATATAGTAAAAATGGCAATCTTCCCAAAAGCAATCTACAGATTCAATGCAATCCCCATTAAAATCCCAGCACAATCCTTCACTGACCTTGAAAGGATAATAATCAACTTTATATGGAAAAACAAAAGACCCAGGATAGCCAAAACAACCCTGTACAATAAAAGAACTTCAGGAGGCATCACCATCCCTGACTTTAAGCTCTACTACAGAGCTATAGTTCTGATAACAGTCTGGTATAGGCACAAAAATAGACAGGTAGACCAATGGAATCGAATGAAAAATCCTTATATAAACCCACACACATATGAACACCTGATTTTTGACATAACAGCTAAAAGAATACAATGGGGGGAGGAAAGAATCTTCAACAAATGGTGCTGGCACAATTGGATGATGGTGTGTAAAAGACTGCAGATAGACCCATGTCTGTCGCCATGCACAAAACTCAAGTCCAAATGGATCAAAGACTTCAAGATCAATCCAACCACACTGAACCTCTTAGAAGAGAAAGTAGGAGGTACCCTTGAATAAATTGGTATAGGAGACCGCTTCCTGAACATAACTCCAGGAGCACAGACACTGAGATTAACAATTAATAAATGGGACCTCCTCAAACTAAGAAGCTCCTGTAAGGCAAATGACACAGTGGACAAGACCAAACGACAGCCCACTGGCTGGGAAAAGATTTTCACCAATCCTAAATCTGACAAAGTGCTGATTACAAAAATATACAAAGAATTCAAGAAACTAGTCAAGAAAACACCAAATAACCCTATTTAAAAAATGGGGTACAGAACTAAAGAAAGAATTCTCAATAGAGGAAATCAAAAAGGCTAAAAGACCCTTAAGAAAGTGTTCAACATCCTTAGCTATCATGGAAATACAAATCAAAACAGCTCTGAGATACCATCTTACTCCTGCCAGAATGGCTAAAATTAGAAACACCAATGACAACTCATGCTGGAGAGGATGTGGAGAAAGGGGAACACTCCTCCAATGCTGGTGGGAGTGTGTGCAAACTCCTACAGCCATTATGGAGATCAATATGGTGGTTCCTCAGAAAAAAGGGAATTAGTATACCACAGGACCCAGCAATCCCCCTCTTAGGGATATACCCAAATGATCCCCATCCATGCAACAAAGACATGTGCTCATCTATGTTCATAGCACCATTATTAGTAATAGCAAGAACATGGAGGCAACCTAGATGCCCCTCAACTGAAGAATGTATAAAGAAGATGTGGCACATCTACACAATGAAATACTACTCTTCAGAAAAAAGTAATGGAATCTTGAAATTCAAAGGCAATTTGATGGCACTTGAAGAAACTATCCTGAATGAGGTAACCCAGTCACAAAAAGAGGAACATGATGTATACTTTCTCATATATGGATTTTAGACCCAGAGCAAAGGATCAACAGCCTATAATTCACACAACCAGAGGAATTAGGATACAAGGTGTATTCTAAGAGATTCATATAAAGTCCCTCACAGATGGGGGAACAGACAAGTCCCCCAGAGCACATGGGAAGTGGGGGTGGCAGTGAATGGAGAGAGAAGTAAGAGAAAGTAAGGGGGAGGAGAGGAAAGAATGTGCAACTAGGAAGATTGAGTCAGGATAGGAATAGAAGACAGAAAGGAGAGAGAAAGAAAAGCCAGAAGTTAGCTCCTTCAAGTTCCTCTCCTATGGAAGTTGGTACCTTTACCTTATAGAAAATGAGATGGTCTAGGATATTGCCCAGTTAGAGTGATAATGATAACATTGAGTATCTCTTATTCTTAAGATTGATTGATTTAGGACATGAGGCAAAGGATGAATTATGTGTTAACAAGGCAGAACAATGTATTATGAAGAAAATAAAATTACAGTAAACCTTCCATATATCAAAAATTGTGTACAATCAATTTTCCATTGAGACTTTTACATCTTTAAGTTGAATTCTTTTGCAGGACCTGTGTGTAGGAGTGGAGTAAAAGGTGCAATCTGCAGACTAATATATGGAGTGTTTAAAATGCTTAGTTCTATCTGGAATGTGCTATGTCCCCAGAAGAGGTAGGAAGGTTCTATTGAAACTTGTAAAACAAAGTGAATACTATGATGATGATTATAATGATGATGATAAAACTGAGGTTAAGTAAATAAAAAACTACTGAAGAAGTATATAAGTATATAAGTTACTCCAGGTTCAAATCAGAAAAGACTCAAAACCATCGACCCTCTGATTAATAGCTCAAAAAAACTTTCAAGACACAAGGGGAAAACCTCTCAAAAATGTGTAAAGGACCAAGATCTATTGACTATGAAGCAAATATAAAAGTATAGACTAAAATTGTTTTCTTTTCAAAGAGGAAGACTTAACAGCAATTATATAAAGAATTGGTTCTGGATGACTTCAATATCTATGCTTCAGTGGTTAAAAGCTTTTGTTATGCTGGCAGAGAACATGGGTTCAATTCCCAGAACCAATATTGTGACATAAAAACTTTCTATAAATTTGTTACAGGGATCCAATACCTACATCTTAATTCCATGGGCACCAGGCCCACATGAAATACATAAATATACATGCAAGCATAGCACTTATAAGACAAAATAAATTAATCTAAATATTTTAGATAAGATAGTTGGTCAGGTGGAAATACTCAGACTTCCTTAATTTCTTCAGCAATGGTATCTGGTTGTCATTTCTATAATACAAAATGGAAGTATTACCTACCTATGTTTGGTATATCGATCTAGAATTTACTGTCAAGAATGTGATCTCTAAAATTCCTGTTTTGTTTTTAAAAGTGGAGCTCCACCGTTTACCTTTTTTTGTTTACATATGTATAGAATGCTATTCATCACATAGCAATAACTGTGATTAGATATGAAGATATTGATAAATATACAAGTAAATAAAGTCAATATTTTAATAAAGTAAAAAAATAGCACTCAAAGAACAACACACACTGGTACTGATATAAAGTATAAGTATGAGAAGAAAGCAACACAAATCTACTTTGAGAAATGTACTGGCTTCTCAATGTTAGGAATCATAGGCACATATGGTAGTTTTGTTACTATCTTTCCCCTATCTTTCTTTTCTGTCAGCATTAGCTTATTTTTCTCTTATAAATATAGTGCAGTTTACATGGATAAATGTGTAATAATTTATAGACAAATGATAGATAATCAGGGTATCAGGTGTTAGTAATTTGTTAATTTCTGCCCTTTTATCTTGCCTTCTTTCATAAAGTAGATATTTCAGATAAAAATTTTTTTCAATTTTACATGCTAATCCCGGTTCCCCCTCCTTTCCCCCTCCTACTCCCCCCAATCTTCCTCCCACCCCTGTTTCTCACAGAGGGTAAGCCCTCTCATAGGGAGTCAATGAAGTCTGTCCCATCACCAAGTTGAGGCAGGACCAAGGCCCTCTTTGCTGTGTCTATGATGAGCAAGTTATCTCTCCATAGAAAATAGGATCCAAAAGGCACATTCATGCACTTGTTACTGCCAGTGACCCCACAAACTTCCCAAGCCACCCACTGTCACCTGCATTCAGGTGGGCCTAGTTAGTTCCTTTGCAGGTTCCCCAGCTGTCAGTCCAGAGTTGGTGAGCTCCTAGTAGCTCAGATCAGCTGTATCCCCATCATGATCTTGATCTCTTTGCTCATATCGATCCTCCTTCTCTTCAACTGGACTCCAGGAGTTTGTCCTAGTGGTTAGTTGTGGGTCTCTGCATCTGTTTCCATCAGTTCCTGGATGAAGGTTCTATGATGACAATTAAAGTAGTCCTCAAACTTATTAAAGGGGAAGGCCAGTTCAGGCACTCTCTCCACTAATGCTAGAGCCATCCTTGTATATTTCTGGGAAATTCCCTCGTCCCAGGGTTTTCAATAATCCCAAAATGACTCCATAAAGATATTTCTTTCCTTGCTCTCCCTCTCTGTCCTTTCCCCAGCTTGACCACCCCTTTTCTTCATATTCTCCTCCCCACTCCCCTTCTCTTCTTCTCTCTCCCCTTCCTCCTTCCCTCTCCCTCCGATGATCCCAATTTACACAGCAGAACTTACCTATTTCCCTTTCCTAGGAGGTCCATGTATGCCTGTCTTATGGTCCTCTTTGTTACCTAGCTTCCTGAGGTTGTGAACTGTAGTCTAGTTATACTTCATTTTACGTCTAATATTCACTTAAGAGTGAGTACATACCATATTTGTCTTTCTGGGTGTGAGTTACCTCAGGATGGTGTTTTTCTAATTCCGTCCATTTCCTGGAAATTTCAAGATGTAATTGTTTTTATAGCCAAGTAGTACTCCACTTTGTACATGTAACACATTTTCTTTATCCATTCTAAAACTGAAGCTCTTAAAATATTAAAACAGTCATTACTTTTGGGTTACATATTCTATCATCAGTTTTCCATTTGTAATGTTCTGCAAGATTATGTAGTAACTTGATTCTTCAATGCTTACATTGGTAAATAACATTTCAATGGGAATCATTGAGCCTTTCTCTGACTGTTCCATTCAGAAATTATCTATCATTGTTTTCCTGATTCAGTTCATAAAGACCAATGTCCACATTTCTTTAACCATTTACTAAGTGTCCCATTGTAATGTAAAACATGTTGACAATGTTCAGCTGATACATTTCTAAGATAAGAAAAAATATGCAAACAATTGCCAAAATGGAAGAACCAATTAGGGGCCAAAATTCAGACAAATTTCAAAGGGATAGAATACATTAAGTCAGGATATGCAGCTCTGATCATTAAGTAATTTTTTTTCAAAACAGGGATAAAGTTCTGTGAAACTAGGATAATTTTAAATGGTATTTTATAATGAGTATTTGAGGCTATGGAGAATGTTTGACATTGAACTAACCCATATATTTTTTTTAATTTTGCTTTTATTTTTGTTTTTTCTTTTCTTGAGGATGCAATTGATAATAATTTTCCAGAAGTGATTAGTAACTATCATCAATAGACTAAATGAATATTTTTACTCACAATAAACATTTGTTTGATTGATGATTCAAAGTGAATAGTAACAGAAGATGCCTACATATCATAACATATTTTTCATGGTTTTATCCCTTTGCACAATTAAGATGATTTCATTTTTATTTATTTTTTCATCTCATTTTTCTTAAGTACAATATACATGTTGGTAAATATTCATAAGTTACCTTATACAAAATTCAAATCATTTTATTCTTAGTTGCTAACAATCTAATGTATGACTACAAAAAAGAACATTTACCCATGTCTTTTTAGATGAAAACATAGTTTCTAGCTTTAAGATTTCACAAGGAATACATCACCACTTTACCATATCATACCTTTGTGTAAATCAGCTTTCTACCCATATATATATGGGTGTGAAAATGTTGAATTAAATATACATAGTTTTAGATTTGATAAATATTGTTAAGTTTCCACTCTCCTTTCAGGAAGGTATTTCTAAAGTAAATGTAGTTTTTAAACAAACTCCCACATTCATATAAACTCTTTGTTGAGAAGATTCTAGACATTTTATAAATAAAGGTGGCTGTTCTCTAAATTCATGCAACTTGCATTCTATTAGAACCAAAACAAAACCATTTGAATGTTTGGCAGTCTTTCCCAAGATTCATCAGGCCGTTTGTAACGTCCTCCTGTGGGTTTCTCAGTTTGTTGTTCCAAAACAGCTGCACCTAGGTATGATCCAATCTTACATATACTGAATATTTCCCCAAATACACACATCCATAGTGGTTTAATTTATGTCTGGTCCAGATATTAACAATAATTAAGAACACTCTAATGAAACTTAATGTTAAGTACATATTAATGTTCTTTTTTGATACATATTTTGTCCAAGAAAAAATATTTTTAAGGAGAAATCATAGAGTCGGTAATTGCACAGCCATTTTACAACACCCTTTCTATTCACTTAAGAAACATCAATAAACCATGGTCACCATAATGTCTAAACTAGATGACTGGATATAAATTAAGTTGCAAACTTCATTGATTGTGAATCAAGATTCAGTGTCTTTGCCTTTGTTACACATATCTGCAGCAGAGACCCAAGGAAGGGAAGGGAGCAAGGTTATACTTGTGTGGGGAGATGAGTAACCTTTTCATACTTAGGGGAAGTTAGCCCATGTTCTGCCGGTTGCCATAACCCCTAGGATGGTTGTCCTTCCAGTCATCCCACTGCTGCATTCTGTGGTGGGTGCCCTCACCTTCTCCTTCTTCCTTTTGCTCCAGCTCCTTCTCTTCTTGCTGAGTTGCTTTGTGGGACTCAGGTGGTGGTGCTTGCTTTTCGACTTCCTGATCTGATGGCAAAACCTTACTTTTCTGGTGCTGCTCATACCAGTCATTCACTGTCATAGTTGCCAGACTTGGGTATCCAGCTCCAAAGACTTGAGCTTGGGCAACACTTCGAGTGAGGATGAAGGGTTTCATTGGAGACCTCTCCTGAGGAGGCAAAGGAGAAGCTGATTTCTCACCAGAGAAGTCTCTTTCCCTCAGAATCTCTATCTCCTGGTCGATGCTCTCAATCTCATCCAAACTGATGTTAATCCACCTGCGAAGCTGAAGGAGGTAATACTCGCGCACACGTTCCTCTTCAGCCTGACCACTCTCCACTGCTGATTTAAGAGTGGACAGCCTTTGCTCCACTGCCTTATTTTGCTTGTATCTCTGGATTTTGGCCTGCCTTTGGGATGCCATGGCAATGAGGGTGGGCTCCAGGATGGCAGAAGTGGTTGGGTTTCCTTCCGGTGAGCTGCTCTGTGCCCAGGGCAGCTGAAAATCAGCCACATGGTAGTTGTGGCTCTGGGTTAGGAAGTTCATGAAGTACTCTCGAGCCTCCTGCAGGTGGTTGAAGCGATGGCTGGTGCCAACCAGCTTCAGTGTGAGTGCGCCCTTCAGGGCTGGGAGCATCAGGTACTTGAGGTCAGGGGAAGCAATCTCCTCCCAGTCTTCATTCTGGCTGAACAGATCGAGCTCTGATAACATGTCTGAGGCCTTCTCCAGGATTTCCAAAGCCCTCTTCACCTTATCCTGGATTAACTTGGAGCCCATGGGTTGGGTTGAGGCTTCCACCTCCTCCAGAAGTTGCTGTCCGGTTTCCAGCAGGTCCGGGAGTCTCAGCTTCTGCAGCTCCTCCTCAGATGTTGTCATCTTGGCAGAGGGAGGAACCCGGGAACTGAACCAACAAATCTTATATTGAACTAGTTTGTTGGAAAATTGCAAAATAAAAGATACAGTATGTAAACAAAAGAGTAAAAAAAAAAGACACCACAATACAGCATCTTAAAAAAGAATACTGATGTTATCCATAATGTTTAATGTTTTCAGATTAAGACAATATAGACATTTGAAGATTTCAGTATTGAAAAGATAAGATAGAAAATTATTTCAGTATGTCATATTTCTGCAGAAATTACATAGTGCTTTATAAACAAAACACTATATATTTTTCAGAGGAAAATATGTAACCAATATGAAATTAAGAAAAATAAGGGGCAAAAAATCAAAACTGTAAGACAAAAAAAAATGTTGTGAACATTTTCGTTGAGGCTACATGCTGAAACACTCGGCATTGCATGATACCTAGGGGAATTTCCTGACTCTTGTTTAAATTGACTCAAGATGAGACAAAGGAGAACAGAGGGAGAGGGTCATCACTGTTCTTCTTATCATGCCATCAAAGTGGAAAGACAAAGATTGGGCCTTCTATCTGACTTTAGAATCTCCCCCACACCAGGTCCTAGAACCTCCAACTTCCAGCAGGATGGCAGAAACACTGGAAATGGTGCTTCCCACTTCAGCAGTCATCCAGTGCAACTGATTTCAACAGGATATTAGGAGACTGAACAGCATGTGGAGACTTCACTGATTATTCAGACCACTCCATGACATTTACCATGCTTGAAAACCTGCAAATGCTTTCAAGTAAGAGATTTTTTTCTTAGCCTTGCCAACTGTAGAGCAACTGAAGTTAAAAATAGTATTTATGCAAATAACCCACATACTTCATGATCAAGAGCAAGTATGACAGCACAAGTTCATCTGAGTAAATTTCATTGACAATTATGAACTGTACGTATATCTTCGTTAATATACATTTGTTCCTTTATATTTGTAAATAAAATAAACACAGTCTAATGGTATTTATTTGAGTGTTAACATTTACAGTATGTGTAAGAAATGGTAGGGAAACATGGCATGGGCAAATGTTCCTTCTTTCTTTATAAGGGAGCATAAATTTGATCCCCCTACTTCAACAAATACATGCTATATTTAGTATTGAAATGAAAATGTAAAACTTCTGCTCTATTGAACACAGCATTGTTTTCCACCATTCTTCTCTTTGTTTAAGCCCCTTCATTTTGTGGTCACAGGAGTCACTGGTTCCCCACAGGTTAATGGGCCATAGCATTCTGAAATGTGGGAAAGACTTGAACTTTTACCAGAATTATGTAGTTCATTTTCAATCACTATGCATTTATCTTATGCAAAATCAAAAGATATAAAGTTAGTCTCCAAGAAATGAAGCTCACAACAAAAGACAGACACTGCTTTAAAACGATGGAATGAAAAATAGTATTCCAAGCAAATGAACCAATGAGACAATCTCTCTTTTCGGGTATTCAACAAAACAGACATCAAACTAAAACTAATGAGGACATACAAAGTATTTAATTGCATTCACATTAAATGAAAAACACCTAAAGAAGATATTATCACTCTACATATATAGCAAAAAAAAAGAGAAGAGAATGGAAGATTCAAGAGGGCTATTATAAGGACCATGTGCAGAAAAGAATTTTGGAATAACTGCATACAAAGATTTGGGGGGGGGGATTTCAGTGTCTTTCTCCATGGGATTGTTTTTAATCATGGAATACTTTTTTCCTACCACTTTTGAGAAGTGACTTAATACCTAGCTAGGCTTGGTTACAATAAACTCAGAATAACAAACAGAAGAATAATTCTATCCCAATTTTCAGGAATCTTAGTCTCTGTAGCATCTCACAATTGTTCAGCCAGAACACATTCAACATTTTTTCATGTTAAATAGCACCACATTGGGTGATCAGGAACAACACTGAAGGAAGACTTTACTAAGTACTTAAGGAGAGGAAATAAAACAAAAAGCACCTCCAAATAAGCCAAGCCCATAGTGACACCAGTACATTCAGAAATTTCATCTAGTACATTCAGAAACCTTGGTTTACCTCAGGCTGTTGAGGATGTAGAGTAAGAAGAATCCTTGTCCACTGCTGGTAGAAGAGCAAACTTGTACAGCCACTGTTGAAATCAGAGTGGGGTATCCTTGTGAACCTGGGGATAGATCTACTTCAATATCTAGCTGTACTGCTCCTGAGAAAATAATGAAGAAAACAGTATATTCTATTACAGAGACACCCATTTCATTCATTATAATTAAAAACATGAAACAGCCTGGATATACATTAATGGGTAATGAACATGTAGTACATTTACACAATTAAATATACCTCTAATTTACAAAACATGATCATAGAACTCATATTTAATGAGGGGAAGTAAAACATGTCATCTTGGTGGGTTACTCAGTACTCCAAAGACAAAAATAGTATATAATCACTTAAATTTATCCAAATTTAGCATTTCCTCATTACAAAGGAGATAGATAAGATCCTTAAATCCCACAGATGTAAGGTGTGGAGTAGGAGAGTAGCAGGCAGGGAAACTTTTCCTGAAAAAAGGAAAATAATATAAGTTATTTGGAGACACACAGAGACTGATAATAAAATGGAAAATAAATAAACATGGGAGAAAAGAGAAGATAGGGAAAAATATCCCAAGAAGGATACCAAAAACTATAGACCATTTGAAAGGTGTTATGGAAACCTACTCCAGTAGATTTCTTTTTTGTTTTGGGCCTGTCCAGGAACTAGCTCTGTAGACTAGATCTCCCTGACTCTGCCTCCAGAGTACTGGGATTAAAGGCATTCACCACCAATGCCCTGCTCCACTAGGTTTCTTAATTCATAATATATAAAAGAAATCATCATATACCAGGAAGAGAAAACCCCACCTAGTCCACACTCAAGGAAAGGCAACATTCTAAGAAGTACACATCCATTTATATAAACTCAATTTCATTTTGTGATTATTTTTTAACTCATAATGCTCCTAAAATGTTTTAATCTTACACATAATTTACTTATATATTATGACTTCTGAATTTTTTATCTATAATGGTTTTATAAATGCCTCTCTATGTGTCTGTGTGTTTCTGGTGTTTTTATTTTCTCTATTTTTCTCCATTTGCTGGATGTATTTTATTTTGGCCAGTTTTTTTTTTTTAATTTAGGTGTATGTCTTTTAAATATTGAAAGAGAATGTAAAGTGTTAGATGATTGTGGAAGGGGAGGGATCAGGTAGGAAACATAATGTGAATATATTGTTTGATAAAAATCTACTTACAAAAATACATAAAAAACAAATATTGGTAACATGTTAATCACTCTTAATCCATTGAAATTAAATGAGTAATTTTCATTGGCCAGAAAAAAAAAACATTGGAAGTCTGCTTGTCTTATATCATGTGGCGTTCTAGGGTGGAATTACGTTGTCAGTCTTGACTGAAGATGAGTTTACTTAGTTATCCATCTCACTTGTACCAAACTTGAGAACTCCAACATATTTGGCATGAATACTACTGCTGATCCACACACCTATTCTGACCAGCTTTTGATAAGTATAAAATTCAATTGGACTTGAAATGTGGACCTCCAGAACATTCTGCATAAATGCTACTATTGATCTACATCCATATACCTTAAAAGCTTTGAAAATAATAATAATCATTTGTTCTGATTTGTACTGTCCTTTTCATCAGACCTATTATCTGAACTGATTCTTGTAATTTTTCCCTCATGGATGTCTCAGACAAATTAATATTTTTCTTTTGTTTATATTCCTCACTAATTAAACTATGAAAGGCACAACAGGGCCCAGAGGGAGATGATATTGATTGCTGCATTTTCTTGCTGACCATTCCTCAGGTGGATGCCATAAGCATCTTTGGCTCCCTCTCCTCTGAGCACAAGGTGCTGCTATACTGACTCATCATACTTCCAAGCCCCAGCCTGTCCTAGTGATCCAGCATTATCTGCAACCACTCACAAGTGCTTTTTATGCCAGGCTGGAGGGACCCAAAAATCTTTTCTGAACCTAATGACAAATGTCTATGAGCTTTAAGCTTTACTATTCCTAGTTTGGAAAGGAGGGTCTTCATAACTTCCATATATAAATTAGTCAAAAACAGTTTCAAGGTGTTTTGTGGGCAAAATGGACTTCAACAATCTCAATTTATGTTATCTTTTAGATATACACAGGAGGGAAAGGCTGCTTAGGAAAAATATAACCCAAACTAGAGAAGCTAAAAAAAATGCTAGGTACTTGAAAAACTAAGAGGAGAAATAACTAATAGCTAAAATATTCTGATTTAAAATCATTGTGCATTAATGAGGTTTAACTAGATTATTTTTATTTTTAAATTTTGAAGTGTACTCAGATAGACTGAAACTCTTACAAATAATTCCTTTCATGAAAGTGTTGAGTCATCATTTGATGGGGAGATTTCTGTACTCACATTTTAAAAAATATGAAAAATTTTGCAGATTTATATTTATTTAGTTTTGAAACAGAGTCTCACTGTTTAGATCTTGCTAGCCTGAAAACTAGTTTGTAAACAAGGCTTACCATAAATACACATAGAACCATGATTTTCTGCCTTATGCATGTTGGTAGGAAAGGTATGTGCCACCCTGGTTAGCTAGATGTAATTTTTATTTAGATGTCTCTCTTTCTCTCTCTCTCTCTCTCTCTCTCTATCTATCTATCTATCTATCTATCTCTCTATCTCCCAGTTTGGCTGAATTTGATGCACTGTAGGAGTTGGAAGATGAATATGATCATATCTCAACTTATTTAATACTGTGAGGAGGGGAAAGGATTAATACCATGAAACCTGCCATGGTCCTGCAGTACAGTCAGTGAGTCCTCCTGTAACTTTTGGCAGCTTTGCAGAACTCTAATGCAAGCTGAAAAGGTACTCTTGTGACTTTTCATTCTAAATAAACATTTCAAATATTGATTCCTAACAGGAGAAAAGCCAAAGAAACTACAATGCAGTAGAACTATCAAAATTTCAGAGAATGCCTGGTAGCAAGTTTTTAAATGAGGCTTCATTGTTTTATCAGAATTAAAGACTGTTTCCAGTAACAGCTCTATCTAGCCAAGAAGATACTTTTCAGAATAGGCTGGATTTGAACTTATGGCATTCCATCTGCATCTGCCACCTAACATTGAGACTGAAAGTTGTTAATGGCTAGCTGGACTTCCAGATTTTATACATTAGTGACAAAAGTCAAGGATTATATAGGGGTTAGCCAAGCAGGAAAACCAAACTAAGAGTTTTTGCATTGATCAATACGGCATAGATCAAGGTAGCATTAGGACTCTAAAAACTCACATATAAATACATGTATTTTAAAATAAAATTCAATTTTGATCTCAGGAGCAATGAGTAATCATCAATATATTTGTAAAATTGTCAATACCTTGTCTTTGAGTTGTAGAGATTTTTGAAATTTGAGTTTTAGGTACTGAAATGGAGAGTTCTTGCCTAGGATACAGAAAGTCAATTTGCATAGCATCCAGTGCTAAGCATACCCAACTTTGTAAAATAAATTCTAGAATTTAGGAGCTTTTATAATGTTTTTTCAATGTGTTATAAATTGATTTTATATATATGCATAAATGTAATGGAAACATTATTTTTTTTACTTTGATACAGGGTTTCTCTGGGTACCCTCAGCTATTCTGCTACTTACTCTGTAGACCAGGCTGGCCTCAAACTTAGAGAGATCCACCCTCCTCTGACCCTGTAGTATTTGGATTAAAGGCATGTGCCACCACCACCCGGTTGGAAACATTAACTTTATTTTGTAAATAAAAAACTGTCTTTTTTTCTGCTATGCTAAAACAGTTTACCACTTACACAGGAAAGGTTAAATTTTGTTCACATATCCCACTAATAAGGGAAAGTCCAAGGACAATAACTTGGACAAGATAGTCAGTTTTGGCCAAGAAACAGAGAATAATGACTGATAGAGCTCGGCTCCCATTCTCCATTATCGTACAGTCCTGGACAGGTCTTCCCACCTCAATGAAATTAATGTAGATAATCCTGCCCAAGCATGGCAGACGCCTGACTCCCTGGTGACTCCAGATCTCATCAAGTTGAAATTACAGCCTCTAATAATAAAATTAACTGAATGAGGTGTGTGGAGGAATCTGTACTATGATGCCTCCAGATAAAACCAAGCCTTTGTAATGTGTGTCTTTGATTCCATTTCTACCATCATCAATAGCATTAGCTCCTCACATTACTTAACTTTTGGTGTGCTGTTTGCCACATTTGTATAATGAATGGTATTTATGCTGACCTTGTTCAATGGTTTGTTTACTTGGATATTTAGAACAGTCCTAACAGTAAAGAATTAATGGATCTTAAAATTCAACTAAAGGATACTGGCTACACAATCTGGGAATCTAAAAAATTGTGAACTTACTGTTTTTGTCATATTGACAGAAGTTTAATTTGTACCATCAGTTTTCCCCAAACCTCTTCTTTTCATTGCACAGAATTCTAGACGGTTCCTTTGTTCATGTCTCTTGAGATTTTCCCAAGTTCTGAATATTGGAGTTCACTCCTTCAACACTTAATTTCTTCTGTCCTTCATAGTCTTTATTTTTGGAATTGTGAAAGTGTAATTATGTAATCTACAGTGTCTTCAAACTTGTAGGACTGCAGGTATGATCCAAATGCCCAGAATGCTTTTTTCCCACATTTTAAAATATGCTTTTTGTTTTCATCATTAATTTATTTTACATTATTTTTTTTTAGTGTCAAAGGCCAGGTATGGTGGCACATGCCTTTAGTTCCAACACTTCATAAGCAGAGTCAAAATAGTTCATTTTAATTCTAGTCTGATCTGCTTTGTACCCCCTAGGCCTTCCATGATGACATATTGAGACACTGTCCCAAGAGTCACTAAAATAAATGAGTAAAACTAAATAGTGGTATCAAAATGTTATTTCTTATCTTTCCATATCTTGAGTCAGAAAAGTAGGTAGCTGGAGCAGAAGCATATACCTATTGAACCACACAGGGAAAGATGAGAGAGATAACTTGAAAAAAAAAATCATGAGCTTTTTGAAAGATCAAAGAAACATAAAGATGATACCTTAAAAATAAAAGGTATAACCAAGGAAAGAATAAAGATACATTAATTTTATTGTACATGATAAAAACGTTTCCCGAAGAAAGCATTGTAAAACTACATCAAATGTAATCAAGGAAAAGATTAATAAACATTAATCCTTAAATGTATATAATGCATAAACATAGACCTTTAACGAGGGACAAAGGATGGCTTTTAAGGCAGGAGAGAAAGAAGAAAATGATAAAGTGTGAAAGTGGAATCAAGAATCAGAAGGAGTTTTCAAGATGTAGGACCAACAGAGTAGAATACTGGCCCACCTGTCCGGTAAAATAAGACCACATGGAAATACTTAGATTAATAGAAATGGATTAGATGTAGCCAATAAGAAATTCTAGTAACAGACCAACAGCATTATATGTAAGACAGCATCTTTGGGTGTTATTTCAGGCTGGCCCTGCACTGGGACCATGCCGGAGTGAAAAACCACTTGTAACAAAATGTCACCAGCAATGTGGCTACTAAGAACTTCCACTTAAAACGACAAAAGCTTTAAAAAGGGTTTTAGAAAGAAAAGAACAGAGATAAGCAAGGCTTCCTAGTAAGAGCATTTTTCTCAGTTGGACTTTGTTTTGCTAGAGACAACCAGAGATTTGTGTGGCTCCTTTAAGGGAGATTTCCTGACTCAGCATAGCAGCAAAAAAAACCACAGGGCTTTTAAAGAGCTCTGCTAACAACTGAATTGTGTGTACAAGAGTTGGCAAGGGCAGTGACCACATCTCCACGCCGGCAGCATGTTGCTGGATGGTAGCATAGACCAAGGCAGTGACCACAGCTCTCAGTACTGCTGGTAGACATTCCCAGCCACCATCTTTGGTAGACTGCAGCTAATATAGCAGTGGCTTTCATTTTAGCAATGTTGTTTATCAGATAAAAGACTTGTGGCCACAAAAAGATAAAGATAACCAATAAAGACAGATTCAGAGTAAGAAAAACCTCTAAAGGTTTACAGTGTGTTTTAAAATATATGTAGGCTTGTAAGAGAAAAAGAAACAGGATGAAATGGTTTAAAAAAAATAACAAAAAGACTGAGAGTAGCTGGGTGTGGTGGCACACACCTTTAATTCCAGCACTGGGGAGACAGAGGCAAGTAGATCTCCGTGATTTCAAAGTAAACCTGGTACACAGAGTTAATTCCAGAACCAATAAAAGTTACACAGAGAAACCCTGTCTCAAAAAAAGGAAAAAATAAAAATAAAAGAGAGTAATAAAGCTCTTCCGCCCCGGCCCAGAAGGGTGATGTGGCTGGACCAGCACCGGCCTCACTATGTCTGCCATTTTCAATTTTCAGAGTCTGTTGACTGTAATCTTGCTGCTTATATGTACGTGTGCTTATATCTGATCCTTGGCTCCCAGCCTCCTGGACAGAAATAAAACTGGACTATTGGGAATATTTTGGAAGTGTGCCCGTATTGGTGAACGCAAGAGTCCTTATGTTGCTGTATGTTGTGTAGTGATGGCCTTCAGCATCCTCTTCATACAGTAGCTATGGAAACTACCAGCTGTGATTGCCATCAGACTCTGTAAACAAGGACATGCCTCCAAAAAATAATGGGAAGAAAGGTTAACCCTTTTATCTCTCAACTTGGAATGAGATAAATTTCAAGATGCTGTTCTCTATTTTTGTGCTATTGGACCAATGAGCTGTACAAATAATTAAGATGTAACAGTTTAATACACAGGAATGTGACTGTAGCAGTTAACTTCTGTTCTGTCACTCCAGTATTACACTATACAAATGTCATTCTGTTGTGTCTGGACTGCTTTTCCTAAGGTTTCTGAGGGCATGAAATAGAACACACAGTTGGCAAAATCCACAGCTTCCTTTCACTAGAGTTTGAAAATATTGTCTTCACAGGATGAGACATTCTAGTGACTGGCATATTTTTATTGAGAAAAAAAATTGTTATATTTTGTTGTTACTGTTCTTATGGATTGCATTCATATTTAAACCATTTTGATTGCTAACCATAGTACCTCTCTATTCTTGGCAAATTATTACAGGTGTAAAATATTTTAAACAAAACCCTGCATTTCTTTAACCTAAGTTTAAGGCTTCTGGTCAACTGTGGTCAAAGATATAGCTTCCGTCTTCTGAAAAAGAACATTCTTAGAATGAAAAAAAAAATAGAGCAATGATAGACTAAAAATCTTAAAGAGGTTTTCATTCTCTTTAGTGTCAAGTCTTCCAAATAGAACATTCACTGAAGTTATCACAAAAAAAGAGAGTAATAAAAAAGCCACATAAAGATGGAAAGCACAAAAAGAGTCTGATTACTGTGTGTTGTTCTGTTATCTTTGTGTTGTTTGACTGCTGAGGAAATAGCAACAACTGTTAAAATAAATGTTGCTGGATTAATCCAATTTACATATTTTAAAATGCTTTGACTTCAAAATTTAAGTCCAAGGACAGGTTACTGTGGAAAATTATTTCTATTTTTGTTTCCACAGAAAATAAACAGCCGTGGATTCCTTCCAGACTAACATGGTTTGATCAAACAAAACCCTGTGAAGCAGTGTGCCAGGGGATCCAACATTCAAAACAGCTAGGACAAGGCAGCCTTGCAGACCACTACAGTTAGGATTTCTGTCTTCTTAGGATCCTCATGAAAGCACCCCTTACCAGCAGGAAGCAGATTGGAAAGAATGACGGCAAAATTCCCAAATATTGTTTATAAATTCATTTAAATGGGGTTGGTTATAAATGGCTAATGACCACAACCAATCTTTTTAAAGGTTAAAAGGGGATTATGGTATAAATACGAATGCTTTATTTTGGTATGGATTTTCATTTATTGATACAATTTAAGGTCAATTTTGTGATGTGTATATTTCTCCTCTTATTTAGGCATTGTGTTTATCTAGAAATGTAATGTATAATTTAGTAAAGACTATAGATAGTTACCTATAATAGTCAAAACTTATAGTTAGGTGAGTTACAATATCTAGATATATAGATATGTATTTGAGATGGATAGGCATTCTTCAAACCTTTCAAAAACCTACAGAATATGGCATTTAAATGGTTTAGGGTTTTCTTTACAGGGAGGCACAACTGTTGCTGGCAATAACGCCTGTGACAGAAAGGAAGATAGACATCAAAGAAATGCATTATGAAGTTTGCTTTCAATATGGCAAGACTAGCCATTTGGGCAAGATACTGCTCTTTTCTAGATTGTTTGACTTTATGCTGTATAAACTGGACATGAAGGACTCACAGGAAAGTGACTGCTGATACAAGATGGACATTGCTACAGATTCCTGCTTCATGAAAGAGTCTGCCAGACATTCTGCAGGACACAGACAAAAACTGCCAGTACAGATGGACAGTTCAAACTTCCCTGCTTTGCTGAGGAGTCTGCCAGACACACTATGGCCTATAGGCTGAAGATAGAACAGGTGACTTACCAGGCAGTAACTTGTCTCCGTCATTTCTAGAGTTTATATATTATCCTTCTGTGGTCTTTGATGGAGCTGAAGACAGATAGTTATGGTTATAGTTTTCCTTAGTTAGAACTAAAGATAAGTTACTTAATAGACTTTATAATCACAAAGATAGGATAGATGATAATATTTTTCCTTTAAATCTGGCTAAATGTTAATGGACTGAACATTGTTAACTATGGTTCTTATTTGATAACTGTTTTGTTATATTTTTACTATGAAAAAGTTAAAACCCTTCATTTTATTTTAGACACAAAAGAGGAGATAATGGAAGATGTCATTCTCTAAATATGTTTCTCATATTGGTTAATGAATAAAGCACTGTTGGCCAATAGGAAAGCAAGGTAGGCAAGACTAGGAGATAAGGAGGTTTCAGGGAGAGGTAGGAGGAAATTCAAAATGTACAACCAAGAGAGAAGAATACTGGGCCCTCTCTCCTGTAAGATAAGACCACATGGAAATACTTAGATTAATAGAAGTGGGTTAATATTTAAGAAAGAGATAGCCAATAAGAAATGCTAGTAACAGGCCAACAGCATTATATCACAAAAAAAGAAAAGAATCAGAAGAAGCATTACCTGTGATGGAGGAGAAATATGAGGAATGATGAATAATAATAAAGATGTTTAGAGAAATTTTATGAAAAACTACTTTTGCACAGCTTCATATTTTTTCTCTTTTCTACAAATTAAAATTAAAAACAATCTTGTTTTATATACTATTCCCAGTTCCCTCTCCCTTCCATCCTCCTATACTCTCCACTGAACCCCCATCCGATTCCCATTCTGCTCCCCTAGGAGGGTGATGCCTCCATGGGGGACCACAGAAGTCTGTCACATCATTTGAAGAAGGGCCTAATCCCTCTCCCATGTGTCTAGGTTGAGAGAGTATCCCTCTGTGTGGAATGGGCTCCCAAAATCCATTCGTACACTAGGGATAAATACCGATCCACTACCAGCGGCTCCACAGACTGCCCAGGTCTCCTAACTTACACCCACGTTCAGGGAGTTTGGGCTGGTCATATGCTGCTTTCCCAGCTATCAGTCTGGGGTCCAAGAGATCCCCCTTGTTCAGGTCAGCTGTCTCTCTGAGTTTTCCCAGCCTGGTCTTGACCCCTTTGTTAATCACTCCTCCCTCTCTACAACTGATTTCCAGGAGGTTGGCTCAATGCTTATCTGTGGTTTTCTACTTCTGCTTCCATCAACTACTGGATGAAGGCTCTAGGATGGCATATAAGGTAGTCATCAATCTCATTACAGGAGAAGGGCATTTAAGGTACTTTCTCCACTATTGCTTAGATTCTAAGTTGGGGTCATCCTTGTAGATCTCTGGGCATTTTCCTAGTGCCAGATTTCCCTTTAAACCTATTATGGCTCCCTCTATTAAGGTATCTCTTTTTTTCTCTCCTCTATTCTTCCCTTGACTCAAACTTCCTGCTCCCTCATGTCTCCCTCACCCCTTCCCTTCTCCCCTTCTCTTTCTCCTAACTCCCTCTCCACTCCCCCATGCTCCCAATTTGGTCAGGGGATCCTGTCCCCCCCCCTTCTCCAGAGGACATTGTATGCCCCTTTTAGGGTCCTCCTTAGCTTCATAAATTTTATTTGTATAAACAACTGTAGAGTTTAAATGGATCAATTTGGTTGTTTTTCTATCAATACCATGCAGCTTTTATTACCATATCTCTGTAGCACAGCCTGAAATAAGGGATTTTGATACCTCTGTCAGACTTTTGGGGGTTTTGGGGGGGTTGTTGTTGTTTGTTTTGTTTTGTTTTGTTTTTTTGGTTCAACATTGTTTCAGGTATCCTGCATTTTATTTTTTTCTGTTGAATTCCAGTATTGTCCATTTAAGGTCTATAAAGCACTGTGCTGGAATTTTGAGGGGAATGGTGATGGGCAATTCTCTGGGAATTTGAGTCCAACATGGTATTTATATTGAGATCCAGGATAAACTTGGCAATAAAATATATTTCAAAAAATCTAAATAAATATAAAAATGAATAAACAAACATACGTCTTTTCCCATTCAAAACTCACCCATCAGTGATTTCCTTTCTAGGGGGCTAATGACAAAAGTCAATTTCTGTTGCTACTCCTCTGACTTGGTCACTGGCAGACAACATTGTGGGTCCAAAGGAAAGAGGAGACTGATGAAGGCTACTGATTTGAAGCAGATGGAGAGGATGGACTGCACAAACTACTCTGGTTAAATAAAAATAACAACAGCAACTGTAATTTTTAAGCTAGAAATCCAGAGGAGGAATGATCTGAGAGTAAATGACCCATAGCAAGAAGTATTACTTGCATGTGTGAAGGGAAGATGAAAGCAGTACAAGTGATAGAGCCAGAACCATGGCTGAGGAGTGTTCCCCTACCTTCAGGGTCTGTTTCCATTTAGGGTGTCCAGTACCAACACCTAATTTGCCCATGAAATGTTCAAAGAGGAGGAAGCAGAGATTGAAGACAATGATTGGGAGGGAACACAGAGATGAGAATGACAATGTGATGTTCAGAACTCAGTAAGAGGCTACACTTGATCAATCCCTTGCCTGTGGGAGAAAGGTATAAGAAGACTGCAGAGAGGAGTTGCACAGAGGAGCGAAAAAAGGTCCAAATCTCATTCTACTGATGTCACAAAGATGCTTGATGTTTCAAAGGGTGCTAAGGGAGCACTGAGTTGATGTTTTCAGTTCATCCAGTAAGTTGCACTGTGCCAGGAGCCTCAATTATTGCCTTCATCTATATTGTCCTAATCCTGCATTATAATGGGGTAAGGGACAAGGTGATGGTCATAGAAAATAAATTAACATACTCATTAAGGCACCTGATTTTAATCTTTCTTGCTTGGCTAGTTTGTAACAGCCCCACCCAAGTCAACAATGTGATCTACATTTGCAATCTAGTGATTGGAGCTTTCTCCACCATCTGCACATTACACAGATGACCTAAACCCCTCCAGCACTGCTGCCCAAACTGAGGATGAGAAAGGGAAATAAAAGAAGGAAGCATCTGAGGATTCTGATGACACCATGAGTTTTGTCTTTTTTTAACTGAAATCTTTTGTTAACATGTTTATTAAAACATAATCTTGAAATTTCCACTCCACCCCTCACCAGGTACACAGCATGCTCAGACAGAAATGTACATCCTTTTTGCTTTTCCACTAAACAAAGGAGGGTGTACAAATGCCATACGTTAGATTGGTCTTGAAGTCACAGAACACAAACTTCACCTCATTCCCATTAAGGGCATCTTCTGACATTTTCATTAGCTAACCAATAAAAAAAAAAATTAGCCCACTGTTAGCAATTCTAGAGTTTCCAATCTTAAAGCTAAAATCTCTGTTCAATGAATCTATATAAATAAACTCCCCGGGTTGTAGTTTACTGTTCTTTGTAATAGTATTTTTCCACAAAATTCAGTCTCATTTTGATTCCCCAGACATCTCCTTACATGAAGTAGGAAACACCAGGACTTTATTTACAGCACAACTAAATTACTCATGAGTCAAACCTGTGTACCTCACATTAATGAGGTTAGAATGAAATGAGTTAGTTACTAGTATATAAAAAGAGATGTTTGTCAGAGAATATCCCTAGTCCTGCATTCACTGCATTACTTAGCACCTTCTTCAGGGACTGTCAATATTGTTTCCAAAGCCAGAGCAGGATTAATTTCCTTAAGCAAAATGAGAGATCCATATACCAGTAGGATCATGTATAGTTAGGGATTTGTGTATTTTTCATAATGTCAAAATTTATTGAGTAATAATAGACTCCAAACTCTGCATACATTTTGTTGGAAGGAATTTCTCCAAATACAAATAATTTACTTTAGAAATATACTAATCACAAAGACAGATTTTTAAAAAGATAATTAATTTCATTTTTTGTTATTGAGTATTGGCATTTGAACATACATATGTGGAACGCATTGTTTGAGGCGCCTGAGGAGGGTGGGAGAATGCCTTAGATTGCCTATGACTGGTGTCACAGATCATTAGATACAGAAATATGGGTGCTGTATCTGAACACAGGTTGCCTGGAAGAGTTGTCAGTGATCTTAACAGCTGAGCAATACCTCAGGGCAAAGGCAGGCTTATTAATGGCAATATTAATTACTAGTATTAACACTCACCCTTCCCAAGGAGCAAGATAATGTTCTGAAAGGTTTTATCACCTTCAAAAGATTTTGGAGACTTGTTGTAGTCACAAGGGGGAAATTGAGTTCAAGGGACCAGAGATGTGTAATATTTTTGCTTAGATAAGAGAAGTCATTTATCATCTGGTGACAGCGACACAAAACTATGCCAATTATTGGGGGGGAAATGACATAAAAATACCAACACACTATATATACAGACAGAAATATCAAAATGAACTGTTGACAATTTTGCTATACTTTGTGAGGTATCTAAATTTCTTTCCCTGTCTGTAACTGATTTTATAATGTATAGACAACATGCAGTTGAATTATGGCATATAAGTAATGAAATTTAGCTGTCATCCCATGTTATTGAAGATGGGGACACAGTTTTTTTTTTTTTTTTTTCCTTAGCTCCAAATTTCCCCTGGCTCTTAAGTCAACTTTTACCTCAGCATATTTCCACATTAAGAGTAGAACACCTGTTTCAGAAATTACTGGGCAAGGGAATGTTCAAGGAAATATAACTTTTAATTTCATTTTGCTACACTGATATTGAGAACCAGAGTAAAACATATCGAATTGAACAGAATTCTCATTTGAACTCTTGTTGGATGTTAGAGGCCATGAACAATATTATTGTCCTGTATTAGAAAAGGATGGTGTAAGGGAAAGGAGATAAAGGGATTTTTTTTGTTTTGCTTTTTTTCTAATGGCATTGTCACACAACAGTAGAGCATTTGGCAAGCACAAATAAAGCTCTAGAGATTCACTATTTGTACATATGGGAACTACATGTGTGCCTGATGCCAGAGGTCAGGAATCAGATCACTGGAGTTACACATAGATGGTTGTGAGCCCCAATGTGTTCTAGGAACTGAATCTGTGTCCTCTGAGTAGCTAGTGCTCTTAACCAGTAAGCCAGTAAGCCATCTCTTCAGTCACTGCATGCGCAGGCACACACACACACAAACACACACACACACACACACACACACACACACACACACACACAAATGCCTTGGTAAGTGAAGATACATTGTGACGCTGAAGCAAATGTCTCGTATAAAACATTGTCTCTCAATTTTCTCTTTAGACATATTTTGATATTGACATTATAGAACAGCGGAGTTAAAAAGTGTCAGATCCCGACACTGTATTCAAGGAATCACCTCTAAATGAAAAACAAAACAAAAACCCCACAAACCTGCTAAAAGTTCCAAGCAACAATTTCATATTGAGGCAAGAAAGCGGACTGACACATAAGACGACGGTCTCAGTAACCCTAGAACTAAAGCTGAAGGCTTCACTTCCTTAGGTATAAAATTAAAGATTCGTTTAGGACACATTCACGAATCTATTATCGAGAGCAAACAAGATTTAACAAAACAAGGAGGGACCTATAAAATCCGTACAATTGCAAATTCATGACTGAGACAATGAATTCTCAAAACTGAAAAGGGAAGAAAAATGCACTCAAGGTTCTCTTTGAGAACAACAACAACAACAAAAAATTAACCACTGCTAAGGCTTCTCTGTTTGGCGCTAGCGGATGTTGAAAACCGAACGGAACTGTGGTCCTTGTAGTTTCCGCTTACTTCTTTTCACCCGAGGCAGGTCCGTGGCGCGGGCTTATGACGTACTTCCAGTCGACACTAAGCTATCACTGAGGGGAGAGAGTGCAGAAAGCAGGGGATGCACCCCGCCCTAATGTAGGTTTCTAACCGGTATTGCCTATGAAGCATCTTTCGTGAACTGCAGGAGTTTTCTTTCAGCTCACTTATTACTTATTTTGATATATTAATTTAATATTAAGACCATAAATACTTTGTAAACAAAAATTGCCGGGTTTGCACATGCTTCACCCTTTAACAAATACTGCTTCATGGTTTAATTCTATTACAATTATACATGCAGCATAATGCGTGCAGAAAAGAAAATGAAGAAAAAAATGTCTCCCTTTCTAATGTTATAGTCTTGACTTTACTTAATTAGGACACTGGCATATCACTGAATATACTTACACACACATATGTAAATTTTAAAGTTTAAATTTGTAAGCAAAGACCCGAATTGGTATATTGCTAAGTAGTACCGACATGAATCAGAAATGTTGGGAAGTCTTTGTCATAAATTAATTATTTTTTAGAAAAATTAACCTGTGTAAGACAACCCCCAAATAGATACATTATGCATGTTTGTGTGTGTGCAAGCATGCGTTTGTGTGTGATAGAGATAGACATACAGGCAGAGAGAGAGAGAGAGAGAGAGAGAGAGAGAGAGAGAGAGAGAGAGAGAGAGAGAGAGAGAGAGAGGAGAAATGATATGAGTAGGTTATTAACATTTTCAGGGTTTTTTTTTGAATTTTTATTTTTTGGGGTTTTTTGTTAATGTTTTTTTTTTTTGCTTCTAAATATTTAACTTAGGCAGGCATACATACATACATACATACATACATACATACAGACATACAGACATACAGACATACAGACATGCATACATAATCAAGTTCTCTACACTCTGGGGCTACGTCTGCATTCAGATGGATCTTCATGATTTTGACATTATTCCATATTTTAAAATGTCTTAAAATTCTAATATTAACCCTCCATAATTTTTGCACAGAATTTTGAAAGTTAAATTCTCAATGGGATCTGATAATGCAAGACAGCAATCTTAGGTACATGGGAGTGAGGAAATTTGGTCACAACTTCTAAATTGTGCACCACACAGCAACTTCAAGGCTATTCCCTGCAAGTTTGTGAAACCCCCTGTCAAACAAGAAGACTCAAAGATAAAAATGAGAATTGATTTTCAGATATGTGTGTTCTAGTTAAAATAACTATATAGGTCAGGAAACTAGTAACAGAGTGTCTGTCAAAGGAAGTGGGAAAAGGGAAGGAAGAATTTAGAAAACAGTGATACAAGGGTCTATGAAAAATTAATGGTACAGAATGGGTTAAATGGTGAGGGGAATGAAAGGTCCAGGTAGAGGAGGGAACATGAGGAAGAAAAGAAACACACACACACACACACACACACACACACAGTGAAATCATTCATTTTAAAAAGTCATATGGAAAGACACTTTGTTAAAATGTCTTAATGTATATATACTTTTAAAGTACTTTTTTAATGTTCCAAGTTTTCATTTTATAAACAATGTTGGAATTGACAGTGATGCACCTATGGTCTATGACAGCTTCTGAGCAAAGGGGAGTACCATATTCTAAGAAAATCAAAATTTTGAGAGTTGCAACCAGTCAAAAGTAATTGGACTAATTTGTAAAACAATCTTGTAACTAAAGAATAAACTTTAAGTTTCAGGCCATTTATATGAGTTTGTGAAATTCATACACATATAACTATAACTTTAGCCCTTGGTTCACCATTATTTATTTTTTATTAAAAAGTTTAATAAAGTATTAATAATACATCATTATTTTATGGAGGTCTGTTAAGAATCCAATGAGTGTTTGATTTTGAATGTTCTACAATTTCTGGCAAATATGTTCCTAAGATTTCATAGCAATATGTTTTGGGTGAATATTATGGAAAGAATTCTAGAGATGTGCAGGTGTTGGAATGGCTATTAACCAAAATGTATATACAATCTCTCATGTGAAATCTTTACTATTTTAAATACTTTACTGATAGTACAATTAAAATATTTTCAAAGCATACTAATACATGGATTTCTTTGTTTGGTTAGTATATTAACTCAATATAAAAGATTCCACATTTGAACTTTTGATTTTTCTAGTGCATAGTATATATGTGAAGTTCCATAACAAAGTATCTCTTATGTCTTTGACATGAACATCATGATTTCTTATAAGCAAATTAAAGTTGTCACCCTTAGAATAGAGAATTATTATAGAAATATAAGACAGAAAATGAATAATAAAATAGTCCAATTAAACAAAAAAATGAAAAATCTATCAAAATTGTAAATGAAATATAACAGAAGTAAAAAAAACTAATAGTGAAGTTCAATAATTCAAAATTATAGCTTTAGGATATACTTTAATGAAGTAAATATGAGAGAAAAAAGAAGAGTTTAGAAACAGAATTATCTCCTGTATTGTAGGAAAGGAATAGCCTACCAGAAGTTAATATACAGTTACAGAGCAAAAATTCAACAGCAATTTAAAGAAAAATCACATCCTTAGTCATCAGGTATATGCATTTCAAAACCACTTTGTGATTTCATCTTCCTCTAATCAGACCATTTTTTAATGGAGGAAGGCAAATTAAACCTTTGCAAAGCAATCACCCTAGGAGTAATCCTCAATGGTTGCCTAAGAAGTTAGAGACTTGTCCAATGTGCAGAACAAAAGAAACCTAGGGAGCGAGGAACTGTCCTTAAACTGACTTCTCAGCACTACTTACTTTCAGAGGCAATCGGGATCTACCTGCTGAGACAACTGTCCTTCTAGTATTTACAGTACATCTCCATAGCACAAATCCAGTTTTCTATCCATCCTGAAATCCAGCACATTTCTTCTTGGCCATTTAAAAGTGCTAATGGCAGGGTGGCATCTGCATCTTAGCAGGAGCACTGTCCTGTTTATGGAGTGTGATGCAAATAAATGTAGACACTCTCACACTGAAGGGTTGTTTTAAAAGCAATGAGCTAAGAAGCTTCAGCTAATAAAATTTTAATTGTCATGTAATTGTATATGTATATAATACATCTATACAAAATCAAGAAAAAATAACACATAGAATATGGTCAGGTAAGTTAGACAACCATTTGTACTATATGTGAACCGTAGGAAAATAAAGACAATCAGCCTTTGAAAGACACTTAAGAAAGTGCTCCACATCCTTAGCTATCAGGGAAATGCAAATCAAAACAACTTTGAGATACCATCATACTCCTGCCAGAATGGCTAAAATTAGAAACAGCAATGATGACTCATGTTGTAGAGGATAGGGATAAATGGGAACACTCCTCCACTGCTGGTGGGAGTGCAAACTCATACAGCCATTTTGGAGATCAGTATGGCGGTTCCTCAGGAAAATGGGAATTAGTTTACCACAGGACCCGGCAATCCCCCTCTTAGACATATACCCAAATGATCCACATCCATGCAACAAAGACGTGTGCTCAACTATGTTCATAGCACCATTATTAGTAATAGCAAGAACCTGGAAGCAACCTAGATGCTCCTCAATTGAAGAATGGTTAATGAAGATGTGGCACATCTACACAATGGAATACTACTCTGCAGAAAAAAAAAAATAATGGTATCTTGAAATTCGCAGGAAAGTGGATGGCACTTGAAGAAACCATCCTGAAAGAGGTAACCCAGTCACAAATAGAGGAACACAGTATGTACTCACTCATATATGGATTTTAGACATAGAGCAAAGGATCACCAGCCTATAATTCACACCACCAGAGGAACTAAGATACAAGATGTGTTCTAAGAGATTCATAATAAGTCCCTCACAGAACTGGGAAGGGACAAGTCCCCCAGAACACAGAGGAAGTGAGGGGGCAGTGAATGGAGAGAGAAGTAGGAGGAAAAAAGAGGAGGAGGAAAGGAAAACACGTGTGACCAGGAAGATTGAGCCCGATTAGGAATAGAGGACAGGAGAGAGAGAGAGAGAGAGAGAGAGAGAGAGAGAGAGAGAGAGAGAGAGAGAGAGAGAGAGAGAGAGAACATAAAAGAGGGAGCCAATATTGGTTTGAAGATAAAACTGAACACAAAAAAAGGTCTAGAGAGCTACAAGACTGCTGCCAACTAGCAATTTGAACTTCCGTGGAAAGGCTACCATAAATGCCCTTCCCGGAGAGTGAGATCAACAACTAACTTATCCATGGAGCCCTCAACTAATGTCTGTTGGAAACAGGAGCAAACACCCATACCTAAACACTGAGTAGAAGTAGAACCCAGATGCAGAGGGAGAGGACAAGGCCAGGCTGCAGAAACACATAGAGACAGCTTACCTAAACAAGGAGGAGCTAACAGGCCACCAGACTGATAGCTGGGAAGCCACCATGGGACTGACTCAGGACCCCCTGAATATGGGTCTCAGCCAGAAGGACTGAGCAGTCTAAGGGACCTCAGACAGTGGAACCAGGATGTATCCCTGGTGCACAAAAGGTCCTTGCGAACACATCCCCCATGGAGGGATAACTGCCTTAATCTAGAGACAGGAGAGAAGCCCTAGTCCCTACTTCACATGACCTGTCAGACCTACATGACCCCAACTGGATGGCATTCCCCTACATATGGAATTGGGGTGGGGGATGGGAGGGGAGGGTGGTTAGAGTGCAGAGAGGGTAAAAGGAAGGGAAGGACAGAAGGACAGAAGGAGGGAGGGAGGGAGGGGAGGAGGAAGGGAGAGAGGGAGAGGGAATTGGGATCGACATGTAAAATAATAAATTAAATTTAAAAAAATGCTTTGACTCCAAAATTTAAGTTCAAGGACAAGTTACTGGGGAAAAGGATTTCTATTTTTGTTTCCACAGAAAATGAAAAGCTGTGGATTCCTTCCAGAATAATATGGTTTGATCAAGCCAGATCGCCTGAAACAGAGTACCAGGTGATCCTACATTCAAAACAGCTGGAACAAGCAGCCTTACAGACTACAGCCAGGATTTCTGCATCTTCTTAGAATCCCCCATGACAGCGCCCCTTACCAGCAGGAAGTCGTTTGGAAAGAACGACGACCAAATTCCCAAATATTGTCTATAAATGTTTGTTTTCATTTAAATGGACTTGGTTATATAAAATAAATAAATATATATATATATATATATATATATATATATATATATATATATATATATTGGAAAAACAATCAGCCTTGAAGGGTTCTCAATGGTCTTTAACCATTGCACTGATTTGGGTATGATGAGACATATAACAGTGTCTTGAATCAATCTTCCCTGTGTCTCTTTAGGGGCACATACAGTAGATATCCTCTGCAGAAATCCAGCAATAGGTTTTGGCTTTGAGATGACTGTTTAAATCCTTTTGAAAAAAGCACAATCATTTCAAATTGCTTGTGACCTCTGCATTGTTTTTAGAATATCTTTCAGAGTTCCACCAGAATTGCCATTTTATTTAACGCTAGATGGCACTGTGACCTCACAAATAATTGCTCCTTCAGGCACAGCTTGCCTCATGGTTTTAATGGCAAGAATAAAATGAGTGTCTTTGATGATTTATTGTAAGACACTCAAAATGAGGAGTCTTCCAGGTTCGGTCGATACCCCAAGAACTCAATGTCCAGTCCAGTTGCTGCAAAACGCAAGAGGCTTTAAAGAACAGGAAACGTTTGAGCAAAGGGGCTCCTCCAGCATGCAGGCTAGGGAGAAGTCCCCTCCCCTGGGCCAGGTTGTTTTTAAAGGCAAACCCACAAGCTTAGGGAGGGGGTGGGACCCTCTGTCCATTGAGTACGTGACCCTTGGAGGCCGGATGGTCTGCTATTAGGGTCAGCAGACCTTAGGGTTTTGGGTGTGCTAATTAATCTTGTCTGGGCAAACCAGAGTTACAGCTATCTCTTGACCTTATTTACCACCTGTTGACTCACAGGAAAGGAGGGGCAGTGTGAATTCTTCTTATCTTAGGGCCTTGTGAGAGGAAGCTAGCAAATTCCAAGGAACAGATATTGGTTCTAGGCTAGACCATCATTAACATTACTTTTTTAGGTCTTTCAATATCACATTGTTGTATTATTTAAACGGCATCTGTAAGGTCTTAAAGAAGCTACTGCCCCTCGTTTTGCTGTAAGATGTTTGACTTTCATAATTTTTACTTTCCCCATCTAAAATCATATCCTAGACTCCATGTGTTCTCATACCCCAGTTATCAACTATTCAGGGTCTTTAAATTCATTAACAAAGCTATATTCTTAAGTAGTTTGACTTCATTTTTGGTGATGAAATCACAAAATTGTATTTTATTTACATACTGACAGGATGTAGAATTGCTTGTGTGATGTATGTCTGAAATATTTTGTCTGCTCTGCTTGCTGCTGTTTCTCTTTAAATACTAATCCTTTCATTGTCTTCCCTACATCTAATTTCTTTTCCATGGCTTCTACCTATTTACCTTTGTGTATTCAATTATAAAGTGCTTCCACTAATGACTCATTTGTTACCATTAAGCTGCTGGTATTATTTAAAGAAAGATCACATCTTTAGTCATCAGGCATATGCATTTCAAAACCACTTTGTGATTTCATCTTCCACTAATCAAAATGGCCAAGAACAATAAGAAGGTTGACAGCACATGCTGGTGAGGATGCTGAACAAGAGGAATCCTTGTCTGTTGCTGCTAGAAATGCAAACTTGTACAGCCATTGTTGAAGTCAGAATGGGGGATCCTTCTAAAGCTGGGAATAAGTTTACTTCAATCTCTAGCTGTACCACTCCTGGGAAAGTACTGATGAGAACCCTATATTATATCACAGAGACACCCACTTCATTCATTTTAATTAGAAATAGGAAACAGCCTATTAATTAGAAATAGCAAACACTAATGGGTAATGAAGATGTAGTACATTTACACAATGGAATATAACTATGATTTTAAAGAAATGATATCATGGAACCCGTATTTAAATAAGTGGAAGTAAAAAATGTCACCCTTAGTGGGTTACCCAGTACCCCAAAGACAAATATAGTATGTAAGCATTTAAACTTACCCAAATTTATTATTTAATCACTTCAAAAGCATATAAAAATCCTTAAATCCACATATGCAAAGTGTGGAGTAAAAGGGTATGAGGCAGGGAATTTTTTTCTGAGAAGGAAAAAATATAAGCAATATTAGAAACACACAGGAGATGATACTAAAATGGAATAATAAACAACAATTGGAGAGAACAGAGGATAGGGATAGCTAAAACTAAGAGCCATTTACATTGTGCTACAGAAACCTACTCCAGTAGAGTTCTTAATGTATATATGTATAATATATACATGAAAGAAATATAAATTAAATCATCATAGTACAGGAAGAGAAAGGCCAACTAGATATTTCTTGTTACCACATAAGACCTCAATTACCAGGTAGACATTATGTTTAATGGATTTCTTGACCAAAGGGTAACAATTTTATTTTTTTACAAAAAAGGTGGTAAGGAACTATTGCTGATGGCCAAAATCTATATATTTCACAGAACATGGAAGAGTTGAGCTGGTTTCTTCACTGCTCCTGAATAGTGTTTCTGATACTTCAAGATATTTTGAATGCTCATGGAAGACAATTAAACACCAACCCAGCTCTCAATCCTTTAAGGTACAATGTAGAATTGCCTACATCATACATTGTTGCAATAGTGGCACAAAAGTTGTGGGAATAAGCAACCATTAGTTGATTGGATTTAAGGCTCATTTCAACACATTCTTGATACTACTCTTCTTGTTCAAGTTCATGGGATTAAGCAGGCCATGGACCTTAGGGGAAACCAAATACTATTGTTGTGCTAAAGAATGTAGCAATATAATGAATTCTAGTGCCACTCTATAATATCTGTTAATCAGTTTTTTTTTTTTTTGCTCCCTTGTGATCAGAGAAGCTACTACCTGCAGTAAGTAAGAACAAATGCAGAGACCCATATCTGAATAATTAATATAGAGTGAGATACCTTACATCACCAAGTCCAAATTTCAATGCCCATCACAAATCTCCATTCAGGACTCAGAAAACTTTGTAGAAGAGAGGTAGAAATATTATATAGCCAGTGATGCTAGGAGAAATGTAACCAAGGATAAAATGCATTCCATATATATTAGGAGTAGCACACATATGAATTCAGAGATTGTGATAGCACACACAGGGTTGGCACACATCCAAGTCAACTGGGGTTCCGTGAGCAGGAAGAGGAACTGGGCATTAGCTCCTACCCTTAATCTTGAAGCTATCTGCAGACAAGGACTATTAACAAGGCATCCTCAAAGCCCTTGTTTCCTGGAGGGAAGACACCCATGCCCACCTGACAGTTGTGCTCAGAAGAGGACCAGCCAGAAGGGATCTTCAAGGCCCTGGCTGGTGGGAAGACATTTAATTGCCCACCTGGTATCTTGATACATTGACCAGGTGGGTCTTAATATTATAAGCAAATATGTGGTGCAGAAATGGGAGAGAAAGAAGAGTGGGATGGTCGATATGATATGGAAAGACACATAAAGGAAGAAAGGAAGATGGTGAGGAGTGTACAGATGCTGGTGGCCTTCTTGCCACCTGGAGTTATGGTGAAAGCGATAAGCATTAGACTGAGGGGAAAGGTCTGCTTCCCACCTGGGGCCATGTAGATGACTGGGCCAGACTGTTACCAAGTGCCATGTCTGGGATCCTGGCCCTGCAGTAGCCAGGGTCTGTGTTGATGTCCAAGACTACTATTGCCATCAAGTGCCATGCTTATTGCACTGGACTGGGCTGCCTCCTGCAGCTGTGTTAAGGTCCAGGGACAATGCTGTCACTGGGGCATTGCTGATACCTGGGTCAATGGTGACATCCAGACCCAGGCTGATGCAGAGGACCATGTCTGGCCCTTGGTCCTACCACAGCCCAGGTCTATGTTAATATCAATGGCCCATGTCGCTACCAAAGGCCACATGAATCCTGGGGTCTGGGCTGCAACCTGTGATCTTGTTGGTGTCCAGGGTCCAGGCTGCTGCCAGAACCATCTTGATCTTTGTTGGTGGGGTTACCACCTGGACCTGTGATGTCAAAAAGCCTGAGCTTCTTCCTGGGGCCATTTGGGTCTTTGGCTGAGCTGCAGCTGGGGACTTTGTTGAGGTCTGTGGCCCAGGTTGCCACCAGGGACAGATCTGGAACAAAGACTATGGGTGGAATGGGGCAGGTGGGAAAGGGATTAGACAAATATAGTTGGGGAATGTGTGGAGGTGGACAATACTGAAAGAGATTAATGGAAAAGGGGTACATTTCAGGATCAGTTAAAAACCTGATTCAAGGGAAACTCTCATGAATATATAAGGATGACCCCCAACTAAGACTCACTGTAATAGGGGATTTGTAGCCAGAACTGACCATCTCCTATAATCAGATTGGTGAGTATCCATTGGAGGCCTGCCCCTTTCTGAACAGAAACAGAGGAGTAGTGGATTGAGGGGCAGGTGGAATTGGGGAGGGAAAAGGAGGGAAGAATAGAAAGATAAACTGCAGTAATGATGTAAAATTAATTAATTAATTAATTAAATTTAATTAAAAAGAAAAACTGTACTGGGGCATTTCAAGATACTTTTGTACAATTAAATATCTCAAAATAAAGTTATTTAAGAAACATGCTACAAAACAGAGAGATTAAATAGAAACATTGCCGGAATACTATTGTATCATTACTTGTACAACTCATTTGCAGTTTGTAGTTGACCATAAGTGTTATCTAGCCTTACTGAATGCATCGTAGATGGGTGTGGGTGGGTGTGGTCTCAGAAGGTGATTAAAGATTGCTGTGTAACTATCCACGCTGGACCACCTTGAGTCCCTACCTGACTGATCTTTGACCCCCATCGCTGGGCTTCTGCTGGAGGTGAGTCTGGGAACAGTTCAGGCTGAATCCCCCCACGCACTCCCTATGTTGGCCCCAAATCTCACTGCCTCTATATCCTGTCCCTAGATAATACAGTCCTAATATTCTTCTTCACAAACCACCCAACGCAGGACCTGCCCTCCCCTACCCTGTGTCCTGCTAGGCCTGCTGCTCCACTGCTCTGGTTGAGCAATGGGCCAGACTTTGGGTTCCAACAACCCTTCCACCTCAGGGGAACTTCCTGGATCTGCCCTGAGCATACTGGACCTCCTATCCAATAGGGACCACCCTGAGCCCAGCCTGCCTGATCAGTATGGCGGTTCCTCAAGAAAATGGGAATCGGTCTACTACAGAACCCAGCAATCCCACTCTTAGGCATATACCCAAATGATCCACATCCATGCAACAGAGACATCTGTTCAACTATGTTTGTAACAGCATTATTTGTAATAGCAAGAACCTGGAAGCAACCTAGATGACCCTCAACTGAAGAATGGATAAAGAAGATGTGGCACATTTACACAATGAAATACTACTCAGCGGGGGAGTAAAAAACAATGGAATCTTGAAATTCGCAGGCAAATGAATGGAACTTGAAGAAACCATCCTGAATGAGGTAACCCAGCCACAAAAAGAGGAACATGGTATGTAGTCACTCATATATGGATTTTAGACATAGAGCAATTAGGATACAATAAGGAACCTAAGAGAGTCATACCAGGTCCCTCACAGAAGGGGAAAAAAACAAAATCTTCTGAGCATATTGGGAGTTGGGGGGGCAGTGAGTGTAGAGGGGGCTAGGAGAAAGAAGAGGAAAGCATGTGGGACTAGGAAGATTTAGTCAGGGGAAGAATAGACAAGGAAAAAGAAGAGAGAGAGAGAGAGAGAGAGAGAGAGAGAGAGAGAGAGAGAGAGAGAGACCATAAAAGAGGGAGCCATTATAGATTTGAAGAGGAAACTGACTATAGAGAAATGTCCAGAGAACTACAAGGATGACCCCAACTAACAATCTGAGCAACAGTGGAAAGGCTACCTTAAATGCCTGTTCCTAATAATGAGATTGATGACTAACTTATCTACCATCATACAGCCCTCATCTGATATCTGATGGAAACAGAAGCAGACACCCACAGCTAAACATTGAGCCGAACTCCTGGAATCCAGATACAGAGAGGGAAGAATGATAAGAAAATAGGGCCAAGACCAGGCAGCAGAAACCCACAGAGACAGCTGACCTGAACAAGGAGGAGCTAATAAACCCCCCAGACTGATAGCTGGGAAACCAGCATTGGGCCGACTCAGACCCCCTGAACATGGGTCTCAGTTAGAAGACCTGGGGGACCTCTAAGGGACCTCTGACAGTGGAACCAAGATGTATCCCTGGTGCACAAAAGGACTTTGGGAGCACATTCCCCATGGGAGGGAGACTCTCTTAACCTAGTCCCTACTCCAAATAACTTGACAGAGTTCGTTGAACCCTCCTGGAAGGCGTCACCCTCCCTGTGGAGTGGGAGGGGTATGATGGATGGGAGGGTGTTTGGGGGACATGGGAGGGAGATAGAAATGTAGAGAGGGAGGTAGGGAGGGATGAAGGGAGGGAGAGAGAAAGAGGGAAATGGGATAGATATAGAAAATAAATAAATAAATAAATAAATAAATATATATATATATATATATATATATATCTCAAACAAACAAAATGTAAACTGGTAAGTTTCCCCTCCAAATCTAAAAATGTAAGTCCCTATGAAGGATCTCTAACACTCCTGGGTGGGAAAGTGAAGAATCAACTAAAATAGAATATATATGAAGATCCCATATGGAAAATGTTACTTTGCTGATTAATTAAACAATTAAAATAACAAAATAAAGGAATTAATTTCTGAAAATAGGTTTGCTGTGTAAAAATAGAAATCTAATGTTTTTCCTTTTTGTCTTTTTAATTAAATTAGCAGAAGCATAGAAGGTGGGAATTCATATAATATAGAAATCAATTATTGACAATAGTATTTTCATCTATTATATTCTGATCCAGTTGCCTCTTTTCAGCGTCCTACCAAATATTCTCCAATTGCTCACTTACCTAACTTCATGCCCCCTTTTTCTATTTTTATAACAAAAATCAGGTGAACAAAAATTTTACATTTAAAAAAGAATAAAGAAACATAAGAAACACAAAAACATACTGACAGAAAAGCACAAAATTGAAAGCTGTAGTATATAAACATGAGATGAGTAAGATAAACACAAGCAAAATAATAGCAGACATAAAGTTGACAAAAAATTTTTTGAGTATGTTTTGTGTTTCCCACCCACTGCTGGGTATGGAGTCTACCCTTAGTTGTGATTAATAAACCTGTTGGGTGGATGTTGCAGAAATAGTAGAGTCTCTGCTTAGCATGCACAAAACCCTATATTTTATCCATAACACTAAATATTCAAGAGATAGTGGTGACCACAGATAACTCAAATGTAGTCCTCAAGATAAATTGTATCAGAATTTCAATGTACAATATACATTCATAGAAGCCTGTAATATGTAAGACCCTGTTAGAAATAAATAAATAAATAAATAAAAGTAAAATATTTCACAGAATTAAAAACAATTTTTATCTGGTAATGTTGGCATATGCCTTTAATCCAGTAATAAGGATGCATAGGCAGGTGGTCCTCTTTTATTTTGAGGCCCATCTGGTCTGAAGAGTGAGTTCCAGTAAAGCCAGAGACATTTGAAGTAACCCTATCATGAAAAATAAAACAAAGAAAATACAGATCCGAACCAAACCAAACAAAAGCAAATTTTAGCATACCAATCATAGACATCTTCAATAATGAATGCAAACACATAAACACAATTCTAACAAAAAAATAAATTATCTCTCTATTTAATTATTTATTTTTGGTTTATTGAGACAGGGTTTCTCTATGTAGACCTGACTGTCCTGGAACTCCCAAAGATCTAACTGCCTCTACCTCCTGAGTGCTGGGATTAAAGGTCTTTGCCACCACCGTAGCCAAATTAATTATTTTAAAAAATTATACATTTATTAATTTATTGAGTATATATGCAATAAAACAAACTCACAGCCACACAAACACGTTAATCCCAGCTCCCTTTCCTCTCCTATCACTGCCACCAAACCCCAGGCCATCCTCTTTCTGCTCCGTAGGGAGGGTGAGACCTTCCTTTTGTTCTTATTCTTCTCATAAAAAAAATCTGAATTGTCTCCAACTCCTTACCTACCTAATTTCCTACTCTTCTTCCTCTTTTCCACACTAGAAAAGAAATCAAATCCCTAATATTGGAAACAACAATCATCTAAAATATATAGAATCACACTCAATATAGGATGGAAATTCATACATTAATTATTGCACACAGCAATACACACAACAAAACTGGTTCACAACCAGTACTGATATAATCATAGATGAGTTTCAGAGGTAGGGAAGTGGTTGTATGACCTCTGGGGAATGACACATGGAGCAACAGATGATATGTTTGAGGATAGCATGACCATGGGGAAATTTGTGATGGCTACCTTTCCCCAAGTGTTATGGAATTATGTGCCTCTTTGTTCTGTTCACATTGGGTCACATGGGGAGGGGGTGGAGATGTTGTTGACAGGGGTTGGGAGGAATGAGGGGAGAGAAAGTGAGAATTGAGGGATATTGGATGGATGATATTGAAACCTAGTGCAATAGAAACTTCCAAAAATATATGAAGGAAAACCTAATGAGGTTTTTTTAAGGACGAGGGATTTGTAGTACTGACTAACCACCTCTTGTCACCAAATGAAGCTACAATATTGGAACTGAACTGCATTGTATTGAGTTTTTGCCAGAGTGGAGTCATATGGATATCCCCAATGAATCCAGGATGTTGCTAAGATAATGAGTTTCTATCTCCAACCTGACAGCCAGAGTTCATTAGCAACACAACTCATTAAACTTGGAGTATTTGAACTGGTGTCTACATGGAAACTTCATGTCAACATTTTAACGTCTTTGGTTCATCAAGATACTCTTTGGGCTACCAAAAGAGATATATAATCAGCTCCAAAACCTTTGACCTACAATATGCATATTTGCTAGGGCCATGGTGGCACAAAACTTGCTGGAGCAGCCAAACACTGTCTGGTTTTACTTAAGGTCCTCTTGATGGGATAGGACCCTTACTTCTTTGGTGACCAAGAACCAAAGACTAGATAGCATATAAATATTGGATAAAAGCAAGCAATACCATACTCAAAAGTAAGATGTACCAATAAAATGACTCCTAATGATAATCTGCTACCAACAATTCTTAACCTGTATGTCAAGACCCCCTTAGGTTCTTAAGTCCCTTTCTCAATGGTCTTCTAAGACCATCAGCAAATCAGATATTTACATCAAGATTCCTAACACCAAAATTACAATTATGAATAGTAATGAAAATAATTTTATGGTTGGTGTCATTATTGCATTAGTAATTCTATCAAGGGACACAACATTACAAAGGTTGAAAAGTACTGTGTTATACTCTTTGAATCACATCTTATTTGTTCATTGCTAGAGAAGCTTTCTGCTTCAGCAGATGGCAACAGATGTAGAGAACCACACTGATATATTATTACACTGACTGAAGAATCTCTGGAACACACAGCTCTTAATGGGCTATCTCCATCCAGTCTCTGTGTTTAGAGCTCATGGAACACCATGGAAGAGGAGGCAGAAAGAGTTTTAAAAGCCAGAGGGCATGAAGGACACCAAGAAAACAATGTCCTCTGAATAAAGGGAGCAAGGCTAAAATGAACTCACAGAGCTTAAAGCAGCAAGCACTGGGCCTAGACTTTTGTGAACACCGCCCTCTGCACATATATTATAGCTTTCAGCTTAGTGTTTCTATCGACTTCCAAAATGAATGGGAAAATAGTTCTCTGATGTTTGTGCCTAATCTTGTCACACTTTTCCTTCTTTTGGCTTGTCTTGTCCTATCTTATTAAATTCCATTTTGTCATGTTTGGTTATTATCCCTTTGGTTCCTGTGGTTTTCTTTTCTCTTTTTGTCTTTTCATTTAACATCATTTTTATTATTTTAAAATTTATGATATTAAATTTAGCATAATTTTTATTAAGTACTGGAGAATTTTACATTATGTACTCTGGTAACCCTCACTTTCCAGACCTCACAGGTTTGCCATCAAAACTTGCTACCTCCTTGATAATGAAGAAAAAAGTAATTTCAGTCCATGTTGCCTATATATTCATGGGAACATGTTCAAATTCTCAGTAGCCAGCCCCTTAAATTAAACAGGAATCTTCCCCACCCAGACACTAGCCAGAATCCCTCAGTCGTGGGCTATTATCATTATCATCATTATCATCACTATTTTTAGGAGTTTTCTTCTATGGTTTCCTGTACATATTGTTACTTTGTTTTTGGTGCAGTGGTAGGGAGTGGGGTAGGAGTTATCACAGGAGCATTCTATGTCCATTTTTCTCAATAGTAAATCTGCCATCATCATTGCACTACAAATGTAGCCTCCTTGCCATTTATAGTTATTTGGGAGCATGAACTAAAAAAAAAAAGAAAAAACTTCTACATGGTTTCTGAAGACTGCACAGAGCATAACATCCACATGTTCGTTTGTCATGAGAGACAGAAATGGAGTGGATATGGAAGGGAAAGAGGTAGATAGAAACCAGGAGAAGTAGAAGAAATGGACATTCTAAGCATGGTACATTGTATGAGTAAAGAATCAATTTTCAATAATATGAAAAATTTAAATACAAATGCCATTGTGGTATGACAAATTTACAAAAATCTAAAAAAGAAACAAACATCCACAAAAAGATTACCCCTGTGGCCGGGTGTTAGTGGCACAGGCCCTTAATCCCAGCAGTTGTGAGGCAGAGGCAGGTGGACCTCTGTGAGTTCAAGTCCAGCCTGGACTACAGAACTAGTTCCAGGACAGGCTCCAAAGCAATACAGAGAAACCCAGACAAAAAAGAAGGAGGAGGAGGAGAAGAAAAGATTACCCCCCCCCCGTGTCAGAGAATGCCTAAGGAAAAAAATTCTTCATGATATTTGCATCTCATAAACATTAGCCAAAATAAGGTATCAGAGCACAGTGTAAGAAATGATGTATCCAAACCTAATATTTTCCAAACCATCAGTTTATTGTCAAGCACTGGTAACGAACAAAGACTGCATAAAGACACTGACCCAGGTTCACAATGTTCAAACTAGAGCCCCTAACAAGATCACTGAAAAAAATGTGTATTTATCTATACCACTAAATAGAATGTAGCTCTATATGTAAAAGACAACATTTTCACATATATTGGACATTTTGCTGACATACCCACTGCTCATTTCTTATCCTCAAATGGAACACACACACACACACACACACACACACACACACCTCAATTACCTGGGCCCACTACTCTTTCCTATAGACACTTTCACCCCTTTTCTTTATTTTAGCTATCATAGCATCAGAAATCATATTTACCTGATCCTCTTAACCATTCAGAAACTCGCAGATACAAATGATGGTCTATTGTGTCATCACCCTGCTTGTAATGTGTTTGCTAACTCTCAAGTGCTTTCATCCCTTCACACCTTCCAGTTCATGGAAGTCAATTACTTTAATTCCCCTTACAATGTTACCTTGGGCAAGATCTATGTACCAGAACAAATGTTCCTTTTGGTATGGTCACTGCCTTTACTCCCACACACTGTTTATCCGAAATACTGCCTGGGCTTCACCATGGAAGAGAACTGAGCTAACATGGCAGGGCAGATTGAGGGAGAAATGGGAGGAGCCATGTGCAGCCAATATAAAAACAATGCAGGACAAAGGAAGCCAGGTACTTATCTGAAAATGTTATGATCTGATTCTTGAGAGTCAAAGACTTGAGATCTGTTCTATAATGTTCTAATCCCCCCAAAAAAAATTATGAGAAAAATAATTTCCAGAGGGAGCTTAGCTTGGTTACTGAATTGGCTTGCTGACCATTCCTAAGATTGATGTGACAGGCAACTTTGGATTTGGTGAGGAGGGGTGGCAGGAGTGAAAGGAGAGGAGGTAGGGGACCTGGGATTGGAATGTAAAAAATAACATAATAAAAATTGTAAAAAAAAAAAAAAAAGAAAAGAAAAAAAGAAAACCTACAACAAATATAGAATCTATTAGAGGACTGTGGTGGCTTGAATAAAAATGGTTCCCATAGACTCATAAACTTGAATGCTTGGCTATCAGAGAGTGGTATTACTTGAGAAAGAATAGAAAGTGTGGCCTTGTGTCACTGGGAATGGTCTTTAAGGTTCCAAAATCCCACAACTGTCCCGGTAACCCTCTCTCTTCCTGCTCCTGTGGATCCAGATATAGAACTCTCAGCTACTTCTCCACTACCATGTATAGTGCATGCCACCATGCTCTCCACCTCTGAAAGTGTAAGTCAGTCCCAATTGAATGCCTTCTCTGACAAGTATTGCTGTGGTCATTGTATCTCATCACAGCAGTAGAACACTGAGTAAGGCCCTACACAGGGCTCTACACAATTGAACCAAATAAAACCTGTGGGCCACTGATATTGTGAAAAGGATAGATGCTCTATTAAAAAATACTTGCTATGATATAGATTATATGTGCCACCACAATTGACTAGATTTCATCATTTTTAATTATGTATTACGTATTTCTCTATGTCTAAAATGTGTAAACATATGTGTAGAAGTGTTCATGGAGTGGAATGAGAAAATCTGCACTGTGCACTATTAAATCATGGAAGGGAAATAGCCACGCAAATAAAAACGTGGCTTTGAAAGGAAATTTATATTTTTCCATCAGTAATGTTCGCTACCCCAAACAGGATAAGGTGCTCTTATTTTAAGTACAACCCCAGGTAAGATTTACCAGTCCAGTTGGAAGAAGGATAGAAAAGAAGTATACAGGGATTCTTTAAGGGAATATTCCATCGTGGATAGATAGGTAAACAAACCCCTAGTATTTGCTTCCATCTAGTCATTATCGGGAGAGAGACTCCAAGAACCTCAACAAATTATGCCTGTAAAAATAGGAGGAAAGAGAAACAGCAGCTAATATAGCAGCCAGGTGAAGAATACCTGCCATTCTTCTAGGTCACAGGTGCACATCATCTTATACTCTACACTTACACCAGGAGGCCAGCTGTCTCCATTACTGTGTTTACATAATCTTGGCTCATTATCCCATGGTATCAGGCTGAAAAGCTATTCCAGGGTGGCTAAATTTGCTACAATGTAGGGATAGACAGATATGGATGCTCATATTCTCAACTCATACAATACAGTGTGAAGGTGATGATGACCACACTGAGGACCGCCATGCTCCTCCTGTAAGTCAGTCCCTCCGCAACTTGTTCCAGCTTTGCAGAACTTTAAAACATGTTGAAAAGATACTCTTGTTACCTTTAATTCTCAAGACACCTTTTAAATTTTGATTTATAACACGAAAAAAGCCAAGAAACTACAATAAAGTACAGCTATCTTTGTCTCAATTGTAAAAGGATTACTGGCAGCAAGTTCTCAGTAAAGCATAATTGTTTTATTTTTATTAAAGATGTGGGTTTTTTTTCAAAAGCTCTATCTGGTCAGGAATTTACTTTGTAGAATAGGTTGGCCTTGAACTTATACCATTCTATCTGGATCTGCTGCCTAACACAGAGATTTAAGGTTGTCCTATCATGAATATCTTGACTTCCAGATTTTATATGCCAGTGACAAAAGTCAAGTATTATATAGGGGTTAGCTAAACATGACAACAAAGACATTTTTCCACCTACCTGCTTATTTTTGGTCAAGGTAGCATTAAAACTTTGAAAACAGCTTAAGAAATACCTGGATTAAAACACAATTTGTGATCATATAAATAATGGCTGATCATATAAACATATGAACAACATTGATATATATATACATATATATCATGTATATATATGTGTATATATATATATATGTATATATTGTTTTTTTTACATAGGATAGCCCCAGTGGTCATGGAACACACTCTGTGCAACACGTGGCTTCAAACTCATATGCATCCACCTGCCTCTGCCTCTGCAGTGCTGGGATTAAAGGAATGTACCATCAGTGCTACCACCTAGCTACAAACATTATTCTTATTTTGTAAGTGAACAGCTATTTCAGCTACCTTATCTGGTGCTACAATTAAATATCCTTCCGCTAAGGAAGGAAATGTTAAATCTGTCTATATATACCATCGTTGTGGGCAGGAACTTGGGGCAGGTGGTCAGTTGTGATCAAGAAGCAGAGAACAATGAGTGATAGAGCTCAGCTCCCATTCATTATTGCACAGTCCTGGACTTCCCACCTCAATGAAATTAACATAGATAATCCTGCTCGAGTGTGACAGAAGCCTGTGTCCCAGGTGACTCTAGAACTCATCAAGATGAAAATACAGCATCTAAAAATAAAATTAATTGTATGAGGTAAGAGAGTGAATCTATACTATGATACTTTACAGATAAAAATCCAAGCCTTTGTAATCTGTGTCTTTGATCTCAGTTCTAGCATTGACAATAGTGTTAGCTCCTGCTACTTAACTTTCCGTTTACTTTCTACCTCATTTGTATGATGAAAAGGATAAATGCTGACTTAAATCAATGATTAGTTAACACAGATATTTAGAACAGTCCTAGCAGTATAGAATGAATGGATCTTAAAAGTAAATGAAAGAATACAGAGCACACAATCTGGGAGCACAAAGAATTCTGTACTTAATGTTTTGTCATTCTTCTTTATACATTTCTAATATGTATATCCTCAGTGTTTTTTAAATTCCTTTTCATTGCTCATTGTTCTAGTTAACACATGACAGTCATTTTATTCATGTTCTTGGACTTTCACTTGGCTTTGAATATTGGAGTTCCCTCCTTCCTTTTCTCTGTTATATAATTTCTTTTTTCTCTCATACCTACTTTATTTTTGGAACTTTGAGAAAGAATCTCATTTTGTTACCTATAGTGGCCTAATATGAACAGAATACTGTGAGTCCACTTCATTTTAAGTGTGTCTTTTGCTTTAAACATTAACTATTTTACAATTAAAATTTAATATTCAAAATCAGGTATGGTGGCACATACCTTTAATACCAACTCTTGAGAGACATAGGCAGATAGTCAATTTTGAGTTTAACTACAACCTGGTCTACATACTGCATTTCAGTCTAGACAGTATTACATATTGAGACTCTGAATGAACAACAACAACAAATAAATAGATAAAATTAAAGTGGTAATACCATATATTATTTGTGGTCTTTTCATGTATTGAGAGGAAAGCAGGAGGTGGCTGGAGCTGCAGCTTATATCTCAAACCACAAAGAGAAATCACTTGAAATATCAGTAACGTTTTGAAAGATCATAGCCTATCCTCAGGGATTTTTTTTCTTGTCTTGGAATGCTACATCCCTTAATCTTCCCTAAACAGTCACCAACCAGGGGTCAAGTATTTGAATATCTGACAATAATGAAGGGCATCTTGTTCAAATTACCACCTTTTACTCCTTGGCACTCTTAGTAAAACAGTCATATCATAATTTAAAATTTATTTTATCCAACTTCCAAAGTCTCCATAATCCTTTACAGACGGAATGCTATCTAAAAATTCATAATGTCTTCTGAGACTCAAGGCAGTCCTTTAATGTAAATAAATTATTCCTAGATCTACCTTCCTACAATATATATTCTCCATATTTCTATGTGTAGACCCACAAGGTTACAATTTTAAAGAATACCTAGAAAATAACAAGACTGCTGCCAACTAACAATTTGAGCTTCCCTGGAAAGGCTACCATAAATGCCCTTCCCGGAGAGTGAGATCAACAACTAACTTATCCATGTAGCCCTCAACTAATGCCTGTTGGAAACAGGAGCAAACACCCATACATAAACACTGAGTCGAAGAACAACTCAGATACAGAGGGAGAGGACAAGACCAGGCTGCAGAAACACATAGAGACAGCTTACCTGAACAAGGAGGAGCTAACCAGACCGATAGCTGGGAAGCCAGCATGGGACTGACTCAGGCCCCCCTGAATATGGGTCTCAGCCAGAAGGGACCTCAGACAGTGGAACCAGGATGTATCCCTGGTGCACAAAAGGACTTTGCGAAAACATCACCCATTGTGGGATAACTGCCTTAATCTAGAGACAGGAGAGAAGCCCTAGTCCCTACTTCACATGACCTGTCAGATCTACATGACCCCAACTGGATGGCATTCCCCTACATATGGAATTGGGGTGGGGGGGGATGGGGGGGAGGGTGGTTAGAGTGCATGTGAGAGGGCAGTGAGGGTAAAAGAGAGGGAAGGAGGGAGGGAGAGGGAACTGGGATCGACATGTAAAATAATAAATTAAATAAAAAAAATGCTTTGACTCCAAAATTTAAGTTCAAGGATAAGTTCCTGGGGAAAATGATTTCTATTTTTGTTTCCACAGAAAATGAAAAGCTATGGATTCCTTCCAGACTAATGTGGTTTGATCAAGCCAGACTGCCTGAAACAGAGTACCAGGTGATCCTACATTCAATACAGCTGGACGAAGTAGCCTTATGGACTACAGCCAGGATTTCTGCATCTTCTTAGAATCCCCCATGACAGTGCCCCTTTCCAGCAGGAAGTAGTTTGGAAAGAATGGCGCCCAAATTCCCAAATATTATCTATAAATATTTGTTTTCATTTAAATGGACTTGGTTATATAAAAGAAAGAAATAAATAAAAGTATTTTACATCAAATTAAATAGTAGATAAACATCCCCCAAAACACTGTCTGTATCCCAAACAGTTAAAATTAAAAGGTTTTCCTTTAGTAATATAGGTTTACTAATTATGTCACCACTTAATGTATAGGGCAAAAAACCCCTATGTTTTAATGATATAATATATAACTATCTGATATTCCCATTCAAATTTCTTGAAAACAAGTGCTAAGAATCTTTATCTTTGCCAGAAGTAGTTGTGCACACCTTACATACCAGCACTCAGGAGCCAGAGGCAGGTGAATTTCTGTGAATTTGAGGCAACTCTGATCCACAAAGTGTGTTCCAGGACAGCCAGTGCTGTTCCGAGAAACCCTGTCTCAGAAAAAAAGGAATCTCTGACTGTGTAAAGTGATTGGTTAATTATTGACTAAACTGATTCACTGCATACAATTGTTACTAATATTTTAAAATAAAACTATTTGACACTTCTGAGTGAGTATGACTGAAATTAGAAAATGTGTTATTTAGAATACATGAGAAAGAGATTTGTGCTGTTACAAACAGGCAAACAGAAAAAAAAATCTCAATATAGTCCCAAACTAATTTGAGAAGTGAAAAGATCTGGAAATGGCTATCTCAAAATCAGTGCTTTTAGAATATTATTGTCTTCTAACAGTCATAGAACATGATTGCAACTCCTTGGGACAGCATTACTAAATATTGTTGCTGCTAGGTTAATGCTCATTAAAGTACCAGAGCTTTTAAGGCAGTGTTTATGCTTTCCGATGCTGGATTTTCAAAAAAGAGCATAAGTGTAACAAATAAATGAATATATGTATATAAAAGTTCGGGGGGAAGTGACTTCTAGATGACTGAGTGCAATCTATTTAAAATCCATGTTTCAGAGCATTTGTTATTTTGGGTTCTACTTTCAGCACCCACATAATGTTTTAAAACCCTATTACTAGGATCTAACACTGTCTTCTGATTTCCATGGGCACCAGGTCAGCACGTGTTACACAAACATATATGCAAGCAAATTATTTATACGTAAAACAACATAAGTAAAATTTAATGTTGAAATATCCTGATCTCTTTCTTTTCTTCAAAAGTGGATATCTAACATTGATACCACAAAGGACATCTCTTCAACTATGTTCATAGAAGAATTATTTGTAATAGCCAGAACATGGAAGCAACCTAAATGCCCCTTAACTAAAGAACGAATAAATAAAATGTGGTACATTTATACAATGGAGTGCTACTCAGCAGAAAAAAAATGACATCTTGAAATTAACAGGCAAATGGATGGAACTAGAAAAATCCATCCTGAGTGAGGTAACCCAGACACAGAAAAACAACATGGTATGTAGTCACTCACAGGTGGATATTAGACATAGAGCAAAGAATAACCAGCCTACAATCCACACTGGCAGAGAAGCTAGGAAACAAGAAGGTCTCTAAGAAAGACATGCATGGATCCCTGAGAAGGAGAAAGGGACAAGATCTGAGTAATTTGGGAACACGGTGGGAGGAGGATGGATATAGGAGAAAGAGGGGGAGAAGGGGAGTGGGGAGGAGAACATGAGGCATCAGGAAGTTCGACTTGGGGAAAGAACACAGGAGAGCAAGAAAAGAGATATCTTTGTAGAGGGAGCAATTGTGGGCTTAACGAGAAACCCAGCACGAGGAAAATCTCCAGGAATCCACAAGAATGACCACAACTAAGAAAATAAGCAATATGGAGAGGCTACCTTCAATGCTCTTCCCTTATAATAAGATTGATGACTACCTTAAATAACATCCTAGAACCTTCATCCAGTAGCTGATGAAAATGAAAGCAGATTTACAGCTAAGCTCTGAGCCACATTCCTGGAATCCATTTGTAGAGAGGGAGAAATGATGACCAAAGGTGTCAAGTCTATGCTGGGAAAACCCACAGTAACAGCTGACCTGACCAAGTTGGAGCTCATGGACCCCAGTCTGACAGCTGGGGAACCAGCATACGACTGAAGCAGGTCCCCGGAATGGGTGTCAGTTTGGGGGTTTGGGTACTCTATGGGGCCTCTGGAACCAGTACTTATACCTAGTGCACAAACGGGCTTTGCGAGCCCATTCCCTATGGAGGGATACTCTCTCATCCTAGATGCATGGGGGATGGCCTAGGTCCTTCACCAAATTATATGACAGACTTTAATGATTCCCTCTGGGAGGCTTCACCCTCCCTGAGGAGTGGATGGGGGGTGGCATTGGGGGATGGCTGGGGGAACTGGGAGGACAGAAGGGAGAAGGAACTGGGATTGGTATGTAAAATAAGATTGTCTTTAATTTAAATAATAATAAATTTAAAAAATTTTCCAGAACTATTGACAAGAATGTGCAGTCTAATATTCCTGTTTTTGTTTTACAGGTGGAAGGCCATCCTCTAAGTGTTTCATGTATGTATGGAATATTACATAGCCCATAATAATTGTGGAGAGATAGGAAATGTTGAAAAATATTTATGTGTGATAGTCTTAGTATTGTAATAAAGAAAAAACATAGCATTCATAGAAATATACATAATGGTACACTATAATGGAAGCCTGTTTATGAGGAGAAGGCAGCAGAAATCCAAAGTGAGTATTGAGGTAACTTTCCAATGGCAGGAGTTATAGACACAAGGCAGAGTTTCCATTACAATATCATTTTCCTTATGTTTCTTTTAACTCACCATTATCATATGCTTCTTTTAACTAGAAAGGTAGTTACTATAGCTAGGAGTATAAGAATTTGAAGACAAATGGATAGATCAAATAATCAGGATAGCAGGTCTTACTTAGTGGTTTGTTTGTTAATTTATGTCTTGCCTTCTCAAAGACTCCTTCTGAACATTTTTACCCCAAAGCAGAAATCTAAGATAAAATTAAAAACACTTTAAAAATGACACAACAGGCATTACTTTGAGGTTACATATTCTACCGTCATTTTGCCATGAGCAGTGATCCCAAGATGCAGGGTTAAATTATTTCTTCAAAGCCTCCATTGATATACAACTCTTTAATGGGATGACATCAGCCTCTCTCAGGCTGTTCCACTCACATATGATCTATCATCGTTTTCCTGATCCAGCCCATAAAAACCAATGTCCAGTAATGCTTCAACAACTAAACAAGTGAAACTTTGTAACCTAGGAATGTAAAACTAGGAATTGCAAAGTTTGGTTCATGCTTCCCTGTGGGGGAAAAATCCATCCAAAACTTGAAGTGCAACATAACCAGAGAAGTGAAAGAGCAAATTAGGGAACAAGGTTCTCCGGTGTTACAAAATCATTGTGAGCAGGATCCCTGCAGGTGCCATAAAGGGAAGAAAAGCCTGTGAAGAGATAGGAATGAAAACCTGAGACAGATTGACTTGGTCATCCTGGATCAGACTTTGGGGAGCCTAATAACAGGCTGTTTATTCTCAACATGCTGTGTAAAATGTTTCCAGGTACAATATAATCCACCGTGCAGAAATAAGTTCAATTACAAGGAAACTCAACTCAGGGAATATGTCATTTCCTCCAACAAGATAGGTTTTAGAAATAGGCAACTTTATTAGATTAAGATCCAAAGGGTCTGGCCTGTTCTCTGTCATACAGAAAGCATAGAGGTCGGTTTCAAGATGCAGGACCAACAGGGTAGAACTCGGGGCCCTCTCTCCAGTAAGATGAAACCACATGGAAATACTTAGATTATTAGAAATGTGGTAACATTTAAGAGAGAGCTAGCCAATAAGAAACTAGTAACAGGCCAACAGCTTTATATCTAATACAGTGTCTCTGTGTGTAATTTGGGGCTGGTGCAGCTCTGGGACTAGGCTGGTGGGAAAACCTGCTTGTAACAAAATGGGTACTTCAACGTGGCTACTAAGAACTTCCACTTAAAATTTAACAAAAGCTTAATAAAGGACTTTAGAAACAAAAGAACAGAGACAAGCATGGCTTCTTAATAACAGCATTATTCTCAGTGGGACTCTGTTTTGCTAGAGACAACAGAGACTCTCACTGCTCCTTTAAGGGAGGTTTCCGGACTCAGCACAAGTGGCAAAAATCTCACGGCATTTAAGAAGCACTGCTAACAATCCTATGGTGTGTATGAGAGCTGGCAATGGCGCTGCCACATCTCCAAGCTGGCAACATTCTGCTTGATGGCAGTGTAGACCAAGGCAGTGAGCACAGCTCTCAATCCTGGTGGTAAACGTACACCCACCATCTTGGAAAACAATGTTGTTTAGCAGATAAAAGACTCGTGGTCAGAAAAAGATAAAGATGACTTACAGTAAAGATAGATTCAAATTAAGAAAAACCTCTAAAGGTTAACAGCATGTTTTAAAATATACATAGGCTGGGGTAGAAAAGGGAACAGGATAAAGTGGTTAAAAAAAATTGAAAGAGACTAGCTGGTGTGGTGGCACAAGACTTTAATGCCAGTACTCAGGAGGCAGAGGCAAGCAGATCTCTGTGATTTCAAAGCCAGCCTGGTGTACAGAGTTAATTCTAGGACAGGCAAAAGTTACCCAAAAAACCTTGTCTCAAAAAATAAAAAATAGAAGTATAAGAAATAGAATAATAAAAAAGGCACCTAAAGGTGGAAAACACAGATAGTGTTTGGATAATGTATGCTATGGTGTTGTCTTTAAATTGCTCAGTTGCTAAGGAAGAAATAATTGCTACACTATACTTGATTATCAATGCTGCTTAATTAATCCAATTTATATATTTTAAAAATGCTTTGACTCCAAAATTTAAGTGTAAAAACAGATTACTTGGGAAAAGGATTTCTATTTTTGCTTGCACAGAAAATGAAAAGCTGTGGATTCCTTCCAGACTAACATATTCCTTCCAGACTAACAAAAAGGTGTTCCAGGTGATCCAGCAGTCAAACACAGTTGAGACAAGGCAGCCTTGCAGACTTAAGCCAAGATTTCTGTGTCTTCTTAGGATCCCCATGGCAGTGCCTCCTACCAGCAGGAGGCAGTTTGGAAAGAATGATGCCCAAATTCCCAAATATTGTTTGTAAATGTTTGCTTTCATTTCAATGGGCTTGGTTATAAATGGTTGATGATCGCAACCAATCTCTTTAAAAGGAAAAAGTGCCCTATAGTATAGATATAAATACTTTGTTTTGGAATGGGTTTTCATTTATTGATACAATTTAAGGTCAATTTTGTAATTGTATATTTATTCTCTTATTTGGGTATTGTGTTTATATAGCTCATTTAGAAATGTAATGTATAATTTAGTACAGATTATAGATAGTTACCCATGATAGTCAAAACTTAGAGTTGTTAGGTTTTCTAGACATAAAGAGACATATTTGAGATGGATAAATATTCTTCAAACCTTTCAAAGACCTACAGAACAGGGCATTTAAAATTATTTAGGGTTTTTCTTGACAGGGAGACATAACTGCTCCTGGCAATAACATCTGCATCAGAAAGGAAGATGGACATCAAAGAAACATGTTATGAAGTTTGCTTTCAATATGGCAAGACTAGCTATTTAGACAAGATACTGCTCTTATCTGGACTGATTGACTTTATGCTGTATAAACTGAACATGCAGGATCCACAGGAAAGTGACTGCTGTTACAAGATGGACAGTGCTACAGGGTTCCTGCTTTATGGAAGAGTCTGCCAGATAGTCTGCAGCACACAGAGAAAAGTGATTAACAAACTGCCAACACAGGTGGGACATTTTGAAATTTCTTGCTTTGCTTAGAAGTCTGTCAGACACACTATGGGCTATAGGCTAAGACAGAACATTACAGAAGAAGTTTGGATGACTGACCAAGTGAGTTGTCTCTTGTCATTTCTAAAGTCTATATATTATCCTTCGGTGGTCTTTGAAGGAGTTGAAAACAGATAGTTATTGTTATAGTTTTCTTTAGTTAGGATTAAAGATAAGTTACATATAAGACTTTAGACTCACAAAGATAGGATAGATGATGGAATATTTTCTTTAAATCTTGCTAATTGTTAATATACTAAATATTGCTAACTGTGGTTCTTATTTGATAACAGTTTTGTTATATATTTTGCTATGTTAAGATTAAAACCCTTCTTTTTATTTTAGGCAAAAAAGAGGAGATGATGGGACAAGTCATTCTGTAAATATGTTTCTCTTATTGATTAATGAATGAAGAAGCACTGTTGGCCAATAGGAAAGCAAGATAGGCCTACTAGGAGACAAGGAGAAGTCAGGGAGATGTAGGAGGAGTTTCAAAATGTAAAACCAACAGAGTAGAAATCTGGGCCCTCTCTTCAGTAATATGAGACCAAGTAGGAATACTTAGATTAATATAAATGGGTTAATATTTAAGACAGAGCTAGCCAATAAGAAACTAGTAACGGGCCAAAAGCTTTATATCTAAAAAAAAATAAACAAAAACAAAAACAAAACCCATAGAGGTCATTTGAACTATTAGCTACATAGGGTCCTGTTTGTAGGACCTTGGGCACTCTCTGGCTCTAAGGGACTTTTAGATTTCTAGCCACATTCAGTCTTGGTTTTGAGAGTCTGGTATAGCCTGGCCTAACACCAGGCAGCTAATCATTTCTAACTCTCAGTGTTTTTAGGTGGAAGGACAGCTTTTACATCTTACCTGTTGGAAATACAATCCTATGTGCTTAACATTCCTGATTTCTCTGGAGTTATGTGGGCACAAGTTCCTTGATGATATGCTGCTAACATAATACACCACATAAGTCCAGACATGCAGAACTGTCACTTCAGTAAAAAGCAAAACATTAAACTGTGCCTATATTTTGAAAGACTTGGCAGTGTGTGAGACCTGTGGGGAATTTCTTGATACTTGTTTAAATTAACTCATTGTGAGATGAACAAAACTAGAGTGAGAAAGTCCCCACTATTGTCTTCATCATTACCTCACAGGTTTTATCTCCTCCCTATGAGGCCTCAGAAGCCTGAAATCCCAACTAGGTGGCAGATAAATGGTGCTTCCTACCTCTGTAGTTGTAGAGTGTCACTGGATTCAGGATGGTATCGGAGTCTTGAACATCACCTGGAGACTTCACTTAATACACGGGCCACTGTATTGCATGTAACTCACTGGTTAAAAAAAAACATGAAAGCTTTAACAGATTTTCATAGTTTTGTGAACAACAGAGCAACTGAAGAGAAGAAATAATATTCATAAAAATATACTACAAGAATAAATATCACAGCAACGGGCCAATTTAATAACTTTCACAGCCAAGTATGAACTTGTGTCCTGATGTCATGTGACTATACTCTTCTTCCTCCATGTTTGCAAATAAAATGAAAACAACCTAATTTTATATACTTTGATTGGCAGCACTTATAACATATGTAAGAAATGGCAGTAAAAGATGGCATGGGCCAGTATTCTCTATTTTATTTTATCTTATTTTATTTTTTGCAAAGGAGCATGAACTGCATCCCTCTACTCCAGAAATTGTCCATTACATTTAAATATTGTAATAAATATTAAAACCTCTTGCTACAGAGAGGGAGGAGTAATGAGGAAAAGGGTTAAGACCAGGCTACAGAAACCAACAGAGACAGCTGACCTGAACAAGGGAGAGTTCATGGACCCCCCCCCCAGACTGATAGCTGGGAAACCAGCATTATACCGACTCAGACCCCATGAACGTGGGTCTCACTTAGAAGGCCTGGGCAGACTAAGGGACCTCTGACAGTGGAACCAGGATGTATCCCTGGTGCATGAAAGGACTTTGGGAGCATATTCCCCATTGAGGAATACTCTCTTAGCCTAGAGGCAGGAGGGAGGGCCGAGTCCTTACTCCAAATGACTTGACAGATTTTGATGAGCCCTCCTGGAAAGCATCACCCTCCCTGTGAAGTGGTGGGGGGGATGGGATGGAGGGTGGTTGGGGGGCATGGGAGGGAAGAAGGAAGGGAAGGAGTGAGAGAATGAGAGAGAGGGAACTAGGATTGATATGTAAAATAAGAAAAATAAATTAAAAAAGGGAAAAAAGGAGACAAAGGTTTTATATATATTAACATTACCACTGGCACAAGCATTGCAGAAAAAGCAAAGTTACATGTGTCTGTAAAAACAGCTGGAGTAGTCTCATACATTTGAATCATAGCAAAAGCTATGACTTCAGATTAAAAAGCATGAATATTGTTTTTTCTAACCAGAGGGCTGTATATAAGACAATGATTTTTTAGCATTGTGAGAATATTTTTAAGTCTGTAACCACAGGACACTTAAAACCTTGAGTTTGTGACTGATAATAAATATCAGTTATTTACCACCTTATCAGAACTCATTCAACAAATATTAAAACTCTCAACTTTTGAAATCTTAGTATAACAATAGCATAGAGGGGGAAGGAAATATAAAAACATCTCCCATTTTAACTCATTTTTCTGCCTTTATAACTTATATTTATATACCTTAAATTATTTTTAGACTTATATAATTTATATACACCTTGGTTCTATCTAATTATTTTCCATTAGACACACACAAGAGGTTAATTACTGAGAAAAGTCATTGCAAATAAAGTTCTTTTAAATAAACGAATAGTTTAAAAAAATTACATCTGAAATCTGTTCGTAGTAATGTGTGGGTCCTTGTGCAAACTAATTGTAGTTGTAGTGGAAGATGTAGCATTCAGCTGTGCTGAAATGATAATGGATGTGTCCTCAGGAGATGATAAAAGTTTGAGGTATAAACATCAAAACATAAGCATTTTCTCTTGATCTTTTGAAACAGGCTATCAGATGGATAGAAGTACCTGATCTATCCCAGGGGAGAATGTGTGTGTGTGTGTGTGTGTGTGTGTGTGTGTGTGTGTGTGTGTACATCAATATATTCATATACACACATATATATGTGTGTATATATATTATTATTATTAAAAGTATTTTTCAAGCAATATATTCTGATCAGCATTACTCTTCTCCCAATTCCTCCAAGGTTTCCCCCAATTCTGTACCCACTCAAGTCTACATGATTTCTTTCTCTCTTACTCTTTAAAACAAATATCAGGAGAATATAACAAACCAGAATAAAGAAAACAAAAGACACACACACACACCATAAAAAATCAGAATAGGAAACCAGAACATATAAGCAAAAGTCCAGTAAGACCAAAAATGCTAAAGCAAATAAACACTAGGAAAAAATGTGCAAAAGTACCATTGAGTTTATTTTGTGTTTTCTATCCATTGCCGGGCACTGGTTCTACCCTCATGTTTGCTTAGTGTATCCAGTGATATGCCATTGGAAAATTTGTACAACTCCTAATTCCCATGAGCAAAACCTTGGGTTTTGTCCTCAACAATGCATAATCAAGACTTAGTGTAGTACACTTCTTATTTTAGGACTCTAGAGGTGGAGGCAAAAGGATTGGGAGCTCGGGTGATTCTTGTTACATTGTAAGTTCTAGGCCAACAGGGGAATTGGTGGGGGGCAGTGAATGGAGAGAGAAGTTGAAGAAAGAGAGGGGGAGGAGAGGAAAACACATGCAACTAGGAAGATTGAGTCCATGTAGGAATAGAAGACAGTAGAGAGAGAGAGAGAGGGAGAGAGAGAGAGAGAGAGAGAGAGAGAGAGAGAGAGAGAGAGAGAACATAAAAGAGGGAGCCAATATTGGTTTGAAAAGAAAATTGAACCCAAAGAAAGGTCTAGAGACCTACAAGACTGCCATCAACTAACAATTTGAGCATCCATGGAGCCCTCAACTAATGCCTGTTGGAAACAGGAGCAAACACCCATACCTAAATACTGAGTCGAACTAGAACCCAGATGTAGATGGAGAGGACAAGACCAGGCTGCAGAATCACATACAGACAGCTTACCTGAACAAAGAGGAGCTAATGGGCCCCCAGATTGATACCTGGGAAGCCAGCATGGAACTGACTCAGCCCCCCCTGAATATGGGTCTCAGCCAGAAGGACTGAGCATTTTAAGGGACCTCAGACAGTGGAACCAGGATGTATCCCTGGTGCACAAAAGGACCTTGAGAACACATCCCCCATGGAGGGATAACTGCCTTAACCTAGAGAAAGGAGAGAAGTCCTAGTCTCTACTTCAAATGACCTGTCAGATCTACATGACCCCAATTGGATGGCATTGCCTTACATATGGAATTGGTGTGGGGGGTGGGAGGGGAGGGTGGTTAGGGTGCATGTGAGAGGGCAGAGAAGGTAAAAGGGAAGGAGGGAGGGAGAGATGGGGAGGGAATTGGGATTGACATGTAAAATAATAAATTAAAAAAAGAAATGTGGCTATGAATGTCATCAATATGTATACAGTCAACATACTGAAGCATAATAAAGATAATATCCAAGAAGCCCAGAGCTAGCATCATGCTGTATGAAGAGAAACTCAAAGCATATTTATTAAAATCCAGAACAGGATAGAGATTCACCTTTCTCCATCATTTTCAGTACAGTATTAGAAGTCTTATAGAAACCAGAAGACTGAAAGATAAAAAAAAGGTGCTACAAATAAAAAAGGTAGAAGTCAAAGTATCCACATTTGAATAAGATATGATTCTATATATACAAGTTCCTAATTATGCTATCAGAAACCTCTTAAGTACATTCAACAATTTCACAGTGTAAACATTTGACACACAAAATTTACTGGTTTTTCTAAATTACAAGAATGTTGAGAAAAGAATCATAGAAATAATAATATTTACAATATATAAATTACATGTAACACATTATGAAATAAATGACAATTTTGTTACAATATAACTATATACACATATAAACACACACACACACATACACACACATAGATACATACAAACACAAGCAAAATACATCTAAGAAACATGTTAGTCTGCAGTGAAATTTGAAAAAACTAGATAACTAATGTTAAGAATAAACCAGAGTCCAAAATGCCTGGTAAGGTCATTGGTTGCTAGTGCTATTATTATTAAAGTGGCCATTTTGCCAAAAAACAAATCCTATGTTCAATGTGATCTCCAGAAAAATCCTTCACACACATTTAAAAATATAGTTGTAATTTATATGGAAATACAAACACAAACTTCACTGTAACAAAAAAGAATAATAATAAAAGACACCAGGAAGGCTCAACATCCTAGATTTCAAATTATGCTACACAAAAACTGTATGGTATTTTACTACTATACTGTATCTCTGTTAATTAGCAGCTCTGGGGAAGTAACAATGTTTGGAAAACATCAGAACAATGCTGGCATGGGTTGCTACTCCATTACAGTTCAGAGATATCTATAAATCTTAAATCTATGCAACATTTTTAAATGAACAAATTATAACTCCAAAATGTAAAAGATACGTTCCTGTGTTCTTATCTGTTGTGCATGTCATTTGCATAGCTTATACATTCTATTCAAGGTAGGGAATCAGAAAAGGTAAAATAGATGACATATCCAAATTGAATATTTCCCAAACCAACAGGTTATTGCTGGATACAGACAGTTTTACAAAAAGAAAAAGGGAAAGGGAAAGGAAAAAAAGAAAAGAAAAGAAAAGAAAGGAAAAGAAAGAAAGGGAAGAAGAAAGACACTGAAGCATATCCACAATGTTCAAACTAAATCACCTTAAAAGACCACAGAAAATGTTTATTATTCAGTACGACTATCTAGACTCTGTATGTAAAAATCATTTCGCCTCTCCACACATTGGCCATTTTACTGACACACCCACTCACTTCTCATCCTAATTGGGATGGGTTCACTTCGTTTCTCTATCATTCTCTCTATTTTTCTCCACAATTTGCCCTGTCCTTTCTTACAGCCACTTTGGAAACCCCTTTCCTTTATTATAATTATCAGAGTGTCAGAAACTGGCAGGTCTAAATGAATGTGGTCTATTAGACCCCTTCCCCCACTCCACTGTTAATGTACATGTTAATTCTTACCTTCTTTCATCCTTACACACCCTCCAGTGAAACGAAGACACACAATTTAATGTCCATTAGGACAAACCTATACCACAATTGTTCCTTTTGCTTTGCTCACTGCCCTTATTCCCACACACCAATAATCCACAATACTGCCTACACTTTGAAATGTAAATGCTCACCCAGGAAGAGAAATTAACTGAATGAAGTGAAGGGACAGATTGAGGGATCAGCGGAAGGAGCACTTTCTAGCAATACAACAGAGGGTTAGGACAAAGGAAGCTGGCCCTAACTGAATAGATTTCTCATCTGATTCTTCAGAGCCAAAGGTTTTATGTCTATGCAATAATGTTCCAATCCACTCAGATTTGCAATCCTTCACATGGAAAAGAATTAACTCTACCCATGAAAGATACAACAGGGCCCAGAAGAAGCTGACCTGAGTTGCTGCGTTGCCTTGCTGACCATTCCTCAGGTGGATGCGACAGGCATCTTTGGCTCCCTCTCCTCTGAGTACGATCTGCTGCAGCACTGACGTAATGCATCACACTCCCAACCCCCATTCTGTGCTAGTGAGCCAGCACAACCCTGCAATCACGCATGCGTGCATGTCTGCCAGGCTGCAGGGATTCAAGGATCTTTTCTGAACCTAATGACATGAAATAGGCAGCCATGAGCTTATTGTTAGTCATGTAAAGGACGGGCATGGGAACTCCTTGTTTAACTTGTCCAGGAACAAATTCAAAGGACTTTTGTGGGCAATATGTATTATAAAATCTCAATTAATCCTTGGCTTTTTATACGCCGTAGCTGCTTAGGAAAAAAGAAACCCAAAGTAGAGAAGGTGTAAAAGCGCTAGACATTTGAAGCACTGGTAGGAGAAATCACTAATGATTTAAAGATAACTACACTAAAAACATCCTGCATTAATCAGATGTTATATGATTAATTTTAATTTTTAAAATTTCACGTGTTCCGGCAATTGAAAAACTTACTGTAAAAATAATAATTGCTGCTTTTCTAAAACTGATGGGTAATCTTTCATGATGAAACTTCTTTTATTGTGGTCTTTTTAAAAAAAAAAAAGCAGCTTTTGTTAGGATGTGGATTTTCTGCTTATTTATTTATTAACGCTTTTGAACAGGTTCTCCCTGTTTAAACATAGCTTGTTTTTTAATTCATTTGGTAGATCAGGCAAGCTTTGAAATCACAACAATCCAATAGCTTCTGCATCCTGAATTCAGGGATTAAAGATATGTGCCAACATAACTGGTTAGAGCCTATTAATATTAAATATTTCTCTTTGTGTGTGTGTGTGTGTGTGTGTGTGTGTGTGTGTACATGTATGAGTGAAGAGATGTCAGTTGAGCCCAGAGGCATGGGATACTCCCAGAACTGGAGTTGCATGCACTTGTGAGGTGACTGGCATGGTTGGTGCTGGGAAGCAGCATACAGTCTTTAACCATCTCTGCAGCTCCCCTATTCACTTTTACACCTTGGAAAATTAGATCCCTAATGAATATGCAAACAAACAGACAAAAATTTAAACCAGTTCCTGACTTCTAAACATGTATAAATTACAATTTTGCAATAAATATATGTATTTTTTTTAAATCTCACTGTCTTCTGGTCAAAGACCATTAAACCAGTCAGGGAGGAGAAGTTCTACACAAATGAAAAATTGGCTTTAGAAGCAAATATATGCTTTTTAAAGCCATGATCACTGCATAAAAGAGACATAAGATACTATTTTCAGTGAGTTCCCTACCAAGGTCTCCCAGTCCAGTGTGATGAAGAAGATGAAAGAGATCCACAGGACAACTTCCATTGTAGAGGATCCAAAGTTCAAGGTTCTGCATTGTTCAGCTCTTCTTTTATATCTAGTCACTGTGGGAAAGGTGCCTCTAAGAATCTCTTTAAGTAGTATCTGTGGACATTATGGAAGGAGAGACAGAAAGTAGCTTCTGTGGCAACCAAGTGAAGAATACCTGCCATTCTTCTAAGTCAGAGTTTCACAATCTCATAAAACTTTCACTTACATCAGGAAAGCAGTCTTGCCTCCTGTGCTTACATAGCCTGTTTCCTATTCCATATAGTACTTCTAAGAGCTATCCTGGTCTGGATGAATTAGTTGCAATGTAGGAATCAGCAGATAAATATGATTATATCTCAACTCATTCAATAATTTGAGGAGGGTGTGACCATCTTAAACTTTTAGTGTTCCTGCAGACAAGTCCTTCTGGAGCTTCTGCCAGCTTTGGAGAACTTTAAAATATTATGACAAGATACTGATGTCCTTTTAGTTTAAGATATCTTTCTGGTCTTGAATCCTAACATCAGGTACATCGATGGAACTAAAGTGCAGTTGGACTTTCCTTGGCATGGTTACCAGTTTATTTGACCTCAAATTCTTTATATGACTTAACTGCTTTAATTATTTCGTTTTTGAAGGCAGGGTTTCACTTATTGTTTCTGGCTCTTCTGGAACTTGTTCTTGTAATAAGGTGTTATCTGCTTTTGTCTCCTTGCAGTTGGATTAAAGATTGTAATTCCATACCTCGCCTGCCTTCCATATTTTATACAAGTCACAAAAGTCAAGTATATAGCGGTTAGCCAAACAAGAAAACCAAGTCAAGCTTTTTTTTTTGTCACAACCTCCAATATTGTAGGACAATATTGTAGGCATTAGGAATTTGAAAGAATCTAAAAGAAATACCTGAGTTTGTGAATAAAATAATTTTAATGATAGAAGTAATGACTAATAATGGTAAAATGTGTAAAATTGTCAATGTGTATGCTTTGGAGCTACAGGCTTGTGTAGTGCTTGCCTAAGACACAGAAAGCCCAGAGTTTAGTGTAGTGTCCTCTACTACTGATTGCCAGAACTGCAAAAAAAAAAAAAAAAAAAAAACAATGTCTAAAATTTGGAATTTTTGCTTTCCAAGGTTTTTCAATGTTTATACGGGTTTTTTTGTACATATATGTATGAAGAGTAATGGAAACTTTATTCTTGTATGTTAAGTGTAAAGTGGTCTTAATTAATTATTTTTTTAAATTTGCTGGGATAAAATACCACACCACTCAGGTAGAAGTGGTTTATTTTGGTTTACAACACCCATCATTTTGTGAAACTTTGGATAAGTGTTCACATTGCAACTTTCATCAAAGAAGAGAATGCAAAGTATGCTAGAGCTTAGCTGACATTCTCTATTTGAACAGTCTTGGAATAAAATCAGGTGATGGTGCCAAACCAGAGGACGGGTCTTGCCATCTCCACTAAATTAATTAAGATAGTCCTGCTCAAGCATGAGATACTTGTTTACCAGGTGATCCTCAAGCCCATCAAGCTAAAAATAGAGAAGAGCCACCAAATAAGCAATCTCAGAATGAATTTACCTATGTGAGATATCTGCAGAAATCTATACCATGGTACATACACTACTGGTGAAATCCATGTGTTTGTAATGTGAGATTTTATTCAAATACTGGACTGACAATTATATAACCTGGGGAAATGGCATAACTTACTGTGTATCTGTAAATAGGAGGGTGATTATGTGTAAGATTGAGGTAATGACCATATTTGCAAGAGTCCTAGCACTGTAGAATTATTGGACCTTAAAATAAAACCTGAGGATTCAGGGATACACTATCTGGGAATATCAAGAATTATTTACTTACTATTTTTGTCATCCTTCTTGATGGAGGTCTTATTTGTATATTCTCAATTTTTTCCAAAATCCCTCCTTTTCATTGCATAGAATTCTAGTTTTCATGTCTCTTGGGCTTTTCCTTGGCTTTGAATATTGGAGCTGACACTTTTCCTATTTTCCTCCCTTCCACTATTTTTCCTTTCTTTCCTTTCCTCTTCAGTTTTGGAAATTGGAGACAGTAACATTCTGTTCTCTAGACTGTCCTTAAAATTGTTGTAATCCTTTGCCGTTAGTTTCTGAATGGTGGGATTAGAGATGTGAAACAATATGCCCAGATATGTCTGGTAAAAAATACTTTGTATACATTTGCTTTGATCATGACTTACATTTGCAATTAAAATTTCATTATCAAATGCTAGATGTGGTTCCACAGGCCTTTAATTATAGAATTTGAGAGGTAGAGGTATATAGTTCTCTTTGAGCTTAAGTACATCCTGGTCTACATACTATATCTAGTCTATCCAGGTTTATATATTGAGTCCCTGTCTCAACAACAACTAAATAAATGAAAAAAAATAAAAATAGGTGAATAAAATATTATGGGTACTTCTTTTTCTGTGTTGGCTGGTAGTGGTGAGCAACCATTATGTTTCAAGTGTTCTTGACTAATCTCTATTTGGCATGAAATTTTGACACATCCATATGCCAGTCAGTCAAAGATGGCAGGCAACAGTCATGTGTTGTTTATTCTTTATTTAGTATTAAAGATTCATGATGACAAGAGGTGGTGTGACACTCCACTTCTAAAACATCTTTAGATAATGAAGATTTGTATAGAAACTTGCAAAATGGATAGCATATTTTTTTAATCTCTGATATAGTGATATCATATGTATTACTTCTCTTTAGGTGTATTAATACACTCAAACTAAGGCAATTTACAGAAGAAAGAGTTTACTTGAACTAACAGTGCCATTTTAAATCAGATGGTAAATTGGAAGCATGGTGGCTGGAGCAGGGAGCTTATTTTTTACATCTTCAAACGGCATGCATGAAATAAAGAAAGTGAACTCAACATTTCATGAATGTTTAAACTATCAAATTCCACCTCTTGCAACATATATGCTACAACAATGTCACACACCTCCTAACCTCTAAACTACAAAGTGAACTGGGGACGTGATATATAAATGACTTAGGTTGGAGGAAACATATCATTCAAACCCTCACAGATGTTGAATCTATTTAAAATTTCTTTCTAGAATAACGTTCTAGAATAGCTTGGTAAAGACTTACCAGTAACAGGGAAAGATGAGGAGGATTTAGACTGATGAACAAATGCAATTCTTGTGTGTGGGCAGTCTCAATAATTGCTCCAGGTATTACAACGTATACCTACCAACAATGTTCCAGATGTTTCCCACCAATTTCCAATCATGAAACAGAGGATTGTAAGAACTCAGATATTTGTTGAAAAATGGTGTGGAATAAAGATTATATCAAGAAAATAAAATCTGCCTTTTAATGTTTTTTTTAAATTCTTCCTTTAATGTTTTTTTAAATTCTTAAGTAGAAAGTTGACTCATGTGAATTATAGAAGAAAGTGTTTTTTTACACAGTTATGTCTCCAGACAGTTCACATCAATAATGGAAAAGAGCAAGCAGCAAGCAGCAGGTGGCTGGAGCAGCAGCTTACCTCTCAAAATACAATAAGGAAGCTGATATACTTAAAAAAATATTAGTTTTTTAATCATGATAAAAGCCAATATTCAATGATATTCTTTGTTAGACAATGCCACATCTCCTAGTCTTCACCAAATACCACAAACTGGGAACCACATAGTCAAATACTCAAGACTAATAGTGGCCTATCTCATTCAATTCAACATATTCCAAAACTTGTCTCCCATCTCCCATAGTCTCATTGTCATATCATGAAGCAAAATATATTTTATTCAACTTCAAATGTCCCCATAATCATTCACAGAATCAATACTGTTAAAAAGCCCAAAGTCTCTTCTGAGATGTGAGGAAGTGTATTAAATGTATCTCCCTGTAAGATCAAAAGGAATTTACATCTTTCCAACATAAAATGGCACAGAGCATTTATTACCTTTCCTTTGAAATACTCTCAGGCTGTCTTGGATAATTCTGAGGATGACTCTGAGCTTACTATTCATTGCTTCTATTCTCTCAATGCACTGGTTACTAGTGTGCACCATCTCACCTGTGTTTGTGTGAGATTCAAAGTCAAATCTTTGTATATGCTATACAAGTGGCTTACTAATGAGATATTATCTCTTCTACATACTTTCTTATAAATCATCATTTCAGTGAGACCATTGGCAACTTGATCTAATAAAACTCCCCTACATTACCTTTCTCATCCTCCACCATTTCACCTGTGATATCTGATGATTCTTAACTTCTTCTAGCCTTAAACCCTCATTGGTTAATAATCTTCCAATCAATGAGGCCTCTATCCTAGTTCTTCTTAGAAGTCACTTTTTTATTAATTAAACCTGATCTCTATTTCCATATAACCAAGCCTGTTGTGATATCTATCTATCTGTCACCATCTTTGAATATTCTTGGAAGGAAGAATTTGTTCCTATGTAGATAGGTAGCTAGGTCTAGAAAGGAGCTTTGCCATGAAGCACATGTACAATCTTCTGAATCTTCCTATTCTTTACACCTTATAAATAAATTATCCCTAGATATGCCTGCCTACAATGAATACTCTGCATGTTCTGATATCTAATTCTACAAGACTTGAAAGTTTTCATTGAGTACCTAAATGATAACATACATTCAATTAAAAAACTAAAATTAGTTGCTTTTTGATGGTGCATTATGAAAAGTCCATATGATCCTTTAACATGAATTTGTGCATTGTATCCATAGAAAGCATAGAACGCTATTCTTCTACTGCTTCTATTTTCATATAATTTTTAAAATTTCATTACAGAATTAGAATTTATATACCAAATGTTCATAATTATTTACAAAGTGCAGTGTTTAAAATTGATGTTAAGTGAAACTTGAAAAATCGGCATAAAATGTTGAAAAAGCTTTCAAATAAAAACATCTAAACTAGGTGCACTGGGACAGAGGGTAAAGCCAACCATCCACACTACTTTGGGGACTTCTCAGAGCAACTCTGAACACAGGAGACCTGCCTATCCATGCGGGACCAACTGTAATTTCTACCTGCTTGGTCTCTGACTCCTACCTCCAGTCCTCTGCTGGAGTCCCAGGCCCCTCCCTGAGATCCGCCTATCTCTGTAGGTCCACTCTGAGTTCCAGCATGCAAGATTCTTGACCCCCAAAGCAGGGCCTCTGCTAAAGAAAGAGGCCTCAGGTGGAGAGTGCCAGGTCCCAGTGAGATCTGACTATCAGTGCAGAAACATCCTGAGTATCAGCCCAGCCTGTGTTCTCTTCCACCAGCCAATGGCTAGAGGTGAGTCTGGGCCCAATTGGGGTGGCCTTTCCCCTACAACCCCCTCCCTGCCCTGAACTCCCTGGGTTGGCCCTGGAACCCCATGCTCCTGTGTCCTGTCCCCATCAAGAGCACCCTTGGAGCTCTGATACACCCCCACTCATCCCCACCTCGAGGTTGCCCCTCCCTATCCTGTGCCCTACCCTGACCACTGTCCAGTCCCTCTGGTTGAGCACTGGGACAGAGGGTGGAGCCAAAAGTCCACACTACTTCTGGGATTTCTCAGAGCTACTCTGAGCACAGGAGACCTGCTTATCCACACGGGAGCACCTGTAATTCCCACCTGCTTGGTCTCTGACCCCCCACCTCCAGTCCTCTGCTGGAGTACTGGGCCCCTCCCAGAGATCCACTTATCTCTGTGGGACCACTCTGAGTTCCTTCTGGCATCATCTACTGGATCCTCATCCCTGACCCCATCCCCGGGTCCCTGTCTGCAGAGAGACATCTTAGAGAGCTTGGACCACCCAGAGCTACAGATATTGAACCTCTAACCACATAAGCCCACCAGGGAGGTACCATAGAGAGAGGGGGAGACCCCACCAACACCTACTGGAAAAATACAAGAAAACACCTAACAACAGAAAGACAAGCATGACACCACCAGAATCTAGGGAATCTGCCCCAACTAGAATGAAGCACAACAACAAAGAAGAAGCAGCAGAAGGGGACGACTTAAAAATTACCATCATAAAAATGATAGAGGCCCTCAAAGAAGATGTGAGAAAATCCCTTAAAGAAATGGAAGAAGAAAAAAAAAACACACAAAAAAAGTGGAAGAAATGAACACATGCCTTAAGGAAAGTAAAGAAAGTACAGAAAGCCAAGAAAAAACAATTAAGCAGGTGAAGGAAACGGTTCAAGATTTGAAAACTGAAATAGAGAAAATAAAGACAACACAAACTGAAGGAATGCTGGAAATAGAAAAACTGAGCACAAAAAAAAAAAAAAAAAAAAAAAAAAAAAAAAAAAACCAAAATCGGGAAATGCAGACTCAAGCATAACCAACAAAATTCAAGAGATGGAAGAGAGAACCTCAAGCACAGAAGATAGACTAGAAGAAATAGATTCATTGACCAAAGGAAATCATAAATCCAACAAATCCTTAACACAAAACATCCAGGAAGTGTGGAACACCGTGAAAAGTCCAAACCTAAGAATAATAGGTATAGTGGAAGGTGAGGAAGCCCAGCTCAAAGGTGCCGAAAACATATTCAACAAAATCATCGAGGAAAACTTTCCCAATCTGAAGAAGGACAGGCCCATGAAAATACAAGAAGCATACTGAACACCAAATAGGCTGGACCAAAGAAAAAAGGCCCCTCAACATATAATAATCAAAACACCTAGCATACGGAATAAAGAAAGAATATTAAGAGCAGCGAAGGAAAAAGGACAGATAACATATAAAGGCAGATCTATCAAAATTACACCTGACTTCTCCATGGAAACCCTCAAGACCAGAAGGTCCTGGATAGATGTTCTACAAGAGAACATGGATACCAGCCCAGGCTATTATACCCAGCAAAACTCTAAATCATTATATATGAAGAAAACAAGATATTTAATGACAAAAACCTATTTTCTCAATACGTATCTACAAATCCATCCCAACAGAAAGTATTGGAAGGAAAACTCCAACCCAAGGAAAGTAGCTACGCCCACAAAAATGTAGGCAACATATAATGTGACTACACCAGAAACCAAGGATAAAGCAGAACAAATATATTCACAATACCACTGCCAACAACAAACCTAAAACAAACAAGCATCAACAATCAATGGTCCTTACCCTCAACAATAATGGTCTTAACTCACCTATAAAAAGACACAGGCTAACGGGATGGATATGAAGACAGAATACATCCTTCTGCTGCATACAAGAAACACATCTAAGCTTCAAAAATAGACATTACCTCAGGGTAAAGGGATGGGAAAAGATCTTCCAATCAAATGGAACCAAGAAGCAAGCAGGCGTGGCTATCCTAATATCTAACAAGTTAGACTCCAAACCAAAATTAATCAAAAGAGATGAAGATGGTCATTTTGTATTCATCGCAGGAGAAATCCATCAACACAAAGTCTCAGTTCTGAACATCTATACACCTAATACAAAGGCAACCACATTCGTAAAAGAAAAGCCACTAAAACACAAAGCTCATATAAAACCTCACACACTTATAGTGGGAGACTTCAGTACACCACTCTCAACACTAGACAGGACCACCAATCAGAAACTCAACAAAGAAACAAAATAACTAACAGAAGTTATGTCTCAACTTGGTTTAACAGACATCTATAGAACATTCCATCCAAACACCAATATATATATATATATATATATATATATATATATATATATATATATATCTTCTTCTCTGCTCCACATGCATAACAAACCTCAACAGATACAAGAGAATAGGAATAGTCCCCTGTACCTTATCACACCACCATGCTTTAAAATTGGAATTCAACAACAACACAAATAGCAGAAAATCTGCAAATGCATGGAAACTGAACAATGTGCAATTACACCACACCTGGGTCAAAGAAGAAATAAAGAAAGAAATTAAGGACTTTCTAATATTCAACGAGAATGAGGACACAACATACCCAAACTTATGGGACACCTTGAAAGCAGTGCTATGAGAGAAGTTCATTGCACTAAGTGCCCATATGAAGAAAACAGAGGATAGCCACATAAAAGAATTAACAATGCAACTGAAAGCCTTAGAACAGAGAGAAGCAAACTCACACCGTAGGAGTAGACGCCAGGAAATAATCAACTTGAGGGCTGAAATCAGCAAAATAGAAACCAGGAAAACAATACAAAAAAATCAATGCAACAAAGAGTTGGTTTTTTTGAGAAAATCAACAAGATAGACAAAACTTTATCCAAACTAATGAAAAAGCACAGAGAGAGAACATGCAAATTAACAAAATCAGAAACGAAAAGGGGAACATAACAATGGACACAGAGGAAATCCAGACAATTTTCAGGTCATACTATGAAAACCTGTATTCCACAAAAATTGAAAATTCAAAGGAAATGGACAAATTTCTGGATAACTATCACTTACCAAAATTAAATCAAGAACAAACAACTTAAATAGACCTATAAACCACAATGAAATAGAAGCAGTCATCAAAAGCCTTCCAACCAAAAAAAAGTCCAGGGCCAGATGGCTTTAGTGCAGAATTCTCCCAGACATTCAAGGAAGAACTAATACCAATACTCCTCAAAATGTTCCAAAAAGTAGAAACAGAAGGTTCAATGCCAAACTCATTTTATGAGGCCACAATAACCTTGGTACCCAAGCCTCACAAAGACACAACTAAGAAAGTAAACTACAGACCAATATCCCTGATGAACATCGATGCAAAAATACTCAATAAAATACTGGCAAACCAAATTCAAGAATACAAGAAATCATCCACCATGACCAAGTAGGCTTCATCTCTGGATTGCAGGGATGGTTTAACATACGAAAATCTATCAACGTGATCCACCATATAAACAAACAAAAAAGAAAAACCATATGATTATCTCCCTAGATGCTGAAAAAGCCTTTGACAAAATTCAACACCCTTTCATGATAAAGGTCTTGGAGAGATCATGGATAACAGGAACATACCTAAACATAATAAGAACAATATACAGCAAACCAACTTCCAACATCAAACTGAATGGAGAGAAACTTAAGCTAATTCTTCTAAAATCAGGAACAAGACAAGGCTGCCCTCTCTCTCCATATCTCTTCAATATCATACTTGAAGTTCCAGCTAATGCTATAAGACAAAAGGAGATCAAGGGGATCCAAATTGGAAAGGAAGTAGTCAAACTGTCTCTAATTGCAGATGATATGATAGTTTACATAAGCGACCCAATAAACTCTACCAGGGAACTCCTACAGCTGATAAACTCCTTCAGCAAACTAGCAGGATACAAGATAAACTCAAAAAAATCAGTAGCCCTATTTTTTTCAGACGACAAAGAGGCAGAGAAAGAAATCAGAGAAACATCACCCTTTACAATAGCCACAAGCAACATAAAGTATCATAGTGTAACGCTTACCAAACAAGTAAAAGATCTATATAATAAGAACCTTGTGACTCTAAAGAAAGAAATTAAAGAAGATACCAGAAAATGGAACGATCTCCCATGCTCTTGGATAGGTAGGATAAACATAGTAAAAATGGCAATCTTGCAAAAGCAATCTACAGGGTGGTTAGGGTGCATGTGAGAGGGCAGAGAGGATAAGAGGGAGGGAGGAGGGAGGGAGGGAGGAAGGGAGGGAGGGAGGGAGGGAGAGGGAAAATGATTTCTATTTTTGTTTCCACAGAAAATGAAAAGCTGTGGATTCCTTCCAGACTAATGTGGTTTGATCAAGCCAGACCACCTGAAACAGAGTCGCAGGTGATCCTATATTCAAAACAGCTGGACAAAGCAGCCTTACAGACTACAGCCAGGATTTCTGCATCTTCTTAGAATCCTCCATGACAGTGCCCCTTAACAGCAGGACGTAGTTTGGAAAGAACGACGCCCAAATTCCCAAATATTGTCTATAAATGTTTGTTTTCATTTAAATGGACTTGGATATATAAAATAATAAAAGAAAAAAAAGAAAAAGTGCTTTCTTGTACAATATGTATGATCTCGATTTCATGTTTTAAAGGATTTAGAACTTATAGAATTAAACCCTTAAACTGAAAACGTAACTTAAGAAGAAACACACTCAATGTCACTCTCGTGCGACCTGTGCTTGCTGCTCAGGAGAAATCGCAAACAAAGAGAAACTTTATTGAAGCTAAGAAATCCCGTGCTCAAGCCACTCTCCTGCAACCTTTATGGGCGACTGTGTTTGATGCTCAAGGGAATCTGTAAATAAAGGGAGGTTATTTAAACAATGAAATCCCGCACTACTCTCCTCCAACTTGGAAGTGCAACTGTGTTTGCTGATTGTATAAAATCGCAAATAAAGAGTTTTCTTTTAAAAAAATTAAACCTACGTTCAAAGCTTCTCTACTGCAGCGTGGAAGTGCGACTGTGCTTGCTGCCCTGAGGGAAAGCGCAAACAAAGAGGAACTTTGGTTCCTACCATTTCCTCTGCAGCCTGGTCCGTTCACTGTGTGGGATTGTGACGCACTTCCTATAGCGGTTCCGGACTGGAGAGGGAGGAGGGGGGCGGGGAATGACAGGACTGCAGTAAGTCTTTAGCTTCAAGGTAGGTTTTCAGTTGCTGATGACCAAGACCAGTTATTCGCGAATTCCGTGTTTCTAAATCCACGCCTCAGAATAGTTAGGAATATGTTTTAAAAATAATTGTGACAAGAAAGGAGCACATCGCCATAAAGAACACCAAGGTCTTGCGCAGTGCACCATGAGAGGCTGCAGAGGACGAGGCCACAGGGACTGTTTTCTCTTCATTGTGAGTTCCCCGAGACAGAAAGCTGGTGCGCATGTAATTGAACAAAGAGGTCGGGAGGGCATTTTCTATGTCTAGTGAGCCACAGAACTTGACAGCTTTATCCATGTAATTCTGCAGTTGAAGATAGAAGAATAGGGCTATGGAATTCATCCCAAAGACTAAGAAAAGCCTCTGAGGTCAGGCATGCATCAAGGGTGTCTCTGAATGTAGACCTATAGAGGATATTGCATGAACCTTTGAATTTGATGGCTGTGCTGTCTTGCAGAACTCAGGATGATTCATATACTAAGTTGTAGAATAACTGCTGAGGGAAACCATAAACATGGAGTATAACCACCACTAGAGACAGATTTATGTTGCAGTTAAAAGCATGAAAATGAGTGGAAGATCCGAATAGTGTTTTGATTTCAGAGATGCAGAATTAGAGTTTGCCCAGCTGAGTTTCGGGTTTTGATTTGGTTCTATATTTCCTCACTGTACCCACTTTTTTATCTTTTGGAAAGGTAATGAATATCCTCTGCCATTACATGTTGGAATTTTGTGACTCTTCTACTATTTTAACTTTATAGCAGGTTACAATTTTAAAAAAATGCATGAATCTCAAAAGAGACTTTGAACTTTTAAACATTGATGACACTGGTATATGATGAGGGATTTTGCATTTTGACTGAAAGCATTTTTGCATTATGATATGGCTTCGAGCCATTGGTGGTCAGGCAGTAGGGTGTAGTGGATTGAAAAAAAATGGCCCCTGTAAGGAGTGGCACTACTAGGAGGTATGGCTTTTTTGGAGTGGTTATGGCCTTGGTGAGGAAGCTTGTCAGTGTGTGAGTGGGCTTTGAGATTGCATATGCTCAGGCTATGCCTAGGAAGATGTTATACTTCCTGGTGCCTGCATATGAACTTGTAGCAGGTCCTTCTCCAGCACCATGTCTTCCTAGATGCTGTCGTGCTTCTCACCATGACAATAATGGACTTAACCTCTGAAAATGTAAGGTGCTTCTTTGATTAAATGTTTTCCTTTTAGTGTTGTAGTAGTTATGGTGTCTTTTCATAGCAACAGAAACTCAACCTAAGATGGCCATGTAGACATAATCTAAAAGAAAAGCAGGACCTATCTGACATTATAAGCCAAATTATTCTAACAGTTATTTATAGAACATTTCAGCTAAACAGAAAGTCAACTGGTGCTAAGCACGTGTTGGAATTTTCTACCAATTTGACTGCATACATGGACATAAGAAAGGAAGGAAGGAAGGAAGGAAGGGATGAAATAAAGAAAGAAAGGGAAGGGAGGAAGGAAGTCTCAAAGAACCAGGTTCAGATTGTTTTCAGGGGACAGAAAGAAAAGGATGAATAAAATATTTGATTTTGATCTAGGAACATTGTCCAGTTCCATGCTCTGAGCAGAAAGTTAGAAGATAACCCTGAGAGACTGGAATGATAAAATCTCTTTCTGAAAAATTAGAAATCTGTACAGTTTCTAGAGTTTCTAGAGTCCCCCTCCCAAGATTGTTAATATATCAATGACACATAATGGAGCTTCCACCTGTTTTATTGTTTTGCTAATGTCAGAGATTATCTAATTTAGTCAGATCTTGGCATGCATATGGGAGGTTTTCCATGTGTGATTAATTGAATTTGAAAGTTTTACACTAAAAGTAGGCTGCACCATTTCATGGCCTGGTTTCTAGATTGATCAAAGACACATGGAGACTTCCTGCTTAACCCAAGCTACTTAGAAATCAGAGACAAGACCCTTGAGGCAAAGTTTGCTGTTCTATATAAGATACCTAACTATCTAAACTATGATAGTTCCCTCTCTTTGCACGAGATTTAAGAATCAAAATATACCAAGCATTCGCAGTTAACTTTAGCTGTGCTGGTGGCCAAGTAAGGCTGGAAACCTTCATGCCAGTGGTGAGGTGATGTATCACTAAGCTTATCCCCTGGGGTAAGGGAGAAAGTAATTGGATCACTGATGCTCTACTGTGCCACTGATGATCAAGACCTTGATTCACACCAGTTACAGCTGGTGCTCAGAGCTCCTGGCTGGTTGGGCCAAGGCAGCTTCTGGATATTTCCAGATAGTTGATGGGTCTCCTGGAAAAGTCTTGCTTTCCATGTCCAAGAAAGTCTGCCCGAACACACATAAGGATGGTGAAGACTTTACTTTTATGTCAGACTTAAGGGGTCTGTTTCTTCAGAAGCCAAGTCTCATCCCTGTGAGTACGGAAGGCTGATTGTATATGTTGCTGTGACATGCATATGGACAAACTGCTTAATGATATGTTTGGGATTTCATACTGCCTTATAGACTGACAAGCGTTTGTTTGTTTGTTTGTTTGCTTGTTTGTTTTGAGACAGGATTTTATGTAGCTTCTGGCTGTGTTCTTGCTATGTAGCTGAATGTGGCACAGAAGGCTGATACTTCTTCCACTACCTCCTCAAGGAAACTATTTTAAAAATTACTTACTTAAAAAATAACAAAACAGTACATCTTGTGCTCCATTGCATGAGCCTGGTACAAAGGCATCTGTTACACCTGCGAGGCTGACATTCACTAGGAGGAGGAAATGCATTGTTCACTGAAGAACCAAGGTTGCTGTGTATTTTGGAGCACAGTACAGAGTGCAGTGATTCCTCAGTAGTCATGCTATGGAGCTTGTGAAATACCACATCAATCAGAACTGGTGAAAAGCAATGTGACTGTATTGAGAATTGGAGGCATAACATGGGGCAGTCACCTATAAATGACAGTTTAGAACTCTTGGTACCAAGAGGGGAGGAACAGAATATCACTCAGGCACATTCAGCACCACAGTCTAGAGCAAGCAGAAGGAGAAGGGGACTCTTGTGTAAGAGGTGCATTGCATTTTGAATTAAAGGGTAGAGAGGTAGACATCAGGTTGTGGGTAGATCTGTTTGAATGATAGCATTAAACTAAAGAGTATAGAGTGTTCCTATGTGCTTAGTACTCTCTCTAAGGAAATTAACAAAAGACTGTGGACCCCATGTTTGTTCAATAAAGGAAAAATGGGCTAGCCATATTATATATCTGTTTGTGTTTTAATTGTACACACCAAAGCAAGGATTACTCTGTAGAGAGAAAAGTAGTTAAATGCAGTCAGGATGTTACTGGATATAGTTTGTTTGGGTTATGAAATGTCTAATCTGAGTGTGCTCAAAATTCTGCTGTTTCATGTTTATGCGATTTCTCACAGCCAGTGGGTGTCCTTTGCCCTCCAGCTAAAAGGTGTAAGTGATCAATTTGTCTCCAGTTCATAGTAAGGGCTAATGAAGTACTGAATGAGTAAGTCCTATGACCTTTAGATATGTATTAATGGGTACTTGTGTATGTATGTGTGCTATATAATGTTGACTCATCCAGTGTCTCTTTACTATGGGCTTGCTGTGGGTAACTCTTTCATATATAATGACAGAGTGAGAGGTCTCCAATCTCTGAGCTGGCATCATAGTATAGAAAAGATCTTGGAATGTAAGTAAGATATGTATAGTCAGAGAAGCAGTTCCCAGGAGCATATTCTAGTATCACGAAATCTCCAATGCACTGCTTGCTGTCCTAGGCTGAGAGAATACCAAATGCCAAGGGCCTGAGGTAAGGTTAGGCTGCACCTCGCACTATAGATTATTAATTTTACCTCATGTTTAACTTGCATTTGTTTGAAATGATTTCTTTCATTTATTACCCAATTAACCTTAGTTCAGGCCACCAGTCTGCTGAATTCCAATCCAGTACTACAAAACAAATCTAGGTACTAATAAGTCAAACCAACATTTGTTTAAGGTGTGGCCATTTTTGTCGATGGATCTTGATAACATTAGGGACATATGATCTTCATGGCCTGAACAAATGAACTTCTGTTACATTCTTTGTGAAAGGGTCCTTGCAGGCTTTACAGAAGGCAGGGATAATAATCGTAGTGAGGTAAGAATGGAAGTTTCATATTGATCTCAGTAGCAGAGAACTCCCTGCATCAACCCTCTGGATCAGGCTCTGCCAGCAACCTTGAGTCAGGGCTATTTTGACTTTGCTCCCAGGCAGATACATTCTGCTTGTGGTCTGTAGAGTCACAGATGAGAGTCATGTTTCAATAGAATCAGAGATATGTATTTATTTATTTACCTATTTATTTATATTTAAGCAAGTTCCTTTAAATAAAGGGATGGTAAGTTTTTCATGGACACCTGTTTTGTTAGTTTATATTCTTTAGTGTTAATCCTGTCAGCAGGATGAACTGTCCATGTAACAAACTTTGTATGTTTTATGTGATTGCTTTGGTGTTAACATGGAGAGTATATAAAGGCTCAATACTGTGTTTGTAAGTGAGTTAAATTTGCATTTATTACTACAGTAAGCAAAGTTTTGATCACATTAAAGAATTTGATCATTAGTGAGGTAAGTGATCATTAACCTGTATGGCTTAATTATTTTAAACAGCTTACAACATGTTAGTAGTTTTGTTGTTGTTGTTTGAATTTTTTAAAATTAAAAGCGATTTTCTTTTTATTTTACATACCCGTCCCAGTTCCCTCTCACCCCCATTCTCTCACTCTCCCCAATATCTCCCCATCCCACCCCAAATCCATTCCTCAGAGAGAGTGAGGCCTAGCATGGGGAATGAGCAAAGTCTGTCACATCATTGGAGGTTGGACCAAGGCACCTCGCCCCTATCTAGGCTGAACAAGTCCACAGTGACTTGGTTTCAAAAATCAGTTCATGCTCTAGGCATAAGAACAGGTTCCACTGCCAGTGTATAATCTGCCCAGAACCCCCTACATTCAGGGGGCCTGATTCGGTCTTATGCTGGTTCCCCAGCTGTCAGACTGGGGGCCATGAGCTACCCACTTGCACAAATCAGCTGTTTCTGTAGGTTTCCCTAGCATGGTCTTGACACCTTTGCTCATCTCTCCTCCCTGTCTCCAAATGCATTCCAAGACCTCGGCTCAGTGTTTAGCTGTGGATCTCTGCTTCTGCTTCTATCAGATGCTAGATGAAGGCTCTAGGGTTTTATTTAAGGTAGTCATCAGTCTCATTATAGGGGAAGGGCATTTAAGGTCACCTCTCTTCTGTTGCTTAGATTCTTAGTTGGATTCATGCTTATAGGTCTGTGGAGATGTTTCTATTGGCAGATTTATCGTTAATCCCATAATTGCTCCCTCTATTAAGGTATCTCTTTCCTTGCTTTCCTTCTCTGTTCGTACCCCAGCTCAACATTCATGATCCTTCATGGCCTCCTCCTCCTCCTTCCCCTTCTGCCCTCCTCTGTATCATACCTGCCTCCCCCTTCCCCCAGGCTCCTAATTTACTAGGGAGATCTTTTCCCTTTCCTCTTTTGGGTGGTACATTTCTCTGTTAGGATCCTCCTTGTTTCCTAGCTTCTCTAAGGTTGAGGGTTGTAGGCTAGTAATTCTTTGCTATATGTCTAATATTCACTTATGAGTGAGTACGTAACCCTAAATTTATTTCTATGTCTGGATTACCTCACTGAGGACGATTTCTTCTAATTCCATTGTTTGCCTAAAGATTTCAACATTGATTTTTTTTTTTAACCACTGAGTAATATATATAATTTTCTTTATCCACTGTTTGATTGAGATGCATCGGGGTTGCTTCTAAGTTTTGGCTGTTACAAACAATACTGCTATGAACACAGTTGAACAGATGTCCTTGTGATATGAATGTGCAATCTTTTGGTATATCCCTAAGAACACTCTGCAGCAAACAATTTGAAACCCTCTAGTTTTCTTGTGTCCCATCTCTGAATTTCTCCTCTGAGTTCCCTCACAAGCACTGAAATTTGAGGAAACAGAAAAGTGTCTCTGCTTAGCCCTGTGATCCTAATACATGTGGTGCAAAATGAGAAGCACCTAAGAGTCCTCCACATATTAAACCTCACACATGAATTAATCATCTGTCAAAAATCTCAGCTACATTCATCTTATATTACATAATATTTCAACGCATTTTCTGTCCATCGGATGATAGAAGTTCCTGTTTCTCTTAAATCTTAGAGTGAGTGGTGAGCGAGCAGCAGAATGACCCCTAGACCAGTCACTTCCTACACAGAGCTCACATCCGGTTCCGGGGCGCGCCACGGTGTCAGCTTGCAGAGCCCTGGGAATCCAGTCCTTGGGTGAGGCCACGATCTGAGAAGCTGACTTCTGAGCTGCTCCCTCCTCAGCATGGTGCCTAGACTCACTCCCTAGTCTTTCGGAGCTGGAGGGGAGTTAGGGATGCAGCTCCTCGGCGCTCCAGCCTTTGTCGGGGCAGCAATTTATCGTGTCCTTCTACAAACATCTGACATCGCTGACATGGCGCTGAGCAGCGGCTGGCTTTCCGCACCTCCAGCTACAGGATGTGAGCTGGAATGCGATCCTGACGCTGGGACCAGAGCTGCTGACTCAGAGCGGCCTATGCATGCTGATGGACAGCAACAACTGGCTCTGCAACACAGGCTTGCTGCTCATTCTCCTGGCTCACTCACCACTCTGTCCAGGTACTCAACCTTTCAGGCAACTGCTTCCAGGAGGGTCCTGCCTAGCTGTTGGAGGGGGGAGCCCTGCAGATACTTAACCTGGGAGGCAACCAGCTGCAGAGCATACCCACAATAACTTGCTGACATACCTGCCTCTAGAGATCCTCAACCTTAGTTATCTGTAAGATTTGCTTTGTCGATGAAATTTAGTGGTTGTTTATTTTCCTAGATATTTACCATATGCCCTTCCAGAAGTATTTCTTACACTCTCTATGATCTTCCTGAAAATCTCCGTAGATACTTGAGTTTAGCCAGCAATTGCTCAAACCCAAAATATGGAGAAGTCTATTTTACTGCGCTGTGTCAGACATTTTAGGTCTGTGGACTTCTGTGGCATGTATCACCCCCCCACCACCACTGACACATTTTTTGTGTTTTCCAGAATGCTCTTTGCCTTGGGGCTCAACCTCACACCGTTCCACATGTCAGAGTCTGACACAGAAGATGAAGGAGTTATGTTGCACACAGAATGAAGAATGTTCTTTGTAGTTATCAGAAGTGGGTGTTGAAAAGTACTAGAACTATGCAAAGATGATTAAAAAAGAAAATGGACCTTGAAGATTGATTAGTGGAAAGTGTAGTGGTTTCATCTTGAATGTTCATGTAAGAGGTGCAATGTTGTGAAAGGTTTTACATTTCATTTATCCATTCTGCATGACTGAGTCCAGTTCCTTGTTTATATTTCTGAGTATACTTTATTCTGAATGGAAATTCAAATCTCACCTGGTTGGTCACCACTTTCACTTAAGTCTTTGATGAAAAGTTCGCAGCATGGTACACTCAGAGGGGCAGTTATAATCAGCCTAGCAGTAGTGTCATCTGGGACAATTGGTTTGACTAAAGCCAGACAACTTGACAGTTGTACTGCCTGAGTTGTTTTGCTTTGGCTGGAAACTGTGCCATGAATAGAATGAGCCTTCTTGTGTCTTCTTGGGTTTCAGCCTCTGACTAATTAACTGGTATATTTAAGACTATCACATTTAAATGGAATATCTAAGCTTCAGCTCTGGTTTTGTGTGATTGTTATAATATTATGCATTCTAGTTGTGATGTGTTTCAGTTTATTAATCCTAGCAATGATACGGAAGCTTATTCTAAAAATGTTTTTACAGCAACCCACAACCTGACACAATGCAAAAACTTCAAATAGGTAACATGACATTTGAAGGTTGTCAGAAGTATAGCTCATTATATCTACTCTCAACAGAATTATTCACAAATTTGGTTTAAGCATTGTTCACTAAGAAACAATTCTGATAAAACTGGAATGAATACATTAAATTTCTGTATCCTTAAGGTGTAAGAGGAAAATAGTAGCTCAGATTATTGTTATTGAAGTTTATTAAATTTTACTCATTGATTACGCAATGAAAATTTATGTTAAAATTATAATTTGGCATTAGAAAATATTTAACTGTCACTACGATGATTACAGTACCACCTGTAACAGCATGAAGGCTGGTTGCTATGTACAAAAGGTAGTTTTAGACTGAATTAGGTCATGAGGTGAGCTCTTAAAGGGTTCTTAGGAAGAATTTAGTTGTAAGCTGAGGATTTTTTCATGTTAGGTTTCTTATAAATATTATGTTTATTTTCAGTAGTTTATATTAGTAGACTATAGGGTAATTCAGGGTCTTTGTATTTTGTGTTACATCATGAAACAAGAGAGTTTCATGACTGCAGTTATGAAACGCTGCTATAGTGAGTCCCCTTACCTTTTCCTCAGAATAGGGTAGTAAGTTTGATTTTTATCTTTTGCATTTAGAAATTTTATTCATCTGTTTAAAGAAGTTATGTTTCTACTACTAGTGTATTTTCTTCATACTGGTCATAAAGTCTTTTTTTCCCAGCCAATGAGCTTGTAAGCTGCCTACTCCATGATTGGGAAAGGCACAGACTGCGGTTGTACCCACGTCAAACTGTAAATATTGTGTAATTAGATGACTTTAGTTAAGCAACATAGAATGTTTTCATGGAAAACATTCAGAATGATGGGGCCATATTCTCCTGGATTAAATCCTGTACTTTCTTCATTGAAAATTACCTTGACCTAAGTAATATAGTGAGTAGCCTTTTAGGAATTACTTGTAAATAGAGCATCTAACCATACATACCCTTTCCTAATGATCTCTTGTAATCATGCTTTTTACATTAATGGGAGGCCAAAGTCATGATCCATCTATTTGCCAAAAGACAGAATAATTTTCCTTGATAGAAAAATCTGAATGGGAAGTAATCTAAGAAAAGCTGCTTTGTAACATTGGACTAAATGAGAGAAAGTTGTACAGGGTTGTGAATACCTGCATACCAACACAAGGGAGGTAGAGGCAGAAGATCAGGTGTTCAGTGTTAGCTTTGGCATCATACATATTACACGTGAGGCCATCCTGGACTATTTACATAAAAACTTGTCTCTAAGTGGGGATGCGTTTGGGCGGGTTGGATTTTAAATGTCAAATATGTCTCCTTTGTATTGTATACTAAAACAAAACTTCCTCTGAATCTGAAAGACAAACTACAATTAGATTGCATGACAGTTGATGGTAGTCAGAATTAGAGCTCGTTATGTTCATTCACAGTACCATAGTTCACAATGTTGGTTTAACCATTGAGCACTAACATGGAAGTAGTGATAAAACAGGAATGACAACATTAAAATGTTGTTTCCTTTAGGTGTACGAGAAAAATAGTAGCCCACATTAACGTCATTGGAGATTAACAAATATTACTAATTGATTATGAAATAAATCTAATATTAAAATTAATTTGGCATTGCAAAATATTTAACTCTCACTACTAATGATTAAATAACTAATCTGTAATAACATGATGGCTGGTTGGTAAGTTCTAAAGCTAGCTGCAGAATGAATTAGTCATCAGGTGGCCTCTTAAAGGATGCTTTGGTAGAATCCAATTGTGTGCTGAGGATATTTGCATGTTAGGTTTCTTGTAAATATTATTTTACTTTAGTAGATTATATTAGTAGACTATAGGTATTTTAGGGTTTTGTTTGTGTTTGTGTTACATCATGAAACAGAGAGTTTCATGACTGCAGTTGTGAAACGCTGCTATAGTGAGTCCCCTTACCTTTTCCTCATAATAGTATAGTAAGATCATTATGTTTCTTATGTAGAGAGTTTATTTCTGTGTTTATAGAAGTGATGTTTCTACTATTAACATAATATTATTGTGGTAGTTATAAAGTCTTTCTTTTTTTCACCCAGTGAGCGACTATAGCTGCATACTCCAAGATTAGGAAAGACACAGATATCTTGGGCAGTACCCAAGTGTCAAACTGTAAATATTTTGTAATTAGATGACTTTAGTTAAGCAACGTAGAATGTTTTCATGGAAAACATTCAGAATGATGGGGCCGTTTTCTCCTGGATTAACTCCTGTTCTTTCTTTATTGATAATTACCTTGACCTAAGTAATAAAGTGAGTAGCCTTTTAGGAATTACTTGTAAATAGAGAATCTAACCGTACATACCCTTTCCCGCCTCCTAGAAAGGAGGAGTACTCTTTCATCTTCCATAAATGTAAATTTTTCTGCCTGTGGCAATATACATGTATCCTATTTTGTTTTCTTTTAAAAAAATCATTATTGTGGCTTTTTAAGCTTACTCTTTAAGTATGTGAATAGGTTGCTAAATAGTGTGCCAAATCAGTTTTTTTTTTTAGCTGATATAGGGATTATAGAGATAGATGTATGTGTTGTACATGCTGAGCAAGCTACAGTCCACTTCTGGCACAGACAGATTTTAGAGAATTTTTCTTTGGTAGTTTTACCTTTTTTGTTGTTTTTGTTTTTACTTTTTTACCTATGTTAAGCCTTACTGTTTACAAAAGCTGCCAACTTTTCCCTTTTTAAGAAACTGATTATAGATATTAACTTGGTGTGATAAGAATTTGTCATCTAGAAATATGATCATGTTCTGAAGTCAGCAGAATATATTTAAAGCTAGTCTGTCTTACTAGTTATGAATCCCTTGTTTATCCAGCTAATGGACTATTAAGAGTTTCAGAATCAGCAGGGGTTAATCTTCTTAATATGGCTATTTGATTTTTCTGAGACAGGGCAAGGCTAGCCTTGAACTCAACGTGTGGTTAACTCAGGCTTTTTGTAATGTTCTTACCTTGGGTTGCCAGCTGCTGTAATCACATGTGTAAACCATGAGCCCAGTTGAGGATTTTACTTAGAACTGTTCCAAAAGTTCCTCCTGTTCTAAAGATCTTGATGTGTAAATTTTTTGTTGCCAATACTAAAAAGAAATTATTGTAAATTTACTCCAAATATGAGTAATTTGTGGTGATATAAATAAAAATAAAGGCTACTCTCAATAGTGTAGCACAGTACTGAAGACTAGTTCTAACAGACACTGGAACTACTGGGTTTCAATGAAGATTAGAGAAGATGCTGTTTGCTGGAATGTTAAAAAAAATCTTTAAAAGCAGCAAAGGTTAGGGAAAGAAGTCATAAAGCCATGTAGAGTAATAAGAAATTGTTCTTAAATTGATTCACCAAGTATCCTTCTGTTATTATCTAAATAACTTATCACTAGTTTATTACTGCTGTTGTTATAATCGTGTCCACCCTGCTTTTCCCTTAGTCCCTGGGAAGCAGAGCCAACAAGTTGTAGCTTCTTTCAGTCTTGCTCTTCTCAGAGTTCCTATTGGAGAGTAGTTATTTTGTACCTGGGTTATAATACAGCAGCTAACCTTGGTGATTGTGTACATTTTGGTTGCCTTTTTTAAAACCTGCAAATCAAGTATTTACTAGTTGCTATTTACATAAAAACAATTTTTTCTTTAAGTTTCCATGTGAGTGATTGTAGATATAAATTTGTCAGTAAAGTTACATATGTAAAATCATTTAGCTTCATTATTTTTAAAGTGCCTATTTTTACCTAAATGTAGAGATTTTATTATATTGTTATCTATTTAGTCCAAAATACTGAGTTTTTAAATTAGACTAGGCATATTTGGTGAAGGGTACGGTATAAGCTTTAGGCAGTGTGACTTGTAGTGCATAGTTTTGTTTCTTTGCTTAGAAAGAAATGTTGTGTTAGCCCTCACTGCCTGTATATGAATCATTTGATGTTATATAACATTAATTCAGTAGCATGCAGTTTTATATTTTCATCATAATATGATCTTAAGACTAACATTTAAACCAAAATTTGGGAAGGGAATCATGTTATATGATAAAGTGTCAGTGGTGGCTATGTGATCTTCTACCTTGACTTGAAGGAAAAGATTGTCTAAGGACAAGGCCCACAACAAGGCTCTTCGTGTGTGTAGGGCTTCTGGGGAGTGACTCTTACCTATATTGTACCAGAAGATCAGAGCCCTCTGGAAGCAAAGGACAAGCACCACAACCACCACCACCCTGCCTCCAGTGTAAAGGAATATCTTTCACATAATACTTTATTTAAATGTTTATGCTACCACAAAGGACACCAAAAGTTCCACTGCTGTCATATTTATGTATGCTTCTAGGTTTTATTCAGCATTAGTCAACCTCAATAATTGATATAATACTCAATCTCATGTGTGTGTTATGTGTGTATTAGATATAGTAACTTAGTGTAGTGAAGTTTGTTTACTTGCAAAAAAAACTTTGTATTCACCAAAATATATGCTATTATTTTGATCATGAATAAATTGAATAAAATTGTATTATTCAAAACTCCTGCTGGGGAAAGAAACTGGAATGAGTTTGGCATTGCTATTGGTGGAAGTTTGTGTTCAGCCCTGTCCCAGTGCCCTACAGTCCCAAATAAACAGACAAGCTTATATTAGTTGCAAACTGTTTGGCATGCCGTTCAGGCTTCTTATTGGCTAACTCTATTAATCTGTGTATCTTCACATGGTCTTGGATTACCAATAATGCCCAATGCTCTTGCTTTTTTGGCAGCTACATGGCATCTACCTGGAGACTCACTCTCTGTGTTCCCTCTTCTCAGGCATCTCCTACTCTGGTAGACCTGCCTAAGAGTTTGGCAAGGTTTTCCATGAAAAACCTGACAAAGGCTGGAAAAAGTTTGTGAACACACAAAAACAGAGCTGCATTGGGCTTCCTGGTGTCACAGTCTCATGCAGGCCATGGAGCAAAGATGCTGTGGCAGTAGAGCTTGATCACTGCATGGTAGATTCCCACTGTGATACACAGAGACTGTCTCCCTGCAACACAGCATGCTGCATGGCAGATTTAGCTTTCACTCATACTGACAAAGTTTTCTGGGCTCTGCTACAAGCTGCTTGATGGTGGCATAGACCAGAGTTGAGATCCTGAGCACAAGTCCCAGAGCCTGGAGGTAAATGTATCCTCCACCTAGTGGGAAAGCCTAATCTATTGGAGCCAGCAGCCATAACCTACCCTTTAATACTAGCCACTCAATTGAGCAGATTAAAGAATCAAGTGGTCAGAAAAAAATGATATAGATATACAGTAAAAAAAAGAAAAAAAAAAACAGTTTCAGAGGGAAAAAGAACTAAATGGTTTACATTGTGTTCAAAAATATATGTAGGCTTGAGAGAGTACACAAAGTCCTTAAAGAAGACATGGGAGTATGTGGGTGTGGTGGGACATGTCTTTAACCCCTCTAGAGGCAGGCAGATGTCTGGTTTCAAAGCCAACCTGGTTTAGAGTGAGTTCCAGGACAGCCAAAAATTCAGAGAAATCCTGTGTCGCAAAATTGAAAGTAATGGAGTTTTTAAAAAAAGCCATGGCAAGATGGAAAATAAACAGAGTCGGGATACTGTATGTTATTGTGTTGTCTGTGAATTGTTTGATTGCTGAGGAAAGAGCAACAGTTGCTAAAAGACATTTGATTATAATGCTGCTCAATAAATCCAACCTATACATTTTGAAAATGCCTTTACTTAAAATGTAAGTCTTAAGAACATGTTATTTTGGAAAAGATGTTCTGCTTGTGTTTTCACAGAAGATGAAAAGCTGTGGATTCCTTCAAGATTAATATGGTTTGATCAAGCAACAATTTCTGAATCAGTGACACTGGTGATGCAACATTCAAAACAGCAGAGATGATGCATTCCTGAGGACTACAACAGCCAGGATTTGGCCATGGTTCTAGATTTTCTCAGATGGTATTCACAGCACCCCCAAACAGCAGGAAGCAGTTTGAAGAGAACTATGCCCAATTTCCCAAATTGTGTTTATAAATATTTGTTTTCATTTAAATGGGGTTGGTTATAAATGGTTAATAATCACCATCTCTTTCCATAGGGGATAAAAGGAATGTGGTATAGAAATGAATAGTTTGCATTGGTATGAATTTTAGTTTATTGATACAAATTTAAGGTCAGTTTTGTTATATGTATATTTCTACTTTTGTTTAGGTATTGTGTTTATACAGCTCATTTAAAAATGTTAATGAGTAATTGAATACAGATTACAGTCACCTATAATAGTCAAAACTTACAGTCATATTAGTTAAGTTTTCTAGTTATACAGAGATATATTTAAAATGGATAGGTATTCTACAAAACCTTTCAACGTCCTACAAAATGTGGCAGTTAAAATGGTTTATTAGGGTTTTTCATGACAAGGAGACAACTGCTTCTGGCTCCACCAATTTCTTCAGAGAGGAAGATAGAGATTGAAGATACTCATTATGATATTTGCTTTCAACATGGAAGGGATAGCCATTTGGACATAAAACTGCTCTTGGCTGGACTGGTTGACAGCACTCTATCCAAACAGGGAAAACTAGGTTACTAAGAAATGTGACTGCTGTCCTTCAAGTTCATCAAAAAGTCTGCCAGACAGTCTGGGCCTATAGGCTGAAGAGGGATGCCCCAATGTTACAGAGGAATTTTGGGTGACTGTCCAGGCAGTGAGATGTCTCTGTCAATACTAGAGTTTATATATTATCCTTCTGGAGTCTTCCATGGGGTTGAAGATAGATAATTATGGCTATGATTTTCCTTAGTTATGATAAAAGATAAGTTATATACAAAACTTTAGACTCACAAAGATAGGATAGATGATAAAATATTTTCTTTAAATTTAGCCATGTTAATGGATTAAATATCATTAAGTATAAAATTCTTGCTTCATAATTATATACATACATATGTATATACACAATTATATATACATATATATAATTATACTATGTTAAAGTTAAAACCTTTCTTTTATACAGAAAGGAGGATAAGATGGGGATGTCCTTCTGTATGCTGTAAATATATCTTTCTCTTATTGGTTAATGAATAATCATGTTTCGGCCAATGGACAGGCAGTATGTAGAGTGACAGGAAGCATAAGTGGAACTACCAGACTAGAATTGGAGGAGGAGAACACAGAATGTGAGGCTCCAGACAAACACGATGTAATTACCAGGAAGACAGGAGGCCCTGTTATGGTCCAGTAAGCCAAGACCATGTGGAGTTTGACAAGTTAATAGAAATGGGTTAATAATTAAGAGAGAGCTAGCCAATAAGAAGCTTGAGCCTTTGGCCAAACAGTTTTTAATTAATATATGTCTCTGTGTTTGTTTTGGACAGAAGGAAATGTGGTGGGATTGGCCTGATCAGCCTACACATTGCTGTTTGTGAAACAGTAACTGATTTTTGTTTTGTATATATCACAGTGCACGTGGTCAGCTGTGTTCCTAAGAAACAGTGTTGACCCCAGAAGTTACCTTCTTTCTGTCCTATGCAAACTTGTGTTGAATCCTGTTGTATTCTCAGCCCACTTGTTAGAAAGAAAATAATGGGGAAAACTATAAAACAAGACTTAGGTTTTCATAAAATTGGGGGCATCAAATACCAACAAAAGATGCTCAAAAGATATTACTTTTATTTTGATCAAGTTATTATGTATACTCTGACTTCTATAATTTTCAGTATATAGTGTTCTATATATTAGAAATAGCTGTATAAGTATATACATAATTAAAATGAAACTCAGAAATAAAAATCAATATTGGAGTTTGTCTGGAAAAGATATAATCCTATTGTTTCGATTTTATGTTACTTTGTAATGGCTGATATTCTAAAAAGAATGTTTAAAGTATTTAAATTCTTGTCCTTCCATGCCTAATGCACATGAAATAATATGGTCTTATATTAAATTTATATACGTTCATAGATTGTGCCTTAATTATTTTGCCTCATTTTATTAAACTTCTATTAGACTTAAAAAATCTTAGAGAAAGTTATAAAATGAGTTATAAATTATGTGAGCATACATTTTCAAAAATAAGTAGGTTTGGTGATCCCAGGAACAAAATCAGGTAAAGAAGTGTATGTATCTGGGTGTCTCTGTGTGTGTTTGTGTAACTGTAGTCATATGGGGAACAAAACAAAATGCAGTGGTGAAAATAAAGATGTGAACTGGAACATTCAGTAAATAGATTAAGAATCAAACAAAATGGGAACTAGATATGTTATAACTCTGTATTACTTAGTAAAGATGTTTCCTTTGGGCCCATAAAGAATGATTTTGTTACCACTTTGAACATGTTTTTGCCACACATGATTGAGTTAATGCAACCAAATTCCATACAAGTGCTGTGGAAAGTTACTGAAAATTAACGTGCATAACAATTAACTCGGTGCTTGATTTGTTCATATCATGAATGATTAGAAGTCAGCATTCATATTTAATCTAATGTAAATATACAGTGTATAAGTACGTCCACACAGAATGCCTATCTGACAGTTGCCTGGATTTAGCATCATGAGAGCCCTAAATAATCCCAAGGCAACCAGACAATGTTGTTTCCAGATATATTCTAAAGGGCTTTGTTTTTGAGGCATACTGTGTTGCATTTTTTATTCTGTCCTGTATTTTCCTTTATATATTTTAAGCCATAATCTAACTCCGTGCCTAGGCAAACTTAGAACACAATTAATAGGTCAGGGTCATTTGTAATTTCATAACCATGTTCCAGCCTCGCCTTTTCAAGTGCTCAGTTTATAGACAGTAACCAGAAACTTAATTAAAAAGTACATTCTAATGCTCCTCTCTGGTAAAAGAAGCAAGAATACATGGTGACCATCATCTTGGCTGGAATACAGGATGCATTCTAGCCAGGAAAGACAGATAGGATAATATATTGTTCTTTACAAAATATGTGAATTATGCCCAAGTTTAAAGAAAATAATAAAAGCCAATACTTAAACCTAGGGGATGAGATCTGGCACTTTTGGGGTGCTATGCACTGAACTGAATTCCTGGAATTCAGTTGTAGAGAGGGAGCAAAGGGGTCAAGACCGTGCTGGAAAAATCCACAGAAACACCTGACTTGAACAAGTGGGAGCTCATGGTCCCCAGTCTGACAGCTGGGGAACTAGCATGAGAGTGAACCAGGTCTCCAGACCATGGGTGTCAGCTGGGAGGTTTGGGAAGTGTATAGTGCCTCTAGCAGTGGAACCAATGTTTATCCTTAGTCAACAAATGGTATTTGGGGTCCCATTCCCTATATCTCAGCCTAGATACAAAGGAGAGGGCCTAGCTCCTGCCCCAAATGATGTGACAGACTTTGATAATCCCTCAGGGGGAAGTCCCTCCATGGGGAGCAGATGGTGGGTGCGATGGAGTTGGTGGGGATCATCGGAGGACTGGAGGGAGAGGGAACTGAGATTAGTTGTAAAATAAGATTGTTTTTAATTTAAATGAAAATGGATTAAAAAAAAGAAACCTAGGGGACATGAGTTTGCGAAGATCCAGATATATTCTATCTGCATGAGAATTTGTTGACTAATAAATAAAATATAGAGAGAATTTCAATCCCTTCTCAAAACACATTGTAAATTTTTCCCAATGATTTTAAAATTTTTATTTTGAAAGAAATAGTACTCAGTTAATTTTTCAGTGACCCCCAGAGAAGCTTCTTGTAGATGACAATTAGGACATAAATACATATCAAGACAATATTCAGACTTTGAAGTACTCATGTCTAAATGGGATGTATTCATAAGCTCCTCCCACTCAAGGCTCACAGATCTATGATGAAAAGTTGTTATAAAGATAGTAAGAGTTATGCAACAAGGCCTGATAACAATTCATAGGACATAGTTATGCAAGATTTAAATCAGCAAGATGGCATGCTCTAACATGTGTGAGAAATAGCCATGGAAACAGACTGAGAAAACTCACAGATTTCAATTGTTTTGTGGATATTCACTGGATACTCATACACATGGCCAAATTCACATAGACTCAGAAAATAGCAACAACTTTTCATACAAGTATATTTGGCCATAAATCTCAAATAACATTTTAAATTGAGTATTAAAATTACTTTAAAAATAATTTGGGAAATGAGCATAAAACAAAAGCATCTCGACTTGTTTAATCATCGAATGATGATTAAGTCCAGGAATCTAATTGAAATCAACATAAAGTAAGTAATACTTAATATCTATATTAAGCGCCTCATTTGGTTTTTGTTTTGTTTTAATATTTTTATTTTTATATATTTTTATTTAACTTAGAAACAATCTTATTTCACATAACAATCTCAGTTCCCTCTACCTCCAGTCCTCTCTTGTCCCCCATGAAACCCCCCATGCCATCCCCCTCCACTCCATGGAGGTGAGACCTTCCATGGGGGATCATCAAAGTTTGTCACATAGTTTGGGGTGGGGCCTCTGTATCTAGGCTGAGAGATTAAACCCCCAGGGGGAATAGGCTCCCAAAGTCCATTTGTGCACTGGGAATAGAGACTGTCAGATTCCCATAGACTGCCCAGGCCTCTTAACTGACACCCACATTCAGGAGGCTTGGGTCGGTCCAAAGGTGGTTCCCAGGTGTGAAACTGGGATCCATAAGCTCCCACATGGTCAAATCAGCTGTTTCTGTGGGTTTCCTCACCATGGTCTTGCCCCTTTGAAGCACCTCATTTGTATCAATATCCACCTTTCATTTTTTAAAAACAAAACAGTAATGATATATATAATTATTTCAATTCTGAAAATTTCCTATATGTATATATTGTTTCTTGTTCATATCCATTTCCCAACCACTCCTTTCAGTTTCCCCGATCTACCTCTCAACACAGTTATTTTATTATAAAATAGTAAGGCCAATTCATAATAGCCCTATGCACCTATGTTTTGTCATATACTTAGGCATGAATAGTCAACCAATAATCACACACAAAGTGAATATTTCTCAAGCAGAGGTTGTCACCAATTTTAGTTTTACATACTTTGATTGCATGATGTAAATAAGACAATCCTCCAAATGCAAGCTCTGTCCTTTCTGAATATCTTTCATAATGCTGGGAAATATTTCACAAGTTTCTAAAGGAGAACAAGTATTACTAATTGGCCATGAATTCTAAAACAAGTATTACTAAATGTTTTGATATAAGCTACACATAGTGACCAGTTTTTGGACTGTGGTCTTCCCCCTTTCTTCTCCCACAGTGACATCTTTGTTGCTGTCCTGGAGCTGTGGCGATAAAGCTGTTTTAAGATACTGCCACACTACTCCTTGAGAAAAGGAACTTATAAATTGTGATCTACACTTCACAAGTTATATTGATGATGGCACTTGTGTGAGTTCCTGAGTATAGCCCATTATTACTGCTTTCTGTAAACACTTCATCTGTAATTAACTGCTATGAATTGTATCTTATTTTTGGAACAATGAATGTTATTCTCTGAATTCTCATTTCATACATAAATCTGTTAGCCTGTCTATTATGTCCTGTTGTAAAGTGAGGAACAAATGTTACAGAAAAGGTACAATGAGAGATTATAGGTATTTAGGGACGATACCAAAAATAAATCCATTCAATAATGAATTACTACATTTTTAGGATGTGTGAGAATCTGTTTGAATGTTTGTTAACTTCCATCAAAGGAAGTGCACAGAAGGACTTTGGGAGCACATTCCCATGGAGGGATATGCCCTTAACTCAGGAGGGAGGGCCTAGGCCCTACCCCAAATAACTTGACAGATTTTGATGATTCCTGCTGGGAGGCCTCATCCTCCCTGGGGAGTAGGTGGGGGAAGGGGTAGGAGGGAGTTGGGGAGCATGAGAGGATGGGAGGGAAAGGGAACTGGGATTGAAAAATTGCATAAGCTAAATCCAATTTCTACCACTGACAGTAGAGTAAGAAAGTTAGATGAAATATGAAAAGTTTAGCCTCTGTCCTTTGAAGACATCTATGCTGTAAGATGTAATGATAATATGTACAGCCTTATCATGGTTTAGAGAGTATGTGGCACCTTTATGATTACCCAGGTCTCCCACAAAATCCAATCTGCATACCTAAATAATAGCCAACATTAATTGATTAATTCATTAATGATATCATTCCATAAGTATTCACCCAATTGCTGTCCCAATTGGGGGTGAAATATCCTAGAGAGAGCCAAATCATGCTAAAATCCTTCCCCTGAACAACTGGGGCTGAGTCTAGCCTTATCCCTAAAACATGTGATGCCAGGACAAAAATAGTTATAAAGGTCTACATGCGATGTGTCTCATATTTAAAAGTCAAACCAGTTTCAAAAATTGTTGCCTTGAAAACTATACCTCAAGAAGACCCTAAACCCCAAGACATTCTCAATATTCTTGAGAGTTCCCTGCTAAGTCTTGGTATAGAGGATTTGCCTGTGGAGCAGACCTTCCCCTTTTCTCTTTGTCTCCCCTCCATTTTACCATGTTGCATAAGGAGTCCTAGTTTACTTATCCATACTAATGTCACCCCCTTTCAGTACATGAGATTTAGGTGGTTCATTTGAAGCCACAGTGGGATATTTGGGATTCTCCTATGTAACATGCCTCCTGGTTGGGAACCATGTTTTTGTGGCTTCGTAAAGTCTAATTCTAAGGAGAAACGTATGGCATGAGAAGACTGAGCTTGTCCATGATCATCTAAGTCACAAAAGAAGCAAATGTTTCAGTCCATTGCCCGAGGGAAGTACTTTTTCTGAGTGTTCCTGGTTGATACCGCACAGGAGCCATTAGTTCTTCACTGTGGTTCACATGCATGAACACTGACTCCATCAGTAAGATAGTTTTAGTGGTGTGATTTTCTTTCTTTTTTCCTTAAAACTTCTTCCTAGTGAGAAGTATTAGGAGCCATATAGAATTGCAGTTCATCCTGTTTTTTGTTTGTTTCTTTGTTTTTTACTTTCATCTGCATTTATTTTACGCTGAGTTTATTCCCGTGCCATAAGCTTTTGTTTCTTCTGGGATATCTTCTTCTTCTGTGCAACCTTCTCTTCTGGCTTTGGAACAATCTGCTCCTTTTCCATGAGGATCATCTCGATGTGGCAGGGGGAGCTCATGTATGGGTTAATCTGGCCTTGCGCTGTGTAGGCGCTTTGTTCACCTGGATGTGTTCAATGACCAGAGAATCGACGTCTAGACCCTTAAGCTCAGCATTACTCTCTGCATTTTTAAGCATGTGCAGCAAAAATTCAGCACTCTTTTTTGGCCACCGACCCTCTGTCCAGCCCCACTGTTTGGCCTGGGCGTACCTGCCTACTCCACCATTGTACTGCCGGAATGGCATACATTGCTTCTTCAAAGTGACATCTTTCAGGTATTTGGTGGCTTTTCGGGATATGCATGCCCTTGATGGCCTGGGCAGTTTCATGGGTGTTCTTAAAGTGAACCCGAAGATTCGATCCTCTTGACTTGCATGATTTCGTGGGGTTTTCTGGGTCGAGGGAGTAGTGAACCATCTTCACAGGTCACCTCCGGCCGCCTACAGGAAGAGCACTTCATCCTGTCTTTATATGTAACTTTCCAATCCTTTTGTTTTGCTTATTTGAGACACAATTGTCCCATGTACTTTACACTGGAAACAAAAATTCCCACTTATCTTACAATTCAAACTTCCAAATGACATTTTTTCATTATTTATTATTATTATTATTATTATTATTATTATTATTATTATTATTATAAATTTCACATATTGATCCCAGTTCCCCCTCTCTCCCATCCTCCCATGGTCCCCTCCCATTCCCCATCCACTCCACATGGAAATGACTTTCCTTAAGAGTTTTATTGTATTTTAATGAACTTCAGCATTTTAACTATAACTCTGAAGACAAAGTCTGTTATAAATAGTGTTTTGTCTTTACTTCACTGCTCAAGGCTTTTCATGGTGGATGCTGTTTAAATATTTGTTAACATTGAAACAGTTGTGAGCCATAGATTAATAGTGAAAAGTTACTTTAAAAATATAGCACAATGCAAATACATATGTACTCTTAGGTTACTTGGTTTTGTGACGAAGGAGTAGCTGCTTTGAATAAACAAAAATAAAATTAAAAAAAAACAAACATGAGTAGAATTATACTTTATTTTGATCATTACTTATCTAAACCCATTAAATTACTTTTATTACCATTATGATACTATGATACTCCGTGTTGTTTGTGTATAGTTTTTGACTTTTATAGAACCCAATACTTTTTTTTGAGAATTCAGCTACTTATAGAGAGCAGTGCCAAATATAAACAACTGGGCCATTATGATGGTTCACATAACATCGCTGCACTTGAGCATCAGTACGGTCCCTTTGTTTCAATGATAAGACAAAGCTGGAATGGGGATTCCACATTGGGGAGCAACAGGCAAAGGTGACCAAGGTGGGGTGGGTTAACATGTCAGCCAGACAGAGCTTGAATGAGAACTTTAGAAAGTGGAGTGAATGGAAAGGGAAAAGAGACAGAGACACAGGGAACAGAGAAGGAGAGGAAGGGGAGGAGAGAGAAGAGGTGAAAAGATAGCAAAGATCACAAAGAGCATAAGAGGCAGGGTCTGACTTTTAAAGGGGTCCTTCACACCTGCCTGCAGACTAGTACTCAGGGAACCCTGGGCTGACCAGAGTACTGCCTGAGTGCATTCTGCCAGGTGACAGGGGCCGGCCAGCGTAATGCCTGAAATCATACATTCCCACCTTATTATTAAAAAGGTGAGGAGTCAGGCATGGCAGGTTAGGGAATAAAGACTTCAAGTTCTCAAGGCTACTTCCTGCTGACCTGGAGGGTGTTAACCATCTTTGGGGGACCTGAGAAAGCTGGGGTGCTGCCCTGTCCTGGTTGTTTCATTGCAGTCCTGGTTGTATGGAACTCTGGTGTCTCTTTGAGACCTGGCAAGATGTTGGCTGGGCAGAGGACAACGTTAAGTTTAAGAAAAAAAAATTCTTAGGTACTGGTACATGAGGGAAGGATTGTTACATGAGGGAGGGGTCCTTGCAGGAGTCCCAAGATAATGTGTAGCTTTTAGTGAAATCCTTATTGGTAGCTGTTTTACCTTTTTTATGTTATTGATATATCAAAAAATGATAGGACCCAAGGACCTGACAACGAAGAGATACATGAAAAAAACAGTGATTTATTATGTGGCAGAATTATACTCCCAATGACTTAAATTTCCTACATGTTACAGTATGATATTTAAATTTTATCATTTCCCAACAATAATTATGAGAAATAAAACATTTTAGAAAGAGACGTTTGTGATCTATATTCTATTTTTAAAACATTGTGACACATTAACATCTGCCAATAACAGGAAACAGATGCCATCCTTCTGTTTTGAGATGAGTGTTATCTTCAGACATGGATCCTTCTTTAATTTTCCAGATGACATATCTCTCATTACTAAAGAAAACAACATCATAAAGAAATTGCTTATATTCAAAACACCCCACTGAGCACGTGTTCCATTGTCACACACATACTAAAATTGCATCACACAGTGCACTTTAGAATGCAACACAGTAGAAGTCACAATCTCCACTGGTGGATACACAAAAAGTCCATGCATGTATCACAGCAATGGAACATCACCACAATATCCCTGTATTTAGTTAAACACTAGCTCTGGTGTTAGCGGAGTGACAAGTGGCCTGGCTCACTTGCCTTACTTCTGACATCACACCAGCTAATATTTAGGGGTTTTCAGTTTGCATCATGAAGATTCAGATATGTTCTCACTTTTTTTCATTTCAAAATTTACTTCTGGGAAATTCACAAAGAAATTAAATATTAATTTTAACTCGTGCACTTTTGCTTGTATCCATTTAAGTGGCAAAGATTACACTTAGTAGTAAAGAAATTCTTGAATATTGATACTTTGAATTTGTTTGCTTTAAATTTTTAGCCACCCTGAACCCAGTAGTACTTTTATACACAGACAACAGTAAAGTCATTACATTTCTTTCCGTTTTTAAGCCTTTTTAGAATTTTGGCTAAAAATGTTAGTATCAATCATATACAAGTGCAATTACTTTTCCCATGTGTTAGAAATGGTAATTAACAATATTTCTCTTACTTGATGTTTATATTTCTGTGACACTAGACCATGAACAAAATAACAAATTGAGAAGAAATAAGGACTATCATCCCAGGAATGTTACCACCCACTATGATCTGGGCCCTCATCAATGTGTCATTAATTGAGAAAATGTCGTACAGTTGGATCTCATGGAGACATTTTCTCAATTGAGGCTTCTTATTCCCTGATGACACGGCTTGTGTTAGCACACAAAACCTGTCAGAACAATATTTATTACTAAAATTGCTGGAATTAGAAAAACTGATTTTAAGAGCAAACAAAAATATGCTTAAAGCCTGCTCTGTGCGCCTGTAAGTTAGAAGGAGAGCCAGGTTTTATAAGAATGCCGATAGAGCAGAAATCTTTGGCATTATAACCTCATATCTCTTTAACACACAAGCCAGATGACCTGTGGAAATACTTTCTCATGTGACTTTTTAGAGGTACTTGGTCATAATCAGTTTAGGTAACCATTTATATTAGGGTATTAAAGTTGATAGCTTGGGAACAGGATTGGTTTTCTATATTTTTAAGGTGAACAAACCATTGTCCAATCCAGAGAATAACTATTACAAGAGTATTGATTTTCTTTCTTTAAATACAAAGATTATATCATTTATAACTTTTATTTTTAAAACTTTCAGTGAAATACTTATGTTCACAGGAGAAACACTAAGTGGATACAAATTTTTGTGTATGTTCATGAGTAAGTTTGTGTGTCTCTGTGTGTATCATCTCGGTGAATTTAATATAACTCTATGGTAACAATAATTTGTGAAACTGATATACCCAAATGTTTAATAGGAGAGTGTATTCTACTTAAAATCCTATAACTGAATTTTCTGGTCAAGGATATATGAAGAGATCACACTATATTGAATGAAGGTCTATGTCACCTGAAAAATAAACATCAAAGTTGAAATATTAATATAGTGGCTTAGTAAAACTGTGATTATTGATGGAATAAATATTAGACAGCAAAATTATAACATAATTATGCAATTAACGTTCAAATATGTTCTAAATATATCAAGAGGTAGAAGTGAATGTGAAGAGTACAGACGGACCTGGATCCCTTGCATGAACAAACTTAAGTCACTGTAAGATTGTATTGCAAATTAACTGCATACAAGCAGAATCGTCTATCAGGAAAGTGTACACAGAAAACTCCCACAGACACTGTCAATATCACTGCTCTCTGACAGACACAAGTAAGGCCCTGTCAATCGATTCATGTAAACAGAGCCTACAAAAGTATGGTGCAACATTCTGCACTCAATTGCCACATACAAAACAATCCTTATACTGGTAGTAGTAATTCCTCATAGTTCATGCATAACAGAAATTACACAGAGCAGATCATTGGGCCCACGGATGTGTAGTATTGAAAAGAAAATGATCAGGATAGCAGACAATAGGTGTTACAAATTTTACTTTTGACATGAATGGTATTCTAATTGCGATTGTTCTGATAAAAGGGGACCCACTCATTTTGAAGGTACCCAGGGAAACCTGGAAAGCATGACTACATGAAACACCTTAGCTCAGTTTTCAAAAAGATACACCAGCTTTAATAGAGCTTTATAAAACTCCCTATGAGATCCACAAGCAATGTAACTTGAAGGGAGTTAGATATTTAGCTATTATCCAACAAACTGGATCAAACTGTTATATCTATTATAACAACAAAAATGCCCCCCAAAATCAACAACAACTAATAAAAAAACACCTGCTCAGACTATCTTAGGCTACTGAATGAGAACAAGAAACAATGTACACATATAGTAAGTTTTCAGAATTAAAATAATTATGTACTTCATCACTGTTGTTTTAAGAAATGAAAGATGAATGTTGATACATAGGTATTTCTCAGTTAAACTGTAAATATTAAGTAGTAATTTATGTTGATATGCAATTAGATTCCTGGACTTACCCTTTGTTACTTCACACAATGATCAAAAAAGTCAACATGCTTATGTTATTCTCATTTCCCATAATATTTATGTAATTTTAATAATCAATTTTAAGTATGTCTTTTGGGGTTTATATGCAAACATACAAGTATGAAAAGCTGTTGCTGTTGTCTGAGTCTCTGTGAATTTGGCCATGTGTGTGGGTATCCATTGAATATCCAGAAAGAATGGAATTGAAATCTGTGTGTTTTCTCAGTCTTTTCCATGGCTATTCCTCAAACATGTTAGAGCATGTCCTCTTCCTGATTACAATATTGTATCCTATGAATTGAATCAGGCCATGTTGCATCACTCTTACTTTCTTCATACCAACACCTCATCATATTTCTGTGAACCTTGAGTGGGAGGGGTTTATGGAAACATCCCATTTAGACATGAGTACTTCAAAGTCTCTATTGCCCAGATGTGAGTCTCTGTTCTAATTGCCATTTACAAGAAGCTTCTCTGAGGGTGACTGAAAAATGAACAGAGAAGTCTTTCTTTCAAAATAAAATGTAATTGTATTTGAAAAAATTTACAATGTTTTGAGAGGGGATTGAAAAAACTATGCATTTTATTTATTCCTCAACAAATTCACATGCATATGCGATACATCTGGATCCTCTCAAAATTATCTCTCCTAAGTTCTTTAAGCAGTTCCTTTTAATATTTCTTTTAACTTGGGCATATGTAATGTATTTCATAAAGAAAAATTATATCTAGCCCTCCTTACTTGCTAGCATGCATCCTATATTCCCACCAACATGGTGTGTTACCAGTTATTTTTGCTGTACTTACCAGAGTAGCATGAGAATGTAGATTTTAATCATTTCTGGTTACTGTCTATAAACTCAGCACTTGAAAAGGTGAGACTGGAACATAGTTGTGAAATTACACATCACCCTGGCATACCAATTGGGTTCCAAGTCTGCCTGGGTCATAAAGATAGAACATGGCTTAAAATATAAAAAGGAAAATGCAGGACAGAAAAAGAAAAATGCAACACAGTATGCTGCAAAAAACAATGACCTTTACAATATATATGGAAATAATATTACCTTGTTTCCTTGGTATTATTTTAGGCATTCATGATGCTAAATCCAGTTAACTGTCAAACAGGCATTCTGTGTGGATATACTTAGACTTTGTATAAATGCACATATCTATGACAGTGTATATGAATATCCAAATATATTTACATTTGACTAAACATGAAAGCTTACTTCTAAACTTTTATAGTACAATTTCAACACCAAGTTAGTTGTTCCACATTTTAATTTTTAGTTACTTTCACAGCACTTGTATGAAATTTGGCTGCATTAAATCAATTGTGTGTGCCATAAACATGTTCAAACTAGTAAAAAGAAATCATTCTTTATGAGCCCAAGGAAATGTCTCTACTAAGTACATACAGAGTTAGAACATACCTAGTTGATACTTTCTTTTATTCTTAATTTATTTACTGAATATTCCATCTCAGGCCCTCATTTCCTATACCTGAATTAAGTGATGTTCTTCATATGCTTGTGCTTATCCAAACACACATACATAGACACCCAGACACACTTCCACATCTGACTGTGTTCTTGAAATCACCAAACCTATTTGTTTTTGAAAATGTATGCTCACGGCAACCCAGCATTCCCTTTTATCTATACTCCTGCAGAAGAAGACTCCACCCAGTTGCAGAATGGGGGTTCCCCCACAACTCCATCATCTCCCCCTGCAGATGGCTGACCTCCGTTGCTGGACTCCATAGAACCCCCTCTGCTAGGGGTCTTTCCCAGGGACCACAGTTCTTTGGCACTGGTTCAGAATGGTGATATTTCTGCCCTCTCTGCCATACTCAGAATAACAGAAAGCACAAAACATGGTCCCGAGTGTCAGCCACCAGTGAGTCAGAACCCCTCCCTGTTCTCCTCTGTCCCACCCAGGCCATCACTGTCTTTGAGGCCTCAGAATGAAACATGCAGGAGCAGCACCAGCATTTCAGCCATTTTTCTACCCTGGAGCATTTCCAATTAATATGCAAGAGCTGGTACTCAAGGTGAGAGTTCAGAAGCCATCTCTTTGGGAAAATGATTTCATTGAAATTTAACTGGATTGACAGGAGCTCACCTACCAAGAATTGCTCAGAGTGAGTTGCTCTGAGCTAGGTGTTAATCCAGACCAAGTGGAAAAGATAAGGAAGTTACCTAATACTCTGCTGAGAAAGGAAAAACATGTTGCCCGACTCCAGGATTTCCAGGAGATAGAGCTAGTTCTGATGATCTGTGAGAATAATTTTCTGTTCAGAAACGCTGCATCCACACTGACTGAGAGGCCTTGCTAAAACTGGAGAGCTTCAAAACTGACATACTAATGCAGCAGGGTCTTTTTCCTTGAGTATTGTGACACTGTGTGTCACCTCTGGGCCAAAGGACAAGCCATTGATCCCAAAGCCTCTGATGCCCACCAGGGCCCCTGGTGTCACTGCATAGTGTACACTAATATCCTGCCTCAGCAGGAGGGAACCCTGACCCTCCCGCAGCGGTGCCACTCGTCCAAGCCTCTTCGTGCACAATAAAACCTATTGCTGAATCTTTGAACAGCTGAAAAGTAGTCTTGAAAGGCAGAAGCCAGAGGTACGATAGCCAGTGTTTTGTGTGCACACTCTAGAGAGTTGCTGAAGCAGAAAATAGAGAGCTGACCTGTTTCCAGCCACTTCTGTTGACGGTGTACCTGAAGGGCCAGGCGCATTTCTCTTGGTGTTGCATGCTCCTTATGATCCTTGAGAGTTTGAACTGACTAGGAAGAAAAACTCGGGAAAGAAAGCACAGGTACTGGAAAAAAGGGATAATGTGACCTGTGGCTGTGAGGTTTCATATGCCATAGTTATGTTACTCAGGTTTAAAGTATTTAAAAATATAGTTACCTAACTGTAAATAGGCTGTTAACCAAAGGAGCTTCCCCACACACACACACACTTTTCCTTTGTGACCACTCATGACTGCCTCTGTCTCAGGACAGTCATCTTTGCGTCTCCTCCCCTCCATAGTCATTAGAGGACTCTCTAATGCTTTCTAACGGAACCACACTATTTTTACTCTAAGCAGTTCCTGTCATCCTTGCCATTTTGCACCATTCAGGAAGAACACAAACACGGCTGGTCCACGTCCACCACTCGCTTCCCATCAGAAACAAAAAAGCAGTTTTCGAGCCTGAGTTTGTTGTTGTTTTAACCGTCATTATGGGAAACTGAACTAAAAGAATTAGCATCTTTATTTTTGTATCAAAGATAAAGGTTATTTTGGAAATTATTAGGATTTTTATGTAACTCTGAAATCTGTTGCTTTTTTTTTTTTTATAAACAAATTGTTGGACTTTAGGAATGCCCCTGTAACCATCACCAATCCACGGGACACTCAGTTGTGAGCACCTGATCAGACTCTGGAGCACGGCATAAGAATCTTTCCTATGAGTGCTTTCAGAGAGTCATCCCCTTCTGCTCAGCATTGTCCAAGTGGAAAAGCCTCCGTTTTCCTGAAAACTTCACTTTAGGGAATAGGACCTGGCTTGAGCAGACGAACAGGAGAGTAGGGGCTGGAGCAGCTGTTGGCAAGGATTCCTGCTGTCTTAAGCTTTCTCCCCATAGTGCCTATAGTTTCTAAAGAAACTTAACTTCCTATTAACTAAATTTTATTAGAACACTGCAGTTGAGTGAAAACATGCAGATGTCAGTGGAGAGAATATTGTGATGAGGTAATGGCTTCCCACTGCCTCCTGAATGTTGAAATGAGGTTGAACTGTTCTTCAAGGCCAGCTTCGTGGGGTGGCAGTATGTAGTGACTTAATCATACCTACACTGGTGACTTCCCCCGTCACTCATCGCCCCTTTTCCCAAGTGCTTTAATGAAGAAACCTCCCTGGTGTTTCAACTAATGAGAAACTACTTTATCCAGATATACTAATCCCTCCCCTCTCCCCAATTTGCTTTGGAAAATCTTAGTTTACTGATACAGCTGAGTGTGATTCTATCTTTGAAGAAATAAATTCAGTATTAATTCATGTCTAAATGACTTGGGTTCAAACTCCTTTAGCCACCCCAACTGATAGTGATTGTCAGAAACAGTAGAGACCTGGCTGGGAGGTGAGCTACAAGAGAGTGCTACAGAGCTCAGAAACAAAGTGACCAAGGCTCTTGGTGACCCAAATATGGGGGCAGCTGTCACATGACTCTGCCCGGTAGCCTGTCCATTTCTGGTCCTCTGTGGTCACTGCCTCTGGCAATGGGATGTAGATGCATGGTTGCCCTTAGGTGAGTCTGAAGTCTTAATCTATGCATTCAGAGAAGTATTTTTATATGTTTTGTGTAATTTATAACAAGGGATTTTCTTTTCAGCTTTGTTAACTGCACGTCTCCTCCTCCATTTAAAGCATGTGTTCACACTGTGTGTGAATATTCACGGGGACTTTTCCTCATGTGTTGTTCACTCTTCAAACACAACAGGTATTATGAAAATTAAACATTAACTGAACAAGAAAAAAAATGTATGCTCACATAATTTATCACTTGTTTTATAACTGTCTCTAAGGTTATTTTGAGACTAATAAAATAATGCACATTTAAGGCCAAACTCATGAGGGGATATATAGATATAGATATAGATATATACAGAGAGAGAGAGAGTTAATACAAGGTCACACTTTTTTTTTCATGTCATTTGGGTAAGGAGGCAAAAGAATTTGAATAGTTTAAACATTCTTTATAGAATATTTGCCATTACAAGGTAACATAAGCTTGATACATTAGGACTCTATCTTTTCCAGATAGCAAACTCCAATACTGATTTTTATTTCTGAGTTACATTTTAATAATGTATGCACTTACACAGCTATGTGTAACACACAAGATTGTAGGTACTGAAAATTAAAGAAGCCAGAGCATACATAATAATGTAACCACAATAAAAGTAACATTTCTTCAGTCACATTTGTTGGTATTTGACCTCCAAACTTATGAAAAGCTAAAGCTAGTTATCTAGAAATTCTTTCCTATTGTTTTGTTATTAACAAACAATAAGTAGGCGCAAGATGCAAAAACCTCAACTAAAGCTTACATACACTTTTGGAAAGTAACTATTGGAGTCAGCACTGTTTCTCAGGAATACATGGCTAACCATGTGACCTGTAAGAACAGGGACTCTCCACCTTCCCTGTACACAAAACAAAGTGAGTTGGTTATTCCTCCTCCAATAGCAATGTGTAGGCAGAAGTTAGTGACCACCCTGATCCTGCCATACTTCACTCCCAAATAAACACAAAGAGACTTATATTAATTATAAAGTGTTTGTCCTTTGGCTTAGGCTTCTTATAGCTAGCTCTCTCTTAACTACTAATCCATTTCTATTAATCAGTAAATCAAGAGGTGGTTTTGGCTTACGAGAGAATGGCTGGGCAACCAATCTTCTCAGCAGTTACATGTCATCTGTCTGGAGACTCACTCTCTGTGTTCCTATCCCAGAATTCTTCTACTCTGGTTGCACTGCATATATATTCTCCCTGGCTATATCCTGTGTGGCCATTGGCCAAACAGTTTTATTCATCAACCAACAAGAGAAACATATATTCACAGGATATAGAAGGGCATTCTCCATCATCTCCTCTATTCTGTCTGAAAAAAAAAAACAAAACAAAAAAACAAGGAATATTTTAAATTTAACATAATTCAATCACAAAAGGTAATAAGCAAAAATTATAGTTAACATATTTAGTTCATTAACATTTGTCAAAATTTAAAGAAAATACTCTATTGTTTATCCTACCTGCTGTCACTTTAAAGCTTTATATGCAGCTTACAAATTACCATAATTAAGGAAATCCATAACCAGAATTATCTGTCATCACCACCACCATACTCCAGAAGATTAATATATAAACTCCAGAATTGACAGAGACAACTCGCTGTCTAGAAAGTAACCCCAAGTTCCTCTGTCACATTGGGGCATCCCTCTTCGGGCTATAGGCCCAGAATGTCTGCAAGACTTTTTGATAAGCAGAATTATGAAGGATCATCCTGTCCCTTGGCAAGTTCAGCAGGTGCTCTTCTTTGTAACCTACTGGTTCAGTTTGGACAGCATGCTGTCAAAAAGTCCATGCAAGAGAAGGTTCTTGTCCAAATGGCTGGTCCTGCCATGTCAGAGGCAAACTCCATAATGAGATTCTTCAATGCCGATTTTCCTTTCTGACATACTCTGCTGATGTCATCTGATGATCCTATTTATAGATATCTTATCAAGTTAATGTCTAAACTGTTTTTATATAAGGGAAAAGTATGAAAAGGAAGAAAAATTTAGCAGTGATTAGCAGCTCTTGTAAATGATAAGGCCAAAAGGGGTAAAAAAGAAAAAAAACCAATAACAATAATAACATTTAAAAAAAGGAAAAACAGCTACCAATGAGTATTTCACTGAAAGCTACAAGCTACACATGGAATGAAGCTTGCTCAGGATGAACAGCACCCTAGATCTAGCTATCTAGCTATATAATCTCCATTTCTGCCAAAAAAAAAAAAAAAATGACTGGTTTGACACATTATTTATAGTTATAGGGTAACTATAAGCATAAAAAGGCATAATAATCATTTTGTTAAAAGAAAACACAATAGGATACATGTATATTGCTATAGGCAAGAAAATTTACATTTATGGAAGATGAAAGAGTACTCCTCCTTTCTAGGAGGCAGGAAAGGGTATGTACTGTTAGATTCTCTATTTACAAGTAATTCCTAAAAGGCTACTCACTTTATTACTTAGGTCAAGGTAATTATCAATAAAGAAAGAACAGGAGTTAATCCAGGAGAAAACGGCCCCATCATTCTGAATGTTTTCCATGAAAACATTCTACGTTGCTTAACTAAAGTCATCTAATTACAAAATATTTACAGTTTGACACTTGGGTACTGCCCAAGATATCTGTGTCTTTCCTAATCTTGGAGTATGCAGCTATAGTCGCTCACTGGGTGAAAAAAAGAAAGACTTTATAACTACCACAATAATATTATGTTAATAGTAGAAACATCACTTCTATAAACACAGAAATAAACTCTCTACATAAGAAACATAATGATCTTACTATACTATTATGAGGAAAAGGTAAGGGGACTCACTATAGCAGCGTTTCACAACTGCAGTCATGAAACTCTCTGTTTCATGATGTAACACAAACACAAACAAAACCCTAAAATACCTATAGTCTACTAATATAATCTACTAAAGTAAAATAATATTTACAAGAAACCTAACATGCAAATATCCTCAGCATACAATTGGATTCTACCAAAGCATCCTTTAAGAGGCCACCTGATGACTAATTCATTCTGCAACTAGCTTTAGAACTTACCAACCAGCCGTCAGGTTATTACAGATTAGTTATTTAATCATCAGTAGTGAGAGTTAAATATTTTGCAATGCCAAATTAATTTTAATATTAGATTTATTTCGTAATCAATTAGTAATATTTGTTAATCTCCAATGACGTTAATGTGGGCTACTATTTTTCTCGTACACCTAAAGGAAACAACATTTTAATGTTGTCATTCCTGTTTTATCACTACTTCCATGTTAGTGTTCAATGGTTAAACCAACATTGTGAACTATGGTACTGTGAATGAACATAACGAGCTCTAATTCTGACTACCATCAACTGTCATGCAATCTAATTGTAGTTTTTCTTTCAAATTCAGAGGAAGTTTTGTTTTAGTATACAATACAAAGGAGACATATTTGACATTTAAAATCCAACCCGCCCAAACGCAACCCCACTTAGAGACAAGTTTTTATACAAATAGTACAGGATGGCCTCAAATGTACTATGTATGATGCCAAAGCTAACACTGAACTCCTGATCTTCTGCCCCTACCTCCCTTGTGTGGGTACGGAGGTGTTCACAACCCTGTACAACTTTCTCTCATTTAGTCCAATGTTACAAAGCAGCTTTTCTTAGATTACTTCCCATTCAGATTTTTCTATCAAGGAAAATTATTCTGTCTTTTGGCAAATAGATGGATCATGACTTTGGCCTCCCATTAATGTAAAAAGCATGATTACAAGAGATCATTAGGAAAGGGTATGTATGGTTAGATGCTCTATTTACAAGTAATTCCTAAAAGGCTACTCACTATATTACTTAGGTCAAGGTAATTATCAATGAAGAAAGTACAGGATTTAATCCAGGAGAAAATGGCCCCATCATTCTGAATGTTTTCCATGAAAACATTCTATGTTGCTTAACTAAAGTCATCTAATTACACAATATTTACAGTTTGACGTGGGTACAACCGCAGTCTGTGCCTTTCCCAATCATGGAGTAGGCAGCTTACAAGTTGCTCATTGGCTGGGAAAAAAAAAAGACTTTATAACCACTATGAAGAAAATATACTAGTAGTAGAAACATAACTTCTTTAAACAGAGGAATAAAATTTCTAAATACAAAAGATAAAAAACAAACTTACTACCCTATTCTGAGGAAAAGGTAAGGGGACTCACTATAGCAGCGTTTCATAACTGCAGTCATGAAACTCTCTTGTTTCATGATGTAACACAAAACACAAAGACCCTGAATTACCCTATAGTCTACTAATATAATCTCCTAAAATAAACATAATATTTATAAGAAACCTAACATGCAAAAATCCTCAACATACAACTGGAATCTTCCAAATCATCCTTTAAGACCTCTCCTCATGACCTAATGCAGTCAAAAACTACCTTTTGTACATAGCAACCAGCCTTCATGCTGTTACAGGTGGTACTGTAATCATTGTAGTGACAGTTAAATATTTTCTAATGCCAAATTATAATTTTAACATAAATTTTCAATGCATAATCAATGAGTAAAATTTAATAAACTTCAATAACAATAATCTGAGCTACTATTTTCCTCTTACACCTTAAGGATACAGAAATTTAATGTATTCATTCCAGTTTTATCAGAATTGTTTCTTAGTGTACAATGCTTAAACCAAATTTGTGAATAATTCTGTTGAGAGTGGATATAATGAGCTGTACTTCTGACAACCTTCAAATGTCATGTTACCTATTTGAAGTTTTTCTTTCAAAGGCAGAGAAATTTTTGTTTTAGCATACAACACAAGCAAAGGAAACACATCTGGGAGTTAAGATCCACCCCACCCCAATACACACCCAATTTGAGACAACTTTCTTGTATATAATCCAAGCTGCATTCATCTATACTATGATGTCTAAGCTAACTTTGAACTTATGATCTCTACATTCCATGTACTGATTTGTAGGTGTGTACACCATGTCCAACTTTAATTCCTTTAGTCCAAAGTTATAAAGCAGCTTTTCTTAAATGACTTGCCATTAGACTCTTCTGTCAGGAACAGTTAAGTTATTCTGTCTTTTGGCAACTTGATGTTTCATGACTGTAGCCTCCCAGACATGTAAAACACATGAACAAGAGATCATTGCAATTAACAAAATAAATTTTAGATGAAATGGAAGTAGGGCATGGTGACTATTTTTAATGCTGGCACCAGGAGGTACAGGCAGGTAGATCACTGAGTTTCTGACCAGCCCATTGGACATAAAGACTTCCAGGCCTGCAGGATACTGTCCTTATCTATACAGATGTTTACCTTGTCTAGAAAAAGCATATTTCCAAGTGTTTTGCATTGTGTCAGGTTGTGGGTTGCTGTAAAAACATTTTTAGAATAAGCTTCCATATCATTGTTAGGATTAATAAATTGAAACACATCACAACTAGAATGCATAATGTTATAACAATCACACAAAACAAGAGCTGAAGCTTAGATATTCCATTTAAATGTGATAGTCTTAAATATACCAGTTAATTAGTCAGAGGCTGAAACCCAAGAAGACACAAGAAGGCTCATTCTATTCATGGCACAATTTCCAGCCAAAGCAAAACAACTCAGGCAGTACAACTGTCAAGTTGTCTGGCTTTAGTCAAACCAATTGTCCCAGATGACACTACTGCTAGGCTGATTATAACTGCCCCTCTGAGTGTACCATGCTGCTAACTTTTCATCAAAGACTTAAGTGAAAGTGGTGACCAACCAGGTGAGATTTGAATTTCCATTCAGAATAAAGTATACTCAGAAACATAAACAAGGAACTGGACTCAGTCATGCAGAATGGATAAATGAAATGTAAAACCTTTCACAACATTGCACCTCTTACATGAACATTCAAGATGAAACCACTACACTTTCCACTAATCAATCTTCAAGGTCCATTTTCTTTTTTAATCATCTTTGCATAGTTCTAGTACTTTTCAACACCCACTTCTGATAACTACAAAGAACATTCTTCATTCTGTGTGCAACATAACTCCTTCATCTTCTGTGTCAGACTCTGACATGTGGAACGGTGTGAGGTTGAGCCCCAAGGCAAAGAGCATTCTGGAAAACACAAAAAATGTGTCAGTGGGGGGGGGGGTGATACATGCCACAGAAGTCCACAGACCTAAAATGTCTGACACAGCGCAGTAAAATAGACTTCTCCATATTTTGGGTTTGAGCAATTGCTGGCTAAACTCAAGTATCTACGGAGATTTTCAGGAAGATCATAGAGAGTGTAAGAAATACTTCTGGAAGGGCATATGGTAAATATCTAGGAAAATAAACAACCACTAAATTTCATCGACAAAGCAAATCTTACAGATAACTAAGGTTGAGGATCTCTAGAGGCAGGTATGTCAGCAAGTTATTGTGGGTATGCTCTGCAGCTGGTTGCCTCCCAGGTTAAGTATCTGCAGGGCTCCCCCTCCAACAGCTAGGCAGGACCCTCCTGGAAGCAGTTGCCTGAAAGGTTGAGTACCTGGACAGAGTGGTGAGTGAGCCAGGAGAATGAGCAGCAAGCCTGTGTTGCAGAGCCAGTTGTTGCTGTCCATCAGCATGCATAGGCCGCTCTGAGTCAGCAGCTCTGGTCCCAGCGTCAGGATCGCATTCCAGCTCACATCCTGTAGCTGGAGGTGCGGAAAGCCAGCCGCTGCTCAGCGCCATGTCAGCGATGTCAGATGTTTGTAGAAGGACACGATAAATTGCTGCCCCGACAAAGGCTGGAGCGCCGAGGAGCTGCATCCCTAACTCCCCCTCCAGCTCCGAAAGACTAGGGAGTGAGTCTAGGCACCATGCTGAGGAGGGAGCAGCTCAGAAGTCAGCTTCTCAGATCGTGGCCTCACCCAAGGACTGGATTCCCAGGGCTCTGCAAGCTGACACCGTGGCGCGCCCCGGAACCGGATGTGAGCTCTGTGTAGGAAGTGACTGGTCTAGGGGTCATTCTGCTGCTCGCTCACCACTCACTCTAAGATTTAAGAGAAACAGGAACTTCTATCATCCGATGGACAGAAAATGCGTTGAAATATTATGTAATATAAGATGAATGTAGCTGAGATTTTTGACAGATGATTAATTCATGTGTGAGGTTTAATATGTGGAGGACTCTTAGGTGCTTCTCATTTTGCACCACATGTATTAGGATCACAGGGCTAAGCAGAGACACTTTTCTGTTTCCTCAAATTTCAGTGCTTGTGAGGGAACTCAGAGGAGAAATTCAGAGATGGGACACAAGAAAACTAGAGGGTTTCAAATTGTTTGCTGCAGAGTGTTCTTAGGGATATACCAAAAGATTGCACATTCATATCACAAGGACATCTGTTCAACTGTGTTCATAGCAGTATTGTTTGTAACAGCCAAAACTTAGAAGCAACCCCGATGCATCTCAATCAAACAGTGGATAAAGAAAATTATATATATTACTCAGTGGTTAAAAAAAAAATCAATGTTGAAATCTTTAGGCAAACAATGGAATTAGAAGAAATCGTCCTCAGTGAGGTAATCCAGACATAGAAATAAATTTAGGGTTACGTACTCACTCATAAGTGAATATTAGACATATAGCAAAGAATTACTAGCCTACAACCCTCAACCTTAGAGAAGCTAGGAAACAAGGAGGATCCTAACAGAGAAATGTACCACCCAAAAGAGGAAAGGGAAAAGATCTCCCTAGTAAATTAGGAGCCTGGGGGAAGGGGGAGGCAGGTATGATACAGAGGAGGGCAGAAGGGGAAGGAGGAGGAGGAGGCCATGAAGGATCATGAATGTTGAGCTGGGGTACGAACAGAGAAGGAAAGCAAGGAAAGAGATACCTTAATAGAGGGAGCAATTATGGGATTAACGATAAATCTGCCAATAGAAACATCTCCACAGACCTATAAGCATGAATCCAACTAAGAATCTAAGCAACAGAAGAGAGGTGACCTTAAATGCCCTTCCCCTATAATGAGACTGATGACTACCTTAAATAAAACCCTAGAGCCTTCATCTAGCATCTGATAGAAGCAGAAGCAGAGATCCACAGCTAAACACTGAGCCGAGGTCTTGGAATGCATTTGGAGACAGGGAGGAGAGATGAGCAAAGGTGTCAAGACCATGCTAGGGAAACCTACAGAAACAGCTGATTTGTGCAAGTGGGTAGCTCATGGCCCCCAGTCTGACAGCTGGGGAACCAGCATAAGACCGAATCAGGCCCCCTGAATGTAGGGGGTTCTGGGCAGATTATACACTGGCAGTGGAACCTGTTCTTATGCCTAGAGCATGAACTGATTTTTGAAACCAAGTCACTGTGGACTTGTTCAGCCTAGATAGGGGCGAGGTGCCTTGGTCCAACCTCCAATGATGTGACAGACTTTGCTCATTCCCCATGCTAGGCCTCACTCTCTCTGAGGAATGGATTTGGGGTGGGATGGGGAGATATTGGGGAGAGTGAGAGAATGGGGGTGAGAGGGAACTGGGACGGGTATGTAAAATAAAAAGAAAATCGCTTTTAATTTTAAAAAATTCAAACAACAACAACAAAACTACTAACATGTTGTAAGCTGTTTAAAATAATTAAGCCATACAGGTTAATGATCACTTACCTCACTAATGATCAAATTCTTTAATGTGATCAAAACTTTGCTTACTGTAGTAATAAATGCAAATTTAACTCACTTACAAACACAGTATTGAGCCTTTATATACTCTCCATGTTAACACCAAAGCAATCACATAAAACATACAAAGTTTGTTACATGGACAGTTCATCCTGCTGACAGGATTAACACTAAAGAATATAAACTAACAAAACAGGTGTCCATGAAAAACTTACCATCCCTTTATTTAAAGGAACTTGCTTAAATATAAATAAATAGGTAAATAAATAAATACATATCTCTGATTCTATTGAAACATGACAGGTATACTGCACTGCTCTCATCTGTGACTCTACAGACCACAAGCAGAATGTATCTGCCTGGGAGCAAAGTCAAAATAGCCCTGACTCAAGGTTGCTGGCAGGGCCTGCTCCAGAGGGTTGATGCAGTGAGTTCTCTGCTACTGAGATCATTATGAAACTTCCATTCTTACCTCACTACGATTATTATCCCTGCCATCTGTAAAGCCTGCAAGGACCCTTTCACAAAGAATGTAACAGAAGTTCATTTGTTCAGGCCATGAAGATCATATGTCCCTAATGTTATCAAGATCCATCGACAAAAATGGCCACACCTTAAACAAATGTTGGTTTGACTTATTAGTACCTAGATTTGTTTTGTAGTACTGGATTAGAATTCAGCAGACTGATGGCCTGAACTAAGGTTAATTGGGTAATAAATGAAAGAAATCATTTCAAACAAATGCAAGTTAAACATGAGGTAAAATTAATAATCTATAGTGCGAGGTGCAGCCTAACCTTACCTCAGGCCCTTGGCATTTGGTATTCTCTCAGCCTAGGACAGCAAGCAGTGCATTGGAGATTTCGTGATACTAGAATGTGCTCCTGGGAACTGCTTCTCTGACTATACATATCTTACTTACATTCCAAGATCTTTTCTATACTATGATGCCAGCTCAGAGATTGGAGACCTCTCACTCTGTCATTATATATGAAAGAGTTACCCACAGCAAGCCCATAGTAAAGAGACACTGGATGAGTCAACATTATATAGCACACATACATACACAAGTACCCATTAATACATATCTAAAGGTCATGGGACTTACTCATTCAGTACTTCATTAGCCCTTACTATGAACTGGAGACAAATTGATCACTTACACCTTTTAGCTGGAGGGCAAAGGACACCCACTGGCTGTGAGAAATCACATAAACATGAAACAGCAGAATTTTGAGCACACTCAGATTAGACATTTCATAACCCAAACAAACTATATCCAGTAACATCCTGACTGCATTTAACTACTTTTCTCTCTACAGAGTAATCCTTGCTTTGGTGTGTACAATTAAAACACAAACAGATATATAATATGGCTAGCCCATTTTTCCTTTATTGAACAAACATGGGGTCCACAGTCTTTTGTTAATTTCCTTAGAGAGAGTATTAAGCACATAGGGACACTCTATACTCTTTACTTTAATGCTATCATTCAAACAGATCTATCCACAACCTGATGCCTTCCTCTCTATGCTTTAATTCAAAATGCAATGCACCTCTTACACAAGAGTCCCCTTCTCCTTCTGCTTGCTCTAGACTGTGGTGCTGAATGTGCCTGAGTGATATTCTGTTCCTCTCCTCTTGGTACCAAGAGTTCTAAACTGTCATTTATAGGTGACTGCCCCATGTTATGCCTCCAATTCTCAATACAATCACATTGCTTTTCACCAGTTCTGATTGATGTGGTATTTCACAAGCTCCATAGCATGACTACTGAGGAATCACTGCACTCTGTACTGTGCTCCAAAATACACAGCAACCTTGGTTCTTCAGTGAACAATGCATTTCCTCCTCCTAGTGAATGTCAGCCTCGCAGGTGTAACAGATGCCTTTGTACCAGGCTCATGCAATGGAGCACAATATGTACTGTTTTGTTATTTTTTAAGTAAGTAATTTTTAAAATAGTTTCCTTGAGGAGGTAGGGGAAGAAGTATCAGCCTTCTGTGCCACATTCAGCTACATAGCAAGAACACGGCCAGAAGCTACATAAAATCCTGTCTCAAAACAAACAAGCAAACAAACAAACAAACAAACGCTTGTCAGTCTATAAGGCAGTATGAAATCCCAAACATATCATTGAGCAGTTTGTCCATATGCATGTCACAGCAACATATACAATCAGCCTTCCGTACTCACAGGGATGAGACTTGGCTTCTGAAGAAACAGATCCCTTAAGTATGACATAAAAGTAAAGTCTTCACCATCCTTATGTGTGTTCGGGCAGACTTTCTTGGACATGGAAAGCAAGATTTTTCCAGGAGACCCATCAACTATCTGGAAATATCCAGAAGCTGCCTTGGCCCAACCAGCCAGGAGCTCTGAGCACCAGCTGTAACTGGTGTGAATCAAGGTCTTGATCATCAGTGGCACAGTAGAGCATCAGTGATCCAATTACTTTCTCCCTTACCCCAGGGGATAAGCTTAGTGATACATCACCTCACCACTGGCATGAAGGTTTCCAGCCTTACTTGGCCACCAGCACAGCTAAAGTTAACTGTGAATGCTTGGTATATTTTGATTCTTAAATCTCGTGCAAAGACCTGAAGTGCTGCTGTTGCACAGAATGCATTAGAGGGAGGGAACTATCATAGTTTAGATAGTTAGGTATCTTATATAGAACAGCAAACTTTGCCTCAAGGGTCTTGTCTCTGATTTCTAAGTAGCTTGGGTTAAGCAGGAAGTCTCCATGTGTCTTTGATCAATCTAGAAACCAGGCCATGAAATGGTGCAGCCTACTTTTAGTGTAAAACTTTCAAATTCAATTAATCACACACGGAAAACCTCCCATATGCATGCCAAGATCTGACTAAATTAGATAATCTCTGACATTAGCAAAACAATAAAACAGGTGGAAGCTCCATTATGTGTCATTGATATATTAACAATCTTGGGAGGGGGACTCTAGAAACTGTAGAGATTTCTAATTATGCTTAACACACTAATTTTTCAGAAAGAGATTTTCATCATTCCAGTCTCTCAGGGTTATCTTCTAACTCTCTGCTCAGAGCATGGAACTGGACAATGTTCCTAGATCAAAATCAAATATTTATTCATCCTTTTCTTTCTGCCTCCTGAAAACAAAATCCCATAGCCTGTGTATACTTTTCAGCCCAAGACTGACTCTGGACATGTTTTTGCCTGTGCCCTGTCCCCTCTCTACTCTTCTCTACACCTACAGTTTCCAGTTTCTCAGCTTTCCTTACACCTACTTTCTAATTACTTCACCTCTTACAATCCACTGTTTCATATGTATTCCTTGTCTTTTCTCCCTGTTTTTGTTCCTTATTCTGTACGGTCTTCATCCTTCTTTGTCTCTGCCCCCTCTCTTTTCTTTAACTTTCCCGCTCTCTCGCTTATTTTTACCACCCCTAGCTATATTCTCTCCCATTTACTCATGTTCTAGTCTGTATTAGGTCTCCTCTCTCAGGGAAAATTCTGGAGTCTTTTTCTCCTGGATCCAACTCCTGGAATACAGTTGCAAAGAGGAAGGAGCGATGAGCAAATGGGTCAAGACCAGGCTACAGAAACCCTCAAGGACAGCTGACCTGAACAAAGGGAAGCTCATGGCCCTTAGACTGATAGCTGCAACACCAACATTCCTCTGACACAGAACCCCTAAATGTGGTTCTCAGTTAGAAGGGGTGGGCAGTCTATGAGACCTCTGAAATTGGAACTAGGATATATCCCTGGTGCACAAAAGGACTTTGGGAGCACAGTATCCATGGAAGGGTACTCCCTTAACATAAGGACAGGACGGAGGGCCTAGGCTCTACTCCAAATAATGTGACAGATTTGGATGTTCCTTCCAGAAAGGCCTCACCCTCCCTGTGGAGTAGGTGGGGACTTGGATGGGGGGGGCATCGCAGGGTATGGGAGTATGGAAGAGAGAGGGAACTGGAATTGATATGTAAAATAAAAAAATAACTAATAGAATGTGGACAGCAGAGTGACTAGATTATTTTCTTAAAATTTACCATACGGGAAGCAACGCTTACCTTCACACATTGAACTGCTGAGTTTAAAGAATGTGTATATATGCAGAACAGAGGGATGGACTGTTTTCTTATACTGCTTTAAGAACAATCTATTGGACTTGACAGGTTTCAATCTCTCAGTGTTGACTTTCCACTGTCCACTTGATATACTTTTCCATTTTCTCCTCATATCACCCCAACTTGCTCTTCCATTCTATTATTCAAAGACATAAAATACATTCTCAAATTATACTTGTTTTGATCTTTTAAATTTGTTTTTTAATTAAATTTATTTTAAATACATGTTTTGTCATATTACCTGACTCCCTTGTTTACTGCCAGATTTTCCAAACCTCCTTCTCTACTCAATTTTATGACCCTTTTCTCAGTCCAAGAGGAAAAGAGAGGAGAACTCAAAGTACTTGGCTTTGCATTTCTGACATGACTAATTTCTTAAAGTTTGCCAATATTTTTCTTTTTTACTAATTTTATTTAAATTAAAACTAATATTATTTTACATAACAATACCAGTTACCTCTCCATCTCTTTTTCCCACTCCCCCCTAACACCACCCCATCATAGGCCCCATCCAGTCCTCTCTGAGGGTGAAGCCTCCCATGGGGATCATCAATCTCTTTCACATCATTTGGGCAAGACCTCACTCCCCCCCACACACACACATGTACCTATGCTGAGAGAGTATTCCTCCATAGGGAATGGGCGCCCAAAGCCCATTTGTGCACTGGGGATAACTACTGGCTCCACTGCCATTTAACAACAATTCATATTATATTTTCTGAGAGCATTGTACAAAATTTTGATGGAGACATTTTGATTTCTCATAATATGTATTTTTTTAAATATTCGGATACTTATCCTCTATTGAAGTATAATTGGTTAAGATTTTGCCATTCTGTTCACTGTCTCTTCGTTATAAGCATAGTGTTCTTTGCTTTACAGAAGATTCTTTGTTTCAAAAATTCCCCTTTATGGCTTCCAGTGCTTTCAGTGTCCTGATATGAAGTCCTGTCTAGTGCCAATGAGTTCAAGTGTATTCCTTACTTTCCCTCCTCATAATCTTCTCAGATCTTTTTTCCCTTCACACAATATATCATGACTGCAGACTGTCCTACCTCCACTCTTCCTGCCCTCCCATACCTCCCTTCTCCCCCCAGATACTGTTTTTTCTTTTTCCCTTCAAAAGAGTGCAGGCCCAAGGATACCAACCAAAATAAGAATTATTAAATTCAAAAGGACTAAGCATACACTCTTATAGTACTGATTCATTTCTGTGGTTATAAATGACAATCATTATGCACATCTATAATGAAAAGAATCAGTATCAACCATGAATAATATAAAATGTACAAATTTAACAAGAAAAGGCTTACTAATAAAGGTAGTATAGCTAAGTCCAGTGTTCACGGAAAAAACAGTTTAAAGACAAGCCTGAGGCTACATGGAATAAAGGGTGGTGTGACCTTAGTGAAGTCATTATAAGTGGAGAAAATAATATTTTCTATGTTTAAAGAATATCGATCTACAAATACTGTTCTAAACACACATTAGAAGAAGACTTACAACCATGGAGCTTAATTACAACCATGAAAACACACAGGGAATAAATTATCTCAGAACAGCAATTTCAAAAGAGGGGAATCACACACACACACACACACACACACACACACACACACACCACCACCACCACCACCACCACCACCATCACCACCACCACCACCAATAACAACAACAAATTAACAAGAATCAACAGCCACTGGTCATTGATATCTCTTAATATCAGTGGTATCATTTCCATACCAGACAGATAGAGCCTACTATAGTGGTTGTGAATATAGGATCCATGTTTTTATTGCATCCATGATAATCACTCCAAAATCAGTGACAGACTTTCTATAATTCAATTAAAATGAATACACAGCATACCCAAACTTATGAAACACAATGAAAGTAAGTTCATACCACTAAGTGCCTGCATAAAATAGATGGAGATATCTCATACTAGCAACATCACAGTACAGCCCTCAGGGTAAAGCTTTAGAAAAGGATATTTCAAAAAAATGGACTTAAGAAGCAACCAGGAATAACCATTTTAGTGTCTAACAAAAAGTCCTCAAATCTATCTAAAGAATTAAGGAAGGATACTATGTATTTATCAAAACAAACATACACTAGCAGACAGTTCAGGTCTTAACATCTATGACTTAAAGACAAGAAGCACTCAAGTTTGTAACAGAAAGACTAATACAGCTTAAAACACCTGTTACTCTCAAACAGTGGTGGTAGGAATCTTCAATACCCCACCCTCACCAGTTCACAAGACATTCAGGAAAACTTATATAGAAAAGTACTGGAACTAACAGATGTTATAACCAAAGAAACCAAAGAGATCAAACAGATAATTACAGAACATTTCACCAAAACACAAAAGAGAATACATTCTTCTCAACACTGCATGCAACTTTCTCCACAATTGCTCACATACTCAGACACAAAACTGGTCTCAACAGATACCGGAAATTGGAATAATTCTCTGTATCCTATTAAATCTTAAAGGAATGAAGCTTGATATTAATAACATCACAAAGCTTATTAATATATGGAACCTGAACTAGTCTACTGAATGAAAAATGGGTCAAAACAGAAAAACAAAAGAAATTAAGGTCTTTCTAGACTTCAATGTAAATTGAAACATACCATACCCAAATGTATTGGGCATAATAAAAGCTATGCTAAGAGGAACGTTTATAGCACTAAGTGCCTACCTAAAATAATTAAAGAGAACTCATACGAGCAATTTGACAGGATGAATGAAAGTTCTAGAGCACAAGTAATCACTCCAAGGAGATTAGATGGCAAGAAATAATCAAACTCAGGACTAAAGTCTATTAAACAGAAAAATTACAAAAAAAATATAGTTGGTTCTATGAAAAGTAATAAGATCAACAAACATTATCCAAATTAACTGAAAAGCAGATAAAGAATTTCCAAAATGAAGAAAATGAGAAATGAAATGAGGCAAGGCAACAGACACTGAGTGAATCCAGAGAGTAAATCCTTTATCCCTCACTGTCCCTCTATCACATATTTATAACATATAATAAAAATGAAAACAATATAGGGAGGATTGAGAAAAAAATATAACCAAAGCAAGAACAAAAACAAGTTGTGCAAACTCCAAACTCTCCTTCTTTGCATCAAATACAAAAATGTTCTTCAGATCTCCAAATCATTTCAGCTTACTTAATTGCAATATAATTCTATGTCTTGAGCTCGTTGCACTCCATTAGCAGCTTACCTTAGCAGGTACCCCACAGTTCTGTTACCTCAGAACTCTTTTATTTATTTATTTATTTATTTATTTATTTATTTATTTAATATAACCAAGTCCATTTAAATGAAAACAAACATTTATAGACAATATTTGGGAATTTGGGCGTCGTTCTTTCCAAACTACTTCCTGCTGGTAAGGGGCGCTGTCATGGGGGATTCTAAGAAGATGCAGAAATCCTGGCTGTAGTCTGTAAGGCTGCTTTGTCCAGCAGAACTCTTGTGGTCACCAAAGCAATCCAACCTTCAACCTCACAGCTTCATCCAATGGCCTCTCTAGGCCTCCATTCAGGGACAACACTGTCACATTCCTGGCCTTAGCAACTATCATTAGCTCTAGTTTCAAATTTCAAAAGCCCCTTCCTTTTATCTTAAAAGCCATAACCACCTTTCTGTAGCTTCCCACATTCAGTGGTCTGAGCCAGTCCTAAACTGGTTTAAAAGCTAACAGACTGGGGTGCATGAGGTCCCCCCTTGTTCAGGTCAGCTAATTCTGTCTGTGGGTTTCTCCAGCATGGTCTTGACCTCTTTGCTCATCACACGTCCTTCACTGTAACTTGATTCCAGGAGTTCAGCTAGTGTTCTTAAGAATTTATTTATAACTGGGTTTAGGCCCTGCCCCATGTGTCTAGGCTGAAAATGTATCCCTCTATGTGGGATGGGCTCCCAAATTCCACTAGTATAGGGATAAATACTGACCATTAATTCCTTCCAGACTAATGTGGTTTGATCACGCCAGACAGCCTGAAACAGAGTACCAGGTGATCCTACATTCCAAACAGCTGGACAAAACAGCCCTACAGACTACAGCCAGGATATCTGAATCTTCTTCGAATCCCCCATGACAGCGCCCCTTACCAGCAGGAAGTAGTTTGGAAAGAACGACGCCCAAATTCCCAACTATTGTGTATAAATGTTTGTTTTCATTTAATTGGACTTTGTTATATAAAATTAAATAAAATTAAAAAAAATACTGACCATTACTAGAAGCCTCATTGACTGCCCCGTCCTCCTAAATAACACCCACATTCAGGGGGTCTGAGCCAGTCATATGCTGGTTTCAATGCTATCAGACTGGGGTACATGAGGTATCCCCCTTGTTCAGGTCAGCTGATTCGGTCTGTGGGTTTCTCCAGCCTGATATTGACGCCTTTGTTCATCATGCCTCCTTTTCTGTAACTTGATCCCAAGAGTAAGGCTAGTGTTCTTAAGGATTTATTTATAACCAAGGAACCTAAGGAGTAGTGGAGGAAAAACTATTAAACACCAAGGGAGACTCTGGCACAAGAAAGGTCAGAATAATAAGACATCACGTAGAAAATGGTAATGGATGAGAAACATACTCCAATATATAGGGCAGTATATTCTTCCTCACTTGAAAAATCATTGTTTCTAAAATAAAATTTCATATGGTAGAATATAGTTATCATGAAAAATGATTCTAAATCCTAAATGAAATTTGATTATGGAAAGACAGAATTTCTATTTTAATTAAATTATTTTCTCATACAACATATCCTGATTATGTTTCCCCCTCCCTCAACTCCTCCGAGTTTCTCCCCATCCTTTCTTCTCTGCAGACCCACTCCCTTCCTGATTCTCTTCAGAAAAGAACAGGCTTCTGAAAGATAATAACCAAACATGCCAAACGAATTTGTTCTATTTCTGAGATTCTCAATATCTGCACAGCAAGTTGAAGTTAGAGATAAAAATTCCTTGAACAATCTCCTTTATTGCAATTTCTGAAAAGGAAGTTCTCTATGGAGAACTGTCATGCCAAGATTAAATGAATGGCCAGTCTTGAGAGTCAGAAGAATTGGGGATGCAGGTAAAGAAATCATGTCCATGTCCTCAAAACAGGGCTGACAACTAAATCACGCTATTTATGTTCGATAATTTATATTCACGTTTTCTATAAGTCATAACATTTTTGTAGACAAGATTTAGAATTTCTCACCATTCATGGAAATTGTTTCAGTAAATTGATGTTGATGAATCTATTATATTGTTCTTTCTTTATGCTGTCAAGAATTTGGACGTAGAATAATGACTTGTATGGCATGGTTCAGATAAGATGTTTCCGTGATTATGTGTCACAGTCACTAGATAACGAAAGTACTTCTAAGTAGACATACTGCAGATCTCTGGACCCTTGTACTCTTCCCTCCACATTTGGAAACCACTGTTCTGTGTCTAGCATCTTCTGTCTGTGATAGAGGCATTGAAAGCCTTATCCACCAATGAACATGGGAGAACAAGTTTTTCTGTAATAGGATGTAGAATCCTTTGGGTATGTAACTAAGTGGAGAGGTATATCCATTCACGCTTTCCCAAGGTACCTGCACAATCATTTCAAAAGTGTCTCTACATGCTTTCATTTCCACCAGCAATGGATAAGGATCCCCCTTAATCTACATCCTCATCAACATGTGCTAAAATTTATTAAACATATCCATCCTGATGAGTGTAAAATGTCATCTAAGGTGGTTTTGCTATGCATATCCCTGATGGCTTCAAAGTCTACATTACAGCTATAGTCCTGAAAACAGCTTGGTATTGGCACAAAAACAGACAGGTCGACCAAGGAAATCGAATGAAAAAATCCTGATATTCGCCCACACACCTGAGAAACTCTGATTTTTGACAAAACAGCTAAAATTATACAACAGAAGGAGGAAAGCATCTTCAACAAATAGTGCTGGCACAATTGGATGATGGTGTGTAAAACACTGCAGATAGACCCACGTCTATCGCAATGCACAAAACTCAAGTCTTAATGCATTAAAGACTTCAACATAAATCCAGACATACTGAACCTCTAAGAGGAGAAAGTGGGAAGTACCCTTGAACACACTGGTGGAGGAGACCAATTCCTAACCTAACTCTAGTAGCACAGACACTGAGATTGACAATAAATGAGACCTACTCAAACTAAGAAGCTTCTGTAAGGCAAAGGAGACAGTTTAGAAGATCAAATAGCAGCCCACAAATTGATAAAGATCTTTACCAATCCTACATCTGACAGAGAGGGCTGATCTCCAAAATATACAAAGAACTGAATAAACTAGTCACCAAAACACCAAATAACCCTATTTAAAAATGGGGTACAGAACTGAAGAGAGAACTTTCAATAGAGGAAATCAAAAAGGCTGAAAGATACTTAGGAAAGTGCTCACCATCCTTATCTATCAGGGAAATGCAAATCAAAACAACTCTGAGATACCATCTTACTCCTGCCAGAATGGCAAAAATTAGAAACACCAATGACAACCTATGCAGGAGAGGATGTGAAGAAAGGGGAACGTCCCTCCACTACTGGTAGGAGTACAAACTTGTACAGACACTTTGGAGATCAATATGGCGATTCCTTAGGAAAATGAGAATCAGTGTACCAAATGACCAGGCAATCCCACTCTTAGGCATATACGCAAATGATCCACATCCATGCAACAATGACATCTGTTCAAATATGTTTGCAGCAGCACTATTTGTAATAGCAAGAACCTGGAAGCAACCTCTATACCCATGAACTGAATACTGGATAAAGAAGATGTGGTACATTTACACAGTGGAATACTGCTCTGTGGGGGAGGGGGGACAAAAACAATAGAATCTTGAAATTCCCAAGAAAATGAATGGAACTTGAAGAAACCATCCTGAATGACATAACACAGTCACAAAAAGAGGAACATAGTATGTACACACATATAAATTTAGGCATAGAGCAAGGGATCACCAGCCTATAATTCACACCGCCAGAGAAACTAGTATACAAGAAGGAATCTAACATATTCATACAAGGTATCTCACAGAAGGGGAAAGGAACAAGATCTCCTGAGCATATTGTGAATGGGGGTCAATGAGTGGAGAAGGAGCAAGGAGAAAGAGATGGGGAGGATGGGAAAGCCCATGAGATGAGGAAGATTGAGTCAGGGGAAGAATAAATGAGAGAGAGAGAGAAAGAGAGAGAGAGAGAGAGAGAGAGAGAGAGAGAGAATAAAAGAGGGAACCATTATAGATTCAAAGAGAAGACTGACTCTAAAGAAATGTCCAGAGACCTACAACACTGACCCCCCCAACAATTTGAGCAATAGTGTAAAGGCTACCATAAATGTGCCCCTGATAATGAGATTGATGACTAACTTATCTGCCATCATAGAGCCCTCATCTAGTACCTGATGGAAACAGAAGCAGACACCCTCAGCTAAACACTGAGCTGTACTGGATTCCAAATGCAGAGAGAGAGGACAAGACCAGGCTACAGAAACCCAAAGAGAAAGCTGACATGAACAAGGGGGATCTAATAGGTCCCCAGACTGTTAGCTGGGAAAGCAACATTGGGCTGACTCAGACCCCTTGAACATGGGTCTCAGTTAGAAGGCCTGGACAGTCTAAGGGACCTCTGACAGTGGAACCAGTATGTATCCCTGGGGCACAAAAGGACTTTTGGAGCACATTTCCCATGGTGGGATACTCCCTTAACCTAGAGGCAGGAGAGAGGGCCTAGTCCCTATTCCAAATGACATGACAGATGCCCCTTCTGGAAGGCATCACCCTCCCTGTGGAGTGGGGATAGTGGTAGAATGGGATGGGAGGGTGGTCAGGGGAAATGGGTGAGAGGAAGAGAAGGAGGGAAGGCAGGAGGGAGAGGGAACTGGGATCTATATGTAAAATAAGAAAAAAAATCAGGACAATTCAAGAAAGATATTTCCCAGTACCTACTGTTGAATACATTTAGCTGAGTACATCCTTTCCCTTTCAATACCAGTAACCTTCCTTAAAAGCCTACTACAGTGCTGTACCCTGTCTGCTAAACAGTTGCTAGGATGTATATCACAATCCCTTGATAGAGACATGCCTGAACTTTACTCGAAGAGGAAGAGAACAAGGAGACAGGGATTTGTCCATTCTATAATTCCTCCTCCTCCCCATTGCCCCATGGCAAACAAAGATGCAAAACCACCATAAAGTTGTTTGAAGTTGATTTGTCTTTTGCTTTGGTTTTTCAAGTCAGGTATTTGTGTGTGTGTGTGTGTGTGTGTGTGTGTGTGTGTGTGTGTGTGTGTGTGTAGCTGTGGCTGTCCTTTTATTCTCTCTGAGAATAAGGCACTCTGCAGACAAGGTTTGCCTCAAACTCTGTTTGAGATTCAATTCTTTCAAAAGTTTCATTCAGTAGGTAAATTATGCTAGATGATTTACAAGAATTGTACTTTAACAACCACCATAAGGAGCTTGAAATTGCGTACTGATTAGATGAGCCAACTGACCTATGATAAAACAAATTACTACTGGTCTAAACAAGTATCAATAAAATTAATACTAATGATGTTATGCTATAATTGTAGGTGAGTGCCTTATTCAGCCATCATCAGAGAAACTTCTTCCATCAAATGTAAAGAAATTCAGTGACCTAACAACAGGAATTACTCAACATGACAGAGGTGAGCAACTTGGAACACACAGTTCCAGATGGGTTGTCTCCACCTGACAGGGAACGTCCTTCTGGGTGCTGTGGATATATGTTCCTCTTGGTTAAATAAAATGATGATTGGCTTGTACCCAGGCAAAAGTTTAAGCAGGGCTACCAAACTAGGAGAATTTGGGAAAGAGTAAGTCAGCAAGGGCCACAAGTGAGATGCCAGGTAACCACCAAAGAGGAGCAGAACTGGGCCTTCTGCCGCAAGTCTAGACCATGGGGAAATACTTTGATTAATAGAAATGGGTCAATAATTAAGAAAGAATTAGCCAGTAAGAAGCCTGTGACATTGACCAAAGAATTTATAATTAATATAGACCTCTGTGTGTTTACTTGGGGCTAAAGTGCTGTAGAACCTCTCAGACAGAAACTCCATCTTCAAATGGCACCTCCAAAGCGGGATAAGAACTTCTTCATAAAATGGAGTCACAGTGGGCTGAGCAGTCTCACATTCTAATGCATGGCCTGCTGCAGAGATAATAAGACAGTCAGGCTTGAACACAGCAAAGCAGATTCCCACAGGAGAACACAACAGCCATGTCTCCAAGCTGCACAGCATGCTGCATGACAGATTTAGCTTTTTTTAGTCACAGACAAAACAGGTATATGGGCATTGTGCTATAAGATGCTGGATGGCAGCATTGTCCAGTGTTGAGGTGGTAAGCACAGTTCTCAGAGCTGCTGGTAAACATATTCCTGCCATGTTGGAAGCAAACTGAATGGAGCCAGTTAGCCAAAACTTCTGCTTAATTTTAGCCATGTTATTAGACAGATTAAAATCTGTGTCAGAACAAGGTAGAGACATACAGTAAAGACAGATTCCGAGGAAAATAACCTCTAAACATTGTACAGTGTGTTTAAAAATATACATAGGCTTGGAAAAGAAAAAGATAAAGAAAGTCCTTAAAAGAAATAGAGTAGCTAGGTGTGGTGACACATGGCTTTAATCCCAGTACTCAGGAGCCATGGAGCCTGGGTTACAGAATGAATTTCAGGACAGGCAAAAATATACAGTGAAACCTTGTCTCAAAAATGAAAAACAAAATTAAAAGAAATAGAGTATGAGGAAGTTACAGACTGGAAACATCTTTTCATTTACAAATGCAAAGTATAGGAGCAAATAATATCCACTACAGTTGCAAGAGAGTTGGTCAAGGTCTTTCTGCCATTCCGCAGACATCAGTAATAGATATGTTATCATGGAGAGAAAACTGTAATGTGTGTGACTTTTGTTTAGGCTTCATTTGTCTAACTCTGTGAAGCAGTTTTCCTGTACCATTCTAAAACACTTGGTGGTCTAATAAAGAGCTGAATAGCCAATAGTGAAGCAGGAAAAAGGGTAGGCAGGGCTGGTCAGCAGAGAATATAAAGAGAAGGAGAAAGAAGGAGAAGAGGAGGTGCAGTTGGAGAAGAAGAAGAGGAGAACATCAGGGACCAGCCACCCAGAAAGCCACAGGGTAAGAAGGAAAATAAGATATACAGGATTAAGAAAGATAGATGCCCAGAAGGTAAAAGTAGAAGGAATAATTTAAGTTTAAAAAAAAAAATCCTGGCTAGATTTAAACCAAGCAAAGACTTGGTCATTCGCATGTGAGAATAAGCCTCCATGTGTGATTTACTTGGGAGCTGGGTGGGGTCCCTCCTCTCAAAAGAGTCAAAAGGTCAAAATAATTTGAAACAACACAAGTTCCAATGACATCTCAACCCTACACATGGAACTACAAGTAATTAAGTAATAATGAGCGTGAAAGGAATAGTACACCAACCGGATATTCAATATCAAATGGTCAGACATTTAACATATTAATAATGTTACAAGTTACAATGGTATATTTTGGAGTATATTTGTTTATATGTAAAAAAAAGTTTGTAAAAATAATTTTAAAAAGATGTCATGACTTTGAAAAAGAGCATGGGTGAATATACAGTATTACACACATATAAATGAAATAAGGGAATATATAATTATATTATCATTTCAAAACCTGTAAGAAATATTATAAAACCAAAAATATGTTAAAGGTTATAACATATTTTACATCATATATTATTATGTTATACATAAAATATAAAAAAAAGACAGGGCACAAAATTTGGAAGAGTATTTAGCCAATACTACCTGCTTTAGCAATTACTGCTATAAAATCAAGGATGGGTAATCTAGAGAAGGGGTAGGAGTAATATGTGTGTGTGTGTGTGCGCGCGCGCCTTGCTATATTTCAGCAGGGGATACAATTATGCAGCTATGGCAATTGTTCTTTTCTCCCCACCCCACCCCACCCCTATTTCTTTTGCTTAAAAACCTTCCTGGAGCAGAGTGAGTGTCATGTTGGAAGGGAGAAGCACACATATACATATAAATAACACCTCACCCCCATTTAAGGATACCAAATAAACTCTTTGTTCCTTAGTTTGAAATTTAGTGAAACCGTGGTGCTCTGTTATTGAGACCCTATGAGAAACAGTAGACCTGTTTAGAGCTTAAGCTGGAAATGAAATATAGCAGAAATAGCAATATTATACCAATACAAATTACTGCTGCTTCTGGACTTAGCTGAGTCTCTGTTTTCAGTAGAATGTAAATCACCTCGTAATTCCAGCTGGACGAACAAAAAACACAGAGATCTGCCAATTTCTCCTCCTCGAGTTCTGGGATTGCTAGACCACGTAATTTTGACAGATGTTCTTGCTTATTCGAGAAATTAACAGTCAGTAAGCCGTTCATACATGCGATAGAAGTCTATTGCTGAATACCCATCTACACAGCTGTGAATTTTTAATTTTATGTACAAAAAAACATAGTCACTTTACTGTAACCCTAATAACACTGCAACAAACACTTTCTGACCCTCCAGTTTTGCTCTGGCCCATCTCTGATGCTATCCTCAGTCACTTCTCGAGTTTCAACTTAAATTTTGTGTAAACTGCACTGATATCCCAGGAAACGTAAAAATGTCTGTGCTGGACCCTGTGATCCTCAGACGTGCAGAGGGAAATGAAAAGCACAGCGGGCACTCCCTCCCGCCCACTCATTCCATCACACACACGAACTAATCACCTGTCAGAGATCTCAGCTACATTCTATCTATAGTACACACTGCTCCAACACATTTTTCAGTTCATAAAATATTGTTTAAAAAATTCTCATTTCTCTTACATCTCAGAGAAAGCGGTGAGCAAGCCGACAGAATGACCAGTCACTTCCTGCACAGAGCTCACTTCCAGTTCCGGGGCGCGCTACGGTGTCAGCTGGCAGCGGCTTAGGAATCTGACATGATGGCTGAGGACACAATTGGAGACTCGGAACTCAGCTGCTCCCTCCTTAGCACGCTGGCCTAGGCCCTGTAGTCAGAGCTGGAGGGAAGGGCAGAGGAGCTGCGAGGCTCGAGAATGGTGGCTGCTGCTGCCCTACAATCATCTGACTTCGCTGCCAGGGCGCTGAGCCGCAGCTCCTGCACCTCCAGCTGCAGGACTTGAGCAGGAACGTGCTCATGGTGCTGGGACACTGGCTACTGTGGCTGAGCGGCCTGAGCATGCTGATGGACAGGAGCAACAGGCTCTGCAACCCAGGCTTGGCACTGGAGACCCTGGCCCATTCCCCACTCTGTGGGGCACTCCAGGTACTCAGTCTCACAGGCAGCTGCTTCCAGGAGGGACCTGCCTAGCTGTTGCAGAGGTAGCCCTGCTGGCCCTTAACCTGGGCTGCAACTAGCTCCAGAGCATTCCCGCTGAGATGGAGAACTTTCAGAGTTTTAGCATGCTTATACCTTTGAGGAAACTTCATTAAAGAAATCCCACCAGGATTAGCAAATCTACCTCTCTCAGTTACTTCATGTTATGTAACAAAAAAAAAAAAAAAAAAAAAAAAAAAAACACAAAAATCCAAATGTGCCTCCTCAGCTTTCATGGCTGCATTACTTCCCTCACTCCTGATTCTGGACCTCCTCGACCTTATTCATCTGGAAGAGTTGAGTATTCAAGGAAACCCGTTGGTTGCCTGTTCGGTTAGTGATTTATCATGACTCTACAACTCTTTTGGAATTACCTGCAAAGACCACTAAGATCTACAAGTATTTCTGACATTCACTCTTGCTGGGAATCTGCTAAGATTCCTGAAACCCAAAGTATGGAGAGTGTATTTTGACTGCTGTGTCAGAAAAATTAAGTTGTGGCCTTCTGTGGGGGGTATCACCTCTCCCTGATGCATTATTTGTGTCCTCCAGAATACTCTTCCCCCTGCAGCTCTGCCTCACACAGCTCCATATTCCAGAGTGAATCTGACCCAGAAAATGAAGCCAGTGATGCTGAACACAGAAAACACAATGTCCTTCTTGGTTAACCTCTTTGGGTATAGAAAAATACTAAAACTAAGCAAAGGTGATATTTAAAAAAAAATAGAGCATGAAGATTATTGGGAAGCTCCTTGCTTTCATCTTGAATGTCCATGAAAGAGTTATAATGTTGTGATGGTTTTGCATTTCATGTATACAATGAAATTTCATTTGACATTTCATGTATTCAGCATAACATAGTCCAATCCCATGTTTAGGTTTTTTAGTATAACTTCTTCTGAATATCACTTCAAAATTTACCTGGTTGGTCATGGTTTTCACTTAAGTCTTTGATGAAAAGTTAGCAGCATGGTACACAAAGAGGGGCAGGTATAATCAGCCTGCAGTAGTGTCATCTGGGAGAGTTGGGTTGACTAAAGCCAGACAATTTGACAGTTGTACTGACAGAGTTGTTTTGGTTAGGCTGAAAACTGTGCCATGAATAGAATAAGCCTTCTCCTTGTGTCTCCTTGGATTTCAGCCTCTGACTAATTAACTGGTATATTTAAGACTATCACTTTTAAATGGAATATCTAAGCTTCAGCTCTTGTTTTGTGTGATTGTTATAACATTATGCATTCTAGGTGTGATGTGTTTCAGTTCATTAATCCTAGCAATGATACGGAAGCTTATTCTAAAAATGTTTTTACAGCAACCCACAAACTGACACAATGGAAAACACTTGGAAATATGCTTTAACAGAGTAAGTAAACATCTGTATAGATAAAGCCAGTGTCCTGCAGGCCTGGAAGTCTGTATGTCGAATGGGGTGGTCAGAAACTCAGTGATCTCCTGGTGCCAGCATTAAAAATAGTCACCACACCCTACTTCCATTTCAAATAAATTTAATTTTGTTAATTGCAATGATCTCTTGTAATCATGCGTTTTACATGTCTGGGAGGCTACAGTCATGATACATCAATTTGCCAAAAGACAGAATAACTAACTGTTCCTGACAGAAAAGACTAATGGCAAGTAATCTAAGAAAAGCTGCTTTATAACTTTGGACTAAAGGAGGAAAAGTAGGACATGGTGTGCACACCTACAAACCAGCACATGGGATGTAGAGATCAGGAATTCAAAGTTAGCTTAGGCATCATAGTATAGATGAACGCAGCTTGGATTATATACAAGAAAGTTGTTTCAAAGTGGGTGTGTGTTGGGGTGGAGTGGATTTTAACTCCCAAATGTGTCTCCTTTGCTTGTGTTGTATGCTAAAGCAAAACTTTGTCTGCCTTTGAGAGAAAAACTACAATTAGATAACCTGACATTTGAAGGTAGAAGTACTGATCATTATGTCCAATCACAATAGAATTATTCACAAATTTGGTTTAAGCATTGTACACTAACAATTTTGATAAAACTGGAATGAATACATTGAAATTCTGTATCCTTAAGGTGTGGGAGAAATTAATTGCACAAATTATTGTCATTGAAGTTTATTAAATTTTACTCATTGATTATGCACTGAAAATTGATGTTAAAATTATAATTTGGCATTAGAAAATATTTAACTGCCACTATTGATGATTACAGAACCAACTGTACTAGCATGAAGGCTGGTTGCTATGTACAAAAGGTAGTTTTAGACTGCATTAGGTCATGAGGTGAGCTCTTAAAGGGTTCTTAGGAAGAATTTAGTTGTATGCTGAGGACTTTTGCATGTTAGGTTTCTTGTAAATATTATGTTTATTTTCAGTAGTTTATATTAGTAGACTATAGGGTAATTCAGGGTCTTTGTGTTTTTCTGTTACATCATGAAACAAGAGAGTTTCATGACTACAGTTATGAAACGCTGCTATAGTGAGTCCCCTTACCTTTTCCTCAGAATAGGGTAGCAAGTTTGATTTTTATCTTTTGCATTTAGAAATTTTATTCCTCTGTTTAAAGAAGTGATGTTTCTACTACTATTGTATTTTCTTCATAGTAGTTATAAAGTCTTTTTTTTTCCCCAGACAATGAGCAACTTGTAAGCTGCCTACTCCATGATTGGGAAAGGCACAGACTGCGGTTGTACCCACGTCAAACTGTAAATATTGTGTAATTAGATGACTTTAGTTAAGCAACATAGAATGTTTTCATGGAAAACATTCAGAATGATGGGGCCATATTCTCCTGGATTAAATCCTGTACTTTCTTCATTGATAATTACCTTGACCTAAGTAATATAGTGAGTAGCCTTTTAGGAATTACTTGTAAATAGAGCATCTAACCATACATACCCTTTCCTAATGATCTCTTGTAATCATGCTTTTTACATTAATGGGAGGCTAAAGTCATGATCCATCTATTTGCCAAAAGATGGAATAATTTTTCTTGATAGAAAAATCTGAATGGGAAGTAATCTAAGAAAAGCTGCTTTGTAACATTGGACTAAATGAGGGAAAGTTGTACAGGGTTGTGAATACCTGCATACCAACACAAGGGAGGTAGAGGCAGAAGATCAGGAGTTCAGTGTTAGCTTTGGCATCATACATATTGCATGTGAGGCCATCCTGGACTATTTACATAAAAACTTGTCTCTAAGTGGGGTTGCGTTGGGTTGGGTTGGGTTGGATTTTAACTGTCAAATATGTCTCCTTTGCTTGTGTTGTATACTAAAACAAAACTTTCTCTGAATTTGAAAGAAAAACTACAACTCGATAGCATGACAGTTGAAGATAGTCAGAAGTAGAGCTCGTTATGTTCATTCACAGTACCATAGTTCACAATGTTGGTTTAACCATTGAACACTAACATGGAAGTAGTAATAAAACAGGAATGAAACATTAAAATTGTTGTTTCCTTGAGATGTAGGAGAAAAATAATAGCCCACATTAATGTCATTGGAGATTAACAAATATTACTAATTGATTATGAAATTAAAACTAGTATTTAAATTAATTTGGCATTGCAAAATATTTAACTCTCACTACTGATGAGTAAATAACTAATCTGTAATAGCATGAAGGTTCGTTGGTAAGTTCTAAAGCTAGTTTCAGATTGAATTTGTCGTCAAGTGACCTCTTAAAGGATGCTTTGGTAGAATCCAATTGTATGCTGAGAATATTTGCATGTTTGGTTTCTTGTAAATATTATTTTATTTTAGCAGATTATATTAGCAGACTATAGGTATTTCAGGGTTTTGTGTGCATTTGTGTTATATCATGAAACAGGAAAGTTTCATGACTGCAGTTGTGAAACGCTGCTATAGAGATCCCCTTACCTTTTTCCTCAGAATAGTGTGATAAGATCATTTTTTTATTTAGAGAGTTTATTTCTGTGTGTATAGAAGTGATGCTTCTACTATTAACATAATTTTATTGTAGTAGTTATAAAGTCTTTCCTTCTTTTTTCACCCAGTGAGCGACTATAAGCTGCATACTCCAAGATTAGGAAAGACACAGATATTTTGGGCTGTACCCAAGTGTCCAACTGTAAATACCTTGTAATTAGATGACTTTACTTAAGCAACATAGAATGTTTTCATGGAAAACATTCAGAATGTTGGGGCCGTTTTCTCCTGGATTAAATCCTGTACTTTCTTCATTGATAATTACCTTGACCGAAGTAATAAAGTGAGTAGCCTTTTAGGAATTACTTGTAAATAGAGCATCTAACCATACATACCCATTCCAGCACCCTAGAAAGGAGGTGTACTGTTTCACTTTTCTTAAATATAAATATTCTAGCCTGTGGCACATAAATGTATCCTATGGTTGTTTTTCAGCAAAGTGTTTATTGTGGCTTTTTATGCTTATAGTTATCCTATGTAAATAATGTGTGAAACCAGTCCTTTTTTTGGCAGAAATGGAGATTATATAGCTAGATAGCTAGATCTAGGGTGCTGTTCATCCTGAGCAAGCTACATTCCATGTGTAGCTTTTAGTGAAATCCTTATTGGTAGCTGTTTTACCTTTTTTATGTTATTGTTGTTTTGTTTTGTTTTGTTTTTCATTTTACCCATTTTGGCGTTATCATTTACAAGAGCTGACAATCACTACCAAATTTTTCTTCATTTTCATACTTTTCCCTTTAAAAAAAAAACTGAGTTTAGACATTAACTTGATAAGATCATCTATAAACAGGATCATCAGATTACGTCAGCAGATTATGTCAGAGAGGAAAATCGGCATTGAAGAAACTCATGGAGTTTGCCTTTGACATGGCAGGACCAGCCATTTGGACAAGAACCTTCTCTTGCCTGGGCTGCTTAACAGCATGTTGTCCAAACTGAACCAGCAGGTTACAAAGAAAAGTACCTGCTGAATTTGCCAAGGTACAGGATGATCCTTCATATTCCTGCTTGTCAAGAAGTTTTGCAGCCATTCTGGGCCTATAGCCTGAAGAGGGATGCCTCAATGTGACAGGGGAACCTGGGGTTACTTTCTAGACAGCGAGATGTCTCCGTCAATTCTAAGGTTCCTATATTATACTTCTGGAGTCTGGTGGTGTTGAAGACAGATAATTATAGTCATAGATTTCCTTAATTGTGGTAATAGGTAAGCTGCATATAAAGCTTTAAACTTACAACAGGTAGGATAGATGATAGAATCTTTAATTTTGACAAATGTTAATGAACTAAATATTGTTAACTATAGTTTTTGCTTATTACCTTTTGTAATACATAATTGGACTATGTTAAATTTAACGTCTTGGTTTTTTGTTTGTTTGTTTGTTTGTTTTGCTTTTGTTTTTCCTAACGTTGATTTACCTCTATATATTGGCAGGTTTACACTTCTAGGAATGATTTCTCTCTTATGGAGTAGGTTTTAAGTTCAGTTAGAGAGTTATTTGTTCCCACCAAAGATATCACTATTCCCTTAAGGGTACCTTGCCATGAGATCATAATTGTGATTTACAGGAATCATCACAAGTAGTATTGGTGATTGCTTCCCATCTATGGAAGCTTGCCTAACGACTTCCATTGCCATGGAAGCTATTCCTCAGGTTGAAAACTTTCAAATTAATTACACTTCAGGAGGATCTGCATCCTGCCTCTGAATGAAGTGCATAGGGCTATAATAAAATAACACATAGGCAAACTCTCTCTCTCTCTCTCTCTCTCTCTCTCTCTCTCTCTCACACGATGTTGGGAAAGAGTTTCTGAATTACAATTGAACATGAACTTATAATCATTGTATAGAAATAAGAAGGAGGCACGTTTATCATATACGTTAAACTGGAGTCAGATCTGCCTAATTTTGGTAAAAAGTGTGTTTGAAAGAGAACAGAATTCAAGCAGTAAATATATGGTATTAAGATCTATGATTCATGTTTTCTGCATATAGTGAAAGATTTGCCATCCCTATGATGTCCACATCTTCACAACCTGAAGTAATATAAAGTCCATAAATATTTTAGTCTGTGTATTTTAAGGTGACTTGTAGTTTTTGCCTACTCTTATATTAATGTAGTAGTTTGTAGTTTACATTTCAAGTTTTATCTGTTAAAATAAACTAAATATGTGTTCATTTTTGTCATTGTGTTTTTCCTCGGGTTTGATAAGTACTGGGGAAGTTGCTTTGTGGTTGTTTTTTCTTTTGTTATAGGTTTTTTAAGACAGGGTTTTTCTGTGTGTGGCTGACTGTCCTAATCTCAAGAGTGTATACAAACAGCCATACTTTGGACGACTAAAACATCCATTATAAAAGGGGCAATGAAGTTGGGAAGATAATGTGATGTGGGTACATAGGAAGAATTATAAGGTGAAATGAGTCAGGATATGATCAAGGTCTGGTGTATGTATGCATGCAAATTTCAAATAATAACTCCAATTAAAATATAAAATAATCAATAAAAATCCCACATGACACTGTGATTTCACTTCTAAGCTATCTCAGCCTCTGTGCAAGCTCTGATACCTATGGTATACATCAGGAGCTAATGAACTTTTAAGGAAACATTTGTGTTAGTCTCAAATGATATTCACATTCAGATTGCTGTGTATATAGTTCTCCACCCTTATCAATTATCAATTATAGTAGTACTAGTGGAACAAAATATTTTTCTGTGACTTCACATTTAACTGTTTAATTTACAAGGTTTCAGCTATAATTAGGTAAACGATGGTGAATTATGAAATGAAGTTAAAGTTAGCTTATCAACTTTATGATAAACAAGTTAATAACACTATAAATCTAATTAATAGTACATTAATAAAAATAAAAGACAAGTTATAATTAATAAGTTATTATCTGCATTGCATATCAAGTTATGGTATGTCTAAGCATCAAGTATGAATAATAGAGGAACCAACCAAAGCAGTAGGGACAGCTCCTGCTCCCACTGTTATATGAGTTGATTCAATGGGGGCCTAGGTCATATTCTTTGCAGAATTCCTGGGTGTTGGTTCATACTCTGAGTTCTTATGAGTCACGTTACTTGTTTCTGTGGGTTTCTTATTATGTCTCTGCGTCTTCTGCCTCCTACAGCCCTTCCTCACTTTCTTCAGCAGGATTCCCTGAGGTGGTCTAATGTTTTGCTGTGGTTCTCTGTATATGCTTCCATTAGTTACTGGATGAAGCCAGTAACTGATGACAATTGAATGTGATCACAGGAAATAGTCAGTTCAGAGTAAACATCCATTAATGTGAGGAGTCTTAGCCGGAGTTGTAGCTAACTGGGAATTGTAGATTAGTGCAAATATTCCTTCCATCAGGTTTCTACCTGATCCTGAAATCCCCCCTTTCCAGTTATCATTTTCAGTACTCTTCCCCACCAATCACCCCCCCAAACCAACCCCTCAAGTTCCAATCCCAACCTGCCCCCAAATCTTTTCTATGTCCCTGTTCCAGGAAGATCCATGTATTCCCATTGGGCCCTCCTTGTTATCTAAACTTTCTGTATATTATAAAATAGCTATCCTTGGCTTTACAGATAATATGTATGAATACATGCCATTTTTAGCATTCTGAGTTCCCTCACTTATGATTTTTTCTAGTTCTATTTGCCTTCCAAATTCCTGATGTCTTTGCTTTTAACAGTATAGTAATACTCCATTATGCAATTGCATCACATTTACTTTATCCATTTTTGTTGTTGTTGTTGAAAGCCATCTAGGTTATGTCCAGGTTCTGTCTATTATGAAAAAGCTGCTATGATCACAGTTGAGCAAGGGTCCTTATGATATGATTGAATATCTATTGGTTATAGGGCCAAGAATTGTATACAGTTTTGTCTTGAGGTAGACTGACTCCCAAATTCTGAGAAATCACCATTTTGATATCCAAAGTGGCTGCATAAGTTTGCACTCCCACCAGCAATGATGAGTGTTTCTCTTTTTCCACATCTTCTTTAGCTGAAGCTGTCATTTGAGATTTTGTTCTTAACCATTCTTCCAGGTTTAAGATGGAACTTAAAGTCATTTTCATTTGCGTTTCCTAGATAACAAAGGATGCTGAAAATGTCTTTAAGTGTATCTCTGTAATTTGGATTTCTCGTTTCATAATTTGTGGGGAACCCCAGAGCAAAGTTAGCATCTTAACAGCCATCCTTCCAATACTCTTAGATATTAACATACTGGTAATTTTCCATTCTCCTATGACTGTTCTCTTGTTAAACATACGATGCAACCTGACGCTGAAAGAGTCTCACTTTCAGACTTATTGTATAGCAAGTTATCTTATAGCAGAACACCTGCATCCTGCTCAGAAGGCATTCTGCCTCCCTCACATCCTCCCTTTGACCCATTCCCTCATTTACCCACTACTTAAACCCTGTGGTTATATTCATTAAATGAGACTTGATCAGAAAACTATCTTGTCTCCATCTCTCGAGTCTCTTGTCTCCTCATTCTCCCTTCCTCCCTCAGGGTCCTCACCGACTGAACCCGCAGGCCGGAGCAATAATTCTCTTCTTAGGTCTGTAGTTTTAAACTGTATTATTTGGATGTTGGATGTCTATCTGCTTTAGTTCTTTATATAATTTAAGGATCAGCACTATGGCAGATATACAATACTTTGTTGATGCCCGTGGGACCTGCCCATTTCTGAAGAGAAATAGAGGAGGAGTGGATTGGCAGGGCAGGGTAGAGTTGTTGGGAAGAAATAGGAAGAAGAGGGTGCAAGGTTACCTAAGGTCTGGATGTAGAGTAATTCAATAAATAAAGCAAAGTTTTTTAAAAAAAGTGTCACTTTAGGGCAAAGAGGTAGAAAAAGGTCAGTGATCACTCGAGCACCATCAAAGAAGCTTCTCCATTTAATAGAGAGAAATTTTACATAATCCCTAAAGCTAGACAATATGCGGAGCATGATAGAGGGACTTTGGAGCAGTTAGTAGGATATTGTCTACCCAGTCAATTCAAGATTCAATGATCAGAGTGATTGTGGGTGCTGTCTCATCTGGTTCTTCACCCTCCCTCTGTGTTCCAGTAAAACCAGGGAAAGTGGTTTTAGTGGACAGTTCAGGCTAATCAGGCAGGGACCTACAGACACTTGGTGGCGCTTGCCCATAACTGGTTTTTAATGCACTACTGTAATTGTCTCTTTAAAATTTACATGTATGAAAACCTTTAAAAAAAAATCTGTCTCACATGTAGTTTGCTTGTTTGTGGGAAATAATACATCACATACTATCATGTTATCTTTTGGGCAATCAAGACTTTAGAATAGGTGCACATTATTGCAGGGAAGATTTTTACCTAATATTTGTTTTATTTTTGTCTCTATTTATATCATTTTCATTCTGCCATGCAGGCACCTTCATGAACATTTGTAAAGTAGCATCTGCAGAAACAAAACATATTTATTATATTATATACCACATGACATATGTTAATGTAAACAGCAATGAGGAAGTACTGATGAATATAAGCATACGGTTGCTATGGGATATAAATGAAAACGGTATCAAAATTAAATATTAAGTTTTGCTATTTTGGAGTTTGAAAGTATTTGTCAGAGGAAGCTTACAGACTGAACACCTCTTTTGAAGTACAAATGAACAGAATAGGAAACAAATACTATTCACTATAGTTATGATATAAGTAAGAAAGTTGGTCTAGGTCTTCTTTCTGTCACTCCACATTCAATACCATATTAACAAGGTTTGCCATTCACAACACAAATGTGCTGTGGAGAATGATGTCTGTGATGTAACATTATTAAACAAAATGGGATGGTTCTGGGAATTACTAAGGAGGACAACAAAAAAATCGCAATACATTGGAAGCAGTTCAGGCACAGAGAAAGGAATCATTCAATGAGTTTAGTCAGGAACACAGGTCCTTCTGTCTATATGATTCTGTGTTTTTGAAGACAATGTTCAGAATGCTCAAATCCTGTGCCCACACTAGATTACTACACTGGCATTATCTATCTGTCATCTCATCCTGGAACATAGTCTGCTTTACATGAAACAAATTCTAAACTGTTATTTGTTCAAATCTTTAAATATTCAAATTTCTTAAGTTAACATCTTTTATTTGTAAGCACTGAAAAATTAGTGTATGAGGTAGAACATGAATAATGGAAAAGTTCTGTAGGATTAGTGATGTTCTGAGAAAGTGCAACATTTTTAAAGGTTCATACTTACTGTTTTGTTGAATTTAGCATATCTATTTAGCATTTATCATGTAGTCGTTGATACGAGTCCAACAAATGTCATCCGTTTACTAAAATAATAGTTTGATGTTATTTTGAGACAATACATTTTCAAAGATATTTCTCTTGATTACAAGGCCTCTTTAAAAATATGGTGAACCCAACAGAGAAGCTAGGAAACAAGGACGACCCTAAAAGAGACATACATGGACCCAACAGAAGAGAAAAGGGACAAGATCTGCTGAGCATAAAGGAAGCAATTGGGGTGAGGGGCAGTGAGGGGAGAGGGAATTAGGAGAAAGAGAAGTGGAAAAGAGGAGGGGAGAGGAGAACATGACTGAGCAGGAAGATTGAGTCAGGGGGAGGAAGAGAGTAGAACAAGAAAAGAAATACCATAACAGAGGGAGCCATTATAGGTTTGAAGAGAAAACTGGCACTAAGGAAATGTTCAGAGACCTACAAGGATGACCCCAACTAACAATCTGAGCAATAGTGGAGAGGCTCCCTTAAATGTCCTTCCCTGATAATGAGACTGATAACTATCATGTGTAGTGGGGGGAGGATGGGATGAGAGGTTGGTGGGGGGAATGGGAGGGAAGGAGGGGAATGAGAGGGAACTGGGATCGATATGTAAAATAAAAAATATTTGCAGACTCTATACCATTTCAGGTTGTGAAGACAATGGCTCAAGTATTAGTTATTAAATTTTTAAAGATTTGATCCCCAAAGGCCCAGTCTTTCTCATATTTAGAAAATTAGCCAAGGATAATTTGGCCATGTCCACTGAACATTATCCTAATGGGCAATAATTTTCCAAATTATCTATATTTTTAATGCTTAAGGCAGACAAGGCAATCTATACCTTTGAGAAGGACATAACTATGTGCACAGAAAAGCACTCAGTAACAAATAATATGCTCAGGTTTAATGTAAAATTTCAACACGCATGCAACATAGAAAGATATAAAATTTAACCTAATGCATATAAAATAAAATCTGATGAATTGGAGACATAGCATTTCTTTTGAAAGTAACTTTCGATTCTTTGCACTCTTATCATAATTTTCTAAGTTATAATAGCATCTTCACTGAGTGTGATTATAATGGTGTCTTCTCTAATGTACTGATACATAGGAGCATGTGATAGACTAAGTGAATATATGTCACTGAAATGGGCAAGATATTACCTCATCACCTTTGGAGTAGCAAAATTTTATATGGTCAACATCATAGGGATGACATATTTCTCAGGTACTACAAGTGCAAATATTGACACTATATACAGAAAACATGAACCATAGATTTTAATACCAGTTTTTACTGAATTAATTCAGCTCCCTCTCAAACACACCTTTTACCAAGGCTAGTTAACCCTGCCTCCATATTCAATGTATATAATAAACCTGCCAACTCATTGTCTTTATACAATGGTTCAATGTGATTATTTAATTGCAATTCATAAGCATTCTGAGCTATTGTAGTAGTGTGGGTTTTCAAACTGTGAGTAGAAATGAGTCTATCCCACTAGTGTGTGTGTGTGTGTGTGTGTGTGTGTGTGTGTGTGTGTGTTATTTTATTATAGGCTTCTGTCCTTTATTCAGAAGAAGAATGCAGATGCTCCAGACCTGTATCTAATTTGCAATCTCACTATCTGAGGAATAGCCTCCATTGTACCTAAAGTCATTATGCAAGCTTCCAAAGGTAGGAAGCACTTGCCAATCCTACTAGGTATGATTCCTTTGAACCAGAATTATGATTATTGTGGCAAAATAACCTTACGGGAATAGTGATATCAAACAACTTTGATGGTAACAAATAACTCTCTAATTGAACTTAAAACCTATTCAGTAAGACAAAAATCATGATTAGAGCTGGGAACCTGCCAAGATATTTAGTTATAGGGAGGTCAGGAATCTTGAAGAAGAGTAACGGTAATTTAATAAACACGCAATATGTCCAACATTCTAAATATCTGCTTTATACATACGCAAAATTTTAGTCCTCATCCATCACTGAGCCTGTTTCCTAAAAGGACAACTATACAATATGCATAGATGTTGAATATACTCCCAATCGACACATCTACAATACAATTCTTGAACCTAAGGCTTAGGGAGCATCGTGGAGAGGGTGATGTATAAGAGAGAGAGGATCTGGCAGACTGATACAAGATTATGTCTTCTAGTAATGTCAGAACCTAAACACATTTCAACAAAGTGAGAGTCTAAACACATCAGTAATAGATATGCTATCATGGAAAAGTGTTATAGAATATTACTGTAGTGTGTGTGGCTTTTGTTTATCCTTCATTTGTTAAACTCTGTGAAGAGGTTTTCCTGTGCCTTTCTAAAACAGCTGGTAGTCTAATATAGGGATGAATGGCCAATAGTGAAGCAAGAACAAGGATAGGCAGGGCTGGTTATCAGAGCGTATAGAGAGAAGAAGAAAGGACGAGGAGAGGTACAGTAAGAGGAGAAGAAGAGAACATCAGGGCCAGCCACCCAGCCCACACAGCCTGACACTGAGTAGGAAGGAAAGAAAGACATACAGGATTAAGAAAGATAAAGTCCAGGAGGTAAAGCTAGAAGGATTAATTTAAGTAAAGCTCATTAGAAACACACCAAGCTAAGGCTGCGCATTCATAAGTAAGAATAAACCTCCATGTGTGATTTATTTGGGAGATGGATGGTGCCCTTCTCCTCAAAAGAGTCAAAAGGCCAAAAAAGAGTAAAACTTATTTGAAAGAACACAAAATCTTATGAGGTCTCAACCCTACACATGGAACTACATGTAATTAAGTGATAATGAGAGTGAAAGGAATAATACAGCAACAGGATATTCGTTGTCAAATGGGCACCCATTCAACGTATTAAAATGTTACAAATTATATTCGTATATTTATGAGTATATATGTTTTTATGTAAAAATTTGCTTGTAAAAATAAGTAATAAAAAAGAGGCCATTACTTTGAAGGAAAGCATGTGTGAATATATAGGATGACATACATGTAAGGGTTAGTAGGAATTTCATAATTATAATTTCAAAATCTATAAGAAATATTCTAAAACAAAAATAAGTTAAAGTTACACATATTATATAAAAATAGTATGAACTATATTTATATTATCACATCCTATATATGTTATATAGAAAAGGTGGGACATAAAATTCAGAAGAGCATTCAGTTGCTACTACTTGCTTTAGGAACCTCTGCTGTCAAATCCAGGAGTGGTGATCTGGGGCAGGGGATATATCTATGTAAAGTGTGTGTTTATTGTATATATACTTATACATACATAAGTGTGTGTGTGTGTGTGTGTGTGTGTGTGCCTTGCTCTACTATATCAGGATTTATATTTTTCCACCTATGGGAATTGTTCCTTTCTTTTTTTCCCCCTCAATTCTTTAGGGTAAATTTCTAGGTGTGACATGTTGTGATGGAGGAAAACCCATAAACATATAAGTATCAGCTCACCTGCATTTTTAAGGAAACCCAACAAACTCATTTGTTCCTTAGTTTGAAATTTATTGAAACCCTGCTGGTTTGTTATTAGAACCCTATGAGGAATAAGCAGTAGACATTTTTATACCATATCATGAAAGCCAATATGTAAAGAATATCAATACTCTTTCAGTACAAATTACTGCCAACTCTGGACTTATCTGACTGTTATCAGTACAATGTAATTTACCATGTAATTTGAGCTGGTTGGCCAGCAAACACAGATCTGTCATCTCTGCTTCTCTAGTCCTGAGATTGCTAGACCACATAATTTTGACAGATTTTAATGCTCATTGGAGTGATAACACTCAGCTGTTCATAATGCAATACAAGTCTATTGCTTAATAAGCCATCTACGTAGCTCTTAATATTTTGTTTTTTGTAAAAAAAAAAAATAATCACTTTACTATGACCCAAGGAATAAGCTGCAACAAACAATTTGAAATCCTCCAGTTTCCTCTGTCCCATCTCTGCTGCTATCCTCTGAATTCACTCTCAGGAACTGAAATCTGGGGAAACAGAAAAGTGTCTGTGCTGAACCTTGTGACCCTAGGGTGGGCCGTGGAAAATGAGAAGCACAAATGCCATCTCACTCATAAATCAATCATCTCTCAAAAGATCTCACCTACATTCGATCTGTATTAAAGAATGTTCAGTTCATCAGATGATAAAAGTCCACATTTCCCTTAAATCTTAGAGAAAGTGGTGAACCGGCAGCAGAATGACCCCCTAGACCAGTCACTTCCCACACAGAGCTCACTTCCCTTTCCGGGGTGCGCCACGGAGTCAGCTGGCTGCGGCCTGGGAATCTGACATGATGGCTGAGGACACAATTGGAGACGCCCAATGCAGCTGCTCCCTTCTCAGCTTGACTGCCTAACCCTGGTGTCAGAGCTGGAGGGGAGGGCTGAGGAGCAGCGGGGATCGAGAATGGTGCTGCTGTGGCTGCTGCTGTCTTACAATCATCTGACATCTCTGCCTGCCTGCCGGGGCTCTGAGACGCAGCTCCTGCACCTCCAGCTGCAGGACTTGAGCATGAAGGCGCTCATGGCGCTGGGATCCAACCTGCTATGGCAGAACAGCCTGTCCTTTTTGATGGACAGGAACAAAAGGATTGGAAAAACAGGCTTGCTGCTGCAGGGCCTGGCCCACTCACCATTCTCTGGCACACTCCAGGAGCTCAACATCACAGGCAAGTACTTCCAGGAGGGACCTACCTAGTTGTTTGGAGGGGGAACCCTGCAGACCCTTAACCATGACAGCAAGCAGCTCCAGAGTATTCCCGGTGAGGTGTGAAACTTTCAGAGGACACTTCATTAAAGAAATCCCACCAGAATTAGCAAATCTACCTCTCTCAGTTACTTCATGTTATGCGACAGCAGATTCCAAATGTGCCCCCTCAGCTTTCAAGGCTGCATTACTTTCCCCTTCTCAATAACTTGCTGACATATCTGCCTCTAGAGCCCCTTAACCTTATTCATCTGGAGGTGAGTTTTTTCAGAAAACTACTGGCTTTTTGTCTGGTTAGTGATTTAACATATGACACCCCCCCCCCAACTCTTCCGGAATTACCTCTAAAAATCATTAAGATCCCAAAGTATTTCTGACACTGCTATCTCCATGAGAAATTAATACACTTTGGTTCAGCTAGCAATTGCCCAAACCCAAATTATGGGAGAGTGTATTTTGACAGCTGTGTCAGACAAATTAAGTTTGTGGACTTCTGTGGGTAATATCACCTCCCCCTGATGCATTATTTATCTTCTCCAGAATCCTCATCTCCCTGCAGCTCTGCCTCACACAGCTCCACATCTCACAGTGAGTCTGCCTCAGAAGATGAAGCCAGCGATGCTGCACCCAGAATGCAGAATGTTCTTCTTGGTTAACAGCTTTCAGTGTAGAAAAATACTAAAACTAATCAAAGATGATTGAAAAAGAAAATGTAGCTTAAAGATGATTGGGAAGCTTAGTGGTTCCATCTTGAATGTCCATGTAAGTGTTTCAAAGATGTGAAATGTTTTGTGTTTCATGTATCCATTCAGCATGATAGAGTCCAGTTCCCTGTTTGGATTCTTTGAGTATAATTTCTTCTGAATGGCCATTCAAAATTCAGCTGATTGGTCACATTTTTTCACATAAATCTTTAATGAAAAGCCAGCAGAATGGTACACTCGGAGGATCAGTTATAATCAGCCTGGAGTGCATTGTCACCTGGGACAATGGGTTTGACTAAAGTAAGACAGTTGTACTACCAGAATTGTTCTGGTTTGGCTGAAAACTATGTCATGAATAGAATGAACCTCCTCCATGAAACACCTCTGTGTTTCAGCCTCTTACTGAGTAACTAGTATATTAAGGACTATCACTTTTAAATTGAATGTTTGAACTCCAGCTCTTGTTTTCTTTCTTTCTTTTTTTTTGTTTGCTTTGTTTTGTGATTGTTACTAACTTTATGTATTCTAGCTGTCATTCATGTGTTTCAGTGCCTTAATCCTAGCAAGGATATGGATATGGAAGCTTATTCTAGAATTGATTTTAAAGGAACCTACCATCTGACACAATGCAAAACATTTGGACATATACATTAACAGAAGAGGTAAACAACTGTATAGGTAATGCCTGCAGTTCTGCAGGCCTGGAAGTCGTCATGTAGAATGCTCTGACCAGGAACTTAGAGATCCACCTGCCCCTACCTCCTGGTGCTGGCATTAAAGTTGTGCGCCACCCCCTACTTATATGTCATATTAACTTCATTTTGTTAACTGCAATGATCTCTTTTAATAATGCCTTTACATTTCTGGGAGGCTACAATCGTGATACATCAACTTGCCAAAATACAGAATTACTGTTCTTGATAGAAAAATCTAATGGAGAGTAATCTTAAAAATGCTGCTTTACAACTTTGGACTAAATGAGGAAAACTTGTATATGGTTGTGTATACTTCCAAACCATCACTTGTATCAGGAGTTCAAGGTTAGCCTAGGCATCATAGTAAAGTGATGGTGTCTTAAAGTAGGGGTGAATTGGGGTGGGTTGGACTTTACCTGTCAAATGTGTCTCCTTTGCTTGTGTTGTATACTAAAGAAAAACTTTCTCTGCATTTGAGAGAAAAACTAGATAACATGACAGTTGAAAGTAGTCAGAAGTAGAGCTCATTTTATCTAATCACAATAGGATAGTTCCGAGCATTGTACACTAAGTAAGAGTTTTGATAAAACATGGATGAAAACATTAAAATGCTGAATCCTAAAAATGTTGGAGAAAAACAGTAGCACAAATTATTGTCATTGGAGATTAACAAATTTTACCTATTGTTTATATAGTAAAACTAGTATTAAAACTATAATTTGGCATTAGAAAATAGTTAACTCTCACTCTCACTACTGATGATTACATAACCAACCTGTAACAGCATCAAGGCTGGTTGGTGACTACTAAAGGTAGTTTCAGATTGTATTGGGCTGGTCATCAGGTGATCTCTTAAAGGTGCTTGGGTAGAATCGAATTGCATGCTAGGTTTCTTGTATATATTATTTTTACTTTGGTAGATTATTTTAGTAGATTATATTTGTTGACTACAGGGTAATTCAGGGTCTGTGTGTGTGTGTTTGTGTTATATCATGAAACACGAGAGTTTCATGACTGCAGGCGAGACACGCTGCTATATTGAGTCCCCTTACCTTTTCCCCAGACTAATATAGTACGATAATTTTTTTGTATTTAGAAATTCTATTTTTGTAATTACAGAAGTGATGGTTCTACTACTAATGTAATTTAACAATAGTAGTTATAAATTCTTTTTTTTTTTCACCCAATGAACAACTGTAAGCTGCCTACTCCAGGACTGGGAAAGGCACAGTTGACTTGGGCAGTACCTATGTGTCAAACTGTAAATATTTTGTAAATAGATGACTTTAGTTAAGCAAATAGAATGTTTTCATGGAAAACATTCAGAATGATGGGGCCATATTCTCCTGGTTTAAATCCTGTCCTTTCTTGGCCTAAGTAATAACGTGAGTAGTCTTTTAGAAATTACTTGTAAATAGCTTTATAAATAGAGCATCTAACCATACACACCCTTTACAGCCTTACAGAAAGGAGATATACTGTTTCACCTTTCATAAATGTAAATATTCCATCCTGTGACAAATAAATGTATTTTATGATTGTCTTTCAACAAAGTACTTATACTTAAACCATGTAAATAGTATGCATAATATCTTTTTTGTCAGAGATGAGGAATATAGATATAGATGCAGGGTGTTGTGCATGCTGAGCAAGCTACATTCTATGCATAGCATTGAAAAGTGATAGCGAAATCCTCAAGTAGGTCTTTTACCTTTTCCCCTTTTGATTGTTGTTTTCTTTTTTTCTTTTTTCCCCATCTATTTGGGCCTTGTCTTTTATAAGAAATGCCAGTGAATGCCAAAATTTTTCTTCTTTTTCATACTTGTCCTTTTTTTAAAAAAATGATTTTAGACATTAACTTGATAAGATCATCTAGAAATATGATCATCTCCTGAAGTCAGAAGATTTTGTCAGAGAGGAAGATGGACATCAAAGAAACTTGTTATGGAGTTTGCCTTTTACATGACAGGACCAGCCATTTGGATTAGAAACTGCTCTTGTCTAGGCTACTTTACAGCATGCTGTCCAAATCAGACAAGCAGATTTCAAAAAAAAGTGACAGCTGAACTTGCCAAGATACAGGATGATCCTTCATATTCCTGCTTCATCAAAAACTCTTGCAAACATTCTGGGCCTATAGGCTGAAGAAGGCTGCCCCAATGTTATAGGGGAACCTTGGGTTACTTTCTAGACAGCATGATGTCTCTGTCAGTTGTGGAGTTTATATATTATCTTTCTGGAGTCTTTGGTGGTGGTGAAGACATATAACTGTGGTTATGGATTTCCTTAGTTAAGCTGCATATAAAGCTTTAAACTAACACAGGTAGGAGAGATGATAGAATATTTTCTTTAAATTTGCAAAATGTTAATGGGCTTCATATTGTTAACTACAATTTTTGCTTATAGACTTTGTAATGCATAAATGAACTACATTAAATTTAAAATTTTCCTTGTTCTTTTCAGACAGAAAAGAAGAGGTGATGCAGAATGCCCTTCTATATGATATGAATATATGTTTCTCTTCTTGGTTGATGAATAAACCTGTTTCAGCCAATATCCAGGCACAATATAGCCAGGGAGGACATACAAGCAGTTCAACCAGAGAATTCTAAGAAAGGAACACAGAGATTGAGCCTCCATATAGATGCCATGTAGTTTCTGGGAATTTAGGTTGCCCAGGCATTCCCTAGTAATCCAAAACCACCTAGAAATTCACGGGAGAATAGAAATGAATTGGTAATTAAGAGTGAGCTAGCCAATAATAATCCCGAGCCAAAGGACAAATGGTTATAATTAATATATGCCTCTTTTTGTTTATTTGGGATTGAAATGTGGCAGGATCACCCAGAATACTACCTTCTGCCTATACATTGATGTTAGTGGAGCAATTCCTGAGTTGCTTCATTTTGTATACAGAGATGGTAGAGAGCACCTGTTCTCACAGTTCACATGGTCAACTATGTGTTCCTAAGAAAAAGTGCTGACCCCAGAAGTAATTTTCTAAAAGTGATAGGCAAACTTAAGATTTGTGCATCCTTCGCCCACTTCTGGTTTGTTAGCAAACCAGAAAGAATTTCTACATAACCAGCCTTAGCTTTTCATAAATTTGGGGGTCAAATACCAAGAAATGTGCCTGACAGTGCTACTTTTATTTTAGTGAAATTATTATGTATGCTCTGATTTATTTAATTTTGAGTACCTAAAATCTTGTGTGTTACACATAGCTGTATATGTGCTTACATAATTAAAATGTACATCAGAAATATAATTCAGTATTGGAGTTTGCTATCTGGTAAAGACTTAGACCTGCTGTATCAAGTTTATGTTATGTTGTAATGGCAAATATTCTAAAAGGAATGTTTAAACTATACAAATTCTTGTGCCTCCTTTCCCAAAGGACATTAAAAAATGTGATCTTATATTAAGTATATATACCCTCATCAATTTTGCCATAAACATTGTGCATTGTTTTATTCAACTCAAAACAAACTTGTAGAAATTCATAAAACAAGTTATAAATTATGTGAGCATAAATTTTCAAAATTAAGTAGATTTGGTGATCCCAAGAACACACTCAGATAAGTGTCTATGTCTGAGTGTCTCTGCATGAGTGTTTAGATAACTATAATCATATGTAGATCATCACTGAATTCAGTGGAACATTAAGTAAATAGATTAAGGATCAAACAAGGTGGGAACTAGATATGTTCTAACTCTATATGTACTTAGTAGGGATGTTTGGGGCAACCAGGTAATGTTGTTTCCAGACTTACTTAAATGTCTTTGGTTTTGAGTCATACTGTGTTGCATTTTTGTTTCTGTCCTGTATTTTTCTTTGTATATTTTAAGCCATAATCTCACAGCAATGAGGTCCTGACCTCCAAAGGACCTGGAATGAAAAACAGGAGACATGAGAAGCCAGCAGCTAGGCATGCTTTCTGATCAAGCTGCAAAATTTTATATTTCTCAACCATGTAGGGTAGGGCAGGAAGCTAGGTGAGATAGAGATTCAGGGAGGGGGTCATTGCTTGGTAAAATGACCGCAGGATGTTCTTAGTCATAGATCACTGAAGGTGAACAGGATATTGGCTAAGAGGAAATGCAGGTAGAGATAAGCAGGTTGTTAGCAGGGGAAGAGGTCGGGAGTTGCTAAATTCCCTAACTGCATATGGAAGGGTTACCAAGTAACCTAACTGCTTTCCTCTAAGCCTTAAATTCTACTTCTCAGGTGTTGGAGAGTGGTGGAATATTAATTAGGACCAAAAGTATCAATCTTCTAACTCATGGCTATTCTAAGAAAAGGCTGGCGATCTCTAAAGCTTATACCACGATCACTCCTGGCAATTTATACCACCACCATATTGAAATTGTTTATTATTTTATTGCTAATTCTAATTTCAAGTGTATATACAAACAAAAATTATTGTGTTGACATATTTACAGACAACTATGGTATTTATTATGAAAGGTGGAAATGAAGTTGGGAAAACAGTGTAAAGAAGAGATGAAAGAAGAAGTATAAGGTGAAATGAGGGAGGACATTATCAAGATCCCTTCTATATATGTATGGAAATTTCTACTAATAAATCAAATAAAAAACACAAAATAGTGAAAGTTTGACTTCTTCCTTTCAAAACTGTATCCTTTTTATCTCCTTTGTTGTCTTATTGGCCTAGCTAGAAATTGAAGTACAATATCGAATGCATATGGAGAGAGTGAACAGCTGGAGAACCTGCCTAAGAGTGAACTTAGCCTCCTCAATGTGGTTGTCAGTTGGAGAGCATGGGCAATCTGTGGGGGCTGCTGGCAGTGGACCCAGTATTCATCCCTAGTAGATAAATGGGCTTTGGAAGCCAATTCCCTTGGAGAGATACTCTCTCAGCCTAGATACATACAGGAGGGCTAGTTCCTGCCCACATGATGTGACAGACATTCATGATCATACATGGGAGGCCTCACCCTATCTGATGTTTGGGATGAGCAATTAGCAGGGGGAATGGGAGGACAGAAGGGAGAGTGAACTGGGATTAATATACAAAATAAGGTTGTTTTTAATTTGAATAAAAATTAATTAAAATATGAAATAATCAATAAAAGATTCCACATGATACTTTGATTTCACTTTTAAGCTATCACAATCCCTGTGCAAGCTGTGATACCCATGGTATATATGAAGAGCTAATGAAGTTTCAAGACAGCACTTGTGTAAGTCTAAAAGGATATTCACATCCAATTACAGTATTGCTAGTGGAAATATATGTTTCTGTGACTTCCCATTTAATTGCTAAATTTATAAAATTTCAGCTATGATTTAATGAAGAGCAATAAAATATGTATTGGAGTTTAAATTTATCAATTTTAATGATAAAATGTTAACATTACAAGTAAAGTCAAATATTAATGAATAAATCATACAATTATATAATAAAATTAAAATGTGAATTAAAATTAATAAATATTAACTACCTGGCATATCAAGGTATGATATATACACCTTTATATTAAAGGCAATCTAGCATGAATTATAGGTTCCCAAGAGCCAGCCAAGCATGAGTAACAGCTCCTGCTCCCACTGTTATTGAGTCCCACTGAATAAGGGCCTATGTCATTCCCTTTGCAGGCTTCCTGGTTGTTGCTTCAGACTCTGGGTTACTATGAGCCAGGTTAGTTGTTACTGTCGGTTTCTTGTGATATTTTGATCAGTCTGCCTCCTACAATCTTTCCTCACTTTCTTCAGAATGGGTCCTTGAGGTGACCTAAAGTTTTGCTGTGGGTCTCTGTATCTGTTTTCATTAGTTACTGGATTAGTTACTGAGAACAATTGGCCTAGTCACCGATGTGATCACAAGAGATGGCCAGATCAAGGTAAGCATCCCTTATTGTGAGGAGAGTCATCTATGGTCCTTAATGTAGATTCTTGGGAATTTTCCTTCCATCATGTTTCTACTTGATCCTGAAATTCCTCCCTTTATGTGACCACTTTCAGGGCAATTTCCCACCAAAAATCAACCAAACAAACCCCTCAAGTTCCAGTCCCCACCTGCTCCCAATCCACCAAGATGTTTTCTATTTCTCTTTTACAGGAAGATCCATGTGTTATTCCTGGGCCCTCTTGCTAGTTGGCCTTCCTGATTCTGTGTATTTCAGGACACTCATCCTTCCTTTTACAGTTAAAATGCATGAGTACATGCCATGCTTTCATTCTGCCTTTCCCCACTTAGGATTCTCTTTGACTTCAAATTGATGATGTCCTTGGTTTTAACAGCTGAGTAATACTCCATTGTTTAGTTGTAACAAGTTTTTCTTTATGGATTTTTTTTGTGAGAGCCCACTAGGTTATTTCCAGGTTCTTACTCTATAAACAATACTGTCATTATCACAGTTAAGCAAGTGTCCTTCTGATATGTTTGATTATAGTTCCAAGAGTGGCATAGCTGGGCTTTGAGGTGGATTGATTCCCAATTTTCTGAAAAATCAACATTTAGAATTCTAAAAAGACTGTACAAGTTTACACTCCCACCATCAGTGCATGAGTGTTTCTTCTGTCCCCCATCATCTCCGGCATATGCTGTCATTTCTGGTTTTGGCCTTAGTCATTCTGACAGTGAAGATGGAACCTCGCAGTCATTTTGATATACACTTTCTTCATGGCTAAGGATGCTGAACATTTATTTGTTTCCCTGTATTTGAGCATTCTCTTATTAGGTCTGTACCCCATTTTTATACTGTATTATCTGGTTTTAGTTAGTGTCTAAGTTCTTTAGTTCTTATATATTTTGGAAATCAGCACTATATCAGATATGTAATACTTTGTTGATATCCATGGGAAACCTGCCCCTTTCTGAACAGAAACAGAGGAGGGGTGGATTAACAGAGCAGAGGAGAGGTGTGAGGCAGGAAATAGAAGGAGAGGCAGCAAGGGAACCTGAGGTATAGATGTAAAACAAATAAGTAAAATAAAATAAATAACCACATAAGAGCAAAGCAGTGAAGAATGATCAGTAATCACTCAAGTATCATCAAAGAAATTTCTACACTAATAGGTAAAAATTAAAACATAACCCCTAAAACTAGATAATATGCTGAGCACGAGAGACTTTGGTGCATTTAGTAGGATACAACCTCCTCAATTCAAGACTCAATTATCTCTGAGCAAAAGGATTCAGAATGCTTGTAGGTGATGTTTCATCTATTTCTTCCTCCAACTAGTGTGGTGCAGTAAAACTGGGGTAAGTGAATCCAGAAACCCAGAACAAAATCAGTTTTCTCTGGGACCCTGGCAGTAACTGACCGCAGAGAAAAACATCCAGTGTTGGAGATGTAAAACCTTGTGTGGATTTTGGGAACTGATCCTGGCTACTTATAGGACATTCTCCACCTCTTCCTGGTCTTCCTCATTATGGCTGTGCAGTGTAAAGACAGCCTGGGAAGAAATAATTTAAATCTTCCTGTGGCAAGTTTTTCAAGTAATTATATATGAGTATTTAACAAAATGGTTCAAACTGTTATATCTACTATAACAACAAAAATACCTCCAAAAAAATCAACAACAACTAATAAAATACCTGCTCAGACTGCTGAAGCAACTTACCCATCCAGGCTGGAGTTACTTATAGTGACATTAAGATAAAGCAATAATATCAGGGATATATTTTCAAAAAACATATATAAAGATTATACCACTTTTCAGCATTTCATTACATACACATTAATTCATGCACAAATCCAGTCTTACTGGATTCTTCAGTCTAATCAGGCAAGTGCACAAATACATTTGGAGGTCTTTGCTCATTATTTGATATTAATGCACTACTGTAATTGTCTCTTTAAAATGTAAATGTCAGAAAACCTTAAAAAATCTTTCTCTTGAGTTGATTGTTTCTTTGAAACAATACATCACATTCCTCATCTGAGTCACTGTTTTCAGTGGAATGGAATTCACTATGTAATTTCAGTCGGATGGACAGCAAAGACAGAGATCTGACATCTCTGCTTCTCAAGTCCTGTTAATGCTAGACCACATAATTTTGACTATTTTCAGGGGTTCATACATGCAATGCAAATCTATTGCTGAGTGATCCATCTACCCAGCTATGAATATTTAGGCTTCATATATATTTGTAACCCCAAGAAAGCACTGCAACAAAAACTTTGACACCCAACAGTTTTCCTCTGTCCTGAGTCACTTCTCAGGTTGAAAGTGAACCTTTCTGGATCCTGCACTGAAATCTGAGGAAATGGAAAAGGGTCTGTGCTGAATCCTCATGCAGTGGAAAATGAGAACGACAGAGGACCCCGCCCCATGTGCCGTCTCACACATGAACGTCATCATCTGTCAAAGATCTCACCTATGCTCAGTCTATTTTATGAATGTCTCAACACTCAGTTCACATGACAAAGTTCACATTTCTGTTAAATCTTTATTACTACTATTATTTTACATATCGATCCCAGTTCTCTCTCTCTCCCTCCTTCTTTCCCTCCCTCCCATGTTAAATCTTATTAAAAGTGAGAAGGCAGCAGCCTACCCCCAGCCACATCACTTCCCCCACCAAGGTCATTCCCGTCATATCCGGGGCTGGGAATGCCACGCTGTCAGCTGGCAGCTGCCTGGGATTCTCGCGGGATTGCTGATGTGGCAGTCAGAGAAGCTGAACTCAGCCGCTCCCTCCTCACACGTTGATCTAGATGCTGAAGGGAGGGAGCAAAGAAGAGCTGGGGAGTCCAGGATGTCGCTGCTGGCTGCAGCCACTGCTGCCCTAAAACCATCAGACATCGCTGCCAGGGCGCTGAAAAACAGGACTTGAGCCGGAACCTTCTCATGGAGCTGAAACCAGAGCTGCTCCAACAGAACAGCCTGTGCCTGCTGATTGACAGGAACAACAGGATCGGCAACACAGGCTTCCTCCTCGAGGACATGGCGCAGTCACCATTCTGTCGCAGACTCAAGGTACTCAAACTCATAAGCAACTTCTTCCAGGAGGGACCTGATTAGCTAGCTAGGAGCCCTGCAGACCCTTAACCTGAGCAGGAACTGGCTCCAGAGTATCCCCCACTGAGATTAGGATCTTTCAGAGTTTAGAATGCTTATAACTTTGAGGAAACTTCACCTAAGAAATCCCATCAGGATTAGAAAATCTACCTTCTCTCAGTTTCTTGGTGTTATGTGAAAACAAATCCAAAGTGTGCCTCCCCAGCTTTGATGGCTGCATTACTTCCCTCACTCTCCACAATAACTTGCTGACACACCTGAATCTAGAGCTACACAACCATATTCATGTGGGAGTTGAGTTTTCAAGGAAATTCATTGGTTGTTCGTTTTATTAGCAACTTAACATTAAACCCTCCAACTATTCTGTAATAAGCTGTATGGACCATTAATATTCGGGATTATTTAGTCTACTCCCTATGATCTTCCTGGGAATCTCCTTATATACTTGGATTCAGCCAGCAATTGCCCAAATCCAAAGAATGGCAGAGTCTATTTTGAAGAATATGTCAGACAATGTGGGCTTCTGTGGGGAGTATCACCTCCTCCAGATGCTTTATTTGTGTTTTCCAGAATGTTCTTCCCCCTCCAGCTCCGCTTCAAACGGCTCCACATCCCAGAGTGACTTTGTGTTCTCCAGAATGCCCTTTCCCCTGCAGATCTGCCTTACTCAGCTACATGTCCTAGAGGGAGTCAGAATCAGAAGATGAATCCAATGATGCTGCACAAAGAATCCAGAAAGTGCTTCAAGGTTAAAAATAGGGGTGTTGAAAAATAGTAAAAGTAAGCAAAGATGATCAAAAAGGAAATTGGAGGTTGAAATTGATTAGAAAGCTTAGTAGCTTCATCTTGATGTCCATATAAGAGTTAAAATGATGTGAAAGGTTTTGCATTCATGTATCCATTCAACATGTTTTGGTCCATTTCTGTTTCAATTTTTTTTTTAGTATAATCTAGTTAACAGCAGTTAAAAATTCAGCTGGTTCTTCATGATTTCCACTTAAGTCTTTGATGGAATTCTAAGAGAATGGTACACTGAGGGGAGCAGTTATAATTAGCATAGAGTGGTGTAACCCGGGATAGTTGGGTTGACTAAAGTAAGGCATCATAACAGTTGTACTACCAGAGTTGTTCTGGTTTGTCTGAAAACTATGCCATAAATAGAAGGAGTCTTCTCATTGTGTCACCTATAGGTGTGAGCCTATGACCAACTAACTGATTTATTTAGGACTATCACTTTCAAATGGCATATTTAAACTTCAGAGCTTGTTTTGTTTGTTATTAACTTTATGCAAACTATCTGTGATGTGTTGCAGTGCCTTAATCAAAGCAAGTATATAGAAGCTTATTCTAGAAATGATTTAAGAGAAACCCAGAACCTGACACAATGCAAAACACTTGGATTTGCTTTAACAGACTACATAAACAATTGTATACATAATACCTGAGTCCTGCAAAAAGATCCCTGTGATTTCAAAGTAATCCTGGTGTACGGAGTGAATTCCAGGGTAGCCAAAGTTACACAAACAAACACTGTCTCAAAAAATGAAAATAATGAAAGTTAAAAGAAATAGAGTAATAAGCCACATGAATATAGAAAGCACACAAAGAGTCTGGATACTGTCTGCTATGGTGTTGTCTTTAAATTACGCAGTTACAATGGAAGGAATAATTGCTACAATACACTTGATTATCAATGCTGCTAAATTAATCCAATTCATATATTTTAAAAATGCTTTGACTCCAGAATTTAAGTCTAAGGACAGGGTATTGGGGAAAAGGATTTATATTTTTATTTCCACAGAAAATGGAAAGCCGTGGATTGCTTCCAGACTAACATGGTTTGACCAAGCCAGACCCCCTGAAACAGTGTCCCAGGATATCCAACATTCAAAACAGCTGGGACAAGGCAGCCATACAGACCACTACAGCCAGGATTTCTATGGCTTCTTATTCTTAGTATTCCCCATGACAGCGCCCCCTACCAGCAGGAAGCAGTTTGGAAAGAACGACGCCCAAATTCCCAAATATTGCATAAAAATGTTTGTTTTCATTTAAATGGGCTTGTTTATAAATGATTAATGCTCATAAACAATCTCTTTAAAGGAAAAAAGGGGATTATGGTACAGATATGAATACTTTGTTTTGGAATGGATTTACATTTATTGATACATATTTACGGTCAATTTTTGATATGTACATTTCTTCTCGTGTTTAGGTAATGTGTATATATAGCTCATTTAAAAATGTGTAATATAGTACAGATTATAGATAGTTACCTATGATAGTCAAAACTTAGAGTTAAGTTAGGTTTTCAAGATGTATTTGAGATGGATAGATATTCTTCAAACCTTTCAAAGACCTACAGAATATGGCATTTAAAATGGTTTAGGGTTTTTCTTGACAGTGAGACATAACTGGCAACACCAGCTGCATCAGAAAGGAAGATGGACTTCGAAGAAATGCATTATGGAGTTTGCTTCAAAAATGCTGCTCTTGTCTGGATTGTTTGAGTTTATGCTGTATAAACTGGACATGCAGGTCCCATAGGAAAGTGACTGCTGATACAAGAGGGACATTGTTACAGGGTTCCTGCTTCATGTAAGAGTCTGATAGACAGTCTACAGGATACAGAAAAAAGTGACTGACAAATTGCCAGTACAGGTGGACAGTTTAGTTTCCCTCTTTACAGAGGAGTCTGTTAGATACTATGGCCTATAGGCTGAAGATAGAACATTACGGAAAAATTTCCGGTGACTGACCAGGCAGTGAGCTATCTCTGTAATTTCTAGGGCTTATATATTATCCTTCTGTGGTCTTTAAAGGAGTTGAAGACAGATAGTTATGGTTATAGTTTTCCTTAGTTAGGATTAAAGATAAGTTACATATAGGACTTTAGACTCACAAAGATAGGGTAGATGATAGAATATTTTCTTTAAATCTTGCTAAATGTTAATGGACTAAATATTGTTAACTGTAGTTCTTATTTGATAACTGTTTTGTTATATATTTTACTATGTTAAAGTTAAAACCCTTCTTTATATTTAGACACAAAAGAGGAGATGATGGGAGATGTCATTCTCTAAATACGTTTCTCATATTGGATAATGAATAAAGCACTGTTGACTGATAGGAAAGCAAGATAGGCAGGACTAGGAGACAAAGAGGAGAGAGGAAGAGGTAGAAAGGAGATTCAATATGGAGGACTGAGAGAGCAGAGTGCCAGGCCGTCTTTCCAGTAAGATAAGACCATGTGGAAATACTTCGATTAGTAGAACGGGTTAATATTTAAGACAGAGCTAGCCAATAAGTAATGCTAGTAACAGGCCAACAGCATTATATCTAAAAAAAAAAAAAAAGATGTAGGTGACAAATAGCACAAATTATTGTCATTGGAGATTAACAAATTTTACTAATTTATTATGCAATACAAACTAGCATTAAAATAGTAATTTGGCATTAGGAAATATTTACCTGTCACTACTGATGGTTAAATAACCAGCCTGTAATAGCATCAAGAGTTGTTGTTAAATACTAAAGGTATTTTTTGATTGCATTAAATAGTCAGGTGATCATTTGAAGGGTGCTTTGGTGGAATCCAGTGGTATGCTGAGAATACTTTCATGTTACTTTTCTTGTACATACTATTTTTATTTTAATAGATTATATTTGTATATTATATTAGTAGAGTATGGGGTATGCAGGGGTTGTGTTTGTTTGTGTTTATTCATGAAACAGGAGTTTCATGACTGCAGTTGTGAAACGCTGCTATAGTGAGTCCCCTTACCTTTTCCTCGGAATAGTGTAGTAAGATCATTTTTACTTTATTTTTATTTAATGATTTTATTTCTGGGTTTATAGAAGTGATGTTTCTATGGCTTTTATAATTTTACTATAGTGGTTTTAAAGTCTTTTTTTTCTTGCTTTCTTTCACACAGTTAGTAACTGTAAACTGCCCACTCCACAGATGACTTGGGATTTCATTCCCCAAGTTTCAAACTATAAATATAATGTAATAAGTTGACTTTAGTTAATTAACATAGAATGTTTTCCTGCAAAACATTCAGAATGATGGGACTGTATTCTCCTGGATTATATCCTGTATCTCTTTATCTATAATTATCTTGACTGAAGTAATTAAGTGAGTAGCCTTTTAGGAATTACTTATAAATAGAGCATCTACCCATAGTTAACATTTCCAACCTGTTTCACCTTTCATAAATGTAAATAATCCAATGTGAAGAATATATATATATGTATATATTCTATGCTGTCTTTCAACTAAGTGTTTATAGTAGTTCTTATGTGAAAAAATAAATTCTGTGAGCAGTGTGCTAATTAGTGTGCCCAGTCAGTAGTTTTGCCAGAGAGGTGGATAAAAGGAATAGATTCAGGACCTCTTGCCAGCTGAACAAGGTACATACAGTCCATGCCTAGGGCATAGATTACCATTAATGCTATCTTCATTTGTTGCAGTTTTACCTCTTTTGGTTTTGTTATTTTTTTTTCTTTTCTTTTTCTTTTTTACCAAACTTTGGCCTTATCCTTAACAAAAACTACCAATGATTGTTTAATTTTTTCCTTCTTTTTCATACATTTCCCATGTTTAATAACTGATTACAGACATTAACTTCTAGAGATAGGAAATGGCCAAATGAAGTCCGCAAAATGTATTTTAAGTTGTAGACGTTCTCACTAATTATGAATCCCATATTTATCCAGCTAATAAACCCTTAGAGTTTCAGAATCAACATGGGGTAATTTTCATAACACAGCTATTTTATATTCTGAGACAAGTAAAGGCTCTTCTTGAACTTGACATGTAGACAAGTCTGGCCTGATTTTTATGCTCTTTCCTCAGTTTACCAGATGCTGGAATTACCTGTGTAAACCATGGGACCGGCTAATTTTTTACTTAGAAAAGAACCAAAGGTGTCTTTTGGTAAAAATTTCCTTTCTAAGTTTGTCTTGACAATATGAAAAATAAAAGTATTGTAAATAGTCTTCAAATATGAGAAATTGGTGTGATATAAATGTAATTAAAGGTAGTACTTACTATGACAAGACAGTACTGTAGACTAGTTCTAACAGATACTTGAAGTCCTATTTCAAATGAAGAGCCAAAAAGAGGCTATTTTCTGGAATGTTAATTGAAACAAATCTTTAAAAGCAGTGAAGTATAAGAGAAGTCATCGGTGGCCAGGCAGTTCACTGAGCCGAAGAAGCCCTGTACAGTAATAAGAAGTTATTTTAAATTGATTCACCAATTTCCTACTACTGCCACATAAAAACCTTATTACTAAGATTATTACTGCTATTGTTATTATGGTATCCTCCCTGCTGCTCCATTTCTTCCTTTCTTTAAGTCTTACTCTTCCCACAGTTCTATTGGAAAGTAGTTGTTTTTTTCCTGGTTAATAATAGAGAAGTTGGCCTTAGTGAATATTTACATTTTGGTTGGCTTGTTTCTTTTTTTAAAAAACCTTCAAATTATGTATTTAGTAGTAGCTATTTTCATAAAAAAAAAAACCAACAGTTATCATGTGAGTGCTTCTATAAACAACTTTACCAGTAAAAGTGTATATAGGTCGTCTCTTTAGTGCTTTGGTAGATTTCACCTGTATGCTTACAATATTTTCATCTTAGGTATTTGTATATATTATTTTTACTTTAGTAGGTTATTTTAGTAGATTATATTGATAGACTATAGTTTAATTCAGGGTTCGTGTGTGGTGGTATTACATCATGAAACAGATGAGTTTCATGACTGCAGTTATGAAACGCTGCTATATTGAGTCCCCTTACCTTTTCCTCATAACAGTGTAGTTAGATCATTTTTTTATTACAGATTTTGTTTGTGTGTTTATAGAAGTTATTTTTCTACTGCTAATGTAGTTTTATTATAGTAGTTGTAAAGTCTTTCTATCTTTCATCCAGAGCAACTGTAAGCTGCCTATTCCCAGATTAGGAAAGACACAGATGATTTGGACAGTACCCAAGTGTCAAACTGTAAATGTTTTTGATTAGATGAGTTTAGTTAAGCAACATGGAATGTTTTCCTGGAAAACATTCAGAATGATGGGACCGTATTCTCCTGGATTAAATCCTATACTTTTCTTAGTTGATAATTATGTTGACCTAAGTAATAACGTGAATGCCCTTTTAGGAATTAGTTGTAAATAGCCTTGTAAATAGAGCATCTAAACATAGTTACCCTTTCCAACCACTTAGTAAAGATGTATAATGTTTTGCCTTTTGTAAATGTAAATATTCTAACATATCAGCAAAGTGTTTATGGTGGTATTTTATGTGTATAGTTATACTCTGTGAATAGTGTACCAAATTAGTAGTTTTGGCAGAGAAGTGGATAATAGGAATAGACCCAGGACATTGTGACTGCTGATCGAGCTATTTACAGTCCACGCCTAAAGCATAGATTGCCTTTAGTGCAATCTCCATTCATTTTTGTTTTAAGGGTTTTTTGTTTTGTTTTGTTTCTTTTATACCCATATTTGAGTTTTTCCTTAACAAAAGGCTTGTCATGTAGACAAGTCTGGCCTGACTGTAATGCTCTTTCCTCGGGTTCCCAGCTACTGGAATCACCTGTGTAAACCATGGGCCCAGCTCAGTATTTTACTGAGAAAGGAGCCAAAGATGCCTCTTGAAAAGAAAATGATTTCTAAATTTTTCTTGCCTACATGAAAAAAATGTATATTGTAAATGGTCTTCAATTATGAGAAATTTTGGTGATATAACTATAATTAATGGTAGTCCTCATTATGACAAGAATGTACTTCAGACTAGTTCTAACAGACATTGGAAATCCTGGAATCACATGAAGAGTCAAGAAGAGGCTTTTTGCTCCAATGTTAATTAATTAAAGCAGGAAAGTATATGAGAAGTCATAGGTGGCCAGGGAATTAACTGAGCCCATGAAGCCCTGTGCAGTAATAATAAGTTACTTTAAATTGATTCATCAATTTCCTTCAACTGCTATATAAAAACCTTATCACCAAGTTTGTTACTGCTATTGTTGTTATTGTGTCCTCCCTGCTTAGTGAGCAAGCTGTAGACTTTTTTAAGTCTTGCTCTTCCCTGAGTTCCTATTGGAAAGTAGATCTTTTGTCCTGGTTTATAATACAGCAGTTAGTCATAGTGAATGTTACCTTTTGTTTGCCTTGTTTTAAAACTGCAAATCAAGTACTTTTTAGTAGCTATATTCACACAAAAACGTTTATTCTTTAAGTTATCATGTGTGTGCTTATTGATACAATGTTACCAGTAAAAGTATATATAGGCTATCAGGTGATTTCTTAAAGGTTGCTTTGATAGAATTCACTTTTATGCTGAGAATATTTGCATGTTAGTTTTCTTGTATACATTATTTTTCTTTTAGTAGGTTTTTTTAGTAGATTATATTAGTAGACTATAGGATAGCTCAGGTTTTGTGTGTGTGTGTGTTATATCATGAAACAGGAGAGTTTCATGACTGCAGGCGTGAAACGCTGCTATATTGAGTCCCCTTACCTTTTCCTCAGAATAATGTTGTAAAAATCATTTTTTCTTCTTTTTTTTTTAGAGATTTTATATGTGTTCTTGTAGAAATGATATTTTGACTGTAACATAATTGTATTATAGTAGTTATAAAGTCTGTTTTGTTTCTTCACAAACTGTAGGCTGCCTCTTCCATGATTAGGAAAGGTGCAAATGGCTTGGATAGTCAGTCCCCTGGTGTCAAAGTGTAAATATTTTATCATTAGATGACTTTAGTTAAGGAACATAGAATGTTTTCATTGAAAATATTCAGATTGATGGGACCGAATTCTCCTTGTTTAAATCCTGTATATTCTTCATTGTATTTATCCTGACCTAAGTAATAACATGAGTACCCTTTTAGGAATTACTTGCAAATAGAGTATCCTACCATACATAGCCTTTCTAGCCTCTTAGAGAGGAAGTATACTGTTTCACCTTTCGTAAGTGTAAATATTCCAGCTAGTGGCATATAAATTTATGTTACCATGGTCTTTCAACAAAGTGATGATTTTTTTTTTTGCTCAAACTTGTAAATAGTGTGCTAAATCTGTGTCATCTAAGTCTTTTTGGCAGAGCTGGGCTAGATAGAGATAGATCCAGCATGTTGTGCATGTTGAGCAAGCTACAATCCATGCCTAGCATAGATAACTTCTATTAAAATCTTTATTGGTAGCTGCTTTACTTTCTTTTTTCCTTGTTTTACTTTTTTTTAAAATTTACTTATTTTGGCCTTATATCTTAGAAGAGGTGCCAATGATTGCTAAATTTTCTTCTATTTAAAACTTTTTGGGTTTTAAAAAACTGACTATAGACATTAAATTGGTGAGATAGGAATTTGTCATCTGGAAATATGATCATCTTCTGAAGCAGAATGTATTTTAAGCTGTAGTCTGTCTCCCTAGTTATGAATACCATGTTCTCCCAGCTAATGTTCTTTTTGAGTTTCAGTATCTGCTAGGGCTCATTTTCATAATAAAACTATTTTATTTCTGAGACAGAACAACGCTATCCTTGAACTAGAGGAGTAGACAAGTCTGGTCCGTTTGTAAAGTTCTTGCCTTAGCTTTCCAAATGCTGGAATCAAATGTGTAATCAATAGGCCTGCTCAGTATTTTTACTTAGAAATGTGCCTCTTGCTCTAAAATTCATGATGTCTAAATTTCCCTTGCCAATATTAAAAAGAAATATACATTGTAATTTAACTTGAAATATAGAAATATGGGAGTGACGTAAATAAAAATAAATGCAGTCCTCAGTGGTGTGGCACAGTACTGCAGACTATTTCTAAGAGACACTGTTTTAAATGAAGATTTAAAAAAAAATTTGCTTGTTGGGATATTAAGTAGAACAAATCTTTAAAAGCAGGTATGGATAGAAAACAGAAGTCAAAGGTAGCCAGGTGTATCCCTGAGCCAATAAAACTATATAGAGTAATAAGGAATTATTAATTATTGATTCATCAAGTTTCCTACTACTCACATAAAATATTTTTGCTATCACATATTTATTTTAACATTAAAATGTATACATTTGCATTATTTTTATTTTTTCTTTCTGAATTTTTAAAATTATTATATTTTTCTTATTTACATATCAATCTGAGTTCCCCCACCTCCCCACCCTCCCCTGGAAACCCCTCCCATCCCAATCCCACCCACTCCAGAGAGAGGTTGAGGCTTTCCAGGAGGGATCATCAAAATTCGTCAAGTCATTTGGAATAGGGCCTAGGCCCTCCTTCCTTTTTCTAGGTTAAGGAAATTTCCCACCACGGGGAATATGTTTCCAAAGTTCGTTTATGCACCAGAGATACATCCTGGTTCCACTTTCAGAAGTGTCATAGCCTGCCCAGGCCTTCTAATTAATTGAGAACCACATTCATGAGGTCTGGGACGGTCCAATGCTGGTCTCCCAGCTATCAGTCTTGGGTCCATGAGCTCCCCTTGTTCAGGTCAGCTGTCTCTGTGAGATTTTGTAGTTTGGTCTTGACCCTGTTGCTTATCACTCCTCCTTCTCTGCAACTTGATTTCCGGAATTCTGCTCAGTGTTTAATTGTGGGTGTCTGCTTCTGTTCCCATCAGGTACTAGATGAAGTTTCTATGCTGGCATATGAGTTAGTTATCAATCTCATTATCAGGGACGGGCATTTAAGGTAGCCTTTACCCTGTTTCTCAGATTGTTAGTCAGGGTCATCCTTTTAGGTCTCTGGGCATTTCTCTAATGTCAGATTTCACATTAGACCTTTAATGACTCCACGTATTATGTTTTTTTTATTTTCTTTCTCTTGTCTATTCACCCCACGACTCAATCCTCCTGCTCCTACATGTTCTCCTCACCCGCCCTCTTCTCCCCGTCTCTTTCTCCTATGCCCCTCTCCACTCCCTGCCCCCTACCTGCTCCCAATGTGCTTGGGAGATCTTGTCCCTTACTTCTGGAGGGGGCAACTTATATGAAACTCTTAGGGTCCTCCTTGTATCCTAGCATCTCTGGGGGTGTTTATTGTAGGCTAGTGATACTTTGCTCTATGTCCAGCATCCATATATGAATGAGTACATACAATGTTCTCTTTTTTGTGACTGGGTTACCTCACTCAAGATGGTTTCTTCGAGTTCCATCCATTTGCCTGTGAATTTCAAGATTCCATTGCCCCCCCCCCACACTGAGTAGTACTCCATTGTGTAAATGTAACACATCCTCTTTATCCATTCTTCAGCTGAGGGGCATCCTGGGGCTTCCAGGTTCTTGCTATTACAAATATTGCTGTTATGAACATAATTGAACAGATGTCTTTGTTGCATGCATGTGGATCATTTGGGCATATGCCTAAGAGTGGAATTGCCGGGACCTATGGTAGACTGATTCCCATTTTCCTGAGGAACCGCCATACTGATCTGCAAAATAGCTGTACAAGTTTGCACTCCCACCAGCAGTAGAGGAGTGTTCCCTCTCTCCACATCCTCTCTGGCATAACCTGTCATTGGTGTTTCTGATTTTAGCCATTCTTAAAGGAGTAAGATGGTATCTCAGAGTTCCCTTGATGAGCATTTCCGTGATGGATAAGGATGTTGAGCACTTTCTTGAGTGTCTTTCAGCCATTTTCGATTCCTCTATTGAGAATACTCTATTCAGTTCTCTACTCCACTTTTCAAGTGAGGTACAGAACTGAATTGCCAAAAAAATTTTTATTACTAAGTTTATTACTGCTATTGAGATCAATGTGTCCTCCCTGCTGTTGCAATGCTCCCTGTGAAGCAGAGTCAGCCAGCTGTAGGCTTCCTTTCTGTCTTGCTCTTCCCAGAGTTCCTACTGGAGAGTAGTTCTTATTGGCCTGGGTTATAATACAACAGTACTTTTATTGTTGTTTACCTTTTGGTTTCCTAAAATAAAACTGCAAATCAAATATCTATTAGTAGCTATTGACATAAAAAACAAATTTTTTTTCTGTAAGTTTCCATATGAGTGCTTGTAGATGTGGCATTACCAGTAAAAGTATATATGTAAAATTATTTTAACTGCCTTTAGTTTTAAAGTGTCTAGTTTTGTTTACTTAAATGCTTTCACTTTCATTTAAATGTAGAGATTTCTTTTTATATTTGTTACTATCCATTTAGTCGATAATGATGAACTTTTAAGTTAGACTAGGCATATAATATGGTGAATGGTGAGGTTTAAGCTTTACGCAGTGTTGCTTGTAATACATAGTTCTGTTCCCTTGCTTATAAAAAAGTGTTGTGTTAGACATGACTGTATATTGAACATTTAATGTATGTAACATTACTCAGTAGCATGCAGGTTTATATTCTCATCATAGTGTGATCTTTTTGAGATTATAATGGTAGCAATATTGTTTGTGGTCTGAAAGTAAGTGCCTTAAGTATTCTATTTAATCCAAAATATTTGGGAAAGAAAATATGTTCAATGGTAAATTGTCAGTGATGGCTATGTGACCTTCTAATTGACTTGAAGAGGAAAGATGGATCCTGAGAGAATCCATTGCCCACAACAAAGCCCACTGTGTGTGTCAGGCTTCTGGGCACAGAATCTTAACCTTATTTTGCCAGTAGATCAGAGCCCTCTGGAATCAACATTCAGTCACCACCACCACCACCCTGCCTCTAGAAAAAAAGGTATATATTTAAATAATATTTTACTTAAATGTTTATTCTACCAAAAAAAACATACAACAGAAGTTCCACTGCTGTCACATTTATAGCAGCTTTGGAAAATGTTATTAGTGATGACTGGCATGTTTTATGACCAGTTTAACTATTAAAAGAGGAATAGTTTAATATGTGTAAGTGCCACAATTGTTTTTACATTTTTCTTGATCTCTTTTTACTATGGATTGGAGTAAGACAGTTTCCTGTAACTCACAACGTTGGCCACATAGAAGGTGGTCTTGATGGGCGCTGCTAGGATTTGTTCACAACTAATCACCCTCAAAAATTGCATTGATCTGAACATAGCATGGCAGAATCTCACCTTGGTACACAGAGATCATCTCCAAGCTGTACAGTAGGCTGCATGGCATATTTAGCTTTTACTCCTACAGACAAAAAAGTTTTCTGGAGACTGTGCTACAAGCTGCTTAATCTCATCATAGACCAGAGTAGAGGTTGTGTGCACAGCTCCCAGAACTGGTAGGAAATACACCCCCACCAAGTGGGAAAGACTAACTTGGAGGAGCCAGCAGCTACAACCTCACTTTAATCCTATCAATGCAATGGAACAGATTAAAGAATTATGTTGTCTGGGAAAAAATAGATGCAGTAAAAACATTATCAGAGGGGAAAAATCTTCTAAATGTTTTACAGTATCTTTAAATTGTATGTAGTCTGGGATAGAATTGAGCAAGTCCTTCAAAAAGAAGTAGAGTAACTGGGTGTGGTGAGACATATGTTTAACTCCAGTGCTCAAGAGGCAGAGGGAGGCATATGTCTTTAAACTCAAGCCCAGTCTGGTCTACTCAGTGAGTTCCAAGACAGCTAAAAGTATAAAATAAATGAAAAATAAATATAAACATAATGGAATATAAATGAAAGCCAGTCTATGGGACTTCTAACAGTGAAACCAGGATTTTTCCTGGTGCACAACTGGACTTCAGGAGCTCATCAGCCATAGAGGGATATCATCCCAGAAACAGGGAGAAGGACCTATGCCTCACCAACCTTGGGAAGTGTGTGGTGGTTGGGTTGCCAGAGTTGGTAGTGGGTATGGGCCAATTGGGAGGAGAGGGAATGGGGGGGAATTGTTATGTAAAGTTATTGTTTCTAAAAAAGCCACGTAAAAATGGAAAAATGCACACAAAGTTTATGTACTGTATTTAATAGTATTGTCTGTGAGTTTTTGATTGCTCAAGAAGTACAAACAGTTGCTAAAAAAAACGTTTGATCATTAATGCTGCTTGATTAATCCAACGAGTATATTTTGAAAATGACTGCACATAAAGTATTAAGGATATGTTGTTTTGGAAAAGATGTTCTGCTTTTGTTTCCACAGAAGATGTAAAGCTATGGACTCCCTCCATACTTATATGGTTTGATCAAACAAGACCTCCTGAAGCAATGACCCAGCTGATCCAACATTAAAAATAACTGAGATGATGTAACCCCACAGATTACTATAGCCAGAATGACGCTATGGTTCTGGGGTTTCTCAGATCCTCATGGGATTGACAACACCCTCAAACAGCAGGAAGCAGATTTGTGAGAACTACGCCAAAATTTCCAAATATTGTTCATAAAAGTTTGTTTTAATTTAAGTGGCTTTGGTTATAAATTGTTACTGATCACAGTCATTATCTTTCTAAAGAAAAAAAGGGAATATGATATTGAAATGAATAGTTTGCATTGGAATGGATTTTGGTTTATTGATACAAATTTAAGATGAGTTTTGTTATATGTATGCTTCCACTTTGGTTTGTTTAGTTATTGTGGTTATACAACTCATTTAAAAATGAAGTGTATAATTTAATATAGCCTATAACATATAATAGTCAAAACATATTAGTTAGGTTTCTAGATACACAGAGGTATATTTCAAACGGACATATATTCCTCAAAACCTTTCAAAGACCTACAGAATATGGCATTTAAAATGGTTTATTAGGATTTTTTATGACAATGAGACATAACTGCTCCTGGCAACACCCATTATATCATAGAGGAAGATGGGCATCGAAGAAACTCATTATGGAGTTTGTTTTCAACATGGAAGTGATTGCCATTTGAACAAGAAACTGTTCTTGCCTGTTGTGGGTGCCTGTTCCACAGGATGGGATTTGTGAAAGTTGTCAAGAATAAGGCTTAACAGAGATATCATCTGCCAGATTGTGTATGCCCATATTGAAGGGGACATGGTAGTCTGCACACCATATGCACACAAGCTTCCAAGTTATGGTGTGAATGTTGGCCTGACAAATTATACTGCAGCCTATTGTACCGGTGTGCTGCTGGCCACAGGCTTCTCAATAGGTTTAGTATATCTATGAAGGCCAAGTGGAGGTGACTGGAGATGAATACAATTAGGAGAGCATTAATGGTCAGCCTTCACTTGTTATTTGGATGCAGGTCTTGTCCAAACCACAACTGGCAATAAACTGTTTGGGGCCATCTGTGGATGGAGACTTGTCTATCCCTCACAGTACCAAATGATTCCCTGGTTATGTTTCTGAAAGCAAGAAGTTCAACACAGAAGTGCATCGGAAACACATCATGGGAAAGAGTGTCGCATACTACATGCTTTACCTAATGCAGGAAGATGAAGATGCTGACAGGAAACAGTTCTCCCAGTACAACAATGTTACTCCAGACATGATGGAGGAGATGTATAAGAAAGCTCATGCTGCTGTCCGAGAGAATCCCATCTATGCGAAGAAGCCCAAGAGAGAGGTGAAGAAGAAGAAATGGAACCATCCCAAAATGTCTTTGGCTCAGAAGAAAGATCAGGTTGCTCAAAAGAAGGCAAGCTTCCTCAGAGCTCAAGAATAGGCTGCTGAGAGCTAAAGCAATTTTCTATGAAGATTTTCTCATAAAGATAATAAACTTATTGACTAAGTATCCAAAAAAAAAAAAAAAAAAAAAAAAAAAAAAAAGAAAGGAAAGGAAATTAAACGAAACGAAATGAAACTCTTTTTGGATGAACTGCTTGACAGCATGCTGTCCAAATTGTATAAGCAGGTTGTGCAAAAATGTGACTGCTGAACTCGCCAAGAGACAGGATATTCCTTCAAGATCCTGCTTCATCAAAAATTCTCTGAGACATACTATGCCTATAAGCTGAGTAAAAATGCCTCAACGTTACAGAGGCTTCTTGGGTGACTGTCCAGGAAACGAGATGTCTCTGTCAATTCTAGAGTTTTTATATTATCCTTCTGGAGTCTTTGATGGTGTTGAAGACAGATAATTATGACTATTGTTTTCTTTAGTTATGATAAAATATAAGTGACAGATAAAACTTTAGACTCACAAAGGTAGTATAGATGACAAATTATTGTGTTTAAATTTTCCATAACATTATAAATATCATTAACTATACTTTTGCTTAATCATTTTCATAAGTAATTTTACAATATGAAAGTTAAAACTTTCCTTTTACTTTAGTCAGAAAATTGTAGTAGATGGGAGATGCACTTGTGTATGCTGTTAATATAAGTTTCTCTTCTTGTTTGATGAATAATGATGTTTTTGTCAATAGAAGGCAGGACATCCCCAATTGGAACACATAGGCTGGGCTACCAGTCTAGGAGAATTCTGGGAGAGGAACAGAAAGAGTGAGTCTTATACAAACACTGTGTAATTACCAGGAAGACAGGATGCCCAAGTATTCTCTAGAAAGCCAAGACCGCATGGATATTTGCAGATTAATATCAAGAGGTTGATAATTAACAGAGAGCCAGCCAATATGAAGCCTGAGCCATTAGCAAAAGAGTGTATAATTAATATAAGCCATTGTGTGTTTATTTGGTCGGATTGGGTTGGAGGGAAACTTTTGCATACACATAGCTGTTTGAGGCTATAACTGAGTTGCTTTGTATTGCATACAGTGATATTTGAGAGTCCCTTTTCTCACAGTCTCATGATCATCAATGTGTTCCTAAGGAACAGTGTTGACCCTGGAAGTAACTTTCTAAAAGTCCTGTGTAAACTTGTGTTGAGATTTGTTGCATTCTGAGTCCCCTTGGTGTTTGTTGGGAACAAAACAATGACAAAGACTTTTTACATAATCAGCCTTAGCTTTTCTTAAATTTGGGGGCCTGAAATACCAACAAAGATTGGTGAAAAGATGTTCTTTGGTCAAATTATTATGTATGCTCTGACATTTTTAATTTTCAGTCCTTAAAGTCTTGTGTATTAGAAATGGCTCTATACGTATATGCATAATTAAAATGTAACTCCACTGTAAATATCTACATGGTAGTTGTTTTCTGGAAAATATATAATCCTATTGTATCAAACAGGGGTGCTGGTTGTCTTGGTTCATTTGAGTTTCCCATAAAGCTAAATGTAGCCAACTCTTGTCACTGCTTGTGTGTGGATGTCCTTATGAATTAAGTGCAGATATATATGACTGTGTATATGAATACCAAAATATATTTACAATTTATTAAACACAGATGCTGACTGTTAAACTTTCATTATTTGTACAAATTAAGCACCCAGTTAATTGTTCTGCATGTTAGTTTTCACATCCATATTCTAGCCTCAAGTTTTTAAATGCTCAGGTTATCGACAGTAACCATAAAGATAATAATAAATTGTACCCTCTGATAAAAGCAGAAAATATACAGGAGAGCATCATGATGGTTGGAATATAGGATGAATTCAAGCAAGTCAAGAGGGATAGATATGATAAAGTTTTGTTGTTTATGGAATACATGAGATATGCCAAAATTAAAAGAAAATTGTCAAAGGCAGTGCTTTAAAAACATAGGGGAATTGAGTTTGAGAGGATCCAGATATATTCCATATGCATGTAAATTCATTGAGGAATAAATAAAGTACATAGTTCATTCATTCCCCTTTGAAAACACACTGTAAATATTGCTCAAATACACAGATTAACATCTTAAAGAACAGAGACCTATATCAGGACACTGTTCAGAGACACTTGGAAAAAATCATGTCTAAGTGGGATGTTTATGTAAGCCCCTCCCATTCCAGACTCACAGATCTATCTGGAGGACTAGGTATAAAGGTGGAAAGAGTGATGCAATGAGGCCTGATTCAATTCATAGGTCATAGTATGCAATATTTCACTCAGGAAGATGACGTGCTCTCAGATGTGTAATAGCCATGGAAACAGCCTGAGAAAAGCATTTCAATACCATTCTTTCTGGATACTTATTGGACACCCAAATATATGGACAATTCAAAGAGACTCAGAAAACAGCAACAATAAACTTTTCATACGTGTATGTTTGTGTCTAAATCTCAAAAAAAAAAAAAACATAATTTTTATTCAGTATTAAAACCCTGATTCACAAAAGGACTTTGGGAGCACATTCCCCATGGAGGGATAATCCCTTAATCTAGAGGAAGGAGGGAGGTCCTAGTCCCTACTCCAAATGACTTGACAGATTCTGTTGACCCCTCTTGGAAGGTACTACCCTCCCTGTGGAGTGGGAGGGATGGGATGGGATGGGATGGGATGGGAGAGTGGGGATTGAGAAGGAGGGAGGGACTGAGAGGGAAGGAGGGAAGGAGGGAGAGAGGGAGGAAGAGGAAACTGGGATCGATATTTATTATAAGAAAATAAATAAATTACTCTAATATATTCTTGGAAGTGAGAATAACACAATCATCTTGATTTAATTAATTAGTAAATGAAGTAACAAAGAATATGGCCCAGATTCTAATTCCATATTACCATAAATTAGTATTACTTAATATGTACACTTCACTAAGAAATACCTCATTTGTGTCAATAGCAATTTTTCTTTTTTAAAAAGCAAAATGGTGATAAAATATATGATTGTTTCAATTCTAAACCTTCCCATATATATCTATATATATATATGTATATCTATATTGTATATGTATATGTATGTATATACACATGTATATATGTGTGTGTATATATATGTATATGTATATATTGTTTCCTGTTCATATCCATCTCTCAGTCACTCCCTCAATTTTCCTTGACTCATCTAATCTATTTCTCAACACATTTATTTTTTAAATAGGACAATTCATAATAATAACTCTATAAACCTATGTTTTGGCCATATTCTTGGTCACGAGTAACCATCCCTAACAGCCAAACACTGGATATTTCTCAGTCAGTACCTGTCACAAATTTTAGTTTTTCATACTTTGGTTGCATGATAAAGTTTCATATAGGATCTGGCCTTTCTGAGTAGCTTTCATAATGCTGGGAAGTATTTCACAAGTTTCTGAAGGAGAACAGTCATTAATCTAAACAGCACTGCACCATGGATTCTTCAACAAGAATTATTAATAGGCTATGTATTACTAGATCTTTGGATATAAAGTCACGTGGACAGTTGCTGGACTGTTGTCTTCCCTCTTATTTTCCCTCTCAATGACATCATGGTTTCTGTATGCAGCTATGGTGATAAAGCTATTTTAAGATACCGCCACACTATCCCTTCAGATAAAGCACTTAATATCTATGATCTATACATTGCAAATTGCATATTGCTGATAGCACAGGCATGACTTCCTGAGTATAGTTCATTTTCACTGCTTTTTGTAAACACTATCTGTAAAGTAGTGCTATAAATTGTTGTCTTATTTGTGGAATAAAGTATTTTACATTGTGATTTCCCACTTCATAGGTAGAGTTGTTTGCTCATCTATTATGTCATGTTATAAAGGTAGGAAAAAATGTTAAAGAAGGGGGGTCAACAATGAGAGACTAAAAGTATTAAGGGACTATACCCATAACTAATTCTTTTCAGTAGATTTTTATGATGCATCAGAATCTGTTTGAATATCCATTAACTTCCTTTATAGACAATGCACAGTGAATAGCCTACTTCACAGCATGTGATCTTGATTTAACATGATGACACACATAACAATGCTATAATGCCAATCATCTGAAAATACTTAAAATGTCAATGCCAAATACATTTTCTCATAAATCCTTTACTACTTGGTAGGATATCACATATCAATCCATCATTTGGGCTTATGTGGTGACTGCATCCTCTTTACAGATGATACCACATGGATACGCCAAGACTTCATAATGTTTGCTTTTTACCCAGAAACTGCAAAGCTCACTAATTTCATTCCTCACTTTGAGGTGCTTTTTCATTACTCTGCTCATCTAAGACTCTGTGTGACATTCTACCTAGTCTTTCTCTCTCCTAACTTAAAAACTCTCTCTCTCTCTCTTGTTTTCTCTATCACTGTGTGTCATTTGTATTTCCTGCTTCTTAAAATAATCCACCCTGACTATATCATTATATATGATAATGTGAATTTAGAAATAAAAAATATTGTATAAGTACTGCGTGATAACTAATTGTGCCACTGGAGCAAGAAATTAAAAAAATATTGAAATAATATGAATGATAAAGGATTCTAATAAACAGGAAAATGCTTCAGTAATTCTGGAGTTTGAGAATGTGTAACAATAGAAGATTTGAGGTAGGACAGAAATGTGGATATATATGCAACATAGAAGCATATAATATTATCTTTAGCATAAAAGCAAAAAGTTGGTTTGGACCTTAGTTCTACTGTTCCATATTTGGGAATACAAAATATAGCTTTCTCATTTAATCCATGTATGTACAATTGAGAAAGTAGATCTCAACTTCAAATCATTAAACAAAATGTGACTCCGCAGGTGTACATGGAATATAGGTTACAATACAATGTCTTTTTAAACTATATTTTGGGGATGATGATGAGAACAAAACCATTTACAAGGAATCAAAACTGGTAGGGGAGATGAAAACTATGACAGGCATGAAGAATGACAGGAATTTTCTTAAACTTTTTCTAGGCTTTACCCCATCCAAGTTAGGAGGTCTATTGCTGCCATTCTTTATTAAATTATGTTTTGTCTGTTGTTTTAGTTTGATAAAATTGTTGGAGCTTTTTACATTCCTGAGACATAACTGATCTTCATAAACCTTGTCCTCTGGCTCTTAGAAATGAAACACTCTTCTTCGAAAACAATTCTCCAGCCTTATGTATGGAAGTTGTATTGTAGATATATCCTTTGGAACTAAGATCCTCATATCTGCACTTTGCTTAGATGTGGCTCTCTGTAATCATCTATATCTGTTGTAAAAAGAAATTTATTTGCCTCAATGCAACACAAAGAATGCAAGACTAATAAGAAAAAGTGAGGGTGGGAGGAATTTTCATGATCATGACACACATTGTCATATCAAATGTCCATCCCTGAAAACATACCTATAGTAACAGTATGCAGGATTGCTGGTGGTACATATGTACTTATGAATAAATAAATATACATATAAATATACAAAACCATATATGTGTGTACAACAACAATTAATTTAAAATAGACCTTGAATTTGAAAGAACAATTGGTACATGGGAGGTCATAGAAACAGGATAAAAGGAAAGGTGGAATTGATGTAGTTATGACCTCGAAGGATAAAAGAAACATTTAGAAAAACAGTCTCAAAAGTTGAGTGGATTAAATGAGAAAAGTCATTCTGAAATTGGCATGGTGTATAACATTGAGAGATTATCTGGTGTTGTCTCTTTCTGCATATCTATTGTGTGTCTGAAGCACAACTTACAGCTTTACCTTCATATGCTTGGAGGACTATTTTAACCAAGTATTGAAAAGAAACAAATAAGAAAGCAGTAAACTGTAGAGAATGTATTTGATTACTACAATGCTATGTGAACTCTCTTGAAATAGAAATGTGTGCTTATATTTTTGTCTATATATATATAGAGAGGGGAGGGGTACTTGGTGCTTATCATTCAGTAAATCTCACCTTCTGCATGCATGAAGAACTAATTTGAATACCTTCAAAGATGAATTCCATACCAGAAACCAGTCACGGGATTAGTACAGGTTGTCCTCCCCAAAATTTATATGATAAGATAGAATCATAAGGGCTCTCTAATGAGAAACCCAACAGTATAAGTTCATAAATAAGTGCTGAACAAGAGGGAGCTCATAGATCCCCAGACTGATAGCTGGAAAACCAGCATTAGACCAACTCAGACACCCTAAATGTGAGACCTGTGCAGTCTAAGGGACCTCTGACAGTGGAACCAGGGTGTATCTCTGATGCATGAAAGTACTTTGGGAGCACATTCCCCATGGAGGGATACTCCCTTAACCTAGAGACAGGAGGGAGGGCCTAGTCCCTACTCCAAATGACTTGAAATATTTTGTTGATCCCTCCTGCAAGGCATCACCCTCCCTGTGGAGTGTGTTTGTGTGTGGGGGGGGTAATGGGATGGGAGGGTGGTCAGGGGGGTGGGAGAGAGGGAGGGATGGAGAGAGAGAAGGAGAGGGAACTGGGATCAATATGTAAAGTAAAAAGACAAAAAATGTATAGCAAACAGAAAAGCAATATGAATACAGTTCACAATTTTACTGTGGTTTTCACTATAGCATAAGGTATTACAGTTGAAGCATCAAATGCCAATCCATAAATGTGTACTTTTATCATATAGCAGTTAAAGTAATTAAAAATAGAACCTCAATTGAGGCTCTTAAAAAAAAGATAGAAGACAGGAGAGAGAGAGAGAGAGAGAGAGAGAGAGAGAGAGAGAGAGAGAGAGAGAGAGAGAGAGAACATAAAGTAGGGAGCCAATATTGGTTTGAAGATAAAATTGAACACAAAGAAAGGTCTAGAGAACTACAATGAAAATTCTATAGATTAACACAGGAAATATTCTGGTAGCCTTGTGATTTCTAATCAAGCAGTAATGTTTCATGTTGTGCCAGCATCAAAGCAAATTCCTACAGAAATACCTCTCTCTTGTAAATTACTGTCTTTGCCTGCATGGTAGACAGATTACAGAAACAGAAATTTTAGCACAATTCCTCCCCTCGTTTAAACAAGCCAAACAAGCCTTAGACTTGTCATTTAATGGCTTAAGGTCCCAAGAGATGGTGGGTGTGGGTGTAGAAACTTACTGAGCAGAAGAAAGAGCTTCAACATGGGGCTTTCATAGGCAAACTAAGTAGTCAATATGAGACCTTATACTCAACCAATTTTCTGCAGGTTTATCATAGAGTTAGCAATCTTGAATGTTTGGTTTGGGAGGTTAAATCTCCAGTCAGCTGGTTTAGATCAACATTTGCAGTTACAAGGGAGCCCTCTCCCTTGATAATCTTGTTCGTTTTGATGTAAGGACATGAATGGTATTCTAATTGTGATAGTCCTTATAAAAGGGACCCCAGTCGTTTTGAAGGTACCCTGGAAAACTTGGAAAGCATGACTACATGAAACACCTTAGCTCAGTTTTCAAAGAGATACACCAGCTTTAATAGAGGTTTATAAACTTCCCTATGAGATCCCCAAATAATATAACTTGAAGGTAGTTAGATATTTAGTTATTATCCAACAAACAGGATCAAACTGTTACATATATTATAACAACAAAAATGCCCCTAAAACTCAACAACAACTAATAAAAAACACCTGCTCAGACTATCTTAGTCTACTGAAGCAATGTACCCACCCAGGCTGGAGTTACTTATAGTAACAATACAATGAAGCAATAATATCAGGGGTATTTTTCATAAACCACATATGAAAACTATACCATTTTTTCAGCATTTCTTTGTATACACATTAATTTGTGGACAAATCTAGTTAAAATTCAAATCTAGATTCATGGTTTTGATACATGTCTTACTGAACTCTTCCATCTAATTAAGAAAGTACACATATAAACTTGAAAGTCCCTGCTCATTATTTGATCTCAATGCACTACTATAATTGTCTCGTTAAAATTGAAACGCCTAAATACTTTTAAAAATCTGTCTTTAAAAAAAAAATCTGTCTTTAATACATTACATTACTCATCTTGAAAGACCCCAAGAGTTTGGAGCCTGTCAGGGTGAAGGCCCTTGCCCCCAAAAGACGAGACCGGACCACTGGATGCAAGTGCAAGAGGTTATTTATTGTTTACACACAGGTACCTATGGATGCCCTAGTCTTTCGAGAGACTGAGAGAGCGTGCCTGGTTAAAGCATATGCAGTTTATATAAGGTTGGTGTGGCAAGAAGCAGGCTTACAGAAGCAGAAGCATGGTTACAGGGACTTCATTGTTTCATCTAAATGTAGCAGCTGTAGTTAAGCAAGGACAGTTGGTTATTTGGGTTGGGCACAAAGAATACAAAGAATTCAGTTATGACTCTCTCAGCATACTGGACACTGTCCTGCTGACCTTGCTTTAGTCCAGGCTGCAGACCACAGATATCTGGTTGGCGTTGGATGAGAGCAGCACCTGGTTCCCTCTTGTACTTTTCTCATAGCTTGACCTTGGCAAATTAGCAAGAGCAATTTAAACAGGCAATAAGCATAGTGGGGGGTCTTTCAATCTGAGTCACTGTTTGCAGTGGAATGGAATTCGCCATGTAACTTTAGTTGGATGGACAGCAAACACAGAGATATGACATCTCTGCTTCTGAAGTCCTATTATTACTAGACTATATAATTTTGACTGATGTACAATGGTTCATACATGCAAGTCCATTGCTGAGTGATCCATCAACCCAGCTATGAATATTTAGGATGGATATATATATATATATATATATATATATATATATGTAACCCCAGGAAAGCACTGCAACACTTTGACACCCAACAGTTTTCCTCTCTCCTGAGTCACTTCTCAGGTTGAAAGTGAACCTTTCTGGATCCTGCACTGAAATCTGAGGAAGCAGAAAAGGGTCTGTGCTGAACCCTGTGATCCTAACACATGCAGTGGAAAACGAGAACGACAGAGGACTCCGCCCCATGTGCCCTCTCACACATGAACTGAATCATCTGACAAAGATCTCACCTATGTTCGATCTATTTTAAGAATATCTCAACACTTTTTCAGTTCGTCAGATGCCAAAGTTCATAAATCATTGTGAAAGCGATCCAGCAGCAGCCTGCCCCTAGAATCGTCACTTCCAGAAAAGAGCTCATTTCCTTTTCTGGGAATGCCACGCTGTCAGCTGGCCCCTGCCTGGGATTCTCGCGAGATTGCTGATGTGGCAGTCAGAGAAGCCAAACTCAGCTGCTCCTCCTCACGTCTCAGCCTAGAGCTGGAGTCTGAGCTGGAGGGGAGCATCGAGGAGCTGGGGAGCTCCAAGGTGTGGCAGCTGCGGCCGCCGCTGCCCTAAAACCATCTGACATCGTCTCCAGGGCGCTGAAAAGCAGCTTTGAGCACCTTCATCTACCGGACTTGAGCTGGAACCTGCTCATGGCGCTGAAACCGGAGCTGCTCCAACAGAACAGCCTGTGCCTGCTGATTGACAGGAACAACAGGATCGGCAGCACAAGATTGCTCTTTGAGGACATGGCCCAGTCACCACTCTGTCAGAGACTCCAGGTACTCAACCTCACAGGCAACTGCTTTCAGGATGGTCCTGACTAGGTAGGAGCCCTTCAGACCCTTAACCTGGGCAGGAACTAGCTCCAGAGCATCCCCCACTGAGATGGAGAACTTTCTGAGTTTAGACTAATTATATCTTTGAGGAAACTGCACTAAAGAAATCCCATCAGGATTAGAGAATCTAAGTTGTCTCAAATAATTCCTCTTATGTGACAACAGAGTCCAAAGTGTGCCTCCCCAGCATTCATTGCTGTATTAATTCCCTCACTCTCCACAAGAACTTGCTGACACACCTGAATCGAGAGGTCTTTACCCTTATTCATCTGGGAGTTCAGTTTTCAAGGAAACACACTGGTTTTTCGTTTCCTTAGCGAGTTAACATTTGACCCTCCAAATCTTCTGGAGTGTGCTGAATGAATCATTAATATTCGGGAATATGTTTTACACTCTATGATCTTCCTGGGAATCTCCTTAGATATTTGGGTTCAGCCAGCAATTGCCCCGACCCAAAGAATGACAGTCTATTTTGATGACTATGTCAGCTAAATTAAGTTTGTGGGCTTCTGTGGGGAGTATCACCTCCTCCAGATGCTTTATTTGTGTTCTCCAGACTGTTCTTCCCCCTGCAGATCTGCTTCACACCGCTCCACATCCCAGAGTGACTTTGTGTTCTTCAGAATGTTCTTCCACTGCAGATCTGTTTCACACCGCTACACATCCCAGAGTGACTTTGCTTTCTCCAGAATGCTGTTTCCCCTGCAGCTCTGCCTCACTCAACTCCACATCCTAGAGTGTGATTGATACAGAGGATGAAGCCAGTGATGCTGCACAGAGAATCCAGATTGTGCCAAATGGTTAACAGCAGGGTGTTTTGAAAAATACTAAAACTAAGCGAAGATGATCAAAAAGAAAAATGGATCTTGAAGTTGTTTGGAAAGTTTAGTGGTTTCATCTTGATGTCCATTTAAGGGTTTCAATGATTTGAAAGGTTTTGCATTCATGTACACATTCAACATGATTTAGTTCAGTTCTGTTTAGATTCTTTGAGTATAATTTATTCTGGATAACAGTCAAAAATTCAGCTGGTTGGTCATGATTTCCTCTTAAGTCTTTGATGAAGCTCTAGGAGAATGGTGCTCTGAAGGGAGCAGATAATCAGCCTGGAGTGGTGTAACCTGGGATAGTTGGGTTGACTAAAGTAAGACATCTTAACAGTTGTACTATCAGATTGTTCTGGTTTGGCTGAAAACTATGCCATAAATAGAAGGAGCCTTCTCATTGTGTCACCTATGGGTGTGAACCTATGACCAACTAACTGATATATTAAGATCTATCACTTTTAAATAGAATATTTAAAGTTCAGATCTTGTTTGTTTCAAACTTTATGCAAACTATCTGTGATGTGTTACAGTCCTTTATCCAAGCAAGTATATGGAAGCTTGTTCTAGAAATTACTTAAGAGCAACCTACAACCTGACATAATGCAAAACACTTTTGATATGCTTTAACAGACTATCTAAACAACTGTATAGATAATACCTGAGTCCTGCAGGCCTGAAAGTGTTTACTTAGAATGGACTGACCAGGAATTCAGAGACCAACCTGCCTCTACCTCCTGGTGCTGGCATTAAATGTGTATGTCACCACCTATATACATGTCATTTTTCCTTCATTTTGTTAACTGCAATGATATCTTGCAATTATGTCTTTTAAATTATGAGAGTCTACAGTCCTGATCCATCAATTTGCCAAAAGAAAAAATAATTGTTCTGATATAAAAATCTGTGATGGGAAGTAATCAAGGAAAGCTCCTTTATAGCATTGGACTAAATGAAGAAAAAGTGGACATGGTTTTTCATACCTCCATACCAGCACATGGGAGGTAGAGGCAGAAGATCAGGCTTCAGTAGTTCAAAGTTGGCTTTGGAATCATTGTATCATTGAGGACTGCCTGGAGTGTATATATAAAAACTTGTCTCAAAGTGGGGGTGAATTGGGGTGGGGTGAATTTTAATTGTCAAATGTGTCTCCTTTGCTTTTTTTATACTTAAGCAACACTTTATCTGCATTTGAAAGAAAATGTACAACTAGGTAATATGAGAGTCAGAAGTAGACCTCATTTTATCATTCCACAATAGTATAGTCCACAAAGTTGTTGTTTTAACCATTGAACACTAAGAAGTACTATTCATAAAACAGGACTGAAAACATTAAAATGCTATAACCTTAAGGTGTAGGAGAAAAATAGTAGCACAAATTTTTGTCATAGGAGTTTAACAAATCTTACTAATTGACTACGCAAAAAAAAAAAAAACCCAAATATTAAAACTTTAATTTGGCATTAGAAATATTTACCTCTCACTAATGATGATTAAATAACCAGCCTGTGATAGCATCAAGGCTGGTTGCAATGTGCTAAAGGTATTTCCAGATTGCATTAGGTCATCAGGTGATCATTTAAAGGGTGCTTTGATAGAATTGAGTGGTATTCTGAGAATACTTGCATATTAGATTACTTGTACAAATTATTTTCGTTTTATTTTAATAGATTTTATTGGTATATAATATTAGTAGAGTATGAGGTATCCAAAGTCTGTGTGTGTTTGTGTTTTATCATGAAACAGGAGTTTCATGACTGCAGTTGGGAAACGCTGCTATGGTGAGTCCCCTTACCTTTTCCTCAGAATAGTGAGATCAGTTTTACTTTATTTTTATTTAGAGATTTTTATTTCTGTGTTTATAGAAGTGATGTTCTACTGCTAATGTAACTTTATTTTAATAGTTATGAAGTCTTTTTTTTTTAATCTCTCACAAAGTAAGTAACTATAAGCTGCATACTCCAAGATTAGGAAAGGCACAGATGACTTGGGCAGTCAGTCCCTATGTGTCAAACTGTAAATATTTTGTAATTAGATGACTTTAGTTAAGTAACATACAATGTTTTCTTAGAAAACATTCAGAATGATGGGACTGTATTCTGGATTACATTCTGTACTTTATTTGTCTCTATCTTGACCTAAGTAATAAAATAAGTAGCCTTTTGGGAGTTACTTGTAAATAGAGCATCTACCCATAGTTACCATTTCCAACCTCCAAGAAAAGAGGGTGATGGCTTCCAGGGGGATCACCAAAATCTGTCCAGTCTTTTGGAGTAGAGCTTAGGCCCTCCTGCCTGTCTCTACATTAAGGGAGTATACCTATATTGGGAATGTGCTCCCAAAGTCCTTTCGTGCACCAGAGATACATCCTGGTTGGTTCCACTGTCATAGGTCCCTTAGACTGCCCAGGGCTTCTAACTGAGACCCATGTTCAGGGGATATGAGTCGGTCCAATGCTGGTTTCCCAGCTATCAGTCTGCACTCTTCCTTGTTCAGGTCAACTGTCTCTGTGGGTTTCTGTAGCCTGGTCTTGTCGTCCCTCTCTGTATCTGGACTCCAGTTCAGCTCAGTGTTTAGCTGTGGGAACAGAAGCAGACAGCCATATAAAAATCTTATCACTAAGTTTATTACTGCAATTGTTAGTATGGGTCCTCCCAGCTGTTACATTGCTCCCTGTGAAGTAGAGCCAGCAGTCTGTAGGCTCTCTTTAAGTCTTGCTCTTTCCTGAGTCCTATTGGAAAGTAGTTCTTTTGGCCTGGTTTATAATAGAGGAGGTAGCCTTGGTGAATGTTTACATTTTGTTTGCTCTGTTTTAAAAACCGCAAATCAAGTATTTAGTAGTAGCTATTTTCATAAAAATTGTTTATTGTTTAAGTTATCATGTGAACACTTGTATATACAACTTTACAAGTAAAACTGTATATAGGTCATCAAGTGATCTCTTACAGGATGCTTTCGTAGAATTCACTTGTATGCTGAGGATATTATATTTGCGTGTTAGGTTCTTTGTATATATTATTTTTATTTTAGTAGGTTATATTGACAGACTATCGTTTAATTCAAGGTTCATGTGTGGTGGTATCACATCATGAAACAGGAGAGTTTCATGACTGCAGTTGTGGAACGCTGCTATATTGAGTCCCCTTACCTTTTCCTCAAATGAGTTTAGTCAGATCACTTTTTTTATTTAGAGATTTTATTTCTGTGTTTATAGAAGTGATGTTTCTACTGCTAATGTAATTTTATTATAGTAGTTGTAAAGAGTTCTTTGTTTTTTTTTTTTTTTTTTTTTTTTTTACCCAGAGCAACTGTAAGCTGCCTATTCCAAGGTTAGGAAAGGCACAGATTATTTGGACAGTAACCAAGTGTCAAAATGTTAATGCTTTGTGATTAGATGAATTTAGTTAAGCAACATAGAATGTTTTCCTGGAAAACATTCAGACTGATGGGACCCTATTCTCCTGGATTGAATCCTTTACTTTCTTAGTTGATTATTATTTTGACCTAAGTAATAACCTGAGTACCTTTTTAGGAATAATTTGTAACTAGCTTCCAACCACTTAGCAAAGTGTTTGTGGTGGTATTGTACGTGTGTATTTATACTCCGTGAATAGTGTACCAAATCAGTATGTTTGGCAGAGAGTGGATAATAGGGATAGATACAGAACATTGTTACCCCTGAGCAAGCTACTTATAGTCCATGCCTAGAACATAGATTGTCTTTAGTGAAAACACATTGGTTGCTGTTTTAACTTTTTTTTTGATTGTTTGTTTGTTTCTTTTCCCATATTGGCCTTATCCTTAAGAAAACGCTCATCTTGAAGTGACAAGTTTGGCCTGATTTTAATGGTCTTTCCTGGGCTTCGTGGCTGCTGGAATCACCCGCCTGTGTAAACCAAGGGCCCGGCCCAGCTCACTATTTTACTTAGAAAAGAGCCAAAGGTGCCTATTGCTAAAAGTTTCGATTTCTAAATTCGTCTTGCCAATTTGAAAAATAAATGTAAATTGTAGTCTTCAATTATGAGAAATTTGGGTGATATTAATATAATTATAAGTATTCCTCATCTTGACAAGAAAGTACTACAGACTAGTTCTAACAGATATTGGAAATCCTATTTCAAATGAAGAGTAAAGAATAGGCCATTTGCTGGAATGCTAATTAAAACAAATCTTTTAAACCAGTGAAGTATAAGAGAAGTAATATGTGGTCAGGGAATTCCCTGAGCCCATGCACAATAATAAGAAGTTATTTTAAATTGATTCATCAACTTCCTACAACTGCCATATAAAAAATTTATCACCAAGTTTATTACTGATATTGTTATTATTGTGTCCCTCCTGCTATTACATCGCCCCCTGTGAATCTTAGCAAGCAAGCTGTAGGTTTTCGGTAAGTTCTTATTAGAAAGTAGGGTTTTTTGTTTTGTTTTGTTTTGTTTTTGGCATGGTTTATAATACAGCAGGTAGCCATAGTTAATGTTTACCTTTTCTTTGCCTTGTTTTAAAAACTACATAACAAGTATGTAGTAGTAGCTATTACCATGTTTATTGTTTAAGCTATCATGTGAATGCTTGTGTACAACTTTACCAGTAAAAGTATATATAGGTGATCAAGTGATTTCTTACACCATGCTTTGGCAGAATTCACTTGTATGCTGAGAATATTTGCATGTTAGGTTTTTGTGTATGTGTTATTTTAGTAGGTTATATTGACAGACTATAGTTTATTCAGGGTTTATGTGTGATGGTATTACATCATGAAACAAGAGAGTTTCATGACTGCAGTTGTGAAACGCTGCTATATTGAGTCCCCTTACCTTTTCCTCGAAATAGTATAGTAAGATCATCTTTTCTTCTTTTTTTGTTTAGAGATTATATATCTGGTTTTGTAGAAATCATATTTCCAATGTAACATAATTTTATTATAGTAGTTATAAAGTCTTTTTTTTTCCTTCACATGATTAGGAAAGGCACAGATGACTTGTACAGTCAGACCCCAGGTATCAAATTGTAAATATTTTGTAATTAGATGACTTTAGTTAAGGAACATAGAATGTTTTCATGGAAAACGTCCAGATTGATGGGACTGAGTCCTTCTGGTTTAAGTCTTTTATTTTCTTGATTGGTATTAATATTGTCCTAAGTAATAACATGAGTAGCCTTTTAGGAATTACTTGCAAATAAAGCATCCTACCATACATAGCTTTTCCAGCCCCCTAAAAAGGAAGTTGTCTGGAAAGAGGTAGTGATATACAGTAAAAACAGAATCAGAGGGGGAAAAACTCTAAATAATTTAGAGTATGTTTAAAATATATATAGGCTGGGGGAGAATTGAGCAAGTCCTTCAAAAAGAAGTAGAGTAGCTGGGTGTGGTGAGACAAATGTTTAACCCAAAAACTCAAGAGGCAGAGGGAGGCAAATGTTTATGAATTGAAGGCCAGCCAGGTCTACTCAGTGAGTTCCAAGACAAACAAAGTTTCACAGAGAAACCTTGTCTCAAAAAACAAATAATAAAAATAAAGTAATGAAGTATAAAATAAATCCAGTTTATGGGACTTTTAACACTGAAACCATTATTTATCCCTAGTGCACAACTGGATTTCAGGAACCCATTGCCCATATACACAAGGAGGGCCTGTGCTTCACCATCCATGGGGAGCTGGTGGGAGATGGGTTAGCTGGGTTGATAGGGGGCATGGGAGGGAGTGTGGAGATTGTTCTGTAACATGATTGTTTCTAAAAAAAAAAAAAGCCATGCAAAAATGGAAAATATACAGAGAGTTTCTATACTGCATGTTATTGTGTTGGATGTGAATCATTTGATTGCCGAGAAATACCAATAGTTGCTAAAAGATGTTTAATTATTAATACTGTTTGATTAATCCAAATACATTGACTTAAATTTTAAGTCTTAAGGATATGTTGTTTTGGAAAAGATGTTCTGCTTTTGTTTCCACAGAAGATAAAAAGCTGTGGATTTCTTCCTTATAATATGGTTTGAGCAAACAATACCTCCTGAAGCAATGGCGCAGGTGATCCAACATTCAAAATAACTGAGATGATGTAGCCCCACAGATTACTATAGCCAGAACTTGGCTATGGTTCTGGGGTTTTTCAGGATCCCCAGATGAATGACAGCACCCCCAAACAGCAGGAAGCAGATTTGTGAAAATGATACCTAAATGCCAAAATTTTGTTTATGAAAGTTTGTTTTCCTTTGAATGGCTTTGGTTATAAATTGTTACTGATCACAGTCATTATCTTTTTAAAGAAAAAAAATGATATTGAAATGAATAGTTTGCTTTAGTAGTATTTTGGTTTATTGATTAAAAATTAAGATCAATTTTGTTATATGTATATTTCTACTTTTGTTTGTTTAGGTATTGTGTTTATGTAGCTAATTTAAAAATGAAATGTATAATTACATATAAACTATATTTGCATATAATATATTTGCATATAATAGTCAAAATATATAGTCATATTAGAAGGCATCTGGATACACAGAGATGTATTTCAAATGGGTAGGTAGTGTTCAAAACCTTTCAAAGACCTACAGAATATGGCATTTTAAATTGTCTATTAGGGTTTTTCATGACAATGAGACACAACTGCACTTGGCAACACCAGTTATGTTACAGAGGAAGATGGGCATTGAAGAAGCTCATTCTGGAGTTTGTTTTTAACATGGAAGTGATTGCCATTTGGACAAGAAACTGTTCTTGCCTGAACTGCTTGACAGCATTCTGACCTAACTGGATAAACAGGTTCCTAAGAAAAGTGACTGCTGAACTTGCCAAGGAATAAGTTATTCCTTCAAGATCCTACTTCATCAAAAATTCTGTCAGACATACTGTGCCTATAGGCTGAATAGGGATGCCCCAACATTACAGAGGCTTCTTGAGTGACTGTCCAGGCAGTGACATGTCTTTGTCAATTCTAGAGTTTTTATATCATCATTCTGGAATCTTTCATGGCATTGAAGACAGATAATTATGACTATGGTTTTCTTATGATAAAAGATAAATTACATATAAAACCTTAGACTCACAAAGGTAGTACAGATGTTAGAATAGTCTTTAAATTTTCCATTATGTTATAAATATTGTTAACTACTTTTTTGCTTAATAACTTTCATAAGTAATTTTATGATGTTTAAATTAAAACTTTCCCTTTAATTTAGACAGAAAAATTGTAGCAGATGGGAGATGTACCTATGCATGCAGTAAATTTTACTTTCTTTTCTTGGTTGATTAATAATTATGTTTCTGCCAATGGAGGAGGCAGGGCAACCAGACCAGTAGAATTCTGAGAGGAACAGAAAGAGTGGGTCATCTAACAAACACCATGTAGTTATCAGGAAGACAGGATGCCCCTGTATTCTCTAGAAAACCAAGAACATGTGAGATATGCAGATTAATAGCAAGAGGTTGATAATTAACAGAGAGCTACCCAATATGAAGCCAGAGCCATTGGCCAAACAGTTTATGATTAAGATAAGCCATGTGTGTTTATTTGGTCAGATTGGGCTTCAGGTATACTTTTGCCTACACATTGTTGTTTGTGGAGCAATAACTGAGTGGCTTTGTATTGCATACGTTGATATTTGAAAGTCCCTTGTCTCCCAGTCTTATGGTCATCAATATGTTCCTAAGAAAGAGTGTTGACCCAGGAAGTCAATTTCTAACTCTCATGTGTAAACTTGTGTTGAGATTTGTTGCATTTTGAGCAAACAACCACAACAACAAATAAACCAACTAGTCAAACAAACAAACCAAAAGATGAAACTATTAAAATGATATTTTACACTTGTTATGGTTGATATTTATATTGCTGACCAGGATTTTAAAAGAACACATTAAATTGGAAATAATTCACTGATGTTACTGTCTTTTACTCTATGTATAAAAATACCACTAGCATTCTATAATGCTTAGTATGGAGGCATAATACCAAAATGGTGCAGGAAGTGTAAATTTATTATTTGTGGGTTACAAAATGATGCATCCATTATGGCATCCAATGTGAAGAAATCTCAAAGAGCTAAAAATAATCTACCATATTTGCCACATATGCCACTTATACTAATATGCTCAAATATTTAGTATTTTAATATACAGAAAATTGCTCAGCCATGTTCATTGCTACTCTATTTCAAAAAGTAAGGTAATGCAGACAACGAAAATATCCATCAACCAATGTATAGTTCATGAAATCATGGCACATTGACTATGTGTCACTGTTCCCAGTTAACCTGAAATAAAATCTGTAAATTTAAAGGTAAATGGCAGGAACATATGATAGAGTGAAGTTACACAGACCCAGAAGGGAAAATGTTATGTTCTCCCTGGTGCAATGCTCTTTGCTGAAAAATCTTCAGTTAGAAATGTTATCTGCACATCTCATTACAAAAGCTTGATATTGTAGAAGACAGGAGCAATTACAGAAAACCACAATAAAAATGCAGTTTTGTACAGCCACTTCCTAAGAGACAAAACTTCTCTAGCATCAAGGGCTCAGTGAACATTATTGAAGAGAAGCATAAGATTTTAAGAGCTAGAAAGTTTTTTCATTTCCTGAGAATGTGCCTCTTGGTATTGTCACAAAACACATCAACAAAGTATCACCAACATGACTGCATATATTTGAGCTGAACAAGGACACCAATAGATGGCCAAAGCATACAGGGGAAAGATGAGGAGGCCTTGACCTATTAAAAGAACTAGGGACAATGAAGAAATGTTGGAATTGACAGAAACAGTCACCCCTGAGAAACATTGCACAATTGGGCATCCAAATGTACACCCATAAAAGTCTATATAAAATCACTATTAAACATACTGCAATGGGTATATTTTGTAATATAAATGCATATACATGTAGATTTATGCATGGAATTGAACAAAGACAACATGGATATTAATTTGTCCAAGAAGAAATATATATATATGTGTGTGTGTGTGTGTGTGTGTGTGTGTGTGTGTGTGTGTGTGTATGTATATATACACATATATGGGAAAATGATGGTAAATGACATATTCTTTATATTAGTAAAATAAAATAATTAAGAAAAACTAATGTGAATCAGCTAGTATAATCTGGGTGTCACTTAAGGTAAATGATGAAATATCCCCAATGTAAAAAAAAATAATTCAGCCAGCATAAGAGAATAGTGTTACTATTAGACTACTGTTAGTACTACTCCATACAGTTATGCATTCCTACAATTTCATGTTGCATATTCATTTCAATATACACTCACCCTCATCTTTAAAGATGCACATTAAACTCACCTTTTAGGTATTTATTCATCTGTCTTCCCCCATGTCACCAAGATGGTCTATATAGATATTTACTTGACACAAATCTCCCTCCTAAAAAGATGGGAACATTTCTTTAAGTGCTTCTGTGTATTGGAGATTTTTCAGTTGAGCATTCTCTTCTTAGGTCTGCACGACATTTTTAAATCATATTATTTGGTTTTTTGATGTATATCCCTTTAGATTTTTACATAATTTGGTGATTGGCACTATGACAGAATTGCAATACTTTGTTGTTATCCATGAGAGACTGCCCCTTTCTGAACAGAATCAGAGGAGGAGTGGATTAACAGGGCAGAAGAGAGGTGTGGGGGAGGAAACAGAAGGAGAGGCAGCAAGGGAACCTGTAGTCGCGATGTAATATAAATAAATAAGTAAAAGAAACAAAATAGCCAGTTTAAGGCAAAGTGATGGAAAATGATCAGTAATTCCTCAAGTGTCATCAAATAAATTTCTACTATAATGGATAGAAATTAAAGCATAATCCCTAAAACAGGAAAATATACTGAGCATGAGAGACTTTATAGCAGTTAGTAGGATTTTTACAACCCCATCATTTGAAGACTTAACGATCTCTGAGCTAAAGGATTCAGAATGATTGTAGGTCAGGTATCATCTATTTCTTCCTCCAACAAGTGTGTTGCAGTAAAATAGGGGTAAGTAAAAACAGAAAGCCAGAACATATTCAATTTTCTATGGGATTCTGGCTCTAATTGACAACAGAGAAAACCATCCAGTGTTGAAGACATAAGACCATGTCTGGATTATGGGAACTGATCCTGGCCATTTATTAGAATTTCCTCAGATCTGCCTGGACCTTGCACATTGTGTCTGTGCAGTGCAAAAACAGACTGGGAAGAAATCATTTAAATCCTCCAGGGCCTGTTTCTTCAAGTAATTATATATGAATATCTAACACACTGGATCAAACTGTTATATCTATTATAATAATACCCACAAAAAATCAACAAGAACAACAATAAACAACTGATCAGATTATCTAGCCTGCAGACGCAATGTACCCAACCAGCCTGAAGCAATAATATTAGGGGGATTATTGCATAAAACACATGTATAAAATTGTAAACATTTTCAGCATTTCTTTGTGTACACATTAATTTGTGCACACATTTAGTAAAAATTCAATTCTAACTTCATGGTATATGTCTTAATGGACACTTCAGTCTATCTAATCAGGCAAGGCACATATACACTAGGAAGTGTTTGCTGATTATTTTTTATAATGCTAAACTATAGGTGTCTCTTTAAAATATAAATTTTGAAGATTTTTAAAAATATGTCTTATGTGTTGATTATTTGAAATAATACATTTTATTACTCATCTGAGTCACTGTTTTCAGTGGAATGGAATTTGCCATGTAACTTCAGTTGGATGGACAGCAAACACAGAGATCTGACATCTCTGCTTCTCAAGTCCTGTTAATGCTAGACCACATAATTTTGACTGATTTTCAGGGGTTCAAACATGCAATGCAACTCTATTGCTGAGTGATCCTTCTACCCAGCTATGAATATATATATATATATATATATATATATATATATATATATATATATATATATATACACACTTTTCTGTAACCCCAGGAAAGCTCTGCAACAAACACTTTGACACCCAACAGTTTTCCTCTCTCCTGAGTCACTTCTCAGGTTGAAAGAGAACCTTTCTGGATCCTGCACTGAAATCTGAGGAAGCAGAAAAGGGTCTGTGCTGAACCCTGTGATCCTAACACATTCAGTGGAAAACGAGAACGACAGAGGACTCCGCCCCATGTGCCCTCTCACACATGAACTGAATCATCTGACAAAGATCTCACCTATGTTCGATCTATTTTAAGAATATCTCAACACTTTTTCAGTTCGTCAGATGCCAAAGTTCATAAATCATTGTGAAAGCGATCCAGCAGCAGCCTGCCCCTAGAATCGTCACTTCCAGAAAAGAGCTCATTTCCTTTTCTGGGAATGCCACGCTGTCAGCTGGCCCCTGCCTGGGATTCTCGCGAGATTGCTGATGTGGCAGTCAGAGAAGCCAAACTCAGCCGCTCCCTCCTCACGTCTCAGCCTAGAGCTGGAGTCTGAGCTGGAGGGGAGCATCGAGGAGCTGGGGAGCTCCAAGGTGTGGCGGCTGCGGCCGCCGCTGCCCTAAAACCATCTGACATCGTCTCCAGGGCGCTGAAAAGCAGCTTTGAGCACCTTCATCTACCGGACTTGAGCTGGAACCTGCTCATGGCGCTGAAACCGGAGCTGCTCCAACAGAACAGCCTGTGCCTGCTGATTGACAGGAACAACAGGATCGGCAGCACAAGATTGCTCTTCGAGGACATGGCGCAGTCACCATTATGTGGCAGACTCCAGGTACTCAACCTCACAGGCAACTGCTTTCCGGAGGGTCCTGACTAGCTTTTTCTGAGTTTAGAATACTTATACCTTTGAGGAAAGTTCACTAAAGAAATCCCACCAGGATTAGCAAATCTACCTTCTCTCAATTACTTCCTATTGTGTGACAATAGAATGAAAGTGTTCCTCCTCAGCTTTCATGGCTGTATTCCCTCGCTCTCCACAAGAACTTGCTGACACTCCTGACTCTAGAGCTCCTAGAGTTTTCCAGCATTCCATTGGTTGTTCATTTTGTTAGCGATTTAACATTTCACCCTTCAACTATTCTGGAATCAGCTGCAAAGACCATTAATATTCGGGGATTTTTTTTTTTTAATGTGTGAGGAAACATTTTACTCTTTTAAAAATATTCGTTTTATGAAACTGACTCAAAAATTTCTTTCCTCTTCATAACAATGAATCTGTTTGTGTTTTCCAGGCATGAATCTGTGATTTTTTTTTTTTTTTTTTTTTTTTTTTTTTTTTGGAGTTTGAGGTTCAGTGGCATGGTTGAGACTCCACCCACCTCCAGCAACTTACTATGGATAACTTGAAGTAGGAACATCCTAAGTAAGGCTGTTACTTCCCCAGGTGGCACTGTGAAAAAGTCTTCTGTGTTATGCTCCTAGCTTCAGTGCAATGCTGGGCGTGCTGCATGCTTTGGATGTGCTAAAGGGAGGCCTTATTGCTGTGTGTGTGTGTGTGTGTGTGTGTGTGTGTGTGTGTATATGTGCGCGCGCGGGGGGGGGAGGGAAGGGGGGAGGGCGGGGAAAGCCCATGTGAGCTCATAGTTACCCAAAGACAAAGATAGATGGAATGTTATTTCAACCAAGTTGTTATTTTCTATTCCAGGTGGAGGCAGGGCCAGGAATTCTGAAAGACTGGTCATGGGGTCAAGTCAGTTCATGATCTGTCCCCATGAACAGATGTTATCCTCATCTGGGCATCCTGTGTGCAGGATTTGCAGTGAACTACCCTGCGGCAGAAGGAACATCTGGCCTGAAGCATCGATCCATTTACAGCACTTGACTTTTGGGAATATTTCTTACACTCCTTATGATCTTCCTAGGAAATCTCCTTAGGTAATTGGGTTCAGCCAGCAATTGCCCAAACCAAAAGAATGGCAGAGTCTGTTTTGATGAATGTGTCAGACAAATTAAGTTTGTGGAATTCTGTGGGGAGTATCACCTCTTCCAGATGCTTTATTTGTGTTCTCCAGTATGTTCTCCCCTCTGCAGATCTGCTTCACGCAGCTCCACATCCCAGAGTGACTGTGCTTTCTCCAGAATGCCCTTCCCCCGGCAGCTCTGCCTCTCTCAGCTCCACATCATAGAGTGAGTCTGAATCAGAAGATGAATCCAGTGATGCTGCACACAGAATCCAGACCGTGGTTCATGGTTAACAGCCAGCGGGTGTTGATAAATACTAAAACTAGGCAAAGATGATCAAAAGGAAAAAATGAAGGTTGAATTTAATTGGTTTCATCTTGATGTCCATGTAAGAGTTTCAGTGATTTGAAAGGTTTTGCATTCGTGTATGCATTCAACATTATTTATTCCAGTTCTGGTTAAATTCATTGAGTATAATTCATTCCGAATAGCAGTTCAAAATTCAGCTGATTGGTCATGATTTCCATGATATCTTTGTTGGAACTATAGGAGAATGGTACACTGAAGGGAGCAGTTAATCAGCCTGGAGTGGTGTAACCTGGGATAGTTGGGTTGACTAAAGTAAGACATCATGACAGTTGTACTCCAAGATTGTTCTGGTTTGGCTGAAAACTATGCCATAAATAGAAGGCGCCTTCTCATTGTGTCACCTATGGGTGTGAGCCTATGACCAACTAACTGATATATTGAGGACTATCACTTTCAAATGGCATATTTAAAGGTCAGATCTTGTTTTGTTTGTTACTCACTTTATGCAAACTATGTGTGATGTGTTTCACTGCCTTAATCAAAGCAAGTATATAGAAGCTTATTCTAGAAATTACTTAAGAGCAACCTACAACCTGACACAATGCAAAACACTTGGATTTGTTTTAACAGACTACATAAACAATTGTATACTTAATACCTGAGTCCTGCAGCCCTGGAAGTCTTTTTGTAGAATGTGTTGACCATGAATTCAGAGACCCACCTGCCTCTACCTCCTGGTGCTGGCATTAAATGTGTGTGCCACCACCTACTTACATGTCATTTTAACTTCAGTTTGTTAACTGCGTTGCAATTACGGCTTTTAATTTTTTGTGAGGCTATAGTCCTGATCCATCAATTTGCCAAGAGACAGAATAATTGTTCTGATAGAATAATCTGGGATGGGAAGTAATCAAGAAAAGCTGCTTTATAACATTGTACTAAACGAGGAAAATATGGGACATGGTTGTTGATACCTCCATAGCAGCACATGGGAGATAGAGGCAGAAGATCAGGAGTCCAAAGTTGGCTTTAGCATCATAGTAAATCTGAGGCCAGCCTGGAATGTATACATGAAAACATGACTCAAAATCGGGCTGAGTTGAGAAAGGGTGTATACTAAAGCAAATCTTTATCTGCATTTGAAAGAAAAAGTACAACTAGATAGCATGAGAGTTGAAGGTAGTCAGAAGTAGAGCTCATTTTATCCATCCACAGTAGAATAGTCCACAAAGTTGTTTTAACTGCTGAACACTAAACAGAAGAACTGATAAAACAGGAACGAAAACATTAAAATGCTATAACTTTAAGGTGTAGGAGGAAAATAATACAAATTTTTGACATAGGAGATTAACAAATTTTACTGATTGACTATGCAATAAAAATTAATGCTAAAACTGTAATTGGCACTAGGAAATATTTACTTCTCATTGCTTATGATGAAATAACCAGCTTGTAATAGCATCAAGGCTAGTTACTAAATATGACAGGTGTTTTCAGACAGCATTCGGTTCTCTGGTAATCACTTAAAGGATGCTTTAATAGAATCCAGTGGTATGCTGAGGATACTTGCATGTTATGTTTCTTGTACATATTATTTTATTTTAATAGACTACATTGGCATATTATATTAATAGACTGGGGTATCCAGGGTTTGTTTTTGTTTGTGTTTATTCATGAAACAGGAGTTTCATGACTGCAGTTGTGAAACGCTGCTATAGTGAGTCCCCTTACCTTTTCCTCAGAATAGTGTTATAAGATCATTTCTTCTTCTTTTGTTTAGAGATTTTATATATGTTCTTGTAGAAATGATATTTTGACTGTAAAATAATTTTATTATAGTAGTTATATTGTCTGTTTTTTTTTCTTTCATAAAATGAGTTACTCTAAGCTGCCTACTTCAAGATTAGGAAAGGCACAGAAATTTTGAGCAATCAGTGTAAAAATATTTTTTAATTAGATGCCTTAAGTAATATAGAATGATTTCCTGAAAAACATTCTGAATGATGGGATTGCATTCTCCTGATTACATCCTGTACTTTCTTGATCTATAATTATCTTAACCTAAGTAGTATAGTGAGTAGCCCTTTAACTATTACTTGTAAATAGAGCATCTACCCATTGTTACCATTTCCTGCCTCCTAGAACAAAGGTATACTGTTTCTCCTTCATAAATGTAAATATTCGAACATGTGGCATATACATATATTCTACAGTGGTCTTTTAACAAAGTGTTTATGTTGGATTTCATGGGTATGGTAAACTCTGTGAATATTGTGCCAAATAGTGTGTTGGAACAGTAGTTTTGGCAGAGATCAGGATAAGAGTAGATTCAGAACCTTTCGACTGCTGAACAAGTTACATACAGTCCATGCCTAGAGCACTGATTGCCATTAGAGCAATGTTCATTGGTAGCAGTTTTACCTTTTTTTTGTTTGTTTTTTTTTTTTAACCCATGTTTGGCTTTATCCTTAACGAAAGCTACCAATAATTGCTTAATTATTTTCTTCTTTATTATACTTCTCCTATGTTTAATAATTGACTATAGACATTAACTTGTAGAGATAGGACTTGGCCTCCTGAAGTTAGCAGAATGTATTTTAAGTTGTAAACTTTTTCACTAGTTATGAATCCCATGTTTATCCAGCAAATGAACTGTTAGAGTTTCATAATGAGCAATGGGTATTTTTCATAATACAGCTATTTTATATTCTGAGACAAGTCAAGGCTTGTCTTGAACTCGTCTAACCTAAGTCTAATGTTCTTTCCTTGGCTTCCCAGTTGGTGGAATTGCCTGTGTAAAATATGAGCCTGGCTATTTTTTTTTTCTTGGAAAAGAGCCAAAGGTTCCTCTTGCTAAAATTTTTGATTTCTAGATTTGTTTTGCCGATATGAAAAATAAATCTATATTTTTAAAATAGTCTTCAAATATGAGAAATTGGGGGGATGTAAATATAAGTAAATGTAGTCCTTTTTATGATAAGCCAGTACTGCAGACTAGTTCTTGTAGATACTTCAAATCCTAGAGTCATAAATATTCTGTTTCCTGGAATGTTAATTAAAACAAATCTTTGGAAACAGTGAAGAGAAGTCATATGTGGTCCTGAATATCCATGCAACCCTGTACAGTAATAAGTTATTTTAAATTGCTTCACCAATTTCCCACTATTGCTATATAAAATTCTTATCACTAAGTTTACTATTGCTATTGATTTTATTGTGTCCTCCCTGCTGTTCCCTGTGAAGCAGAGCCAGCAAGTTGTAGCTTTTTTAAGTCTTGATATTCCTAGAGTTCATATTGGAAAATAGTCCTGTTTCGCTTGGTTTTTAATACAGCAGTTAGCCTTAGTGAATGTTTATGTTTTGTTTGCCTTGTATTAAAAACTGCATGTCAAGTATTTAGTAATAGCTATTTTCATAAAACCAAATGTTTATTGTCTAATTTATGTGAGTGCTTTACCAGTAAAATTATATATAGGTCGTGAGGTGATCTCTTACAGGGTGCTTTGGTAGAATTCACTTGTTTGATGAGAATATTTGCATGTTAGGTTTTTTTGTATATATCATTTTTATTTTAGTAGATTATATTGACAGACTATAGTTTAATTCAGGGTTCATGTGTGGTGGTATTACATCATGAAACAGAAGAGTTTCATGACTGCAGTTGTGGAACGCTGCTATATTGAGTCCCCTTACCTTTTCCTCAAACGAGTTTAGTCAGATCACTTTTTTTATTTAGAGATTTTATTTCTGTGTGTATAGAAGTGATGTTTCTACTGCTAATGTAACTTTATTATAGTAGTTTTAAAGTCTTTTTTCACCCAGAGAAAACTGTAAGCTGCCTATTCCAAGATTAGGAAAGACACAGATGATTTGGACAGTACCCAAGTGTCAAACTGTAAATGTTTTGAAATTAAGGGACTTTAGTTAAGCAACATGGAATGTTTTTTCCTGGAAAACATTCAGACTGATGGGACCCTATTCTCCTGGATTAAAGCCCATATTTTCTTAATAATTATGTTGACCTAAGTAGCTCTTTAGGAATCACTTGTAAATAGCCTTGTAAATAGAGCATCTAAACCTAGTTACCCTTTCCAACCACTAGTAAAGAGATATACTGTTTTGCCTTTAATAATTGTAAATATTCCAACATGTGCCATACACATATTTCAGCAAAGTGATTATGATGGTGTTTTGTCTGTTTAGTTATAATCTGTGAATAGTGTGCCAAATCAGTAGTTTTGTCTACGGGGATAATAGGATAGGTCCATGACCTTGTGCCTGTGGAGCAAGCTACTTACAGTAAACACCTAGGGCATAGGTTGTCTTTAGTGCTATCTTCTTTGGTAGCTGGTTTAACTTTTTGTTTTGTTCTGTTCTGTTTTTGGCTTTTTTACTCATATTTGCCCTTATCCTTAACAAAAGGCTCATCTTGAACTCGACATGTCAACGAGTCTGGCCTTATTGTAATGCTCTTTTCTTGGCTTCCCAGCTGCTGGAATCACCTGTGTAAACCATAGGCCCAGCTCACTATTTTGCTGAGAAAAGAGCCAAAGGTGCCTCTTGCTAAAAATTTTGATTTGTAAAATTTTTTTGCTAATATGAAAATAAATGCACATTGAAGATATTATTCAATTATGAGAAATTCGGGTGATAAAAATATAATTAAAGTTAGTTCTCATTATGACAAGAAAGTACTATAGACTAGTTCTAACACACACTGGAAAACCTGCATTCAAATGAGGAGTCAAGAATAGGGTGTTTGCTGCAACATTAATTAAAACAAATCTTTGAAAGCAGCAAAGTATAAGATAAGTCATAGGTGGCCAGGAAATTCAATGAGCCCTTGAAGGCCTGCATAGTAATAAGTTATTTTAAATTGATAAATTAACTTCCTACAACTGCCATATAAAAACCTGATCATTAAGTTTACTGCTATTGTTATTATTGTGTCCTCCCTGCTATTACATTGCCCCCTGTGAAGCTTAGCAAGCAAGCTGTAGGCTTTTTTAAGTCTTGCTCTTCCTTGAATTCCAATTGGAAAGTAGTTCAGTTTCGCTTGGTTTATAATACAGCAGTTAGCCTTAGTGAATGTTTAACTTTTGTTTGCCTTGTTTTAAAAACTGTGAATCAAGTATTTAATGGTAGCAACATTCCAGGTGATCCAACATTCAAAACAGCTTGGAAAAGGCAACCTTGCAGACCACTACACACAGGATTTCTGAGTCTTCCTAGGATCCCCATGACAGCGCCCCATACCAGCAGGAAGCAGTTTGGAAAGAACGACGCCCAAATTCCCAAATATTGTCTATAAGTGTTTCTTTTCATTTAAATGGGTTTGGTTATAAATGGTTAATAATCACAACCAATCTCTTTTTAAAGGTAAAAAGGGGATTATGGTATAGAAATGAATACTTTGTTTTCAAATGGATTTTCATTTATTGACACAAATTTAAGGGCAATTTTGTGTTATGTATGTTTCTCCTCTTGTTTAGATATTGCATTTATACAGCTCATTTTAAAATGTATAATTTAGTACAGATTATAAATAGTTATCTATAATAGTTAAAACTTATAGTGCTAGCTAGGTTTTCTAGATATACAGAGATATATTTCAATTAAATAGGTATTCTTCAAACATTTCAAAGACCTACAGAATATGGCATTTAAAATGGTTTAGGGTTTTTCTTAACAGTGAAGCACAACTGCTCCTGGAAACACCATCTGTGTCAGAAAGGAAAGTGGACATTGAAGAAACGTGTTAATGTAGTTTACTTCTAATATGACAAGACTAGCCATTTGGGCAAGATCCTGCTCATGTCTGGACTGTTTGACTTTATGTTATATAAACTGGACATATAGGACCCCAGAAAGTGACTGCTGATACAAGATGGACATTGCTACAGGGTTCCTGCTTCATGGAAGTGTCTGCCAGACATTCTGCAGGACACAGAGAAAAGTCACTGACAAACTGCCATTACAGGTGGACAGTTTAAAGTTTCATGCTCTGCTGAAGAGTCTGCCAAACACACTATGGCCTATAGGCTGAAGATGGGACATTACAGAAGAACTTTGGGTGACTGACCAGGTAGGAAGATGTCTCTGTCATTTCTATAGTTTATATACTATCCTTCTGTAGTCTTTGATGGAGTTGAAGACAGATAGTTATGATTATAATTTTCCTTAGGATTAAAGATAAGTTATATATAGGACTTGAGACACACAAAGATAGGATAAATGATGAAATATTTTCTTTAAATATTGCCAAATGGTAATGAACTAAATATTGTTAACTGTGGTTCTTATTTGACAACTGGTTTGTTATATATTTTGCTATGTTAAGGTTAAAACCCTTTTTATTTTAGACAGAAAAGAGGAGATGATGGGAGATGCCATTCTGTAAATATTTTTCTCTTATTTCTTAATGAAGAAAGCACTATTGGCCAATAGGAAAGCAAGATAGGCAGGACTAAGAGACAAGAAGGTTTCGAGGAAAGGTAGGAGGAGATTCAACATGTAGGACCAAGAGAGCAGAATTCCGGATGTGGAAACACTTAGATTAATAGAAATGAGTTAATATTTAAGAGAGCTAGCCAATAAGAAACACTAGTAATAGGCCAACAGCTTTATATCTCAAAAAAAAGTTTGATTATTAATGCTGCTTGATTAATCCAACCAGTAAAATTTGAAAATGTCTTGATTAAAATTTAAGTCTTAAGGATATTTTGTTTTGGAAAAGATGTTCTGCTTTTGTTTCCACAGGAGATGAAAAGCTGTGGATTCCTTCTATACTAATACAGTTTGATCAAACAAGACCTCCAGGTGTCCAACATTCAGAATAACTGAGATGTTGTAGCCCCACAGATTACTATAGCTAGAATTTGGCTATGGTTCTGGGTTTTCTCAAGATCTCCATGGAATTGACAATACCCCCAAACAGCACGAAGCAGATTTGGGAGAACTATGCCCAAATTCCCAAATTTTGTTTATATAAGTTTGTTTTTCTTTAAATGTCTTTGGTTATATACATACGTTTTATATATATATATATATATATATATATATATATATATATATATATATATCACAGTCATTATCTGCCTAAGAAAAGGGAGGAATATGATTTTAAAATGAATAGTTTGCATTGGTATGGATTTTGGTTTTTTTGACACAACTTTAAAATTAATTTTGTTATATGTATATTTCTATTTTTGTTTCTTTAGGCATTGTGTTTGTACACCTCATTTAAAATATAATGTGTAATTGAATATAAATTATTGTCACATATGATAGTCAAAACATATACTTAGATTGATTAGGTTTCTAGCTAGAGAGAGATATATTTCTAATGGATACATACTCTTCAAAATCTTCAGAGACCTATAGAATATGACATTTAAAATGGTTTATTAATGTTTTTCACGACAATGAGACACAATTGCTCTTGGCAACACTAATTACATCATAGAGGAAGATGGGCATTGAAGAAATTCATTATGGAGTTTGTGTTCAACATGGAAGTGATTGCCATTTGGACAAGAAACTGTTCTTGCCTGAACTGCTTGACAGCAGCATGCTGTCCAAACTGGATAAGCAAGTTCCTAAGAAAAGTGACTGTTCAACTCACCAATGGACAGAACATTCCTTCAAGAATATTTCTTATGTTCTCTCCAGTCTAATGCTCTTTGCTGAAAATCTTCAGTTAGAAATATTGTCCTCACATCCCATTACAAAAGCTTGATATTGCAGTAAACAGGAACAGTAAGTAGAAAGCCACAAAAAATGCTGTTTTATAGAGCTGTGTTTTAAGAGATAAAACTCCTCCAGTATCAGGGGTTAGGTGGACATATGAAGAGGAACCATAACATTGTAAATCCAGAAGGTCATGGGGTTTCCTGAGACTGCTTCTTAGTGTTGTGATTAAGTACATCCACAAAGTATCACTACCATGACTGAACTTAAACTGAAAAAGGATACCAATTCATTGACAAATCATAAGATACCTTCTATATATGTATGGAAGTTTCAAATAATAAATCAGATAAAAAACACAAAATAGTGAAAGCTTAATTTCTACCTTTCCAAATTGTATCCCTTTTATGTTCTTTGATGTCTTATTGCTCTAGCTAGATCTTCAAGTACAATATCGAAGATATACGGAGAAGACATCTGAGGAACCTGCCTAAAACTGAACTTGGCCTCCTCCGTGTGGTTGTCAATTGGGGAGCATGGGAAATCTGTGGGGCTGCTGGCAGTGAACCCATTATTCATCCCTGGTACACGAATAGCCACTGGAACCCAATTCCCTTGGTGAGATACTCTCTCAGCCTAGATACAAAGGGGGGGGGGGCTAGTATCTGCCCAAATGGTGTGACAGACATTGATGATCCCGCATGGAAGGCCTCATCCTATCTGAGGAGTGGATGGGGTTTGGCATGAACAGTTGGTAAGGGAAATGGGATGATAGAAGGGAAGTGAACTGGGATTGATATGTTTTAAATTTAAATAAAAATTAAGAATGTGCCATAATCAATAAAAGATTCCACATGATACTTTGACTTCACTTCTAACCTATCACAACCTCTATGTAAACTATGATACCCATGGTATATATGAAGAGCTAATGAAGTTTCAAGACAGCACTTGTGTGAGTCTAAAAGTATACTCATATTCAGAATTCTGTGTGTCTAGTTCATAATCCTTATCAATTATCAATTACAGTATTGCTAGTGGGAAAATATTTTTCTGTGACTTCTCATTTAGCTGATAAATTTATAAAGTTACAGCTATAATTTCATGAAGGGTGATAAAATACACATTTTAGTTTAAGCTAAATGTATCGATTCTATTGATAAGTTACTAACATTACAAATTATGTCAAATATTGATAGATAAATCATTCAATTATTTACTAAAACTAAAATATGAATTAAAATTAAGAAATAAGTTATTAACTACATGACATCAAGTTGTGGTGAGACTATACACCTTCTTTATATTAAAGCTAGAAAAGGCAATCTAGTATGAATTATAGGTTCCCAAGAGCCAGTCAAGCATAAAGAACAGATCCTGCTCCCACTGTTATTGAGTCCCACTAAATGAAAGCCTAGGTCATTCCCTTTGCAGGCTCCCTGGTTGTTGCTTCAGACTCTGAGTGCCTATGAGCCAGGTTACTTGTTTCTGTGGGGTTTTTGTGATGTCCTGAGCCCTCTGCCTCCTACAGTCCTGCCTCACTTTTTGATCATGGGTCCCTGGGGTGACCTAAGGTTTTGCTATGGGTCTCTGTATCTGTTTTCATTAGTTACTGGATGAAGGCAGTAACTGATGACAATTGGCCTAGTCACCAATGTGATCACAAGAGATGGCCAGTTCAAGGTAATCATCCCTTATTGTGAAGAGACTATTGCCATTCTTGTGGATTCTTGGGAATTTTCCTTACATCATGTTTCTACTTGATCCTGAAATTCTTCCTTTCTAGTCATCACTTTCAGGAAACTTTCCCACAAATCATCATATACACAAATCCCCTCAAGTTTCAGTCCCCACCTGCTCCCAATAGACCCAGATGTTTTCTATTTCCCCTTTCCAAGAAGATCCATTTATTACCCATGGGTCCTCGTATTAGCTGACCTTTCTGATTCTGTGTAATGCAGAATAGTCATCTTTCCCTTTACAGATAAAATGCATGAGTACATGCCAATTTTTCATTCTGGCTTTCCTCATTTAGGATTGTCTTTGACTTCAAATTCTTGATGTCCTTTCTTTTAAGAGCTGAGGAACACTCCATATGTAATTGCAGCATGATTGTCTTTATGCATTCTTTTGAGCATGTGTGTGTGTGAGCCCTCTAGGTTATTTCCAGGTTCTTCCTGTATGAACAATGTTGCCATGATCACAGTTAAGCAAGTGTCCTTCTGATATGTTTGATTTGATCATATATTGATTAAAGACCCAAAAGTGGAATAGCTGGGTTTTGAAGTGGGTTGATTCCCAATTTTCTGAGAAAGCAACATTTAGAATTCCAAAAATACTGAGTCATTTAATATACATTTCCCTCATAACTAAGGATGCTGAACATTAATTTAAGTATTTTCCTGTATCCCAGATTCTTCAGTTGAGCATTCTCTTATTAGGTCTGTACTCCATTTTTAAACTGCATTATTTGTGTTTTTGATGTCTTTGTTATTTTGTTCTTAAATATTTTGGAAATCAACACTGACAGATATGCAATACTGTGTTGATATCCATGGAAAACCTGCCCCTTTCTGAACAGAAACAGAGGAGGAGTGGATTAACAGGGCAGAGGAGAGGTGTGGGGGAGGAAATAGAAGGAGAGGCAGCAAGGGAACCTGAGGTATAGATGTAAAACAAATAAGTAAAATAAAATAAATAGCCACATAAGAGCAAAGCAGTGAAGAATGATCAGTAATCACTCAAGTATCATCAAAGAAACTTCTACACTAATAGGTAAAAATTAAAACATAACCCCTAAAACAAGATAATATGCTGAGCATGAGAAACTTTGGTGTACTTAGTAGGATATTTATAACCTCCTCAATTCAAGACTCAATTATCTCTGAGCAAAAGGATTCAGAATGATTGTAGGTGATGTTTCATCTATTTCTTCCTCCAACTAGTGTGGTGCAGTGAAACTGGGGTAAGTGAATCCAGAAACCCAGAACATCAATTTTCTCTGGGGCTGTGGCAGTAACTGACCACAGAGAAAAACATCCAACTGTTGGAGACATAAGCCCCTGTCTGGATTTTGGGAACTAATCCTGGCTACTTATGAGATATTCTCCACCTCTTCCTAGCATTCCACACTGTGGCTGTGCAGTGTAAAGGCAGCCTGGGAAGAAATCATTTAAACCCTCCTGTGGCAGTTTCTTCAAGTACTTATATATGATTATCTAACAAACTGGATCAAACTGTTACATCTATTATAACAACAAAAATATTTCCCCCTAATCAACAACTATAAAAACACCTGCACAGACTATCTAGTCTGCTGAAGCAACGTGCCCATCTGGGCTGGAGTTACAGTAACATAACAATAAAGCAATAATGTTAGGGGTACTTTTCATAAAACATATATAAAAATGATACCAATTTTCAGCATTTCTTTTTGTACACATTAATTTGTGCAACAGAACTAGTTAAAACTCACATTTATTTTTATTGTTTTCATAAGTCTTACTGGACACCAGTCAAATCAGACAAGTGCCATATACACCACTATAATTGTCTCTTTAAATTGAAATGTTTGAAAACTTTTAAAAATCTGTCTCTTGAGTTGACTGTTTGTTTGAAATAATACTCACCTGAGTCACTGATTTCAGTGAAATGGAATTCACCATTTTTTTTTTTTTTTTTTTTTTTTTTTAGTCGGATGGACAGCAAACAGAGATCTGACATCTCTGCTTCTCAAGTCCTGTTATTGCTAGACCACATAATTTTGACTGATTTTCAGGGGTTCAAACATGCAATGCAACTCTATTGCTGAGTGATCCATCTACCCAGCTATGAATATTTAGGATATATATATATATACTTTTCTGTAACCCAGGAAAGCTCTGCAACAAACACTTTGACACCCAACAGTTTTCCTCTCTCCTGAGTCACTTCTCAGGTTGAAAGTGAACCTTTCTGGATCCTGCACTGAAATCTGAGGAAGCAGAAAAGGGTCTGTGCTGAACCCTGTGATCCTAACACATTCAGTGGAAAACGAGAACGACAGAGGACTCCGCCCCATGTGCCCTCTCACACATGAACTGAATCATCTGACAAAGATCTCACCTATGTTCGATCTATTTTAAGAATATCTCAACACTTTTTCAGTTCGTCAGATGCCAAAGTTCATAAATCATTGTGAAAGCGATCCAGCAGCAGCCTGCCCCTAGAATCGTCACTTCCAGAAAAGAGCTCATTTCCTTTTCTGGGAATGCCACGCTGTCAGCTGGCCCCTGCCTGGGATTCTCGCGAGATTGCTGATGTGGCAGTCAGAGAAGCCAAACTCAGCCGCTCCCTCCTCACGTCTCAGCCTAGAGCTGGAGTCTGAGCTGGAGGGGAGCATCGAGGAGCTGGGGAGCTCCAAGGTGTGGCGGCTGCGGCCGCCACTGCCCTAAAACAATCTGACATCGTCTCCAGGGCGCTGAAAAGCAGCTTTGAGCACCTTCATCTACCGGACTTGAGCTGGAACCTGCTCATGGCGCTGAAACCGGAGCTGCTCCAACAGAACAGCCTGTGCCTGCTGATTGACAGGAACAACAGGATCGGCAGCACAAGATTGCTCTTCGAGGACATGGCGCAGTCACCATTATGTGGCAGACTCCAGGTACTCAACCTCACAGGCAACTGCTTTCAGGAGGGTCCTGACTAGCTTTTTCTGAGTTTAGAATACTTATACCTTTGAGGAAAGTTCACTAAAGAAATCCCACCAGGATTAGCAAATCTACCTTCTCTCAATTACTTCCTATTGTGTGACAATAGAATGAAAGTGTTCCTCCTCAGCTTTCATGGCTGTATTCCCTCGCTCTCCACAAGAACTTGCTGACACTCCTGACTCTAGAGCTCCTAGAGTTTTCCAGCATTCCATTGGTTGTTCATTTTGTTAGCGATTTAACATTTCACCCTTCAACTATTCTGGAATCAGCTGCAAAGACCATTAATATTCAGGGATTTTTTTTTTTTTAATGTGTGAGGAAACATTTTACTCTTTTAAAAATATTCGTTTTATGAAACTGACTCAAAAATTTCTTTCCTCTTCATAACAATGAATCTGTTTGTGTTTTCCAGGCATGAATCTGTGATTTTTTTTTTTTTTTTTTTTTTTTTTTTTTTGGAGTTTGAGGTTCAGTGGCATGGTTGAGACTCCACCCACCTCCAGCAACTTACTATGGATAACTTGAAGTAGGAACATCCTAAGTAAGGCTGTTACTTCCCCAGGTGGCACTGTGAAAAAGTCTTCTGTGTTATGCTCCTAGCTTCAGTGCAATGCTGGGCGTGCTGCATGCTTTGGATGTGCTAAAGGGAGGCCTTATTGCTGTGTGTGTGTGTGTGTGTGTGTGTGTGTGTGTGTGTATGTGCGCGCGGGGGGGGGGGAGGGAAGGGGGGAGGGCGGGGAAAGCCCATGTGAGCTCATAGTTACCCAAAGACAAAGATAGATGGAATGTTATTTCAACCAAGTTGTTATTTTCTATTCCAGGTGGAGGCAGGGCCAGGAATTCTGAAAGACTGGTCATGGGGTCAAGTCAGTTCATGATCTGTCCCCATGAACAGATGTTATCCTCATCTGGGCATCCTGTGTGCAGGATTTGCAGTGAACTACCCTGCGGCAGAAGGAACATCTGGCCTGAAGCATCGATCCATTTACAGCACTTGACTTTTGGGAATATTTCTTACACTCCTTATGATCTTCCTAGGAAATCTCCTTAGGTAATTGGGTTCAGCCAGCAATTGCCCAAACCAAAAGAATGGCAGAGTCTGTTTTGATGAATGTGTCAGACAAATTAAGTTTGTGGAATTCTGTGGGGAGTATCACCTCTTCCAGATGCTTTATTTGTGTTCTCCAGTATGTTCTCCCCTCTGCAGATCTGCTTCACGCAGCTCCACATCCCAGAGTGACTGTGCTTTCTCCAGAATGCCCTTCCCCCGGCAGCTCTGCCTCTCTCAGCTCCACATCATAGAGTGAGTCTGAATCAGAAGATGAATCCAGTGATGCTGCACACAGAATCCAGACCGTGGTTCATGGTTAACAGCCAGCGGGTGTTGATAAATACTAAAACTAGGCAAAGATGATCAAAAGGAAAAAATGAAGGTTGAATTTAATTGGTTTCATCTTGATGTCCATGTAAGAGTTTCAGTGATTTGAAAGGTTTTGCATTCGTGTATGCATTCAACATTATTTATTCCAGTTCTGGTTAAATTCATTGAGTATAATTCATTCCGAATAGCAGTTCAAAATTCAGCTGATTGGTCATGATTTCCATGATATCTTTGTTGGAACTATAGGAGAATGGTACACTGAAGGGAGCAGTTAATCAGCCTGGAGTGGTGTAACCTGGGATAGTTGGGTTGACTAAAGTAAGACATCATGACAGTTGTACTCCAAGATTGTTCTGGTTTGGCTGAAAACTATGCCATAAATAGAAGGCGCCTTCTCATTGTGTCACCTATGGGTGTGAGCCTATGACCAACTAACTGATATATTGAGGACTATCACTTTCAAATGGCATATTTAAAGGTCAGATCTTGTTTTGTTTGTTACTCACTTTATGCAAACTATGTGTGATGTGTTTCACTGCCTTAATCAAAGCAAGTATATAGAAGCTTATTCTAGAAATTACTTAAGAGCAACCTACAACCTGACACAATGCAAAACACTTGGATTTGTTTTAACAGACTACATAAACAATTGTATACTTAATACCTGAGTCCTGCAGCCCTGGAAGTCTTTTTGTAGAATGTGTTGACCATGAATTCAGAGACCCACCTGCCTCTACCTCCTGGTGCTGGCATTAAATGTGTGTGCCACCACCTACTTACATGTCATTTTAACTTCAGTTTGTTAACTGCGTTGCAATTACGGCTTTTAATTTTTTGTGAGGCTACAGTCCTGATCCATCAATTTGCCAAGAGACAGAATAATTGTTCTGATAGAATAATCTGGGATGGGAAGTAATCAAGAAAAGCTGCTTTATAACATTGTACTAAACGAGGAAAATATGGGACATGGTTGTTGATACCTCCATAGCAGCACATGGGAGATAGAGGCAGAAGATCAGGAGTCCAAAGTTGGCTTTGGCATCATAGTAAATCTGAGGCCAGCCTGGAATGTATACATGAAAACGTGTCTCAAAGTCAGGGTGAGTTGGGGTGGGGTGGGGTGGATATAAATTGCCAAATGTATCTCCTTTGCTTTTTTTTTATACTAAAGCAAATCTTTATCTGCATTTGAAAGAAAAAGTACAACTAGATAGCATGAGAGTTGAAGGTAGTGAGAAGTAGAGCTCATTTTATCCATCCACAATAGAATAGTCCACAAAGTTGTTTTAACCACTGAACACTAAAAAATAGTATTGATAAAACAGGATTGAAAATGTTAAAATGCTATAACTTTAAAGTATAGGAGAAAAATAGCACAAATTATTGTCATAGGAGATTAACAAATTTTACTAATTGATTATGCAATAAAAACTAATACTAAAACTGTAATTTGGCATTAGGAAATATTTACCTCTCACTACTGATGGTTAAATTACCAGCCTGTAATAGTATCAAGACGGTTGCTAAATACTAAAGGTATTTCCAGATTGCATTAGGTCATCAGGTGATCATTTAAAGGGTGCTTTGGTAAAATCCAGTGTGCTGCTGAGAATACTTGTATGTTAGGTTTCTTGTATATATTATTTTGATTTCAATAGATTATATTGGTATATTAGTAGAGTATGTGTATCCAGGGTTTGTGTGTGTTTATGTCTTTATCATGAAACAGGAGTTTCATGACTGCAGTTGTGAAACGCTGCTATAGTGAGTCCCTTTACCTTTTCCTCAGAATAGTGTAAATATTCCATCATAAAGCATACACATATATTCTATCTATGGTGGTCTTTCAACTAATTGTTTATGGTGGTATTTTATGTGTATAGTTAAACTCTGTAAATAGTGTGCCAAGACACTAGTTTTGGCACTGAGGGGAATGATAGGAATAGATTCAGGACCTTTTGCCTGATGAAAAATGTACATATAGTCCATGCCTAGAGTGTAGATTGCAATTACTTGCTGTTTTACCTTTTTTTGTTCTTTTTTTCGTTTTGTTTTGTTTTTTACCCATCTTTGGACTTATCCTTAACAAAAGCTGCCAATGATTGCTTAATTTTTTTCTTCTTTTTCATACTTTTCCTCTGTTTAATAACTGATTATAGACATTAACTTAGAGAGATAAGAATTGGGCACCTGAAGTCAGCATAATGTATTTTAAGTTGTATTCTTTCTCACTAGTTATGAATCCCATGTTTATCCAGCTACTGAACCCTTAGAGTTTCATAATGAGCAATGGGTAATTTTCCTAATACAGCTATTTTATATTATGAGACAGGTCAAGTTGTCTTGAACTCAACGTGTATACAAGTCTGACCTAATTTTTAATGCTTTTTCGTCAGCTTCCTAGCTGCTGGAATTACCTGTGTAAACCAAGAGACCGACTAATTTTTTTACTTAAAAAAGAGCCAAAGGGGGCTGGAGAGATGGCTCAGCCGTTAAAGGCTAGGCTCTCAACCAAAAAAGAGCCAAAGGTTCCTCTTGCTAAAAATTCTGATTTCTAAATTTGACTTGCCAATGTGAAAAATAAAAGTATATGGTAAATATTCTTCAAATATGAGAAATTGGAGTGATATAAATATAATTAAAGATAGTCCTAATTATGACAAGACAATACCTCAGACTAGTTCTAACAGATACTTCAACCCCTATTTCAAATGAAGAGTCAAGAAGAGACTGTTTCCTGGAATGTTAAATAAAACAAATCTTTAAAAGCAGTGAAGTATAAGAGAAGTCATAGGTGGCCAGGGAGTTCACTGAGCCGATGAAGCCCTGTACAGTAATAAGTTATTTTAAATTGATTCACCATTTTTTTACAGTTGCCATATAAAAACCTTACCACTAGTTTATTACTGCTATTGTTATTATGGTATCCTCCCTGCTGCTACATTGCTCCCTTTCTTTAAATCTTGCTCTTCCCTAAGTTCCTATTAGAAAGTAGTTTTTTTCCCTTTGTTTATAATACAGCAGGTAGCCTTAGTGAATGTTTACATTTTGTTTGCCTTGTTTTAAAAACTGCAAATCAAATATTTAGTAGTAGCTATTTTCATAAATAAAACAGAATTTTTTTCTTTGAATTATCATGTGAGTGCTTTACAACTTTACCAGTAAAAGTATTTATAGATCATCAGGTAATCTCTTAAAAGGTGCTTTGGTAGAATTCACCTGTATGCTGAGAATATTTGCATGTTAGAATTTTTTTGTATATATTATTTATATTTTAGTGGGTTATTGTAGTAGATTGTATTGACAGACTATAGTTTAATTCAGGGTTCGTGTGTGGTGGCATTACATCATGAAACAGGAGAGTTTCATGACTGCAGTTATGAAACGCTGCTATATTGAGTCCCCTTACCTTTTCCTCAGAACAGTGTAGTTAGATCATTTTTTATTGGAGATTATATTTGTGTGTTTATAGAAGTGATGTTTCTATTGCTAATGTAATTTTATTATAGTTGTTGTAAAGTCTCTAATTTTTTTACCCAGAGCAATGGTAAGCTGCCTATTCCAAGATTAGGAAAGGCACAGATGATTCGGACAGTACCCAAGTGTCAAAATGTAAATGTTTTGTGATTAGATGAGTTTAGTTAAGCAAAATGGAATGCTTTTCTGGAAAGCATTCAGAATGATGGGACCATATCTCCTGGATTAAATCCTGTACTTTCTTAGATGATAATTATGTTGACCTAAGTAGTAACGTGTGTACCCTTTTAGGAATTGTAAATAGCCTTGTAAATAGAGCATCTAAACGTAGTTACCCTTTCCAACCACTTAGTAAAGAGGTATAATGTTTTGCCTTTCATAAATGTAAATATTACAACATGTGCCATATACATATATCAGTAAAGTGTTTATGGTGGTATTTTATGTGTATAGTTATACTCTGTGAAAAGTGTGCCAAATCAGTATTTTTGGCAGAGAGTGGGATAATAGTGATAGGTCCAGTACACTGTGACTGCTGAGCGAGCTACTTACAGTAGCCAGAGCATACATTGCCTTTAATGCAATCTTCTTTTGTAGCTGTTTTAAGGGGTTTTCTCTTTTGTTTGTTTGTTTCTTTTTTTTTTCTTACTCATATTTGGAATTATCCTTAACAAAGGCTCATCTTGAACTCCGTCATGTAGACAAGTCTGGCCTTACTGTAATGCTCTTTCCTGGGCTTCCCACTTGCTAGAATCACCTGTGTAAACCATGAGCCCGGCTCACTATTTTACTTAGAAAAGAGCCAAAGATGCCTCTTGCTAAAAATTTTGATTTCTCAAATTTTCTTGCCAATACGAAAAAATATGGTCATTGTAAATAGTCTTCCCTTATGAGAAATTTGGGTGATACAAATAATAATTAATGGTAGTCCTCATTATGATAAGAATATACTGCAGAATAGTTCTAAAAGACATTGGAAATCCTGGGTTCAAATGAAAAGTCAAGAAGAGGCTTTTTGCTGCAATGTTAATTAAAACAAATCTTTAAAAGCAGCAAAGTATAAGGGAAGTCATAAGTGGCCAGGGAGTTGACTAAGCCCGTGAGCCCTGTACAGTAATAAGAAGTTATTTTAAATTGATTCATCAGTTTCCTTCAACTGCCATATAACAAGATTATCACTAAGTTTGTCACTGCTATTGTTGTTATTGTGTCCTCCCTGCTATTACAATACTCCTTGTGAAGCTTAGCGACCAAGCTGTGGGCTCTCTTTAAGTCTTGCTCTTTCCTGAGTTCCTACTGGAAAATAACTTTTTTGGGGGGCGGGGGGTGTCTAGGTTTATTATATAGTAGGTAGCCTTAGTGAATGTTTACTTTTGTTTGCCTTGTTTTAAAAACTGCAAATTAAGCATTTTGTAGTAGCTATTTTCATAAAAAAATATTTATTCTCTCTAAGTTATCACAAGTTCTTGTTGATACAATGTTACCAGTAGAAGTATATGTAGGTCCTCACATGATGCCTTAAAGGGTGCTTTGGTAGAATTCACTATGCTGATAATATTTGCATGTTAGTTTTCTTGTATATATTATTTATATTTTAATAGGTTATTTTAGTAGATCATATTAGTAGGCTATAAGGTAACTCAGGTTTTGTGTGTGTGTGTTATATCATGAAACTGGAGAGTTTCATGACTGCAGGCGTGACACGCTGCTACATTGAGTCCCCTTACCTTTTCCTCAGAATAGTGTAGTAAGATCATCTTTTCTTTGTTTTTATTTAGAGAATTTATATCTGTTTTTGTAGTAATGATTTTTGTACTGTTACATAATTTTACTATAATACTTTACTATAATAGTTATAAGGTCTTTTGTTTGTTTGTTTGTTTGTTTGTTTGTTTTCTTCACAAAGTGAGCAACTGCAGGCTGCCTCCTCCATGATTAGGATAGTTACAGATAACTTGAGCAGGCAGTCCCCAAGTGTCAAACTGTAAATATTTTGTAATTAGATGGCTTTAGTTAAGGAACATAGAATGTTTTCATGGAAAACATTCAGATTGATGGGACCGAAGTCTCCTGGTTTAAATCCTGTATATTTTTTTCCTTGGTATTTTTATTGACCTAAGTAATACCATGATTAGCCTTTTAGGAATTACTTGCAAATAGAGCATCCTACCATACATAGCCTAGAAAAGAAGTGTATTGTTTCACCTTTCATAAGTGTAGTTAATCCAGCCTGTGGCGTATGTATGTATGTATGTATGTATGTATGTATGTATGTATGTATGTATGTTATGGTAGTCTTTAAACAAAGTGACTATTGTGGCTTTTCATGTTTAAACCTGTAAATAATGTGCCAAATATGTGCCATCTAAGTTTTTTTTTGTTTTTTGGCAGAATTAGGGATAATAGAGATAGATCCAGGGTGTTGTACATGTTGAGGAAGCTACATTTTATGCCTAGCATAGATAATTTTTACTGAAATCTTTATTGGTAGCTGCTTTACTTTTTCTTTTCTTTCTCACTCATTTTGGCCTTATATATTACAAGAGCTCCCAAAGATTGCTGTATTTTCTTAATTTTAAACCTTTTTTAGTTTTTCAAAAACACCTACTATAGACATTAATTTGGTGAGATAGGAATTTGTCATCTGGAAATGCCATCTTCTGAAGTAAATAAAATGTAGTTTAAGCTGTAGTCTGTCTCACTAGTTACGAATCCCATGTTCATCCAGCTAATATTCTCTTAATAGTTTCATAATCAGCTAGGACTACTTTTCATAATACAACTATTTTATTTTCTGAGACAGAACAATGCTTGCTGTCCTTGCACTCAAGGATTTGACAAGTTTAGTCTGTTTGTAATGCTCTGGAATCAAATGTGTAATCAGTGGGCCTGGCTAACTATTTTACTTAGAAATGTGGCAAAGATGCCTCTTGTTCCAAAATTCATGATTTCTAAATTTTCCTCACCAATATTAAAAAGAAATGTACATTGTATAGTAACTTGAAATATAGACATATGGGAGTGATAAAAATAAAAGCAGTCCTCAATTTTGTGGCACAGTACTGCAGACTAGTTCTAACAGACACTAGAACTGCTGGATTTAAATGAAGACACAAGAAAAATCTGTTTGGCGGGATATTAAGTAAAACAAATCTTTAAAAGCAGGTATGGATAGGAAAGATAAGTCAAAGGTAGCCAGGTGTGTCCCTGAGCCACTAAAACTATGTAAAGTAATGAGGAATTATTTATAATTGGTTCATCAACTTTCCTACCACTGCCATGAAATCCTTACCAATAAGTTTATTACTTCTATTGTTATTATTTTTTCCTCCCTGCTGTTGCAATGCTCCCTGTGAAGCAGAGCCAGCCAGCTACACGCTTCCTTTCACTCTTGCTCTTCCCAGAAACCCTATTGGAGAGTAGTTTTTAGTGACCTAGGTCATATTACCTTTTGGTTGCCTTTAAAAAAAAAACTGCAAATCAAGTGTTTATTAGTAGTTATTTCCATGAAAACAAATGTTTTTCTCTCTATATTTCCATATGAGTGCTTGTAGATAAGGCATTACCAGTAAAAGTATATATGTAAAATTATTTAACCGCCTTTAGTTTTAATGTGTCTAATTTTTTACTTAAATGTTTTCACTTTCATTTAAATGTAGAGATTTTATTACAATTTTTACTCTCCATTTAGTAGAAAATGATGAGATTTTAAGTTAGACTAGGCATATAATATGGTGAATGGTGTGGTGTAAGCTTTAGGCAGTGTTACTTGTAGCTCATGGTTCTGTTCCCTTGCTTATAAAAGAAGTCTTGTGTTAGAACTGACTGTATATTAAACATTTAATGCAGGTAACATCAACTCAGTAGCATGCAGTTTTACACTTTTATCATAGTGTGATCTTTTTGAGATTATAGTGGAAACAATATTGTTTGTGGTGTGAAAGTAAGTGCCTTAAGGATTCTATTTAACCCAAAATATATGGGAAAGAAAATATGATAAGTGGTAAATTGTCAGTGATGGCTATGTGATCTTCTAGTTGAGTTAAGGGAGAAAGATTGAGCCTGAGAGAATCCATTGCCCACAACATTGCAGGCCATGGTTCAAAGACTCTGTTTCAGTTGAGCTTGAACAGAGCATGGCAGATTCTCACCATGATACACAGAGGTCATCTCTAAGCTGCACATCATGCTGCATGGCTGATGTAGCTTTTACTCATACAGACAGACAAAAAAGTTTCTGGAGACTGTGTTAGAAGCTGCTTAATGTCATCATAGACCAGAGTAAAGGTCGTGTGCACAGCTCCCAGAGCTGGTGGGAAGCACACCCCCTCCAAGTGGTAAAGACTAACCTGGAGGAGCCAGTAGCTACAACCTCACTTTAATCCTAGCCACGCAACTGAGCATATTAAAGAATCATGTTGTCTGGAAAAAGGTAGTAATGTACAGTAAAAAACAGAATCAAAAGGGGAAAAAAAACTCTAAATAATTTACACTGTGTTTAAAATATATTTAGGCTAGGGGAGAATTGATCAAGTCCTTCAAAAAGAAGTAGAGTAGCTGGGTGTGGTGAGACAAGTGTTTAACCCCCCACTCAAGAGGCAGAGGGAGGCAATTATCTGTGAATTCAAGGCCAGCCTGGTATAATGAGTGTGAGACAGCCAAAAGCAAACAGAGAAACACTGTCTCAAAAAAACAAAAAAAAAAAAAAATAAAAGTAATGAGTATAATACAAAATAAAGCCAGTCTTTAGGAGTTTTAACATTGAAACCATTATTTATCCCTAGTGCACAACTGGACTTCAGGAGCCCTTTACCCTTACAGGGACACTCTTTCAACCCAGATACATGGCAGTGGGCCTATGCCTCACCATCCATGGGGAGCTGGTGGGGGGTGGGTTTGTTGAATTAGTAAGGAACATGGGAGGCTTTGAGAGGATTGAGAGGAGAGAAGGTGGGGAGATTGTTATGTAAAATGGTTGTTTCTAAAAAAAAAAAAATGGCAAGTGCAGAGAGTTTGTATACTGTATGTTATTGTGTTGTCTGTGAATTTTTAATTGCTGAGGAAGTACCAAGAGCTGCTAAAAAAAAGTGTTTGATCATTAATGCTGTTTCGTTACTCCAACCATGATATTTTGAAAATGCCTTGACTTAAAATTTAAGTCTTAAGGATATGTTGTTTTGGAAAAGATGTTTTGCTTTTGTTTCCACGGAAGATGAAAAGCTGTGGATTTCTTCCTTATAATATGGTTTGAGCAAACAATACCTCCTGAAGTAATGGCCCAGGTGATCCAACATTCAAAATAACTGAGATGATTTAGAACCATAGATAACTTTAGCCAGAATTTGGCTATGGTTCTGGGGTTTCTCAGGATCCCCATGGGATTGACAACACCCTCAAACAGCAGGAATCAGATTTGTGAGAATGATACCTAAATTCCAAAATTTTGTTTATGAAAGTTTGTTTTCCTTTGAATGACATTGGTTAAAAATTGTTACTGATCACAGTCATTATCTTTAAAAAGGGAATATAATATTGAAATTAATAGTTTGCATTGGTATGGATTTTGGTTTATTGATACAAATTTAAGATCAATTTTGTCATATGTATATTTCTACTTTTGTTTAAATATTATGTTTATACAGCTCATTTAAAAATGAAATGTATAATTGAATATAAACTATATTCCTGTATAATAGTCAAAACATAGTCATATTAGTTATGTTTCTAGATATACAGAGATATATTTCAAATGAATAGGTATTCTTCAAAACCTTTCAAAGACCTACAGAATATGGCATTTAAAATGGTTTATTAGGGTTTTTCATCAAATGAAACACAGCTGCTCTTGGCAATACCAATTACATCACAGAGGAAGATGGGCATCAAAGAAACTCATTATGGTGTTTGTTTTCATCATGGAAGTGATTGCCATTTGGACAAGAAACTGTTCTTGCCTAAACTGCTTGACAACATCCAGATGTTGTTTATTAACTGAATAAACAGGTTCCTAAGAAAAGTGACTGCTGAACTTGCCAAGGGATAGGTTATTCAAGATCCTACTTCATCAAAAATTCTGCCAGATATTCTGTGCCTATAGGCTGAAGAGACTTCTTGGGTGACTGTCCTGGCTGCAGAATGTCTCTGTCAGTTCTAGAGTTCATATATTATCCTTCTGGAATCTTTGATGGTGTTAAAGACAGATAATTATGACTATTGTTTTTTTTCAGTTGTGATAAAAGATAAGTTACACTAAAACTTTAGACTCAACAAAGGTAGTATAGATCATAGAATATTTTCTTTAATTTTTCCCTAATGTTATAAATATTGTTAATTATACTTTTTGCTTAATTTCATAAGTAATTTTACAATGGGAAAGTGGGAAAGTTAAAACTTTCCTTTTAATTTAGTCAGAAAATTGGAGCACATGGGAGATGTACTAATGTATGCACTGAACATAAGTTTCTCATCTTGATTGATGAATATTGATGTTTCCACCAAAGAAGGCAGGAACCTATAGGCTGGACTCCCAGACTGGGAGAATTCTGGGAGTGAAACACAAAGAACGAATCTTCTAACAAACAGTTTAATTACCTGGAAGACAGGATGCCTAGATATTCTCTAGAAAGCCAAGACCACGTGGAGATAATGCAGATTTAACAGAGAGTTAGCCAATATGAAGCCTGAGCCATCTGCCAAACAGTTTGTAATTAAGATAAGCCATTGTGTGTTTATTTGGTCAGATTGGGCTTCAGGGATACTTTGTCTACACATTGCTGTTTCTGGAGTAATAACTGGGTTGCTTTGTATTGCATACAGGGATATTTGAGAGTCCCTTTTCTTGCAGTTCATATAGTCATCAATGTGCTCCTAATAGAGTGTTGACCTTAGATGTTATTTTCTTTTTTTAATTAATGTTATTTTTTCTTATTTTACATATGGATCCCAGTTCCCCCTCCCTCCCTCTCTCCCATGCCCCCCCCATTCCTTCCCCACCACAAGAAGTTATTTTCTAACAGTCATGTGTAAACTTGTATTGAGATTTGTTGCATTCTGAGCCCCCTTGATGTTTATTGGGAACAAAACAATGGCAAAGATTTTCTACATAATCAGCTCTGGCTTTTCTTAAATTTGGGGGCTTGAAATACCAACAACGAATGCTGAGATTTGTCAAATTATTATGTATGCTCTGCCATCTTTAATCTTTAGTCCTTAAAATCTTGTGCATTAGAAATAGCTGCATATGTGCATGCATAATTAAAATATAACTCAGATGTAAAACCTGTATGAGAGTTTGTTTTTTTGAAAAATATATAGTCCTGTTGTGTCAAACGGGTGCCTGGTTGTCTTGGTGTTATTTAGGTTTCTCGTGGAGCTAAATGCAAACAACTGTCAGCGCATGTGTGTAAATGTCCTTATGTATTGTGTAAGTGCACTTATCTAGGGCCACCATTCCAAAGGTGGCACCTCCACCAGGTAGCTGAACACACATCAATCATAAATCAAGAAAATGCTATACAGACTTGCCTAACGACACAATTCCTCAAATGATCCCTCTTTACAGATATGTCTAGGTTTGTGTGAAGTTAACAAAAGGCAATCCCATTATTGAAAGGTGATGTATAATGACATTTATATCTGTATTGATACTCAAATCTCTTTACATTGATAGAAATCACCTTATCCATACTGTTGGAAATACAAAGTAAAGTATATTATTGAGGTCATGAAAACATGTTCATTTTTAAAAGGCAGTGTGTAAATAAATAGAAAATGGATGTTATGTGCCAACATTCTATCTTTTCCTTGTTTCTGGTGTATTATCATTTGTTTCCTGTCCTTCAGTTTAATGTTATGTGTTGTTTTTGTAGCAAGGATTTCCATATGTACCCAGCCTGAGCCCTTTAGTCTCTTTCTGTCTTTCTGTCTAGGTCTCTCTCTCTCTCCCTCTATCTCTCTTTCTCTCTCTCTCTCCCCCTTCTCTCACACACACACTTATCATCATGCTTAGCAAAACAAAAAGTTATTTTAAATCTGTTCCTCATTAATGTCCTTTGGCACAACTTTCTTGGACTGTTTGCAGAATCTGATTTCTCTTCATAATGACATTAGAAGGATGGACTTATTAATAAATATCCCCCCCATCACAGTAATCACAAAGAGAAAATATAAGCCAGGAAGAAACTGATGATCCCATCTTAGTCAAATGATTAAAGTTAAGATCACCAACAATGAATCAAACTACTACATATCTTTGTGAAAACATATGCAGGTTTGAAAATGATATGTCCAAAGAGACATAAGGAGTATAATTACATGGAATAGCATCCCTGTGGAAATATGTAATATAATGTAATCCTGGTAAAATATCATGTGAACATCAACCCAGAAGAATTTCTAAAATACAATTTGTATACCTCAAAAACAGGAAGTCAAAAACTAAAAATGTTTACTAGATAATAATTGACTAAAAAGACAATAAAAACTAAATATGACTTTTAATTTCAAATCCTAAAATGCTATCTGTAAAGGGACATAGCAAATTGCAGAAATTTTCCAATGTGGCACTGCAGTAAAGTCCTAACTTGCCTGAACTGTGGTTATGTGGTGCCTGATTTACTGCAAATACACACTCAAAGACTTTTAGTCTGTAAAATACCCCATATAAGCTGGGTGGTGGTGGTGCACCTCATTAGCCCCAGCTCTCAGGAGGCAGAGACAGGAGCATCTCTGTGAGTTTGATGCCAGCCTTGTCTACAGAGAGAGTTGCAGGACAGTGTCCAAAGCTACAGAGAAACCCTGTTTTGAAAAAACAAAAAAGAAAAAGAAAAAAAGAAACCTCCCCTATCTAATGTATTTGCAATGGTTTGAGGTAAAATTGTGTGCATTGTTTGTATATGTGAATGCATAGAGAGTACATGCATAGAGGAAATGAGAAGTCAAGAATAAATATATAACAAATATTTATTAAGGAAAAGTAGGAATTCCTTATTTCATAATTGCAACTCTTTTGATTTTAAAATCGGATCATAGCAAAGCTTAAATTAATTTGAGGATAATTTCCTATTTATTTCATTTAGAAAAAAGTAGATTGTTCTATAACATATTTAGAAAATAAATCTCAATACAAAAATATTCTCTAAAATAGGGAGAGGATCATCCTATAAAAAAAAAAAATACATGGCCAGATGTGGTGGCACATAGCTTTAACCCCAGCATTCTATAGGCAGAGGCATGCAGATCGCTGTATATTCAAGGCCAACCTGGTGTACAAAGTGTGTGTCCAGACAGTCAGGGTTGTTATACAGAAAACCCTGGTGAAAGAAAGAAAGAGAAAGGAAAAGAAAGGAAGGAAGGAAGGAAGGAAAAAGAAGAAGGAGGGTGGGTGGGTTGATGGGAAGGAGGAAAGGAGAGGGGGATAGAGAGATGAAGAGAGAGGGGGAGAGAAAGAAAGAGTGATGGAGGGATTTTATGTAATAGAATGTTTGTGGAAAAGAAACACAGATGCCAAAGGAATATGTCAAAAACAATGGTGTAGAGGATCCAGGAAAGTAAAATATATTTTCATCACAAAAATTACAAATTCAAAAAAGGTAACATATGTTTTGTTGACAAAAGAATAGAGTAACAAATGCTCTTTCAATAATTGTTGAGTTTCAGTACTATACATGCTCATAATTACTATACAATGCACACATAAAAATCCAAGAATAGGATTATTTACTGGAAGTAAAGGATTGCTTTTATTTTATGCTTGTGTCAATTGTATATTCATTTAAAGACTAATATTGTTGTATAAAGTCTAATATGTAATGAGAATGTGCAAGAAGCTTGGAAATAATAGCAACATGGATAATAAAAATAACTTGTCATTATCATTAACTAATATGGCTGGTTAATTCCAAATACTTAACTATTCCAAATACTTAGAATGCTATGAAGTCTTCACAACAACAGAATAAATTCTTATTTTTAGTAAACAGGAAAAACTAACAAGGATTGTTTTTTTTTTTTTTCTTGTTAGATTTCCCTTTGGTGTCAACAACCCAATTATTAAAGCTGAAGAATTCTGGGATGAACAGGAAGATTTGCTTTTCTTTTAAAGCTATGGAAATACACTAGAGCTTACCATGTGCACTGTGATTATTTTTCATATAACTGCAAGTATTCAGCATGCTTTTGAAGAAATGTTAAGGGAAAAGTCCTATGCATATCTTGGAAAATTGAGGATCAGGGAAAACAGATAGTTTGAATAGATTTATTCAGTGAGAAATAACTTACAACAGAGACAGATGAAAGCCATCAGGTTCCAGTCCTAAGGATGCCTCCAGATGCTCTCTGTCTCCGTCCTGGAAGCAAGAGAGAGCTCAGGGGTTCCTGACCCCAGACCCAGTTCTTCCACATCACCAATGGGTGTGGTAGTGCAACAGGTATGGACAGGTTGAATATCTCACTACAATTCCCCTTTTAGTCTAAAGAAAAAATTTAGGCTTGATACAAAACTATATACAAAGACAGTGGATATCAAGTGTGCTCTCAGAAAAGGAAAACCAAGGACATACAAACTTAAGACCTATATATCTAATCAGAGGGTGAAGCCATAACGGAGTTTACAGAACAATTCCCCTTTGAGAGGTCTCCACACCACTCATGGGAACTACTTTGGCAGATGATTTGTCATTTTTCTTCATTAAGATGTTTCTCTTGTTCAACTTGGATCTTGATCAACTTTGATGGTATCCACATCTTTTCTTCTCCTGTAGATACAAAAGCAAAACCCCTACCCCAACGTAGCCCATATCCTAGTTTCCACACTGAGGTCAATACATCCTCAGTTGGTTGGTTGGTTCTTCTTGAATCATATAACTTTCCGGAGACTTCATTGAATCAGTCAGTTCCTTGTTTTCTCCAACTACAAACAAGATTCTATACTTCTAATATTCTCATCCTTAGATATCATCTGAATGGCATATAACCTGCCTTCCAGAAACAGTGTTCTATCCACTAGCTTACATTATCCTTGGACATGGAACAAATTCTGTCTGCCAGTTTTTCCATCTAATATTTCGGTTTTTTAATGTTATATTCAATTTGTCAGACAAGGAACGAGCTATTTCTGCTAGTGTGTTAATGTGTTGCATTATTTCTGTTTGGGTCATTGAGGTAGTGCACATGGAACAAATTCTGTTTTCTAGTTGATCATTTTTATGTTCCATGTTTTGTATTCTACCTGCCAGATATTCATTGCCATTTTCAATATTCTGAATCCTTGTTACTAAGTCTCCTTTGGTTTGTACAAGTTCCTTATTCTTCACTCTAATCTCAGACCCTTTCTTTAAGAATAGTATATTGATCATGAAACTCATTGCTATCATCAGGAAAATGTATATACTGGTTAAGTCATGGTTTTGTTCTGCTAAAATTCATTCCATACATGAAAATAAAAGATTCCTAACATCCTGGATCGTAAGATTACCCACCATTGGTATAGAACAATTGATCTCAGTTAATATATCAGCTTAAATTGTGAAGAATGTTGCAATTACCTTATCAGGATCCTCTTGTCCTGGAACAGATGGAACAGTACTGTGCAGGGTCCAGTTTGGATGCATATCTTAACCTGCAGTAATTACATCCAGCCAGTAGGTGGCAAAGTTATATCACCAAATGGTATCCGGTAGATGGAGAAACCTCAAACCTTGGTCCCTGTTAAAGTCTTCAATTGAGATTAGATGGAACATTAAAATCAAGTAAATTACTGGGACTGTAGAAGCAGACACTGCTCTGCATGCAGCCTCAGAGCAACATGGGGGGGGGGGGAGCTGGGAGAGACTGCAGCAGAGTGACTGAAGCCAAACCACAGCGCAGACTCGTGGAAGCTGCAGGAAGGTGGCAATTGCACCTGGCGCTGTGCCTCCTTTTACCAGGCAGAGCAGTTATCTGTGCCACTGGAGCCACACCTGGCACACAGCATAGTGCCCGAAGCGGTTTCATGCGGTGAGGGCCGCAGCACCTCCTAGTTGTGGTGGCGGCAGAGGGTCGGGGAGGGAAGCTGCAGCCAGCCGGTCAGTGGTGCAGGCACCTGTGATCACTTAGAGCAAAGGCACTGCAGAACACCTGGCAGTGGAGTGTTGCTGGAAGACTGGGGTCAGGGAAGGAGGTGGCGAGGCCTAAGTGCCTCCACAGCCTAAGTGTCGCCACCTGATGTAACCTAATTCCCCGGATCCTATGGAAATCTAGATCCCACATCTGACACCAGATATCATAGAAAAATAAGGATCAGGGAAAGCAGATAGACTGAATAGATGGTTACTCAGGGAGAAATAACTTACAACAGAGACAGATGTACGCCAGCAGGTTCCAGTCCCAAGGATTCCTCAGCAAGAGAGAGCTCAGAGGTTCCCACCCCAGACCTATTTCTTCCATGTCTTGTCTGTGCCTGACCCCACCCAATGGGTGTGGTCATTGGGACAGGTGCTGGTGGGGTGACTATTTCACTACATATGCAGGGAAGAGAAACAGAGTCTTGATGCCACATATTATATCAAAAGTTTAATATATAACACAGAGTTCTCTCTCTCTCATGTATGCACACACACACACACAGGCACACACACGCGCGCGCGCGCGCGCACACACACACACAGAACAACAGCACACTCATGGGCACACGTGTGTGCTCACACTCCCCAGGGAGAAACATTAGAGTAAGAAAGAAGCAATCGTCACTGGCTTCGGAGTAACATAAATTGAAAACAAGAGAAAATGTGTTAGAAACTGGAGGAAGTGAGCAAACTTCAGTAGCTGAAGGTTGGAAAACAGAAAACTGATGAATGTTACTGATGAAGAATTGAACGACCTAACTACGGATTTGGGGGGCAGGGTAGTACGATGGCAAGATGGCTTACAAGTAATATCCTGAGTGGATAGCCTTTTGTTGATGTTGTTGTCATCATAAAATAGAACAAAAGCCATAGATGAATTTAAGAATAAATTGCTCAATCCATAAACTAGGCTTTAGAAGGCTCACAGAGGAAACAAAACATAAAGAACTATTTTTCTATTTTTTTCATGTACAAACTAAAGAAAACTCAGAAATTTGTAATAAAACCTCACTGGTTCTACTGTTTTAGAATGGAGAAAACAACTCATATATTAAGGCTCTGAATATCATCAGCATGTGAAAAAATCCACATCCATGATTTTTGCCCCAAGCCTAGATACTATAAGTTGTAAATGCATACAAAACACGGTTAATTTGAAATCTGCTAGAATTTCTGCCAATGTGTTCTACACCTTATAAGTCAGTACTTGGATTTAGCTTTTTGTTTTTTGTTTTTTCCTACCCTGACACTCCTGCTTTGAGTTCTTCCATATGGAAAAGGTCAGCTAACTTTATCTCTAAGTGAATTTGAAGTTCTTGATAGGCTGTGACTGTCCTAATATAACCTGTGCCACAGTATCACATAGCTTCTATTCCATGGTTATCCACAGTCTGCTCAACACAGGAACCCAACACGCACCCATGAACACTGGAGTGTATGGGCAGAAATCCAGTAGATAGGCTCAAGAAAATTTGTGGCACAATTTAAAAAATTATCTCTAAGATAAATAACTGGGGATAGGAGATTTGAGGAAACTGAGGGAGCAGCAGCTCAGGAAAGAGTGGACAGTGAGAGGCTTTCCAAGAATAACCTCCTGTCCTTAGAAAGCTCCCTTGGACTTCTAGTCTGTCTCACAACCATGTGGGGAAGGTAGTACAGACAAGGTGTTAAGTTCCACTGGTTAACAAACTGGCTCTGAAAGACCCAGTCCTTTGCTAGGCTCACAGCCACCACCATTGCTTTGCCCAAATAGCCAGCACCTGTTCTGGTCAGCCACAAGAGAGTGGGACTTCAGGGTGAGAAACTGGGAAGCAGTGTTCCAAGATGCAGTGAGGCCCTTGTTTACTGGACACTGTCCCCTGCACACTTCCTTAATGTCTCTCTGGGGATATGCATCAAAATCACTCCAAAGCTGCTCAAATCAGGGTGGGTCCTCTCCGAATTCCTAATGGATTTTCTGAGGAGAATGAGCTGAGAATCTGCCTTTCTAAACAATCCCCCTTAAGGCAGATGCCTAGCAAAGAACTAGTAGAGAAACTCCAGGGTTGGGGGCCAGCTGAGGGGCATCAGGCTCAAATGCTGAAGTGATCCTTTTCTGAGGCAGCTCACCTCTAGTTTATCCAGGCACCCAAATTCCCTATGCAGCTGCTCTTTCCAAAATTGGGATTTGTTTTTTTCTTTTCTTTCTTTTTTTTGTTTGTTTTTTGTTTTTTTAATTTTTTTGGTTTTATTTTACATATCGGTCCCAGTTCCCTCTCCCTCCCGCTCTCCCTCCCGCTCTCCCTCCCTCTTTCCCTCTCATGCCCCCAACCACATTCCCCTTCCACCACCACCCCCCACTCCACATGTAGGTTAATGCCCTCCAGGAGAGGTCATCTAAATCTGTCAAGTCATTTTGGAGTAGGAACTAGGCCCTCCCTCCTGCCTCTAGGTTAAGGGAGTATCCCTCCATGGGGAATGTGCTAGTAAAGTGCACCAGGGATACATTACTGGTTCCACTGCCTGAGGTCCCTTAGATTGCTCAGTCCTTCTAGCTGAGACCCATATTCAGGAAGGCCTGAGTCAGTCCCATGCTGGATTCCCAGCTATCAGTCTGGGGCCCGTTAGCTCCTCCTTGTTAGGTCTGCTGTCTCTTTGTGTTTCTGCAGCCTGGTCGTGTCCTCCCTCTCTGCATCTGGATTCCAGTTCGCGATGTGTTTTTTAACTTGATTCTGCTTTGATGACACACACAGCACATTTCCAACATTTCCAAGCCCTAACAAACACCGCAGTGAGAAGTTGTCAGGGGACAGAAAGAGGTCTCTTCTGTTCCATGCAGCAGCTGCCTGTTGGTGCAGTAACCTGAGCAAAGGAACACTAGTGGCTTGAGAGCTGCAGAGGGAGGGGCTGGAGCAGAGAGCCTCAGCCCAAACTCCCTCTCTGCCTGCACCACAGCCCTACTTACTCTCTGCTTCACTAGCAGAATCATCACCCAGTCTTTAGCATCCGTGATGTTCAGAATCTATTCTTTTCACCGACTGCACAGTTGTATTGAAAGCACATAACTCCAGCCAGAGATAACCTGTTCTGGTTGCTAGATAGTACTATAACCTGAATAATGAAAGCTCCCAACCACCCTAAGGGAAATGGAAATAAAAAGTCTATTATAACAAGCAAAGTTGGATGTGCCTGGAGCGCTTTCCTCCTCAAGGGAGTGGGGATTTGTTCCTTTGGTTACAAGCAGATGGTCGAGGATTTGAATGGAAGGGCATGCAGGAACCATACTGAGCATGAACATGCAGTTACATTAGAGCAAAAGCCTCCGGTATCAAGGCACTTTATTACCCACATGCCTGGTCCCACGCATTCCTAGGAAATGACCTAAATGCACAGTAGAGCCCAAAATGGTTTTTTCTAGGGAATTGACTTAGCTGGAATTTACAGAAACAAGATATAAAGAGGCAGTCTTGAAAAGATTGTGGCTGTGTATGTATGTGTGTGTCGTCTCTCTGTGCACATGTATGTTTGTGTGAGTGTGTGTGCATGATTATGTGTGTATATGTCTATGTGTATGTGTCTTTGAGTATGTATGTTTATGTGTGTTTTGTGTATGTGCATATCTGTGTGTTTGCTTATATCTATATTCAAGTCTCTGAAGAATGTGTTGTATGTATGTGTGTGTGTGTGTGTATGTGTGGTCTGTGTGTGTGTGTGTGTGTGTGTGTGTGCGAGCGCACATGAGAGAGTTATGAGTCTCCTTAAACCTATAATGGCTCCCTATATTATGTTATCTTTTTTTTTTTACTCTCTTCTATTCTTCCCCCAACTCAATTTTCCTGCTCCCTCATGTCCTCCTCTCCTAACTACCCCCCCCCCATGCTCCCATTTTGCTCAGGAGATCTTATCCCTTTCCCCTTCTGTGGAAGACCATGTATGTCTCTCTTAGTGTCCTTGTTTCCTAGCTTCTCTGGCTGTGTGGATTGCAGGCTGGTAATCCTTTTCTCTGTTTCTAAAATCCATATATGAGTGAGAACATACCATCTTTGGATTTTTGAGACTGGGTTACCTCACTCAGGATGGTTTCTTCTAGTTCCATTCATTTGCCTGTGGCTTTCAAGAATTCATTGTGGATTTTGTTTGTTTGTTTGTTTGTACCCTGCTGAGTAGTACTCCATTGTATAAATGTACCACAATGTTTTTATCCATTCTTCAGTTGAGGGTCATGTAGAAACCTGCCTTCTTATCTCTCAATCTCTATCCTTCCTGTTCAACTCCCTCTATAGCTAAGGATAACCTTGAACTTCTGATCCACCCACCTCTACCTCCCAAGCTCTGAGATTTAAGGAGTATAACACCATGCTCAGCCACTCTTGTTTTTTGTTTTTCTGGGTTTTTTTTGTTTGTTTGTTTGTTTTTGTTTTTTCGAGACATGGTTTCTCTGTGGCTTTGGAGGCTGTCCTGGAATTAGCTCTTGTAGATCAGGCTAGCCTCAAACTCACAAACATTTGCCTGCCTCTCTCTGCCCAAGTGCTGGGATTAAAGGCATGTGCCACCACCACCCAGCTACTTGTATTTTCTTATAAGAAAAAATAGAGAAGGGCCTGGAGAGATGACCTGGGTTCGATTCCTAACACCTAGATAGCAGCTCACAAACATGTGTGACTCTAGTCGCAGGGAATCTAATGCTCTCTACTGTCTTCTGCAGGCATCAGGCACACATGTGGTACACAGACACATTTAAAAACAATTTAAAATGCATACAAACCACTGATAGATGAACAAGAGAGAAAAGGGTTAAAATGTCTTTTGTAGCTTACAGTTTTAGGTTTCACTTTTGTCATATCCTGTTTTCATGTCTGTGGCATAGAACAACTTCTGTAAAATATCTTAGTCTCTCCTCATCTTTAGTGAAAGACTAAAATTCCTTTTATTTAGTTAGTTTTGCAGTGCTGTGATCAACGCCAGGACCTTGTGTGTGAGAGGCAAGTGCTTTACCATAGTCCCTCAGGTCCCCAGTTCCTCCTGGAGATTGTGATTTTTAGAGAGGCTAGTTCATATGAATTCCAAGGCCCAAATAGTGGCTATTAAACCCAACAACTTACTTTTTCATTTGTAAATTTATTTAATATTTTTCTTATTTTACATATCAATTCCAATTCCCTCTCCCTCCCATCCTCTGATGCCCCCAACCACCCATCCCCATCTCATCTCCCATCCACTCACCAGGGAGGGTAAGGCCTTTCATAAGAGATCATCAAAGTATGTCAATTCATTTGGGATAGGGCCTAGGCCCTCCACCATGTCTCTAGGCTAAGGGAGTATTGCTCCATGGGGAATGCGCTCCCAAAGTCCATTTGCACTAGAATACATCCTGGTTCCACTGCCAGAGGTCCCATAGACTACCCAGTCCTCCTAGCTGATGTCCACATTCAGGAAGACTGGGATGGTCCTATGTTGGTTCCCCGGGTGTCAGAGTGGGGTCCAAGAGTTCCCACTTGCTCATGTCAGCTGCTTCTGTGGGAATTCCCAGTATGGTTTTGACCCCTTTATTCATCAATCTTCCCTCTCTGAAACTGGATTCCAGGAGTTTGGCTCATTGCTTACCCGTGGATCTCTGCTTCTATCAGCTACTGGAGGAAGGCTCTAGAATGCCATTTAAGGTAATCATCATTCTCATTATAGGGGAAGGACATTTAAGGTAGCCTCTCCACTATTACTTAGTTTCCTAGTTGGGGTCCTCCTTTCCAATTTGTATCATCTTGATCTCCTTTTGTTGTCTTATTGCTTTATCAAGAACTTCAGTACAACATTGAAGAGATATGGAGAGAGTGGACAACATTGTCTTGTTCTTGATTTTAGAGGAATTGCATTGAGTTTTTCTTCATTTAGTTTGATGTTGGCTGTTGTTTGCCATATATTGCCTTTATTATTTTTAGGTATATTCCTGTTATCCCTAATCTCTCCAAGAATTTTATCATGAAGAGGTATTTAATTTTGTTCAAGGAGGCTTTTTCAGCATGTGGTTTTTCTTTTTTAGTATGTTTATGAGGTGGAATACATAGATGGATTTTCATAAGTCGAACCATCCCTGCATCTCTGAGATAAACCCTACTTGATTATGGTGGATGATTTTTCTGCTGTGTTCTTGAATTCCATTTGCCAGTCTTTTACTAAGTATTTTTGCATCAATGTTCATTAGGGAGACTGGTCTATAGTTCAAGAGTTGTGTCTTTCTGTGTCTTGGGTACCAGAGTAATTACAGCCTTCTAAAAAGAGTTTGGCAATGATCCTTCTGCTTCTATTGTGACAACTTACTTTAAAGGGTCTTTAATATTTGAAGTAGTCTTTATTGTGGGCTGTAGAAACTTCTATGGCTTCTGTATGTAGTTCATGACTATATGAAGCTCATATGGCACTGATTTGGACGTTGTAGGAATGGCTAAGTAACCTTTCTTTGCAAGCCCAATTGTGTTCCCAAGATGGTGCATGTGAGCTTTTCACCAGGGCCTGTGCTCAGGGGTTGTACCTCAGTTGACTTCAGTTTTGCTAAGGGGATTTGATGAGTTTCCATACCTCTGCCATTTTGAGACCAGGGCCTCTGCTCAGTGAGAGACTGGAAGGTTTGGAAAGGTTCACACAAAAGAGCATGGCTTCCCTACTGTCTCATTAGCTGTCACGACCAATAGTGAGTGATTGAGGAAAATAAATGGAAACAGGAAAATGAATCAGAAGGCCCCTAATGAGATGGTTCAGGTCCCAGACAGTAACAATCTAACACAGAGTAGTAGCAATGGGTGTGGGTGTATGTTGAGTGTTGAATTCTGGGTGTTGTCTGAAAATACAGCAACAGGGAGTTATCATAAGGCTGGGTTGAAGATGAGAGTTAAAATCAAGGCACTAGGACTCATAGGTTTGAACAGCTGCAAAGATAGAGTTGATTTGAAAGGGAAGAATCCTGCAGACCCACCTGGTTTGGAAAGGAGGAGACTGGATTTGGTCTTTCATAAGTATTTTAAATCCCCTGTTGTGAGTTTCTCCACATGCAATAAGCCAAATCAAGCCAAATTAATAAGAACAGGTTTAATCTGAGCAGAGCATCCAAAGGTGATCTTGGGGGAAGCAGGAGAGAAATCCCATGGTAGATGATTGGGTCTTAAATACCCTGTAGGCACAGTTTGATAGAGGAATCTTCTCAATTAAGGTTCCCTGTGCAAAAATGATTCTAAGTTTGCGTCAAGTTGATAAATAAGGCTCATACCATCTACTCACGTGGTAACATATCTAATTTGCCCTCTGCATGCTATGATAGTGAATAATATGTTCAAAATCTAAACAGTTGTACCTAAAGAATCCATGAGAAAATTATTGCAGCTTCTAGTTGACTAGGTTGTGAAATGTACCCTATCCGTGAAGTTGCCCAAGATTAATGACTTCCTCAGATAAGTTGAGCTAATTTTAAAAAATGGCCAATCATTGTAAATATTATTGCCTCAACTTTTCTTGTAAGACAATGGGTCCTGGAACTTACCACTAGTCTTGCTCCTGTAAAACCTGCTTGCTGGCTGGAGATAACTGAATTAACTGCTTGATGTCTGTTGCAAAAGTTAGGCATTGCTCCCTCCAAAGACATGATGTGAGCTAAATCATCTCCCGAAAGCTCTAATTTGTAACTGTGTAGATATTTCCTTTATAAGCCCTGGCCTGGACAATAATCATTATTCTAAAAAAGCAGAACAGGCACTTTATGACTAAGCTGGTCCATGATTTTCTACACAAACCTAAAAGTCTCCAGCTATAAAAACACCAGGAAGCCAGTGTGAATTGCATCTAACTACCAAGATTTTTGCCCTCATAAGAAACAATCAATAGCCCCTTTATTTATGAAGATAATACAAAGTGTTAGAAATGTATTGCTCCTTTCATTATAAGCATGAACATGCTCTTTTTCACTTAATTTACTGATCCACCTTCAATATAGGTGACTCAGACCCAGGTCTTTTTCTCACCCTGACAGTGGAAACAGGAGATTTGAAAATCAAAAGGAGTATTTCACTGTTGAGTTAAGCAACAGATCTAGTCTCTGCTTAGTATGGAAACAAATGTCTCGTTGTTCCATGTTCTTGCCTATCCTTATTAACCAAAGAGAGTAAAGCCAGAGATCTTTCAAACATCATTTCCTGGAAGAATTCCCACTTGCAAATGAAAAAGCACTGCTAGCTTCCTTGTTTCTTGTGCACCAGTGGCTGCTAGGCAACATCTTTCTCTTTCTACATGAGGATTCTCTTCATGGTCACCCTTCCTTTCTGGACATGGTGACTTGACATAGAAGGAAATAACATTTTGAGCTGTGCCTTTCCTCCTTCAACTTAAAAGAAAAAGCACATTACAGTCATGATAGTAGGCGCTATCATCCAGAAATCCAGAACTAGGACCAAATCTAATGCTTGGACAGATTGAAAACAATTTTGTTTATGAAAGAATTCTGTTCTTCTTCGGAAAGTATAAAATAGATACTTGATGCTATATAGAGCAATCATATAAAAGATAATTCTATAAATATTGAAATTTTAATTCTATCTGAATCCCCAGTTTTCATCCCACTGTTCTGTGGCTAGTGATGTCATTTCACAGAAATCCCTTAGGCAGGGGAGCCCATAATGGTCCTGATTGCTCTTTTATTTCAGTGACAGGTGAAAGTGGATCCTAAGAATCTAGAGGAGATAGCCCAATACTGAAAGTGTCTGGAACCTAAAGAGTTACATGGAGCAGAGACTACCTCTCCCTACCCAATGTCTACACTTTCCCTATGACTGAACTTTATCCAAACAGTAACATAATGAATCTTAGGGTTTTAAAATCTGAAACTCTAAAATATGGGTTAAAAAAATATAACTTTTAGAGTTCTGATATGTTCCAAAACTACAAATTCTACATAACATTTCATGTTATGGGTTGTACTGAAAATGGTATAGATAATCACTGTAAGGCTATATTCATAATGTGCAAGAAAAACAACTACATTTCTTCTTAAACTTTGTCCAAATCAACTGTTTATCACAAATAAATATCAACATCACAATATAAAGCATTTCAGAACTTAGAACGGGCCATAGTCGTACAAATTCAAATATTTTATAAATTCAGTCTCTTAAAAAAATAATAAACATCATTTTAGAACCCAAAGACTCTAAGATGCTGGTTTCTGAAAAATAAAAAATAAGTGAAATACTTTCTCATCCCTACAGGAAAGAAATGGCTGTCACAATCAAATAAAAGCCACATGAAACTGCCACAATGTAAGTAACAGCAGGGTGCATGGGCCAGGATCCACTGGGGGTTCTCTGGCTGGCTCTCAGCCAGTTCCAATGCCCTGGCTCCCTCTCTTCTCTAGCTCCACACATTGCAGCCTGCAGACTGCCCTAAGCTCAGGTAGATCCTGTTGCATGGCTGCTGCTGTTCTTGGGGGTCATCCTATGGTACAGGCATGTCAAATTACTGGGTTCTCTTGCTGGAACTAGGCTACACATTCACCACTAGGCTCTACTGCACTCTCTTGGGGGACCACAACCCTACCACACAGTGCCAAGGCTCAGCTACTCCCATCACTCCTACATGCCTTCAAAACCAGTACCATCTGACACTACTCATTTCAGCTGCCAGGAAAAGGCACAACTTTGGCTGACTCTGGAACACAGCTTTTGTGTGCCAACTCTGAGAAAACTTTCCCAGAAGCCTTCACCCAGTGATACTGCTCCCTTCTTAATCACCCTAATTTTGCCTATCCAGATGACCAGCAGTGATTGTCAACCTGCCCTTTTTAATAAGCAGTTCCGGTGCCAAGCATGTGACAGCATCTGGCAACCTTGGGGTAGGTTTTCTAGAAGGCTGTTTATCTGATAAACATCAACTATGCAGGAGTGTTACTGTTACATGCATGATTCACGATTCTAGAGAATATGGTGTGCAAGATTAGGGATCATAGGAATACCGTGATCCCTGATGACACACTTGAAATGTTGTTTCAGGCTTCTCCCATGACAGAACTCCGCTTGTTCATATGTTAAAACTCTGAACTATGAAATCCTCCTTCACATCGTGTGTCATCTTTAACTCTCATTTCTCTCATACCTTAAATAACTTCCTCAGAGATCTACAACTTAACATATACTTCCAACGTTTTCCATCTCATCTGGACAAGTCCCATCATTTACCATGACTTGTAGGTGGTTGGTTACTGAGATCAGTCCTTGTAAAGCAAGCTCTTTAAATGAAGAACAGTTAAAAAAGCATTTTAACTTTTCAAGCTGTCTGTGAGTCTGCCTTTCTCAGCAGGAAGCCTGGCGGCAAAGAAATCCTGTCTGTGAGTTTGGATTACTCAGCAGGAGACCTAGTAGCTGTAAGAAAACCAGAGGCTTGATTTTTACATATGAAATGGCTGAGAGCCTTTGAGACAGGGGAGGAGCTGGCTGAAGTTGGCTTGCTGCTGCTAAGCCATCTGCCATCAACTCTGTCACTGGGACCCAAGAAGATTAAAACCCATAAGGAAATATAAACATAATGGATTCCTTATCAGCTAAAAGGACAGAGATTTACCTGTTACCTGGACAGGCAACCTGGGCTTCTCCATGGCTATATTGTTGCCAATTTACTGTTCTATTAAGTCAGCTGTCCTGGGACAGTGAAGAACAGTGGTAACACGTATGAATTTCATGAGCATGATACCATCCACTACAGTTCCTTCACTCTGGATTTCTACATTAGGAATAATGTCTAGAATACCATAATGACAGATAAGGCATCATCCTCTAGGACATGTGTCAGTTTAGTAAAAGAATTATCCATAGGGATTCCAAATCACTAAGCACACGCACACACACACCCTTTACAATAGCAAAACCCTGATATTAACCCACATAGTGATAAACACCTGATTTTTGACAAAGAAGCTGAAACTAACTATACAATGGAAAAAAGAAAAGCATCTTCCACAAATGGCACTGCCATAACTGGATGCGGACATGTAGAAGATTATACATAGATCCTTTTCTATCAACGTGCACAAAACTTAAGCCCAAATGGATCAAAGACCTAAATCCTGCCACACTGAACTGATTAGAAAAGAAATTGGAGGTACAAGAAACCATTTCTTGAACAAAAAGCCAGTAGCTCAGTCACTGAGATAAACAATTAATAAATCAGACCTCCTGAAACTGAGAGATATTGTAAGGCAAAAGAAATAGTCAACAAGACAAAACAGCAGCCCACAGAAAGGGAAAAGATCTTCACCAACCCCACATCTGACAGAGGACAGATTTAAAATATTTAAAGAACTCAAGAAGCTAGTCACTAAAACTCCAAATAATTCAATTAAAAATCGGGGTGCAGAACTAACAGAGAATTCTCAATAGAGAAATTTAAAATGGCTGAAAGACACTTAAGAAGTTAGGCATCAATTTTACTTTTCTTGGGTCCCAGTGATGAAGTTGATGGCAGACAATTTAGTAGAAGTAAGACAACCTCAGCCAGCTCCTCCCCCCTCCCAAAAGCTACAGCTCCCTAGTCAGCCATTTCATATGCAAACCAAGCCTTGCCTTTCTTACAGCTACTAGGTCTCCTGCTGAGTAATGAAAACATACAGACAGGATTTCCTTGCTGCCAGGCTTCCTGCTGAGAAAGGCAGAGAAACAGACAGGTTGAAAGTTAAAAACGCTTTTTAAAATTCTTTTTAATTTAAATTAGAAATAATCTTATTTTATATATCAATCCCAGTTCCCTTTCCAAAAGGACCTCCTCTCATGTCAAAAAGGGGACATTTACATCAGGCACTTTTAATATGAAACTCTACCTGAGTCCAGTGCATCTGGTACACCTAAGCAATATGCTTACCTAGTTTACAGACTCTTAAATTTATCAGTAAAACAACTGAAAAGTATGATGAAATATTTTCTTCTCAAAAAGGCAGTTTATGTCTGGGACCTTGCTGAAGCAGTCCAGTTTAAACAGTGAATAAAACTAGAAAGAAAAAAAAAAAGACGTTGACATGTCAAGATTCTATTCCCCATTCACCATGTGACTGTGTGCCTTATGGAAATCAGCTTCACAGCATGATACATGGAGAAAATAAGATTACAATTTTTCTTTATGCTTGTATTTGTTTAAACTACCTTTGCAGGCTAATCTGAAAAGGAAGCATATTAATTCAATTTAGGGAAATGGCTAAGTCCTAGAATACCTTGATGAGACTTATGCTACAGTCTGGATGTTTAACATCCTCAGAAGTCCAGGGACTAATTCCACTCAGGACCCAGAGGAGTCCCTGGGATATCGCTGGCATACCCTTAACTGTGATTGTGAGACCCTGGCTCTTTCTTTATATTGCTTTCTGAATGTGATATGAGTAGCTGGCTCTATCACATGTTTGAGTCATTGCTATTTAGCGCACTTATCAGAGGGCTAGAGTAGTGCAGTCACCTGATCTTGGACTAGCAGTTCCAAAACTGCAGCCAAAACTAAGCAATTCTTTGTGGAAGATCATTTTCTCAGGGATTTCATTACAGGGGTGGAACACCGGCTGCCAGCAACATATCACTTTAGACTTGAAAATGCTTAGATCCCCTCAGTCTATGCTGGACTCCGTTTTCAGAATAAAACTGATAGATGGTATTTGGGTTCAAACAAAACTTGTGTGCTGAGGAGACTGAGCCTGAAAAATATATGTCTCCTTTATGAAATGTAATTTTACGAGTAGGATGAGTGTGTTGCACTAAGTGTGTGCAGTGCACAGCAAAAGACATCTGAACCCTTGCACCTGGAGCTACAGTGGCTTGTGAGCTGTCACACGCGTGTGTTAGGAATTGAACCCAGGTTCTGTAGAAGAGCAGTTACCTGCTACAACAACTGTCTAGAACAACTCTCCAGCCTCAAGACTGTTTTGATATCAATGCAGCCGAAAGAAACAAAAGGTTGTTTTGTTTAAACAAAACTTAAGCAAAAGTTAAAGTAATACTGTTATTTAGTGAAAATAGGATTTCCAAGGATATTCACAGATTTGGTGAAGTATGATTTTTTATTTGAAAACCATATTCATTTTTTAGAAATAACATAAAAACCAGAAAATGTATGTTATTATTTATCCTCAACTTTACCACGATGGTTCATTTTCAAAAAAAAAAAAATCACTTGTACTAACAGCCACTTCAATGAACATTTCATCTTCTCTGTGAAAGAGAAACAACATATTTTTTTTTATCTCAGACTTGTTTCCTTCATAGTACATGCTGCTATAACATGAGACCAAAGGCTGCACAGAAATTATTTTCTCATAGACCTGGAGCGTGGGACATCAAGATCCTTTTCTGATGGGCGAGCACTTCCTGGTTTGCTGCCTGTCATCTTCTGTGTCCTCCAGAAAAGAAGAGACTGTATAGAGTTCCCCTTTCTTGTGTCTAGTCAAGGCTTAAGGCTTATTCCTGGGATGTCCTTGAATTAAAGTGCCTCAGAAATACAAAGTCACTCAAGGATCTCTTCTTCCATTGGGCCACCCCTGTGGCTGCTCCTTATTCACTGCCCAGCGGACACAACAGTCAACAAGATAATGCCATGCTCAGATGGCAGCATAGTGCTCAGGCAAGAGTTACCTTACACAAGCTATCTCACTTACAGGGAGGAGTGAGGGAAGGGAAGCAGTGATGCCAATCTCCCCTCAGCATGCTTTCCCTACTTCCCCTGGAAGCAAGGTAGATATCTGGCTTAAACTAACCCACAGGAGTCAGGGAGAGAGACTGCTTGAGAAGTAGCAGAAGAGCAGAGAAGATGCATTCCCACTGACCCCATCATGAGAGCACAAGCCCTAGGGCTCTTGCTGGTAGCCTGGCTCCTGTTTGTCTGCATCTCTGTGGGAAGCTTAACTGTTCCCACAGGCAGGTTTCTGGACCGCGATAAGCCCCGCCCCTAAGGCGCGCGCATTGGTTCTGCGCAGCAGCTCCTGGTCTCCTCAAGCCATAGCTGCTCCGTTTTCCAGAGCCTCGAACCGAGCCCAAAATCAGGGTGCTCTCTAACTGTGTCGCCTTAAAATGTGGGCGGATGATGCAGCAGCAGCGAGAGGGACATCTCAGTCTATGCTCTTTGGGTCTCAGAATGAAGTCTCATTTCCAAGCCTGTGAGGGTGCAGACCCTAAAGGGCTGGGCCACAGTGGTAAGGAGAAAGGGTGAGGCGGGTTGGAGGGCCCTGAAAAGAGGGCGGACCCCAGGGACTCAAGAAGGGTGGGTGTGACATGCCTGCTGACAGGTGGAAATCAAAGCAACTTGGGGATGGGAGGCTGCTGTGGCATGGGGGCCTTTCGGGGAGTCAGCGCCTCCTGAGGCTCCTAACACAATGCTCACAGCCTCTGGGTAGGCCTCAGCCAGAACCGGGCCTGTGGGCCAGCAGGAATGCAATGGTTGGACACTGTGCTCGCCATCCTCTTAGGATTGTGTGGGGGCTCCCCACCTGTTCCAGGCTGGGGATTCCCATTCTGGCTGTTGGTTACCAGGGAGGGAGAACTACAAAGGTATAAATTCCTAGAAGGCCAGGCTTGTGGAACAATGTAGAACTTGAGGAGCCTGCACTGCGCTGATGATGTCACCAAGTGGTGATTAAAATGGGAGTGAGTGTACACTACATTACTAAGGTCTAATGGGTCCCTCCTGTGGTGGCTCGCCCTGTCCCCCACCCAATTTCAGAAGCACACTTCCCTTTTGCTTTTGGTGGTCCTGGAACACTGAAAAAAAGGGGAGTTATTTTCAGCTATTCCATGCACCATTTTTCAAACAGAAAAATAAATAAATCCCTTTGACTCATGTTTTGTGCCAAACCAAAAGCAACCACTAAATGGTTCTTTCCTTTATTATTACTTTTAATGCAAACTTGAGCAAACAGATGCAAATTCCCAATAAGTAACACTTATTGGTCGAAATGATGAATGAGAATGTGTTAAGAATCAGTACATTTCTTTAGTGTCTTTTATTTTGTTTGGAAGATCATGCATTTCCATCAGCAACTTTCTTGCTGTATTGTGTATTCAGTTCCAGTGGGGTTTCTGTCCTTTCGTAGTTGCTGCACATGAAATATGAATGTAGCTTCTTAAAGTGGAAAATGTTCCCCAGTTTGCAGAAGGGGGTTGTACAGTAGTTGTAGTCGACTGAAGTTCTGTGTGCCCACACACTGCTTTGTGGGGAGTCTGTCTACCAGTTGGTGATAGCAGAAGGTGAATCTGTCATTTTGAGAGTCCATGAGGAAGTTTTTGTTATCCACTCATGCAAGGTGAGAGTGAGCATGGCTGCTGGGACACATCTCAGATAACTATGTAGAATTCCAGTGAGGTCCCTTGTTTGCATTTGCACACAGAGTAAAGGAATCACATTAGAGCAGTTACGAGAAAGAGAGAAGGGCACAGGTGACATAAATACAGCACCCGTATATGAAATGGTAAAAAAACAAACAAAACAAAAAATACATCTAAAAGCCTCAGAATATTGTTTACATGGAGTCCAGTGTAAATAGTCCTATAATGTGAAATCTAGACTTTTATTACTCTCTTTTGAAAGGTATTTCACAAATTTACTTCACTTAGCTTTATACCCCTTAATATTATTCAGTCTCTCTGAAGAAAATATTTGTGCCCCATACATTTTTTTTCAGTTGAGAATATGTCCTTTGTTTATAGATATAGTTTTTCTTATCTATGGAAAAACATAGAAGAAATAAGTATACCTGATGTTTATTTTTGTTCCTGAATTTTCCTGATAGCAAAGTTCAGCACAATGTATAGTAAGAATGCTAAGTCTTGGCATCTTTGTTTCATTTCTTTGTGGTAGTATCTTTTGCCATTCTTTATGTATGTGTTTTTGTGTATGTATGTGAACATATAACATGTGTTTAAGTACAAGTGGACAACAGAGATTAACCTATGGTGTTTTTCAAAGGACATCCTCCTTGTTTTTGTTTTAAATATGGCTATTTTGCCTGTATATCTGTGCAAAACCTCAGTTCTTGGTGTCTATTAAGGATAGAAAAGGGCACTGTATCCCCTAGGAATGGACTCATTGATGGTTGTGATATGACATATGGCTGCTGGGAATTGAACCCAGGTCCTTTGGAAAAGCATTCGTTTCCCCTAATTTTTGAGCCATCTCACTAGACATAACCATGTTGATTAATTTTTAGTAATCTTTTTCTGTGTTTGTTGTTTGCTTTAACACAGAGTATCTCACTGGACTGATAGACCAGGGGGCTGTCTTACAACTCATTGTATATACTATGCTGGGCATAAGTGCTAGGCTTAGAGGTGTGTAATGCCATTGGTCAATGTTTAGATTTTATAGAGATTAAAGGTATTAAGATTAGTTGTACAATAACATTGCAGTAAGCACAGCCTAGGATGTTTCCCACCTCTCTCCTCCTCTTCCCCTTAACTCCCTCTCCCCTCCCTCCATGCTCCCAATTTGCTTGGGAGATCTTGTCCCTTTCCCCTTCCCCAGGCGACCATATATGTCTCCCTTAGGATCCTCCTTACTTTCTAGCTTTTCTGGCAGTGTGGATTGTAGGCTCCAAAAAGCATATATGAGTGAGTACATACCGTGTTTTTCTTTGTGTGACTGGGTTACCTCACTCAAGATGGTTTCTTCCAGTTCCATCCATTTGCCTGTGAATTTCAAGATTTCATTGTTTTTTTTTTCCACTGACATTATTTTTGACATCATTTTTGGGACATATTTTGTGTAGAAATGCATCTGAACATTTCCTTTGAGCATAGGCACTACACCATTGTCATACTCTTTATATTTCATGAAGGGTTTTATGTTCCTCGTGACTTTTGTATACTCAGTGTTCTGTCATTTTCATATAGGTGTATTATGATTATTTATGGTAGGTCAATGGGTTATGGTAAATACAGGATTCGTTATGCTATTTTCTCAACTAATACACCTAAGAGTAACCCTGCTGCAAATGTTGGTCAGAAACATACAGGAGGTGTGTGGTGCTTGTTTTTTAACCTGGTAATAGATCCTTTGAAGATAGAATGATGTGTGTGGTTGTTTCTCTGATGCCATTTTGGTTTAGCAAAATCCTTTTTCTAACTTGCTGAGAGTTTTATTGTGAATCAGTGTTGGATTTGTGAAATATTTCTTCTGCCTTACAGACAGCTGCTTCATTTTTATAATTTCTCTATGTGTAGTGTTACATAAAATTGTCTTTTAAATGTTAAATGATATTTATGACTCATATCCATTTTTACTTTGTTTCCTCTTGCTCCTATTTAGTCATCTTTGTTTCAACAATGTTTTTGAAGAAAGTTTATTTTGTATTATTAAAAACTTATTTTTAATTTCATGTGTGTGCATGCCTTGCTTCCACATTTGTCTTTGAATACCAGTCTGGTGCTTTAAGAGGACAGAAGATGGTGTGAAATGTACCGGGCCCGGTCTTGTAGACCGTTGTGAACTAGCATGTGTATGCTGGGAATCAAACCTGGATTCTCTGGAAGAGCTGACAGTGCTCTTAACTATTGCAATGTTCTTCCATTCTCTTTTTTGTATTTTTAAGTTCTATTTCTCTCTAGTGTAATTTCACGTATGTAGTGTTTTGTTATTAGGTTGCACTGGCAACATCTAAAGCCTCATTGAAAGCCTTCAATCTGTGTTTCCATTTTCATAAGTTTACAAAGAGAAATTAATTGTGATTTCTAAAATATACTTTCTAAAATTAAAATATGAACACTCCGTATGCTCATAAGATCCAAATGTAACTGATAACTTGACCAAGTCTGTAATCAATTTGTAGTCCAGCCCTTGGGAAATATCTCTGTTGGATATGAATACACTCATTGCTCTCTGATTTTTATATTGAGAATATCTTTTCAGTGAATGTATTCTGATCACTTTCGTTTCCTCCAACTTCTACCAAAACCTTTCTCTTTTTAACGCATGCAACCTCATACCATCTTTCTTCCTCTCACTAGAAAACAAATGAACAAGATTTTTCCTTTTTGACCTTGGCTACAAGAAACCAGTTGCCTCAAGCTCCTGCCTGCCTCTGTGACTTCACTAATAATGGTATGTTTCTTGAAACTGTAAGTAAAAATAAACTATTTCTCCTGATTTTTTTTCTAGAGAATCATTGCAATTCAACATGGAACTAAAGCCACAAGCACCATAAAAGTCTAAAAGGGGCTCTGCCTGGTGAGCCTTCAGGAAAATATCCTCCAGGGATCTCACATTATCAAAAGAGTAAAAAATTGAGTGGTGTGTGGGTTAAATATTCTAATCAGGTATTCATGGCAATGTATTCAGTCTGTTAATAAAACTGTAGAGGTAGACATGAGTTTTTCTGAGGTGGGGAACATTGCAGGGGTTATGAGGGAGAGAGATGGGTACACATGATGCAAACACAGTACCCATACGTAAAAAGCTATAAACAATACAAAAAATATATCTAAAAGCCTCAAAAGTCTGTTTACAGTGAGTCCAGTATACATTGTCCTGTATATTGATATTGAGACTTTTATTTCATTCTCTCATGAAAGGTATTTCACAAATTTACTTCTTTTATCTCTATGCCGCTTCAAGTTATTCAGTCTCTCTGAAGACTATATTTGTCCTTCCCAAAGACTAAAACTATCGATTTGTTTTTGTTTCTGTTTTTGTTTTTTTCATTTTGCACACTTTTAAAAGTACTCTGGAGACTTAGCTATTGAGGGAATTTCTTATGTAGGTAAGATACTCCTCTTTTAACTTTACAATGGTAAAGCATTGAATGTATTCAGGACAGTAGTTTGTTCTCATCTATGTGTTTTTAAAATGTGTTATTTCATTGATTGAGTTGTTTTTTACTTATTTATGGGGTGCTTAGGATATTTTGTTGTTGTTATGCCCATAGTTTTCATTCTGTCATTTTGTGGTGGTTGTTAATTTGATGTTATCACTTAGTGGTACTTACAATGCATATAGAGACAATGAGAAAATCATAATTCAGTAGCACTGGAAAGATAGAAAGAGACAAAGGTGGTGAGTGTACCTCAACTCTTAAAGGATGTGCAACCTAACTACTCTCATGATTGAGAGGTCCTATCATTGGTAAATATGGTTACACAAAAGTAAGCCCTTGTTTTGGTTCATTACACCACTGGGAATTATATTTAAGAAATTACATAACTTGGATTATTTGCAATGTTCTTTGTTCTTATTCTTAGTGTTTTGACTGCATATAAAAATTATTTCTTCAAGTAAAAAAAAGTGTATGATCAGTTTATCTTCCATAATATCATCTCTGTCTTTCTCAACATGCTAGCTACTTACATTCATGTCGTCTTACCTCTATCCATTCAGGAAATCGAAAACAAACAACCAGTAATAACCTCAATAGAAAACCAAATGAAATATAATAATGAAGAAAATCATCATCAGTAAATTCACACACACACACACACACACACACACACACACACACACACAGAGAGAGAGAGAGAGAGAGAGAGAGAGAGACAGCACAAAGTTAGAAACCATATTATGTAAGCAAAATGACAAGTAATACAAAAAATGGTTCATTTTGTGTTGGATGTATTCTATTTTATTGAGTTCATTTGTTTTGTTCATATACTTCTGAGCATAGGTCCAATATTTAATTGTGATTCTTTGCAAGCAGTTGTCTGTCACAGATAGCTTCTTGGTTAATGACAGGAACCTTCGTCTGTGTCCAGCCTCAATATGAGTGGCATTTTCTTTGTCTCATCATATCCTGTTTTGTCCTGTTTGGTTGTTGTCTCTTGGTGTACTGACCATTTCTTTAGGAAAACCAAGGGGGGAGTAAATCTGGGAGACTGATGCTGGGGAACTAGAAAGAGTGGAAAGTGTAAAACGGATGTATTGTTTGTGAGGAGAATCTATTTTCAGTATAAAATAGAAACAAATATGGGTAGAGTGTCATGATTTTATTCTTATTTTCAGAATAATTTCATTTACACTGGAACTCTGTGGTTCTGTACAAGTTTTACAATTTTTTCCTTCTTACCACAAAATAATAACATGTATGGGAACCTGGATAGCCACAGCACCCATGCATTCCCCAAGAATACATAATTCATATTAATATTCAGACATATTGTCTAGGAATTTGAGGTGTTCAAAGTTTTCTTGATTTTACTAATCCTCTGGGAATGATTTACTACTTTAGTGTACATATTTCACAACTACCAGCTATATATTTCTAAATGTTTGCTTTCTTCTTATGATGTTGATGTAGGGTCTCACCATGCTGCTAATAATGATATCAGACGCAGGCACTGAGGAGGTGATTATTGCCTGTATTCTGTGGAGAACTCCCTGAAGACTCAAACCACACACCTCACCATTGGTAATGTCAAGTGTGTGGATTGCTGCTTTCCAATATCCATTGTTATTTTCCTGTGTGTAAATCTGGTAAAATTTTATATTTTCATATACTTTTAGATTTTCTGGCTATATCTTAAAATCTAGATTTTTGTGCTTTTCTTGTCATTTCTTTTTAACTAGAAGTAGTTTATCTCCCTTGTCATAAGTATAAGTTGGTCTGTTGAGATACTATTCTTTTTCTCTAACAATTTGCCAAAGATCAGTGCCCACTAAATGTTTTGTGAAGTGGCATCCAGCTATATATTTTCTTTTATAACAATTGATAAATTACTGAACCTCTTTATAATTCTAGGTATTTGTCTGTATTTAAATCCATGAAGTATCATTATGTACATGTTTTTATTTTGATGAGGGTTTCCCCTTTTGTTTAGCTTTTTGAATAAATATATTTTCATTATGAGTTTTAGTCATTTTCATCTCAATTCTCCTGTTTCATTCTAAACTTTCTTCTGCTGAGATTGGGCATTCTAACTCTCATTAGAATTTTTTTTTTCAAAAAAACAGAATTTAATACATGACTAAATATTTACATAATTTTTACATCTTTGTCCCACCAATTCCTTCTGTGTACTCACACCTTCATTCTCAAATTCACATGTTTTTATCAGCATTCTTTTTTGATTCAGAAAGACTGTCTGGTTAAAGGCAGACAGCCTCAAGTTTAATGTAGAACCTGCTCATATATATATATATATATATATATATATATATATATATATATATATATACAGACTAGAGGTAAAGCAGAAGAAAGAGCAGTATAATCAGTGAACCAGCTCTCCTCACTGCCCTTGAATTAGAGGAGCAGACAGGCCAGCTAGCTATCACGTGAGGCATGCTAGCAGCAAGCATCTAGTTATTTAGATAATATATCCTTTCCATGAGCTTAAGCAGAATTTCTCACGGCTCTTAAGGATACTGAAATAAGCCAGCTTTCATCAACAGTTATTTATTTATTTATTTATTTATTTATTTATTTATTTATTTATTATTTTGCATGTCAATCCCAGTTCCCTCTCCCTCCCTCCTTCCTTCCCTCCCTCCCTCCTTCTTACCCTCTTTGTCCCCTCACATGCACCCTGACCACCCTCCCCTCCCATCCCTCCCACCCCAATTCCACTTGCAGGACAGTGCCATCCAGGTGGGGTCATGTAGATCTGTTAAGTCATTTGAAGTAGGGACTAGGACGTCTTTCCTGTCTCTAGGTTAAGGCAGTTATCCCTCCATGGGGGATGTGTCCCCGATGTCCTTTTGTGCACCAGGAATACATCGTGGTTCCAGTCTGAGGTCCCTTAGACTGCAGTTCTTAACCTGTGGGTAAGTTCCTCTTAGGGATAAAATGACTTTTTCACAGGGGTCTTCTGAGACCAATAGGAAACACAGATATTTGTGTCATACATGACAGCAACAAAGCTATAGTTATGAATTAGAAATAAAACTAATTTTATAATTGTGGGGTCACTATTACAAGAAGAAATGCATTTAAGTGTTATAGCATTGAGAAGGTTGAGAAAAACTGATATTCATTAATATTGTTACATGAATACACACACACACACATATATATATATATATGTAAATACAAACTGCTGAACCCGTCTAATATTCCTACCTCTGTATTATTTTGTGGATATAAGGATAAAACCTCATAATACAGTTAGCGATTCTAATGGTTCATGAGAGTATTGTTAAGGTCCTCTGTTTTCCAATGACTCCTAGGACTCAGTAGCCTAATGAAGTTTACTAGTTTACAATAGAGGGCATCATTTACTTCTTATTATGTGTAATTTTACATAAGCATATATATATGGAGTAAATATACAATATTGATTCCCATGTCATTTTTTTTACTGTTGTTAGTATTTCTATGTAGCATTTAATTTATACTTCTTCAGTCTTAATAGAAAAGCTTGCATGAACATCTATTAAGATTATTACTTAAGTGCCTTTGGCCATTTGAGATTCTCTATTGAGAATTCTCTATTTAGATCTGTACCCCATTTTCAATTGGATTTTTTGATGTTTTGGTGACTAGCTTCTTGAGTTCTTTGTATATTTTGGAAGTCACTCCTTTGTCAGATGTGAGGTTTGTGAAGTGTTTTTTTCTCCTTTTGTGGGTTGCCATTTTGTCTTGTTGACTGTGACTTTTGTATTACAGAAACTTCTCAATTTCAGGATGTCCCATTTATTAATTTTCTCTATGTTACTGGTGTAGGTGTTATGTTAGGTATGCTATTTTCATCTGTGGTCTCTCGAACACCTTTAGCACGGTGTTGAATTTTGTTGAAAGTTGTTTTTTTTAGCATCTAGTGAGATGATCATGTGGTTTTTCTTTTCCACTTTGTTTGTATGGTGGATTACATTGATGGATTTTCATATGCCCTTTGGGAAAACCCAGAGCAAAGTTAGCATCTTAACAGCCACCCTTCCTACTACTCTCTTAGATATTAACATACTGGTAATTTTCCAGTCCTCTAATACTTTTCTCTTGTTAAACATGATGCAGAGCCTGATCCTGAAAGAGACCCAGCTGCACTCTTATTGTATAGCTAGTTATCTTACAGAAGGACATCTCCATTCTGCTTGGAAGGATATTCTGCCTCCCTCACAGCCTCTTTTTGCCCCATCCCCTCATTTCTCCACGATTTAAACCTTGTTATTATATTCATTAAAAGAGACTTGATCACAACACTGTCTTGTCTCCATCTCTCACGTCTCTTTTCTCTTCATTCTCACTCTCTCCCGCAGGGTCCCTTTCGACTGACCTGCTGATCAGTGCAATTGGTGCCCGATGTCGGGCTTGAGTATGAAGGATTCAGTGCAGAAAGCCACAGGGAAGAGCTGGCTAAATGAAAAGGAGACAAAAAGAAAGAGGAAGTTTTAGATGGGAGGCTGCCACCTCTACAAGAACTAGGTAAGTGAGTGCACAAACGGTACAAGATATATGTCAATATGAATTATTTGTTGAAGGTCTCCAAAAGGCACTCAAGTCGCGAGGGATTAGGCTTGAAATGCAAGATCTCAACTTTTTTTTTTTTCCTTAAAGAGGTTTGTCCATGGTTTCCCACTGAGGACACAATAGACGAGAAAAGATGGAAAAGAGTAGGAGACCCGTTTAAAGAATATGATACGGCATTTCTGCCTGAAAATGTCTCCATAACAGCATTTTCACATTGGAACTCAATTGAAGAAATAATGTCTCACAAAAAAGTTCACCCTCTTGTTTCCAATATTTTAGAACAGGGAGAAAAGTGTCTTAAACCATGTGGCTTTGACTTTGAAAATAAAAGCTCAGAGGAACATCTTAATGAGGATCTTGAGGATCTTAATGAGGAAAAGGACCTCATGTCCTTTAAGAGAGATACTGAGGATATTAAAATGACTAATCCACAGACCCAAATAAAAGCATAAAAAAGACACACTAAAAAGGATTAGAGAATTAAACCCAAGACTAGAGATTTAGGAGCTAAATCAAAATTATATATATATATATATATATATATATATATATATATAAAATCACTAAAAAAAATTCTCTAGACAAATCATCCATGGAAGAAGACCATAGTGATGAGGATTGGGAGGACTCAGAGGAAGGAGCTGCAGTATATCATGAGTCATACTGGCCTTCATTAAAACAACGGCCTCTGCCCTGTACACCTCCTCCCACAGTTCCTCCTCTAGATTGTTCAGTCTTAAACCCCCAGAAGGAATTACAGGATAAAATTCAATATCATAAGGAACACACTTAGAAAAAGAACACCAAGAATTAATTGCCTAATTAGAAAGTTTAAAGACAGGCAAATCCTCAGAGACATCTCAAAATACTACCACCAGGCTACCACTTAAATGGGCTGCCCCCCCCCCAGGATGTCTCTTAGCCATCAGCAACAGTCAGAGCCAAAAGTGTAACTGCCTGTCTGGTTCTGAAACAACGATGCACAATGGGGTGCATGGCGACATCATACAGGTTTTGGCTTTGATGTAATCAAAGAGGTTAAAAATGCAGTTTCACAGTATGGGGCCACAAATCCTTATACCACTGCCATCATAGAATCTGTGGTTAATACCTTGGTTACTCCTTCAGGCTGGTATATCTCTACGAAAGCAAGTCTGGCAGGAGGAGATTACCTCTTATGGAAATAAGAATTTGCAGAGGCTTATAAGGAAATTGCAAAAAGGAACACACAGGCTGGCAATGGCTGGAGTGCTGCTATGCGGAAGGGAGAGGGGAATTTTGAGGCAGGAGATGTTCAAATGTAATATGAACCTGAGCTATGTGCACAAATTAAATCTGCTGCCATCAGGGATTGGAAGAGGCTACCTGCTAAAGGGGATATGAGCTCCTCCCTTACCGATATTAAGCAAGGGTCTGCTGAATCTTTTTCAGACATTTTTCACCATATACTAATAGCAGCAGGAAGGATTATTGGAAGTGCAGATTCAGGAACTGAATTTGTTAAACAGTTAGCATTTGAGAACACAAAGGCTGCGTGTCAGGCTGCCATTAGGCCATATGGATAACAAAATTCATCTTTCTGACTTCATTTGCCTCTGTGCTGAGCTAGGAGCAGCCTACCAACAGGGGCTTGCTATGGCAGCCACTATGCACGGTACCACAGTAAAAAATTCCATTCAAATCAGGGCAGAAATAAGGGTTTCAACTGGTGAGATTCAGGCCACTTTGGAAAAAATTGCCCATGAAAACAAAAAGGCATGCTTCAAAATGCCCTTGCCTAGACTTTGTCCCAGATGCAAACGAGGAAAACATATGGATAATGAATGGCGATCTAAGGCCTATGCACAAGGCCAGCATTTACCTTCCAATAGTAAACAGGGAAAGGGCTACAGGGGCCAATCCCAGGCCCACAAGTCCACACAAGTCTATGGAGCAGTCAAGTTTGTCCGAGCAACCAACAATCCATTTCTACCCTCTGCAGAGCAACACCAGGCAGTGCAGGACTGATCCTCAGTTCCACCACCAAAATAGTTGACGCCAGAAATTGGTATACAGGCCACTCCTACCAGAATCTATGGCCCCCTACCGCCTGATAGATTTGGGCTAATTATTGGCTGCAGTAGTGTTACTATGCATGGCCTGCAAGTGTTTCCAGGAATAACTGACAATGACTGAAGGGGAAGTTAAAATTATGGCAGCTTCTCCCACTGCTATGAATACCTTCCCATCAAGCCAACACTTTGCTCAGCTCTTCTTTCTTTCTTTGCTTCCTACAAACAATAAAATCATGACCAATAAAAGAGGCAAGAACAGTTTTGGATCTTCAGATGCATATTGGATAGAATCCATATCGAATAATAAACCCACCATGGTCTTGAAATAGATGACAGAGAATTTTCTGGTTTGGTAGACACAGGCGCAGGTATTACTATCATTAAGTGAGGAGATTGGCCTAAAACCTGGCCATTAGAAGATACTCTAACACATCTGCAAGTCATAGGCCAAACTAAAATCTCCTAATGCAGTATAAAATTATTAACATGGAAAGATTCTGAAGTGACTTCGGCCAGATACAGCCATATGTCATTGCTGGAATCCCGGTCAATCTGTGGGATTGAGACTTATCACAGATGGACATGATTATGTACAGTCCTAATGAAATTATAACCATGCAGATACTTAAGACTCGTTTTGCACCAGGTAAAGGCCTAGGCAAATATGAGACAGGCATCCAACAGCCTATCCCTGCTATTCTCAAAAATATTTGCACAGGATTGGGGTATTTTCCTTAGGGACCATTGTGTTATGAGTAGGTTTTTTCTGCAGGTCTGGTCCCACCACCATGCCTGCCCCAAAATAACACACAGAGACATTGTAGTAGATATAAAGCTGTAGGCCAGTTATTATCATTGTTATTCGCTAGCTCTGTCTTAAATATTAACACATTTCTATTAATCTAAGTACTTCCACGTAGTCTCATCTTACCCAAGCAAAGGGGCTAGCGTGCTCTGTGTCAGTTCACCATCTTGGATCTCCTCCCTACTCTTTCCAAAATACTCCTTGTTTCCTACTCCTGCCTATCTTCCTTTCCTGTTGGCCAATAGTGCTTTATTCATAAACCAATATGAGAAATATATTGACATAATAACATCTCCCATCACCATTGATCATCCTGTGACCCACGCAGATAAAATTACATGGCTGTCCCATGAGTCAGTATGGGTTGATCAATGGCCCCTTACCACGGAAAAGTTCACAGCTTCCCAGCAGCTAGGTCAGGAACAGCTTGAGGCTGGACACATTCTACTGACCAATTCTCGTCGTATCCCCATCTTTGTTATTAAAAAGAAATCACAAAAATGGAATCTGATGCAGGACCTTAGAGCTGTAAATTAAACTATACTTCTGACGGGGGCCCTACATCCAGGCCTCCCTTTCCCTGGTTCAGTCCCCTTGAGGTATTTTAAACTCATAATTGACATAAAGGAGTGCATCTTTACTATACCTTTGCATCCAGATGACCAAAAGCGTTTTGCCGTTAGTATCCCTTCTCCAAATTTTCAAGCATCCATGCACTGGTAACTAAGGTGTGTTCTTCCCCAAGTTATGGCCAATAGTCATTCCTTTGTTGCATCTGCCATTAAAATAGTTATAGACTCGTGGCCACAGATATATACTTTATATTATATGGAGAATATCCTTTTAGCAGGACATATAGGGGAAGATGTGTTATCTTGTTATAAAGAATTGTGCGATGGTCAAACAAAAAAGGGGTTACAGATAGCCCCAGAAAAAGTGCAACTCAGAGATGCCTATAGTTATCTAGGTTTTCAGATGTTGAAGATAAAATACTATCTCAGAAATTCACCCTGAGATTAGACAGGCTTCGTACATTAAATGACTTTCAAAAATTATTGGAAGATATTAATTGGCTATTATTACCTTATCTAAAAATTAGCAAGGATGAATTAAAACCCCTTTATGGCATTCTCTCTGGCAACTCAGACCCTACCTCACCCCAACAGCTTTGGCCTGAAGGTTGCAATACTTTAACCCTCATGGAAGAAGCAATGCAGGCACAACAAATCACCTTTATGGAATACAATCGCCCATTATGTTTCATCATTTGTAAAACAGCACAGGCTTCCTCGGCAGTGTTTTGGCAGACTGCTCCCGTACTATGTGTTCATTTACTAATCAGTCCAAAGAGGGTGTTAAATCCCTATTTTCAGTTAATTTCAGAAATTATTTTCATGGGCAGAAAACAAGCAAAGGCATATGTTGGCTGTGAACCAAACCTGTTATTCAACCTTACACCAAGAACAGGTTGATTGAATTATGCAGATTACAGAAAGCTGACCCATAGCTATAGCTAACTACATGAGGTTGATAGGCAGCTAGGCATCTGCCAAAATAAATTAAATGACATTTCCAACCGCCAAGAGTTTATTTTCCCTAAAATTACCCTCTCGAACACTATCCCAAATGGCTTAACAGTGTTTACTGATGGTTCTTTCACTGGAATAGCTGCTTATTCATGGAATAATGAAGTCCCCAACTTTCAAACTGTGGCCTCATCTGTTCAATCGAAAGAACTACAGACTGTCACAGCTGCCTTCACTGCTTTTTCAGATCAACCAATCATTATTAATACCAACAGTGACTATATTACATGATCAGTAAAACTCTTAGAGACTACAGGTCAGGTCAAAAACATCTCTGAAACTGGTAATCTGTGCAGGCAGCTAATTTCTCTCATAAGAACTATAAAATACCCTTTTTTATTGGCATCTTTGTGCTCATTCAGCTCTCCCTAGATCCCTATTCAATGGAAATCACTGAGCTGATCAGTGTATTTTGGCCCTGCCTTCTGATTCCACTCAAAACACAGGCATGGAAGTGCACGCAAAGGGCATTCATTACATCACCTCAGTGTCCATACCTGTAGCCTCATTTACCAAATTACTAAGGAATGAGCCAGACATATAGTAAGAAATTGTTCAGAATGTATCCAACATTTTCCAGTTCCACATCTGGGATTTAACCGTTGGGGACTCATACCCAATGGTATTTGACAAATGGATGTTACCCTTCTCACATAAGTTGACCATATTAAATATATTCGTGTTAATATAGATACATATAGTGGTTTTATATATTCCTCTCTCCAAACAGAAGAAATAACTAAACGTGTGGACCTGGATATATCATGCAGTTGTAAGGCCTTTTGCAAAGAATTGGATATTGACCATATTACTGGAATTCCATATAAGCTTCAAGGACAAGTATAGTGGAAAGAGCTAACCTTATGCTTAAGTTCACTATTAATAAATTAAAATGGGGAACCCACCAAAGGCATGCCAAGAAATATCCTCACAATGCTCTATTGACTATTAATTTTTAAAATATGAATGATGATGGAAAATCTGCTGCAATGTGATTCTGCCACTCAGATATACAGAAAACCTTTGACAGGGTCATGTGGAGAGACCCATAGATAATACACGGCATGTCCCTGTCCCAGTCCTCATATGGAAACAAGGATCAGTATGCATTTACTCCAAAGAAATGAATTCAGCCAGACGGCTTCCTTAGAGATTAGTTGAACAAATAGATGATAACATAAATCCTTCCACGGGAAAGTGTCTTTCCTGAGAATTTTTGTTCTTTTCTGTTTTCCAGAGAGGAAGACATACATTATATTTTGTGTCTCCCTCCTATTGGCCCCTGTCTCAGAAGAAGGATTTGATCAGCCCATTGACACCAATGAATTGTTAAAAGTGTTACATAAAGCCCCAGGAGATTGCAGGGGAGGAAACTACCTTGCTACTGGTTCCTTCACTCAGGATGGTGATTGTGGAGACAAAACTCCTTATCTAGCCATGCAGTGTGACCTTAACTGGGGTGTCACTCAAGCCAAGATATGTGTTAACAAATCTAAGCCCGTTCCGACCATTAATGGACAACCAGTTCCTTGTCCAAAGGAGTGCAACTTTGTGGATCAAATGAATCCAGGTGTTAAGGCAACTTTCAAGAGTACATTCATAATAATGGACCCTAATTTATGGCAGTCCCTTTGTCAATGTAGCGAACATGCTCAGGTTTCATGCTTTGCTCCACCTGGAAAAACAGCATGCCGGAATAAGATAGGCCCCATTCATGTTTCTGATGGTGGGCCGACAGACCTACAGGACACAGAAACCATAGTCTAACAAAAAAAAAAAAAAAAACAAACAAAATCCAAAGTATGATTGATTCACTGATTTCTTGAATAAATTAGCATCCATTATGACTTCCCAAACCCAGAGGTGTAGACATCGACTCCCACCTTAGATATACTGTCTGCTACCCAGTATGCTTTAAACATTACCAGCCCCAGCCTAGTAAAAGATGGCTAGCTACTTTTGACCTTGGGAACGTCCTGGGCCCTAGTAGTCACTGTGCTCAATGGTTTCTTGTTTTCTAATGATGATTCCATACTGAAGGATAACTGCACAATAGTGTTTCTTTGAAGGTTCACTCCACAGGATTTAATAATGCCTCATGATTTTCCAAACATTTTTTAAAATGACAGTTTTGATATAGATATAGTACAAGCTTCCTTTACCTCCTGCTTTTCAGTGTTTCATGTGTCCACATCTCTATGTGATGGGTCTTAATGAGTCCTAGTTTGTGGCAATGGCTTTTTCAAAATCTAGTGAAATGATTATGTGGCTTTTCTCTTTCAGTTTGTTTATATGGTGGCTTGCATGGATTTTTATATGTTGAGCCATTCCTGCATTGCTGGGTTGAAGCCTACTTGTTCATGGTGGATGATTTTTCTGATGTGTTCTTGGAGTCAATTGGCCAGTATTTATTGAGTATTTTTGCATCAATGTTCCTGAAGAAGATATACTTCTCTTTCTTCATTGTGTTTTTGTATGGTTTGGGAAACAGGGAAATTGTACACTTGTAAGGATTTTGGCAATGACCCTTCTGCTTCTGTTTTGTGGAATATTTTGAGTAGTATTGATATAAGATCTTCTTTGAATTTGTGGTAGAATTCTGCACTGAAACCATGTGGCCCAAAACTTTTTTTTTGAGAGACTTTTGATGACTGGTTATTTCCATTAGTAGTTATTGGTCTATTTCAGATGCTTATCTGTACTTGATTTAATTTCGGTAAGTTATATGTATCCAGAAAATTGTCCTTATTCTTTATATTTTTCAGTTTTGTGGAGTACAAAATTTCTTTTCTTTATCAATTTTATTTAAATTGGAAACGATCTATTTTACGTATCAAGTTACCGCTCCTTCCCATCCTCCTATGTCCCCTTCGGACCCCTCCAACCCATCCTCTATTCACTTCCTAAGAATGGTGAGACCTTGTAGGAGGAATCATCAACATCTGTCAAGTCATTTTGGGTAGGGCTGCTGGACACTAAGATTAATTAGAGATTCAGTCTGCAAGAAAGCAGAATTGGATTGATGAAATATCTGATGTTGACTTTTCATCCATACATGGGTGTACATATTGCAGCAACCCAACACAGACATGATCACATACACAAATGACACTTATGTGTTTATTTTGGGACCTGGTTTCATTTCACTAATATATATCCAAAAGTCCTTATTGAAACTAATTTGTCGAAAGTTTGGAAACAGATCAAAAGTTCAAGTACTAAATCGTACCGTTTTGTATGAATGTTGTGTTAATGTTGGCTATATTAGGGCAGTTCCTTGTGAAATGTAGATGAATAAGTCTTAGGAATTTAATCCAGGTCCTGTAGAAGAGCAGTTCCATGCTGTTAATGTCTGGAACGAGTCTCCATTCCCATGACTGTTCTGATAGGAATGCAGACATTCCCTGAGCCGATAGAAACAAGAGGTTACTTATAGCAACACCCTCTTGCAATTGACAAGTGGCCCTAGTTCTACAAAGTAGAAATGCTTCTCATCAAATAATGGCATATTACATTAGTTTTACAGTGGTTTGAGGGTTGAATATGGTAAAAAAATAAATTATTTTTGAGGTGCAGAAGGCTATAGTCACCAACACCAGCAATAAAAAGTTTAAATATCCATAGAACAAGGCTAACACATGTTACAAGGCCCTAGAAAACAATAAAACATCTGGTCAGATAAGGCTTTGATAGTGAGTTCTAAGTTTGCATTTCAAGTGGTCTTTAAATGAGTATCCTGTGTTTTTCTGGCCCCTTTGACTTATCACCTGCCTTTTCAACACAACCACCTTGTTGCTAGTTCAGTGCAAGGATGGAAAGAGAGTTCCCCTTTCTTGTGTCTAGTCAAGGCTTAAGGCTTATGCCTGGGATGTCCTTGAGTTAAAGTGCCTCAGAAATACAAAGTCACTCAAGGATCCCTTCTTCCATTGGGCCACCCCTGTGGCTGTTCCTTATTCACTGCCCAGCGGACACAACAGTCAACAAGATAATGCCATGCTCAGATGGCAGCATAGTGCTCAGGCAAGAGTTACCTTACACAAGCTATCTCACTTACAGGGAGGAGGGAGAGAAGGGAAGAAGCAATGATGCCATCTCCCCTCAGCATGCTTTCCCTACTTCCCCTGGAAGCAAGGTGGATATCTGGATTAAACTAACGCACAGCAGTCAGGGAGAGAGACTGGCTTGAGGAGAAGAGGCAGAAGAACATAGAGGATGCATTCCCACTGACCCCATCACAGGAGGGAGGACAAGCCCTAGGGCTCTTGCTGGTAGCCTGGCTCCTATTTGTCTGCATCTCTGTGGGAAGCTTAACTGTTCCCACAGGCAGGTTTCTGGACCGCGATAAGCCCCGCCCCCAAGGCGCGCGCATTGGTTCTGCGCAGCAGCTCCTGGTCTCCTCAAGCCATAGCTGCTCCGTTTTCCAGAGCCTTGAACCGAGCCCAAAATCGGGGTGCTCTCTAATTTTGTCGCCCTAAAATGTGGCGACAGTTCCAAGCCTGCGAGGGTGCAGATCCTAAAGGGCTGGGCCGCGGTGGTAAGGAGAAAGGGTGAGGAGGGTTGGAGGGCCCTGAAAAGAGGGCGGACCCCAGGGCCTCAAGAAGGGTGGGTGTGACATGCAAGCCTGTCTCCAGGTCTAAATCACAGCAGCCTAGGGATGAAGGGTTGCTGTGGCCTGGGGGCCTTTCAGGGAGTCAGCGCCTCCTGAGGCTCCTTACACAATGCCCACAGCCTCTGGGTAGGCCTCAGCCAGAACCGGGCCTGTGGGCGACCCGGCATGCAATGGTTGGACACTGTTTGCTTGCCATCCTCTTAGGATTGTGTGGGGGCTCCTGTTCCGGGTTGGGGATCCCCTTCCGGGCTGTTCGTTACCAGGGAGGGAGAACTACAAAGGTATAAATTCCTAGAAGGAACAATGTAGAACTGTAGGAGCTGCACTGAGGTGATGATGTCACCAAGTCGTGATTACAAGGGGATTGTGTGTGCAGGCCCTATAGGCCCAGGTGCCATTGCAGCCTAGCATCCTTAGGCTGCTTTGATTTCGACCTGGAGGCCTGCATGTCACACCCATCCTTCTTGAGACCTGGGGTCTGCCCAGTCTTCAGGGTCTAATGGACCCCTCCTGTGATAGATTGCCCCCTACCCCATCCAATTTTAGAGGCACACTTCTCTTTTGCTTTTGATGATTCTGGAACACTGATGATAAAGGGGGGGGGGGGTAATTTTCAGCTATTCCATGCATCATTCTTCAAACAGAAAAATAAATAAGTCCTTTTGACTCATCTTCTTTTACAAACCGAAAGCAACCACTAAGTGGTCAGTTCCTTTATTGTTATTTTTAATGCAAACTTGAGCAAACAGATGCAGTTTCCGAAACTGTTAGGTAGCACATATTGGCCGAATTAATAAATGAGAATGTGTTAAGAATCAGTACATTTGTTCAGTGTGAGTCTTATATTTTGTTTGGAAGGTTATGCACTTCCATCATCAACTTTCTTGCTAAAATTGTATATTCAGTTCTAGTGGGTTTTCTGTCCTTTCGTAGTTGCTGCACATGAAATTTTAATGTAGCTTCATAAAGTGGAAAATGTCTCCCAGTTTGCAGGAGAAGGGGGTTGTACAGTAGTTGTAGTCGACTGAAGTTCTGTGTGCCCATACACTGCTTTGTGGGGAGTCTGTCTACCAGTTGGTGATAGCAGAAGGTGAATCTGTCATTTTGAGAGTCCATGAGGAAGTTTTTGTTATCCACTCATGCAAGGTGGAGCATGGCTGCTGGGACACATCTCAGATAACTATGTAGAATTCCAGTGAGGTCCCTTGTTTGCATTGACAAATAGAGTAAAGGATTCACATTAGACCAGTTACGAGAAGGAGAGAAGGGCACAGGTGACATAAATACAGCACCCGTATATGAAATGGTAAAAAAACAAACAAAACAAAAAATACATCTAAAAGCCTCAGAATACTGTTTACATGGAGTCCAGGGTACATTGTACTATAACGTGATATCTAGACTTTTATTACTTATTTTCTCTTGAAGGGTATTTCACAATTTACTTCACTTAGCTGTATGCCCCTTAGAGATATTCAGTCTCTCTGAAGATTATATTTGTGCTTCTCTAAGACTAAAACTACCGATTCGTTTTTGTTTATTTTTTTTCTTTTTGCACACTTTTAAAACTACTTGGGAAATATTCAGGGAATATTCAGGGAAATGTTCAGGGAAATATTTATGTAGGTAAGATCCTGTTCTTTTAACTTTATTGTGGCAAAGCATTGAATATATTCAGGGCACTAGTTTGTTCTCATGTATGTGTTTTTAAAATGTGTTATTTCATTGACTGAATTGCCATTTTACTTAGTTATGATGTGCTCAGGACTTTATTTCGTTGTTATGTCCTTAGTTTTCATAACTGGCATTCTGTCATTACATTTGATGTTATAACTTAATGATGCTTACAGTGCATATCAGAGACAATGAGAAAATCAGTATTCAGTAGCACAGGAAAGATAGAAAGATTCAGAGGTGCTGAGTGTACACCAAACCCTAAGGGATGTGCATGCTAACCACTCCTATGCTCAAGATTTCCTCTCTATTCTCGATCTATGATAATTAAACATTATTATACCAAATTAAGCCCTAGTTTCAGTTCATTACACCCTTTGCAGTTATAGTTTAAAAATTCCTTAACTGTGATTATTTGCAATGTGTTTTTTTTCATTTTCTTAGTTTTTTGACTACACATATGAAGATTATTTCTTCAAGTTAAAAAAAAAAACATGAAAACATGTTTTTATACATATGGTCAGAGTTTATTTTCCCCCAAATCATCCCTTTAGTTTTCACCTCTCCAGCTACCTATATTCATGTCCTCTTATCTCTCTACCTATAGAAAACTAAGAACAAACAAGCAGGAATCACTACAAAAGAAAACCAAATCAACTATAATACAGAAGGAAATGATTACCATGAAAATCCACACACACACACTCTCTCTCTCACACACACACATACACACACACAGACAGAGGGGGAGAGAGAGAGAGAGGCAGTTTAGGGGGAGAGACCGAGACAGAAAGAGAGACATAAAATGCAAAGTTAGAAACCATAATATGTAATCAAATGACGTGTAAAAAAACAAAAAAAAAAAAAACAAAAAAAAAAACAAAAAAAAAAAAGGTCCAAACAAGGCTAAATGACAATAAATAGCCTGTAAAAATTATTGGGTTCATTTGTGTTGGTCGTATTCTATTCTATTGAGTTCATTTTGTTTTGTTCATATACTTCTGAGCATAGGGCCAATCTTTAAGTGTGATTCTTTGCAAGCAGTTGTTAATCACAGATATCTTCTTGGTTAATGACAGGAACCTATGTCTGTGTCCAGGCTCAACATGAGGGCCTTTTGCCTTGTATTGTCATATCTTGCTTTGTCCTGTTTGGTTGTTGTCTCTTATAGTCCTGACACTTCTGAAGAAAAACCAACGGGGAGTGAATCTGCTGGACAGAGGTGCTGGGGCCTAGAAAGAGTAGAAACTGTGATAAGATGGTATGTATTGTATGTGAAGAGAATCTATTTTCAATATAAAATAGAAATAAAGAAATATGAGTAGAGTGTTCAGATTTTATTCTTATTTTCAGAATAGTTTCATTGATACTGTAATTCTTGTGGTTTTGTACAAGTGTAACGATTATTGTACTCATTAGCATAAAATCATAACATGCATGGGAACCTGGATAGCCACTGCACCAGTTGCTATATTCCCCATGAATGTAGCATTTCTAATAATGTTTAGACATATTGTCAAGGCGTTTCAGGTATTCTAAGCCTTATTAATCTTACTAATCATATGGAATTGATTTACTATTTGTGTGTACATATTTCCCAAGTACCCACCATTTATTTCTAAAGTTTGCTTTCCTTTTATGATGTTGATGTAGGGTCTCACCATGCTGCTCCCAATGATATCAGACCCAGCGACTGAGGAGGTGCTTCTCGCCTGCCTCCTGTGGAGAATTCCCTGAAAACACAGACTGCACACCACATATTGGTAGTGTCAAGTGTGGGAATTTCTGCCTTTAATTTTCAGTTGTTATTTTCTTGTGTGCTAATCAGGTAAAATTTTTATATTTTCATATAATTTCAGATGTCTTGGCTATATTTTAAAATCTGGAGTTCAGAATCACTGATCTTCATTAATATTGTTATATGAACACACACACACACACACACACACACACACACACACAGAAAGACACACACAGACCAGAAAATGGAGTTCTACAAATATGCCCCCTTAGAACTTTCTCTTCTTTCGTATTTATCTTGTACTCATGTCTAATGATTATCAAGAATGATTTATAGTCCTCAGAGACCTATCAGGAAATATTTCTGAGATTCCTACTAGTCAGTTTTATTTTCAGCAGTAGTTCAGTGCAGAACACACTGCTAGTCTGGTTTACATAATTTCAGACATCTATGGCTATATAGACAGACCCTGTCTCATCCTAGCTATGGAAGATCATGTCTTTAATTTAGGCACACAGAGGCATAGTCAGGGAGATCTATGTGAGTGTGAGGCTCCCCTGGTCTATAGAGCAAGTTCCAAGACAGTCTCCAAAACAACAGAGAATCCTTGTCTAGAAAAACAGTTAAGTAAGAAAATAGAAACAAAGACCCTGTCTCAAAAAAAAAAAAAAAAAAAAAAAAAAACAAACAAAAAAGATAATTAGGATAACATTTCTTCTTGGCCTTTCCAGTGATGATCTCATTTATATTATGCACCTTCTTTGTGGTATAAGCTGGTTGAAGGTAACTCATCCATGTTCTAGAAGTGGTAAATACTGGTTTGGGGATTATAAATCAAGTCTTAGAATGACTCCAGATTTTATGAGCTGTGTATGCCGTGGTCTTGGCCCTAAGAAGGAAGAGAGTACCTATTTGCAACTGACTTGTAATATAATTGTAAGTAACATGTACAGCCGGAGGGCAGGCTTTCCTTTAATTTATGATGTACAAGAAAAACATGCCCTGGCATGCTCACTTTCCTATAGATGTATCTACTGAACAACCAAATAAGTGATTTTCTACAACTATATATGGCCTCAAAATATAAAGTGAAACACTGGGTAACTTGTGACAGCTATGGAAATTCTCTTTTATTTGTGACTATTTGTTGTTTCTGAGGTTTGTCCCATAGACCATGACTTAAGAGCTTTTTAGAGATAAAGGTTTTCTTGATTAGCATTTAAATGTATAGAGCTAAGTCCAAGAGGTGGAGGTGCCTCCTTTTAATTGGGAGATAGAGGAAGGGGGAATCTCTGTGTGTTCAAAGCAAGCCAGGTCAACAGTGTAAGTTCTAGGACCAACTCCAAAGCTACACATAGAGACCCCGTCTGGAACAAAACAAAACAAAAACATAAAACACAAAAGAGAGGTGCTTAGAAATTTAAGACTGTGTGTTTTTTTTCTTCCATATAGATCCCTTCTGCCCTCCCTCCCTCCATCCCTCCCTCTTTTTCTCCCTCCCATGCGCCCCTACCACCCTCCCATCATATCCCTCCCCACTCCTCAGGGAGGGTGATGCATTCCAGGAGGGGTCAACAAAATCTGTCAAGTCATTTGGTGTAGGGACTCGGCCCACCCTCCTGCCTCTAGGTTAAAGGAGTATCCCCCCATGGGGAACGTGTTCCCAAAGTCCTTTTTTGTACCAGGGATACATTCTGGTTCCACTGTCAGAGGTCCCTTAGACTACCAAGGCCTTCTAACTGAGACCCATGTTCAGGGGGTCTGAGTGGGTTCAATGCTAGTTTCCCAGCTATCAATCTGGGGGGCCCATTAGCTCTTACTTGTTCAGGTCAGCTGTCTCTATGTGTTTCTGCAGCCTGTTCTTCTCCTCCCTCTCTGCATCTGGATTCCAGTTCTGCTCAGTGTTTAGCTGTGGGTGTCTGCTTCTGTTTCCATCAGCTACTAGATGAGGGCTCTATGACTGTGGATAAGTTAGTCATTCATCTCATTATCAAGGAAGGACATTTATGGTAGTCTTTCCACTATTGCTAAAATTTGTTGGGGTCATTCTTGTAGGTGTGAACATTTCTCTAGAGTCAGTTTTCTCTTCAAACCTATAATGGCTCCCTCTTCTATGGCATCTCTACCCCCCTTCTCGTTTTCTCTCATCTATTCCTCCCCTAATTCAGTCTTCCTAGTCCACATGCTTTCCTCTCCTCTCCTTCGGTTTCTCCTAGCTTCCTCTCCACTCACGCTCCCCCTCCCCCTCTCATCCCTGCCCATCCCAATATGCTCAGGAGATCCTGTTCATTTTCTCTTCTGTTAGGGACCTTGTATGTATCTTTTAGGTTCCTCCTTGTATCCTTGTTTCTCTGTTGGTGTGAATTATAGTCTGGTGATCCTTTGGTCTGTATCTAAAATCCATATAGGAGCAAGTACATACCCTGTTCCTCTTTTTGTAACTGTGTTACCTCATTTCTTCAAGTTCCATCATGTGCCTTCAAAATTCAATTTTTATTTTTGTTGTTATTTGCTTAAAGCCTATTGAGGTGTCATAGTTGGTCAAGTTATCGTTTTGAACATACAGGAAAACAGTTTGCAGTTCCATAGAAATTTAAGCAATGGATTGTTTACTTCAATGAAAACAACAAAATATATATTGTTTAGATTGTCCTTTATCTCTATCTTCCAAAGACATTAATGCCATCATAACAATATTTAGCCTCATATTTAATGAAACTAGTGAATTTTAAATTTTGTATAGTTTTAATGTTTTCCTGCAAACATAAAGAGATTAAAGTGCACGAAGCCTACAGTTATTTAGTTTCCTTCTCTTCTCTTTTTACCTCTTTGTTATTCTTTCCCATTCTTCCTTTTTTAGAAAACATATTTATAGCTAAATATTTATTATCTCTGTTATTGTTGCTTTTCAAAGCAACATGCACACAAAAACAAAACAAAACAAAACAAAAATGCCTCACACTACTGATGTTGATGGCCTCCAAGTGCAGAAATGCTGCTTCAATCCTTCTGCAGTGGTGGTATGCTACATGTATTTGTGATCTGAGTTGCATTTTTGAGCTGTTAATTTTTGTCTAGGGAATACAATTGAAATTTTATATCACCACACACACTGTCCAGTGAATTTGTTTTTATTTCTAAACATGTTTTTGGAAGTATATTTCTCTGCCTTTTTGATTCCTTTTTAATTATCTGTATGTTATGTATTCATGTAGGAGTATGTATAAATCAATGGGCATTTTGTCATAGGTCACAAGAGGAGACCTGATCACCCGGTGATAGAGGTATACCTAGTTTAAGTTGCATGATGTGGGTACTGGGGCTGGATGGAACTTGATTGCTCTGAAAGAGTGTCAAGCTCTCCTAGCTGTTGAGCCATCTTCCATGTCCCATATGATTTTTTCAGTTGAGAAGATTATGTTTTGTGTTAATAGACACAATTTCTCTTAACTATGGAAAAACATAGAAGAAATAAGCATACCTAATCTTTATTTTGTTCCTGAATTTTCCTGAGAGCAAACTTCAGTACAATGTATAGTAATAATACTAAGTCTTGGCATCTTTGTATCATTTCTTTGAGGTGGTATCTTTTGTTGTTCGTTATGCATGTGTTCATGTGCGAGTGGATGACATATATTAACCTATGGTGATTTTCAAAGGACATCCTCCTCGTTTTTGTTTTAAATTAAATTTTTATTTCACGCATATGGCTATTTTGCCTGCATGTCTGTGCAACACCTCAGTTCTTGGTAGCTATTAAGGGCAGAAAAGGGTACTGGTTCCCCATAGGATTGGACTCATTGATGGATGTGAGATACCATGTGGCTGCTGGGAATTGAACCCACGTCCTGTGGAAAAGCATGCATACCCTCCCTCACCTTTGACCATCTCACAAGATATAACTACCTCGACTTATTTTTGTTTTTTGTTTTTGTTTTTTGTTTGCTTTAACACAGAGTATCACACTGGGAGCTGACTCACAAAGATTAAGCTGAGTGACAGGCCAGGTCGTTGTCCAGAACTCACTGTATATGCTATGCTGGGCACAAGTACTAGGATTAAAAGTGTATACTGCTATTTGTCAATGCTTACATTTTATAGAGATTAAAGGTATTAAGATCAGTTGTACAATAACTTTGCAGCAGTGAGCACAGCCTGGGCTGTTTCCCATCTTTCCCCTCCTCTTCACCCTAAGTTCCTCTTCCATTCTCCCAGTTTGCTTGGGAGATCTTGTCTCTTTCCCCTTCTCCAGGGGACCATGTATGTTTCTCTTAGGGTCCTCCTTGCTTCCTACCTTTTCTGACAATGTGGATTGTAGGCTGGCAAAACCACATATGAGAGAGTACATACCATGTTTTTCTTTTTATTACTGGTTTACCTCACTCAGGATGGTTTCTTCTAATTCCATCCATTTGCCTGCAAATTTCAAGATTTCGTTGATTTTTGTCCACTTACATTTTTTTGTTACTTCATTTTGGCGACATATTTTGTGTACAAATGCATCTGAACATTTTCTTTGATCATAGATGTCACACCATTTTCATTCTGTTTATATTTTAAGAAGGGTGTTGTGTTATTTTGGATTTTTGAATCCTCGGTGTCCTGTCATTCTCTTATAGCTATATTATGATTTATTTGTGATTGGTCCATGAGTTATGGTAAATAAAGGGTTCCTTATATTATTTTCTCACCTAGTATACCTGAGAGTAAACATACTACAAAGGAATGGTACATTGTTTATGTTTAACCTGGAAATTGCTCCTTTGAATATATAATGATGTGTGTGATTGTTTTTTGATGCCATTCTGGTTTAGCAAACTCCTTTATCTACCAAACTTGCTGTGACTTTTATTGTGAATCAGTGTTGGGTTTGTGAAATATTTCTTCTGTCTTATAGACAACTACTTCGTTTTTATCATTTTCTGCATGTGTAGTGAAACATACTAATTGTCATTTAAATATTAAATGATATTTGCCACACATATCCATTGTTACTTTGTTTACTCTTGCTCTTCTTTAGTCATATTTGTTTCAATGGTATTTTTAAGGATAGTTTATTTAGTATTATAAAAAATTTATTTTCAGTTTTATGTGTGTGCATGCTTTGCTTAAATATTTGTCTTTGAATACCAGTCTGGTGCTTTAAGAGGACAGAAGATGGTGTGAAATGTACTGGACCTGGACTTGTAGACATTTGTGAACTAGCATGAGGGCGCTCGGATTCAACCCTGGGTGTGGGGAACCATAGAGCAAAGTTAGCATCTTGTCAGCTTTTCCTACTCCTCTCTTAGATACTAACATACTGGTAATTTTCCATTCTCTTGTTAAACATGATGCAGCCTGACCCTCAAAGATTCCCAGCTGCAGTCTTATTGTATACCAAGTTATCTTAGAGCAGGACACCTGCATCCTGCTTTAAAGACATTCTTCCTCCTTCATACCCTTCCTTTGGCCCATTCCCTCATTTCTCCATGACTTAAAGCCTGTTATTATATTCATTAAATGACACTTGATCAAAATACCACCTTGTCTCCATCTCTCATGTCTCTTGCCTCTTCATTCTCACTCCCTCTGTCAAGGTTCCCGGGTACTGATCCTGCTAGCCAAGGCAATTGAACCTGACATGGGGCTCAAGTACAAGGCCTTCAGTGAAGAACACCACAGGGAAGAGATGGCCAAATCAGAAGAAGACAAAGAGATTGAGAAAGTCATAGACTGGAGCCTGCTGCCTTGACAAAGCCTCAGTAAGTGAGCAGTGCAAAAGGGGCAAGAAATAAGTAAACATGAATTATTTATTGAAAGTCTCAAGAAGACCATCGAGGTGTGAGGGGTAAGGTTAACATGCAAGATCTCAATTTTTAAATTTTTCTTAAAGAGGTTTTTCCATGGTCTTCCACTGAGGGAACAATAGATGAGAAAAGATGGGAAAGAGTAGGAGATGTGTTAAAAGATTATTATACAACTTTTGGGGTTGAAAAATCACCATAACAGCATTTTCACATTGGAACTTAATTGAAGAAATAATTTCTCACAAACAAATCGACCCTCTTGTTGCCATTATTATAGAAGAGGGGAAGAAAAGTCTTAAACTGTGTGGCTCTGATCTTGAAAAGAATTCCGAACCTCAGAAAAAAAGGCTCAGAGTAACAGCTTAATGAGGAAAAGGACCTCATGTCCTTTGAGAGTGTTACTGAATATATTTAAAGGCTAACCTACAGACCCAAGATAAAAGGCCGCTTTGCAAAAAAATTGACCATGAAAACAAAAAGAGATGAAAGAGATGCTTCAAAAGGCCCTTGTCCCTGGACTTTGTCTCAAATGCAAATGAGAAAACCACTGGGCTAATCAATGCCTATCTAAGGTCCATGCACAAGGCCAGCCTTTATCTCCCAATAGTAACCAGGGAAACGGGTGTAGGGGCCAGTCCCAGGCTCCCAAACCCAAGCAAGTCTATGGGGCGGTCAGCTTTGTCCCAGCAACCAAAAATCCATTTCAACCTTCTGCAGAGCAACACCAGGCAGTGCAGGACTGGCACTCAGTTCCTCCATCCACATAGTCTTAATGCCTAAATGGGTGTACAGGCCACTGCTAGAGAAATCTATAGCCTCTGCCAACTGATACATTTAGGCTGATTAATGGCCACAACAGTGACACCCTCTGTGGCCTGCATGTATTTCCAGGAAAAATTTTCAATGTCTATGAAGGGGAAATTAGTTACTGCAGCTGCTCCCACTGCCAAGGATACCATCCAGTCAGTAACCTTGCAGATGCTTAAGACTCGTTTTATACCTGGTGAATGCCTAGGCAAATATGAGACAGGCATCTGACAGCCTATCTCAGCTACTCCCAAAAATGGTCACAGAGGATTGGGATATTTCTCTTAGGGACATTTGATCATGCTGTTACCCATGCAGATAAAATTACATGGCTGCCTGATGCGGCAGTATGGGTCGATCAATGGGCCCATACTACTGAAAAGCTAAGAGATGCTCAACAGCTGGTACAGGAAGACCTTGAGGCTGGCCACATTCTATGTAGCACTTCTCATTGGAATACCCCTACCTTTGTTATTGAGAAAAAAATCAGGAAAAAAGCATCTGCTGCTGGACCTTAGAGCTGTAATTAAAACTATGGTTCTGATGGGGGCCTTACAGCAGGGCCTCGTCTCCCCTGTTGCAGTCCCTTGTGTTATTTTTAAATCATAATTGACCTTAAGGATGGATTGTTTATTATACCTTGCATCTAGATGACCAAAAATATTTTACCTTCAGTATCCATTCTTCAAAGTTTCAAGCACCCATGTGCTGGTACCAATGGTGAGTTCTTCCCCAAGATATGGCCAATAGTCCCACACTGTGTCAGTCCTTTGTTGAATCTGCATTTAAATAGTCAGAGATAATCACCCTGAGATTAGACAGGCTTCCTTTACTAAATGACTTTCAAAAAATATTGGGAGATATTAATTGGCTATTACCTTACCTAAAAATTAGCAAGGATGAATTAAAACACCTTGATGATATTCTCCCCAGCAATTCAGAACTTATCTCACCTCGCCAGCTTTCCCCTCAAGGTCACAAAACTTTAACCCTCATGGAACAAGGGATACAAGCACAACAAGTCACCTTTATGGATTGCTATCGCTCATTATGTTTCATCATTTGTAAAAAAGCACAGTCTCCCATGGCAGTGTTTGTAGACTGCTCCAATACTATGGGTCCATTTACCAATCAGTCCTATGAGGGTGTTAAATCCCTATTTTCAGTTAATCTCAGATATTATTGACATGAGCAGAGAAAAAATAAAGGTCTCTCTTGTCCGTGAACCAAATCTGATTATTAAACCTTACACCAAAGAACAGATTGATTGGCTTATACAGACTACACAAAGCTGGCCCATAGCCTTGGCTAAGTACATGGTGGAAATTATATAATCATACCCCCAATAAATTAATTGACTTTGCCAATTGGCAAGAGTTAATTTTCTCTATAATTGCCTTCTAGAACCCTATCCCAAAGGCATTAGCAGTGTTTATGTTTCCCCATTGGGAAGAACTGCTTATGCATGGAAAAATAAAGTCACCAGTTTTCAAACTGAGGCCTCATCTGGTCAAGTGACAGAATTACATGCTGTCATAGTTGTCTTCACTGCTTTTTCAGATCAACAAATCAACATTTACCCTGACAGTGCCTATATTGCATAATTTATACCTCTCTTAGAGACTATAGGTTAGGTCAAAAACATCTCTGAAACTGGTAATCTGTTTAGGAAGCTAATATCTCTCCTAAGATTCTGAAAATTCCCCTTTTTTTATGGGGCACCTTCCTGCTCATTCAGCTCTCCCTGAATCCTTATCCAAAGGCCAATCACTTAGCTGATCAAGCAACCTGCTCTTTTTTGGTCCTGCCTACTGATTCCACTCAAAACACAGACATCGAAGCAGCCCACAAAACACATTCATTACATCACCTCAGTGCCCATACCTGCAGGCTCATGTATCAAAAGTCAGACATATAGTAAAAATTGTTCAGAATGTAAGCAACATTTGCCTTTTCTCCATCTGTGAGTTAGCCCTCGTGGACTCTTACCCAATGTATTTGGTGAACGGATGTTACCCATCTCAGAAATTTGGCCATGTTAAATATATTCTTGTTAATATACGTCCATATGGTGGTTTTGTATGTGCCTCCAAACTGTAGAGACTACTAAACATGTAATTAGCCCCTTTCTGGCTGCATTCTCTGTCATGGGTGTTGTGTGTCCTGTCAACCTCCTTCCAGATACAGAAACAATACCTTGGGATGAGACAAACATAGACTATTTCATTCCATGGCAGAAGACAGCAGTTCAATTCATTCCAATATTGGTTGTACATGGTTTTTCAGGATTCCTAGCCATTGGCCCCGCAGGCCTGGGAATAGCAATAAAATCATACTCCAAGTTGTCTCATCTGCTTGCGGATGATGTAAGACCATCTACAGGTCAATCTAGGACTTTCAGGACCAAGTAGACTCTCTAGCAGGGGTTGTCATACAAAATAGAATAGGGGTAGACACAATCCCGACAAGGGAGGCATTTGTTTACAGGAAAAATGCTGCTTTTATGCTAACAAATCTGGAATAGTTCCAGACAGAATCAAGAAACTTCAAGAAGAGCATGAGAAGCTTTGTAGACAGCTGTGTGATCAACCCATCTGGAGGCCTAGAACAGACTTCTGCCTCACCTCATTCCCCTGGTAGGTCTTCTGCTTGGCCTTCTAATTCTTTTATTGATATGACCTTTCTGTTTAATACATTTATGGCTTTCTTTAATGATTAAACAATGCTATAAAAATGCAACCCATACATGTGCATTATCTTTACTTTGATATGTCTGATTTTGGAGATATCTATGATGAACTCTAGCCAGTGCACAGCTAAACCTGTTTATCAGTAAATTCATGAGTCATCCTCTCTTTGTTGATCAGGGCTGGTTAGTAATCACAGGCAACAGAGGAAGGATAGGGAGTGTCCTGCCCCAGTAGCCCCCTAAGACAAGAATGTTCATCACAAGATGCCATCTCCAATGATGTACAAGGCTATGCCACACTCCTGATCCTAGAATTCCCCTGATGTAGAAAGTCACAACCCTATCATCAATAATGAAATTGTAAGTAAAAATAAACTATTTCTCATGGCACTTTATTATAATTTAAAATGGGGACTTGTGGGGAACCCCTGAGTTAAGTTAGCAATTTAATAGCCATCCTTCCTACTACTCAATTTGGTACCAAAAAACTGGTAATTTTCCATCCTCCGTGGACTGTTCTCTTGTTAAACTTGATGCAATCTGAACTTGATAGAGTCTCAGCTGCAGTCTTATCATATTGGACATTATCTTAGAGCAGGATACATGCATTCTGCTTGGAAGGACATCTGCCTCCATCACTTCCTCCCTTTGGCCTATTCCCTCATTTCTCTACTACTTAAACCCTATTATTATATTAATTAAAAGAGATTTGATCTGTTTTTCGGAAGGTTATGAAGAGAAAGTAATTGAGATTTCTAAAATATACTTTGTACATTAAATTGTAAACACTCTGCATGCTCATTGTGATGATAAGATAGTAACTTTTAACTTGACAGAATCTGTAATCACTTTGGAGTCCAGCACTTGGGAAAATATCGGGGATGGCTTCTCCTGGTTATTTTAGTTGATATTCAAAGACCCTCCTCATTTGTTGGTAGAAACATCCTCTTGGCAGGAGACCCTAGATTGTATTAAATGAACCAGGCTGAGCACAGTATGAATGCAGTCATTGCTCTCTGAGTTTTTATATTGAGAATTTGTTTTTAATGAATGTATTCTGATTACTTTCGCTTCCTCCAACTATTACGAAAACCTTTCTATTTTTAACTCATGCAACCTCATACCATCTTTCTTTCTTTCTCTCATTAGAAAACAAATGAAAAACTTTTCTCCTTTTTTAGCCATGGCTACAATAGATCAGATGCCTAAAGCTCCTGCCTGCCTCTGTACCTTCCTTAATAATGAAATTGTAAGTAAAAATAAACTATTTCTCCTGATTTTTCCCCCCCAGGGAATCATTGCAATTCAACATGGAACTAAAGTCCAAAGCCCCATAGAAGTCTAAAAGGGGTCCCACCTGGTGAGCCTTCAGGAAAATATCCTTCAGGGAACTCAACATATATTCTCAAAAGAGGAAAAAAAGTGAGTGGTGTGTGGGTTAAATATTCTAATCAGGTATTTATGGCAATGTATTCAGCCTCTTAAGAAAAGTGTAGGTGGTCATGAGTTTTTATGAGGTGGGGAGCATTACAGGCGTTAGTAGTTAAGAGAGATGGGTACACATGATGTAAACACAGTACCCATACATAAAATGCTATAAGGAAAACAAAACAAAATATGTATCTAAAAGCCTCAGAATTCTGTTTACAGTGAGTCCATTGTACATTGTCCTGTATCTTAATATTTAGACTTTTATTTCATTCTCTCATGAAAGGTATTTCACAAATTTACTTCTTTTATCTCTATGCTGCTTAGAGTCATTCAGTCTCTCTAAAAACTATATTTGTCCTTCCCAAAGACTAAAACTGTCCTTTTGTTTTTGGTTTTTCTTTTTGCACAGTTTTAAAACTATTCTGGAGATATGTCTACTGAGGGAATTACTTATGTAGGTAAACTCCTCCTTTTATAATTCTACAGTGGGAAAGCATTTAATGTATTCAGGTCAGTAGTTTGTTCTCATTTACGTGTTTTAAAAATGTATTATTTCATTGATTGAGTTTTTTTTTTTTAACTTACTTATGGAGTGCTTCGTATATTCTGTTGTTGTTATGTCCTCAGATTTCATTCTGTCATTTTGTGGTGGTTGTTAATTTGATGTTATCACTTAATGGTACTTAAAATGAATATAGGGATAACGAGAAAATCAGATTTCAGTAGCACTGGAAAGATAGAAAGAGACAAAGGTGCTGAGTGTACTGCAACTCTTTTTTTTTTAAGTTTTTTTCTTTTATTATTATTATTTTTATTTTACATGTCCATTCCAGTTCCCTCTCCCTTCCACCCTCTTTATCTCCCTCTTATCCTCTATCCCTCCTCACATGCACCCTGACCACCCTCCCCTCCCATTCCCCCCACCTCAATTCCACATGTAGGGCAATGCCAGCCAGGTGGGGTCATGTAAATCTGTCAAGTCATTGAAGTAGGGACTAGGACTTCTCTCCTGTCTCTAGGTTAAAGGAGTATCCCTCCATGGGGGATGTGTCCACAAGGTCCTTTTGTGCACCAGGAATACATCCTGTACCCCAACTCTTAAGGGATGTGCCGTCCAACCACTCTTATGCTCTAGAGGTCCTACCCATTCTCTATCATTGGTAAATATTGTTACACAAAAGTCAGACTACAGAAAGCTGGCCCATAGTCTTGGCTAACTGCATGGGGGTGATAGGTATTAATAATCCCCCAAATAAATTCATTGACATTTCCAACCCCCAAGAGTTTATTTTCCCTAAAATTACCCTCTCGAACACTATCCCAAATGTGTTAACAGTGTTTACTGATGGTTCTTCCATGGGAATAGCTGCTTATTCATGGAATAATGAAGTCCCCAACTTTCAAACTGTGGCCTTACCTGTTCAATTGAAAGAACTACAGACTGTCACAGCTGCCTTCACTGCTTTTTCAGATCAACCAATCATTATTAATACCAACAGTGACTATATTACACGATCAGAAAAACTCTTAGAGACTACAGGTCAGGTCAAAAACATCTCTGAAACTGGTAATCTGTGCAGGCAGCTAATTTCTCTCATAAGAACTATAAAATACCCTTTTTTATTGGCATCTTTGTGCTCATTCAGCTCTCCCTAGACCCCTTTTCAATGGAAATCACTGAGCTGATCAGTGTATTTTGGCCCTGCCTGCTGATTCCACTCAAAGTGGAAGTGCATGCAAAGGGCATTCATTACATCACCTCAGTGTCCATACCTGGAGCCTCATTTATCAAATTATCAAATGAGCCAGACATATAGTAAGAAATTGTTCAGAATGTATCCAACATTTGCCAGTTCCACTTCTGGGATTTAACCCTGGGGACTCATACCCAATGGTATTTGAGAAATGGATGTTACACTTCTCACATAAGTTGACCATAGTAAACATATTTGTGTTAATATAGATACATATAGTGGTTTTATATTTTCCTCTCTGCAGACAGGTGAAACTACTAAACAAGTGGATCTGGATAGACCATGCCAATTTTAAGGCCTTTTGCCAACAATTGGATATTGACCATTTTACTGGAATTACATATAATCTTCAAGGACAAGTATAGTGGAAAGAGCTAACCTTATGTTTAAGTTCACTATTAATAAATTAAAAGGGGGATCCTTGTCTCCCACCAAAGGCATGACAAGAAATATCCTAACACATGCTCTCTTCATTATTAATTTTTAAAATATGAATGATCTGCTGCCATGCGATTCTGGCACTCTGATATACAGAAAACCTTCAACAGGGTCATGTGGAGAGACCCATAGATAATACACGGCATGTCCCTGACCCAGTCCTAATATGGGGACAAGGATCAGTAAGTATTTACTCAAAGAAATGAATCCAGCCAGATGGCTTCCTGAGAGATTAGTTGAACAAATAGATGATAATATAAATCCTTCCATGGGAAAGGGTTTTTCCTGAGAATTTTTGTTCTTTTCTGTTTTCCAGAGAGGAAGACATACTTTATATTTTGTGTCTCCCTCCTACTGGCCTGTCTCACAAGAAGGATTTGATCAGCCCATTGGTGCCAATGAATTGAGAAAAGTGTTATTTAGAGCCCCAGGGGAGGAAACTACCTTGCTACTGGATCCTTCACTCAGTATGTTGATTGTGGAGATAAAACTGCTTATCTATCCATGCAGTCTGACCTTAACAGGGGGTGTCACTCAAGCCAAGATATCTGTTAACAAATCTAAGCCCATTCTGACCATTAATGGACAACCAGGCCCTTGTCCAAAGGAGTGCAACTTTGTGGATCAAATGAATCCAGGTGTTAAGGCAACTTTCAAGAGTGCATTCATAATAATCGAACCTAATTTATGGCAGTCCCTTTTTCATGCGAAGCATGCACTCTACCACTGAGCTACATCCCCAGCTGTGGCAGTCCCTTTTTCAATCTAGCAAATATGCTCAGGTTTCATGCTTTGCTCCACCTGGAAAAAAAGCATGCTGGAATAAGTTAGGCCCCATTCATATTTCGGGTGGTGGGCCGACAGACCAGGACACAGAAACCATAGTCCAAAAAAAAAAAAAAAAAAAAAAAAAAATCCAAAGTATGATTGATTCTCTGATTCCTCAAATAGATTAGCATGCATTATGACTTCCCAAACCCCTAGGTGTAGACATCGACTTCCACCTCAGATATACTGTCTGCTACCCAGTATGCTTTAAACATTACCAACCCCAGCCTAGTAAAAGACTGCTAGCTATGTTTGATCTTGGGAACCTCCTGGCTTCTAGCAGTCCCTGTGCTCAATGATTTCTTGTTTTCTAATTATGATTCCATACTGAAGGATAACTGCTCATTAGTGTTCCTTTGAAAGTTCAGCCCACTCTCAGCCAGAAGGTCTGAGCAGTCTAAGAGACCTCAGACAGTGGAGCCAGGATGTATCCCTGGTGCACAAAAGGACTTTGCAAACATATCCCCCATGGAGGGATAACTGCCTTATTCTAGAGATAGGAGAGAAGCCCTAGTCCCTACTTCACAGGACCTGTCAGATCTACATGACCCCAAGTGGATGGCATTCCCCTACATATTGTATTGTGGTGGGGGGTTGGGAGGGGAGGGTGTTTAGAGTGCATGGGAGAGGGTAGAGAGGGCAAAACGGAGGGAAGGAGGGAGGGAGGGCTTGGGGGGAGGGAAGGAGGGAGGGAGAGGGAACTGGGATCGACATGTAAATTATTTTAAATAAATTTAAAAAAAAAAAAAAGAAAGTTCAGCCCACAGGATTTAATAATGCCTCATGATTTTACAAACATTTTTAAAATGATAGTTTGGATATAGATATAGGACAAGCTTCCTTTACCTCTTGCTTTTCGAAGTTTCATGTGTCCACATCTCTATGTGATGAATCTGGATGAGTCCTAGTTTGTGGCAATGGCTTGTCTTATACCTTGTTGCCTGCTTATTGGACAGGGTTGTGTGTCCTGGCGACCCTCCTTCCAGATATAGAAATAACACCTGGGGATGAGCCCATCCTAATACCCAGCATAACTATTTCACTCCAAGGCACAAGAAAGCAGTCCAATTTATTGCAATATTGGTTGGACTTGTTATTCCTGGAGCCCTAGGTACTGGTTCAGCAGGCTTTGGAATAGCAATAAAATCATACTCCAAGCTGTCTCGCAGCTTGCTGATGATGTACAGACCATCTACAGGTCAGTCCAAGACCATCAGGACCAAGTTGAGACTCTAACAGAACTGATCCTATACGTAGGAGAGGGCTAGACTTACACACTGCCCACAATGGAGGCAATTGTTTGACTTTTCAGGATAAATGCTGCTTTTATGCTAACAATCCGGAATAGTTTGAGACAGAATCAAGAATCATCAAGAGGAGCTGGAGAAGCATCCCAGAGAGATGTTTGATCAACCTATTTGGAATGCCTAAATGGACTCCTGCCTTACTGCCTTCCCCTGCTATGTCTCCTGCTTGGCTTACTAATTCTTCTATTGCTATATAGTTTTCTGTTTAACAAATTGATGGCCTTTATTTAAAATCAAATTGATGCTATAAAATTGCAACACATATAAGTGCATTATCATCACCTTGATATGGCTGATATGGGAAACAGCTATAAGGAACTCTAGGCAATACATAGCCATCCTGGGTTTTGATAAATTCAAAAGAGGCATCCTGTCTTTGATGAGCGGGCTAGTTAGCCAATGACAGGCAACAGAGGAAGAACAGACAGTGTCCTTCCCTATTAGCCCCCAAAGACACAAATGGTCATCACAAGATGTCTTCTCCAATGACGAGTAAGGCTATGCCACACACCTGATCCAAGAATTCCTCTGACCCAAGACAGGCACAGTCCCCTCTAGGATATCCCACCTCATGGCCTTTTTTCATAGTATATTTAAAATGGGCAGCTGCGTGGAACACCAGAGCTAAGTTAGCATCTTAACAGCCATCCTTCCTCCTACTCTCTCAGATACTAACATTTGGTTAAGTTTCCATTCTCCAATGACTCTCCTCTTGTTAAACATGATGAAGCCTGACCTTGTATGAGTCCCAGCTGCAGTCTTACCATATAGCATGTTATAGCAGGACACCTGCATTCTGCTTGAAAGGACATACTGCCTCCCTAACATCCTCCCTTTGCCCATCCCCTCATTTCTCCACTACTTAAACCCTGTTCTTATATTCACTAAAAGAGACTTAAGCAGAATACTGTCTTGTCCCATCTCTCGCTTCTGTTGTCTCTTCATTCTCACTCCCACCCTCTGGGTCCTGGTCTACTAACACTGATTTCTGGGGCACGAGGATTCTCTGGAACAGCTGACAGTACTCTTTCTTAACTATTGGACTGTTCTTCCTGTTTCTTTTCTGTATTCATAAGTTCTTTTTTTTGTTTAGTGTCCTGTCATATATGTTGTGTTTTGTCATAATGCTACACTGGCATCATTTAAAGCCTCATTGAAAGCCTTTAATCTGGGTTTTATTTTTCAAAAGTTTATGAAGAGAAAATAATGAGCTTTCTAAAATATAGTTTCTCCATAAAACTTGAACAGTCACTATGCTCATCGTGATGATGAAATAGTAACTTTTAACTTGACTGAATCTGTAATCACTTTGGAGTCCAACCCTTGGGAAAATATCTGTGATGGGTTCTCTTGGTTATCTTAGATGATATTTAAGACCCATCTCGTTTGTTGGTAGAATCATCCTATTGGCTGGAGACCCTAGATTGTGTACAATGAAACAGGCTGATCACAGTATGAATACATTCACTTCTCTCTGCTTTTTATATTGACAGTATGTTTTCAATGAATGTATTCTGATGACTTTCGCTTGCTCCAATTTCTCCCAAAACTTTTCTCTTTTTAACTCATGCAACCTTATACGATCTTTCTTTCTCACACTAGAAAATAATTTAACAATATTTCTCCTTTTTGGCTATGGCTACAAGAGATAAGTTACCTAAAGCTCCTGCCTGCCTCTGTGACTTCCCTAAAAATGAGAAGTTACTTGAAATTGTAAGTAAAAATAAACTAATTCTCCTGATTTTTTTTCTAGTGTATCATTGCAATTCAATATGGAACTAAAGGCCAAAGCACCAGAAGCCTAAAGGGACCTGACCAGGTGTATCTTCAGGAAAATATCCTCCATGGATCTCAATCTATATTTTAGTCAGGTATTGTTACAATGTATTCAGTCTCTTAAGAAAACTGTAGAGGTGGTCATGAGATTTTATGAGGTATGGAGCATCAGAACAGGGCACACATGATATGACTTCAGTATCCATATATGAAATGCTAAAAAAACACAAAAAGAAAAAAACATATCTAAAAGCCTCAGAGGACTGTTTACACCGAGTACCATGTATATTCCCCTGTGTCTTGATATCTAGACATTAATTATTTATTCTTTCTTGAAAGCTTTTTCACAAATTTACTTCACTTAGGTCTATGCCCCTTAGAGTTATTTAGTCTCTCTGAAGACAATATTTGTGCTTCCCTAAGACTAAAACTACCAATTTGTTTTGGTTTATATTTTTTTCTTTCTGCACACTTTTAAAACTATCTGTTCTAGGCATTATTTATGTAGGTAAGATCCTGCTCTTTTAACTTTACAGTGGAAAAACATTGAATGTATTCAGGGCAGTAATTTGTTCTCATCTGTGTGTTTTAAAATTGTGTTATTTCATTGATTGTCATTTACTTAGTTATGGTGTGCTTAGGATTTTCTGTCATTGTTGATATCCTTAGTATTCATTTTGTCTTTCTTTGGTGGTTTTTACATTTGATGTTATCACTTAATGGTTCTTACAATGCATATGAGAGTCAATAAAAAAATCAGAATTCAGTAGCATAGGAAATATCAAAAGAGACAGAAATGCTGAGTGTACCCCAACTCTTAAGGGATGTGCAGGCTAACCACTCCTATGCTTGAGAAGTCCTCCCCATTTTCTATCTATCATTGGTAAATGTAGTTACACAGAAAGTAAGCACTGGGTTTGGTTCATTACACACTTTGGAGTTACATTTTAAAAATTGCTTAAGTTGGATTATTTGCAATGTATCTTTGTTCCTGTTCTCAGCGTTTTGGCTACACATACGAAGATTATTTCTTAAGAAAAAAAATTTTTTTCATTCATAAGATCACAGTTTATCTTCCACCAAATATTCCCTGTCTTTCTCTCAACTCCAGCTAGCTATATTCATGTCATCTTATTTCTCTCCCATTAGAAAACAACAAAAACAACAAATAAACAAACAAACAAACAACCAGCAGTAAGTACAACAGAAAACCAAAAGTACTATAATAAAGAAGAAAATAATCATCAGAAAAATTCACACACACACACACACACACACACAAACACACATCGAGAGAGAGAGATAAAGAGATAGACAGAGAGAGACATAAAACACAAGGTTAGAAACCATAATCTGCAAGCAGATGACAAGTAATAAAAAAATGTCCAACAAAGCAAAATGAGGGGGAAAAAAGCCTGTATAAATAATTGAGTTCATTTTGTGTTGGATGTATTCTATTTTATTGAGTTCATTTGTTTTGGCATAGGGCCAACCTTTAAGAGTGATTTTTTTTTTCAAGCAGTTGTCAGTCACAGATAGCTTCTTGGTTAATTACAGGAACCAGTGTCTGCATCCAGCCTCAATATGAGGGGCTTTTGCCTTTTCTCTTCATATTTTCTTTTGTCCTAATGACTAGTGATTAGCAGAACAGAGAACAGTATAATCAGTTAATCAGCTCTCTGCACTGTCCTTGAATTAGAGGAGCAGACAAGCTAGCTAGTTATCACATTAGGCCTAGTAGCTGCAAGCATCTTGTTATTTATTTATTTATTTATTTTTTAATTGATTTTTTATTTATATAACAAAGTCCAATTAAATGAAAACAAACATTTATACACAATATTTGGGAATTTGGGCGTCGTTCTTTCCAAACTACTTCCTGCTGGTAAGGGGCGCTGTCTTGGGGGATTTGAAGAAGATTCAGATATCCTAGCTGTAGTCTGTAGGGCTGTTTTGTCCAGCTGTTTGGAATGTAGGATCAGCTTGTACTCAAGCATCTTGTTATTTAGATAACATGTTCTTTCCCCTGGGCTTAATCAGAACTCTCTCAGGGCTCTTAAGTATACTTAAACAAGCAAGCTATCATCAACAATCCTTAACCTGTGGGTCCATACCTCTTAGGGATCAAGTGATTCTTTCACAGGGGTCTCCTAAGACCATTAGAAAAGACAGATATTGATGTCATCCATAACAGCAACAAAACCATTGTTATGATATAGCAGTGAAAATAATTTTATAGTTGGGGGTCACTATTACAGGAAGAAATTCATTTAAGTGCTACAGTGGTAAGAACGTTCAGAAACCCTGGTGTTCATTAATATTGTTATATGAATAAACACACAGAAATACACACACACACAAATACACCTGTTGAGTATGGTAAAAAAAAATAATTATTTTTGAGGTGCAGAAGGCTATAGTCAACAACACCAGCAATAAAAAGTTTTATTATTCATAGAACAAGGCAAACACATGTTACAAGGCCCTAGTAAACAATAAAACATCTGGTCAGATAAGGCTTTAAATAGTGAGTTCTAAGTTTGCATTTCAAGTGGTCTTTAAATGAGTATCCTGTGTTTTTCTGGCCCCTTTGACTTATCACCTGCCTTTTCAACACAACCACCTTGTTGCTAGTTCAGTGCAAGGGATGGAAAGAGAGTTCCCCTTTCTTGTGTCTAGTCAAGGCTTAAGGCTTATGCCTGGGATGTCCTTGAGTTAAAGTGCCTCAGAAATACAAAGTCACTCTAGGATCTCTTCCTCCATTGGGCCACCCCTGTGGCTGCTCCTTATTCACTGCCCAGCGGACACAACAGTCAACAAGATAATGCCATGCTCAGATGGCAGCATAGTGCTCAGGCAAGAGTTACCTTACACAAGCTATCTCACTTACAGGGAGGAGGGAGGGAAGGGAAGAAGCAATGATGCCATCTCCCCTCAGCATGCTTTCCCTACTTCCCCTGGAAGCAAGGTGGATATCTGGCTTAAACTAACCCACAGGAGTCAGGGAGAGAGACTGCTTGAGAAGTAGCTGAAGAGCAGAGAGGATGCATCCCAACTTACCCCTTCATGAGAGCACAAGCCCTAGGGCTCTTGCTGGTAGCCTGGCTCCTGTTTGTCTGCATCTCTGTGGGAAGCTTAACTGTTCCCACAGGCAGGTTTCTGGACCTCGATAAGCCCCGCCCCCAAGGCGCTCATTGGTTCTGCACAGCAGCTCCTGGTCTCCTCAAGCCATTGCTGCTCCGTTTTCCAGAGCCTGGAACCGAGCCCAAAATCAGGATGGTGCTCTCTAACTTTATAGGTCTAAGAGGTGGCCCAGTGGTCCAGGAGCAGCGATTTCGTCATCTCAGTCTATGCTCCTTGGGTCGCAGAATGAAGTCTCATTTCCAAGCCTGTGAGGGTGCAGCCCTTAAAGGGCTGGGCCACAGTGGTAAGGAGAAAAGGTGAGGCGGGTTGGAGGGCCCTGAAAAGAGGGCGGACCCCAGGGACTCAAGAAGGGTGGGTGTGACATGCCTGCCTCCAGGTCTAAATCACAGCAACCTAGGGATGGGAGGCTGCTGTGGCTTGGGGGCCTTTAGGGGAGTCAGTGCCTCCTGAGGCTCCTTACACAATGCCCACAGCCTCTGGGTAGGCCTCAGCCAGAACTGGGCCTGTGGGCCAGCAGGAATGCAATGGTTGGACACTGTGCTCGCCATCCTCTTAGGATTGTGTGGGGGCTCCCCACCTGTTCCAGGCTGGGGATTCCCATTCTGGCTGTTGGTTACCAGGGAGGGAGAACTACAAAGGTATAAATTCCTAGAAGGCCAGGCTTGTGGAACAATGTAGAACTTGAGGAGCCTGCACTGCGCTGATGATGTCACCAAGTGGTGATTACAAGGGGATTGTGTGTGAAGGCCTTATAGGCCCAGGTGCCATTGCAGCCTAGCATCCTTAGGCTGCTTTGATTTCGACCTGGAGGCCTGCATGTCACACCCATCCTTCTTGAGACTGGGGGTCTGCCCAGTCTTCAGGGTCTAATGGACCCCTCTTGTGATAGATTGCCCCCTACCCCATCCAATTTTAGAGGCACACCTCTCTTTTGCTTTTGATGATTCTGGAACACTGATAAAAAGGGTAATTTTCAGCTATTCCATGCATCATTCTTCAAACAGAAAAATAAATAAGTTTGTTTCACTCATCTTTTACAAACCAAAAGCAACCACTTAGTGGTCAGTTCCTTTATTTTTGGTTTTAATGCAAACTTGAGCAAAACGATGCAATTTCCCATACTGTTAGGTAGCACATATTGGCTGAATTAATGAATGTGAATGTGTTAAGAATCAGTATATTCCTTCAGTGTGAGTCTTTTATTTTCTTTGGAGTGGATTTATGCACTTCCATCAGCAACTTTTTTGCTGAAATTGTGTATTCAGTTCCAGTGGGTTTTCTGTCATTTCGTACGTAGTTGCTGCACATGAAAAATAAAGGTAGTTTCATAAAGTGGAAAATGTCTCCCAGTTTGCAGGAGAAGGGGGTTGTAGAGTAGTTGTAGTAGACTGAAGTTCTGTGGGCCCACACACTGCTTTATGGGGAGTCCATCTACCTGTTGGTGATAGCAGAAGGTGAATCTGGCATTCTGAGAGTCCACGAGGAGTTTTTGGGTTTCCACTCATGCAAGGTGAGAGTGACTGGCTGCCAGGACACATCTCAGATAACTATATAGAATTCCAGTGAGTTCCCTTGTTTCCATTTGCACACAGAGCAAAGGATTCACATTACACCAGAATCGTAAGAGCAGGTTTAGGAAAGAAAGCTAAAAGCACCAGACATTTCTCAGTTTTTCGAGTTTGTTTAGATTTGGTAGACCAGACTGTGGCTAAACTAGTTCACTGCTATACAGAAGGGCCTATTGTTAGCACTTAGAAATTGAAGTTACTTAGGGAATGCTCCATCTAAATATCTCCAAGTTACTTTCATCAGCATAATGAATGAGCACATCTCAGTGTGTGTGTGTGTATATACATACATACATACATCAATACATACATACACACACATACATATTCAAAACAAACCCAGAACATCCTTTGTGGATTAATCAATGACAAATCAGCTTTTCTATTTAAAAATCTTTGATGCAGTTCTAAAAACGTAACTGATTATTTAGTTTTTTGTGTGGTGCTGAATTTGTGTTCTGTTGAATGTGTTTTAATACTCAATATTTTGTCCTAGCTTTTTAGGAAAGTATATATGTGCAAAGCACTCAGAACAAAAATGTTACATATGGAACAGCTTTATTGAAGGATGATTCACATACACAACTCACCCATTTGAAGTCTGCAGTGATGTTATCAGAGTCAGTGTTGTAAAGCCAGGGGAGAACTCAGCTTCAGCATGGTTTTCTCACATCAAAGGGTTAATCACAGACTTAGTATGATTTTTGCTCCCGTTTTCCCTCCCAGGCTTTAGGCCACATACTCTGTTTACTTTCTGTATAGACTTCCCTCTTCTGGATGTCATATGTGAGGGAAACCTCACTATCTGGAGTCAAGTGTTGTTTCTTTGACTTTGTGTGCTGTGTTTATGGGTCATGCATCTTGTGGCATGTGCTAATACTTCTCCAATTTTGACTGCTAATTCTATTGTGCATGTACACCATATGTCATTTGTCCCTTCGTCATCTGGTGATTATTTGGAACATTTGTTTCTAGTTCGTAGCTGGTATGAATATTGCTACTGTGGGCACGTTCTTTGTGGGGACATACAGTTTTATTTTCTTAATCTTATAGCTAGTAGATTTACTGGAAATGTTGCAGCTCTTTACCATTTTTTAGAACTACAAAATATTCTCAGAAATGCAGCTATAGTTCTAGGTTTTAAAGATTTTCTTTCTATTTTTTCTCCATTTTCTTTTTTCTCTTCTTATATGTATTGGAGTTTTGCCTATATGCATTATGACCACCACATGGGTGCCTGCTACAATCAAAGTTTAGAATGAGCCCAAAGGTGTTGGAGGTACATATAGGTAGTTATTAAGTGCCATACAAATCGGCCACAAGAGTAGCAAGTTATCTTCACTATTGAGCAGTCTCTCTAGCCCTGGCTGCCAGAATTTATAATATGGAGTTTTCCGTTTTAAATTTCAAATCTTTTCACAGATTTTGTAATTTGAGTTAGAATATGACTTATTTAGTAAAACTTAGGCAGCATTCGTTACAGTGACTGTTTTTGGGTGTTATCTTGTTTTATACTAGTCATTAGCAATGCTATTTTTTTTTTTTTTTTTGCATTGAACTACTGCTGAAAATAAAACTAAATAGTAGGAATCCCAGAAGTTTTTCCTAATAGGTCTCTGAGGACTAAAAACTAATAGTGATAATTACTAGATATGAATACAAGATAAAATTGAAAGATGTGAAACCTATAGGGGTCATATTGTATGGAACTTCATTTTCTATTCTCTCTGTCTCTCTCTCTGTCTCTCTCTCTCTCTCTCTCTCTGTGTGTGTGTGTGTGTGTGCGCGCGCGTGCCTCTGTGTGTGTGTGTGTGTGTGTGTGTGTGTAGTTTTTGTTCTTGCTATTGTTTGCTTTTCTGTTTGGTTTTTAAGTAAACTTTTATCTTTACATGGGAAAATGAAGAAACAATTTGATGCTTTTTTCTTCTTTTTCACAAGGCTGTTTGCAAACCATGGTAAGTTTTAAAAGGAAGCAATGGAGAGGTTTGCTGAGAAATTGACTCACATTCTTCAATCACTGGTATTAAGAGAATCCATCAAAAGGACAGGCCTGCAGGTAATGAATTAGATCAGATGGTTCAAATGGATTAAGTGAGGATCAATTTGTGTAATGACTACAAGGTCAGTGGACTGAAGGTATAGATAGAATAAGCCTATTATGATTGTATGTACAAAATATAAAACTCAGGGGGTAACAGGGTATCTTCTTTTTCATTTTTAAGTACAAGTATTTTCTGGTGGGTCTTAGTGTTCAGTCTTGGGAGGACACAACTCTGGATTTATCAGTAGTTTTTTTATGCCTAGCTGCTCCTGTTCAAGTATAATTTGCTATTACTTTGGGTACTTCGGGATTTCACACATCTAGAGATTTCCTAATCTCTTCTAATTGATCATGATAATTAATTGTTGAGGGAAATTAAGCTCTTGTATCTAAAGGTAAAGTACATTCTACAAGTTTTTTTGAAGAAGGTGTTGTACTCAGAAGGAAGGGCCAGGCAGATCTCTCAGTTCAAGGCCAACCTGGTCTACAGTGTGAGTACTAGGACAGAGAAGCCTACACAGGAAACCCTGTCTCAGAAAACCAAAATATAAGATAGGGTAAATACAATACTCAGACAGAGGCAGACATAGGGGCCCAGGTCACTAATCCTGGCACTTCAGAGGCAGAAGCTGATGGGATTCTATGATTTCAAGTCTAGTCTGATTTGCATGTTTCCATGACAGCTAAGGCTTTATAGAAAGACCCTGTCTCAGCCTGGCTATGGAAAAGAATGTCTTTAATTCAGGCATACAGAGGAAGAGGCAGGGAGATCTCTGTGAGTTTGAGAGCCGCCTGGTCTACACAGCAAGTTTCAGGACATGCTCCAAAACAACAGAGAACCTTGTCTCAAAAAACAGTTAAGTAAGAAAATAGAAACAAATACCCTGTTGTACTTTAGTTACAGTTGTAAGAATAAAAGCTGGAGAACCTGTGGTTGTGGGAGTCCCCAGTGAGTGTCCCAAGTGAGTGGGAGAGCATGGCAGGTTCCATAGCAGGTGAGGGTAACAAAGGAGGGAGGGAATAACACACCAGGAAGATGGATCTTGAATGAGGAGTTTACTTAGAAAGGGAAGTGCAGGAGAAGGGAAAAGACATAGAGGCACCAGGAACAGAACAGGAGAGAGGGGGAGAGATGGGGGGAAGAGAAGACGAGGGGGTTAGCTTGTGGACAACCGAAAGCAGTAGTGAGAGAGAGAGAGAGAGAGCGAGAGCAAAATAGAGAGCTAAAGGGAGCATAAGTGGCCAGGGGTCTGGCTTTTGAAGGGTCCTTTACACCTGCATGCAGACTAATACTCATGGAACCTTGGACTGACCAGAGTATTGCCTGAGTGCATTCTTCTAGGTGACAGGGGCAGGACAGAATAATGCCTGAATCCTTACATTCCCACTTTTACTTCTTAAAAAGGTTAGGAGTTAGGCGCAGTATGTGAGGGAATTAGGTCTGAGTTCTCAAGACTGCTTTCTGCTGACTTGGGGGCATTGATAATCTTTGGGGAATCTGAGAAAGCTGGGGTGCTACCACATCCTGGTATCTGGTTGTTTCATCACCGTCCTGACAGTATGGAACTCTGGTGTCTTTTTTGAGACCTGGCAACATGTTGGCAGAACAGAGGATGAAGTTAAGTTTAGAAAAACAGTTTTTTTTCTTAGGTCCTGGTACTTAATGGCAGAATTGCAAGATGGGGGATGAGTTCCCGAGTTGAGTAAAGGGAGTCCTAGGACCATGGAAAGGTTGAGTAACATGTATTTGGAGTGAATTTCACCTGTTTGGATGGGTGTAATTCAGCTCTCTGTAATTTACAAGAATCCTTTGAGTTTTTGAAAACATAAATATTAGGCATATTAGCAGCATATTCAAGTTAGAAACAATTTTGCTGAAAGAATTAACATTTATATTACTGACAGATATTTAGTACAATGAAAAGCACTTTAATTTTAAGCTCATAGTTACAGTTATGATCATATAGTGGCATAGTATGGTGTTTAGTACTCTGTCAGAATTGGATTAGTAGCTCATGAAAACTTTGTTGATTAATGTTAAGACTATAAACAGTAGCATAATGAGAGAGAAATTTGGAACAGGTTTCATTTATTTGAATGTCTCAAATCACTTCTCTGTCATCTCTTAAGCCTTTTTCTCCTCAGAGCTTTATTACTTGAATTCATATACCTTACTTAATCATCTTAGACCTTTCCATCCTCACACCTTCATAACTTGCATTTATCCACTTCCTTAGGACCTTCCCATTCTCAGACCTTCATAACAAATGTTCTTAGATCTTCATATACTTTGCACTTTCCTTTAAAATACCCATTTCTGAAATCTGTTTTCTAATAGTTAGAGCCTTGGGTGCTGCTTTAAACTGACAAATCTACCAGTTGTCAAAAGCATTAGAGTTTTTGAGAAGGATAAAAATTTACATGAATGATTAGAGAGTAACAGAGACTTACTAGCTGGCAGCATGGACAGCCACCCCCAGTTCCTCCACAGTAGTTGAAGTCAGAGTCTTTAAGGATATCTGCCTTCTGCGGATGTCATGAGACCTGTGGATTAGAAGCTTTTGGAAGACTTACCTACTGTTTGCCCAAACAACATGGAGAAAAGTCGATTCCACTGCCCTCTTGTCCACAGTCATTAGAATCCTTTTCAGCAGTTGAAATGAAAGGCAGGATTGCTCAGTGGTTAATGTTGCCACTTTTTTGGGTGGAGTTTTTTCAGTGCCTACCAGTCTTTTTTGGCGGAAATGGGTGGTGCTTGCAGCTGACCTGTGTCTCTGTTATAACACTTTTCAATGAAACATTTTAAATGCCATATTCTCCAGATCTCTGAGCATTTGAGGGCTGTCTGACTGTTTAATTACATGCACATAGGTGGCTAGGTAAGGCTTTATCCCTGTAATCAATTAATCTGTCTGGAAAACTGGATCCAAGCTGAGATGTTGTTGAAGGATGTTTTACTCAGAGACATCCAGCCTGAAAGTAACTGGTTTTAACTTAGTAGGTGAGATTTGAACCTGTAAAGGGCAAAGAGGAAGAGAAAAATTCCTTTTTGTAATAGAAGCTTAACCTTTATAAACAGCTTACAGGAAGGAACTGGGTGGCATAAATATTTTGTTAATTTTAAATAGACCTTTATAACCTTAAATGTTTACCATCATTTAAAGACACATAACAATTTAGAAATATTTGAGAAAGTACAGCTTAATTTAAGTTAAATATTGTTAGATTACATTTACATACAAAGTTAAATTTAAATCACATGTACAGATATATTTAAATCACATGTACAGATTTATCAAACAGGACTGAGTAAAAATGAGAAGAACCAGAGTATGATCTCTGATTTGTACATTGTCTGAAATAGACAGGACATTTAAAAATACAGAGAAGACTAAAACTGTCAGTGACAACAAAGGAAATCTGCTGCAAGATTTTTTGTGTGAAATGTGTGCCCTACCAGGCCCTGGAGAGGCACTCCATTCCCCAAAAAGTCATGTGCAACAGAGTGAGTGAAAAAAGAAATTATAGACAAAGAATAAAAGGCAAAAAGTAAATGAATTACAGGTTCTGTGGGCAGCAGAAGCTGGCTAGACTGTCACTCTGCCTAGTGGTGTAGCAGAGGGAAGAACCAAGTGGTGTGAGGCTAGGCCACATGGTCAAGATGGCGGTTATTTTAAACACGTTCCCTACTGCTGGCAGGAGTCATAAATTTTTGAGATATAATTTTGTTAGCTTTTTTTCTCTCCAGGAGTGAGGCATAAGGATTTTTGAAACTAACAGGGCACCAGAGTCCAAGGTATACAACATCCAAAAGACCACTTTAGGTCTAAGAAATGAATGTACCAGTCTAAGGATAGTGCTAGGGTATAAAACCCGAGAGACCCCTCGTGGGTCTGAGAAATGAGTGCACCAGTCAGCATGAGTGGTGCTAGGGCAAAAAACCCAAAAACCTCACTTGTGGGAAAAAAATGAAAAACCCTCAGCATATCTTGAGCAGATGCTGCCTCAGGCCAGCCCACTGTGAGCCAATGGCATCTGCACAGAGAAGAAACAAGATAGGACAAAAAAGAGAGTGAGACATTTGAACATGAGTATAAGATGCCTAGCAGAACAGGGCACTTATAGCTGGGGAGGAGGTTCCCACGCTGAGATGGGTTGCAGCTGTTTCAGGCAGGAGAGTTTTGGCGTGGCAAGAAAAGAACAGAAACAGGCAAGTTCAAGGAAAGAGACTGTTTAGCAGAGAGTTAGAAAAAGCTTAGATATTCGGTAACTCCTTCCATCTACCTGTTCATTGGCAGTAATTGCAGCCACTTTGACTTATTTTCTAGGGAATATCTTGGCTATTTCTCAGTACAAAGGTAAATGAATCTGGGTGCCTTAACAAATGGCATTAAGTATTAGGCATGCCAGTGGAGTGGATGGGAGTATTTCCTTGGTTGGTTCATTTCCCATGTGTGAAATAAAAAGTGGCCAATCACTCTTGGATCTCCTCAGCTCAAGAATGTGGTAAAGGGCCAGGTGCTGGATAAGCAACGATGGCAGAGCTTTATTCAAAGCTCGTCAGCTTGAAAACATTGCCGGGCCATCTGAGGCCAGGGAGGACTGAGCAGTCCAAAGGCAGGAAGACTGAAGTAAAAAAGTGTCCAATCAGTCTTCTTGGAGGAAATGGGTGATGCCAGCAGCCAAAATGTTCTCTCTCTTTTTTTTAATACACTCAAGAAAGTAGCATTTATTCAAAGATTTCAAGGATTATTTATTGTTAGGGTAGCTAGCTATCAATAAAATGTTAGTATGAACATATTAAAGTTGGGCATAGTATAACAATTCAAAGAGCAAGCTGATTTTGGGAGAAGGGGTGGAGATAGAGGCCCTGAGTGAGTGTCCCAAGTGAGTGGGTTCACAAGGTAAGGGACCACCTGGGGCAGCATAGCAGATTGCATAGCAGGTGAGGGTGACCATGCTGGGAGGGAATAACATCCCAGGAAGGTAGATCTTGAATGAGGAGTTTATAGAAAGGGGAGTGAGGGAGAAGGGAAGAGGCAGTCACCAGGAACAGAAGAGCAGAGGGGGGCAGCTGGTGGTCAACTGAAAGTAGGAGAGAGACAGAGAGAGAGAGGGGGGGAAGAGAGAATAAAAGGGAGCATAAGTGCATAAGTGGGCAGGGGTCTGACTTTTAAAGGGGTCCTTTACACCTGCCAGCAGACTAGTACTCATGGAACCCTGGGCTGACGAGAGTACTGCCTGAGTGCATTCTGCCATGTGACAGGGACAAGCCAGCCTAATGCCTGAATCCTTACAGTCTCTGTCTCAAAAACGAAACAGAAAAAGTTAATTAGGATAGCATGTTCTTCTTGGCCTTTACAGTGATGATCTCATTTTTATTATGCACCTTCTTTGTGGTATAAGCCTGTTGAAGGTAACTCACCCATGTACTAGAAGTGGTAAATACTGGTTTGGGCATCATAAATCAAGTCTTAGAATGACTCCAGATTTCATGAGCTGTGTATATCATGGTCTTGGCACTAAGAAGGAGGAGAGAACCTATTTGCAACTGACTTGTAATATAATTGTAAGTTACATGTACAGCCGGATGGGCAGGCTTTTTTTTTTAACTTATGATGTATAAGAAAAACATGCCCTGGAATGCTCAGTTTCCTACAGATATATCTACTGAACAGCCAAATAAGTCATTTCCTAAAATGGGTTATCATATCATAATGGGAATTGTGGATATAGCCTCAAAATTTAAAGTGTAACACTGGTTAACTTGTGACAGCTATAGAAATCCTCTTTTATTTGTGCCTATTTCTTGTCTCTGCTGTTTGTGTTACAGACCAAGACTTAACAGCTTTATAGAAAAATGTCTTCTCGATTAGCTCTTAAAAGTATAGAGCTAAGTCCAGGAGGTGGTGGTGCCTCCCTTTAATTGGGAGGTAGAGAAAGTTGGATCTCTGTGGGTTCAAGGCAAGGTAGATCTACAAAGTAAGTTCTAAGACAGACCCCCAAAGCTACACAAAGAGACCCTGTCTGGGGAAAAAAAAAAAAACAAAAAACAAAAGAGAGCTTCTGGAGAAATCAAAGATTTTTTTTCTTCTTATTTTACATGTCGATCCTAGTACCCTCTCCCTCCCTCACTCCCTCCCTTCCTCGCTTCCTCCCTCCCTCCTATCCTCCCTCATTCCCTGGCTAACTCTGTTTCTTCCTCCAATGAGCCCCTACCACCCTCCCATCACATCCCTCCCCACACCTCAGGGAGGGTGATGCCTTCCAAGAGGGGTCAACAAAATCTGTCAAGTCATTTGGAGAAGGGTCCTGGCCCACCCTCTTGCCTCTAGCTTAAGGGAGTATCCCTCCATGGGGTATGTGTTCCCAAAGTCCTTTTGTGTTCCAGGGTACATCCTGTTAACACTGTCAGAAGTCCCTTAGACTCCACAGGCCTTCTAACTAAGACCCATGTTCAGGGGGTCTGAGTCAGTACAATGCTGAATTCCCAGTTCTCTGTCTGGGGGTGGGGGCATTAGCTCTTGTTCAGGTCAGCTGGCTCTGTGGGTTTTTGCAGCCTGGTCTTGTCCTCCCTCTCTGCATCTGGATTCCAGTTCTGCTCAGTGTTTAGCTGTGGGTGTCTGCTTGTACTTCCATCAGCTACTAAATGAGGGCTCTATGATGGTGCATAAGTTAGTCATCATTCTCATTATCAAGGAAGGGCATTTATGGTAGCCTTTCCACTGTTGCTCAAATTGTTCCTTGGGGTTAGTTTTGTAGGTCTAAACATTTCTGTATATATAGAGTCAGTTTTCTCTTAAACATATAATGGTCTCTCTCTCTCTCTCTCTGTCTCCCCTCTCTCTCTGTCTTGTTTTCTTTCATCTATTACTCTTCTGACTCAATCTTCCTAGTCCACTTTCTCCTAGCCTCTCTCCACTCTTCCCTCCCCACGACCCCCACCCCTGCCCATCCCAATATGCTCAGGAGATCCTGTTCCTTTTTTCTTCTGTTAGGGAGCTTGTATATATCTCTTAGTTTCATCCTTGTATCCTAGTTTCTCTGTTGGTATGAATTATAATCTGGGGATTCTTTGGTCTATGTTTAAAATCCATATAGGAGTGAGTACATGCCCTGTTCCTCTTTTTGTAACTGGGTTACCTCATTCAGGATGGTTTCTTCATGTTCCATCCATTTGCCTACAAAATGGAATTTTTGTTGTTGTTGTTAGTTGCCCAAAGCCAATTGAGGTGTCATAGTCTTGTCAGTTTATTGTTTCAAATATACAGGAAAACTGTTTGCATTTCCATAGAAACTTAAGCATTGGATTGTTTATTTCCACGAAAACACACACACACACACACACACACACACACACACACAGAGTTTAGATTGTCCTTTATCTCTATCTTCCCAAGAAATTAATGTCATCATAACAATGTCTAGCCTCAAAATTAATGAAACTTGTGAATTTTAGAATTTGTATAATTTTATTTTAATTGATTTTTCCTGCAAACATAAAGAGATTAAAGTGCAGGAAACCTACAGTTATTTAGTTTCCTTCTCTTCTCTTTTTACCTTTTTGTCACTCTTTCCCATGCTTTCTTTTTTTAAAGTATATTTATAGCTAAATATTTATTAGTTCTGTTATAGTCTTTTTTTATTGTTGCTTTTCAAAGCAACACACACAAAAAATGCCTCACACTACTGATGTTGATGGCCTCCAAGTGCAGAAATGCTGCTTCAATCCTACTGCAGTGGTGGTATGCTACATGCATTTGTGATCTGAGTTGCATTTTTGAGCTGTTAATTTTTGTCTAGGGAATACAATTGAAATTTTATGTTACCACATACACTGTTCACTGAATTTGTTTTTATTTCTAATCATGACTTTGGATGTATATATCTCTGTCTTTTTTATTCCTTTTTAATTGTCTGTATGTTATGTATTCATGTAGGAGTATGTATAAATCAATGGGCATTTTGTCATAGGTCACAAGAGGAGACCTGATCACCCGGTGATAGAGGTATACCTAGTTTAAGTTGCATGATGTGGGTATTGGGGCTAGATGGAACTTGGTTCCTCGGAAAGAGTGTCAAGCTCTCCTAGCTGCTGAGCCATCTTCCAGGTCAGTTGAAAAGATAATGTTTTGTGTTAATAGACACAGTTTCTGTTAACTATGGGAAAACATAGAAGATATAAGCATACCTAATCTTTATTATGTTCCTGATTTTTTTTTCTGATAGCAAACTTCATTTCAATGTATAGTAATAATGCTAAGTCTAGGCATATTTGTATCATTTCTTTGAGGTGGTACCTTTTGTTGTTCATTATGTATGTGTTTGTGTGTATGTAAACATACAATATGTGTTCAAATTTTTTTATTTTTCTTAAAGAGGTTTTTCCATGGTCTTCCACTGAGGGAACAATAGATGAGAAAAGATGGGAAAGAGTAGGAGATGTGTTAAAAGATTATTATACGACTTTTGAGGTTGAAAAATCTCCATAACAGCAGTTTCACATTGGAACTTAATTGAAGAAATAATTTCTCACAAACAAATCGACCCTCTTGTTGCCATTATTATAGAAGAGGGGAAGAAAAATCTTAAACTGTGTGGCTCTGATCTTGAAAAGAATTCCGAACCTCAGAAAAAAAGGCTCAGAGTAACAGCTGAATGAGGAAAAGGAAACCATGTCCTTTGAGAGTGTTACTGAATATATTTAAAGGCTAACCTACAGACCCAAGATAAAAGGCCACTTTGCAAAAAATTGGCCACGAAAACAAAAAGAGATGAAAGAGATGCTTCAAAAGGCCCTTGTCCCTGGACCTTGTCCCAAATGCAAATGAGAAAACCTTTGGGCTTATCTAAGGTCTATGCACAAGGTCAGCCTTTACCTCCCAATAGTAACCAGAGAAATGGGTACAGGGGGCCATTACCAGGTCCCCAAACCCAAGCAAATCTATGGGTCATTAATTTTTGTCCCAGCAACCAACAGTCCATTTCAACCTTCTGCAGAGTAACACCTTGCAGTGCAGGACTGGCCCTCAGTTCCTCCATCCACATAGTTTTAATGCCAAAATGGGTGTACAGGCGAATCCTACAGGAATCTATGGCCCCTGCCACCTAATACATTTAGGCTGATTAATGGCCACAACAGTGACACCATGTGTGGCCTGCACGTATTTCCAGGAAAAATTGACAATGACTATGAAGGAGAAATTAAAGTTATGGCACCTTCTCCCACTGCCTATAATACCATCCAGTCAGTAACCTTGCAGATGCTTAAGACTCATTTTATACCTGGTGAATGCCTAGGCAAATATGAGACAGGCACCTGACATCCTATCTCAGCTACTCCCAAAAATATCACACAGGATTGGGATATTTCTCTTAGGGACATTTGATCATGCTGTTACCCATGCAGATAAAATCACATGGCTGCTTGATGCGACAGTTTGGGTCGATCAGTGGCCCCTTACTACTGAAAACCTAAGAGAGGCTCAACAGCTGGTACACGAACAACATGAGGTGGCCACATTCTACCTAGCACTTCTCATTGGATTACCCCTATCTTTGTTATTGAAAAAATAAATCAGGAAAAAAGCATCTGCTGCAGGACCTTAGAGCTGTAACTAAAACTATGGTTCTGATTGGGGCCTTACAGCCTCGTTTTCCCTGTTGCAGTCCCTTGTGTTATTTTTAAATTATAATTGACCTTAAGGATGGATTGTTTATTATACCTTGCATCCAGATGACCAGAAACGTTTTACCTTTAGTATCCAGTCTTCAAAATTTCAAGCACCCATGAGCTGGTACCAATGGCGTGCTCATCCCCAAGGTATGGCCAATAGTCCCACACTCAATCAGTCCTTTGTTGAATCTGACATTTAAATAGTTAGAGAATATAGGCCACAAATACATATCATACATTATATGGATGATATTATTTAGCAGGAAAATATGGCAAGAGGTATCATAGTGTTATAAAGAACTGCATAATGCTCTAACCAAAAAAGGGTTACATATAATCCCAGATAAAGTGCACCACAGATATCCCTATATTTACCAAGGTTTTCAGATGCTTGAAGACAAGATACTCTCTCCAAAAAAATCACCCTGTGTTTAGACAGGCTTCCTTTACTAAATGACTTTCAAAAAATATTGGGAGATGTTAATAAAGATGTTACTTTACCTAAAAATTAGCAAGGATGAATTATAACCCCTTTACGATATTCTCCCCAGCATTTCAGACCTTATCTCCCCGCGACAGCTTTCACCTCAAGATCGCAAAACTGTAACCCTCATGAAAAAAAGGGATACAAGCACAACAAGTCACTTTATGGATTACAGTCGCTTATTATGTTTCATCATTTGTAAAAAAGCACAGGCTCCCATGGCAGTGTTTTGGAAGACTGGTCCCATACTATGGGTCCATTTACCAATCAGTTCTAAGAGGGTGTTAAATCCCTATTTTCAGTCAATCTCAGACATTATTGTCTTGAGCAGAGAATAAACAAAGTCTCCTTTGGCCATGAACCAAACCTGCTTATTCACCTTACACCAAAGGACAGGTTGATTGGCTTATACAGACTACAGAAAATTAGCCCATAGCCTTGGCTAAGTACATGGGGGAAATAGATAATAATTATCCCCCCCCAATAAATTAATTGACTTTGACAACCGGCAAGTTACTTTTCTCAAACATTGCCCTCTAGAACCATATCCCAAAGGCATTAACAGCGTTTATGGTTCCTTATTGAGAATAGCTGCTTATGCATGGAAAAATAAAGTCACCAAATTTCAATCTGGGGCCTCATCTGTTCAATTGACAAACTAGCAGCTGTCATAGCTACTTTCACTGCTTATTCATGTCAACAAATCAACATTTACACTGACCGTGCCTATATTGCATGATTAGTACCTTTCTTAGAGACCATAGAGTAGGTCAAAAACATCTCTGAAACTGGTAATCTTTTTTAGGAAGCTAATTTCTCTCATAAGAACCTGAAAATTCCCTTTTTTTATGGGGCACCTTCCTGCTCATTCAGATCTCCTTGGATCCTTATCCAAAGGCCAATCACTTACCTGATCAAGCAACCTGCTGTTTTTTGGCCCTGCCTGCTGATTCCACTCAAAACACAGGCATCAAAGCAGCCCACAAAACACATTCATTACATCACCTCAGTGCCCATATCTTGAGGCTCATGTATCAAATTACTAGGGAACAAGTCATACATACAGTAAAAAGTTGTTCAGAACGTAACCAACATTTGCCAATTCCCCATATGTGAGTTCACCCTTGGGGACTCGTACCGAATGCTATTTGCCATATGGATGTTACCCATCTCACAAATTTGGCCATGTTAAATATATTCATGTTAATATAGGTCCATATGGTGGTTTTATATTTCCCTCCCTCCAAACTGAAGAAACTACTAAACATGTAATTAGCCACTTGCTGGCTGCATTCTCTGTCATGGCGTTGTGTGTCCTGGCTACTCTCCTTCTAGATACAGAAATAATACCCAGGGATGAGCCCAGTATAGACTATTTCACTCCATGGCACAAAATAGCAGTTCAATTCATTCCAATATTGGTTGGACTTGGTATTTCAGGAGCCCTAGCCACTGGTTCTGCAGGCATGGGAATAGCAATAAAATCATACTCCAAGCTGTCTCAACAGCTTGCTGATGATGTACAGACCATCTACAGTTTAGTGTAGGACCTTCAGGACCAAGTAGACTTTCTAGCAGAGGTGGTTGTACAAAATAGAAGACTTATACACTGTCGACAAGGAGGCATTTGTTTGACTTTATGGGGAAAATGTGGCTTTTACTAACAAATCCGGAATAGTTCCAGACAGAATCAAGAAACATCAAGAAGAGCATGAGAAGCTTTGCAGACAGCAGTGTGATCAACCCATCTGGAGGCCTAAAACAGACTTCTGCCCCACCTCATTCCCCTGGTAGGTCTTCTGCTTGGCCTTCTAATTCTTTTATTGATAAGATCTTTCTGTTTAATAAATTGATGGCCTTCTTTAATAATCAAATCGATACTATAAAAATGCAGCCCATACATGTGCATTATCTTTATCTTGATAAGGCTTATATGGGAGACAGCTATGATGAACTCTAGCCAATGCACAGTTAAACTTGTGTATCAATAAATTCATCAGAGTTATCCTCTCTTTGTTGAGCAGGGCTGGTTAGTAATCACAGGCAACAGAGGAAGGACAGAGAGTGTCTTGCCCCAGTAGCCCCATAAGACAGGAATGGTTATCACAAGTTGCCATCTCCAGTGATGGATAAGGCTATGCCACACTCCTGATCCAATAATTCCTCTGACCTAGACAGTCACATGGATATCCCGTCATGGATATCCCACCTCGTAGCCCTTTTTATACTAAATTTAAAAAGGGGACCTGTGGGGAACCCCTGAGTTAAGTTTGCAGTTTAATAGCCATACTTCCTACTACTCAATTAGATACTAACAAACTGGTAATTTTCAATTCTCCTTGGACCGTTCTCTTATTAAACTTGATGCAGCCTGAACATGAAAGCATCCCAGGTGTAGTCTTATTATATAGCAGGTTATCTTAGAGCAGGACACCTGCATTCTGCTTGGAAGGACCTTCTGCCTCCATCACTTCCTCCCTTTGTTACATTCTTTCATTTCTCCACTACTTAAACCCTAATATTTTATTCATTAAAAGAGACTTGATCCAAATACTGTCCTGTCTCCATCTCTCACATCTCTTTTCTCTTCATTCTCAATCTGTCCCTTAGATTCCTTGTCGACTGACACTGTTGGCTAGGGCACCTGTATTTTCTGTAAGTGTTGACTGTACTCTTAATTATTGAACTGTTCTTCCTGTCTCTGTTCTGTATTTGTAAGTTGTATATGCCTCTAGTGTCCTGTCACTTTTGTAGTGTTTTGTTATTAGGTTACACTGGCATCATTTAAATTGTCATTGGAAACCTTTAATCTGTGTATTGTTTTTCAGAAGTCTATAAAGAGAAATTAATTGAGCTTTCTAAAATACACTTTCTACATTAAAATGTGGACACTCTGCATGCTCTTTTTTGTGATAAAATAGTAAGTATTAACTTGACCAAATCTGTAATTAGTTTGTTGTCCAGCCCTTGGGTTCTCTTGGTTATCTTAGTTTATATTCAAACCCATCTCCATTGTTGGTAGAATCATCCCCTTGGCTGGGGACCCTAGATTGTATAAAATTAAGCAGGCTTAGTGCAGTATGAATGCATTTATTGCTCTCTGCATTTATATTTCAATGAATGTATTCTGATCACTTTTGATCCCTCCAACTTCCCCTAAAACCTTTCTCTTTTTAATACATCCAATCTCATACCATCTTTCTTTCTCTTACTACAAGACAAAAGAACGTTTTCTCCTTTTCGGTCATGGCTACAAGGGATCATTTGCCTCAAGCTCCTGCCTGCCTCTGTGACTTCACTAATAATGGGAAGTTTCTTGAAATTTTCAGTAAAAATAAACTATTTTTCCTGATTTTTTTTTTCTAGAGAATCATGGCAATTGAACATGGTAGTGAATCCCAAACTACCATAGAAGATAAAAGGGGACTCTTCCTAGTGAATGTTATGGAAAATATCCCACATCGATCTCAATCTATATTCCCTAAAAAGAAAAAAAGTGAGTGGTGTGTGTGTTAAATATTCTAGTCAGGTATTGTTACAATGTATTCAGTCTCTTAAGAAATCTGTCATGAATTTTTATGAGGTGGGGCATATCAGATTAATTAGGAGGGAGCAAAAAGTGTACACATGATGTAAATACAGTGCCCATATATGAAATGTTTTAAAAAAAAACCAGAACAAATCATAATTAAAAAAAATGTATCTAAAAGCCTGTCAATACTGTTTACACTAAGTACAGTGTACATTGTTCTGTAACTTAATATGTAGATTCTTATTATTCATTCTCTCTTGAAAGGTATTTCACAAATTACTTCACTTAGCTCTATGCCCCTTAGAGTTATTCTGTCTCTTGAAGACTATGTTTACTATGTTTGTGCATCCCTAAGACTGAAACATCGATTTGCTTTTTTTTTTTTTTTGCACACTTTTAAAACTACTTTGGAGAAATGTCTGTTCATGTAGGTAAGATTCTCCTCTTCTAACTTTACAGTGGTAAAGCATTGAATGCATCCAGGGCAGTAATTTGTTCTCATCTATGTGTTTTTAAAATGTGTTATTTCACTGATTGATTTGTCATTTTACTTAGTTGTGGTGTGCTTAGGATTTTCTGTTGTAGTTGATGTCCGTAGTTTTTATTCTGTCATTTTCTGTTGTTGTTTATGTCCTTAGTTTTCATTGTGTCATTTTATGTTGGTTGTTAAATTTGATGTTATTACTTAGTGATACTTTGAATGCATATCAGAGACAATGAGAATGTCATATTTCAGTAGCACAGAAAAGATGGAAAGAGACAAAGGTACTGAGTGAACAACAACCCCTAAGGGATGTGCAGACTAACCACTCCTGTGCTCAAGATTTCCTTCCCATTCTGTATCTATTATTGGTAAACATTGTTACACCAAAAGTAAGGCCTGGTTTTGCTTCATTATACCATTTGTAGTTATATTTTAAAAATTGCTTATGTTGGATTTTGCAATGTATCTTCATTCCTATTCTCAATATTTTGACTACACATATGAAGGTTATTTCTTCAAGAAAAAAAAAAAACATTTTTTTCATTCATCTGATCACAGTTAATTTTCCACTAAATCATTCATGACTTTTTCACCTCTCCAGGTACCTATATTCATGTCTGCTTCTCTCTTTGTTTAGAAATCCAAAACATACAAGCATGAATAACCACAAAAGATAACCAAATGAAATATAATAAAGAAGAAAATAATCACCATGAAAATTCATACACACACACACACACACACACACACACACAGAGAGAGAGAGAGAGAGAGAGAGAGAGAGTCAGAGGGAGACATAAAACACAAAGTTAAAATCCATAATATGCAAGCAAATGACGAGTAATACAAAATGTCCAAACAATGCAAAATGAGGGAAAAAAAGCCTTTAAAAATAATTGAGTTCGTTTAATATATTTGTATTATATTCTATTGAGGTCATTTTGTTTTGTTCATATACTACTGAGTATACAGCCAATCTTTAAGTGTGATCCTTTGCAAGCAATTTTCAATCACAGATACCTTCTTGGTTAATGAATGACAGGAACCTGTGTCTGTGTCCAGCCTCAATATAAGGGGCTTTTGTCTTGTCTCTTCATATCTTGTTTTGTCCTGTTTGGTTGTTGTCTCTCAGAGTGCTTCTCATTTCTGAAGGAAAACCAACAGGGAGTGAATCTGCTGGATAGAGGTGCTGGGGGACTAGAAAGTGTTGGAACTGTGATTGGGATGTATTGTATGTGAGAAGAATCATTTTTCAATATAAAATAGACACAAAGTAATATGAATACAGTGCTCTGATTTTATTCTTATTTTCAGAATAATTTTGCTGATAATGGGTTCTTGTGGTTCTGTACTAGTGTTATAATTATTTTGCTCATTAGCACAAAATAATAACATGTATGGGAACATGAATAGCCACTGCACACAGTTAATATATTCCTTGTGAATACAGATTCAATATAATGTTCAGACATATTGTCTAGGAATTTGAGCCTTATTGATCTAACTAATCCTTTGGAAATGATTTACTACTTTAATGTACATATTTCACAACTGCCCACTATTTATTTCTAATTGTTTGCTTACCTCTCATGTTGTTGATGTAGGGTCTCACCATGCTGCTCAAGATAATATCAGGCCCAGGCAATGATGAGGTGCATCTCCTCTGTCTCCTGTGGAGAATTTCCTGGAGACACAGACCCCACACCTCGCCATTGGTAATGTCAATGTGGGGATTTCTGCCTTTCAGTAACTATTGTTATATGTGTATATCAGGTAAAATGTTATATTTTCATATTTTCTGGCTATGTTTGAAAATCTGGATTTATGTGTATTTCTTGTCGTTTATTTTTAACTAGAATCTTCCTTGTCATAAGTAAAAGTTGGACTATTGAGATACTTGTCTTCTTTTCCAATAATTTGCCAAAGATTAGTGTCCACTAAATGCTTTATGAAGTGGAAACCGCCTATATATTTTCCTTAATAACATTTGGGAAAGTACTGAAACTCTTTAGAATCCTAGGTATTTCTCTCCATTTACATCCATGAAACATCTCTACATGATTTTATTTTGATGAGGTTTTCTCCTTTTATTTAGATTTTTGAATGAATATATTTTCATAATGAGTGTTATTCATTTTCATCTTAATTCTCCTGTTTCATTTTAACCTTTCTTCTGCTGAAATCTGGCATTGTGTGTCTCCTTACGATTTTTTATTTAGAAAATTAGAATTTTATATAAGACAAGAATATTTCGGTAATTTTGACAAGTCTGTCCCATCAATTCCTTTTGTGCTCTCACATCTTCATTCTCAAATTCATAATTTTTTATCAGCGTTCTTTTTTGATTCAGGATGACTGTCTGGTTAATGCCAGAAAGCCCCAAGTTTAATTTAGAACCTGTTTATATACAGACTAGAGGCAAAGCATAAGAAAGAGCAGTATAATCAGTCAACCAGCTCTCTGTACTGTCCTTGAATAAGAGGAGCAGACAGGCTGTCAAGCTATCACGAGAGGACTGTTAGCAGCAATTAGTTAGTTAGTTAGGTAATGCATTATTTCCCATGGACTTAATCAGAACTTTCTCACGGCTCTTAAAGGTACTGAAACAAGCAAGCTTTCATCAACAGTTCTTAACCTGTGTGTCAGGATGTCTAGGGTTCAAATGACTCTTTCACAAGGGTCTCCTAAGACCATTAGAAAACACAGATATTTATGTCATCCATAACAGCAACAAAACTATAGTTATGATGTAACAATGACAATAATTTTATAGCTGTGGGTCACTATTACAAGAAGAAATGCATTGAAGTTCTACAGCATTCAGAAGGTTGAGAATCACTTGTCTTCATTAATATTGTTACATAAACACACACTCACACAAACACACACGTAAATACAACCTGCTGAACCCATCTAATGTTCATACCTGTCCAATATTTTGTGGATATAAGGACAAGATCTCATAATACAGATAATGATTATAATGGTCTCTGAATGTGTTGGTAAAGTCCTCCATGTTCTAAGGACTCAATAGCCTTTTGAAGATTGCTAGTAACAGTACAGGTCTTCATTTACCTCTTTTTAACCAGGCCTTGAATTCAATTATGTAGGAATTAGTTATTGAAAATACATAAGAGCAGTAGGGCACTGGTAGTGAGATATTGCTAAGCTGGACATTGCCCTTCAAATGCATCATTACTGTGTTGGACAATCTTCGACTTGACCCAGCAGCACTTTTCATAACCTCTTTTTGGACTATGAAAATGATAGCTAGTCCCCGGATTCCAGACCTTTATCAGTTTCTAGTTCAAATTCTCAAAAACCTGTATCCAAAGTGTAGTGACTAGGGCAACAGGGACTTTCCTGCCACTTCTTAGATGCAAGCAAAGGCAATAGTGATAGGCTAAATACTTTGTGTTAGTCTGCTAGACTTTATTTACCAACAACTCAAAAACCTGACTGTCTCTTGAGTGTTTTTAGATAGTCATAACCCCTGGTGGCCAAATTATCTTCCCAATTGTGTGTAATATCATGTAAACATATGCACCTATATTTTCATATGTATATATATATATGTGCATATTTATTTATTTATATGTGGAATAAACATTCAACAATGATTCCCATGTCATTTTTTTTGTTCTTAGTCTTTCTATATAGTGTTTAAATTATACTTCTTCAGTCTTTATAGAACTGCTTGCATTAACATCTATTAAGGTTATTACTTAAGCGCCTTTGACCATTTTAGATTCTCTATTGAGAATTCTCTATTTAGATCTGTTCTCCATTTTTCAATTGGATTTTTTGATGTTATGATGTTTTAGTGACTACCTTCTTGAGTTCTTTGTATATTTTGAAAGTCACCCCTCTGTCAGGTGTGGGTTTGGTGAAGTTTTTTTTTTCCCCATTCTGTGGGCCCCATTTTGTCTTGTGTACTGTGTCCTTTGCATTACAGAAGATTCTAAATTTCAGGATGTCCCATTTATTAATTTTTGATCTCAGTGTCTGTGTTACTGGTGTTAGGTGTTATGTTTAGGTATATTCTTTTCATTGCCGATCTATTTAAGACCCTTAGGATGGTGTTGAATTTTGTTAAAGGTTTTTTTTTTAGCATTTATTGAGATGATCATGTAGTTTTTCTTTTTCAGTTTGTTTATATGGTGTATTACATTAATGGTTTTTCATATGTCGTGTGGGAAACTCCAGAGCAAAGTTACCATCTTAACAACCATCCTTCTTACTACTCTCTTAAATACTAACATATTGGTATGTTAGTATCATATGACTTTTCTTGTTAAACATGATGCAGCCTAACCTTGAAAGAGTCCCATCTGCATTCTTATTGTATAGCAAGTTATCTTATAGCAGAACACTGGCATTCTGCTTATAAGGATATTCTGCCTCCCTCAATCCTCTTTTTGGCCCATTCCCTCATTTCTCCACTACTTAAACCCTGTTGATATGTTCATTAAAAGAGACATGATCAGAATACTGTCTTGTTTCCATCTCTCGGGTCTCTTATCTCTTCATTCTCACTCTTTCCCTCATGGTCCCTTTGGACTGACCTGCTAGCCTGTGCAACTGGTGCCTGATGTTGGGCTTGAGTATGAAGGACTCAGTGCAGAAAGCTGCAGGGAAGAGCTGGCTAAATGAAAAGAAGACAAAGAGAAAGAGGAAGTTGTAGATTGGAGCCTGCTGCCTAGACAAGACCTCGGTAAGTGAGTGGCAGAATATACTCAAGATGAGAGGGGTTTTGCTTAAAATGAAAGATCACCTCAAATTTTTTATTTTTATTAAAGAATTTTGTCCATGGTTTCCCACTAAGGGAACAATAGATGAGACAAGATGGAAAAATGTAGAAGACACATTAAAAGATTATTTTACAATGTTTGGACCTGAAAAAGTCTCCATAAGAGCATTTTCACATTGGAACTTAATTGAAGAAATAAATTATCACAAACAAACTGACCCTCTTTTTGCCAATATTATAGAAGAAGAAGAAAAGTGTCTTAAACCATGCAGCTTTGACCTTGTAAAGAATTCTGTACCTCAGGAAAAAGGCTCATAGTAACAGCTTAATGAGGAAAATGACCTTATGTCCTTTGATAGTAATACTGAAGATATTATAAAGACTAACTCACAGATCCAGATAAAATGACATGGCTCTCCGAAGAAGCAGTAGGGTCGATCAATTGCCCCTTACCACTCAAAGCTCACAGCCCCTCAACAGCTGGTACAGGAACAGCTTGAGGCTGGCCACATTCTACCTCACACTTCTCCTTGGAATATGTCCATCTTTGTTATTAAGCAGAAATCAGGAAAATAGCTTCTTATGCCATATTTCTCTTTAAACCTATAATAGCTCCCTATATTGATATGTCTCTGTTCTTGCTCTCCTCTAATCATCTCCTCACTCAATCTTTGATCCCTCATGTTCTCCTACCCCTCCTCTTATCCTCGCCTCTTTCTCCTACCTCCCTCCCAAGTGTTCCCAATTTGTTCAGGGGCTCTTTTTTCTTTCCTTTTCTCTGTAGGACCATGTATGTCTCTCTTACGGTCCTCCTTTTTCTCTACCTTCTCTGGTGGTGAGGATTGTAGTCTGGTAAACCTTTGCCCTATATCTAATATCCACATAAGAGTGAGTACATACCATGTTTGTCTTTCTGTGACTGGGTTTCCTCACTGAGGATGGTTTCTTCTAGTTCCATCAATTGGCTTGGCTAATTTCAGATTGCATTGTTTTTTTTTCCTCTGAGTAGTACTCCACTGTGTAAATGTACCATATTTTGTGTATTGATTCGTAGGTTGGAGGAGATCCAGGTTGCTTCCAGGTTCTGGCTATTGTAAGTAATGCTGCTTTGAATATAGTTGAGCAACTGTCTTTGTGTATCGTGGTTTAACAAGGATCATGAGACACAAATAGGCTGAATAGATGTTTATTCGAGGAGAAATGACTTACAACATAGACAGATGAACACCAGCAGATTCCTGGTTCCAAGGAGCCTCTGGATGCTCTCCTGTCCTTGCACTGCATGCAAGAGAGCACTCTCAGGTTCCTCCTCAGCCCTGGTTCCTCCACTTAACTTCTGCCCCTGTCTTAACTCCCAATGGCCGTGGTCAGCAACATAGATGCAGATAAAGTGAATATCTCACTACAATTCTCCTTTTAGTCTAAAGAAAAGATTTAGGCTTGATACAAAACTATATACAAAACAGTGAATAAGAAGTTTTTCCTAAGAAAAGGAAAATCGAAAACAAACAGTCATAAGACCTATATGTCTAGCACTAGGATGAAGGCGTAAGGGAGTTTACATTAGAGTTGTCCTAAGCTGGAAAGCTTAATTCTAGTACCTAAATTTTAACTAGGAAGAGAGAATAGTAATTGTGGTAGTTTAATATTCAGCCTCATCAAAGACCTGAGAAGGAATCCAACGATGCTAGGGTAGACAGGAAGTGCAGATGGGCAACTTCCAAAAGGTGCAGCAAGGACAGAAACAGCAAGCTGCCTGGACAGTCACCCAAGGTCTCACAGCAACGTTGTTACAGCCAGTTTTGGCTAAGTCTAAGAGTACCTGACAGACCACAACAAAAGCAGGGAGGTAGAAAGGCAGTCTTGCCCTGACTTGGCAAAATTCAGGAGTCTTCTATGTTTGTCTCCTGCATGTCCAAAACAGTGGTCGAGGTGGAGGCAATTCTTTGCCCAATTATTTGCCATTAGCCGAAGCAAGGATGGATCTCCAGTGTCCAACACTTTTTTCGTGGTGCTATCTGGAGCAATAGTGTCTCATGTCAATATTTGACTAATAAAACATTTAAATGCTGTGTTCTGCAGGTCTATGAAATGATTGAAGATTAAACATCTATGTCTGACCAATCTCGTAGGTATAGGAAACGTGGATGAAGATTGATGGGAGATGTCATTCTGTAAATATGTTTCTCTTATTGGTTATAATTAATAAAGCACTGTTGGCCAATAGGAAAGCAAAATAGGCAGGCCTAGGACAAAAGGAGGAAATAGGAAGTAGTAGGGAGGTGACAACAGGGAGGACTGGAGAGAGCAGAACCACCGACCACCTCTCTCCAATAAAATGAGACCACGTGGAAATACTTAGATTAATAGAAATGAGTTAATAATTAAGACAAAGATAGCCAATAAGAAATTTCTTATTGCTGTACATGGGCAACAGTGTTATATCAAATACAGAATCTCTGTGTGTTAATTGGGGCTGGCATGGCGGTGGGACCAGACCAGTGGCAGAAAAACCTACTTGTAACAGAAGGTAATCTGTAATACTCAGAAACTTAGCTATAAAACTGAATGAAATTCCCTAAGTAAAACAGGGACAAATACCTAAGCAATATAACTATGTATGTATATATACATGTAAATCACTAAAACAGAGGTAGAGTAGAAATGTCTAGACCAGAAGTAGAACTATAAAGTACAGCATGATAAAAATATCCTAAATTGTATAAATATTCAAAATGCTTTGAGCATAAGTAAAACTATGCATACATAGAATACAGTAAGGATTGGGCATGAAACATCATAAATGGAAAGATTTTACACAATATGACAAAATATAATATACAACTCTTCCAGGAAGGGAATATAAAGTTAATTTTACATAGGTTGCCACATATAAGAATATATATATCAATGTAAGCTGTATAATACTAATATCTCACTATTACTGAAATAATTCACAAAACGATAGGCTAATGTACCTATATCCATCTAAACCATACGTTTCCCAATCATACCCTATCCCTGCCTAAAAGAGATACCCGAGTCTAAGTATCACCTTCCATACCCAACCCGAAGTAACTAAAACCAACCCTAGGAAGATGAATTATCCGTAGATGCCAATAGTGGAAAAAGGAGGTGTTGTTATTTTAAGATTACTTCCTACTGAAATGGGACAATGATTGCTCCATGAGATGGAGGAAGAAAATTTTTAGCAACCAAATTTCTTGACAGAATTGGCTGTGACATATGTAGCTAGTCACTGTGTGGCAGGAAAAGCTTGACTGGAGTTCTATCTGAAACTCTGGCCAGGATTTAATAAGAAGGTGCACCATTACAGCTACCTAGTCAGAAGTAATCACTGTGGAGGCCAGCCCTTGGGAAAGTATCTGTGATGGGTTCTCTTGGTCATCTTAGTTTATATTTAAGACCCATCTCAAGCGTTGGTAGAAACATCCTCTAGGTAGGAGACACTAGGTTGTATAAAATGAAGCAGGCTGAGCACAGTTTGATTAAATTCAATGCTCTCTGTTCTTTATATTGAGAATATGTTTTCAATGAATGTATTCTGAGCACTTTCGGTTCCTCCAACTTCTACCAAAAACTTTCTATTTTTAATGCATGCAACCTCATATCATTTATTTTTCTCTCACTAGAAACAAATGAAGAAGTTTTCTCCTTTTTGGCTATGGCTGTAAGAGATCAGTTTTCTCAAGTTCCTGCCTGCCTGTGTAAACTCCCTAATAATAATGGGCAGTAACTTGAAATTGTAGTAAAAATAAACTATTTCTCCTTTATTTTTTTTTCTAGTGAATCATTGAAATTCAACATGGAATTCAACCCAACCCACCAATGAAGCCTAAGGGGACCTTCCAGGTGATATGTCAGGAAAATCTCCTCCATTGATCTCAATCTATATTCCCAAAAGAGAAAAAAAGTGAGTGGTGTGTTGGTTAAATATTCTAATCTGGTAGTTATATGTATTCATTCTCTTAACAACTATAGAGGTGGTCATTAATTTTTGTTATGTTGGGAGCATCAGAAGATTTAGAAGGGAGAGAGAAGGTTCAAATGATATAAATACAGTACCCATACATGAAATGGTAAAAAAAAAAAACCAAAACACAAAAAACATTTTTAAAAGCCTCAGATTATTGTTTCCAGCATGTCCAGTGTATATTGTCCTGTAACTTAATATTTAGACTTTTATTATTCATTCTCTCTTGAAATGTATTTCACAAATTTACTTCACTTAGTTCTATGCCATTTAATATTATTCAGTCTCTCTGAGGAATATATTTGTGCATCCCTAAGACTAAAACTATCAATTTGTTTAGTTTTGTGTTTTCTTTATGCACACTTTTAAAACTACTTTGGAGACATATCTTTTCTGGGAATTATTTATGTAGGTAAGATACACCTCTTACCTTTACAGTAGTAAAGCATTGAATGTATACAGGGCAGTAGTTTGTTCTCATCTATGTTTTTAAAAAGTGTTATTTCATTGATTGAGTTGTCATTTTACTTAGTTATTGTGTGCATGGGATTTTCTGTAGTTTTTTTATGTGTTTAGTTTTTATTCTGTCATTTTGTTGTTGTTACATTTGATGTTATCAGTTAATGGTACCTACAATGCGTATTAGAGACAATGAGAAAATCAGAATTCAGTAGCACAGGAAAGATGAAAGAGACAAAGCTGCTGAGTGTACCCTCACCCTTAAAGGATGTGCGGGCTAACCACTCCTATGTTCAAGACTTCTCCCTAATCTCTATCTATCATTGGCAAAAATTGTTACACCAAAAGTAAGCAGTGGTTTTGGTTCATTATATTATTCAGAGGTATATTTTAAAAAATCGCTTAACTTATATTATTTGCAGTGTACTTTGTTCCTGTTCTCAGTGTTTTGACTGCACATATGAATATAATTTCTTCAAGTAAAATAAAAAGAACTTTTTTTCATACAATGATCACAATTTAACTTCCACCAAATCATCCCTGTCTCTCTCACTTTCCAGGTACTTGTATTCATATCCTCTTATCTCTTTCCCTTTAGAAAACAAAACAAAAAAAACCGAACAAACAAACACCAATACAAAAAAACAATGAACTATAATAAGAAGAAAATAATCACCAGGAAAATTCATACACACACACACACAGACACACACGCACGCACACACGCACGCACGCACACACACAGAGAGAGAAAGAGAATCAGAGAGAGACATAAAACACAAAGTTAGAAATCATAATATGCAAGCAAATGACAAGTAATACAAAAAAAATGGCCAAACAAAGCAAAATGGAAAAAAAAAAAAAAGCCTGTAAAAATTATTGAGTTCATTTGTGTTCATCATATTCTATTCTATTGAATTCATTTGTTTTGTTCCTATATTTCTGAGCATGGGGCCAGTCTTTAAGTGTGATCCTTTGCAAGCAGTTGTCAATCACAGATAGCGTCTTGGTTAATGACAGGAACCTGTGTCTCTATGCAGGCTCAATATGAGGGGTGTTTTCTTTGTCTCTTCATATCCTGTTTTGTTCATTTGGTTGTTGTCTCTTGAAGTCCTGATCATTTCTGAAGGAAACCAAGGGAGAGTGAATCTGGGGTACAAAGGTGCCGGAGGCCTCGAAAGAGTGGAAACTGTGATAGGGATGTATTCTATGTGAGGAGAATCTATTTTCAGGGTAAAATAGAAACAAAGAAATATGAGTAGAGTTTTATGATTTTATTTTTATTTTCATTTTCAGAATAATTTCAATTCCACTGGAACTCTGTGGTTCTGTACAAGTCTTACAGTTTTTTTCCTCCTTAGGACAAAATAATAACATTATGGGCCCCTGGGTAGCCACTGCACCCATGTATTCCCTATGAATACATAATTCATATTAATGTTCAGACATATTGTCTAAGAATTTGAAGTGTTCAAAGTTTTATTGATTTTACTAATCATATGGACATGATTTATTATTTTAGTGTATATATTTCATAACTACCAGCTATATGTTTCTCAATATTTGCTTTCCTCTTATGTTGATGTAGGGTCTCACCATGGTGCTAACGATGATATCAGACGCAGGCACTGAGGAGGTGATTATTGCCTGTCTCCTGTGAAGAACTCCCTGAAGACACAGACCCCACATGTTGCCATTGGTAATGTCAAGTGTGGGGATTTCTGCCTTCCAATTTCCAATGTTATATTCTTGTGTGTAAATCAGGTAAAATTTTATATTTTTATATAATTTTAGATTTTCTGGCCATATATTAAAATCTAGATTTTTGTGCTTTTCTTGTCATTTCTTTTTAACTAGAATTAGTTTATCTCCCTTGTCATAAGTAAAAGTTGGTCTGTTGAGATACTATTCTTCTCCAATAATTTGACAAAGATCCGTGTCCAATAAATGTTTTGGGAAGTGTCATCGAGCTATATATTTTCCTTTATAACAATTGATAAAGTACTGAACCTTTAGAATATTAGGTATTTTTCTCCATTTAAATCCAAGAAGCATCAATTCCCTACATGTTCTTACTTTGATGAGGTTTTCCCCTTTTGTTTAGCTTTTTGAATAAATATATTTTCATTATGAGTTTTAGTCATTTTCATCTCAATTCTCCTGTTTCATTCTAACCTTTCTTGCACTGGGATCTGGCATTTTAATTCGCCTTAGTATTTTTTTTATTAAAAAGTAGAATTTAATACAAGACTAAATTTTTACATAATTTTTACATCTCTGTCCTGCCAATTCCTTTTGTGTACTCACACCTTCATTCTCAAATTCATAGTTTTTATCAGCATTCTTTTTTGATTCAGGAAGACTGTCAGGTTAATGACAGCCCCAATCTTAATTTAGAACCTGCTTATATACAGACTAGAGGCAAAGGAGAACAAACAGCAGTATAATCAGTTAACCAGCTCTCCTCACTGTGCTTGAATTAGAGGAGCAGACAGGCCAGCTAGCTATCACATGAGGCATGCTAGCAGCAAGCATCTAGTTAGTTAGATAATATGTTCTTTCCCATTGGCTCAATCAGAACTTTCTCACGGCTCTTAAGGATACTGAAATAAGCCAGCTTTCATCAACAGTTCTTAACCTGTGGGTCAGTTCCTCTTAGGGATTAAATGACTCTTTCACAGGGGTCTCCTGAGACCATTAGAAAACAGATATTTATGTCATACATAACAGCAACAAAAATATAGTTATGAATAAGCAATGAAAATAATTTTATAATTGTGGGGTCACTATTACGAGAAAATGCATTTAAGTATTACAGCATTGAGAAGGTTGGGAAACACTGATATTCATTAATATTGTTACATGAACACACACACACACATATATTTATATATATATATACATATATATATATATATATGTTGTATGTAAATACAACCTGCTGAACCCATCTAATGTCCATACCCCTACATTATTTTCTGGATATAAGAATAAGATCTCATAATACAGTTAACGTTTCTAATGTTTTATGAAAGTGTTGGTAAGTATATCTATGTCCCAAGAACTCCACATACTCAATAGCCTAATGAAGTTTGCTAGAATACACTATGGGCCATCATTTACCTCTTTTATTTCAATTATGTAGGGATTAGTTATTGAAAATACATAAGAGCAGTAGCGCACTGGTGGTCATGTATTGCTCTATTGGACATTTTCATTCAAATGCATCATAATTGTGTTAAACAATCATTGACTTTACTCCCAATCACTTTTCATAATCTCTACTTGGACTATGAAAATGAGAGCTAGTCCCCAGACTCCAAACTTATATCAGTTTCTAGTTCAAATCCTCACAGAACCATATCCAAAATGTAGTGACTAGGGCAACAGGGACTCTCCTGCCACTTCTTAGATGCATCCAGATGTAATAGTAATGAGCTATATACTCTTTTGGTACTCTCCTGGACTCCATTTACCAACAACTCAAAATAGGTTTATCCTGACTATTTCTGGAGTGTTTCTTAGATATTCATAAGCTCTGGTGGGCAAATTATCTTGCCAATTATGTGTAATTTTAAGTAAACATATGCTCCTATATTTTCATATATATATATATATATATATATATATGTATGTATGTATGTAGTAAATGTACAAAATTGATTCCCTTGTCATTTTTCTTACTCTTCTTAGTGTTTCTATGGTTTGTTTAAATTATAGTTCTTCAGTCCTTATAGAGAAGCTTCAATGAATATCTATTAAGATTATTACTTACGTGTCTTAAGTCATTTGAGATTCATCTGTTGATAATGCTCTATTTAGATCTGTACCCAATTTTTCAATTGGAATGTTTGATATTTTGGTGATTAGCTTCTTGAGTTCTTTCCATATTTTGAAAGTTACGCCTGTGTCAGATGTGGGGTTGGTGAAGTTTTTTTCCCCCATTTTATGGGCTGCCATTTCGTCTTGTTGACTGTGTTCTGTACATTACAGAAGCTTCTCAATTTTAAGATGTACCACTTATTAATTTTCAATCTCAGTGTCAGTGTTACTGGTGTTAGGTGTAATGTTTAGGTATGTTCTTTTCATCTCTGAACTCTCGAAGACCTTTTTCATGGTGTTGAATTTTGCTGAAGGTTTTTTTAGCATCTAGAGAAATGATCACGTGGTTTTTCTTTTTCAGTTCGTTCATATGGTGGATTCAAGTGATGAATTTTCATATATTGTGTGGGAAACCCCAGAGCAAAGTTAACATCTTAATAACCATCCTTCCAACTACTCTCTTAAATACTAACATACTGGTAATTTTCCATTATCCTAGGACAGTTCTGGTGTGTAACATGATGCAGCCTGAACCTGAAAGAGTCCCATCTGCAGTGTTGTAGCAAGTTACATTATCGCAGGACACCTGCATTCTGCTTGGAAGGATATTCTGCGTCCCTCACATCCACTTTTTGGTCCATTCCCTCATTTCACCACTACTTAAACCCTGTTGTTATATTCATTAAAGGAGACTTGATCACAACACTGTCTTGTCTACATCTCTCGGGTCTCTTATCTCTTCATTCTCATTCTCTCCCTCAGGGTCCCTTTCGACTGACCTGCTGGCCAGTGCAATTAGCGCCCGATGTCAGGCTTGAGTATGAAGGATTCAGTGCAGAAAGCCACAGCTAAGAGATGGCTAAATGAAAAGAAGACAAAGAGGAAGTTGTAGAAGGGAGCCTGCCACCTTGACTAGGACTCGGTAAGTGAGCAGCACAAACAGTACAAGATATAAATCAATATGAATTATTTGTTGAAGGTCTGAAGAAGACACTCAAGACACAAGGAGTTTGGCTTAAAATGCAAGATAATCTCAAATTGTTTATATTTATTTAAGAGGTTTGTCCATGGTTTCCCACTAAGGGAACAATAGATTAGAAGAGATGGAAAAGTGTAGGACACATGTTAAAAGATTATTATATAACTTTTGGACCTGAAAATGTCTCCATAACAGAATTTTCACATTGTAATTAATTGAAGAAATAATGTCTCACAAACAAATGGACCCTCTTGTTTCCAATATTATAGAAGAGAAAAATGTCTTAAACTGTGTGGCTTTGACTTTGAAAAAATTGAACATCAAAAAAATAAAAAATAACAAAGGCTTAGAGGAACAGATTAGTGAGGAGAAGGACCTCATGTCCTTTGAGAGTGATAAAGAAGATGTTAAAAAGATTAAACCACAGACCCGAGATAAAAGTGTAAAAAAGACCCACTAAAAAAAGGACTTGGGAGATATTTAGCTCCTAGATATTTAGGAGCTAAAAAGAAACCCCAAAAAACAAAAGAGTATACCCATCAGTTAAAAAAAAATCCACGAATGAAGACTTTAGTGATGGGTGTTTTGAGGACTCAGATAAGGAGTCAGCCAGTATATCATGATTCAGACTGGCCTTCATTAAAACAATGGCCTCTGCCCTATATACTGCCTCCCACAGTGCCTCCTCTAGATTGCCACTCTTAAACCCCCCAGCAAGAATTACAAGATAAAATTCAATATCTTAAGGGACAATAAAAAATAACACCATGAATTAATTGCACAATTAGAAAGATTAAAGACTGGAAAATCCTCTGAGACTTCTCTAAAGACCACCACCAGGCCACCCCTTAAAGGGGCTGCCCCCTGCATATCTCTTCGCCATCAGGAACAGACACAGCCTATGAATGTAACTACTGTTTCTGTCTCTTAAACAACCGTTGCACAAGGGGGTGCATGGAGACATCATACAGGTGTTGTCTTTGATGTAATCAAAGAGGTTAAAACTGCTGTTTCCCAGTATGTGGCCACAGATCCTTATACTACTGCCATCAAATACCTGGGTTACTTCTTCAGACTGGTATCTATCAACCAGAGCAACTCTGGCAAGAGGAGACTACCTCGTATGGAAACCAGAGTTTGCAGAGGCTTTTAAGGAAATTGCAAAAGGAACGCACAGGCTGGCAATGCCTGGAGTGCTGATATGTGGAAGGGAGAGGGGAATTTTGAGGCAGAAGATGTTCAAATGCAATATGAACCTGAGCTATGTGCACAAATTAAATCAGCTGCCACCAGAGCATGGAAGAGGCTACTTACTAAAGGGGATATGAGCTTCTACCTTACCAATATTAAGCAAGAGCCTGATGAACATTTTTCAGACTTTGCTCAATGTATCCTAACGGAAGAAGGTAGAATTTTTTGGAAGTCCAGATTCAGGAACTGAATTTGTTAAACAATTAGTATTGGATAATACAAATGATGCCTGTCAGGATGTCATTAGGCCATATTGGATAAAAAATAGATCTTTCTGGCTACATTTACCTCTGTGTTGAGCAAGGATCAGCCTACCAATAGGGGCTTGCTGTGACAGCCTCCTGGCAAGGAATAGTCATCAAATCAGGGCAGTAATAACGGTTTCAGTTGGTGAGATTCAGGTCACTTTGCTAAAAATTGCCCATGAAAACAAAATGCATGTTTCAAAAGGCCCTTGCTCCTTTATTTTGCCCTACATGCAGAAAATATTGGGCAAATAAATGCCTATCTCAGGTCGATGAACAAGGCCAGCCTTTACATCCCAGTAGCAACCAGGGAAATGGGTACAGGGGTCTGTCCCAGGCCCCCAAAGCCAAGCATGTGTGGCTGTCAGCCTTGTCCTAGCAACCAAGAATCCATTTCAACCTTCTGCAGAGCAACACCAGGCAGTGCAGGACTGGACCTCAGTTCTACCACCAAAACAATGTGAACACCAGAAATGGGTGTATAGACCAACAGGAATCTATGGCCCCCTACCGCATGATACATTTGGGGTGATTATTCGCCACAACAGAGTCACCATGTGTGGCCTTCCAGTATTTCCAGGAATAATTGACAATGACTATAAAGGGGAAATTAAAGTTATGGCAGTTATTCCCACTGCCATTAATAACATCCCATAAGGCCAATGCTTTGTTCTGCTCTTGATTCTTCCTTTGCTTCATACAAACACTAAAATCATGACCAATAAAAGAGGCAATAACAGTTTTGGATCTTCAGGTGCAATTGGTTAGAAGCCATATCCAATAATAAACCCACTATGATTTTGAAATTAAATGACAAAGAATTTTCTGGTTTGGTAGACACAGGTTCAGATATTACTATCATTAAGGGAGAAGATGTTCCTAAAACCTGGCCATTAGAAGATACTCTAACGCATCTGTGAGGCAAAGGCCAAAGCACAAACTCACAAAGCAGTAAAACATTATTAACATGGAAAGATTCTGAAGGTCACTCTGGCCAGATATAGCCCGAGGTCATTTGCTGGACTACCAGTCTATCTGTGGGGTAGAGACTTGTGGCCACAGATGCGCATGATTATGTGCACTTTTAATGAAATTGTAACCATGCGGATGTTTAAGAATGGTTTTACTCCTGGTAAAGGCTTAGGTAAATATGAGACGGCAATCTGACAGTCTATCTCAGCTACTCCCAAAAATGATCGCACAGGATTGGGGTATTTTTTGGGGCCATCAAACATACTTTGACCACGCAGACAAAATTACATGGCTGTTCAATTAGACAGTATCAGTCTATCAATGGTCCAATAACACTGAAAATCTCACAGCAGCCCAACAGCTGGTACAGAAACAGCTTGAGGCTAACCATATTGCACCTAGCACTTCTCCTTGGAATACCTCCCCCTCTTTGTTATTAAAAAGAAATCAGGGAAATGACATCTAGAATAAATAAAACTATGGTTCTAATGGGGGCCCTATATCCAGGCAGACTGGTCCAAACTAGGGGTCCAATTACCAATCAGTCCTAAGAAGGTGTTAAATCCCTATTTTCAGTTAATCTCAGACATTATTGTCATGGGCAGAAACCAAGCAAATTTCTTCTTTGCCTGTGAACCAAAACTGATTATTCAACCTTACAATAAAAAACAGGTTGATTGGCTCATGCAGACTACAGAAAGCTGGCCCATAGCCTTGGCTAACTACATTGGGGAAATAGATAATCATTATCCCCCTTATAAATCAATTGACTTTTCCAACCGGCAAGAGTTTACTTTCCTTAATATTACCATCTGAACCCTATTCCAAATGCATTAACAGTGTTTTCTGATGGTTCCTCCTTGAGAATAGCTTCTTATGCATGCAATAGCGAAGTCACCAACTTTCAAACTGGGGCTTCATCTGCTCAGATGACAGACTATGTGCTGTCATAGCTGCCTTCAGTGCTTTTTCAGATCAACCAATCAGAATTTATAATGACAGTGCCTATATTGCTCCATCAGTACCAATCTTAGAGACTATAATTCAGGTCAAAAACATCTCTGAAACTGGTAATCTGTTTAGGCAGCTAATTTTTCTCATATGAACTTGGAAATTCCCCCTTTTTATGGGGCACCTTCATGCTCATTCACTACTTCCTGGACCCTTATCCAAAGGCAATACCTCAGCTGATCACACAACCCACTGTTTTTTGGCCCTGTCTGATGATTCCATTCAAAACACAGGCATCGAAGCAGGGCACAAAGGACATTCATTACATCACTTCAGTGCCCATACCTTGTTTCTCATGTTTCAAATTTATAGGGAGCAAGGCAGACATATAGTAAAAAATTGTTCAGAATGTATCCAACATTTGCCAGTTCCCCATCTGGGAGTTAATCCTAGGGGATTCTTAACCAATGCTATTGGGCAAATTGATGTCACCCATCTCAGAGAATTTGGCCATCGTAAATATATTTATGTTAATATACATACATATACTGGTTTTATATTTGCCTCTCTCGAAACTGGAGAAAGTACTAAATATTTAAGTAGCCACTTGCTGACTGCATTATCTTTCATGGACATTATGTCCTGGCTATGCTCTTCCAGATATAGAAATAAACCTGGGGATGAACCCATCTTAATACTGTGCATAGACTATTTCACTCCAAGGCCCTAGGGATCAGTCTAATTCATTACAATAATGGTCAGACTTGGTATTTCAGATGCCCTAGTCCCTGGATATCAGGCATGGTAATAGCAATAAAATCATACTCCACACTGTCTCAACAGCTTTCTAAAGATGTACAGACCATCTACAGGTCAGTCCAGGGCCATCAGGACCAAGTTGATTCTCTAGAAGAACTTTTACTACAAAATATAAGAGGGCTAGGCTTACTCACTACAGACAAGGGAGGCATTTGTTTGACTTAACTGGAAAAATGCTGCTTTTATTCTATCAAATCCAGAATAGATCAAGACAGAATCAGGAAATATCAAGAGGACCTCGAGAAGCATCCCAGAGAGCTGTTTGATCAAGCCATTGGAGCACCTGGAACAGGCTCCTGTGTTATCTTCTTTCCCTGCTTTATCCCCTGCTTGGCTTACTAATTCTTCTATTGTTATAGCCTTTTCTGTTTAACAAATTGAAGGATGTTGTTAAAAATCAAATTTATGCTATAAAATTGCAACCTATACAAGTGTATTATCATCACCTTGATATGGCCAATATGGGAGATAGCTATGATGAACTCTAGCCAATACACAGCTAAACCTGTGTATCGATAAATTCATCAGAGTCATTCTGTCTTTGGTGAGCACGGCTAGTAGCCAATGATGGGCAACAGAGGAAGGGTAGACAGTGTCCTGCCCCAATAATCCCCTAAGACAGAAATTTCATCATAAGATGCCATCCCCAATGATGGATAAGTGTATGCCACACTCTGGATTCAAGAATTCCCCTGACCTAAGACAGACACAATCCCATCATGGATATCCCTCCTCGTGGCCTTTCTTAATACTATATTTAAAATGGGGACCTGTAGGTAACCCCAGAGCAAAGTTTGCACTTAACAGCCATCCTTCATACTACTCTAGTAGATACTAACATACTGACAATTTTCTATTCTCCTAGGGCTGTTCTCTTGTTAAATATTATGCAGCCTGACCACGAAGGAGTCCCAGCTACAATCTCACTTTTTAGGGTGTAATCTTATAGCAGGACATCTGCATTCTGCTTAGAAGGACCTTCTGCCTCCATCACTTCCTTGCTTTTGCCCATTCCCTTATTTCTCCACTACTTAAACCCAGTTATTATATTCATTAAAAGAGAATTGACCAGAATAATGTTCTGTGTCTACTCTCACATCTCTTGTCTCTTCATTCTACTTACCTCCCTCTGGGTACCTGTCGACTGACACTGTACCCAAGGCACGTGGATTCTCTGGAAGTGCTGATTGTATTCTCGACTATTGGAGCGTTCTTCCTGTCTCTTTTCTCTATTCGTAAGTTGTATTTGCCTCTCCTGTCCTGTCACTTATGTAGTGTTTTGTTATCAGGTTATACTGCCATCATTTAAATAATCATTGGAAACCTTTAATTATGTGTTTTGTTTTTCAGAAGATTATGAAGAGAAATTATTTGAGCTTTCTAAATTATACTTTCTACTTTAAAATGTTAACTATCTGTATGCTCATTGTGATGATAAAATCGTAACTGTTAATTTGACTGAATCTGTAATCAGTTTTGAGTCCTTTGGGAAAATATCTGTGATGAGTTCTCTTGGTTATGTTAGTTGATATTCAGAGACCCATCTCAATTGTTGGTAGAAGCATCCTCTTGTCAGGAGACCCTAGATTGTATAAAATGAAGCAGGCTGAGCACAATATGAATGCAGTCATTGCTGTCTGCGTTTTTATATTGAGAATATGTTTTCAAAGAATGTATTCTGATCACTTTCACTTCCTCCAACTTCTACCAAAACCATTCTCTTTTTAACTCATGCAACCTCGTACCATCTTTCTTTCTCTCACTACAAAACAAATGAACAATTTTCTCCTTTTTTTTTCATGGCTACAATTAATCAGATGCCTCAACTTCCTGCCTGCCTCTGTGACTTCCCTAATAATGGGAAGTTGCTTGAAATTGTAAGTGAAAATAAACTATTTCTCCTAATTTTTTTCTAGTGAATCATTGCAATTCAATATGGAAATAAACCCCAAACCAGCAAAGAAGTCTAAAAGGGACCCAACCAGGTGAGCCTTCAGGAAAAAATCCTCCATGGATCTCAACTTACATTCTCAAAAGAGAAAAAAAAGTGAGTGGTGTGTGAGTTAAATATTCTAATCAGGTATTTATGGCAATGTATTCAGACTCTTAAGAAAAGTGTAGAAGTGTTCATCAATTTTTATGCGGTGTAGAGCATAACAGGAGTTAGGAGAGAGGGAGAGAGATGGGTAAACATGGGTACACATGATGTAGATACATTACCCTTACATAAAATGGTATAAACAAAACAAAATAAAAAAAATATCTAAATGCCTTAGAATCAAGTGTATATTGTCCTGTATCTTGATATTGAGACTTTCATTCTGTCATGAAAGGTATTTCACAAATTTAATTCTTTTATCTCTATGCCGGTTAGAGTTATTCAGTCTCTCTGAAGACGATATTTGTGCTTCCCAAAGACTAAAACTGTCGATTTGTTTTTGTTTTTGCTTTTGCTTTTGCACACTTTTGAAACTAATTTGGAGAAATGTCTGTTCTGGGAATTATTAATGTAGGCAAGATCCTCCTCTTTTAACTTTTCACTGCTAAAGCATTGAATGTATTCAGTGCAGTAGGTTGTTCACATCTATGTGTTTTTAAAATGTGTTATTTCGTTGATTGAGTTGTCGTTTTACTTATTTATCGTGTCCTTAGCATTTGTTTGTTATATCTTTTTTATTCTGTCATTTTGTGGTGTTTGTTACATTTGATGTTCTCACTTAATGGTATTTACAATGCATATCAGAGACAGTGAGAAAATCAGAATTCCCTAGCACAAGAAAGATCAAAAGAGACAAAGGTGTTGAGTGTACCCTAACTCTTAAGGGATGTGCTGTCTAAACATTCTTATGCTCGAGATCTCCTGTCCATTTCTATTATTGGTAAACATTGTTAAACCAAAAGTAAGCCCAGGTTTTGGTTCAGTACACCCTTTGGATTTATACTTTAAAAAGTTGCATAACTTGTATTATTTGCAATGTTCTTTGTTCCTGTTCTCAGTGTTTAATCTCCACATATGAAAATTATTTCTTCAAGTGAAAAAAAAAATATATGGTCACAGTTTATCTTCCATGAAATCATCCCTGTGTCTCTCAGATCTTCAATCCTCTTTTTTTCCCTCTGTTTAGTAAACCAAAAACATACAACCATCAATAACCTCAAAAGAAAACCAAATGAATTATAATAAAGAAGAAAATTATCACCAATAAATTCATACACACACACACACACACACACACACAAGACAGTGAGAGAGAGAGGGGGGGGGAGGGAGGGAGGGAGGGAGGGAGGGCATGAGCGAGACATAAAACGCAAAGTTAGTAACCATATTATGCAAGCAAATGACTTGTAATAAAAAAAAATGTCTAAGCAAAGCAAAATGAAAAAAAAGAAGCCTGTAAAAATAATAGAGTTCATTTTGTGTTGGTTGTATTCTATTTATTGAGTTCATTTTGTTTTGTTCATATACTTCTGAGCATACGGCCAGTCTTTAAGTGTGATTCTTTGCAAGCAGTTGTCAGTAACAAATAGTTTGTTGGTTAATGTCAGGGACCTGTGCTTGTATCCAGACTCAATATGAGGGGCTAATGCCTTGTCTCATCATATCTTGTTTTGTCCTGTTTGGTTGTTGTGTCTTGGTGTCCTGATCATTTCTGAAGGGACTCCAAGGTGGAGTGAATCTGGGCGGACAGAGGAGCTGGGGGACTAGAAAAAGTGGAAACTGTGATAGGGATGCATTGTATGTGAGGAGAATCTATTTTCAATACAAAATAGAAATAAAAAATATGAGTAGAGTGTTCTGATTTAATTCTTATTTTCAGAATAACATTATTGATACTGGAATTCATTTGGTTCAGCACAAGTGTTACAATTATTTTGCTCATTAGCACAAAATAATAAAAATATATGGGACCTGGATAGCCACTGCACTCAGTCACTATATTCCCCGTGAATACATAATTCATAATAATGTTCAGACATATTGTCTAGGAATTTGAGGTGTTCTAAGCCTTATTGATGTTACTCATCATGTGGAAATATTTTACTAATTCTGTGTACATATTTCACAACTACCCACTATTTATTTCTAAATGTTTGCTTTTCTCTTAAGATGTTGATGTAGGGTCTCACCATGCTGCTCATGATAATATCAGACCCAGGCAATTAGGAGGTGCTTCTCCTCTGTCTCCTGTAGAGAATTCCCTGAAGACACAGACCACACACCTCACCATTTGTATTATCAAGTATGTAGATTTTTGCCTTTTATTTTCCATTGTTATATTCTTGTGTGTAACTGAAGTAATTTTATATTTTCATATAATGTTAGATATCCTGTCTATATTTTAAAATCTGGATTTTTGTGTATTTCTCGTCATTTCTTTTTAACTAGAAGTAGTTTTTATTCCTTGTTATGATTAAAATTGGAGTGTTGAGGTACTATTCTTTTTCTCCAATAATTTGCCAAAGATCAGTGTCCACTAAATGTTTGTGAAGTGGCATCCACCTATATATTTTCCTTAATAAGTTTTGGGTAAGTACTGAACCTTTTTAGAATCCTCCGTATTTCTCTCCATTTAAATCCATGAAACATCAATTCTCTACAAGTTCTTATTTGGATGAGGTTTTCCACTTTTATGTAGCTTTTTGAAAAAATATTTTTCATAATGAGTTTTACTCTTTTTCATTTGAATTCTCCTGTTTCATTCTAGCCTCTTTTTCTACTGAAATCTGGCTTTTCTTTTTTATGTAAAACATCTAGAATTTCATAGAAGACTAGAATATTTATATAATTTTTACATCCCTGTCCCACCAATTCATTCTTTATACTCACATCTTCATTCTCAAATGCATGATTTTTTTCATCAGCATTTTCTTTTATTCAGGAGGACAGTCTGGGTAAAGTCAGAGAGGTTAATTTAGAACCTGCTCATATACAGACTAGAGGCAAAGTAGAACAAAGAGCAGTATAATCAGTTAACCAGCTCTCTGGAATATCCCTGAATGAGAGGAGCAGACATGCTAGCTAGCTATCACGTGAGGCCTGCAAGCAGCAATCATCAAGTTACTTATATCACATATTCTTTCAAATGGGCTTAATCAGAACTTACACAGCTCTTAATAATACTAAAACAAGCAAGCTTTCATCAACAGTTCTTAACCTGTGTGTCAGGAACTATTAGGGATCAAATGACTCTTTCACAGGGGTCTCTTAAGGCCATTAGAAAACATGGATTCTGTTATCTTCCATAAATGCAACAAAATTATAGTTATGATGTAGCTATGAAAATAATTTTATAGTTGGAGGTCACAATTACAAGAAGAAATGCATTTAAGTGCTACAGCATTAAGAATGTTGAGAAACACTGATATTAATATTGTTACATGAATACACACACAGACACACACACACAGACACACACACACATATGCAAATACAACCTGCTGAACACATCTAATGTTCCTATGTCTATAATATTTTGTGAATATAAGGTTAAGGCCAGATAATACAGTTAATGATTATAATGGTTTATGAGTTTCTTGGTAAATTCCTCTATGTTTCAAGGACTCAATAGGTTTATGAACTTTGCTTGTTGACAGTAAGTATGAGGCATCATTTACCTCTTATTCAACAGGCCTTGAATTCAATTAGGTAGGGATTCATTATTGAAAATAGATATGCGCTGTAGGGCACTGGTAGTGATATATTGCTAAGCTGGACATTGGTATTCAAATACATCATAACTGTGTTGGCCAAACGTTGACTTTAATAACCTCTTCTTGAGCTATTAAAATGATATCTAGTCTCCATATTCCAGACTTGTGTCAGCTTCTAGTCCAGATTCTCATAGACCCATATCCAAAATGTAGTGATTTTGGCAGAAGGGACCTTCCTGCCATTTCTTAGATGCAACCAAATGCATTAGTAATAGGCTCTATACTTTTATGGTAGTCTGCAGTACTCCATTTACCAACAACTCAAAAGTAAATATACAATATATTTAATGGAGTAAATATACAATAATGATTCCCATGTCATTTTTTACATTTAGTATTTCTATGTATTGACTAAATTATACTGCTTCAGTATTTTTGGACCTGCTTGCATAGACATCTATTAAGATCATTACTTCATGGCCTTTGGCCATTTCAGATTCCACTATTGAGAATTTTCTATTTAGATCTGTACCCCATTATTTGATGTTTTGGTGTCCAGCTTCATGAGTACTTTGTATATTTTGAAAATCAACCCTCTATCAGATGTGGCATTTGTGAAGTTTTTGTTTGTTTGTTTGTTTTGTTTCATTTTTCCCCATTCTATGGGCTGTGGTTTTGTCTTGTTGATCAGGTCATTTGCATTACATAAGCTTCTCAATTTCAGGATGTTATATTTATTAATTTTTGATCTCAGTATCTGTGTTACTGGTGTTAGGTGTTATGTTTAGGTATATTCTTTTCATCCCTGTTCTCTCAAAGACCTTTCTCTTGGGTGAATTTTGTAGAAGGCTTTTTCAGCATTTAGCCATATAATCATGTTTTTTTTCAGTTTGTATATATGGTGGATTAAATCGATGGATTTTCATATGTTGAACCATTATTGTAACCCTAGGATGAAGCCTAGGTTAACGGAGTATCCTTCCATGGGACATGGGCTCCACAAGTCAGTTCATTTAATAGAGATACATCCTGGTTCCACTCCAAGAGGTCCCACGGACTTCCCAGTCCTCTTAGATGACACCCATAATTAGTGAGCCTGTGTTGGTTTCCCAGTTGTCAGACTTGGGTCCACCAGTTCCCACTTGCACAGGTCAGCTGTTTCTGTGGTTTTTTTTTCCAGCATAATCTTGACCCCTTTGTTCATCACTCCTCCCTCTCTGAAACTGGATGCAAAGGTTTTTTCTCAGTGCTTAGTTGTGAATCTCTGCTTCTTCCATCAGCTACTAGATGAAGACTCTTGGATGACATTTAAGGTAATCATCATTCTCATTATACGGGAAGGGGATTTAAGGTAGATGTTTCCTATTGCTTAGGTTGTGGTATGTCTGCTTCCAGGTCAAAAGCAAAGCGACCTAGAGATGGAAGCTGCTGCTGCAGCTGTGCCTGTAGGGGAGGTGAGGCTTCCTAGGGCTAGTCACACATTGCCCAACGCCTATGGTTGGGCTACAGCTGGAATCGGATCTTTGGGCTAGCCAGTATGCAGTTTGGACAGTGTGAGCAGGCCATCCTCTTAGGAGTGTGATGGGGCTCCCCATCTGTTCCAGTTTGCGAATTCCCATTCAGGCAGCATCTGCTGGCCTGACCAATAATCAGACAGAGGCAGACATAAGGGCACACACCTCTAATCCTGGCACACAACTCCAAAGGCAGAAGCTAGTTTGCTTCTGTTATAGCAAGGCAGGTCTGGTTTGCATAGTTCATGTACAGCTAGGGCTATATAGAAGGACCCTGTCTCAGCCTGGCTATAGAAGATCATGTCTTTAATCCCAGGACACAGAGGGAGGGGCAAGGAGATCTCTGTGAGTTTGAGGCTGGAGTGGTCTACAGGGAAAGTTCCAAGACAGGCTGCAAAACAACAGAGAATCCTAGTCTACAAAAACAATTAAGGCAGAAAATAGAAACAAAGAGCCTGTCTTAAAAAGCAAACAGAAAATGGTAATTAGGGTAACATGTTCTTCTTGGCCTTTACAGTATTGATCTCATTTTTTTGTAAATCAGAGATGACACTCTGGTTTTTCTTATTCTTACCCAATCCTATTTTATATATCTGTGCATGTGATTTAAATTTAACATTATAGGTAAATGTAAGCTAAATCTATACAACTTAAATTCACTTGTACTAAGTTTCAAATATTTCTAAATTATTATTTGTCTTTACATGATGGTAAACATTTGAGGTTATAAATGTCTATTTCAAATTAACAATATTTGCCACCCAATACATCCTGTAAGCTATTCATGAAGGTTAAGGGAATCCTTCCTTACTTTGTCCTTTACAGGTGTAAATCTAGCCTACTAAGTTAAAACCAGTTACAGTCAGGCTGCGATGAAACAACCAGATGCCCCAGCACTTGGCAGCTCACTGGCTTTCTCAGTTCCCGCAAAGATGATTAATGGCCCCCAGTTCAGCAGGAAGTTGTCCTGAGAACTCAATGTCTTTATTCCTAAACCTTCCACACCTACGTCCTCACCTTTTTAATAATATGTAAAGGTGGGAATGTAAGGATTCAGGCATTATAGTGGCATGCCCCAGTCACCTGGCAGAATGCACTCAGGCAGTACTCTGGCCAGCCAGGGGTTCCATGAGTACTAGTCTGCAGACAGGTGTAAAGGACCCTTTTAAAGTCAGACCACTGCTCTCTCTCTCGCTCTCTCTCTCTCTCTCTCTCTCTCTGTCTCTGTCTCTCTGTCTCTCGGTCTCTCTCTGTGTGTTTGTATGTGTGTGTGTATGTATGTGTGTGTCTTCTCCTTTTGGTTAGCTAACAGGTACCCCAGTCTTCTCTCCCCTCTCTATTTATCCCTCTTTTGTTCCCAGTTCCTCTATGTCTAGTCCCTTCTCCCTCACTCCCCCTTTTAAATAAACTCCTCCTTTAAGCTCAATCTGCCTGGCATGTAATTCCCTCAGCCTCAGTCACCCTCACCTGCTACGAAACCTGCTATGCTCTCCCAGGTTGTCCCTTACCTTGGAACGCCACTAATTTGGGACCCTCAATCAGGACCACACACCACCCCTATTCTCCACATTTTATTCCTATGTGTCATAAAAGAACAACAGTATCTACTTGCAACTCACTTGTAAAATAATTCTAAGTTACATGTACATCCAGGAGGGCTGTCTTTACTAATTTATGATGTACGAGAAAAACATGCCCGGGGATACTCACTTTCCTACTGCTCCTACTGAGCAGCCAAGTAAGTCATATCCTAAAACTAGCTGTCATACCAGAATGGGAATTGTGGATATGGCCTCAAAATTTAAAGTGAAACACTGGTTAACTTGTGACAGCTATAGAAATTCTCTTTTATTTGTGCCTATTTGTTGTCTCTGCTGTTTGCCTCACATACCAAAACCTAAGAGCTTTTATAGAAAAATGTCTTCTTGATAAGCACTTAAAAGTATAGAGCTAAGTTCAGGAGGAGGAGGTGCCTTCCTTTAATTGGGAGGTAGAGGAAGATGGATCTCTGTAGTTTCAAGGCAAGCCAAGTCTACCAAATAAATTCTAAGATAAGCTCCAAAGCTATCTGGAAAAAACAAAACACACATACAGAGAGAGAGAGGGAGAGGGAGAAGTAATTTTTTAAAAATTTATTTATTTTTCATTTTACAAGTCGATCCCAGTTCCCCCTCCCTCCCTCTTACCCTTTCTACCCCCTCCCATGCACCCTGACCTCCCTCACCTCCTATCTCCCCACCCAATTCCACATGTAGGGCAATGTCATCCAGGTTGGTTCATTCAGATCTGTCAAGTCATTTGAAGTAGGGACTAGGGCTTCTCTCTTGTCTCTAGATTAAGGCAGTTATCCCTCCATGGGGGATGTGTTCACAAGGTCCTTTTGTGCACCAGGAATACATCCTGATATACCACTGTCTGAGGTCCTTTAGACTGCTCAGTCCTTCTGGCTGAGACCCATATTAAGGGGGTCCTAAGTCAGTCCCATTCTGGATTCCCGGCTATCAGTCTGGGGGGCCCGTTAGCTCCTCCTTGTTCAGGTCAGCTGTCTCTATGTGTTTCTGCAACCTTGTCTTTTTCTCTCCCTGTGTCTGGATTCTAGTTCAACTCAGTGTTTCGGTATGGGTGTTTGTTTCTGTTTCCAACAGGTACTTGATCAGGGCTCCATGATGGTGGATAAGTTAGTTGTTGATCTCATTATCCAGGAAGGACTTTTATGGTAGCCTTTCCACGATTGCTCAAATTGTTAGTTGATGGCAGTCTTATAGGTCTCTAAACCTTTCTTTAGGTTCAGCTTTCTATTCAAACCAATAATGTTCTCTGTCTCTGTCTCTCTCTCTATGACTCTCTCTCTATTTCTCTCTCTCTCTCTCTCTCTCTCTCTCTCTCTCTCTCTCTCTCTCTCTCTCTCCTGTCTTCTATTCCTACCCTGACTCAATCTTTCTAGTTGCATGTGCTTTCCTTTCCTCCCCTTATCTTTCTCATATTTCTCTCTCCATTCACTGGAAATGACAAATATAATTTAATCTGTTGTCCTTATTTGCATAAAGCAAAGTAGTCTGACAGTTTCTTGTTGTGAATATATAATGTATATCTTTATCTCTCGAAAACAGCAAAGAACAAAAATTGTCTAGAGGCACACTTTCCCCGGAAGGATTTTGTCACCATCTATTTGTTTAACTAATTTCTCAAGAAGCCATCTGGCTGACTTCATTTCTTTGGAGTAAATGCATTCTGATCCTTGTCCCATAATAGGATTGGGTCAGGGCCATGCCATGTGTTATCTAGGGTTCTTTCCACATGACCGTGTGAAAGGTTTTCTGTGTATCAGAGTGCCAGAATCACATGGCAGCAGATTTTCCATCATCATACAAATTGAAAAATTAATAATGAAGAGAACATGAGTTAGGATACTTCTTGGCATGCATTTGTGGGATACCAGGTTCCCCCTTTTAATTTATTAATAGTGATGTTCCTGTCCTTGAATATTATAAGGAATTCCAGTAATATGATCAATAGCCAGTTGTTTGCAAATGACCTTAAAATTGGCACTGGTGTATCCAGGTCCATTATCAGTTTAATTTGTTGTGGGCTGACAATAACAGAGAATGCAACCAGCAAGTGGCTAATTACATGTTTAGTAGTTTCTCCAGTTTGGAGAGTCAAATATAAAACCTCTATATGTATCTGTATTAACATGAATATATTTATGATAGTGAAATTCTGTGAGATGTATAACATCCACTTGCCAAATATCATTGGGTATCATTCCCCTGAGGGTTAACTCCAAGATGGGGAGTGCCAAATATTGGATACATTCTGTCCATTATTTTACTACATGTCTGTCTTGTTCCCTAGTAATTTCATACATGATGCTCAAGATATGGGCACTGAGGTAATGTAATGAATGCCCTTTGCATGCTTGCATGCTGCTTCGATTCCCATGTTTTGAGTGGAATTGGCAGAGAGGGCCAAAATAAGGACCTCATGTCTTTTAAGAGTAAAACTGAAGATACTAAAAAGACTAACCCCCAGACCCAAGATAAAAGTGTAAAAATGACAGACTCTAAAACGGATTTGGGAGCTAAAGCCAAGACTAGAGATTTAGGAGCTAAAAGAAATGCCAAAAAAAAAAAAAAACAAAAAAAACAAAAAAACAAAAACAAAAGAAGAACACATCACTAAAAAAATTGCCCTGGGAAGAAATCATCCACAGATGGAGACCTTAGTAATGGGTCTTGGGAGGACTCAGAGAAGGAGGCATTCAATATATTGTGAGTCAGACTGGCCTTATTCAAACCAACGGCCTAAGCTGTATACAACTCCTCCCACAGTTCTTCATGTAGCTTGCCCAGCCTTAAACCCCAAGAAAGATATTACAAGATAAAATTCAATATCTTAAGGGAAAAAAATCGCTTAGAAAAAAAAAAAAACACCAAGTATCAATTTCCCAAGTAGAAAGTTTAAAGACTGGCAAACCCTCTGAAACTTCTCAAAGACCACCACCAGGCCACCCCTTAAAAGGGCTATCCCAAGGATGTCTCTTTGCCATCAGCAACAGCCAAAGCCGATGAATGTGAATGCCTTTCTGTTCTCTGAAAGAACAGCTGCACAAGTGGGTGCATGGAGACATTATACAGGTGTTGACCTTGATGTAATCAAAGAGGTTAAAAATGCAGTGTCTCAGAATGGGGCCACATCTCCTTATACCACTGCCATCAATAAAATCTGTGGCTCATACTTGGCTTATTCCTTCAGACTGGTATATTTTAACCAGAGCAACTCTGGCAAGAGGAGACTACTCCTATGGAAATAAAATATACAGAGGTGTGTAACGAAATTGCAAAAAGGAATGCACATGTTGGCAATGGCTAGGATGCTGATATGCAGAATGGAGAGGGAAATTTTGAGGCAGAAGATGTTGAAATGCAATATGAAGCTGGGCTATATGTCCAAATTAAATCAGCTGCCACCAGAGCATGGAAGAGGTTCCCTGCTAAAGGGGATATGAGCTCCTGCCTTGCCAATATTAAGCAAGGGCCTGATGAACATTTTTCAGACTTGTTCACCATTTATTAAAAGCAGCAGGAAGGATTTTTGGGACTGCAACTTCAAGAACTGAATTTGTTAACAATTATCGTTTGAGCACACAAAGTCTGTCTGTCCGGGTGTCATTAGGCCATATATGAAAATAAATTCATCTTTCTGACTACATTCTCCTCTGTGTTGAGCTGGGAGCAGCCTAACAACAGGGGCTTTCTTTGGCAGCCGCTAAGCTGTTTAAAATTCCTATCAAATCAGGGCAGAAACAAGTGTTTTCATTGGTGAGATTCAGGCCACTTTGCAAAAAATTGCCCACATAAGCAAAAAAGGCATGCTTCAAAAGGCCCTTGGCCCTGCACTTTGTCCCAGATGCAAACGAGGAAAACATTGGGCTAATCAATGCCTATCTAAGGTCGATGCACAAGGCCAGCCTTTACAACCCAATAATAACCAGGGAAATGGGTACAGGGGCCAGTCCCAGGGCCACAAACTCAAGGAAATCTATGGGTCAGTCAGGTTTGTCCCAGCAACCAACAGTCCATTTCAACCCTCTGCAGAGCAACGCCAGGCAGTTCAGGACTGGACCTCAGTTCCACCACCCTCACAGTCTTAATGCCAGAAATGGGTGTACAGGCCACTCCTACAGGAATATATGGCCCAGTGTCGCCTCATACATTTGGCTGATTATTAGCCACAGCAGTGTCACCATGCGTGGCCTGAATGTATTTCCAGGAATAATTGACAATGATTATGAACAGAAACTAAACTTATGGCAACATCTCCCACTGCCATTAATACCACCCCATCCGTCCTGTGCTTTCCTCTTTTGCTTCACACAAACAATAAAAATATGACCAATAAAAGAATCACGGAATCCACCTTACCTCCTTCCCCTGCTAAGTCCCCTGCTTGCCTTACTAATTCTTTTATCACCATGACATTTTCTGTTTAACGAATTGATGACCTTCAATAAAAATCAAATTGATGCTATAAAAATGCAACCCATACGAGTGTACTATCATAACCTTGTTATGGCTGATAAGGGAGACAGCTATGATGAACTCTAGTCAATACAAAGCTGAACATGTTTATTGATGAATACAAAAGAATCATCCTTTCCTTGGTGAGCAGTGCTGGTTAGCTAGTTATGGGATAAAGAGGAGAACAGATTGTGTCCTGCCCTAATAGTCCCCCAGGACAGAAATTTCATCACAAGATGCCATCTGCAATGATGTATCACTGTATGCCACCCTCCTGATTCAAGAATTCCCCTGACCTAAGACAGGCACAATCCCCCCAAGGATATCCCACCTCTTGGACTTTTTTAATTCTATATTTAAAATGGGGACCTGTGAGGAATCCCAGATTAAAGTTAGGGTCTGAATTGCCATCCTTCTTACTAATCTCTTAAATACTATCATACTTGTAATTTTCCATTCTCCTATGACTATTCTCTTGTTAAACATGATGCAACCTGACCATGAACGAGTCCCAGCTGCAATCTTATCACATAGGAAGTTATGTTATAGCAGGACACCTCCATTCTGCTTGGAAGTACATTCTGCCACTCTCATATGTTCCCTTTGCCCATTCCCTCATTTCTCCCCTACTCAAACCCTGTTACTATATTCATTAAAAGAGACTTGATCAGAATACTGTCTTTTCTTCATCTCTCGTCTCTTGTCTCTTCATTCTCATTTCCTCCTTCAGGGTCTCCATGGACTGACACCACTGGCCAGTGAGTCTGGATTCTCTAGAAGAGCTGACAGTACTGTTTCTTAACTATTGGACTGTTCTTCCTGTCTCTTTTCTGTATTTGTAAGTTATATTTGTTTCCAGTGTCCTGTCAGGTATGTCGTGCTTTGTTATTAGGGTACACTGGCGTCATTTAAAGCCTCATTGAAAGCCTTTAACCTGTGTTTAATTTTTCAGAAGTTTATGAAGAGAAAGTAATTGTGCTTTCTAAAATATGCTTTCTAGATAAAAATATGAACACTCTGTATTCTCATTGTGATGATGAAATAGTAACTGTTAATTTGACTAAATCTGTAATCACTTTGGAGGCCATCCTTGGGAAAATATCTGTGATTGGGATCTCTTGGTTATCTTTGTTGATATTGAAAGACCATCTCAATTGTTAGAAGAAGCATCCTTGTGTCAGGAGACCCGAGATTGTATAACATGAAGCAGGCTGTGCAAACTATGGTTACATTCATTGCTCTCTGCTTTTTCTATTAAGAATATATTTTCAATGAATTTATTCTGATCACTTTTGGTTCCTCCAACTTTTCCCATATCCCTTCTTGTTTTAACTCATGAAACCTCATACTATGTTTCTTTCTCTCACTAGAAAACAAATGAACAAGTTTTCTTCTTTTTGGCCTTGGCTACAATTGATTAGATGTCTTAAGCTCCTGCATGCCTCTGTGACTTCCCTAATAATGGGAAGTTCCTTAAAATTGTAAGTAAATATAAACTATTTCTCCTGATTTTTTTCTATTGAATCGTTGCAATTTAACATAGAAACCACCATAGAAGCCTAAATGGGACCCAACCAGGTGAGCCTTCAGGAAAATGTCCACCATGGATATCAATCACAAAATAGAAAAAATAGAAAAGTGTGTTGTTTGTGGGTTAAATATTGTAATAAGGTATTGATAGAAATGTGTTCGGTCTCTAAAGAAAACTTTAGAGGTGGACATTAGTTTTTATGAGGTGGGGAGCATCACAGGAATTAGGATGGAGAGAGAAGGGTACACATAATGTAAACACAGTACCCATACATGAAATGCTATAAACAAACTAAAACAAATAAAAACATAGCTAATATCCTCAGAGTACTGATTAAAATGAGTTCAGTGTACATTGTCCAGTAACTTGATATTTAGAGTTTTATTATTCATTCTATATTGACAGATATTTCCCGATATTTACTTCACCTAGCACTATGCCCCTGAGAGTTATTTAGTCTCTCTGAAGACAGTATTTGTGCTTCTGTAACACAGAAACTATTGATTTGCTTTTGTTTTGTTTTTTCTGTATATACACTTTTAAAATTACTTTGGAGACATGTCGGTTCTGGGAATTATTTATATAGGTAAGATACTCCTCTTTTCACTTTAAAGTGGTAATGCTTTGAATATATTCATGCATAGTTTGGACAGTGTGAGCAGGCCATCCTCTTAGGAGTGTGATGGGGCTCCCCATCTGTTCCAGTTTTGGAATTCCCATTCAGGCAGCATCTGCTGGCCTGAGCAATAATCAGACAGAGGCAGACATAAGGGCACACACCTCTAATCCTGGCATTCCAAGGCAGAAGCTAGTTTGCTTCTGTGATATCAAGGCAGGTCTGGTTTACATAGTTCCAGGACAGCTAAGTAATATAGAAGGACCCTGTCTCAGCCTGCCTATGGAAGATCATGTCTTTAATCCCAGCACACAGAGGCAGGGGCAAGGAGATCTCTGTGAGTTTGACGCTGGAGTGGTCTACGAGGCAAGTTCCAAGACAGGCTCCAAAACAACAGAGAAACTTAGTCCATAAAAACTATTAAGCAAGAAAATAGAAACAAAGACCCTGTCTTAAAAAGCAAACAGAAAATGATAATTAGGATAACATGTTCATCTTGGCCTTTACAGTGATGATCTCATTTTTTTTTTTTTTTTGTAAATCAGAGATGACACTGATTTTTCTCATTCTTACCCAATCCTGTTTGATATATGTGTACATATGATTTAAATTCAACTTTATATGTAAATGTAAGCTAAATCTATAGAACTCAAATTCACCTGTACTAAGTTTCAAATATTTCTAAATTCTTATTTGTCTTTACATGATGGTAAACATTTGAGGTTATAAATATCTATTTCAAATTAGCAAAATTTCTACCCAGTACATCCTGTAGGCTATTCATGAAGGTTAAGCTTCTATTACAAAAGGGAATTTTTCCTTACTTTGTTCTTTACAGGTGTAAATCTAGCCTACTAAGTTAAAACCAGTTACAGTCAGGCTGTACGGCTCTGAGTAAAACATCCTCCTACCACCTGTCTGCTTGGATCCAGTTTTCAAGACAGATTAATTAATTACAGGGATAAAGCCTTACCTAGACACCTATGTGCTTAAAGCAAATAAGTAAAGACAAATTTTGTCTACTCAGATACAAGAAACATACAGACCTCAAATGCTCAGAGATCTGGAGAATATGGCATTTAAAGTGTTTCATTAAAAAGCTTTTATAACAGAGACACAAGCCAGCTGCTGGCACCACCCACTTCTTCCAAGAAGACTTGTGGACACTGAAGAAACTCCACCCTCAAAAGTGGCAACTTTAGCAACTTAGCAATCAGGCCTTCCATCTCAACTGCTACAATGGGCTCTAAGGACCATGGGCAAGAGGGCAGTGGAGTAGACTGACTTTCTCTAATTTGCTTGGGCTAATGGTAGGTAAGTCTTCCAAAAGCTCCCAATGCACTGGTCTCATGCCATCAGCAAAAGGCAGATGTCCTTAAAGACTCCAAGCTCAACAACTGTGGAGGATCTGGGTGTGGCTGCCCATGCTGTCAGCTATTAAGTCTCTGTTATCCTCAGGTAAAATAGTATCATTCTCAGGAACTCTGATGCTTTTGAGGACTGGTAGCTTTGTCAGCTTAAAGCAATAGCAAAGGCTCTAGCTGTTACAAAACACATTTCAGAAATGGACATTTAAGGTTGCTACTATTTATAGTCTTAACATTAATCAATAAAGTTTTAATGAGCTACTAATCCAACTCTCACCGAGTACTAAACACTATATTATGCCACTATATGATCACATCTGTAAATATAAGCTCAAAATAAGGTGCTTTTCCTTGTGTTAATGATCTGTCAGTTGTATAAATGTTAATTCTTTCAGCCAAATCATTTCTAACTAGAGAATGCTACTATCGTGACTAATATTTATGTTTTCACAAACTCCAAGGATTCTTGTGAGTTATAGGGAGATGATGAATTGGACCCATCTGAACAGGTCAGATTCACTCCAAATAAATTTTCAACCTTTCCCGGGTCACAGGACTCCCTTCCCTCACCTGGGGAACCATTCCCTCATCTTACGATTCTAGACTCAAGTACCAGGAACTAAGTAAAAGAGTATTCTTAACCCTGTCCTCTGCTCTGCCAACATCTTGCCAAGTCTCAAAGAGACACCAGAGTTCCATACTATAAGGATTGCGATGAAACAACCAGATGCCCTAGGACATGGCAGCTCCCTGGCTTTCTCAGTTCCCCCCAAAGATGATCAGTGACCCCAGTTCAGCAGGAAGTAGTCCTGAGAACTCAATATCCTTACCCTAAACCTTCAACGCCTACCTCCTCACCTTTTTAATAATAAGGTGGGAATGTAAGGATTCAGGCATTATGCTGACATGCCCCTGTCACCTGGCAGAATGCACTCAGGCAGTATTCTGGCCAGCCAGGGGTTCCATGAGTACTAGTCTGCAGGCAGGTGTAAAGGACCCTTTTAAAGTCAGACCATTGCTGACATACTCTCTCTCTCTCTCTCTCTCTCTCTCTCTCTCTCTCTCTCTCTCTCTCTCTCTCTGTGTGTGTGTGTGTGTGTGTTTGTGTGTGTGTGTGCCTCTATCTCTTCTCCTTTTGGTTAGCTAACAGGTACCCCAGTCTTCTACTCTCCCCCTCTCTATCTACCCCTCTCTCCTCTTCTGTTCCTGGTTCCTCTATGTCTATTCCCTTCTCCCTCACTCTCCCTTTTAAATAAACTCCTCCTTTAAGCTCAATCTGCCTGGCAGGTAATTCCCTCAGCCTCAGTCACCCTTACCTGCTATGGAACCTGCTATGCTCTCCCAGGTTGTCCCTTACCTTGGGACCACACTCATTTGGGACCCTCACTCAGGACCACACACCACCCCCATTCTCCAATTTTTATTCCTATAAGTGTCACAAAAGAACAACAGTGTCTTCTTGCAACTCTCTTGTACATCCAGGAGGGAAGGCTTTACTTTAATTTATGATGTACGAGAAAAACATGCCCGGGGATACTCACTTTCCTACAGCTCCTACTGAGCAGCCAAGTAAGTCATATCCTAAAACTAGCTGTCATACCAGAATGGGAATTGTGGATATGGCCTCAAAATTTAAAGTGAAACACTGGTTAACTTGTGACAGCTATAGAAATTCTCTTTTATTTGTGCCTATTTGTTGTCTCTGCTGTTTGCCTCACATACCAAAACGTAAGGGCTTTTATAGAAAAATGTCTTCTTGATTAGCACTTAAAAGTATAGAGCTAAGTTCAGATGGTGGAGGTGCCTTCCTTTAATTGGGAGGTAGAGGAAGATGGATCTCTGTAGGTTCAAGGTAAGCCAAGTCTACCAAATAAATTCTAAGATGAGCTCCAAAGCTACATAGAGAAACCCTGTCTGGAAAAAAACAAAACACACACAAACACACACACACATGAGAGAGAGAGAGAGAAGGAGAAGGAGAGGTTCTTTTCTTTTAATTTATTTATTTTTTATTTTACATGTCGATCCCAGTTTCCCCTCTGTCCTTCCCTCCATCCCTCCCTCCCTCTTACCCTCTCTGCCCACTCACATTCATGCTGACTTCCTTCCCCTCTCATCCCCCCACCCCAATTCCACATGTAGTACAATGCCATTCAGGTGGGGTCATGTAGAACTTTCAAGTCATTTGAAATAGGGACTAGGACTTCTCTCCTGTTTTTAGGTTAAGGGAGTTTCCCTCCATGGGGGTGTTTCCACAAGGTCCTATTGTGCACCCAGAATACATCCTGGTATATCACTGTCTGAGGTCGTTTAGACTGCTCAGTGCTTCTGGCTGAGACCCATATTCAGGAGGGCCTGAGTCAGTCCCATGCTGGCTTCCCAGCTATCAGTCTGGGGGCCCATTAGCTCCTCCTTGTTCAGGTCAGCTGTCTCTATGTGTTTCTGCAACCTGGTCTTGTCCTCCCCCTTTGTATGTAGATTCTAGTTTGACTCAGTGTTTCGGTATGGGTGTTTGCTTCTGTTTCCAACAGGTACTATATGAGATCTCCATGATGGTAGATAAGTTAGTTGTTGATCTCACTATCCAGGAAGGGCATTTATGGTATCCTTTTCACAATTTCTGAAATTGTTAGTTGGCTGTAGGTCTCTAGAGCTTTCTTTAGGTTCAATTTTATCTTCAAACCAATAATTGCTCCCTCTTTTATGTTCTCTCTCTTCCCCTCTTTCTCTCTCTTCTGTCTTCTATTCCTACCCTGACTCAATCTTCCTAGTCACATGTTCATTCCACTCCTTCCCTTCTCTTTCTCCTACTTCTCTCTTCATTCACTGGTAGTGACAAAAATAATTTTATCTGTTTTTCTAATTTGCATAAGGCAAATTGTGGTGTAGTAGTCTGTCAGTTTATTGTTCTGAATATACAGGAAAACTGTTTGTACTTCATAGAATTTTAAGCACTGGATTGTGCACGCCAATTATGTCAGTCGACGGGTGCCCTGAGGGAGGGTGTGAGAATTAAAGACAAGATGGAGATGGAGACAAGACAGTATTCTGATCAAGGCTCTTTTAGTAAATATAATAACAGAGTTTAAGTGGTGGAGAAATAAGGGGATGGGCCAAAGGGAGGATTGATGTTAGCAGAATGTCCTTGCAAGCAGAATGCAGCTGTCCTGCTATAAGATAACTTGCTGTGTGATAAGACTATAGCTAAGACTCCTTCACGGTTAGACTGCATCACGTTTAACAAGAGAACAGTCTTAGGAAAGTGAAAAATTACCAGTATGTTACTATCTAAGGGAGTAGTAGGAAGGATGCCTGTTGACCTGCTAACATTGCTCTGAGATTTTCCAAATTCCTCCTTTTAAATATAGTATTAAAAAGGCCACGAGGTGGGATATCCTTGAGGGGACTGTGCCTGTCTTAGGTCAGTGGATTTCGTCCATCAGGAGTGTGTCATAGCCTTATCCATCATTGGAGATGGCATCTTTTGATGACCATTCATGTCTTAGGGGGCTATTGGGGAAGGATACTCTCTATTATTCCCTAATTGTCAGGTGTTTGTCTAACCAACCCTGCGCACTAAGGAGAGGATGGCTCTGATAAATTCATGAAAACACAGATTTAGATATCTAATGGCTAGAGTTCATTATAGCTGTCTCCCATATGAGCCATATCAAAGTGATGATAATGCACTTGTATGGGTTGCTAAAATTTTTATAGCATCAATTTGATTTTTAATGAAGGTAATCAATTTGTTAAACAGAAAAGGTCCTGGTGATAAAAGATTAGTAAGGCAAGCAGGGGACCAGGCAGGGGAAGGACGTATGACAAGAGTCCATACCAGGCACTCCCAATGGGTAGATCAAACAGCTCTATGCAACAGTTATTGAGCTCTTCTTGTTGTTTCTTGATTCTGTTGTGAACTATTCCATATTGGATGACATAAAAGCTGCATTTGTCCTATAAAGTCAAATAAATTTCTTCCTTGTTGGCAGTGTGTAAGTGTAGCGCTTCTCTAATGTGTAGGACCACCTCTGCTCGAGTCACCTTGGGACTGAAGGTCCTGGGCTGACTTGTAGTTGGTCTGTACATCATTAGAAAGATGGTGAGACAGCTTGGAGTATGATTTTATTGCTATGCCCATGCCTGCACAGCCAGTGGCTAGGTCTCCTGAAATACCAAGTCCAACCAATTTTGGAATGAATTTGACTATTGTCCTTTGCCTTGGTGTGAAATAGTCTATGCTGGGTATTGGGATGGGCTCAACCCCAGTTATTATTTCCATATGTGGAAGGATGGTAGCCAGGAAACAACCCTGTCCAATTAGCAGGTGACAAGGTATAAGCCAAAACATTGTCTCTAACTAGGACTTGTCCAGACCCAGCACATAGAGATGTGGATACATGACTCAATGAAAAGCAAGAGGTAACGGAGGCTTGTCCTACATCTGTATCATAACTGTCATTCTTAAAATTTTACAAAAGCATGAGGAATTACTAAATCATGTGGGCTGAACCTTAAACACCATGTGTGCAGTTATCCTTCATCATGAAATCATAATTAGAAACAAGGAATCATTGAGCACAGGGACTGCTAGGGGCCAGAGGATTCCCAAGGTCAAACATAATCGGCAGTCTTTTGCTAGGGTGGTGTTGGTAATGTTTAAAGCATAATGTGTAGCAGATATTATAGCTGAGGTTTGGGAGTAGAAGTCTGAACCTCTGGGTTTGGTAAGAAATAATGGATGCTAATCTATCCGAGGAATCAGAGAATCAATCATGGTTTGGACTTTTTCTTGGACTACGGTTTCGCTGACCTTGTCTGTCTGCCCTCCATCAGAAACATGAATGAGGGCTGTCTTTTTCTCTTGCATGCTGTTTTTCCAGGTGGAGTAAAGCATGAAGCCTCAGTGTATTTGATGGAGCCCAGAACCTGAGGGATATTTCCCCAGTTTCCTGAAAAAGACCCTTCATTGATTGAGACAGGGACTGCTGTAAAGTAGGTTTGATTATTATGAATGCACTCTGGAAAGGTGCCTTAACAGCTGGCATTCATTTGATCCACAAAGTTGCACTCCTTTGGACAAGGGCCTGGTTGTCCTTTACTGGTGCGAATGGGCTTAGGTTTGTTAACACATAAACAGGCTTGAATGACTCCCCTGTTAAGAGTGGTCTGCACAGATAGATATGCAGTTTTATCTTCGCAATCAATATACCTAGTGAAGGTACTCGTTGTAAGGTAGTCTCCTCCCCTGCAAACACATGGGGCTCTATATAACACTTTTATCAATTCATCGGTGTCAATGGGCTGATAAATCCTTTTTCTGAGACAGGGGACAATAGGAGGGAGGCCCAAAATATAATGTATGTCTTTATCTCTCAAAAACAGCAAAGAACAAAAATTGTCTAGAGGGACACTTTCCCCTGGAAGGATTTTTGTTATCATCTATTTGTTTAACTAATCTCTCCCAAAGCCATCTGGCTGACTTCATTTCTTTGGAGTAAATGCATTCTGATCCTTGCCCCCATATTAGAACATGCCAGGTGATATCTAGGATTCTCTCCACAAGACCGTGTGAAAGGTTTTCTGTGTATCAGAGTGCCAGAATCACATGGCAGCAGATTTTCCATCATCATACAAATTTAAAAATTAATAATGCAGAGAACATGAGTTAGCATACTTCTTGGCATGCATTTGTGGGATACCAGGTTCCAACCCCTTTTAATTTATTAATTTTGACGTCCTTGTCATTGAAGATTATATGGAATTCCAGTAATATGGTCAATATCAAATCGCTTGCAAATGGCCTTAAAATTGGCACTGGTGTATCCAGGTCCATTATCAGTTTAATTTGTTGTGGGATGACCATGATAGAGCAAGTGGTAATTACACGTTTAGTAGTTTCTCCAGTTTAGAAAGTCAAATATAAAACCACTATATGTATCTATATTAACATGAATATATTTATGATAATGATAATAAAATTCTGTGAGATATGTAACATCCATTTTACAAATAGCATTGGGTACCATTCCCCTGAGGGTTAACTCCAAGATGGAGAAGTGCCAAATATTGGATACATTCTGTCCATTATTTTACTACATGTCTGTCTTGTTCCCTAGCAATTTCATACATGATGCTCAAGGTATGGGCACTGAAATAATGTAATGAATGCCCTTTGCATGCTGCTTTGATGCCCATGTTTTGAGTGGAATTGGCAGGCAGGGCCAAAATAAGGACCTCCTGTCCTTTGGGAGTAATACTGAAGACTAACCCACAGACCCAAGATAAAAGTGTAAAAATGACAGATTCTAAAAAGGATTTGGTAGCTAAAGACAAGACAAGAGATTTAGGAACTAAAAAAAGAAAAACAAAAGAAAATGCACATTACTAAAAAAATTGCCCTGGGAACAAATCATCCGCAGATGGAGACCTTAGTAATGGGTCTTGAGAGGACTTGGAGAGGGAGGCATGCAGTATATTGTGAGTCAGACTGGCCTTCTTTAAAACAACGGCCTATGCTGTATACACCTCCTCCCACAGTTCTTCATGTAGCTTGCCCAGCCTTAAACCCCAAGAAAGAATTACAGGATAAAATTCAATATCTTAAGGAAAAAATTGCTTAGATTAAAAAAACAACAAGAATTAATTTCCCAATTGGAAAGTTTAAAGACTAGCAAATCCTCTGAAACTTCTCAAAGACCACCAACAGGCCACCCCTTAAAGGGACTGCCCCCAGGATGTGTCTTAGCCACCAGCTATAGCCAGAGCCAATGAATGTGACTGCCTTTCCAGTGTCAGAAGAACAGGTGGACAAGTGGGTGCATGGTGACATCATACAGGTGTTGGCCTTGATGTAATCAAATGCAGTTTCCCATTATGGGGCCATAGCTCCTTATACCACTGGAATCAATAAAATTTGTGTCTCATACTTGGCTTATTTCTTCAGATAGGTATATCTTAACCAGAGCAACTCTACTTACTACCTATTATGGAAATAAAATTTGCAGAGGTGTGTTATGAAATTGCATACTGGAAAATAAATTAATCTTTCTGAATACAATCGCCTCTGTGTTGAGCTAGAAGCAGGCTACCAAAAGGGGCTTTCCTTAGCAGCTGCTATGCAAGGTACCACTGTTTAAAATTCCTATCAAATCAGGGCAGAAATAAGTGTTTCAATTGGTGAGATTCATGCCACTTTGCAAAAAAAAAAAAAAAAAAATGCCCATGAAAGCAAAAAGGCATGCTTCAAAATGTCATTGCCCCTGCACTTTTTCCCAGATGCAAATGAGGAAAACATTGGGCTAATCAATCAAAGCCCATCTAAGGTCTATACACAAGGCCAGCCTTTACATCCCAATAGTAACCAGGGAAATGGGTACAGGGGCCAGTCCCAGGGCCCCAAACTCAAGGAAATCTATGGGTTGGTCAGATTTGTTCCAGCAACCAACAGTCCATTTCAACCCTCTGCAGAGCAACACCAGGCAGTTCAGGACTGGACCTCAGTTCCACCATCCTCACAGTCTTAATGCCAGAAATGGGTGTACAGGCCACTCCTACAGGAATATATGGTTCAGTGTCGCCTGATACATTTGGCTGATTATTAGCTGCAGCAGTGTCACCATGCATTGCCTGAATGTATTTCCAGGAATAATTGACAATGATTATGAACAGAAACTAAACTTATGGCAGCTTCTCCCACTGCCATTAATACCACCCCAACACAAACAATAAAAATATGACCAATAAAAGAGGCACGGAATCACGCCTTACCTCCTTCCCCTGCTAAGTTCCCTGCTGGCCTTACTAATTCTTTTATCACTATGACCTTTTCTGTTTAACGAATTGATGACCTTCAATAAAAATCAAATTGAGTGTATTATCATCACCTCATTATGGCTGATAAGGGAGACAGCTATGATGAACTCTAGTCAATACAAAGCTAAACATGTTTATTGATGAATTCAAAAGAATCATCCTCTCCTTGGTGAGCAGTGCTGGTTAGCCAGTTATGGGATAAAGAGGAGAACAGATTGGGTCCTACCCTAATAATCCCCCAGGACAGAAATTTCATCACAAGATGCCATCTGCAATGATGTATCACTGTATGCCACCCTCCTGATTCAAGAATTCCCCTGACCTAAGACAGGCACAATCCCCCCAAGGATATCCCACCTCGTGGCCTTTTTTAATACTATATTTAAAATGGGGACCTGTGAGGAATCCCAGATTAAAGTTAGCATCTTAACAGCCATCCTTCCTACTAATCTCTTAAATACTATCATACTTGTAATTTTCCATTTTCCTATGACTATTCTCTTGTTTAACATGATGCAACCTGACCATGATCGAGTCCCAGCTGCAATCTTATCGAATAGGAAGTTATCTTAGAGCAAGACACCTCCATTCTGCTTGGAAGTACATTCTGTGTCCCTCACATGTTCCCTTTGGCCCATTCCCTCATTTCTCCCCTACTTAAACCCTGTTACTATATTCATTAAAAGAGACTTGATCAGAATACTGTCTTTTCTACATCTCTCTGGTCTCTTGTCTCTTCATTCTCATTTCCTCCCTCAGGGTCTCCATGGCCTGACACCACTGGCCAGTGAGTCTGGATTCTCTAGAAGAGCTGACAGTACTGTTTCTTAACTATTGGACTGTTCTTCCTGTCTCTTTTCTGTATTTGTAAGTTATATTTGTTTCCAGTGTCCTGTCAGGTATGTCGTGCTTTGTTATTAGGGTACACTGGCATCATTTAAAGCCTCATTGAAAGCCTTTAACCTGTGTTTAATTTTTCAGAAGTTTATGAAGAGAAAGTAATTGTGCTTTCTAAAATGCTTTCTAGATAAAAATATGAACACTCTGTATTCTCATTATGATGATGAAATAGTAACTGTTAACTTGACTAAATCTGTAATCACTTTGGAGGCCATCCTTGGGAAAATATCTGTGATTGGGTTCTCTTGGTATCTTCGTTGATATTGAAAGACCCATCTCAATCTTTAGAAGAAGCATCCTCATGGCAAGAAACCCTAGATTGTATAACATGAAGCAGGCTGAGCACAGTATGAATGCAGTCATTGCTCTCTGCTTTTTATATTGAGAATGTGTGTTCAATGAATGTATTCTGGTCGCTTTTGGTTCCTCCAACTTTTCCCAAATCCTTTCTCCTTTTAACTCATGCAACCTCATACTATCTTTCTTTCTCTCACTAGAAAACAAATGAACAAGTTTTCTTCTTTTTGGCCATGGCTCCAATTGATCAGATGCCTCAAGTTTCTGCCTGCCTCTGTGACTTCACTAATAATGGGAAGTTCCTTAAAATTGTAAGTAAAAATATATGATTTTTCCTTTTTTTTCCTAGTGATTCTTTGCAATTCAACATGGAACTAAAGCCCAAACCTCTATAGAAGCCTAAAGGGGACTCGACCAAGTGAGCCTTCAGGAAAATATTCTACATGGCCCTCAATCACAAAATAGAAAAAAAAAGAGAGTGAAAAGTATGTGGTGTGTGGGGTAAATATTTTTATCAGGTATTGATAGCAATGTATTTAGTCTATAAAGAAAACTCTAGAGGTGGTCATTAGTTTTTTTACGAGGTGGGGAGCATCAGAGGAATTAGGAGGGAGAGAGAAGGGTACACATAATGTAAATTCAGTACCCATACATGAAATGCTATAAACAAACTAAAATAAACAAATACATATATAAAACCCTCAGCATACTGTTTACACTGTGTACATTGTCCTGTAACTTGATATTTAGACTATTCATTCTCTTTTGACAGGTGTTTCTGAAATTTACTTCACTTAGAATTATTATGTCTCTCTGATGAATATATTTGTGCTTCTCTAAGACTAAAATTATCGATTTGTTTTTGTTTTGTTTTTTTTTCTTTATGCACACTTTTAAAACTACTTTGGAGACATATGTTTTCTGGGAATTATTTATGTAGGTAGGTAAGATACACCTCTTACCTTTACAGTAGTAAAGCATTGAATGTATTCAAGACAGTAGTTTGTTCTCACCTATGTGTTTTTAAAAAGTGTTATTTCATTGATTGAGTTGTCATTTTACTTAGTTATTGTGTGCATGGGATTTTCTGTAGTTGTTTATGTGTTTAGTTTTTATTCTGTCATTTTGTGGTGGTTGTTACAGTTGATGTTATCACTTATTGGAACCTACAATGCGTATTAGAGACAATGAGAAAATCAGAATTCAGTAGCACAGGAAAGATCGAAAGAGACAAAGGTGCCGAGTGTACCCTAACCAGTAAGGGATGTGCAGAGTAACCTCTCCTATGTTCAAGACTCCTCCCCATCCTCTATCTATAATGGGTAAAAATTGTTACGCCAAAAGAAAGCAGTGGTTTTGGTTCATTATATTCTTCATAGGTATATTTAAAAAATTGCTTAACTTATATTATTTTCATTGTACTTTGTTCCTGTTCTCAGTGTTTTGACTACACATATCAATATAATTTCTTCAGGTAAAACAAAAAGATTTTTTTTCATAAAATGATCACAATGTAACTTCCACCAAATCATACCTGTCTCTCTCACTCCAGCTTCTTATATTCGTATCATCTTTTCTCTCTCCCTTTAGAAAACAAAAAACAAACAAGCAGCAATAACTACAAAAAAATGAACTATATATTATAAAGAAGATAAAAATCAACAGGAAATTTCATATACACAGAGAGAAAGAGAGACAGAGACAGAGACACAGAGGCAGATAGCCAGAGACAGAGAGAGACATTAACCACAAAGTTAGAAACAATAATATGCAAACAAATGACAAGTAATACAAAAAATGTACAAACAAGGCAAAATGAGAAAAATAAGATTGTAAAAATAGTTCATTTTGTGTTGGTCATCTTCTATTTTATTGAGTTCATATTGTTTTGTTCATATACTTCTGAGCATAGGGCCAGTCTTTAAGTGTGAATCTTTGCAAGCAGTTGTCAATCCCATCTACCTTCTTGATTAATAACAGGATCCTGTGTTTCTGTCCAGCCTTAATATGAGGTGCTTTTGCCTCGTCTCTTCATATCTTTTTTTGTCTTCTTTGGTTGTTGTCTCTTGGAGTCCTGATTATTTCTGAAGGAAAACCAAGGGGAGTGAATTTGGGGGACAGGGGTGCTGGGGGACTAGAAACAGTGGAAACTGTTGTAGGCATGTATTGTTTGTGAGGAGAATCTATTTTCAATATAAAATAGAAATAAATAAATATGAAGAGAGTATTCTGATTTATTCTTATTTACAGAATAATTTCATTGATACTGGAATTCTTGGGGTTCTCTAAATGTGTTACAATTACTTTGCTCATTAGCACAAAATAATAACATGTATGGGAACCTGGATGACACTGCACCAGTTGCTATAATCCCCATGAATATACCATCATACTAATATTCAGACATTTTTGTCTAGGAATTTGAGGTGTTCTAAGCCTTATGGAAATGATTTACTACTTCAGTGTACATATTTATCAAATGTCCACTTTTTGATCGTGATGTTTACTTTCCTCTTGTGACATTGATGTAGGGTTTCACCATGCTGTGCATGATGATATCAGACCCAGGCACTGAGGAGGTGCTTCTTGCCTGTCTCCTGTGGAGAACTCCCTGCAGACACAGACCCCATGTGTTGCCATTGGTAATGGGAAGTGTGGGGATTTCTGCCTTCCAATTTCCATTTTTATATTCTGTGTGTAAATCAGGTAAAATTTTATATTTTCATATAATTTCAGATTTTCAGAGTATATTTTAAAGTTGGATTTTTGTGCTTTTCTTGTCATTTCTTTTAAACTAGAAGAAGTTTTTCTTCCTTGTCATAAGTAAAAGTTGGACTGTTGAGATACTATTCCTTTTCTCCAAATATTTTACAAGGATCAGTGTCCACTAAATGTTTGTGAAGTGGCATCTTCCTATATATTTTCCTTAATATCGTTTGGGAAAATTCTGAACCTTTTTAGAATCCTTGGTATTTCTCTCCATTTAAATCCATAACTCATCGATTTTCTACATGTTCTTATTTTCTTAAGGTTTCCCCCTTTATTTAGCTTTTTGAATAAATATATTTTCATGATGTGTTTTAGTCATTTTCATCTCAATTTTCCTATTTCATTCTAACCTTTCTTCTGCTGGAATCTGGCATTCTATGTCTCCTTACTATTATTTTTTTTATTATTTAAAAGATAGAATTTCATTCAAGACTAGAATATTTACATAATTTTGAAATCTGTGTCCTACCAATTCATTCAGTGTACTCAGAGTTTCATTCTCAAATTCATGATTTTATGATCAGCAGTTTTGTGGGTTTTTTTTTTTGTTTGTTTGTTTTTTATTCAGGAGGACTGTCTGGGAAAGGCAGACAGCCTCAAGCTTAATTTAGAACCTCCTCATATACAGACTAGAGGCAAAGCAGAACAAAGGACAGTATAATCAGTTAACCAGCTCTCTACACTGTCTTTGAATTAGAGGAGCAGAGAGTGTAGCTAGCTATCGTGTGAAGCCTGCTAGTAGCAAGCCTCTAATTAGGTAGATAATAAGATTTTACCATGGCCTTAATCAGAACTTTCTCAGAGCTCTCAAGGACATAGTTCTTAACCTGTGGGTCAGAAACTCTTCGGGATCAAGTGATCATTAGAAAACACAGATATTTATGTCATCCATAACATCAGAAAAACGATAGTTATAATGTAGCAATGAAAATTATTTTATGTTCCAGGGTCACTATTACAAGACGAAATGCATTGAAGTGCTACAGCATTCAGAACGTTGAGAAACACCGGTCTTCTTTAATATTGTTACAAGAACACACACACACACACACACACACACACACACACACACACACACACACATATATACACATATGTATACATATAAAATTGCAAATACAGCCTGCTTAACCCATCTAATGTTCCTACCTCTACAATATTTTGTGGATAAGGATAAGACCTCATAATACAGTTAACAATCATAATGGTTTATGAAAGTGTTGGTAAGTTCCTCTATGTTCCATGGATTCGATAGCTTTTTGAAGTTTGCTACTTTAATGTTTGGGGCATCATTTTCCTCTTATTAACCAGACCTAGAATTCAATTATGTAGAGATTAGTTACTGAACAAAGGTAAGAGCAGTAGGGCACTGGTAGTGATATATTGCTAAGCTGGACATTGTCATTCAAATGCATCATAACTGTGTTGGACAATCGTTGACTTGACTCCCCAATAGCTTTCATAACCTCTTCTTGGACAATGAAAATGATAGCTAGTCCCCAACTTCCAGACCCATATCACTGTCTAGTTCAAATTCTCATAGACCCATATCCAATATGTAGTGATTTTGGCAACAGGGACTTTCCTGCCACTTCTTATATGCAAACAAAATTAATACTAATAGACTATATACTCTTGTGGTAGTCTGCTGGACTCCATTTCTAACAACTCAAAAGTAATTTTATCCTGGCTAATTTTGTAGTGTTTCTTAGATGTTCATACCCCTTGATGGAGAAATTATCTTCCTAACTTTGTTTAATTTCTTACAAACCTATGTACTTATATTTACTGTTTATTTTTTACTGTTTTTAGTATTACTATATAGTGTTTAAATTGTACTTCTTCAGTCTTTATACAACTAAATCTATTAAGATTATTACTTAAATGCCCTTGGCCATTACATATTCCTGTATCGAGAACTCTCTATTTAGATCTCTACCCAATTTTTTTGAATTGGATTATTGGATGTTTTGGTAAATAGCTTCTTGTGTTCATTGTATATTTTGGAAATCAGCCCTCTGTCAGATGAGGGGTTGATGAAGTTTCTTATTCCCATTCTGTGGGCTGGTTTTTTTTTTTTTTTTTTTTTTTTGTCTTGTCGACTGTGTCCTTTAATTACAGAAGTTTTTGAATTTCAGAATATCCCATTTTATAATTTTGGATCTCAGTTTCTGTGTTATTGGTACTTGATGGAATTTTGGTAGTAATACCTACCCAGAAAATTGTCCATTTTTTTTGAAATTTTTCGATATTCTGAAGTACAAGTTTGTCTTTCTTTTTAAATTTAATTTAGTTGAGAAATATTCTTATGTATGTATCACTTCAAGTTTTCTGTCCTTCCCATCCTCCCATGTTCCCCTTTGATTCCTCCATCCCATCCTGCATCCACTCTCTATGGAGTTTGAGATATTCCAGGCTAGAGCATCAACATCTTGTCAAGCCATTTGGGGTAGGGACTAGACCCTCCCCCATGTACCTAGGATAAGGGAGTATCCCTCCTTGGGAAATGGGCTCCCCATTTCAGGCCATGTATTAAGGATACATCCTGGTTTCACTGCTAGAATTTCCATAGTCTGTCTAGTCTCTTAGCAGACACACATGTTCAGGGAGACTGTGTTGGTTCTGTGTTGGTTTCCTAGCTGTCTGACTGGGGTCCTCCAGGTCCCACTTGCTCAGGTCAACTGTTTCTGTGGGGTTTCCCAGCATGGTCTTGACCCCTTTGTTCATCATTCCTCACTCTCTGAAACTGGATTCCAGGAATTTTCCTCAGTGATTAGATGTGAATCTCTCCTTCTGCTTCCATCAGCTAATAGACTCTAGAATGGCATTTAAGGTAGTGATCATTCTCATTATAGGGGAAGGGTATTTAAGGTAGCCTCTCCACTATTGCTTAGGTTCCCAATTAGAGTCATCCTTGTGGATGTCTCTACAATTCCCTATTGCCACATTTCTCTTTAAACCTATAATGGCTCCCTCTGTTGATATGTTTCTTGTTCCCCCTAATCATCTCCTCACTTAATCTTCTTGGTCCCTCATGTTCTCTTCCCAGTCCTCTTTTCCTCTCCTCTTTCTCCTCCCTCCCTCCTCCATCCCAAAACATCCCAATTTGTTTACGTGCTCTTTTTCCATTCCTCTTCTCTGTAGGATCATGTAAGTCTGTCTCTTTTAACATCGTCCATTTTTCTACATCTTCTATTGGTGTGTATTGTAGGCTGTAAACCTTTGCCCTATGTCTAATATCCATATATGAGTGAGTACATACCAAGTTTGTCTTTCTGTGACTGGGCTACCTCACTCAGGATGGCTTCTTCTAGTTCCATCAATTTGCCTGATAATTTCAAGATTGCATTGTTTTTTTCTTCTGAGTAGTACTCCAGTGTGTAAATGTCCACTGTGTAAATGTACCACATTTTCTGTATCCATTCTATGGTTGAGGGGCATCTAGGTTGCTTCTAGGTCCTGGCTAATACAAGTACTACTGCTTTGAACATAGTTGAACAAATGTCCTTGTGTATTGTGGTTTAACAAGGATCATGAGAAACAAATAGGCCAAATAGGTGTATATTCAGGGAGAATAACTTACAGCATAGACAGATGAACACCAGCAGGTTCCTGGTCCCAAGGATGCCTCCTGATGCTCTCCTGTCCTTGAGATGCAAGCAAGAGAGCACTGTCATGCTCCTCCTCAGACCCAGGTAACATCTGCCCCTGTTTTCACTACCATGCATTTAATCAAAACTTTCTCTCAGCTCTTCAGGATACTGAAACAAGCAAGCTTTCATCAACAGTTTTTAACCTGTGTGTCAGGACCTATTTGGGATCAAATGACTCTTTCACAGGGGTCTCCTCAGACCATTAGAAAACACATAAATTTAGATCATCCATAATAGCAACCAAACTATAGTTATAATGTAGCAGTGAATATAATTTTATAGTTGTGGGTCACTATTAGAAGAAGAAATGCATTTAAGTGCTACAGCATTATGAAGATTCAGAAACACTGGTCTTCATTAATATTGTTACATGAACACAGACCACACATGCGCAAAGAGAACCTGTTGAACTCATCTAATGTTCCTACCTCTACAATATTTTTTGATAAGGATAAGACCTCATAATACAGTTAACGAGTATAATGGTTTATGAATGTGTTTTTAAGGTCCTCTCTGTTCCAAGGACTCAATAGCCTTATGAAGTTTGCTAGTTTACTTTAGGGGCCTTCATTTAACTCTTATAGCCAGACCATGAATTCAATTATGTAGAGAAGTTATTGAAAATATGTAAGAACAGTAGGGCACTGGTAGTGAAACGTTGCTAAGCTGGACATTGTCATTCCGATGCATCATAACTGTGTTGGGTAATCGTTGACTTGTCTCTTCAACAGCTTTCATAACCTCTTCTTGAACTATCTAAATTATAGCTAGTCCCCAGATTCCAGGCTTAGATGCAACCAGAGGCAATAGTAATAGGCTATATACTCTTGTGTTACTTGATGGACTCCATTTACGAACAACTCAGATGTAGTTTTATCCTGACTATTTCTGGAGTGTTTCTTAGATATTCATAACCCCTGGTGGGCAAATTATCTTCCCAGTTGTGTGCAATAACACATAAAATTGTGTCTGATAACACATAATCATATTATTTAGTGATTTGAGTGTTCTAAACCTTTTTAATCTAACTAATAATATGGAAATGATTTATTACTTCAGTGTTCTTATTTCACAACTGCCCACTATTCATTTCTAAATGTTTACTTTCCTCTTATGATGAAGAGAAGACACAAACCCCACTCCTTGTAAATGGTCCTGTCAAGTGTGAGGATTTCTGCCTTTCAGTACCCATTGTTATGTTTTTGTGTGTAAATCAGGTAAAATTTTATATTTTCATATAACCAGATTTTATGGCTTCATTTTAAAATCTGGATTTTTTCGATTCAGAAGGACTGTCTGGTTAATCCCAGACAACCCCAAATTTAATTTAGAACCTGCTTATATACAGATAGAGGAACAGCAGAACAAAGAGCAGTATAATCCGTTAACCAGCTGTCTGCACTGTCAGTGAATTAGCTGAGCAGAGAGGCTAGCTGGCTATCACGTGATGCCTGCTGGCAGCAGTCAATTAGTTCATCAGATAATGTGTTCTGTCTCATGGGCTTAATCAGAACTTTCTCACAGCTCTTAAGGATACTGAAACAAGCAAGCTTTCATTGACAGTTCTTAACCTGTGTGTCAGGACCCCTAGTGATCAAATGACTCTTTCACAGGGGTCGTCTCGGACCATTAGAAAACACAGATATTTATGTCATCCACAACAGCAACAAAAGTATAGTTATGATGAAGCTCTGACAATAATATTATAGTTGAGGGCCACTATTACAAGAAGAAATGCACTAAAGTGCTACAGGATTAAGAAGGTTGAGAAACATGGTCTTCTTTAAACTTGTTACATGAACACACACACACACACACACACAAATGAAAATACAGCCTGCTGAACTTGTAACATTCCTCCAGCTACAATATTTTGTGGATATTAAGACCTCATAATACAGTTAATTATTATAATGGTTTATGAATGTGTTGGTAAAGTCCTCTCTGATCTAAGGAGTCAATGGTCTTATGAAGTTTCCTAGTTGACAGTACATGGCATCATTTACCTCTTATTAACCAGGCCTTGAATTCAATTAGGTAGGCATTATTTATTGAAAATACATAAGAGCAGTAGAGCACTGGTAGTAATATATTGCTATCCTGGAGAATTTCATTCAAATGCATTGTATCCGTGTTGGACAATCTTTGCCTTGACTCCCCAACATCTTTCATGACCTCTTCTTGAGCTATGAAAATGATAGCTAGCACCCAGATTCCAGACTTGTATCAGTTTCTACTTCAAATTCTCATTGACACATATTCAACATGTAGTGACTTTGTGTAATTTTACATATGTACATATAATATAATATATATTATAAATATATAAATATAATATGTAAAAATATAATTTATATATAAATTATATATATATTTTATATATCATATATATAATTTATATATTATATAAATATATCAATATTATATAATATATATTATATATCACTAAAAAAAAATCACTAGGATGAAGACCTTAGTGATGGGAATTGGGAGGACTCGGAGGACGAAGCTGCAGAATATCATGACTCAGACTGGCCTTCGTTAAAACATTAGCCTCTGCCCTATACACCCCCTCCCACCATTCCTTGTCTAGATTGCCCAGTCTTACACCCCCAGAAAGAATTACAGGATAAAATTAAATATAATAAGCCACAAATTTGCTTAGAAAAACAACACCAAGAATTAATTGCCTTATTAGAAAGTTTAAAGGCTGGCAAATCCAATGAGACTTCTCAAAAGGCCACTACCAAGCCATACCTTAAAGGGGCTGCTGCAGGATGTCTTTTAGCCATCAGCAACAGACAGAGCAAAAAAAGTAATGGCCTGTCTGGCGCCTGACACAACGATGCAAGGGGGTACATGGTAACATCATACTGGTTTTGGTTTTGATGTAATCAACGAGGTTAAAAATGCAGTTTCCCAGTATGCGGCCACAGTTCCTTATACCACTGCCACAATAGAACCTGTGGCTCATACTTGGCTTATTCCTTCAGACTTGTATCTCTTAACCAGAGCATCTCTGGCAGGAAGAGACTACCTCTTATGGAAATAAGAATTTGCAGAGGCTTGTAAGGAAATTGAAAAAAGGAATGCAAAGCAGGCAATGGCTGGAATGCTGACATGCGGATAGGAGGGGGAAATATTGAGGCAGAAGATGTTCAAATGCAATATGTATCTGAGCTATATGCACAAATTAAATCAGCCGCCACCAGAGCATGGAAGAGGCTACCAGTTAAAGAGGACATGATCTCCTCTCTTACCAATAGTAAGCAAGGGCCTGATGAACCTTTTTCAGACTTTGTTCACTGTTTACTAACAGCAGCAGGAAGGATTTTGGAAGTCCAGATTCAGAAACTGAATTTGTTAAACAATTACGTTTTGAGAACGCAAAGGCTGCCGGTCAGGCTGCCATTAGGCGATATTGGGAAAAATTCATCTTTCTGATTACATTCGCCTCTGTGCTGAGGTAGGAGGAGCCTACTAATGCCTGTGGGGCAGTCAGCTTTGTCCCAGCCACCAACAATCCATTTTAACCCTCTGCAGAGCAACACCAGGCAGCGCAGGACTGGACCTCAGTTTCACCACCCACACAGTCTTAACGCCTAAATGGGTATACAGGCCAGTCATACAGGAATCTATGGCCACTGCCGCCTGATACATTTAGGCTGATTAATGGCCACAACAATGACTCTGTCCTGCATGTATTTCCAGGAAAAATTGACAATGACTGTAAAGAGGAAATTAAAGTTATGGCAGCTTCTCCCACTATCATGAATACCATCCCATCAGGCCAATGCTTTGCTCAGGGCTTGATTCTTCCTTTACTTCCTAGAAACACTTAAAAGTTGACCAATAAAACACGCAATAACAGTTTTGGATCTTCAGATGCATATTGGATAGAAGCCATATCCAATAATAAACCCAACATGGTCTTGAAATTAGGTGACAAAGAATTTTCTGGATTGGTAGACACAGGCATAGATACTAGTATCATTAAAAGATAAGGCTGGCCTAAAATCTGGCCATTAGAAGATACTCTTAACACATCTGTGAGTCATAGGCCAAAGTAAAAACAAAAACCCAACGCAGTACAAAATTATTAAAATGGAAAGATTCTGAAGGTTATTTTGGCCAGATACAGCTATATGTAATTGCTGGACTCGGGGTCAGTCTGTGGGGTTGAGACTTGTTGTCACAGATGGGCATGATTATGTGCAGTCCTAATGAAATTGTAACCATGCAGATGCTGAAGAGTGGCTTTACACCTGGTAAAAGCATAGACAATTATGAGACAGGTATCTGACAACCTATCTCACCTACTCACAAAAGTGATCGCACAAGATTGGAATATTTTTCTTTGTGACATTTGATCATCCTGTGACCCACGCAGATAAAATTACATGGCTGTCTGATGCATCAGTATGGGTCGATCATTGGCCCTTACTATTGAAGAGCTCAGAGATACTCAACAGCTGATACAGGAACAGCTCGAGGCTGGCCACATGCTACCTAGCACTTCTTGGAATACCCCTAACTGCTGCTGGACCTTAGAGCTGCAAATAAAACTATGGTTGTGATGGGGGACTTACAGCAGGGCCTTGTCTCCCCTGTTTCAATCCCTTGTGTTATTTTTAAATCATAATTGACCTTAAGGATGGATTGTTTATTATACCATATATAAGCGAGTACATACCATCTTCCTCTTTTTATGACTGGGTTACTTCATTTAGTTTGGAATCTTCAAGTTCCATCCACTTGCCGGGGAATTTCAAGATTCCATTGTTTTTCCCCAGAATAGTATTACATTGTGCAAATGTGCCATATCTTCTTTATCCATGCTTCAGTTGAGGGGCATGTAGGTTGCTTCCAGTTTCTTGCTATGCAAATAAGGCTGCCATGAACATAGTCGAGGACATGTCTTTGTTGCGTGGATGTGGATCATTTGGGTATATGCCTAAGAGGGGGTTTCCCGGACTTATGGCAGTTCCTCCGGAAGATGGGATTCAGTCTACCACAGGATGCAAGAATATGTTTTCAATGAATGTATTCTGATCACTTTCTCTTCCTCCAGCTGCTACCAAAAGCTTTCGCTTATTAATTGTTGCAACCTCATACCATCTTTCTTTCTCTTACTAGAAAACAAATGAATAAGTTGTCTCTTTTATTTGGCCATGGCTATATTGATCAGATGCCTCAAGCTCCTGCATGCCTCTGTGACTTCCCTAATAGTGGGAAGTAGCTTGAATTTGTAAGTAAATATAATCATTTCTCCTGATTTTTTTTTCTAGTGAATCATTGCAATTCAACATGGAACTAAACCCCAAACCAAGAAGAAGGATAAAAGGGACGCGACCAGGTGAGCCTACAAGATATTATCTTCCAGGGATCTCAACTTACATTCTCAAAAGAGAAAAAAAGTGAGTGGTGTGTGGGTTAAATATTGTAATCAGGTATTTATGGCAATGTATTCAGACTCTTACGAAAAGGGTAGAGGTGGTCATGAGTTTTTATGAGGTGGCGAGCACAGCAAGATTTAGGAGGGAGAGAGATATGTACACATGATGTAAATACAGTACCCATACATGAAATGCTAGAAACAAAATAAAAAACACATCTAAAAGGCTCAGAATTCTGTTTACAGAAAATCCAGTGTACATTGTCTTCAATCTTGATATTTAGACTTTTATTATTAATTCTCTCATAAAAGGTATTTTTGTTTTCTTTTTGCACACTTTTAGAACTACTGTGGAGACATGTCTATTGAGGGAATTACTTATGTAGGTAAGATACTCCTCTTCCAACTTTAAAGTGGTAAATCATTGAGTGTATTCAGGGCAATAGTTTGTTCTCATCTATGTGTTTTTAAAATATGTTATTTCATGGATTGAGTTGTCATTTCACTTAGTTATGGGGTGTTGAGGATTTTCCGTTATTGTTAGGTCCTTAATTTTCATTTTGTCATTTTGTGGTGGTTGTTACATTTGATGTTATCACTTAATGGTACAGTGCATATCAGAGACAATGAGAAAATCAGAATTCACTATCATAGGAAAGATAGAAAGACACAAAGGTGTGTGTACGCAACTCTTAAGAGACGTGCAGGCTAAGCACTCTTATACTCGAGAGCCCCTCCCCATTCTCTATTAATGGTTAATATTGTTACACCAAGTGTAAGCCCTGGTTTTGGTTCATTACATCATTTGGAATTGTATTTTAAATTTTGCATAACTTGGATTATTTGCAATATTCTTTGTTATTGTTCTCAGTGTTTTGACAGCACATATGAAGATTATTTCTTCATGTAAAAAAACAAATATATGATCAATATATATCTTCCACCATATCATGCCTGTCTTGCTCAGCTCTCCAGCTACTTATATTCATGTCCTCTTATCTCTCTCCATTTAGAAAACTGAAAACAAACATCAATAACCAGAAAACACAACCAAATGATATATAATAATGAATAAAATAATCACCAATAAATTCATACACACACACACATACACACACAAACACAGACAAACAGAAAGGAAGAGAGAGAGAGAGATAAAATACAAAGTTAGAAACTATGTTATGAAAACAAATGACAAGTAATAACAAAAAATGTCTAACAACAGCAAAATGAAAAAAAAATCTTGTAAAAATAATTAAGTTCATTTTGTGTTGGTCGCATTCTATTTTACTGAATTCATTTGTTTTGCTCATATACTTCTGAGTATATGGCCAATCTTTATTTATTTTTTTTATGCATATAGAGTATTTTTTATTTAATTTTATATAACAAAGTCCAATTAAATTAAAACAAACATTTATACACAATATTTGGGAATTTGGGCGTCGTTCTTTCCAAACTACTTCCTGCTGGTAAGGGGCGCTGTCTTGGGGGATTCAAAGAAGATTCAGATATCCTAGCTGTAGTCTGTAGGGCTGTTTTGTCCAGCTGTTTGGAATGTAGGATCAGCTTGTACTCTGTTTCAGGCGGTCTGGTGTGATCAAACCACATTAGTCTGGAAGGAATCCACATCTTTTCATTTTCTGTGGAAACAAAAATAGAAATACTTTTCCCCAGTAACTTGTTCTTCAACTTAAATTTTGGAGTCAAAGCTTTTTTTTTTTTTTTTTTTTTTTTTTTTTATTATTTTACATGTCGATCCCAGTTCCCTCTCCCTCCCTCCCTCCCTCCCTCCCTCCCTCCCTCCCTCCCCCCAAGCCCTCCCTCCCTCCTTCCCTCCCTTTTGCCCTCTCTACCCTCTCCCATGCACTCTAAACACCCTCCCCTCCCAACCCCCCCACCACAATACAATATGTAGGGGAATGCCATCCAGTTGGGGTCATGTAGATCTGACAGGTCCTGTGAAGTAGGGACTAGGGCTTCTCTCCTATCTCTAGAATAAGGCAGTTATCCCTCCATGGGGGATATGTTTGCAAAGTCCTTTTGTGCACCAGGGATACATCCTGGCTCCACTGTCTGAGGTCTCTTAGACTGCTCAGACCTTCTGGCTGAGACCCATATTCAGGGGGGTCCGAGTCAGACCCCTGTTGGCTTCCCAGCTATCAGTCTAGTGGCCCTTAGCTCCTCCTTGTTCAGGTAAGCTGTCTCTATGTACTTCTACCGCATGGTCTTGTCCTCTCCATCTGCTTCTGGGTTCTAGTTTGACTCAGTGTTTATGTATGGGTGTTTGCTCCTGTTTTCAACAGGCATTAGTTGAGGACTCCATGGAGAAGTTAGTTTTTGATCTCACTCTCCGGGAAGGGCATTTATGATAGCCTTTCCACGGAAGCTGAGATTGTTAGTTGGGAGCAGTCTTGTAGTTCCCTCGACCTTTCTTTGTGTTCAACTTTATCTTCAAACCAATATTGGCTCCCTCTTTTATGTTCTCTCTCTCTTTCTCTGTCTCTCTCTCTCTTTCCTATTTTCCATTCCTAACCAGGCTCAATCCTCCTGGTCGCACATGTATGGCCAATCTTTAAATGTGATCCTTTGCATGCTGTTGTCAATCACATATAGCTTCTTGGTTAATGACAGGAATGAGGGGCATTTTCTTTCTCTCATCATATCCTGTTTTGTTCATTTGGTTGTTGTCTCCTGAAGTCCTGATCATTTCTGAAGGAGAGCCAAGGGGGAGTGATTATGGGGGTCAGAGGTGCTGGTGGACTAGAAAGCTTGGAAACTGTGATAGGGATGTGTTGTATGTGAGGAGAATCTACTTTGAGAATAAAATAGAATCAAAGAAATATGAGTAGAGTGTTCTGATTTCATTCTTCTTTGCAAAATAATTTCATCTTCACTGGAATTCTGTGGTTCTGTACAAGTTTTACAGTTGTTTTCCTCCCTAGAACAAAATAATAACATATATGGGCCCCTGGATAGCCAATGCACCCATGTATTTCCCATGAATACATAATTCATATTAATGTTCAGACATATTGTCTAGGAATTTGAGGTGTTGAAATTTTATTGATTTCACTAATTACATGGAAATGATTTACCACTTTAGTATGTGTGTGTGTAGTGTACATATTTCACAACTACCAGCTATATATTTCTAAATGTTTACTTTCCTCTTATGATGTTGATGTAGGGTCTCACCATGCTGCTAACGATGATATCAGACCCATGCACTGAGGAGGTGCTTCTTACCTGTCTCTTGTAGAGAACTCCCTGAAGACACAGACCACAAACCTCGCCATTGGTAATGTCAAGTGTGGGGATTTCTGCCTTCCAATTTCCATTGTTATATTCTGTGTGTAAATCACGTAAAAATTTTATATTTTCATATAATTTCAGCTTTTCAGGCTATATCTTAAAATCTAGATTTTTGTGCTTTTCTTGTCATTTCTTTTTAACTAGAAGTAGTTTAGCTCCCGTGTCATAAGTAAAAGTTGAACTGTTGAGATACTATTCTTCTCCAATAATTTGACAAAGATCCGTGTACAATAAATGTTTTGGGAAGTGGCATCCAGCTATATATTTTCCTTTATAACAATTAATAAAGTACTGAACCTTTAGAATATAGGTATTTCTCTCCATTTAAATCCATGAAGCATCAATTCTCTACATCTTCTTACTTTGATGAGGTTTTCCCCTTCTGTTTAGCTTTTTGAATAAGTATATTTTCATTATGAGATTAGTCATTTTCATCTCAATTTTCCAGTTTCATTTTAACCTTTCTTCTGCTGAGATCTGGCATTCTAATTCACCTTATTAAAAAAATAGAATTTAATACAAGTCTAAATTGGGCAAATTATCTTCCTAATTATGTGTAATTTTATGTAAACATATGCTCCTATATTTTTATATATGTGTGTGTATATGGAGTAAATGTACAACATTGATTCCCATGTCATCTTTTTACTCTTCTTGGTGTTTCTATGTAGTGTTTAAATTATACATCTTCAGTCTTTATAGAAAAGCGTCAATGAACATCTATTAAGATTATTACTTAAGTGCTTTCAGCCATTTGAGTTTCATCTGTTGAGAATTCTCTATTTAGATCTGTACCCAATTTTTCAGTTGGAATGTTTGATGTTTTGGTGACCAGCTTCTTGAGTTCTTTGCATATTTTGGAAGTCACCCCTCTGTCAAATGTGGGGTTGGTGAATTTTTTTTCCCCAATTTTATGGGCTGCCGTTTTGTCTTGTTGACTGTGCTCTGTGCATTACAGAAGCTTCTCAATTTCAAGATGTACCATTTATTAATTTTCTATCTCAGTGTCTGTGTTACTGGTTTTAGGTGTTATGTTTAGGTATGTTCTTTTAATCTCTGATCTCTCGAAGACCTTTTTCATGGTGTTGAATTTTGCTGAAGGTTTTTTTTAGCATCTAGTGAAATGATCATGTGGTTTTTCTTTTTCTGTTTGTTCATATGGTGGATTCCATTGATAGATTTTCATATGTGGTGTGGGAAACACCAGAGCAAAGTTAGCATCTTAACAACCATCCTTCCAACTACTCTCTTAAATACTGACATACTGGCAATTTTCCATTATCCTAGGACAGTTCTGTTGTTAAACATGATGCAGCCTGAACCTAAAGAGTCCCAGCTGCAATCTTATAACAAGTTATCTGATAGCAGGACACCTGCATTCTGCTTGGAAGAATATTCTGCCACGCTCACATCCTCTTTTTGGCCCATCCCCTCTATTCTCCAATACTTAAACCCTGTTGTTATATTCATTAAATGAGACTTGATCACAATACAGTCTTGGCTCCATCTCTCGAGTCTCTTATGTCTTCATTCTCACTTTCTCCCTCATGGTCCCTTTCGACTGATCTGCTGAGCAGTGCAATTGGCGACCATTGTCGGACTTGAATATGAAGGAATCAGTGCAGAAAGCCACAGGGAAGAGCTGGCTAAATGAAAAGCAGTCAAAGAGAAAGAGGAAGTTGTAGAAGGGAGCCTGCCACCTCGACGAGGTAAGTGAGAGGCACAAACGGTACAAGAAATAAGTTAATATGAATTATTTGTTGAAGGTCTCAAGAACACACTCAAGTCATAAGGGGTTTGACTTAAAATTCAAGATCATATCAATTTTTTTATTTTGATTTGAGAGGTTTGTCCATGGTTTTCCACTAAGGGAACAATAGATTAGAAGAGATGGACAGGTGTAAGAAATATGCTAAAAGAATATTATACAACTTTTGGACCTGAAAAAGTCTCCATAACAGCATTTTCATATTGCATCTCAATTGAAGAAATAATTTCTCACAAACAATTTGACCCTCTTTTTTCCAGTATTATAGAAGTGAAAATTGCCTTAAACAGTGTGGCTTTGACTTTGAAAAATATTCTGAAAACCAAAAAAATAAAAAATAAAATAAAAAATAAAAAAGCCTTAGAGGAACAGCTTAATGAGGAAAAGGACCTCATGTCCTTTGAGAGTGATACTGAAGATATTAAAAAAGACTAACCCACAGACCCTAGATAATAGTGTATAAAAGACCCACTATAAAAAGGATTTGTGAGCTAAACCAAATATATATATATATATATATATATCCATCCATGGATGAAGACCTTAGTGATGTGTCTTGGGAGGACTCAGAGGAGGAGGCAGCCAGTATATCATGAGTCAGACTGGCCTTCATTAAAACAAAGGCTTCTGCCCTATACACCTCCTCCCACAGTGCCTCCTTCCTTGCCCAGTCTCAAAGTCCCAGAAAGAATTACAGGATAAAGTTCAATATCATAAGTAACAAATTAGCATAGAAAAAGAACACCAACACAATTAGAAAGATTAACGACAAGAAAATCCTCTGAGACTTCTCTAAAGACCAACACCAGGCCACCCATTAAAGGGGCTGCCACCTGCATATCTCTTAGCCACCAGGAACAGACACAGCCTATGAATATAACTGCTGTTTCTGTCTCTTAAACAGCAGTTGCACAAGGAGGTGCATGGTGACATCATACAGGTGTTGTCTTTGATGTAATCAAAGCAGTTAAAACTTCAGTTTCCCAGTGTGGGGCCGCAGATCCTTACACCACTGCCATCATAGAATCAGTGGCTAATACCTGGCTTACTCCTTCAGATTGGTATATCTTAACCAGAGCAACTCTGGCAAGAGGAGACTAGCTCTTATGGAAATCAGAATTTGCAGAGGCTTGTAAGGAAATTGCAAAAAGGAATGCACAGGCATGCAATGACTAGAGTGCTGATATGCAGAAGGGAGAGGGATATTTTGAGGCAGAAGATGTTCAAATATAATATGAACCAGAACTATATGCCCAAATTTAAACAGCTGCTACCAGGGCACGGAAGAAGCTTCTTGCTAAAGGGATATGAGCTCCTTCCTTACCAATATTAAGCAAGGGCCTGATGAACATTTTTCAGACTTTGCTCAAAGTTTACTAACACAAGCAAGTAGAATGTTTTTAAGTGCAGATTCAGGAACTGAATTTGTTAAACAATTAGCATTAGATAACACAAATGCTGCCTGTCAGGTTGCCATTAGAACCTATTGGAAAAAAAAATAGATCTTTCTGGCTACATTCACCTCTGTGCTGCATGAGGAGCAGCCTACCAATAGGGGCATGCTGTGACAGCCTCTATGCAAGGTACCAATGTTAAAAATTGCTATCAAAACAGGGCAGATATAATGGTTTCCATTGATGAGATTCAGGCCACTTTGCTAAAAATTGCCCACAAAAACAAAAAAGCATGCTTCAAAAGGCCCTTGCACCTGGACTTTGTCCCAATGCAAATGAAGGTAATATTGGGCTAATACATGCCTATCTCAGGTCAATGAACAAGGCCAGCCTTTACATCCCAATAGTAACCAGGGAAATGAGTACAGGGGCCAGTCCCAGGCCCACAAACCCAAGCATGTATGGACAAGCATCCTTGTCCCAGCAACCAAGAATCCATTTCAACCTTCTGCAGAGCAACACCAGGTAGTGCAGGATTGGACCTCAGTTCCATCACACACAGTTTGAACACCATAAATGGGTGCACATTTGGGCTGATTATTGGCCACAATGGTGTCACCATGTATGGCCTGTAAGTATTTCTTGGAATAATTGACAACTATGAAGGGGAAATTAAAGTTATGGCAGTTATTCCCACTGCCATTAATACCATCCCATCAGGCCAATGCTTTGTTCTACTCTTGATTCTTTCTTTGCGTCATACAACCACTAAAATCATGACCAATAAAAGAGGCAATAACAGTTTTGTATCTTCAGACACATATTAGATAGAAGCCATATCCAATAATAAACCTACTATGATTTTGAAATTATATGACAAAGAATTTTCTGGTTTGGTACACACAGATGCAGATATTACTATTATTAAGGGAGAAGATTGGTCTAAAACCTGGCCATTAGAAAATACTCCAACACTTCTGCGAGGCAAAGGCCAAAGCACAAACTCCCAAAGCAGTAAAACATTATTAACATGGAAAGATTCTGAAGGTCACTCTGGCCAGATACACCCCTGTGTCATTTGCTGGACTCCCGGTCAATCTGTGGGGTGTAGACTTGTGGACACAGAAGGGCATGATTATGTGCAGTTCTACTGGAACTGTAACAGTGCAGATGTTTAAGACTGGTTTTACACCTGGTAATGACCTAGACTGATATGAGATGGCAATACAACCACCTATCTCAGCTACTCCCCAAAATGATTGCTCACGATAGGGGTATTTTTTAGGGACCATTGATCATCCTGTGACCCACATAGACAAAATTACACAGCTGTTCGATGAGATAGTATGAGTCTATCAATGGCCCAGTAACACTGAAAAACTCACAGCCACCCAACAGCTGGGACAGGTTCAGCTTGAGGCTTGGTACATTCTACCTAGTGCTTCTACTTGGAATACACCCACCTTTGTTATTAAAAAGAAATCAGGAAATGGTGTCTGCTGTAAATAAAACTATCGTTCTGGTGGGGGCCCTATATCCAGGCCACCCTCCCCTGATGCAGTCCTCTTGGGGTATTTTAAAATCATAATTGACCTTAAGGAGTGCTTCTTTACTATATGTTTGCATCCAAATTACCAAAAATGTTTTGCCTTTAGTATCTTTTCTTTAAATTTTCAAGCACACTTGTGCTGGTACAAGTGGCATGTTCTTCCCAAAGGTATGGCCAATCGTCCCACACACTGTAAGTCTGTCATTACATCTGCCATTCAAATAGTTAAAGATTTAAGGCCACAGATATATATCATGCAATATATGGATGATATCTTTTTAGCCTTACAAATGGGGGAATAGGTATTATATTGCTATAAAGAACTGTGTGATGGTCGAACAAAAAAGTGGTTACAGATAGCTCAAAAACAGTGCAACTTAGAGATCAGTATACTTAACTAGATTTTCCAATGTTTGAGAAAAATACTCTCTCAAAATATCACTATCAGATTAGACAGGCTTCGTGCAATCAATGACTTTCAAAAGTCATTGTGAGATATTAATTGGCTATTTCCTTATCTAAAAAGTAACAAGGATGCATTAAAACACCTTTCTGATAGTCTCCCCAGCAATGCAGACCCTACCTCACTCGACAGCTTGTGCCTGAACCTCGCAACACTTTTAGCACTAATGGAACAAGCGATACAGGCACAACAAGTCAACTTTATGGATTACAATCTCCCATAATGTTTCATCAGTTGTAAAACAGCACAGGCTTCCACAGCAGTGTTTGGGAAGACTGCTCCCAAACTATGGATCCATTTACCAATCAGTCTTAAGACGGTGTTAAATCCCTATTTTCAGTTAATATCAGACATTATTGTCATGGGCAGAAACCAAGCAAATTTCTTCTTTGCCTGTGAAGCAAAACTGATTGTTCAACCTTACAACAAAGAACAGGTTGATTGGCTCATGAAGACTACAGAAAGCTGGCCCATAACCTTGGCTAACTACACTGGGGAAATAGATAATCATGATACCCCCTATAAATTAATTGACTTTGACAACCTGCAAGAGTTAACTTTCCCTAATATTACCATCTAGAACCCTATTCCAAATGTATTAAAAGTGTTTACTGCTGGTTCCTCCTTGCGAATAGCTTCTTATGCATGCAATAATGAAGTCACCAACTTTCAAAGTGGGGCCTCATATGCTCAGCTGACAGACTATGTGCTGTCATAGCTGCCTTCAGTGCTTTTTCAGATCAACCAATCAGCATTTATTATGACAATGCCTATATTGCTCCATGAGTACCACTCTTAGAGACGATAGGTCACGTCAAAAACATCTCTGACACTGGTAATGTGTTTAGGCAGCTAATTTTTCTCATACGAACTTGAAAATTCCCCTTTTTATGGGGCACCTTCATGCTCACTCACTACTTCCTGGACCCTTATCCAAAGGCAATATCTCAGCCTATCAAGCAACCCACTGTTTTTTGGCCCTGCCTGATGATTCCATTCAAAACACAGGCATCAAAACAGCGCACAAAGGACATTCATTACATCACTCAGTGCTCATACCTTGTTCCTCATGTTTCAAATTAATAGGGAACAAGGCAGACATATAGTAAAAAATTGTTCAGAATGTATCCAACATTTGCCAGTTCCCCGTCTGGGAGTTAACCCTTGGGGACTCATATCCAATGCAATTTGGCAAATGGATGTCAGTCATCTCCCAGAATTTGGCCTTGTTAAATATATTAATGTTAATATAGATACATATAGTGGTTTTATATTTGCCTCTCTCCATACTGGAGAAACTACCAAACATGTAGCCACTTGCTAGCTACGTTATCTGTCACCGGCATTGTATGTCCTGGCTACACTCCTTCAAGACATAGAAATAACACCTGGTGATGACCCCATCCTAATATTCTGCATAGATTATTTCACTCCAAGGCCCAAGGGAGCAGTCCAGTTCATTCCAATATTGGTCAGACTAGGAGCCCTAGTCCCTAAATCTGCAGGTATGGGAATAGCAATAAAATCATACTGCACACTGTCTCAACAGCTTCTAATGATGTACAGACTATCTGAAGTTCAGTCCAGGGCTATCAAGACCAAGTTGATTCTCCTAAAGAGCTTTTCCTACAAAATAGAACAGGGCTAGATTTAGTCACTACTGACAAGGGAGGCATTTCTTTGACTTTACAGGACAAATACAGCTTTTAGTCTAACGCATCCTGGATAGAACGAGACAGAACCAAGAAACATCAACAGTATCTTAAGAAGTGTCCTTAGAGAGCTGTTTGATCAACCCATTTGGAGCACCTGGAACAGACTCCTGCACTACATCCTTTTCCTGCTAGGTCCCCTGCTTGGCTTACTAATTCTTCTATCGCTATAGCCTTTTCTGTTTAACAAATTGAAGGCTGTCATTAAAAATCAAACTGATGCTATAAAAATGCAACCAATACAAGTGCATCATCATCACCTTGATATGGCCAATATGGCCATATCACCTTGATTGGCTATGATGAACTCTAGCCAATACACAGCTAAACCTGTGTATCGATAAATTCATCAGAGTCATTCTCTCCTTGATAAATATGGCTGATAGCCAATGATGGGCAACAGAGGAAGGGCAGACAGTGTCCTGCCCCAATAGTTCCCTAAGACAGAAATTTCATCACAAGATGCCATCTCCAATGATGGATAAGTGTATGCCACACTCCTGATTCAAGAATTCCCCTGACCTAAGACAGACACAATCCCATCATGGATATCCCTCCTCGTGGCCTTTCTTAATACTATATTTAAAATGGGGACCTGTGGGTAACCCCAGAGCAAAGTTTGTAATTAACAGCCATCCTTCATACTACTCTAGTAGATACTAACATACTGACAATTTTCTATTCTCCTAGGGCTGTTCTCTTGTTAAACATTATGCAGCCTGACCATAAAGGAATGCCAACTACAGTCTTACCTTACAGGAAGTTATCTTATAGCAGGACACATGCATTCTTCTTAGAAGGACCTTCTGCCTCCATCACTTCCTCCCTTTTGCCCATTCCCTTATTTCTCCACTACTTAAACCCAGTTGTTATACTCATTAAAAGAGAATTGATCCGAATACTGTTCTCTATCTATCTCTCACATCTCTTGTCTCTTCATTATACATCCCTCCCACAGGGTACCTGTCGACTGATACTGTGGCCAAGGCACTGGATTCTTTGGAAGTGCTGATAGTACTCTTAACTATTGGAGTGTTCTTCCTGTCTCTTTTCTGTATTCGTAAGTTATATTTGCCTCTCCTGTCCTGTCACTTATGTAGTGTTTTGTTATTAGCTTACACAGCCATCATTTAAATCGTCATTGGAAACCTTTAATCTGTGTTTTGTTTTTCAGAAGATTATGAAGAGAAATGAATTGAGCTTTCCAAAATATACTTTCTACATTAAAATGTGAACTATCTGTATGCTCATTGTGAAGATAAAGTCATAACTCTTACCTTGACTGAATCTGTAATACTTTGGTGTCCAGCCCTTGGGAAAATATCTGTAATGGGTCCTCATGGTTATGTTAGTTAATATTCAGAGACCCATCTCAATCATTGGTAGAAACATGCTCTTGGCAGGAGAACCCTAGATTTTATAAAATGAAGCAGGCTGAGCACAATATGAATGCATTCATTGCTCTCTGCCTTTTATATTGAAAATATGTTTTCAGTGAATGTATTCTGATCACTTTCACTTCCTCCAACTTCTACCAAAACCTTTCTCCTTTGAACTTATGCAACCTCATACCATCTTTCTTTCTCTCACTACAAAACAAATGAACAATTTCCTCCTTTTTTTTTTTTTCATGGCTACAATTAATCAGATGTCTCAAGCTTCTGCCTGCCTGTGTGACTTCCTTAATCATGGGAACTATTTCTCCTAATTTTTTTCTAGTGAATCATTGCAATTCAACATGGAAATAAACCCCAAAACACCATAAAATCCTAAAATGGAGACGACTAGGTGAGACTTCAGGAAAATATTCTCCATGGATCTCTACTTACATTCTCAAAAGAGAAAAAAAAGTGAGTAGTGTGTGAGTTAAATATTCTAATCAGGTATTTATGGCGATGTATTCAAGTCTCTTAAGAAAAGTGTAGAGGTAAAAAAAAAAAAATAGGGATCAAGTTTTAAAAAAAGATTTTACTTAATAATACATTTATTGTGGCTACTGTAATATAATATTGTGAAGTACTCTATATTTAATTTTATTAAATCATAATGCTATTCATTTAAAAAAAAGAAAAGTGTAGAGATGGTCATCAATTTTTATGAGGTGCAGAGCATAACAGGAATTAGGTGAGAGGAAGATGGGTCCACATGATGTAAATACAGTACCCTTACATAAAATGGTATAAACAAAACAAAACAAAAAACATATGTAAATGCCTTAGAATCCAGAGTATATTGTCCTGTATCTTGATATTGAGACTTTTATTTCATTCTGTCATGAAAGCTATTTTATAAATTTACTTCTTTTATCTCTATGCCACTTAGAGTTATTCAGTCTCTCTGAAGACGATATTTGTGCTTCCAAAGGACTAAAACTGTCCATTTGTTTTTGTTTTTTGTTTTGAACACTTTTAAAACTACTTTGGAGACATGGGTGTTCTGGGAATTATTAATGTAAGTAAGATCCTCCTCTTTTAACTTTTCACTGGTAAAGCATTGAATGTATTCAGGGAGTAGATTGTTTTCCAATTATGTGGAGTAGAAGATTTCTTTTCTTTATAAATTTATTTAAATTAGGAAAAATCTCATTTTTGGTATCATTTCAAGTTCCCTCTAATTCCCATCCTCCCATGTCCCCTTCTGACCTTTCCATCTTATCCTCTCCCCACTCCTTAAGGAGGATGAGATCTTCCAGGAGGGATCATCAACATTTGTCAAGTCATTTGTGGTTGGGCCAAGTCCTTCCCCGAGACCTACGTTAAGGGAGTGTCTCTACATGGGACATGGGCTCCCCAGGTCAGTTCATTTACTAGGGATACATCCTGGTTCCACTCCAAGAGGTCCCACGGACTGCCCAGTCCTCTTAGATGACACCCATGATTAGTGAGCCTGTGTTGGTTTTCCAGTTGTCAGTCGTGGGTCCACCAGTTCCTACTTGCACAGGTCAGCTGTTTCTGTGGTTTTTTTCCCAGCATGATCTTGACCCCTTTGTTCATCACTCCTCTTCTCTGAAACTGTATGACAAGGTTTTTTCTCAGTGCTTAGTTGTGAATCTCTGCTTCTTCTTCCATCAGCTACTAGATGAAGACTCTAGGATGACATTAAGATAATCATCATTCTCATTATACAGGAAGGGGATTTAAGGTAGACGCTCCCTATTGCTTAGGTTGTGGTATGTCTGCTTCCAGGTCAAAAGCAAAGCGACCTAGGGATGGAAGCTGCTGCTGCAGCTGTGCCTGTAGGGGAGGTGAGGCTTCCTAGGGCTAGTCACACATTGCCCAACGCCTATGGTTGGGCTACAGCTGGAATCGGATCTGTGGGCTAGCCAGTATGCAGTTTGGACAGTGTGAGCAGGCCATCCTCTTAGGAGTGTGATGGGGCTCCCCATCTGTTCCAGTTTGCGAATTCCCATTCAGGCAGCATCTGCTGGCCTGACCAATAATCAGACAGAGGCAGACATAAGGGCACACACCTCTAATCCTGGCACACACCTCCAAAGGCAGAAGCTAGTTTGCTTCTGTTATAGCAAGGCAGGTCTGGTTTGCATAGTTCATGTACAGCTAGGGCTATATAGAAGGACCCTGTCTCAGCCTGGCTATAGAAGATCATGTCTTTAATCCCAGGACACAGAGGGAGGGGCAAGGAGATCTCTGTGAGTTTGAGGCTGGAGTGGTCTACAGGGAAAGTTCCAAGACAGGCTGCAAAACAACAGAGAATCCTAGTCTACAAAAACAATTAAGGCAGAAAATAGAAACAAAGAGCCCGTCTTAAAAAAGCAAACAGAAAATGATAATTAGGGTAACATGTTCTTCTTGGCCTTTACAGTATTGATCTCATTTTTTATAAATCAGAGATGACACTCTGGTTTTTCTTATTCTTACCCAATCCTATTTTATATATCTGTACATGTGATTTAAATTTAACATTATAGGTAAATGTAAGCTAAATCTATACAACTTAAATTCACTTGTACTAAGTTTCAAATATTTCTAAATTATTATTTGTCTTTACATGATGGTAAACATTTGAGGTTATAAATGTCTATTTCAAATTAACAATATTTGCCACCCAATACATCCTGTAAGCTATTCATGAAGGTTAAGGGGATCCTTCCTTACTTTGTCCTTTACAGGTGTAAATCTAGCCTACTAAGTTAAAACCAGTTACAGTCAGGCTGCGATGAAACAACCAGATGCCCCAGCACTTGGCAGCTCACTGGCTTTCTCAGTTCCCGCAAAGATGATTAATGGCCCCCAGTTCAGCAGGAAGTTGTCCTGAGAACTCAATGTCTTTATTCCTAAACCTTCCACGCCTACGTCCTCACTTTTTTTAATAATATGTAAAGGTGGGAATGTAAGGATTCAGGCATTATACTGGCATGCCCCAGTCACCTGGCAGAATGCACTCAGGCAGTACTCTGGCCAGCCAGGGGTTCCATGAGTACTAGTCTGCAGACAGGTGTAAAGGACCCTTTTAAAGTCAGACCACTGCTGACATTCTCTCTCTCTCTCTCTCTCTCTCTCTCTCTCTCTCTCTGTCTCTGTCTCTGTCTCTCTGTCTCTCTGTGTGTGTTTGTATGTGTGTGTGTATGTATGTGTGTGTCTTCTCCTTTTGGTTAGCTAACAGGTACCCCAGTCTTCTCTCCCCTCTCTATTTATCCCTCTTTTGTTCCCAGTTCCTCTATGTCTAGTCCCTTCTCCCTCACTCCCCCTTTTAAATAAACTCCTCCTTTAAGCTCAATCTGCCTGGCATGTAATTCCCTCAGCCTCAGTCACCCTCACCTGCTACGAAACCTGCTATGCTCTCCCAGGTTGTCCCTTACCTTGGAACGCCACTAATTTGGGACCCTCACTCAGGACCACACACCACCCCTGTTCTCCACCTTTTATTCCTATGTGTCATAAAAGAACAACAGTATCTACTTGCAACTCACTTGTAAAATAATTCTAAGTTACATGTACATCCAGGAGGGCTGTCTTTACTAATTTATGATGTACGAGAAAAACATGCCCGGGGATACTCACTTTCCTACAGCTCCTACTGAGCAGCCAAGTAAGTCATATCCTAAAACTAGCTGTCATACCAGAATGGGAATTGTGGATATGGCCTCAAAATTTAAAGTGAAACACTGGTTAACTTGTGACAGCTATAGAAATTCTCTTTTATTTGTGCCTATTTGTTGTCTCTGCTGTTTGCCTCACATACCAAAACCTAAGAGCTTTTATAGAAAAATGTCTTCTTGATTAGCACTTAAAAGTATAGAGCTAAGTTCAGGAGGAGGAGGTGCCTTCCTTTAATTGGGAGGTAGAGGAAGATGGATCTCTGTAGTTTCAAGGCAAGCCAGGTCTACCAAATAAATTCTAAGATAAGCTCCAAAGCTATCTGGAAAAAACAAAACACACACAGAGAGAGGGAGAGGGAGAAGTAATTTTTTAAAAATTTATTTATTTTTCATTTTACAAGTCGATCCCAGTTCCCCCTCACTCCCTCTTACCCTTTCTACCCCCTCCCATGCACCCTGACCTCCCTCACCTCCTATCTCCCCACCCAATTCCACATGTAGGGCAATGTCATCCAGGTGGGTTCATGCAGATCTGTCAAGTCATTTGAAGTAGGGACTAGGGCTTCTCTCCTGTCTCTAGATTAAGGCAGTTATCCCTCCATGGGGGGATGTGTTCACAAGGCCCTTTTGTGCACCAGGAATACATCCTGATATACCACTGTCTGAGGTCCTTTAGACTGCTCAGTCCTTCTGGCTGAGACCCATATTAAGGGGGTCCTAAGTCAGTCCCATTCTGGATTCCCGGCTATCAGTCTGGGGGGGCCTGTTAGCTCCTCCTTGTTCAGGTCAGCTGTCTCTATGTGTTTCTGCAACCTTGTCTTTTTCTCTCCCTGTGTCTGGATTCTAGTTCAACTCAGTGTTTCGGTATGGGTGTTTGTTTCTGTTTCCAACAGGTACTTGATGAGGGCTCCATGATGGTGGATAAGTTAGTTGTTGATCTCATTATCCAGGAAGGACTTTTATGGTAGCCTTTCCACGATTGCTCAAATTGTTAGTTGATGGCATTCTTATAGGTCTCTAAACCTTTCTTTAGGTTCAGATTTCTATTCAAACCAATAATGTTCTCTGTCTCTGTCTCTCTCTCTCTATGACTCTCTCTCTCTCTCTCTCTCTCTCTCTCTCTCTCCTGTCTTCTACCCTGACTCAATCTTTCTAGTTGCATGTGCTTTCCTTTCCTCCCCTTATCTTTCTCATATTTCTCTCTCCATTCACTGGAAATGACAAATATAATTTAATCTGTTGTCCTTATTTGCATAAAGCAAAGTAGTCTGACAGTTTATTGTTGTGAATATATAATGTATGTCTTTATCTCTCGAAAACAGCAAAGAACAAAAATTGTCTAGAGGCACACTTCCCCCGGAAGGATTTTGTCACCATCTATTTGTTTAACTAATTTCTCAAGAAGCCATCTGGCTGACTTCATTTCTTTGGAGTAAATGCATTCTGATCCTTGTCCCATATTAGGATTGGGTCAGGGCCATGCCAAGTGTTATCTAGGGTTCTTTCCACATGACCGTGTGAAAGGCTTTCTGTGTATCAGAATGCCAGAATCACATGGCAGCAGATTTTCCATCATCATACAAATTGAAAAATTAATAATGAAGAGAACATGAGTTAGGATACTTCTTGGCATGCATTTGTGGGATACCAGGTTCCCCCTTTTAATTTATTAATAGTGATGTTCCTGTCCTTGAATATTATAAGGAATTCAAGTAATATGATCAATAGCCAGTTGTTTGCAAATGACCTTAAAATTGGCACTGGTGTATCCAGGTCCATTATCAGTTTAATTTGTTGTGGGCTGACAATAACAGAGAATGCAACCAGCAAGTGGCTAATTACATGTTTAGTAGTTTCTCCAGTTTGGAGAGTCAAATATAAAACCTCTATATGTATCTATATTAACATGAATTTATTTATGATAGTGAAATTCTGTGAGATGTATAACATCCACTTGCCAAATATCATTGGGTATCATTCCCCTGAGGGTTAACTCCAAGATGGTGAGTGCCAAATATTGGATACATTCTGTCCATTATTTTACTACATGTCTGTCTTGTTCCCTAGTAATTTCATACATGATGCTCAAGATATGGGCACTGAGGTAATGTAATGAATGCCCTTTGCATGCTTGCATGCTGCTTTGATGCCCATGTTTTGAGTGGAATTGACAGACAGGGCCAAAATAAGGACCTCATGTCCTTTAAGAGTAAAACTGAAGATACTAAAAAGACTAACCCCCAGACCCAAGATAAAAGTGTAAAAATGACAGACTCTAAAATGGATTTGGGAGCTAAAGCCAAGACTAGAGATTTAGGAGCTAAAAGAAATGCCAAAAAAAAAAAAAAAACAAAACAAAAACAAAAACAAAAGAAGAACACATCACTAAAAAAATTGCCCTGGGAAGAAATCATCCACAGATGGAGACCTTAGTAATGGGTCTTGGGAGGACTCAGAGAAGTCAGCATTCAATATATTGTGAGTCAGACTGGCCTTCTTCAAACCAACGGCCTAAGCTGTATACAACTCCTCCCACAGTTCTTCATGTAGCTTGCCCAGCCTTAAACCCCAAGAAAGAATTACAAGATAAAATTCAATATCTTAAGGGAAAAAAATCGCTTAGAAAAAAAAAAAACACCAAGTATCAATTTCCCAAGTAGAAAGTTTAAAGACTGGCAAACCCTCTGAAATTTCTCAAAGACCACCACCAGGCCACCCCTTTAAAGGGCTATCCCAAGGATGTCTCTTTGCCATCAGCAACAGCCAAAGCCGATGAATGTGAATGCCTTTCTGTTCTCTGAAAGAACAGCTGCACAAGTGGGTGCATGGAGACATTATACAGGTGTTGACCTTGATGTAATCAAAGAGGTTAAAAATGCAGTGTCTCAGAATGGGGCCACATCTCCTTATACCACTGCCATCAATAAAATCTGTGGCTCATACTTGGCTTATTCCTTCAGACTGGTATATTTTAACCAGAGCAACTCTGGCAAGAGGAGACTACTCCTATGGAAATAAAATATACAGAGGTGTGTAACGAAATTGCAAAAAGGAATGCACATGTTGGCAATGGCTAGGATGCTGATATGCAGAATGGAGAGGGAAATTTTGAGGCAGAAGATGTTGAAATGCAATATGAAGCTGGGCTATATGTCCAAATTAAATCAGCTGCCACCAGAGCATGGAAGAGGTTCCCTGCTAAAGGGGATATGAGCTCCTGCCTTGCCAATATTAAGCAAGGGCCTGATGAACATTTTTCAGACTTGTTCACCATTTATTAAAAGCAGCAGGAAGGATTTTTGGGACTGCAACTTCAAGAACTGAATTTGTTAACAATTATCGTTTGAGCACGCAAAGTCTGTCTGTCCGGGTGTCATTAGGCCATATATGAAAATAAATTCATCTTTCTGACTACATTCTCCTCTGTGTTGAGCTAGGAGCAGCCTAACAACAGGGGCTTTCTTTGGCAGCCGCTAAGCTATTTAAAATTCCTATCAAATCAGGGCAGAAATAAGTGTTTTCATTGGTGAGATTCAGGCCACTTTGCAAAAAATTGCCCACATAAGCAAAAAAGGCATGCTTCAAAAGGCCCTTGCCCCTGCACTTTGTCCCAGATGCAAATGAGGAAAACATTGGGTTAATCAATGCCTATCTAAGGTCGATGCACAAGGCCAGCCTTTACAACCCAATAATAACCAGGGAAATGGGTACAGGGGCCAGTCCCAGGGCCACAAACTCAAGGAAATCTATGGGTCGGTCAGGTTTGTCCCAGCAACCAACAGTCCATTTCAACCCTCTGCAGAGCAACGCCAGGCAGGTCAGGACTGGACCTCAGTTCCACCACCCTCACAGTCTTAATGCCAGAAATGGGTGTACAGGCCACTCCTACAGGAATATATGGCCCAGTGTCGCCTGATACATTTGGCTGATTATTAGCAACAGCAGTGTCACCATGCGTGGCCTGAATGTATTTCCAGGAATAATTGACAATGATTATGAACAGAAACTAAACTTATGGCAGCTTCTCCCACTGCCATTAATACCACCCCATCAGACCAGCGCTTTCCTCCTTTGCTTCACACAAACAATAAAAATATTACCAATAAAAGAATCGCAGAATCCACCTTACCTCCTTCCCCTGCTAAGTCCCCTGCTTGCCTTACTAATTCTTTTATCACCATGACCTTTTCTGTCTAACGAATTGATGACCTTCAATAAAAATCAAATTGATGCTATAAAAATGCAACCCATACGAGTGTATTATCATCACCTTGTTATGGCTGATAAGGAGACAGCTATGATGAACTCTAGTCAATACAAAGCTAAACATGTTTATTGATGAATACAAAAGAATCATCCTTTCCTTGGTGAGCAGTGCTGGTTAGCCAGTTATGGGATAAAGAGGAGAACAGATTGGGGCCTGCCCTAATAGTCCCCCAGGATAGAAATTTCATCACAAGATGCCATCTGCAATGATGTATCACTGTATGCCACCCTCCTGATTCAAGAATTCCCCTGACCTAAGACAGGGACAATCCCCCCAAGGATATCCCACCTCTTGGCCTTTTTTAATACTATATTTAAAATGGGGACCTGTGAGGAATCCCAGATTAAAGTTATCATCTTAACAGCCATCCTTCCTATTAATCTCTTAAATACTATCATACTTGTAATTTTCCATTCTCCTATGACTATTCTCTTGTTAAACATGATGCAACCTGACCATGAACGAGTCCCAGTTGCAATCTTATCACATAGGAAGTTATGTTATAGCAGGACACCTCCATTCTGCTTAGAAGTACATTCTGTGTCCCTCACATGTTCCCTTTGCCCATTCCCTCATCTCTCCCCTACTTAAACCCTGTTACTATATTCATTAAAAGAGACTTGATCAGAATACTGTCTTTTCTTCATCTCTCGGGTCTCTTGCCTCTTCATTCTCATTTCCTACTTCAGGGTCTCCATGGACTGACACCACTGGCCAGGGTGTCTGGATTCTCTAGAAGAGCTGACAGTACTGTTTCTTAACTATTGGACTGTTCTTCCTGTCTCTTTTCTGTATTTGTAAGTTATATTTGTCTCCAGTGTCCTGTCGGGTATGTCGTGCTTTGTTATTAGGGTACACTGGCATCATTTAAAGCCTCATTGAAAGCCTTTACCCTGTGTTTAATTTTTCAGAAGTTTATGAAGAGAAAGTAATTGTGCTTTCTAAAATATGCTTTCTAGATAAAAATATGAACACTCTGTATTCTCATTGTGATGATGAAATAGAAACTGTTAACTTTACTAAATCTGTAATCACTTTGGAGGCCATCCTTGGGAAAATATCTGTGATTGGGATCTCTTGGTTATCTTTGTTGATATTGAAAGACCAACTCAATTGTTAGAAGAAGCATCCTTGTGGCAAGAGACCCTAGATTGTATAACATGAAGCAGGCTGAGCAAACTATGGTTACATTCATTGCTCTCTGCTTTTTCTATTAAGAATATATTTTCAATGAATTTATTCTGATCACTTTTGGTTCCTCCAACTTTTCCCATATCCCTTCTTGTTTTAACTCATGAAACCTCATACTATGTTTCTTTCTCTCACTAGAAAACAAATGAACAAGTTTTCTTCTTTTTGGCCTTGGCTACAATTGATTAGATGCCTTAAGCTCCTGCATGCCTCTGTGACTTCCCTAATAATGGGAAGTTCCTTAAAATTGTAAGTAAAAATAAACTATTTCTCCTGATTTTTTCTGTTGAATCGTTGCATTTTAACATAGAAACCACCATAGAAGCCTAAATGGGACCCAACCAGGTGAGCCTTCAGGAAAATGTCCTCCATGGATATCAATCACAAAATAGAAAAAATAGAAAAGTGTGTTGTTTGTGGGTTAAATATTGTAATCAGGTATTGATAGAAATGTGTTCGGTCTCTAAAGAAAACTTTAGAGGTGGACATTAGTTTTTATGAGGTGGGGAGCATCACAGGAATTAGGATGGAGAAAGAAGGGTACACATAATGTAAACACAGTACCCATACATGAAATGCTATAAACAAACTAAAACAAACAAAAACATAGCTAATATCCTCAGAGTGCTGATTAAAATGAGTTCAGTGTAGATTGTCTAGTAACTTGATATTTAGAGATTTATTATTCATTCTATATTGACAGATATTTCCCGATATTTACTTCACTTAGCACTATGCCCCTAAGAGTTATTTAGTCTCTCTGAAGACAGTATTTATGCTTCTCTAACACAGAAACTATTGATTTGCTTTTGTTTTGTTTTTTCTGTATATACACTTTTAAAACTACTTTGGAGACATGTCGGTTCTGGGAATTATTTATATAGGTAAGATACTCCTTTTTTCACTTTAAAGTGGTAATGCTTTGAATATATTCAGGGTAGTTGTTCTCATCTATGTGTTTTCAAAATGTGTTATTTTATTGACTGATTTGTCATTTTATTTACTTATGCTGTGCTTAGGATTTTCTGTTGTTGATGTCCTTTATTTTTATTCTATCATTTTGTGGTGGTTTTTACATTTGATGCTATCACTAAAAGGTACTTACAATGTATACCAGAAACAATAAGAACATCAGAATTCAGTAGCACAGAAAAGACCAAAAGAGACAAAGGTGCTGAGTATACACCAACCCCTAAGGGATGTGCAGGCTAACCACTCCTAGGCTCAAGATTCCTGCCCATTCTCAACCTACCATTGGTAAAAATTGTTACCCCAAAGTAAGCACTGGTTTTGGTTCATTACATTATTCACAGCTAAATTAAAATATTTCTTAACAGATTATTTGTAATTCCTCTCTGTTCCTGTTCTCGGTGTTTTAACTACACATATGATTAAAATGTGTTCAAGTAAAAAAAAGACATTTTTTCATACATTGATCACAATTTAACTTCCACCAAATCAACCCGGTCTTTGTCACCTCTCCAGCTACCTATAATTATATCCTCTTATCTCTCTCCCTTTAGAATCAAAGAACCAGCAATAACTTTAAAAAATGAATTATAATAAAAACGAAAATAACAGGAAAATTCATACAGAGTGAAAGAGAGAGACAGAGACAGAGAGAGACATAAAACACAGTTAGAAACCATAATATGCAAGCAAATGACAAGTAATACAAACAATGTCCAAACAAGGCAAAATGAGAAAAAAAAAAGGCTGTAAAAATAATTGATTTCATTTTGTGTTGATCGTATTCTATTCTATTGAGTTCATTTTGTTTTGTTCATATACTTCTGAGCATAGGGCCAATCTTTAAGTGTGAATCTTTGCAAGCAGTTGTCAGTCATATCTAATTTCTTGGTTAATGACAGGAACCTGTGTTTGTATCCAGCCTTAATATGAGGGGCTTTTTCTTCTCAATTTTCCTGTTTCATTCTAACCTTTCTTCTGCTGAAATCTGGCATTCTATGTTTCCTTTCTATTTTTTTATGTAAAAGATAGAATTTCATTCAAGACTAGAATATTTACATAATTTTGATATTCCTGTCCCTCCAATTCATTCTGTGTACTCACACCTTCATTCTCAAATTCATGATTTTATCATGAGCATTTTTTTTAATTCAGGAGGACTGTCTGGTTAAATAAATCAGCTCTCTGCACTGTCCTTGAATTAGAGGAGCAGAGAGTCTAGCTAGCTATCGTGTGAAGCCTTCTAGCAGCAAGCATCTAGTTAGGTAGTTAATACGATTTTTCCCATGGGCTTAATCAGAACTTTCTCACAGCTGTAATGGATACAGTTCTTAATCTGTAGGTCAGGAATTCTAAGGGATCAAATTACTCTATCACGGGAGCCTCCAATTCTATTAGAAAATATAGATATTTATGTCATCCATAACAGCAGCAAAACGATAATTATGATGTAGCAATGAAACTAATTTTATGTTCCAAGGTCACTATTACTTGAAGAAATACATTGAAGTGCTGCTGCATTCAGAAGGTTGAGAAATACTGGTCTTCATTAATATTCTTACATGAATACACACACACACACACACACACACATATAAATGCAAATACAACCTGCTTAACCCGTCTAATGTTCCTACCTCTACAACTCTACAATATTTTGTGGATAAGGATAAGACCTCATAATACAGTTAACAATCATAATGGTTTATGAAATTGTTGGTAAGTTTCTCTATGTTCCCAGGGTTTAATAGCTGTAAGAACTTTGCTACGTTAATGTACGGGGCATCATTTTCCTCTTATTAACCTGACCTTGAATTCAATTATATAGAGATTAGTTATTGAACAAAGGTAAAAGCAGTAGCGCACTGGTAGTGATATATTGCTAAGCTGAACATTGACATTCAAATGCATCATAACTGTGTTGGACAATTGTTGACTTTTCTCCCCAATAGCTTTCATAACCTTCTTGGATTATGAAAATGACAGCTAGTCCCCAGATTCGAGACCCATATCACTGTCTAGTTCAAATTCTCATAGACCCATATCCAATATGTAGTGATTTCGACAACAGGGACTTTCCTGCCACTTCTTATATGCAAGCAGAGTTAATACTAATAGACTATATACTCTTGTGGTAGTCTGCTGGACTCCATTTTCCAACAACTCAAAAGTAGTTTTAACCTGACTATTTCTGTAGTGTTTCTTAGATGTTCATACCCCTTGATGGAGAAATTATCTTCCCAATTTTGTTTAATTTCATACAAACCTATGTACTTATATTTACACGTAAATATGTGGTAAAAATAGAATCATTATTCTCATGTCACTATTTAATGTTTTTAGTATGACTGTGTAGTGTTTAAATTGTACTTCTTCAGTCTTTATACAACTCCTTGCATCTATATCTATTAAGATAATTACTTAAATTCCCTTGGCCATTACAGATTCCTGTACTGAGAACTCTCTATTTAGATCTCTACCCCATTTTTTAATTGGATTATTGGATATTTTGGTGAATAGCTTCTTGTGTTCATTGTATATTTTGGAAATCAGCCCTCTGTCAGATATGGGGTTGATGAAGTTTCTTATTCCCATTCTTTGGCTGCTTTTTTTTTTTTTTTTGTCTTGTAGACTGTGTCCTTTCATTACAGAAGTTTTTGAATTTCAGAATATCCCATTTTTGCATTTTGGATCTCAGTTTCTGTGTTATTGGTACTTGATGTAATTTGGTAATAATACCTACCCAGAAGGTTTTCCATTTTTTTTAAATTTTCCAGTTTTCTGAAGTAAAATTTTTCCTTTTTCACATTTTTATAACCAAGTCCATTTAAATGAAAACAAACATTTATAGACAATCTTTGGGAATTTGGACGTCGTTCTTTCCAACTACTTCCTGCTGGTAAGGGGCGCTGTCATGGGGGATTCTAAGAAGATGCAGAAATCCTGGCTGTAGTCTGTAAGGCTACTTTGTCCAGCTGTTTTGAATGTAGGATCACCTGGTATTCTGTTTCAGGCAGTCTGGCTTGATGAAACCACACTGAATCAAAGTAGAACCCAGATGCAGATGGAGAGGACAAGACCAGGCAGCAGAAACACATAGAGAACAAGGAGGAGGTAATGGGCCACCAGACTGATAGCTGGGAAGCCAGCATGGGATTGACTCAGCCCCCCCTGAATATGGGTCTCAGCCAGAAGGACTGAGCAGTCTAAGAGACCTCAGACAGTGGAGCCAGGATGTATCCCTGGTGCACAAAAGGACCTTGCAAACACATCCCCCATGGAGGGATAACTGCCTTAACCTAGAGACAGGAGAGAAGCCCTAGTCCCTACTTCACATGACCTGTCAGATCTACATGACCCCAACTGGATCGCATTCCCCTACATATGGTATTGTGGTGGAGGGATGGGAGGGGAGGGTGGTTAGGGTTTCTCTTTCTTTTAAATTTTAATTTAATTAAAATAATCTTATTTATGTATCACTTCAAGTTTTCTCTCCTTCCTCCTCCCATGTCCTCCTTTAACCCCTCCATCCCATCCTCCATCCACTCTCTGTGGTGTCTGAGATATTCCTGGTTAGAACATCAACATCTGTCAAGCCATTTGGGGTAGGGACTAGACCCTCCCCCATGTACCTAGGATAAGGGAGTATCCCTCCATGGGAAATGGGCTCCCCATTTCAGGCCATGTACTAGGGATACATCCTGGTTCCACTGCTAGAATTCCCATAGTCTTCCCAGTATCTTAGCTGACACACATGTTCAGCAGACTGTGTTGGTCCTGTGTTGGTTTCCCAGCTGTCAGACTGGGGTCCTCCAGGTCCCACTTGCTCAGGTCAGCTGTTTCTGTGGGTTTTCCCAGCATGGTCTTGACCCCTTTTTTCATCACTCCTCACTCTCTGAAACTGGATTCCAGGAATTTTGCTCAGTGATTAGTTATGAATCTCTGCTTCTGCTTCCATCAGCTAATAGATTCTCAAATGACATTTAAGGTAGTCATCATTCTCATTATAGGGGCAGGGGATTTAAGGTAGCCTCTCCACTATTGCTTAGATTCCCAATTAGAGTCATCCTTGTGGATCTCTCTATAATTCCTTATTGCCACATTTCTCTTTAAACCTATAATGGCTCCCTCTATTGATATGTCTCTTGTTCCCCCTAATCATCTCCTCACTTAATCTTCTTGGTCCCTCATGTTCTCTTCTCAGTCCTCTTTTCCTCTCCTCTTTCTCCTCCCTCCCTCCCTCCTCCATCCCAAAACGTCCCAATTTGTTTACGTGCTCTTTTTCCAATCCTCCTTTCTGTAGGATCATGTAAGTCTTGTCTCTTTTAACATCGTGCATTTTTCTGCATCTTCTATTGGTGTGGATTGTAGGCTGGTAAACCTTTGCCCTATGTCTAATATCCATATATGAGTGAGTACATACCATGTTTGTCTTTCTGTGACTGGGCTACCTCACTCAGGATGGCTTCTTCTAGTTCCATCAATTTGCCTGCTAATTTCAAGATTGCATTGTTTTTTTTTTCTTCTGAGTAGTATTCCAGTGTGTAAATGTCCACTGTGTAAATGTACCACATTTTCTGTATCCATTCTTTGGTTGAGGGGCATCAAGGTTGCTTCTAGGTTCTGGCTAATACAAGTACTACTGCTTTGAACATAGTTGAACAAATGTCCTTGTGTATTGTGGTTTAACAAGGATCATGAGAAACAAATAGGCCAAATAGGTGTATATTCAGGGAGAATATCTTACAGCATAGACAGATGAACACCAGCAGGTTCCTGGTCCCAAGGATGCCTCCTGATGCTCTCCTGTCCTCGAGATGCCAGCAAGAGAGCACTGTCATGCTCCTCCTCAGACCCAGTTCCTCCAGGTAACTTCTGCCCCTGTTTTCACTCCCAATGGGCGAGGACATTGATACAGATGCGGACTGAGTGAATATCTCATTATGATCCCCTTTTAGTGTAATGCAAATTTTAGGTTTGATAAAAAACTATATACAAAATTGTGAATAACATGTTTGCTGAAAGAAAAGGAGATTCGAGAACATAAAATTTAATGGAGTTTATAATAGAGTTTCCCTAAGCTGGAAAGCTTAATTCTAGAACCTAATATACCTATCTAGGAAGAGAAAATAATAATTGTGATAGTTTAATCTTCAACCTCATCAAATACCCAAGAAGGAACATAATGATACTAGGGTAGACAGGAAGTGCGAATGGGCAACTTCCCAAAGGCGCCAGGAGGACCAAACAGCAGGCCACCCGGAGTCACCCAAGGTCTCACCGCAACATTGGTACAGCTAGTTTTGGCTAAGGTAACTGTACCTGACAGACCTCAACTAAAGCAGGGAGGTAGAAAGGCAGTCTCAACCTGACTTGGAAAGGTTCAGTGGTCTTCTATGTTTGTCTCAAGCAAACACATAGGACAGCATGTCAAAGCAGTGGTCGAGGTGGGGGCAGTTCTTTGCTCAAGAGGCCATTAGCCGGAGCAAGGATGGACTCCAGAAGTAGTAACAACAGTGTCCATCAATATTTTCAGGAACGTGCACGGTCCTGTCAGGAGCAATAACGACTCGTGTCAACGAAGTACTAATATTAATACTTTTAAATGCCCTGTTCTGCAGGTCTATGATGTGTTTGAAGATTAAACATCTCTTTCTGTCTAATCTCATAGGTATAGGAAACATTTGTCAAGATAATCTGTAATACTCAGGAACTTAGCTATAAAACTGACTGAAACTTCCCTGAGTAAAGCAGGGACAAATATCTAAGGAATATAACTATGTATGTATATATACCTGTAAATCCCTAAAACAGAGCTAGAGTAGAAATGTTTGACCAGAGATAGAACTATAAAGTGCAGCATGGTAAAAATATCCTCAATTGTATCAATATACAAAATGTCTTAAACATGAGTAAAAGTATATATACATATAATATGGTAAGAATAGTGTGCATAAAACATCATAAATCGAACGATTTTATGTAATATGAGAAAATATAACATACAATTCTTCCCGGAAGGGAATATAAACTTAAGTTTACATAGTTTACCACATATAAGTATATATAACAATGTAAACTGTATGATACTAATATTTCACTATTACTAAAATAATTCACAAGAAGGTAGCCTAATCTATGTATACCCTATCTAAACCATAACTTTCACAACCATTCCCTATCCCAAGTCTAAGCATCACCTTCCATATCCAACATTAAGTAACTAAAACCAACCCTAGGAAGATGAATGATATCCCTAAATGCCAAAAGTACAAAAGGGGAGGTGTCGTTATCTTAAGATTACTTCCTGCTGAAATGGGACAATGATTGCTCCATGAGAACCTCTAGGAAGAATATTTTTACTAACCAAATTTCTCGACAGGACTGGCTGTGACATATATAGCTAGTCACGTGGCAGGAAATGCTTGACTGGAGTTCTATCTGAAATTCTGGCAAGGCTGTAATAAGAAGGTGCACCATTACAGCTAGCTAGTTAGGAGTAATCATTTTGTAGGCCAGCCCTTGGGAAAATATCTGTGAGGGTACTCTTGGTTATCTTAGTTGATATTTAAGACCCATCTCAATTGTTGGTAGAATCATCCTGTTGGCTGGATACCCTACATGTATAAAATGAAACAGGCTGAGCACAGTATGGATGCATTCATTGCTCTCTGCCTTTTATACTGAGAATATGTTTTCAATGAATGTATTCTGATCACTTTTGCTTCCTACAACTTCTACAAAATCCATTCTCTTTTTAACCCAAGGAACTACATACCATCATTTTTTTCTCTCTCTCTCACTAGAAAACAAATGAACAAGTTTTCTCCTTTTTGGCAATGTTTGCAATATATCACTTTCCTCAAGCTCCTGCATATTCTATTCTATTGAGTTCATTTAGTTTTGTTCATATATTACTGAGCATAGGGCCAATCTTTAAGTGTGACCCTTTGAAAGCAGTTGTCAATCACAGATATCTTCTTGGTTAATGACAGGAACCTGTGTCTGTGTTCAGCCTCAATAGCAGGGGCTTTTGTCTTGTCTCTTCATATCTTGTTTTGTCCTGTTTGGTTGTCGCTTGGAGTTCTGATCATTTCTGAAGGAAAACCAACAGGGAGTGAATCTGGGAGGGGTCAGAGGTGCTGGGGGACTAGAAAGAGTGGAAACTGTGATAGGGATGCAGTGTATGTGAGGAGAATATATTTCAATATAAAATAGAAACAAAGAAATATGAGTAAATTGGTCTTTTTTATTCTTATTTTCAGATTAATTTTATTGATACTGGAATTCTTGTACTTCCGTACAAGTGTTACAATTATTTTGCTCATTATCACAAAATAATAACATGTATAGGAACCTGGATAGCCACTGCATCCATTCACTATGTCCCCCGTTATTATGGCATTCATTAAAATTGTTAGACACATTGTCTAGGAATTTGAGGTGTTTTAATCCTTATTGATCTTACTAATCATACGGAAATAATTTACTACTTCTGTATACATATTTCTCAACTGCCCAGTTTTTATTCTAAATGTTTGCTTTCCTCTTATGATGTTGATGTAGGGTCTCCCCATGCTGCACATGATGATATCACACCCAGGCACTGAGGAGGTGCTTCTCCTCTGTCTCCTATGGAGAATTCCCCAAAGACACACACCCCACACCATGCCCTTGAATTTTTGTGCATTTCTTGTTATTTCTTTTTACTAGAAGTCGTTTATCTTCCTTGTTATTACTAAAAGTTGCACTGTAGAGATACTGTTCTTTTTCCCTAATAATTTGCCAAAGATCCGTGTCCACTAAATGTTTTGTGAAGTAATACAAACATAATAATGTTTGAGAAAGTACTGAACCTATTTAGAATCCTAGTTATTTCTCTCTATTTAAAACTATGAAACCTCAATCCTCTACATGTTTTTATTTTGAAGAGGTTTTCTCTTTTTATTTAGGTTCGTGAATAAATATATTTTCATAATGAGATTTAGTCATTTTCATCTCAATTCTACTGTTTTGTTCTATCATTTCTTCTAATGAAATCTGGCATCCTAAGTCTCTTTACAGTTTTTTTTTATTTAAAAAAAAATAGAGTTTCATTCAAGACTAGAATGTTTACATAATTTTGATATCTCCGTCCCACCAATTCATTCTGTGTACTAACCCATCTTCATCAAATTCATGAATTTTTTCAGCAGCTTTTTTTTCAATCCAGGAGGACTGTCTGCTTAATGCCAGACAACCCCACGATTAATTTAGAACCTGCTATATACAGGCTAGAGGCAAAGCAGAACAAGGAGCAGTATAATCAGTTAACCAGCTCTATGCATTGTCCTTGAATTAGAGGAGCAGACAAACTAGCTACCTATCACATAATGCCTGTAAGCAGCAAGCACCTCGTTACTTAGATAATATGTTCAACCTCATGGGCTTAATCAGAACTTTCTCACAGCTCTTAAGGATACTGAAACAAGCAAGCTTTCATCAACAGTTTTTAACCTGTGTGTCAGGACCTATTTGGGATCAAATGACTCTTTCACAGGGGTCTCCTAAGACCATTAGAAAACACATAAATTTAGATCATCCATAATAGCAACCAAACTATAGTTATAATGTAGCAGTGAATATAATTTTATAGTTGTGGGTCACTATTAGAAGAAGAAATGCATTTAAGTGCTACAGCATTATGAAGATTCAGAAACACTGGTCTTCATTAATATTGTTACATGAACACAGACCACACATGCGCAAAGAGAACCTGTTGAACTCATCTAATGTTCCTACCTCTACAATATTTTTTGATAAGGATAAGACCTCATAATACAGTTAACGAGTATAATGGTTTATGAATGTGTTTTTAAGGTCCTCTCTGTTCCAAGGACTCAATAGCCTTATGAAGTTTGCTAGTTTACTTTAGGGGGCTTCATTTAACTCTTATAGCCAGACCATGAATTCAATTATGTAGAGAAGTTATTGAAAATATGTAAGAACAGTAGGGCACTGGTAGTGAAACGTTGCTAAGCTGGACATTGTCATTCCGATGCATCATAACTGTGTTGGGTAATCGTTGACTTGTCTCTTCAATCTCTTCAACAGCTTTCATAACCTCTTCTTGAACTATCTAAATTATAGCTAGTCCCCAGATTCCAGGCTTAGATGCAACCAGAGGCAATAGTAATAGGCTATATACTCTTGTGTTACTTGTTGGACTCCATTTACGAACAACTCAGATGTAGTTTTATCCTGACTATTTCTGGAGTGTTTCTTAGATATTCATAACCCCTGGTGGGCAAATTATCTTCCCAGTTGTGTGCAATAACACATAAATTTGTGTCTGATAACACATAATCATATTATTTAGTGATTTGAGTGTTCTAAACCTTTTTAATCTAACTAATAATATGGAAATGATTTATTACTTCAGTGTTCTTATTTCACAACTGCCCACTATTCATTTCTAAATGTTTACTTTCCTCTTATGATGAAGAGAAGACACAAACCCCACTCCTTGTAAATGGTCCTGTCAAGTGTGAGGATTTCTGCCTTTCAGTACCCATTGTTATGTTTTTGTGTGTAAATCAGGTAAAATTTTATATTTTCATATAACCAGATTTTATGGCTTCATTTTAAAATCTGGATTTTTTCGATTCAGAAGGACTGTCTGGTTAATCCCAGACAACCCCAAATTTAATTTAGAACCTGCTTATATACAGATAGAGGAACAGCAGAACAAAGAGCAGTATAATCCGTTAACCAGCTGTCTGCACTGTCAGTGAATTAGCTGAGCAGAGAGGCTAGCTGGCTATCACGTGATGCCTGCTGGCAGCAGTCAATTAGTTCATCAGATAATGTGTTCTGTCTCATGGGCTTAATCAGAACTTTCTCACAGGTCTTAAGGATACTGAAACAAGCAAGCTTTCATTGACAGTTCTTAACCTGTGTGTCAGGACCCCTAGTGATCAAATGACTCTTTCACAGGGGTCGTCTCGGACCATAAGAAAACACAGATATTTATGTCATCCACAACAGCAACAAAAGTATAGTTATGATGTAGCTCTGACAATAATATTATAGTTGAGGGCCACTATTACAAGAAGAAATGCACTAAAGTGCTACAGGATTAAGAAGGTTGAGAAACATGGTCTTCTTTAAACTTGTTACGTGAACACACACACACACATATGAAAATACAGCCTGCTGAACCCTTGTAACATTCCTCCCGCTACAATATTTTGTGGATATTAAGACCAAATAATACAGTTAATTATTATAGTGGTTTATGAATGTGTTGGTAAAGTCCTCTCCGTTCTAAGGAGTCAATAGTCTTATGAAGTTTCCTAGTTGACAGTACATGGCATCATTTACCTCTTATTAACCAGGCCTTGAATTCAATTAGGTAGGCATTATTTATTGAAAATACATAAGAGCAGTAGAGCACTGGTAGTAATATATTGCTATTCTGGAGAATTTCATTCAAATGCATTGTATCCGTGTTGGACAATCTTTGCCTTGACTCCCCAACATCTTTCATGACCTCTTCTTGAGCTATGAAAATGATAGCTAGCACCCAGATTCCAGACTTGTATCAGTTTCTACTTCAAATTCTCATCGACACATATTCAACATGTAGTGACTTTGTGTAATTTTACATGTGTACACATAATATAATATATATTATAAATATTAAATATAATATATAAAAATATAATTTATATATAAATTATATATATAAATTATAATTTATATATTATATATATATAAATATATCAATATAATATATATCATATATCACTAAAAAAAATCACTAGGATGAAGACCTTAGTGATGGGAATTGGGAGGACTCGGAGGACGAAGCTGCAGAATATCATGACTCAGACTGGCCTTCGTTAAAACATTAGCCTCTGCCCTATACACCCCCTCCCACCATTCCTTGTCTAGATTGCCCAGTCTTACACCCCCAGAAAGAATTACAGGATAAAATTAAATATAATAAGCCACAAATTTGCTTAGAAAAACAACACCAAGAATTAATTGCCTTATTAGAAAGTTTAAAGACTGGCAAATCCAATGAGACTTCTCAAAAGGCCACTACCAAGCCATACCTTAAAGGGGCTGCTGCAGGATGTCTTTTAGCCATCAGCAACAGACAGAGCAAAATAAGTAATGGCCTGTCTGGCGCCTGACACAACAATGCAAGGGGGTACATGGTAACATCATACTGGTTTTGGTTTTGATGTAATCAACGAGGTTAAAAATGCAGTTTCCCAGTATGCGGCCACAGTTCCTTATACCACTGCCACAATAGAACCTGTGGCTCATACTTGGCTTATTCCTTCAGACTTGTATCTCTTAACCAGAGCATCTCTGGCAGGAAGAGACTACCTCTTATGGAAATAAGAATTTGCAGAGGCTTGTAAGGAAATTGTAAAAAGGAATGCAAAGCAGGCAATGGCTGGAATGCTGATATGCGGATGGGAGGGGGAAATATTGAGGCAGAAGATGTTCAAATGCAATATGTATCTGAGCTATATGCACAAATTAAATCAGCCGCCACCAGAGCATGGAAGAGGCTACCAGTTAAAGAGGACATGATCTCCTCTCTTACCAATAGTAAGCAAGGGCCTGATGAACCTTTTTCAGACTTTGTTCACTGTTTACTAACAGCAGCAGGAAGGATTTTGGAAGTCCAGATTCAGAAACTGAATATGTTAAACAATTACGTTTTGAGAACGCAAAGGCTGCCGGTCAGGCTGCCATTAGGCGATATTGGGAAAAATTCATCTTTCTGATTACATTCGCCTCTGTGCTGAGGTAGGAGGAGCCTACTAATGCCTGTGGGGCAGTCAGCTTTGTCCCAGCCACCAACATTCCATTTTAACCCTCTGCAGAGCAACACCAGGCAGCGCAGGACTGGACCTCAGTTCCACCACCCACACAGTCTTAACGCCTAAATGGGTATACAGGCCACTCATACAGGAATCTATGGCCACTGCCGCCTGATACATTTAGGCTGATTAATGGCCACAACAATGACTCTGTCCTGCATGTATTTCCAGGAAAAATTGACAATGACTGTAAAGAGGAAATTAAAGTTATGGCAGCTTCTCCCACTATCATGAATACCATCCCATCAGGCCAATGCTTTGCTCAGGGCTTGATTCTTCCTTTACTTCCTAGAAACACTTAAAAGTTGACCAATAAAACACGCAATAACAGTTTTGGATCTTCAGATGCATATTGGATAGAAGCCATATCCAATAATAAACCCAACATGGTCTTGAAATTAGGTGACAAAGAATTTTCTGGATTGGTAGACACAGGCATAGATACTAGTATCATTAAAAGATAAGGCTGGCCTAAAATCTGGCCATTAGAAGATACTCTTAACACATCTGTGAGTCATAGGCCAAAGTAAAAACAAAAACCCAACGCAGTACAAAATTATTAAAATGGAAAGATTCTGAAGGTTATTTTGGCCAGATACAGCTATATGTAATTGCTGGACTCGGGGTCAGTCTGTGGGGTTGAGACTTGTTGTCACAGATGGGCATGATTATGTGCAGTCCTAATGAAATTGTAACCATGCAGATGCTGAAGAGTGGCTTTACACCTGGTAAAAACATAGACAATTATGAGACAGGTATCTGACAACCTATCTCACCTACTCACAAAAGTGATCGCACAAGATTGGAATATTTTTCTTTGTGACATTTGATCATCCTGTGACCCACGCAGATAAAATTACATGGCTGTCTGATGCATCAGTATGGGTCGATCATTGGCCCTTACTATTGAAGAGCTCAGAGATACTCAACAGCTGATACAGGAACAGCTCGAGGCTGGCCACATGCTACCTAGCACTTCTTGGAATACCCCTAACTGCTGCTGGACCTTAGAGCTGCAAATAAAACTATGGTTGTGATGGGGGGACTTACAGCAGGGCCTTGTCTCCCCTGTTTCAATCCCTTGTGTTATTTTTAAATCATAATTGACCTTAAGGATGGATTGTTTATTATACCATATATAAGCGAGTACATACCATCTTCCTCTTTTTATGACTGGGTTACTTCATTTAGTTTGGAATCTTCAAGTTCCATCCACTTGCCGGGGAATTTCAAGATTCCATTGTTTTTCCCCAGAATAGTATTACATTGTGCAAATGTGCCATATCTTCTTTATCCATGCTTCAGTTGAGGGGCATGTAGGTTGCTTCCAGTTTCTTGCTATGCAAATAAGGCTGCCATGAACATAGTCGAGGACATGTCTTTGTTGCGTGGATGTGGATCATTTGGGTATATGCCTAAGAGGGGGTTTCCCGGACTTATGGCAGTTCCTCCGGAAGATGGGATTCAGTCTACCACAGGATGCAAGAATATGTTTTCAATGAATGTATTCTGATCACTTTCTCTTCCTCCAGCTGCTACCAAAAGCTTTCGCTTATTAATTGTTGCAACCTCATACCATCTTTCTTTCTCTTACTAGAAAACAAATGAATAAGTTGTCTCTTTTATTTGGCCATGGCTATATTGATCAGATGCCTCAAGCTCCTGCATGCCTCTGTGACTTCCCTAATAGTGGGAAGTAGCTTGAATTTGTAAGTAAATATAATCATTTCTCTTGATTTTTTTTCTAGTGAATCATTGCAATTCAACATGGAACTAAACCCCAAACCAAGAAGAAGGATAAAAGGGACGCGACCAGGTGAGCCTACAAGATAATATCTTCCAGGGATCTCAACTTACATTCTCAAAAGAGAAAAAAAGTGAGTGGTGTGTGGGTTAAATATTGTAATCAGGTATTTATGGCAATGTATTCAGACTCTTACGAAAAGTGTAGAGGTGGTCATGAGTTTTTATGAGGTGGCGAGCACAGCAAGATTTAGGAGGGAGAGAGATATGTACACATGATGTAAATACAGTACCCATACATGAAATGCTAGAAACAAAATAAAAAACACATCTAAAAGGCTCAGAATTCTGTTTACAGAAAATCCAGTGTACATTGTCTTCAATCTTGATATTTAGACTTCTATTATTAATTCTCTCATAAAAGGTATTTTTGTTTTCTTTTTGCACACTTTTAGAACTACTGTGGAGACATGTCTATTGAGGGAATTACTTATGTAGGTAAGATACTCCTCTTCCAACTTTAAAGTGGTAAATCATTGAGTGTATTCAGGGCAATAGTTTGTTCTCATCTATGTGTTTTTAAAATATGTTATTTCATGGATTGAGTTGTCATTTCACTTAGTTATGGGGTGTTGAGGATTTTCCGTTATTGTTAGGTCCTTAATTTTCATTTTGTCATTTTGTGGTGGTTGTTACATTTGATGTTATCACTTAATGGTACAGTGCATATCAGAGACAATGAGAAAATCAGAATTCACTATCATAGGAAAGATAGAAAGACACAAAGGTGTGTGTACGCAACTCTTAAGAGACGTGCAGGCTAAGCACTCTTATACTCGAGAGCCCCTCCCCATTCTCTATTAATGGTTAATATTGTTACACCAAGTGTAAGCCCTGGTTTTGGTTCATTACATCATTTGGAATTGTATTTTAAAATTTGCATAACTTGGATTATTTGCAATATTCTTTGTTATTGTTCTCAGTGTTTTGACAGCACATATGAAGATTATTTCTTCATGTAAAAAACAAATATATGATCAATATATATCTTCCAGCATATCATGCCTGTCTTGCTCAGCTCTCCAGCTACTTATATTCATCTCCTCTTATCTCTCTCCATTTAGAAAACTGAAAACAAACATCAATAACCAGAAAACACAACCAAATGATATATAATAATGAATAAAATAATCACCAATAAATTCATACACACACACACATACACACACAAACACAGACAAACAGAAAGGAAGAGAGAGAGAGATAAAATACAAAGTTAGAAACTATGTTATGAAAACAAATGACAAGTAATAACAAAAAATGTCTAACAACAGCAAAATGAAAAAAAAATCTTGTAAAAATAATTAAGTTCATTTTGTGTTGGTCGCATTCTATTTTACTGAATTCATTTGTTTTGCTCATATACTTCTGAGTATATGGCCAATCTTTAAATGTGATCCTTTGCATGCAGTTGTCAATCACATATAGCTTCTTGGTTAATGACAGGAATGAGGGGCATTTTCTTTCTCTCGTCATATCCTGTTTTGTTCATTGGGTTGTTGTCTCTTGAACTCCTGATAATTTCTGAAGGAAAGCCAAGGGGGAGTGATTATGGGGGTCAGAGGTGCTGGTGGACTAGAAAGCGTGGAAACTGTGATAGGGATGTGTTGTATGTGAGGAGAATCTACTTTGAGAATAAAATAGAATCAAAGAAATATGAGTAGAGTGTTCTGATTTCATTCTTCTTTGCAAAATAATTTCATCTTCACTGGAATTCTGTGGTTCTGTACAAGTTTTACAGTTGTTTTCCTCCCTAGAACAAAATAATAACATATATGGGCCCCTGGATAGCCATTGCACCCATGTATTTCCCATGAATACATAATTCATATTAATGTTCAGACATATTGTCTAGGAATTTGAGGTGTTCAAATTTTATTGATTTCACTAATTACATGGAAATGATTTACCACTTTAGTATGTGTGTCTGTAGTGTACATATTTCACAACTACCAGCTATATATTTCTAAATGTTTACTTTCCTCTTAATGATGTTGATGTAGGGTCTCACCATGCTGCTAACGATGATATCAGACCCATGCACTGAGGAGGTGCTTCTTACCTGTCTCTTGTAGAGAACTCCCTGAAGACACAGACCACAAACCTCGCCATTGGTAATGTCAGGTGTGGGGATTTCTGCCTTCCAATTTCCATTGTTATATTCTGTGTGTAAATCACGTAAAAATTTTATATTTTCATATAATTTCAGCTTTTCAGGCTATATCTTAAAATCTAGATTTTTGTGCTTTTCTTGTCATTTCTTTTTAACTAGAAGTAGTTTAGCTCCCGTGTCATAAGTAAAAGTTGAACTGTTGAGATACTATTCTTCTCCAATAATTTGACAAAGATCCGTGTACAATAAATGTTTTGGGAAGTGGCATCCAGCTATATATTTTCCTTTATAACAATTAATAAAGTACTGAACCTTTAGAATATAGGTATTTCTCTCCATTTAAATCCATGAAGCATCAATTCTCTACATCTTCTTACTTTGATGAGGTTTTCCCCTTTTTGAATAAGTATATTTTCATTATGAGATTAGTCATTTTCATCTCAATTTTCCAGTTTCATTTTAACCTTTCTTCTGCTGAGATCTGGCATTCTAATTCACCTTATTATTTTTTTATTAAAAAAATAGAATTAATACAAGTCTAAATTGGGCAAATTATCTTCCTAATTATGTGTAATTTTATGTAAACATATGCTCCTATATTTTTATATATGTGTGTGTATATGGAGTAAATGTACAACATTGATTCCCATGTCATCTTTTAACTCTTCTTGGTGTTTCTATGTAGTGTTTAAATTATACATCTTCACTCTTTATAGAAAAGCTTCAATGAACATCTATTAAGATTATTACTTAAGTGCCTTCAGCCATTTGAGTTTCATCTGTTGAGAATTCTCTATTTAGATCTGTACCCAATTTTTCAGTTGGAATGTTTGATGTTGTGTTTACCAGCTTCTTGAGTTCTTTGCATATTTTGGAAGTCACCCCTCTGTCAAATGTGGGGTTGGTGAATTTTTTTTCCCCAATTTTATGGGCTGCCGTTTTGTCTTGTTGACTGTGCTCTGTGCATTACAGAAGGTTCTCAATTTCAAGATGTACCATTTATTAATTTTCTATCTCAGTATCTGTGTTACTGGTTTTAGGTGTTATGTTTAGGTATGTTCTTTTAATCTCTGATCTCTCGAAGACCTTTTTCATGGTGTTGAATTTTGCTGAAGGTTTTTTTTAGCATCTAGTGAAATGATCATGTGGTTTTTCTTTTTCTGTTTGTTCATATGGTGGATTCCATTGATAGATTTTCATATGTGGTGTGGGAAACACCAGAGCAAAGTTAGCATCTTAACAACCATCCTTCCAACTACTCTCTTAAATACTGACATACTGGCAATTTTCCATTATCCTAGGACAGTTCTGTTGTTAAACATGATGCAGCCTGAACCTAAAGAGTCCCAGCTGCAATCTTATAACAAGTTATCTGATAGCAGGACACCTGCATTCTGTTGGAAGAATATTCTGCCACGCTCACATCCTCTTTTTGGCCCATCCCCTCTATTCTCCAATACTTAAACCCTGTTGTTATATTCATTAAATGAGACTTGATCACAATACAGTCTTGGCTCCATCTCTCGAGTCTCTTATGTCTTCATTCTCACTTTCTCCCTCATGGTCCCTTTCGACTGATCTGCTGAGCAGTGCAATTGGCGACCATTGTCGGACTTGAATATGAAGGAATCAGTGCAGAAAGCCACAGGGAAGAGCTGGCTAAATGAAAAGCAGTCAAAGAGAAAGAGGAAGTTGTAGAAGGGAGCCTGCCACCTCGACGAGGTAAGTGAGAGGCACAAACGGTACAAGAAATAAGTTAATATGAATTATTTGTTGAAGGTCTCAAGAACACACTCAAGTCATAAGGGGTTTGACTTAAAATTCAAGATCATATCAATTTTTTTATTTTGATTTGAGAGGTTTGTCCATGGTTTTCCACTAAGGGAACAATAGATTAGAAGAGATGGACAGGTGTAAGAAATATGCTAAAAGAATATTATACAACTTTTGGACCTGAAAAAGTCTCCATAACAGCATTTTCATATTGCATCTCAATTGAAGAAATAATTTCTCACAAACAATTTGACCCTCTTGTTTCCAGTATTATAGAAGTGAAAATTGCCTTAAACAGTGTGGCTTTGACTTTGAAAAATATTCTGAAAACCAAAAAAAATAAAAAATAAAATAAAAAATAAAAAAGCCTTAGAGGAACAGCTTAATGAGGAAAAGGACCTCATGTCCTTTGAGAGTGATACTGAAGATATTAAAAAAGACTAACCCACAGACCCTAGATAATAGTGTATAAAAGACCCACTATAAAAAGGATTTGTGAGCTAAACCAAATATATATATATATCCATCCATGGATGAAGACCTTAGTGATGTGTCTTGGGAGGACTCAGAGGAGGAGGCAGCCAGTATATCATGAGTCAGACTGGCCTTCATTAAAACAAAGGCTTCTGCCCTATACACCTCCTCCCACAGTGCCTCCTTCCTTGCCCAGTCTCAAAGTCCCAGAAAGAATTACAGGATAAAGTTCAATATCATAAGTAACAAATTAGCATAGAAAAAGAACACCAACACAATTAGAAAGATTAACGACAAGAAAATCCTCTGAGACTTCTCTAAAGACCAACACCAGGCCACCCATTAAAGGGGCTGCCACCTGCATATCTCTTAGCCACCAGGAACAGACACAGCCTATGAATGTAACTGCTGTTTCTGTCTCTTAAACAGCAGTTGCACAAGGAGGTGCATGGTGACATCATACAGGTGTTGTCTTTGATGTAATCAAAGCAGTTAAAACTTCAGTTTCCCAGTGTGGGGCCGCAGATCCTTACACCACTGCCATCATAGAATCAGTGGCTAATACCTGGCTTACTCCTTCAGATTGGTATATCTTAACCAGAGCAACTCTGGCAAGAGGAGACTAGCTCTTATGGAAATCAGAATTTGCAGAGGCTTGTAAGGAAATTGCAAAAAGGAATGCACAGGCATGCAATGACTAGAGTGCTGATATGCAGAAGGGAGAGGGATATTTTGAGGCAGAAGATGTTCAAATGCAATATGAACCAGAGCTATATGCCCAAATTTAAACAGCTGCTACCAGGGCACGGAAGAAGCTTCTTGCTAAAGGGATATGAGCTCCTTCCTTACCAATATTAAGCAAGGGCCTGATGAACATTTTTCAGACTTTGCTCAAAGTTTACTAACACAAGCAAGTAGAATGTTTTTAAGTGCAGATTCAGGAACTGAATTTGTTAAACAATTAGCATTAGATAACACAAATGCTGCCTGTCAGGTTGCCATTAGAACCTATTGGAAAAAAAATAGATCTTTCTGGCTACATTCACCTCTGTGCTGCATGAGGAGCAGCCTACCAATAGGGGCATGCTGTGACAGCCTCTATGCAAGGTACCAATGTTAAAAATTGCTATCAAAACAGGGCAGATATAATGGTTTCCATTGATGAGATTCAGGCCACTTTGCTAAAAATTGCCCACGAAAACAAAAAAGCATGCTTCAAAAGGCCCTTGCACCTGGACTTTGTCCCAATGCAAATGAAGGTAATATTGGGCTAATACATGCCTATCTCAGGTCAATGGACAAGGCCAGCCTTTACATCCCAATAGTAACCAGGGAAATGAGTACAGGGGCCAGTCCCAGGCCCACAAACCCAAGCATGTATGGACAAGCATCCTTGTCCCAGCAACCAAGAATCCATTTCAACCTTCTGCAGAGCAACACCAGGTAGTGCAGGATTGGACCTCAGTTCCATCACACACAGTTTGAACACCATAAATGGGTGCACATTTGGGCTGATTATTGGCCACAATGGTGTCACCATGTATGGCCTGTAAGTATTTCTTGGAATAATTGACGACTATGAAGGGGAAATTAAAGTTATGGCAGTTATTCCCACTGCCATTAATACCATCCCATCAGGCCAATGCTTTGTTCTACTCTTGATTCTTCCTTTGCGTCATACAACCACTAAAATCATGACCAATAAAAGAGGCAATAACAGTTTTGTATCTTCAGACACATATTGGATAGAAGCCATATCCAATAATAAACCTACTATGATTTTGAAATTATATGACAAAGAATTTTCTGGTTTGGTAGACACAGATGCAGATATTACTATTATTAAGGGAGAAGATTGGTCTAAAACCTGGCCATTAGAAAATACTCCAACACTTCTGCGAGGCAAAGGCCAAAGCACAAACTCCCAAAGCAGTAAAACATTATTAACATGGAAAGATTCTGAAGGTCACTCTGGCCAGATACACCCCTGTGTCATTTGCTGGACTCCCGGTCAATCTGTGGGGTGTAGACTTGTGGACACAGAAGGGCATGATTATGTGCAGTTCTATTGGAACTGTAGCAGTGCAGATGTTTAAGACTGGTTTTACACCTGGTAATGACCTAGACTGATATGAGATGGCAATACAACCACCTATCTCAGCTACTCCCCAAAATGATTGCTCACGATAGGGGAATTTTTTAGGGACCATTGATCATCCTGTGACCCACATAGACAAAATTACACAGCTGTTCGATGAGATACTATGAGTCTATCAATGGCCCAGTAACACTGAAAAACTCACAGCCACCCAACAGCTGGGACAGGTTCAGCTTGAGGCTTGGTACATTCTACCTAGTGCTTCTACTTGGAATACACCTACCTTTGTTATTAAAAAGAAATCAGGAAATGGTGTCTGCTGTAAATAAAACTATCGTTCTGGTGGGGGCCCTATATCCAGGCCACCCTCCCCTGATGCAGTCCTCTTGGGGTATTTTAAAATCATAATTGACCTTAAGGAGTGCTTCTTTACTATATGTTTGCATCCAAATTACCAAAAATATTTTGCCTTTAGTATCTTTTCTTTAAATTTTCAAGCACACTTGTGCTGGTACAAGTGGCATGTTCTTCCCAAAGGTATGGCCAATCGTCCCACACACTGTAAGTCTGTCATTACATCTGCCATTCAAATAGTTAAAGATTTAAGGCCACAGATATATATCATGCAATATATGGATGATATCTTTTTAGCCTTACAAATGGGGGAATAGGTATTATATTGCTATAAAGAACTGTGTGATGGTCGAACAAAAAAGTGGTTACAGATAGCTCAAAAACAGTGCAACTTAGAGATCAGTATACTTAACTAGATTTTCCAATGTTTGAGAGAAAATACTCTCTCAAAATATCACTATCAGATTAGACAGGCTTCGTGCAATCAATGACTTTCAAAAGTCATTGTGAGATACTAATTGGCTATTTCCTTATCTAAAAAGTAACAAGGATGCATTAAAACACCTTTCTGATAGTCTCCCCAGCAATGCAGACCCTACCTCACTCGACAGCTTGTGCCTGAACCTCGCAACACTTTTAGCACTAATGGAACAAGCGATACAGGCACAACAAGTCAACTTTATGGATTACAATCTCCCATAATGTTTCATCAGTTGTAAAACAGCACAGGCTTCCACAGCAGTGTTTGGGAAGACTGCTCCCAAACTATGGATCCATTTACCAATCAGTCTTAAGACGGTGTTAAATCCCTATTTTCAGTTAATATCAGACATTATTGTCATGGGCAGAAACCAAGCAAATTTCTTCTTTGCCTGTGAAGCAAAACTGATTGTTCAACCTTACAACAAAGAACAGGTTGATTGGCTCATGAAGACTACAGAAAGCTGGCCCATAACCTTGGCTAACTACACTGGGGAAATAGATAATCATGATACCCCCTATAAATTAATTGACTTTGACAACCTGCAAGAGTTAACTTTCCCTAATATTACCATCTTGAACCCTATTCCAAATGTATTAAAAGTGTTTACTGCTGGTTCCTCCTTGCGAATAGCTTCTTATGCATGCAATAATGAAGTCACCAACTTTCAAAGTGGGGCCTCATATGCTCAGCTGACAGACTATGTGCTGTCATAGCTGCCTTCAGTGCTTTTTCAGATCAACCAATCAGCATTTATTATGACAATGCCTATATTGCTCCATGAGTACCACTCTTAGAGACGATAGGTCACGTCAAAAACATCTCTGACACTGGTAATGTGTTTAGGCAGCTAATTTTTCTCATACGAACTTGAAAATTCCCCTTTTTATGGGGCACCTTCATGCTCACTCACTACTTCCTGGACCCTTATCCAAAGGCAATATCTCAGCCTATCATGCAACCCACTGTTTTTTGGCCCTGCCTGATGATTCCATTCAAAACACAGGCATCAAAACAGCGCACAAAGGACATTCATTACATCACTCAGTGCTCATACCTTGTTCCTCATGTTTCAAATTAATAGGGAACAAGGCAGACATATAGTAAAAAATTGTTCAGAATGTATCCAACATTTGCCAGTTCCCCGTCTGGGAGTTAACCCTTGGGGACTCATATCCAATGCAATTTGGCAAATGGATGTCAGTCATCTCCCAGAATTTGGCCTTGTTAAATATATTAATGTTAATATAGATACATATAGTGGTTTTATATTTGCCTCTCTCCATACTGGAGAAACTACCAAACATGTAGCCACTTGCTAGCTACATTATCTGTCACCGGCATTGTATGTCCTGGCTACACTCCTTCAAGACATAGAAATAACACCTGGTGATGACCCCATCCTAATATTCTGCATAGATTATTTCACTCCAAGGCCCAAGGGAGCAGTCCAGTTCATTCCAATATTGGTCAGACTAGGAGCCCTAGTCCCTAAATCTGCAGGTATGGGAATAGCAATAAAATCATACTCCACACTGTCTCAACAGCTTCTAATGATGTACAGACTATCTGAAGTTCAGTCCAGGGCTATCAAGACCAAGTTGATTCTCCTAAAGAGCTTTTCCTACAAAATAGAACAGGGCTAGATTTAGTCACTACTGACAAGGGAGGCATTTCTTTGACTTTACAGGACAAATACAGCTTTTAGTCTAACGCATCCTGGATAGAACGAGACAGAACCAAGAAACATCAACAGTATCTTAAGAAGTGTCCTTAGAGAGCTGTTTGATCAACCCATTTGGAGCACCTGGAACAGACTCCTGCACTACATCCTTTTCCTGCTAGGTCCCCTGCTTGGCTTACTAATTCTTCTATCGCTATAGCCTTTTCTGTTTAACAAATTGAAGGCTGTCATTAAAAATCAAACTGATGCTATAAAAATGCAACCAATACAAGTGCATCATCATCACCTTGATATGGCCAATATGGCCATATCACCTTGATTGGCTATGATGAACTCTAGCCAATACACAGCTAAACCTGTGTATCGATAAATTCATCAGAGTCATTCTCTCCTTGATAAATATGGCTGATAGCCAATGATGGGCAACAGAGGAAGGGCAGACAGTGTCCTGCCCCAATAGTTCCCTAAGACAGAAATTTCATCACAAGATGCCATCTCCAATGATGGATAAGTGTATGCCACACTCCTGATTCAAGAATTCCCCTGACCTAAGACAGACACAATCCCATCATGGATATCCCTCCTCGTGGCCTTTCTTAATACTATATTTAAAATGGGGACCTGTGGGGAACACCAGAGCAAAGTTTGTAATTAACAGCCATCCTTCATACTACTCTAGTAGATACTAACATACTGACAATTTTCTATTCTCCTAGGGCTGTTCTCTTGTTAAACATTATGCAGCCTGACCATGAAGGAGTGCCAACTACAGTCTTACCTTACAGGAAGTTATCTTATAGCAGGACACATGCATTCTTCTTAGAAGGACCTTCTGCCTCCATCACTTCCTCCCTTTTGCCCATTCCCTTATTTCTCCACTACTTAAACCCAGTTGTTATACTCATTAAAAGAGAATTGATCCGAATACTGTTCTCTATCTATCTCTCACATCTCTTGTCTCTTCATTATACATCCCTCCCACAGGGTACCTGTCGACTGATACTGTGGCCAAGGCACTGGATTCTTTGGAAGTGCTGATAGTACTCTTAACTATTGGAGTGTTCTTCCTGTCTCTTTTCTGTATTCGTAAGTTATATTTGCCTCTCCTGTCCTGTCACTTATGTAGTGTTTTGTTATTAGCTTACACAGCCATCATTTAAATCGTCATTGGAAACCTTTAATCTGTGTTTTGTTTTTCAGAAGATTATGAAGAGAAATGAATTGAGCTTTCCAAAATATACTTTCTACATTAAAATGTGAACTACCTGTATGCTCATTGTGAAGATAAAGTCATAACTGTTACCTTGACTGAATCTGTAATACTTTGGTGTCCAGCCCTTGGGAAAATATCTGTAATGGGTCCTCATGGTTATGTTAGTTAATATTCAGAGACCCATCTCAATCATTGGTAGAAACATGCTCTTGGCAGGAGAACCCTAGATTTTATAAAATGAAGCAGGCTGAGCACAATATGAATGCATTCATTGCTCTCTGCCTTTTATATTGAAAATATGTTTTCAGTGAATGTATTCTGATCACTTTCACTTCCTCCAACTTCTACCAAAACCTTTCTCCTTTGAACTTATGCAACCTCATACCATCTTTCTTTCTCTCACTACAAAACAAATGAACAATTTCCTCCTTTTTTTTTTTTTTTTCATGGCTACAATTAATCAGATGTCTCAAGCTTCTGCCTGCCTGTGTGACTTCCTTAATCATGGGAAGTTGCTTGAAATTGTAAGTGAAAATAAACTATTTCTCCTAATTTTTTTCTAGTGAATCATTGCAATTCAACATGGAAATAAACCCCAAAACACCATAAAATCCTAAAATGGAGACGACTAGGTGAGACTTCAGGAAAATATTCTCCATGGATCTCTACTTACATTCTCAAAAGAGAAAAAAAGTGAGTAGTGTGTGAGTTAAATATTCTAATCAGGTATTTATGGCGATGTATTCAAGTCTCTTAAGAAAAGTGTAGAGGTAAAAAAAAAAAAATAGGGATCAAGTTTTAAAAAAAAGATTTTACTTAATAATACATTTATTGTGGCTACTGTAATATAATATTGTGAAGTACTCTATATTTAATTTTATTAAATCATAATGCTATTCATTTAAAAAAAAGAAAAGTGTAGAGATGGTCATCAATTTTTATGAGGTGCAGAGCATAACAGGAATTAGGTGAGAGGAAGATGGGTCCACATGATGTAAATACAGTACCCTTACATAAAATGGTATAAACAAAACAAAACAAAAAACATATGTAAATGCCTTAGAATCCAGAGTATATTGTCCTGTATCTTGATATTGAGACTTTTATTTCATTCTGTCATGAAAGCTATTTTATAAATTTACTTCTTTTATCTCTATGCCACTTAGAGTTATTCAGTCTCTCTGAAGACGATATTTGTGCTTCCAAAGGACTAAAACTGTCCATTTGTTTTTGTTTTTTGTTTTGAACACTTTTAAAACTACTTTGGAGACATGGGTGTTCTGGGAATTATTAATGTAAGTAAGATCCTCCTCTTTTAACTTTTCACTGGTAAAGCATTGAATGTATTCAGGGAGTAGATTGTTTTCCAATTATGTGGAGTAGAAGATTTCTTTTCTTTATAAATTTATTTAAATTAGGAAAAATCTCATTTTTGGTATCATTTCAAGTTCCCTCTAATTCCCATCCTCCCATGTCCCCTTCTGACCTTTCCATCTTATCCTCTCCCCACTCCTTAAGGAGGATGAGATCTTCCAGGAGGGATCATCAACATTTGTCAAGTCATTTGTGGTTGGGCCAAGTCCTTCCCCGAGACCTACGTTAAGGGAGTGTCTCTACATGGGACATGGGCTCCCCAGGTCAGTTCATTTACTAGGGATACATCCTGGTTCCACTCCAAGAGGTCCCACGGACTGCCCAGTCCTCTTAGATGACACCCATGATTAGTGAGCCTGTGTTGGTTTTCCAGTTGTCAGTCGTGGGTCCACCAGTTCCTACTTGCACAGGTCAGCTGTTTCTGTGGTTTTTTTCCCAGCATGATCTTGACCCCTTTGTTCATCACTCCTCTTCTCTGAAACTGTATGACAAGGTTTTTTCTCAGTGCTTAGTTGTGAATCTCTGCTTCTTCTTCCATCAGCTACTAGATGAAGACTCTAGGATGACATTAAGATAATCATCATTCTCATTATACAGGAAGGGGATTTAAGGTAGACGCTCCCTATTGCTTAGGTTGTGGTATGTCTGCTTCCAGGTCAAAAGCAAAGCGACCTAGGGATGGAAGCTGCTGCTGCAGCTGTGCCTGTAGGGGAGGTGAGGCTTCCTAGGGCTAGTCACACATTGCCCAACGCCTATGGTTGGGCTACAGCTGGAATCGGATCTGTGGGCTAGCCAGTATGCAGTTTGGACAGTGTGAGCAGGCCATCCTCTTAGGAGTGTGATGGGGCTCCCCATCTGTTCCAGTTTGCGAATTCCCATTCAGGCAGCATCTGCTGGCCTGACCAATAATCAGACAGAGGCAGACATAAGGGCACACACCTCTAATCCTGGCACACACCTCCAAAGGCAGAAGCTAGTTTGCTTCTGTTATAGCAAGGCAGGTCTGGTTTGCATAGTTCATGTACAGCTAGGGCTATATAGAAGGACCCTGTCTCAGCCTGGCTATAGAAGATCATGTCTTTAATCCCAGGACACAGAGGGAGGGGCAAGGAGATCTCTGTGAGTTTGAGGCTGGAGTGGTCTACAAGGAAAGTTCCAAGACAGGCTGCAAAACAACAGAGAATCCTAGTCTACAAAAACAATTAAGGCAGAAAATAGAAACAAAGAGCCCGTCTTAAAAAAGCAAACAGAAAATGATAATTAGGGTAACATGTTCTTCTTGGCCTTTACAGTATTGATCTCATTTTTTATAAATCAGAGATGACACTCTGGTTTTTCTTATTCTTACCCAATCCTATTTTATATATCTGTACATGTGATTTAAATTTAACATTATAGGTAAATGTAAGCTAAATCTATACAACGTAAATTCACTTGTACTAAGTTTCAAATATTTCTAAATTATTATTTGTCTTTACATGATGGTAAACATTTGAGGTTATAAATGTCTATTTCAAATTAACAATATTTGCCACCCAATACATCCTGTAAGCTATTCATGAAGGTTAAGGGAATCCTTCCTTACTTTGTCCTTTACAGGTGTAAATCTAGCCTACTAAGTTAAAACCAGTTACAGTCAGGCTGCGATGAAACAACCAGATGCCCCAGCACTTGGCAGCTCACTGGCTTTCTCAGTTCCCGCAAAGATGATTAATGGCCCCCAGTTCAGCAGGAAGTTGTCCTGAGAACTCAATGTCTTTATTCCTAAACCTTCCACGCCTACGTCCTCACTTTTTTTTAATAATATGTAAAGGTGGGAATGTAAGGATTCAGGCATTATACTGGCATGCCCCAGTCACCTGGCAGAATGCACTCAGGCAGTACTCTGGCCAGCCAGGGGTTCCATGAGTACTAGTCTGCAGACAGGTGTAAAGGACCCTTTTAAAGTCAGACCACTGCTCTCTCTCTCGCTCTCTCTCTCTCTCTCTCTCTCTCTCTGTCTCTCTCTCTCTGTCTCTCTGTCTCTCTCTGTGTGTTTGTATGTGTGTGTGTGTGTATGTGTGTGTCTTCTCCTTTTGGTTAGCTAACAGGTACCCCAGTCTTCTCTCCCCTCTCTATTTATCCCTCTTTTGTTCCCAGTCCCTCTATGTCTAGTCCCTTCTCCCTCACTCCCCCTTTTAAATAAACTCCTCCTTTAAGCTCAATCTGCCTGGCATGTAATTCCCTCAGCCTCAGTCACCCTCACCTGCTACGAAACCTGCTATGCTCTCCCAGGTTGTCCCTTACCTTGGAACGCCACTAATTTGGGACCCTCACTCAGGACCACACACCACCCCTGTTCTCCACCTTTTATTCCTATGTGTCATAAAAGAACAACAGTATCTACTTGCAACTCACTTGTAAAATAATTCTAAGTTACATGTACATCCAGGAGGGCTGTCTTTACTAATTTATGATGTACGAGAAAAACATGCCCGGGGATACTCACTTTCCTACAGCTCCTACTGAGCAGCCAAGTAAGTCATATCCTAAAACTAGCTGTCATACCAGAATTGGAATTGTGGATATGGCCTCAAAATTTAAAGTGAAACACTGGTTAACTTGTGACAGCTATAGAAATTCTCTTTTATTTGTGCCTATTTGTTGTCTCTGCTGTTTGCCTCACATACCAAAACCTAAGAGCTTTTATAGAAAAATGTCTTCTTGATTAGCACTTAAAAGTATAGAGCTAAGTTCAGGAGGAGGAGGTGCCTTCCTTTAATTGGGAGGTAGAGGAAGATGGATCTCTGTAGTTTCAAGGCAAGCCAGGTCTACCAAATAAATTCTAAGATAAGCTCCAAAGCTATCTGGAAAAAACAAAACACACAGAGAGAGAGAGAGGGAGAGGGAGAAGTAATTTTTTAAAAATTTATTTATTTTTCATTTTACAAGTCGATCCCAGTTCCCCCTCACTCCCTCTTACCCTTTCTACCCCCTCCCATGCACCCTGACCTCCCTCACCTCCTATCTCCCCACCCAATTCCACATGTAGGGCAATGTCATCCAGGTTGGTTCATGCAGATCTGTCAAGTCATTTGAAGTAGGGACTAGGGCTTCTCTCCTGTCTCTAGATTAAGGCAGTTATCCCTCCATGGGGGATGTGTTCACAAGGTCCTTTTTGCACCAGGAATACATCCTGATATACCACTGTCTGAGGTCCTTTAGACTGCTCAGTCCTTCTGGCTGAGACCCATATTCAGGGGGTCCTAAGTCAGTCCCATTCTGGATTCCCGGCTATCAGTCTGGGGGGCCCGTTAGCTCCTCCTTGTTCAGGTCAGCTGTCTCTATGTGTTTCTGCAACCTTGTCTTTTTCTCTCCCTGTGTCTGGATTGTAGTTCAACTCAGTGTTTCGGTATGGGTGTTTGTTTCTGTTTCCAACAGGTACTTGATGAGGGCTCCATGATGGTGGATAAGTTAGTTGTTGATCTCATTATCCAGGAAGGACTTTTATGGTAGCCTTTCCACGATTGCTCAAATTGTTAGTTGATGGCAGTCTTATAGGTCTCTAAACCTTTCTTTAGGTTCAGCTTTCTATTCAAACCAATAATGTTCTCTGTCTCTGTCTCTCTCTCTCTATGACTCTCTCTCTCTCTCTCTCTCTCTCTCTCTCTCTCTCTCTCTCTCTCCTGTCTTCTACCCTGACTCAATCTTTCTAGTTGCATGTGCTTTCCTTTCCTCCCCTTATCTTTCTCATATTTCTCTCTCCATTCACTGGAAATGACAAATATAATTCAATCTGTTGTCCTTATTTGCATAAAGCAAAGTAGTCTGACAGTTTATTGTTGTGAATATATAATGTATGTCTTTATCTCTCGAAAACAGCAAAGAACAAAAATTGTCTAGAGGCACACTTCCCCCGGAAGGATTTTGTCACCATCTATTTGTTTAACTAATTTGTCAAGAAGCCATCTGGCTGACTTCATTTCTTTGGAGTAAATGCATTCTGATCCTTGTCCCATATTAGGATTGGGTCAGGGCCATGCCAAGTGTTATCTAGGGTTCTTTCCACATGACCGTGTGAAAGGCTTTCTGTGTATCAGAATGCCAGAATCACATGGCAGCAGATTTTCCATCATCATACAAATTGAAAAATTAATAATGAAGAGAACATGAGTTAGGATACTTCTTGGCATGCATTTGTGGGATACCAGGTTCCCCCTTTTAATTTATTAATTGTGATATTCCTGTCCTTGAATATTATAAGGAATTCCAGTAATATGATCAATAGCCAGTTGTTTGCAAATGACCTTAAAATTTGCACTGGTGTATCCAGGTCCATTATCAGTTTAATTTGTTGTGGGCTGACAATAACAGAGAATGCAACCAGCAAGTGGCTAATTACACATTTAGTAGTTTCTCCAGTTTGGAGAGTCAAATATAAAACCTCTATATGTATCTATATTAACATGAATATATTTATGATAGTGAAATTCTGTGAGATGTATAACATCCACTTGCCAAATATCATTGGGTATCATTCCCCTGAGGGTTAACTCCAAGATGGTGAGTGCCAAATATTGGATACATTCTGTCCATTATTTTACTACATGTCTGTCTTGTTCCCTAGTAATTTCATGCATGATGCTCAAGATATGGGCACTGAGGTAATGTAATGAATGCCCTTTGCATGCTTGCATGCTGCTTCGATGCCCATGTTTTGAGTGGAATTGACAGACAGGGCCAAAATAAGGACCTCATGTCCTTTAAGAGTAAAACTGAAGATACTAAAAAGACTAACCCCCAGACCCAAGATAAAAGTGTAAAAATGACAGACTCTAAAACGGATTTGGGAGCTAAAGCCAAGACTAGAGATTTAGGAGCTAAAAGAAATGCCAAAAAAAAAAAAAAAAAAAAAAAAAACAAAAACAAAAACAAAAGAAGAACACATCACTAAAAAAATTGCCCTGGGAAGAAATCATCCACAGATGGAGACCTTAGTAATGGGTCTTGGGAGGACTCAGAGAAGTCAGCATTCAATATATTGTGAGTCAGACTGGCCTTCTTCAAACCAACGGCCTAAGCTGTATACAACTCCTCCCACAGTTCTTCATGTAGCTTGCCCAGCCTTAAACCCCAAGAAAGAATTACAAGATAAAATTCAATATCTTAAGGGAAAAAAATCGCTTAGAAAAAAAAAAAAACACCAAGTATCAATTTCCCAAGTAGAAAGTTTAAAGACTGGCAAACCCTCTGAAATTTCTCAAAGACCACCACCAGGCCACCCCTTTAAAGGGCTATCCCAAGGATGTCTCTTTGCCATCAGCAACAGCCAAAGCCGATGAATGTGAATGCCTTTCTGTTCTCTGAAAGAACAGCTGCACAAGTGGGTGCATGGAGACATTATACAGGTGTTGACCTTGATGTAATCAAAGAGGTTAAAAATGCAGTGTCTCAGAATGGGGCCACATCTCCTTATACCACTGCCATCAATAAAATCTGTGGCTCATACTTGGCTTATTCCTTCAGACTGGTATATTTTAACCAGAGCAACTCTGGCAAGAGGAGACTACTCCTATGGAAATAAAATATACAGAGGTGTGTAACGAAATTGCAAAAAGGAATGCACATGTTGGCAATGGCTAGGATGCTGATATGCAGAATGGAGAGGGAAATTTTGAGGCAGAAGATGTTGAAATGCAATATGAAGCTGGGCTATATGTCCAAATTAAATCAGCTGCCACCAGAGCATGGAAGAGGTTCCCTGCTAAAGGGGATATGAGCTCCTGCCTTGCCAATATTAAGCAAGGGCCTGATGAACATTTTTCAGACTTGTTCACCATTTATTAAAAGCAGCAGGAAGGATTTTTGGGACTGCAACTTCAAGAACTGAATTTGTTAACAATTATCGTTTGAGCACGCAAAGTCTGTCTGTCCGGGTGTCATTAGGCCATATATGAAAATAAATTCATCTTTCTGACTACATTCTCCTCTGTGTTGAGCTAGGAGCAGCCTAACAACAGGGGCTTTCTTTGGCAGCCGCTAAGCTATTTAAAATTCCTATCAAATCAGGGCAGAAATAAGTGTTTTCATTGGTGAGATTCAGGCCACTTTGCAAAAAATTGCCCACATAAGCAAAAAAGGCATGCTTCAAAAGGCCCTTGCCCCTGCACTTTGTCCCAGATGCAAATGAGGAAAACATTGGGTTAATCAATGCCTATCTAAGGTCGATGCACAAGGCCAGCCTTTACAACCCAATAATAACCAGGGAAATGGGTACAGGGGCCAGTCCCAGGGCCACAAACTCAAGGAAATCTATGGGTCGGTCAGGTTTGTCCCAGCAACCAACAGTCCATTTCAACCCTCTGCAGAGCAACGCCAGGCAGGTCAGGACTGGACCTCAGTTCCACCACCCTCACAGTCTTAATGCCAGAAATGGGTGTACAGGCCACTCCTACAGGAATATATGGCCCAGTGTCGCCTGATACATTTGGCTGATTATTAGCAACAGCAGTGTCACCATGCGTGGCCTGAATGTATTTCCAGGAATAATTGACAATGATTATGAACAGAAACTAAACTTATGGCAGCTTCTCCCACTGCCATTAATACCACCCCATCAGGCCAGCGCTTTCCTCCTTTGCTTCACACAAACAATAAAAACATTACCAATAAAAGAATCGCAGAATCCACCTTACCTCCTTCCCCTGCTAAGTCCCCTGCTTGCCTTACTAATTCTTTTATCACCATGACCTTTTCTGTCTAACGAATTGATGACCTTCAATAAAAATCAAATTGATGCTATAAAAATGCAACCCATACGAGTGTATTATCATCACCTTGTTATGGCTGATAAGGGAGACAGCTATGATGAACTCTAGTCAATACAAAGCTAAACATGTTTATTGATGAATACAAAAGAATCATCCTTTCCTTGGTGAGCAGTGCTGGTTAGCCAGTTATGGGATAAAGAGGAGAACAGATTGGGGCCTGCCCTAATAGTCCCCCAGGATAGAAATTTCATCACAAGATGCCATCTGCAATGATGTATCACTGTATGCCACCCTCCTGATTCAAGAATTCCCCTGACCTAAGACAGGCACAATCCCCCCAAGGATATCCCACCTCGTGGCCTTTTTTAATACTATATTTAAAATGGGGACCTGTGAGGAATCCCAGATTAAAGTTAGCATCTTAACAGCCATCCTTCCTACTAATCTCTTAAATACTATCATGCTTGTAATTTTCCATTCTCCTATGACTATTCTCTTGTTAAACATGATGCAACCTGACCATGAACGAGTCCCAGCTGCAATCTTATCACATTGGAAGTTATGTTATAGCAGGACACCTCCATTCTGCTTAGAAGTACATTCTGTGTCCCTCACATGTTCCCTTTGCCCATTCCCTCATCTCTCCCCTACTTAAACCCTGTTACTATATTCATTAAAAGAGACTTGATCAGAATACTGTCTTTTCTTCATCTCTCGTCTCTTGTCTCTTCATTCTCATTTCCTCCTTCAGGGTCTCCATGGACTGACACCACTGGCCAGTGAGTCTGGATTCTCTAGAAGAGCTGACAGTACTGTTTCTTAACTATTGGACTGTTCTTCCTGTCTCTTTTCTGTATTTGTAAGTTATATTTGTCTCCAGTGTCCTGTCGGGTATGTCGTGCTTTGTTATTAGGGTACACTGGCATCATTTAAAGCCTCATTGAAAGCCTTTACCCTGTGTTTAATTTTTCAGAAGTTTATGAAGAGAACGTAACTGTGCTTTCTAAAATATGCTTTCTAGATAAAAATATGAACACTCTGTATTCTCATTGTGATGATGAAATAGTAACTGTTAATTTGACTAAATCTGTAATCACTTTGGAGGATATCCTTGGGAAAATATCTGTGATTGGGATCTCTTGGTTATCTTTGTTGATATTGAAAGACCATCTCAATTGTTAGAAGAAGCATCCTTGTGTCAGGAGACCCTAGATTGTATAACATGAAGCAGGCTGAGCAAACTATGGTTACATTCATTGCTCTCTGCTTTTTCTATTAAGAATATATTTTCAATGAATTTATTCTGATCACTTTTGGTTCCTCCAACTTTTCCCATATCCCTTCTTGTTTTAACTCATGAAACCTCATACTATGTTTCTTTCTCTCACTAGAAAACAAATGAACAAGTTTTCTTCTTTTTGGCCTTGGCTGCAATTGATTAGATGCCTTAAGCTCCTGCATGCCTCTGTGACTTCCCTAATAATGGGAAGTTCCTTAAAATTGTAAGTAAAAATAAACTATTTCTCCTGATTTTTTCTGTTGAATCGTTGCAATTTAACATAGAAACCACCATAGAAGCCTAAATGGGACCCAACCAGGTGAGCCTTCAGGAAAATGTCCACCATGGATATCAATCACAAAATAGAAAAAATAGAAAAGTGTGTTGTTTGTGGGTTAAATATTGTAATCAGGTATTGATAGAAATGTGTTCGGTCTCTAAAGAAAACTTTAGAGGTGGACATTAGTTTTTATGAGGTGGGGAGCATCACAGGAATTAGGATGGAGAGAGAAGGGTACACATAATGTAAACACAGTACCCATACATGAAATGCTATAAACAAACTAAAACAAACAAAAACATAGCTAATATCCTCAGAGTGCTGATTAAAATGAGTTCAGTGTAGATTGTCTAGTAACTTGATATTTAGAGATTATTCATTCTATATTGACAGATATTTCCCGATATTTACTTCACTTAGCACTATGCCCCTAAGAGTTATTTAGTCTCTCTGAAGACAGTATTTATGCTTCTGTAACACAGAAACTATTGATTTGCTTTTGTTTTGTTTTTTCTGTATATACACTTTTAAAACTACTTTGGAGACATGTCGGTTCTGGGAATTATTTATATAGGTAAGATACTCCTTTTTTCACTTTAAAGTGGTAATGCTTTGAATATATTCAGGGTAGTTGTTCTCATCTATGTGTTTTCAAAATGTGTTATTTTATTGACTGAGTTGTCATTTTATTTACTTATGCTGTGCTTAGGATTTTCTGTTGTTGATGTCCTTTATTTTTATTCTATCATTTTGTGGTGGTTTTTACATTTGATGCTATCACTAAAAGGTACTTACAATGTATACCAGAAACAATAAGAACATCAGAATTCAGTAGCACAGAAAAGACCAAAAGAGACAAAGGTGCTGAGTATACACCAACCCCTAAGGGATGTGCAGGCTAACCACTCCTAGGCTCAAGATTCCTGCCCATTCTCAACCTATCATTGGTAAAAATTGTTACCCCAAAGTAAGCACTGGTTTTGGTTCATTACATTATTCACAGCTAAATTAAAATATTACTTAACAGATTATTTGTAATTCCTCTCTGTTCCTGTTCTCGGTGTTTTGACTACACATATGATTACAATTTGTTCAAGTAAAAAAAAGACATTTTTTCATACATTGATCACAATTTAACTTCCACCAAATCAACCCGGTCTTTGTCACCTCTCCAGCTACCTATAATTATATCCTCTTATCTCTCTCCCTTTAGAATCAAAGAACCAGCAATAACTTTAAAAAATGAATTATAATAAAAACGAAAATAACAGGAAAATTCATACAGAGTGAAAGAGAGAGACAGAGACAGAGAGAGACATAAAACACAGTTAGAAACCATAATATTCAAGCAAATGACAAGTAATACAAACAATGTCCAAACAAGGCAAAATGAGAAAAAAAAAAAGGCTGTAAAAATAATTGATTTCATTTTGTGTTGATCATATTCTATTCTATTGAGTTCATTTTGTTTTGTTCATATACTTCTGAGCATAGGGCCAATCTAGAAGTGTGAATCTTTGCAAGCAGTTGTCAGTCATATCTAATTTCTTGGTTAATGACAGGAACCTGTGTTTGTATCCAGCCTTAATATGAGGGGCTTTTTCTTCTCAATTTTCCTGTTTCATTCTAACCTTTCTTCTGCTGAAATCTGGCATTCTATGTTTCCTTTCTATTTTTTTATGTAAAAGATAGAATTTCATTCAAGACTAGAATATTTACATAATTTTGATATTCCTGTCCCTCCAATTCATTCTGTGTACTCACACCTTCATTCTCAAATTCATGATTTTATCATGAGCATTTTTTTTAATTCATGAGGACTGTCTGGTTAAATAAACCAGCTCTCTGCACTGTCCTTGAATTAGAGGAGCAGAGAGTCTAGCTAGCTATCGTGTGAAGCCTTCTAGCAGCAAGCATCTAGTTAGGTAGTTAATACGATTTTTCCCATGGGCTTAATCAGAACTTTCTCACAGCTGTAATGGATACAGTTCTTAATCTGTAGGTCAGGAATTCTAAGGGATCAAATTACTCTATCACGGGAGCCTCCAATTCTATTAGAAAATATAGATATTTATGTCATCCATAACAGCAGCAAAACGATAATTATGATGTAGCAATGAAACTAATTTTATGTTCCAAGGTCACTATTACAAGAAGAAATACATTGAAGTGCTGCTGCATTCAGAAGGTTGAGAAACACTGGTCTTCATTAATATTCTTACATGAATACACACACACACACACACACACACACACACATAAATGCAAATACAACCTGCTTAACCCGTCTAATGTTCCTACCTCTACAACTCTACAATATTTTGTGGATAAGGATAAGACCTCATAATACAGTTAACAATCATAATGGTTTATGAAATTGTTGGTAAGTTTCTCTATGTTCCCAGGGTTTAATAGCTGTAAGAAGTTTGCTACGTTAATGTACGGGGCATCATTTTCCTCTTATTAACCTGACCTTGAATTCAATTATATAGAGATTAGTTATTGAACAAAGGTAAGAGCAGTAGGGCACTGGTAGTGATATATTGCTAAGCTGAACATTGACATTCAAATGCATCATAACTGTGTTGGACAATCGTTGACTTTTCTCCCCAATAGCTTTCATAACCTTCTTGGATTATGAAAATGACAGCTAGTCCCCAGATTCGAGACCCGTATCACTGTCTAGTTCAAATTCTCATAGACCCATATCCAATATGTAGTGATTTCGACAACAGGGACTTTCCTGGCACTTCTTATATGCAAGCAGAGTTAATACTAATAGACTATATACTCTTGTGGTAGTCTGCTGGACTCCATTTTCCAACAACTCAAAAGTAGTTTTAACCTGACTATTTCTGTAGTGTTTCTTAGATGTTCATACCCCTTGATGGAGAAATTATCTTCCCAATTTTGTTTAATTTCATACAAACCTATGTACTTATATTTACACGTAAATATGTGGTAAAAATAGAATCATTATTCTCATGTCATTATTTAATGTTTTTAGTATGACTGTGTAGTGTTTAAATTGTACTTCTTCAGTCTTTATACAACTCCTTGCATCTATATCTATTAAGATAATTACTTAAATTCCCTTGGCCATTACAGATTCCTGTACTGAGAACTCTCTATTTAGATCTCTACCCCATTTTTTAATTGGATTATTGGATATTTTGGTGAATAGCTTCTTGTGTTCATTGTATATTTTGGAAATCAGCCCTCTGTCAGATATGGGGTTGATGAAGTTTCTTATTCCCATTCTTTGGCTGCTTTTTTTTTTTTTTTTTTTTTTTTTTGTCTTGTAGACTGTGTCCTTTCATTACAGAAATTTTTGAATTTCAGAATATCCCATTTTTTCATTTTGGATCTCAGTTTCTGTGTTATTGGTACTTGATGTAATTTGGTAATAATACCTACCCAGAAGGTTGTCCATTTTTTTTTAAATTTTCCAGTTTTCTGAAGTAAAATTTTCTCCTTTTTCACATTTTTATAACCAAGTCCATTTAAATGAAAACAAACATTTATAGACGATCTTTGGGAATTTGGACATCGTTCTTTCCAACTACTTCCTGCTGGTAAGGGGCCCTGTCATGGGGGATTCTAAGAAGATGCAGAAATCCTGGCTGTAGTCTGTAAGGCTACTTTGTTCAGCTGTTTTGAATGTAGGATCACCTGGTATTCTGTTTCAGGCAGTCTGGCTTGATGAAACCACACTGAATCAAAGTAGAACCCAGATGCAGATGGAGAGGACAAGACCAGGCAGCAGAAACACATAGAGAACAAGGAGGAGGTAATGGGCCACCAGACTGATAGCTGGGAAGCCAGCATGGGACTGACTCAGCCCCCCCTGAATATGGGTCTCAGCCAGAAGGACTGAGCAGTCTAAGAGACCTCAGACAGTGGAGCCAGGATGTATCCCTGGTGCACAAAAGGACCTTGCAAACACATCCCCCATGGAGGGATAACTGCCTTAACCTAGAGACAGGAGAGAAGCCCTAGTCCCTACTTCACATGACCTGTCAGATCTACATGACCCCAACTGGATTGCATTCCCCTACATATGGTATTGTGGTGGAGGGATGGGAGGGGAGGGTGGTTAGGGTTTCTCTTTCTTTTAAATTTTAATTTAATTAAATTAATCTTATTTATGTATCACTTCAAGTTTTCTCTCCTTCCTCCTCCCATGTCCTCCTTTAACCCCTCCATCCCATCCTCCATCCACTCTCTATGGTGTCTGAGATATTCCTGGTTAGAACATCAACATCTGTCAAGCCATTTGGGGTAGGGACTAGACCCTCCCCCATGTACCTAGGATAAGGGAGTATCCCTCCATGGGAAATGGGCTCCCCATTTCAGGCCATGTACTAGGGATACATCCTGGTTCCACTGCTAGAATTCCCATAGTCTGCCCAGTATCTTAGCTGACACACATGTTCAGCAGACTGTGTTGGTCCTGTGTTGGTTTCCCAGCTGTCAGACTGGGGTCCTCCAGGTCCCACCTGCTCAGGTCAGCTGTTTCTGTGGGTTTTCCCAGCATGGTCTTGACCCCTTTGTTCATCACTCCTCACTCTCTGAAACTGGATTCCAGGAATTTTGCTCAGTGATTAGTTATGAATCTCTGCTTCTGCTTCCATCAGCTAATAGATTCTCAAATGACATTTAAGGTAGTCATCATTCTCATTATAGGGGCAGGGGATTTAAGGTAGCCTCTCCACTATTGCTTAGATTCCCAATTAGAGTCATCCTTGTGGATGTCTCTATAATTCCCTATTGCCACATTTCTCTTTAAACCTCTAACGGCTCCCTCTATTGATATGTCTCTTGTTCCCCCTAATCATCTCCTCACTTAATCTTCTTGATCCCTCATGTTCTCTTCCCCATCCTCTTTTCCTCTCCTCTTTCTCCTTCCTCCCTCCCTCCTCCATCCTAAAACGTCCAAATTCGTTTACGTGCTCTTTTTCCAATCCTCCTCTCTGTAGGATCATGTAAATCTGTCTCTCTTAACATCGTCCATTTTTCTACATCCTCTGCTGGTGTGGATTGTAGCCTGGTAAACCTTTGCCCTATGTCTAATATCCATATATGAGTGAGTACATACCATGTTTGTCTTTCTGGGCTATCTCAGGATGGCTTTTTCTAGTTCCATCAATTTGCCTGCTAATTTCAAGATTGCATTCTTTTTTTTCTTCTGAGTAGTACTCCACTGTGTAAATGTCCACTGTGTAAATGTACCACATTTTCTTGTTGTTATCTTATGATTATTTCCTGCTGAAATGGGACAATGATTGCTCCATGAGATCCTCTAGGAAGAAAATTTTTAGTAACCAAATTTCTAGACAGGAATGGCTGTTACATATGTAGCTAGTCACTGTGTGGCAAGAAATGCTTGACTGGAGTCCTATCTGAAACTCTGGTCAGGGTGTAATAACAAGGTGCACCATTACAGCTAGCTAGTTAGGAGTAATCACTCTGGAGGCCAGCCCTTGGGAAAATATCTGTGATGGGTACTCTTGGTTATCTTAGTTGATATTTAAGACCCATCTCAATTGTTGGTAGAATCAACCTGTTGGCTGGAGACCCTACATTGTATAACATGAGACAGGCTGAGCACAGTATGCATGCATTCTTGCTCTCTGCCTTTTATATTGAGAATATGTTTTCAATGAATGTATTTTGATCACTTTCACTTCCTCCAACTTCTACCAAAACCATTCTCTTTTTAACACAAGCAACTACATACCATCTTTCTTTCTCTTACTAGCAAACAAATGAACAAGTTTTCTCCTTTTGGCAATGTTTTCAATAGATCATTTTTATAAAGCTCCTGCCTGCCTCTTTAACTTCCATAATAATGGCCAGTGACTTGAAATTGTATTAAAAATAAACTATTTCTCCTTATATTTTTTCCTAGTGAATCATTGCAATTAAACATGTAATTCAACATCAAACCAACATAGAAGCCTAAAGGGGACCCTTCTGTAAGGTGTAAGGTTTTTCCGCCCGCCGCCTGGTCTTGTCCTACAGCCGCGCCAGCCCCAAGTAATGCACAGAGACTCTGTATTTGATATTATACTGTTGACCAGGTACTAGTTTCTTATCGGCTAGCTCTGCCTTAATTATTAACCCATTTCTATGTATTCCCACATAGTCTCCTTACCGGGGAGTGAGGCAGGCATCTGGTCACCCTGGTCTCTCCATGCTGACTCCTCCTTACTACTTCCTCTTTCCTCCTTGTTTCCTAGTCCCTCCTATCTTGCTTTCCTATTGGCCAACAGTGCTTTATTTATTAACCAGTATGAGAAACATATACAGAATAACATCTCCCATCACCCTTCCATGTGATACTTCAGGAAAATCTCCTCCATGGATCTCAATCTGTATACCCAAAAGGGACAAATTTAGTGGTGTGTAGGTTTAATATTCTAATCCGGTTTTGATAGCAACTTATTCAGTCACTTATGAAAACTGTAGGGGTGGTCATTAGTTTTTATGAAGTGGGGAACATCACATGAGTTAGAAGGGAGAGAGAGGGTACCGATGATGTAAATAGTACCCATACATGAAATGCTAAAAAAAAAAAATCTAAAAGCCTCAGATTAGAGTTCATGTCCAGTGTACATTGTCCTTTAACTTAATATTTAGACTTTTATTATTCATTCTGTCTTGAAAAAATTCTTTCACAAATTTACTTCACTTATCTTTATGCCCTTTGGAATTATTCAGGCTCTCTGTGAACTATATTTATGCTTCCATAAGAGCAAAACTATCGATTGATTTTTGTTTTTTCACAGTTTTAAAACTACTTTGGAGACAGGTCTATTGAGGGAATTACTTATTAGGTAAGATATTCCTCTTTTAACTTTATAGTGGTAAAGCATTGAGTATATTCATGGCAGTAGTTTGTTCTCATCTATGAGTTTTTAAAATGTGTTATTTCATTGAGTTATCATTTTATTTAGTTATGGTGTGCTAGGATTTTATTTTGTTGTTATGTCCTTAGTTTTCATTCTGTCATTTTGTGGTGGTTGTTACATTTAATGTTATCACTTAATGGTACTTAACAATGCATACCAGAGACAATGAGAAAATCAGAATTCAATAGCCCAGGAAGATCAAAAGAGACAAAGGTGCTGAGTGTACCCTAACCTTTATAGGATGTGCATGCTATCCCTCCTGTGCTCAAGACTCCTCCCCATTATCCATCATTGGTAAACATGTTACACCAAAAGTAAGCACTGGTTTTGGTTCATTACATTCTTCAGAGTTATATTTCAAAAACTTGTTATAAACTGTTTGCAATGTACTTTGTTCCTGTTCTCAGTGTTTTGACTATACATATGAATATAAGTTCTTCAAGTAAAAAGAAACCATTTTTTTCACACAATGATCACAATGTAACTTTTAACAAATCATCCCTGTCTTTCTCACTTTCCAGGTACCTATATTCATATCCTCTTATCTCTCTCCCTTTAGAAAACAAAAACAAACAACCATCAATAACTGCAAAAAAAATGAACTATAATACAGAAGAAAGTAATACACACACAGAGGGAGAGACAGACAGAGAGAGAGACAGAGATAAAACACAAATTTAGCAACCATAATATGCAAGCAAATGACAAATAATATAAAAATGGCCAAACAAAGCAATATGAGAAAAAAAAAGCCTTTAAAAACAATTGAGTTCATTTGTGGTGGTCATATTCTATTCTATTGAGTTCATTTTGCTTCGTTCATATATTACTGAGCATAGGGCCCATCTTTAAGTGTGACCCTTTGAAAGCAGTTGTCAATCACAGATATCTTCTTGGTTAATGATAGGAACCTGTGTCTGTGTTCAGCCTTAATAGCAGGGGCTTTTGTCTTGTCTCTTCATATCTTGTTTTGTCCTGTTTGGTTGTTGTCGCTTGGAGTTCTGATCATTTCTGAAGGAAAATCAACAGGGACTGAATCTGGGGGACAGAGGTGCTGGGGGACTAGAAAGAGTGGAAACCATGATAGGGTTATATTTTATGTGAGGACAATATATTTTCTATATAAAATAGAAACAAAAAAATATGAGTAAACTGGTCATTTTATTCTTATTTTCAGATTAATTTTATTGATACTGGAATTCTTGTACTTCTGTACCAGTGTTATAATTATTTTTGCTCATTATCACAAAATAATAACATATGGGAACGTGGATAGCCACTGCATCCATTCACTATGTCCCCCGTTATTATGGCATTCATTAAAATTGTTAGACACATTGTCTAGGAATTTGAGGTATTCTAAGCCTTATTGATCTTACTAATCATACGGAAATTATTTACTACTTCATTATACATATTTCTCAACTGCCCATTTTTTATTCTAAATGTGTGTTTTCCTCTTATGATGTTGATGTAGGGTCTCCCCATTCTACTCATGATGATATTAGACCCAGGCACTGAGGAGGTGCTTCTCGCTTGTCTTCTGTGGAGAATTCCCTGAAGACACGGACCCCACACCATGCCCTTGGTAGTGTCAAGTGTGGGGTTTTCTGCATTTCATTTTCCATTATTGTCTTCATGCTTGTAAATCAGGTAACAGTTTATGTTTTCATATAATTTCAGATTTTCTGGCTTTATTTTAAAATCTGGATACTTGTGCATTTCTTGTAATTTCTTTTTACTAGATGTAGTTTATTTTCCTTATTATTCGTAAAAGTTGGACTGTTGAGATACTATTCTTTTTCTCTAATAATTTGCCAAAAAGTCCGTGTCCACTAAATGTTTTGTGACCGAACATGCCCCTATATATTTTCCTAATAATGTTTGAGAACGTACTGAAAGTCTTTAGAATCCTAGTTATTTCTCTCCATTTAAAACTATGAAATGTCAATCCATTACATGTTTTTATTTTGAAGAGTTTTTCCCTTTTTATTTAGGTTCTTGAATAAATATATTTTCATAATGAATTTTAGTCATTTTCATCTGAAGTCTCCTGTTTTGGTCTACCCTTTCTTATGCTGAAATCTGGCATCCTAAGTCTCCTTACAGTTTTTTTTTTTTATTTAAAAAATTAGAATTTCATTCTAGACTAGAATGTTTACATAATTTTGATATCTCTGTCCCACCAATTCATTCTGGGTACTAACCCATTTTATCAATTCGTGTAGTTTTTTCAGCAGCTTTTTCTTTTTTATATTTTTCCATTCAGGAGGACTTTCTGCTTAATGCCAGAAAACCCCAAGATTAATTTAGAACCTGCTATATACAGCTAGAGGCAAAGCAGAACAAAGAGCAGTATAATCCGTTAACCAGCTCTATGCACTGTCCTTGAATTAGAGGAGCAGACAAGCTAGCTACCTATCACATGATGCTAGCAGCAAGCATCTTGTTACTTAGATAATATGTTCATCCTCATGCATTTAATCAGAACTTTCTCTCAGCTCTTCAGGATACTGAAACAAGCAAGCTTTCATTGACAGTTCTTAACCTGTGTGTCAGGACCTATTGGGGATCAAATGACTCTTTCACAGGGGTCTCCTAAAACCATTAGAAAACACATAAATTTATGTCATCCATAACAGCAACCAAATTATAGTTATGATGTAGCAGTGAAAATAATTTTATAGTTGTGGGTCACTATTACAAGAAGAAATGCATTTAAGTGCTACATAATTAAGAAGGTTTAGAAGGTCTTCATTAATATTGTTACATGAATACACACACACACACACACACACACACACATGGAAATAGAACCCGTGGAACCCATCTAATGTTCATACCTCTACAATATTTTGTGGATATAAGGATAAAACCTCATAATACATTTAACAATTATAATGGTTTATGAATGTGTTTCTAAGGTCCTCTCTGTTCCAAGGACTCAATAGCCTTAGGAAGTTTGCTAGTTTATGGGAGGGGGATTCATTTAACTCTTATTAGCCAGATCTTGAATTCAATTATTTAGAGATTAGTTGTTGAAAATATGTACAAACAGTTGGGCACTGGTAGTGAAATGTTTCTAAACTGGACATTGTCATTCCAATGTTGGGTATCGGTGATTTGTCTCTCCAACAGCCTTCATAACCTCTTCTTGAACTATGAAAATTATAGCTAGTCCTCAGATTCCAGACTTAGATGCAACCAAAGGCAATACTAATAGGCTATATACTCTTGTGTTACTCTGTTGAACTCCATTTACCAACAACACAGAAGTAGTTTTATCCTGACTATTTCTGGAGAGTTTCTTTGATATTCATAACCCCTGGTTGGCAAATTATCTTCCCAATTGTGTGCAATATCATATAAACATATTGTTAAGGATTTGAGGTGTTCTAAACCTTATTGATATAACTAATCATATAGAAATGATTTATTACTTCAGTGTACATATTTCACAATTGCCCACTATTTATTTCTAAATGTTTCCTTTTCTCTTATGATGAAGACACAAACCCCACAACTTGTAATTGGTACTCTCAAGTGTGGGGATTTCTGCCTTTCAGCACCCATTGTTATGTTTTTGTGTGTAAATCAGGTAAAATTTTATATTTTCATATAACTTCAGATTTTATGGCTTTATTTTAAAATCTGGATTTTTTTTTGATTCAGGGGGACTGTCTGGTTAATCCCAGACAACCCCAAGTTTAATTTAGAACCTGCTTATATACATACTAGAGGAACAGCAGAACAAAGAGCAGTATAATCGGTTAACCAGCTGTCTGCACTTTCAGTTAATTAGAGGAGCAGACTAGCTAGCTATGACAAGATGCCTGCTGGCACTAATCAATTAGTTAGTTAGATAATGTGTTCTGTTCCATGGGCTTAATCAGAACTTTCTCGCGGTTCTTAAGGATACTGAAACAAGCAAGCTTTCATTGACAGTTCTTAACCTGTGAGTCAGGACCTCTAGTGATCAAATGACTCTTTCACAGGGGTCTTCTCAGAGCATTAGAAAACACAGATATTTAAGTCATCCACAACAGCAACAAAACTATAGTTATGATGTAGCAATGGCAATAATTTTGAAATTGAGGGTCATTATTACAAGAAGAAATGCATTGAAGTGCTACAGGATTAAGAAGGTTGAGAAACATGGTCTTCATATTAATATTGTTACGTGAATACACACACACACACACACACACACACACATGCAAATACAGCCTGCTGAACCCATGTAACATTCCTCCCGCTACAATATTTTTTGGGTATTAGGATAAGACCTCATAATACAATTAAGGATTATAATGGTTTATGAATGTGTTGGTAAGGTCCTCTCTATTCCAAGGAGTCAATAGCCTTATGAAGTTTCCTAGTTGACAGTACAGAGTATCATTTTCCTCTTAGTAATCAGGCCTTGAATTCAATTAAATAGGAATTATTTATTGAAAATTCATAAGAGCAGTAGGGCACTCACTGGTAGTGATATATTGCTATGCTGGAGATTTTCATTCAAATGCACCATAACTGTCTTGGACAATCTTTGACTTGACTCTCCAACAGCTTTCATGACCTCTTCTTGAGCTATGAAAATGATAGCTAGTACTCAGTTTCTAGTTCAGATTCTCATTGACCCATATCCAACATGTAGTGACTTTGGCACAGGGGACTTTCCTGCCACTTCTTAGATGCAACCAAAGGAAATGGAAATGGGCTATATACCCTATGATATTCTGGTGAACTCCATTTACCCACAACTCACAAGTAGTTTTATCCTGACTATTTCTGGAGTGTTTCTTAGATATTCATAACCCATGGTGGGCACATTATATTCCCAACTGTGTGTAATTTTACATAAACATGTGCACCTATATTTTCATATATATAAACATATATGGAGTACATATACAATATTAATTCTCATGTTATTTTTTTCTATTATTACTGTTTCTTTATAGAATTTAAGTTACTTCTTCAGTCTTTATAGAAAAGCTTGCATGAGCATCTATTAAGGTTATTAATTAAGTGCCTTTGGCCATTTGAAATTCCTCTATTTAGAATTCTCTATTTAGATCTGTACCCTATTTTTCAATTTTTTTTTGATGTTTTGCTGACTAGCTTCTTCAGTTCTTTGTATATTTTGGAAGTCACCACTCTGTCAGATATGGATTTGTGAAGGTTTTGTTTTTCCATTCTCTGGCTTGCCATTTTGTCTTCTTGACGGTGTCCTTTGCATTACATAAGCTTCTCAATTTCAGGATTTCCCATTTATTAATTTTTGATCTCAGTGTCTGTGTTACTGGTATAGGTGTTATGTTAGGTATTTTCTTTCCATCTCTGACCTCAAAAACCTTTAGCATGGTGTTGAATTTTGTTGAGGATTTTTAGCATCTACTGAGATGATCATGTGGGTTTTCTTTTCCACTTTGTTTGCATGGTGGATTACACTGATGGATTTTCATTTACCGTGTGGCATACCCCAGAGTAAAGGTAGCATCTTAACAGCCACACTTCCTACTACTCTCTTAGATACTAACATACTGGTAATTTTCCATTCATCTAATACTGTTCTCTTGTTAAACATGATGCAGCCAGACCCTGAAAGAGTCCCAGCTGTAATCTCATTTTATAGCCATTTATCTTTTAGCAGGACACCTGCATTCTGCTTGGAAGGATATTCTACCTCCTTCACAGCCTCTTTTTGTCCCATCTCCTCATTTCTCCATGATTTAAACCCTGTTGTTATATTCATTAAAAGATATTTGATCAGAATACTCTCTTTTCTCCATCTCTCAGGTCTCTTATCAAGACACAGGGGATTAGACTTGAAATGCAAGATCTCAAATTTTGTATTTTTCTTAAAGAGGTTTGTCCATGGTGTACCACGGTTGGAACAATAGATGATGAAACATGGAAAAGAGTAAGAGATACATTAAAAGAATATTATACGACTTTTGTGCCTGAAAAATTCTCAATAACAGCATTTTCACATTGTAACTCAAGTGAAGAAAGCATTTCTCACAAACAAATTTACCCTCTTTGTTTCCAATATTATAAATGAGGGAAAAAAAATTCTTAAACCTTGTGGCTTTGAACCTCAGAAAAAGAAAAATAAAGCTCAGAGGAACATGTTAATGAGGAAAAGTCCTCATGTCTTTTGAGAGTGATACTGAGGCTATTAAAATGACTAAACTACAGACCCAAGATATAAGCATAAAACTGACCCACTCAAAAATGATTTGGGAACTAAGCCCAAGACTAGAGATTTGGAAGCTAAACCAATATATGTATGTATGTATGTATTTATGTATCCATCACTAAAAAAATTCAGTAGGAACATATCATCCATGGATGAAGACCTTAGTGATCGGGATTGGGAGGACTCAGAGAACGAAGCTGCAGAATATCATGAGTCAGACTGCCCTTCATTAAAACAACGGCCTCTGCACTATACACCTCCTCCCACTGTTCCTCCTCTAGATTGCCCAGGCTTAACCCCCAGAAAGTATTACAGGATAAAATTCAATATAATAAGCCACAAATTAGCTTAGAAAAAGAAAGTTTAAAGACTGGCAAATCCAATGAGACTTCTCAAAAGACCACCCCTAGGCCACCCCTTAAAGGGGCTGCCGCAGGATGTCTTTTAGCCATCAGCAACAGACAGAGCCAAAAAAGTAACTCCCTGTCCGGCACCTGAAACAATGATGCACAAGGGGGTACATACAGGTGTTGGCTTTGATATAATCAAAGAGGTTAAAAATGCAGTTTCCCAGTATGGGGCCACAGTTCCTTATAACATGCCCACAATAGAATCTGTGGCTAATTCTTGCCTTAGTCCTTCAGACTTGGATCTCTTAACCAGAGCATCTCTGGCAGGAGGAGACTACCTCTTATGGAAATCAGAATTTGCAGAGGCTTGTAAGGAAATTGCAAAAAGGAATGCACAAGCAGGCAATAGCTGGAATGCTGATATGCAGATGGGAGTGGGAAATTTTGAGGTGGAAGATGTTCAAATGCAATATGAACCTGAGCTATATGCACAAATTAAATCAGCTGCCACCAGAGCATGGAAGAGGCTACCAGCTAAAGAGGATATGACCTCCTCCCTTACCAATATTAAGCAAGGGCCCCATGAACCTTTTTCAGACTTTGTTCACAATTTACTACCAGCAGCAGGAAGGATTGTTGGAAGTCCAGATTCAGAAACTGAATTTGTTAAACAATTATTGTTTGAGAACGCAAAGAGTGCCGGCCAGGCTGCCATTAGGCCATATTGGGGAAAAAATCATCTTTCTGATTATATTCACCTCTGTGCTGAGCTAGGAGGAGCCTACCAACACCTGTAGATGGCCAGCTTTGTCCCAGCAACCAACAATCCATTTTAACCCTCTGCAGAGCAACACCAAGCAGCGTAGGTCTGGATCTCAGTTCCACCAACCACACAGTCTTAACGCCAGAAATGAGTGTACAGGCCACTCCTTCAGGAATCTATGGCCCCTGCCGCCTGATACATTTAGGCTGATTAATGGCCACAACAGGGACACCACGTGTGGCCTGCATGGGCAGAGAACAAACTAAGGTCTCATTTGGCTGTGAACCAAATCTCATTATTAAACCTTACACCAAGGAACAGGTTGATTGGTTCATGCAGACTACACAAAGCTGGCCCATAGCCTTGGTTAAGTACATGGGGGAAATAGATAATTATTATCCTCCCCAATAAATTAATTGACTTTGTCAACCGGCAAGAGTTTATTTTCCCTAAAATTACCCTCTAGAAGCCTATCTCAAATTCATTAACAGTGTTTATGGTTCCTCCATGGGAAAAACTGCTTATAGATGGAAAAAATAAAGTCACCAACTTTCAAACTGGGGCCTCATCTGCTGAATTGACAGAACTACATGGTGTCATAGCTGCCCTCACTGCTTTTTAGATCAACCAATCAACATTTATACTGATAGTGCCTATATTGCATGATTAGTACCTCTCTTAGAGACTATAGGTCAGGTCAAAATGCAGCCCACAAAGGACATTCATTACATCACCTCAATGCCCATACTTGCAGGCTCATGTATGAAATTACTAGGTAAGAAGTCAGACATACAGTAAAAAATTGTTCAGAATGTAACCAACATTTGCCAGTTCCCCATCTGTGAGTTAGCCCTCGGGGACTTGTACCCAATGCATTTGGTGAATGGATGTTACACATCTCACAAGTTTGGCCATGTTAAATATGTTCTTGTTAATATAGGTCCATATGGTGGTTTTGTATTTGCCTCTCTCCAAATTGTAGACACTACTAAACATGTAATTAGCCACTTGCTGGCTACATTCTCTCTCTTGAGCATTGTGTGTCCTGGGTACCCTCCTTCCAGATACAGAAATAATACCTTGGGATGAGCCAAGCATAGACTATTTCATTCCATGGCACAAGACAGCAGTTCAGTTCATTCCAATATTGTTTGGACATGGTTTTTTAGGAGCCCTAGCCACTGGTTCCGCAGGCATGGGAATAGCAATAAAATCATACTCCAAGCTGTCTCAACAGCTGGCTGATGATGTACAGACCATCTACAGGTCAGTCAAGGACCTTCAGGACCAAGTAGACTCTCTAGCAGAGGTGGTCGTACAAAATAGAATAGGGCTAGAGTTACACACAGTCGACAAGGGAGGCATTTGTTTGACTTTACAGGAGAAATGCTGTTATTATGCTAACAAATCTGGGAAAAGTTCAAGACAGAATCAAGAAACATCAAGAAGAGCTTGAGAAGCATTTCAGAGAGCAATGTGATCAACCCATTTAGATAACTAGAACAGACTTCTGCCTCACCTAATTCCCCTGATATGTTCTCTGCCTGGCTTACTAATTCTTGTATTGCTAGGACTGGTAATTTTCCATTATCCTAGGACAGTTCTGCTGTTTATCATGGTGCTGCCTGAACCTAAAGAGTCACAGCTGCAGTGTTATAGCAGGTTATCCTATAGCAAGACATTGCTGCTTGGAAGAATATTCTGCCTCCCTCACATCCACTTTTTGATCCATTACCTCATTTCTCCACTAATTAATCCCTATTATTATATTCATTAAAAAAGACTTGATTACAATATTGTCTTGTCTCCATCTCTCGGGTCTCTTATCTCTTCATTCTCACTCTCTCCCTCACAGTCCCTTTCGACTGACCTGCTGGCCAGTGCAATTGGCGCCCGATGTCAGGCTTGAGTATGAAGGATTCAGTGAAGAAAGACATGGGGAAGAGCTGGCTAAATGAAAAGAAGACAAAGAGAAAGAGGAAGTTGTAGATGGGAGCCTGCCACCTCTACAAGGACTTGGTAAGTTTGCAACCCAAATTGGACAAGAGATAAGTCAATATGAATTATTTGTTGAAGGTCTCAAGAAGACACTCAGGACACAAGGGGTTTGACTTAAAATGCAAGATCATCTCAAATTTTTTATTTTTATTTAAGAGGTTTGTCCATGGTTTCCACCTAAGGGAACAATAGATTAGAAGAGATGGACAAGTGTAGGAGACACATTAAAAGATTATTATACAACTTTTGGACCTGTAAAAGACTCCATCACAGCATTTTCACATTTCAACTTAATTGTAGAAATAATTTCTCACAAACCAATTGACCCTATTGTCTCTAATATAATAGAAAAAAATTGTCTTCAACTGTGTGGCTTTGACTTTGAAAAAAATCTGAACATCAGAAAAATAAAAAATAAAATAAAAAGGCTTAGAGGAACAGCTTAATGAGGAAAAGGACCTCATGTCCTTTGAGAGTGATACAGAAGATGTTAAAACGACTAACCCACAGACCCAAGATAATAGTGTAAAAAAGACCCATTATAAAAAGGATTTGGGAGATTAACACAAGACTACAGATTTAGGAGCTAAATCAAAGAGAGAGAGAGAGAGAGAGAGAGAGAGAGAGAGAGAGAGAGAGAGAGAGAGAGAGAATATACCCATCAGTAAAAAATTTCCCTAGGAAAAACCATCCATGGATGAAGACCTTAGTGATGGGCCTTGGGAGGACTCTGAGGAGGAGGCAGCCAGTATATCATGAGTCAGACTGGCCTTCATTAAAACAACGGCCTCTGTCCTTTATACGTCCTCCAACAGTGCCGGCTTCTTTGCCCAGTCTTAAACTCCCAGAACGAATTACAGGATAAAATTCAATATCTTAAGTAACAAATTAGCTTAGTAAAAGAACACCAAGAATTAATTGCACAATTGGAAAGATTAAAGACTGGCAAATCCTCCAAGACTTCTCTAAAGACCACCAGGCCACCCCTGAAAGGGGCTGCCCCAGATTTCTCTTAGCCATCAGCAACAGACAGAGCCACAGAATTTAACAGCCTGTCCAGTCTCTGAAACAACATGTGCACAAGGGGGTGCATGGCGACATCATACAGGTTTGGGCTTTGATCAAAGAGGTTAAAAATGCAGTTTCCCAGTATGGGGTCACAGATCTTTATACCACTGCCATCCTAGAATCTGGGGCTAAAACTTGGCTTACTCCTTCAGACCAGAGCAACTCTGGCAAGAGGAGACTACCTCTTATGGAAATCAGAATTTGCAGAGGCTTGTAAGGAAATTGCAAAAAGGAACGCACACGCAGGCAATGGCTGGAATGCTGATATGCGGAAGAAAGAGGGAAATTTTGAGGCAGAAGATGTTCAAATGCAATATGAACCTGAGCCATATGCCCAAATTAAAACAGCTGCCACCAGGGCACGGAAGAAGCTACTTGCTAAAGGGATATGAGCTTCTCCCTTACCAATATTAAGCAAGGGCCTGATGAACATTTTTCAGACTTTGTTCAGTGTTCATTAACAGCAGCTGGAAGGATTTTTGGAGGTGCACATTCAGGAAGTGAATTTGTTAAACAGTTATCATTGGATAATGCAAACGCTGCCTGTCAGGTTGTCATTAGGCCATATTGGAAAAAAAAATAGAACTTTCTGGCTTCATTTACCTCTGTCCTGAGCGAGGAGCAGCCTACCAATAGGGGCTTGCTGTGACAGCCTCTACGCAAGGTACCACTGTTAAAAATTGCTATCAAATCAGGGCAGAAATAAGGGTTTCCATTGGAGATTCAGGGCACTTTGCTAAAAATTGCCCACGCAAACAAAAAGGCATGCTCCAAAAGGCCTTTGTCCCAGATGCAAATGAAGAAAATACTGAACTAATAAATGCCTATCTAAGGTCTATGAACAAGTCCAGCCTTTACATACCAATAGCAACCAGGGAAATGGGTACATGGGCCAGTCCTAGGCCCCCAAAGCCAAGTATGTGGGGCAGACAGCTTTGCCCAGCAACCAACAATCCATTCCAACCCTCTGCAGAGCAACACCAGGCAGTGCAGGACTATACCATATTTCCACCATCCACTCAGTCTGAACACCAGAAATGGGTGCACAGGTCATTCCTCAGGAATCTATGGCCCCCTGCCTCCTGATACATTTGGGCTGATTATTGGCCACAACAGAGTTACCATGTGTGGCCTGCATGTGTTTCCAGGAATAATTAACAACGAGTATAAAGGGGAAATTAAAGTTATGGCAGTTATTCCCACTGCCATTAATACCATCCCATCAGGCCACTGCTTTGTTCTGCTCTTGATTCTTCCTTTGCTTCATACAAACACTAAAATCATGACCAATAAAAGAGGCAATAACAGTTTTGGATCTTCAGGTGCATATTGGAGAGAAGCCATATCCAATAATAAACCCACTATGATTTTGAATTTAGATGACAAAGAATTTTTTGGTTTGGTAGACACAGGCAGAGATATTACTATCATTAAGGGAGAAGAATGGCCTAAAACTTGGCCATTAGAAGATACTCTAATACTTCTGCAAGGCAAAGGCCAAAGCACAAACCCCCAAAGCAGTAAAACATTATTAACATGGAAAGATCCTTAAGATCACTCTGGCCATATACAGCCCTATGTCATTTGCTGGACCTCTGGTCAATCTGTGGGGTCAAGACTTGTGGCCACAGATGGGCATGATTATGTGCAGTTCTAATGAAATTGTAACCATGCAGATGTTTAAGACTGGTTTTACATCTGGTAATGACCTAGGCAAATATGAGACGGCAATCCGACAGCCCATCTCAGCTACTCCCAAAAATGATCGCAACAGGATTGGGGTATTTTTAGGGACCATTGAACATCCTGTGACCCACGCAGACAATATGGGTCTATCTCTGGCCCAATAACACTGAAAATCTCATAGCCGCCCAACAGCTGGTAGAAAAACGGTTTGAGGATGGCCACATTCTAACTAGCACTTCTCCTTGGAATACCCCTATCTTTGTTATTAAAAAGAAATCAGGGAAATGACATCTATTGTAAATAAAACTATGGTTCTGATGGGGGCCCTATATCCAGGCAATCCTCTCCTGTCGCAGTCCCCTTGGGGTATTTTAAAATCATAATTGACCTTAAGCACTGCTTCTTTACTATATCTTTGCATCCAGATTAACAAAAACTTTTTGCCTTTCATATCCCTTCTTTAAATTTTCAAGCATGCTTGTGCTGATACAAATGGGGTGTTCTTCCCCAAGGTATCCCAATCATCCCACACTCTGTCAGTCCCTTATTGCATCTGCTGTTCAAATAGAGATTAAAGGCCACAGATATATGTCATACATTATATGTATGATATCTTTTTACAGGACAAATAGGGGAAGAGGTATTATCTTGTTATTAAAAACTGTGTGATACTCTTAACAATATTGGGGTTACAGAGAGCACCAGAAAACGTGCAACACAGAGATCCCTATATTTATGTAGGTTTTCAGATGTTGAAAACAAGCTATTCTCTCAAAAATTCACCATCAGATTAGACAGACTTCCTACAATCAAATAATGACTTTCAAAAATAATTTGGAGATATTAATTGGCTATTTCCTTATCGAAAAAGTAACAAGGATGAATTAAAACCCCTTTATGATATTCTCCCCAGCAATTTAGACCTTACCTCACTCAACGGCTTTTGCCTGAAGGTTGCAATATTTTAGCACTAATAGACCAATCAATACAGGCACAACAATTCACCTTTATGGATTTCAATCGCCCATTATGTTTCATCATTTGTAAAAAAGCATAGTCAGTGTTCGGGCAGACTGCTGCTGTATGGGTCCATTTACCAATGAGTCCTAAGACGGTGTTAAATCCCTATTTTCAGTTAATTTCAGACATTATTGTCATAGGCAGAAAACAAGCAAATGTCTACTTTGTCTGTTTACCAAAGCTGATTATTCAACCTTACACCAAAGTACAGGTTGATATGCTCATGCAGACTACAGAAAGCTGGCCCTTAGCGTTGACTAACTACATTAGGGAAATGGATAATCATTATCCCCCCCTATAAATTAATTGACTTTGCCAACATGCAAGAGTTGATTTTCCCTATCACAAATGCATTAACAGTGTTTAATCATGGTTCCTCCTTGGGAATAGCTGCTTATCCAAAGAATAATGAAGTCACCAACTTTCAAACTGGGGCCTCATCTGCTCAATTGACAGACTACATACTGTCATAGCTGCCTTCACTGCATTTTCAGATCAACCAATCAGCATTTATACTGACAGTGCCTATATTGCTCCATCAGTACAACTGTTAGAGACTATAGGTCACGTCAAAAACATCTCTCTAACTGGTAATCTGTTTAGGCAGCTAATTTTTCTCATAACAACTTGAAAATTCCCCTTTTTCATGGGGCACCTTCATGTTCATTCACTTCTCTCTGAACCCTTCTCTACAGGCAATATCTCAGCTGATCAAGCAACCCACTGTTTTTTGGCCCTGTCTGATGATTCCATTCAAAACACAGGCATCAAAGCAGTGCACAAAGGACATTCATTACATCACCTCAGTGCCCATACCTTGTTCTTCATGTATCAAATTACTAGGGAACAAGGCAGACATATAGTAAAATATTGTTCAGAATGTATCCCACATTTTCCAGTTCCCCATCTGGGAGTTAACTCTCAGGGACTCATATCAAATGCTATTGGGCAAATGGATGTCACCCATCTCACAGAATTTGGCCATCTTAAATATATTCTATGTTAATATAGATACATATAGTGGTTTTATATTTGCCTCTTTCCAAACTGGAGAAACTACTAAACATTTAATTAGCCACTTGCTGGCTGAATTATCTGTCACGGGCATTGTGTGTCCTGGCTACCCTCCTTCAAGATATAGAAATAAAACCTCGTGATGAACCCATCCTAATACTCTGCATAGAGTATTTCACTATTGGACTGGCCCAAAGGAGCCAGTTCATTCCAATATTTGTCAGACTTGGTATTGCCGGAGCCCTAGTCACTGGATCTACAGGCATGAGAATATCAATAAAAATCATACTCCATGCTGTCTCAACAGCTTGCTAATGATGTACAGACCATCTACAGGTCATTCCAGGACCATCAGGACCAAGTTGACTCTCTAGAAAAGCTTTTCCTACAAAATAGAACAGGGCTAGACTTACTCTCTACAGACAAGGGAGGCATTTGCTTGACTTTACAGGAAAAATGCTGCTTTTATTCTAACAAATCCGGAATAGATCGAGACAGAATCAAGAAACATCAAGATGAGCTCGAGAAGCACCCTAGAGAGCTGTTTGATCAACCCATTGGAGCACCTGGAACAGACTCCTGCCTTACCTCCTTTCCCTGCTAGGTCCCCTGCTTGGTTTACTAATTCTTCTATCACTGTAGCCTTTTCTGTTTAACAAATTGAAGGCTGTCATTAAAAATCAAATTGATGCTATAAAATGCAGCCAATACAAGTGCATTATCATCACCTTGATATGGCCAATGTGGGAGACAGCTGTGATGAACTCTAGCCAATACACAGCTAAACCTAAGACAGACACAATCCTCCCAAGGATATCCCACCTCGTGGACTTTCTTAATACTATATTTAAAATGGGGACCTGTGGGGAACACCAGAGCAAAGTTAGCATCTTAATAGTCATCCTTCTTACTACTCTAGTAGATACTAACATACTGGTAATTTTCCATTCTCCTAGGGCTGTTCTCTTGTTAAACATTATGTAGCCTGACCATGAAAGAGTCCCAGCTACAGTCTTACCGTATAGGAAGTTGTCTGATAGCAGCATTCTAAGCATTCTGCTTAGAAGGACCTTCTGCCTCCATCACTTCCTCCCTTTTGCCCATTCTCTTATTTCTCCACTACTTAAACCCAGTTGTTATACTCATTAAAAGAGAATTGATCCGAATAATGTTCTGTCTCTATATCTCACATCTCTTGTGTCTTCATTCTACATCCCTCCCTCAGGTTACTTGTCAACTGATGCTGTGGCCAGGGCTGGATTCTCTGGAAGTGTTGATAGTACTCTTAACTATTGGAGTGTTCTTCCTGTCTCTTTTCTCTATTCGTAAGTTATATTTGCCTCTCCTGTCCTGTCACTTATGTAGTGTTTTGTTATTAGGTTATGCTGCCATCATTTAAATAATCATTGGAAACCTTTAATCTGTGTTTTGTTTTTCAGAAGATTATGAAGAAAAATGAATTGAGCTTCCCAAAATATACTTTCTACATTAAAATGTGAACTATCTGTATGCTCATTGTGATGATAAAATTGTAACAGTTAAGTTGACCGAATCTGTAATCACTTTTGCGTCCTTTGGGAAAATATCTGTAATTGGTTCTCTTCTTTATCTTTGTTGATATTCAGAAACCCATCTCAATTGTTGGTAGAAAAATGCTCTTGTCAGGAGACCCTAGATTGTATAAAATGGAGTGGGCTGAGCACAGTATTAATGCATTCATTTCTCTCTGCATTTTTATATTGAGAATATGTATTAAATAAATGTATTCTGATCACTTTCACTTCCTCCAACTTCTACCAAACCCTTTCTATTTTTAACTCATGCAACCAACCTCATACCATGATTCTTTCTTTCTCTAGAAAACAAATGAACAATTTTCTCCTTTTTTTTTCATGGCTACAATTGATCAGATTCCTCAAGCTCCTGCCTACCTCTGTGACTTCCCTAATAATGGGAAGTTGCTTGAAATTGTAAGTGAAAATAAACTATTTCTCCGAATTTTTTTCTAGTGAATCATTGCAATACAACATGGAAATAAACCCCAAACCAGCAAAGAAGCCTAAAAGGGACCCAACCAGGTGAGTCTTCAGGAAAAAAATCCTTCATGGATTTCAACTTACATTCTCAAAAGAGAAAAAAAGTGAGTGGTGTGTGAGTTAAATATTCTTATCAGATATTTATGGCAATGTATTCAAGTCTCTCAAGAAAAGTGTAGAGGTAGTCATGAGTTTTTATGAGGTGCGGAGCATAATAGGAGTTAGGAGAGATGGAGATGGGTACACATGTCATAAATATAGTACCCTTCCATAAAATGGTATAAACAAAACAAAACAAAGAACATATCTAAAAGCCTCAGAATTCTGTTTACACCGAGTCCAGTGTACATTGTTCTGTAAGTTGGAATGAAAGATAATTCACTATTTTACTTCATCTTTATGCTGCTTAGAGTTACTCAGTCTCTCTGAAGACGATATTTGTTCTTCCCAACAACTAAAACTATCAATTTGTTTTTGTTTCTGCACTCTTTTAAATCTACTCTGGAGACGTTTCTATTGAGGGAATTACTTATGTAGGTAAGATCCTCCTCTTTTAACTTTACTGTGGTAAACCATTGAATGTATTGAGGACAGTAGTTTGTTTTCATCTATGTGTTTTTAAAATGTGTTATTTCATTGATTGAGTTGTCATTTTACTTATTCATGGTGTGCTTAGGATTTTCTGTGTTTGTTATATCCTTATTTTTTATTCTGTCATTTTGTGATGTTTGTTACATTTGATGTTCTCACTCAATGGTACTTACAATACATATCAGAGACAATGAGAAAATCAACTACTAAGTGGTTTCTTATTCTTTATTATTACTTTTAATGCAAACTTGAGCAAACAGATGTGAATTCCCAAAATGTTATCTATCACATATTGGCTGAATTGATGAATGGAATGTGTTAAGAATCAGTACACTTCTTCAATGTGAGTCTTTTATTTTGTTTGGAGTGGAGTTATGCACTTCCATCAGCAACTTTCTTGCTAAAATTGTGTATTCAGTTTCAGTGGGTTTTCTGTCCCATCATAAGTACTGTACATGAAAAATAAAGGTAGCTTCATAAAGTGGAAAATGTCTTCCAATTTTCAGGAGAAGGGGGCTGTACAGTATTTGTAGTAGACTGAAGTTCTGTGTGCCCACACACTGCTTTGTGGGGAGTCCATCTACCAGTTAGTGATAGCAAAAGGTGAATCTGGCATTTAGAGTATAAGAGGAAGTTTTGGGTATCCACTCATGCAAGGTCAGAGTGAGTATGGCTGCAGGGACACACATCAGATAATTATATAGAATTCCAATGAGGTCCCTTGTTTGCATTTGCACACAGAGTAAAGGAATCACATTAGACCAGAAACTTAAGAGCATGTTAATGAAAGAAAGCTAAAAGCGCCAGATGTTTCTCTGTTTTTGTATTTTGTTTTGATTTGGTAGAACAGGCTGTTGCTAAACTAGTTCACTGCTATAATCAATATGGAAGGGCCTGTTTTTAGCACTCAGAAAGATGAAGTTACTTACTGAATGCTGCATCATTACTTTCATCAGCCAAATGTATAAGCACATCTCATTATCTGTGTGTGTGTACATACATATATACATAGTCAAACAAAGCCAGAACAACCTGGGTGGATTAATCAGTGACAAATCAGCTTTTCTTTTTTTAAAAGTCTTTGATGCAGTTCTAAAACATAAGTAATTATTTAGGTGTTTTATTGGTCCTGAATTTATGTTCTGTTGAATGTGTTTTAATACTTAATATTTTGTCCTAGATTTTTAGGAACCTATATCTATTCCCAAAAGAATATGTACAAAGCACTCAGTACAAAAATGTTCAATATGGAACAGCTTTATTGAAGGATGATTCACATACACAACTCACCCATTTGAAGTCCACAGTGAATTGCTGTCAGCACAGTCAGAGTTGTAAACTGAGCTTCAGCATGGTTTTCTCACAGCAAAGGATTAAGCAGGGACTTACTAGGATTTTTTGACCCCATTCTTTGACCCCACCTGCCTTTAGGCCACCCTGTCTGCTTACTGTCTGTATAGACTTTCCTCTTCTGGATGTCATATATGAAGGAAACCTCACTATGTGGTGTTGTGTATTGCTTTGCCTTTGAATGCTGTGTTTATGTTTTACATATCCTGTAGTATGTGTTAATAATTCTCTTGTAATTGCTAACTCTATTGTGTGTGAACACCACATGGTATTTGTCCCTTCATCATCTAGTGAATGTTTGGAACATTTGTTTCTACTTTGTAGCCTTATGAATATTGCTACCATGGACATATATGTACACAGGTGTTGGAGTTACAGACAGGTAGTTATTAGCTACCATACAAATCGGCCAAAAGAGTAGCAAGCAATCTTCACTCTTGAGCAATCACTCCAGCCCTGGCTGCCAGATTTTATATAATGCACTCATTAATTTTTAATTTCAAATCATTTCACAGAATTTGTAATTTCAGTTAGAATTGGACTCATTAATAAAACTTATGTAGGACTTATTACAGTGACTGTTTGGGGGTGTATTTTGGTTTTACTTTAGTCATCATTAGCAATGTTGTTTGTTCTGCACTGAACGATTACTGAAAATAAAACTAAGTAATAGAAATCCCAGAAGTATTTCCTAATAGGTCTCTGAGGACTAAAACCATTAGTGATAATTACTAGGCATGAATACAAGCTAAAATTGAAAGAAGTTTAACCTGTAAGGGGGCATATCTTGTAGAATATCATTTTCCAGTCTCTCTCTCTCTCTCTCTCTCTCTCTCTCTCTCTCTCTCTCTCTTCCTTTCTCTCTGTCTTTCTCTTTTCCTTCCTCGCTCTCTTCCTTTTTGTCTTTCTCTCTCTCTGTCTGTGTGTGTGTGTGTGTTTGTATGTAGATTTTGTTTTGTTTCAATTTTATTTTTTAAGTAATCTTTTTTTCTTTACAGGGGAAAATGAAGAAACAAATTGATGCAAGCCTATGTGGTTTTCAGCTTTGTCCCAGCAAACAAAAATCCATTTCAACCCTCTGCAGAGCAACACCAGGCAGTGCAGGACTGAACCTCAGTTCCACCACCCACACAGTCTTGATGTCAGAAATGGGTGTAGAGGCCATTCCTACAGGAATCTGTAGCTCCTGGCCACCTGATACATTTTGTCTGATTATTGGACGCAGCACTGTCACCATGCATGGAATAATTGACGATGAGTATGAAGGGGAACTTAAAATTATGGCAGCTTCTCCCAATGCCATGAATACCATCCCATCAGGCCAGTGCTTTGCTCAGCTATTCATTCTTCTATTGCTTCATACAAACACTAAAAACATGACCAATAAAAGAGGCGATAACAATTTTTGGATCTTCAGATGCATATTGAATAGAGGCCATATCCAATAATAAACCCAATATGGTCTTGAAATTAGATGACAAAGAATTTTCTGGTTTGGTAGTTACAGGCGCAGATATTACTATCATTAAGGGAGAAGATTGGCCTAAAACCTGGCCATTAGAAGATACTCTAACACATCTGCAAGGCATAAGCCAAAGTAAAAACCCCCAACACACTATAAAATTATTAAAATGGAAAGTTTCTGAAGGTCACTCTGGCCAGATATAGCCCTATGTCATTTGCTGGACTCTTGGTCAGTCTGTGGGGTTGAGACTTGTCACAGATGGGTATGATCATTTGCAGTTCTAATGAAATTGTAAACATATAGAGTTTTATGACTCGTTTATACCTGGTAAAGGCCTGGGCAATTATGAGACAGGCATCCGACAGTCTATCTCAGCTATTCCCAAAATTTTTCACACAGGATTTTGTTATTTTTCTTAGGAAACATTGATCATCCTGTGACCCCCACAGATAAAATTACATGGCTGTCCAATGAGACAGAATGGATAGATCAATTTCCCCTTACCACTGAAAAGCTCACAGCCACTTGCAAGCTGGTACAGCAACAGCTTGAGGCTGGCCACATTCTACCTATCACTTCTCCTTGGAAAACCATCATCTTTGTTATTAAAAAGAAATCAAAAAAATGGCATCTGCTGCAGGATCTTAGAACGGTAAATAAAACTATGCTTCTGATGGGGGCCCTACAGGCCTCCCTTTCCCTGTTGTAGTCCCTTTGGAGTATTTTAAACTCATAATTGACATAAAGGGCTGCGTCTTTACTATACGTTTGCATCCAGATGACCAAAAACATATTGCCTTTAGTATCCCTTCTCCAAATTTTCAAGCACCCATGCACTGGTAACAAAGGTGTGTTCTTCCCCAAGTTATGGCCAATAGTACCACACTCTGTCAGTCCTTTGTTGCCATTCAAATAGAACTCGTGGCCACAAATATATATCTTACATTATATGTATGATATCTTTTTACAGGACAAATAGGGGAAGAGGTATTATCTGGTTATAAAGAACTGTGTGATGCTCTAACAATAAAGGGGTTACAGATAGCACCAGAAAAACTGCAACTCGGAGATAGCTATACTTATCTAGGTTTTCAGATGTTTGAAGACAAGATACTCTCTCAAAAAAAATCACCCTGAGATTAGACAGGCTTCGTATACTAAATGACTTTCAAAAATTATTGAGAGAGATGAATTGGCTATTACTTTGTCTAAAAATTAGCAAGGATGAATTAAACCCCTTTATGATATTCTCCCTGGCAATTCAGATCCTGCCTCACCCTGACAGCTTCTGCCTGAATGTTGCAATACTTTGACCCTCTTGGAACATGCAATACAGGCACAACAAGTCACCATTATGGATTACAATCGCCCATTATGTTTCATGATTTGTAAAACAGCACAGGATCCTTTGACAGTGTTTTGGAAAACTGCTCCCATACTATGGTTCTATTTACCAATTAGTCCTAAGAGGGTGTTAAATCCCTATTGTCAGTTAATCTCAGACATTATTGTCATGAACAGAAAACAACCAAAGTCCCACTTTGGCAGTGATCTGATCCTGATTATTCAACTTTACACCAAGGTGTCTGCTCATGCAGACTACAGAAAGCTGACCCAACATGGGAGTAATGGGTAATCATTATCCCCCCAATAAATTAATTGACTTTGCCATCTGCCAAGAGTTTATTTTCCCTAATATTACCCTCTTGAACCCTATCCCAAATGCATTAACGGTGTTTACTTATGGTTCCTCCATAGGAAAAGCTGCTTATGCATGGAATAATGAAGTCACCAACTTTCAAACTGGGGCCTCATCTGCTCAATTAACAGAACTGCACGCTTTCATAGCTACCTTCAGTGCTTTTTCAGATCAACCAATCAACATTTATACTGATAGTGCCTATATTACATAATCACTACCACTTTAAGAGACTATAGGTCAGGTCAAAAACATCTCTGAAACTGGTAATCTGTTTAGGCAGCTAATTTCTTCAGAAGAGTAGGAAAATTCACTTTTTTATGGGGCAACTTTGTGCTCATTCAGGTATCCCTGGACCCTTATCCAAAGGCAGTCACTTAGCTGGTCAAGAGCAAACTGCTGTTTGTTTGTTTTTTTTTTTTTTTTTTTTTTGTCCCTGCCTGCTGATTCCACTCAAAATACAGGCAGCAACACAGCACACAAAGGACATTCATTATATCACCTCAGTGCCCATACCTTGGGCCTTATGTATCCAATTTCTAGGGAACAAGGCAAATATATAGTAAAAAATTGTTCAGAATGTATCCAACATTTGCCAGTTCCCCATCTGGGAGTTAACCCTTGGGATTTGTATCCAATGCTATTTGACAAATGGATATTACCCTTCTTCCAGAATTGACCATCTTAAATATATTCATGTAAATATAGATACATATAGTGGTTTTATATTTGCCACCCTCCATACAGGAGAAACTACTAAACATGTAATTAGCAATTTTCTAGTTACATTCTCTGTTATGGTCACTCCACAACAAATTAAAAGTGATAATGGACCTGGATACACCAGTACCAATTTTAAGGCCTTTTGTAAACAATTGCATATTGACCATATTACTGGAATTCCATATAATCTTCAAGGACAAGTTATAGTGGAAAGAGCCAACCTCATGCTTAAACTCACTATTAATAAATTAAAAGGCAGAACCTGGTATCCCACCAAAGGCACACCAGGAAATATCCTAACACATGCTCTCTTCATTATTAATTTTTTAAATCTAGATGATGATAAAAATTCTGCTGCCATGTGATTCTAGCACTCTGATATACAGAAAACCTTCGACAGAGTCCTGTGGAGAGAACTCCTAGATAACATATGGCATGGCCCCGACTCGGTCCTAATATGGGGGTAAGGATCAGTACACATTTACTCCAAAGAAATGAAGTCAGACAGATGGCTTTCTGAGAGACTGGATAAACAAATAGATGATGACATAAATCATTCCAGGGGAAGTGTCCCAACTGAGAATTTTAATTCTTTTCTGTTTTCCAGAGATGAAGATTTACATTATATTTTGTGCTTGCCTCATATTTACCCTGTCTCAGAAGAAGGATTTGATCAGTCCATTGATGCCAGTGAATTGATAAAAGTGTTATATAGAGCCCCCAGGGATTGCAGGGGAGGAAACTACCTTGCTACTGGTTCCTTCACTCAGTGTGTTGATTGTGGAGATAAAACTGCTTATCTATCCATGCAGTCTGACCTTAACAGGGGAGTCACTCAAGCCTGGATATGTGTTAACAAACCTAAGCACATTCCCACCATTAAAGGACAACCAGGCCCTTGTCCAAAGGAGTGCCACTTTGTGGATCAAATAAATGCCAGGTGTTTTGGCACCTTTCAAGAGTGCATTCATAATAATCGACTCTACTTTACAGAAGTCCCTGTCTCAATCTATAAAGGGTCTTTTGGAGGAGACTGGGAACTATCCTTCAGGATCTCGACTCCAGCAAATATGCTCAGGCTTCATGCTTTGCCCCATCTGGAAAACCAGTAAGACAACCCCCATTCAGGGTTCTGATGCTGTGCCCACAGACCAGGTAACAGAAACCATAGTCCAAGAAAAAAATCCAAACCATGATTGATTATCTGATTCCTCAAATAGATTAGCATCCATTATTACTTCCCAAACCTCAGATATACTGTCTGCTACCCATTATACTTTAAATATTACCAACTCCAGCCTAATAAAGACTGCTGGCTATATTTGACCTTGGAAACCTCCAAGCAGTCCCTGTGCTCAATGATTCCGTGTTGCCTAATTATGATTTCATGCTGAAGGATAACTGCACACTTAGTGTCCCTTTTAAGGTTCAGCCCACTGGATTTAATAATTCCTCATGCTTTACAAACATTTTTAAAATGACACTATTGCTATAGATATAGCACAAGCTTCCTTTACCTCTTGCTTTTCAGTGAGTCATGTATCCACATCTCTATGTGCTGGGTCTGGACAAGTCCTAGTTTGGGGCAGTGGCTTGGCTTAATCCTTGTTGCCTGCTGATTGTACAGGGTTGTGTGTCCTGGCGATACTCCTTCCAGATATAGAAATAATATCCTAGGATGCCATCCCAATACCCAGCATTTACTATTTCACTCCAAGGCCCAAGGGAGCAGTCCAATTCATTCCAATATTGGTTAGACTTGGTATTTCAGGAGCCCTAGCCACTGGTTCCGCAGGAATGGGAAGAGCAATAAAATTATTCTCCAAGCTGTCTCAACAGTCTGATGATGAAATACAGACCATATACAGGTCAGTCCAGGACCATCAGGACCAAGGTGTCTCTCTAGCAGAGCTGGTCCTACAAAATAAAAGAGTGCTAGCTAGTCTTACTGCTGACAAGGGTGGCATTTGTTTGATTTTACCAGAAAAAATGCTGCTTTTATGCTAAGAAATCCAGAATAGTTCGAGACAGAATCAAGAAACATCAATAAGAATTTGAGATGTTGATCAACCCATTTGGAGCACCTGGACCGGACTCCTGCCTTACCTTCTTCCCCTACTAGGCCCCTGCTTGGCTTACTAATTCTTTTCTCGCTATATCTTTCTCTGTTTAACAAATTGATGGCCTTCATTAAAAATCAAATTGATGGTATAAAAATGCAACTCATACAGGTGCATTATCATCACTTAGATATGGTCGATATGGGAGACAGCTATAATAAACTCTAGCCAATACACCACCAAACCAGGGTATCAATAAATTCAAAGGATTCATCCTGTCCTTGGTGAGCAGTGCTGATTAGCCAATGACAGGCAACAGAGGAAGGACAGAGTGTCCTTCCCTATTAGACCCCTAAGGCCAGAATGGTCATCAGAGGATGTCATCTCCAGTGCCACACACCTGATATATAATTCCTCTGACCTAAGACAGGCACATTCCCCTCAAGGATATCCCACCTCATGGCCTTTTATATACTATATTTAAAATGGGACCCGCGGGAAACCCAAGAGCAAAGTTAGGATCTTAACAGCCATTTGTCCTCCTACTCTCTCAGATACTAACATATTATTAATTTTCCATTCTCCTATGACTGTTCTCTTATTAAACATGATGCAGCCTGATACTGAACGAGTCCCAGCTGAAGTCTTATCGTATAACAAATTATTTTATAGCAGGACACCTGCACTCTGCTTGGAAGGACATACTACCTCCTTCACATCCTCCCTTTGGCCCATTTCCTCATTTCTCCACTACTTAAACCTGGTTATTACATTCATTAAAGGAGACTTGATCAGAATACTGTCTTGTCTCCATCTCTCGCATCTCAGTCTCTTCATTCTCACTCCCTTCCTTAGGGTCCTTGTCGACTAACACCACTGTCTGGGGCACCTGGATTCTCTGCAAGAGCTGACAGTACTCTTTCCTATTAGACTGTTCTTCCTGTCACTTTTCTGTATTCACAAGTTCTATTTGTCCTGTTACATATGTAGTGTTTTGTTATTAGGTTACTTCAGCATCATTTAAAGCCTCATTGGAAGCTTTTAATCTGGGTTTTGTTTTTCAAAAGTTTATGAAGAGAAATTGTGTTTTCTAAATTATACTTTCTACATAAAAATATGAACACTCTGTATGCTCATTGTGATGATAAAATAGTAACTGTTAACTTGACCAAATCTGAAATCAATTTGAAGATCAACCTTGGGAAAATATCTGTGATGGGCTCTCTTGGTTATCTTAGTTGATATTCATAGACCCATCTGAATTGTTAGTAGAAGCATCCTTTTGGCAGGAGACCCTAGATTGTATAAAATGAAGCAGGCTGAGCACAGTATGAATGCAGTCACTGCTCTCTGCTCTTTATATTGAAAATATATTTTCAATGAATGTATTCTGATCACTTTTGGTTCCTCCAACTTCTACCAAAACCATTCTCCTTTTAACGCATGCAACCTCGTACCATATTTCTTTCTCTCACTAGAAAACAAATGAACAAGTTTTCTCCTTTTTGGCCATGGCTACAAGAGATCAGTGGCCTCAAGCTCCTGCCTGCCTCTGTGACATCCCTAATAATAGGAAGTTCCTTAAAATTGTAAGTAAAACTAAACTATTTCTCCTGATTTTTTTTTTCTAGCGAATGATTGCAATTCAACATGGAACTAAACCCCAAAACACCAAAGAAGCCTAAAGGGGACCCGACCAGGTGAATCTTCAGGAAAATATCCTCCATGAATCTCAATCTATATTCCCAAAATACAGAAAAAGTGAGTGAGGTGTGGGTTTAATATTCTAATCAGGTATTTATGTAAATGTTTTCAGTCCCTGAAGAAAACTGTAGAGGTGGTTATGAGTTATTATGGAGTAGAGAGCGTCAGAGGAGTTATGAGGGAGAGAGAAGGGTACATATAATGCAAATACAGTACCCATACGTGATATGCTAGAACAAAACAAACAAAAAACATACCTAAAAGCATCAGAATACTCTTTACACTGAGTCCAGTGTACATTGTCCTGTAACTTGATATTTAGATTTTTATTATTCATTCTCTATTGAAAGGTATTTGACAAATTTACTTCACTTAGCTCCATGCCCTGTAGAGTGATTCAGTCTCCTTGAAGTCTATATTTGTGCTTTTCTAAGATTAAAACTATAATTTTGTTTTGTTTTTTCTTTTGTTCAATATTAATTTATTTTTTTATTTTTATTTTACATATTGATCCCAGTTCCCTCTCCCTCCATCCTTCCCTCCCTCCCTCATTCCTTTCCTCTCTCCCACCATCACATGCACCCCAACCACCCACTCCTCCCTCCCACCCCCCACTCCACATGTATGGTGATACCCTCCAGGAGTGGTCATCTAAATCTGTCAAGTCATTTGGAGTAGAGACTAGGACTTCTCTACTGTCTCTAGGTTAAGGGAGTATCCCTCCATGGGAGATATGCCTGCAATATCCTTTTGTGCACCAGGGATACATCCTGGTTCCACTGTCTGAGGTCCCTTAGACTGCTCAGGCCTTCTAGCTGAGACCCATGCTCAGGGAGTCTGAGTAGGTCCATGCTGGATTCCCAGCTATCAGCCTGTGGGCCCATTAGCTCCTCCTTGTTCGGTCAGCTGTCTACATGTTTTTCTGCAGCCTGGTTTTGTTCTCCCTCTCTGCATCTGGATTCTGTTTTGGCTCGGTGTTTAGTTGTGGGTGTTCTGTTTCCCTCAGCTCCTAGATGAGGGCTCCGTGATGGTGGATAGGTTAGTCGTCGAACTCATTATCGGGGAAGGGCATTTTTGGTAGCCTTTCCACTGTTGCTCAAATGGTTACTTGGGGTCATTCTTGTAGGTCTCTGGACATTTTTTAAGGATCAGTCTTCTCTTCAAACCTATACTGGCCCCCTCTTTTATGGTCTTTCTCTCTCTCTGTCACTCTCTCTACTGTCTTCTATTCCTCCCCTGACTCAGTCTTCCTAGTCCCATGTTCCTTGTGCTTTCTTCTCCTTCCCTTCTCTTTTTCCTAGGTCCCTATTCACTCACTGACCCCTGCATTCCTCATATGCACTGGTGAACTTGTCCCATCCCCCTTCTGTGAGGGACCTTATATGAATCTCAACGAATCCTCCTTGTATCCTAGTTCCTCTGGCAGTGTGACTTATAGGCTGGTGATCCTTTGCTCTCATGCACACTTTTAAAACTACTTTGGAGACATGTTTGTTCAGGGAATTATTTATGAAGATAACATACTCCTTTTAAACTTTAGTGTGGTATAGCATTGAATGTATTCAGAGCAATAGATTGTTCTTATCTATGTGTTTTTAAAATGTGTTATTTCATTATTTGAGTTGTCATTTTACTTAGTTATGGTGTGCATAGGACTTTATGTAGTTGTTAATGTGTTTAGTTTTCATTCTGTCATTTTGTGGTGGTTGTTACATTTGATGTTATTACTAAGTGGTGCTTACAATGCGTATCAGAGACAATGAGAACATCAGAATTCAGTAGCACAGGAAAGATCTAAAGAGACAAAGGTGCTGACAGTACTCCAACCCCTAAGGAATGTTCAGGATAACCACTCCTATGCTCAAGATTCCTTCCCATTCTCTATCTATCATTGGTAGACTTTGTTACACCAAAGTAAGCACTGGTTTTTGTTCATTACACCCTTTAGAGTTGTAATTTAAACATTGCTTAATTTGGATTATTTGCAATGCATCTTTGTTCCTGTTTTCCATGTTTTTACTACACATATGAAGATTATTTCATATGATCACAGTTTATCTTCCACCAAATCATCCCTGGCTTTCTCATCTCTCCAGCTAACAATATTCCTGTCCGCTTATCTGTCTATCTTTAGAAAACAAACAACAAACAACCAGCAATACTACAAAAGAAAACCTAATGAACTATAACAAAGTAGAAAATAATCACCAATAAAAATTCATACACACACACAAAGAGACAGAGACAGAGAGAAAAACAGAGATGGAGACAGAAAAGAGAGACAAAACACGCAGAAACCATAATATGCAGCCAAATGACGAGTAATACAAAAAAAAAAAAGTCCGAATAAAGGAAAATGAAAAAAGAAAAAAGCCTGTAAAAATAATTGAGTTCATTTTGTGTCATCATATTCTATTCTATTGAGTTCATTTTGTTTTGTTCATATACTTCTGAGCATGGGGCCAATCTTTAAGTGTGACCCTTTGCAAGCAGTTGTCAATCACAGATTGCTTTTTGGTTAATGACAGGAACCTGTGTCTGTGTCCATCATAAATATGAGGGGCTTTTATCTTGTCTCATCATATCTTGTTTTGTCCTATTTGGTTGTTGTCTCTTGGAGTCCTGATGGTTTCTGAAGGAAAGGCAGGGGTGAGTAAATCTTGGGGACAGAGGTGTTGGGGGACTAGAAAAAGTGGAAACTGTGATAGGGATGTAGTGTATGTGAGGAGAATCTGTTTTGAATATAAAATAAAAACAAGTAATATGGGTAAAGTGTTCTGATTTTATTCTTTCATAATAATTTCATTGATACTGGAATTTTTGTATTTCTGTACAAGTGTTAAAATTATTTTGCTCATCACAAAATAATAACATGTATGGGAACCTGGATAGCCACTGCACTCAGTCACTATATTCCCTGTGAATATGGCATTCAAAATAATGTTCAGACATATTGTCTAGGAATTGGAAGTGTTCTAATCTTTATTGATCTTACTAATCATATGAAAATGATTTATTACTTCAGTGTACATATTTCCCAACTGCCCACTATTTATTTCCAATGTTTGCTTTCTTCTTATAATATTGATGTAGGGTCTCACCATGCTGCTCACAATAATGCCAGACCCAGGCACTGAGGAGGTGCTTCTCACCTGTATCCTGTAGAGAACTCACTGAAGACATAGACCCCCACACCTCACCATTGGTAGTGTCAAGTGTGGGGATTTATGCTTTTCGTTTTCCATTGTTATATTTTTGTGTGCAAATCAGGTAACATTTTATATTTTCATATTATTTCAGATTTTCAGGCTATATTTTAAATCTGGATTTTTGTGTATTTCTTGTAATTTCTTTTTAACTAGAAGTAGTTTATCTCCCTTGTCTTAAGTAAAAGTTGGACTGTTCATATGCTATTCTTTTTCTCCAATAATTTGCCAAAGATCAGTGTCCACTAAATGTTTTGTGAAGTGACATCGACCTATATATTTCCTTAATAACATTTGAGAAGTACCGAACCTTTTTAGAATCCTAGATATTTCTCTCCATTTATATCCATGAGACATCAATTATCTACATGGTCTTATTTTGATAAGATTTTCCCCTTTTATTTAGCTTTTTGAATAAATATATTTTCATAATGAGTTTTAGTCATTTTCATCTCAATTCTCCTGTTTCATTATAAACTTTCTTCTACTTGAATCTGACATTCTATGTCTCCTTACTATTTTTTTATTTAAAAATTAGAATTTTATATAAGACAAAAATATTTACATAATTTTGATATCTCTGTCCCAACAATTCCTTCTGTATACTCACACCTTCATTCTAAATTAATATTTTTTTTTAATCAGCATTCTTTTTTCATTCAGTATGACTGTCTGGTAAATTCCAGACAGCCCCAAGTTTAATTAAGAACTTGCTTATATACAAACTATAGGCAAAGCAGAACAAAGAGCAGTATAATCAGTTAACAATCTCTCTGCACTGTCCTTGAATTAGAGGAGCATACAGGCTGGCTAGCTAGCTATCACGTGAGGCCTGCTGGCAGCAATCAATTAGTTAGTTAGATAATGTGTTCTTTCCCATGGCCTTAATCAGAAATTTCTCACTGTGCTTAAGAATACTGAAACAAGCAAGCTTTCGTCAACAGTTCTTGACCTGTGGGTCAGGACCTCTTAGGGATCAAATGACTCTTTCACAGGGGTCTCTTACCACCATTAGAAAACACAGATATTTATGTCATCCATAACATCCACAAAGCTATCATTATGATATAGCAATGAAAATAATTTTATAGTTGTGTGGTCACTATTACAAGAAGAATTGCATTTAAGTGCTATAGCATTAAGAAGTTTGAGAAACACTGGTCATCATTAATATTATTGCATGAATACACACACGTACGTACACACACACACGTATGTAAATATATTCTGCTGAACCCATCTAATGTTCCTACCTCTACAATATTTTGTGAATATATGGATAAGACCTCATAAAACAGTTAATGATTATAATGATTTAAGAAAGTGTTGGTAAAGTCCTCTATATTCCATGGATTCAAAAGTCTTATGATGTTTGCTAGTTTACAACCGGGCATCATTTACTATCGCAGTTAAATAAGGATCAGGATAAACAAATAGGCCGAATAGATGTTTATTCAGGGAGAAATAACTTACAACCTAGACAGATGAACACCAGGAAATTCAACCCCATCTTCTCCTGTCACACCAGAAAGAGAGCGCCTTTCCTGGCCCCGTCCGACCTCCTTCCACAGGTCACTCCGCCCATGGCTCCACCCCCAATGGGCGTGGTCAGTGCCACAGAACTATCTCACTACCTCTTGTTAACCAGGCTTTGAATTTAATTAGGTAGGGATTAGTTGTTGAAAATATATAATATCAGTAGGGCAAAGTTAGTGATATATTGCTGAGCACCATATCTGTGTTGGACAATCATTGACTTGACTGCCCAACAGCTTTCATAACCTCTTCTTGGACTATGAAAATGATAGCGTGTCCCCAGATTCCAGACTTGTATCAGTTTCTAGTTCAAATTCTCATAGACCCATATGAGAGATCATCAACATCTATGAAGTCATTTTGGGTAGGGCCTAGACCCTCCCCCATGTACCTAGGATAAGAGAGTATCCCTCCATGGGACATGGGCTCCCCAAATCAATTTATGTACTGTTGATATATCCTGGTTCCACTGCCAGATACCCCATAGTCTGCCCATTCCTCTTACATGACACGCACAGGGAGCCTGTGTTGGTCCTGTGTTGCTTTCCCAGCTGTCAGACTTGTGTCCTCAAGGTGCCACTTGCTCAGGTAAACTGTTTCTGTGGGTTTTCTTAGCATGGTCTTGACCCCTTTGTTCATCACTCTTCCCTCTCTGAAACTGGATTCCAGGAGTTTGGCTCAGTGCTTAGTTGTTAATCTCTGCTTCTGCTTCCATGAGCTACTAGATGGAGACTCTAGGATGGCATTTAAGGTAGTCAACATTTTCCTTATAGGGGAAGAGCATTTCGGGTAGCCTCTCCACTATTGCTTAGATTCCTAGTTCGAGTCATCCTTGTGGATCTCTGTACAATTCCCGAGGGCCAGGTTTCTTTTTAACCCTATAGTGGCTCCCTCTATTGATATGTCTGTTTTGTTGCTTTCCTCTATTCATCTCCTCGCTCAATCTTCCTTATATCTCATGTTCTCCTCCCCCTCTTATTCTCCTCTCCTCTTCTAGTACCTCTCTCCTCCCTCCCCCATGCTCCCAATTTGTTCAGGGGCTCTTGTCTCTTTTCTCTTCTCTGTAGGGCCATGTATGTCTCTCTTCCACTCCTCCTTTTCTACCTTCTCTGGTGTGTGGATTGTAGCCTGGTAAACCTTTGCCCTATGGTTAATATCCATATATGAGAGAGTACATTCCATGTTTGTCTTTCTGTGACTGGGTTACCTCACTCAGGATGGTTTCTTCTAGTTCCATCCATTTGCCTGATAATTTCACGATTCCATTTTTCCTTCTGAGTAGTACTCCACCGTGTAAATGTACCACATTTTCTGGATCCATTCTTCAGTTGACAGGCATCTAGGTGCTTGCAGGTTCTGGCTATTACAAATAATGCTACTTTAAACATAGTTGAGCAAATTTCCTTGCGATGTGAATGTGCCTCATTTGGGTGTTGCCAAAAAGTGGTATTGCAAGCCTTCATATAGGTTGATGCCTGTTTTTCTGAGAAATCACCATACTGATTTCCACAGCATCTGTATATGTTTGCACACCAACCAGCAATGGGGGAGTGTCCCCGTTTCTCTCCTTCACTTCCCCAGCATAAGCTGTCACCGATGTTTTTTATCTTAGCCCCTTTGATCTGTGTTAGATGGAATCTCATTGTGGTTTTGATTTGCATATCCCAAATGACTAAGGATGCTGAGCAATTTCTTAAGTGTCTTTTTGCAATTTGAAATAGTTCTGTTTAGAATTTTCTGTTTAGATCTGTCACCTGATCATTTCTTTATTAACTGTACATAACTAACTAACAAGTTATTGTTCAGTTTTCTAATTTTAGGTATTTATTGGTATGTGCCCAATATTAATCTCATATTATTGCTGTTGAGTGAGGAATTTGATTTTTACATCTTATCAAGTTATCCCAATAATTATGCAAAATACTCTATCTACTGAAATTCTTAGAAATTTGTGAAAGTCACTTGTGTTACATGTAAGTGTTTTAAGCTAGGTAGATTTCTCACTTTTAAAGTGTTTCTTGTGAGTTTGGATCCTCAGCATTTATAGAAACAAACCATCAGATATACAAGTTATGAAGTTTACCACTGTAATCCCAGGTTTGTTCTGACAATCTAATAAGCTGCTGAACACTAGCATCAACTAGAGATTCAGTCTCCAAAAAAGCAGAATTGGATTGATGAAAATATCTGATGTTGAACTTTCATCCATACATGTGTGTACATATTGCAGCAATCCAACACATCCATGATCACATACACAAATGCTACTTAAGTGCTTATTTTGGCATCTCATTTTGTTTCACTATTATATATTTTGCTATATACCATATCAAATGTCTTTATTTAAACTAATTTGTCAAAAGTTTTGAAACAGATCAAAAGTTCAAGTTCTCCATCTTTTCTTTTCATCTGAATGTTGTGTTAATGTTGGCTATATTATGGCATTTCCTTGTGAAGCTTAGATGAACTTGACCTTAGAAAAAAAGTAAGATACATTATCATTGCATGGAGCTACTCGGAGTCTCTAATATGTTTGATAATTTCTGACTTCCTAAAGTCTGTGAAGTATGAAATTAAAATATGTTGGTATTATTAATAGCTATCAATGTGTGTTTGTAGCTATAAGTATTCTTCCACTCATTTGTACCTGTGGTTTTCATTTAAGAAACGTGAGGTACTTGTACAGAATCTGACTGCTGCTCAGTGAGGCTGCATCTCAAGCACGAAAGCTTCCTCTCAGCCTCCTGAGTTCACACTGGAGACTACTACTCTTAGCTTATGGTATTATAAAGTCAATTGCTTTTCCAAATTTTGTTTTGATTGTTGGTTGATTAGTTATGTAAACAAGAAGAATAGATTTTATATTTTGTTATGTTTACAATTGGTTTATTTTATTTGATCTAAGAAAATTTTTGGATCACTGAGTATATTTTAATGGATAAGGTTATGCCCTTCACAAAAATTGTAGAATATCTTATTTGCCTTAAGTACCAGTCATATAAGACACAGACATGTACAGTTTTTATTTCTTCCACTAACTGTATTGAGGAAGCACTCTACAACAATGAAAAATGGAAATGGCAAGGGTACTTATTGTTAGCATTCAGACCTGCAAAAGAGCTGTCCTTTAAGGATCTGCCCATGTGTTACCTCAATATACATATCATATGTTGGAGGACTTTATTTTGATTATTAACTTGTATCCCATCCTATTTATACATTTATGGCATGTGGATCTGCCCTGTCAGTGTTTTGATGCATTGGTACCAAACAGAACCAATAGAATGATTTTGAAAGTATATATTTTTTTCTCTCAGTCTTTTGTTTAGTAATAGTCTATATTCTTTAAATAACTGCTGTTATCCACAAGGGGAAGTTAAACATAGCAACAACCATTTGATCTTGGAAGAAGACCAAGCCTAGGTGAGCCTAAATTATTTTCCTCTTCTTAATCCATGAAACAAATCCTTATTAATGATGAGTGGGATAATATATAAGTATGGTTTTGAGCATTGTAAACACTTGTTTTTTTGTTTTGTTTTATTTTGAGAGGGGGAAAGTTACATTCCTAGCCTTCAGTACTTTGTAATATTTTTGTAATATTTAGAGATGAGAAAATGTTGGCACTTGAGGAAAATTGGTAAAGAGAGTGTACATCAGGAAGCTTACTGTATAGGTTCCTAGGACAATCAACAGTGATATTTACACAAACACACTATGTGTGTATGGTGTTCACAAATAGAAGACTAAATTAGCAGTGAAATATACCTTGTTAATGTAAGAAACTATAAAATAACATCAAGGTATTATTCTAAGAACATTTCATTTAGTGATGTCAATTTTTAGAAGTACAGGAAATAACTTAATGCCAAGATGCTAATTAGATGTATTGAAAGTTAAAATGAGTGTATCTCCATGATTATGCACCATGCCAAATTGGGTATCCATGCTCAGGAAGTCACTCACCCCCCTCAAAACTCTTTTTTCCCTTTTCTTCTTCCAGAACATATGTTAAATTTACCATTGCTTACAAATAAAGGACCTAAACATGAAGACAAAAGCATTTCAACAGATTTAAATATTTAAGAATTTTGAGTTTCTTCCCCACACATGGTCATATCCAAACTCTTGAGAAAGATATAAGCCTCTGCTGCATGACGGTAATTTTACTTCCTATACCTGGTAGTACCCTTTTCTATCATTGTGTAAACAAATTTTTTTCTTCACAAGAAGATGCAGCGCCGCTATCATTGTTGCCATACATGTGGCTTCACGAAATGCATCTTCCACTTCTTATGGCTGGCAGGACCCATGTTCCTCTTCCTTTACATGAAGATTTTCTTTCCCAAGGAGATGCAGAGCAACTATCGTCTTTCCAATATACACGCATGGTGAAATCCATTGTATAATACATATAGCTTGCAGTATGTTTCAGGTGGAGATGCAGAGCCACTATAATCTTTCCCAGGCACACTCCTTCATGAAATTCATTTTCTACTTCATGTGGCAGGAAGTACACTCCATCCTCTTGATTGACACCAATCTTTCTTTGCAAGGAGATTCAGCGACACTATGATCGTTTTCATGCATACTGCTTCTTCAAAAGCATATTCTAAGCTAATTATTGGTGGCCCATGCCTTTAATACCAGCACTAGGGAGGCAGAGGCAGGCGGATCTCTGATTTCGAGACCAGCCTGACCTATAGACTCTAAAGCAATACAGAGAAATCCTGTCTCAAAAAAACAAAACAAAAAAAGGATATTCTACTGCATATTGCTGGCAGTGTCCTATGTCCTCATCATTTACATTAAAATTCTTGTTTGTATGCTTTCTATGAGCTTTCTCAAACACATTCCTTTGTTCATATTGCTGGCAGTTCCCTTCCTCATAATTATTTTTGTGAAAAATTTAAATCATGATTTTCCCTGGTAATACTGCCCATGCATACTACTGCCTGACAGTAACTTTACTTCATGTACTTGATAGTAGGCTTCTGCATCACTATTTAAATGAAAACTTTTCTTCTCAAGAAGATGTAGTGTCAATGTTTTTTCCCATGCATGCTGCTTCTTGAAATGAATATTCTCCTTCATATGGCTGGCATTGTCCTACAACCTTAACATTCACAAGAAAATTCTTCTTTGCAAGCAAATGCAGAGTCACTGTAATATTTCCAGAAAACATTTTCTAGTTCATATTGCTGGCAGTTCCCTTCCTCCTCATCAATTCCAAGAAAATTTTTCTTCACAGGTCCGTGAAGAGGCACAGTGATCCTTCCCATGTACACTGCTTCATGACCGTCATTTTACTTCATATTGCTGGCAGTGTCCTTTGGCCTCATTATCTAAATGAATTTTTTTTTCTCATGAAGATTCATTGCCACTATGTCCTTTCCCAAGCATATGCAGAGCCTCCCAAAAGGAATCTTCCCCATCATGGCTGGCAGTATCCTTGGTCCTCTTCCTTTCCATGAATATTTTTTTCCTTAGGAGATACAGAGCCACTATCATATTTCCATGCACCCTGCCTGCTCCATGAAATTTATTTTGTACTTCATATGGCAAGCATTATATTCCATCCTCATCATTTATGTTAATTCTTTTCTTTGCAAGGAGATTCTTCACCACTATGACCTTCCCCATTCACACTGCTTCATGAACTTCTTTTTCTGCCTCATGTGACTGGGTGTACACTTGGTCCTCCTCATCATTCACACACAAAATTTTCTTCACAAGGAGATTCTGCACCATTATCATCTTTCCTGTGCACACTGCTCCATGAAATGAATATTCTACCCCCCATGGCTTCCCGTATCCTACATCATCATTTACATGAGATGCTTTCTTTTTTCATCAGAAGATGCAGTGCCACTATGATCTTTCTCTAGCAAAGAGCTTCATGAGATTCATTTTCTGTTTCATATTGTTGCCAGGTCCTTATATCTTCATCATTTATGTGACAAATTTTCTTCGCAAGGACAGTGTTCCTTCCCATACATGCTGCTTTATGAAAGTCATTTTCCTTCATGTGGCTGGCAGTACACTTTGGCATCATTACTTAAATCAAAATTTTTCTTCACAAAGGAAGCATCGTCACTGTGATCTTTCCCATGCATGCTGAACCATAAAATTCATTGTTATTCATGTGGCTGCTATTATACCTCATCCTTATCACAACAAAAGTTTTCTCCAAAAGGAGATGCAGTGCCATTGTGATCTTTCCCATGCACTCTGCTTCATGAAAGTCTTTATTAATTCATAGCATGGTAGTATTCTTAGTCCCCCACATTTAAATGGATTTTTTGCAAGGAGGTACACCATTACCATCTTCCCAAGGGACACTGCTTCATGAAATTCTTTTTCTGCTTCACATGGCTGGCAGTCCACTTCGATCTTCTGATGTACATGGTCATTTTTCACAGGGAGATGCTTAGCCACTGTGATCTTTCCCATGAACCCTACTTAGTGAAATTTGTTTTCGTCTTCATAAGAAGGCAGTTCCCTAAATGATTTGACAGACTTTGACAATCCCTTATGGAAGGCCTCACCCTCCCTGGGAAGTGGATGGGGGATGGGATGGGGGATCTGTGAGGGAAGGAATGAGAGGGTGGGAGGGTAAAATAAGAAAAAAATTTAAAAAGAAGGCAATACCCTTTGTCCTTATCATTTACATGAAAATATTTCTTTGAAAGTTTACATAAAAAATTTTCTTCCCAGGAAGATGCAGTACCACTCTGATCATTCATTCCAATGCAAACAACTCAATGAAATTATGTTTTACCTCATATGATTTGCAGTAACCATTGCCCTCATCATTAAATGAAGATTTTTTTTTCTTCACAAGCAGGTGCAGACCACTATGATCTTTCTCATGCACACTGCTTCATGAAAATTATTTTCTTTCCTTTTTTATTTAAAAACAATCATTTCACATGTAAATTCCTCCATTCCCTCTTATACTCCCATAACCCCTACCAATCCCCAACTCATCCCTCACTCACTCTCCAAGGACAGTTAGGGGATCATCAAAGTCTGTCACATCATTTGGGGGAGGGCCTAGGCCATCCTTGGTGTATCTGGGCTGAAAGACTATCCCTCCATAGGGAACAGACTCCTGAAGTCCATTTGTGCACGAGGGATATACTGGTTCCACTGTTAGAGGTCCCATAGACTGCCCAGACCTCCTAACTGGCACCCACATTCAGAGGGCTTTTTCAGTCCAATGCTGGTTCCCCAGCTGTCAGACTGTGATCCATGTCAGGTCAAGTCAGCTGTTCTATGGGTTTCTCCAGCACGGTCTTGACTGCTATGCTCATCACTTCTCCCTCTCTACAACTGGATTCCAGGAGTATGGCTCAGTGCTTAGCTATGGGTGGCTACATTGTTATTCTCTATATGTTGCAGACTTGGAGCTGGAGGCAATGTTAGCAATTCTGAAGTACTGTTGATGGAGGCAGTTAATGGCCTGTCATCATCCACAGGTGGCATCTTCATCTGTGCATCCTGGGTGCAGGAATTGCAGAAGTCTGAACTCTGCAGCAGACAGAGAATCTGGCTTGAAGGTGTCTATCCCAGGGATGTCTCTATTTTCACCTCTTCAGGAATGGTATCCGGCATAGCTTGAGCAGATGTGGGATAGTTGATGGCAGAGGCAAAGAAAGATGTTTGGACAATCATTGGCTCAATCTCCTTTAACACCATCACAATCTCTGGTTGTGGGGTGGAGGCCTGACTCCCAGAGTAGGACTCAGAGCCATAGGCCTACAGACTCTGCCCTATTTCTACAGACATCTGGATTCCCAGTCTGAGTACAGAGGCAGGCCAGTTCAGGCACCCTTTATACTGATGCTTAGGGTCTTAGCTGGAGTCATCCTTGTGGACTCATGGGAATTTCCTTAGTGCCAGGTTTCACAATAACCCCATAAATACTCCCTCAGTCAAGACATCCCTCTCCTTGCTCACCCTCTCTATCCATCTCAACCATCCTGTTCCCTCATATTCTCCTCTCCACTCTCCTTCTGGCCACCTCCTCCCCCTCAAGCACCTAGTTTCCTCAGGATAACTTGTCTATTTCCCCTTCCCAGGGGAAACCATGCATGTCCCTATTAGGGTTCTCCTTGTTTCCTAGCTTCTTTGGAGTTGTGGACTCCAGGCTGCATATCCTTTGCTTTATTACTGGTATCTACTTACAAGTGAATATACACCAAGTTTGTCTTTCTGGGTCTGGGTTACCACACCCAGCATGATTTTTCTATCTGTTGGCATGCAAATTTCAAGATGCTATTGTTTTTTACCTCTGAGTAGTATTCCACTGTCTTTATGTACCACATCTTTTTTCCATTCTTTGGATGAGGGACTTCTAAGGTTTTGACTATTACAGATGATGCTGTTATGAACATAGTTGAACAAATGTTCTTGTTGTATGAGTGTACATCATTTGTGTATATGCCCAAATGTGAAATTGCTGGGTCCTGAGGTAGTTTGATTCCCAGTTTTCTGAGAAACTTCCATACTGATCTCCAAAGTGGCTCTACAAGTTTGCATTTGAGAATTGTTCTTCTTACTCCACAACCTTTCTAGAATAACCTATCATCTACATTTTTTATCTTAGCCATTCTGACAGGTGTGTGATGATATCTCAGAGTTGTTTTGACTTGCATTTCCCTGATGACTAAGGATGATGAACAATTCTTTAAATGTCTTTCAGCTATTTAAGATTCTTATGTTGTGAATTCTCTATTTACATCTACACCCCATTTTTAATTTGACTATTAGGTATTTCTGTAGTTCTTTATATATTTTGGAGAACAGTCCTCTGTACAGTGTGGAGTTGGTTAAGAACTTTTCCCTTTATGTAGAAGCTTTTCAGTTTCAGGAGCTCAATTGTTGCTCTCAGTGTTTGTGCTGCTGGTATAATATTCAGGAAGTGGTTTCCTGTGCCAATGTGTTCAAGCATACTTCCCACTTTCTCTTCTAAGAGGCCCAGTGTGGCTGGATTTATGTTGAGGACTCTTTCCATTTGGACTTGTTTTGTGCATGGGGATAGATATGGATATATCTACAACCTTCTACATGTCTGCATCCAGTTATGTCAGCACCATTTGTTGAAGATGCTTTTTCCCCCCATTTTTTATTTTTAGCTTCTTTGCCAATAATCAGCTGTTCACATGTGTGTTGTTAATATCAGGGACTTTTGTTTTATTCTGTTGGTCCACCTGTCTCTTTTTGTGCCAACACCAAACTGTTTTCATTATCATAGTTGTATAGTAGAACTTGAAGTTGGGTTTGGTAATCCCTCTGGAAGTCCCTTTATCATGTAGGATTGTTTTGGTTACCCTGGGTTATTTTTTCTTTATGTGAAGTTGAATATTTTTCTTTGAAGGTCTGTAAAGACTTGTGTTGTGAGTTTGATGGGGGTTTCATTGAATCTGTAGATTGTTTTGGTAAGATTGCCCATATATATATTCAAGAGCATGGGAGAACTTGCCTTTTTATGGTATCTTCTTTAATTTCTTTCTTTAAAACTTAGTTTTCATACCATACCTTCACTTGTTTGTTTAGGTATTTTATGTTACTTGTAGCTATAGTAAAGGGTAATGTTTCTCTGATTTCTTTCTCAGCTCTTTTATAATTTCCATAAAGGCAAGCTACTGGTTTTTTGAGTTGATCTTGTATCCTGCCACATTACTGAAGGTGTATATTACCTGTAGGAGTGCCCTGGTAGAATTCTTTTGGGTCACTTATGTAAGCTATCATATGCCTATTATTCTTAGGTTTGGTCTTTTCACAGTGTCCCATATTTCCTGGATATTTTGTGTTAGGAATTTGTTGGCCTTAACGTTTTCTTTGGCCAACGAATCTATTTCCTCTAATGTATCTTCAACACCTGAGATTCTCTCTTCCATCTCTTATATTCTGTTGGTTATGCTTGCATCTGTAGTTCATGATCATTTACCCAGATTTCCTATTTCCAGCATTCCCTCAGTTTGTGTTTTTTTGTTTGTTTGTTTGTTTTTTTTATTTTGTCTCTATTTCAGTTTTCAAGTCTTGAATTGTTTGAATTGTTTCTTTCATTTGTTTGATTATTTTTTTCTTGGCTTGCCTTGCATTCTTTAAGAGATTGTTTATCTCTTGAATTTTTTTGGTTTGTCTTTTCCTCCATCTCTTGCATTTTTGTTTGTTTTTCTTCCATTTCTTTGAAGGATTTTCTCATTTCCTCTTTGAAGGTCTCTATCATCTTCATAAAGTTGTTTTTAAGGTCACTCTTTTCTGCTTCTTCTGCATTGGGATGTTCAAGTCTGGCTGGTGTAGAATCCCTAGACTCTGGTGGTATCATGTAAGTCTTTCTGTTGTTAGATGTGTTGTTATATTGTCCTCTTCCCATCACTTCTTCCAGTGGGTGCAGGTAGAACCTCTTCCTCTCCTGGTGGATGTTGGTCCAAGACTCCCATGGTGGCAGACTCTGGATGGTTTGGTCTGTTCCCCAATTCTCTCTAGGAGATTCGGTCATATATAGGTTTTTTTTTTAATTTACAAAAGATTTTTTATTATAAAAAAAGCAAGAAAATTACAAACTAAAAGAATCAAAAGTAAACCCCAAGATCATTTTGACATAAGAAATTACTGGTCAAAAATCATAAAATGTTACGCTTAAAGTTTTAAAAATTACACATGAAGGAAACCTAATTTGAAAGGCCATAAATTTTGCATAATGCATGATTTATAATTTTGGGCTTATAATTTGGGCTTTATGATTCAAAATAGAAAAAGTCCACAATGCCACAAGTTTAGAGTGATGCTGTAAATAATAGCAGAAGTACACCTGTTCAATGAATGGTAGGTGTAATGGTGTCTAACTAGCTTAAATTTCTGAGTTGTGTGCAACTTTTACCACCATGACATTTATGGGAAATATAAAAATTTAGTGGGAATAGAATTAATTTGGGCCTGGCATTCCCCCAAATGCAACTGTATATTAGCTGTCTGCAGAAATTCATAGTATCATAAACAAAGGACTGTGTAGCCCAGGAGCCGATCATCTAGCATCATGGGAACACAAAAAACAAAGAGGCTAAGAGTGAGCTATACTCCTCAAGGGAAACAGCTTTTGCCTTCTCCCCCACAGTGGATAGGTATTTTTTAAATATGGTATTGTCATGTAATATCTTTTCTCCATCTATGGTGATTAGAAGCTTTAGTGGGTATAGTAGTCTGAGCCGTCATCCATGGTCTCTTAGTGTCTACGCAACATCCAGGACCTTCTGTCTTTCATTGTTTCCATGGAGAAATCGGATATAATTCTAGTAAGCCTGCCTCTATATGTTACTTGGCTTTTTTCTTCCTTTTCAGCTTTTAATATTATTTATTTATTCTATGTGTTTAATGTTTTGATTATTGTGTGGAGAGAGATTTTTTTCTTTTGGTCTAGTCTATTTGGTGTTCTATAAGCTTCTCGTATCTTCATAGGCATTCTTTATGTTGGGAAAGTTAAGTATTTTTTGTGCCTTTGAATTGGTCTTTCCTACTCCTCCTTCTCCTTCATTTCCCAGGTCATGGGATTACTCCTCTAGGTACAGGTAATTTTGATGCTCTGGTGGTTGTTGATACCTTGATGTATCTCATATGGATGATGGGAGTGGATGCTGGCTGGGATATAAGAGTTTGTTCCCAGAGGGACTTCTTAGGAAATTTTCTAGAAGCACGGGGCCTTGCTGTCTCTTTCTCTCTGATGCTTCGCCAGACAGAGACACTGCCTACTGTGCTTGTTCTCTCTCTCTCTCTCTCTCTCTCTCTCTCTCTCTCTCTCTCTCTCTCTCTCTCCCTCCCTCTCTCTCTCTCTCTCTGATGCTGCCTCTGTGGTGCTGGCCACCCCCCACACCTAGGCTTTTTATATTCTTCTGTTATAAACATGAGCTACCACACTGAGCTTTAACCCTGTTTAAGTTTAGTGAAATACATAGCTGTAATTCTTAAGTTGCAATATTGATTAAATGTCTTTGAGATAGCATTAATTTGTAAGTTGGAAATTTTTGTTTCTAAGCTATGATATAAAGTAAAATTCCAATCGATGTCTTTTGGTGATATGAATATTATTTTAAAATATAAATTTCATTTTCCATATATGGACTTCTATTAACAAAAACACATTGTAGATGCTAATAGGATTCAGTGTGATTTTGTGCACACAGAAAGAGTATGTATGGCTCCTGTGCAAGTGCCTTTCCTCTCTTGGCTTCTTTTCACTTCCAGGGGATTTTGAGCACTATTCTATTTTCAGATGGAATTTTTATCACAAAATTTTAACAGATAAATTATACATTAACAATTGAATTAAATTATTAAATTGTATTTTAATTACATATTTACATTAAATACACTTACAACATGCTCATATATATTAAAATGCACAAGTCCATATATATATATATATATATATATATATATATATATATATATATATATCTTTTGTTTTCTCTCCTGTTTCCAGAGGTTTTTCTTTTCCACCCTCAAACCAGCCATCTACTTATATATTTTATTTCTGCTTCTGGTTAAGAATTGAGAATAGAGTAGATTTGGACTTGTATCTCCTGAAATACTGTCATTTCATACCTGATCATTTCTACCTTTTTTTTTTGTTTCAAATCAATGTGTTTATGATTTTCCCCCTTTTTTCTGTTTTTTTTTCTTTCTTTCTTTCTTTCTTTATTTATTTTTTTGGCCTCACAGAAGAATCTACACTTAGTATTCTGCTCTCCCATAATGTTTTTATACTTTCGATTTAAATTCGTTGTTAGTTCTCCAAGAAGTCCATACTCTGTGCTTTGCTTAAATTTACCACTTCTCTCAACTCTTCCAATATCCAATCCTTTTCATAAGCCTCACCTGCATTGTATATATTCTTTGGTCTTTGCTTTCTTTTTAAATCATTAGTATTCAGTTCATGATGCCTATATATTCTTACATGTGTGCCTTCCACTAGAGCCTGGGAAAACTACTAGGGGATACCCTCTTAAAGAAAACACATTCAAACACACAAATTGTGTTGGGCCATGGAACAAAAGACAGCATTTACTAGAAACTGGAGTCCTTGAATATGGACTCATCTCATATTACAAAACAAATTTTCATTTTATGATTTCCACATTTCTTTGCTCTTCCAAAAAATTTAGGCAGTCTTTATAAAGAATCAGAGGCAGTGTCTGTGCTGCTGGTGCTTTGTTCAGGAAGCGGTCTTCTGTAACAATTTGTTCAAGTGTACCTCCCACTTTCTCTTCTAAGAGGTTCAGTGTGGCTGGATTATTTTGAGTTCTTTGATGCATTTGGACTTGAGTTTTGTGCATGGTGATAAATATGGGTCTATCTGCAGTTTGTTGAAGATGCTTTTCTCCTTCCATTGTATAATTTTAGCTGTTTTGTCAAAAAATCAGGTGTTTATAGGTGTATGGATTAATATCAGGATTTTCAATTTGATTCCATTGGTCTACCTGTCTGGTTTTGTTCAGCCACTTTGGAGATCATTATGGCGGTTCTTCAGGAAAATGGGAATCAGTCTACCATAGGACCCAGCAATCCCACTCTTAGGTATATACCCAAATGATCCACATCCATGCAACTAAGACATCTGTTCAACTATGTTCATAGCATCATTATTTGTAATAGCAAGAACTTGGAAACAACCTAGATGCCCCTCAACTGAAGAATGAATAAAGAAGATGTGGTACATTTACAACATGAAATACTACTCAGTGGGAAAAATAAAACAATGGAATCTTGAAATTCACAGGCAAATGGATGGAACTTAAAGAAACCATCCTGAATGAGGTAACCCAGTCGCAAAAAGAGGAACATGGTATGCACTCACTCATATATGGATTTTAGACATTAAGCAAAGGATCACTAGCCCATAATTCACACCACCAGAGAAACTAGGATACAAGGAGGAACTTAAGAGGTTTATACAACTTCCCTTACAGAAGGGGAAAGGGACAAGATCTCCTGAGCATATTGGGGGTGGGGATGGTAAAGCAATGAGTGGAGAGGGAGCTAGGAAAAAGAGGAGGAGAGAACATAGCACCAGGAAGATTGAGTCGGGGGGATTAATAGAGGAGAGCAAAAAAGGAGATACCATAATAGAGGGAGCCATTATAAGTTTGAAGAAAAAACTGACTCTAGAGACCTACAAGGATGACCCCAACTAACAATCTGAGCAACAGTGGAGAGGCTACCTTAAATGCTCTTCTCTGATAATAAGATTGATAACTAACTTATTTGCCATCCTAGAACCTTCATGTAATAGCTGTTTGAAACAGAAGCAGACACCCACAGCTAAACACTGAGCAGAACTCCTGGAATCCAGTTGCAGAGAGAGAGTAGTGATAAGAAAAGGGGTCAACCACCTTGATGGCATTGCCCTACATGTGGAATTGGGATGGGGGGATGGGAGGGGAAGGGTGGTCAGGGTGCATGTGAGGGGGCAGAGAAGGTAAGAGGGAGGGAGGGAGGGAGGGGAAACTGGGATTGACATGTAAAATAATAAATTAAATTTAAAAAAAAGAAAAGGGGTCAAGACCAGGCTACAGTGTCCCGAAGAGACTGATGAACTGAACAAGGGACCCCGAGACTGGTAGGTAAGAAACCAGCATTGCACTGACTCAGACCCCCTGAACATGGGTCTCAGAAGGCCTGTGTAGTGTGTGGGACCTCTGTTAGTGGAACCAGGATGTATTCCCTGGTGCATGAAAGGACTTTGGAAGCACATTCCCCATGGAGGGACAGAATTTGATGTTCCTTCCTGGCAGGCCTCACCCTCCCTGGGGCAAGGGAGGGAGAGGGAACTAGGATTGATATGTAAAATAAGAAATAATAATAAAAATCAAACAAACAAAAAGCATCTACGACAGATGAGCAACTAACTGCATGTTTTCTGGTCTGAAAAGTGAGAGCATGTACTCATACATGAAACCACTGGAGGGCACACATGTACTTCATGGATTAGCAAAGGAATTAAAAGCTTCAAAAGTCTGATGCATTAGTACTACCATGTGAAAACACTGGTTCCACCAAATCCATACAGCAGGGATTCCATATGAAAGTGGTTTTGAAATATTGTGCCTGAAGCATGTCTTAATTGAAATCATTCTGGATACATTGTCCCTCTAGCCTAAAATTGACACCGAGCAATAACAACATATAAAAGAAAGTCATTTCCACATGGGAAATTATATATATAGTATAAGAAATTTATATAGTGTATGTATGTATATATATATATATATATATATACATATATATATATATATAGTATAAGAAAAAATCACAAATCACAAATGTGGTTCGATTAATAACGAAGTTGTTATAACTCTAATTTCTGACAGAAAGAAATTAGCGGCTCACTCCCTGTCTGTACTTGTCCACCTCTCCTTACATTCAGTCATCTATTTGCCTAGAAGGAACAGACTTGGCCCAGATGCTCACCTTAGTCTGTGTTCAGGAGAATGACGGTGGCCTTGATCAAGTGAGAAACCCTCCTTGTAGTGATAAGCAGCAGCAATTATACCCTTTTTGTAAGGCTTTACTAGCAAATCGCTTGCCTTGCAAGAATTAACACCTGAATTTGGATACCCGGTACCCACATTAAAAGCCTTAAAGCCTCTCTCTTAGAGGTCACAGCCAAAATACTAATTAACTAATTTACATGAACCCCATATAAAAATGGGGGGTAGGTTCTGAGACAGCCTCTCACTATATAGCTTTGGCTGGCATGGAACTTGATAGATACAACATACTGGCCTCAAATGCACAGAGATCTCCTTGTCTCTGTCTCATTAGTGCTTCAAAGAAACACATAACACCACCTTCTCTGGCTAGAAATAAAAGAACTTGTTTATTCTTGAAGGTTCTTTGATCCTGGGTTTGGCTCAATGGTCCAAGTAACAAGTACTCATGTTGGGATGGAAAGATTTAACTAGTACAGGATACAGGCTGAGTCTGGGTTTCAGACAATTTTAAATCCTACACCTGAATGCTGAGGCAGCAGCTGTACATGACTAGTTTGTGACATCATTCCTTGATGTCTGTTCCTGAGATGGAAATATCTGTTCCTGAGATGGAAATACTGACCAGCAGCAGTGGGGTTCTTTCATTTTACTAGCCAACTGAATGTTTTATGAAAAGAGTCACGTTGCTTCATGCCATATAGGATTAACACTTAGTAAGGTATATGTAAAAATTAACCGGATTATAACTGTGACACTGTCGTACAAATCTGGAGGGAAGAAACATGAAAAGATTTAGTGGAATGAGCAGTCTCTACCCAGAGACTAGGCAATGCTTTGCATGAATCAGCTTGCTTCTTAAGAAAGCAGATGAAGAAAGCAGATGTGACTTGATTTACATTGTTTTAGTGCAGGTTTTCTAGATACAAATTATAAAATGGCTGTTGTAAAATTTATGCAAAGGTGAGATTAAAAACGGGGTGCAAAATATTGTTGGATCTAGTGGTATACACCATTAATCCCTTCATTCGGGACAGAGGCAGGTGGACTTTGTGAGTTCAAGGCCAGCATGGTCTACATAGTGAATTCCAGCCAGCCAAGTCTGCACAGTGACACCCTATCTCAAACAAAACAAAGGCACACTTTGCTTTTATTATCTTTCTACTAATCCACCTTCTAACAGTTCTCTGATTAAATCTTGTCTGATCTGCTGTCATAAGTATAATATGAATCCAGTATTTCAAGTCTCCAAAGTGTTTCAATTTTTAATTAAAATGTTCTCTAAAGGTAAAGTTAATGACTAGTATCCTCTATTTTCATCTTTACACAGATTCTTTTGTATATAAGTTTATCTCATACATTTTTGATTTCCCAGTTGGATTTAACTATAGAATCATCTTAATTTAGTTATATTTTATATACAATTTATCTATTACATATTTGTCTTAAAATGTTGTATATGCATATAATTCTGAATTTTATTAACACAATATTTATTGTGTCAAACAGTCACTTCAGGGTTTAAATAATATGCTGTTCAGTGGTTAGGAGCATTTAGTGTTCTTGTAGAGAACATGGGTTTGAATCCCAGCACCCAAGTGTTGGTTCACAACCAGCTAAACTCCAGTTCCATGTGATCCAACACCTTCTCACCTCTTCAGACTCCAGGCATGCACTTGGTACATATGAACATATAAAGGCAAATCACTCACACACATGACATGAATAAATAAATAATGTAGTACAGGAGACAGCACTAGGTGGGTTTCAGGCAATTATCAAGTCTACACATGAATGCTGATGCAGCCACTGTACATGACTAATTATTGGCACTCATCCCTTGATGCTTTTGCTTTGTTTCATTGTTTGTTTTTGTTCTATAGCTTTGGAGCCTGTCCTGGAACTCACTCTGTAGAACAGGCTGGTCTCGAATTCACATAGATCCTCTGCCTCCTAAGTGCTAGGATTAAAGGTCTGTGCCACCAACAACAGGCCCCTAGATGCTTTGACATATGATTGTATTTGCTCCTGCAATGGAGATCCTGGTGAGTAGCAAGATGGTTCTATTTTACTAATTAACTGCAAATTTAAGAAGATTTATAATTTTCATGCTATGAAGAGTTGACAATTTGATCGTGTTTACGCAGAGATTAATTAGCTATTGAATGACCAGATTCATTGCAACACTATAGTACAAATCTGGAGGATAGAAACATGAAAGGACATGAGCAGTCTCAGCCTAGAGACTGGGTGATGCTTGGCCTGGTGCATATTGCCCTCACCCTCCCTGCGGAGTGGGGAGCAATGGGATGGGAGAGTGGCCAGTGGGGGGGCATGGGAGGGAGGGAGAGATGAAGGGAGGGAGAGGGAATGGGGATCAATATGTAAAATTAAAAAATAGAGGTCCAACTTAAAAAAAAAAAAAGATCACCCAACATAAAATATAAAATGGCTGTTGTGACTTTGAAAAATATTCAAAATCATGCAAAGGTGAGGTTAAAAAGAAGAATGAAATATACAATTTCTTGGGGATAGTGGTACATGCCTTTAATCCCAATACTTGCAAGGCAAAGGCAAATGGATCTCTATGAGTTCAAGGAGAGCCTGATTAGTGAATTCCAACCAGCTAAAGTTATACAATGAGACCCTGTCTCAGAAAAATGAGGGACACTTTGTTTTTATTGTTTCTATTTTGCCACCTTCTCAAGATTATCTGATTAAACCTTGTGAGATCTCAGGCATAAATATAATATAAATCCAGTATTTCAGAAATACTTCTTTAATTTTTAATTTAATAGTCCTCAAAAAGTATAGTTAATGTCTATGTTTTTTATTCTAAACTGTGTCCTTTCTTATGTGTTTGTTATATAAATTCTTTATTGTAGCATTTTATCTTCCACATTTTGAATTTAACTATGGAATCATGTTGATTTCATTTTATTTTATAGAACGTATCCATTGCACATTTATATTATGTTATAAATGCATGTAATTCTGAATTTTATTAGCACATATTTTTGTGCAAAGGAATGACTTTCAGGATTGAAGAGGTGGCTGAGAGCTTGAGAACATTTGTTGTACGGAGAAGGGCCCAGGCCCTTTGTCAAATGATGTGACAGACTTTGATGACCCCCCAGGGAAGGCCTCACCCTCCCTGGGAAGTGGATGGGGGAGGATGGGGGATTGCTAGGTGGAAGGGAGAAGGGGAAGGAGCAGAAACAATTGATATGTAAAATAAGATTGTTTCTAAATTATTTTTTTTTCAAAGAAAGAACACTTGTTCTTGCAGAGACCTGTGTTTGAGTTCCAGAACCCACATAGACATTCTAACCATTATCACTCCAATTCCAGGACATCCAACACATTCTTCTGCCCTCTTCAGGCAGCAGGCATGCAATTGGCACACATAGGCAAATTACTTATACATATAAAATAAATAAATAGACAAATAAATAGAAATGAAAAAGAATTACTTTTATAATAATACTTCATACATTTCCCGAATATCCAATTCCCGTGATACTCAGTGTTCCTCTGTGCTCTCTCTCTCTGTCTCTCTCTCTCTCTCTCTGTGTGTGTGTGTGTATGGGGGTGGGTGGGTGAGGGTGAGTGTGTTTTATTTGTTTTTAAAACAACATATTTTTATATTTTATTTTATTAACATTTTCCATTTATTTTACCTATGAACTACAGTTTCCTCTCCTTTCTTCCTGTTCCCTCCCCTCTGACTCCCATCTACCACCTACTGCTTCATCTCCAGTTAGAAAGAGGCAGGCTCCTCATGGGCTTAAGCAAAGCATGGAACAGTAAGTTGAAGTAGGACATGTCTCCTCCCTCTAAGATTCTACATGTTATATAAGAAATATCTACTAGCTGTCTTTCTGAATGTGATGTGTTCCATTTAATATGTCAGTTTTCAGTTCCCACAGTTATCATGCAAGTGATATTATCTGAATCTCGCCCAGTAATTGGTGTCTGTTAATCGCCATCTACTCACAAATATCTTCTTAGGTAAGAGTTGAGAGATGAGCTACCCAATGGATATCATAATGTCATTAATTGTGTTTTTAATACAATATCTGCTTAGCAGAATAATAGGTTATAGAGACAAGTATCATATATTCCAGCACATGGCAGAATAGACAGGAAGATGCCTAGGAGTTCAAGACGTTCAAATGCACAAATTGTATTAGGGCAAGAGATTAAAGGAATAACATTAACTTGACATTTGGGTGCTTATGGAATGCACATTATTTTATAAAGCACAAATTTCTTTATTAATTCTCATATTTTTCCTTCAAGCAAAAATTTAGGTCCTCGGTATAAAGAATCAGAGACAGATGTACAACATTTAAGTTTTCTGGCCTGAAACATGGGGGCTTGCACCAATACATGTAACCAATAGAGGGCACATGTGACTTGATGGATTGGCAAAGGAATTAAAAGCATCAAAAGTCTGATACATTATTGCTACCATTTGAAAGCACTGCTTCCACCAATCCAGGCTTGGGGAGATACAAAATCAAACACAGTATGGGAGAAAAATAAATTCCATATGGGAAACTAATGACTATTATCAAATTACTGAAAAGAATAAGAAACACACATATCACAAATACGAACTGATGAACAGTGAAGTTTTTATTCATCCAAATTTCTGTCAGAAGGAGCTGCTTAACAGAGATGACAGACCTGGAAATATGCCATGTGCACTTCAAATACATGGTGCACTAGAGATGGGTAATTCTGGTACATTTTTGAGAAAGCATCTCACTCTTTAGTCTATCACGTTCTGAGGCTCACTGTTAAACTTAGACTCCAACTCATGATGATACACCTACCCCATTTTTCTGACTGTTAAATAAGGATTATAGCCATAACCACATTGCCTGCCTTGTGTTTATTCCTGGTGTAATAATTTAATTCGGGCAATCACAAAACAAAAATAGAAAACATTACTAGAAAAGTATTATGAAGGAAACCAAAACAAATGAGAAAAGTAACAACTACTATACACAGGGTGTGATATAGATGTCCCATCGAGGACTGAACATATTGTAGTTTCTCATTATCTGAATCTTCACCAATAGTAGTAGTAGTAGTTGTTGTTGTGTGTGAGTGTGTGTGTGTGTGTGTGTAAAACACCATTTACTGAAAAAAGTAGCTTCTCAGTTAATGTTTGAGAGATGAGCTAGTCAATGGATGCAATGATAAGTAATTAACTGTTTTAATACAATGCCTGTTTAGCAGAGTAACAGCAGATTATTGAGGCAAAGATCTTATATCCCAGCACTTGGCAGGAAGAGACGGGAAGATGCCTAGGAGTTCAAAGACAGTCAGATATACATAATGAGTTTCTGGTGAGCCAAAGCTCACAAGCAAGCAAACAAAACAAACAACAATAACAAAAAGAAGATATTTACACCATTTTTCAAATAGGTTTTCACTGTGTCACTCAGGCTCTCCTGAAACTTGTTATGTATGCCAAGATGACATCAAAATAGTGGAGATCATTTTGCCTCAGCCTCCAGGATGTTGGGATCACCTGCATGAGTGGTGGATCATTACTTAGCTTACATTTCAGAAAAATATAGTATAACATGGCAGGAAAGCCATGCAACTGGGGCAGGTTTACCTCATGGCAAAGACCGGGAGTCTGAGAAAGGTGAGTGCTAATTCTCTATTTCTCCTAGGGGGTGGTGGCACACATACTCAGTATGGACCTTCCATCATTATTAAGTTTCATAGCATTACCCTCAAAGACCTGCCTGTAAGTGCAACTCCAAAATAACTTAAAAAAGATGACAATTAGTACTTTCCACCACAGACATCTAGGCTAATTTTATACCTTGGCTGTGTTAAATAATTTCCAAATAAAATGAATATACAGGTATCATAGTGCAACTCTACCTTGGATTCCTTCAGGCATATTCTCCTAGTAGGCTCAGCCTGATCACACAACAACCTTCAGTTGGGGAGCACCAAATGTATGTTTCCTACATGGATAAGTTAATTTTTGAAAACAACAAATAATTGTGACTGATCAGTATACCTGTAGCATCTTCATATTTTTTAGCAACCAATAAAGTGTTATTTTTCTTCTTTTTTTTTTTTGCGTTCCTTCACACAGCACCATTTTAGTCTTTTTTTTTTTTTTTTTTTTTTTTTTTTTTTTGTTATGGGCTTTTAGCTGCTTGAATCTGTAGTACCTGTATTCTCTCTCTGGTTGATAAGATGGAAGACTGGAGAATTGTCATACTATAGTCAAGCAAGAGTTGCTATATGAGGTTTTCCTAGCCAGACATACCTTTTCTTTTTGTTTTCATCTAAATTCTTAACAAATCTTGTATTTTAGGTTTGTATTTATTTATATTTATTAAAGTGTATTTGCATGTTCCTGCATGAGTCTTTGTATATCCTATTCATTCAGGTGCCTACAGAGGGCAGTAGAGAGACCTGGACCACCTGTAACTGGACTTACAGGCAGCACTAAGCTTCCTTGTGGCTACTGGGAGCACAACCCCAGTTCACTGAAAGTACATACAGTACTTAGAGTACTGCTAAACCATCCACAATATGTTGTCTGAATTGAGATCTTCATATAATCCTCAGCTGGGATATTGTGTTGGTCAGTTTTTGGTTTCTTTGTTAGGTTTGTTTGTTTTTCCTTTTTGTCACCTTGATACAAAGTATAGTCACCTAGGAAGTGGAAAGCATTTGTGGCATTGCTTCCATCATATTGGCCTGTGGGCTTATCTGTGGTACACTTGATTAATAATTGAGAAAGAAGGGTAGAGTCAGGAGAATGGTATGAGCCCTAGGCAGTGTATGTAGATTTGTAAGATAGCAATCTAAAGAAACAAAGCCTGGAGCATGAGCCAGTAAGCCACATTCCTCTCTGGTTCCTGCCTCTGCCCTAGCTTGAGTTCTTGTCCTGACTTCTCTTAGTGATCAACTCTGATTAGCATATATAAGCAAAATAGGCTGACTTTCCAAGTTGTTTTTGGTCAGTGTTTTATCACAAAAACAAAAAGCTACCTATTACAGACATAGATTCACTGAGGTTGGTCTTTCTATGTGAATGGACTGTCCTCACAATACGATGGTAGGAATTTCAGAAGTTGTAGAGAGGTTGAACATAAAAAGAGAGGGAGAAAGAAATAGATATTAGTTCCTTTTGTTTGTCTACTTAATTTTCTTAGACAGGGTTTTTCTGTGTAACAGCCCTAGCTGTTCAGGAACTTTGTATACCAGCCTGGCCTGGGATTCTAAGAGTTCCTCCTGCTTTTGGCTCCCAGGTGCTAGAATTAAAGGATTGGCTCACCACACCTAGCACATAGATACCAGTTCTCTTGATGTCTCATGGCAGGAGTCCCAGAACTCAGCAAATTGAACAGAGGATCAAAAGTTCAAGGTCAGTATCAGCTATCAAGTGACTCTGGCCCCTACAAAACAAAATGATCAAACAAACAACAAAAGACCACAATACTTTCAGGTGATACACCTGAAAATGCTTAGGAACAAAAGAGTTTTGTATTTTCACATGATTACAAATTCTCCCAAATTGTAATTCCAATCAGTCCCATATTATAAGCAGCAAGGGCATTTTCTAGGGCATCCTGACAGACCCTACTAGAAAAAAAAGAGCTGCTGAGGTAAGGAATTCAAAGAGGAACTACTCAGCAAGTTGGAAATGGACCAAGAGAACAAAGACAGGAAATTGACTTGTAGTTATTTCCTGACCAGAATTCACACCTATTTGATGACTCCTGTGCTTGGTTTGAATTTCTCACAACCACCAAAGGAAAGAGCTTACTGGTGACCTTGTCCATATTCTAGGCAGAGGGAAAACGGGGAAGTGTGACATTTATCAGTAATTAGAAGCAATTATACTAAATGAATTATGATGTACGGCTTCATAGCTTTTGACATAGTAAGTGTATGAATTCTGACACATGGTAAACACCTGCCTTTCAGCAATATATGAATAAATCAATGTTATCAACTTTAGTAAATTTCTAGTTTATAACAATGCATTTATAAATATAGTAACTTCTATTAATCTTTCATGTGTTGAAAAAAGTAATCAACAGAGTCCTATCTGGCTTTGCTATGACAACAAAGCTATTACTTTTCTCATTTTTATTTCTTCTTTGAGAACTGTATATGCCATGGTTTAATCGTATTTGCCATTTTACCCCCAACATTTCCCAGACTCGCCTATCTTTTTCTACCTTCTTTTTTGTTCTTCATTCTTTTTTTAAAAATTGCAGTAATTGTGAATTCATTATTGAAATATTTTCATGTAATATATTTGGATCATTGTTTCACCCTCCCTAGTTCCTTCCAGATTTTCTCTTTTCCTACTCATTCAAACTTAGGTTCTTACTGTCTTTAAAAAGTGGCATGCAAACAAAAACAGGAAACAAGAAACACACATATGATCCCATAAAAAATGGGAAATATATACACAAGGAAAAAAGCCAATAAGCAAAAACATTATGCCCAAACAAAGCACAATGAACCAATCAGTCTTCAAAAATACCATTAAGTTTCTTGTGCTGGCCAGCTACTCCTGGACATATCACCTGCTTATAAATTAAAGTGGCTTGAATCAGAACATCATCATGTAAGTTCCTAAGTAAAATATATGTTTGCTATGAACACATTGAAAACCGTACGTCTTTTCTAACAGTAATTGCTTTATTATATAAGAATCTCAGAAATTCTTTAAGAGGAGTTCTGATTGTTTTATTATTTTTTTTACTATTATTATTTATTTAACATATGGTTTCTTGGCGCTGAAACGTGGGACTGAGTACAGGGGACATAAGTGATGGACACCACAGAAAATAGACACCACAAACGTGAAGCGAGCACTCAGAAAAGGAAGTGAAGTGCGGTGAGTCAGGAGTAAAACTGTAATTATAACTATGGGACAAAGAAGTAGCAAGCAGTTGACAGGGCAGTCAATTAGATATTTATTAAGAACAATGGGCATAGAAGTTGAGCAGCAAAGATTACAGAAATTTTTAGAATTCGTAAAGCAGGTATGTCCTGAGTTTCCCAATTATGGGACTGTATTCTCCAGCATATGGAATGAAATTGGGTTAAAAATCAGACAGCATTATATGGAGCATGGACCTGAACACGCATTTACAGATACTCTTCAGTTATGGTCGCTTATACACGAGAATTTAATAGAGTCCCCCACTGGACGGGAGGAAGTATCTACCCCTGAACCAGTTAGTAGCGTAACAGAACCCTCAGCATCTATGGAGGAGCTGCCAGAGAAGGAAGTGTGCACAGGGCAGCATGATGGTGATGAGTATGTAGAAAAAGACACTTAGAGTCTTCATCTCCCTAACTTTCAACTAGACATCGACAAAGGCAGAAACCCAGTGGTAAGATTCAGCAGGAGCTAAAAAGGGTTGAAAGATTTAGTGGAATCGCTGGCACAGGAGATAAGAACTCTTCAGGTTTCCTCAGACCAGAGAAGCATCACCTTGTCTACTGTAGTGACTGGTATAGACCCAACCAAGAAGAAGGAACCTACCCCACAAGCCATGGCAAACAGTCACAGTGGGTCAGGTATCTCTAGTACAAGCTAGTATTAGAGAAGCAGCAGACAGAGGGGAAGATGGCAAGGACTTCAGACAGATCCTGTAATCAAGCAAAGGGATACTCAAGGAAACCATTTAAGCAGCTCAAGGAGCTAAAGACTGGCTTGTGTTCTGTATGGACTAACAGCATTTTTTACACAGATGCTAGTAGAGAATATGGCTATAGAAGCTTTACCCCCTGGAGATTGGAAACATAGCCAAGGCCTGCCTATCAGGAGGAGACTATCTGCTGTGGAAGACAGAATTTGCAGAGCAGTGTCAGGTCACAGCTGAGAGAAATAGAGCCCCAAACCTTTCTGTTTCTTATGATATGCTCGCAGGTGAAGGGCAGTACAGAGATATAGATCAACAGTTAGGTTTTGAAGAAGCAGTGTATATACACAGATTGGCGCAGCTGCCAAGAGAGCCTGGAACAAGCTTCCAGCTGCTGGTGCACAGGCTGAAGACTTAACAAAGTTCAGACAGGGACCTGATGAATTGTTTCAAGAGTTTGTATCTAGGCTAATGCAGGCATCATCCAGAATAATGGGAGATACGGAGGCTGGATTCTTGACTGTAAAACAGCCAGCCTATAAGGATGCTAACAGCATGTCAGGCCACACTAAGACCTTATAGAAAGAAAGGTGACATAAACGAATTTATCAGAATTTGTTCAGATATTGGACCTGCATATACGCAGGGCTTAGCTATGACTGCTGCTTTACAAGGGACTTCCATTAAGGCAGAGGAAGGAAGGTGCAAAGCCTTCTGGAGGTTGCTTTGGATGTGGACAGAGAAGACACCAGGTCAGTTTCCTAACAGAGAAACAAAAGGATAACCTGGTTTGTGCCTGAGGTGCAGGAGAGGAAAGCACTGGGCAAATGAATGTAAATCCTGCAGGGAAACTTCCAAGGAGGCCTGCCTCAGGCCCTGAGATAAATCTATGGGGCCATTCAGCAGCAGTTCCCCCTCAGGGAGATCCATTCAGGACCTCTGCAGAGCCACAGCAGGAAGTGCTGGGCTGGACCTCTGCTCAACCACTGACACCACCGTTTTAACCCCCTATATGAGAATGCTAGCTCTTCCCACTGGTGTTTATGGTCCTTTACCAAAGGGCACAGTAGGACTGTTGTTAGGAAGAAGTAGCCCAACCATACAGGGAATTTTTGTGGCTCCTGGAGTAATTGATGCTGATTTTGAGGGAGAAATAAAAGTTATGACTCACTCTCCAAATGGAATTTCAGTAATTAAAGTCAGGCCAGAGACTTGCTCAGTTGATTTTACTCCCCCCAGGTGAAAACAAAGAACCAGGTTAAGAGAGATAAAAGAGGAAAATCTGGATTTGGCTCATCTGATGCCTATTGGCTACAAGCCATCAGTCCACAGGGCCCAGAAATCACCTTATATATAAATGGCAGGGCCTTTTCTGGCCTCCTCAACATGGGTGCAGACAGGTCAGTTATTACAGCCAATCAATGGCTTTCAACATGGCAAAAAAAAAAAAAAAAACCCAAAAAACAACAAAAAAACGGTGATTATTATGCAGCTGCAAGGAATTGGTCAGACTCAGAATCCAGAACAGAGTAGCAACAAACTTACTTGGAGAGATGAGGAAGGTCATGAAGGAACTTTTCAACTCTTCATTGTTCCTCATTTGCCTGTAAATTTGTGGGGCCGAGATGTTCTGTCCGGAATGGGAGTGTATTTGTATAGCACCAATCCAGGTGTTACTAATCAAATGGTCAGGCAGGGATTGCTGCCCAATCAAGGACTAGGCAGAGAGGGTGGAAGAAGAGCTGATCCTATTTTGTCTAGTGAGAAACATACCAGAACAGGACTAGAGCACTTTTAGCAGAGGTCACTGAGATGTCTGCACTCCATGCAGACCCTACTATATGGAAAAGTGAAGAATCGGTATGGATAGACCAGTGGCCTCTATCAGAAGAAAAAATGCAAGCTGCTCAGCAGTTAGTGCAGGCACAGCTGGGCAGTGGTCATATTGTACCTTCTAATTCCCCATGGAATTCTCCTATTTTTGCGATAAAGAAGAAGTCAGGGAAATGGAGACTGATACAGGATTTGAGAAAAGTGAATGAGATCATGCAGTTAATGGGAGCTCTACCGCCAGAGTTGCCTATTCCCACAGCTATACCAAAAGATACTTATAAAATTATTGTAGATTTAAAAGATTGTTTTTTCACCACTCCTTTGGCTCCTCAAGATTGTCATAGATTTGCATTTAGTATTCCTTCAGTTAATTTTAAGGAACCCATGAGGAGATACCATTGGAAGGTCTTGCCCCAGGGCATGGCTAATAGTGCAACATTGTGCCAGAAGTTTGTGGCTCAAGCCATAAAAGTTGTTAGGGATGAATTTCCACAGGTTTGTATTGTTCATTATATGGATGATATTTTGCTTGCGCATAAGAGTGAGGAGGTTTTGCTTGTAACATATGGACCACTGCAGCAGAACCTTGCCAGAGCAGGGCTAGTAATTGCCCCTGAAAAAGTGCAGAGACAGCTGCCTTTTCAGTATTTGGGACATGTGTCATTGCCTAAAGAAATTAAGCCTCAAAAATTAGAAATCAGGAAAGATAGCTTAGGATCATTGAATGATTTTCAGAAATTATTGGGAAATATTCCAATGGTTACGTTCTTTTCTAAAAGCATCTACTGGTGATTTGAAACCTTTAAGCGATATATCCTGAAAGGAGATAGTGATCCCATTTCACCTAGACAGCTAACTGAAGAGAGTAGACAAGTTCTCCTACAATTGGAGAATGCAATCCAACATCAGTAGATATGCTATATTGACTATGCAAAACCATGGGAAGCTCATGTGCGTCCCACACAGCATAGTCCAACCTGTTTCCCCAGCCAAAGTGTTAAGTCCTTATTTTGAAGCAGTAGCTTGTATAGTACAAAAATGCCATATGGAGTCTAGGAGATATTTTGGCAGGGAACCAAGTGTAATACATGTTCCCTATACCAAACAGCAAGTTGAGTGGTTATTTCAAAATAGTGATTCATGGACAATTGCTTTTGCTCAGTTTTTGGGAAAAATTGATAATCAGTTCCAGCTTATAGACTGTTGCAATTTGCGCTAATGCATTCTTTTGTATTCCCTAAAATTGTAAGGAGTAATCCTGTTAAAAAATGCTATGTTAGTTTTTACTGATGGCTCTTCTAATGGAAAAGTAGCTTATGTTATTGATGGAAAAGAATATGTAGTACAGACAGATCCAGCTTCAGCTCAGATAGTTGGGTTACAAGATGTTGCAATAGTTTTTCAGCTTCTAATGAAAAATTCATTTAACTTATATACTAATAGTCATTGTTTTCAGAGCTCTTCAAGTTATAGAGAGAGTACCGTACATTGGAACTAGTAATAATCAGGTTAAAATACTGTTTGAGCAAATTCAAAGTGCCATTTGTCAAAGAAAGGCACCGTGCTTTGTGGGTTATATAAGAGATCATTCAAACTTTCTCAGCCCACTGGCTGAAGGTAATAAGTCAGCTGATAGACTAACAAAAATGGTCACTTTATCTCAGGTAGAATTAGCTCAGCAGTCACACAGCTTTCATCATCAAAATAGTAATAGTCTAAGAAAGCAGTTTGGTTTAACTATAGAGACTGCTCGACAAATCGTCAAACAATGTGATGTGTGCCCACACTATTTACCTGTAACTAATGTTGGAGTAAATCCTTAAGGCCTGCTTCCTAATCATTTATGGCAAATGGATGTTACTCATATTGCAGAATTTGGCAGATTAAAATATGTGCACATGGCAGTCGATACATATTCAGGCTCCTTAATGGCTACTACACAAACTGGAGAAGCCACCAAGCATGTGATAAGTCACTGTTTAAAATGTTTTGCTAACATAGGAGTTCCAAAGGTTATAAAGACAGACAATGGATCTGCATATACCAGTAAAACATTTCAGCAATTTTGTGCTCAATGGGAAATTGAACACAGAACTGGCATTCCTTATAATCCACAAGGGCAAGGAATTGTGGAGCATTCTCACAGCTCCTTGAAAACACAACTTCTAAAAATAAGGAGAGGGGAGTTGTGCCCCCAGTCTCCACATGATTTGTTAAATCGTGCACTCTTCATTCTAAATTTCTTAAATGTGGACACTTGTGAGCAATCTGCGGTAGACAGATTCTGGCATGATGGAACTCTGAGCAACATTTATTTGCTCAAGTCAAATGGAAAGATCTATGCATTAAACTATGGAAAGGACCTGATCCTGTCCTAATAAGGGGTCGAGGAAAATGAAGCCCAGTGGCTGCCAGACCATTTGGTGAGATGTGTGGAACAGAGAAAAATCACCTCAGGAACCTGTCCAAGCCAGTTCAAGTGAGACTTGCTGAACTTGTGTTCCTGACTCTACAGTCCAAAAAAGAAAGAAAATAATTGGCTCGAGATATTCAGGAGGAAAGAGATTAGAGATTTGGTTCGAGATTTCCAGTTTCCCAACAAGCCTGCTGAACTGATCAGTTAGCTACACCACACCTTGGGACAATTGAAAGCTATTGTGAACGTGGTATATGACAAAAGTCCATCTTCAGTATTTTAGCGTACAATGGATAAAAGTTTTGCAGTTAATATTTTGGTACTCAAGGACTGTGGTATCTCAATCTTATCTTTGGAAATTATAAGCAGCAGTGCATTGGACTTTAGAGAGGGAAAAAGAAAGGGTTTAGAATTGTGGAGTTATTATTCATACTTCATTTATCATGAGAAGATTTTATTGTCCTTTGAATTGAAATTATGAGAAATGTAATTTAGTCAATTATGTGTCAGTTGTTAATAAAAATACTGGAATCATTAACGTTTACAACCTTTGCTATACTAAATATTAATGAAAATGTCAGCTCATTCTGTTAAGATTTAGACATGATGCTTATGAATTGTTAGATACAATGCAATTGAATAGGCAGATTTAGATTTTGATATAGCAAAAGCCACTCAAGACATCCCAGACCAATTTTAAAAGGCCATTTTAGCTTGACTCATCCACTTCTTTTGCAGGAGATGCTGTAGCCACAAAAGCATATGCATTAAGGTGCTTGCTTGTGAACTCTTCTTGAAAAGTTGGCTAGGGTGTGTTGGCATCGAGCTATGAACTATCCTGTAATGTTCTTTATTGCAGAGGCTGGTAGTCAGAGACAGGTAAAGTCTTTTTGCCTCCAAGCTACATAAGGCAGGACACACATGACAGAATGTGTGCTTGCCATGACAGGTAAGGCTGGAAGGTGGAAGAAAACTATCTAAGACAGACACAGTCATCTGTGCTATAGCAGAAGCACAGGTATTTTTTAATTATCTTAAGAAGGGGGAATTTGTGGGTGCCCATAAAGATTGCTGCACTTCATCTTGGCACAAGGACAAGAGTTCAAAGCTGTCAGCAAGTCACAAGACCTAAAGATCAAAGGTGTGGCTACAGAAGGATGTTTCGTCCCTATTATTCTAAATAACAACAGATCTGAATCTGAGGTGTGGCTACTCCTGACTGTCAAGGCTAAGGAAAGAGAAGTTGGATTTGAGGTGTGGCTACTCCTGACCTCAAGGCTAGGGAACAAGAAGTTAGAGATAAGGTGTGGTTACTGAACCCTTAGAAGGAGTAAGGAAGAAAAGTTGTTCCATATACATGATAAGGAGTTCCAGTTTTTGGTTATGGTGTATAAGAGTGGCAAAAAATAAACTCACGGCATTTCAGTATTGACTGATCTGCCCTCCTGATCTTTAGTCTGTCTGTCTGTCTGTCTGTCTGTCTGTGTCTCTCTCTCTCTCTCTCTCTCTCTCTCTCTCTCTTTTATCTATAGCTAGCCTTTCCCTCATCCACACTCCCCCACTCAGGTATGGACCTGGAGCTGCTTGGCTGGCTCCGATTGCAGCCCTGCAAAGACTGCTCCCGACAGTTCCTCTATAGCTTTTAGCCTGTGCTGGAACTCTCTCTATAGTCTGGACAGGCCTTGAATTTACAGAGATCTGTGTATGCCTCCCGAGTGCTGATATTAAATGTATGCACCACTGCCTGGCTGATGCTTTTATAAGAAATCAGAGCACATGAGGTTGTTACTGTAGCACTCACTGCACATGGACAGTATTTCAACAGGAGTAGAAGACAAGACCTCAAAAAAATAGGTCTGCTATGGAAGCAGTATTCGATACTATCTTTGACACTCACACAAACAAGTGACTAGAACACAACACAATAAGTGAGTTAGTGTTCTCTGCTCTAGAGTAGCAGAACATTAAATTAATTCACACACACGCGCACACACACTCACACACACAGGATTTATTATAATATCTTATGGGCTGTTGCCAACTGATGCAGCAATTGCTGCCTATGAACAGAAAGTTCAAAAATCAAAAGAGTTGCTCAGTTGCCATGGCTGGATGTCTCAGCTGGTCTTTAGTATTATGCAGGATTCCCGAAGAAGTAGGCACTAATACAAGCCAAGGAGTGCTAGCAAGGCAAGCAGGGGGAAAGCAACAGCTTTCTTCTTCCATGTCCACATAAAGGCTTCCAGCAGAAGGTGTTGCCAAAATAAAAGCTGTGTCTCCACTGCCTCAGATCTGGTTTAGAAGTAGTCCACCTATTTCAAATTGAGCAAAAATCTTTCACAAGTGTGCACTCCAGTTTTGGATTTTAGTTAATTCCAGATGTAGTCAAGTTAACAACCAAGAATAGTCATCGTAGCGTATTGCAAAAGCAGTGTAATACTACTCCAGCAAAACCAAAATGTCCTTGACAAAGCAAAATGGTTTTACTGCTACAAATCTGTAGTTGTTTGTGTGAGAATAATAGAAGCTTACAATTTCTTAGAAAGGCAGGTTTGCTAAGTACAGAGTGGCAAATGTACTACTTTTATAACAGCAACAGCTATGTTATACACATGTAGTTCTCAGAGAAGTACTGTAAGAAAAGTTGTGATTAGATGAAGAGGCATTTGGCTACCTTAAGAGAGTCACAGATACTCCCACCATTTACCCTCACTTCATTGAACTTGGACATTCAGAGCACTGGGCAGAAATGACATTAGGTCAACACTGGCCAAGGGACTTCGCGATTCTTTGATTTAATTTAACAGTCCATTACCCAAGTCTGCAACGAGTCTAAGTCAGCTGCTAGATGCCTGCAGAGCCAGGCAAGCTGGGAAAATCAGAGGCATGGGGGCGGACTAGGCGGGGGAAAAAACCAGCACAAGCCCCTTTGCCCCCAACACACAAACAAGATCCAGACCCAAAGCTTGCAACCCAGATAGCTGAGGGAACGGAGACTCAGATCTGCACTGCGATTCCTGCGCATGACAGTGAGGACAGGAGAGGGGAGGCGAGGACGCGCATGTGCCCTCCAGGCACCCTTAGTGTGGCCGCAACACCCCCAGCAGCTGGGGTGATCCAGAGTAAGGGCCCAGCTGGTGTGCTGAGTCGCAGCTGCGGGCTTTACCTAGCGTCCAGGTCCTGAGCCCTCAGCCAAGGGCCCGCGGTTCCCTCCTCCACTGTGACCCGCCCTTGGTGGGACCGCCCAGCAGCAATGGAGCCCCTCGGGGAGGCGGGGCACTTGGCTAGGCTGACTGGTGGGAGACTGGGGAGCCCTGTCCAGCCTTGGCACGCCCAGCAGTGCTCCGTTCCCCAGCAGTACCGACCCAGCGCTTAGAACAAGAAAGAAGATCGAGCATATGCGTTTGTTATTGTATCACTATACCATGATACTCGACAAACGAGTAAAGAATAGGAAGTCAGAGTATAAGAATGTATAACTTTTGCAGTACACAATGACATCCTTAGAAAACAAAAGCACAGATGACTAAAACACTGCACAGTGTCATATCTGTTAAAAAAATCTATTGTAACAACAGAGAAAACTGTCCTTTTTACAATGATGGATGCTTGATTACTATAACACTGCAGTTGCTCAGATCAAGACAACAGGATGTGCATTGCTAGGTAAAGCTGGATTTTAGGAACACACTGAAATGATAGTGTTTGGACTAAAAAGAATTTGCTTAGCAATGCCCCTCACAGAGATGGACTGGCAGAAATTGGAGACTGAGCTATGAGAAAGAAGAGCACATGAGATTATTGTGTCACTGCACAAATACAGTAAAGCCGGAAAAAGAATATCATCTTGCAGAACACAAACAGATGCGACAATCACACCCAACAGTGGCCCATTTGCAAAGACCAATGTATTTCTATTGTGATGGAACTACATACCACTTACAACAAAGCTGACGGTTTTACTCCTACAATTCAGCAAATTTGCATACCATATGTTCCTAAGTAAAGCCTGTGAGTAGAGAACACAGTGAAAATAATAGTACCTTAGCAACAGCACAAGCTTTGCTATAACAATGAAACTTCCAGAGAAATATTGTAAGAGAAGTGATTGATTTACAAGAGAGCAGGGCCCTGGACAATGATTGCCATGTTCCTAGAGAAGGCTGATTTTTCCCTTTGCTACCAGGTATAAATTGCAGGTAATTTCTTAACAAGATCTGGAAGCCCATGTCAGCTTACCCCTCTCAGTACTAGCATACAATCTGGATTGAATATGTGCAGGCTCTGTATAAGCTGTCAGTCTCTGTGAATCTTAAGTGTATCCTGCCTATTATTTCTGGAAGTAACAGTTTCCTTGGAGTCATTCATCACATCTAGCTATTATACTCATTCCTGTTCCATATAGGTCTTGGAGACTAGAGGGTAGGGCTTTATGGAAGACATCCCATTTAGGAATGAGTACTCCAAAATCTCTCACATTGTCCATTTGTGGGTGTTTGTGATAGGTATCATCTGCTGCAGGAAGTAGCTTCTCTGATGAGGGTTAAATGAGACGCTGGCTAACGGGTATAGCATTGTAACATTAGGGCTCAATTCATTGGTATCTTCCTTTAGCAGAATAATAGTATTAGGTTTTCCCTTATGCTCTTTATTTCAGGTTCTTAGACACTTAACAGTATCAGGTATCCTTGCTGGACAGTGCACCAGGAGAGTTACTCCCCCCCCCCCATGGCAGAGCTGACCCTGGCACTCAGGAGAGAAGGCTCCACTCCTCATCACAGACATCACAGAGCTGGCCCTGATGGCATGGGACTGGGAGAATTAGTTCTGCCCCTAACCTAAGATGGTGGTGCCAATAGCCCAGACCTTCCAGACCAGCTAACACCGAGACCCACATCCTAGGCCTTGGTTGGCAGCACCCTAACAACTGCACCATCTGTGACTTGCTGGAGTACTCCGAGGGACTGGTCCTGCAGAACAACAATTGCAGGATCTCCACGACTCTGAGCAACAGCACGATGTCAGAGAGAAATTTTGATGAGGGCACAGTGATGGTGCTGTACTCAAACCAGAAGCCTTAAACCAGATCAATGATACATTGCAATGAAGGTTTTGCAGGTGGGGCTGATTGAACAAAAAGGTATACTGCCTGACTCACTGGAGCTCCTGATATCACTAGGACTACTGAAAGGGTATTTGATAGATGGAGGAGCAAGGTGGGTTGTTTGTTGACTTTTTTTTTTATTAATTTGGGTGTGCATACTATAGGGGTGAGGGGTAGATATGTAGAGACTGGGTGGTGAGTAGGATGTGAAATTTCCAAAGAATCAATAAAGATATCTGTTTAAAATAAAAAAAAAAAGACAGTATCCAGTATTAGATCTGTTAAATCCAATCGGAAAGTGACTGTTTACTGACATAATAATGTGCACTACTATTTTCTGGTAGTATATGGCAGGCAGATCCCTCTTTTGGTCAAAAGGTCTGAAGCTGGGAGGTATTGATGATTACTTCTCTTCCAGTATTGTGAACACTTCTAGGTGTTCTTAAGCAGCCTGTGTGAAGAACCATGTTGCTGGGGTACAGACAGGCAAGGGCAAGGGTACACAGCTTGACAGATGGCTCCAGACACTAGGAGACTAGACTGTGGGGCTGTATTAAAAAAGCAGTTGGTCCCATGCCTTTCTTTCCAAGCAGCAGGGTCACCGAGCCCACCCCCACACGTTCAACATGTCCACAGTTAAGAAGCACATGATGGTCTCAAAGCTATGTCTTTCACAATACTGCTGTGCTGCCCAAGCCCTGTTTCAGTTGTGCTGGAGGGGCAGCTGGGGACCAGGGTTAAATGTCTGGTTGAGACTTGAGGTTAACTGACATCATTGTGTCCCAAGCGTTAATCTTACACTTTTACCGTGTTTGGTCAGGAAAAGAATATTAACAGCAATAATAGAAACTGAGCCAGGCACATGGTGCACGTCTATAATCCTAGTACTAAGGGGTAGATATGAGAGGGCCCATGGGTTTCAGGCCATCCCTATCCTGGGGTACATAGTAAGACCTTGTGTCAAAAAGAAAATAAAAGCAAATAATGACTGCTTGACACGTGTATTGTAAGTATTAGATTTGTTTCATGTATAAAACTGAAATGAATTTAACAATATTGGAAAGGGCTGGCTTCCCATGTTAGTCAACCAACCTGGTATTTCAGTAGGACTGGGTACCTCTTCTTCTATTTAGCTTGGACAAGGCATGCTGGTAGGAGGAAATTGTCTCAAAAGCAGGCACTGCCCCCACTGTTAGAGGTCACACAAGAAGACCAAGCTGTAACATATATACAGAGGGCATGGATCAACCCATGCAGGCTCTCTAGTTATCAGTTCAGTCTCTATGAGAGCCTATGAATTCAGGTGAGTAGATTCTGTGGCTTTTCTTGTGATGTTCGCAACCCCTCAGGCTCCCAACTTCCTTTCTCCTCAGCCTCCTTCTATGGAATTCCCTGAACTCTGCCTAAGGTGTGGCTATGGGTCTCTATCAGTTTTCATCAGTTGCTAGATGAAGTCTCACAGATGATAATGTGGTAAGGCAACAATCAATGACTATAGCAGAATATTATCAGGAATCATTTCATTAATTTCTTTTGTCAGTCTTGATTGGATGGATTTCAGGTCTATGGGCTATCCAGACTCTGGTGCCTGACCCTCCAGGCTGACTCAGGTGTGTGCCCCCTCTCATGGTGTGGGTCTCAAGCTATACCACTCATTGGTTGGGCCCTCTCACAATTTCTGTCTGTGCCACCTTTACCCCAGCACATTTTGTAGGCAGGACAAAGTTTTGTGGCTTGGTTGGCATCCCTCCACGTGAAGCCTAGCCTGGTTACAATAGATGGCCAGTTCAGACTCCATATGTCTCACTGCTAGGAGTCTTAGCTAGGGTCACCCTCAGATTCCTGGGAATGTTCATTTCACTTGTTTCTAGTTCTTTCCAGAAATGCCCCCCACCATTCCAGTTGTCCTTCTTGATATTCACTCCCTTCAATCTTATCCAACAGGATCCCTCCTGTTCCCATCCCCACACATCCCCCATCCAGACATTCATTCAAATGCACAAATTGTATTAGGTCCATCATGCAAAGGCACAGCATTTACTTGAAATTTGGGTCCTTAAATATGGACTGCATATCATCTTATGAAGCAGAAATTTCTTCATTTAATTCCCATGTTTTTTTCCCTTTCAAGCAAAGTTTTATGTGGTCAGTATAAATAATCAGAAACAGATGAATTTTCTGCACTGATACATGTAACCAATAGAGGGCACACATGACTTGATGGATTAGTAAAGAAATTAAAAGCTTCAAAAAGTTTGATGTTGCTGCTACCATTTGAAAGCACTGTCCCCATCAATTCAGGCTGTGGGAATTGGATATGCAGAAAATTGTAAGATGTTTGTCCTGAAATAAATCTCATATTTCAAAGTATTTAAATAATCCTGAATATATTCTTATTCCAGTCTGATATTGAGATAAGAAATTAACAAAATGAGAAGAAAAAATAAATTCCATGTGAGAAACTAATGACTCTATTTCTAAATTACAAACAGGTCTAAGAAAATCATAAATCAGAAATACAATTTGATTAACAATGGAGTTTTTATTCATCCAAAGAAGGAGATGCTTAGAGGAAATTACAGACCTGGAGATATACCATGTGCAATTCAAATACAAGATGAATTTGATATGGGGAATTCTGGTATATTTTTGAGACAACATCTTAGTTTGTAGCCTCTGGTACTGTTAAACTCAGATTCCTTCATAATGATCCTCCTATCCCATTGTTCTGAATGTTATACAAGGATTGCAGCCATAAACCACATTGCCTGGCTTCTGATTATTCCTGATACAAGCACTCAATTAGGCAATCACAAAACACAAAAGTGCACTTTACAAGAAAAGAAAAAAAAAACACAGGAAGAAAATTATAATAAGTAGAACTCAAATTAACAAAAGAAAACATAATAAAGACAATAGGTACAGAGTGATTTCTTACTACAGTTAGGAAAATCATAGCTTTTGTGAGATTTCACTAAAAAAAATTGATCACTAATTTTAACTCAAGCAAAAAAAATGAGGGGGTAAAGAGATGGCTTAATGATTAAGAGCACTGGTTTCTCTTGAAGACCACCCAGGGAAGATTCCCAGAACCCACAGGGCTGATCAAAGCCATCTAAAACTCCACTCCTAGTGGCTTAAGGTAACCAGAAACTATGTATATTTGAAATCATTAATATCAGTGATCAAGGTAACATAAACATAAAACATAAACACAAAAAATATAAACAGTCTGGAATTTTTTTCCAAATTTATATGTATTCACGATAAAACTCTTAGGACACCGGAAAGTGCACAAGTGCACATATTTTTTTCTTGTTGTTGTTGTTTTTTTTTTTTCATTATCTAAAAATATTTTTTACACTCACTGAAGTTTTGAGAAATGCATGTTGTGTTAAGCTAAACAAATATACAGAAAACTCTAAAACTCATAGAGCTTCAGGACCTATAATCTCAAAAGGCTATTGGACACACAGGAGCAAGGCATTAGAAATATAAGCATGGACACCTTGGATGATGCGAGGACCAGACATAGTTGAGAACTGGCAAAAATCCAAAGGCTAATTTTCCTTAATGTCAGAATTAAAACAACCACAGACAATGAGTTTAATTCAGGACTGTGTGCCCCTGAAATTTGTTATTGGGATTCCTTGTACACATTTAAGAATTTCCTTTCAAGCAGTTTCTATTGTTTAGGGTTTTTAAGAATATTTTAATATTTTATTTTATGTTCATTGGTGTGAGGGTATCAGGTCTTCTGGGACTTGAGTTACAGAGAGTTGTGAGCTGCCTTGTGGATGCTGGGACTTGAACCTGGGTCCTTGAGAAGAACTGTTAGAGCTCTTAACCACTGAGTAATCTCTCCAGCCCCTCTTTAATATTAATAAGAGGATTGAAGACATAATTTTCTCTAGCTAAAGAATTAGTTAAACTCACAGAAAATGAAAAGATGTGGATTCCTTCCAGACTAATGTGGTTTGATCACGCCAGACCGCCTGAAACAGAGTACAAGCTGATCCTACATTCAAAACAGCTGGACAAAACAGCCCTACAGACTACAGCTAGGATATCTGAATCTTCTTTGAATCCCCCCAAGACAGCGCCCCTTATCAGCAGGAAGTAGTTTGGAAAGAACGACGCCCAAATTCCCAAATATTGTGTATAAATGTTTGTTTTCATTTAATTGGACTTTGTTATATAAAATTAAATAAAAAAAGAATGAGTTAAACTTGTAAATTTGATTTCTCCCTTTCAAAGCGGTACGAGAAAATTGTTAGTAACCCCATCCCATTCAAATAAAGTCCTTCTCCCTCCTGCTTTTCCTAGTACTGGTACTTACAGGAATGGGATAACATACCTGACTCAAGAAAGTCAGCTAAGTATCAGAACTTGTAGTGCTGATGAGCCTTGTATATACTAAACAGATGATTAGCAACCAGTCTATCCACCAGTCCTTTCCGTCTTTTTACATTTAATATCCTTGCTGCAATTATTGGAAATATATGTTTATTTATTTAAATGTTTTAGGTTGAAAATATTATTTATGTAATATATTATTACTAAAGTTTCCCCTTCCCTATCTTCTCACAGATCCTCCAAACCTCCCCAGGCTTCCAACTCCATGCCTCCTCTCTCTCTCTCTCTCTCTCTCTCTCTCTCTCTCTCTCTCTCTCTTTCTGGAAAAAATAATAAGGCAAACAGCTGGCAAACTGTTCTTGTTAAGTGAAGCACATCAACCCAAGATATGTCTTTTGTGCTTGAGAACTCTACATGAGAAAGGCTCAGGACTACAATGGGAGTCCCAACCCTCTGTAGTTACTGGCCAGTTAGTAAAGATTTCTTAATGGCTTAAACCCATTTGTCACTAGTATTCTGTGGCAGATATACTCAAAATTTCAAGCAAAAGAACAGTAAATTTTTTTTTGAAAAATTAAAAAAGAAAAATGAAACCAAAAATCTGAAATAAACCTCCCTGGACTGCTTTGTAGTCCAGGATGACCCTGAATTCATTATCTTCCTGCCCCAGGTTCTTACATGCCTCATTACTGGCAATCACAACATTAACCAGGCTTAAATTTAGTGAGTTCCCAATCTGTAATTTTAAGTTCTAATATCTATATATTAAAGCCTTTGATGTGACATTAATTGACAAATAGCAGAAAATTACCCAAACAATTTTTTATTCTATATGAATATTATTTTAAGAGATCATTTTCATTTCCACATGTGTACTTTTATTAACCAATCAAGTTGCATATGCTAATGGGATTCAGTGTGATTTTGTATATGTGGAAACGGTATTGCCTGGATCTTGTGCAAGTTCCTTTCCTCCTCTGACTTCTTCCCTCTTCCAGGTGATTCTGATCACTGTTATATTAAAAGATGGAATTTTTCTTATCACAAATTTTAACATACAAATCATACTTCAACAACTGGGTTAAATTATTGAATTTTATTTTAATTATTTATACAGGACTTTACCACATACTCACATACACATTAAAATACACATGAAATTTATTTAGTTATATATCTTTATTATCCTTTTGTTTTCTTTCCTGTTTCTAGAGGTTTTTGTTTTCCCACTCCTGAACCAGCCATCTGACCATATGTTTTATTTGTTTCTGGTTGAGAAGTAATGAAGACAGAGGGGACTTTGACCTTTATCTAGGCACATTCTGTCCAAAAATATGACCATTTCATACTTGACCATTTCAATTTTTTTAAAGATTTCAAGCCAATGTTTCTGTGATTTTTTTTGCATTAACAGATGTTTTTGCTAAATAATCTGTTCTATAATAAATATTGTTCTTATCTTTTTGCTTTTGTTTTTTTATTAGTTCTTTGAGATTTCCATACAATGTATTTGGTTATATCCACCTCCTTTCCCAGCTCTTCCCATATAAAACCTCTTAGATAACCACACAACTTTTTGAGGTCCATTTGATTATGTATGTATGTATGTATGTGTATGTATGTATATGTATGTATCCATTGCATCCAGTTTGTGATGCTCATATATTCTTACATGTGTCACCTGCCACTAGAGTTTGGGAAAATTATCAGGGGATGCCCTCTCAAAGAAAATACTTACAAATACACTAAATGTGTTGGTACCATGGAGTAAAGGAGTAGCATTTACATGAAATTGTAGTCCTGGATTATTGAATGCATTTCATCTTATAAAGCAAACAAAAAAATCTTTTCATGCTTTCCACATTGTTTTCATCATGCAAAAGTTTTAGGCTGTTAGCAAAGATAATAAGGATAGCTGAGTGACAGAGGACACAGAAATAGTTAGTGTTTGTCCTTGGCATTAAAAGCATCAAAATGACTGATGCATTATTACTACCATATGAAAATCTTGAGGCCAGCCATGCAGACTGGGAAATAAACTACTGAGATAATTTATGAGATATTAGGGCTGAAACAAGACTCACTTTTAAAAAAAGTTGAAATCATTCTAAATAAATTATTACTCCAGCCTAAAATAAGAAAGGACAGGAAAATAAGAAATCATAGAAACAATATGTTCCATGTGGGTAAACAGGAGAGACAATGACCCAACTAGACAGCAAGTAAAAACCTCCACTGCCAGGAGTTGTTTACATCTTATCCAGTCATTAGACAAATGAGTCCCAAACCCCAAACATTACAGGCCAGGTACTCTTCACAATCTAATGGTAAGGCCCTATACCTGAAGACAACACTTATATATGTCATTGAACATGGAGAAGTTGAGTTGGTGCCTATCTAGAACCTTCACCCCTACCCATTAGCATTCAAGGAGAAAGGTAACCATCAGTATCCCTCAGCTTTAAATCTTGCAACCAAAACACTGAGCTGCCTGCAAGATACACTGTTACAATAATAGTGCAAATGTTACAGGAGTAAAAAGTCACTTTCTGATTAAAATTAAAGTCCACCTTATGATATGGAGCTGATGCCTGATGTTGTTAAAGTGGCCAAGAACCTCAAACTACATACTTCATGGTCCTAAGGGAAAATTTAGATTTTTTTTCCAAGGTAGGGTTTCTCTGTGTAGCTTTAGACCAGGCTGGCCTCCAACTCATAGAGATCTGCCAACCTCTGTCCCCTAGTGCTGTGAAGGGAAGATTCAATACTATTATTCTGCTAAAGGAACATATCATGATTGCTAATGACATACTGCCATACCCACTGAACAATGCTCCCCTTAACCCTCATCTAAGAAGCTCCTTCCTGCAGTAGATGGAAAATAACACGAACACTCACAATGGGACAATGAACAAGATGAGACACTTTGAAGTCCCAAATGTGAGGTCTTCCTCAAATCCCTCCCCTCCATACTCAGGAAACTCTGTGGAAGATGAAGAGACTGTAAGAGCCAGAGGTGATGGATGACATCAAGAAACAACAGCCTTGATGCACATATGAACTCACAGAGACGTTGGCAGCATGCACTGGTTTAGTCCATATGGTAGTGTACCACTGAGAGGGGTATCTGCAGTTGATACCCTCTGGTGAAGGGAAAATCAACTTTCTCCAAAGGAGTCTCACTGGGTGCATCAACCACACTCAAGGGCAGGAAGCATGCTCAGAAGTAGCCAGCCAACACAAATAGTGGGTTTACAAAATGTCAATATTATTCTTTGACATTCTCAGCACTATATCTTTCATTTGCTTTTTTCTACTTTATGTGGACAGTTTTATTCATCCTTATAAATGTGCATATCTGTGGCATGTCCTAGATCTTTTACTACCCTGAATATCTTTTATGATTTTCTTTTTGATTCCCTCTTGTACTCATATGTGATTTTAGTTAATTCCCTTTGGTTTTTAAACCTATTGCACTTATGTTTGATGCGGTCTAAATTCTTCATTCACTTTCACCATGAAATTGTTCATTTTCACCACTGTTCTGGTCAGAAATCTTAGCTTCACAGAAGCTGCTTTTTTAAATTGAATTTTATTGGATATTTTATAGGTGTATAGGACATCAATATGACCATGACAACATGTAAATGAAGTTTAATTTGACATGTGAAGAACAGACCAAGTAGCCAGTCTCTAAGAAATCTGCACACATGTTCATAGGTGTGTCCTACTTTCTTCTGAGTAACTTTCATCCCAAACTTTATGCTTAAGCCTGCCTTAAATGTCTTTCATAAAAATCTCAAAAATCCTCCAAAAGTTTTAATGAAATCCTCAATGCTGATTATATTATGTATTTGTTATTATAATGGATGTGACTTTGCTGAGCTTACAAGTAAGGTCAGTATTATTTAATTATTTTCTAGGGGCATCCTGGGATTTAAAGACCTTGTGAAGGCTCAATGGGTAAAGATTCTAATTTATGTTAAGTATGAAAACCTGAGTCAAAGTTCACAAAACTACAGTACAAGTCCAGCATAACCACCTCTCTAAAATCACAGTGCTCCTATGATTAGATGGGAGGTAGAGACAGGAGATTTTTCCAGAAGCTGACAGGCCAGAGTCTGGCATACACAAAAAGAGACAACAAACCATTCCTGTATCAAATGGGGTAAAAGTTAGGGGAAGACACCAGAGGTTGTCCTTTGTCCTATAATGTAGTCTATGGAACACACACGCACGCGCGCACACACACACACACACACACACACACACACACACACGTGAAAGATTTTGGTATTAAGAACTGAGAGGTGGTTTATTTTTTCAGTTATTCACTCAGGGTTATCACAAATAGGATCTAACCACACATGGATTCCCATTCTGATTATAACCATAATCCCACAGTCATTATAGTAACAGAGAGACAAATGCCCCTCTACATGCAGAAATGTGCCTGTATTTAAACATTTGTATTAGAATTAAATACTTTTGAATTTTCGAGATAAATTAATTTTCATATAGATATGAGATAATATACATTCAGTAGCTGATGTTGTGAAGACTTTCAGGGACCACACCACATGTTAGTGCTGCATTATTCTAGTGCGAAATGGAAACTGACAAGGATATAGTTGTCCTGAAACTCATGGGTACTCTCATATCTACCCCTTAGTACTAGGATTATAGACGTGCACCACTGTGCCTGGCTCAGTTTCTATTATTGCTGTTAATATTCTTTTCCTGACCAAACATGGTAAAAGTGTAAGATTAACGCTCGGGACACAATGATGTCAGTTAACCACATGTCTCAACCAGACATTTAACCCTGGTCCCCAGCTGCCCCTCCAGCACAACTGAAACAGGGCTTGGGCAGCACAGCAGTATTGTGAAAGACATAGCTTTGAGACCATCGTGTGCTTCTTAACTGTGGACATGTTGAACGTGTGGGGGTGGGCTCGGTGACCCTGCTGCTTGGAAAGAAAGGCATGGGACCAACTGCTTTTTTAATACAGCCCCACAGTCCAGTCTCCTAGTGTCTGGAGCCATCTGTCAAGCTGTCTATACTTTCCCTCTCCTGGGCACTGCGTTCAACCTCCACCTTTGCCCTTGCCTGTCTGTACCCCAGCAACATGGTTCTTCACACAGCCATGCTCAGAGCTATGCTATTCCTTACTCTACTTGGATGTCCTATTGCTGGACATTTGGGAGAGCTTCATTGAGGCTCATTCCCTGAAGTTTTCTGGATGTGGCTGAGAAAAGACAGTTCTGCTAAACCAAATAACTGAAGAATGGTATATTTTCAGAGACTATGTGAATACATCAATGCTAAAACAAGTAAAGAAAGAAAAGAGAGAATGATCAAAGAAGGAATGAAATAAAAATGGTTTCAGGCAATTAGAGAAAATACTCTATATGTAGTTATTTGTACAATATATAAAGTAGCTGTTTATTTCTGTCAAGGTACTGTAACCAATATTTACAGTCATTGGTCCACTGTGGGATTTTAAAGATTTTGGCATATGACTTTAATGTCCAATATAATATTATTAATTAGCACACACACACACACACACACACACACGACACACGACACACTGTATACTCCTATAGTCCTCACTCCGCAGTAGAGGACACAACATACACAGGATGAAGGGCCAAACAGGTGGGGATGCAAAGCACATATTATCCAACCCTAGCAGTAAAACCTTAAGAACATTAGTACATATTTTGCTTATTTCTCATTTCCTTAAAATTAGAAGACACAGTATGGTCAATGTCAACACTGAAGTTAACTATTTAGCATAGTGGGTATTTGTCTAAAGTGGGTGTCTGAATTATAATTTTAACATAAAAATTAGAAGAGAGATCCTGAGAAAAATTAAGCCACATTTCAATTCTTCAGAGGTAAAAGGAAGCTGGTGAATTGGAAAGCACACCTATAAATAGTTAACAGAGATTTTTGAATATGTACAAAAAGAGGTTCAATGTAATTTATAGGTACTGTTTGGGATAAATCACAACTGAACATCAACTATGGGATATGTAAGTATTCAATTTTTCTTATATTTGTGAATTGTGGGTAGTTTGGTATATAAAGCTATGATCTTTACTGTAATCCTTTGATTTTTTTTTTTTTAAATCCACTGGACTGTTAAAAGAGTCCCCATTAGCTAATTTAGCTTGAAGTATAAAGAGAAAGTATATTCTATATAGTTTGAATGTATCAGATTTTGGAGAAGCTATTAGTCAAATAAAAACCATAATGCCTATATAAAGGAGAAAAGGACATAGAACCAAGAGTTTCTTGATTCATAATGGAAGAGAAGCTAATGAGTATCAGTCAAGATGCTTATTTTCAAAAATATTAAACATTGACCATGGAAGACTCCTTATGTTTAAGTAAAAATGGTTTTCAGTTGATTACAATAAAGTTCACAGGATAAACAACCCAAATTACCATAAATGGCATTCATTTTAAACATTTAAGTATCTTTTATGTCTGTATACATGACATGTTAATTTTTCTTTATTGAATTTCTATGCAGATTATTGGTTAAACAAATGTAAAAACAAATTTTTTTTCTGTACAGATTATAAGTTTTTACCTGTTAATGAGCTCATTTCTTCCTGGTTCTGTCATATTTTATGCATTTGCCTGTACAAGTAGCAGCTTAAAAACAATACAATATTTTAAAACTTTATGTTCATTTCAAAGTAAAAGTTTTAAAGTAGCTAATTTCAGAATTTACTTAATCACATAAGCAATTTGGTTAATAGATCTTTATTTTCCTGGTGTTTTTACTAATGCATGTTTCCAATATATAACCATTTAATGAAAAGTTGCAAGTTTCATGCACAAATATTTTACCTAATATCATCTGATAATTCTAATTGTTATAAACTATTGGCATTAAAAATATTTCATGGCTTCAAGTCTTATTATTAATTAGTGCCAGCTCTTTTTTTTAAAAATGTGATATTGGTGATCAGTGCCTTTTTTTTAGTTTTCTTAATCAGTTACACATTAATCTTTCTGGTAATTCTGTTCTATTTCATGTTTATTTTGCTTCGTTTCCCTGGTTTTCTTACTTCTATTGTTTGATGATATTATTCCTTGTTTAGTATTGTTTTATTGGTTTTGTTTAGGTTGGACTTACACTTTGACTTGGATGGTTATATCTTAGACATTAAGAGTTTCTTTAAATTTAGGCTATAAGACGCAGCCCTCTAATAAAATTGTTTTGGCAAACAAAATTCTATTTTTTAGATTAGAAAGTACAGTAAATGAATTATTTGAGCATTGTGAATTAAAATAATTACGTAGGGAAAGGAAAAAGGCACGGTTATTAATAACCTCATAAACTACATTTAAAAAGTCAGTATGTGACCAGGGGAGTACAATTAGCCTTTTAGAAATACATATAAAATTATCAGCCCAATAGAATATATATATATGCAAAATAAAATAAAAAAAAAAACACGAGCAACTCAGCGTGGAAATAGAAATGAGACAAATTAAGGTGCACGGCTGGTATTTTGAAAGGCTGCAAAGCAAGGCGGCAAACAGTCTCCACGAATCCAACCAACGGAGAAAAGTTAAAGCCTGGGCTACCGGCGCACTTTTATTAAGCCACCATCAGTGCTGGTTAAAGCCCAGGCTTCTACTTTGTTGCGGCGGAGGGGAAGTAACGAAGGGAGGCATCCGCCAGGCTTCAAGCCGAACAAAGGATTCCGGTCTCATTAAAGTGCACCCGAATTAACCCTGCCAGGGAATAGAGTCCCACAGAAATCCCGCCGTTTCTATAAGCGCCCAGGGACAAAGGCTTCGGCAGAGGCACTCTCGGGTTTTAAAGATTAGTCGCCCACAGACAAAAGGCAGAGAAACAATGTGTAATGCTTAGGAGCGAGACGTTTTAAAAGCTCCAAGAGGCAGCGACGGCAAAGGCGGCGACCATGGCGGTTTCTTCCGCAAAAAGAAAACAATGAAAATCAGTGCGCACAGCCGAAACCGGGAGTGGTTAAAACGTCAACCTTGAGGGGAAAGGGTGTGGAAACGGGGGCTAGCGGCTTCAGAATCCCACTAGGAGAGACGCAAGGCGGGTCCGTAAGCCGATACCGGCGAGGAAAAAACGTGGCGGAAGCGACTTCCGCTTCAGCACCGGAAACTGGTGTTACAACAGGAAGTGTCCGTCCGCAACTCTGCGGGTAGGAACCAAAGTTCACAGGGATCAGGTTTCCGGTGGGAAGACAAAAAGTGTTGCACTTCCTCCGAGAATCGGCCGATCGGTCCAGCTCCAGCTCCGCCGATTCAGGCACAAAAAAGACATAAAATTAAACAGTTTTTGGACAGTGTAGGGGTGCGTAAACAATGGAAGAGTCTACAGCTCCCTCTTGCGTGGCCCCGGGTGCCGAGGAAGGTGCCGTGGGGGGGTCGGGTGTGTCTGCCCCCCCCCACCCCGAGTTTGAGGCTTCTGGAGCTTCTGAGGTACTCAGTTCAGCCTCTCCGCAAGAGGAATCGGGCCAGGCACCCGTTCTTGTGGCTCCTGTGCCCGAGAACCGACGCTCGGCGAGACTGGGGCCCGTTACGGCCGCAGGGGGCGGAGCCAGGTCTGGTTCTGAGCGCAACACCGGCAGCTGGACAAAGCAGATCCTCTGCAGGTATTATCTGCATGGGCAGTGCAAGGAGGGCGATGACTGTCGCTACTCTCACGACCTGTCTGGGCGGCGGAGAGCGAGGGGGGGGCAAGATTCTCAGCCTCGGGCCTCTGCAGATAGAGGGCCCAAGATGGCCACTCAGTGGGAGCCCCCGACTCAGGAAGAGGCGGAAGCCCCCCCTACTGCATCCTCCAGCTCTTTGCCTCTGATTGGCTCGGCTGCTGAAAGGGGCTTTCCTGAAGCTGAGATTGACAATGCAGGCATTGGCTCAGCTGCTGAAGGGGGCTTCTCTGAAGCAGAGATTGACAATGCAGGCTTAGCAGCTGCTGCTGCGGGAGGAGCGGGTGCTGAAGGCTGGGAGGGGGCAATTGAGTTTGTTCCCGGACAGCCCTACCGAGGTCGCATGATCCCCCCGCATGGTCCCGAGGCTCCCCTGGAGAGCCCGGAAGTTGAGAGCGAGCACTTGGCTATGGGCATGGGGGCGCCGCTGCCGCTTTGCCGCTATGCTGCCCGGGGAGAGTGCCTCCGCGGGGAGAGTTGTGCATACCCGCATGGAGAAATATGCGACATGTGTGGGCAGCAGGCCTTGCACCCTTGGGATGCGGCCCAGCAGGAAGCTCATAGAAGGGCCTGCGTTGAAGCACATGAGAGAGATATGGAACTCTCGTTTGCTGTGCAGCGCAGCATGGATAAAGTGTGTGGCATCTGCATGGAGGTTGTCTATGAGAAAGCCGACCCCAGCGATCGCCGCTTTGGCATCCTTTTCAGCTGCAACCACACCTACTGTCTTAAGTGTATCCGCAGGTGGAGAAGTGCCACACAGTTTGAGAACAGGATCAGTAAGTCCTGCCCACAGTGCAGGGTCTCCTCTGGCTTTGTCATTCCTAGTGAGTTCTGGGTGGAGGAGGAAGAGGAGAAGGAGAAGCTTGTTCAGCAATATAAGGAGGGAATGAGCCAGAAAGACTGCAGGTATTTTGCTGGAGGCCTAGGTCACTGCCCATTTGGAGAATTCTGTTTTTACAAGCATGAATACCCTGAGGGCTGGAGAGATCAGCCTCCGAGGCCAGGTGGTGGTGGATCGTCAAACGCATACTGGCATCAAGTTTTGGAGCCTGTGCAGTTGCGAGAGGGAAAAGTGCTGTTTAATAGCCGTAAGAAGGAGCTTGCTGTGCTTCGCCTGGGCAATCAGATGCTTAAGAAGTTGCTTTGCCTGAGAGGCGGTTTTTCCTTCACTGACCGGTGGCTCTTGCTTCAGTACCAGCTGGAAGAGTATTTCAATTTGAATCTGTAGTATCATGCTATCGCATGCGGTCTAGTCTGCTAAGGCTCTGTTGTCTGCTATTGCTTATTTCCCTCTATTGACTGACAACTGTTGCTTTCAAAGGCTGTTGAGGCAATCATTATGCAGTACTGCTGTTTTCGCCCCTATTTCCCATTTCCTCTCGCTAGGATTGTGATGCTTATCTGTGTTAAAAGATAACAAGAAATCTTAAAAGTATTGTTTGGTGAAATTAATATTTCTGTCAGCTGATGACTTGTGGTGTCTTTTCCCAACAGGATTCAATCATTTCTAGTCTAGTGTTTACAGTTTCTCATTGTGAAGTCCCTTAATAGTAAATGTGACAAGGTGACAAGTCTTTAAATTATGAGCTTTTTGCTATATAGCCTTAAGAAAGGCACCCTTACAGGGCCTTGCAGCTGCTGTCTGTGTTTGTTTACATGTCTGTTTCTTCTCTTTCAAGTGCAATTGTTAACTTGTGGTTATTTTGTGGTTCTGTTTTACTTGACCAAAATGAGGTGCATATGTTTACATGTTTTTATCCTGTTTGGCTTGATGTGAAATTATTTATATTCCGAAATATATATTTAAGAATGATATATATGCGTATATGTATACAAAGATGTATTTGAAAAAATGGATACAAATAAACACCATAATATATATGTTTGAAGTAATGAAATAAATGCAGAACCGAAAGCCTGATGTTAAATTCTAGATGTATGGACTGTGTGTGAATTTTGTGAACAATTTCTCTGCCCCTGAATTGATGTCAGTGATTAGCATCTAATAAAAATGACTGCTTTGTGTATTGGACTCTTTCTAAAAGACTTATAAATCATAATTTTCATAATTCCTATGATGGCATTAACAGTTCCTCTGTTACAGTCATGAGTTGTGTGTGCCTCTGATTGTAGTCACTGTCTCATTTTTCTTAACTATCTGCTTCTTTTTATATTTTAAAAGCAAAAGATTTGACAATAGTTCTCATAATAAAAATTATAAGACCGTCAGAGAAAATGATAATAAATATTGAAATCAGTCATAATATAAGAATGAAATAAGAAATGAGGCAGGACTTTTAAAATGTTAAACATAAAATTACTGGAATCCTTTTACTAAAAGTAAGCCATAATTTGACCTAAAAGCCATTCTTAAAAATCAAAGTTTATTTTACTTGCTTTGAATGAAACCACATTCTATTTAAAATGCTCAATTATAGTTAAAATAAAAAAATCAGGAGGTTTTGGGGTAAAAGTGAGTCTGCGAGTGCTATCTGTATAACACCTCAAGTTTTTACTAAACATTGCTGGAGGAGAGAAATGCAAGAGCAATATATTATGATTGATCTAGAAATATAACTCCTTGTTTTGTGTTCATATGACACAAGTTAGTAAGCAAATGGGTAATTCATAGAGATAGCACAGTTCAAGTGCACTGTGGACAGTTTTATTATGTCTTTTAGTAAATGAATAAATGTTTGTTCAGCCACTAAACAGTATAGATTTAAGCGTCCCAATTGGGTATAACACAGTGCATTTTCCTTGGCTGAAGTTGCACAGAATTATGCTTTGGGTCTCCATTTTTTGGTGTACACCATGTTGACTATGTTACAGGTAACAAAGCGAACTTGCAGAATTTATATTTCATTACAAAGCGTACTTTGAAGTACTGCATTGTCAGAACTACTTTGCATGGCATTTGTAAATTTTCCTGTGTGATGAAATAAATAAGGTAGAACCAGTATTTACAGCAAGAATGGAATACAAGTAATACATTTACAGGACTCCTGAGATTGGATGATTGCTGTCTCTGCCCCCACATATTAAGGCTCAGAAACATGCCTTAACTGTGCAGCTTGTAAGCATGGGTAAGTCAGGCCGGTGCAGCAGGGCATGAACAAGTTTCTACAAAATGGGGCTGTTTTGGAGCTTTTGTTTATGAGTTGCAAGGCTCAGTTTTTCATAGCATATTGTTCACAGAGAAGCTCAGCTTTCCATATTGTAGCATGCCCTCTCCCTTCTGGTGTAATTACTGGTACTTTGAAAATATTATAATCTGGGGGATATGCCATAGTGCTTCCCTCTTAATTCCAAGTAATGCATAAGTTAGGAGGCCCTGGACAGCTATTTTCCCATGGTCTAGGAGTTTGGGGTGGGGCAGATTAGCTAACTAAAGAATGAGGCCAGGTGGGGCACTTTCAAGGACTATTGATTGTCGAATCTCAAAGGAGTTTCCATAGTGACTAAGATGTGGTGGTGGGGGGGTTGATTTGAGCTATGAAGGCTCTGCAAAGTCTAATGTGTACTGCATAACGTCATTAAATGACAGAATTTTATTCAAAGAGTATATTGAAATAGGAGGTTATAATAAATGTCATGAGTTACAATGCTTTAATGCTAGTAGAGAAATGGTATCCTGATTGAACTTGTTACCAGCTGTGCCATCTAAATGAGTGAGTACTGATGTCCAATATCTCGGTTTATACATAGGAGAAATGGGTGCAGTGTTAATACATTTTGCAGAATAATTTGTGCAGATCAAGTGTGTAGAGAAAAGACTTGAAACATCTTTAAAAGGGTTTATAACCAAGTAGATTCTGCATGTTTATCAACCCAAGTGGCTATTACCTGAATAGGAATATCCTGCTAGTTTTTCCTTTTATGAATCTTTGGAACTTGGGGTAAAAATTAATTTGAGATTATTTTTGAATGTCTAGGTGTTGGACCTAGCACCCTTACATTACAAATTTTGATGGATTTTTTTTTTCCAGCAGAATTCATAGTTAAGGCTAAACATGTTCTATTTAATTGCTTTAAAAATCCGGAACAACAAGAGTATTTTTGTAGCAGATACATAATGGGGAAATAACAAGATTTTTTTTTTGACATGATTTTTAAAAAAGTTTAAAACAATCTTTTCTCATTTTATGTACCAATCCCAGTTCCCACTGCCCCTCCTCCTGCTCTCCTCCCCACCCCACCCCCTTTCCACCCACTCCTCAGACAGAGTAAGGCTTCCCATGGGGAGTCAGTGAAGGCTGGCACATCTTTTTGTGGCACCACCTCACCCCACCCCATATCTAGGCTGAGCAAATTAAAATTCCCTTTTCACTCATCAGTTCACAGAGAAAGAGGTCAATAACAGATGTCACAAACCACTAAATCCAAGTGAATTTTTTTCTTGTCATTGGTGTATAGCTGAGAAAAGGTTTATTTTTGGGGGAGGAGGGGATAACACAGTAAAAAGAAATTTTACTAGTGTCAAAATGAAAATATATGCAGCATTGATGGAATGCTGAATAAAAATAATTGATGCAGCATTGATGAATGCTGAATAAAAATAATTGAACATGTACCAGATTACGGTGAAATGGCCAGTTTACTGCAAAGTAGGAATTGTTCTCACTAGGAATTTTGGCACAAAAGTAGATGTGATACTGAATAGCTTATTAAAATTAAATGGGAGAGTTGGAATATTCTAGGAAAATAAAGATTACAGAATAAAAGATTTTTTTTATCAAAAGAAATACTGCAAATATCTTCATGTGCCTAAAGATTATTAACTATAAACAATAAAACAATATGTGACATACTAAATATGTATGTGCACATCTCCTTTAAATTCTGAGTTTTGTTAAATGCACATGAAATAGAAGAAATAAAAGCAACCGTTAAATTAGAGGAAAATTAAAGGATTAAATAAAGATGCTGCATTTAAATAGTTTATAAAATGTATACTACACTACCATCTTTATCAACAAAATGAACAAAAAAATAAACATACAGTGGAAGAATTTGCTACTGAGATTTTATTAATCTTATATAAGGATGTATTGTTTAGCCAAATGACAATTGAAAAGAAACCTATCTGCTAACATGAAAATTAAGAGGATAGCATATCCAGCCTTTATTTAAAATGTGGCTCTTCATAAAATCTCTAAATAATAAATTATTTTAAACCTATTTTACACAATTCAACAATTAGCTAATAGAAAGGGCTATCTTTATTCATGTGTTATGATTGACAGTTTTATATTAATAGTAACACAGTAAACAGATAAAAAGGAATGTTCAATCTTATGAATTCTTTTGTAAAAATTAATTGCACAGCCTTAGTAAAATATTTCAGCATTTCTGTCTTTTAATATTGTTACTAATCATAGTCCTATGTTTTGGTTTTTGACAAGGAAAACAGTTCATTCTGTTGTCAGTAAGCATTATTTTGAGCAGTAAAACTGTACAAATGCATAAAAGAACAAAATGAAACAAACACAAGCATGACATCTTCCACAGAGCATGCATCTTTCTCAATGGGTGAGACATGGTATGTTCAAATCCAGAATTATCTAGAAAATCATAAGAAGCTAAATAAAGCACCATGAAAAAACTGTTATAGAATTGCTATGATAAGCCAAAAAGTAGAAACAGCAAAAGATCTATTTTTATTGTAGCAAAGTTCAGAAATATATATTAATATACAAAAGATGCACTTTTAAAAGAGGCCTTAAAGAATACTTAAGAAGTTGTATTCCACTCAATTTAATAGGGAAATTTGGTATTAAAATTAACTATTTAATGATATCCTAGTGAAGTTCAAATGGGCCATTTATAATCTTTTTAAAAAAGGAAGAAGGGAATTCTATGTGCTGTGGCAAACACAATTAGTGAAATCTGAACAGTTTATAATAGTAAAAGAAAGCCATGCTTAGTGGCAAATATTTATAATCCTAGCATTATGGAGGCAAAGGCAGCAAGATCACAAGTTTGAAGCCTGACTGTTACATCAATTTCAACATCAAAACAGCTTTTCATAGTGGGGTGCTGCTCTGGACATGAAACAAAAATCATGGCTTGAGAACAAGGGATAATGAGAGTCAGTCAGTGATTGCATGAACCCTGACTTTTAAATAGGACACAGTGGCATGTGTTATCAAGTATGAAGAGGCAAACTGGCATTCAAATTTACGTATTTTAAAAATAATGTGGTATGTGTTTATATGTATGCATACACACGTGTAGCACAATGCTTAGCAAGAGTGTGTATTTTTCAGATACACAAATAGACATATATGTTAGATCAAGTTTATGATACAGATCATTGAAACAGCTTGTTATGTAGTAAATATTATGTAAACTACAAAATGACTTAGGGAATTAATATGTGTGGCTCATTTTTAAGATCTTATAGACAGAACAATTTTCTAACTTTTGGACAGTTAAAAACAAAAACTGTATGGGGTTTATGATGTGCTTCTGTATGTTCTAAGGACATATTATCTCATTTGATTTTGTTTTTTTTCCTACTCATCCTAACATGTAAATTCTTTTGTTAATAGCTTGCAGCCACTGGGAAAACTGAGATTTAGGGAAGTTGAGATTCCTATAGCTACAGGGTCAGTGATATTCCATCAGATTACAAGTCTGACTTCTCAGCCACTGCATTGTCTTACAGATGTAACTATCTTAAATTAAGACTCAAAATGTGCATGAGTAAACCTGGAAGAAAAATGTCCTTTATACAAATCTAAAAATAAAAATGTGTAGGGATGCTGGAGAGATAGCTACAAAGGTAGTAGCTCTAGTTGCTCTTCAAGAATTTCCTGGTTCAGTTCCCAGTTACCAATGCACAGCTCACAACTGTCTGTAATTCCAGTCTCAAAGAATCTGACCATCCTTCTGGCCTCTGTGGGCATGGTCATGTATGTATGTGGTACATAGACATACATGCTGGCTAAACATTCATACATTTAAAAATAAAATGAAAAAAGTTTACATGTTGATAAACCATACAAGAACTTATTTCTATAATGTATAAGGTCTTTAGTAAAAAGTTAAATAAATTGATAAAATGATGCATTAATTTTATTAGTAAAATGATAAAATTAATTACTTTTATTAAAATTATGTATTATTTTATTAGTAAAGTTATAAGGAGAACCTGCACAGAATATGAAATACAAGTCCTTATAAACACGAGAAAACCAAGCATCCTTAATCGTGGCAATTATTAAAACTGTACAAAATTTAAATTTGTCTAAGATCCAAGTTTTTGCACACACTATGTTGCTGTTGAGGGTTTGGGAAATAGGCAATATTTTACATTGCTTGCAACAGTGTTTCTCATCTGTAAATGTGACCTCAAGGAGTATTCTTCTCTATGAGATTGCTCAAATAAAAGAATGTTAACAGCAACCTCCATCAGAGCAATAGAATTTTAGAAATGACCAAGTTGTAAGTTGACAGCTGATTAAAAATGGTACAGGAACTTAGTAGAATTTTGGGATTTAAAAGTGAAGCAAACATGAAAGAATCTTTATGAGAAGAAACATTGTGTACAGTAACGTGTGTAAGTTTATAGAATTAAGTTGTTCATCTATAGAGAGTAATAATTTAATGGCTATATGTGTAAAAATGCCTCAAAGCATACACAGAATAATCACATATGTGCAGATACACATGTTGTAGATACAAACCCCTTCATACATAATACACAAATGTATAATATATGTAGGTGAATACACACAGAAATCACAATGTAAATATGTAAAAAAATGCAGAGTGAAAAAGTGTCTGTTTTTTTTGAAATACATTTGACTCCGTTGTTTTGTGAAGAATCGAAATGTAATTTGGCAGACTTCAAAGAGAGACATTACTTAAATGTCTTAACAGAAAACAGATGTCTGCAATGGAAGCATCCAGAGGCTAATACTGTATGTGAAGGTCAGGGTGGACTTCACTGTGAGACCACACAGTGAATCGCTGCTGCAATCATCAGGAAAACTGCTAGTTCTGGTAGCTCCTGCAGGTGCAGGCATCAACTTCCTGATAGGTTGTGGGGCTTTGGTATAGCCATGTGGAACTACAAATTATAAAGTTGAACACAATCATGCATATGTCTTTTGGGCTCCCTCTCTCTATATATATGTATGTATATGTATATTGAGCTTCCTGAAGTATTTAAATATTGCTGAAATGATAACTGAGATCCTGGGAAGGATGTTCAGCATTTGCCTGTGGCCTTTACCTATACAAGCAGGCATTTCTGCATGAGCATGAATATACAACACACACACACACACACACACACACACACACACACACACACACACACATATATATATATATATATATATATCACACAAAACAATGGCCCATTCTAAATTCTTATAGAATTTTTTTGGATTATTGAATTTGATAAATATTTGGGATTCTAACTCCTTGTTAAAAATGTAGCTTGGGATTGTTTTCTTGCATTCTGTATGCTGTCACGCCACTCTCCTCCATCTTTTTCCTGTATGTGACCTTTAATTTCTTTTTAGTTTCATTTATTTTATTTTATTTATTTATTTTATGTGTGAATAGACACATAATCTATCTGTGAAAAGATGAAAATGCTACTATTTGTTACAATTCGTCTAGACCTGGAAACCAAATTATTCAAGTAAAAGTTGAATAATATTGGCCAGAGGTCAGGGAGTGAGGAGAAGGTTGGTGAATAGGGAGAGTAGTTAATCATCATGAAGGCAGTGGCAGAGAAAAATGAGTCCTGGTCTTTATCACACAGAAAAGTCATTATATTTAGCAGCAAAATATTTAAAATAAACAGAAAACAAAATGGTCTCATCACAATAAAATATTTGAGGATACAGATAGTCTCAATATTCTGTGTTGATCATTACACAATGGATAATTGTGAAAATATAACATTGTAATTCTTACTAATTAGAGTATGAGAAAGTATCTGCAGAAGACAAAATTTTGTCTTCCCCAAACCCAGGTGCCCACTCTACCATATACATAAAAAAACCCACACAAAGGTGCACACTTTTATAGCAGCCACAAAAGTCTATATTCACTATAAGTACACAGAGAAGCAACACACACAAGCAGAGCAATCACACAAACACAAGCCGTCACATATTCAAACACTAACAGGTACACTTAATGCACAGGTCTTATTTATATATGTATTCACATACTAATACACCTCAGAGAAACATATACCATCCACATGTGTATTTGTTAATACAAAACATATATCAAAGATCACCGAAAGTTACATTTATAGGTTCTCACTTTGATATGTAATTAAAACAGTTGAGCTTAAGAACTAAGGTAGCTGTGGAATCATATTGCACTTTGTGTGCAATATGTGCACCCAAATGTACACAAATGCATAGGCATCTCTTCAAGGAATCCCATTCACAACCACATAAATATTTTACATACAGAACAAGTTTTCACACACATAGAAATTCATTTACATAAATGCTCACACAACTCATAATACAAGCATTTACACATGTGCAAAAAATTATAGTCACAAACCTCTAATATACACTCAAATATGCACATTAACAATATAAAATGAAAATACAAGTGTGCACAAATACATTTCATACAGAAACATAAAACAAGCATACCAAACACATAAAAGCTCATGTTGATATGTACCTATAAAAAAACTCAAATGGCAGAGTAGTATTTTTCATTTCACATGTCTCTCCATTTGCTCTATATGTTTACAGCTGTCTCTAACATCTGTTCTACATAGAATTTGTAAAATATTGCATCTGCATTTTCCTCTCTTAAACCATTTCTTCAGGACTGTTTTCCCTATCTCTGTTCACCTAAATGATTGGTTTTCTGTCGCCATCCAAATCTGCATTAAATGCTTGAATATCTTTTCTTTGCTAATTTATCGTTGTTCCATTCTAGGGCTTCTCTCCTTTTCTGGATCTCCCGTTACTTTTCTGTTGTGAATCCTTCACTCTGAAGCTTGCGTATTCCATGGCTGCCTCCTCAGGTTCTCATTGATGATGATTGTCTCATGATGCACACTCCATCATCTTCCCCATTGCAGTTTCACCAGGACATCAACTCTCTATAGGTATTTATGAAAATAATTCTGTCTTCATTCTCCTCTGTAACAAACCTTTACACCATATGAATGCATTGTGGGTCTCATCAAATTCATGTACATTATCCTAGCATGGCAATGTTCTCTGATGGTACTTTGCAAGTTTCAAAGGCTAAACTCAAACTGTCCACCTCATACCCAGTTTTCTACTTTGTTTTTTTCTTGTAGCAAATTCCAAAACTTCCAAGCTGGAAAACAGCTTTAGCGCTTTTAACTCACACCTGTCCCATGTATTGAACTGAAATAAATTAATAAGTTCTGACTCTACCATATCTTCACATCCACTGCTCCAGTCCTGTCGTCTGCCACAGACTTCATCTAATCAGCTTTTACCCTCATCACATAATCACAGCAGCTTCCGTCTGGGTTCCTCCTCCTCCTCTTCAGGCTGATCTGACTTTATGGGAACTTCTTGTTATTCCCCTTCCAAGTGATTTCACATCAGAGAAAGAAAAGGTGGAGCAGCTGCACAGAATTTCAGTGGAAAGATTAATCAGTCAGTGCTAGTGAGTGCTGTGTGTGTGTGTGTGTGTGTGTGTGTGTGTGTGTGTGTGTTGTGTTGAGCTGAGTTCCAAATGACAGCCTTGATAGTTAAGCTATCGAGTTATCACCATTAAAACAATTAAAACAATGTACGAGTGTTTTGTCAACACGCATGTATGTGCACATGTGCATGCATGCAGTGTCTGCAGAGGACATAAGAATGTCCCACGGAACTGGAGTTACAGACCGTCTTGAGCTACCATGCCCCCAGGTCCTCAGCAAAGTAGCCAGTGCTTAACTGCTGAGCTGTCTAGCCCTGATCCTTGACTCCTTCATTCAAATCAAGCTGTTATCAACCCACAGCCACCCACAGCCAGCTGTTTATTTCTGAAGTTTGTATAATCAGCGCAAAGTTTGTAGACTTTACAAACCCGTAAAATGCCACGACTTGCACCTTGGACCACAAATCACATTAGCACTTTCTCACCTGTTCTGAGAGACCTTCTCTTGGGAAGAAGTTACATTACCCACTAACTCTGAGCTTAGCTGTGTCCCCAAACCATGGACACATTCCTTGGGTTTTTGGCCCCTCTCATGTCTTACAGTTTTTAATTTAGCTTTGGCTAAATTTATATTAATTGAGTAGTTGCTGGGGAAGAGAATAGGTACAGAGTTTTTTCTAAAGGTTGCTGTTCCTTTGATGACAAGAGCCCTTTTTGCAGCCTGGGTTAAAGTAAATGGTTCCCTTTGCGAACAAGTCTGTGTTTCCCTGTAAGAATCTGACTCTGTAACAAAGGCATCAGAGGCAACCCAGCCCTGAGCCATGGGATTGCATAGTCTTCCCCGAAGTGCTCTTGACCACTAACACTGTTTTTTTTTTTTTTTTCAAGACATAAATTTATACCTTTTTTCACATGTAAACATTATAGGTCACACGAATGGACAGCAGATTATGGGTCACTGGCATAGCTGTAGTGAAAATGGGTTTTATAGAAAAAGCAAAACTAATGTGGTCTACTCAAATTTATGCTTTAAGGGGCACTTTATCCCTGCTAATATACTGTGCTTTCTTTTCATCCCTTTACTTTAAACCCTGTTAGTAGAAGGAGGGGATAAAGTATCAGTTTCCAAGGTATCCTTCTATGTTCACTTCCAAGATTTTATCTGTACATGTACAAAACTTTACAACATTTTGCTTTAATGTAGCATGTGGAATGACAATTTCTTTTGTTTTGATTTTTTTTTTTAAAAAAAGGTTTTGTAGATTTTAAAGATCTAGACATTTCTCCATCTGGTACGCAGGATTATTTAGAACCCATTTTTTTCTATATTTAAAATATACGCATTCTTTGCACCATCACACTGTAAAACCTTGTGCTTAGAAACAAGAAATGTAAAACAAATGACATATACCGCTAAAGTTTCAAATGAAAGCTGAGCCGGGTCACATTGCAGGCTTCTATAGTTAGACTTCCTGATGAACTTATATTTGTTAGTCCAGTCACACTTAAGTGTAAAGTTTTAATTGGGCCTCAATAAAGCAACAACAAACAGAAAAGAGTCAAAGAGGAAAACCTAAGTATGAAGCCTATTTATGAACGTGCAGGAAAGATACACGTTTTATTTTTTCTTCTCTGTTGGAATGACAACTGAAAACGTTTCTAGATTTGCTGAAATTTTGTGTTTGTTTTATTTTCTATTTTTTCCTGTTTCATTCTTCTGGAGTTCTCCAACTTCCACTCTTGTGGTCCTTCTCGGTGTCGGTGTCATTTTCTGCCCAGGCTGTCCAGCGCATGCGCCATGCTGAATCCGTAAGTGAAGAATGCAGGCAAGGGATTTGGAGGCGCAGGGGTGGCAGCCCGGGAAGGCTTAACTCAGATAACCCGATTCTGCTGTCCAGTACGGGACCTGTTTAGTGCATCAGGCATGACCAGACCCAGCACTGTGGCTGCGATTTGCGTCGCTCTGCTGTGGTCCTGGCTGCGATCCGGCTCCACCCTCTGCCTCCAGGTGCTCTTGCAAGCAGAGACCCTGCAAACGATGCGACCTGTGCCTGGCTGCCAGGAATCTCCAACACAACTAAACTGACCACAGGGTCCCTGGGGGTGGTGATGCATGGCATCTCTGAGTGGGTTACACTCCTCCAAAGGACAAGAAAAATCTAAAGCACCACAAGGGGAAAATGTGTGGGTGTGTGGATAGGGGGGTGGTGCAGTAGCCCACCTTAGTACCCAGTCGCCCTCACGGAGCTCTGTGTGCTTTCTGTTACCATCCTCGAAGACTCCCAACTGTGTCTCAGGCACTAAGGTCTCTTTCATAACTCCTCACAAATCCCAAGAGGTTTGAATGCCAATAGAACAGCATAACAGTGGGAGTCTTATATTTCCTTTAGTAGCCTTCAGACTCCGGTTTTTTTTTTTTTTAAACTTGTGTTTCAAAGAAGCTGTAAATCTATCCTTACAAATTAATCTTATGATCAAGTAATACGGAATATAATACAAAATCAAAATCAAATAATTCTGCAAATAAACTAAAAGGAGTTAAGTTGTAGGAAGTTGTTAAAGTGTTTCAACAAGAATTATTAAAAAACAGTACAATGAACATTGGTAATATTTTCAAAGAAATGTAACATTTCAAGGTGTGTGTGAAACAAATTAATTTTGTACTTTCAGTATGTCCCATCAGATACTTCATTATGAACAAAAAAAAAAAAAAATCTAAAACATGCTAGTGTCAAGTATTTCATAAAGAATTTCAACCCCTGTTACAATCATTCTACACAGCACTCACTGGTAAGTGGATTTGGTGATGAATATCAAAATAGAAGACATGAGGTTGGGAGGGAAACACGAGGGGACTCAGATATGGAAATTATGGATAGCTCTCATAATACTTCATTGTATACATACATTAAATTCTTAAAAACACAAAAAGGAAACAGATGTGTTTTTGGATGATTTGTAGACATTATGCAGAATGTTCTGAGCTTTGTGACTACTCACTATTGTTCTAGGGAAACTAATATTCTTTATAAAACTTCAAAATAGGAAGCTGCTTTTCCAGTGTGCCTGCAGAAGTCCACCAGCTTGCTACTACTGTATGAATAATAAAAAACAAAACAAAACAAAACAAAAAAGCCATATTTCACATCGTGACCACCAGAGGGCGATCTAGGATCAATCTTGGAATGGTAAGCAGAAAGAAATATTTTGCAGTTTGGAGCGGAAGACTGTACATGTGTTTTGAAGTCAAAAGGGGTAATATTTTAGGGAAGAGGGGCAGGGGGCCTCAGGAGTATACAAGAAGGGCAGAGAGACCTGGAATAAGTCAAAGTACTGTGTATGTGTATATGTGTAAGTATACATGCATGCATGAACATGAACACACATTGACATAATGAGAAAATGTTACAGTGAGACCCATTCCATTATTTGGTGACCAAAAAGTATTGTTCATTATGAGAAACCTTGCTGTGTCTGTACTGGGGAGGGAAAACAATTCTCAGCAGCTCTGTGTAAATTGAACAGACTCAAGATCTGCAAGAGTTAACAATAGACACCTATCAGTTCACAGAGCTAAAAATAAGGACCCTTCTGAGTTAGGAAATCAGTCATCTTAGATGCACAGCAGTGTGAATGGGTGTGAAATACACTGTAGTATGTGAAACTCCAACTAAGAAGTAATACATATCTCTTCTCCTTCCTTCACACAAGAGGAGTAGGATCCTTGGCCTTCACTTTGAGGAGTTTGTATGGTGGAAGGTGTAGTAGTGAGAACACATAAAGAGGCATTCCAAAATTTCTGGCAAGTGTCTTAGAAACATTATGACTAGTTTTCTTGTTGTTCCCTTCCCAGTCGGTTTACCTGCTTGTTTACAGGTTTTGCTGTGAGAGAATTGTATCCTGGATGCAAGTTTTTCATTTGTATGTGTGACTTGCAGTTGAGTCAGCAAGGGCAAAGCTTGTCTTCTCATTCTCTTAACAGTGACTTTTACACATTTTTTTTTCTTTTAGTAAAAATGAACCATCATTTTTCTTTGTTAAGGAATTTTACCATTTTATTGCATTTAAGTGCCCATCAATAAGCAAACAATTGGTTTTCTCCCATGTTTACGTGTTAAATTTTCATGGCTTTGTTTTGTGTTCTGTTTTAGGATTCATGTTAAATTTCTTATGCTATAAGGTGTAAGATAAATGACAAGGGTCATACTTTCCATTTACATACAGTCATTTACTGGAATGATTCATATATACTGTTGACTTCCTTTGAATCTTTTACAGTGGTCAGCTCACAATATTTTTTATGAGAAAAAGTAGTTTTATCTTTTAAATTATTTTTTTTATTTAAATTAAGAACTATCTTATTTTACATATCAATCCCACTTCCCTCTCCCTCTATTCCTCCTATTTTCTCACTAATCCCCTCCATCCTACCCCTTTCTACTCCTCAGGGAGGGTGAGGCCACCCATGGTGGATCATCAAAGTCTTTCACATCATTTGGGGCAGGACCTAGGCTCTCCCCTAAGTATCCATGGTGTGAGAGTGTCCCTTCATAGGGAATGAGCTCTCAAAGTCCATTTGTGCACTAGAGATAAACTCTATTTTGCCTGCCAGAGGCCCCACAGACCGTCCATGCCTTCCAACTGACACCCATGTTCAGGTGACCTGGTTCTGTCTTTTGCTGGATCCCCAGTTGTCAGACTGGGGTCCATGAGCTCCCACTTGCTCAGGTCAGCTGTTTCTGTGGGTTTCCCAGCATGATCTTGACCCTTTTGGTCATCACTCCTCCCTCTCCACAACTGAATTCCAGGAATTAGGATCAGTGCTTAGCTTTTAATCCCTGCTTCTGCTTCCATCTGCTACTGGATGAAGACTCTGGTGGCATACAAGGTAGTCATCAATCTCATTATAGGGGAAGGGCATTTAAAGTAGTCTCTCTACTATTAGATTCTTAGCTGGGGTCACCCTAGCAGATTTCTGGAGATTTCCCTAGTGCCAGGTTTCTCCTTAAACCTGTAATGGCTCCCTCAATTAAGGTATCTCTTTCTTTGCTGTCCTTCTCTGTTCTTCTCCCAACTCTTGATCCCTCATGTCCTCCTCCCCTGGCTGGCTTCTTGCCTCCTCTTCTCTCATACTCTCCCCTATCCCTGTGCTCCCAATTTACTCAGGAGATCTTGTCCCTTTTCTCTTCTCCAGGGGACCATGTATGTCTCTCTTAGGGTCCTAGCTTCTTTGGGGTTGTGGATTGTAGGCTGGTTATCCTTTGCTCTGTGTCTAATATCCATTTAATAGTGACTGCAAACCATGTTTTTCTTTCTGTGTCTGTGTTATTTCACTCAGGATGTTTTCTTTTAGTTCCATCCATTTGCCTGAGAATTTCAAGGTGTCACAAGATATCATTGATTTTTTTTTTTCTCCCCTGAGTAGTAATCCATCATGTTATTGTACAACATTTTCTTTATCCATCATTTAGTTGAGGGGCATCTAGTTTGCTTCCAGGTTCTGTCTATTACAAATAATGCTGCTATGAACATAGTTAAGCAGATGTCCTTGTATGAATGTGCATCCTTTGGGTATATGCCTAAGAGTGGAACTGAGGGATCCTGAGGTAGACTGATTCCCATTTTCCTGAGAAACAGCCATCCTGATTTCCAAAGTGGAGCTAGCAATATTCTTGTCCATTTATTTCTGGGTTCTTCATTCTGCACTCTCTCACCTATGGTACTTTGTGTTCTCTTAGGGAAAGGCTTCTGTTTTTAAGTGAAAATATGAGTGCCATTTCGATATTTAAATATTGCTACCTCTACAATTAACCAAAAGTTAGAATTTCAAGATCACAGCTAGTCTTGTGCTGAATGTTTTACCTAAAGAGATCTCCAAAGACATGCTACAAACAGAACTCCTTGCTGTCTTGGTTATTCTGTAGGGCATGGGATGGAACACAGACACTTACAAGTGTTAGACAAGCATTATGCCATTACACCATTTCTGTAGCCTCACCAGTCTTGAAAGATAGGAGAGGATATACCTGAAATCAAGAGACAATCACTGCTAGGATACTGGGAATCACATGCCCCGCAAGTCCTGGGACATTCTCCCTACAACACCTCACTTACATCATGTGTCCTGAAGATACTCAAAGAAGCCCCTGTATGTAAGAGTATGGTTTTTCCGCCCGCCGCCGCTGGTCTTGTCCTGCTGCTGCGCCAGCCCCAAATAATACACAGAGACTCTGTACTTGATACAATACTGTTGGCCCGGTTACTTGTTACTTATCGGCTAGCTCTGCCTTTAATTATTAACCCATTTCTATGTATCTTCACATGGCCTTCTCTTACCGGGGAGGCGGCTGGCGTCCAGCTCTCTCCAGACTCTCCATCTTGACCCTCCTTACTACTTCCTATTTCCTCCTTGTCTCCTAGTCCCTCCTATCTTCCTTTCCTATTGGCCAACAGTGCTTTATTATTAACCAGTATGAGAAACATATACAGAATGACATCTCCCATCATCTCCTCTTTTCTGTCTAAATAAAAAGAAGGGTTTTAACCTTAACATAGCAAAATATATCACATAACAGTTATCAAATAAGAATCACAGTTAACACTATTTAGTCCATTAACATTTAGCAAGATTTGAAGAAAATATTCCATCATCTATCATATCTTTGTGTGTCTAAAGTCTAAGTAACTTATCTTTAATACTAAGGAAAACTGTAACCATAACTCTCTGTCTTCAAGTCCCTCAAAGACCACAGAAGGATAGTATAAACTCTAGAAATGACAGAGACAACTCACTGCCTGGTCACCCGAAGTTCTTTTGTAATCTTCCATCTTCAGCCCATAGGCCATAGTGTGTCTGGCAGACTCTTCAGCAACACAGGAAACTTTAAACTGTCTTCTTGTATTGGCAGTTTGTCAGTCACTTTTCTCTGTGTCCTGCATACTGTCTCGAAGACTCTTCCATGAAGCAGGATCTCTGTAGCAATGTCCATCTTGAATCAGCAGTCACTTTTCTGTGGGTCCTGCATGTCCAGTATATACAGCATAAAGTCAAACAGTCCAGACAAGAGCAGTATCTTGTCCAAATGGCTAGTCTTGCCATATTGGAAGTAAACTCCATAATGAGTTTCTTCAATGTCCATCTTCATCTTCCTTTCTGACACAGGTGGTGTTGCCAGGAACAATTATGTCTCATTGTCAAGAAAAACCCTAAACCATTTTAAATGCCATATTCTGTAGGTCTTTGAAAGATTTGAAGAATATCTATCTATCTCAAATACATCTGCATATCTAGAAAACCTAACTCACCTAGCTATGTTTTGACTATTATAGGTAACTATCTAAAATCTGTACTAAATTATACATTACATTTTTAAATGAGCTATATAAACACAATACATAAACAAGAAGAGAAATATACATATACAACATTGACCTTAAATTGTATCAATAAATGAAAATCCATTCCAAAACAAAGTATTCATATCTATACCATAATTCCCTTTTTACCTTTAAAAAGAATTGGCTATGATCATTAACCATTTATAACCAAGTCCATTTAAATGAAAACAAACATTTATAAACAATATTTGGGAATTTGGGCGTCGTTCTTTCCAAACTACTTCCTGCTGACAGGGGGCGCTGTCATGGGGGATCCTGAGAAGATGTAGAAATCCTGGCTGTAGTCTGCAAGACTGCCTTGTTTAAGCTGTTTTGAACGTTGTATCACCAGCAATTCTGTTTCAGGGGGTCTGGCTTGATCAAACCACATTAGTCTGGAAGGAATCCACAGCCTGTTATTTTCTGTGGAAACAAAAATAGAAATCCTTTTCCCCAATAACTTGTCCTTAGACTTAAATTTTGGAGTCAAAGCATTTTCAAAATATATACATTGAATTAATTCAGCAGCATTTGTTTTAACAGTTGTTGTTTCCTCAGCAGTCAAACAATACAAAGACAATATAATACCATACAGTATACAAATTTTCTCCATCTGTGGCTTTTTATTATTCTGTTTCTTTTCTATTTTTTGAGACAGGGTTTCTCCTTGTAACTCTTATCTGTCCTGGAATTTACTCTGCATACCAGGTTTACTTTGCAAATCACAGAGATCTGCTTGCCTCTGTCTCCTGAGTGCTGGGATTAAAGGCGTGTGCTACAACACCCAGTTCCTCTTTGTCTCTTTAAAACCATTTTATTTTTCTCTCCCAAGCCTATGTATTTTTTTAAAACACACTGTAAACTTTTAGCACCTTTTCTTAATGTGAATCTGTCTCTACTGTAAATCTTTATCTTTTTCTGGCCATGAGTCTTTATCTGTTAAACAACAACATTGTTAAAATTAAAGTCTTTGTTTCTGCCGCGGTTTACCAAAGATGGTGGCGGGTACTTTTACCGCCAGCACTGAGAGCTGTGCTCACCACCTTGGTCTGCGCTGCCACCCAGAAAGCATGCTGCCGGCTTGGAGATGTGGTCACTGCCATTGCCATCTCTCATACACACCAATGAATTGTTAGCAGAGTTATTTAAAAGCTGTGCGGTTTTTTGCCTCTTATGGTGAGTCAGGAATCCTCCCTTTAAGGAGCCATGCAAATATCTGATTGTCTCTCACAAAACAGAGTCAAACCGAGAAAAATGCTGTTACCAAGAAACCTTGCTTATCTCTGTTCTTTTGTTTCTAAAACCCTTTTTTAACCTTTTGTTAAATTTTAAGTGGAAGTTCTTACTAGCCACGTGGGCGCCATCTGTAAGAGTATGGTTTTTCCGCCCGCCGCCGCTGGTCTTGTCCTGCTGCTGCGCCAGCCCCAAATAATACACAGAGACTCTGTACTTGATACAATACTGTTGGCCCGGTTACTTGTTACTTATCGGCTAGCTCTGCCTTTAATTATTAACCCATTTCTATGTATCTTCACATGGCCTTCTCTTACCGGGGAGGCGGCTGGCGTCCAGCTCTCTCCAGACTCTCCATCTTGACCCTCCTTACTACTTCCTATTTCCTCCTTGTCTCCTAGTCCCTCCTATCTTCCTTTCCTATTGGCCAACAGTGCTTTATTATTAACCAGTATGAGAAACATATACAGAATGACATCTCCCATCACCTGTATCACTGAGGATTTGTATCCCAGAGACAACACTTAATTACCTGTCTTTTCTATTTAATATGACTTATGCCATTGTATGAAATGTCAGTCCTTTGCCCAGAAACTTTGTCTTAGTTTATCAAATGACCCTCCAGAATCAGCTTGTCCTCAGTCATAGTGGAGTGCACATCACAAAGTGTCTGTACTAAACACCATCAACTAGCAGTCTTTGAATTTGGGACAAGAAGAGTTCTGTGTGTGGCTCACTTATAAATAGCCTCACAACAGCAGACTCTTCGCATCTGGAAGACTGGGCACTTCTGGACACCAGCACCAAATGCTCTCTGCTTTGAGCATATAGTGCCTCATAGTGGTTGCTTAAACCTCCTTGCTAAGAGAGAAATCATACTTGTAAGAAATGGCAGAATCTGATATTGCAGGTCTTTTAATTCCAAAAGAATATAACCCCCTTCATATTAACCTCATACATGTTACACTTGAAGGATTGGGGGAAAGTCACACACTGACCTCTCCTTTCACCACATTGTCTGTTCCTTTAGTCCATAAGATTGTTGAGATAAATAGCTGGACATTTCATGGATGACAGTGCCAAAACTGTAAACATCCATCCACTTTAAAACAGTTTTATTGTTTTTGAGTTCACACATACTATATTTTGATCATATTCACCCCTATTACCGTCTGTTATTGTCTTCCCATTTCATCTGGAACCTTTCTACTCTTCACCACCTACCCTCTGACTTTCATGTCTTTTGTGCATGACCCACTTGGGATTGGGGGCATGTTCACAGGTATGGATCCTTTTCTTGGAGCATAGACATTTGATGAGTATCTGCACCCCTAAAGCAAAGTGACTCCCATTTACCCAGCAGCTCCTATTGCCAGTAGCCCTACCCTATCCAAAACAGAGTGATGATGACCTCACCCCTGTACATGAGTTCATGAGTGTGATAGCCATGTGACCTGAGGCCATAGCACACCTGAGCACCCAAAAATCTTACTAATAGATGACCATCTCCCAAGACCGTAAATTCTGCCAAACTTGCCATAGGTCCTGTGGCCCAAGACATGGTACCAGCGGAGCTGTGCATCCCCCACTGACTCACACAGTAGTCAATAGTGTTTATGCTGCAGTGAGGAACCAGACATCAAATCTGCTTGAAGGAAGGAAATGACCATGACCATAACTCCTCTTTAAGCACATATCTTGTCCTCACAAGTGTCACCTCCTGGGAATCACCCTAAAACTACTATGTTGAAATAGTTTTAATGTAAATAAAATGCAACATAGCAAATCCCAGATCATAACATTGTACTTCATTCACACAATTACTAAAAAATTTCCATAGTATTGCTTTCAGGGTATTTTTACATGATATTTGATAGGATTAATAGGTGTGAATATTGATGGCATCCCATCATTGGAAATCTCTGCATATAGAGAAATGCTCAAATTTCCCAAATCTGATAGTAAAAAAAATCTTTCCCAGAATATTTCAAATAAAGAATACTAACCATATAAGAAAACTTTACTAAGAAAACAGTTCAGTGTGCATTCAAAGGCCTTGTGGACCATATGCAGAAAATCCCAGTTTTAATTGGAAATGTTTTTGAGTTCTCCACCCACCTTCAGTGAAGTGAAAGTTGTACATGTACACAGTGGGATCTAGTTTAGCAAAAAAAAAAAAAAAAAAAAAAAAAAAGTCCACCATGACATTTACGGGGAAGTGGTTGAAACTGCAATTTGTTACACTAATTTAAAAAGCCAGACTCAAAGTAAGAATTATATTTCTTTCCTTAAGGGATTCTAGAAACTTTGAGTTAAGGTTTTAAGCCTGCAGTTTAAAATTTGACCACCAAACGACATCATAGACTTAAAGATGCTAACTTTAACATCAGAAAAAATTTAAAAGCTGTTATTTTACAAAGGAGACACCAGAGGGCAGAGGAGGACAGTCTTAGGACCATAGAAAGAATAAAGTTTGCAGCTGTTTTAAATGGTTGGGGAAAAGGAAAACACTTTGCTGTTTGTTTGTATATAAGGATCCAAGTTCTCAATTATCATAATGCAGATTAACAGGGGGCAGCCTAGAAGGATGACTGTAGTGTTCACAGAACCTGAAATAAACAGTCATCCTGACTGAGGCAAACACCCAGGCCATTTCACATGCCAGGCATGGCTAAGTCATTAAACATCTCCAGCCACATTATCTTTACAGGTAAGCAGAAGATACGCCAAGTTATAGATCACATCAAGGACTTTCAGCCACAGTTATTTTATGGGAATAACAAAGGCTGCTAACTTCCCACAGCAGGGAGGCACCACTGTCTTACATTGTGTGTCCCCAAGACACTAAAGCAAGCCACATATCCCTTGTGTTTTGCAAGTATGTGTGACAACACCTGACATATCTATATTTTCTTTTCAGTGCTGCTTATGCAATTATGTAACAGCCAAGGCCTTACCTCCCTCCAAAATGATGTGACTCCAGTGAAAAGTTGTCCCATCAATTTATTATTTCCTCCCCCTTGGTCAGAATATCTTGACCATGCCAGAGAACCCATCAGAGCATCTCCGTAGTAAGCCTTGTCTATTTACTGCCCATAGAATTGTGCTCAAGAGGCTCCCATGCATGTTTTGTCACCACACAATATTTCCTTTTTTTTTATTTAGAAACAATCTTATTTTACATATCAATCCCAGCTCCCTCCCCCTCCCATTCTCTCATGCCCCTCCCGATGCCCCGTTCCCACCCCATCCACTCCCCAGGGAGGGTGAGACCTTCCATGGGGGGGTCATCAAAGTCTGTCATATCATTTGGAGGATGACCTAATGCCCCCCCCCATCTAGGCTGAGAGAGTATCCCTCCATGGGAAACGGTCTCCCAAAGTCTGTTTGTGCACTAGGGATAAATACTGGTCCCACTGTCAGAGGTCCCATAGACTTGCCAGGCCTCCTAACTGACACCTACATTCTGAAGGTTTGGTTCAGTTCAATGCTGATTCCCCAGCATTACAACTGGGGTCTGGCCACACAATATTTCAATTGCTGATTCTTCCCACCAGCTGGCTTCTCTTTCGGAGTGAGGCACTGCCAGATCTCTACCTTACAGTGGTGTAGCCACAAATGTAGCTTTCTACATTAAGCTCAGCATGGTTCTAATGAACAAATTCTTACAAATTATTCTCGAAAACATTGAACACTCAGACTTAAGTCCATGAAATCAGGGTTACATGATTTTTGGCAAAGCTTCCAAGAATACACACTGTGGAAAGACAGACATCTCCAACAAATTGTGTTGAGAAAGTTCACTGTTCACCTGTAGAAGAATGAAACTAGACATTTAACTTTCATACATCACAAAATGTCAACTCCAAATGGATCAAATATGTCAATGTAAATACCCCAGACTTTGAATCTGTTAGAAGAGAAAGGCTTCAGGTTTCTGGAAATTGACAAATGGGTCATAACAAATATAAAAGCTCCTTACAGCAACAGAGATGGTAAGCCTTGCATGGATCCCTTATATGTGGTCCAATATGTGTATTCAAATTACAGTTTCTCTAGAAGCCAAGAAAATAGGAAGATGCCATTGGTAAGAGGATGTCTTAATGGAGGGGAGACTAAAACATAATTAAAATGAGGGTAAGGGGGTTAGTGGGAAGAAAGGTTTAACTAGGGAATGGGGTAGCAAAGGGGGATGAGGAGAAGAGGGTCAAACAAAACAAAAGGGATTACAAAAAGTCAAAGAAAGCTAGTATCTTGAAAACAAAATTAAGACATATAATTTGTATTTTTAAAAGTGGGAGGGGGAGACACTATGTGTCCCAGGTAGTTTTTGTCAACATGAAACATGTTAGGATCATATGGAAGAATAAACTACAATTGAGAAAAATATCTTTATCAGTTTGACCTATAGGAAATCTTCAGGGAAATTTTCTTAATTAATGATTGATTGGGAAGGGCCTGGTACACTTCCAGGCAGTAGTGTGTTGTATTAGGAAGAAATTTGAGCAAACCACAGGAGCAAACCAGTGACCAGTGTTCCTTCATGGATTTTGCAACTATGTCCTGCCTCCATGTTCCTTATTACACTTCCTGTCCTGACTTCTCTTCATAATGGTCTATAAGCTGAAAGACAAAATAAACCCTTTCCTCAGCAAGTTGCTTTCAGTCATCATGTTTACCTCAGAAATAGAAAGCAAACTAAGACACCATGCCTGGATAGAAAAGTCTGCATCAGGAACTTGTGGTTTAATAAACAAATTCTCCACTGCCAGGGTTTGGACACCTCCTTTTGAGTTGGTGACCAGAAAAGCCTCAGAACCTTCCTCCAAAACACTGTAGTCTTTCCCATTCCTTTAAATTGCCCACTGAAGCAAGATGACCAGTCTCCATTACTGATGACACCACACACCTCAGTTATATGGCACAGTAAATCAAATTGAAGTTGAGCTCATAGCTTCTTTCCTCCTGGCTACCTTTCATAGCACCAGAAATTGCTGTGCATGTTGCTGAGGAATAAAAAGCATTCAAAGCCTTATTCAGCTGTGAACCCTATGCTTAACAGGCTTACTCAAAATCTTCCCAGCTGGACAATAATGGCATCACAATTATGAGGATAACTAGCCATATTTTCTCTGAATTTGAGGCCCTCTCCACGTGAGGGAATCCATGCCTTAGCCTATAAGCCTTGCAACCTATGGTAGAGGATGTCACAGACCCTAGAGGGAAAATGAATACTATTGTTTCGCCGAGTTAATGTAAAATCAACTTACTTTGTAGTAATGTTTATAGTAAAACATAAATGAAGCTTTCAACCTTAATCAGGGTAACCTCTATTTTCAGTGAATAATGAATGCACAGTCATGTGATTTACAAGAGACAGGGAATCAGTGACAAGTTAATGGTCATCCCTAAATGAGACACTTGTGCATCTCCTCTATGGATTAGGGAACATTGTAGAAGAGCAGGTGGAAGAGCCAGGACGTGGGGTGAAGGGCTGCAAAATGTCATCTTCTGGGCAAGGTGTAGACACTTGTAATCATGAATTCATAGCAGCTGCAAGTGCTTGTGTCCATTTAGTAAGACACGGGTGGAGTCCAGCTCAGGGAATATTACTCCGCACTGATGAACTTTCTGCTTCTGACTGATTCAGGGATAGAAGCAATCCTTTCCTCACTTTGTGTATCTACTTGAGAGTCCACAAGGCTCCGATTGGATGGTTTCAATATAATGGTTATACAGATGACTCTGTTGAAATTAGATAGGCCACAAAACCAAACCAAAAGTCATGTATCTGGGAAAGGACTGGAAGAAAGGGGTTAATTGATAGAGGGGAGAGAGTGGGGAGGGGAACGAGGGAGGAAGAGGGGGGAGGAGATAGTGGGAAAAACAGTATCAGAATGTATAATATACATGCATGAAGTTGTACAAAAACCTTAATATAAAAAATAAAATTTGTCCCTGAAACGGAGAATAGGACCTGGCATTACAGGTTGTCCTAGTTTGTTTCTGTCACTAGGGTAAAGAACATGAGCAAAAGCAACTTTGAAGAGGGCAGATTTTTGTTTTTGTTTTTTTTTTTCTTTGTGTTTGTTTTGGCTTACATGTCTTGATCACATTAAGCATTGAGGGTGTCAGGTGCTCAAGTAGGAGAAAGGCAGGAACCATGTGGACAAATCTGCTTACTGGCTATTTCATGGGTTTGCTTATATGTTCAGCTTTCTTATACCTTCCAGAGCCACCTTCCCAGGGCTGGACCCGCCCACATGAATCAACCATCAAGAAAATACCCACAGGCCAACCTAATGGAGGTATTTCCTGACCCGAGTTAGCTCTCCAGATGACTCTAGTTGTGCTATGTTGACAACCAGCACACAGGTCTTTCTAAATTTCAAGAGTATATGGGACCCTCTGTGCTTACCTCCTTACACACCACTCTTGATGAGCAGGGAAAGGCCACCTAGTGTTCACCTTCATAAGAGACTCAGGAAATCAGTATTTCCTTTGCACTAAGTTGAACACCTTGCAGGGCAATGCATTTCTAAGAACTAAGACAAATAAGGCCCTACTTCCCTGATGTCTTTGATGCTGAGATTTAAGAAACTTGGCAAAATTGTATTATGAAATGCTAGGCAGTTACTAGTTGTAACTTATCTGAAGAATTCAGAATACTGAAGAATTTGAGGAATGCCTATACCTATTATGATCAGTATAGCAAAAAAAATGCTACTATTGTATAATATTTCATAACCCACGTGGATGAGAGTTTCAGTGATGGTCTTTTCTAATAATGTCACTGATGGTTGTTAGAAAAAACAATGCTTGGTTATGTGCCATTTTTGTGGATTGGTCAAGAAGATGTATGAACACAGCCACATGGACACAGAAATTCAAATGCTCAAACACAAATATACTTTATATGCAGACACACTTACAACACTAACACATACATATAAAGTACATTCTCACACACAGACATACAGTTTATGCCTCTTCACATGGTGAAAACACCTTCAAATACACTTTTCCTCACAGCCACATATTTTCACAGTTCTTCATGCTAACACTAAAACCGACACAGAAATGCTCACACTTAAGCGCACACATCTATGCATAAGCATATTGCAATATGTATTGTTATACAGTACCAAATGCAATCATGTGGAGTTAAACTTTAGTCCCACCAAACACATGCACTGACACAAATGAACCAAAACGAAAATGCAAAAACATAGTCCCACACAAAACCCACTCAAACACAGAACATATATCCACAAGAACACATACACAAAACATACATGTACAAGCACCTTTTATTACATACAATCACTATCCTCTAAGCACACCATTTCTTAGACTCAGAATACTTCCTTTGCCCTCCATCTTTACACAACCTGCCTTGCAACACTTAATCCTTCCAAAAATCACTTCATAGCTTTCATTTGATTTTGATTTCTTATTGTAAGTAACTTTTATAATTGCTTTAACAAGTAATTTCTAAGCTAAATATTTCTACCACCATCTAAATCCATCTATAGTAACAGTCTTTTTGTTTTGTGAACTCCCTGTCTGCATTTTCTTAATACATCAGTTGCATTTGAGGATCAGTTTCCCTTATCTTTCAGTGGTGGATCACTTTTTAGCCTACTTGCAGATGCCACTGGTACCTTTCAACATCAGATTAACCAACTTTTCTCTCAACATGCAGTCAAGTCTCTGCTAGCAAACTTCAAGTGATTCACCCATTTCTACTTGCTGAAGCTGTTAGGTCTTCAAGGGTATCTGGAAGTCAGCCCATACATCTCCTGTAATGCATACATTGTATTGTTACTTCACATTTCCTTTCATAACAAAGAGAAGTAAACCATCTGCCCTTATAACATTATTTTTGAATTTGTAGCACAAATATATAACAAACCGAATACATATATTCTCTGCTCAGGTTTGTACCTAGCTTTCTGGAATCCCTTTATCAATGGAGGACTCTAGATCCTATCTATCACTCAAACCAGGGAATTCAATGCTGCCTTTAACTGCAGTCTTTTGCCTGCATTGAGTGCAAGGGGAAGAGTTTTTCCCTGTTCTCCTAAATCTCAGATAAACGCTTCATTTCTCATTTTCAGCCACACCCTCAGATTAGCAAGATTTAACTGCTGATCACATTAGCTTCTACCTGATTTTGCTAATCAGACTTAATGGGAAGAGCTTGTTATTCCCCTAAGAGTGTGTGACTACACACACACACACACACACACACACACACACACACAATCAACAACAACAACAAAACCCAGGTATCATCTTAAAGGAAATAAGGGAGAGTTTATTCCAGAGCCATTTTGAGTGACTATGGGTATGAAACACAAATTTAGGTTATCCAAATTTCCATATTCCAACATGGAAGCAATTCCATGATATTTTATAGTTTTTTGGAAGAAAGTCATAAATCATGGAAAAAAATGTAATACAAAATGGTGGGTACATCAGAGAGGCAGATAATGGAAGCTTTCTATAGGCACAAGATACTATCTGATGATATTAGCTTTTGGGTTGCTAGAAGCTAGTACTCTCACAAATTAATAGGTTCTAAAGGGTTTTTATCTTTTATAACAGTATTTTTTTTTCAACATAGAGATAGGCAAGGGATGTCTGTTCTTTGGGGCTAGGACTAGCCTATAATAAGGTAATTAGCCTCTAGACCTGCAGCATTCCAGTCTGTCCACAGTACAGGTGTTATCAATCAATCAGCCTGTTCAGACACAACTTCTTTCCAGGTGGTTTTGTTCACAGCTGGCTACACAGTTTTCCAGATGGGGGTTAACCAGGATTTGGATGTGATTGAGTACCTTGACACAGCTTTAGAGCATGGTTCAGTTTCCTTCCAATTAGAGATACTAATGATTCCTCCCTTCTTTCTGCAAAGCAGATTATTATCAAGTCAGGGTGCTCACTGATCCTTCCTGCAGAGTTTTCTAAATTAGCATAAAGTTGTCAAGAGTTTGGAAATAAGGCAGACACGGTGAGTTGGGCATTGGCCTGTCAGTCTCACAGATATGCCATGGTGGTTCAGACCTGAGCGGCTGTTTACAAAGAGAGAGTATAGAGTTCCCTACCTTCTGCTTCTCTATGATGGTAACCCGAGGTGTCTTCCTGAACATTATCTCCTGCCTTGTGTGTCCTGCTGCCATCTCCTCTGCTGCCTTGTTTCTTTACATTATAGGGGTTTCCTGGCCACCAGATACCCGATTTGCCCCTTTTGTTATATCCATTGCTCTTTAGTGATGCTGGAAGAGGCTAGTGCAGAACTTCTTTAGGACAAGAGTGCACTGTCTTTCAGTGAGGAGTAAAAGAAAAAGAATCAGTCAGTGATGAGAACAGCTGGGGTTTCCTAAGCTTCTGAAGCTACACAAAAGCACCAAAGGGAATCTACCCCAGGAAATAGCAAGTGCTGAATTCTTTCCCCTGAGCCCATGGTCATGCTTTCAAAGGCTGCTATGTCACTCATCATGATTGCTGACTTTCCCAAATGTATTCTTTTTAAGCTTAAGGTCTTCAGGCAAACAAAAGGAGGTGTAGAAGAATTGGAAGAGCATAGAGCTAGTTCTCTTTCATCTCTTCTCAGAGGAAATGTAGGCACTCTGTGTCTTCTGATTGACAGCCTTCCCTTAACAGCTGGACATGCTGACTCATTGTAATCTTGGAGAATCAAACTGTTGATGTGAAACTTCTTGTGCTTTTTAAAGAAGTCATCCATGGAGCTGACTGTGAAATGGACTTTCTAACCAGGGAAAGCAACATACACACATAAGAAAACTCCTAGGGTGCAGGTATTTCGGAAGTGTAAGTGATGTAGCTGGTTTGTAGAGGATGGTATGGGGAGCTGAGGAAAGGAGATGGAAATGGAAAGCTGAGCCTAGATTCTCTAGGGCTGTACAGAAAATTGTAATGTGTTGGCCTTTCACTCTGCTTCTCAGGGAATGTCAACCAGAAATTTGTAAAGAAACGAAACACATGGTCTTTTTTTAAATTTAATTTTATATAACAAAGTCCAATTAAATGAAAACAAACATTTATACACAATATTTGGGAATTTGGGCATCGTTCTTTCCAAACTACTTCCTGCTGGTAAGGGGCGCTGTCTTGGGGGATTCGAAGAGAAACACATGGTCTTATGATATTTGTTTGGGAAAATCATTTAAATATTTTATTTTAAATAGTGTGTGTTTTGTCTTTGTATGCATGAGTGCATATACACAAGGAGGCCAGAAAATGGTGTTAAGTCCGACGAAGCTGCCCAGTGTGACTGCTGGGAACCAAATAGTGGTCCTCTGCAACTGGATTTCCCATTTAACTAGTGATGCAGATCTCCAATCCCATGATACTTTTATTATTAAAAAAATAGTTGGGTTTACTTTGGGGGAATGGATTTTACTGCTCCATAGGAGAAAGGGACCCATGAAAAAAAAAATAATAGTAGTTTCTAGGAAAGATTACTTCATGACAAAACGAAATATGATATAACCCCTTGAATCAATCAAATTTAAGAAAATTATATTTAGTCTTTATTATATAATAATTATTTGTAATATATTCAACTTTATCAACAATAAAATTTAAATTCTTCTAATTACCAAATGTTTAAATACCAATATCATATCAAAGCCTAAATTTATAGTATGAAATATCTATGCATGGAATTATTTTTAAATTTTGATGTTTTTATAAGATATCTATTAAATATAAATTAAGTTCTCAAACACTTCTGCTCGCAAGCATCTCAGATTAAAAATTCTCAAACCTCAGTGAAATTTTATGCTATGAAGCTTATGCTAAGGCTTGTGCATGCGATGGTGTGTTTGAGTCACTTACAGATAGTATCAAGAAGACACTAATACAGAACTTTAGACTTTTCAGTGTAGTTTTAGTGAAGCAGGTGTTTATAAAATTCCAGAATCTTTAATGTATGTGTTGGCCACGAGATGGCGATATGACAACTAGAGCTAAGTATTCCTACTAGTGGGTTTTTTGTTTTGTTTTGTTTTTTCCCAATTTCACGAAATCCAAAAGGCTATTTCTCCTTTGTGCCACCAGATGGCGAGCAATGATCTACTTCATAACCAACTTGCCGTTTTCAGCTTACAACTGTAGTGTAGGAATAATTACTGTTATTTAACACAACGTGAAAACAATTCTCAATCACATCATGTTAAGTAAAGAGGCACACAGCCTAGAAAATTCTGGCATAAGTTTCTACAGAGCTGGGACTGAAGGAGATCATCCCCAGAAAGGCAAGCACTGCCAATGCTACAGGATCGCACCGAGCATGTGTACAGAATATGCAGCCTTACATTTGGGTGCCCACCACGTTCATAAATAGATCTTAATTCGTGAGACAGAAGCAACCAAAGTATATGCATAGTGAAATGTACAACAACAGGAAAAGGACTGACGTGGGCTTACTCCCACACAGTGTGTGTGTGTGTGTGTGTGTGTGTGTGTGTGTGTGTGTGTGTGTGTGTAATATTGCTGTGGGACTTACTGTTCAGTCTGTCTTGTAAGATTTGTTTTTTCGTACATTCTGGGTGCAGGTTCTTCACTGATTATGTGATGTGCATGTATTTGTTTTAGTCTTGTGATTTCTTTTGATTTACTGTCATGTAGGATGACTGCATTGCCAGCTGCCTCAGTTGTGTACAACACCTGAGTTTCCCTCCATCATTTGTTACATTTCCACTTTTTGCTAGAAGTCATGGTTAGGGTTAGGGTGTCCATTCACTGCTGTGGTCTCCACTCTGAGTTGAAGGGCTCTTTGAACATTTTTATTTTTCTTTACCTAGAGGTAAAGCAATCCGTTCACAGTCCTAGTGAGAATGATAAGTTGGGCATTTTTCTTCTTTTTATGATATTTTTTATTTAAATTTGAAACAAGGTTGTTTTACATGCCAATCCCACTCCCCTCCTCCCCTGCCCCCAACCCTCATCCCATCCCCTTTCTGCTCCTCAAAGAGGGTGAGGCCTTCCATGGGGGATCTTCAAAGTCAACCATATCATTTGGAGCAGGGCCTAGGCCCTCCCTCATGTATCTAGGATGAGAGAGTATCCCTCTATGTGGAAGCTGGGAACTTTTCACACAAATCTTTTGTAAAGTTACCTCCCATGCTTGCTATCCTAGAAGGTTTATACGGGACAACAGGGACATGGATACATTTATCATATGAAGGGCTGAGAAGCAACTGACATCCCTATGTAGAGGATGCACTCAAAAGTATTTTATATGTTAATTCAGTTTTGGCAGCAAACTTTAGAAGTGGCTACAGCACAGAGAAAAGCCAAACTATTACAATTCTCATAGATAAAGAGGACATTCATAACAACCACAAAAGGTTTTCTGAAGTACAGATGTATTCCACATACACAATAGCAAGATAATTATTTGGTAAATCAGATATATGGGCCAGATGAGGGTTTCACATAGCAGAATTACCCAAATGCCAGGTTTTCCATCTGAATGAAACTAATTAAAAATAGGAGAAATGTCAAGAGGATTGGCCATTGCACACAAACACTTCAGATGAGCTGCACAATTGTACAAAAGAGGTCACTTACTGATACCTTTGTGTGTACTAAACTCGTGTGGCTTTAACTCTTTATGTCTTTTCAGGAAAGATTAATTTCAGAATCTCCACTGTACACATTCCTAATTACAGATGGATACATAGGGTCTTAAATGTAGTAAGAACATTTTTAAGACTGTTTCTGGGGAATTTGGGGTTTCATTTTTGGCTTCTTGGGCACACTCATGAAAGAATTTAAAGGTGGGCTCAGAAGAATCTCAAGAAAAGACAGAACAGAAAAAACAGCAGGGCAGACAAGTTGAGGGAAACACAGATATAGCAATGTAGGTCAGCAAGCAGCTCCATGACAGAAGGGTGTGGGGGCTTCAAAGAACAAGTCAAAAAAGGCCAGAGAGTTGATAAGAGTATGCTGAGACATTGCTCAGTATATAAATACAGGGGATAAATAACTTTTAAAAAGTCATACTTTGGGGGCCTTAGAGATCCAAAAGCAATGAAGGCAGCTTTGTAAGCAGATGTTGCATTCCCATATTTTGCTTTGAAGGCCCCTTTGACTTATGGCATTGTTAAAGTGCGCCTCATAAGTGGGTACTTTTATTCTCTTGTAGGTCATTAATATGATAAATTGTATATGTCACTATTTATAATTTTTATGTATATGTATATGTACATTTGTGAACGTGTATGAAGGTGCCCTATAGAATCAGAAGAGGGCTTATGATCTCCTGGAGATGGAGTTATATGCTGTGTGAGCCACTTGATATATGTTCTTGGAACTAAACAGGGAGTCTTTGTAAGAGCACCACTGAACTGGTGAAAATCTCTCCATCCCCCATCCCATAACTTCCTTCCCCCACTGTGTGTGTGTGTGTGTGTGTGTGTGTGTATGAGTGAGACAGACAGAGAGAGAGAGAGAGAGAGAGAGAGAGAGAGAGAGAGAGAGAGAGAGAAAATGTGTGGGTCAGAGGACAACATTCAGAAGTCAGTTCTCTCCTTCCACCGTGTTGGTTTTGCAAACAAACTCGGGTCCTTAAGTCTTCAGGCTTGGTGCAAGTACCTTTACCCACTGAGCCATTTCCCTGGCCCCATTTATAAATTTTTGTTCAGCCAATCAGCCTTGCACTTAGAAAAACTGGTGTTGACCTCTTATATATTCTGTCTTTTCTTCTTGGGTGTATTAAATATTTTTTCTTAACCATTCAGTAGAGACCTTCAGTGTAAATATCTTAACTGTATTCTGGAGTTCAGTTTAACCATGTACTATCTAAAGGGGAACAAACGCGACCTTCATTCATTCCAACATTTTATAAACATCATGGAATGGAGTATCCGTGTACTAGCCCTGTTCAATTGGCACCAACACTCCACAGCCTTCAAGCTGTCAAGACAAAATTACAGGATTACTGTCATTATAAGGCACATTTTTGTTTAACATTACCTTTTACAGTAGGTATAAGCAGTAAAATAAAAAAATGAAAATATAGTGTATTAATCAGGGTTCTCTAGAGCAGTGATTCTCAACCTTCCTAATGCTGTGACCCTTTAATATAGTTCCTCAAGCTGTGGTGACCTGAAACATACAGTTATTTTCATGGATACTTAATAACTACAATTTTATACTGTTATGAATCATTGTGCAACTATCTGATATTTCTGGCATCTTGAAGAAGTAGGCTCAAATGCCAGTGAGGGAATGGACTTGGTAGCAAGGTGAGAGCAAACAAGTGAAGAGCAAAATCTTCCTTTTTCCATGACCTTGTATAGGATTCCAGCAGAGGGTCTGGCCCTAATTAGAAGCGTGTGCCTTCCTATCTCAAAGATCCAGGTTAGAAGTGTTTCTGCTGCCTTCAAATTAAGCAGAAATTCCATACAGGTTTGGCCTCCATATTCTGACTTCAGTTAATTCCAGAAGTAGTTGACAGCCAAGAATAGTCATCATATATACTATAGTAACTATGAACTGCCAATAAAAGAAACAGCTCTTGCATTGAAGGAGTGAAACATGGTTTACTCTAGAGACAAATATAGATGACCATGGCTCAAGAAGGAAGATTCATGTCTCCCCTAATATCTCATTCCAGTGAGGTATCAATCTTCTGGCCTTTTCATGGTAACAGAACAAAGAAGGCCATATATCAAGACATCTTTTGAATCATTGGTGGGCAGGTTATTATCACACAGGTTATTGCAAGAGGAAAGAACATTGATAAGGGTCATAGGTGCTATATGATAATACTCCAAGCCCCTTGTTTAGTGGAAAACTGGGGTTGTCTTAACACTTCCGAAAATGATTTTATCTGTTTTTTTTCCAGGATATTAGGTCTGGCTTTATATGTTAGTCACAGGAGGTTAGTTTAAATATGGCTAAAGATTAAAGTTAAAGATTAAATTTAATTAGATATGGGCTGTAACTGTCCAATCTCTCCATATCACCCAAGTTCTAATCAGTCAGTCTGCCTTTGCAGGGCAGATATAAGTTCTTTACAATGTTTCTCATCTCCAATACCATTAACTTGATTGATTAAAACTATTATTAAACTTTATGAATACAGTGACTATGCCAGCACCACCACAAGCAATATTGCAACGCATTACAGAAGAACACCACCAGGTGACAGGATTTCAAAACTCTATTACAGTCTTATGAGAACTCAATTCATGTGTGTGATCCATCAAACGTCTCAATGCTGCACATGGCTTTACCTGCCTTAGCAACTTACAGCTGACATCTGGCATGACATTGTTTCATTTTAGCTGCAGTATGAAGCTTTTAAACCTGGGAAGGTTAGAATAAGGTTGTGTGTAAGTGGGCAGAGTTAGTTCACACAAGATTTTCTGGAAAAAAGGTTTCTGTACCTCCATATTGTCAGTCGCTTCTGTTATACTGTCTCTGTAGTCTGCCCTGCACTCAACTTCTGCTGACAGAGTGTCTTCTCTGCATACTCAGTGTTCTTATGGGTCTAAGAGAAAAAATCAGAGATTTTCCCATTGTGTATATTAAAAAAGAAAGCTTCTAAGCTTTTTGCTTGTCATACACAAATTTAAAAGCTGATTATTTCATATGGGTGAAATAGAATCAAAATTTTATGACATTACTCAGAAGCCTTCAATGTTCTCTCTTAAGACTTCCATGTCAAGTGGTGTATGTGGTCCTACTTTCCTCCCTAAAATGTGACTGTGCCAAACTTGATAAGTAGGTGACCTTCAGAAATTCAGTAAATTCTCATGATATTTGGTGACATTTACAGGACAGCAGTGAATTTTCTTATTTTAAAAGATTTAGTTTTCATAGTTTTGTTTGTCCTATCTTTATGAACACATAATATTTGCACTTTATGGATAGAGTATTGGGACTTGATACATATGCACAATGTATAATTGTCAAATTTTTGTGATACATATTTCTACATACCCATAAATTAGCAATTTGGAAATGTGTGGCACATCAGTATTTTATAGTTATTTTAAAATATATTATAGTTTATTATAACCTATAGTTTATTTGCTCCAGAAAGTCAGAATTAATTCTTTGAATCTAACTGTTTTGGTACATCTTTTCTGGCTTCTAAACATCTAATTTACTCTGCCATAATCATTCTATGGAGACCAATATTCTTTTTTATTTTTATTTTTATACAATTTTTTAATTTAAATTTGAAACAAGCTTATTTGACATGTCAATCCCAGTTCCCTCAGCCTCCCCTCCTTCCCGTCCCCCCAAAACCTCCATCCAATCCCATTTCTGCTCCCCAAGGAGGGTGTGGCCTTCCATGGGGGATCTTCAAAGTCTGTCACATCATTTGGAGCAGGGCCTAGGCCCTCCCCCATGTGTCTAACCTGAGAGAGTATCACTCTATGTGGAATGTGCTCCCAAAGGCCATTTGTACACTAGGGGTACATACTGATCCACTACCAGAGGCCCCACAGACTGCCTAGGCTTCCCAAATAACACTCACATTCAGGGAGTCTGGGTCTGTCCTATGCTGGTCTCCCAGCTATCAGTTTGTAATCCATAAGTTCTCCCTTGTTCAGGTCAGAAGTTTCTGTGGGTTTCTCCAGCCTGATCTTGACCTCTTTGCTCATCACTCCTCCCACTCTACAACTGGATTCCAGTAATTCTGCTCAGTGTTTAGCTGTGGGTAAGAGACCAATATTCTCCTCTGTATCCTGATATAAAGTTTTTTTTTTTAATTTCTAAAAATTAGGGATGTGTGATATTTGTCTACAAATGACAAAATGTTGTTGCTTTTTCATTTATGAATGTCGTTTCATTATGTATATACATAACATTTTATTTATAATTAATCTAGAATATTTTAGGAAATTGATAATAACCTATAAAGTGATTTCTGTGTATCTCAGCTGATTTTGTGTTGAAATAACATATCTAACTTTTGGAAAGTTATAAATATAGAGAGTTTGCTTTGTTTGTAGCTGAAGGACATGGTACCACCATCCCTGTGATGTTTCACAGCATTTTGGCTGTATCACAACTTGGGCCATGGAATATAAAGGGAAACAGGTATATTCAAAAGCGCCAAAGTGCAGCAAAAGTCTGTTAGATGGCTGTGAAGAGCAAGAAAAGTATTCCTGACAAGAGGTTTGGGTGAATGGATAAAGAAAATATGGTCATATGCACAATCAAAACTTTATTCAGGTTTAAACCAGAATGAAGTAATGGCATTTCCGGAGTCCTAGTTAGTTTTATTATTGCTGTGATAAAACACCACGATAAACAGCAGTTTGGGGAGAAAAGGGTTTATTTAGCTTCCACATAATTCATTGTTCATCACTGAAGGAAGTAAGGACAGGATCACCAAGTGGCAGGACCCTAGAGTCAGGAGCTGGCACAATCCAAAGAGGAGTACTATGTACCGGCTTTCTTCACAAGGTTTCAACAGCTTGCTTTCTTAGAGAACCCAGGCCCACCAACCCATGGGTGGCCCCTACCGGAATGGGCTGAATCCTACCACACCCATCACTAATTAAGACAATGCCCCAGAGGCTTGTCTATAGTCTAATCTTAAGGAAGCATTTTCTCAATTGAGGTTCCCTCCTCTCTGATGACTCTAGTTTGTGTCAAGTTGACACAAAACTCCCCAGGATAGCCAGGAAATGTGTGAAATTGGAAATTATTATGTTAAGCATCACTCAGATTACTCAGATCAACATTGCCCTTTGACTTTCCCGTAATTTCCTTTCCCTAAATTTCACTTTATAAGTATATACGTAAATGCAAGTATATTGTACCTATTTATAGTGTGTGTATGTGTGTGTAGTATTAATAGTTTTCAGTTTCTGTAATCAAATACCTAACATGAAATAGGTTAAGGGGAAAAAAGGCTTATTTTTCTCATGATTTTATCCTCACACCATGGGCATGAGACCACTTAATCAAGAATAGGTAGAGCAGGCAGTAGAGAGAAGGAAATATGAGAGTTATGTATATGCCTTTCTCCTTTTTTTTCTCTGTTCATTTACTCTTAGACAATGATGTGTTAAACTTCACATTCAATGGGGTCCTTTCTATCAAAGCGAATCAGTTTTGGAAAGGACTATAGAGGCACATTGAAAAGCAAGGCTCCTTTTGTCTTTAGTACATCTTAATCCAATTAGTTGGAAATTAAAACTAGCAATCACGACCTAGCCCTTGTCAGTTTGACAACGAAACATGGCATCTTAAACTGTAATATTCTATTATTGGCCCCTAAAATCTTTGCTCACCTCACAATGCAAACCACAGTTATCATCTTGAAGTCTACATAGAGCCTTAACAATCACAAGATTATTGAAGAGTATCCAAGTTTAACATCTTTTCTGAAATTCAGAAATAACTGTGAACCCTGTAAAATAAAATGAAAACAATAAAACACTATTTCTAGTATGTAATGGAATATTAAACATTTCTATTCTAAAAGTCAATGGTGGGAATATAGCAAATAAATACCAGGGCAAAGGCCAAATGAAACTCAACATAATAACATCTTCAGTGCTGGCTCCAGCACCTAGCACTCATTATGGAATTGTCTGTCTTAGAAAGTACTGGGGAGGTCCATCCTTCCCTGTCTATTACTTATAGCAAGTTTGGTATCTTTCTCTCATTCTGGCTCCCCTCAGTAACTGTAATACTGTAATTTTCCTTGGTGGATCATCCAAGCTTTAGGCATTTCTACTATCTTGGTGCCCATCATATAAATATATATATATATATACATATATATATATATATATTCTCCACATGTTGCCCATCCAGAAGCTCTATGAAGGACTTAGGGCTCTGGGCTCTGTTACATGTTGCTAGGCTTTTAGGCTTTAGTGGCTTTTGAGAGTCTTGGTATAAGATATCATAACTCTGTAAATCATTTGTTTCTTATGTTTGTAAATCTAAATTGATGTGGATGATACCAAGATATACCAGCAGGTCAAAATTTAGCTGGTTCCCCTTGAGCTGCATCTACAATGGCCCATGTATGTCTTTGTGCAGAGACTATGAAAATACTTCTTCAGGGGCTGCTTCCTAAAAGAGTGCTCTGAAGTCTGTTCCCTTAGACACTCAGCTTTCAAATGCATTTGCAGTATGGTGTCATTGAGATTTTGTTGGATAGGGCTTTCTGCTAAAGGCACCGTTTACATTGCTCCAGTGAAGCTCCACAACTTCTCTTTAATTGCACCAATATCTTAAACAATTAGATTTTTTTCCAGCAACCATCCTGTCTACAACTTCAAAAGCCTGCCATACTCCTCTTTGTAACACAGTACATTTAATATTTCTGCTCTACTTACTGCTCTCCCTTCCCCCTCTCCCTGTTTCCCTTTCTCTCAAGGTGAACCTGGGGAAGAGCATTGAGTGAAATGGCATCATCTGTTGATTCAACAAACTGCAAATGAAATGTGCCAGGAAATTGTATCTGTACTCATTCAAAACAATACTTTTTTGTCTTTAGTATCTAAACAATATGGTAAGACAACTACTTATAAAGCATATCATTTTATGACGTGGGATATGAGACCAAGAGATGACTTATAGCATGTTGAAGGCTGAGTTCGTTATGTAAACACTATGCCATTTTATATGAGAAACTTAAGCATGCATGCATTTTGGTTTCAGTAGGTTCTGAAACCAATTCCTTGAAGCTACTGAGGTACAACTATCCAAATTACAAGTGAATGTGGGGAAACATGTTCAGTACTGCCAGACATTAGGGAAGCCAAGAGACCACGATGAAATGTCACTGTTCACTTATAAGCACACCTAAAACCATATGCAAATTTGGCAATGACAGGTTAAGACTTGGACAGGCTGGATTTTTCACATATTCTCAGTATTGATGTAAGCTTTATACCTACTCTCGAAAATGTTTAAGTGGTCTGTTTTTAAAAGGCAACAGTAATAATGATGATTATGAATATAATGATGATGACAAGTATATGCTTATCACATGATATAGGAATTACATAAATTTTCAACAAATATGTGAATATTTATGTTCATAGAAGTACCCATGTATGAATGAATGTTCGTAGTGATTCTGCAACACATTACTCAAAACAGAAAACAATGGAAATGTCCTTTATAAACAAGTGTGTTGCCACTGTTAACAGTGAATTACCTATTTATACATGGGAAAATTTAAACCAGTGTCAAAGACATTGTACTGAATGAAAATGCACCATTTTCAACTATAAGAAAACAATGTTTAAAGGATTATGTCATATAAGCTATAAAGACCAATACATATTCTGTAGTTATGAATTTATTTGTATTTAGTAAAAGATTCTGAGTATATAGCACACTCCAGTAAGTCTTCTTGTTAGAGGAAATGCTGAAGTGTTGGTTATATATAGGTAGGGTATACTACTAATATAATATCTCTTCTAAGAGTGATTTTTAATAAATAATAACCTAGATAGTGCATATCACTTATAAGTAAGTTGGCACCTTATAGAGAGGTAGGCTACTTATAAAGAAAACAATATTTCTTTGACACAGCCAGGATACTTCCCTGAACACCAATAAATACAAGGTTAGCATGGCTGGTAATGCTGGTAATTAAAGATGCTTCAAACAGGAGGGGAAGTACTATTTTCAAAATCTCAAAAGATTAAAGGAAGCACTGCATAATGAATGAGATACAAGAAAAAGAAAGAAGAAATCACTTGCATTCGGTAGAAAAATGTCACAAAGGTGGATCCATAGTGGCCTTCTTTCTAAAAAGTTCTTTCTGGAGAAGCCAGTCAGACCTTGTACTACTACTACTACTACTACTACTACTACTACTACTACTACTAGTAATAATAATAATTTGATATTTTCATCCTTTTACATTTCTTGGATGGAGATAATGGTGAATAAAAACAATGTGGTCTAAATTGGAGAGGGAATTCTCTTCCTCTAGGGTCCTTATTGACCTAAAATATTACTGCCTGTTTTTCATTTATTTTGATTTTTGTTTTGCGAGAAAGGCAAGAAAGAGAGGGGGGGGTGGAGTAAAGAGAGAACATGATTTGAGTGTGTAGGGAGATATGGAGGATCTGGGAGAAGATGGATCAAAACATACCAAATAAAAATTTTGAAATAAAAGTAGTCTCTAAATTCAGAATCTGAGTAACTCTTCGAGTTGTCCAGCAGAGGGCGAGCTGGTCTCATTTGTAAGTTGTTTGAGCAATGCTATCTGTAAGGATGTTCCTTGGCCACCTGGATAAACAAAGTTAGTTGAGGGGGCCATTCGTACTCAGGAACATTGAGAGCCACCTCATGCTTCAAGATGGATGAAATTTTATGCCATTTTATGGTGGGTTAGAGACAATGGGCTGTTATGTTGAATTCTGATGTTAGGCAATACTGAAAGTTGAGAACACAGAGAAAGGGCTGCCACAGCTCTGTCTGTGGGGGTTAAGAAGGTCTGTCAATATACAATGGCAACACTGTTGTTACCTGAAAGCCCATCTGGGAGAAAAAAGTTTTTCCAGGATTTTAGTATGGACAGAAGTGTATAGGACTTTATCCAGGGATGATTCTACATCCCTTTGTGCATTACAACAAACAGTCAGTAAGAAGACTCAGAAGTCAAATTAATGACATGGGCGACATGTGCAAAGGAGTTGTTTTTACTGAGGACATGAGGACTCCACACCTTTGCAAATAGAAAGCAAGAGTTTCTTTGATCGCAGTGTTGATTTTTAACCCACGTTTGCTAAAAAGGGTGATTGATATACGACCTTGACAAATAAATGGTCCTTTTTTCATCTTACTCCAAGGAATAGTGATTTAGAATAACATTATTACAAAAGACATCATTGTTTAGGTAAGTATTCTGACATTACCTTCTTATAACTTCATACACTGTACATAATTTTCCTTCCCTTGTCAACTTAAGACAGCTTCATTTGAACTATATTTTATTTAACTAATACAAAATAAAAAAATCAATTATTTTCGTGATTTCCCTTCATTGAAATTCATAGTGTAATACAAACAAGCTTCTCCTGCAGTCATTGGACAGTTATTTTACTCTAGTATCCAGTTTTGAGAAATGTAAGCATTAACTCTTCAATCTGTTATCATGAATTTATAGTTTCATAAATTGGATGTCTTCAGACAAACTGGAATCTTTTTTTCCTGTGTGTGTGTGTGTGTGAACATCTGAGGTCTTTTAGCAAGAATGTCATAAGCAATCTTGCCTTGTGTGAGGGTCAAAAATACTAGGTACCCTCCCCATTCACCATCAACTTTCCTTGTGAGGAGGTTTTCACCTCCACTAAAAATTGTTTCTATTTAGACTATCCTTACTGGATGATTTTCCAAAATAAACTTTTTGCATGTTCAAATCCCTTAAAGATGCAGTCAGTCAAATTGATTTCAGGGTAAGTTGTTTTCATCATAACCTTATTCACATCTGCTGTTCTATGTGGCTTTATTTCATTCTACATTAGTTTAATCAATAGAAATCAATACTGATCTAATAGTCCTTTCTTTGAATTAGAAGGAGATAAAAGAGCTCAGTAATTATTGCTGTTCATATGTTTTGTGTCCAATGTTTCCCACTTACTTATTCGGAGGTGTTTTATTGTCTTCCATTGGATGGCTAAAGGCTTTGTACAGTGTGTATCTCCATTAGTCTTAGAATTTGTTCCCACTTTCTGCTCTTTGTTTTCATATATCCTGGCTATTTGGTTTCTGCTTCCTGCTTTTAACATGAAGTTTGGTGTTAAACTCTTCTGTGGAATATTTGAATAATTTAGTTTTATATGCATAATGAAAAGAGTCTTTTGTTGCTTCTTATATACGCGATACAATCTAACACAGGTTCCCACTCATTAACATTTATATCAGCTATGTGATGAAGAAATTTTCTACTGTAGCCTGTATAAGAGCCAGCTGTGTCCAGGGTACAGCTTCAAAGTCAGGTGATGCTAGCTAGCTTCCACATGCTAAGGTGTGGGATACATTATTTAGTATCCATACACAAACATTTTTTTTTCTAGAAATGACATAGGAATGACAATAAAACCTCAAGTTTAACTAGCTCCATACGTCAGTTTATCACCAAGGCACATCTCATCTAAGGCCCTGGAAAATTTTAATATTGCCATGCACTAAAGATAGAGTTAATAGATGGCCAGGGTCCTCTTACCCTCCAAATGTTAGTAAAACGTTGTCATAGTGGCTCCTTGGTGAAATTAAGTGCATTCAGGAAGGTCAAGCGTGGAGTAGGGGCCAGTTGCCTGACAGAGGTTGCTCTGCAGTGTCTGGATAGACTTTGCTACTATGTTCTAAGCTGCAGTGCAACAGGGTAGAGGGTAGTGGCCCTTGAATGAAGCTTGGGTTGGACATGGAGTGCTGTTTGATTATGGTGTATTATATAAAAGAAAAAAAGAGAGAAATTGTTGGGCGCTGACAGAAGTGAAATTATGGGAAAGGTTATGAAGCAATTAGTGCCGTTGTGAAGTTAATTAAGCCTTATAGGAGAAATGGCCTCAGAAGCAGCTGTACAACTGCTGATCCTCCAGGAGGTGGCAGACAAGTTCTATCATTTCCCCTCACATAGCCGTTTTCCTGCTTTTCTGGAAGAAAGGGAAGACAGGGGGTTGGATTTCTTGATTGAGGCAGAACAAGAGGTCGCAAACAGTTCTCTGTGGAAAAGCTGTGACCTTTGGGCAGTCTGTTCATGTGTACCACATGCTCATGTTCATGACTTTACACCCCCTGTCCTTGAAAACCCGGGCTGGTAAGCCCTTTGCTAGGTTCCTCTTTGGGGGTCCTGTAACTAAAGGCTTGCAAATGCTTAGTCACTTCAGGCCTTGGCATCATTTCCTCACTGTGCCCAGGATTATTCCTTTCCTCACAGGGGTTTTTCATAGAATGCTACCTCCGAGGAGGCATCCTGCAGTTGCCTGGCCTCCCTCCCCTTGTGATGGCCACCTCAAATCTACAAAATACGTCTCTTCTTCCGCTGTGCGATCCTAATATGTTAGGGGAACTCATTTCCATTCTGGTGCCAGTGTAGTGCATTGATGCTGTTCACATTTGAGCTTCTAGACATTTTCTATGGGCCACATGACTGACGAGGATTTCTTTGGAGTTTTTTTTTTTTTTTTTTTTTTTTTTTTTTTTTTTTGGGGCTAGAAAATCCTAGATTTTCATGATCCTGAGGTAGATTATCCCCCTTTTACCCAAAAGCCCTTGAGATTTTTCTGCTTGGAATTATAATTTTACCAGCGTGCCACCTCATGTATGCAATTTAATTAACCTATTTGTGTCTTATAGCGTCACCTACAAATTAGACATAATATCTACTTTGAAAGGTTATTGTGAAAATTAAATCAAAGGGGGCATTCAAACCCCTCTTGATTTGGCCTGTCTTACTTATGAAGCTTTGCTTTCTCACCTTAAGGAAATCTCTGGTTTCACCACCCACCACAGTTGCTGCATCACTTTAAGATGAATGAAGTAGTACTCTTCGGAGAGGCTGTCAGCACCCATGGATTTTACTATTACCCATAGTAATCTTGGTGTTGGTGTGTGTGCGCCGAGTGTGGCAAAGTTTGGCTCCCACCATCCAGTTTCAAAATTAGAATAAAGACAAAAACTTAATTTTATGCTAAAAGTATATTTATATAGATATAGATCTTTACTTTTCTCCAGACAGTGTTTAGCTGATGAGTCATATTAACAACCAAAGAACATTCTATTGTTTTACATAAACAGAACAAGACGGATAGACTGTCAGTTCATTTCACAAAGGTAGCACGAATCTGATACCATGACATAACAATTAGAGCACAGAAAAGGGAACCACAGGTCTCATTTAAAAATACAGATGTCAGAATACAAAATGGCACAGCAGTCAGTTTACCTTACAACACCTTACAAGTGTACAAAAGCTTTGGCAAATATAAAAGGAGGCTGAAAATTCAAAGTTACACACACAGAACAATCACAAAAACACCAGTAAGCACAATGTCCCCCCTCCCCCCCATTGTCCGTTGCCTTTGGCCTGGTACCCACAGGGATAAGATTGTCTTGGGAAATAAAAACCTATTAATGAGGATGGGGAGTGCTGGTGGGGTCATGGGAATCATCATCGCTGTCATCAGGCTCGTCGTTTGTGTCCCTGTATTCTAACTCTGACAACGACTCAAGGTACTGGTATGTCCAGGTCTGGGCCTGGTTCTCATAGAGTGCGGACAGAAACCTCAAGATGTGCATTCGGTTGGTCTCGAGAAACGCGCGGGGCCCCCAGAGAAGCTCGTATTCTGCTGGCTCAGTGAATGGGATTTGCCTGTACTCTAGGTACCTGTGTCTCACAAACACACTGGTGATGAGCTTCTTCGTACTTCTGAAAAGACCACTCGTCTCATGGACATCCAGTCCTAATTGGTACAGAAAGTTAAAGAGCAGAGTCTCCCTGATACAGTAGCCTTTCATAAAGATGAGGCTAAGGACCACCATCAGGAGGTTGAACTTTGGCCTGTCTAAATAGGGTGCCATCATATTGCACTGGGGGGGGCCCGTCTTGACGATGATGTAAGTGTGGGTCCTGGGGTCAATTTCCTTCAGCTGGCACCCAAAGTTGCTCTCTAGTTTAGCATTGGCACGGCTGATGATGTCTAAGCTCTCATCTTTGTATTCTCGGATGACAACATTTACCATCTCTGAAAGCTGGACTGGCACCTTGGCTTGGTCCTTGACCAAGAGAAACTGCACCAAAGCATTTGCTCTCTCATCTAAGGGACTCTCCCCATTGGGGTCCTCCTGAGTAGCACTGGGTCCCCGTGAGACACTTGGGACCTCAGAGACCATCCATGCCTGAGACCCCCCTGAGCCTCCACAGAACCTCTGATCCTGTGAAGTACTGGGGCCATCGAAGCCCCTTGTCATCCTAGAGTTATTGGGGCACCCCCAGCTATTAAGACCCTGTGGAGTGAAGAGGGGTTCCTGTTCCCCCAGAAGCTGCATAGCCCTTTGGACCTCCCAGTCACTCTGCCTGGGATTCTCACAGGGTCTGGGCCCCCGCCAGTCACAGTCACGCGAGGCCATCCTCTGGCCACAGTCCTCCTCTTTGGGTTCCAGATGCTTCTTCTTCCTGGTGGCTTTGCCGGATCTCCGTGGTGGCTCTGCAGACTTGGAGGCCTCTGCGCCGGTGGCACTTGCCTGGGGGGCAGCTGCTGTCACCATCAGGATGGTGGGCACTGCATTGCATGCTGATGAGGCATTCACATCAGCATATGGAACCCAGGGAACTGCAGGAACGGCCTCTACACAGGTATAAGGATCCTGCAGAGGCAATGGCAGTGACTTTGGGCTCTCAGAGGTGGCAGGTGGACCTCTAAAGGCATCAGAAGAGGCAGGCTGAAAATGAGAGGTAGATGGAAAGACCCTCGAGGTGGCATTTAAGGTCTCTGATGTGGCAGGCACGTTTCTCCAGGCAGTTGGCAGGTATGCCCTGGAAGCTGATGCTGCCCTTGGAGCACAGACGGTGGCACCAATGATCATGCGCTCTTTAGGGGGGCCCTTTCTGCCTCTTCCAGAGGTCCTACGATCCCTAGGAGGGCCCCGAGGCTCTGCAGATGAGGGGCCAGGTTCTCCTGATGGAGTCATGTGTGATCTAGTGGGGCCCCTGGGAAAATTTGTTGGTGCTCTGGGTGCTCCTGGCTGGGCCTGCAAGGTCGGGGGTGGACCTTGCCAAGAAGGCTGCACTTGTATTGAGGGCAGTTCTGCCTGCAGGCCTGTGGGCTGGGCCTGGTGGGTTGGCAGGTGGGCTTGCCTGGCACTGGATGAGGCTGGAGCTCCCCGAAAGGGTTGCTGCTGCTGCTCTACATGGCCCTGCTCCTGGGCCTCCTGGGCAGGCCCAGACTGCCAGAAGTGAGTGGGTACCTTGGGTGCCTGCCAGCCCATTGCCTGGGGCTGCTGTACCTCCTGGAACTCCAATGGCCCTGGGAGCTCCTGTGGCACTGGGAGCTCCTGTGGCACCTGGAGCTGCTGTGGCACCGGGACCTCCTGTGGCACCTGGAGCTGCTGTGGCACCGGGACCTCCTGTGGCACCTGGAGCTGCTGTGGCACCTGGACCTCCTGTGGCACCTGGAGCTGCTGTGGCACCGGGACCTCCTGTGGCACCTGGACCTCCTGTGGCACCTGGACCTCCTGTGGCACCTGGAGCTCCTGAGGCACCTGGAGCTCCTGTGGAACCGGAAGCTCCTGTGGCACCTGGAGCTCCTGTGGCACCTGGAGCTCCTGTGGCACCTGGAGCTCCTGTGGAACCGGAAGCTCCTGTGGAACCGGGAGCTCCCGTGGCACCTGGAGCTCCCGTGGCACCTGGAGCTCCTGTGGCACCGGGGGCTGGCCTCTGGGGGCCTGCCAGATGATGGATGGGCAATGCACACCTCGGGTAACAGAGTGATGGGCAGCGTGTGGCATAGGAATTGGGATAGACAGTGGTGCTGGTAGCACTGTCTGGGGCACCTGTGGGCCCGCCTGTGGCACCAGATGTATCTGAGTAACTTGTGGTGCTGTGGGCACGTGGGGTGCCCCTGGCATCCTGGGGATCAGCAGACGAGTCTGTGGAGCCTGGCGCAATGGAGGTGGGGGTGGCAGGACTTGCCAGAGGTGATGCTGGCCTGCTATGCCATGTGAAGCTGTTCTGATAGGGACCTGGCGAATCAGTGGTGGGGTTTGCCGAATCAATGGTGCGGCATGACGGATCACAGGTGGCATCTGGCGGAGTATTGGAGGTGGTCCAGGTCGAATGGGTGGGGGAGCAGGACGAATAGGTGGGAGCCCTTGGCGGACAGGGGGAGAGGCCTGCCAGGCTATTGTGGGGGCCTGCCATGTGACCTGTGAGGCTTGCCAGGTCAAGGGCGTGCCCTGCCACCCCTGGGGTGTCACCTGCCAGTTGGGTGTGGTGGCTTGCCAGCTTGGGGATGTGCCCAGCTGCACCTGTGGTGTTGATGGGACAGGGGGAACCTGTTGAGGAGTTCTTATGACTTGAGACTGGATTTGCAGGATCAAAGGCTGACCCTGCGGGGCCCACGAAGCCAGAGGCTGCCCTGGGGGCAACACTGGCTGCGCCATCGGTGCTCCTGACACTGGAGGCTGAATGACTGGAGCTCTGGCACCTGGAGGATGGATCATCATGACACCAGGACCTGGAGGCTTGGCCATCGGAGTCATCGGAGTCATCGAAGCTGGCGGCTGGGACATCAAGGCAGGCGGTGGAGGAGGCTGGACCATCGGAGCTCCTGGAGCAGGAGGCTGGACCATCAGGACTCCCGGTGACAGCTGCTGGGCCATCAGGACTCCCGGAGTTGGTGGCTGGGCCATCGGCGTCCCCGGAATTGGAGCTTGCGGCAGCGAAGTTCCAGGTTGGGGTGGATGAACCATCGTTGTTCCAGGAGGGATAGGATGCACCATCGGGTTCCCAGGTGGAAGAGGATGGGCCATAGGGGTCCCAGGAGGAGGAGGATGGGCCATTTGGGTCCCAGGAAGAGGGTGCGCCATCGGGGTCCCAGGAGGAGGAGGAGGGGGCGGGGGAGGAGGAGGAGGTGGAGGAGGAGGAGGAGGAGGTGGTGGAGGAGGAGGGTGTGCCATTGGGGTTCCTGGGGGAGGAGGATGAGCCAAAGGGGCCCCCGGGTGCAGCATCAGGACTCCCGGAGTTGATGGCTGGGCCACTGGGGCTCCCGGAGGAGGCGGATGGACCACCAAGACTCCAGGAGTTGGAGGCTTGGCCATCGCCCCCCCCAGCGGCGGAGCCTGGACCATTGGGGCCCCTAGGGCAGGGGGTTGGGGCAGCTGAGCCACTGGGGCAGGCAGCTGGCCCTCTGGAGCCTCCCAGGTAGGCTGAGGAGCCTGCCAAGTAGCCAGGGGAGCCTGCAAGTCCACTGGAGGTGGATCCCAAGGGACCGGAGGAGCCCGGGAGGAAGCGGGGGGAGCCCGCATCAGAACCGTAGGGCGGCTATGGACCGGAGGCATAGGGGACTCCGGAGGGCTGGAGTCACCCACATTCGTACTTAGCTGCGACGTGTCCCTTGCCTGGCTGCTGGCGGCCCGTCTCCGGCTGCTGCGCTTTTTCTTCCAGTGTTGAGCATGCCTACGTGGCTGTCCAGGATCCCCGTCCAGCTTGAAAGCTGAAAAGGAAGCGAGCGCGGAATGGCTCGCTTCGACGCTATCGGAGACTGGTGCGGGTTCTCTCGGCAGCGCTTAGCCAGCGCTGCCGGGATCTCTCCGCAGCTCTCGGGGAGCGCTGTCTGGCTGGCACCGCAGTTCTCAGAGAGCACTGTCGTCTGGCTTCTTCTGCAGCTCTCAGCCAAGTGGCTGGCTTACTGCGTGCAGCGCAGCTGCAGTTCGCAGCTCAGAGCTCGCAGCGAGTGCGGGTTGGCTCTGCAGCTCTCCGCAGTAAGAAGGAGGAGGGAGGGGGCTAGGTCCCGCCCCTTCCCCGCCCCCGACCACCACAAGTGGATTGTGCAGAGGGGCGTCTACCATACTCTTGACTGACACACGATTCAGTCTTCTGCTCTATAGTTTCCCAATTCAGCGAGTTCCGCGTCTTTAAGCATGAGTTTATATAGGCAAATGATAGGGACAGATTTATATTTCAGAAAAATCTCTATGTTGCATTATGAAATGGAGACAGACCACTAGTAACATGGAACATGTCCAAAGGTGGGGGTGGTGGTGTGGTCTGAGCTCAGAAAGGAAGCGTATTGACGTAAGAGGGACTGGAGAGCTATACCAGACAGCTATTACAATTTAATGAAGGTTTAGAAAAATGGAGAGTGTGTTCACCTATGTGTCTCAGAAAAGTGTAAATTTCCAGGAGAAGTTTATTCTCTCAGGGGCATGGATGGAGGGAAGCACAGGGTGTGACATTGACAAATACTTGCCAGACACCGGGCAGTCAACCTGGGCCACCTTAGGTGCTCTCATATAACTGTATTCTTTCAGAGGATTTGAGCGTCAGATTTGTCCATTTTTGATCAAAACAGAGCAACAGTAGTGAACATAGTCGCAAAACTGTGTTGAGAGACAGATAAGAGAGACAGACAGAAAGACACACACACACACACACACACAAACAGGGGGGGGGGAGAAGCACTAAACTCATCCAGATGAATAACAGTGACTGCATCGCAGAGATAGAACATACACGAGTCAATTAGAGCTAAGAAAAAGAATCTTGGAAGTTAGGTAAAAGGAATTCACGGAGGCGGCATTTTTAATATGGGAGAATCCACCTGTGCAGTGGGTGAGACGAGACAATAGAGTGTGAAAAACCTTCTAAGCATCAAAAAATGAAGCAACGAGCCATAAAATAGCAAATACGCTAGCAGATACTTCCAAATATATATAAAAAATAGAGAATATGAGAAATTTTCTAAAAAATCAGCTCAACAGCAGAACATATGAATGTTAACAGGTAAAGGAGGTGCCGTCAAAATGACTGTGTATTGAATACATCTTTCTTCTCAAAATGAAGTGGCAATCTCAGTTTAGTTGGGGAATTTTCTGGATTTTCACAAGGTGATTAACATTATGGATTCTTCTAGAAGGGGCTGTTTGCCTAGGGGTAGAGTCCAATGTGAGGGCAGGAAGCCACAAGGGGGCAGGAGAGGATGATGAAGGCTGCACCCCACACCTAAGACAAAATGTTTTCGTGGGCCGTAAAGAAGAAATGTGCACCAGCACTACTATTTCTTAAATAATTAGAAAAGAAATTGGAACTGGAATTTCAGAGAATGTCTGGCCCCTGAAAGCGTGTTACAACAGCAATTCATGATCTATCGTTGTGTACTTGAGTTGAAGGCAGAAATAGCTTTGTGTAGAATGAACGCGGCAAGGCTGTCCCGGATTTCAGTCCTTACCGTGGGTTCATAGCCCCATCCATACTGGAATTGTGACAGAAAGGGTCAGAATCCTTTGAGAGGAGCCAACTACAAACACATGAACCCTTTCCTCTCTATTATCTGCTCTGCCACATGGCCGTTTCTAGCTGTGGGTGGTTTGATGAGAATTGGTTCATTTCCCTCATATGTTAACTCACATAAATAAACACATCAGATTAAGTTCTCCCACAAAACCATTTGTTTTATAGAATTGTGACAGATTTGGTTGTCAGTCTGCCAAAGTGTAGATCATCCCACATGGCAAATGATTTTTAGTAGGGCCTGGTTATTCTCTGTGACTTAGACATCAATGAATAGCTTTGCCGTAGGACTTTAACTCCCACCAACTGCTTTATGAAAAGAGCATCTGATTATGTCAACAGACAACATACAGACCAGAAAGAAATTAACAGAAATGGTTCAGGGAGACAAAGAAAAACATGTAGGTATAATTAGAAGCAAATGATAAATAACTCACAACCTGTACACTGGTCGCTCTTTGGTAAAATATGTCAACAACAGAAAAAAATTAAGAATTGAATATCTGAGATTGTAGAAGGGCAGGTAAACGTGGGCACTTCCTCAAAATACAGATCGGTATATTCTGATCAATTAGAGTACTCTGTCTCAAATCCTAACAGATACCAAGGAGCTTGTGGGTCCCTTCTGAAACTGACGATGTTCAAAACATAAAAATTCAAGTGTCTCCAGACTAGAGGGACATCTGTACCTCAATTCCTAGTGTCCTTTCTCTTTGTGAAATCTTCCAGCATTCAGAGTCCCCCATTAGCCTTTTGTACGAGCACAGCCTTTCTCCTCAATAACTCCGAGGCATGCCGTCCTCCTCTACAGAAGGGCTTGAAAATTCAAGAAAATCCATAGAAAACGTAATGGAAATGAATACGAAATATCCATGGAATTTTGGCATCTGTCTGTCCTTTCTGTAACTTAAATCACTGTATAAATGATGTGAGAAAACAGTTGAAAAAAATGGAATAAAGAAAACTCACCCGTGCCTCACAGGAACGGTGTTTGATTAGAGAGCTGACCAGGGCTTTGCTTTGGCACACTAGCTAACACCGAGCGGCCAGTAAGGGGCTGTGTAGTGAAGCCGAGAGATCTCAACACCAAAGCTTTTTCTCTGTGCATCCAATTTAGGTGTTAGACTTTGTGTATATATTACACAGTGAGGGTAGTAAGTTGTGATTTCCTCAAACCCCGAAATTACTTCTTTATGAAATATCTTTTGTCAAACATTCACTAGATGCCTAGAATGTGCTATGTATAAAACAAAAACTCTGAAGCAAGATCTTATTATTCATCTACACAGATATTAATATGATGATTTTAGTGCCACAAAGAATCACTGTGAAAAAAAGTATATTGGCCATAATTAACACAAATAAGCAAGCATTCACGTCTGCCTGAAACATGAGTAGTGCATGGCTTTCATGCTAAATGTGCTCCGGTGAGAAAAAAACCAACCGACCGACCAGCAAACAAACAAACAACGACCCCCCCCTCAAAAAAAAAAAAAAAAAAACAAAACCAGGAAAGATTCAGGGTTAGGGTTAGGTGTAAAAAAGACGGTGTAAAAAAATAAACAAAACACTGGAGATATCAGACATAAAACTAGTTGAAAGAAAAATTGTCAGTGCTTCATTAAGATAGTGAAGTATTATTTATTGAATTATTGTTACATGATAAAAATCACCCTCATATCTTTATATACACTATTCGTTGTTTAAAGCAAATCCTTAAGCATTTGGTTTTATTTTGTAAATAAATAGTATAAGATCAGAATGTTAAGTTATTTGGATGAGATTTGACAATAGGCAGCAGGATACTTATTTTTAATATTTTAGTATGTCTGTAGCCAAAGCCAGCAGTCTTAATCACAAAATCAGTAAAACCTAAGCCATTAAAATTTTTACATAAGTAAGATACAATATTTAAAAATTTTCACACAGATTTAAAATAGCTTTAATTAGTTCTTTCATGTAGTATCTAACATCCAAAGGGTATTTTTAAGCATTGAAAAGAATTCTCATTTGCCACTAAAGCCAGTTTTTTTTCTATTTTCAAAAGCAAACATTTCCTCAGCTGCCTTGTGTTCAATTTGCTTAGGCAGTTTTCTGTGTATATGTATAATACCGATTTTAAACTAGATTCTGTTGTGTGTTGCACTTTTATAAGATGCAGACATTTTGTTACTATTGCAAATTTGCTAAAATTGATAAAATTGTATTTGCAACTCCACAACTTAAATATTACCTATTAGTATCTGAGATAGTTAAAACCCAGTGCTATTAGCAAATTTCTTTCCTTGTCCTTGGTAACATATGCTTTCATTTATTTTAGTTAAATTACTAGGGGTGAATGGTGAGGTCAAAGGTCTGGTATTTGTTTAGAAGAGTCTGAAGCAGTCACCACGGTTAGGTCAGGAAATTTTATACTCTGTCAGAATATAACGGGATCCCAGATACACACAACATTGAAAAATGTTGCAAGTTTGACCATTTTGATGATATTGTTATAGTGAATGAGAACTGATGTTTGTATAATTCTTTGTTCAGATTGGCAAGTCTGAGTACTCCATTCTTGTCAAATTGATGCTGATGGACATTCTAATGTAATTGTGATAAAATTACAGATGTTTATGGGGTGTGATAATTAGGTTCAACTATACAATCTGTAGTTACCAAATAAGAGTAATCAGCATTTCTATCTTCTTAGCTAGTGATTATTTCTTTATGTTTAGAGCCACACAATAAATTCATCCCAGTTTTCTATAAAAATATGGCAAATTATTGAAAATTACTGTCATTGTAAAGCATTGTAGAATAATAAAGCTTATTATTCTTATGTAACCGTATTTTGGTAAATGCCATCTCAATTCCTTCCATCTCCCTCCCAATTTCCACTGTGATGCCAGTAGTCATTATCCTACTCTCTATGCCCATTACATCAAATTTTACACCTCTATTAAGGAGTGAGGACAAGCATTTTTCCTTTTGTGCTCGGGCTTTCATTTCATACAATGCCCTCCAGTTCCATCCACGATGCAGCAAATGAGGGTTTTTCTTTTTCTTTTTCTCTGGCTGAATCCCTCTTCGTGTACATATCATTTTAAAAAATCTATTCGTTTTTTTTTCTGCAGGACCCATCATCCCATATGTTGGGCATTAAAAATAACGTGACAATGTACACGGGATGCTTGCATTTCTTTTTGTTGTTGTTTTTGGTTATCATGATAGTTAACTTATCTGTAGCCTGGTAGACTTGGAATGTATGATGAAACTCGGGTTAGTCTACCCTAACAATTTTCCTGTTGCATGCAGACTCTTGAATTTTGAAATTATAGGCATGAGCGATCCCACCTGTATAATTATTTAATATATTGATTTCATATTTGGAGGCATATATCTAAGAGTGAAATGGCTGGCTCACAGAGTAATTTTATGGTTCTTGGTAAATTTATACTTCTATTGTCCACCACTATAACCATTTATTCAATAGTGACATCATCTGATATAACTTAGGAGTATGCTATACCATGCAAGTCTGGATAAGAACATTTGTAGCCATTCGCGCAACGATGGTGTAGATGTTATATATACCCTCAATAATAAGCAAAGAATGAATGCACATTAATATGTAGATTATCTTGTGATCTTACAAGCTCCTGCTCTCTCCTGCAGAATCACTGGTAAGTTCTAGCCCTTTTTACTGCCTCCATGTTGTTCCTTTAAAGAATGTGACATGTTCTCATTTATTGTCCATAAGGGTTTGGCTCAAGAACCTATGTAAAAATATCAACATCAGAAGAACATTTAACCTCTGTCATTGTCAGCATCTTCCACCAAAGCAATTCATCTGTTACAATCAATGAATTTATATTTCAACATAATTGTAATCTGAAGTCCACAGTTTAAACACCGGGTTTAACTATTGGTATTGTTTGTGCTATGGATTTTGATAAATGTTTAATATCATATGAACATTGCTACACAATTATAGAATGTGTGATGGTTCTCCTTCTGTGCCTGGCTTATTTCACAATGTCTAGTGTTTTGGGGGACCAGTGGCCAATACTGCCTCAGTAGAAATGAAACTCCAAGTATGCTTACACTTAGTCCTTGTGTGATTGTGTAGAGAGTGTTCCAATACAACATGAAATATTCTGCATGATGTGAATAATTTCTCTCTTCCTTTTTTACTTATTTATTTATCTATTTATTTTTGCTATTTTTTGAGACAAGGTTTCTCTGTGCTGTCTTGGATGTCCTGAAATTTACTTGGTAGATCAGACTGACTTTGAACTCTGAGAGATGCTCCTGCCCCTGCCTCCCAAGTACGTGGATTAAGGCATGCACTAGCATTGTTCAGCTGTGAATCGTCTGTATATAAATGGTTTGTTATACATTATTATTTAGGTAATAATGCCCTAAGGTTCTCTGTTGTCTCCCTGTTTACACTCTCCTTAACCAATCTGTTTTGTTCCTATGGTCTGTGGGGTACATATGTGTGAATGTACATATTTAAGCACACACCTATGTTAACTTGAAAATGCACATTTGCACACAAAATATAGCACACATATTTTGTGAGCTATATGTTAATTCTTTAGGTAATTTTAAAGTTATTTTTTCCTCTTGTTTATTGCTTGTTTTTGAAGAGTTTGTTGCATGTGTTAGACACATTTTTGTGTGTGAGATATGTGTTTGTATAATGATTTTTTCTAGTGTCAGATGATGAGGATTATTTTCAAATTTAAATACAGTCTACATATTTTCTTTGAAGGTTTCATGCTGTTACTTACTTTCTAATTAGGTTTTACTCTTTCATCGATTCTTGCAGAAATTCATGTTATTTATTTCCTCAGTGAAACTTTGCCAAGATTGGGCTTTAAAAAAATTCTGACAGGGTTTCTTTACATAGCCCTGGCTATCCTGAAACTCACATTGCAGACCAGGGTGGATTCTAACTCACAAAGATATACCTGCCTCTGTCCCTTGAGTACTATGCTTAAGGGCATGTTCACCACACTTGGCACCTTGTAAATGATTGTTTTAGGTTTTTTAAAGTTGAATTTCATTTAAGTTGTCAAGTTTGTTAAATAAAATTATACATATTCTAAATATTTCTTTATTGCCTGTCAATCTCTTAATTGGTAAGCAACTTAAATTTAATAATTTCCCTTTGTTGGGCGGTGCTAGTGCTTGCCTTTAATCCCAGCACTTGGGAGGCAAAGGCAGGTAGATCTCTGTGCATTCGAGGCCGACCTGGTCTACAGAGCTAGTTCTAGAACAGGCTCCAAAGCTACACAAAGAAACACTGTCTTAAAAACAAAAAGAAAAATTACCTTTAAGGAAGGGAAAAGAAGATAGAATCTCCCTTCGTGACACTTTCATATCTCATTCATATCTCATTCTTGATATTAAGTCCCCCCCGCCCCCGCCATCAGCATCTTCTTTTAAATCTCTTGTCCCAAGGCATGCATAAGAAATCTTTTTTTTTTTTTCCTTTTCAGTGTTTTTTTTTTTTTTTTTTTTTTTTTTTTTTTCGAGACAGGGTTTCTCAGTGTAGCCTTGGTTATCCCGGACTCTCCCTGTAGACCAGGCTAGCCTTGAAAACACAGAAATCTGCCTGCCTTTGCCTCCTGAGTTCTGGGATTAAAAGTGTATGCCACTACCACCCAGTTGCATAAGCAATATCAATAAAGGTTTTGCCATTCAGTTAGTAATTAATATTCTCTATCTTTCAATGATCTTTTTGGTTGTTTGTTTGTTTCTCCAGTCAGGGTTTCACTGTGTAGTCCTGGATGTACTATACCTCACTCTGTGGACCTGGTTGTCCTCATCTCAGAGAGCTCCACCTGCCCAGCTATACAAGGTAAACGACAAAAAAAAAAAAAAAAAGATTGGCCCCAGAACTCATTATGTATACCAGGCTGGCCTTGAACTCAGAGTGTCCTCTGTCTACTGAGTGCTGGTTTTAAAATAGCATTTGTCACCATGTCTGGCTCCTTATTTTGTGCATGCATATATCATTGATTTGTAATATTTAGCGTTTTATCATATGGGTGTTGAAAGTCATATACTTTTCATTAATCTTTATTATACTAACATCTTAAAACATTCAACATTTTTTTTGTTTGTTTTTTTGAGACAGTGTTTCTTTGGATAGATTTGGAGCCTCTCCTGTCACTCACTCTGTAGAATAGGCTGGCCTTGAACTCACAGAAATCTGCATGCCTCTGCCTCCCAAGTTCTGGGATTAATGGTGTGTGCCACCACTGCCCAGAAAAACATTCAACATTTTTTAATTAATTCAAAACTATTTCATAATTTCCTGTTACTCCTTTGACTTGTGGACTATTTAAATGTTACCTATTACTAAATATTGCAAAATTTTATATCAATTTAAATCATATACCTTTCTTAATTAACTCCAGTGTAGTTAGATAATATGTATAATGTAGCCAGCTTTATTCAAGTAAATATATGAATTATCTGCAGTGAATTTACTTTAAAGCAATAGTTTGAAGCCAGCCTAGTCTACATAGCAAGACTGGCTCAAATGTACTTCGGTGTTGGGAGAAAGTTCTAAACTTGTTCTGAGCAGATCGTTCTCATCTTAATTTCATGCCATTTTTGATTCTTGTTGCTTGCTGACTTAGAGATGTGTAAAACTTCATATGTGTTTAAACATGTTTATTTTTCCTACTTAGTTTGACTATTGAACTTAATATGCCATTTACTTGTTTAGTTTGTTGTCAACATTGCATGTATTTATTATGCCTTTTATTTGACCCCATAATTGTTTTGAAATGCCTTCTTATATCTGTTAGTGTTTATGGTTTGAAAGCTTCTTTGCTTGACACTAAAAGGGCCACCCTGGCTTTCTGGAGCTTGGTCATTGTATACTTTGTTTATTTACATCCTTGCTCACTGTTTTACTGTCTAGAGGTCTGACTGGGTTCTTTCCTCTGCTAATTCAAGAATTAAAAGGCAGGAAAATCTCAGACACAGCAGGCAGCAATGGTTAACAAACTTCATTAAAGTGAAGAAACACACGCTCACAGAGACAGACAAAGAGCAAGGCACAAAGCACGACTCCCTGCAGAATAGAGGACATTCTGAAATCCACTTTTCCCCAGAGGCCTGAGATTTTAACTCTTTTTTGGTGGCCTGGGATAGATCCTATGCTCCTGATTTTGGATTGGTCAACTTAAACAAAGAAAGGGGAGCTGAAGGGCTTCAGAGAAACATGCATTTATGCTGGTACAGAGCAGATCTCCTTTTCTATTTTAGGGTCATTCAACTTTGTCAAAGAAAAAGGAATGGATAGTCCCTGACTTCAAGTAAACATGTTCAGGACTGGCCTGGGTTGTATCCAATTAGTTTGGACTAGTCACTCACAAGAAAGGCTCCTCCAGTGGGATAAAAGGCTTGCCAAGTCCTTGTCTCAGGTCAGGAGGGCGAGGAAGAAGCCAGGAATTTGCAAACTTCATTATCTATCTGAGGCCCATTTTCCTATTTCACTGTCAGAGATTTGTGTAGCTCCTAGTCTCTCATCTGAACCTTTAAAAGTGAGAAGTAGTCTGTGCCTTAATGATTCTTCAGTCCATAAATTTTCATCTTTAATAAGTTGAAAATACTGCAAACATCAAGTGAAAACACTGCTTTGGCTGCTGAAATTTTATATTTTACTGAACTTTTTTGTTTGTTTTTGTTTCTTGTGACAAGAGTTTCTCTCTCTTGCCCTGGCTGTCCTGCAACTTGCTCTGTAGGCCTTGAACTCACAGGGATCTGCCTCGCTCTTCCTCCGGAGTGCTGTGATTAAAGCATGTACCACCCTTGCCTGGCCTTTTACTGGCCTTTTGAGGGATATGTGATGTTCTTCTTTGGGCCCGGGCAGTGGCGGCAAGCTGTGAGCCAGACACACAGTCATAAGGGAAGGTAAGCAACAGATACCTAATATAGTGTTCTGAATGCTCACATTTTTTGGATATTGTGCTATGTGATTTTGCTGTTATGTCTACAACAAAAAATAAACCAACCAGGATGTGCACATTAGATAATCAACACTATTACAAATGGGTTTTGTGTCAGATGATAATGCTTAACCACAGGCTATGGTAAGTATTCTGAGAACCTTAAAGTAGAATGTTGTTCAATGTTACCATTATTAAGGGTAATTTTCAAACCATGACAGTTTTTCATGTACAATGTTTATCAGGATATAATCTCACAACTAGCAGAGGATTATCTGAACATGTTTGTTACTGAGATAGAGAGACAGAGAGATAAAGAAAAAATGCTTATGGCAGTTTTAACTCATATGTTGAGTGTCAGCATACTTAGGACAACCAGTGATTTTAATTCCAGCAAGGGTCTGAAGACACAAGGACCTCAGAATTTGATGGTTGCAGTTAGAATTAAGCATGCCCAAGATCCAGGGTTAACTAACCTTCAGACTGTGTTCAAGGTAGCAAAAAGTACTGGTGTCCCACCAAGTAGTCCATGGAGCAGGGGATGTCCTTTCCCCTGAAATAGAAAGGGTCAGTCTTTTGGTCTATTCAGGCCTGAATACAACCCACCTAAGTGATTTTTTTCATTTTGATAAATTAAATGTGAATTTAATGTAAAGCCCTAAACTCTCACTAAAACCCTCAAAGTATGATTTATTGAAGTTTCAGGTATGATTCAGATAAACCCATTCAATGATTTAATTATCACATCCAGGCTCTGAGTTTTAAAAATCTATTATAGTGAGTTATGCTTCTTTATGGACTATTTATTTTTTTTAACATTTAGGGTCTCAGGTATCAGGGATAAATTGACTGCTTTGATTCATTTTTTTCCTATATGCCATCTGTTTTTATATGCAGTTTGAATTAATAAAGTTTGCAGAATATAATTATCCTTTCTATATTAACTACTACAATGTCTTCTTTTCATAATGGTTGGAATAATACAACACTCAAGTTTTATTTTCTTTTTTTCAGTGTCTTTATGTATCAAGGATAGTTACAATCCTGATTCACTCAGTCTCTTATAATTGCACCTGAGTCCACTGCCGTTCATGGCTTGTAATACTCCTCTTTAATTCAATACTGTGTATGCCAAAGTTCATGAATAAGATATTTACAACAGTGTAATTCCAGTTAAACCTTTCATATCCTTTGTTTTCTCATTATCTTGCATTTTCCATCTGAACACGCTAAAGAGTCTCAGGACATGAAGATCAAGTCAGGAGAAGGATGTCCTGGAGTGCCATCCATTGCAGAGCGACAGTGGAAAGTAGTTTCCACTGTGAAATTACAAAGCTAGAAAGTGGAGTTTGAATGAGAAGTAGTACATATTACAGGAACTAGATATGCATCATGCGATTACACGTGTGGTATTACCACAAGTTACTATATAATATGTAAACATTTTGTATTTTTCTGTATCATCTGCAAAGTAAATTAAAGTTTAAAAAGGTATTCTTCGGTTGTCATCTGTAACTAAGGTAGTTCTTTTTCTCCACTCTATTTTGTTATTTTTTCTTATTTTACATATCAAACAAGGTAGTTCTTGCTGCTAGTCCACTCTATACAACTCCCTCCACTTTGCAACTTTTAAGGTTTTTTTTATATTTGCTGTTTTGTAGTTTAATAATCATAACCATTTATTTGTCCTGTTTGTGATTTATTAAACTTACTTGTTTTTTTATTTAATTTTTTCAATTTAATTTATTATTTTACATGTCGATCCCAGTTCCCTCTCCCTCCGTCCGTCCCTCCCTCCCTCCCTCTTACCCTCTCTGCCCCCTCACATGCACCCTGACCACCATCCCCTTCCATCCCCCCACCCCAATTCCACATGTAGGGCAATGTCATCCAGGTGGGGTCATGTAGATCTGTCAAGTCATTTGAAGTAGGGACTAGGACTTCTCTCCTGTCTCTAGGTTAAGGCAGTTATCCCTCCATGGGGGATGTGTGCAAACTTATTTGTGAACAGATTAATGTAATCCAGCATTTAAACTAAATTCTTGGTTATTATTTCTTCACATAATTATGTCATATTCTTTATCCCATATGAAATACATTTTTCATACTTATTTATGAGTATTAAATGCATGTTCACCTCTTTATTTTCCTGCACTTTAGTTTGTATGGTTTTCACCTACCTGGCTTCATATTCACTGATCCTTTGTTCTGTTGCTATACCCAGCTTGCTCTTAAATCCACTGAATTTATCATTCACTTTATTGTTATTTTTTTTCATTACACTATTTCCACTTGTCTTTTTTTGTAGTTATTGTATCTGAAATTCCTCATTAATTCATGTGTGCCATTTGCTTTGTTACAATATAATGAAACATATTGACTATAGTTATTGTAAATTCTTCTTTGTCAGCTCACGTACGTAGTTTGTGCATCAATACCCCTGTCATTGAGATTACCATGCTCATCTAAGTATCATATACTCAAAAATCTCCCATTTCTCACCTCACCTTTTATTGCATGGGAGACTGTGTGTAAATAATTATAGTCTAACATCAATCCTGTTCTCTCAGTGGAAGTTATCTGTTCTTCTCCCGTCAGGCCACCAAAATATGGTCTTTGATCTAAAAAGTTTGAGTAATATCTGGGATTTCTTACAAGTATACATAGATTCAGCTTCACTGTGATGGCTCAATCTGCTTTCCAGGTTTAAAGAGATATTTCTTTAAAACAGAGCTTCAAATGTAAGATCAGAAAGGTGTTAAATACCTCTGTGTATTAGACCCAGGTGCTTATTTATGAATATGGAGACTCTTTCTTACTGCCTACATCTTTATTTCTCAACAAAAACAATTTTCCATCTTTTTAAATCAATAAATGAGTTTTTATTTTACATTTTTTAAAATAAAAGACTGTTTTTATTTTTTTCTTTGCTCCCTACCTGTTTTTGGAGTAGGACATGGCTCGTCTGTTCATTTCCTGTCTCCATCCTTTGTCAGGCTGAGGCTGCACAGTCAATGAAACCTTTGTGTACCTTGGGGGAGATTGTGCCTGCCCTCTTTCTCAGCACATAATCTCTGCAGAGAGCTGTCTTGCAATAAGGAGGTGGATGTGCACTACAGGGTGTCTGCACAAGTCTCCTGTCCTATGTCAGTCTTCTCCAGCCACTGCTTTGCCCTCAAGGAAGAGACCACAAGTTTTCTTTCTACCCTTGCTCTCAGCTATGGGTGAATTATTCCATATCATCAGTTAGGAAATGCCCTGAATAAAAAATTTTGTGGGTAGATTTTTACTTCTTTCAGGATCCTTAAAATGATGGCTTGTCAAGCAGGACATCATGCAAACAATAAATGTCAACCCCTGGACTATATTCTCTTTATATCCGTCTGTGAGAGAATCTACTTAGGTTCTGTATAATCCCCAGAGATCAAAGCTGCAGTAGGTCTGTGCTCTTAACAATATTCCCCTATTCATGAACTTTAATTAATTTAGGATACTTTATTTAACATAGGATTCTCTATGTCTCCATTTCTCTGATATATCTTATATATCTCCCTGTGTATGTCTCATGTCAAGGTTGAAATTTTTGCTTTCAATCTAGAAGTGGAAATTCTTTTCCAACATATTTTGGCCAATGAATTCCCAAAGGGCCAAGGGGTCCATCATTGTGTAACAGAGTTGGAGGCAGTCTTACAATGGCCCTGCTTGACCCTGAAATTATTTGAAAATTACACGATTTACATTAAAATTACTGAAAGTATGTTTTCTACTGCAAGTATTTCAAGACAAAGGAGTTAAAATATCAGTGTCTGACTACAAAGGATAGTTCTGCAACCATAAACTTTTTAATGTAAATTATTTGATTTTGAATAACATGCTGGTTAGCTTTACCAAAATCCAGTACTAGACAGGGAGCTGTGCGTCTTAGCTGTGAGTCATGAAACAGTATATCACAGAGAAATGTGTGACGTGCAGCAGCGATGCTGCAACAGATGTCCACCCAAAGAGAAGGAGTGATTTAAAATGCGCAGAATGAAATGGAGATGACGTCTACCTTGTAGGGGATTGTGTCTATGTGAGGGGAGTGTTTTATTTATACTAAATGATTAGTAAAATACAGAGGCTGAACTTGGCAACTACTTTTACAACGTACAAGGACAAAATCTTGAAGGGACTTTTGAGGTCACCTAGTTTTCATCATGAAGGAAAACAGGAGTGAACTTAATATGTTTTTAGGTTAAAGTGTTGTTTTGGAGAAGAGAGAAGGAACTAGACTACAGAAAAATTGGTAACCTTTCTGTTAGTAGAACATAGGTGCGGACACATAGAATGAAATGTTGATACCAATAGAGCTTGGCTATTTGTCAAAGAGATGTTGATGTTTAAGTGGGGTTAGAAGAAGGAATGATGAGATGAACATTACCCTTTTAGCACCTAGGTCCTGTTACCATGCCCACCAACCTGACTCTATTCCCTACATGTTCTTCACTATTTACTCTCTACTGTATCACTGAGTACAAGCTTACGTTTAGTTATGGGAATGTAAAGTTCTTTGTGTCTTCTCGTACTTGCATTTGTTAGTTTTGTCATAAGATCATCTCTGAAAATTTGATTCCTATTTACATTTCTAGAAAATGCATCTGAATAGAAAAGAATCAGTCACAAGGTGGCAGAAGAGTTCAGCCACACCCTTCACCAATGGCTTTGAGAGGCTCCAACATTTTTAACCATGGTAGAGGATTTGCTGGTTGAAGTTCTACTTGTGCTGAGATTGCAATGTCACTGAACTCTCTTGAGATTTGAGTTGGATGAAACTCTAGCAACGATGCCAATAGGACAACTCTTCCAAAGACACCCAAGGACATTTTTCTGAGGAAATCTCCATGGGGACAGACAGAGAAACTTCAATGTCGATAAAGAAACAACACTCTCCACAAGTAAGCAACTGAATAGATGATAAAAGACATAAGGACAAAAAGTATTGGGTATGTTGGCAGACTTTCTGAATAAACCATGTGCTTCAGGCAGTGAGGCATGTCCCTGCTCAGTTCTCCATTACACCACATTTTCCTCACGGAATCCCTTCCACCTAGGCTTTGTCTTATCACTAACTCCAGTCCAAGTATTCACCCAATTGCAAAAGCGGTGACTTCTGTCTGGGCGCCTCTCTTCACGAATGGGGAAATACCTGTTTCTCCATTATGTAAGAACATCCTCGAACTTCAGCTCTTTCCCTCAGATGGGTTTTCCTTGACAATGATATAGTATTCTTAACCTGCTATTTTCCTAGTGTTTATCTTCTATAACTTGCCTGTATTTCTTTATTTTATTTTACATATCTCCCCACTAAACTTTATTCTCTTCAGTGGTATTACGGTCATTAATTTACTTTAACTTTTTATTCTTTAAATTGATTCTATATTTAAGAGGTGTCCCAGGTTAATGCTGTATATCACTTGCATCCATGTTGTTCCAATGATAACAACATAGATGGCTACAATGTGACAATCAAAACTGTTCCAGAGATACTAAATAGACTATCATTCTTTTTTTTTTTTTTTTTAAACTTTTAATGATGGAAACAAAAATATACCTAAAAGCGAAGCTTCTGGAAAAACCATTTGTTCTTCCCTGTCTTGTATCGTTCCTCAAACTTGACCTTGGCTTCCCTCCTCGCCTTGCGTTTCAGAGCTGGGTCTCTAAAGACATCCTTGTTGACAACAGTTTTGTCCAAGGGGATGTCCACAGAGTACCTTGTGGGCATGAGGTGGTTGTAGTTATAAACTTTCACAAAAGACTTGATCTTTGATCGCTTGGCGATTTTCTTCTTGCCCATGGCAGCTGTCACTTTTCGGGGATAGCGGTCAATTCCAGCCACCAGGGCATGGCTGTAAGGGCGGTCTGAGGTGCCATCGTCAATGTTCTTCACGATGACGGCTTTGCGTCCGGAGTAGCGTCCAGCCAGGACCAGCACCACTTTCCCGGGTTTCATGAACTTGCCCATTTCGACAGCAAGTAGCCGGTTCCCAGCAGAAAGGAAAGAACGACTATCATTCTTTTTAATTTTGAAGTGCATTCATTTTCTGATGTACTGTGGAGGTCTGTAAATTTTAAAAGAAAGAGTAAAATCAAGATACAGAACTATTCCATTATTTCTTATGCTGAACTTCACTTTCACTAGGAATTTGCCTGTTATTTATTGTTACAATTTAGTCATTTCTAGAAGGTCTGTATACTCAACCTGCACATCATGTAATCTTTCCATATCTTTCCTTTTGTAGTTGTCCCAATACTTTACAGATTTGTTGTAATTGCTCTGAATAACAATATTGGTTTCTGTTTTTGATTTGTTTATTTGTATTTATATGTGTGTGAGTGTTTTGTTTTCATTCATATATGTGTGCCATGTGCAAGTTTGGTGCCTATGGTCAGAATAAGGTGGGTGTTAGGAATTAAATTCAGCTCCTTTTAAAGACCAATATGTGCTTTTAATTGTTGAGCCTTCACTCCAGTCCCCATGTTCATTTCTTTTTATTGCTGAATAATATTTCACTAATTTACTCTTTTACATGTTCAGAGACATGTTCCATTTATTTATTGTTGCAAAAAACAAAGCTGTTATAAATATTACCATATATATTTTCGTAGGAAACATGCCTTAAATTCTGCATACATTCAATAGGTGACACACATTGGGCCATATGATCAGTATATGAAAAGAAAAAAAATCCCATTAATTTCATTCACAGAGAAGCTATTGATTTGATACATGCATCAGCAATACATGAGTGCTTCATTTATTTCACACACTCTCTTCTAAATTAACAGTGTATTTTCTTACAGCCATTCTAATATGTGTACAATGATATTCCTTGTAAAACTAAAACATTAATTATATGACAGGGGAGAGGGAGGAGATTAGGGGAAATATAAGAGGAACAAGGAAGTATATAGGTGGGGTGAGAAATACCCTAGTAGAATCCATTATTATATATAATTAATATATGCTATTGTAATAAAACAATACAAATAATTTATGCTTTTCTAAAGGTTACCTACCATTCCATGTACTTATTTGTTTTCCACAAATCCACAATGACTAATTTAATATCTCCTCCAATATCTGTCTGTTTTCTGTTTGGGTTGTTCATTAGTGTTAAATTTAGAATATTTTGATTGAGCTATTTCTTTCACAATTTCACAAATATCACATAATTTCACAAGTATATAATGTGTTGTGACCATACTCTCCTCTACTCCCTTTTATCTGTCTTCCTCTGCTGTCAATTCCTTCTTTTTTCTTCCAGTCCCTTTCTCATGTTTGTAACTTTTGTTTTGTTGTGTGGCCCACAGAGTTTAGCTCTGGCCATCTGTGTGACCATTAGATCGGAACTGCCCTTTGGAGCCTGGTGAGGTCAGCAAAGGGTACACAACTGAGACAATGACTAAAAATGTTGGTATGAAACAGGTCAGCTGTAAGGGGTCAGTTCCCTTGAATCCTGTGCATTCCTCTTATTTTGTAGGTTTCCTCTTCACCTCAGTGTTCCTTGTGCTTTCAGAAGCTTTATAGTTTCATGAGGTGGAGTTTGCCCCTTGTTTGTTTTACTTCCTGAGCAACTAGTGTTCTATTTACCAAAAAAAAAAAAAAAAAAAAAAAAAAAAAAAATTAGAGGCTATTTTCACATGGTGGCACACATCTCATTTTTTCATAGTCAGTTTGGAAACAGTTTCCCGAATAGATAACTTTAGTTTTATATTTTTTGTTTTGATTTCTGGATTTTTTAGATAGGATCTAACTATAGCCTGTAGCCTTGGATATCTGCAGGTTTTTTTTTTTTTTTTTTATATAGATTAGGCTGGTCTTGAACTCCAGAGTTCTATCTACTTCTGCCTCCAAAGTGCTGGGATTAAAAGTATTAGCCATGACTTGATACCTTGCTCCTTATTCTCCAAACAATGCATTTCAGTCAACAATATATTTCAATTTTCATAAATATCTCAGTGGATATGTTTTGAATGGCCTAAGTAGACTTTATCCAATGAACACTGATGGAGATTTCCCCTTTATATTTTGCTTTTAATGACTTTTTTTTTTAGGCTAAAGAAATGGCTCAGAGTTTATGAACAGCTGTTTTTCTTTTAAAGGAACTGTGTTCAAATTTCCAGCACCCATATGGTGGTTCACAACTATTTGTAACTCCAGTTTCAGGGTATCCAAACACCCTCTTTTGAGTGCTGTGGGTACAAGAAATGCACATAATTCAAAGACATAAATACAAAGGAAAACACTTATCTACATGAAGTAAAATAGATAAATCTATATATTTTACAATTATAGATATTTAAAGCTATACTAATTTTTAGTTAATTTATATGTAAGGTTTATGTCAAGTCTTAGGCTTCTCTGAATTCTGCATACAGATATGTAATCAATTCAGTATCTCTTATCGATGTGCCACTTTGTTATTGAATTGTTCTGTCATGTTTGCCAGATGTCAGCTGTTACACTCACATGGGGCCATGTTTACATTCACTGTTCTTTAGTACTAACCTATGTGTTTATCCATCTGTCAAAGTTTACATTGTTTTTAGTTGTATAGTCAGCTACAAAATTAGGGAGCAAGTCCTCTGCTTTTTTTTTTAACCTTTAAAACAACTTTATTTTGACTCGCTTCCTTTCCTGGGGTATTTATTTGTTTTATTTTTCACTGTCAAATTTTGCTGTTCCTTAAATATATCACCAGTACAAACCAGTTATTCCTTTTTGGATTTTTCACAACTCCTTCAATTATCAACAAGAGCAAGATTATTTTTGCTGGGGATATATATATATACACACACACACGCACACGTGTGTGTGTGTGAAACTGTTTCTTTATGTTTCTTCTCCTTATGTGTTTCCAAATTATATGGATATTATTTTTGTCATATACTTTGAAAATATGATTTTTATGGCAAGCCAGAATTTTGATGCCTTTCCTGTGACTGGCAGTAATGAGCTGTATTCTCTAAGGCTAAGATTCCTTCTACTTCTGTAATACCAGCAATACCATTTATGTTTCTGCATGTTTTTGAAAATTGAAAAGTTATTAAAACACTAATTATGAAAGCCTCAAAACACACGCAAGCATGCATCATCGTTTTTAGCAGTGCAGTCTGGTTTGTGAAATATTTAGCAGGTAATATATTTTCATTTCCTTTGATGAGGAGCTCAGAGACTGAATGGAATTTGCCAAATTTACATTGGCACGACCTGCCAATGATGCATATGGATGAGCAATATCTGCTTAGAGTTTGAATAAGATATAAATAATCTTTTGTTTTCAGTTTTCTGAGACTTAATTAAAATTTTCATATAAAAACAAGCAGATAATTGGGAGTTCTATTTTTTTAAATTAAAGTGACTCAGAGGTAGGAGGAATACGTGTTTTGTTTCTTATTTGATGCATCCCTTGATATATAATAACAAGCATGATTGATGAAAAGACCTAGAGGAATCAGCTGCACACTGATGCATCTGCTATCCACATTTCCTGTTTTATTTTCCCAGAGGACATTAGTTATGACTTATAAGTGAAGGGATGTAATTTCACTCTGTTTAAAAAAAAAACAAGAAAATTAAAGGAGTACATATACTTTGCTTACATAGTAATTCAGAAATTCGAATTTTCAACTAAATACTAGTATCATTTTTGGAGACAAGAAGAAACATTCAATACATTTAGAAGATTGTCATCTCCTAGCCCAGATGGTTTCTTCATCAGTACCGTCCAGTCATAGATTAAAAACATGTGAAAAAAGTTTATATTACTCATGTAGAGGTATTTTTTCTTACTGTTAGTCCCTAATTAATACACACATTAACTCTTTTCTTAAAGGTTTTGTCTATTAGGTATAAGAAACCACTGAGAAAAGATAAAACAAGTACGTGGATGGAAGCATATGGACTTTGGCAAGAACGTCACAATGTTTCTTAAGGTACTTGATGAATTTGGGTATCTATAGTGGTCCTAGAATAATTCCCCACAGACCCTGAAGAGGCTTTTTACATGAAGGTCTTATGCACACTTAGTGAAATTTAGTTTCTTTACAGCAGGAAGTTATGGGAACATGCATAGAGTCAAGACAGCAGCCGCCTGCAAGGCAAAGGTGGGCTTGAGCTGGACTTTACCTTCTAGTTCTCAGAAGGAAACATCTGCTGATCCCTGGTTGATGTGCTCACTGTTGTGAAAAGATGGATTTTTGTGTAAACCAACTAGTCTCCGAACATGGTTGTTCAGCCCTGAAAAAGCATTGGGATGACTCTGCTTTTTCCATTATGCCCAATCACAAATGCTTTTTTCCCCTGTAATGTGCACAATGTTCTTTTTGCTTAGTTACATTTTCAGTCCACTTATGTGCAACCTGTAGATACCATTAAAGGAACACTACAATTTAGCCTTCCAGATTATGTTAGCCTTCACATTATGGTTGTTCTTGTTTTCTCTACCCGAATTCTTAGAAAACATGGTCACAGTATTCATAACGTTAAAATGTGAAGTAGCACTAAAACTCAATATTAATAATAAAAAATAAAAAAAAAACACAACAGCAGATTTATAGTAAGGAAGTTTCTGATAGCCACTCATAGCCTGAACATTGATCAAATAAGTTCCAGGAGCAAGAACTGTGCAATGATAGAAAGGCCAATTTGGCAGGAGGCACATCATTGTGTCTTCAGTGGTAAGGGAAAATGGTCATGGAGGCTTCAAACAAACAAACAAACAAACAAACAAACAAAAAATAACACTTTCTGTCCTGCATTTAACTGTAGAAAAACTTCAACTGTTTGAGGAATGTTAAGGTGGCTTTTCCCTCTACAATGATTTGTTCATAGATTACATGTAAATTTCACATACACAATGGCTACCCAAGATGAGAATTTTTGGTACCAAGATTAGAAAAAATGTAAGCATTTGATTCTGATATAATTCAATTTTGTCTCTCTACTCTGTTCTGATTTATAAGTATGAAATTTCTCTGCTTATCATCTTAGATTCTTTTAGTGTTTTATGTGATTTTTACCATACAGATTTAAAACATGCTTAGTTATGCTTATTAAATTACTTTTGAATTAGGATAAATTTTATCAAAATTTTCATTTCTTTTCCCCCATTTTTATTGCTCAAAAATAAAAATTTCCCTATTAATCTTGAATTTGGTGATATTAGTGAACATATCTATTATTTTAGGTGTATTTAATTTCTGATTTTGAAGTGTTACTTGAGACTTTTAAGTAGACAATAATATCACAAAATATTAATAAGGATGGCTTTACTTTTTACTTATTTTTTCTGGAAAGGAATTTTGCTACTAAGTTGAAAGGGAAGAGTATGAAGTAAAATTGGATACCTTCATACCTTCTTTTCATATCTTAGCAAAATCATTCTATCATTTGCCATTAAGTATTAAGCAATGCTAGTAACAGTGATTTTCAGGATAGACATTACTAGGTTGCTGTTCATATCTCTCTCTCTCCTGCACCCTCTTTCTTTCTTTCTTTCTTTCTTTCTTTCTTTCTTTCTTTCTTTCTTCCTTCCTTCCTTCCTTCCTTCCTTCCTCCCTCCCTCCCTCCCTCCCTCCCTCCCTCCCTCCCTCCCTCCCTCTCTCTCTCTCTCTCTCTCTCTCTCTCTCTCTTTCTTTCTTTCTTTCTTTCTTTCTTGTTTTTTTGAGACACAGTTTCTCTGTGTAGCTTTGGGGCCTGTCCTGGCACTTGCTCTGTAGACCAGGCTGGCCTTGAATTCACAGATATCTGCCTGCCTCTGCCTCCCAGGTGCTGGGATTAAAGGTATGCACCACCACCAGCTGGTTTCATTTTTTTTAATTTAATGTATATGTGACATTTCTAAACATCAATGGGCTAGAGTATGATCATTTGACATGTGCATATAGTATGTAATGATCAAATTAGGGTAATTAGCATTTCCATCTTGTCAGACATTTATCATTTTATTTTTGTACTGGAAAGTGTGATCCAATAATCCTTCAGATGAGTATATAGCCAACAGAAATGAGATATGTTCATCAGAGGACATATTCACTGACATAGTTTTCACAACACTATTCAAAAGAACAAACATGAAAAACATGAAACAAACATGAAAATTTTCATAAACATTTTGAATAAAGAACTGTGGTATATGAACAAAATAAAACATAATTAACCAGAAAGGAATGAAATTACACATTTTTTTGCTAAGACATGGATTAACTTCATGTTAAACTTCATGGCTTCCTGTTAAATTAAAGAAGTCAATACAAAGAACACAATTATTCTCACTCTCTTTTCTTTTTTAGGGTTGTAATTTAATTACAAGCTTTCTTCCATACCTTTTTTTCACTTCAAACCCTCCTACTTACCACTCTCTGCTTTTCTTCAAATTTATAGCCTTTTTTAATTAATTTCTATTTCATGTATATATGTATTCACATATAACTCTATATTCATGAGTATAGCCTATTAAGTACATATAGTGTTACTTGTATGTATGTTTTGAGGACTGGCCATTTGCCACTGGACAGCCAATTATTGTCCTCTTCCCTGGGAAGAACTACTTCTTCTATCTCCTGCTATATTCAGTTGTCTGCAATTTTTGTGTAGGTTTGAAGGTTTTTTCCCACTCAGTTTTGCAAAATTATTGATATCATCCTTGTTGAGCTCACGTTTAGGCAGTCATGCTGTAAACACTTCCTTGGAATAGTTTTTGATGTTACTAGGAGACACAACCTCACAGAAAACTCCATGATCCTTCTCTGAAATGTTCCTTGGACTGAAATGCAGACATATCTGTTGGGATTGGGCTCCATTACTGTGCTTCTTGATTCGTTGTTTTCTGTAATGGTCTCCATCTGTTGAAGAGATGTTTTCTTGATGAAGGGTGAAGACCACATTAATCTGTGGGCATAAGGACAAGTGCTTATAGGACATTATTTGGGATCATGCTAATTTAATTGACTAGTGGATGTAGATTCTCCTCTTATGACTATTACTTCACTAGCAGTGAATTACAAGTTAGATTTCTAGTACTGGCAGGTATCCATTTTATTATGAGGGTCTCAAGTACTGGAGAAATACAAAACAGGTATAAAGGAAGACTTAATTTTACTTTTATTACTTTCCAAGTCTAATTTACTAACAGTTATTTTTTCTTTTTTATTTAAATTAGAACCAAGCTTGTTTTACATGTCAATCCCAGGTTCCTCTCCCTCTCCTCCTCCCCTATCCCCACCAACTCCCTATCCCACCCCTTTTCTACTCCTGAGGGAGGATGAGGCCTTCCATGGGGGATCTTCACAGTCCTAACTCTTACTTTTACATATAATGATCAGTGAAATTTTATAAGGCATCTTTTCTGTATAATTTCCTCTTATATGTTTATTCTTCTGATTGTTAATATGATGAATTATGACAGTTCATTTTTAAATATTGAAACAATATTGCATTCCTGGAATAAATGAAAGAAGATGATGGTATTGTATTCTTATTTTCACATATTAGTAAGTTAAAATCTCTAATATCTCCTGGACTTTGCTGTGACAGTCTGCTTTGGGAATTCATTTGGACTGGTGTATAATGTTTTATTTCCTGCCATCCTCTGAGAATACAACATCATCAACTTTTGTTGCAGATACAAATAGGCACGCAGCTATCAATCATTTTTATCTTCCCATCTCATCTATATGGCACATGCATTCCCAATTCCATTTAAGGCTTGTCACTCTGCTTACTCTGATTTTCACCTCATTGCCTCAGTGCTGGCTTCACTCTATCTTGAACATTCAAGCTATTTATGTAATGCGCTGCTCAATTCTCAGTTCACTAAAACTTGTCTTTTGTTGGAATATGACCTTGTGATGTTTTGTTTCATAAAAAGTGAAGTAAGTTTTTATAAATAATTTCAGTAGCTACCTTTCTGTTACTTCATTACTTCAGAGCTTAGAGGTACCTAACCCCACTACTCTTCGATTCCCACAGCATCTCTATAGCATATTCTCTAGGTTTTAATAGAGGTCTGCATTTTCTTGGTACAAATTGTATGTCCTCTCTGACACTCAGATTCATTGCTTTTTTTCCTGTTTCCTTTCCCATCCTTTTCCCTTTTTTGAAGTTTTACAAGCATATCTTCAGCAGTAAAAGGAAACATACATTATCTGATGTAAGTGTCTGAAAGTGAGCAGCAGATTGCATTTCCTGCCTGAGCTGCCTGGGAAAAAAAGCACAGTTTACCTTTGAAAATCCTAGCACTATCTCTAAGCAGTTCCACCCATCCTAACTCATGAGTTATAGAAGATCGCATTTTGCATTTCAACTTTTTCTCTTGTGAATTTCTACCCTGTCAAATTCACATCTCTGTTTACGTTTCTCACATTCACGTCAAAATCAACTTCTTTTAAAGAGAATTCATCATCTTCCCACATGAATCTGCTGTGCTTACTTCCTAAATAAACAACTGATACTAAAGAAGTTCTGCATGCCAGAAAGCTGTCCACAGTCCTTCGTTTACCCTACCCTTCTTATCTGTAGCACTTAGTTAATTGTTGTTTCTTGTCAACTTGATGTACAGATATAGTCAAATTTTCTCTATTAATTTTATCTTCATACCCATTCCCTGGTTAAGTTCACAATTATTGCTCACAAGATTTACTATAGTTGTTACAAATCATGTAATAACTTAATTTCTGAGGCTCAAAACTTAATCTCTTTTTTATAACTGCAAGGATCTTACTAATGCAAAACCCCTTTTTAAATTGTTTATGATACTTCAAGAGCATTTGATACCCTTGGCCACTTCCTCTGGCTGAAAACGTTGCTATTTTGATTTCTATGACCTTGCACTCTGCTGGCGTTCTTTTTGAACTCTTATCCAGACACTCTTTGTAGTGACATTGCCAAACATTCCTGCACTAGTTGACAAGGAAATGCTTCAGGTTCTCAGAGTACAAGCATGGACACATTTCTCTTCACAGCTTCTGTAGATAAATGCATTACTCCACAGCTGGGATATGATCGTCTCCCTTGGGTTAGGTAATAAGTCTTCTATCTTTTAGTATATTTCATAGATTTCCCATGTAGAAAATGCTAGTTTCCCTTAAACTTGCCCCCCCTCTTCCTGTCTCTAAACTAAAACTGACCTTTAACCTGTATTTAAGCCTGAAACCCAAGTCAACACCTGTTGCACATTCCTCACCTTTTCCTCCATCAGTCAACTTCCAAAAGAAAATAAAATAAAGAAGTTTGCCATTGTGCTGTAAGATAATCATTAGTATCATTAAAATTTTCCTTTGTGAAGAAGTACTGAATAAAATAAAAAAAACCCTTTGACCACAGACATTATTATACCTAGACAGTTGATCTAATAACCAAGGCAGCTAATGACAAATATTTTTATGAATAGGGAACATTAATACACGTCTTGAAGCCACATTTAAAAATTGCCAATATATGTAAGTTCTTACTACAAGTTAACTACACAATGAAGTTCAATATTTTTATTAAACAAATAAATGAATAAATGTATACATCAAACCTCAAAGGCTCTAAGATTTCATGTTAAATTGCTGGGAGAATAAAGTGTCAAAATTCACTATGCAGATACATGAAAATATGCAATATAGTTAAGGACTTTTAATGCTTATTAAATGAAATAGAATAATGGAGCAAATTAAGAGACAAAAGGATATTTTTAGACAACTTGAAATGAAATCTATTTGCCATTTTTCTTTACTTTTATTTCAACAAAACATATAGTATCATGAATCTTTATGTGTTACCACCACAGGCCTTAGACCCAAAGAGATGCTTCTGTCAAATGCACTCTTTCCAGTATCAGATTCAGGCTGTTAATAACCTTTTATAAAATAGATGCAACTTATACATCACTTATTTTTGAAAATCTGAATTGTGTGCATCTGTTTGCAACCCTCATGCTGTTTCTAGGGTGATTTTTTTTTATGCTTAGGGTAATTCTTGTTCCTCACCTGCCTTTTTCAATCTAGTAAATGCTCCCTTAGCACAGGATGATGATCGTTCCGTTCATCCTTCAATCTTTAACTCCCAGCATTTCCTCTTCTGAACACTATCTGCTCAACATGCACCCCAGTGAGTACAGAAAACAACATGGAGCATATGTCCAACTGTATACGGGCATATGCATGCTGATTGTAACTGCCTAGCCATAGAATGGGACATTCATTCACTTTTGTATATCTTTAATTGCTTACCGTACAAAACATACTTGGTGTATTATACTATATATATATATATATATATATATATATATATATTTACAATTTTCCACATTGTATGTTATTCTTACAGCACTGACCTGTTTTTGTTCCTTTTTTAATTAAAATTATTTTAATGTGTGTTAATTGAAATAGAATTACATCATCCCCTCCCCCATTCCCCTCCCTCTAGCTCTACCCAGCTACTTACGTTCCTGATGCATTTAGACAATAAGTAGTTGTTAATATGTACTATTTATCACTTGAAAATCCCTGGAACTATTAGAAACTGGTTCACATTTTTAAAAAAGAACTGGCTCTTGAATCAGCTTCCAATATTTTTCTGCATTTGTTTCTTTTCTTCTATCACTTACCTCTTTTCTATGTTTTAGCCTAATTGAATATGTTTGCTGTTCTTGGTTTTTTTTCCGTGTGAAGGTACTGATTTTTCTAATATTTTGAGTGTTCAGGTCCTTTGTTTCTATATTATGGCTCTCAGATTTGCATTTTCACGGAATTCCTGAGTGTTCGAGTGAGTGAATCTCTGCACCTGCATCTGTTTCTTATGCTTTTCTTGAACTTGTTTCCTTCTGTCTGATTTTATTTTCCTATTCGGCTGTGTCTCATTATATTCTATTGTAGTCCCATAGAAGCCTGCTTGTTTTCTAATGAGAGACAGAGAACGGTGCATCAGGGTGGGAGGAGGGTGAGGTGGAACCGGGAGGAGCAGAGGAGAAATTATTATTAGGTTACATTTTATAATAAAATGACTATTTTTAATAAAAGGAAAATAAGCCGGGTTGTGGTGGCACAAGCTTTTAATCCCAGGAGGCACTGGCAGGTGGATCTCTGTGAATTTGAGACCAGCCCGGTCTATAAGAGCTGGTTCCAGGATAGCCTCTAAAGCCACAGAGAAACCCTGTCTCGATAAACAAAAATCAAAAAAAAAAAACAAGAACAAACAAACAAAAATCAACAACAACAACAACAAAAAAACAAACAAAAAAGGGTGCTGTTTCTTGAAAAAGTAAAAATATTTGGCAAGAACATCCATGTGCCAGGCCCAAAGTAATAGAGCTTCAGTTACATGTCAGGCAGATCAGATAGGACTTTTTACCTTCAAATATATAACATTCTGCAAGAGAATGACAAAATGTACTTAATATTTATAAACATTGTGTGTTTTCTAAGTAGGAGTTTAAATGTGGATGTTGTAAATAGCCCCAGAAAGGGGTGTCCTGAATTGATCAGGCAATACTAAGGTAAAACTGGGAATACCTGGACATGTAGCAAAGATATAACTTCACTGGTTAATTTAAAATATCTCTTTGTATTTAATTATGATACTGCTTAAAACCATATATTTCCTCTGAGGACAGCTTAAACTAGACATTTTAATTTATATTAAAAGTCCAAATGCTCTTTCTCTCTTATAAGATTTTAAAGATGAAATTAATTAATGTGAAAATAATGAGAAAAAAATAAGAAATATTAATCTGAAATAGCTGGAAAAGGTTGGAGGGAGGAATAAAGGGGTAGGAATGATGTAATTTTACTTCAATGAAAACATTTTAAAATAAAATAACTTTAATTAAAAATAAAAAGCAATACAAATAGGTCTGTACTGTAGAAGTAAAATATTAAAGTAAAAATGAAGCTATTGTTGGCACATAAAAAGGATCAGGCAATCTCTCCCAGCTAAAGTATTGGAGCATCGCAGCGATGGCCTCGGAAACTGAGCATCTGCTAACTGTTTCTTGACTGGTCTAGCTCTGCATCTTAAGGACTTTTCCAAAAAACACTTGGAAAACCCTCCTCTCTTTTAATTTACAAGCCAATATGGAAATGTAATAAAGTCATAGTGTTTCCTTCCTGTGTCCCCAGGCTGCTGCATCTATAGGGCCAGGTGTCGTGAATTAAACACTCCATATCTGCAAAGCTTCCTCGTCTATGGCTAGCTGTCTCCAAGACAACACAGTTGGAGAGCAGCCCTGCCCTTGTGCTTGTCTGGAATCAGCTCCTTGTTTCTCAGAATCCTATTCCTCTGCAAAGGTTTGGCTAGGATGGCAGTGTCAGTAATGTTATTTATCTCTTTATCTGTGCTCCTACAGCAGAGAAACCCTACAATTTTTAAATGAATATGACATCTAACCACAGCCCTCCATGAAGAAGTACACAGTAAGCCAGGTCACCCACATTAGGGTTACCGCCAATATCCACGCGGTCTCCACTCTCACTCCTGTAAAAGACTACGGGGACAACTAAATGGGATAGATTAAATTTTCGCAGACGCTGGGGTCTATGCACATTTTAATTCTCTGCTACGCCAGTGAGATAATGCCACTATGTGCTGGCAGTTGTGCACTCCAACACAATGAGTGTAACTCTTTCACAAGGATGGGACTGTTTGCTTTATAAATATGCTGTGACAGATGCAGCCCCCCCCATATACCTTCTCCACAAAAGAGTCCTAACTTTGGTTAGGTACCTTTTCCTACCTGGCCTCTAAAGGATGTCTAATGTCATCAAAGCCCCTTCATCCCCCTTTTCTCCCCAGACCAAAAGCTTCCCCAGTTATTGCTGTTTACTGTGACTCTATTTCCAGCCACCCTCTCATCACCCACTGGCTGCTGCAACAAATGTGGCTGTGTCGCAGGAGGCAACTTCCTAAGCCCCACTATTCCTCTATCCCATAAATGTCTCAGCTCTTACTGATACCACTGTCATAAGAGCTTCCCTCATTTCCATCCCCCTGGAAAGATTGTGTTTCAGATCTTGTCTTCACCCCTAAGCATGCTAGGGGCTTGATCAGGTTGTTAACTCTTTCTGAAACTAAGTTCCCTAATTTATACACCCAGAAGCCTGTTTTCCTGTAAAAAAGACTTTTGGAATTAATAAAAAAAATCATATCCTTAGTGTATGCAGCAGGGAGGCAAGAACGCTTATGTGTGTGGTTGCCGTGGGGAGCTAAAATTAAAGACTCTAGCATAACCTCTATGATTTTTAGGATAGTTCATTACCAACACTTTTTACATATTTCTTCCTCCGTACTGATACAGTAACTTCCTACCTCTTATGGAGAGAGAGAGAGGATAAACTAAATGATAAAATGCAATAAGGATTTAGTAACAATGTTCCATTTTGCTAAGTGCCCACCAAAAACTATAAAAAACAAACAAACAAAAACACCCCCCCAAAAAAAACCCCAAAACAAAACAGGAAAGGGGCAGTCACTTAATAATACCTGTTATTATCCCCATGTGATGTGATAATGTGCTTTTCTTTGATTACTACACCCTTTATATGTCAGGGTCTTCAAAGTGTCACCAGCTTGATTAAAAAGAAAATAAATCTATAAAACTGAGTGGTCATGGGTAGTGGTTTTCCACTCTGTTAGATGAACACCATGTTTATCCATGCTGTGCATGGACAAATATTCCCTATTCCCTCCCATCCCCATCCCCCCTTTCAATAAAATTAATGCCCCGCAAAGAAATTATTCCACAAGGATCTTTAATGCTCACTTTAAAGTTTATTTATGGTGGGGTGGGGTTGTACACATGTTTGGTAAAGTGTGCTAAGTGCCTACACTGAGAACATTCCAGTTCAAATCAGTCCATTTCACACGGATGCCTCCCGTGCCAGTTGACAGTCATATGGAGAGGTGCCTTGACCTTTCTTTTGGTCAGGACTGCTTTGCTGTTGAGTCCTGCTAATTCTCCAGGACCTTTATGTTGATACAGATCATCACTCCCATATAAAGAACAGATACACAACATCTCTCAATGTATTTCACAGGTTCAGCACAGCACATGTCTTGTACAAAAATCCAAGAAACCACAAAAGTGAAAGCAGTCACTTGCTTACTTATAAATGCACATGCATGGATCCTAAACACTCTCCAAGCGAGCACAAATGAATACACTGCATTAAAAAGTACAAAAGCACTGTAAGGAAAAAAAATTAAAAGTTACACATGAAATACTGCACTGTGAATGTGGAATACTCCAATGACCCAACCCCACCCTTACACAGCCCAAGTATGGGTCAGAAACTATCAACATGCTGGGGACCTTCCTAGTCCTCAGAGGCACTGCTGCGGGGGCCTTGGGCTGCAAGATTAGCCTCCCGCAGAGCCCTGGCCTGCTCCAGAGCCTCTCTGTATCGGGAGGGCCAAGCCTGGGGATCTTTCTTAAAGACCCTGGACAGGAACTCCATAATCTGCATCTTGGTGATTTCACGGTTGGCTCTGGGTCCCCAGAAGAACTCGTACTCGGGAGGTTCGATGTGGGGGACACGCTGGTACTTCAGGTAATTCTGCTGGACGAACTCCTCGGTGATAATCTTCCTCACATCTCCAAAGGTGGAGTGCTTCTTCCAGGGCCTCAGTCCCAGGATGCGCAGCACATTCCAGACCGCACCCTCTCTGGCCCCGCGGCCTTTCACGTAGATGAGGCTCAGGATCATGAGCAGGAGGCCTGTCATGGGCATACGGTTGTTCAGCGCCATTCTGTCCAGTTCCTCTGGGCTGAGTGCTTTCACCAGGGCAAACTCCATGGTGTGGATGTTGGTCAGCCTCAGGTGCAGCCCAAACACTCTGGCAAGGATGAGGCTGGTGCGTCTGAGGATGCTTCTGCACCATTTCTTGTAGCTGCCCATGACATCTTTCACCATGTCTGGGAACCAGAGGACCATTCTCTTCTGGTCCTTGACCAACACGTACCACATGAGCTCATGCGCCTTCTGCACCAGCTGGGCCGGGGCGGGTGGTGCTGGCATCGGACGGGCCGGGCTATCGGGCTGGTGGGCGCGGCCCTCCTCTATGGCCTGCTGCAGGATCTTAGGGTCGATATCTTCGAGCCTTTCTGGAGGCGGCGGCAAGGCCTGCGGGGCTGCCATAGGGCCTTCAGGAGGGCTGGGTGCCTCTGCAAGGATCGCGGCTGGGGACGTGGGAGGAGGGACCCCCACCGGAATCTCAGAGCTGGCCTGCACCTCAGAGTTGGGGGCTTCGGCTGCAAAGTTAGGGTCGCTCAAGTCCTTACTTTGTTCCGACATGTCTGCGCCTTCTGGTCAGAGCAGGACCGCTGCGACTTGGAGCTCTTGGAACCCGCACTGCCTCAGTGGACACCAGCAGAGGAAGTGCGCTTTACTCAGCGCTGTGCCTTCCGCAGCAGCAGCAGCAGGGCGGGGCGGACTTGACACTGCGCATGCGTGTTGGCAAGCCAGAAGAAGGGTGGTAGGGCTGGACAGGAGTACAGAAGCAAAGCCCAACCGCTGGGGTTTGAGGGAGGACCACAAAACTGATGGGAAAGATGTCCAGGTCTCCTGTGTGGGCCAGAGAGAGGAGAGACAGACAGACAGACAGACAGACAGACAGACAGACAGACAGACAGACACACACACACACACACACACACACACACACACACACAGATGATGATGATGGTGATGGGGAAGGAGCAAGTTTAAGTAGAAAGACGTAGCTGAAATGATGAAGTCCAGTTAGGACACGTTTGAGTTTTCGTGTGAAAGGGGGAGGCTCTCTAGTGAGCTCGGATTTTCTACAAAAGAGTGAGATAGGAAGGAGTTTTTGAGAAAGTGTGAGCACTGTGAAGATGATGTGGTGTTTAAGACTGGACTGTTGACTTGTGGATCAGAGTACTAGGACCTTAAATGTCCTTCCCTGATAATGAGATTGATAACTAACTTATCCACCATCATAGAGCCCTCATCTAGTAGCTGATGGAAAGGGAAGCAGACACCCACAGCTAAACACTGAGCAGAACTGGAATCCAGGTATAGAGAGGGAGGAGTGATAAGAAAATGGGTACAAGAACAGGCTACAGAAACCCACAGAGACAGCTGATCTAAACAATGGACCCCCAGACTGTTAGCTGGGAAGCCAGTATTGGACTGACTCAGAGCCCCTGAACATGGGTCTCAGTTAGGAGGCCTGGACAGTCTAAGGAACCTCTGACAGTGGAACCAGGATGTAACCCTGGTGCACAAAAGGACTTTGGAGCACATTCCCTATTGAGGGATACTCCCTTAACATAGAGGCAGGAGGAAGGGCCTAGTCCCTACTCCAAATGACTTGATAGATTTTGTTGATCCTTCCTGGAAGGCATCCCCATGGAGTGGGGAGGGGAATGGGATGGGAGGGTGGTTGGGGGAATGGAGGGGAGGGAGGGTAAGAGGGAGAGAGAGGGAACTGGGATTGATATGTAAAATAAGAAAAAAATAAAAAAAAAAAACAACCAAAAAGATTGGAACGTTGAAAAATTAATAGAGTAAATCTTTACCAAATCCAAGTGCAAATCCAAAGTGTAGTTACAGTTACTGGAGTTCAGCCCATGTATAATTTGAATGTTTTGGAAGTAATAGAATTATATAGCATAAGTGGTGTGGGTTTAAACTTTTTAATTGGGATAGGAATTAGCTCAGTCCATGGGTAAGAGCATTTGCAGTACAGTGTGGGAACATGAATTCAAATCCCCAAGACTCACACAAAAAAGGTAATGGCATAGTCTATGTTTGTAAACCCTGCTCTGAGAGGTACTATTAGGAGAATCACAGGAATTTGCCAGAAGCCAGCCTAAGTTTAGAGCCAGTGAGAGATCCTGTCTCAAAGGAATAAGGTAGAGAATGATAGTGCAGGATACACAACACCCTTCTCAGAAATTTGCATACATTTCCACAATACATGCATATAATTGACACAAAATAACAATTTGTCTCTATACACAAGCACAATATGCAGTAAGCAAACTTCCATAATTAAAACATCCATCACCTCAAACTTTAGGAATATTTGAAATTCATTTTTCTATTTACTTATATATGTACAACTGAGTATATACACTGTTTTTTGTTATAGTACACTAAAGAATATTGTTTCTAACTATATTCTTGTCTCAGAAGGAAATCTTCCTCCTCCATGTTCCTTTTGTAGCCTTTGGTAATCAACATTTTACTCTCTACTTATTTGATGCCAAGTCTCACTCATTACCACAAATGCAGGAGATCAGGAAACATTTGACTATGTATAGCCCTTTTCACTTCACACAATGCCAGCAAGTTCTTAGATTTGGTCATCCTCCTTGCTCTGAAACAATGGGACACCTTATCATTTCCTTAATTTCCTTAAGTTCAAGATTCTGTGTTGAGACTTAATATTTTCACGTGAAATAGAATCATATTTAAGACACCGTGTTGCCATTTCTAGGTTCCACAATGTGTTTATTTAGACAGGATGGATCTACCCAAAATATTTATGACAAGTAGTGTTTCTTAGTTTTCAGATTTCATAATATTTGTATATGAACAACAATATGGTACAAAATTAAGTCTAAACATGAGATTGGTTTGTTTTCTGTTCACTTTACATACATAGTCTGAAGACAGTATTTTGTGATAGTGTTAGTAGATGTTTTGTGTTGGTTGATATCTACTCCATAAGGTCTGATGTGACTTTTTTTTTTACTTGTAATGTTTTTTGCATCTTTGAAATACTTCAGACTAAATAGTATTCACGATTTCAATTTTTGGACTAAGAGTGTTTAAGTTCACTTATGCTCATTTCATAGTTTTGTTTGTCCCCAAGTAAGTTGATTTTGAAGGGTTTTCTTTGCTATCTCACTATGTTTACATACATATTGTATTTACAATCTTGGGCTTAATGGATTCATGAAAGCAAGTCTCAAGTGGGAGTCGCAGCACTTTTGAAGTTGTTTCTTTTTGAGGTAGGATACCAGCTATGTGACCAGAGAATGACTTGGGCTTCTACAACAGTCTGAGATGAGCTGTGTAGTTGAGTTCCTATATGCACCTCACTCTGATGAACTTGTTAGCATGGTAGTAGACAGCAATCTGCTCAAGCTCATATCATACATTCCTACTGATAAGAACATTTCTTAGTGCCCAACCACAGTTGATAGATTAGGACCACACTGAGAGATGGTACTTCAAGAGTTTCAAGTCTCATACTTAATGTCCAACTTGAAATGAGCCCAGTGTACAGTGTGTTGATGATTACCTTCATAGCTCTGGAGCATCTCTACAGATATGATTTCATCTACTCAAGTAGATCCTTCTGAGGAGGGTCAATCTACTACCAAAAAAAAAAAAAAAAAAAAAAAAAAAAAAAAAAAGAGGAAGAAAGTTTGGGATAACCCTTAAGCAGAGAACATAGACCTTAAGCATAGAGCACATAGAGCTTGGGAGCGAATAGCTACATAACACATTATAGATACTATAAACAATAATGAAAATGCAAGTAACATTAGGGAAGAAGAATCCAGTATCTGTGTAGTGTCCATGAGTACTTTAATCCAAAGGAGATACTGGGGCTGGTGACCCAGAGATGTCTCAGAGTATTGGTAATATGTTAGGCTGGCTGGACATCTCTACAGGTAATAAGCCACCTCACCAGAGCAGAAAACTTACACTAAGGGATCCCAGAAAAGATTCAGGAAGAAATGCAGTGAGAATATGGCGACATTATGTTTTCAGATCCTTTGGAAAGGGCAGTTTTTCCAATGGATTACTTCAGACTGTAATATGGAACAGATTATGCAGCTGTGGAATAGGCTGTTTCTGGCAGACTCCTCAGAAGAGGCCTGTCCTGGCCGTGGCTTCCATAGAGAAGCTGAGGAAGGGGGTTCTCCCTGGAACCTCCTGAGGATACTATGCATGCTCTTAGGGCAGGGCCCTTGGATGAAACATGAATTTCTCCGTGCTGTTTCCTGTCCACATAGGCAGTGACCTTTTTCCTAAAGCCCCCAGATGGGCCCCACATGCCTTTTTCAGGCCAGGAAACTGAAACAGAGCACTCATTTTAATACTTTCAGCAAATATTATTGAGTAATGTCTGTCGTAGTTTTAAAATTTGCATTTGTGAAAAGTAGCTCTGTCTTGTAGAAAAACCAGTGAAACTGAGATTACTGGGCAGCTTTTTGTTAAAAAAGAATATGAATCAAGCACAGAGGCTGAATTCCATGATTGGAGGGAAGAAGAGAGGCCAGTTTCTAACCTGTCATCCTCTGGATATTCCCTAGAGGCTTCGAATTTAAACTTTTTATTTTTGACAGCAGCCGCACTCATCCAAACTGGTCAGTCTAGTTCTATCCAAGCTAACAACTCAGTCAGTTGATACACAAAGAGTACAAGGGTCCAGAGTATTTCCTATAAGGTCACTTGGACCCAGTGTTAAGACTGCAACAAGTGATGTAGAAGAAATGGGGTGAGGGATTCTGATAAGGCAAAACATTTGACACTCCTTTTATAACTATAGGTTGGGTATTTCCCTGGGATAAAGTGCAGAAAAACAAACTGTACAGAGAGGGGGAAATGGCAATGGAAATCACAAGTAAAAAGTAATAAAGAATTGATTATTTGATGTGTATTGCCAGTGAGCTGAAATTTTGCCCTCTAGCCTGAAGAAATGTAAAGAACGCCCAGGAAGAGATATTCACTGTTGAAGTGAAAGCCAGGGGCAACAGGAGTGTCTCAAAGATGGGTCTGAACAAGCATTGCTGAGTGATTATGATATGCAGGAGCATTTTGGAAATCTGTGCAGACAGAAGAGATCACAATTCCAGGGAACACATAGTTAACATGCTTGGGATAAACTTGCACAGATCTAGCTATGGTGGCGTGTATCTCAATCTCAGGACTCTATTATAACAGAGTCAGAATGATCCCGAGTTCAAGGATAGCCATAGCTAAATAGTGATGCAATCTCACTCTTTCTAATCCTAAACACACACACACACACACACACACACACACACACACACACACACACACACACACACGAGAGAGAGAGAGAGAGAGAGAGAGAGAGAGAGAGAGAGACATTCACTCACACAAACCAGGATAAATAATTATCATAAATATTTCTTGGTTGAAGTAAGAAATTCTGGAGGTAAAAAAGGTAAGCTTTAGTATCATTAGAGTTTCTAGGGCAAGGATTTTCTTTTAAATAGTGATTAGTCCTGGCAGAGGGATGATTTTTATTGTGCAAGAGTAAAATGCACACCCCAATATTCCACTTCTACCCTCCTTGTGCAAACCAGAAGGAAGACAGAAAAATAAAAAATGACATTTTTTTTTCACACTACAAAACTTTTTTAGGAGGCAGCCAGGTTTCCAGTTGAAAAGTACTGGAGAGGAGAAAAAAAAAAGAGCAGGGAGGAGGGAAAAAGACAGCTATGTCAACAGTTCCAGGTAATTTAAGCCTCTTTCCAAACTAGTACACTACATCCCCCCCCACCCACGCAGATCTACTTTGGGGCATATGAAAACAGGATTCTTTATCTTGAACCTATGTGTGTGGAACTTTGGCTTCAAGATTGTAGTGTATCACACATTAATAGATTTTTGCTTGATAATATTTTGTTCAGAGTTCTCAAGGATATTCTCATCAGGAGTACTTGTTTTGTAATCCTTTCTTTTGCCAGGTCTTTACCTGGTTTTGATATTAGGTATTATTATAACCTCACAAAACAGCTCTCCTTCACTTTGGTTTATGGAAACAAACTTATTTGAACTTATTTTTCTAAATGTAAGTAGCATTCTTTTTCAGTGAATCCTTTAGTGCCTAGATATTTCTTTTGCCGATGGTGTGTGACTACAGATACAATTTTTAAAAAAAATGTGCAGTTTTAGATCTATTTAAATGATCTGTTTCTTGTTGATCTGTTCCTCATTTTCAGAAGAATAGTTCATTTCATGTAAGTTGTCAGAATTATGTGTATAGGACTGTTTGAAGCATTTCCTCTTATACGCCTCACACTCACTTCCTCTATAGTGATACATTTTGGCTTCCACCTTTGTACTAGAAGTACACAAATGCATATCCCTCAAGAGAACCCCTAACTTCTCTAGATACTTAATAGACTCTCTGGGCATCTGAGAGTTTGCACATGCCTCAAATATTTCGGTTGTACCTTTTTCTCTAATTGTCCCCTAAAAGTTGAGACTTCTTGTTTTTCTGTCACCTGTCCTTATGTTGTCTCATTCTGTTTTACCCAGAACAGTTTTCCACTCAAGGCTTGGCAATTACATCTCTGTACCACTGAGATCCAACTATGGTCCCTCAGTCCAATACTCCTCCCCTACTCTCTGTAAGAGCATGCTTGGTTGCATTGTTCCATTTATCTTAAGCCCGGTGATCTGTTTCCTACATGCTTCTTCCTTACAAATAACCTGGAGCTGTCCACTAAAATTTCCTATAAATAAGTGAGAATAACATGGATTCAACTTTATTTTTGGTGTGTGTATGTAGTATATGTATATATGTACATTGTGTGTATGTGTGTGTGTGTTTTTCCTTGTCCATGTGTGTGATTCCAGAGGTCAGATGTCCACATCCGGTTTCCTCAATGGCTTTCCATGTTGTTTTTTTTTTCAGATGGGATTCCACAGAATCTGGACCTTGTTGATTCAGCTGGTGTGGCTGGCCAGCAAGTTCCATAGATTAGGCTGTATTTCCCAGGGCTGGGGTTAAAGACATTCATTGCCTTAGCCAGATACACCTGAGTGAAGGGGGTTGGCTCTTTAGGTCTTCATTATTGGCAGGCATCTCCTCAGTTCTCACTTAGCCATCTATAGCCCTCACCTTTTCCTTCCACTCTAATTAATATATAAATATCACCTGCTTTATAAAACATGCCCACTCCTCAACCTGCAATTCCACATTATGGTCATTGCTCTTTCTCAACTGCATCACTACAGTATGTTCTTCTAGTACTTGCTCACCTGTTTATTTACTTACCTGTCATTATTCTTCACAAGGAGCCTAGGTTCTTACATGTATTATATATTAATTTACTAAACCTGTTACAACCAATTTCTACAGAGTGAGTGTTTTCCAAATATACAAATTTAAATTCCCATGTGTCTGGCAGCCAGGAGCCTGAAAAGATGTGTTAAAATAGTCATATGCCCAACAAAAGCTGTAAGGATGAATACCTGATGGGAGATGTCATTCTGTAAATAGGTTTCTCGTATTGGTTAATGAATAAAGCACTGTTGACCAATAGGAAATCAAGATAGGTGGGACTAGGAGACAAAAAGGATGTGGGAAGTAGTAGGGAGAAGTTTCATGATGTAGGTCCAACAGGGTAGAACTCCGGGCCCTCTCTCTGGTAAGCCAAGACTACATGGAAACTTAGATTAATAGAAGTGGGTTAATATTTAAGACAGAGCTAGCCAATAAGTAATGCTAGTGACAGTTCAACAGCATTTTATCTAATAGAGTGTTTCTGTGTGTTATTTGGGGCTGGTGCGGCGGTGGGACCAGGGTGGCAGAAAAACATGCTTGTAACAAAATGGTGCTGCAATGTGGACTTAAGAACTTTCACTTAAAACTTGACAAAAGCTTAAAAAGGGCTTTAGAAACAAGAACAGAGACAAGCAATCTTAATAACAACATTTTCTCAGGTGTGCTCCATTTTGCTAGAGACAAGCAGAAATTTGTTTGGCTCCTTTAAGAGAGGTTTCTTCTAATCAGAAGCGGCAAAAAATATGCAAGGCTAACAATTAAATGGTGTATATGAGCAGCTGGTTTAAAAAAAAAATAGCAGCTGGGGCATTGCTGGCACATGTCTTTAATTCTAGCACTCAGGAGACAGAGACAAGCAGATCTCTTTGATTTCAAAGTAAACCTGGTATACAGAGTTAATTCCAGGACAGATAAAAGTTACACAGAGAAACCCTGTCTCAAAAAAATGGAAAAAAATAAAAGTAGAAGAAATAGAGTAAGTAATAAAAAAGCCATGTAAAGATGGAAAGCACAGAGAGAATCTGGATACTTTACGGTATTGTCTTTAAATCATCTGCCTGCTGAGGAAATGCAACAACTGTTAAAAGAAATGCTGCTGGATTTATTCAATTTATATATTTTAAAGATGCTCTGACTTCAAAATTTAGGTCTAAGAGCATGTTACTGGGGAAAAGGATTTCTATTTTTGTTTCCAAAGAAAATGAAAAGCTGTGGATTCCTTGCAGACTAACATGGTTTGATCAAGCAGAACCCCAGAAACAGTGTCCCAGGTGATCCAACATTCAAAACAGTTGGGACAAGGCAGGCTTGCAGACTACAGCCAGGATTTCTGAATCTTCTTAGGATCCCCATGACAGTGTTCCCTACCAGCAGGAAGCAGTTTGGAAAGAACAGCGCCCAAATTCCCAAATATTGTTTATAAATGTTTGTTTTTATTTCAATGGGATTGGTTATAAATGGTTAATTACAACAACCAATCTCTTTAAAAGTAAAAAGGGGATTATGGTATAGAAATGAATACTTTGTTTTGGAATGGATTTTCATTTATTGATACAAATTTAAGGTCAATTTTGTGATATGTATATTTCTCCTCTTGTTTAGGTATTGTGTTTATGTAGTTCATTAAAAATGTAATGTGTAATTTAATACAGATTATAGATAGTTAGCTATGATAGTCAAAACTTACAGTTAGCTGTGTTAGGTTTTCTAGATATATTGAGATGTATTTGAGATGAATAGGCATTCTTCAAACCTTTCAAAGACCTACAGAATATGGCATTTAAAATGGTTTAATGGTTTTCTTAAGCAGTGAGGCAGAACTGCTTCTGGCAACACCACCTAAGACAGAAAGGAAGATGGACATTGAAGAAACATGTTATGAAGTTTGCTTCAAATATGGCAAGACTAGACATTTGGGCATGATACTGCCCTTGTCTGGACTGTTTGACTTTATGCTTTATAAACTGGACATGCAGGACCCACAGGAAAGTGACTGCTGATACAAGATTGACATTGCTACAGGATTCCTGCTTTATGGAAGAGTCTGCCAGACACAGACTCTCTGCAGGACACAGAGAAAATTGACTGACAAACTGCCAATACAGTTTCATGTTTTGCTGAAGAGTCTGCCAGACACACTATGGCCTAGAGTCTGAAGATGGAATATTACAGAAGAACTTCGGGTGACTGACCAGGTGAGTTGTCTGACAATTTTTGATTTATCTACTATCCTTCTGTGGTCTTTGAAGGAGTTGAAGACAGCAGATAGTTATGGTTATAGTTTTCCTTAGTTAGGATTAAAGATAAGTTACATATAGGAGTTTAGATTCACAAAGATAGGATAGATGATAAAATATTTTCTTTAAATCTTGCTAAATGTTAATGGACTAAATATTAACTGTGGTTCTTATTTGATAACTGTTTTGTTATATACTTTAATATGTTAAAGTTAAAAACCTTCTTTTTATTTTATACAGAAAAGAGGAGATGATGGGAGATGTCATTCTGTAAATATGTTTCTCATCTTAGTTAATGAATGAAGCACTGTTAGCCAATAGGAAAGCAAGATAGAAAGGACTAGGAGACAATGATGCAGGAAGTAGTAGGGAGTTGTTTCAAGATGTAGGTTCAACAGGGTAAAAGTCTGGGCCCTCTCTCCGGTAAGCCAAGACCATGTATAAATGAGTTAATATTTAAGACAGAGCTAGCCAATGAATAATGCTAGTAATAGGCCAACAGTATTATATCTAATACAGCATCTCTGAGTGTTATTTGGGGCTGGCATGGTGGTGGGACCAGGCTGGCCAACAAACCTGCTCATAACAAATACCTTTTTGCTTCTCTTTGATTTTATTTCATTATTTTATTTTATGGCAGGTTATTTCTATGTATTCCAAACTGGTCTTATATTTGTACCACTTCTTCCCCAGTCTCCAGGGTGCTAGAATTACAGGTGTGTGGCTTTGGGTCCATCTTCCTCACCTCTCTATGAATAAGTAGCTCTGAACCTCTTCCAGCTTGTGGCAGCATGGCTCCTGTGTCTATCACATGTCCATCTCACCGTTCTTCTATTTCTTTGATCCTCCTTGTCTTTCTAAGAGCATCACTTAGTAGGGCATCACAAATCTCAAGAAGGAATGTGTTTTCTGCCTTAGCATTACTGGGGGTCAGTTACTAACTTTAGGCATTTGGTAGGTAATGAATTTAGTCTCCACCTTTTCACTGATAAATTAAATCAAGCTTTCAGGCATTCAATTTTTTTTTGTATAAGTGTATGCATCTGTTATCAATTCACTAATGGCTCTGCTTTTACTATGTGCATCAGAATATTCAATTTGTAGAAAGTCTATATCTTACAAGCATTGCCAAACATTAATTTTTGTAAAGACACAGTTATATGAAACTGTGTAAACTGTTATTTATATTCACAATTTTACTTGGCTTCCTTTCTATTAAATACCATTTAGTGATTTATAAGTTCCTCTTGGGTTTTGTTTATCTTATTACAGGTACTCTCCTTTGGCTGCAAATGGTGGTGCTGAAAATCCTGGTGGTAGTAACAGTTAGGAAACATCTTAGGAGCTAATGGGCCCAAACTCCATAATATTGTCTTCCCCTGGGGTATTAGCTGCACTTTGGGAGTCCTGGTCCACTGGCACTTCTGAGTTTCTACATATTTGGAAACTGGCATGAATCCTTAGGCTCAATAATTCACTAGAATGACCCACTGGGTTCACTGAAACAATACATCTGATTTCAGCCTTCTTATAAGGACACACATAGGCTGAACTCTATGAGAGTGCAGTACTTCCGTGGTCTCTCCATCTGAACAGGCAAGGTTCTGCTCCCAGAGCATGCCTTTGTTCATGAATACAGAAGGTTCACTTTGGTACAGTGTAAGAGAATTTATGATACAGCTATGCCTGCTTTGAACTCTTGGTGAGATGATTAATCAGAACCCCAGGAGCACACAGTACCAGGGAACTGATGTTTTCCATAGTGCTGATAATATGCTTGCTTATAAGTTATCAACTGCCACCTAAATTACTGTGTCAGTGCAGTAAGGACATACCTGTAATTAAAAAAAATATAGCAAGGAGTTTTGAAACCAGACACAAATACCAAATTCTTACGTAGTGTCTAGCCTTTCATCAAACACTGCATTAATCTTCATCTTTTCTTGTGAAATGGCTTTGTCTATTGTAACGTATCTTGTGGACTTGATTGTCTCTATTCTAGGAATAGCTGGGATAATGATGCCATACATTGAATACAGTGGCACGGAGACCTGGGCCTCTCCTCAGGGCATTGGTGCACTGCTCACTCATTTTGGAACAGGAGGAAGAAGGTGATGATGCTGTCAGGTATGTACCTTTGCATACTTTTACTTCCCACATCTTGATTTACCTACACATTTCTTTTACTTAGAAAAAGTACCACATCTTTGCACTGTTTTACTAATATACTACTGATGATTCCCACTTATTGAAAGTGTATAATTTGACTGTTCTTGACATGTGTATCCATTACCAATATATAATGAATACACCCATTACCTCCTTTCTTCATGCCCTTTTATAATTGCTCGTCTACACACCCACTCTTGCCTCCCCAGTTTAGCTGTGAGCTGATTTCTGACACAGTATAGTAGTCTGCAATTTCTAGTCTTAATAAATGGAATTTCCCTTTTAATCCTTTTCTCCAACATGTTTCACCTTAATAGTTTGGAGATTTTTTTTTCTAGTTTAGGGTATGTCTAGAGTTTATTACCTTGTTGAATGGTATTATACAGCTTTTCCTTTCATATTACTGTGACCAAAATCTGTGACTGAACAATTTATTGTAGGAACAATTTATTTGGGCTCATAGTTTCAGAGGGCCTCAGTCTACTAAGATGGAGAAGGCAGGTCTTACTGTAGCAGGGACATGTAGTAGGAATTATTAGAATAGCAGAAGACTTAGAATAACAGCAGCTTGAAGCAAGGTGTGGGGTCTAATATTAGAGACTCACACCTATCATGCACTTGTAACAGCAATAGTTATCTGCACAAAACTTGCACAAAAACAGAAAAAAGTAGGATGCATATAAGCTTGGGAAATGCAGGAAATCTCAGGTGTGGCAAAGCAAAAGAGAAGGCAATGTGGCTAGATATGATCACAATACATTGTAGACAGGTATTAAAATGACAAAACAAAACAAATAATAAAAATAGCCATCCCCTGATGGCCTCCTTTGACCAGTTGAATTCCATCTCACCAAAGATTTCATAGCCTACCAAAACATGAAACCATGAGAATTTTCAGAGTAAAAGCCATAATGATGATACTGTATGAACATACTAAAATTTGTCTACCATTTCCTTATTGATAATATCTTGATTTTAAATTACCACTATAATAGGTATAATTGGTATGACTATTCTTTTTTTAAAAAAATTTAATTTTTTTCTTATTTTACATATCGATCAGTGTTCTCCCTCCCATGCCCCCTGACCACCCTCCCATTCCATTCCCCCCCACCCACTTCACAGGGATGGTGACAAAATCTGTCAAGTCATTTGGAGTAGGGACTAGGCCCTCCCTCCTGCCACTAGGTTAAGCAAGTATCCCTCCATGTGGAATGTGTCCCCAAAGTCCTTTTGTGACCAGTGATACATCCTGGTTCCACTGTCTGAGGTCACTTAGACTGCCCAGGCCTTCTAACTGAGACCCATGTTTAGGGGTTCTGAGTTGTCCAATGTTTGTTTCCCAGCTATCTATGGGAGATATATATATATATATATATATATATATATATATATATATATATATACTTTTTTTTTTTTGCAGTGCACGATATAGCCAGGACCTCCACATCTGTGCAAATCTTGGACATGATATTTATAAATTTTCATATAAATGTGACAGTGTCTTATAGTTCAAATTCTATGATGTACCTAATGATTAATGATACTGGGCATTTTTCTTTTCATGTGCTTTCTTTTATTTATGTTCTGTCTTCAGTAATCACATAAATATCTTTTCTCCACACTTCCCTTCTCTTTGCTATGTAGTCACGGTTTGAGATTAGCCACAACTCGGTTTCCTCAGTCTTCCTAATGTTGAGCGTGATGACAGGCATAGATCACTATAGCTTATTCCTTGGGCATTGTCTAATAGCACAATTTAGGAATAAAATATTTTTACATTCATAGTATAGAGTTGAAAATATTTTTAATTTTAAAGATTTAATTTTAAATATGTGAGCTTGTGTGTGTCTGTATGTTCATGTGTACATGTAAATTCAGCTGGCCATAGATAGCAGGAGTGCTGTTATGAGCACCTGAATCTTGAGCTGCAGGTGGTCTTAAGCTTCCTAATAAGGGTATTAGGATCCAAACTTGGGACTTGAACATGAGACTAAGCATTTGCAAGCTTAATTGTTCCAGCTTGAATCTATACTGTCTTCTTCTAGAGATAGTGTAATGTTAGCTATAATATTTGTGTCATTTTATATCATAAAGGCTACATTGTATAGCAGCCTAGTCTTCTTTAATGACTGTGGAAAGATGTAGCTATCTATTGAGTTTATTAGGTTGGAAGAAAACACTGTCTTGGCACTGCTGTGCCTCTGGAATTATTGCCTGCACACCTGTGCTTCTTTGGTGGACAGGTCATCTTGCTCCACTGATCCACCTTCTCTCTTCCAAAGGAGTAAAACCATCAGCAGTCCATTGCAGCAATGATACCTATGAATAACATCAGTGGCCAGGATGTCCTAGGGAGCTAGGAGTGTAGCTCATTGACAAAAGCACCTGTATAACAAGTACAGGTGTCTGAATTGCTATACTCATTTGGACCTAGGAAACCACAACTTGACTTGTCTTGTCTTTATAGAGAAGGCCACAATGGACACTGAATATAAACAAAAACATAAAAAATAGAGTGTTTGTGATTGGTTTATTTCACCACATTTGTTTTGTTTTGTTTTTTAATGGTCATGTATATAGAGGTATTTATCAGTGCTTTCTACTTTCAGTTCAATAATACTTCAGTGTATTGAAAAAACACATTTTTTTCTTTTCAGTTGTTAATGGAAATTTGAATTATATCCATTTCTTCAAATTCTATAAACGTTGCATCTATAAAACCTAATATAAAAATCTGTGTGAAAATGCATTTTTAATTTTCATGGGTGAAAAATCATCAAAGTGTGTGTTTACTGAGGTTAATCATTATAGAAAATGCAAATGTGAGAGAGAGAACATAAAAGAGGGAGCTATTATTGGTTTGAAGAGAAAACTGAACCTAAAGAAAGGTCTGGAGACCTACAAGACTGCCGCCAACTAACAATTTGAACAACCGTGGAAAGGCTACCATAAATGCCCTTCCCGGATAGTGAGATCAACAACTAACTTATCCATGGAGCCCTCATCTAATAACTGTTGGAAACAGAAGCAAATACCCATAACTAAACACTGAGTCAAACTAGAATACAGATGCAGACGGAGAGGGCAAGGCCAGGTTGCAGAAACACATAGAGACAGCTGACCTGAACAAGAAGGAGCCAACGGGCCCCCAGACTGATTGCTGGGAATCCAGCATGGGACTGGCTCAGGCCCCCCTGAATATGGGTCTCAGCTAGAAGGACTGAGTAGTCTAAGGGACCTCAGACTGTGGAATCAGGATGTTTCTGAATTTTCCTAAGGGGGAATAATATTAAACATTTTAATCAATTAAAATAAATCTTTGTGTGCATTAATCTGTGTGAATATATACATATGTGTGTGTGTGTATGAATATGGGCACAGTATCTATGAATATATGTGTAAACATATGTGTTTTTATATGTTTATGTACAAATGAATACGTATGTGTATGAATATTTGTACATAAGTATCAATGTGAATTTGTGCCCTTATGTGTGTTTATGCTTGTACTTGTGTGTGTTTGTATCTATGCATGTGTATGTAGTATATATCTGCATGCATGTTTGTCTATATAACAGTATGTAAGTTCATATATGACCTATGTTTAATTTTGTTTTATATGTGTTTTTGTGAATAAGAATTTATGCTCACATATGTATATATGTGAGTATTATGCATGTAGGAATATTTGTTGTTATATATTTGTGTTTTTCTCTATTTGGGTGTGCATGTCTATGTACTAATTCTGTACATTTATACAGAAGTAGTAAGTATATATGGGTGAATGTGTGAGTAGGTATAGGCATTAACATATATATATATATAAACCTGTTTACAAGTTCTTTCATGTATGTGTGATTCTTATGGTGTTTGTGTGTATATGTATGTGCATGCAAGTAGAAAATATGCAAATGTTCATATGCATGTGTAGTGTGTATGTGTGGTTAAGTTTGTATGTATTTATGTGGGTATGTATATGAGTGAATATGTATATGTGTGCATGTATGTATACATATACAAGTTTATATGTATGTATATACATGCAAGTGTGTATGCGTTAATGTTTGTGTGTGTTTTTGATAAGTAACATGTGTTTGTCAGTATGTATGTGTTTACTTATGTTTAATTGTGCATAAGTATAACTATATATGTATTTTCATCTATCTGTGTAAATGTTTGTGTCTCTCTCTCTCTATATATATGTATGCATTTATATATAGTAATTTTCATTTGAATAGATGTGGATATGTATGAATGGGTCCATAAGTGTTTCTATAAATGTGTATTTTGTGCAGTTGTGTGTGTGTGCCTATATATATATATATATATATATATATATATATATAACATATATATATCTTACATGTATATTTGTATAAGTGTATATATATATGTATATATATGTCTTGTATATGCATGTTCCTTTGTGTGCTTTTGTTTATGTATGTTGTACTATGTAAGTACATGTGTATGTATGTTTGCAATTTCGGTGTAGGTGCACTTGTGTCACAGTCTTTGTGAGCATCAGAGGAAAACCTTCAACTTTATTTGATACAGAATTTCTTTTTTTATGATATAATTCTGTTAGCAAGTTACTAGTTTCTTATTGGCTAGCTCTGTGTTAATTATTAACCCATTTCTATGTATTTCCACGTGGTCTTACCAGTGAGAGGTGGCTGGTGGTTCTAGTCTCTCCAGACTCTCCATGTTGACCCCTCCTTCCTCCTTCCTATTTCCTCCTTGTCTCCTAGTCCCTCCTATCTTCCTTTCCTATTGGCCAACAGTGCTTTATTCATTAACCAGTATGAGAAACATATACAGAATGACATCTCCCATCATATCCCTATTTTAGGAGTCCAGTTGAAGAGAAGGAGGAAGGATTATATGGGCGAGTAGGGGTCAAGATCATGATGGGATAACCCACAGAGACAGCTGCTCTGAGCTCATGGGACCTCATGGACTCTAGGCTAACAGCTAAGGCGACTTCATGGGACCAACCTAGGCCCTGTGCAAATGGGTGACAGTTGTATAGCTTGGTCTGTTTGTAGGGCCCCTCGCAGTGGGACTAGGATCTATCCCTAGTACATGAGGATACAGAATTTCTTGATTTTTACTGTTTGTCAGGCCAGGCCAGTTAGCCTGGATTTTTTAGGGAATCTACTGTCTCTGCTTTGCATATCACTGTAGGAATTCTGGGGTTACAGAATCAGACTTCCCCATCCAGCATCTTATGTCTGTTCTGGGTATCTGAGCACAGGTTCTTACACTTACATTGCAAGCAGTTTACCCAGTGAACCATCTCTCCAACTCACATTAAAACATTTTATGTTTATTGCCCATTTATCAATTTCCTTAGACAAATGTATACACAGACTGTTCACCTGTTTAAAAGCTGGATTATTTAAGCTTCAGTAGTTCTTTGTATGTTATAGTATTTTACATACAAATTCTCCCATTAAATACATTATTTCCTACTATCATAAACACAAAAATATATAAAAGATAAGCAAATTGGTTGTAATAATGCATAGAATTATTACATACAATGACCTAGTAGGGCCTACTTCAATTGTGGGAGGCTTCTTCCAGTAAAAGCCAATTAATTTATCACACTGTTATATCAAGAAGCCAAACGAAGTTACACCACCTTGTGCATTGCTACTATTTTGAGTTCAAGCATTTAGATCATTTAGATCACTTATAGCTAAGAAATGGAGATGCTATCATTGGTTTCTCTGCTACCCTTAATATACTTCTCAGACATTGCCCAGGCAGTAAGGTTCTGAATAAGTTACCTTCTTGAAGAAGCTCTTTGGAGATTTTCTACAAGGCAGGTGTTCTAGCAATATGTTTCTCATTTTGTTCTCTAATGGCAAATTGTGCGTGCATGCATGTGTGTTGGTGGAAGGGGGGCACATGTGCTGTTGGTAACCAAAGGGAGATGTTAATTGATTTCTATCACTCTTTCTTACTCCTTGAAGATAGGGTTTCTCACTGAACCCTATGGCTATGCTGAATAGCCAGTGAGATCCCAAGATCAGCAAGTGTGCATTGATTTTAATTACCTGCATTTTCACCTCTTTCTTATACGTACATTTCTATTCATCTTGACCATCTGCTCCTGCATGATATTTTTTTATCAGAACTCAACATAATTTTCAATTATTTGAAACTAGTTGTCTGTTAATTAAGATGGTTGTATCTCATCAGAGTCTGCTTCTGATAATTATGTGTAGCTTGATGTCTTCATATTGGATCTCTTTTGTTTGTAATTTATTTTCTTTCTGGAAAGTAGGGAATATCATATTGGATAATTGGCAGTGAAGTTAATTGATATTTTTGTGTGAATTTATATTAATATGAGTAAGAACTGAGCTTAATGTTCACCAGCTGTTGATGTCAAAGTCTTCACATTCTTCTTGTATCTCTGCCTGTCTCTTCTGTTTCTCTTTATCATCTCTAAAACCTCCAGGGAGAGTCTGCACCTTTTGGGTGTTGCTTTTGTGCAGCTAAGATGGGAAATGAGGTATGATGTCTATTATTAAATTTCAGTCTTTAGAGGATCTAAATTCTTGAGCTGTATACTGGATAATATTTCTGACCCTTCCATCCTGCTAGGTGAGACAAAGTGCAGAGAACCAGAGTGGGAGAAATGTCCTGACTACAGGGTAGAACAAATTTTTGCTTATGTATTTTTGGCTGGAGAACTCAGCATTGGTGACTACTAGTTTGTCTTAACATTTAAAAAGCATTCCATTAGGGTTCGAGCAATAATTCCAAAAGACACAGTCTTGAATACTATAATCACAGCTGGCAAAATACTCAAGGAATTAAATTTCTGAAGTTTAAAAATTCAAAAATCAAGAAAATACATTCTAAAATTTAGAAGTTCTATTTTTTTTAATAGATAAGATCTCACACTGTTGTTCAGGCTGTCCTGGTCACTATATAGCATAGGATGACCTTGATTTTAGGACAGCTTTCTTACTTCATCCAGCCATTAATTTCTAAAAGCTTTTGCATGTATATGTATCCATTCCCTCATCAGCTTGTCTGCCTTTCCACATTTCTATCAATGCATTTTATATTATTCCTTAATGGATAATATTATACTGTTAATGTAAAGTTTAATATTATAATTTTGGTTCTCATTTCTCTAATATATATATGTATATATACATATACACATATGTATATATATATTAGAAGCATTTTTCATGTGTTATTTGTGTAGATTATTAGAAAACTTTCTGATAAAATTATTTGATGAGTTTTGGAATTTGGGTTGTCTTCATTTTTAGAGAGCTATACCAGATTACTTATGCAGTCTGAATTTTTTTTACTACATAGATTTATATGTTGAGAATGTATCCTCTAAACTGATATATCAGTAGAGGTTCATAGGAGATGACTACAACCTTGGCAAGGATCCTCTTGACTAGGAATAGTGATCTTCTTACAGAGAGCTTTCTGACCTGCTTCCTGTTTAGCCAGTAAGGAACAGCTGAGAGCCACTCTTTTTGAATCAAATATTCCATCTGAGAATGCCCTAGTCTTGGATTTCAAATCTTCAGAGTGAGCAGAAATAAATTTCTGTTGTTTGTTCGTTAGCTGATCAATGCTGTCTTATTCAGCATCACAGCAGAGACATTTAAAATTGATTTACTTGATTCTTATCAGAGTCATGCCTTACAAATACAGGTGTTCCATCTCTGCTTACTGCCTGCTTTAAGGTGATATTTTAGGCTGCCTCCTTGCCACCATGCACAGAATCCTCGGGAGCTTCTGTCCGAATATTTCCTCACTTAAGTTGCTGTCTCAGGCATTTGTTCACAGAGATAGAAAGTGGACTAGTCACATGCCTGGTATATTCCTAATGGTTTGAATGACATGTTAACTCAATATGTTGACAGTATGTGTGCTTTAAAAACAACTATTTTAGTCAGAAATACTGAAGGAGGATTATCATAATTTGACTGATCTTCAGCCTCTTATTATTAGAAAGATCAACTTTTTACAGCGTTCATATTTCTCTTTTGAATTATTTCTGCTTGTCTATTTGTTTTTTTTTTAAAAATTTAAGTCATTTTATTTTAATATTTTAATATAATCTGCTTGTCTATTTGTAAAAGGATTTCTTTCCTTTCTTTTGAAAAGGAAATGATGTTTTATATTTACAGGCTTGAAACACTAATTTCCAATGAAAATGATTAAGATGTCATACAAATTCATAATAAAGATTACTTTATTCAGTAAATTCTGTGTGCAGTGTATGTGCACATGTGTGCATGTGTCTATATCTGAGAAGGCTGAAGGATTATGCTGGGTATGAGTCGCAGTCTTATTTCTTTGAGACAGTACCCCTTACTGAACCTGGAGTTAGGCTGGTAACCAGAAAAAAAAAAAAAAACCTCTGCAATCTTCCTGTGTCACTCTGCTCAGTTGTAGTTATAGGCATGCCATTTGCAATTTTTAGGTTCTTTACATTATGGCTGGGATCTCAGTTCAGTTCTGTGTGCTTGTACAGTGATTTCTCTAATACAATGAGCCATCTGAGTATTTTTATTTCTATTCATATGAGCGTTGCTTAGGTTTATTTACTTTCTAACAGTGTTGCCCATGAGCACACTTGAAGAGCATCTGACAGTAGTGCATTTAAATGTGTTTTTTGCCTCACTTCAAATTGAGGTCATTTTCATCATAGTTTCTTCTGCACATTAAGAATTACTTGATACTTTAGCATATCAATGAGGCATAGACTCTTGAAATCATTTTAATGAATTATGAATTGCTGTTTAAGAGTTTTACAGTATTTGCTTATGTAAATCTCACCATGTATTTATAGTTAAATACATATATACATTTGTTAAATATGTATTCTAGAAAGAGAATTGCTGTGCTAAATAATACATTTTGTCAGTTTGCCTTCATACACATTTTGGTGAGTCTGGAAGTTAGTGGCAGCCCACCAATACAAATTTCATGGTTCATACACTATGATTGTCTACTTACAACTAAAACCCTTGGAGCGTAAATGCATTCAAGGACCAGGAAAGTTGTTCATCTTGAAATGGACATAGTCTCCCTGACAAATTTTGCCTCTTCAGATTCTTTTTTTTTTTTTTTTTTAAAATTTTTTTCTCTTCAAATTCTTTTAAAGCAGAATATAACTGTCCTGTACATGCCATTTTTACTGCTAGGATAAGAAGAATAAGTATTTATTGACCACATTTGGGGCAAATATCTCACTTTAAAAATTACTACCTGTTAATCTTATTGCTATTTTACCGAGAAAAAAATCATGTATCAATTGAATCTGACAGTTTTATGATTGGTTTTACAGGTTTGTGTGTAGTTGGCCCTTTCTACACTACCACTTTAAGACAGCTATAGATTTAAACCAGTTATGCACACCTTGAACAATATTTCTGCCATATAGATCACTATCTAAAGAAAGGACTACAGTTAGTGAATCATGAGGCCCCCCAGTGTAAGCGGAGATCAAAATGCCACTGCATAATAGTTCCCAAGGAAAGGCCATGAAACAGAACAACTTAATACGTTTGTTTTAATTCCTCTTATAGAGTGTATGTGTTATCATGCAACTTGGAAACAATGCAAAACAAAGTACTGTTATTGTTCCATGGTCCCTGAGCTGATAATATTGCTGTTTGGAGAATTATCTTTTCTGCAGTGTCTGTTTTGTATAGTGTAGTGCCTAATTTATTTTTCTCTCGGCGGCTACCCAGCATCCAGTGAAGATGCAGAATCACCCACTTTCGTAGGAACTTCTTTACTGTGTAGTTTCTAGGCTTTTGCTCACTTCTGCCAAGTTTCTATCTCAGGATAGATAGCAGTTTTAAGGGCATGGTTTTAACTCTGCTTGGAGAAATGATCTGAATCGACCTGTGGGTGTTCTTTTGGACCTCACACAATTTCCTTTAACTTTTCAGGTCCTACTGTTCATGCCCAACAGACCCTCAAAGGGAGATCCTGCCTTCTTTTTTTCTTTTTTAATTGAAAGGCCCACAAGCCTGAATGAAGGCTTATTAACTATTCGCATGCCACAGAGGGTCAAATGCTGAAATTCCTGGCTCCCGTAAAAGTGAAAATAAACAACAAGAATAGCATTAAGGATTTTTGAAATTTATCTACCAGAAAGACAGAGGAAAGAAGGAAAAACAAGAAAACGAAGGAAGGGAATGCAAAACAGATGGGGAAGGGAGGGAGATAGGGAGAATTTTAAGTTAACCCAGGTCTCTGGACTTTATCCTTCTGGTTCAGGTACTAGACATATTGTCCAAAACCCAAGATGCTTCACTTCTCTAGCAGAAATTTCTATAACTCCTGCTTTTTTTCTTTTAGATGATGTGGAGCCAGATACTCAACCTCAGTCACCTCTTTAAATTGAGCATACTGATTGAAACAACCACATGTGCTACATTAAAAAGATGACAAGATGAAATGCCTGGCACTGATTAAGTGATTAACTAACAGTACCCACTATTATCATTTCAAATTATTTGCAAGCAATGTGTAATATTATTATTCCAAGTGAATATAATGGAAAATCCAGGTGATATTTAATTTTGGTGTTTTTGTTGTTACCTTTTCATGAGGAAAAATAACCTACATTTTTCTGATAATGGTTTTTCTTTAAAATATATAATAACCTCAATTTTCTTTTTCCCTTTATTCTCACAGCCTCTGCCTTGGTTTAGAATTTCATCATCTCTCATTTACGCAATTTCAGGAGCCTAGTAACCCGTCTCCCTGGCAACAGTTTCCACTCTACTCATCGCCTAAGGACTGATTTCCTCCCCTTCCCTCCCCTCCCGTCCCCTCCTATTCTTCTATCTTCTCAATCAAATGAATTTCAGTGCCACACATATAATACATTGTATAATATTGTTTGTGTGCCTGGCCAGATGTTTTTGCATATGAATACAGGTTTTTGAGTAGTTGAAATGATAGCTACATGTAATTTATATTCCGATTTTCACCTAACAGTAATTTACAAGGACTTTCTAGGCTGCAAAGAAGCCCTCGCAATTATTTTTCTCAGCAACATGAGGGTCTATCCGAGAAAAAAGACCATTATTCAATTAATTATTGTATACCGTGGCTGAAATGAAGGCTGCCTCCAATTTTCCAAGGTTGTTTAAATTATGTTATTTTGGAGTCTGTGTGTACATTGGTATTTTCCTCAATTTTGACTAATTTCATCATAGGAAAAAAATGTGCGGTAGTAATGTCCAAGAGGTGACAGTTGTGAATGTTTTTTGCAGCACTTAATCACAATGCCAGTTGATTTCCAAATGTGGTGGCTCAATCTTGAGGGCCCTTGTGTATATCTCGTTGGTTTCCGCAGACAGAATTTCGCGGTATCATTTAGCCTAGTTTCCATGTAAGGAATGAAAAATTTCTTAATTTTATAGTTATGAATTGGAACCTTTGCTTGTTTAATGATTAGCAAAGTTCAGACTTCAAAAGCTTTCACTGTGTTTAAACGTGTGTGTGTGTGTGTGTGTGTGTGTGTGTGTGTGTGTGTGTGTATGTGTGTGTGGGCAGGCCATTGTACTGTAGCTATTCACATCCCCTGGTCACACATATGTACTTCTTTTCTCTTACAGTGTGCAGGAGCCCTGGATTAACAAAATAAAAGCACATGCAGTATTTCTTGTAATGCTCTTCTTTGTTTTGATGATTTGTTGTTGTGATGAGTGAAGTAACATATCCTTTTTTTCTATCTTCCCTTATTGGCCTTAATTCCATGAAGTATCCTCAGATTTCTTAGATGTACTTCTCCTATAAAATCTTCCCTATTGTCTTTGGTCCCATCAGTAAAAAAAAATTAAAAAGTAAAAACAATGCTATACATTCATGAGTTCCAGGATTCTTTGTAGTGAAGCCACTCCCTCCAGTCAGCACAGAGTGAGGGGCCCACCAAACGAAAAATGTCTTTGTGTCTTCAGGACAAGTGGAGTAACACCACTGGAATAATCTAATCACTCTGAGGCTCCTGAAGAAGTGAAGGTGCAGAGCAAGGGACAGCCTACAGCAGGGATGTGTACCACCTCTAGGTTCTATTTTCTCTTTCTTGTACCTTGTCTTTCTTGTATTATGTGTGTGCAATTGAAATTCATTTGATCAAGACACAGAGCAATTGGTGGGGATGTGAAGGGATCGAAGAAAATAAGTCCTGAGGCAATGGTTGGATTGGAAATGTTTGAAAAGGAGATAGGCTATTGGGATCTTTTAAGTTTCACATAAGTTTACTGAGACAGGCCTGTTGTAATTGGAGGTCTTCTAAGCGAATTAGAGCATCCTCAATAGTGTGGATGCCTAGAGGACACAGAGTGCATTTTATTTATTTGTGTTTCTCTATCATTTATGTCTCAAAGAAAGACATTTAAAATCTATATTGAATGAAGGGACAGAACATTATGCTCTGGGGTACAGTGATTTCAGAAGGCAAATGACTGTGAGGATGTTGTTTCCAAATAAGTGCGGGGATTTATGTCCTTGAATGTGCTCTATGGCCCTCAGAACGGGATTCTAGTGAGAGAAAATTGCAGTGTTGGATGAACAAGCACCCAGGAATGCATTAGGTATAAGAGAATAAATTAGAGGAAATAGGCTTCGGGGAAATACAAAGCATTGTCCTTTCCTGTATTATCTAGAAGTGGACTGCATCCAGGGTCCTAAACAGATTGTCAATATGTGTGCTTTGTTTGACCAACAAGAATTACAATCATTGTTAGTAAGATGGTCTTGCTTATAACTTACTTGTTTTTTACATTTATGTTGTATTTTGAGGTGCTATTATAAGTGGTTTGAATTTATCTTTTTTAATTTTATTGCTAGCAGATCAGAATAAAAATTTTAATCTACTTTATGAGATAAATATATATTTACATAATGATATGAGAAGTCCTACAGAAAGCTCAGTACGGCTGCACACACCTGAAATCCTTGCACTCAGCAGTCAGATGCAGGATTGTGATACGTGTGATTTCAACCTGGTCTAAATGGAGCTCCTATACAATCCACAGCACTATCTTGTCTCAAAAATAAACAACAAAGATGTAACTCTTTCTACTCATTCCTGTCCTAGCATTTTCTACATCCATAGTGCAGCATCACAAGCTGTATGTGAACACTGACATTCTGAAGATCCAAGCCTCCTCCCTCTCTTCCCTGCATTTCTTCTTTCTACTGGACAGTTTTTTTAGCCTGCTCTTTTTACTTTTTATGCTCACATAATGTTGATCATTTCCCAAGTGGTGACTCTCTGTTTGTAATTCTCTTCTTCAGCATGATAATTCACTCTTGTTGTATATTTAACTTATGATTTGTTTTTTAAAGTATTTGTGAAATCAGATATTTATTATTTTTTTAAAATTAAAGTTCTTTGCCAAATACATGGTTTAGAAATATTTCAACCCACACAGTATGTATCTTGTTTTTACACTCTCTTAATAGATCTTTAGTGAGAAAAATCTCAGCAATAATAATTATTTTGTTGAATTCCAGCTGATCAAATGCTCTTTCATTTAATTTGAATCTTGGTTTGAGAACTAATTTTCAATTTGAATATCCTGGGCACACTCTAATTTCCAAAAATTTTGTTTCTTAATTTTCCATTTCCATATGTAGTGAATTTGAAGCAACCTCTGAATAAGATCAGAATTAGAGTAATGTTCACCATTGATCTATTGATGTTCAGATGTCTTATGCAATTGCCACTGTTACATACTATTTTATTTAAAAATATCTGGCACTTTATGAAATATTAGTTTAAAAAGTACAGTTCAGTGAGGTTTATTGTATTTACAATATTTTGCAACCATTGCAAATATTTAGTTTCATAGCTTTCTATCATCCCAGAGTGAAGCCACATATTCATTTAGTTTTCACACCAGTGTTGTGTGTTTTCCAGGAGCATAAACAAATCATGCAATATGCAGGTTGCAGTTCTTAATGATTTGCACACCAGCGTATCCATCCACTCAGTGAAAGTTTTGCAGGATTCATTGTTCCTCACATTCAGTTTGGTGCTTTTTTCCTTTAGGCCATCGTGAATAGTGCTGTGGTTCAAGCACTCTTTATTTCTTCTTTTGATGCTATTTAATTATGTTGCAACTTCATCATACGCAGACACGGTTTTGGTTCTACAGTATTTTGTAAGGATTTCCAAATATAACACTTCTAATGGGCATTTGTTTGTAGTTTTCATTTCATTTGATATGTGCTAAGTCCTGTTTTCTAGGCAAAACTGACCACCTTAATAGAATTGCATTTTCTATTTGCTAGAAGAGTTTGTGAAGGATTTCTGGTAGTTAATTTTGGGCATTTTTGTGAAGATGTATCTGGTTGTCAGCTTTTCACTGAAAAATCATTTAAAGAATTAGCTATTGAGATTATTAAGTTATTCTGGATTTGCCATTTTCTGCAATTTTCAGTACCTTTTCTCTTTCTATAAAATTTTCCTTGTTATTTATGTTCTGTGATATGTGCATGGTGTGTCAGGGTAGCCCTTGATACTTACTTTGTGCTTTATGATTGAGTGCCTGTGTCCTTTCTCTTACTGTTTTAGTGTGACTGCCGGTCCGTTTTGTTCATCTTTCTCAAATATTAAGCTTTGGCTTGTTTGATAAATACAGATTTTCTGTTTCTTCTTTAATATATATCTGTTCTAATTTTTATTTTTATGGTTTATATTTACAGTTATTTTGCTTTCTGAAATTCAGGATTAAGTCATTTGTTTTTTTATAAGTAGATTAATAATTTTATAAGTAGGTAAACACATCTAATATTTATATATATATTACTGTACATAAGCAACATTACTTTTTAACATTGTTTAAAATTTTCTGTTGTGTGCATGCATTTTCACTCATCACAAAGTATTTTCTAATTTTCATTTTGTTTTATTACTTTATGCCAATTAAGATTGTGTCATTTAATTTCTCTGTATTTGTGATTCCCCTCCGCCTGTTTTTTTTTTTTCCCTTGATTTTTAATTCTATGGCAATTTGTTTGGAGGATAATACTGTGTATGATTAAAATCCTTTTGAATTGATTGAAGCTCATTTTGCCTTGACATATGGTGCCCCTGGACAGTGTTTTTGTGTTCGTCATGGACAGAATGTGTGCTCTGCTGTTTCTGGGTAGAGCGCTTCGCATTTTTCTATTATGTATAATTGGTGTGTTGTGCTGTTGGAGCACTCTATTTCCATGCTAATTCTCTTTGCAGTTGTTCTATCCATTATTGAAAGTAGGTTATTGAAGAATTCAACAATTATGTTTGAATTGCTTATTCTCCCTTGAATTCTGTATTGCTTCACGTATTTGAGTATCTGTTGTTAGATGAATTTGCAGTTGTTTTGTGTTTGTGGTAGATGGGTATTTGTTATTATGGAGTATCCCTCTTTTTCTTCAACGGTAATTTTTATTTTAAAGGTTAAGGCTTCTGATATTGTTATAGGCTATGTTTTCTTGATGTATTTAAAAAAACTATTTTTTTACGGGACATAGTTAGATCTCATTTATAGAGCATATAAGTATTAATCTATTAATTCTTCTTTATCTATCTTTTGATTGAATTCCATTCAGTGAAATTACAGATAATGTATGACTCACAAATGTTAATTAGCTGGTTTTCCTTTGTCTTATATCACTACTTCCTTCTGTAAGTGTTAAACTTCTTATGTGATAAATAAATATTTGCTGCTATAAGACTTTAATTTCCTTGCTTTTTCTTTGATGGCATATTTTTGTTATTTTCTTAGTGGCGTTCTTAAACATTATAATTAGCAGCTTAATTTATAACAATCTAGAGAAAATTAAAAGCAACTTAATTGAATAGTATACAAGAATCATGCCCCTTTATAGCTGTATCACCTCCCTCTAATTTGTCTTGTTATTGTCAGACAAATTACCCCTTTGTACATTTTAATCCCATCAGCACAGACTTGTAATCATTCCTTTATGCAGTTGCCATTAAATTGGATAGAATTAAAACATAGCTACGAACAACAAATCTCTTTGTGTTGACTTTTCTATTTATTGAAATAGTGCCAGTAAAGCTCTTTATGTTAAATTTCCTTTTACTTCATCCTAATGAACTCTGTTGCTTGTTGAATGGGCTTATTGACAAATTCTATTCGTCTTTCCTATTTTCCTTTTGTTGTTATTGTTAGTTTATGTCAAAAGATATACTACTTTCTTCTTTCTATTTTCAACATGAGTTTCCTGAATATAAGGCTTATTAATTGACACATGTTTTCCTTTCATCTTTCTCAATGTGAACTCCTATTATCCTTTGTTCCTCTATGGTTTAAGCAGGCACCTGTTCACACTGCTGATGAGCTGTGTATGTGCTACTCCACTTTTGCAGCTTTCAGTATTTTCTCTTTGTCCTTGGCTTTGACATTTTGGTTATTAGGAGCTTTAGAGATTGATGTATCTGAGTTAATCTTACTTAGAGTTTATTATAGAGTCTAGGTAGGTATATTAATGTTTTTCATCAAGATCAGAGATATTGTTCCTTTGAATATTCTTTTTGTGTCCCTCTTCTTCTTGGTCTCCTGATGCTCATTACGTTCATGTCATAGTACTTTATGTTCTTCAGCAGGTCAATAAAGCTCTTCTCTTCCTTATGAATGTTCTTATTTTCGTCTTCAGATTGTTTAATGTCAACAGAGTCAGCTTTGAACTTGTTCACTCTTTTACAATTTTTAATCTGTTTGCACTTTCAGTCTGTTTATGCCCTATGATATATATATATATATATATATATATATATATATATATATATATATTTAAATTGCTATACATTTCTACTGCAAAGTCTGGTTTTTGAAAGAAACCAACCATTTTATTGTTGTTTATCTATGATGTATTGCACAGATATCTTTCATTCTTCAGACATGCTTTCCTTACTTAACATTCTTGATGCTGGTTTGAAATAATTTGTTTGTAGATTTGAGTCCATGTTCCTTGATGTCAAACTTCTTCAGGATCAGTTTCTTAAGATTGTTTTCATTTTTTTCCTGAGTTATATAGCCATATAATCTTATAATCTGTACGCATCCTGTGTTTTTGTTCAAACTGGTCTTTTAGCCAGTCAGGACTTCACATTTTAGTAATCTCACCCAAATATGAGGGGAAGAGACACAGTAGATTAAGGCCAACCCAGACTGCATAGAAAAACTCATTCCTAAACAATTTCTATAAATTGTGTTCTGTACCTCTTTTCTTTACAAAGGTTTTATTGGTGTTATAACTCATTTTTCTTTCTTTCTTTTTGGTCTTGGATGATGTGTTAGTGATTTCATAACTATTTTTAATGTGTGTATGTTTTGAGATTAGGTCTCACTGTGCTATGGATAGTTATCAAGCTAAATTGTGTTACAAAATTCAGGCTGTGTTCCTCCCCCAGCTCAGATTATGTACAGTGCTTGTAAATGCAGAATTAAGATTTCTTTTCATTAGTGTGCATAGAAATGTCAAGACTTGATTAGTGTAGTGGGCACTTAACTTGTTTCCAACCATCAAGATTTCTTATGACTATTCAGCTTTCCTTTTTTTAAAAAAACTATTTTAATCAATTTTATTTATGATTTTCTAAGTATTGAACTGGAGATGTGTCCCTAAAGGAAACCCCCCCCCCGTGGCTCTCCTGTCTTATTTATTGTTGAATAAGGAAAGCTAATACTTCTTTGGATATTTTTATGTTTCTGTCAGTGATGTACATTGGTCCACAGCAATTTCCCTTTTATTACCTTGTATTGTCTTATATTTCCATTTAGTATATTATTTTTGTGAAACGAATTGGAAGGAAGTCCCTCCTCTTGGAAAATGCTATAGACTGGAAACTCATTATTATAACATTTAGCAGAATTATGCTGTGTGATTGTCCAGATGTAAAGAATTCTTTGGGGAAAATTTTAAATCATACATTCTATTTTCTTTTTATTATAGGAATAGCCAAGCCTTGTAATATATGCTGGGTGGGTTGTAACAATTTGTGATATTTCCTGACTTGGTGCATTTCAAGTAAACATTTAAATACATGTGGAGCTATTTGTAGTGTTCATTTCTCATTAACTTCAGTTGCCACGGTAACAATTTTTGTTTATTTCTTGGTGTTCATAATCTACATCTTTTCTTTCTTACCTTTGTTATCCTAAGAGAGGAAGGACCATTAATTTCACTGATGATTTCACAGTTTATGAGTTGGCTTCAATGCTTTCTATACTCTTTTTTAATTTGAATTTCATCTTTAACCTCTATTTTATTACCATTTCTAGTCTTGCTCTAGGTTAATGTAGCTCATAATTTTATGTTCTTTGGGTAAAACCTGAGTTGCTACTTTTTTCATGTTTCTGACTGTAACCAGTTTGGACTCTCCCTTTCAATGATGCTTAGTTTACTTTGTTGTATTTTAATTTTCATTCACTTCTATATATTTAAAAAACATTTAAAGGCTGGAGATTTAAATCAATGGTAGAGTACTTTTTTACTTAGCACAAGACCTCTCTCTAGTTTGAAAAATATTAATAAAACGCTCTCCAATTTCCCCTGGAAGCTTCTGTTTGTTCCATGTATTATTCAGAACTGAATTGTTTTCAATGCATTTGGAAACTTTGATGTTATGTTTATATTTTATGTTGCCTAAGTAGTAGTTACAAAATTCTCTACAGGATTCTAATTTTACGATTGGGTTGTTTTACTTGAATTGCTCAGTATATGTTTATACACACCCGGATGAGTCAAGTCTCAGAGATGAATGAATGAAAACCTAATGGTGTGTCATTTTTCATTCTTTTGTTTTTGAGTTAATTACAGTGCTATATTTAAAGGGGTTTTATTGTAGGCAGCCTGAAATGGGAACATTTAAAAATCTGTTCTAACAAATTGCTCTGCAGTTTTAATTACCTTTAGACAACTTGAGTTTAAACTGACTATGGATTCATTAGCACATAAGCTACCATTATCTTTTCTGTTTGTTTTGCACATTCCATTTCTCAGTCCATGTTTAACTCTTTCATGTGCTGTGGTTCATTATTTTTTAAATTAAGTTGTGATTTAGCTGAAGATGAGAATATATTTGTTTGAAACTGTATCTTGCATTACATCTCAGGTAGGACAGGAATTCAAGACAATCCTCCTCCCTTTGCACTTGAGTGCTGGGGATTGTAGACATGAGCCACAATGTCTGGCTTGTCAGAGATTTTTATTTTGTAAACATATCATATGTGAATATTTAATGTGTAAATATATTCACACAACTTGTGATTTCTTTGATTATCTGCAATACTCACTGTTTACCACAAACTATTGAGGTTGCAATTTTGCTAGTTCAAATAAAATGTGGAGCGTTTCATTAGATTTTCCTCCTTTATGTTATATTAAATATTTCTATCTCTGCACTGAGTTCTCAGTTCTCAGTAAGAACATACTATATTTTTTTTCTGCCAGCATCAAATCTATTCTGAGATGCTTAACACGAGGAGAAATATCTTATAGATGCATTCATTATTTTCCACTTCCTTTTGCCCACTCCTTCTTTCCTCTCCTCTCCACCTCCCTTTAATCCAATTTCTCTTTCTTTTCTTCCTTCAAAAATTACTTCTCGTCCTGGGTTTTCTCATAGCTCATCTGAAAGTGATTATTAAATAAATTGTCTTGATTTTTTTTTTTTTTTGCCTGAAGAGTCTTGATTTTTTTCTGCATTTATAACGATAGATTTCCAGTAGACAGAGCTCCTGAGGAGGCTCTCCTTTCCATTCAGAACTTGAAAATTATTGTTCCACCCTTTCCCTGTCCCCTGTGGCTTCTGATGAGAATGCCACTGTTTTTCAAATTGCTTTTACCCCACAGGCAAGGTGTTGCTTCTCTCAGCTGTGTTCAATATTTTTCTTTGAGTTTTAGTGTTCTAAGTTGACTGTGGTGTACCCTGATGTCTATTTGTCTGACTTTTCTCTGCAGAAGCATCTTTCTGCTTCTTGAATAAGTGTGTTCACAGCTGTTGAAAGTCCAGATGCAAAACTAGTAAAACTTTCTTTGAAGTTGCTGAGTCTTGTTGTTTTGCTCCTCCTTATCTAGAATTCCTTAATATAATGTTTAGTTTTGAGGGCTTGGGAGATGGTTTTGCTATCATGAGCACTCTCTGTTCTTACAGAAACCTCAGTACACTTCTGAGCATGCACAATCATGTATAACTCTAGTTTCATGTTGGTCTGATTTACTCTTCTAGCATCCTTGGTCTCTGTCTCTCTCTCTCTCACACACACATTTATGAATACAAACAGTCATTAACATAAATGAAAAATAAAAAATTACAGTTTAGTATCATTAATAGAGTGCCACAAGTTTCAGGATCTATCCATTCATGTCTTCCAGCTTGTTCAATATCTCTAGGATTGGTTTGGTCATTTCTTTTATGGTCACTTAATCACAAGAAAATAGGTAGTAAAAAATAATTCAGCTTTTATCTTTTTATTAAACATGATTTTGAAGGTTCTAGCAAATACAATAAGGTTGGAAAAAGGAAAACTATAGAAACTTTGGGAAGAGAGAGATATGTCTTTATTCACAGAGAAGATGAACACATATACAGATGTTTCAAAGTACTATAATGAGTAAATGAATAGACCTGAAGGTTCTAGAATGTAGCTCTAACAGATGAGTGGAGAGGATCCAGGGATGCTTCTAGAAGATTCAAGCCATGGCCACAGAAACTCAAGGGTTTATGTGGCTAGAGTAAGAGATCTAAATTTACATGTAAGAGTAATTGGAGGGCAGATGATAAGACTGTCAACTTCAAAGAAAGACAGAAAGGACCCAGACTTTAACCAGCTGTGAACACACTTATTCAAGAAGCAGAAAGATGCTTCTGCAGAGAAAAGTCAGACAAATAGACTTCAAGGTACACCATAGTCAACTTAGAACACTAAAGCTCAAAAAAAAATTATTGGATGCACCTGAGAAGAAACAACACCTTGCCTGTGGGGTAAAAGCAATTTGAAAAACAGTGGCATTCTCATCAGAATCCACAGGGGACAGAGGGAGGACAGAACAATAATTTTCAAGTTCTGAATGGAAAGGACTGCCTCCTCAGGAGCCCTGTCTACTGGAAATATGCTGTAGGAATCATGACATTTTCAAGTGACAGAAAACTGTGATAATACGTCACCAACTGATGTGTTATAGAATTGGCAAAAGAAAAACTTCCACACCAAATGTAAGATGTGAAAGTTAACTTTGTAAAATCAAGCTCTGAGGGTTCAATGTGAATTCAGCACTTTCTCATGCTTTTATTGCTTCTCACGTTCCTTGTTTTTGTTTACTACATTGGCTTAAAACTTTCTTGCCAAATTTCTTACCTTTACCAATTCATTCATATGTATGTACATATGTATGTATGTATGTACATGGTACAAACAACGTTATGGCTGCTTGGGTGCATTGTTGATGATAAAATCCATGCCCTACTTTACTAACTTGGCATCCTACCCCTTCATTGACCATATATGTTAAGTTTTCTAATCCATTGATATATAAGTCTATATTTTAGCTCTCAAATAAATGATTTCAGTTATTATAGATTCATAGTATATATTCTCAGACATATTTTCTCGGCTATTTCTTTGGCTCTTAAATTTTAAAGTAAATTGATATATATATATATATATATATATATATATATATATATATATGTTTATCCTTCCCTCACCCATTACATTCCAACCATAATTTCTCCTCCTTCCCAGGGCTCTCTCCCATACCTCCTCTTTCTCCAAGATTTGCTCCTTCTCTGTTTTCTTTAAAAAGCAGCAGGCCTCCCATTGATACTTCACTTTGTACTATATTCCCTTTCTTATACTTTTTTTTCAGACTGGATCAGACATTATATAGGTCCTTCTTAGTTGTTACTTTTTTGAGTCAGGGATCTGTCTAAATTTCCCAAGTTATCCTCCAGCCTCTGAACTCTAGCAATCTTCCTGAATCAACCTTTTATTTTGTTGTGAATATAGACATGTGTAACTATGGCCAGTTTACATTTCTTATAACCTGAAAATTTTACTTTTCTTACCATAAAAATAAATTATACATAGGTATAAATCAGAACTTTCATAAAATATTGTTTCCAGAGCTAACAAGTATAATTAATAGAATTTCATTCTCTTTTCTACTGTTCTAAACAGGTTTTCCTATTTATTATTATTATTATTATTATTATTATTATTATTATTATTAATTATTTTGACAAAGCACCCCAGTATGTTAACCAGGATGATTATATGATCACATTATTTAATCAATGGTTTTAATAGAAAAACATTGTTGGATATAGTGTTATTTGTCTGGAAGAGTGTCTCAACTAGCCTTCCAAAATTTACAGTCATTTTCCTCGAGCTACTCAGCTCCTCGCTGTAGAACACTGACATAAACTGGTATGCACATCTCCATACTCCAGTGAGCCCAGCTTTCCCTGTTTGGTCTGACTTAATGTCCAGAGTTGGTTAATTCTATCAGCTGATGCACTTACTGTATAAGCTGTCTCTGACAAGCTCTGGGCTGGTGGTGAAGCCACTGCCTCTCCATCAGCAACAGCTGGATAATGAACATGGGATAATTGATGGGATTAAGGTGAAGTTGACTGAAAATAACTTTATCTTCATTATCGAATATTATCATTATGTTCATTATGTCTAACTTTCAAAACAATTATGCTCCATAGTTTCAGTGAAACAGAAGCTATTCAAACCAATATAACTTTTCAGTTAGAAAGTGTCACATACCCCCATGTCAGTCATTTTGAAATTACCTTTTAAAAATTAGTTTGTTAACTTGTTTATTTTTTACTGCTAGGCACTTAACTTGCACATGCCAAGCTTATGATCACTAGGTCTCAATTTATTTTTGTCTGATGCACTACATTGAAAGCATGAAAAGTATAATATTTAGAGCAATAGATTAAAATTGAATTCTGGTATGCATTGTGTGATGCTTAAACCACTTCAAATATGTTTTTTTAATGTTGCAAGTAATAAATCCTTGTGAAGTGTATGGTACGTTATAATGACCTATAGTAATCTGACTGAGTACATCTAGTCCCCTGCTGTTCAGGAACATGACAACTTTTTTCCTATCTAACTGTAAGTTTGCATGCATTGATCCATCTCTTTCTCCCTCTCCCAGGGTCTGGTAACTATGTATGATGTCTTTTATGTGGACAACACTTTGGATTCCACACATGATTGAGAACACCAGGTGGTTGTGTTTCTGTGTCTGGTTTATTTCACTTAAACTGATGATCTCCAGTTCTATCCATGTTGTTGCAAATGACAGGATTGATTTTTTAAATGATTTTTTTTCTCATGACTAATTTGAGAAAAAAATCAAACTGAGCTTGTCTTCACGTGAATAGGATCCAATTTACACTTCTATTGCCACTGAAATAGTTGGCTTTTCAAGCTTACTTTTATAATTGGTTTGGAAGAGATTTGGGACTCGATACAGACTCTGCATGATGTAATCAATTACATTGGCAATATCTAAAATGAAGAAGCTGTGACTGATTTAAATTTAGTAGTGGCACATGTGACCAATTAAGGGTGTTCAATACATTGGGTAAGATCCAAAATCCAGCTGCAATGACCATATTGTTGAGAACAGCTAGAGACTTGCTATTCCATAGGCTACAACAACAATTCATATTTCTGCCATAGTTGACACTAACCATGAAGCACAAAATCTGGTTAGGATGTTTGGACTTTATATGATACATGTTCCAATCCAAGAACAATGTAAAAAAAGATAAATCTGAACTAAGTCCAGACAATGGTAGCTTATGATTGTGAAAGTTGATGGTTTAAGTAAAGACATTATATCTTTATGACCTGTGTTCAGAAGAATTTTGGCAATAGGTATATTTATGCACACTATAGTTTATGCTAAAATATTTTATGAGTTAACTAACAGTGATTCTGATTTTGGAATAGAAAAAAATCTAGATGCAGTTATGCATCAGTATCAGTTAAAAGTGTCTGTTTTAATGTCAGTATTGTGCTGTTTTCAAGTATAATTCTGAAGCATAACTTGAAATCTGAGATGATAGCACTTTTTAATAATTACTTAGGAGGGTTTGATTATCTTGGGTCTTTTTGTGTTTCCATATGAAACTCAATTACTTTCTCAGTTCATGTATCCTGTTTATTTCTCTTTGCCTACATTCTATTCTTAATTTCTGTATGACATTGTGTTATGGTTATGATGGGGATTGCATTGAATCTGTTAGGTTGCTTTTGGTAGAATTATAATTTTCAGAATATCAATCCTTCAAATTCATGAACGTGAGAGGCATTTCTTTTTTATACTTATTTATATTTCATATTTTACATGTCAATTCCAGTTCCCTCTCCATCCCTCTCTCCTTCTCTTCCATACTCCCATTCGCCTCCATGACCACCCTTCCTTCCCATCCCTCCCCCACTCCACATGTAGAGTGATGCTTTCCTGGAGGGGTCATCTAAATCTGTCAAGTCATTTGGAGTAGGGATTAGGCCCTCCCTCCTGCCTCTAGGCTAAGGGAGTATCCCTCCATGGGGAATGTGCTCTGAAAGTCCTTTTGTGCACCAGAGATATATCCTGGTTCCTCTATCAGAGGTCCCTTAGACTGCCCAGGCCTTCTAACTGAGACCCATGTTCAGGGGGTCTGAGTCAGTCCAATGCTGGTTTCCCAGCTATCAGGCTGGGGGCCCATTAGCTCCTCCTTGTTTAGGTCAGCTGTCTCTGTGGTTTTCTGTAGCCTGGTCTTTTCTTCCCTCTCTGCATCTGGATTCCAGTTCTGCTCAGTGTTTAGCTGTGGGTGTCTGCTTCTGTTTCCATCAACTACTAGAAGAGATGGTGGATAAATTAGTCATCAATCTCATTATCAGGGAAGGGTATTTATGGTAGTCTTTCCCATGACAGGCATTTCTATCTTCTCCTATTTTCTATTTCTTTTTAAGTCTATTGAAGTTTTCATTTTATGATTCTTTCAATTCTATGGTTAGATTTACTCCAAGATATTTTATCTTTTGAGGCTATTGTGAATGGGCTTGTTTTCTTGGTTTCTTTCTCTGTATTCTTGTTATTTGTATATAGGAATGGAACTGATATGTTTATTCTGTATGCTGCTACTTGAAAAGTATTCATCAGCAATAGAATTTTATGATTAAATTTTTTAAGTATAGAATCATATCATCTGCAAATAAAGATATAAAATATTTTCCTTTTTTCCATTTCTCATTTGTATTCTCTTTATCTCCTTCATTTTAATCTTTGTTCCAACCAGAGCATTAACTACTACATTGAAAAAGAGTGGTGAGTGTGAACATCCTTTATATTTTTCCTCATTTAGTTGAAATTAATAAGTTTTTGTCTTCCTTTGGATGATGTTGGCTGTGAGCTTGTTGTATATTTATTTTATTATACTTAAATATGTCCCTTTTACTCCCAGCATCTCTAGTAATTTTATTGTGAAGGGATGGGGAATTTTTGTCATGGGCCTTTTCTCCCACATAACAAGATGATCTTTCAGTCCTTGTCATTGAGTTTATTTATGTGATGGATCACATTTATTGATTTACATATATTGAAAAATTCCTGCATCTCTGAGATTAAACCAATTTTATGTTAGTAGGCAATCTTTTTGAAATGAGTTTGAACTGAGGACTCACATTTGAAACCACCCTCCTATAGCCACCTGGTATTTTGCAGAGCTGTCAAAAATAAACACTGAAGAAAAGCCAGCATCTTCAATACAGGGTGCAGGGGAAATCAGAAAGCTACACGTAGAAGAATGAAATCCTATAATTATCTCCCACACTGAACAAAAATCAGTTTTAAATGGATCAAGAACATTGGCACAATAACTGACACCTGGAATCTAATAGAGAAGAAAAAAGGGAATACACTTGAAATCCCTGCCATAGGAAAGGACATTTTTAACATGATCTTGATAGTGCAGTCCTTAAGAACAACACATAATATGTGGGACTTTATGAAACTAAGATAATTTCATAAAGTAAAGAACATCCTTCCACTGAGGAGGAACCTTCATAATGGGGAAAATGGTTCACCAGTTTTACAGCTGAGAGAATGTTAGGACCTATAATGAAGGGTTTATATACATAACCTAAACATCAAGACAACGATTTAAAAATGAGACATAAAACTAAACAGAATTCTCAAAGTTTATAGACAAAGCACTAAGAAACTTTTTAAAAGGTTAAATATTCATAGAAGTCAGGAAAATGAAAATTAAATCAGTTTTGAGATTTTTATCTTTTTCCAATCTCAATATGTAAGACCAAACATGCACGCGCGTGCGCACACACACACACACACACACACACACACACACACACACACACTTACTTGATTAATGCAGTTATGGATGTGAGCAAAGTAGGGTGATTACTCACTAATGGTGGGAGTGAAAACTGGTGCAGCCACTTTGGAAATGAATGTACATGACCTCAAAAAGCTAAAAGAGGATATAACACATGCCAGAGCTATTATCCCTTCTGGAGCTACACCAAAAGGTCTCTATATCCTACTATAGGAAAACCTGCTCAAACACTCACACACATGCATCGAACCATTATGTGTTGCCAGAGAAAGGCAAAATGGTGCTTATACCATTCTTGTGGTTTCTTTTCCACTTGTGTCATTTTGGATCATCTCTGAAGATGCTATATTGTGGTTGCTACATGAATACAACAACTGCTCTGGATTGACTAATAATATGAAGCATTTTTCCTTACAAATGTCAGTCCCAAGACAAATGAGTACTCCAATTGGAAGGTCACCATACTATAAATAGCTGAAGAAAATTGTGTAATTAAAGACAACAGCAAATCAATCTAGTATCCAAGTTCCATGGCATTCTCCCCTGTAGTAATGGGATAATTTAACAATAAGAAAACCCAGTGTTTCATTATTTATACCAATTTATATAAGGAGTACAAGGACAGGAGAAATTTATGTATTAATGGATACACATATTTGGTATAGTCACGTGGATGTCAGTAGAATCTCGAGTCATATTGAAGTGAGGACTTCTTTACCCATCACAGAAATTGCTTTCCATGAGTGGTGGTTAATGCCACAGTCAAGGGGATGTGGTGGGGTTGCTTGAGGAGATCACTGTTTCCAAATGAGATGCAAGCTTCAGGTGGGTGGGATCATTATATAGTTTTCTTTTGTTGTATGGTTAAAAAACGGCAACAAGAGCCAGGCATTGGTGGTGTACCCCTTTAATCCCAGTACTCAGGAGACAGAGGCAGGCAGATCTCTGTGAGTTCAAGGCCAGCCTGGTCTACAGAGTGAGTTCCAGGAAGTCTCCAAAGTAATACAGAGAAACTCTTTCTCGAAAAAACCACCAAAAATGCCAACAAGAAATTTCCTATATTACAAAGATTGAGTCTGTTAATAGGTTTGAGACCTTGGTAGAGTCTTCCATGCATCTAGTATTAGTTTAATTCATTATAAAACTGCTAGTTCTAGGAATTCTAAAACTTGTGAATCATGACAGGGACAGTCAATGTTTTAACTTTGTGAATATATCAGTATTAGATACAAAAGCACAAAATATTGCAAAATTAATATATGGCAAGAATTTAAACTGCCAAGACCATTTGCTTCAAAACACTTAGCCTATTGAGTTCAAAGACCAGAAAGTCTTTCATCCATTGGATATTTCACACTTTATATCTTTAATTGTAACATGGCCTTGATTAAGAATCAGAAAATACATTGGAGAAACTAGCTATCTACAAATGGAGGAGATAATAGCATGAAATGTTGTCTGTCATGTTCTGTGAATGTGTATAAGAAAAGTTATGGAAGGTCTCCTCTCTTGTTAGTCTCCTCTCTTTCTTTGGGTGAGTTTAATATGGAGAAGCTATGTAGTCAATTAGGATTAGGCTTTTTTGTGGTCATCTTTGCTTTACCTGAGGATATACAGATGGAATTTTAGACTGATGTTAGAAATTCTACTTGTTTGGGAAAGCATTAGTAGTAGGTTCTCCTTCAGGGTTCCATGGTCTCGGTAGCCAGAGGTATTTGGTGAGGCTTACAGTATCAGAAATGAATTCCCTCTTATTAAGCAGACCTTAAATCCAATTAGATAGTTGTTGGTTACCCCTAAGATATAATTGGCTCTATCCTAACATTCAGTTTATCTTGCCATGCTGGTCATTGCTGTGGCTTGTTGGCATTTACAGTTGGGCTCAGCTATGAATTATTTTCTCCTCTGGTAGCTTGCACAGTATCTTGAGATACAATAAAAGCTAATCCTCGGGGAAAAGGCATCCAGATTAGTTACAGTTCAATTCCTCCAGGCTCGGTTTCTGAACTGTGATGTATCTTTAGCAATAGGGTTTCACCTTCACATTATAGGAGGTGACCCAGGATAATGACAGTAGTCAGTATTGTTTTGTGAGTCTCTGGGACTACCTTGCACAACAACTTGAAGGGAGGTTTCTCATGCCCGGGACTGGGGATTTTCTTAGACAGTTTAATGGCTACAGAGAAAAGTATTACCTCTCCAAATAGAATAACTATATAAATTATTAATAAATAAATATATACACATATATACTTATACATTATATATTTTAAAATAATATTATTCCCTATAGGTTTTTTAAAAATATTTTTCATTTAAGTAGAATTATAGCACTTCCTCCATTTCCTTCCTTGAGCCTCTCCCAGCTACCCTCTATTCAGCTACCCTGTCATTGACACTTTTCATGACACTTCTTTCAACTTGAATATCTGTTTTTTAAATTATATTTGTTACATAAACACACATTACAAACATTATACAAAGTGGGCAGATTATATTTAGAAATATATATGGACAAATTCATATATATATATATATACATATATATGTTATTTCATATACATGCGATGATAAATGATGAACAAAGAGGCCATGAATTTTAAAGAAAGCAAGGAGGGCATATGGGAATGATTGAAGGGTGGAATGGGAATGAGAGTGTTATAATATTTATGTATACTATTAAAATTAAGATGTGTTAAATATCCTTAACAATTAGGCAGATACAAATTTGAGATTCCATTATACATCTGCCAGGATGGCTAAGGTTAACAAAACACCTGACAATAACTTTTGGGAAGGATATGGTTAAAGGTGAACCATCATTCACTGTTGGTGTGTTTATATACTTCTGCTGCCATTATGGAAATTGTGGAAAATTCTCAGAATGCTACGAGTGGTTCTAACATTTGACTATATCACTTCTTGGTATATGCCCAATGTACCTGACCTATTAGTCCACAGGTATTTGCTCTGCTATGATACTGTTAATCTCTTAACAATAACCAGAAAATGGGAACAACTTAAGAATACCTTAACTGACATGTATGATGAAATATGGTATATGCACACAGAGGAGTCAGAAAATCCTTTCAAACCTCATGATCCTCTTCTAATTAAAATATTATCATTCAGTACATGAGAAACACACTTTTATAAATTTTAGTCAGAGTTTTAAAAGTTTTTACAGTGTTGCTGCCTGTATGGAATATTTTTATGGTCAGAATCATATAAAATTCGGTGATATTAATTTAAAACTTAATTTCAAAGTGGGACAAATATAACCAATAGGGCAAATAAAAATCAAAACCATAGTAGGTAAAATGCCATTTTAGACCCATTACACTGACCACTGTAAATATAAAGCTAAAAACTAAAAGTGAATGTGGAGACTTTGGAACCCTAGTACATTCTTGTTGATGATGAAAACTTAATAGATACAAAAATTAAAGATTAAATTATGATATGATCTCTGTATTCTATTTAAGGATGTATACTAAAAGTAATTAAAGGTTAGGTCTTGAAGAGATGTTTTATATACCAATATCCACATCAGCATCATTAATAGTGGATGAAACATGGAAGAAACCAGCATCTTTAAATAGATTAGTAAATTAAATGTAGACTAGGCATACAGTTAAATATCATCCACTTCTTTAAAAGGACATTTTGTGTAACATAGATTGACCTTAAGCAAATAAAAAAGTCACAAAGAAATAGATTATTTATGATTCCATTTCAGAGAAATAGTTAGTGCTTAGAATCGTAGGACAGAAAATAGATGCTCTGTCAGCTATGGCTATGGAAATAGGAGTATGGAGTATGCCTGTTAATCCACAGGCAAAATGTTGCTTTAGAAGATAAAACGCATGTGAAGATGAATGTTGCTGACAAACAAAAATGCCAATAAACTTCTACCCATGAACTGTATATTTAAAAAACTGGTTAAGATGATACATTTTTTTGTCATGTATAGTCTACTATAAAGTAAATGTTTCAAAGTTTTCTAAATTGAGCATTTCCTTTACCCATATATGGATATCAAGCTTGGGTTGGAAGCACGCACGAGTAAGGTATTACTTAGAAATGTATTCATCTGAAGGATGTGTACAGAGTAAGGCAAGCAACACTTGAAAGATAAAAATTTTAAAAATGAATAGTCAGTGAAGCATGAAGACACTTTTATAGACCCAGATAGTTGGGAGGCCCAGGTAGGAAGGTCAGTTAACTCAGGAGTCTGGCACCTTCATGGACATCAGATTAGGACCCTTTTAAAAATCTTGGTGGGGCTGTCAATAAATTCCACAAAAGTGCATAAATGTTTTATATTTATTTTCCTGGGAATGGAAACTCAGAATGTTGGATGGCTAAGAATTCCTCTGTCTGCCACACATTTTTCAGTGCACACGATTCATGATTATGGCTCCTAACAGATTGGGTGTACAGTTGTTTAAGTGACCACATACTTATTCTTCCTATCTACTGGAGATCTGGTTTCTGAACAGCATTGTTTTTCACATTTTTTCTTTTGTTTTGAGACTGTGTCTCTTTATGCTGTCCATGATTTCCCACATATTATTCTTTTAGTCCTCTCGATACTGGTATTATAGATGTGAAATATGACAGCTCACTGATGACTAGCCTTTTAGTGTCTCATTGGTTAGTTCAGCCTTATTGTTACTCGTCAAGCATGTCCTCTCTATCTCTGAATAACCTCCCCATGTTGTGACTTCTGTGAAAAATTAGTCTCTCTGTCTCCCCCTACCACACCGATATTTAGAGAATGAATGAATAGTACAAAGGGCTGTGACTAAGACTGATATAAGAGCTTGTCGCTGAGAAACAGCCTCTTAGTAACTGAAGAAAGCTACATGCAACACTACCTTAGCCTCACACACATTTTCTTTCATCTTCCGCTTGCACTGTTGACTTCTAAGGTGTTGGAAAAGAAGACAAAACAAACATCTAAGCTTTTGGCCAGGTGCAAGGCAGCAATGTTTGGAATTAATGCTATCCAAGGGAACTTTGATTTAGTTTTGCATTTTGCATAGGTTTTCTTTTTGAACACAAAATGGTCTGTGTCAGAAATGGAAAATAGATTCTAAAAGACACAAAAAGAGGGCCGTCTGTCTTTTGGAGTTTCTAGGAGGCTCATTTGTGGTTCCTTTGTCTCTGGCTCATCGAAGAAGAGGGACTGAGAACAGAGAGGTGGGGGGCATGGGTAAAAGAATGGGTGCAGAGACATAGGGCACAGAAAACAGACACAGATAGGTGAGGTCCTAAAGAGCTGGGGCATGTATATGTGGGATCAATGAGAGATGAGTGTGCAGAGATGTGAGGGAATAAGAGATGAGGTACAGAGAGGTGACATTACAGGTGGTGTGGAGTTGTGGGGTCATGGAGAGTTGGGGCCGTGGATAGAAGGGAACGTTTGTTTTTTACACCTTCTTATATCTGTACCTTGCCCACCCTTCCTGAATTTGGTGTTGTTGTCTTGCATGCTGTGTGATGTTTCCCTGCAGAGTGTCCTGATTGCAGTTAAAGCCATTAGGCTGCTGTGGCTAATACCTGTGGGTGATTTTGTGGGCACTGAGCTCCAGGGTGAGTTCTTTCTGGTCCATATGTTTAAGGTGATTTGGAGCTGGGAGTGGAGACTGAAAGGTTTTAATTAAACAAATTGTGATAATGGTACAGAGGGCTGAAGAGTATCAGAAATGGAACAGAAGTTCGGCACTCAGCACAGAACACAAAATTGGGAAAATTGCTATCATTTCATAAATGGACACTATTTCCCCATTAGCTTCATTTTACACTTCAGTACTAAAGAAAATGATTATGTGGGATTCAGAAATGGGTAAATCTACTGCAGGGCCCTCAAAATTAAGGTACTTCAGAAATTATGGGGTTTGGGCTGTGTATGCTGAGAGCATGGCTGTATATGAGAGCCAGCGGGGAGGCTGGTCAAGGGAAAAAGCAGAGCTCCTTTATGCATTGGAGGGGGGGGGTCTACACACTGGGCTTTGTAGACTCAGGCCACTTCTTTGTATCTCTCTCTCTTGCTGATGGAGTTGAGGTGGGGGCTGGGCAGACTATTTCTCTATTCTGTCCTCAGCCTATTCATCTCCCTGGGCTCAAGAGCACTAATCATCTATTTTATATTCTATAACTCTTCAGACTTAAATTGCCTCCACTTGAGTGGCTTTAATTTGCTGATCTTCTGTAGGAAGGTCTGAAGGGATCTCTGGTTCGTGTGCAGAATAAGAGTTTAACAAAACCCACAGTGCCTCTAGATTCACAAGGGGATTTGCATGAGCTGAGGCTTTGCAGTATCAACTGAGGCTGCAGAGGAGTTGTGGAGAATATGAATGTTTATATCATGAAGTTTTAGGATTTCTGAAATACAGCCAGGTGTGCCATTCCCATTTCCAAACTAGCCAAGGGGACTTGAACAGGCCTTGTTGCCCTCGTTTCACTACCCACTGCGTAAAAGACCCAGAAGAATATGGGGGTGTGTATATTTTCAGGAAATGTGCACGCTGATCTACATTTTCAAAAGCTTTGTTTGCAGGAAAAATGTATTGTGGGCCAACAGCTGGGAGAGGAAAGCGAGCAGGAAGGAGGTAGAGGCAAGCCAAGAGTCCTCCTGTTATGAGGAGGGGGCTTCTGGCCTTGCAGTCTCTTCTTTATTCTCTGGAAAATTCATCATTGAGCTTATGCTCCTTTTAGGGCCACAGCAGAAGCAGGGGTGTGCACAGTGTTGAGATAGAGACAGAGGGGGCTAAAGCTTTGCTGACCATTCCAACATGCCATTCTTTCCTTTCAGCTGACAGCTTTTCAGCAGCCATTTCCTTTATCACTGTGAAGGCAGCCTTCAGTGGCTTCAAATAAATTCCCTTTCTGACCACCTGCTCCCTGTGCAAATGTAGGTATGAGCACTGGGGATTGAGTGTTGTGGCCTTTTTTTCAGGTTTGGGTGGATGGAGATCATTTGTGGTTTAATATGTGAAGTTTAAGAGACTGAGTTTGCAACCTGATGAGTAGAGAGTGATTTCAAAAAACAGCTGCTTAATAAAATAAAAACTAAGAGTGAAAACCTGAGGCTCAGCAGTCCTTCATATCACATATGCAGATTATGCTCAGTGAAGCTTTTCACTCCCTTAGCTCTCTGCTGCAGAGGTTTATATTTCTCAGAACTGCAACAGTGTGCCACTGTACTTTACAGATCAGCCCATGCAGATGTCTCTAGAGCTCAGATTGTGTTTTGCCCACTGTTACAGATGTACAGGGTTTTTTTTTTGTTGCTGTCATTTTGTTTTGCACTTTTAATGACAAAATTAATTGTAGTCCTCTGGACAGTGTTGTTTTTAAACACTGGTAATAACCTTCTGTGTAGTGAGTCTCATATGTTTGAAATGAGAATTCTTGAGGATAACTGATTTCAGGCCCATCAGTAAAGGGCTGCTTCAGAGAACAATGCTTGTCAGGAGTCACTTGTGTTCCTAGCTGCAAAGTGGGAGGGGGTGGTTGCCGGTCTGTGGGTCTTGTGCACAATCTTCTCCAAGCCTGTACACGGATCTTCCCACATAGGTCAGGGTTGGGGTCGAGGGCTTAAGCTATTTCTCCCTGTACTGGGCACTTGATGGTGGGTGGATTGACTGGGAGGGAGAGTGAGTGCTTCCTGCTTCCCTGCACCGCATCTATCCCAGTGACGTGATTAATAAAAAAACGATTTCTCACTATTGCCGCAGATATAAACACTTCACTAGACTTGCGCAGCTCTTGCGTGCACAGTCCTATTGACGTAAATGTCAGGTTAGGATTTGAGATGGAGTAAAGTATCTCAAATTTAGATGTAAAATATAATTGCAATGTCTTGATCTTTGAGAGATGTGATGTAGAACAAAAGGGCAAGAGATGTTTCATGAGGCATAATTAAGGGCTGGAGGGACTGAGACAAATTAACTGCTTCCTGCCCTCCCTTTTTCCGTTAACACTGTTCCCCGTTAAGTCCTGAGCTCAGGAATGGGGTGCTGAGTCACTAGAGAAACCCAATTATTCTCTCTGATCCTCTTTAATCATCTTTATGCCACTTTCTGTTTGGAAAATAGTGATGTAGGTTAGTGAAGGAAAGGTTTCTAGTAAGGACTAGGCCCATGAGGAGACTTCAGGTTTTTACATAGCCATATCTACGATGTTACAAAAGACTGGCAGATAGTGCATGCATTCTCTCTGCCCTATTGATGTTAGTCTGAGTGTTGGGTGGAGTTTGCATGTGCAGTTCTGCACGTTAAGGATTGGGGAGGAGTACACCTTACTGTTACTGTTAACATGACAATTTCACTGCACTGAAGAGGATTCATCTGTTCAAGGTCCTGAATCGTCAAAACCTGGCACCACAAAAATGCCTATAGTTTTGCTTTTTCCACAATGTTTCAAAATGGAAATTACACATAAAGTAGCTGTGTGTGTGTGTGTGTGTGTGCATGTGTGTGTGTATGTATGTATGTATGCATGCATACACACGCACTCACACATATATCCTCCATATTTTTCTGTGGTCTGACCATTCTATTTTATTGCTAAATAGTATCCAATTTACATGAATGTATCAGGTTATACTTTCCCCTATTACTGGTGGAAGGAAATCTTGCTTGGTAGTGTGTTTACTGATTATGAGTAAAAGTTTTGTAACTAGTCTCATTTACAATATGTGTGTGGACATGAGTTTTCAGATCAGTTGGTTAATAACTGGGAGTGTGAGTGCTAGATCATATGGCAATGTTGTGTTTAGCTTTGAGAAACTGCCAAGCTGTCTTCCAAAGAGAATGTGCTGCTTCGCATCCCAGTCGGCAATGGATGAATGTTCCTGTTTCCCAGATGCTCGCCATAAGTGTACTGTCAGCTTCCTTGCCTTTTGGAGTTGAGCCACTCCAAGGAGCATCATGGTATCTGGCTTTAGTTTTTACTTTCTGAATGACACAAATGACAGACTGCACATCTTTGCATATATAGTTTTCTATTTGTGTGTCTTCTTTGTGGAGACATCTGTTCATTTTTTTTTAATTTGGCTTTTAATTGAATCATTGCATTTATTTATTTATTTTTAATTTTTAAGAGATCATTATACATTTGTGATATTGTGTTTTGCAAACCCTCCTGCTAGTCTGTTGCTTTCTTCTCCCTGCTTTAACATTGTCTCTTGCAAAGAAGTCACTAATGTTAGTGAAGGCCAATATATTTCTGTTTTCTTTTCATATTAATGTCTAAAATTTTTAAATATAATTACATAAATTCACCTGTCACCTAACTTTTATCATATCTCTTCCTGAAGCACCTCTCATGTCTCTCTTCACTCCTTTACATTTTTATGGCCTCTTCTGATTATTAATGGCACATCTATATATAAATGCATAAATATATAAATATAAGTTTTTTTGTTTTTCTTTTTGGTTTTTTGAGACAGGGTTTCTTTGTGTAGCTGTGGATCCTGTCCTGGAACTTGCTATGTAGCTCAGACTTCACCATTAGACCTTTATGGACTTCTTTTCATGCTTGTCATTATTATAGTACTTTATCATAACATCTATATAGAGCTATTGATTGCTTCCAAGTGGATTGTTTCTTTAGTTGTGTGCCTTAATTTTAAGAAGCTCCATTTCCCAGTTGTTGACTCCAATTCTTGAGTAAAAGGAGTTGTATTCAGAAAGCTATTTTCTACACCTATAATATATAGAATGCTGCTTATATTTTCTTCTAACAGTTTCAGTGTTTCAAATTGAGAGCTTTGAACTACTTGGATTCAATTTTTTTGTTCAGAAGGAGAGATATAGACGTAATTTAATTTTTCTACATGTGGAATCCCAGCACCATTTGTTGAAGATGCTGTCTTTTCTACAATGAATGTTTTTTAAGGCTATAATTATTTGTAGTTGTGTTTGGGTCTTCTGTTTGTTCCATTGGTCTACATGTCTGTTTTCTGGCCTGTTTGATATTAGTTTTGATTATTATAGCTCTATAAGAATTTTTGAAATCTGGAGTGGTAATGTCTCTAGTATTTTTCTTTGTGTTCAGGATTGTAGTAGCTATCCAGGATTTTTAATTGTTTCATATGAAGATTAGTAACTTTTTTCTGCTTTTATGAAGAATGATGTGGATATTTTTATTGTGATGAGATTGAATCTGCAAATTTATTTTGGTAAGACTGTCATTTTTATGTTATTAATTCTATTGATCCATTAACACAGGATGTCTTTCTCTTTTCTAATATCTTTATCAATCATTTTCATCACAGATTTGAAGTTTTCTCTGTAGAGCTCTTATTTCATCATTTATGTTTAGTTCAAGATATTTATTGTACTTGAGGATATTATAAATGGTAGTGTGTCCATGATTTTTTTCTCCTGCTGGTATATAGGAAAGCTACTGATATTTGTAAGTTGATTTTGCATCTTTGTATTTTGCCACATTGCTGCAAGTGTTGATCATTTTTAGAAAATTTGTGTTAGAACTTCTTTGAGAAGTCTCTGCTGTATAATATCATATCTTCTACAAATACAGATAATGTGATTTCCTTTTTTCCTATTTGTGTCCCTTTAATTTCCTTTATTTTCTTACTGCTATAATTCTTGCTTTGAATACTATATTGAAAAGGAGCATGGATTGTGGACAGTGCTGCCCCATTTCTGATTATTATAAGATAACTACAAGGTTTTATTCATATAGGATATTGTTGGATGTGGGTTTGTTTTATATAGCCTTTATTATGTTGAGGTATGTTCCCTTTGCTACTGTTCTCCCTGGAAACTTTATAATGAAAACATATTGGAGTTTGTCAAAGGCTTTTTTTTTAATGGGATGTGTTTTTGTTGTTGGTGTTAAGACTCTCACCTTAATTTATCTGCCTCTTCTCTACATTCCTTTTCTAGAATGCTTAGTTTTATTTAACCTGTATTTAAGTCTATGATACAGTGTGAGTTATTTTCTTTATGTTTTATATAGGTTTATATCTGAGCATATGAACATCAACTTATTTTAGAATCATTTGCAGAAAACAATTCTTTCTCTATCAGCTTGTATTCTGTGGGCTTAGTTCCAGGAGGAATTGTCCATTTCATTTGTGTCTATGCTCTTATAATGCAATTTCTTTGAGATGACAGAACAGTTTATTGGACACATAAAAACAAAGATGCTTGAACCTTTAAAACATATGCAGAAAGATTCCAGTGTTGTCAATCACTGGAGAGACAACAGATGTTCTTGCACACCAAACTGGATAAGTATATTTAAAAGAACTTAAAAAAACTCAGTTATTCAGGAATCTGAATTTTTATATACTAGTACTAGGAGAAATAGTAACTAATACTACTGCAAAGTGTTTGGTAGACTTTGACAAAGATATGTATGTATGTATGTATGTATGTATGTATGTATGTATGTATCCCGTGACTCAGCAGATTTCCTCTTGTACACACTCAGGAATAATGATCCTTTATGTTCATTAAAATGTGTTCATAATGCAATAGTGTTGTTCATAGTAGCAAGAAATTGATGAAAAGACAACTAACTATCACTCATGGGACAATGCATTATGGCATAGACAAACTGTGACTATGCAGTGCTATACAGCAGGGGAAATGAGCAATAATATATATACAAGTGGTTTGCATATGAATTAATCTCATAATTTTGAGTGAAGAGATTCACTCAAATGGCTGTACTGATTAGAAACTCAATAATATTCAGAACAAATCTATAATAGTTGAGATCAGAGAATAAACTTTAAATGAAGAATGTCACTGGTTAAGAACAGAAAACTTATTGACTGTGTCATTTGCCTTACACAAGTTTTTCAGTTTCAGGAGGCCCCATTTATTGTTCATTGCTTTCAGTGTCTGCTACTGGTATTATATTTAGGAAGTGGTATTTTGTGCCAATGTGTTCCAGGCAACTTCCCACTTTTTCTTCTATTAGATTCAATGTAGCTGGATTTATGTTGAGGTCCTTTAATCCATTTGGATTTGAGGTTTGCACATGGTAATAGATCTGGATCTATTTGCAATTTTCTACATTTTAACACCCAGTTATGCCAGCACCATTTGTTATAGACATTTTCCTTTTTCCATTATACAATTTTGGCATCTTTATCAAACATCATATGTTCATAGGTTTGTGGATTCATATCAGGGTCTTTGAATCAATTCAATTGATTCACTTGTCTGTTTTGATAATAATACCAAGTTTTTACAGATCTATGATAGAGTTTGAAGTCAGGAATGGGTATGCCTCTGGAAAAACAACTGTGGAGACTCCAGGGGACGGAACTAGGCCCTCCTTATGTGGGAGACTGTTGTGAAGCTTGGCCTAGCTGAGGGTCCCCTGGCATTAGTACCACAATACAAATCTAGTACATGAGCTAGCATCTTGGAGCCTGTTCCTTAGGGTAGGATGCCATGCTTAGTGGCAGTAGGACCACAACTGGTACATGATCTATGGTGGGAAGCTGTGCTCACCTCTAATGCATGGAAGAGGGGCCTGGCCCTGCCTCAACCTATTGTGCCAGGCTATGTTTACTCCACATTGGAGCCATTACTCATGAGGAGGAATGCACTAGGGGTGGCCTAGGGGGTAGGTGGGGCAGTAGGAGGAGGCAGGAGGGAGGAGGGGTGGGAGGGAGAACTGTGGTTGGAATGTTAAATGAAATTAAAAAGTTGAAAAAGAACATAAATCTTTCCCAACACATAGGAGAACACATTATCTATTCTCTGATTAAGGGGACTGACAGTTAATTTCTTCTGAGCTTGGTATATAAGATTTGTATAATTGCTATATATACGGTGGTCCCTGACTAACAGAAAAATAAAGATTAGCTTTTGAGTCTAGAGTTGTTCATTTGCAAAACTCTCTGCCTCTCTCTGTTTCTGTCTCTGTTTTTCTCTCTCCCTCTGAGTGTGTGTGTGTGAGAGAGTGTGTGTGTGTGAGAGAGTGTGTGTATGTGTGTGCATGTATGTACATATGTGTGTGTGTGAGAGAGAGAGAGAGGGAGAGAGAGAGAGAGGGAGAGAGAGAGAAGGACTGGTAGAGAGACTGCTGTGGTAAACAAGCAGATCTCCCCCATGTCTTTGCTTTGTCCGCCACTTGTAGACTAATGGAGAATGGATATGGGCCTGCTTGCCACCAGTCTCTCTCTTTGAGCTCTTGGGAACTAATAGGACAGGTTTGAAATGTCACATCAAAATCTATCATAAACATGACTTCCCGAAAACAGCCATTCTCCTGCCAGTAAAGCAAGTCTAAATGTAAGCTGGTATAATTTGGAGTCTCTAACTCTGGACTAGAACAAATCTGATATTTTGTGAGCTATGACTCAGAATGAATGGGCAGCTAGTGTAATTTAATAAATGGTACTTTTCAATCTGGTGGATTGATGAGAGAAGAGGGACTGGAGAGAAAATAGGGAGAAAGGAAGACCAAGGTCATAAATCTCAGCTCCTCTCCCTGTCAGCCTTAGCCCTTATTTTCATTCTCAAATTACCTTCTGAACAGAGCACTCAGTTCAGGTTTCAAGGCCAGAAGTAAACATCCAAAGGTTTTCTTTGTGATTTTTTTTTTTAGGGATAAGAGTTCTGCCTGCAGTAATACATGGCAATAAGAGAATGAGAAGTGTACTTCTGGGGTTTGAAATTTCCCCACACACTCACATACACCTACATGGATGATTTGCTATTGCCTTATGGTCATTGCAATCCAATGTAGATGACAGTCAAGATTCGTTTTATGTATGGAGTATGAACATTAGAGGAAAATAATGATCAGGATTACTCCAGTATGTTATACTTTTATTATTATTCAAATAATCAATAAAGGCTGACATGAAACCTAATGGGGGCACTAACAGCATTTCTAAGAAAAAAATATGGAAAGGAACTGGGCATTGTGGTGCATTCTTATGATTATGGCATTCAGGAAGTGGGGTCAAGAGACTTTGGATGTCAAAGACAGCCTGGGTTATTTTCAATTTCTCCTCAACAAAACCCAAGCACCACCACCACCAACAAAACAAGACAAACTGCAAGCAGTAAGACTAAAAGCTCAGAAAAGCTGGAGATGATTAATTATGTATTTGTTGTGTAAGCAAAGGGAAGGTAGAGGCACATCCGTAGTTCAACTGGTCCACATGTATGCTTCTAGACTATGAAGAGCTAGAAGAATGTGGATGTTAGGGTGGTGTCTGCTTGTCTGTCTCTTCTCTGTCTGACTGACCTCTCCTCTTTTTATACTCATTTCTATCTCTGTGATTTTTCCCAAATAGCTTGCTTAGACAGAGCTCTATGTCTCCCTTTGTATTTTCACCCATACAAAGCATAAAACACTTTCGGGTATTGTTGTTCACGTAGGACTCAGATAAAGGACACAACAATTTCTATTGATAATCTGTGAAAAATGATGTGTTGTGTAAGGCAGCTTCGTGATAGAAAAGGGTACTTTAAGGCCCTTGTAGATGAAATTTCAGAGGGGTTGAACAGAAGGAGCCCTTTTGGAGAACTAAAGCCCATCTATAAATCTGTGTTCTGCTCTGCAGTGACCCCATTACTCACCTGCTGCCTCTGCCCACATATTTTTGCCAAGCTTGAGCAGAGATGATGAGATGCTGACACAGAGTGGGTGACTCATCTGCCACCAGGGCAGGATGTTTGAAATTGGATATATGATGTTCTAAATTGCCACTCTTTGGAAGAGCCAGTTTCCACAGCCATCTCTGAATGTGTAATCACACGATTTTCAAAGGCTCAAGAGAGTGCAATGCACTGTGGACACCTGTTTGCTGACCGGCAGGGTTTTCTAGCCATCCAAGCCTAAGGAAGCTTAGCTATGAAACATCTAGGCAAGTTTTCCTTCAATTTAATCCCACAAATTCTTAGAATCCCTGATCAGCAAATGGTAGGGTTGGAGTGCTGGCAACTGGCTTCCTGACAGGATAATAGTAGAGGCTTTGAACTTGGTTCTTTGGCATAATTAAATATGAAAATAAAATGAGATTTTATTTTGAAAAGTAATAGTCACTTGTTCTCAGATTTTTCTTCTGAAGTTGTGCCTCTACCAGATACTACAATCTCAATACCTATCATCATGAACATTTTTTTTTGTTGCACAAATATGTAAGAAGCTGTTGATTACAGTTTCATGTAATATAGCTTCTGATATCTAGGCAGAGATTGCATCACAATCTTATAGCAGATATTAATGTAATTATTTGCCAATTAAGTCCTTAACAATCAACATGTATGCTTTTATTCACATTTGAAAGGCAGTGTTTCTTGAGGTTCATGGTCTGTGGAACATAGAAGGTATGGGTCAAATGAAAACAACTAAATCTATCATAATCCAACCTCTCACAAAACACTTTTCTGTAAGCATGAGACATTTGCTACCTCTTCCAGTGAGATATCAGTGCATCATTTTGTCATTTAATCACACTAACAGACTGCAGGATATTACCATCTCTAGTAGAATGTGTTGTACCCTCATTATTTATAGATGTAAACACAACTTTCTTGTTCTTCATCTGTCAACATATGACACAGGGCCAGGATTGTTTCAAATACTTTCAATAGAAGGAGGAAACAATTTTGTTGGGAATACTCAGCACTTGTGGCTTTGTAGGAAGCCTGGAATCTTTTAGGCAGATTTATGAGTTATTTCCTACCATCAGATTATCTTTTCCAGTTCCCATGGGTACTCTTTCCAGCAGAACTCTGTGATTCTCATCTCCATCTTCTTGGAATCTCTTATTTCCTATCACTCTCTTGGCCACAATAGAATAGGGCATTAAAGAACAGTATCTCCCTGGAGGGTGAAGAAAATACTATTGGCTCAAAGATCACTTCAAGTCTCAACAATCAATAAGCCATTGTGTCAATATAACTCATTCAAAATCTAATTTGTTTTTATTTCATGTCATTCTAAGATACACATCACTTGTAGGTTGATGAACCATAATGTAAACAAGATAAAATTAGTTAATTGATATACAGAGAATGTGACATGCATTGATTATCTTGTTCTCTTGTGTGTTTTATATGCAAAGCATTGATGTGGATGCTCCTGCACTATATAGCTTGTGTCTAGAATATTTCACTGCAAAAGACTCTTGCATTACAGGCTTGGTAACACAAGGTAACAGCATGCAGAGATTAGGAGTTGGTCTCAGTAGGAATTTTTAGTGATTGATAGAGTCCATTCAAGGGTATTTTGGAATCATAGTCACTTTATCTTTTTTTCATTCCTGGCTATTTTATACGATAAGCGACAGTAGCCGAAGCATGCTAGTTATTATCAATTCTAAATCTCATCATCTAAATTCATATATATATAGTCCAAATCACCATGCATGTTCATTTTAGCAAATATGGTTCTCAATAGAAATATGGATCACTGTATTTGTTTTCTGGCTCCAACAAAAGCTTTGGAGCTGTTTAGATTTCCGTGGACTTGAGAAGAATATTCTTTACTTTTATCTGGTGGTTCCTCACAATTGGTACAGATTTCTTTCTTATGGATGAGTTCACTAGGTTACTGCCATGGTAAAACATAGTATCAACATATCGCATAATTACAAATGCTACTTTCTTGTTTACTATGTATGTAATAGAGGCAAGTTATAGTTCTTTACATTTTCTTCATTCCATGATGCAAGTTGAAAGGCATGCCATTATTCTGACAGCAGGAACAAAAGAAATCCCAGAAGAATGTGACGTCAGTAAGGCTTATGTTAAAGTGTGACATTTGCCACTACTCCTCATATTTTATTTTCAAAAGCATGGCATATGCCTAGGCAATGAATGGAGCAATAAAATCTAATAAAATGAAAGTCAGCCATTTGTATTGAAAATGTAATTGTTGCCATATGAAAGAAAGATAGAAAGGAAGTTCCTCAACATGAGATGTCTTTGTATAATATGGGTGATGTTATTTTCATAATGTATTCACATACTATCTTCCACACTTTTTAACTATTTTATTTTCTGGAGATAAACTAGATGAATTAAGCTGAGGACACATGGAAAGGCAAAACCGTCTTGCTGGCATTTTGCCTCCTTGCTGGAAGCAATATATCTTAATAGAACTTCTTCTATCCTGTTGCTATGGAGATAGAGCAAAATACTGCTCAACATTTACTCATTGCTACCCACCTGTTTCTCTGTTGACAGGCAGTGTAGTCACTGGACTTTGAAATGGATTAAGGTGATCCCTGATGAAGGTCTCTATAATGTATGCACAAATGTACTAATAATCAATAATTTTAAATAATTCATAAAACATGAAATTTCAAGAAGAAAAAGCAAATTACAATGAAGTCCTAAGCATAGGCATCAGGATTAAGCCAAAAGCATATCTCATGCAATTATGTTAGCTGGGTTGTTAATCTCTTCTCTCCATGGCTGGGCTCATTCCTAGAAGAATTTTCTGGCTTTGAGATGAGCACAGCTGTTGAGGACATGCTATGTGATTCATATTACTACAAGCAGGAACATGTAAAACTAGAACAGGGTATTTTATTTTTTGCTTTAAAAATAATTAATTTATTCTTTTTCATTTTTTAATTTGAATTAGAAACAAACTTGTTTTACATGTCAATCCCAGTTCCCTCTCCTACCCTCACTCCCATACCCTCTGACTCCCCTTTTCATCCCATTCTGCCCCTCATAATGCACAGGAAGGCTGATGCCTTCCAGGAGGGATCATCAAAATCTGTCAAGTCATTTGGAGTAGGGACTAGGCCTTCCTTCCTGCCTCTAGGCTAAGGGAGTATTCCTCCATGATGAATGAGTACCCAAAGTCCTTTTGTGCACCAGGTATACATCTTGGTTCCACTGTCTTCTAACTGAGACTCATGTTCAGGGTGTCTGAGTCAGTCCAATGCTGGTTTCCTAGCTATCAGTATGGGGGTTCATGAGCTCCCCTTCGTTCAGGTCAGCTGTCTCTGTGGGTTTCTGTAGCCGGGTCTTCATCCCATTTTCTTATCATTCCTCCCTCTCTGCAACTGGATTCCAGGAGTTCGTCTCAGTGTTTATCTGTGGGTGTCTGCTTCTGTTTCCAACAGCTACTACATGACGGTTCTAGGATGGCATATAAGGTAGTTATCAATCTCATTATCAGGGAAGGGCATTTTAAGGTAGTCTTTCCATTCAATGTTGCTCATATTGTTAGTTGCGGTCATCCTTGTAGGTCTCTGGACATTTTTGTAGAGTCAGTTTTCTATTCAAACCTATAATGGCTCCCTCTATTATGGTATCTTCCTTCCTTCCTTCCTTTCTTTTTTTTTTTTTTTTTTTGCTCTTGTCTATTCATCCCCTGACTCAATCTTCCTTGTCCCACATGTTCTCCTCTCCTCCCCTTCTCTTTCTCCTAACTCCCTCTTCACTCACTGCCTCACTCCCCCAAATATGCTCAGGAGATCTTGCTCCTTTCCCCTTCTGTGAGGGACCGTGTATGAATCTCTTAGGTTCCTTCTTGTATCCTTGTTCTCTGGCGGTGTGAATTATAGGCTGGTGATCCTTTGCTCTATGTCTAAAATCCGTATATGAGTGAGTACATACCATGTTCCTCTTTTTGTGACTGGGTTACCTCACTCAGGATTGATTTTCAAGTTCCATCCATTTCCATTTGCCTGTGAATTTCAAGTTTTCATTTTTTTCTGCTGAGTAGTATTCCATTGTGTAAATGTGCCACATCTTCTTTATCCATGCTTCATTTGAAGGGCACTTATGTTGCTTTCGGGTTCTTGCTATTACAAATAATGCTGCTACAAACATAGTTGAACAGATGTCTTGTAACATAGATGTGGATCATTTGGATATATACCTGAGAGTGCAATTGCTGGGTTCTGTGGTAGACCGATTCCTGAGGAACAGCCATACTGATCTCCAAAATGGCTGTACAAGTTTGCACTCCCACCAGCAGTGGAGGAGTGTTCCCCTTTCTTCACATCCTCTCCAGCATAAACTGTCATTGGTGTTTATATATTTAGCCATTCTGACAGGAGTAAGATGGTGTCTCATAGTTGTTTTGTTTTGCATTCCCCTGATGGCTAAGGATGTTGAGCTTTTTCTTAAGTGTCTTTCAGCCATTTTGGGTTCCTCTATTGAGAGTTCTCTATTCACTTCTGTACCCCACATTTTAATAGGATTATTTGGTGTTTTTTTGATTAGTTTCTTGAGTTCTTTGTATGTTTTGGAGATCAGCTTTCTTTCAGATGTGGGATTGGTAAAGATAGTTTCCCAGTCTGTGGGCTGTCATTTGGTCTTGTCGACTGTGTCCTTTTTCTTACAGAAGCTTTTCAGTTTGAAGAGGTCTCATATATTAATAGTTGAACTCAGTGTCTGTGCTGCTGGAAAACAGCACATTTTTTATGAAATGTTGTGTGCAAGTTTTCTAAAACTGATGCAAACCTAAATATAAACACACTGAAGAAATCCAGTGAAATCATGCCATGATAGATACAAACATTACTGCAAATAATGGACACCATGGATAATAAGAACAACCTTGAAAGGAGCCAGGGGAATGAGACACACTTTGTTTAAATGTACTATAATAAGACTGACATATTTCTAAACAGAAATAATTGAATCCAGAATGCAATGAAATGTTTTCTTGTAAGCACCAAGATAATTTAGTTATTATGATTTCTGCATTCAGTGTGAATAATCTTTAAAATTAAAATACAATAAATGTGTTTACAGAATTGTTTTCCTCAACATATTAGAGCCAAAAGAAAATAAAATCAAGTTTTTAAAAATGTGATCAATAATTAATTTTACTTCTTAGTGTAATTATTATTTTAATACTTAAACCCTGTGTGAGATTCTATGGATATGGCCTGTGGAAGCTGATCACATGATACTGGGGCTTTATATGTGACATTAATAACTTTATAAGAATAAGCCTTTAGTGCCCTTCCATGATAATGATATTGATGACTACATTATATGCCATCCTGGAGCCTTCATCTAGTAACTGATATAAGCAGAAGCAGACATCCACAGCTAAAAACTAGTGAAACTCCTGGAATCCAATTACAGACATGGAGGAGTGAGAAACAAAGGGGCCAAGACCTGGCTAGGTAAACCCACAGAATCACATGATCTGAACAAGGGGAAGCTCATACACTCCAGTCTGATAGCTGGGAAACCAGCATAGGACACCCCCAGACCCCCCTGAATGTGGGTGTAAGTTAGGAGGACTGGGTGGTCTATGGGGCCTCTAGTATTGGATTAGTATTTATCTCTAGTATACGAATGGACTTTAGAAGCCCATCCCACACAGAGGGATACTTTCGCAGCCTAGACACATGGGTGAGGGCCTGGGCTCTGCCCCAAATGATATGATAGACTTTGAAGACTCCCCATGGAAGGCTGTATCCTCTCTGGGGAGTAGAAAGGGATTGGGCTGGGGTTTGGTGGAGGGTGACAGGGGAGTATGAGAGGAGAGATCTGGGATTGACATGTAAAACAACCATGTTTCAAATTTTAATAAAAAATAAAGGAAAAAAAGAGAATAAGCTAGAACCAGCTAATTCACTAGCATCCAGTTCTCAGAATGCAGGCTCCAGAACTATGAATGATGGGTTTATATTGGTTAAATCAAATTAGTATATATGGTAGCATTATGATGTTGCAAAGTAAACTGTTACGACACCTACAGGGAGGAGTTAGTTTCAAGAAGTAAAGATCTATAAGAAATACCTAAATATCTTGAGGCATCTTTGGAACTGAACAGCAAATTGAAGTTGCATGCTAAAAGAATCAAAGTTTGCCATAAGGGGTCTATATAGATGATTCTCATGAGGGAATAGAAAAAAGAAGAGGAGGGATAGGGAGAAAATACTCATTTCCCTGTAGATATGGTCCTGAATAAAATGATTGTGGGAACATGGATTCTAAATACAATGAAGATGATATCTCAGAAGCAAGGACTATGTTGCTAGGAAATTGGTGGCCTCTGTAAATAGTGACAAAATGCTGGCTGAATTGTATTCATGGTCTAATATTGTATATGAAACTAGATCTTATGAACCAGAAACCTATTGTAACTGAAACTCCAAGGAATCTATGATGGTGACCCTAGCTAAGATGCTTAGCAGTGAAGGATATGGAGCCTGAACTTGTAACCAGGTACTGGGACACCAACCTAACCACGAAACGTCCAGCCTACAATTTGTTCTGCCTACAAGATTTTCTAGGGTAAAAGTGGCATGGAAATTGTTTGAGGGGCCAACTTGAGTGGTCTAGATTGAGATGCATACCATGAGAGTTAGTCTACCTCTGATAATGTCTAGATGGTCAGGACTCAGATGAGAATAGCCAAGAGACCTAGGATTGAACCAAACACAACTGGCAAAGTCAATGAAATGATTCTTTATAATAATCTGCTATATATATATAGTATTTACTGGATATTCCAAAGTAAAGTATTGAAGGAGTGACTTTATTCCTCTTGATTGCCAGCAATAGCAGTCAAAAACAAACAAACAAACAAACAAACAAACAAAACTCACAGATGGAATTGTGAAGCAAAATGGAAATTAAATATTTAGGAAATGTTTTAGATATGAATCCAGAAGAAGAAAATTATGTTTGTAGGAGGCTATTAAGAACATGGATATTTGAACATGATAGAAAATTCACTAAGGTTTGAAAAGTCACTTTTACCAATAGCCTTGGTAGAAAAACTGCTGGTCTGATATTCTACATTTCTTCTTAACTTCAGAAACAAGTCAAATAGGGATTAAGAAAGGCTATGAGACATCTAATGTATAATGTATTAGACATTACAGAACTATTCAGGTATGGGCATGTTTATTTGTTGCATAGGAAGTGTAATTACTATCATTGGCTTGTTCCAGAGCTTTGCTAGAACTGTAGCTAACTTACCTTGGATGATTGCCCTTCATCTATGTATTATTTCTTCTCTATGAAACAGGGATGGCAGGACCTTAGCATTTTGGCCATACTCTCTCTGCTTAATTCTTAGACTCATAGTTGCAGAATAATGTTGATTCCAGGTGAATGGTTATTTAAGTTTCAACTGTATATGATGTAGCTGATCCTCCAATGATAATTTGAACTTCATGTTTAGAGGTGATGCTGAAAGGACTTAAGACTTTTAGGAGACTAAGCATTGTGACACATCTCTGCAAGGAGGCTGAGGTAGTCATAGTCTAGATTCAAGGACAGCTTGTGTTATAAAGTAAGATGCTACACCAGTTAAACAAAGGCTAGAGGTGGGTATTTGTGGGAGAATGTTTGTTATTTACACTTGACCTTATAGTTCGATTCCAGACACCACAAAGGAGATTTTTTTGAGGCTGTCAGTATGAAATGAATGTATCTTTCATGCGAGGGCACTTATACTGAGAGGCTAGAGACAGAAAGAAATGAAAGAGTTGTTTGTGTCCTTGTCAGTTTTCAAATGTTGAAGCTCCAGCTCCAATATTATGAGGTTTAGAGGTAGATCCCCTGGGAAATAACTAGGTGATAAAGGATAAGCAGTTATTCACGTCACATATGTCATATAGAAATTCAAGAGAACATCTCCCAGAAGCTTACACAACCAGATATCAGAATTTGATGCAAAACAAAATAGGCAGATCCAGGGTATGAAAATAATTTAATTGTTAAATAAAGGAATTATCAGCCCCATTAAAAATCAGTGGTTTAAAGAATCAATATAAGAGGTCTATCACCTCTTTAATTTAAATACACCAAAATGTGCACTCTCATGTTTTGACAAATTGGGAAACTTGGTCCATTTTTTTCATGAAATCTTCCAGTCTTCAGTATTTGTGTTCAGCACTTACTCAGCCCAAACATCCACACATCTAACCTCACTCTGTATCCCAGAAGTCCTGTGATTCTGAAGAAACCAATGCACTTCCACATCTCTTGCCAGGTATCAATATTCCACAACACTCTGAGATGCATAATTCTATTCTAAGGACTTTGTACAGTTAACTCATTTAAATAAATATTAGACCTCTGTGACATTGGCTAGGTATGAGTGTTTTCTCATTTTCAAAATGAGAATATCACCTAAAGAACTTAAATAATTTACATGAAGCCAGGGATTTAGTGAGAAGCTGGGTAGGAAATGTATTTTTCTCCTGTTTCCTAGCCTTTACAGATTTTCAAAATTTCTAAAGTAACAGCAAGAATAAGGATTGACAAGGGACAAAACAACATGTAAATTGAAATGACAAGAACAGCTGCCATGATATATTTAAGACAAGGAATGGAAAATCCTGTGAAAATTGACCAGGGTGAGGTAAGAGATCAGAGGGCCAGAAGGTCTCTTGTTGGCCAAATGGCCAGAAAGAAGGCACTCAAGGAATGACTTACGTGAGCCCAGAAACAGATATGCCCTGGCCAGCTGTTCTTTTACAGAGGCTCTGAGAAGAGGTTCAGACTGCAAGAGGAATGTAAGGGAAAAGCATGTTGCTTACAGTTGCGCTCAAGGTATGGTTGAGAAATAAGTATCTGGAGGGAAGCCATGTGTATTGGCAACTATATCATATTGAGACTTCTGGGGACAGAGCATGTGGTCAGGTATAACCAAATGAGGGCACATGCTGCGTCTAAGTTGGTAGCTACAGACAATTCTGCAATGTATATGAGATTGGGAATGGCAATCTTTCCATGTTTCCCATCTGAACTTGTGCCTTCCTTTCAGGTCTCAGCATGGGAATAGAGTATAAGGCTGTTTTTCCATTTACCTCTTATCCCCACATGCACTCCAAACACATGATTTATACCCTGGTGTGCATGTAATCACTCTGCTAGACTTATGTTTACCTGGTTTACTTGACTTGAATTTATAGAAACACATATTCCTCTCCTAGGACTTGAGGATGGTTCTTAACATCCAACATACAGGTAGAAAGTGGTTAAACATAAAATAAAACTTTAAAAAATCTTATTGTTTTTTGTTTTGATTTTCTTTTTCTGTGTTGTTTTGCCTTTTTTGGAGAAAGAGGGAAAGAGGGAGACAACATGAAGTTGGATAAGTATGGGTGGATATAGAGTTTTGGAGGATTTGGGAGGAGTTGGGAAAGAAGAAAACATACATACATATGTATATGTGTGTGTGTATACATACATACAGCTCTCTTAAAATCAATATCAGATGGTATTATTGGCATAAGAAAATATGTAATATAGCTGAAGAGTGTTGCAATGCAATAAAGGGAGATGAGGCTAGTGGAGAGGACTCTGAAATAGATCCAGAGCATCTAAACAAAGCAATAAAATTTAAGGAAGAAAATTAAAGATAATCCCCAATTATAAATTAAATAATACCCAAAATTCCGTCATATAAAAGTTATTCAATGCCAAAAATGAGATACAATTGACACAAATTGTTCACATTATAATACTAAAATAACTAAATATTTGTGTGTGGACACACACCGCACATACACACCCCTTAGAAAATTCAGATTCATTCTCTTTCAGCTGTGTGTGAGTTTCTTGGAAACTTGCTTCTGGTCAGGACAGAAAAAAGTTGCTGAGGACAAACCTACCAAATGGCACCAGAAGTGCTCAAAAGTTTCACAGGCAGCAAATTCCATATTATTGTCATATATATCTAGAGGTTGCATCAAAAGTATTCCTCCTGTGTGTAGTGCTCTTACCTAAAGCCTATAGTGAACCTGTGTGAATTTCTTGTATGTTAAGATAATGGAAAAGTAGAAAAGGGCCTATGGGTGCTCAGTATTTTTTTGCAACTTTCCTATGAATCCAAAATGATTTCTAGTTACTTTTAAAAAGTCTATGGAAGATTACTCAACTAGAAAGAACAGACTTGCAGATGAATCTCAAAATTACTACAATGATAAATTGAGAAAGGCTAAAAATGATATACTGTGTACAATTTTGTACACATAAGCTCTGTAAACATGAAATGAATTCAAATAGATAAACGATGTGATTGTGAAGGGATTATATAGTGACATGGTGAGGATTTCCTGGTTATGTATATACTGGAATACTCAACAAGTCATCAAACTTTATACATCAGATATGTGCAAGGGTATGTGTTTACTCAATTTAAACATAGTAGGTAGGTGCCTTACTGAAACATGTACAGATGGATGGATTATTTTTTTGGGGGGGTCCTTCTTCTTATTGCTAAGGAAGAACGACAAAATGCATCATAAAGGTAGAGAATAATAACCTTTCACCTGCTTTGTAATAACTAATTTATGCCAGATCACCAGGTAAAATATGTGGTAAATGGATGGGCCTTGGATATTTTCAAATATCTCTCTAATGGTAACTCACCCATCCCCAAAAGAAGATGCATCTTTGCTATGATCAACCATATCCCAAACCAGCCTCAAAGAAAAAGGCAACACACTGCTATGGACAAAGGGATAATCATTTTACATATACACCTGAATCAAATTCACTGCAAACAAGGGAGAATGAAGAAAAATTTACAATACTGTGGGACTCTTCAAAAACTCACAATGTCATGTGTTTGAAACGACACCCCCCCACACACAAAGCAAGGTCAGGATGACAGTATTCAATGTGAATTTAAACAGACTAAAGAGACAAATTAACCAAAGGCATAGATCTTATTCATATTATGAACAAAATAAAAATTAAAAGCCATAGGTAATTTGGAAGACTGCAGGTATATATTAACATCTCTCAGTTGAATTACTTTTGAAGCTATAATGTTATCATAGTTGTGCAGTAATAAAGCAAATATGTGAAGATGGATTGTCGGTGGATAAATAGGAGTGGAGGTGGATGGATAAATAGTGAACAAGAATGCTAATCTGCCAAATTGTAAATAATTGCTGAATTTAGGTGAAGCTATTATAGAAGACTACTTTATTATCCTTTCAACATTTTTGTGGGTTTGAAATTTTTCAAAATAAATAAGTAGGGGAAGAAAGAGGAAAATTGCATGGAAAAAAAAGCAGTTTTGTTTTGTTCTGGCTTAGGTGAATGGTCCATCTTTGCTGCATTCTGTCCTGTCTAGGTCGCCGACCCCTAAAAGCCTCTTCTGGTCAGGCTCTGGGATTGGTTGTTGTGAAGTGGCCATATTGTCACCAGATTGTTTGAGTTTTTCTTTTCTTTCTTTTTTTTTCTTCAGAAAGGTGCTGTATCCAGGCTAATGGGGAAAAACAGGATGGAGGGGAGGAAGGCGAATGAGTCAGTTGCCATGGCACCGAGCAGTGAAGGGCCCCTCTAGCCTGGGTTTGACGTGTGTTTATAATCCCGAGAGGTGACGGGGGTGGGGAAAAAGAGGAAGAAAGATGGGGGCTTAATTTGCTCTCACAGACTCTGGCTGCCCACGGGGCTTATTATCCTTGATTGCCTGTTTTCTGCTTTTTGTCACCATGGAGACAAGCGAAAACGTGATTCTACCCAGATTCACGCACTTTGTTAGATGAATGCCTGGCCCTGCTGGGCCTGCTGGGCCTCTGGGGTAGGATAGGGCCCCTGCAGAATGTGTGGGTGTGAAGCCCTGTGATTAGAAGGGTGGCAACCACAAGAAGTGCTGTGCCTCTGTGGGTAGGGTGTTTGCTAGAACAGAGTTCCTTAATTCCCTGGCCAGTACATCTCAGTCAGTTTTGTTTTTAAGGCTGTGGATTGAAAGTACCTTCTGTGCCACTGAAGACACACTGTGTGTTTGTGTGTGTGTGTCCGTGCGTGTGTGCATGTGCAGCATGCACATTGTGTGTGTGTGTGTGAGAGAGAGACCATGCGAGTGTGTGCATGCTTGTGTGTGTATGTGTGTGTGTATGTGTGCATGTGCGGCATGCACATTGTGTGTGTGTATGTGCTTGAGCAGTCTACTCTGTTTGCAAGGCACTCAGAATTTTTACCAACTCCCATCTCTACTCTCCATGGAATGGTTTTTCATGTATACAGATTCTGTACACAAGATTAAAGCAAGTGACAATCGCCTGGTGACCAAATGGAAAGGTGCTAACAGAGAGACAATCCGTGACAACCAAGAGCATACCAGTTTCTAACTGAAGGAGTTCCTAAGAGAATATGTTTTGTTAAGGGCAATGATTGACACTGGTGAGCCATCTTCTAGGTATTTGATCTAAATGACATAGAAACATGGGGTGTCCTAGATACCAACCATGTGAAGAGCACAGGGGTCTTTTCCAGTGAAAACACCTCTTTCATGGTTCCATGAACAGAAACAATTTTTCGCTCCTCTTTGGCTTATCTCTGAAAATGTTGAGTTGATGTCATTTACAACGGACAGGAAGATATTCAATTCTTAACAATTAAAAGTGTTCCTTTTCCAGGAAAGGATGCTACTCAACAATTGGCATAACCATGCTACCCAAAGCAGTGAAAGTATTTAAAGCAATCAAATTTACAATGTCATTTGCATCAAAATAAAACCTAAAAATCTTTGATGGGACTAGAAAATATTGCAATAGCATAAACAAACTTTAGGAAAAGGATTGACTCTCAAGGCACCATGTTACATTCAAATATTACAAAGATTAATAAGCAAAATAGTATGACATTAGCATGAAAATAGACATTTGAACAAATAGAATAAAGGGATATATAAATGAGGCTGCATCCTTATGGTCACTTGGCTCTTAACTCAGATATTCTGAACACAACAACCAGAAAGGGATATGTTATTCAGCAAACACTATAGTTAAGTGATTATAAATTGGCAAAATATGAAGAAAAGGAAATCTTCAAGTTTTACACTTTTATTTATTATAAGCACATGCAGGATGTGGAGATTACATTTATGGAGGGGCTAATGGACACCTTAATGGACTATGTTAACTCCTTCTACCTTGTGGCTTCTGGGGATAGAACTCAGATTATTTGTTAGTTCAGAAAAGGAGAGTTTTTTTTTTTTTTTTTTTTTTTTTTTTTTTTTACTTTTATCGATAGGATTCTGAAATGACACAGCAAATTGTAGATAATAGTACAAAATCTACCAAAAAGCTGAAAGAAGAACCATTCCATGTTTCAACGTCAGCTGGTGATTTATCCTAATGGAATAGCAGAATCTCAGGAAGATTTCAGAGCCATGTTCATTGTAGCATTGCTCAAAGAAAAAGAATGTTTATGCCACCCAGGTGCCTGCCTGTGACAGAACAAGGAAGTTAATGGGTTTTCTAATTACAGTGGGCTATTCATTCAGTCTTCAAACAGCAAGTGTGCTTGGATCTGGAAGACATTATGCTTAAGTAAGGCAGGTACTGAAAGATCAACACTTCACAATACATGAAACATCTAAAACAGAAATTCATGTAAACAAATGAGGAATGATGGTTAACAGAGGTTGACAAATGGGAAGGACAAACAGACTTATATTACTCAAAATATTTAAAAATGTCCTCCTGACAAAATGAGTAACGATTTTGAAATCTATTGGGAAACATGGTGCCTACATTTACAATGTATATTCAAAAATGCTAAGAAACTGAATTTAAAATATTTTCCTGCAAATCACTGTGTCTATGTTTATAGGAATTAGTTGAATTTGATGACCTAAATATATAAGAAAATATAACATGTTGCCCATATTAACTGCATAAATGAAAATAAAATAGTATTTATGCAACAATTGGCATTGATATGAAACTGAAATTAATATGAACTCAGCTTGAATTTGTTGCTTGATTTCTAAATATTTCACTAGAGGAAATTGAGCTTGTGAATCTTCACCTTAAACTATGAAGTAATAAGCATCATTTATCTTGAATTATTCCCTGATTTCTGTCCTCAAAGGAGAGATTTTTGTCATCAGTGGCCTGCAGTACACCCAGTTGCCCATGGGGGAGCATCATACTGTTTTCTTACCTTGCAGCCTATCATACATCATGAAGCAATCCATTCTCTGTTCCCAACATAATTGACTATGTATAACTTTTATATTGCTTTGGAAGAGTTTGTGGAGTTCATATTGAAAATGTCATGCAAACAAAAACTTGAAGTGTTGGGAGGCTTACTATTCAAATTGTGTATAAATATTCTCATCCATCTAAGACTGCACATGGAAGTGAATGAGTGTGTTTGCATTATGAGTAGAGCAAACTAACAACTTTCTGTAGTCATTGAGCTATGTTCCCGTTCACTCCCATTCATCACTACTGTAGTTTGAAACTGAAATTCCTAAACTTGCCACACCATTGAGACAGAAATGTAAGTTATGTACATATCTGAAGCAGTTGTTTCTGAGAATCATCACCATATCACCTCAATTTTGTTGAGAGAGAATCTTATGGTCCCATTCCTAAGATGTGTTTTGACAGTCCAGATAACTCAAACTTTGTGCTTGTGGCTTAATCTCATTTTTTTAATGCAGTCATATAGACCTTAAACAGAGGGAAAAAAGATATATGGCAAATTAAATTTTTTCACTCTCAATTATCAAAATTGTGAAGTAAACAAACCTCTTCTTTAAAAAAATGTTCTAGATTCCAGTTATTTTCAGTCAAAAATTGAATAATAAGCATGTCAAGTATATTTTTCTTTACCCTTTAATTTCTGAATACATATTACTGATCAAATCAGGAATGTAACTATTCCTTGTCTCCCAAAGCCCTTTTATCACCACTGTAGAACATGAAAGGAGGGAGGAGTTACAGGAGGACACAAATGGCCAAGGAGTCATCCTGAGATTGTCCTAAGAAGAATTTCTGTGCAACTGGTAAAAACAGCACAAAGCAATGGCAAGGGACGTGTTCCTGAGATGAGAGATTTCTCAGAGCAGTGTGATGCTCAGTTATTCACATTACCTACTCTCTCTCTCTCTCTCTCTCTCTCTCTCTCTCTCTCTCTCTCTCTCTCTCTCTCCCTCTCTCTCTCTCCCTCTCTCACTTGTATATTCATTCCCAGCTCAATCTTCCTGTCCCACATGTTCTACTCTTCTCCCATTCTCTTTCCCCCTCTCTACTTACTGCTCCCCCCCCCCACCCACTCCCAATATGCTTTGGAGATCTTGTTCCTTTCTTTTTCTGTGAGGGACCTTGCATGAAACTCGTAGGTTCATCCTTGTGTCCTAGTTTCTCTGGTGCTGTGAGTTATAGGCTGGTGATGTAAATGGTGATCATATATGTCTAAACTCCATGTATGAGTGAGTACATACCATCTTCCTCTTTTTGTGACGGAGTTACCTCACTCAGGATGGTTATTTCAAGTCCCATCAATTTGCTTGCAAATTCTCAATAGAGGAATCCAAAATCGCTGAAAGACACTTAGAAAGAGCGCAACATCCTTAGCCATCAGGGAAATGCAAATCAAAACAACTCTGTGATACCACCTTACTCCTGTCAGAATAGGTAAATCAGAAATACCAATGACATGTTATGAAGGAGAGGATCCAGAGAAAGTGGCACACTCCTCCACTGCCGGTGGGAGTGCAAACTTGTACGGCCATTTTGGAGATCAGTATGGCAATTCCTTAAGGAAATGGGAATCAGTCTACCACAGGACCTGGCCATTCTGCTCTTAGGCATATACCCAAATGATCCATGTCAGTGCAACAAAGAAATCTGTTCAATTATGTTCATAGCAGCATTATTGGTAATAGCAAGAACCTGGAAGCAACCTAGATTCCCCTCAACTGAAGAATGGATAAAAATGTGGTACATTTACACAATGGAATACTACTCAGCAAGGGGAAAACAGTGTGTTGGAAGTTTGATGGGGATTGAATTGAATTTGTAGATTGTTTTTGTAAGATGACCCTTGACTCTGAGATTCCACCTTATACCCCTCAGAATGTCTAAGAGACAATGTGGATCACGGGGAAACCTCCTTCATTGCTGGTGGGAATACAAATTTGTTCAGCCACTTGGAAAACAATATGGCTGTTTCTCAGAAAATTGGAAATCAATCTACCTCAAGACCAAGATATATCTATCTGGGCCATATAACCAAAGGATTCTCACTAATATTGAAAGAACTCTTGCCCTACTGTATTCATAGTGTTTTTTTCATAATAGCCAGAATCTGGAAACAACATAGATGACTCCCAACCAAAGAAGGGATGAAGAAAATGGGCTACATTTACACATTTACTCAGCTGTTAAAAAATGACATCATGAAATTTCCAGGCAAATCAACCTGATTGAGGAAACCAAGTCCCCAAAAGACAAATATGGTATGTACTCACTCATAAGTAGTTATTAGCTATAAAGTAAAGGACAAACACAGTACAAACCACAGACTCAGAAAGGCTAGGTAACAAGGAAAACCCAAGGGGGAGTTGCATGTATCTCCCTGGGAAGGTGAATCAGAAGAGATCTGGGTGGTGTAGTCTCAGGTGGGGATGGGAACTTGGGGGATCGGCTTGTGGGAGGTGGAGGGGTAGACTGCTAAAAGAGATAACTGGAAATGGGACTTTCAGGGTCAGGTATAATAAACCTGATACAAGGGAAACACACATGAATCTGAAAGAATGCCACCATCCAAGATTCTTAGCAATAGTGGATATGTAGCCTGAACTTCCCATATCCTATAATCAGATTGGTTACTACCCAATTGTCATCAGAGAACCTTCATCCGGTAATTACTGGAAACAGTTGCAGTGACCCAAGCTCAGGGAATTTTGCTAAAGGTAGAGAGGAAATATAGTAAGAACCAGAGGGGTCAAGAACATCACAAGAAAAGGCACAGAAACAACTAATCAGGCCCATAGGACTCACACAGTCTGACCCAACAACCAGGAAGCCTGCAAGAAACAGACCTATCCCCTCCATATGTGTATGTGACAGTTGTGTAGCTTGGTCTACTTCTTTGATTTCTAAAGATGGGAGCAGGGGATATTGCTAACAATTTCACTGGCTCTTGGGAAACTTTTACTCATACTAGGATGACTTACCTAGCTTTAATACAAGGGGAGGTGTTTAGTTTTACTGCAACTTTATATGGCATTCCCTGTTTATAGTAATGGGATCCCTGCCACGTTCTGAACAAAAATAGAGGAGGAATGGACTGGGGGGAGGGTAAGGGGATGTGCAAGGAGGAAATTGGAGGAGAGGAGAGATGGGAAACTATGGTCATGATGTAAAATTGATGAATAAATAAAATTAAAATTATAAAGACTTTCTTGAAATTTGGTTCTCAAGGTTAAAAGTTATGCAATAACGTGGAAATACTCTACAAAATTTATGTTGAAGCTTAATTGTTCTTTATAATATTATTGAGAAGTGTTATGATCATAAGAACTCATCCATAGTGGATGGGTTAAAGGCAATTTTAAAGTGTTATCTTGAAAGCATAGAGGTTGCTAGTTATAGAGGCAGAGTTCTTGGCTAGGAGGACCCAGAGAACTTGCATTATTACAGACTGTTGACATTACTCTAGAATGAAATCCAAGAACTTGTCAATAAAATAAAAAATACACAAATATTAAAAATATAAGGCTATGTAAGGTGGTACACATTTGTAATCACATCACCAGGAAGTCAAATCAGACAGATCCCTGAAGCTAATAGGCTAGCCAACCTACAGATTACTTAGTAAGTTCCAGGCCATTGAGAGAACATCTCTCTCTCTCTCTCTCTCTCTCTCTCTCTCTCTCTCTCACACACACACACACACACACACACACAGAGGCACACACACAGACAAAAAAACAGACAGGCACACACACACAGGCACACACACACAGTCACACACAGATACACACACAGGCAAACAACACAGAGGCACACACACACAGAGGTACACACACAGAGGCACACACACACACAGGGGCACACACACAGACACACAGAGGCACAAACACACACACAGAGGCACACAACAGAGGCAAACAGACACACAGAGAAACACACACACACCAGCACACAAACAGCCACACATATACACAGGCACACACAGAAACACATACACAGAGGCACACAGAGAAACAACACACAGGCACACACAGAAGTATACACAGAGAGACACACACACAGAGGCACACATACAGACACACACAGGCACACACACAGACATACACATACAGACACACACACAGAGGTACACACATACAGACATACACAGGCACAGACAGGCACACACAGACACACAGAGGCAAACATACACACATAGAGGCACACACACATGCACAGAGGCACACACCCACAGGCACACACAGGGACACACACACAGGCACACACACAGGCATACACACAGAAGCACACACCGACACACACACAGACACAGGCACTCACAGGCACATGCACACACACACACAGATGCACACACACACACAGAGACACACACACAGACACACACAGGCACACACACACACAGAGACACACACACAGACACACACAGATGCACACATACACTAAGAGGCGCACACACATGCACAGAGGCACACAGAGGCACACATACACACAGGCACACACATAGAAGCACACACACACATAGACACACACACAGGCACACACACAACACACACAGAGTCACACACACATACAGAGGCACACATACACACAGTGACATACACAGACACAGGCATACACAGGCACACATACACAGAGGCACATACAGACACACACACACAGGCACACACACACACACCTGTTGATGACATTTCGGGAATAACACCTGAAGCTGTCATATAGCCTTCAGATGCTTGTGCATTCAGATGAATGCCAACACACACAACATACACACACACACACACACACACACACACACACACTCACATGTGCATGTGCACTGACATCACACCCAGTGACACCTCGATTTTTTTCTGGATGTTCCAGACAATTTGTATTTATAGACCATATATTATCTTTAGATATTTTCTGTGAACCTTTTGTTTTAAGTTTAATTTACAACGGTGTACTTTGAGTCATAATATGCCTTCATTCTAATAAAAACCAAATTTAATTTTGGGTTGTGACATGATTTTGACACTGTATGTGAGATCTACTATTTACCATAAGTATGTAGACATGGGCACATTTTTTAAAAATTTATTTATTTTACATGTCTATCCCAGTTACTTCTCTCTCCCTCCATCCCTCCTTCTTTCCCTCTCTCCCTCCTCACATGCATCCTGAACACACTCCCCTCTCATCCCCCACCACTCCACATGTAGGGCAATGCCATCCAGGTAGGGTCATGTAAACTGCCAAGTTATTTGAAGTAGGGAGTAGGTCTTTTCTCCTCTCTCTAGGTTAAGGCAGTATCCCTCCATGGGGGATGTGTCTGCAAGATCCTTTTGTGCACCAGGAATGTATCCTGGTTATGGGCACACATTTTTATCTTTATTTAAAGTTTTGCATTGGTATTTAGTCAGTTTAAGTCTCTGGGCATACATAAGCAAGAGTGTATTTTTCAGCATCATTTGTGGAAAACATCTTTTTAAACATGGAATTGCTTTAAAAACCACAAATTTAAGTGAGCACAAATCTAAGTTTATGTTACACATTCTCATTTTTATGGATTGAGCTAAATCTTCATCTAAATACCTGTGCTATTTTATCTTGATCACTGTAGCTTTGTGGTAGGGTTTTAAAGTGAGGAATTTCAACCAAGTATTCAAACTTAGGTATTATTTTTCAAGGTGTCTTGCTCATTATAATTTTACTGTATTTTTCATAAAATTTAGAATTTTTCAATATCTGCAAGCAAATAAGGTAGTAGGAATTTGATTAAAATTTCATTGAGTGTTTAGACTATCTAGAATTTTTTGACAACTTAATAAAGTGGGTTGTGATTAAAAACCATGGTACAGTTAGCCGTGAAATTGAGTTTTGTTTACATTTTGTTTTTTGAAATGAACTCGAGAATTTTAAATAACATGTTTTGATCATGTTCATGTCCCAACATTTACCCAATTTATCCTAGCTCTCCTTACCCATGCAAATTTGTGTAATGTTTTTTAATCTTTCAAGACCACTATGTGTTACCAAATATACTTGAATATAAATATTCCATTCTAGGGTGGTTGGCACAGTAGCAGCTAAGTAAATACAGGAAATACTGTCTCTTTTTCTCTCTCCCAGCAGTTAGCAATTGCTCCACTGATTGAGGTGAGATGTGTCTCAGTTCTTCTTCCTTGCTAGGAATTGGTCTGGCTTGGGCTCACACAGGTTTGTTCATGCTGTTGTAATGGCTATGAATTCTTATGTCCAGTCTTCATGCTGTATTCCAAAAAGTGATTTCTGTAGTCACCACCATACATTCTTATACTCTTTCCAAACTCTCTTCAACAATGATCCACGAGCATTAGGAGGAGATCACAGTATATATGTTCCATTTAGAATGGAGCAGGCTGTAGTCTATACTCTATACCATGATCAGTTTTTGGATCACGATGTTAATAATGATTTACTGCAAAGGGAAGCTACCAAGATGAGGGTTAGGAGATACATTGGTCTGTGGATATAACAAGCAGTCCTTATAAGTCTACTTAATAGCATAATAGTTGTAGATTCTCTCTTGGGGCCTATGACTTTTGTGTCCATGGGTTCCTATCCTATTAATGGTTCCATGTATTGTGGCATCAGCTTAAATCCAATTGGAAGGAAAGTGGTTGGTTACAACCATAATGTTCAAGCCACCAAGGCATGACTTCCCAGCCTACTCATTATTTTAATTCAAAAAGTTCATAGGTGAGTATGATCAGTATTAACTTTCTCCTTCTTTAACATGTGTAGCACCATATAACCAAAGGGTGCACATTCATACAACAAGAACATATCTGTTCAGCTATGTTCATAGCAGCATTGTTTGTAATAGCCAGAACCTGGAAGCAACCTAGATGCCCCTCAACCAAAGAATGGCTAAAGAAAATGTGGTACATTTATACAATGGAGTACTACTCAGTGGAAAAACACAATGGAATCCTGAAATTAGCAGGGAAATGGATGGAACTAGAAGAAACCATTCTGACTGAGGTAACCCAGTCACAAAAGACAAACATGGTATGTACTCACTCATTTATGGATTTTAGACATAGAGCAAAGCATTACCCAGTCTACAGTTCACACCACCGAAAACCTAGGAAACAAGGAATACCCTAAGAGAGACATACATGGTTCCCTGGAGAAGGGGAAAGGTACAAGATCTCCTGAGCAAATTGGGAGCATGGAGGGAAGGAAGAGGGAGTTAGGAGAATGAGAAGGGAAGAAGAGGAGGGGAGAGGTGGCCATGAGGGAACGGGAAGATGGAGACAGTGAAAGAATAGAGGAGAACAAGAAAAGAGATACCATAATAGAGGGAGTCATTATAGACTTAAGGAGAATCTGGCACTGGGGAAATGCCCAGAGATCTACAAGGATGAACCCAACTAAGAATCCAAGCAATCATTAGCAGGCTACCTTAAATGGCCTTTCATGATAATGAGATTGATGCCTACCTTATATGCTATCTTTGAGCCTTCATATAGTAGCTGATGGAAGGAGAAGGAGACATCCATAGTTAAACACTCGGCAATCTCCTGAGATCCAGTTATATAGAGGGAGGAGTGATGAGCAAAGTGGTCAAGGCCAGGCTGGATAAACTCACAGAATCAGCTGACCTGAACAAGGGGAGCTCATGCACCCCAGTCTGCTGTCTGGGAAACCAGCATAGGACTGACACAGATCCCCTGAATGTATGTGTTAGGAGGACTGGGCAGTCTATGGGGCTTCTAGTAATGGATCAGTATTTATCCCTAGTATATGAGTGGACTTTGGCAGCCCATTCCACATAGAGGGATACTTCTCAGCCTAGACACACAGGTGAGGGCCTAGGCCCTGCCCCAGATGATGGACTTTGAAGACTCCTCATGAAAGGCCCCACCCTCCCTGGGGAGCAGAAAGGGGATGGCTTGGGGTTTGGTGGGAGTAATAGGGGAAGATGGGAGGGTGATAAAACTGGGATTGGCATGTAAAAAACCTTGTTTCAAATTTAAATAAAAAAGGGGAAAAAAAGAAAAGAATGAAGCACTTGGTATCTTCAGCAATAGTTTCTTCTGGTCACATTCTAGTGGGTAGCCTGTTATATTTGAGAGCTCTTTGGGGATCCATTGGCTAGTAACTACAAAATAAGTTAACTCATACCTAACACTAGAATTTTTATTTTTTTCAAAATATCTTTAGTGCTATTTATCAACTCTCTACACCATCCTCTATCCTACTTTCCACCCCTAAGTTTAACTCTTTCTGTTCAATGAGTTGCTTTTCGCCCTTTATACCAGTTTATTCTATCTCTTCTTCCTTGATAGCCTCCCCTATATGAGCCATTACTAATTCCCTGACCTCTATGGGTATTCCAAATGAAACATTCACACCAGAACTGAAATTAACAGATGAAAGAAAACATGTGACATTGAATTTTATGGATCAGTTCCAGTGACTGCATTTTGTGCTGCATCATTATTAATACACTAGTCTGTATATATCTTGGTGTAGTGATTTGCATTAATACCTCAAGTCTTTGGAAACTTCAAAATAAGTTACTTGTTTTCAGTTTGTTCATGCTTTTCTTATTACAAGTTATATTCTTATGGCTGTTCATATGTCAGAGGTGAAACAAGAGTGTGTTCTATGGATGTTTGAGAATAACAACATGGATTATTGCATCCTTGATGCTATATTGGGTATATACCACATCACTGTGACTTTCATTAGTAATAAAGCAGGTAATATGAATAAAATAGCAACTAAATCACTGTTTCCAGGGGAGTTAGTTTCTTCTCCCATCCTTAATGATTTTTGAAATAAATACACTATGTATAGCCTATAACCAAGAGAAGAGATGAATTAAGCTCTATCTCCTACACAAAGAAAGATTGAGTAATTCAGAAGTTATTCACTAGATATAATAGAATGATTAGTATTTGGAGGGTTAGAGAAAATGGATTGGCACATAGCAAACCATGTGCTGAATCTTAAATTTCATCATACTTCAGTGGATTTTGTCTACTGCAGTTACTATATAGGTATCTTAGAAGTTTTATATATCCCTTAATCTTATTTTCATCTCATGTAAAATGTTTTTATCTAATTTAAATTTATGTACTTATATGCAATACAAGGTAATATGCTTGCCTACAAACTTTCTATGTACAATAAAATGATATTTTGTAGGCAACAGGTGTGAAACATCTCTAGGATGTTCATCTTGCTTTGAGAGATTTTTCCCTATTCTACTGTCAGCAGAAACATAACGAATATTGTTTGTTATGCTTCCCTGAGTTGAATTATTTTTATGTTTCATATTAATGAAACAAAAATGAATTTCTACCATGACTACCTTATCTCACTGAAAAGTTTCCTCCATGTTCAGCCATTTTCTCTCTTATGGCAAAATAATTTTCTTATTAGAGCATGCATTCCTTTTTTTATCATCTTTATGTCACACAGTAGTTTTAATTTAATTTTTAGAGCTGTTCACACTCTGCTGAGAATCAGTTGCATCATTTTACATTCCTTCCATCAGTGTGCAATGATTGTGAATTCTGTGTAATTCCCTATGCAGTCAGGTGTGAATTAATATTTTTCTGTCATTTTGATCTATTCTAATGCTTAAGGAAGATATTGAACATTTAAATGCTTGTTGGTAATTCATTTGTCTTCTCAGAGAAGCACCTATTTAAGTCATTTGTAAAATTTAAAATTTGAGGTTATAAATTATATATCATCATCTATCTATATCATTCATTTATCTACTTATTTATTTTGTTAGGTGTTTGAACTTGTACATTTGGATAGTTAGTACTCATGTAATATATTCTCTCTCTTTCTCCCTCTTTCTAACTTTCTCTCTCCCTCTGTGTGTGTGTGTGTGTGTGTGTGTGTGTGTGTGTGTGTGTGTGTATGTGTCGGAGTTTTCAACATTTTGAAGACATTTCACTTCTCTATTTATTTTGATTATCTATAGGTGTTTGATGTCACATCCATAAAACTTATGTTTCTCCTTTGTTCTTTTGTAGTAACTTCGGAATTTATCATCTTTTACTTAAGTGATCAAGGCATAATATGTAGAGTCCTTGTGTATGGTGTGAAAAAACAGTCCAGTCCCAAGGTGGTGCATGTATAAACCCAGATATATCAACAATACTGCTGAAGAATGTAATTCCTCCCTGCCCCAATATTTTACTACTCTTGCTAGAAATCAGGTGCCTGTATTGCATGGACTAGTTTGGAGTGCATCATACCCCTTTTAATCATTTGTTTATTCACTTGCTTATCTATATTAGATTGGACTTATTTTCAGAACTTCATTTCTGACCACTAGATATTGACTACTTCTCCTGCTGTTTTTCTTTTTCATCATTACTATTCAGCATTTTTCAAAGGATCTCTGTAAGACTTTTGTCTAACTTTAGAATGTTATTTCAGCATTAGGTGTGCTTATTGGCATTGGAATATCATTGTAAAAGCAGCAGTTCACATATAAATAGTTTCTGTAGTTGTTGTAAACTATGCACACATAGGGAAATATTAAAGCAAAACATGTTTATCATGACGGAAATAATACTGCCCAGAACTGTACCATTACTGTCATCCTTGACATAGTTAATGTCTCTTTGATATTGACAACAGCTTTCCAAACTCAAGCTTTCATCATTTGCTTACTGTTACATATGCACAGACTGATTTAAATTCATCTTAATTTATCTTGTACGTTTGCCAGCATCCAGCCACTGTGGTGGATACTGACTTGTTGGCAGAAAGGATGGAAAACATTCTCTTAATCAACTGTTTATATATGAAAAATCAAAAGCAGATTGGAAATTGGCAATGTTGAGTTGAGGGTTTAAAGAAATGAATACTTTCCATGAAACCTCAACTATGGAAGCAGCAGCACACAGCCTATGTGGTTTGTCCTAAGGTGTGATTGTGGTGAATTACATGAACAGAGAGAGCTTCAGTCTCATGTGGATTCCATTGGTGTAGGACTCAAAGGTATATGTTAAGTCATGCATGTTAATGGTATATTTACTTTCTAAGATCTTGAAAATTGGACATCTTAAGGAAACATGTTTCCCAAACTCTAGTCACATATTTCCTTGGTGCCTTGTGATGTTTTTGTGGCCCTTCCTTATTGGAAGTATTCCTATCCTTTATTGGGTAGTTGAAGGTGATTTCTTCATCTCTTCTCGGTCTCTCATAAAATTTGTCTTTCATGATTACAGCTCTGGGAAGGATAGAACACAGACAGGGATTAGTAATGTGTACTTGAGTCATCTTTTCTTTTTTACAGTTTCCTTTTGGTTGTAGGGTTCTGATTTTTCCTTCAGATATATCAGTGGTATGAGGGTATATACCCTCAAGATAAATGATTCCTATATGTGCTCTAACATAGAGAGAAGGGCAGCCATGTCACCAGTCCTGAGAATGAGAGCCTTAGCAGGATAGTGACAGTACAGATTGAACTACATTCAGCCTCCATGTCTGAGCTGTGCCCTTGCAGACTTGTCCTCAGTGACAAGCACCTTGTTGAAAGCTTCTTTCAGTTCCTTGCTGAGGCAGGCTACTGAAAAACTGTTACATGGTTTATCACAATGGAGATATCTACTTTTTTATGGTGATATAAAATGAAATTAATTTCTCTGGTGAACAAAATCCTTCTGTTCTAATTTTTGATAATGATAGTAAGCTTAGTAATAGTGATGCCAAAAGAAAATAATACATTCAGAATGGGGTAGGAATATACTATGTTAGTGTGTTGGCTGCAAAAAAAAAGTATGTTTGAAGCCCAGAGTAATTGGAGGAAACAACGTAGACCTTTTGTTGTCTTTGTAGTAGAGAAAATGGTGTCAAAATTTATGGAGTGATTGTCTTCATCCTCTATCTGCATCTTTACTTGTTTTATGCTAAGGCTCTTTGCTCCTTTGCTGATGACATCTTTATTGATGTATAAATCATATACCATGCAATAATCATTTAAATAATTGAATTTTAACATAATCACAATTTCTAAATAATGATGAATAAACTTGGGGCTATGGAGATGACACTGTGTTTAAAATACCTGCTCTGCAGCACTCATATAAAAGGATGGGCATTGTCAATGTTCCTGTGACTCTTGTGGTGAAAGGTAGAAACAGGATTCCTGAAGATTTGTGGACAGCTAGTGTCCACAGCCTTTGAGCTCGAGGTTCAACAAGATATACAGTCTGAAAAAAAATTATGGTAGCATCAACTTAAAGCCACAATATGTAAATATATCTACACACATGCCAGAGAAGCTAGGGTACAAGGAGGAATCTAAGAGATTAATACAAGATCCCTCACAGTAGGGGAAAGGAACAAGATCTCCTGAGCATATTGGTGTGTGTGGGGCCAGTGAGTGGAGAGGGAGTAAGGAGAAAGAGGAAGGGAGGAGAGGAGAACACATGGGACCAGAATGATTGAGTCGGGTGGCATGGGAGGGAGGGAGAGGGAACTGGAATAGATATATAAGATAAGAAAAATAATATTAGAAAAAAGAAAAGTAACTCTGTGTGAAGAGCAATGTGACAACCAAGCCAGTGTTGATCATAACAATATGCGCTTTTCTTTGTTGGGCTGTTTTTTTTTTCTTTTAGAAATATTTAGTTTGGGAGTCCTCTTTCTTATACAAAGAACTTTAGGCAATCAAGGAATCTTTTGAATGGAAAAATAGTCTTTCTCAGAAAGTCTGTTCTCTAAGCTTCAAGTCTTATATAGAGTGATTTGTGCTTGTTTACTTGGTTGTTTTCATGCTTATTTGGGACCAGATCTCACATTGTAATTCAGGATAGCGACAAACTTATGATCTTGTTATTTTCACTCTTTCAATTGCTGAGATGACATTCAGCATCTAGGTTTGCAGAATCTGTAGTTCTGAGATGTGCATCATCCTTAAGACATTCATGGTTTTGTGGTGTAAAGTGTTCATATTTTGAGAGCATAGCAAGATTTTTTTCTAACAAACACCTTATTCAATCCTCTTACACATGAACTTCTTATAATATACCATTGTTTAATTAGTAATGTAGTAAGCAGTATAATAGCTACCTTTGCAAAAATGATTGAGTGTGTTTTGGTACTTATTGAAAATTTAATTTAAATGAGGAAGGAGAAATCTCAAATACTTCAAAAAAGAGATTAACTAGGAAATCTAGCTTTTCATTAGTGAGTAAGAGTATGGAAGACATAAATATCTGTAAAACGTGATGTGGTAACACTACCTCACTTAGATAAATGAGCAGGTTTGCCTACATCCATTCATTTACAGAGGTCTTTGCATTTGCTTTCTGAGACCATTTACAGTATGATATTTTAAATAGTAAATCTCCCATTCCTTTTCAAGGCATGTCAGCTACAGGGAACTCTCGAGAAAGATTCATGCTATATCCACTGAGTTCTGCCTAACAAGCAGTTCTCTAAAAGCAGGTTCATTCTTGCATACCTGTTACATAAACATGGGCCCAAAGGATGTCTGTAATCTCCCATATTGTATTAGAGACTTAACTGTGAAGACAGGAGTATCTGGGGGTGATTCCAGTAGGCAAAACAAGGAACTTATAGAAGCTTATTTTTTATTATTTATGATATTCTGGGGCAAGAACAATTTAAAGGTTGGAGCTAGCAATATTAATTCTGTGTGTAATCTGAGATGAGTGTATAAATTCCTGTGGCAATTGTGTGCTATGCAGAATTCCCTTCTGCTAAGCTATCCACAAATCATCCTATACATCTCCTGTTCTTCGAACTAGTCATGAGTCCATCCAAGTATAATATAGGAAGAGGTATAGAAACACTTCTCCATGGGAATGGTGTCAAACCACTGTGGATAACTTTGGCAACAACTAAATTTGGAAATAGTTGTGTATTACAAGTAAAATTATTAAATGGAATAATTCTATAATAAGGTATAGTATAAGATATTATCTCTGATTATGTGTGGAGTTTGTCATAAATTCTTTGAAAAGTATTTTAAAGAAGGGGCTAGGGACAAGTCCCCCAGAGTATATGGAAGTGGGGGGGCAGTAATGGAGAGAGACGTAGGAGAAAGGGAAGGGGAGGAGAGGAAAGCACATTTGACTAGGAAGATTAAGTCAGGGTAGGAATAGAAGACAGGAGAGAGAGAGAGAGAGAGAGAGAGAGAGAGAGAGAGAGAGAGAGAGAGAGAGAGAGAGAGAGAATGAACATAAAAGAGGAAGCCATTATTGGTTTGAAGAGAATACTGAATATAAAGAAAGGTCTAGAGACCTACAAGACTGCTGCCAACTAACAATTTGAGCAACCGTGGAAAGGCTACCATAATGCCCTTCCCAGATAGTGAGATCAACAACTAACTTATCCACCATCAGGGAGCCCTCATCTAGTTCCTGTTGGAAACAGAAGCAAACACCCATAACTAAACACTGAGTTGAACTAGAATCCAGATGCATAGAGGGAGGACAAGACCAGGTTGCAGAAACACATAGAGTCAGCTGACCTGAACAAGGAGGAGCTAACGGGCCCCCCAGACTGATAGCTGGGAATCCAGCATGGAACAGACTCAGACCTCCCTGAAATGGGTATCAGATAGAAGGACTGAGCAGTCTAAGGGACCTCAGACAGTGGTACCAGGATGTATTCCTGCTGCACAAAAGGACCTTGTGGACACATCCCCATGGAGGGATACTGCCTTAACCTAGAGACAGGAGAGAAGTCCTAGTCCCTACTTCAAATGACTTGACAGATTTATATGACCCCCTCCTGGATGGCATTGCCCTATATGTGGAATTGGGGTGGGGGATGGGAGGGGAGGGTGGTCAGGGTGCATGTGAGAGGGCAGAGAGGGTAAGACAGAGGGAGGGAAGGGAGGGGGAACTGTGATCGACATGTAAAATAAAAAATAAATAAATTAGTTAAAAAAGAAGAGAATGACTTTAATAAGATGCAGATAACTTTATGCCCTATTTCTGGTGATACACACTGGTCATTCCTTCCTAGCCAGACAATCTGATCCCCATAAGGTCTTTCCAGTGCAGCTCAAAACAAAAGCTAGTATTTTCTTTTATGAAATCATATAAAATCTGTAAGGATATCTGATATTTTTGTTTGATTATTGGTTTGAGTGCATGGTGGATCTTGTCAAACTCTCTGAGTCCACAATGAAGTAGATTGTTACTGCTGCAGGAAGATTCTGAAAAGCAAGGAAATGGAGCTTGCTGCCTTCAGTGACTTAGGTGGCCTTGAACATTGGCCATTCCGCCCCTCCCTATTTTCCTTCCTCTTTATCTCTCTCCGTGTTTGCCTCTCTCCATCTCTCGGGTCTTTTAATCTATTTTCAAGAATAGTTCCAATTATTAACTTAATCTTTAACTCTCTCTGTCCCTGTTCATGTCATTCTTCCTCTCTTTTTTATGGAGACTTCTTCTTTCTATTTGAGTCTGGCCTGAAACTTGTTGTGTAGTTCAGGGTTGTCTCAAATTCATGCTCTTCTTTCTCCCTGAAGAACATTAATGTTACTGGCATGTGGCCCAATTTCTGGCCATTTTCTGTCCCATGACATAAAATCTTGTAATGTTATTGATGCCAGAAGCCATGAGCTTATTGACCTCATTCTCCAAGCATTTTTTTAATAACTACAAATTATAGCTCTAACACAACCACTCCCCTTTCCTGCATTGCTGTGCCATAATTTGAAATAAATTCTAGAATGACTGATAAAAAAACATAGCTTATTTGGTGATTAGATCTTTAGTGATAATAAAGTCAGAGTTGGAAATAAAGTCTTCCATATGAATCTGCAGGTTTACAGTCTGTGCAGTTAAAGCCTGAAAAAGGAGCTGTTAACAGGATGTATGAATGTCAGTGCTATCTGCATTCTTGAGAAAATGTGGCAGAAGGGCTCCATCAGTACGTGCACAATTTCAGCATGAACAAAACAAGAACATGGACTACATTAGATTAAAGCAAGGCCATTAAAAAATACCTGTATCATCACAACATAAAATTGCTTAACACCATGCATCCAGCACCACAGCAAGAGCAATACCAGGCAGCAGCTGGCTGCATGGAAACTAAAATTAAGACTTCGAAAGATGCTACTTATCTTTTGTGGTGAAAAGACATGAGGTTACTCTATTGGCAGGCTGTCAGTGGTAAGGTAGACTACCTGCATCCAGAGCTTACAGTATTAAAGTGCAACTTCGTGAAGTTGCATCTCTGTTCCTAGTGGCTTATATTATCTTCAAATAATAAAGTATCACAGGAAAGAAATTTGCTCAGAGTAGATCAGAGCAGTGTACAATCAGGAAGAAAAAAATAGCAAGTGATGAAAAAAACATATATTTCAAAGATAAGAAAGCAAATACAGGGTCTGGATAGATAAGCTGCTTTCATCTCTGGGGAACAACTTGGATATGGTGAAGGAATACTGCTGGAGGGTTCAGTTGCTTTGGTTTTTATATGTACATTTTCTTTATTACTAGGAGAATATATGCTTGCCAAAATGTAAAGTTTATCCTTTTTAAATGGAAACAAATGTAAAGTTTGAGAACTCATTTTTTTGACAATAGAGGTGAAATATAGGTTTTTTAAAAATCTGAAATAGAAAAAAAAGATGCAAAGCAGTAATAAATCTTTAAATTACCTTAAAAATATTATAACCATCCTAAATTTGTTAGCATTCAGCAAAATATTACATGGTTGGGGCATTCCTACTCTCTGTTCCAGGAGTATTTTAAGTTCTTTTTTCCTCATCTCTGATCTTGAATAGAAAGTCATGGTCATAAACAGAGAAACAAGGAACTGACCAAACCTCAAAAGAAACTGAATGGAGATACTGCTTCAATGTATTTAATAGAAGCATATACATTGCCAGAATTCTGTGTGTTTAGGAGACTTAAAATAAGTAAACATGCCATCTGAAGATTTAACTGTCTTCTGAATCAATAATTCTGCCCCACAATATGTCAAAACAATAACCTCACCCAAGTTGTTTACTTATAAAATAAGACTATATATCTGAAAAAACCTGCTCAAATTTAAATAAAAATTTATTTCTTATAGCCCTGACGTAGAATCTACTCAACTGTCATTCAACAAGTAATAGATACACACTTGGCATGTTTATACATTGGAGTACTACAGTACAATAAAAAAGACTACAGGTAGATGGATGATGCAGCATACATGCATATCAAAATGCTATGCTTAGTGGGAAAAAGATAAAATAAAGGTTTTCTTTTGTATAATTTCATTTATAAGAGATTATGGGACACAAACTCAATCTGCAGTTTTAGATCATCAAGGAAGCCACAGACTTCATAAAAATGTATGGGAAGTTTTCAGTCTTATGGAAAATTTCAGACGAGCTTGGGAAGGCACAGCTCACTGTCAAGCAGGGAAAAGAGGCTTCTTCTCCAGGAGATGTCCTCTTGGTGCTTGCCAGAGTTTGTTCTAGCTTTAATCATGGAGAGCTCTGAGATGTAAGGGGGAGAGGACTGCCTTATTATTTATCAAGCTTCTCACTTCCTCCTGCTTCCATATTACCCATATGTTCTTTTAAACAACAAACATGTCCTGTGCCTAAAACCATTTGCTTTCTAAATAGTTCCTTTTATTGCAGCACACACAGGAACACATAACTATAGAGATGCACCCCAAATAAACATAACAGTGACAATGGCTGCAGTAAGCATACTACATATTAAGTGAATACTATATAGGCTTGAGAAATCTACAGAAAAGTAGACTAAATATTTCATGACACTAAAAGATATAATGTCAAAATAGGAATTGATGGTTGGTATGTAGCTTGAAATAAAACCTGAACTAGTACTTATATTAGGAAAACAAACAAGAAACTATAAAGATGTACATAAAATATGTACAATACCTCAGCACTAAATTTACAAATAATGCTTTGGAAAAGGTTTATGTAAATGAAAACAATGACCATGAACAAAAGAATCAGTAGTTGAGGAATCTAGTTAACCCTCATTGTTTACATAGATAAAGCTTGACCCCCCAAACCATGGAGCACGTGGGACACTTTTTGAAGATAATGGCTTATTGACTCTAAAATATAATATGCATGTATATGAATATATATGCATATATGTGCATAATACATTATACATATGCATACATACATACATATATATATACATACATATATATATATATATACATATATATATATATATAAAAGAGTCAAAGATCATTCAGTCAACAACATAGCATTTTTTTTTTTTTTTTTTTTTTTTTTTTGCATATAGAGTATTTTTTATTTAATTTTATATAACAAAGTCCAATTAAATGAAAACAAACATTTATACACAATATTTGGGAATTTGGGCGTCGTTCTTTCCAAACTACTTCCTGCTGGTAAGGGGCGCTGTCTTGGGGGATTCGAAGAAGATTCAGATATCCTAGCTGTAGTCTGTAGGGCTGTTTTGTCCAGCTGTTTGGAATGTAGGATCAGCATGTACTCTGTTTCAGGCGGTCTGGTGTGATCAAACCACATTAGTCTGGAAGGAATCCACATCTTTTCATTTTCTGTGGAAACAAAAATAGAAATACTTTTCCCCAGTAACTTGTTCTTCAACTTAACTTTTGGAGTCAAAGCGTTTTTTGTTTTTTTTTTTTTTTTTTTTTTTATTATTATTATTTTACATGTCGATCCCAGTTCCCTCTCCCTCCCTCCCTCCCTCCCCCCAAGCCCTCTCTCCCTCCTTCCCTCCCTTTTGCCCTCTCTACCCTCTCCCATGCACTCTAAACACCCTCCCCTCCCAACCCCCCACCACAATACAATATGTAGGGGAATGCCATCCAGTTGGGGTCATGTAGATCTGACAGGTCCTGTGAAGTAGGGACTAGGGCTTCTCTCCTATCTCTAGAATAAGGCAGTTATCCCTCCATGGGGGATATGTTTGCAAAGTCCTTTTGTGCACCAGGGATACATCCTGGCTCCACTGTCTGAGGTCTCTTAGACTGCTCAGACCTTCTGGCTGAGACCCATATTCAGGGGGGTCCGAGTCAGACCGCTGTTGGCTTCCCAGCTATCAGTCTAGTGGCCCTTAGCTCCTCCTTGTTCAGGTAAGCTGTCTCTATGTACTTCTACCGCATGGTCTTGTCCTCTCCATCTGCTTCTGGGTTCTAGTTTGACTCAGTGTTTATGTATGGGTGTTTGCTCCTGTTTTCAACAGGCATTAGTTGAGGACTCCATGGAGAAGTTAGTTGTTGATCTCACTCTCCGGGAAGGGCATTTATGATAGCCTTTCCACGGAAGCTGAGATTGTTAGTTGGGAGCAGTCTTGTAGTTCCCTCGACCTTTCTTTGTGTTCAACTTTATCTTCAAACCAATATTGGCTCCCTCTTTTATGTTCTCTCTCTCTGTCTCTGTCTCTCTCTCTCTTTCCTATTTTCCATTCCTAACCAGGCTCAATCCTCCTAGTCACACATGCCTTCCTCTCCTCCCTCTCATTTTCTCCTACTTCTCTCTCCATTAGCTGTCCTCCCCCACTATACCTGAGGTCTGGGGGACTTGTCCCTTCCCAGTTCTGTGAGGGACTTTATATGAATCTCTTAGAATACAACTTGTATCCTATTTCCTCTGGTGATGTGAATTATAGGCTGGTGATCATTTGATCTAGGTCTAAAATCCATATATGAGTGAGTACATACTGTGTTCCTCTTTTTGTGACTGGGTTACCTCATTCAGGATGGTTTCTTCAAGTGCCATCCACTTGCCTGCGAATTTCAAGATACCATTATTTTTTTCTGCAGAGTAGTATTCCATTGTGCTGATCTCCAAAATATACAAAGAACTCAAGAAACTAGTCAACAAAACACCAAATAACCCTATTAAAAAATGGGGTACAGAACTGAAGAAAGAATTCTCAATGGAGGAAATCAAAAAGGCTGAAAGACACTTAAGAAAATGCTCCACATCCTTAGCTATCAGGGAAATGCAAATCAAAACAACTTTGAGATACCATCTTACCCCTGCCAGAATGGCTAAAATTAGAAACACCAGTGATGACTTATGTTGGAGAGGATGTGGAGAAAGTGGAACACTCCTCCACTGCTGGTGGGAGTGCAAACTCATACAGCCACTTTGGAGATCAGTATGGCGGTTCCTCAGGAAAATGGGAATTAGTTTACCACAGGACCCGGCAATCCCCCTCTTAGGCATATACCCAAAGGATTCACATCAATGCAACAAAGACATCTGTTCAACTATGTTCATAGCAGCACTATTTGTAATAGCAAGAACCTGGAAGCAACCTAGATGCCCTTCAATTGAAGAATGGTTAATGAAGATGTGGCACATCTAAACAACATAGCATTTTATTGAGTTTTTTAGCTGTTGGTCACCAAAATGGCAGTAATGAGCTGTTGCCTTTATCTCACCGTATACAGACATTTAAGCAGAGATGGATGTCAGAAGTAAGTGAAAAGTCAATTATGATAAATCCTCTACAAAACAAAGCCAGAGAATATTCATTACCTCAAGTTTGGATAAGTTTATTTATTCAAAATAGGAGTCACATTAAAAAACTAATCATTTGAATTTTATCAAAAATACTTGTTCTCCAAAGGAAAAAATATCCATAAAGTGTGAGAAAAAAATCAGCAATGTCTATTCCTAGGAAGCAATTTTATCTAGATTATGTAAAAAGAACAATCTTATGATTCAGAAATAAGGCAAACAACTCAGTGAAAACTGGAAAGCAAGAAGAGGCTTCACCCTGAAAGACATACAAGTTGCTCTAGTACCTGCTCAGGGTGGCTAGCTATCAGGGAATAAGAATTGCCATCCCAGAAAATGCTGCTGCTTACACATACAGGGACCAAAGCCAAGAGCAATGAAACAACACACACACACACACACACACACACACACACACACACACACACACATTTAATTTAATTAATTAATTTATTTTTTTTTGGTGAGGACAAACACATGCATGTTATCCGAATGCCACAAGATGGGAAGTGAAAGGGTCTCAAATGTATACCTGTATGAAACCAAGGAGTCACAAAGCACCTGAAAGAAGGGTGCTGTGTGACTTTGCCAGCACCACTCTCTGTCAAACAAGACACAGTGTGTCATTGTCATCAGATTCCAACACAAATCTTTACTGATTATATAATTTACAGGATTAGATATATCAAGATACTTGATAACTCCTCTTTCAGCAGAGTTTTGTTATTCAGACAATAAACAAAATGCTTTGGCATCAGGTTTGTTGAAAGGGGACATATCAGAGATCTGTGCAAGGACCAGCTAAGGTGTGTGCAGACAGGTGGGAGATTACATGGGAGATAAGGCAGGTTTTACTCTCATTCCTACCTTCTTGAATATTCATCCAATTTCTGTTCTTATGTGAAATGCAAAGACACATTTAGTATAGTTGCATATGTGTGGCCCTCTCTGCAGATTGTCTTTAGCATTGATTATGTGGGGCAGCTATTTTATTGGAGGTACATATTTCTTGATTTAGGGAAGCTAGTATCCATATTTTAATGTCTTAAGATGGGGGGGGGGTGAAGAGCCTGAAATTTGGCATTTAGTTATGAACTTGGAGGTGAGTAATGGTTTCATAAAGAACGAATTAAGAAAACAGATGTATCTTAGGAAGCCTTGCCCAGATCTAAGAAATACGAGCAGTGTTCCACTCAGCTGTTTTTCCTGGGCTATGTGCTGTCTCTGCAGAGACTCTACAGAACAGTCTTGCTCAACTCTAGGCCCTGGGGCATTGCAGTTGTACATGAGGGTTGACCTGTGTTGTGGTATATATTAGTAATCGAGCATTTATACCGAGGAAACAAATGTGATATAATTTAAGGAAGGCTTTAGAGTCAGGGATGAGAGTAATTTTTTTGTGTACTATTTTCCCCATCAGTCACATTTATCTTTCTAGGCTTCTGAACACATACACATTGCCAGCTAGAGTATATATTAGATTTTCAAATATCAAACCATGTTTCTTTGTAAGCTTAGGGAGTAGTTTCAAAGTTGCCAGTTTTTAGTAGTTGTGGTGTGTTGTGGCATGGTCATGAGGACATTTTGATTCCTAGTTTAATTTGTATGGTGACCACTGTGAGGTTTTCCTTCACCTTGTGAAGAAAGTCCTGTCCTATCCACTGCACTTAGTCTCCATCTTCCCTATCGTTCTTTAAGCAAATGCTGTATCTCACCAGCTCATTATTTCTGTTCCTCATAACTGCCTGTCCTCCATGTCTAAATTGGCATGTCTATGTTAGAGCATCCTCAGGGCCCACCCAAAAAAAAATCAAAAGAAAAAAGAAAAGAAAACAACACTACTTTGCATCTTGAACCTGGACATATAATGTAAATGGGGATGATACATTCCAAACTGTAAGACATTAAGAAAAGAAAATTGTATTAAATAAAATGAAAAATTCCCCTAATTTAAATTTTGACTAGAATTGATGCTGTGTTTTCCTGTGGGGTGAGGTCAGTACTTGGAGCAGCAGATGCTTTATGAAAGCTAAATAGAAACAAAGGCACTCTCTAAGGGAAAAGGAAAAGAAAAAAGTAAAAGAAAAAAGAATGACAAGAAAACCAGAGCCATGTTTCCTGTCTTTGCTCTGCTCAATCCAGTTCCCCAACTCCCTGAAGAGGGTCTTGTCTAAAGCTGCAGGATGTGTTATTTCATTTTGTTTATTAAAACATGGAACATATTTTGTGTTTTTGACATGGACAGACAGTCCTACGCATCAGAGATCTCCTCCCTTGGCACACAGGAGGAATGAGGATTGTGGGGGAGATGAAACAGTGCAGAGCTCTTTGTCCTGAGCTAATGCCTGCTTACCTTCTCCAAGAGTTCAGTTCCCCCTTATCCTCTTTCAGATAGATACAGGAGAAGGGGTAATTTATATTTTTATCTGCTTGTGTGCCTCCCCACTAAATTTTTTTCTCACAACCCACAGAAAATTTATACTATGTGAAAATGAAAAATAAATGCTGGTGTGCACTGATAAAATCTTTCTCTTCGACCCTTCGAAAACAACTGAATCTTCTTTGGTGTTTTCTAGTAGTATGTGGACACAAATGGGTCAGGTGATATGAGGTTCTGCTACACGCAACAGAAAAGGGTCTTGAATCTTACAAATAGGAGAATCACAATAGAGATCTATCCCTAATTATGAACTCAACATATTTTATATCAAGCTTTTATTAACTTCAAGTCCTAATAATATGCACAAGATATAGGGGCTGGTGTTTCCAATACTCCCTGAACTCCTGAGCTTAACTGAGGATTCACGTACCTTGGCCTCGTTAGTAGCTAAATTTGCATTTGCACATTACTTACTTAATTACTCACATACTATTTGCATTAGATATAATGACCCTAACTTGAAAATTCTATAAATATATCTTTCAGTATTAGAATGAACAGAATTTTGACTAGGAAATCTAAAATGTGATACAAAGGCAACTTTTTGAAATTATCTGAGAGACACAAAAACAGATAGTCTGGGATGGGCTTGAGTCTAGTCTAATACTTTGAGATATCTGCAATTGTTTCAAGGATATTGGCTTTAGGTAAGTTCAAACTTTAAGCCAGGAAAGGTAGCTGAAAATACATTAGAAAACTTGCAAATGTATGGGCTACTGATATCAGAGGATAGAGTTTGCGACAGCAAAATCAGGTAGCTATGGGAGAGTTTCAGAAACAAGAGTACCCAAATTCTGTAAATCTACTCTGTCCAACTCTAAATTATCCTAAAAGCGCATACAAAAGATAGGTTGGGCTTCCCACTGGAAACCTGAACAGAGTCCATATTTCCACCATCTGCAGAAGAGGCTGCTTGCAGTTTTGTTCAGCCAAGTTAACTGTTTATTTACGATTCGTATAATGATGTTTTGTTTAAGTGAACACCATGATCTTCACAGGATACATTTCTCAGAATTTTAGCCCTGCTGTTGATTGACAGATAACAGTATACATGTATCCATCTTAAGAACCTGTAACAATCAAGAGTGTTTATACTGTGTAGTCCACAATGTCTAGGCATATGAAAAAAACAGTAAAGTGTGATGGCATGCCCAGAAGCAAAGACAGGGAACAGAAACAGCAAACATCATTTGAAGAATTGGACTTTGAAACAACTAGGAAGATGATTTGGCTTTTAATAACAAAAAGCTTAAAGACTGTCTTCAGGTAGCTTTTGGGACAAAACATGGACTCAAGTTGGAAAATTTGAGTAGATTAGTATAAATTTCCCTGTTGTCCGCTCTATTATTTTTTCTTGTTATTTCGTTTTCTTTCTTTTTTTTAATTTTAGATATTTTGATATCTAAAACCTGCATATTTACCATAAATCTCTGCAAGATTTAATATGTAGACCACATGGAATTAGTGGGCAGAAATTAGAATGTTTTAGACTTTGTCCATCTGAAGAAAATTCTAACCAATCTTGGTAACAGAAGGAAGGGTATAAAGTCAGCGGTGGAGATTGGGGTTAGACTCATGGGAATTCCCGTGCAAAACTGTGGCTTCTGCTTACATGGACTCTCCTCTTAGTATGGGACCAGGACACTCAATGGTAATGGTGTGTATTTGTGCATGAGCATAATCACAGCATCACTATCTCTCCCTTGTCTCTCTTGTCTCTGTTTATTTCTCCCAGTCTCTCTTGTATCTAATTCTCTCCCTCTTTCTCTTTGCTCTGTCTGTCTCTCTGTATTTGTCTCTCTCTGTACTAAAAATGGCTAATTTGTTTCTCATTGAGGTTTATTTTTTGCTTTATCATATCATCTTATTCATAAAACCACACCCTGTTTTTAGCACCCATACCCAGAATCCCTTGGTGTCGACTTTCTGTCTAGCCTCCTCAGATTATACCATTGTCCTGATATAGAATGGTTTTAATGTTAAGAAAATCCTCAATGTTGACAGAGAAAATAATTACACTGCCTCACAGTGAATATACTAACCAAGCAAATAAGAAGGGGTTATGGTACCACGCTGGGGGGGGGGAGAGGAGAAACATGCCAAACTCCTTTCATCACAAAAACTAGTCATCTGCTTTTTGTAAGAGAATTTTCAAACAGATGACAGGATTCTGGAATACCAAATGAGCTCATTTGGCCAGGACTAGGACTTAGGTTGGTGGCATAGGGGGCAAATGTGGGGGAGATGTCAATCTAAAAGCCAGCATGATCCAGGATTCTCTGTTGTATTTGTCTAAAGAAACCTGCTGTTCAGAGCCACTTTTCTGCAGACTCCAAACCCCTTCAATAGTGCTTATACCAGGCTTTCAGAAAGAAAGATTGCCAAAGATGGCATCCTTCAACAGCACCCCACCCTCAGTGTGAAGAGTGACTGAGCCCGGTGGAACCTACCCTGTCGCCTTGGTGTGTTACAGGCCCATCCTCTTTATCTTTGATCACCCTGGTAGGGTGGGTAATCCATCTTCTGTTTCCAGCAGTCTGCCCATCTCTAACTTCACAGTGGTTAGCAAATTAATTTCTTGGGTCTCACATACAGGCATAAGTGTGATCCTGCTAATGAGCCTCAGCATGCCCAAAGGAGATTGCCCTGAGATCAGCTAGTGAGAGTGTTAAGTAGACCCAGAGGACTCTTGATGTAGACACACAGGGGCACTTTGGTAGGTAAAAGTTAGCATTAAGGAGCTGAGGAGCTGAAAAGAAGCTGAAGATTGACATGACAAGTTACCAGGGAACCCTGATTTCATTCCATCGGAAATAAATAAAAACAAAATCAGACAAGCAAACAAACAAATCCCAGCATAGCCCCAAAGGGGGTAGGGAAAGGCAGCCAAAAGGGTAGACTGGAGAGCTGTGGAAGACCATAAGCAGGGTCAGGTAAGAGAGGGCAATGCAGGCAGGAGTGATGTGAGGCCTTGTCTGATGATCGCTGTCAAGAGACATGAACTTAACAGCAAGGATGTCAGCGGAGGCATGAGTACGAATATTGTCATGGGACTAGGCCCTCCCACCTGCCTCTAGGTTAAGGGAGTATCCCTCCATGGGGAATGTGCTCCCATAGTCCTTTTGTGCACCAGAGAAGGCAGGGAGGAAAGGAGGGAGGAAGAGGGAACTGGGATCGATATGTAAAATAAGAAAAAAAAAAAGAATATTGTCATGGTATGGTGAGAATAAAATTCTTGTAGATCCTAGCAGGAAGATAATAATGTGTACAATGCTAGAGAGAGATCTTCTTCTGCCCTTAATATCTCTGTTTTCTTCTGAAGACTACTGAGTTCCCCAGGGAAACACACACACACACCTACATAAACAGAGAAGAATGAGGAGACACATGCATACATGTGCATATACTCATAAAGGCACACACAGAAACACAAGCAAATGGAAATATGCACACCCAAATGCACAAACAAAAACAGTCATATACACACCCACAGAAGCACATAGACATTCACACACACTCAGAGGCACATTCTCACAGAGATGCACTCATAGAGATGCACTAGAGATTCACACAGAAACATAGATATTTACATACTCACATATACACAGACACACTCAGAGAGTAATATGCAGACACACATAGATACTCATATAGTTACACACACACAAGTAAACAGAGACACAAGGAGACATATTCACATACACACACACACAAGAAAATCATGCAGGCACACACAGATACATATATTAACACAGTCACACACAAAATTATGCATTCACAGACATTCAAACAAAAATGCTGGCACAAATACAGACACAAGTACAGAAACACACAGAGAGATTCACAGAAATACTCAGACACATAGACATGAACATAGCATAGTAACACAGACACATAGACATCTTCAGATACATGCACATTAACACAGACACATAGATATTCTCAGATACACACCTGGATGCACATACAAACACACATTAACAGACACTCACAGATATATACAAACATACAAAGACATATATACACAGATGCACACATATATATATATATACACACACACACACACACACACACACACACACACACACACACACACATTTGGCCACACACACAAAAAGATACACACCAACTCATACAGATACAGAACTTAAAGTACAATTGATGCACACTAAAACATACACATCAAAACTAAGACATAGAGATACACACAGACAGGCATACTCATAGAGCTGTAAAAATACATGAGTGACACAAGAGACATAATAGAAGCATAAACACAAAGATACACATGCCTGGACACTTTACTAAGACACCCAGGCATAAACAGAAATTCAGAAACACATACACACATATAGATAAACTCTCTCTGTCTCTCTCTGTCTCTTTCTGTTAGAGACTTGACCATACATACAGACACTCAGTCACAAACAAACACTTACAGACATTAATACAGATACAAACACAGAGATTCACTCACAGGCATGCACACACACACACACACACACACACACACACGGGAACATTCTCAAATAGATCCACACATACACACAGAGATACACAAATGCACTCTTACAGACACACACACATACACACATTAACACACACAGACATACACAGGTACACTCACACAGATATTTAAGCAGACATACATATACAGACAAATGTAGACATAATCACACAGATGCATATACAACAGCATACACATTTACAGATACACTCAAACACAGATACACACACACACAGATACACACAAAAACATACATTTCCACAGACACAGACATATAAACATATTTCTTTCTCTCTGTCTCTGAAAAATACAAAAAGAAACATCCATGAGTTCAATTCTCTCTGTTTTTCTCTGAAAAACAAAACAAAACCCAAAAAGAAACATTCTGAGTCCAATTTCTAATGTCCCAAAATCCTAAAGGAGTACATGCTAACCTCTGACATATTTCAGGGGCTCCAAAGCCATAACCACCATTCCAGGATCTATTCCTTCCTTGGCTAGAAGCCCAGAGTGGGTTTCATGGATGGATAGGTCCAGCTGGAAACCTACAGAAGGCATTTTTGTCTTTCAGTAGGATAGAGGTTTCTGATGGTCATGGTAACTATACATGACCCCTAAAGGCATACATATTTATTAACCTTTGAGGTGTTATTTGGTAAGAATCAACAGAAACTATTTTGTATTAAGCATAAGATTAGGGACCTTTATATTCATTGTTATGAGTGAGTACACACAGAGATGAGTATATGCTCTGAAAATTCCATAACAGTTTAGTCATTTCAAAATATGCAATGCACAAATGTTCTTAAACATTTGTGATTGCCTTCAACTCCCTGCAGATAAAGGTAACAAAGCGTTCCCCATTCAAGCTGTTCCTAATCTCCCTGTGGGGTTTTCTAATGTAATTTTAAGACATAAAATGTATTCATGATCACACCAATAATTACATGCTTGGAAAATAAAATGATTTTCTTATTCCCCATTAACATTAATTGTTTCCAGAACTTCAGCCTCTGGCAAAAGCCTATCAGTGCCGTAGGGCAGCAATGCCCTTGGGGCCATGCTGTTGTAGAATAGGAGCATGGAAATACAAATCATCAATACACTCATTTAAATCTCATGTTGCCATAATTAGATTTTTCATATAATTTGCCTAGTTTCCCATCCCCTCAGCAGCCTTTTCTTCCAGTGATTTATAGCGGTACCTTCTGTAATGTAGTTAGAAAATTTGCAAATATTTCCACCAAGCCTGTATCTTATCTTTTTCACTTCTTTTCAAATACCTTTTCTTGTTTCAGACCACTGGATGTATTTATTTTTAATGATATACGATAGCATTTTAGCTACAGTTTCTCCCAATGGAAATCAACCAAATGTTGTGAAATGATTTTTAATGTCTCAACCTTATCCAGTTGGGAATTATTTGAATTTGTTTGGATAAATCTCCATGTATACATAGATTAAATACAGATCTTGTTCCTCCCTATCCGTCCTTTTATTTTCCCCTTCGGCCTCCTGAATACAGGATTACAGGCTTTGCTACTAAGTACATAGTGCCTTCCTTAAATTTATCATTCATATTTATGATAGGAAAACTCTCTTAAGTGAGGGTTTGTGTGTGTGTGTGTGTGTGTGTGTGTGTGTGTGTGTGTGTGTGTGTGTCTCCAGCTGGCTCCGCCAACCCAATTGTGACAGTCCCTCTGGCCCAAGTGTAAAAGAGCAAAATGCACAATAATTAAAATTTGATGGAATACTTTTCTAATTGATTCCTCTTGTCATCTGAAATGTTCGAAATGCCATGACCTCTCCATATACTCACACCTGCCAAATGTCGGCCATTTCCCCAAATCTTCTGCAACTCTTTCCAAGGCTGCCCCTGTATGTCTTATTTCTGTAGAATCCAACATGATTGGCTCCTGAGAAAAATCTACCTTGGGCTGTACTGTGCATTTAGGCCATTTCCCAAGAATGTGTGGGATCAGGAGTCTGGGTGATTGAAGATAACTTTAAGTGCCTTGAGTCCTGGAGGCTCTTACTCTAATACAGCTGTATTTTAATCCTCAGGAGGTTTCCTGGTTTTCCCTCCACCCAAATCTTGAAACATCTGCTTGTAACCAAAGGAACAAATCCCCACTTCCTTGAGGAGGAATGGACTGCAGGCATATCCAACTTTGCTGTTTCAAAGTGATTTTTTTTTTTTTATTCCCTTTCCCGTGTGGTGCTTGTGAGACTTCACTATTCAGGTTATAGTGCCATCTATCAACCAGAACAGGAATTCTCTGGCTGGAGTAAAGTGCCCTGCGGCTGCTGAAAAGAATAGATTCTGAACATCACAGATACTGATGACTGGTTGATAATGTGGCTAGTGAAGCAGAGTATTTAAAATGATGAAACCCGTATCTACTATACATCCTTAAGTAGCATACCATTGTGTACAATAACCAAGATTTTGTGCCCCGTTCCCCCATCTCTAACAACCAGATGAAATACTTACTTCAAATTGATCAGCGTCTAAAAAGGGATTGATGAATCCAATTACAGAATCAAATATGTGTCTACAGAAAAACACAGATTTCTTTTGCATTGCTTTTGTGACCTGTGATTGTCCTCAATTTGTAAAATCTCAGAGACCATTTTTCCCACCACTCCATATATTATTCAGTCCATTATACCCAGGATCATATGCATCATGTTTTATAGTCATTCATATATTCATTAACAACTAGAAATTTTCTATTTTTCTACCATTATAAATAATTATCACCCAAATGTTTTATTCTCTCTGAAAAAATATACTTGTGTAGAGTAAAATATCCGTAAGTGGCAGTATATTTCACATTTTGTAAGGTACTGGAAAAAAAAAACAAAAATCCACTCTTTCTAGTGGAGACTTACCGAGTCAAAAACAGAGGCACCAAGACAGACTTCCTCTTATTTCAATTAGGAACTACGAGTCCTCTCAGTCTCATTGCTTTCTAGACAACTGATCCCTCGAAACCTTCCCTGGCTGCTGGACAGGAGTGAATATCTGAGGACTTCCTATGTGATTCAGACACATGGAGACCAAGATATTAAAGATGAAGCCACCAATTGTGAAATTCAGGACTTCCAGGGAAAGCTAATTTCATGCCCAAGAGTACGCTCATTGTGTTCCAAGGAATTGAGAGCTTGGTGAGCTTTGTGTTTGATAGTGCAGAAAAGTGAAGAGAAAGCAAATGGTATGGAGGGTTTCATTGCCTTCACCTTGCACTCCGCCAAGAATTCAAAGGGAAAAAAAAAAAAAAAAAGAATCCAAAGAAATACTGTTTCAGAGACCAGTGATTTTGCTTTAGCATTTTCTCATTTTTCATTCTAATAATATTCAGACTTCCTAACTTCTCATTTCATACTTCACTATTTATTTATCCATTTACTTATCTGTTTATCTAATTCATCTAACAAAGGTCTCTTTAAATCCTGCTGATTCTGTAATCCTGTACTTGGAGCTTTCAAAGCATTTTAGCATAAAATAAAAGTACCTGCTTCCATGTAGATTTTCAAAAGGCTATCACTATATTTGCATGTTATGCATATTAATACAGTGAATAAAAAGGGTGATGAATATAGCAGAGGAAAAATATCAAAGCACACGAAGATTGAGTGTGCTAGATGCCAGAGGCTTCAAAACTAATCAAGTGAGCCTAGAAAAAAAAATGGGTTTGACTTGAATTTTGATAAAAAAAAAATTGTACAAAAGCTGAGTCAATCAATAGTAGTGGAAGATACAGGACTAGACAGTATAGAGCTCATATATGCTGGGAGTGACAATAGGGTCAATATGGTCGGTAAGAAGCTGGAGTGAGAGAGTCATTCAGAGTGTACAGCGTGGTCTCTCCAGCTGCCACTCCGGCAGCCACTCTGTGCCCAATAAGCTACCATTGGAGATTTTTGAAAAGAGGTTTGCTTCGGTTTGATTCATTCTGCTGTGCAGATGGTATGGGTGTGGGGAGCCACAGGGGTAGAGGCAGGGGGCCATGTTAAGGGGTTACTTCAGATACTCAAAGGAGGTATGATGGATTCAGGTTCAGTTTCACCGATGTACCCGTGCTTCCTAGCTGCCTTTGAGTTTGACTAAACTGTGGTGTTACGTGAGTTCCTGACAGAGGTGTGAAGCAGAATCTATAGTAGCTCTATGTAATGTTCCAGGAACAGTGTTGAACCTCAGTAAGTGCTAAAATAAGGTGAGAAACAAGTGCTCCGCTGTGCTCCCAGATCCTTGCTGCTCAGAGAAGCCTTGTTTAACAGAACTCTGGGACAGGATGCCGAAGGTGTGGCTTGGGTCACTGCCAGTTTGAAACCAGAATGTTTAAACTTGAGTCTACTGGGAAAATGTGGTTCTTAGCCTCAGGAGAGGAGAAAACTGCTCAGGGAAAAACTGTGCAGGCATTTATAAGTAGGGCCAGAGTTCAGTAACCAGGAAGGCTGCAATTCTGCCTCTCCTCTGCCTTCAGACTTCTGCTTACAGATGAAGTCTTTTCTCCTTCTCCATGCTCCCTAAGCCTCTCCTGATTTACCATACCTGTGAGTTATTAAAATTCCATGAAGCTCAAAGCCTAATTTGTATAGGTTTGTCTAAAGTTTAAGGACTGATAATACTGATAACCCATGATTTAAGAACCATGAAAGTCAGAGGTCAATTGCAAATGCCATCTCAAGGTTATGAGGCCAAAGTCAGTGAAGGTTGGGAAAACCTGATTTCAGAAATCTGAGCTAATCTGACCTTGTCTAATTGACCCAGAGTTAGCTCACTTCCTTGCTTTTTAAACTCTCACCCTGAGATCAGGGGCAGGTACCGGGATTCTGTTCCAGCAACTGAGAACATTTCAATTACATTTCTGCAGGGAAACCGGTCTCTCACAGCCACCATTTTACAAGCCCTCACCACCCTTGAGGGCCTCATCTACTGTCAATCACCTGAAATGGGAGGCAGAAGGAGATGGGTTGGAAACAGCTCACAGTCTTGGAAGAAGGGGGGCCTGCTAGCACATGCGCACTCTCTTCACCGCAGTGCAGGGGTCTGCTCAGAAGGGAGGGGGATTTCTTGGCACATGCGCAGTGAAAACACACTGCAGGCACTCCCTTCGCTCGGGGAGGGGGCTTCCTGGCGCCTGCGCACTCTTACTACAGCATTGCAGATTCTACTTTGCGACTGCGCCAGTCTGGTAGCTTCTAGAAAGATCCAGGGCTAGGTAGGGGCGGGGGACAGAGAGGGAGTTGGGCTGTGGCTCTCTGCTCCAACCCCTCCCTCTGCAGCTCTCAAGCCACAAGTGTTCCTTTGCTCAGGTTACTGCGCCAACAGGCGGCTGCTGCATAGAACAGAAAAGCCTTCTTTCTGTCCCCTGACAGTTTCTCACTGCAGTGTTTGTTAGGGCTTGGAAATGTTGGAAATGTTGGAAATGTGCTGTGTGTGTCACCAAAGTAGAATCGAGTCAAATAACACATCCCAATTTTGGAAAGAGCAGCTGCATAGGGAATTTGGATGCCAGGATAAGCTAGAGGTGAGCTGCCTCAGAAAGGGATCCCTTCAGCATTTGAGCCTGATGCCCCTCAGCTGGCCCCCAACCCTGGAGTCTCTCTACTAGTTCTTTGCTAGGCATCTGCCTTAAGGGGGATTGTTTAGAAAGGCAGATTCTCAGCTCATTCTCCTCAGAAAATCCATTAGGAATTCGGAGAGGACACACCCTGATTTGAGCAGCTTTGGAGTGATTTTGATGCATATCCCCAGAGAGACATTAAGGAAGTGTGCAGGGGACAGTGTCCAGTAAACAAGGGCCTCACTGCATCTTGGAACACTGCTTCCCAGGATCTCACCCTGAAGTCCCACTCTCTTGTGGCTGACCAGAACAGGTGCTGGCTATTTGGGCAAAGCAATGGTGGTGGCTGTGAGCCTAGCAAAGGACTGGGTCTTTCAGAGCCAGTTAGTTAACCAGTGGAACTTAACACCTTGTCTGTGCTACCTTCCCCACATGGTTGTGTGTCAGGCTAGAAGTCCAAGGGAGCTTTCTAAGGACAGGAGGCGATTCTTGGAAAGCCTCTCACTGTCCACTCTTTCCTGAGCTGCTGCTCCCTCAGTTTCTCCAGATCCCCTGTGTTCGTGGATGTTTTTGTGGGTTCCTGTGTTGAGAGGATTGTGGATAACTATGGAATAGAAGTTATGTGATACTGTGGCACAAGTTGCATTTGTGCAGCCTATCAAGAACTTAAAATTCACTCAAAGAGAAAGTTAACTGACTTTTTCGATACTGGAGAGCTCAACATGCAAGTGTCACAGTAGGAAAACAAAAAACAAACAAAACAAAACAAACAACAACAACAAAATGAATAAATTACTGACTCTTTAATGTGGAAATACATTGGCAAAAATCAAGCAGATTTCAAGTTAACCGTGTTTTGTATACATACACAGCTTATCTACGCTGGAGGCAAAAAATCATGGACACGGATCATTTTCACATGCTGATGATATTCAAAGACTTACTATATGACTTGCTTTTCCCTTTGTAAAGCACAGTAGAACCAATGAGATCTTATTACAAATTTCTGAGTTTTCTTTACCTTATACATGAAAAATAGTTCTTTCCTATGTTTTGTTTCCTCTATGAGAGTTCTAAAACCTAGCTTATAGATTCAGCAATTTATTCTTACTTGTCGGTGCCTTTTGTTGTATTTTATCACAATAACAACAATAGGATACTGGCTCAACATTTTCCTTGTAGGTCACCTTGCCATGGTCAAAAAAAAAAAAATAATAATCATTGGTAGGTCCTTTAATTCTTCATCAATGACAAAGTGTCGTTTATCAATTTTCTGTTTTCCAATCTCCAGACACTGATGTTTGCTTACATACCCCAGTTTTCTTACACATTTTTCTCTGGTTTTCAGTTCACAGTTGCTTCTTTTTTACCTAAGACCAAAGCCAGGGACACAGTTGATTCTTTTTTACACAAATGTTTCATCTTTGGGAGTTTGAGCACACACATGTCTGCCAGTGAGTGTGGTGGTGGTGTGGTGGTGGTGGTGGTGGTGGTGGTGGTGTGTGTGTGTATGTGTGTGTGTGTGTGGAGAGAGAGACAGAGTGAGAGACAGAGACAGACAGACAGAGAGAGAAAGAGACACAGAGAGAACTCTATTGTATATATTAGACTTTTCTGAAATATGTGGCATCTTTCCTGCACGGAACAGGACTTCCCCCCAACACTATTTCAACAGCATTCTGAATACTTGCAGGTATATGAAAACTAATCACAAGGCACATGGTAAGTTCTAGTATATTTCTATAGCTTTAAGAGAAATGCCAGGCTCCTTGTTCAGCCTATTTCTTCACCTTTAATAATTGTGTTGATGAAACCAAAGGGAAAGGTGTAGAGGAAAAAACACCTTGCTGATGTTTCTGTTTACTAAAAAATTAAAAAATTATTCTGTTGCAAAAGACTTCATAGCATTCTCAGTATATGAACTACTCTTTTATTTCATTAAAATATTACAACTATCATAACTGGAATTAGCCAGCCATATTAAATCATGATAATGACAAGTTATATTTATCATTCATGTTGCTATTATTTCCAAGTTTCTTGTATATTCTCTTTACATATTTGATATTTACAACAATCTTTAAATGATAAAAATTCATATAACCATAAAATACAAGCAATCCTTTCCTTCTAGTATATAAGTCTATAATTGGATAGAGTTGTGCATTGTGTAGTAATTGTGAACATATATAGAATAAAAACTCAATAATTATTGAAAGAGAGCATTTATTATTCCATTCTATTGACAATAAAACAAATTAGTTCAACACTTTTGAATTTTACTTTCATGGTACCTACACAACTTTGCTTTTGCATATATTCCTTGGGCATTTGTGTTTATTTTCTAAAAACCAGTCTATTGCATAAAACTGCTCCCTGCTCACTGAATTGGATAGGTTATTTTTCATTTTTTATCTTTTGCACATTACAGGTTTACAGATCTCTCTCTGTGTTTCTCTCTGTCTCTCTCTGTGTCTCTGTCTCTGTGTCTGTTTCTCTCCCTTCAATACAGGGTTTCTCTGTTTAAAAGTCTTGGTTGTTTTGGAACTCACTTTGTAGACTAGGCTGGCCCTGAATTCACAGAGATCTGCCTGCCTCTGCCTGTGGAATGCTGGAGTTAAAGATGTGTGTCACCACACTTGACCAGATATTTTCTTCTTTATATGATGATCCTGCCCCTATTTTAGACAGGATTTTTGTATTAATTGAAATTTATTTTCTAAGTGTGTATTATAAAATTGTATATTTTTCTAGATTAGATACATAATAAATTATCTCAAATTAATTTGTGATTAATGTGGCTGGGGAAATTTAAAAAAAATATGTTCATCCTTCTAATGGGGGAAATTGCTGACTTTCTAAGCCTTTGCCATCTCTTAAAGATATTGTAGGATCATTCTGTAATGAGAAGCATTCATTGATTTAGGAGCATTCACACACATTCTCATTTTATACACACAGTCAGAATGCTATAATCAGTATTAATTTAAAAAACAAAGCTTCTTAAAACAAAGAGCAGTGTTCCAGGATCCTATTCAAAGCAGCATATTACTTGTCATGTCACCTTAACATCCACTAGACTGTCTATTTCATTATTTTTCATGTTGGTGCTTTTGTAGGTGTCTATCTGAAACTTTGGAAAAATGGCCCTCAACTAGGACCTATCAGAGGTTATTTGTGAATTCACTGCATCTCTAATTGATAAAGTCTTGCAATTATACCTAGAGAATTTATGTTAATCTCCTACTTTTGAAAAAGGTTTGAAAGCCCTGACAATTCTGTTTTTACTTGAAAGTTCTTTTTATTCAATTGTTAAGTATCAGTATTTAAAAAAAAAAAATGTAGAAAAAGGCCATAAAGTTATTCAACATCGCCATCTGCCGTCCAGAAATGGAAGTGCAGGGGTAGGCTGAATCTGATAGCTGGAAATCCAGAGGCAAAGTAATAAAGGCAAATCAGACTCTGGAAACAGCCCAAGAAATTTGTACTGATAGACTTTAATGAGGAACAGATAAAGGTATTTTAATACCTTTATCTTTTGTTAAGAATGATTGTATAATATATACAAACATGACTCAGGGGAATCAGTCATTCAGATTTTGAGTTCAGCATCAGCCTGGGTACATATGGAAATCTTGGCTACAAAAACAGCAAATAACAGTAAACCTGAGGCCAGGGAACAAATGGTGATAAACCAGAAATGAGGGAATAGTTAAAAGTTTGTCACATAACATCCCTTTTCTATTTATTTGCTCACTGCTTTTTACAAAGGAACATGTTCAAAATTGTATATCTTAGATGCACTTTCAATAATGGGATTGCTTTTTGTTGACTTCACACAAACCTAGAATATCTACAAAGAGGGAATCTCATTTGAGGAATTGTGTCCAGCAGATTTGGAATTAGAAAAGTCTATGGAGCATTTAGCATTTTTTCGATTTATGATTTATGTGGTTAGGTTCAGCAACATGTTGGAGTTGCCACCTTCGGGCTGGTGGCCCTAAGTATTATAATAAAGTAGCCAGCAAGTAGTATTCCTCCATGCTTCAGTTCCTGTCTCCATGTTCCTGACTGGAGTTCCTCTGTCTTAGCCTAGCTCAGTGGACAATGACCTAGTATATGTAAGTCAAATAAACCCCTGTCCTCCTTAAATTGCCGTGGTGTTTTATAAGAATAATAGAAACCCTGCCTAAGACAAATAACATTTTCAATTGCATTCCATCAAATCCACATATATCTTCGCATCTGTCATGAAAAACTCTACAGCTAATATATTGCTAATACAGCTATCAATATGTGATATTCATTTTCCTAGTGTTTAGTATTAAGAACCTCACTACATTTTTCTTATTATAAGATAGACATCCATTGTCCTTTCATTTTATAATGCTAAATATAAATGCCTCTTAATTTGTATAAGTGTTATAAATGAATTCTTGAATTATTTTTATGTTTTTCAAAAAATACTGACAAAAGTATTATTGTAAATTTCATTCTTGTAAACTTCACTAGTAATAAATTTTTTGAACCCCCAGATCATCATGACTCTATAATAAATGCTGACATTAAATTGCAGTATTTATGCTTCAATATTAGCAGATCTCCTTGTGAAAACTAATATAGTTAATCTAATTTTTAATTATTTTTTTTTATTTAAAGTAAAAGCAATCTTATTTTACATACCAATCTCAGTTCCCTCTCCCTCCTGTCCTCCTACTCCATCTCCCATCTCCCCATCCCACCTCAGAGACGATGAGACTTCCCATGGGGGTTCATCAAGTTGGTCACATCATTTGGGACAGGACCTTGAGCCTCTTCCCTGTGTCTAGGCTGAGCGAGTATCTCTCCATAGGAAATGGGCTACAAAACGTCAGTTCATGTACTAGGGATAAATAGTAGTTCCTCCGATGATAGAGGCCCTGTAGACTGCCCAAGCCCCCAACACACACCCATGTTCCGGTCATATGCAGGTTCCCTACCTGTCACTCTGCAGTTCATGAGCTCCCATTTACTCAGGTCACTGTTTCTCTGTGTTTCCCCAGGATGGCGTTGACTACTTTGCTCATCACTCCTTTCTTTCTTAAACTAGATGTCAGAAGTTCAGCTCAGTACTTAGCTGTGAATCTCTGCTTCTGCCTCAGTAAGCTATTGGATGAAGACTCTATGGTGGCATTTAAGGTAGTCAACAATTTCATTATAGGGGAAGGGCATTTAAGGCAGCCTCTTCACTATTGCTTAGATTCTTAGTTGGACTCATCCTGGTGGATTCCTGGGAATTTCCCTAGTGCCAGGTTTCTCGTTAAGCCTGTAACAGCTCACTCATTTCAAGGTATCTGTTTCCTTGCTCTCCTACTCTGTTCTTTCCCCAAACTGGACCTTTCTGATCCCTCATGTTTGCCTACCTCCTTCCCTTCTCCCCTCCTCACTCTCCTGTTCTTCCCTTCTCTCCCCATGTTCCCAGTTTACCCAGATCTTGTCCCTTTTCACTGCTGGGGGAGGTGTCCATATATGTCTCTCTTAGGGTCTTCCTTGTTTCCTAGCTTCTCTGGGGTTGTGGTTTGTAGGCTGGCTAACATTTGCTCTATTTCTAATATCCACTTAAGATTAAGTACATTCCATGTTTGTCTTTCTGTATGTAGGTGACTGCACGCAGGATGGTTTCTTTTAGTTCTAGCCATTTGCCTGCAAATTTCAAGAAGTCATTGGTTTTTTTTTTTTTTTAAATCACTGAGTAGTACTGCATTGTGTAAATGTATCACATTTTCTTTATCCATTCTTTGGTTTAGGGGCATCTAGGTTGTTTCCAGGTTCTGACTATTACAAATAATGCTGCAATGAACATGGTTGAACAGATGTCCTTGTGGTATGAGTGTACATCCTTTGGGTAGATGTTTAACAGTGGAATTGCTGGGTCTTGAGGCAGATCAATTCCCATTTTCCTGAGAAACTGCCATACTGATTTCCAAAGTTGCTGTACAAGTTTGCATTCCCACCAGTAATGGAGGAGTGCTCCCCTTTCTCCACAGCCCCTCCAGAATAAGCCATCACTGGTGTTTTTGATTTTAGCCATTCTTACAGGTTTAGGATGGTATCTCAGAGTTGTTTTGATTTGCATTTTCCTGATGCTTAAGAGTGTTGAGCAATTCCTTAAGTACCTTTCAGCCATTTGAGGTTCTTCTGGTGAGAATTCTCTATTTAGATCTTTACCACATTTTTTAAATTGGATTATTTGGTGTTTTGATGACCAGTTTCTTGAGTTCTTTGTATATTTTGGAGATCAGCTCTCTATCAGATGTGGGGTTGGTGAAGAATATCTTTTCCCATTCTTATCTTAGTATTCTTTAATGTCTCCCATTTATTTTCTTATTTAATTTTTTCTTCAGAATTGTCTTTAATATTTTAAAAATTTTAAACCCTTTTTACTATTGTTAGATAATTATGTATCTATACATATAATCACACTACAAGGTACTCATATTCATCCAGATATTTAACTTTTTACTTTTACTATATCATTCTTCACCATTACCAACAGTTACATAGAAAAAAATCATAAACATTTCTGATTTCATGTTACCACCTTAATATCAGAAATATAAAAATGCAATTTTTCACTTAAAATATCTAGTTTCCATTATATATGTATTTAAATCGATGGTAAAAGATAGAAGTTCATATTGTCGTAGAAATAGTTGAAAATCCCCACATCTCAATATCAGTGAATATGAACCTTTCTTAGTACCAGTTCTTCATTTGTAGGAAACAAATTCAAGGAACATTAGGACTGGTAAGGACTGGGAATTGCCTGCAAGATGTGAGGCACTGACATTTTTATTGTTTTCTTATTTTCTTTGCAAATATTCAACTATGCATATACGTGTATCATTTCTGTATTTTGTAATCCTAAATATAATTGCCTCTTAAATTAAATCTATGTACAGGTACATACTTATTTTCAGTTCTGCAGAATATGCAGTCAAAAATATTATTGTAAATTTCATACTTCCTGTAAGCTACTAATAAAAGTGGTAAGACTCCGGAAAACCATCATGATATGCAGTCTATATTAAATACGTAAAATTAAATGAGAACTAACTATATTTTAAGTGAAAAAAGAGCAATTGTATAATTTTTATAATTTTTCTACTTAACTATTGGCAATTCTTTTTTTTAACATTTACATTAATTGTTTTAAAATGTTGTTCTTTCTAAACCTTCGAAAAAGTACTTGTTTTAGGACATATGTATTCTCTTAACATTTCAATTTTAACAAATTCAAGGACAGCCTGTTAACAACAACAACAAAAAAAGGTGGTACAAAATATATAAACTAGTGCTTCCTTAATGAGGAGATCTTCATTTTGTTTTGTGCTCCATAGGTGGTTTTCAGGTGATTGTGGGTGACCTCAGGCGTGGGGTGGCTGCCCCTCCCGAACCTCCCTGAATTCTGGAACTGGGTCCTCCTTAATGGCCCCCTAGGGACTGCTCAGTACCAGTGCACCAGGCTGGTCACTAATGCCGGACACCTAGTGAGTTCAGGCACACTGGCAGGCTCAGGAGCAGGAAATAGTGGGGAAATCACGTGTTTGCAACACAGATGGCTTCTGGCAAGGTCCAATCTTAATCTTGCTCTTACTTGACAGCTGCAGGACAGCCAGGTGCTGAGCCTTTCCCTGTCCCTGCAGCAGTGGAGAAGCCTGTGTGCACTTTAGAGTTTGTGGCTGGACCTGGAGCTTCCTGCCCAGCCCTGCCTTCCAGCACAGATTATGATCCTGCACAATGTACGGAAGATAAACATATTGCCCTCCAAGAGAATGCAGATGTGTACTGTAATATTTGTCAAGTTTATATTCGTGTACAAGTACATAAAGTTATAAGTATTTTTTTCTTCCATTAGTCAACATAATTTTCAAATATTTGAATCTATGGATTTGAATTTTGTTTTGTTTTGCTTTGTTTAACAAGACTACATTATTAATGACAAGCAAGTCTAGGTCTGATATTTTTATTTTGTAAATCGTTATTTGTTCTTTTTTTTAATATTCAGAATTTAAAGGAAGAAGTTAATGAAAAAGGCAAAACTAAATCTGAAAAATACTGACGCCGAAGTCTTTTGTGGAATTACGATTTGTATCCATCTACAGCCCTGGAATACTTTATAAAGTATTCAGAACTATGTATAGTTAACCACTACATTATGTTAATTTTAGAATTTTTGAAGAAAAATTGATAGAATTCAATTTTACATAATAAAAATCACAGTCTGACTTTTGAAATTCTGCATTTTGTAACCATCACCTATTTTAACCTATGTGTGCATACTAAGTGTGTATTATTATTGGTGTTTTAGATTACATATAAAGTCTACCAGTATTATTCAGTTAATTTTGGGTAGGTATAGTGTGCCATAGCATAGTCCTGCATTAATATTAGTGTCCTTTTCAATTGGTTAGAATTTTCTTATTCAAATGACAAAGGTTGTGTCAGGTGTTGTATGAGTGCTCAGCATGGAGCTCTAAATATGCAATAGGCAAATAACTTGAAAGGCTCAAAACATTAAGTGATGTCAAAATACTGTTTTCCTATACCATCTTCTTCACTGCTGTGCATGAATGCTCTTTCTTACTGTCCTAGTGCCTGATTTTGTATGTGTGTGTATGTGTGTTGGTAATGTTTAAGGCTTTTTAGTGACAAGTTATGGTATATTAGTTGTACTTGATTAGCATATATTATGTTTTACATTTTATTTGACTGAGTTTGCATGTATGTTTAATTCATTTTTACCAAATAACATTGAAACACATATACATTTACCGTAACTATTAATATATTATTTGTAGAACATGGTTTAGCATTTAATTTCGAGGTCAATGGATGTGCACCCCTCAAATCTATATATTAGTATATGTGAACTCAAGCTTTCTTATTTCTTTCTATGTTGCCATCTTGCACTATTATTATATATTATGTAAGAATATACTTTCATATCCTTTATGTCCATGTATAATTTATAAATTTATAAATCCAGTCACTTCACATTAACAGCTATTTAAATACTGCATTGTGCATTCACTTATACCTGTCACTTTCTTCTAAAAATTTGTCTGTAGGTGGCTGACTGGCAGATTCAGTGAAAATGCATAGTAAACCAGAGAGGAGAGCAGAATGTAACCAAGAGGGGAAATGCTGTTTAAGAGACCACTGGTCACGGCATTCTGGGTTTGAAGAAAAGGTGGGAGTGTGAATGCTGCCCACATTGTAAAAGCAGCTAAGTTGCTATGGCTTCCCTGTATTCAATTTTGATTTTAGAATTCCTGTTTCTAGGAAATTTAAATTCCTACTGAACTTTTAGTAGGAACTTAGTAGTAGTTTTTAAAGATTGCAGTGAATATATCTTTCTAGATTTCCTAAAATTCATTTCTACCATAGTCAATATGTAGAAATGATTCTGAGAAAAAAGGATTTCTGGAAGATGTTGAATGCACCATACATTTTGTTAGCCTGCATGTCCAGGGGCCATTCAAATTTTCTTTTATAATATTTTAATTTTTGAGATTATAACATACCTCAACAGTTCTCCCTGCCTTTGCTTCTCCTGAACCCTGCAATATGCACCACCCCACTCTCCTGAAAAAATATCTGTGACCTCTTCTTTCATGAAATGTTATTGCATGCACAATGTATACATGTATAAACATATATAGTTCTAAATATAACATGCTCAATCTGCATGATATCCCTTGCATGTATGTTTTCAGGGCTGACCATGTCCTGAAGAACATCTGTATGACTTATGCACCTCTTAGTTAAATTCTGAGTTAAACACAGAGGATTAGAATCACCTGCTAATCAATCATATATGCTAACAATTACTTTCTATAGTCTGCATAATTCAACAGAACCCTTTGATCAGACTTTGACAAATAAGATGGGCAATACAGCTCATTCTTATAATCCCAATATTCATTATCATGGGGTAGGGAGGTTGTGGAGTTTGAGGGTAGCCTGTGTTACTTTGAGGAACCCTGTCTAACTCCCCAATTTTCCTGTGAGATAATAGAATACTTTAAATAATTATCAGCCATTATCTTAGCGATTACAAGAAGTTTCTCTGTTACTGTAAATGAATACAAAACCTGAGCCAATGACAATCTAAGAAGTCACATTTACTAATGGATATGATGTTACTTAATTTTAAGCATGAGATGCAGTGATGTCCTAAGTCGTTCCTATTGTACTTCACTTATGTTTGATTTTCATCTTTTCTTATCCTCTACAGTCATGAATTGCCAATGTAATACACTGATTTCTCACTTTATCACAAGCCACAGAATGCAGAATAATTCCCGTTTTTAATTATACTTAAATATGTTTCTGAATGGATAATGGTAACCTAGAGAATTAGCAAATTCCTTATATGGCCACTGTGATGTGAAACCCTGAACAGTGAAATGAGGAGTCTTGGTTTTGAAAAATCAAAGATATATGTTTTCTATAAAAAGTCTATTTACAGTTGACATCTTGGAATGAGCAGATCCCAATTTACTAACCCTCTTATCACTTACATCTAATCAAAGTCTCACGGAACTTAACAAGCAAGGGATGTGGTGGTTCCTGGAATTTTGCTCAACATAACGGAAGCATAAACTGTGCTTAATGAAGTCACACTTTTAAAATTATGAAAACACAGTTCTGATGCATTGTATAGGCATCCCCCAACAGGAGCACTTGGTGTAACGGTATGATTCTTACAAAACCAGAGATTAGATGTTGATGAAGAAACAACACATTTTTTTTTTCATTTTCCGAAAGTCTCATATTTCAGTCTTATTTATTTATTTATTTTTTTATTTTACTTGTCGATCTCAGTTCCATCTCCCTCCCTCCCTTTTACCCTCTTTGTCCCCTCACATGCACCCTGACCACCCTCCCCTCCCATCCCCCCACCCCAATTCCACATATAGGGCAATGCCATCCAGGAGGGGGTCATGTAAATCTGTCAAGTCATTTGAAGTAGGGACTAGGACTTCTCTCCTGTCTCTAGGTTAAGGCAGTATCCCTCCATGGGGGACATGTCCGCAGGGTCTTTTTGTGCAGCAGGAATACATCCTGGTACCACTGTCTGAGGTCCCATAGACTGCTCAATCCTTCTGGCTGAGACCCATATTCAGGAGGGCCTGAGTCAGTCCCATGCTGGATTCCCAGCTATCAGTCTGGGGGCCCGTTAGCTCCTCCTTGTTCAGGTCAGCTGTCTCTGTGTGTTTCTGGAACCTGGTCTTGTCCTCTCCCACTGCATCTGGTTTCTAGTTCAACTCAGTGTTTAGGTATGGGTGTTTGCTTCTGTTTCCAACAGGTACTAGATGTTTGCTTTTGAGAGTTTAAAATGTGTTATAAAACTGTTAGCATGTTCATGTATTTATACATACATATAACTGTCTCCGTAAGGTCTTTTATTTTCAACCTGACAGATTTTCTTTGAGTTTCTGTGTTTAGTAGACTATTTCCACCTTAAATAATCCTTTGATCTGTGTCTGTTCTTTACCTGCATTATTTAGGAATAATAGAATCTTCAAGCAGTCAAGTGTCTTGTTTTAGGTGATATATCTATATTTGTAATCCTAGTGATTGATTTAGGGTTTACATAACCATATTTAACATATCACATTCTACTATTCAATTAAATTATTTTACTTTAGAAACATAATTGCATTTTCCCTTCCTGATATTTTGTGAAACAGTTACATATTTACTTTTATTTGTAATCTTTCTCCACTGTAATCACTTTCCTGACAATAAATCATTTGCTAAGTGTATTTAAATAATAGGAATGGATTTTATCTATTTATTCATGTAGTTACAGGTATTTTTATATTCTTTTTTTGTAGACTTGAATTTCTGTTGCCTTTTTTTCAGATTTACCTCTCTTTCCTTCTGTTTTGTTTTTGATTTTTAGTTTTTGGAGACAGGGCTTCTCTGTGTAATCCTGGATGTCCTGTTGATGGCCCTGTTAGAGCAGGCTGGCCTCAAACTCAGAGATCCACCTGAATATGCCTCTACAGCCCAACTCAATTTCACATTTACTATTCAATTATTTTACTAGTAATAAGTCATCAAAGTTCACATAGTTGCAAAAAGTGCTTAAATATTATTGTTAACATATATATATATATATATATATATATATGTATCATGCTTACTAACATAATTTTGTTGCAACATTTGGATAATTAAATTGTATCCAAACATTCTTCTGTTGTATTGGATGAAAAGAAAAGTACATTAGTCTCCTTTTTTGAGACAGGTTTTCTCTGTATTGTTTTTGAGCCTGTACTAACACTCACTCTGTAGACCAGGGTGGCCTCAAACTCACAGAGATCTGCCTGCCTCTGCCTCTCCAGTGCTGGGATTAAAGGCTTGTACCACCAATGCCCAGCTCGTTATCCTTTTTATCTCTTGTAACAACAGCATGTTATTTCTTCCTTCCTTCCTTCCTTTCTTCCTTTTTCTTTCTTTCTCTCCCTCCCTCCCTCCCTCCCTCTCCTCTCTCTCTCTCTCTCTTTCTTTCTGTCTTTCTTTTTTACTTTGTTCCTTCCTTTCTCTCTCTCTCTCTCTCTCTCTCTCTCTCTCTCTCTCTCTCTCTTTTCTTTCTATTTTACTTAGTTTGGCTTTAGTTACACTTACACATGAGCTTGAAGCTGCTCACATCACACTCACTTTCTCTTTCATTCAATTCTTCTTTTTTCCTCTCCTCTTTCTCTTATTCTTCTGTTTTTTAAGTTTAATTATCAGCTAATTTAATGTCATTATTTATATTTATCTTTTAAGTTTATTCAATACAAAGCTATCTCCAACTTTACAGAGGTGACTGCCCATGCCCATGTCCAATGGCGCCTCTAAACTGGAATTCAGCTGCTGGGTCAGCCCACAGTTTCTGCTTTTTGTCAGCACCAGGAACCACAGTAATTCTTCTGTAGACTTCTTTATCTGTCTCCTATCTTGTGCATCTTGCTGTTCATTCACTGTCTGTACCTTGCATCAAGGCCTGCCTCAGCCAGGTTAAGGATAGCTCCACCAGAATGTTCTGAGGTAGGTGGATATAATCTCAGAGATATTGGTTGCCCTTATTCCTAAAATATCAATAGAAATGTCTGGAGGCAAAGTATTCATTTATGTTGTCTCAAGACTTTAGAGACTGTATGGCTTTCATTACAACAAGGATGGGACCATTCGTGTCTGACAGTTTGGCATATTTGGGCATAAGAACATTTTTCGTCCTTAAAACACTCCTTCCTTAAAAAGAAGTTCATAGATGGCAATCTTGTTCTTCTTAGGCATCAATGTAGCCATGGCTGCAGGGTCTGAGATAGAGACTGGAAAAACAAACACAAACAAACAAATTAAAAAAAGTGGACTGCAATTTCTAACAGCAATTCCAGGGTAGTTTTCTTCTCAAATATTTTGTGTATTTTCAATATATCAATCACATCTTTATTTAACTGCTAAGCCATTAAGTTTATAGAAACCAATGGTTAATCTTTTAGTGTATGTTAAACAGTCTTGTGAGTCATTTCCACTTAAATTATATCTTATGTTTTATGTCTAATTAAACTAAGTAAATACAGCCCTTTATGATTTGAAAAATATTTAAATGTTTTTACCTGTGTGGTGGGTACTTATAAATAACCAGGATATTGGAATTTTATCCTGTTGGATGATGTATATTTTTATGTGTCAGTAACATTGAGAATCATTATAGAATATGATATGAAAATTGGTTTCATTGTTTTTTATATTTCTAGTTACTATTAATTAGTGGGATTGCATTTGACCTGAGGAAAAAATTTCACTGCATAGTCAAAATTACTTGCTACCTCTTTCTCATGACATATGAATCTTGAAGTGTAGATAAAGAGATTGAGAAGCATCACTTTAGTCTGGTGTTATTGTGAAACACCTCTAATACTTCTAAGTGATTCTTCCTTCAGCTTCAGCTGTATTTTTGTTTCAGACAACTGCATCATTCTTTGGGAGTCTTTGGAATCCTATGCTGAGTAAGTGATCTTTTTTCTTGACAATCCTTCAGACTCTCATCAGAATCAGCTTTATTTAGATATCTGAGTTATCACTGAATGCTGTCTGAATCCACGTGTTCAATCATTATTGAGGCAAACATTCAATGTGTAGTGGTGATATAATGGCTGGAATCACACACAGGTGATTCCCCTGCCTCATTTCCCCAAATACATAGGACTTTAGGCATGTATCACAATTGGCAACACAGCTACTAGGAACAACCGTGGTGAACATGCAGGACCAGGAAGGGCAAAGCTAGGATACCAGACAGGTGAGAGGAATCAGGTAAAGGGGAGATGAGGATGTAGCTCCCAGAATTGCTTCTCGTGCCAAAATTTTGAAACTTAATGGCATAGGATTTGTTCTTTAAAATATCCTCTAACCCAAGGTGCCTGTCTGTGATAAATGCATAGAAAGCTCTTCGCTAGGCTATTTCCTGCAGGGCTGGCTTTAGGGAGGTTATAAGATGCATGGAAAGGCCCGCTGGGCATGTGGGCTAGCAGGCTTGATAACATGCTTTCTTCTGTCCACTGTTCTCTCCCTTTCACCACTTTTGAGGATTCCACCCTAAAAGGACAATAAATTCATGTCAGATTGCTAATGTTTTCAGGCTTAAGTAAATTCTCTAGATGAGAAATCAAACTGACAGCTTACATTGTCACCTAGTGTCCACTAGATGGAGGCTGTGAACAGCATCCTGGGAAGCTGAGGATGCGCAGGGTCGGCAGCTGCGCAGTGAATGAAATGGAGGGTCCGACTACGACACGGCCGGCCACTCAGGATGAAAGCCTTGGCAGAAGGTAAGATTTAAGGCCTGTGGACAGGGACTGGTGATGGGCATCCAGAATATGAAGAGGGCTTCATTGTTACCACGTGGGTGGAAAGGCACTGTGCTGTGGGCAGTCATCCCTGGGTTCCTAGCATCCACACAAATTCTCCGCAGTCTGCCTCTTGCATTGTACTCTGCAGTGTACTCGAAACATCTTCGTGATTTTACCGTGTGCCTCAAAATCATAACATTAAATTGGACGTTTGTCTTCTTTCTTATGTCCCCTCTGTGCCTTATCAAGCCATACTGTGAGTAACTATGCTTTTTTAATGTTAAATTATTTAGCAAACAAAGGGAATTGCCATGTATTGGTATGTTTTTATTTAATCATTGCTAAAGAATAATACGTGGCCATTTTCAAGGGATACGTTTTTGCATGTCCTAAAGCAAAGGTTGGGCTTGGGGTTTGGTGTGTGTCTTATTATTTTTGCATGTTTCTGTTTGCAAATTGTTAAACTAACACTATTCCTTTGAAAAAGAACATTATAGTTGTTTAATTTGGTTTCTAAAATATGGTATTTAAATTAAATATTCCTTGAGAAGTTAATTTGTGCTTACAATATATTTTGATCATATCTATCCCTAAACTCCCCTTCAGTTCCTCTCTGTCCCCCAATGCCCCCAACTATGGCCCTCCTAATTCTTGCAGTTTTTTCCCTAATAACCCACTAAGTTAGGTTAGTGCTCTCTATATTCAGATGGAGCCATCCAATGGAGCTTGGGAAAGCTACCATAATCCACACTCCCCTAAGAATATGTCTTATTCTTTCTTCTGGTAGCCATCAATGGCCAGGCTCTGAGATACATACAGCACATATCCTCTCTTACGTGGTTTCTAGCTTGAATCTTCAGATTTGTGTGTTTGGCCTAGACTTCTGGTAGACACCAGGAGGAGTTAAGGGAAGGGGAATATCAGAACTCAAGTGAACTTTTTACCTTTTGGTATTCTTTAAAATGTTGTAACTTTCCCTACCTGCACACCTTGTTGTATTTCATTGGGTATTTCCTTTTGGAGTTCATAGAATGAAAACATCAATTACAAATTTAGGTCTTTTTTTCTTTTCTAACTTCCATTCTAGGACTTAGATTTTGTTTAAACTTCTGATGTTATGGGGGGTGGTGGTGGTATTTTAATTTGTTCTCTAGTCAAGTCTAAAATTTTTCATTTCCCTACAGATACCCAGTTTCTTCCATTGAAGTTTCTGAAAGAGAAGAAAAATTTTACAGCAAGTATATTTATGTCCATGGTCATGGAGAAATATGACCACATGTATGATCAAATCTGGTAACCTATGAATAGTCTACCTATTTCTTTAAATTATACATAACCTCTTTATTTATTGATTTGAGAGATCAACCCAAAGATACATGCAGATTGGCTCCAGAATCACAAGTTCATAATGAGGAAGCAATGTTACCAACTAAATGCTACATTCTCAGGCAACTCCTTATTAATTTAGGGGTGGGATCCCCACCATGTTCTAAGCTACCAGGGCCAAATCCCTTTCACCACTACTTTCAGAAATCAGGGATCTTTCATATCTTCATAAATGAGTCATACAGTTTCACCAGTATTACTCTGTAGGAAAATCCAACTTACAGTTTTGTTTAATTTATATAGACTGTATGCTTATTATTTGTTATAAAATTGTGCAGAATATCAAAATAATACTGTACAAATTATTTTCATTGCAATACAAAAATTATGTGTCTTTCTTCTTGATTTGCTATCACATATCTGCTGGGGAGGATTTAAGCTCGAGAACTTGCATGCTTGACCCTGAGAACTTGCATGCTTGACCCTTGATTGCGTTCCAGTGTGCTGTGAGTCAGTATATAAGACCACACCTTCCCCTCAATAAATGGCATTCAGCATTCTAGCATTCCTGTTGCACGAAAAAAAATTATGTGTTTCACATATTCAAACTTTCCATGACCCAAGCACTTAGTTATTGATAATTTTATTAGCTTATTACCTCCTCAACTCACTCTTTTGAGAATGTCACATAAATGAGGTTATACAGTATTTTTATTTTTCTCAACTTGATTCTTTTATTTAATACTATGACTCTTGTATTAAAAAGTATATATCATGGCCATTTAGACATGTAATTGTCCAAGAATGGAAAGTATTGACAAGTTTTAATATGCTAATAGGATATTCCTATAATGACTCTTGAGAAATGTCTATTTAAACATTTACTTTTTTCATTAAGACATTTTCTTCTAACTTATGAGTTGCCATGTATTTTTTATATTTTAGAAAATACCTTCATGTTAGCTATTTAAAGATTATTCATTGCTCCATTGGTTGAGCTTTAATTTTTTCACTTTATATTTTGCTTGTAATATCATGTTTTTGTTTGTTTTGTTGATGATATTTTAGGTGTTAATACTTAAGTTCAATTTATCTTCTATCACAGGAGGAATGTGGGAGAAGTGAATAATACAGGGGAGGATGTGAAGAGACACAGCTAGCAAGTTCATTCATCTGCTGGGTGTCTTCCAACAACATATCGGTTGATTAGAAATACAAGGAATATTTTTGAATGCTGAATTTAATTTCACTAATTTGTAAATCTAACTATAAACAATATCAAAATGTTGTAGTCACTATCAATTTGTCATAATTCCTTTTGAAAGGAAGGAGTATGTGTCAAAGTGTCCACATTTCTTTGGTTTTTAGGATTTGAATATACAGGGTAGCTGTTTGCATTATCATAGAAATTTACGCACTGGATTGATTGTTTCAACGAAAACAGTGAAATATCTAGAGTTTAGGTTGGATCTTTACTTACTCTCTAACTCCCCAGGAAATTGATGTCATCATAACAATATTTAGCCTTATAATCAATGAGCCTGTGGGGAATTTAAATTTAAAATTTAAAATGCTGCTCCAATCCTACAGCAGCCATGCACTGTATACACAAGCTGCCATACCTCAGTGATGATGTGGGAAGTGTAATTGCTGAGTTTCATTTTTCAGTTGTTAATTTTTGTCTTTGAAACACGATTGAAATTTTATGTTATCACATACACTGACACTTCAATGAACTTATTTTTTTTTTAATTTCTAATCCTGTTTTTGTGGATATGTTCTATTTCTCTCTCTCTTTTTGATTCCTTTTTAATTATATATATGAAATGTATTCATGTAGGAGTATGTATACAGCAGTGGGCATTATATCATATGTCACAAGAGGGGAACTGATCATCTGGAGACCTACTTTTAAGCTACACGATTTGGGTACTGTGGCTGGAACTTGGTTCCTCTGCAAGAGTGTCAAACTCTCTTAGCTGTTGAGCTAAGATTTTTTTTCAATTCAGAACATTATATTATTTGCATATAGATGCAGTTTATATTTTTTAATTTATTTTTCTTATTTTACATATTGATTCCAGTTCCCTCCCCTCCCTCCTTTTTTCCCTCCCTCCCACGTCCCCCAACTACCCTCCCATCCCATTGCCCCCCCCCACAGGGACGGTGATGCCTTCCAGGAGTGAGTCAACAAAACCTGTCAAGTCATTTGGACTAGGGACTAGGTCCTCTCTCGTGCTTCTAGGCTAAGTGAGTATCCCTTCAAGGGGAATGTGCTCCTAAAGTCCTTTCATGCACCAAGGATACATCCTGGTTACACTGTCAGAGGTCCCTTAGACTGCCCAGGCCTTCTAACTGAGACCCATGTTTAGGGGGTCTGAGTCAGTCCAATGCTGGTTTCCCAGCTGTCGGTCTGGGGGGTCCATTAGCTCCTCCTTGTTAAGGTCAGCTGACTCTGTGGGTTTCTGTAGCCTGGTCTTGTCCTCCCTCTCCGAGATGTAGTTTATCTTAACAGTGATGTGTTCAATGTCTTTTCTCCTATTTTCTTCCTCTCAAATGTTTTATGTCATAGACAGTGGCTTGAATGATGGTATATATGCCTCACTTCTCACAATATGAAGTTTCAGAGATTGTCTTGTAGATTATCTAAAGAAATATAGAATCTAGAGAGATATGTCTCTGATTAAGAACATATAAAGTCCATAGTTCACAGCACACATATAAGGTGGCTATGTCACTTATGTGCACATATAGTCACTACAATTATTTAAAAATAATTAATACAATAAACCTGAAGGATCCTACTAGTGACGCATTATAACACATGACTTCTTGGCATTAGACACCATCTGGGATGTTACCTTTCCATTGGTTTAGCAGCCTGCACTTCATGGGCCCTTGTAAACTTCTGGGCTGTCATCCATATCCTATTTGGCTAAACAGACTTCTCTTTATGTCCCTCCAGGAAAATATACACAGCAGCAGAAAAGTATGCCCTGACCTAGTTTAAGACTCTTTCTTACCAGTGGTCTATTCATTTTTACATTTCATTAAATAGTATATATATTTAGAAGCAAAATGTTCTCAAAGGTACTCTTTGTGTTGCCCAGGCAGGTCTCCAGCTCTTAAGCTGGTGTGATCTTTCTGATTTAGGCTCAGCAAGCAAGCTGTGACTAGAGGCACATCACCAAACCTGGCAAATTTACCTTTAATATATTTGTTTTTGACTTCATATTTGGAGCATATTTTGTGTAGAAATGCTGCTAAACATTTACTTTGATCGTGGGTACTGCAGCATTGTAAAACTTTTTATATTTTTAAAAATGGTCTTGTGTTCCTTAGGGTTTTTGTATCCACAAAGTTATATCATTTTCAAATAGGTGTATTATTATTTGTTTAGGCTTAATCAGTGGGTTATGGTAAATACATGATTCCTTGTATTATTTCTTCACAAAAAATCCTGAGAGTAGCCTTGGTACAAATTTTGTTTAGAAACATACAGGTGGTGATCATCTGTTTATTATTTAATCTGGAAAATGGAGCCTTTGAAGATATAATGTACGTCATTTTTTTCCTATGATACCTTTTGGTTTCTCTAACTTGCTGAGTATTTTATTGTGAATCAGCATTGGATTTGTGACTTATATTCTCTACCTTTAAGATTACTACTTAATATTTATCATTTCCTTTTTAGTATTTATTTATTATGAGTTCTCCCTACATGTATGACTTCAGGATAGAAGAGGGCACCAGATATCATCAGAGGTTGTGAGCCACCATGGGGTTTTTTGGGATTGAACTCACGACCTTAGGAAGAAAAGCCAGTACTCTTAACCTCTGAGCCATCTCTCCAGCTCAATTTTTTCTATGTGTGTACTGTAACATATTAACTACCTTTTAATTCTCAAATGGATACTTGTGACTTGTTTATCCATAGTTCCTATGTTTAGTCTTGCTCTTCATTATTAATCTTTGTTTCCACGTTAGATTTGAAGGAACGTTCTTTTTTATTTTTTAAAAACTTAATTTTAATTTTATGTGTGTGCATACTTTGCTTACATGTATGTCTTTGAATACCTGGCTGGTGCCTTCAGAGGCCAGAAGATGGTGTGAAATGTCCTGGACCTGGGCTTGTAGACATTTGTGAACTGGCATGTGGGTGCTGGGAAACAAACCTGGATTCTCTGGAAGAGCTGACAATGATCTTAACTATTGGATGGTTCTTCCTGTCTCTTTTCTGTATTCTTAAACCATATTTGTCTCTAGTGTTCTGTCACGTATTTGGTGTTTTATTATTAGGTTTCACTGGCATCATTTAAAGCCTCATTGAAAGCCTTTAATCTGTGTTTTATTTTTCAGAAGTTTATGAAGAGAAATTAATTGTGCTTTCTAAAATATACTTTTTACATTAAAATATGAACATTCTATATGTTCACTGTGATGGTTCAATGTTAACTGTTAACTTGACAAAATCTGAAATCACTTTTGAGTCCAGCCCTTGGGGAAATATCTGTGATAGGTTCTCATGGTTATCTTAGTTGATTTTCATAGACCCATCTAAATTGTTGGTAGAAACACCCTCTTGGCAGGAGACCCAAGATTGTATAAAATGATGCAGGCTGAGCACAGTATGAATGCATTCATTATTCTCTGCTTTTTATATTGAGAACATTTTTTCATCTACTATATTCTGATTCTGATCATGGTTTTACTTCCCCAAACTTCTACCAGACCCTTTACACTTTTTTTTTGTTTGAGATAGGGTTTCTCTGTAGCTTTGGAGGCTGTCCTGGGACTGGCTCAAACTGGCCTCAAACTCACAGAGATTCACCTGCATCTGCCTCTGAAGTGCTGGGATTAAAGGCATGAGCCACCACAGCATGGCCCATTTCTACTTTTTAACCAGCCAAAATCCATCCCATCTTTTTTTTCTCTACAGAAAACAAACGGACAAGTTCACTCCTCTTGGCCATGGATTCAATGAGATCAGTTGCATTGCCTCATGTCCTCCCTGCCACTGTGACTTCCCTAAAGGTGGGATATTACTTGAAATGATAAGTTAAAATAAACTATTTCTTCTGATTTCTCTCCTAGTGAATTGTTGCAATTCAACATTGAAATAAACCCCAAACCACCATAGAAGCCTGAAGGAGAACTGACCAGTTGAGCCTTCTGGAGAACATCCTCCATGGATCCCAATCTATATTCCCAAATGAGAAAAAAGTGAGTGGTGTGTGGGTTAAATATTCAAAATTGGGTGTATTCAATCTCTAAAAAAAAAAACTAGAGGAGGTCATGAGTTTTTAATGAGTGTTTGGGGAGCATTACAGAGTTGGGAGGGAGAGAGAAGGGTACAGATGATGTAAATACAGTGCCCATACATGGAATTATAAAAACAAAACAAAATAGGAAAACAAATCTGAATGCCTCAGAATACTCTTTACACATATTTCAGTGTACATTGTCGTGTAACTTGATATTTCCACCTTTATTGCTTAATTCTCTTTTGAAAGCTGTTTCACAAATGTACTTCTCTTAGCTCTATGCCCCTTAGAGTTATTCAGTCTATCTGAAGACTATTTATGTTTGTCCTTCCCTAATTCTAATTTTGCTCACTTGTAAAACTATTTTGAAGATATGTCTGTTCAGGGAATTATTTATGTAGGTAAGATATACCTCTTTTAATTTTACAGTGGTAAAGCATTGAATGTATTCAGGGAAGTAGTTTTTCCTCATCTGTGTGATTTTTAAATGTGTTATTTCATTCACTGAGTTGACATTTTATGTAGTTATGTTGTGGTTGGGATTTCCTGTTATGGTTGATGTCCTTAGTTTTAATTATGTAATTTGTGGTAGTTGTTACATTTGGTGTTATCACTTAATGTTACTTACAATGCACAACAGAGACAATGAGAAAAACAGAATTCAGTAGCACAGGAAAGATAGAAAGAGGCAAAGGTGCTAAGTGTACCCCGCCCACTAGGGGAAGTGTGCAGGCTAACTGCTCCTATGTTCAGGATTTCTTCCCCATTCTCTATTTCCAATTGGTAAACATTGTCACACCAAAAGTAAGCCCTGGTTTTGGTTCCTTTCATCCTTTGGAGTCTATAAGTCATATTTCAAAAATGCCTTATTTGTATTGTTTGTGATGTATCTTTGTTACAATTTGTACTGTTTTGACTACACATATTTGTATAATTAATTTTTTTCATACAATATATTCTGATCAATGTTACTCCTCACCTAAAACTCCCCATTTTTCTTGTCTCTCCATTCAACTATCTTCATGTCCCCTCTATCTCTTGCTTTAGAAAAAAAAAACTGGTGAACAGTAACACCACCAACAAAAAGAAATAAATTATAATAAAAACAGAAGAAATGCATACATACACATACAATGAAATACATAGAAATGCAAAGTTAGAAGTCATAATTTGCAAAGGGCCAGTATTATAAAAAAATGTCCAAACAAAGCAATATGAGACGAAAAGAATACAAAATACCATTGAGTTCATTTTGTGTTGGTCATATACTTATGCGCTTAGGGCCAACCTTTAAGAGTGGTCCATATATATACCCAGTGAAATCCTAATGGGAAAAAACCCTAAGTTTTTCTTCACAAGTGGTTATCAATTGGAGATATTCTCTTGGTAGTGATGGAACCTGTGTCTGTGACACCTTCCTGTCTCAGCACAGGGACCTTGTCTAGCTTGACGTTTTGCAGTCCCTGTGCATGCTGCCACAATTTTTGTGAGTTCATATGTATATCACTACTAATGTGTCTAGAAGACACTGTTTCCAGGGAGCCATTTATCACCTTTGGAACTTAAACTGTTTCTGAATCCTCTTTCTCATAGCTCAAGCCTGAGGGAAGGTCTAATAGACATCTCATTTAGGACTGAGGGTTCCAAAATCTCTTCCTCTCTGCATATGGTCCAGTGTGGGTCATTGTTTCCATGTGCATGTGTGTTAATGAGAGAGACAAAACCTTTTTTATGAGAGATTTCCAAAAGTGATTGCCCCTTTTATGGAAGTGGGTATTAATTGATTCAATTTTTAAATTGCTTAAGTAATGGGTTATATAGTATCAGTACTAATTGTACATACATTTAAGCATTTGGAATTTCATTTTCATAACTTGTATTTGAGTTTTTTTCAAAGCACAAGGACATTTATGGAATCTCATAATTTTTCTCTGTATACTTGGAGAGAATCATACAGTTTTTATCCAGTCTTATATTAAGGCTGTTCTTTATAGTAACTCTTTGTGTATTTTAAACTAAACCTGCATAATGGAGTTACATTTGTCTGTACATGATATATAATCTCTTCTTTAAATTTGAGGGCTTGGGTTATATATCATAAAATAGATTTTCATTTTTTTCATATAATATATTTTGATAATATTCTTTCCCCTCCCCAACTCCTCCCATATTCTTCCCAGTTCACTTACTCAGCAAATTCTGTGTTCTTTTTTCTATATCCGAACCCAAAAACAAAGCAAAAAGAAAGTCAAAACAAACAACCAAACGAAAAACAGTTATAATACAAACCAAAAGCAAAACCAAATCAATACAAATCAAAACCAAAACAACAACAACAATAAAAAAAAGAACCTAAAAGCTCAGGGAAAAAACCCAAAGAGAACATGGGTGAACATTTTGCATTCTTTAATTACTTTCTGAAGTGCAGTCTGCCGTTGAGTTTGTTTAATATATCCTATAACAATTAATTGGAAAATACATATTTTCCATTTGCCAGTAGGTATCAACTGCACATGTTTTCTCATTAGATGTGGGACTTTATTCCCACTTCCCCAGTTCATTGTTTTTATTTTTGCCTGGTTTAAACATGTAAAGTTTTGTTTGTACTATGACAGTTTGTGAGTTCAAATATCTATTGGTCATGTTGTGAATGGAAGAAAGTTTTTTTGAGTCATCCACCACCTCTTGCTATTAAAATAGTTGCATTTGCACTTCCTGATAGATCCATGAGGCATGGGGGAAGTTTTAATGGCATCTCATGTAGGATGAAGTGCTCCAAAATCTCTCACTCTCTGTATGTTGTTGAGTTGAGGGTCTCACGGGTATTTCTCATATACTCCAAGAAGAAGGTTCTCTGATGAGAATTAAGTGATGCATTGACAATGTCACGTTTGGGTTTTGTTTAATGGAGTAGCCTATAAACCCATTCAAAGGTAGGTGATTACTCCAACAACATTTGTGACACATTTGCACCTGTATATTGTGCAGGCCTGTCAATATTGCAGGTTGTAGAGTTTGTAGCTTAGTGATAATCATTGTTATTTTCCTCTCCAGTTGCTTGCAGAATACCTTCCAAATCGGGGAACATTAGGGTTGAAACTTCTAGTTGCCATCAGCTCAAATTTTCATGTTTGGTGACCCAAGTAAGTAATTTCAATTTTGATTCTATTTTTTCTGTTATTGTGTTGCAGTTGCTGTTTTATATCTTTTCACTTTATAAGGATTTGTGATCCATAACAGCCATAACACCGGGAAATTAATGTAGCAGAGAGGAAGTTTTGAAAACAGGTGATGATATCCTGAGATAATTGGGGTTTGTATACAGACTGCCCTTTCTTATTCTTAATCTCCTCACACACCTTCCTTATCTCACAGGCAAATATTACACCAGAGATGTCCTGTATTAGTGTCTTTATACTTTTCTGAGTTTACAATTCATTTCATGAAATTCATATTTTATGTGAATTGCAATAATTCCTCTTAGTCATTTCTGACTGCAACTTTGATTATTTTTTATTAGTACTACATCAACTAATTCATAATGTTTTTGCTAACTTGTAATCTTTAGGTATATATTAGTATAAGGAAAATGTAAAAGAATTTTGTGGGCTCATGAATGATTAATTCATTTTTTCATGTTGTATCCAATTGTCCTAATGGTTTTAGAAATTGCTTTGTTTTCTGAAAATTTAACATGTTTTGAGAATCATTGGTGTCTCTTAAACACAGACACACACACACACACACACACACACACACACACACACAGACACACAGACACACAGACACCCACACAAACTCACAATCCCCTTGTTATTTCAGAATTTGTCTGCAAGTCTAACAGGCTGTTGAGCTCTAGGAGCAACAACAGACTCTGTGTCAAAGAGAAGAAGGCGGATCAGAATGGAGGAAGAAATCTGGTATTGTCCTTGCCTCCATACATTTGTTCATATATAGCAGAGCCCTCATACACCCATGACTGTATATAGAAATGTATTTAATTTTTCATTTTGGACGACCTGTTTTCAGTTTGAAATATGACTGAAATTCCCAAGTTTACGAATATGACTGAAATATGACTGAAATCTCAAGTTCTCCATTTTTACTTTTCTGTATGTATATTGTGCCAGTGTTGGCTATCTCATGGAAATTCTGTGTGATGTTTAAATCAGTTTTCCAATAGAGAAAATACTTTATGTATTCATTATGCATGGGATACTTTTAATATCTGTTTAGCTTTGAAAATTATTTTCTTAAGATCAGAGTTGCAACATTTAAAAATATAAATGCATGTTATTAATAATCTTACATATATTTTTAGCAATGAGACTACTCACATTCATTTCTCCCTGTGTTGTGCCTTAATTTTGTCTTTTATTTATGACACAGATTCTGACCATTCAGCTTAGTGTGACAGCAACTGAAGCAGTAAAGCCATGCTTCTTCTCTGCATCCCGAGAAGTTGACCCTGGAGGAGACCACTTCCCTGAAATTATGGTATTGTAAAACCACCCGTTCCTGGATTTCATTTTTTGATTATAATAGCTCATGTAAATAGTAAGACTGAGCCTTATATTTCATTATATGTTATATTCTGGAATTTGCACATTATTAGACCTAAGTGCATTTTTTATTACTGAGTGCTTTACTTTACACAAAGTTACATTCTTTCACAAAACCTCTAAGAGTCTAGTTAGCCTTTGGCATCAGACATCTAAGAATCAGACTAGAATAGCATTAATTTTCCACAATAACTATTTAGAGAAAACCTTCCAGGATGATATGAAAGGGAGGCACCACAGGTGAATATTCTTGAGTATTGTGGATACACATATGCACTCTGCGTATAGATCTACATGCGAGCTACTTCTATACCTAATGCAGCATATTTTCTATATCCTGGAAGGTGTGGTTTGTATTATTAACTCATATTCTTTCCAGTTTATTGTCATAGGGCATGTGCATTCGTAATTGATTTCCCTTTTATAGTTTTAACTATTTTATTATCAATTGGACTTCAAAGGATGATTTTGAAAGTTTAGTAGCAGCACAAAAAATTAAAATAATTTACAGTATTCAGAAGGAACTGTTTCTAGAGTAGCCAGGAAATGAAACAGAGCAACAAAAAGTTGAACTTCGAAGGAGATACAGAGTAGATCAACCTTCATTGCTCTCTTCAGCCTTGACCATGAAATAAGTTTCCATTTCCTCAAATGGATAATATAGGCATGGATTTGAGCCATGAAGGAACGTATTTCTGTAGAAAAAACAGTTACACATCTTGCATTCAGTACAATGTGCTCTTGTGGTATTGAATGTAATGAACAAAAAGTTGACGTTTGTGGGAAAAGTAGTAAATTTACTCGAAATCATGGAGTTTACTATAGAAATTTCTAGGACTGTCAGCAATGATTTTCGTTTTTATATTTAAAATCATGTCTGAACGAAGTTAAAAATTACAATGATAAATATGAGTGAAGCTGATTCTTTCTCTCTACCACATTGATTTTTATAAGAATCTGAAATAGCACTACACTATTATTTTAATCAGATTTTAATTAGTGGACTATTTTTTCACATGCACATAAAATAACCTTATATCCAAGATGCTATTTTGATGCTAATGTTAAAAGTGAAAGTTAGTGTAGCCTACATAACAAATATGGCTGAGTGCCATTTTCCTGCACTGGAATATAACACACCCCCTAGAATTACTTTCTTCTTCCATGTTATACATTAATTTTATGCATGGGCATTTGTTTAAAATTTTTGAAGTGTTAATATAGTTTCATTATTTCTCTCTTTCATTTCTTGTCTCCTAATCCCAATATATAGTCCTTGTTCACTTTGAAATTCATGTCTTCTTCATTACTTGTAGATACATACACACAAACACACACACATGCACACATGCATGCACACACACACCACCACCACCACTAAATATATAAATAATCAAGTATATGTGTTATGCGAATGAAAATCCAACTTTCATGTGGCAACCACTTCCCTAGAACTTTGTAGCAACTTTTAATCTAGCATGTCTTATGTCATTTGTAAGAAGTGTTAATTGATAATAAGTATGTGATAATTTTGAATGCACCACTTACCTCAGATAAGTTTGTGTTTCTATTCTATGTGTGTGTGTAAGTGTGTGCCATGTGGTCACATTGTAGTAATTTTGGCAAGCAAGAAACTTGTCTGAGATTTGGTAATTTTGCTCTTATTTTCAGGATAATTTCATTGATACAATATTTACTCTGGTTGTGTTCATATTTTATATTTATGTTGATTATGAGGACAAATGAATGGCCTATATGGGTACCTGAATGCTCACTTCATCCAATCTGTACATTACATTTGAATATTGTCTTTATAATGATATTACTATATTTTGTCTAGAAATTTGATATATATATATTCCTCAATTTGATCTTACTAATCATATGGAAATTATTTACTGCATATACACACAAACACATACACACACATAAATATGTATGTATGTATCTATCTATATATCTACATCTATCTATCTATCTATCTATCTATATATCACATTATAATTACTCAATATTTGTTCTTAAACACGTTTGCTCTCCTTCTATGCTGGTGATACTTGACCTCATCTTCCTGCTCATGATCGTTTCAGACACTGACACTGAGGACTACTTCTGTGAAGCTTTCGCCAAAGACACATCACTTACCTCACATCTACCTGGTGGTATAGTAATTTAAGGGTCTTTCTTCCCTTTTTATTTCACTATTAGTTTCATATTAGTTTTATATTTCTGTGGTTTAGCATTTTTGCTCACTGTATTTTTTTTAGCTCCATACATTTTGTTTGTGTCTTACTATTTCTGTAGAAATCACATGATGTTCTTTCCACCTATATGTAGTTCATATTTCTGGCCACAGAAACACCTAGTGTTCATTTTCTCCACTATTTTCTTGAGCACAGTGTTCAGTATCTGTTCTGTGAAGTGGCATCCACTTTTTTCTTTTTCCTTTGTAACTTTTGGGAAAGCACTTTATTTTTGAGGAATCTAGGTATTACCTTCCATTCTACCTGACCTGAGTTGTTGAGTCTTTTGGCATCTTGTATTAATCTGTCTTAATAAATACAATTTTCATACATTTGTACAATGATTTCTTTTTCATTTCCTCTCAGTTCTCAATCTCACCCTGTTCTTCTGCTGAAACAATACTTTCTAAGTCCTATTATTATTTTTTTTGTCTTGTAAGTAATTAAGTACATCATAGAAGAGTAATATATTTACATAATTTCCTCATATCTGTCTCTACAACACTTTCTGCATACTCCTCATTCCACTCTCATATTCACACCCTCTTCATTGTTATTGTTGATTACACACACACACACACACACACACACACAGACACACACATAAACTCACAATCTCCTTGTTATTTCAGAATTTGTCTGCAAGTCTAACAGGCTGTTGAGCTCTAGGAGCAACGACAGACTCTGTGTCAAAGAAAAGAAGGAGGATGTGAATGGAGAAAGAAATCTGGTATTGTCCTTGTCTCCATAAAATTGTTCATATACAGCAGAGCTCTCATACACCCATGACTGTATATAGAAATGTATTTAATTTTTCATTTTGGACGACCTGTTTTCAGTTTGAAATATGACTGAAATTCCCAAGTTTTCGAATATGACTGAAATATGACTGAAATCTCAAGTTCTCCATTTTTACTTTTCTGTATGTATATTGTGCCAGTGTTGGCTATCTCATGGAAATTCTGTGTGATGTTTAAATCAGTTTTCCAATAGAGAAAATATTTTATGTATTCATTATGCATGGGATACTTTTAGTATCTGTTTAGCTTTGAAAATTATTGGGTTCTTAAGATCAGAGTTGCAACATTTAAAAATATAAATGCATGTTATTAATAATCTTACATATATTTTTAGCAATGAGACTACTCACATTCATTTCTCCCTGTGTTGTGCCTTAATTTTGTCATTTATTTCTGACACAGATTCTAACCATTCAGCTTAGTGTGACAGCAACTGAAGCAGTAAAGCCATGCTTCTTCTCTGCATCCCGAGAAGTTGACCCTGGAGGAGACCACTTCCCTGAAATTATTGTATTGTAAAACCACCCGGTTCTTGATTTTATTTTGATTATAATTGCTCATGTAAATAGTAAGACTGAGCCTTATATTTTATTATATATTCTGAGATTTGCACATTATTAGAACTAAGTACATTTTTGATTACTGAGTGCTTTACTTTACACAAAGTTACATTTTTTCACAAAAACTCTGAGTCTAGTTAGCCTTTTGCAACAGAAATCTAAGAACCAGATTAGTATAGCATTAATTTTCTACAATAAGTATTTAGAGGACACCATCCAGGATGATATGAAAAGGAGGTGACGGGTGAATATTCTTTAGTATTGTGAACACACATATTCACTCTGCTTATAGATCTGCACATGTGCTACTTCTATACCTAATGCATCATATTTTCTCTATGCTGGAAGGTGTGGTTTGTATTATTAAATCATTTTCGTTCCAGTTTATTATCATAGGACATGTGGATTCATAATTGTCTTCCCTTTTACAGTTTTAACTATATTATTATCAATTAGACACCAAAGGATGATTTTGAAAGTCGTAGCACAAATTTTGAAAATAATTTACAGTATTCAGAAGGAAAAGTTTCCTGAGTAGCCAGGAAATCAAACAGTGCAACAAAAAGTTGAACTTCGGAGGAGATACAGAGTAGATCAATCTCCATTACTCTCTTCAGCCTTGCCTATGAAATAAGTTTCGATTTGACGGATGATGGATAATACAGGCATGTCTTTGAGCCAGGAAGGAACTTATTTCTATAGAAAAAACAGTTACACATTTTCCATTCAGTGTAATGTGCTCTTCTGATAATGAATGAAATGGACAAAAAGTTGATGCTTGTGGGAAAAGTAGAAAAAATTCTCGAAATCATGGAGTTTGCTACGAAGTTAAAAGTACGATGATAAATACCTGTGAAGCTCCTTCTTTCTCTCTACCACCTTGATTTTTATAAGAATCTGATATAACACTACACTATTTTTTAAATCAGATTTTAATTAGTGGAATAGTTTTTTTTCATATGAAAATAAAATAACTGTATATCCATATACTATTTTGATGCTAAAGTTAAAAGTGAAAGTTAGTGTAGCGTACATACGAAATACAGCTCAGTGACTTTTTCCTGCACTGGAACATAACACAGCCACTTAGAATTTCTTTCTTCTTACATGTTACCCATTCATTTTATGCATGAATATTTGTTACAATTTTTAAATTGTTAATATAATTATATTAATTTTCCTTTTCATTTATTGTCTTCTAATCCCAATATACAATCCTTGTTCACTTTGAAATTCTTGTCTTCTTTATTACTTGTAGATGCATACACACACACACACACACACACACACACACCATTGCCACCACCCCTAAATATATAAATAAATAATCAAGTATATGTGTTGTGTGAATGAAAATCCAAATTTCATGTGGATCACTTCTCTTAGAATTTTGTAGAAACTTTTTATCTAGTAACCCTTTTGGCTCTTGTAAGAAGAGTTAATTGTTAATAAGTACTTGATAATTTTGAATGCACAAGTTTCCTCAAATAATTTTACATTTCTATTCTATGAGTGTGTGTATGTCTGTGCATGTTGTCACGTTGTAGTAAGTTTTGGAAGCAAGAAACCTGATTGTGTTTTAATGATTTTGTTTTTAGTTTCAGGATAATTTTATTGATACTCGATATGCTCTGGTTCTGTACATATTTTATAGTTATGTTGATCATTAGCACAAATGAATTACCTATAAAGGAACCTGAATGCCCACTTCACCCAATCTGTACATTATTTTGAATATTGTATTTATAATGATATTAATATAATTTGTCTAGGAATTTGGTATTTTTAATCACCAGTTTGTTCTTACTAATTATATGGAAATTATTACTGTGTATACAGACATACACACACATATATACATATTTATTTATATATGTCACATTATACTTACTCAATATTTGTTCTTAAACACGTTTGCTTTCCTTCTATGATGGTGACATTGACCTCATCTTCCTCTTCATGATCGTCTCAGACACAGGCACTGAGGACACCTTCTCCTGAGAAGCTTTCGCCAAGACACATCACTTACAGTACACCTACCTGGTGGTATAGTAATTTAAGGGTCTTTCTTCCCTTTCTATTTCACTATTAGTTTCCAGTGAATAAAATTAATTAAATTTTTCTATTTCGGTGCTTTGGCATTTTTACTCACTGTATTTTATTTTAGCTCCATATATTCTGTATGTGTCTTACTATTTCTGTAGAGATCACCCTTAGTCAGATAGTAGTTATTGACAAGTTATGGGAGCCACTAGTGTGTCTTTAATGAAATCTTGCCATGCTGGTCATTCAAAGGCACCATTTCTGGGTTGGAAACTGTATCACTTTCTTCCCTTAATTGATTTCCTAAAAGTTTCCTGGTTGCTGAAAGCTGGTTTTCAGAGATAAAATTTGATGTTCAAATTTAAATTCTTATTGATCCAGATATAAAATACATGTACGTCTGCATTAGGGATTAACTCACTGCTTCTTGGAATCAACCAGGTGCAGCAGTAATAGACTACTGTGTTGGAGGTCTCTTGCAATCCACTTGAAACAACTCAAAAGAGGTTTTTTTATGCCTGTATCTACAGGTATTTTGAGATTACATATTCTCCTTATGAGTGTATTTTCTCCTCGTGCATTTTTTAGGGGGGTGTGATATAATATAAATTTTCTTGTTTTTTTTCCTAGACAGGGTTTTTTCAGTATTGCTTCGTATCCTGTCCTGGAACTAGTTCTTCAGACCAGGTTTGTCTCAAACTCCAGGAGATTCGCTTACCTCTGCCTCCCAAGTGCTGGGATTAAAGGCGTGCAACAGCGGGATCCATCTTCCTTGTTATTTTTTTATCATCCTTAGTGTTTCTATTTTTAGTCAGGTCACTCCCTCTCCCACCTAGAAGTGATTTGTGGAAACGGTTACTCAAGTTTTGTTTATGTAGTTCTGATAGTCCTTTAATTTTAAATAGTAAGATATTTTATATTTTATGGTCACTGGAATTTTGCAATCTATTAAGAAATGCTTTGCCTCTTTTGATGAAGAGACAAATCTGGATAGTAAGGTATGGCTAATAATGGACCGATGCTTTATTTTCCCTTTGGGTTTCCCCCCAAATATCCATGTTTCACAGAAGAATCATCTAAGGCATATAACGAATTTTCCAAGACAGTTTCATGCAAGTCTAAAAAGAGTGAAAATGGCTGGGTAGGCAGGCTAGAAAATAGAACTTGTTGGAAAGGCAATCTGATGGAAACCTTGGGAGGGAAAACAAACAAATTTAGATGCATATATTAAATGGTAGTTTTTTTTTTTTGTGGGAAGAACCAGAATTTTGTGCTTGATATGGGGAAAGTGACAATTAATTGTAGATAAATTGCACAAATTGTATTTAGTCTATTGTGTAAAGTTTTTGCTTTTTCTCTGTCTTTGTAAGAGAGTAGGAGTGTCCCTTAAAAAGAATGGGCAATAGAGAATATGGTGAGGTATATCACTAAGATAGGGTCACCTGGACAATCGCAATGATTTGAGAAATCACAGGTTAACAGTCTTTTCCTCTTTGGTGGCAGATATATTGATACCTGTATGACTGATTTCTACCTGGGAATCCCACATCAGTGACAGAAGTATCAGTAAGCCACTGCAGAAGAAACATGGCTCCTTCTGTATTTAAAGAGAAATGCCTCTCATGATGAGATTCTGCTCTGAGAGATACATCTGGTATAAGGTAAGAACTGTAGCAAAAAGCAATGTGAGGCAGACAATTTGACAATAGCTTCCCATACAGCAGGTATGTTGGATAAAAGAAGAGAAATGCAAATGGCAGTCAGTATTTATGTATGGAGGCCAATTTTGTAAGAGGGTACAGTTTAGATCAACAATACGGAGTAGCATGTGGCACCCCTAAAGATGGAGCCTGATGTAGTAATGTAGCAATACGTATAGGTGTCTGTGGTAATAATCATCAAAGATTATTCAATATTGGAATTTCTGAAGTGCAAAAAAAATGCACATGACTTTTTGAAATTAATTTTTGTAGTGGCATATATGCAATCTTGTGAAATTAAGGAAAACTTCTGAATCCTTCAGCATTTGTATATTTCTCATATAGAGCTTAGGTGCATCTGTTTAGGGCTATGTTCCTTGTCTCATCTGTCCCATCAATGGGCTCACCTTGGAGAAATCTGGTTCGTCATATTTTAGCCTATATCTTCACAGGTAGCTCTTCAGCTGGCAGTTAGACCCTGTGAGTTTCTCTTATCCATCTTGACATTTCAAATTGACATTCCACTTTTAATTAATGTTTATGTATTCTTATTTTGAGATTTTAAATGGTGAATATTTACAGTTATATATAGAAGACACTTTGTCTTAGCAGACAAACTATTCCTCTGTAACTTATGGTCTTTCATCCACCTCTTCCACTATATTATCAAGTGTGGTTTGTTGAGTGTGATTTTCTTTACTTTTATGCATAATTTGCCATTGGGCATAGCAGAGTCAGTTGCATTTTGACTAGTGTATTATTGTTATTATAACTTTCTACTGGAAAATATAGCAAGTTTGCTGAGGGTGTGTGCTACACTGATCTGTGGGTAAAAGGATAAATACTAATAAATATAGATAGAAAATTTACTGCCTTAAAACTTCCATCTGTATATTGTTTTCAATATCTTTTATCTCAATATCTCTGGGCTGTTGGCCAGGTTTACTGTATGGCATAACTTTACCCTTGCCAAATATATGTCTACTCCATCGATCAAAATTATCACAAACAATTCCCATGTGATTTTGAAATGCCAGGCCTCTGATAATCCAGTTATGGCCAAAGTTTAGGAAACGTTGATGCTGGAGGAAGTTTAGGAAAATCATGAATTTCTCATAAGTTTTGCAGTAATTTTACCAGCAGTGGTCATCTTAAGATGCATGGTGGTAAGAAGATGACAAAATATAAGCTGACCCTCTCTACCACGTTACTCTTGTAAGAAATTGTAAAACCAAATTTGTGTGAAAGTATAGGAAATGTGAATATTTGGCGAGAACATTGGTACACATGTGAAGTCTAATGTAGTAGACATTCCTGTGTTGCCCATGTTCCACTGCATCTTAGTGCACTAAGTGCACACTAAAACAACAGACACTTTCCGAGATTCTAATATTTCAGTAAAATAATTGAATTTTGAGGAGGTACTCATAGATTTGGCAGAAGAATACTGGAGTTTCCCCATAATAATAAGTCTTACTCTCCTTGAATGTTATTGAATAGTTTTATCTGTAGGAGAGTTTATAGTATAGGTCTTTTTCTCTTTCAGAAGGTATGTCAGGCATTATGTTGGAGTAGATGCTTGGTGTCATCTCTGTGCCTGACCCATCTGTGGCATAATTTTCAGTGGAAACACACACACATACACACACACAAACACACACACACACACACACACAAAATCAGACACACACAAACACACACACAAACTCACAATCCCCTTGTTATTTTAGAATGTGTCTGCCAGTGTAACAGGCTGTTGAGCTCTAGGAACAATGACAGACTCCATGTCAATGAAAAGAAAGAGGATCTGAATGAAGGAAGAAATCTGGTATTGTCCTTGCCTCCATACATTTGTTCATATATAGCTGAGTCCTCAGACACCCATGATCGTACATAGAAATGTATTTAATTTTTCGTTTTGGATGACCTGTTTTCAGTTTGAAATAGGACTAAAATTCCAATGTTTTGAAATATGACTGAAATATGACTGAAATTTCAAGTGTTCCATTTTTATTTTTCTGCATGTATATTGTGTCAGTGTTGGCTATGTCAAGGAAATTCCATATTAAATTTAAATCGATTTTCCGATAGAGAAAATACTTTATGTATTCATTATGCATGGGATACTTTTAATATCTGTTTAGCTTTGAAAATTATTGGGTTCTTAAGATCAGAGTTGCAACATTTAAAAATGTAAATGCATGTTATTAATAATCTTACATATATTTTTAGCAATGAGACTACTCACATTCATTTCTCCCTGTGTTGTGCCTTAATTTTGCCTTTTATTTATGACACAGATTCTAACCATTCAGCTTAGTGTGACAGCAACTGAAGCAGTAAAGCCATGCTTCTTCTCTGCATCCCGAGAAGTTGACCCTGGAGGAGACCACTTCCCTGAAATTATGGTATTGTAAAACCACCCGTTTCTGGATTTCATTTTTGATTGTAATTGCTCATGTCAATAGTAAGACTGAGCCTTATATTTTATTATATGTTATATTCCTGTATTTGCACATTATTAGACCTAAGTGCATTTTTTTTATTACTGAGTGCTTTACTTTACACAAAGTTACATTGTTTCACAAAAACTCTAAGAGTCTTGTTAGTCTTTGGGAATAGCAGAGTCAGTTGCATTTTGAGCAGGGTATTATTTGTTATTGTAACTTTCTACTGAAAAATGTAGCAAGTGCTACACTTATCTGTGGGTAAAAGGATAACTACTGATAAATATAGATAGAAAATTTACTGCCTTAAACTTCCTCTGTATATTGTTTTCAATATCTTTTATCTCAATATCTCTCGGCCGTTGGCCAGGTTTACTGTATGGCGTAATTTTACCATTGCCAAATATATGTCTATTCCATTGATTAAAATTATCACAAACAATTCCCATGTGCTTTTGAAATACCAGGCTTCTGATAACCCAGTTATGGCCAAAGTTTAGGAAATGTTGATGCTGGTGGAAGGTTAAGAAAATCATGAATTACTCATAAGTTTTGCATAATTTTACCAGCAGTGGTCATCTTAAGATGCATGGTGGTAAGAAGATGACAAAATATAAGGTGAAAGACAGAGAAGACCCTCTCTACCACATTATTCTTGTAAGAAATTCTAAAACCAAACTTATGTGAAAATATACAAATGTGATTATTTGGAGAGAACATTGGTACACATGTGAAGTCTAATGTAGTAGACATTCCTGTGTAGCCCATGTTCCACTGCACCTTAGTGGTTCACACTAAAACAACATAGACACTTTCAGAGATTCTAATATTTCAGTAAAATAAATTGAATTTTGATGAGGCACTCATAGATTTGGCAGAATAATACTATTTGTTCCCCAAAATAATATGTCTTAATCTCCTTGAATTTTTGTAATGGGTCACTATTTTTTCTTTTAAGGCTAAATATTCCTGCATGTGAAATTGTTTCAGGTATAAACACACTTTTAATTATGAGCTTTATTTCTAGGGTATATTTCTAGACTATAGATGTAAACATTTGGGGTAGTGGTATAGATTTGCAATTAAAAAACACAATGGTATTTGACAGATATGAGTATTTCTGGCCAGCAAAGTAGGGTAATTTGGTGAATTTTAGTGAGAAATATCGTCCCAAATGCACCAGAGGCAGTACATTTGAGTCAAAATAGTATCTTCTGAATATGACACAGAATTGCACATATGAATTCCTAACTGTTAAGAGTGCATATTTTAGACATGTCTGTACCATTTGAAGTGAGCAAAAACCTCAGTATAGCTAGTGAAGGACCTCATGAAATCTTACTCATATTTAGTATCTGCTAGTATACTATTTTATTGGCATCTGGAGATGGGAGAGTCAGTTTCCTTCAAAGGCTTTTTCTCTCAGATACTACTCATGGTGCCCTAGAATTCTGCACATCATTGTACAAACAGGTAACACTATTGGGTGTTATAAAGCTTTGGAGACTGGGCTTCAGAGTTTGCTATTTTAATTGTATTTTTTAATAGTCTCCAGCAAGTGGAAATTTCTTGGTGTGGAGGGAACACAAAAAAAATATTATTGGATCTGAGGGCAAATCATATATTTTAGGGATTGTTTGGATTTATCTTACAAAATATTGTTGTAGATTCTTCTGCAATAACTGTGACTTTACTGTCACTGATTTATTTATTTATTAACTTTATCTCATAGATGTACTTCTCATTCTGCTAGTTTGGTAGTTCATGTGATATTCTGACTCCACACTTGCCCCTGTTATTCTCTGTGCCCCCCAAATGGTGCTTAGCCATCTGCCAATATGCATTTAAAAACAACAACGAGAGAAACATGTCTTCACAGTGTATTGAAGGGTTATCCCACAGCAACAAATAATGGAAGCAAAGATTCATGAGGTAGTATACACATTGCATAGGGAATATTTTTGATTGTTACAATGTACAATGATTTGGCGAATGGTTGTTCAGTCACAGATATTTCAAGATCAGAATGACATGTCACTAAGGTAAAGCTACATTGGCGGTTTTATCTGTGGTCTTTTTCTCTTTCAGATGCTCTGTCAGGCATTATGTTTGGGTGGATGCATGGTGTCATCTCTGTGCCTGACCCATCTGTGGCATAAATTTCAGTGGACAGCTGAAAAGGCAACATGGATGCTACTACTGATTATGAGATGGCAGGGGTGAGATTTCAGAAATAAGCTGTGGATTTTAGAAGAAAGGAATATGAGATAATACAGTTAGGCAATATAATATTAATAAAAGGCTGATAAGGTTCTCTAAGTTCCATGGGCTCACTAGTCCTGTGATATTTGCTGGTTTGAAATACTAAGCACGATTTACTGGTTTTTAAGCAGTGCTTGGGTTTGGTGTCAGAGATAATAATTTTTGATTATATATATATATATATATATATATATATATATATATATGTATGTATGTACCTTTGCTGAAATCTATCCATGGTGGTCAATGTCATTCAAAGTTACCATAATTAAACTGAGCAATTTTATACTTCTCTTCTTTAACAGTTTTCTTAATTCCTTACTGATCTCTGAAAGGTAATCTTCAGGTGTCTAAGTTTTATGTAGTTCCTGTTCATATATCAGTAGGTCCATAACAAAAACTCATGTTACTTCTCTGAAACTAGCAAGAGCAGTAGTAAGAAATTATGCTCATAGTCTGTCGGATTTCCTCATTAACACTTTGAAGGAGTTTCTTCTGTCTCTGATGTTTTTCTTAGTCATGGTCACTGGTGGGCTGATTATCTTACAAAGGGTAAGTAATTTCCTGTAAATAAAGTCCATAGTTCATATGTACTAGCTAATTTGTAGTGAATATAAAGTGATTTCTTGTAATTTTTTATCATTCTCAGGATTTCTATTAATTTATATTGTAAAGTTACTTCTTGAATCCTCATAGAACTGCTAGGGAGAAATTATTATTCTTAGGGTTAGTATGTAGTTCTTACATCATGTTTTCAAATTTTACTTTGTAGTGTATTTTATCCTAACTGAGCATTGCACTTATCCAAAGTGATATTTAAAGTACAAGATTCCCTTGATTGAGCTATCATTTATACTTAGCTATGTCAGGACATGTTGTGGATTTCAATTGTGATTATATATTTTTTCTGTTCTTTTGTTGCAGTTGCTGTTTTATATCTTTTCACTTTATAAGGATTTGTGATCCATAACAGACATAATACCGGGAAATTAATGTAGCAGAGAGGAAGTTTTGAAAACAGGTGATGATATCCTGAGATAATTGGGGTTTGTATACAGACTGCCCTTTCTTATTCTTAATCTCATCACACACCTTCCTTATCTCACAGGCAAATATTATTCCAGAGAAGTCTGTATTAGTGTCATCATACTTTTCTGAGTTTAAAATTCATTTTATGAAAATCATATTTTGTGTTATTGCAATATTTCCTCTTAATCATTTCTGATTGCAACTTAGATTGTTTTTATTAGTACTACATCAACTATTTCATAATGTTTTTGCTATGTTGTAATCTTTACATATGTATAAGTAAATGGAAAATGTAAAAGAATTTTATTGGCTCATGAATGAGGAATTCATTTTTTATGTTGTATCCAATTGCCCAAAGTTTTAGATATTACTTCGTTTTCTGAAAATGTAAGATGTTTTGAGAATCATTGGTACATCTTAAACACACACACATACACACACACACACACACACACACACACACATATACACACAGACATGCACACAAACTCACAAATCCCTTTGTTATTTCAGAATTTGTCTGCCAGTTTAACAGGCTGTTGAGCTCTAGGAGCAACAACAGACTCTGTGTCAAAGAAAAGAAGGCGGATCAGAATGGAGGAAGAAATCTGGTATTTTCCTTGCCTCCATTCATTTGTTCATATATAGCAGAGCCCTCATAAACCCATGATTGTATATAGAAATGTAGTTAATATTTCATTTTGGAGGACCTGTTTTCAGTTTTGAAATATGACTGAAATTCCCAAGTTTTCGAATATGACTGAAATATGACTGAAATTTCAAGTTCTCCATTTTTCCTTTTCTGTATGTATATTGTGCCAGTATTGGCTGTCTCATGGAAATTCCGTATGATTTTTATGTATGAGTTTTATGATAGAGAAAATAGTATATATATTCATTATGCATGGGATACTTTTAATTTCTGTATAGCTTTCAAAAATTAGTGGGTTCTTAAGATCAGAGTTGCATAATTAAAAATGTAAATACATGTTTTTAATAATCTTACATATATTTTTAGCAATGATAGTACTCACATTCATTTCTCTCTGTGGTGTGCCTTAACTTTTGTCTTTTATTTATGACACAGATTCTAACCATTCAGCTTAGTGTGACAGCAACTGTAGCAGTAAAGCCATGCTTCTTCTCTGCATCCCAAGAAGTTGACCCTGGAGGAGACCACTTCCCTGAAATTATGGTATTGTAAAACCACCCATTTCCTGATTTCATTTTGATTATAATAGCTCATGAAAATAGTAAGACTGAGCCTTATATTTCATTATATGTTATATTCTGGAATTTGCACATTATTAGAACTAAGTGCATTTTTGAGTACTGAGTGCTTTACTTTACACAAAGTTATAATCTTTCACAAAAACTCTAAGAGTCTAGTTAGCCTTTGGCATCAGACATCTAAGAACCAGACTACTATAGCATTAATTTTCCACAATAAGTATTTAGAGGACACCATCCAGGATGATATGAAAAGGAGGTGACGGGTGAATATTCTTGAGTATTGTGAACACACATAAACACTCTGCTTATGTATCTGCACATGTGCTACTTCTATATCTAATGTATCATATTTTCTATATGCTGGAAGGTGTGGTTTGTATTATTAAATCATATTCTTTCCAGCTTATTGTCATAGGGCATGTGCATTCGTAATTGACTTCCCTTTTACAGTGTTAACTATATTATTATCAATTAGACCCCAATGGGTGATTTTGAAAGTGTAGTAGTAGCACAAATTTTGAAAATAATTTACAATATTCAGAAGGGAAAGGTTCCTGAGTAGCCAGTAAATGAACAGAGCAACAAAAAAAGATGAGCTTGGAAGGAGATACAGAGTAGATCAACCTCTATTACTCTCTTCATCCTTGACTAGGAAATAAATTTCCATTTGAGGAATGATGGATAATACAGGCATGAATTTGAGCCATGAAGGTACTTATTTCTGTAGAAAAAACAGATACACATTTTCCATTCAGTACAATGTGCTCTTCTGGTAATGAATGAAATGGACAAAAAGTTGACGCTTGTGGGAAAAGTAGAAAAATTATTCGAAATCATGGAGTCTACTATAGAAATTTCTAGGACTGTCAGCAATTTTTTTTTGTATTTTTTTTCTTTTACCCTTACAGTCCTGTCTGAACGAAATTAAAAGTATGATGTTGAGTATCTGTGAATCTCCTTCTTTCTCTCTACCAGCTTGATTTTTATAAGACTCTGAAATAACAGTATAATATATTTAAATCAGATTTTAAATAGTGGAATAGTTTTTTCACATGAAAATAAAATAACCTTATATCTAAGATGCTATTTTGATGCCAAAGTTAAAAGTGAAAATTAGTGTAGCCTACATACCAAATACAGCTCAGTGACTTTTTACTGCACTGGAACATAACACGCCCCCTAGAATTACTTTCTTCTACCATGTTACATATTCATTTTATGCATGGATATTTGTTTAAAAATTTTGAAGTGTTAATATAATTATATAATTTTCCCCTTTCATTTCTTGTCCTCTAATACCAATCTATAATCCTTGTTCAATTTGAAATTCATGTCTTCTTCATTACTTGTAGATGCACACACACACAGACACACACACACACACACACACACACAAAACCTGCCACCACTCCTAGATATATAAATAAATAATCAAGTATATGTGTTATGTAAATGAAAATGTAAATTTCATGTGGCATTTACTTCTCTAGTACTTTGCAGAAACTTTTTATATAGTATGCCTTTTGGCTTTTGTAAGAAGAGTTAATTATTATAAGTACTTGATAATTTTGAATGCACAAGTTTCCTCAAATAATTTTGCATTTCTATTCTATGAGTGTGTGTATGTCTGTGCATGTTGTCACATTGTAGTAAGTTTTGGAAGCAAGAAATGGGATTGGATTTTAATGATTTTGTTTTTAGTTTCAGGATAATTTCATTGATAGAGATTTACTCTGGTTCTGTACACATTTTATAGTTATGTTGATCATTAGCACAAATGAATGGCCTATAAAGGAACCTGAATGCCCACTTCATCCAATCTGTACATTACTTTTGAATATTGTATTTATAATGATATTAATATAATTTGTCTAGGAATTTGGTATTTTTAATCGCCAGTTTGATCTTACTAATCATATGGAAATATTACTGTGTATACAGACACATTTATCATGTTATAATTACTCAATATTTGTTCTTAAACATGTTCCCTCTCCTTCTATGATGGTGATACTTGTCCTCATCTTCCTGCTCATGATCGTCTCAGACACAGGCACTGAAGATGCCTTCTCCTGAGAAGCTTTCGCCAAGACACATCACTTACAGTACACCTACCTGGTGGTATAGTAATTTAAGGGTCTTTCTTCCCTTTCTATTTCACTATTTAACTATTAGTTTTATAATTCTGTGCTTTAGCATTTTTGCTCACTGTATTTTTTTTTAGCTCCATATATTTTGTATGTGTCTTAGTATTTCTGTAGAGATCACATGATGATATTTCCACCTATATGTAGCTCATATTTCTGGCCACAGAAAAACCTAGTGTTCATGTTCTCTACTATTTTCCTGAGCACAGTGTCCAGTATCTGTTCTGTGATTTGGCATCCACTTTTATCGTTTCCTTTGTAACTTTTGGGAAAGCACTCTACTTTTGAGGAATCTAGGTATTACTTTCCATTCTACCTGACATGGTTTGTTGAGTCTATTCACGTCTTGTATTAATCTTTCTTAATGAACATAATTTTCATACATTTGTACAATGAGTTTTTATTTTCATTTCCTCTCAATTCTCAATCTCACCCTACTAATTTGCTGAAACTATGCTTTCTAATTCCTCTTATTATTTTTTTTATCTTTTAAGTAATTAAGTACATCATAGAAGAGAATATCCACATATCTGTCTCTACTACCCTTTCTGTGTACCTCTCATTCCACTCTCATATTCACACCCTCTTCATTATTATTGATGATTACACACACACACTCACTCTTGCACACACACACATACACACACACATATATAAACAGAATCTGCTGTGTCATATTAGTGTTCCTGGAGCAACAATATCAACAATATTCTTTACGTACAGCAGGGTTTTATAATACAGTTAGGAATTATAACACTTTCTGAAAGTAGTGTTAAATTCATCTCAGTTCCATGGGGTTATTGTGTTCATGATGCTTCATGGTTTACATTATGAGGCATGATGTTTATCTTGTTAAGCAAGCCTTGTATACCCTTAGTCAGATAGTAGTTATTGACAAGTTATGGGAGCCACTAGTATGTCTTTAATGAAATCTTGCCATGCTGGTCATTCAAAGGCACAATTTCTGTATTGGAAACTATATCACTTTCTTCCCTTAATTTCTTCCCTAAAAATTTCCTGGTTGCTGAAAGCTGGTTCTCAGAGATAAAGTCTGATATATTCAGTTTAAATTCTCATTGATCCAGATATAAAATACACGTACATCTGCATTAGGGACTAACCCACTTCTTCTTGGAATCAACCAAGACTGTACTGTGTTGGTAGTCTCTTGGAATCCACTTGAAACAACCCAAAAGGTGTTTTCTTTTGCCCATATCTAGAGGTATTTTGGAATAACTTATTCTCCTGGTGGGTGTATTATCTCCTCAAGCATTTTTAGCTTTAATTAATTAAATGCATTCACATATATTTTATATATCCTGATTTTGGGGGTGTTTATATATAATAAATTTTCTTGTTATATTTTTTCTAAACAGGGTTTCTCAGTATTGCTTTGGAGCCTGTCCTGGAACTAGTTCTTTAGACCAGGTTTGTCTCAAACTCACACAGATTCGTCTACCTCTTCCTCCCAAATGCTGGGATTAAAGGCGTGCAACAGCAGGATCCATCTTCCTTGTTATTTTTATTATCCTTAGTGTTTCTATTTTTAGTCAGATCACTTCCTGAGTCCTCATAGAAGTGATTTGCAGAAACGGTTATTCAAGTATTGCTTATGTAGTTCTGATAGTCTTTTAAATTTAAAATAGTAAGATATTTTATAGTTTATGGTCACTGGAATTTTGCAATCTATTAAGAAATGTTTTGCCTCTTTTGATTAAGGGACAAGCTTTGATAGTAAGGTGTGGCTAATAATGGGCTGATAATTCTAGTTTCCCTTTGCAGTTTCCACAAATATCCTTGTTTCATAGAACTATCATCTAAGACATATTACAAATTTGCCAAGACTTGTTTTATGCCAGCCTAAGAAGAGTGAAAAGGGCTGTATAAGCAGGCTAGAGAATAGGACTTGTTTGAAAGCAAATCTGATGAAAACCTTGGTTGGGAGAACAAGCAAATTTTAGATGAATATACTAGAAGTTTCTTGTGGGAAGAATCAGAATTTTGTTCTTAATATGGGAAAAGTGACAATTAACTGTAAATAAGTTGCATAAATTACATTTTTTGCCCTTTTCTTTGTCTTTGTAAGACAATAGGAGTGTTCCTTTAAAGAGGCATAGACAATAGAGATTATGGTGATGTATATCACTAAGATAAGGTCAAATGGACAATCGTAATGATTTGAGAAATCACAGGTTAACAGTCTTTTCCTCCTTGGTGGCAGATATACTTGATACCTGTATGACTGACTTCTACCTGGGAATCCCACATCAGGACAGAAGTATCAGTAAGCCACTGTAGAGGAATCATGGTTCCTTCTGTATTTAAAGAGAAATGCCTCTCATTATGAGATTCAGCTCTGAGTGATACATCTGGTGTCAGGTAAGAACTGTAGCAAAAAGCAATGTGAGGCGGACAATTTGACAACGGCTTCCCATATAGCAGGTATGTTAGATAAAATAAAAGAAATGCAAATTGCAGTTAGTATTATAGGTATGGAGGCTAAATTTGTAATAGGGTACAGTTTAGATCAATAATACAGAGCAGCATGTAGCACCACTAAAGTTGTAACCTGATGTAGTAACGTAGCAGTACAAATAGGTGTCTGCGATAATGACCATCAAACATTATTCAATATTTAAATTACTGAAGTTGAAAAAAATGCACATGACTTTTTTAAAATTAATTTTTGTAGTGGCATATATGCAATCTTGTGAAATTAAGGAAAACTTCTGAATCCTTCAGCATTTGTATATTTCTCATATAGAGCTTAGGTGCATCTGTTTAGGGCTATGTTCCTTGTCTCACCTGTCCCATCAATGGGCTCACCTTGGAGAAATCTGCTTCATCATATTTTAGCCTATATCTTTACAGGTAGCTCTTCAGCTGGCAGTTAGACCCTGTGAGTTTCTCTTATCCTTCTTGATATTTCAAATTGACATTCCACTTTTAATTAATGTTTATGTATTCTTATTTTGAGATTTTAAATGGTGAATATTTACAGTTATATATAGAAGACACTTTCTCACAGCAGACAAACTGTTCCTCTGTAACTTATGGTCTTTCATCCACCTCTTCCACTATATTATCCACGTGTGGATTGTTGAGTGAGATTTTCTTTTCTTTTATGCATCAATTGCCATTGGGCATAGCATAGTCAGTTGCATTTTGACCAGTGTATTATTGTTATTATAATTTTCTACTGGAAAATATAGCAAGTTTGCTGAGGGTGTATGCTACACTGATCTGTGGGTAAAAGGATAAATACTGATTTAGTGCCTTAAACCTTCCATCTGTATATTCTTTTCAATATCCATTATCTCAATATCTCTGGGCCGTTGGCCAGGTTTACTGTATGGCATAATTTTACCCTTGCCAAATATATGTCTACTTCATCGATCAAAATTATCACAAACAATTCCCATGTGTTTTTGAAATGCCAGGCCTCTGACAACCCAATTATGGCCAAAGTATAGGAAATGTTGATGCTGGAGGAAGGTTAGGAAAATCATGAATTTCACATTAGTTTTGCAGTAATTTTACCAGGAATGGTCATCTTAAGATTCATGGTGGTAAGAAGATGACATAATATAAGCTGAAGGACAGAGAAGACCCTCTCTACCACATTACTCTTGTAAGAAATTCTAAAACCAAACTTATGTGAAAGTATAGGAAATGTGAGTATTTGGAGAGGACCTTGGTATACATGTGAAGTCTAATGTAGTAGACATTCCTGTGTTGCTCCTGTTCCCATGCATCTAAGTGGTTCACACTAAAACAACATAGAAACTTTCCTAGATTCTAATATTTCAGTAAAATAAATTGAATTTTGAGGAGGCACTCATAGATTTGGTAGAAGAATCCTAGAGGTTCACTAAAATTATAAGTCTTACTGTTCTTGAATTTTATTCAACGGGTCACTATTTTTTTTTTTCTTTTAAGGCCAAATATTCCTGTGTGTGAAATTGTTTCAGGTATAAACACACTATTAATTATGAGCACCAGGGTTTATTTCTAGACTATAGATGTAAACACGATTGTATTTGACAGAAAAATGAGTATTGCTGGCCAGCAAAGTAGGGTAATTTGGTGAATTTTAGTGAGAAATATTGTCACAAATGCACCAGAGGCAGTACATTTGAGTCAAAATAGTATCTGCTGAATATGACACAGAATTGCACATATGAATTCCTAACAATTAAGAGTGCATGTACTAGAAGACCTGCTTGTAGCAGTTGAAGTGAGCAAAAACCTCAGCAAAGCTAGTGAAGGACCCCGTGAAATGTCACTCATATTTAGTATCTGCTAGTATTTTATTGGCTTCTGGAGGAGGTACAGTCAGTTTTTGTCAAGGGCTTTTTATCTCAGATACTACCTTTGGTCCCCTAGATTTCTGCACATTTGGTACAAACAGGTAGCAATATTAGGTATTAAGAAGCTTTGGAGACTGGGCTTTAGAGCTTGCTGTTTTAATTGGTAATTTTTAATAGTCTCCAGCAAGTGGAAATTTCTTGGTGTGGAGGGAAGACAAAAATATTCTTGAATCAGAGGACAAATCATAAATTTAAGATTATGTTTATTTAACTTACAAAATATTGTTGTAGATTCTTCTACAATAACTGTGACTTTACTGTTACTTAGTAGTTAACTAGGTTTCCAGTACTAAGCATGATATCTCTCTAGGGATGACACACAGAGAGACACTGTATTAGATATAAAGCTGTTGGCATGTTACTGGTTTCTCATTGGCTAGCTCTGTCTTAATTATTAACTACTCCTAGTCTCCTAGTCTTGCCTATCTTGCTTTCTTATTGGTCAATAGTGCTTTATTTATTAATCAATATGAGAAACATATTTACAGAATGGCATCTCCCATCATCTCTTCTTTTCTCTCTAAAATAAAAGAAGGTTTTAAACTTTAACATAGTAAAATTTATAACAAAACATTTATGAAATACGAACCACAGTGAACAATATTTAGTTCATTAACATTTAGCAAGTTTTAAAGAAAATATTTTGTTATCTATCTTTTCTTTGTGAGTCTAAAGTCCTATATGTTACTTATCTTTAATCCTAACTAAGGAAAACTATAACCATAACTATATGTCTTTAACTCTATCAAAGAACACAGATGGATAATATATAAACTCTAGAAATGACAGAGACAACTCACTGCCTGATCAGTCACACGAAATTCTTTGTAAAGTTCCATCTTCAGCGTATGGGCAATAGTGTGTCTGGCAGAATCCTCAGCCAAGTATGAAACTTTAAACTGTCCATCTGTATTGGAAATTTGTCAGTCACTTTTCTCTGTGTCCTCCAGACTGTCTGGCAGATGCTTCCATGAAGCAGGAATCCTGTAGAAATGTCCATCTTGTATCAGCAGTCATTTTTCTGTGGGTCCTGCATGTCCAGTTTATATAGCATAAAGTCAAACAGTCCAGACAAGAGCAATATCTTGCCCAAATGGCTAGTCTTGCCATATTGGGAGCAAACTGCATAATGTGTTTCTTTAATATCCATCTTCCTTTCTGATGCTGGTGGTGTTGCCAAAAGTGGTTGTACCTCACTGTTAAGAAAAACCCTAAGCCATTTTAAATGCTATATTCTGTAGGTCTTTGAAAGGTTTGAACGATGCCTATTCATCTCAAATAAATCTCTGTATATCTAGAAAACCTAACTCACCTAACTAAAGTTTTGACTATTATAGGTAACTATCTGTAATCTGTACTAAATTATACATTACAATTCTAAATGAGCTATGCAAAAACAATGTCTAAACAAGAGGAGAAAAATACATATCACAAAATTGACCTTAAATTGTATCAATAAATGGAAATCCATTCCAAAACAAAGTATTTATATCTATAACATAATCCCCCTTTTAATGTTAAAGATAGTGCTTGTGGTCATTACCCATTTATAATCAATACTATTTAAATGAAAACAAACATTTATAAACAATATTTTGTAATTTGGATGGCATACTTTCCAAACTACTTCCTTCTTGTAGGAGGCGCTGTCATAGGGATTATAAGAAGATGCAGAAATCTTTGCTATAGTCTGTAAAGCTGCCCTGTCTCAAATGTTTTGAATGTTGGATCATGTGGGATGCTGTATCTGGGGGTCTTGCTTGATCAAACCATGTTAGTCTGGAAGTAATCCACAGCTTTTCATTTTCTGTGGGAATAAAAATACAAATTCTTTCACCCCAGTAACTTGTCCTTAGGCTTAAATTTTGAAGTCAGAGCATTTTTAAAACATATAAATTGAATTTATCCAGCAGCATTTCTTTTAACAACTGTCATTTCCTCAGTCAAACAATACAAAGACAATATAACACTGTACAGTATCCAGATTCTGTCTGTGCTTTTCATCTTTACATTGCTTTTTTATTACTCTATTTATCCTATTTTTTTTTTTCATTTTTGAGACAGGGTTTCTATGTGTAACTTTTATCTGTCTTGGAATTAACTCTATATACCAGGTTTACTTTGAAATCACAGAGATCTCTTGCCTCTGTCTCTGAGTTGCCTCTGGAATTAAAGGTGTGTACCACCACACCCAGTGACTCTCTGTTTTTTTTAAACCATTTTATTCATTTTCTCTCCCAAGCCTACGTATATTTTAAAACACACTATAAACCTTTGGCTATTTTTCTTAATGTGAATCTATCTTTACTGTAAATCTTTTTTTTTTTCTGTTCATGAGTCTTTTATCTGGTAAACAACATTGCTAAAATGAAAGCCACAGCTGTATTAGCCATGGTCTATCCAAGATGGTAGTGGGTACTTTTACCACCAGAACTGAGAGCTGTCCTCACTGTCTTGGTCTATGCTGCCATCCAGCAGCATGCTGCCAGCTTGGAGATGTGGTCATTGCCATTGCCAGCTGTTGTCACACCATTCAGTTATTAGCAGAGCTCTTTAAAACCATGTGGATTTTTTGCTGCTCATGCTGAGTCACGAAATCTCCCTTAAAGGAGCTTAAAGGAGTGGGGCAAGTCTCTTGCAAAACAGAGTCCAACCGAGAAAAATGCTGTTAACAGGAAGCCTTTCTTGTCTCTGTTATTTTGTTTCTAAAACATTTATTTTAAAGCTTTTGCTAAGTTTTAAGTGGAAGGTTTTATTAGCCACGTTTCGACACCATTATGTTATGAGTAGTTTTCCCCAGCAGTCTGATCCCACCGCTGAGCCAGCCCCAATTAACACACAGAGAGACACTGTATTAGATATAATTCTGTTGGCCAGATACTAGTGTTTCTTATTGGCTAACTCTGTTTTAAATTTCTATTTCTATTAATCTAAGTATTACCACATGGTCTTATCTTACGGAAGAGTGGGGCTGGCGTTCTGCTCTCTCCATCTTTCGTCTTGAAATACCTCCCCACTCCTTCCTCCAATCCTCCTCGTCTCCTAGTTCAACCTACCTTACTTTCCTATTGGCTAACAGTGCTTTATTCATTAACAAGTAAGAGAAATATATTTACAGAATTACATCTCCCATCACAGTCCTGAGAGATAAACGTAGAAAACAGAAAGCACTCCCACACCCAATATTTGGCAGTTTTGTATCAAATGTGTCAGAAAAATTGTAATATCCAGATTTTCAGGGAGGTTGGTATAGCATTGTGTCTTTTATTATATAGAATGCTCTGCCAATAGAATCTCAGAAACTTGATTTTACGAGAATGATCTGAATAAAGATGGCACAAATAAACATACCAAAATGGATAAATTAAAGCCCATCATGAGTCAAATCTACACAAAGGAAGTATATGAAACTGAGAAAATGTGGATAAAGGAGATGTCATTCGTAGGGAGGTATATACCAACTGATTGTTACAACTCAAAGGTCTGCTTTGAAAACATGTAAGCATGTAGGTTTTATAGACATATCCGGTTTTATTTAAGAATATATCTGCATTCATATTCATATATACATTCAATAACCATTAATATAAAATGAGGTGATCCTGAAGGATAGTGTATAGTGTTATTTGGGAGGTTTTGAAAGAGAAAAAGGAAGGGAGAAATGTTGTAATTAAACTATACTCTCAAAAATAAAATGAAAGTAAATAACACCCTTCACACAGACATGAACGCATGCTCACATGAACATACACACAATGACATATATGCACAGACACTCAGGCACAGACACAAAGAGAAGAGAGGATTCCAAGTTAGCATAGAACAGTGTTAGTGGGCATAGGGGAGGAAAGTTTATTACTACATATCTGTTGTCTTTTTAAAAATATATGATATTTATATATTTATATTGAATAAAATATTTTTAAGAAATGGAAACAACCAGACAAAGGTTAGCAAATGTTCGCACCTCACACAAGTTCTTTATGCGGATAGTCACACAATCACACACACACACACACATACACACGCACACACACACACACACACACACACACAGAGCACAACACATGCATCTACACATGCATATACACAAAGAAGAGATTTCTCAGTGTTAGCATAGAATATTTATAGTAGGTTTGGGGAGGGATTTTAAATTAGGTTTTGGGAGATGTTTTAATAAAAGGCAATATTTAAATCTTCATATCAAATAAAATATTATTAAGAAATGAAGGCATTAGAGAAATAATAGTGGAATTTATCCTTTGACTGTCACCTCCATAAACACATGTGTGCCCTCTGCACATAAAAACTGCATGTGGATATCCATTCCCCCAGAAAGAGAGAAAGAGAGAGAGAGAGAGAGACAGAGAGAGGATAAGAAGAGTATTGCTACTACAGACAATAACAAGAAAATCAACATTAATAAGAATAATAAACAAACAAACCAGTATAGGATAAAAGAAACAAATAAACAACTAGAAATAAAAATACTCAAAGGGAGAAAAAACAAAAAACGCAAGAATCTCATAGATATCATGCACAAATTCACACTCAAAGAAATGCCATAATAACGCAAAAAGGAACTGTAAGGTTATATAAAAAGACTCAATAAAACATTATGATACAAAGAACCTGTAAAATTGGCATTGGGTGCTTTTTGTGGAACACATATAATGCTGGACCCAGCCTTTAAGAGGTTTTTGTACAAGATAAGGAGGGCTTTAGGCCATTCCTTGAGGAAATTCCACCCAATTTCTATGCAAATACTACTTGGTAAAACATTGAGTCCTTAGCGTCATGACTCTGTAGTGAAATGTGATTGTGAATGTGTATAGTTATAGGGAAATTCATATCAAGAATGGGTGGAGAAATAAGCAAAAAAAAACATGACCTGATGCAGTCTGTAGCACACAACCCAACATTTCTGGCAGGGTTATGAAAAACCAATTTTGTTAGTTGGGCCTACAATTCATGCCAAGACAGGTGTAAAGTTCATGTAGCCAGCAGCTGTCTCTAGAAAAGATATAGAAGCTACTTATTATAGTACCATAACATAAACGTTATAGTCACCTAATGCAAATCTTTGCCAGATTGACCATCCCTGCCTATTAACTCTGAGTTGTAATGAACAGATAATACTAAATGTTTCTGTGGACGCCTTTAAATTGCTATATTGTACAGGTGTATGTTTTAAGTAATGTAACAGATGGCATGGGGAATTTAGCTGTGACAGTTTTGAAAGTTTGTTATCTCTTGGATTGTTTACTGTTTTCCTGTACATAGAAGAGCAGTCAGTATGACAAAATTGTTACCTGATTACACAGCCTATCTATCCCTCCTATCCATTTTATACAACTATGCTCAAAGTGAAGAGGGACTTAGAGAGGGAGTAGAGTATATGGGGCAGGGCAAATGAGGGAATGAATTATGGCACTACCTGTCCCATTATAGGAAAGCAACAATTCCTGCCAGGAAAAGACATTCTGCTGTACCATTTGTCTGAGAGTGCTCACAGTGTAGCAATTATGCCATCTTTGTTGTGTAAGTAATAACAATAACCTTAATGGTTTCCCAGAGCTTATCTTTGTGGGATTATAATTAGGTCTGCTTTTTTGAACCTACTGAATATGAGTGATAGGCATAGTTCATATTTATCTCCAAATGGAGGTGTGTTTTTGCATTGTGGAATTGGGGGGAATAAACCCTATACTACAGATACATTTTGTAAGTCCATCATAATAAGAAAAATTGTTTGCAGATATTTCTATCCCAAAAGGCACTTTCAAAATCGCTGTACAGAAACTTAACATTAATTGTAAATGGTTGAGCAATATTTTAGGCTTGTTTTTAGAACTTAACTCAAAATTAACTCATTTCTATTAATCTATGTGCTGCCCCGAGGCCCCTTTACCTCATGTGTGTACTTCCCATTCTGCTAGGTTTGTGTCTTATGATTTCTTTCCGACACCCCACTTGTCCCAGTATTTTCTTTGCCCTTAAAATATTTCCTAGCCTTCAGTCAATCAGCATTTTTTTAACAGCAAAAGTAACATGTTCTCATAGTGTATGGAAGGATTATTCCGCAGCAGCAAGTAATTGAAGGACAGTTGCATGAGGGAGCACATATTGCATAGGAAATATTTACATGACTGTTAGAATGTACAGTGCTTTGAAGAGTATTGGCTAATTGTGGATTGTACATGGATGTAATGACACATCTCTAAGGTGAGGCCTCATTGGCAGACGGTATCTGTAGGAGAATTTAGAGTATAGTTTTATTTTTCTCTTTCATATACTATGTCAGGCATACTATATGCCTGGATTATGCATGGAATCAGTTCTGGGGCTGACCCATCTGGGGCATAAATTTCAGTGGACAGCTGAAAAGTCAACATGGATGCTACTACTTGTAATGCCCCATCATTGTCTTGTCCCCTTTTGCTCATAATATCATCCCTCCCTCTCTCTGACTGGCATCCAGCAGCTAAACCCTGCTTGATGCTTTCAAGGCTTTCTTTCTCCTCATCTTTTATTCTTTTGATTCTTATTGAATGTCATCATACAAAAATCTCCTCTCACTTTTTCAATTTATTTATTTTTGCTTCTTCTCCACAGTTGACCCTTCCTTCTCTCATCCCAGTCATTCTCTCCATCTCCTTTCTGCCTCTCCCATCCACTTTTCCCTCTTTTCTATTAAAAGAGGGATTCACATGGATATCTATAAAATATAACATATCAAGCTATCTTAAGAGTAAGCATGCCATCTTGTATTAATACTGGGTAAGGCAACCCAATATATGGAAAAGTATCCCAGAAGCCAGTGAAGCAGTCAAAGGCAGCCCCAGCTTCCGCTGTTACTAATTCCACAAGAAGACCAAGGTACACAACTGTCATGTATATGCAGTGACTAGGTCATTCCATTGCAGGTGCCCTGGCTGTAGGTTCAGTCTCTGTGAGTGCCCATGAGTCCATCTTAGTTGATTCAGTGGGTTTTCTTGAGTTATTCTTGAACCCTCTTATTCCCACAATTCTTCCTCCCTCTTCTCAGTAGGATTGCTCCACCTATGCACAACACTGTGGTTTGGGTCTCTGCATGTTTCCACCAGTTGCTGAATGAAAGCTCTCTGATGACTATTGGACTAGGCACCAATCTATGAATATAGTAGAATACTGTTAGGCATCATTACACTAACAATTTTCCAACAGTCATTTTTAGTTCTATTCTAGGTCCCTGGACCATCCAGTTTCTAGATCCTGGCATGCCAGGTCAGGTCAGGGGTGGGCTCAATTTAATACCATTTTCAGGCTGGACCAGTCACTGGTTGGCCTCTCCCACAATCTCTGTGGTTCCCATACCCCAGCACATCCCATATGCAGGACCAAGTTGAAGTTTATGGGGCTGCATTGGTGTCCTAACGTCTACATTGTAAATCTTGCCTGGTCACAGGAGATGACCAATTCAGGCTACATATCCATAATTGCTGGAGTCGTGATTGTGTATTTCTGGGAGTTTCCCATCTACCAGGTTTCTACCTCACCCTAAATGCCTCCCTTTTCCAGTTGGCTCAATAAGTATTCCTGCCTCCCTCACCTGATCCCTAATGTTCTCAACACCTCCCAAAATGTGATATATTTGCACAAAGTATTACTCAGCTTTTAAAAGCAATGGCATCAGGAAATTTGAAGGCAAATGGATGGAACAAGGGAAAAATTACATGAGTGAGGAAACCCATACCCAGAAAGTCAAACATGATATGTTCATGTTAGTAAGTGCATACTAGATATAAAGTAAAGGGTAACTATGCTAAAATCAATAGCCCCAGAGAGTTTAAGTAAAAAGGAGTGCCCAAGGAGGTGGGTGGATAAAAATCCATTTTTATCCAAAATATTTTATCATTTTACAAAATTAAAAGAATAATAATTTTACATTTGTTTAGATAATTTTCTCATATCTACTTAGTGTTTAGATTAATTTTCCTAAATAATAGTTTAATGGAAAGTATATACACAGGGTTGTATTTTAAATTAAGATCATCTGCACATAGACTTGTGACTATTAACCATATGTTTTTGCTATGTGTTTTAAGCTAATTTTCTTCTGTTTGGAATGTTACAGTTTTTTAAAATTAATTAATTAATTGATTGATTAATTAATTTTTATTTTTAACAATCATTTTTATTTTAAATACCTTTTAAATATATTTTTAATTAAAATTTGAAGCAAGCTTGTTTTACATGTCAATCCAAGGTCCAGCACCCTACTATCCTCCCCTTTTCACACCACCAACCCTCATACCTTCACTTTTCTGCTCCCCAGGGAGCAAATATCCATAGAAAATCTTTAAAGTCTGTCATATCATTTGGGGGAGGGCCTAGGCTGAGGGAGTATCCCTCTATATGGGATAGGCTCCCAAATTCCATTTATATACTAGGGATAAATACTGATCCATTACCAGAGGCCACATAGACTGCCCAGTCCTCCTAACTGACACCCACATTCAGGGACTCTGTGTTGGTCCTATGCTGGTTTTCCAGCTGCCAGACTGGAGTCTATGAGCTCTCCCTTGTTCAGGTGACCAGTTTCTGTGGGTTTCTCCAGCCTGGTTTTTACCCCTTTGCTCAGCATTCCTTCCTCTCTGCAACTGGATTCCAGGAGTTCAGCTCATTGTTTAGCCATGGGTGTCTGCTTCTGTTTCCATTAGCTACATAATGGAAAGCACATAAGATAGTCATGAGTCAGATTATTGGGGAAGGGCATTTAAAGTATCCTCTCCACTATTGCTTACAATGTTATTTGGGGTCATCATTGTAGTTATCTGGACATTTCCCTAGTGCCAGATTTCTCTTAAAACCTATAATGGCTCTCTCTATTATGGTATCTATTCTCTTGCTCTCCTCTATTCTTTCTCTGACTCAATTTTTCTGCTCCCTCATGCCCACCTCTCCACTCCTCTTTCTTCTTAATTCCATCTCCCCTTCTCCCATGCTCCAAATTTGCTTGAGAGATCTTGTCACTTTCCCCATTTCCTGGGAAAGTGTGTCTCTTTGAGGGTCTTCCTTGTTTCCTATCTTTTCTGGTGGATTGTAGGCTGGTAATCCTTTGCTCTATGTCTAAAAACCATGTATGTTTGACTACATTCATATTTGCCTTTAGGATAGTTTCTTCTAGTTTCATCTATTTGCCTGTGAATTTCAAGATTCCATTGATTTTGTTCCCTCCTGAGTAGTACTCTATTGTGTAAATATACCATATTTTCTCCTCCCATTCTTCAGTTGCGGCACATCTAGGTTGCTCTCAGGTTCCGGCTGTTACTAATAATGCTGATATGAACATAGTTGAACAGATGAATGTGAATCTTTTGGTTATATGCCTAAGAGTCAAATTACTGGATCTTGAGGTAGACTGATTCCCAATGCCGTGAGGAACTGCTATACTGATTTCTGAAGTGGCTGTAAGAGTTTGCATTCCCACAAGCAGTGTATGAGTGTACCCCTTTAACCACATCTTCTCCAGCATAAACTATCATTGGTATTTTGATTACCCATTCTGAAAGGAGTAAGATGGTATCTCACAGTTATTTTGATTTATATTTACCTGATGGCTAATGATATTGATCACTTTCTTAAGTGTCTTTCAGCCACTTTAGATTCCTCTATTAAGAATTCTCTATTTAGTTTTGTACACCACTTTTTAATTGGATTACTTGGTGTTTTGGTAACTAGCTTCTTGAGTTCTTTGTATATTTTGTAAATCAGCCCTCTGTCTGATGTGGGTTGGTAAATATCTTTTCCTATGTTACAGTTTTTTAAACTGTAAAGGTAAAGTAAGTTTACATTTCACCAAGATTTTCTTCGATATCCATAACTTGAATGGGGTGACATTTTTAAAAAATAAAAACTAGATGAAGATGTAGAGTTCAGACAGTTAAATACCAGTGATTATATTTAGGGATTTTATTATGTATTTTTTCTTGAGTAAATATTTAAATACCATGAGACAAATGTAATAAATAAACTTACCATTTATTGTAAGACATTTTCCCTCAGAGAATTGCTAGGCCATATCTGGGCCTTAAATCACTATATGTAACATCTTTTAAATTGCCACATAGGTTGATTAAATCCCCAATTTTAATTATATTTGACCCTTACTTAGTAGTTTTTCAGAGCACCTTGAGGTCTCATATTATCAGGGTCCATTTGCATATGATTACTTGGGAGGAGTGATTAGACAGCAGGAAAAGTTCCAATTAACCTGCCTACCTTCAAGTTTTTTTTTTTTTTGAAGGTGCATTAACAATTTCAGCTGCAGTTATTTTAACCAGGCTTATCTAGATTCTGAATTGTTCAGTTCAGAAGATATTGTACAATATCACTATAATAAAAGAAGGACAAATCTATAACACATACATAGTGTAATGCAATAAATTACTATTACATGTACACTTGATGATAAACCATTAGGACCTGTATGGTTCTGGTTAATTTTATAGTAAACATCAGGTAGCCTTTTGACCTACCCAGCATATATAGAGAGAATTATGTTTGCTTGTGTTGTTTATTTATTTTTTCCATCATCATAATTATGACTCAATCCAACTTTACATCATGTAACAGAATTTAGCTATGGGAACCCTGTTAAAAATCTAAGATGCTAGCATCAATACTGAGAGATTTTAGAAGATGCTCCTTTTATCCTTTCCATGAACAAGTATGCTGTTTTTTTTTTGTTTTGTTTTATTGTAGACACCTTCATGTCATGAGACAACAGTGACATCTATTTGAAATAGTTTATGTCATGGCAGTCCTCAAGCACATATTGTCTTTTTCCTGAGTTTTTTGTGTTTGCTTTCTATGTCTCAGAACCAGGAGCCAAATCTGACCTAGGAGATAGTCTTTGAAGGAACTTTGAAACAAAGAATCTTGGGTCTTAGATGGGATGGCTAAGTTCCATCTAAGATCTAGTTCTCCAGTAAGGTAAACAAGCTCATGCCACTTTTATAATATTATATACATCCAAAAGATATCTAAATATCTGTAAGATTTGATCCAGTGATCAACATTTCCATAACTGACTTATGTGTTTCTTCAGAGAGAGGTAGACAAATTGAAAAGATAAAATGCTTTTTTCTGTTTGTAAATGTCTCAAGGTGCCAATAATGTAACAATCTGCAACCTAGAGACCATCAAAGGAAACATAAAAAAGAAAGAGTATTAGGGCTTTGGGGGTATAAATAGTGCCAGAACTTAGGCATAAGGCAAAGAAGACCCAAGAACATAAGAACTATCTGTCCTATCTCAATTTTGGTAAGCAGGCGTGGAGAACCAGTATATATGGCAGGGCTTATTATAGTTCAATTTCTAATTTCTCTTACAAGGCACAAAAGCAGGAGGATTTCTTTATATAGGAACAAAAAAGAAAACCATATCAAGGCAAAGAAAGCATTCTATATTGCTTGGAAAAACTAGCCGTTTTGCATTTCCTTCTGTGTTTATTCTGAGGTCCGATTCTGGACTCACTTGCTGGCAAGGCTACTGGGTATCATTGGATCCCAGTAGCGGTAGAAAAGTAGGAATGTATGACCCATTTACATTTTGCAGTTCCTATTCCTAGGTTCCAGTAACTATTCTTTGCCTGTTTTGGCAGGCTGTCCTGTATTAGACATTATTTTGTCTTCATTCCTCATTTACCATTAGCCTTATCAACCGTTTTGGAAATGGGAGAATAGGAATTAGCTAAAGCCAGGATCTGGCCATTATAAGAACTATGAACTGAGTGATAAGTATGGGGAATATTAATATGAGCTGTCAATTATATGTGGGCAAGAGCCATAGATTATTCCCCATTCATTCATGCTAAATTATGTAAATCTGTTTGAATATTAAAATAGAAAGTCTCAAATTCAGCAGTGGTCGTAGACCAATGCATAGTCAGACCAGATTGAGACAGAGTGCTGGAAATGTTTGGTAAAATTTTTATTGATTTTTTATTTTAAATTATGTTTTAGACAAGCCAAAGGGTATCATAATGAATACAAGGTAGTTACAGAATCAAGGTAAAAACAGGGGTAAAAATATAACCCTTTTGACCCCATAAATATCAGATTCCCAAAATGTGTCTGGTAAGTAGTAGGGGTGACTCAACCATTTGCACCTTACAGGACTCAATAGACTATAGGACTTGTGGAAACTTCTCAGAGCCATCAACTTAGGTCCCATGAGTTACCATGCCCCAATATTTTTGGAGAAGTTGAATGCATAGTCTAATAGAATGGAGAAAGTTCTTCCATCTGGAGATAAGATTCTTTCTGAGGAAAACAAAGGGGAGTGAGAAGAGAGAAAGATGGATATGGAGAGTGAAAGAATGATAGAGAGAAAAATGGTCCTTCCAGGCCCTTTAGAGACCCCAGTGGTAGTAAGTGAATGAGAACGGGAAATTTGTATGTAGTACTCAGGCTACAAATAGAATCCTCTTTCCAGTCTTGGATTTCTGTGCCTGGTTTTAGATTTCTATAGAAAATTAACATGACAGAAGGCAGAAAAATGGTCTGAACAGAAGAGACTATTTCAAACAACAATACACAAATTCTGTCTTTGGAAAAGAGTGGCTTCTGTGGCTAAAGTATAGCAGAGATTGTTCAAAATTCATATAGCAATTCTCATACAGGATTCAGAAAGTTATATACTCAAGTTCATATAGTTGATTAAAAATCATACAGAAGAACTTGGATGTCCTTTTGGCTATCTGGAAATCACTCCAACAGCTCCCATCTGAGAGGAGAATTCTTTCACAATGGGTGATAATGATAGACTCCCTTGTTAATATCTACTTTCAGAAACAGGTTGAATGTACTCCCATAAAACAGTACCTTTAATAATGGCTGTGTGCAGATTTCCCATGTAGAATTCAGGGAGAAGAATTGTATCTAGGACTGGAGTTTAAAGGAACAATTATTCTTCTGGGCTGGAAAGCAAAATTAGGTTTTCACCCAATATAAACCTCATAAAGGTACATGTGGATAGTCATGCCAATGCTGAATTCATTCTTATGTCAAGTTTTAATCCTTCACCCATGATCTATCTATAGCCAAGAATGGGCTCCTGAGGTTATACTGTCTGAGAAAAGTGGAAACTTGTTCAAATTTCTCTGATGTTTTAGCTTTTCTGTCATGAAAGCAAATTCAGAAGTAGTCTGAAGTTTTCTGATATGATGAATAGAAAGTTATACTAAACATGATTCAGGCATGGCCTGAAATTAAATTCAAACAAATTGAGTGAGTTAGGACTGCAAAGTCCTGGGTCTGTACAAGAATCCTTAATTTTGTGATGGAAGCATAAAATATTTAAATAGTTATCCAGAAATCACATGGATACTGGAACATGAACACGACATTGTTCATACTTAGACATTTCAAGAAGAGAGGCATGCACATTTCATCAAGAGTTATCTCCAATGTAATGGCATATAGGTGAAAATATGTGCTTTCCCCTGTCAGTAGGCTCCATATACTTTGAGGTGACTTCTGATACAGCATCATGTTTCAGCATGAGCAGAATACAACATGAGCAGGAAATGCTTTCTTGGATATGATAGCAGCTCTGGCCTTCCCAAAACCTTTGGAGCCCCTCATTTTAAATTTTATCTAAAATGCTCTTTGTTGGTATATGAAAGTAATCAGTGGCTCTAGGGTGATGGGGAATATTTTTCTGTATATATGTTTCTCTTATTGGTTGATGAATAAAACACTGTTTGGCCAATAGAGGCAGGAAGACAGGTGGGGCTAGGAGACAAGGAGAATTCTGGGAAAGGGGATCAAAGAGAGAATGTGAGGAGATGCCAAGTAGAGACTTGGACAGGCATGCCAGGCGTTCTCTGATAAAATAAGGCCATGTATAAATGTATAGATTAGTAGTTATGGGTTAATAATTAAGAGAGAGCTAGCCAATAAGAAGTCATAGCCATACGTCAATAGTTTAATAGTCAAAATAATTCTCTCTGTGTGTATTTGAAGCAGCAGTGGGATCTATAGGACAAGAAATACCAATTACACTATAGTTCTCCAAGATGATGGAGATTAAGGGAAGGAGATGACAAGAAAGTCAACTATAGGGCCTGATGCTATGTTGCAGTTCTAGAAGACTTTCCTGACTACGTAGTGTTGTGGGTTTTCTTTGAAGCACTGGAACTGTCAAACCATGGGGCCAATAAATTTACTCTACCTAAAGGCATTTTATGGGTTTCTCCAGCCTAGTGCTTATAGCTCTAAGATGCCTAAAATTTGGACTCTCTACTTAATTTTCAGCAGCTGAGGACTTGTTCCAGATAAGCTCTTGCCAATAACATCAAGAGACAGAGAATGACAAGCTAAACACATTTGGGAAGTTAGAAATGTTAGGAATATCCTTTGGTTCTTAGCACTCACTCTTTTTGCCTACCATCTCCAATTTTGTTTTTTTATTTTTTATTTTACTTAATTGGGTTGCAGTATTCTCTCTCTTTCCATTCTTCCAGCTGTGCTTTCTGCCTCATTATGTCATAGGCACTACCAATTATAGTTTTTACTTTCCAGTTGCTTGACAAGCTAAACAGTCTATATTTTCTAAATTCTAGTTATGAGTGGTAAGTTACTGAGTCTGCATATTTGATTGTTTACAGATTTTAAATTAAAGACCACACAAAAGAATCAAAGGGAATATTTACTCCAGAAGAATGTTTGGAATATGAATCTTCCATAGGCAAGACAAGATTAAGAATTCTTTATAATTATGTCAACCAAAGCACCACATGGATAAGAGACAATATTCTGAAGAGGTCTTCTTTCTTCATAATACCTAATGAGAAAGAAGAATACACAGGTGCCCATGATCATGTCAACAAGTTTCCATAGTTTGCTCCAGAGGAGATAACAAAGATCTAGAGGATGTGCCTATATGTCCTTCATTGTTTCACAGATTATTGTTTATCAACAAAGGTTATTTTAGATTGTACATATACACATTATTTACCCATTAAGATAATCTTGACCTAAAGGTCTTACATAGAGGAACACTGCTTTTACCTAGCTTATGTAAAAAATAGTTTGTAGTTGGTTAAAGGAAACATTGTCAGAACAGGTCCTAGAAGCATTAGCCATAGATTCAAGCACTCAGTCCCAAGGGTCAGGGAAGAAGTGGCAATGGAGTAAGAATCTTGTTTTGGGCATCTCCAGTGATTATTTTTTAGGTCCCTTTAATCATTAATAGGGATATATACTGTCAATTTTCACTGCTCTGTTGTTCTTGGCATTACTTTTCTTCTCCTTGGATACTATCTCCTTAGCTTTACTCTGGCCTGTTCCAAATGGCTTGATATTGCCCGGACATGCATGGATATTTTTTATTTAGGGGAAGAGAGTGTTCATGAAGATATTTACATGTGATGCTATAGATTCTTCCATATTAGTAATCCTTGGGACTATAATCTCTTTTTTTCTGCTAGTTAGAATATCCCACTACCCTTGGATGTCTTTAGACCACTCTCTTGTTAAGTACTTCCTATATAAATAATAGTAGTTCCAACCTTGAAACGTTGGTCATGTTATTGTTGGAAAACATATTTTGGAAGATGGATATTAATAGGCAATTAATGTTAAGAGATTTTCCAAATATAAAATAAATAAGAGTGTCTTAAAACCAGGTCTTTCTTGTTTTTAAATATTAAGGACTTAACTGTATGTAACCATTTGCTGTTGGTTGAACTTACAGTCAGTGGCAAACTAAAAGCTGTCAAGCTTATGGAGTCAACAATTGTCTCTGGAAAATAACCCCCACCTGTTCATGCAGGGACCAGACAAAAATGTAATGAAAATCATATGCCATCCTGTGAGGGAGGTACAACTTTACCTGTCAGCTGTGGCTAATAATGTTATATAATTCTACTCTCTTCCCAACCAAGGGATTTCTTCAAATATATAACTTGCACAAAATTATCTTCTAAGACATATAACTAATTTGGTTCAACTTGTTTCATCTCCCTAAAGTGAAATTTTCCTTTATAAAGGCTAGAGAATATGGTCAGGAATGATAAGGTTAAGAGGAATCTATCTAGGCAACAGTGAGAAAGCTATCATTCCTGCTAGGAAAATAATTATGTTGTAACTTTGGGTAGCAGTACTCCAGGAAGTAAGTATCCACTTTCCTGTGCTCTTTAAGTGAACATGAGATATCATTTGGTCCCTGAGATCATAATCTTGTGGAATGTAAATTAATTTCCTGTTGAGATCTCAAGAGATTTTCTAGATATTTAAATCTCTCTCCATGGGTAGGAATATTATCAGCACATGTTGCATTATGGAGCATATACCAAAACTACCAGTGAAATTGGGAAGATGAATGGTGTTGTTCTTGATATTGGGAAGGAGACAAGTAACTAAATATTGGCATAAATTAGTGGAGATTACAGATAGACTTCTATACAATATTGTGTCCTTGTAAGGAAGTAGGAGAGTAGTGGCAAAGGTATTAGCAATATAGAGTGTGGTGAGATATGTCACTATAGAAATAACAGGATGGTAGCCTTTTTCTGTAGCTATGCAGTGGTAGGCATGATTGATAAGTGTTTGCCTGGTTTTTGCCTGGGAATGTCACATTAGGGTCAGAAGTATCAGTGAGTGGCAGTGGAGACAAAATTGCTACTGCTCTGCATAATGGGAGATGTGTCCCTTGGTGAGTGTCATCTCTGAGTAAAACTTCTGGTGTAATGTAGGAACTGCAATGGGAAGCATCTGGGAAGCCAAGAAACTGATATAGGTTTTCAGTACAGTATGTATAGTGTCCTATATGACTCTGGGAAACAAAAGGCAAGATGGCTCAGATTAGATCAGCAATTCAGATCACCACCTACTATCCCCAAACCTGGAAGCCATGGGTATCTTGTAGCAAGAGATAGGGAGTAACTTAGAAAAAGCAAAAGATGGAGTCTGTTGTTTTAGCCTGTGTCTTTTTATGGACAGATTGAGTCCCTTGATATTAAGGGATATTAATGACCAGTGATTGCTAGTTCCTGTTGTTTTTTGTTTGTTTGTTTGTTTTTGGTGATTTTTGCATGTGTTTCCCTTCTTTTAGATTTCCTGTTGTGGGGTTATGTATTGTCTGTGTTTTTGTAGGTGAAGCTATCTTCCTTGGGTTGGAGTCTCCAGTCTAGTATTTCCGTAATACTGGATTTGTGAACCTATCTACAAATTGTTTAAATCTGGTTTTGTCGTGGAATATCTTGTTTTCTTTGTCTATGGTGATTGATACAACTTGAGGCCTGCCTTTTGTAAAGATGATGGAAAATCCATGATCTGGAAAGAAGCCATCACTTTTCATTACATTCAGGTGTCTGAGAAAATGATCATCAAAGGAAATCAATACTGAAATTTCTGGAAATACATAAAAGCTTCAGCAAGCAAAAAAGTAATCTCTCACAGCCTTCCGTGTGTTTTACTGGATATGGGGACAGAGCAGATGAGTGTATGAGCTATGGAGGCACATAAATTGAGCAACATGGCTACATACTTCCTTTGTACAGTGGGTGCATAAACTGAGTCAGTAGAAGACTATTGAATCCCTGATTATTGTCTCAAATGAGCCATGAGAAATACTATTGCATCACTGAGGACAGGAGAACAATAGAGCTTGGGAGAACACTATTGAGGGAATGAAGTCTGAGGAAAGAAATGACTGAATGCCAGTTGAATTAGACCAAATCAGTGTTCACTGATTTAAGGACAGTGTGAATTCACTAAGAATATTGAGGCTGACATGAAGATTTAGCAGTTTTGTTCAACATTTTGGTGAAGCCATATGTTTTAAAGTTAGTAAGTATTTGGCAGATGTAAGTAATTTGTAACAGCCTACAATGATTGCATCTTGGAGAAGGGCAGGGAAAGGATAGGAAGAGGAAGCTTAGTTGTGTTACATGAAAACACATTTTGTGTTGTGTTCAAGTTCCTAATGGAAACAATGGAAGAGAGCAAATGCTTTCCAAATAACTTTGTATAGCTTTATATCCTGACTAGAATTTCACACACAGCATCCAGCATATTCAATATAGGTGAAGACAATCAAGGATATCCATAATCAGTGCAGTTAGTTATTCCTCTAGACTAAGCAATGCTTTATTCTCTTCTATGAATAGAATACCATGTTTGCAGTGGGCTTTGGGAAAAGAAATATACAATGTGAAAGTCTTATTTGCTGCCACAATCTTTGTGGGTTCAGGTTAACAAGGCCTATTTTGTCTAGAAGATACTGTTTCCTTGGACTCACTTACCACCTTTGACTCTGACAATCTTACCACTTCCTCTTCTGCATAGATATTTGAGGCTTGAATTAGAGTTTTGGTGAAGACATCTCATTTAGGAACAAGTGTTCCAAAGTCCCTCGTTTTTGGAATCCACACTTGTGTTATTTCCAATCAACTGTAAGTAGCTTTATTGGTGGTTTTTGAAAATACACTTATCTATGTGAGTGAATTTATTGTTAGGTCCCTTTAGCATAATAATATGAAGTAGGATTTCCAATATAGAGCCCTGGTTCATCTATTCTTACATTTTTGGTGGAATTAACAGTGTCAGGTATGTGGTTTGTTTTATGGATTGTATCATATAGCCATAAAAATGAGTGATTATTCCAATAACATTTTTTAAAAAATTGCACCAATATATCATGCAGGCATATAACTACTGTACTTGTAGCCTTTGTATCTGGGTAGTATTGATGATTTATTTTTCTCTCCCAGGAGTGGGAGGAGTACCTTCCAACACCAGAATTTCTATTCAGAAGTAGTAAAGCTCATATTTTCTATATATATCAGAAGAAAAATAGCCAAAGAAAAGCACAAAAACATATAGATGCAAAAGACACCTATATTCACAAAAATATAATGCCACAAAACACAAAACCATAAACTATTATGTATAGACAAAAGGACGTATAAGGATTAAAATAAATAATGACTAAGCATTATGAGCCCATGGTTGTCTAAAAATACTATTGAGTGTTTTTTGTGTGTGACATCTACTGCTGGACGTTGGATCCTCTCTTAAATGTGATTTTATGTGCAGTGAGACTCCATTGGAGAAAGCTATTTTTTTCATTTCCTTCAGTTATCAATTGGTGATGTATTCTGGTTTTGGAATGGGTTCTTGTGATGAGCTTGTCTTACCTCATACCGAGTGACCATCTGAAAACAGAGAACTATAATAATGGCATCCTCCTCTTATTCCATCCTACTAAAGAGTCTTACAGATTCTATGTTGTAATCTACATTCTCTTTCCAGATGTATTTTATTTCTGTGTGGCAAATTCATTTGTTTACACTTCGCTGTCTGGCCATCCCAGCAGTGGTGATAGTACAAGTTAAGGGACCTGCCTATATTTCCACTGGAAGAGCCTTTCTATCAAAATTTCTGTTCCTGTTTTCTTTTATAATTCTTTTATTTTCTTTTGAGACTTTTATTTAATTACATATCCACCTTTGCTTTCCCTCCACATCCTTCCACATACCTACTTCCTCTTTCCTTCAAATTCATGGCCTCCTTTTTTTTTCTTACTAACTGATATTACATGAACACACACACACACACACACACACACACACACACACACATTGTAATCCCCACTTATTATCAAGTAGCTGTTCATTACTATCCTGTTCCCACCAGTCACTTCTCTATGGTAAGTCATGTTAATGGAATTAAATTAATTTGTCTGACTTGATTTTGGAAATCATGAACCATTATTCTGTCATAATTACTACCTATCATTTTGTGCCTATATTATGCCCTATGTTAATCTTATTTCCTGCATGTTTCCCTTCTTGTACAATAATTTCTTGTAAAAGGATAACATTCAGGTTCAGGAGTGACAGTCAAGTGATACACCATAGAGACAACTCAGTGAACAATGTAAAACAATGGAAACATTTCACCACTGAGAGATCTCAAAGGCGAACGTTTGCATGCCTCTATGTTAATCTAATGATAACATCAGCTGGGAGAGTTGAAGTTATGTTTAAGTGGAGATACTCATATAGTTGAAAGTTAGATAAACAGGGACACACCTGCACACACACACACACACACACACACACACACAGAGAGAGAGAGAGAGAGAGAGAGAGAGAGAGAGAAAGAAAATAGTGGGGGGTGGAGGAGAGGAGAAGTAGGTCTCATCCTTATTATTCTACACAGCATTAATCAAAAGCTTTCCCTTTCATTATGGGTGTGGAGAAAGCTAGTCGGTTTCCAGGAGGTTGCATGAGCTACAATGTTCTACTGCATGTACTTATAAGATATGTGGCTCACTGTAGAAATTCAAATATTGGTCTGACTTTCCTTTAGATTTAAACTAGAAAAATGGCCCAGAAGCTGGGTATCTAAATGGCTGCACTGAGGAATTTGGAGTAGGCAGAGACCTTACTATAATTTCAAGGGTGCTTGCACTCCTCTTTTATAAGAAAGTTAAGCTGTTACCCAAATGGATGCTTAGACATAGTAAGTTTGTAAGAATTCACTATTTGTTCACTGTAATATTCAAATAATGCTTACTACGATAACCAATACATATTAATATTTCAATTATTGGAGTTAACAAAATCAATTTTTATTTAAAATTAATATATACACTCACATTAATATTTTATGTTAGGAGAGTACATTGCTAAGCACTTATAACTGTTTCTATGAAATGTGAAGTCAGAAGAAATATCGGAAACACTAGTGATAACGTAATTTTTGACAGCGATCCAAAAGTAGTAATGTGATTATCATTAGGTACGCACACATGTGCTTCCTTAAATCATATCAGATCCTACAGACACATCATTGGGGTCATAACTTAGATGTTCAGTCAATCACAAATTCATATTTTATTATTATTTTGTCATTTTCATTTTATGTATTCTTTGAAATTGTATATGCTTAGCCAATAGTGCTTTATCAATCCACTCTCACTCAAACAAACTTATATTCCTTATATAATAATGTATTTAATTTTCCTTTAGCTCCAGTTATTTTAATTAGTGCTTCCAATATGTATGCATGAGCTGAGTACCACGGCAGGAGCATTCAACATTTTCAACAAGGTATGGAAAGGGGGAATGAGACAGGTAGAATAGAATAGAAAGAGAACACAATCTCAGAGGTACAAGTTATTTATGGGAATCTAGAAAAGTTCTCAAATCTTCCCTTGTACGATGAGTTGGGAAAAGGCAACATGGATAACAGTAGGGCACTATCACCCTGTAACTGAATGGTAGTTCATATGTATTTCTCTATGGATTATAGGATGAGAGAGGCTCAGCAGTGCCACTTAACAGCTGTTATTTTTATTTTTCTTCAAATCTTGTCAGGAGGGAGATGTGCTCCATGTGGATATTTATATGAATCATACATATGACATTGGAAATGACAGTGGATTAGAAACCTGAAAAATGCATTTCATTTTTCATTAGTTTGAATTTATGCTCACATGAATACATAGCATTAAATTGTAAACATCAGTTATTATGTGCAATAATTATTAAAATTGTCCAGTATCATTACTAATTATAAATGTTTTAATTTTGTAAAATTGTTAAAATTTCATTTAATTGTATTTTTTTAGGTTCATCAGACCATGAATGGCACAAACACCATCAGGGTGGTCCATCCTCCATTAATCATTAATTAAGAAAATATATTACACCTTCCTTCCCTCCTCTATCCTCCCCCAAAAGCCCCCATCCCATGCTTTTTGTGTTCCCCATTGAGGGTGATGCCTTCTATGGGGAGTCTCCAATCCTGTCATATCATTTGGAGCAGGGCCTAGGACCTCCCCCATGTGTGTAGTTTGAGGGAGTATCTCTCTATATTGGATGTGCTCCCAAAGTCCATTCTTATGCTAGGATAAATACTGATACACTACCAGAGGCCCCATAGACTGCCTAGTCCTAACTAACACCCACATTCAGGGTGTCTGAGTTAGTCCTATGCTGGTTTTTCAGGTATCATACTGAGGTTTCTGAGTGCCCCCCTTTTCAGGTCTGCAGTTTCTGTGGGTTTCTCCAACCTGGTCTTGACCCGTTTTCTCATTTCTCCTCCCTTTCTGCAACTGGATTCGAGGAGTTTGGCTCAATGTTTAGCTATGGGTGTGTGATTCTGCTTCCATCAGCTATCAGAAGATACCCTTAGACTGGTACAGGAGACTGCTTCCTGAACAAAACACCAGTTGCACAGGCACTGAGACAAACAATACATGGCATCTCCCGAAATTTAAAAGCTTCTCTAAGTCAGGGGACACAGTCAACAAGACAAAATAGTAGCCCACAGAATGGGAAAAGATATTCACCAACCCCACATCTGAAGAGGGCTGATCTCAAAAATATACAAAGAACTCAAGAAGCTAGTCACCAAAACATCAAATAATCCAATTTAAAAAAATGGGGAAGCATGTTTTTCAATTGACCTTCCCATCTGTCTATTGACTGCAGCCTTTGCCAAAGGAACATTAAATTTCCTAGCACAGTTAATTCCTTGTCAATTTGAAACGCAAACCTGTCACTGTTAAGCCATGTTTCCACTTCTGTTAATTCCTAAGATCATGCATTAACATCAAAATTGCATTATACAAAATTTCATAATTTAAAAGTTCAAGAATTTCAACATTCAAATAATTAAAAAATCAGCCTCTTTAATATAGCTAATCTTTTTAATAACTATTTAAAACTCCAATGTCACTGAAATGTTGCCTATAAAATGAAAAATAAGTAAATACTTTCTTACTACAAGTGAGAATAACCAGGCAACAGAAACAATCAAATCAAAGTCAAAACAAACTCCAACTGTGTAAAATACTTAGTATTCAATGTGTAGAATCCAATCACAATCTTCTGGGATCCTCCAAAGGGTTAGGATTACTTTTATGGCCCCAAACTCTGCAGATAATATAGTACAGCTTTACCTCAGAGATGTTTTGTTTTTATTTTTTCTCTCACATGGATTCTTTTTAAATTTTAAAAGTGTTCTCTTGAAGTGTTTATACAGACCATCCAATAATAAATTTGCCAATGTTTTTGGGAGCCAAGAATGATTTCATTGTTACTATGTTTTGTTATCATGCATATATAAAAATTATATCACATTGTACTTTGGCAATGAAACAGAGCTCAAATCAAATTTCCAATTGTGGCTATACAGAAAGTTCAAGGTTTTTTTTTTTATCAGAGATGGATTAACGACTATGCTGTACAGGAGTGTGAAAATTATAAGACAAAACTGGATAAGAACAGAAGATGTAGTTTGTCTTCCAGAGAAAGGTTCAGTCATCAATTAAAAGTCTATAATACATTATGAGGACAAACTGAGTTCCATGTGTACCCACACCATAAGGACTACTACATCAATGTACATAACTATGACTCATCTTTACCATATTCATGTATTCAGCTAGAAAATTGGCTTCTGTGGCCTAGATCCTGGATGAGGAACAACAGCTGGGCTAGTCCACATGACTCAATTGTTGAATCAAGGGAGCAAATATTTAGGGTCTTTTGCTTTACACACATGGAACTTGAGGAAATTACCCATCCAATTTATTTTATAAAGGACTCCTAGGAAATGAAGAAACAAACTAAACATCCACCTTGATTCATGGAGGCCTTTTTTCTATTCATATGGTTTTATTGGCAATAATTCATTTTATACATCTACTTCTTGATTTTAGTAGTTATATTACAACCCATCATTATAAGCAATGCATATTTGCAAAGTCTTTATTAGTGTTAATAATATTTCTTAGACATTTTCCTTTCATTGTGGGTCTGGAAGAATTTTCAACATTTTCTGATGGTCATACACTAAGAATTATGTGGTGTGAATTTATGAACAGCCAGTGTGGACACAAGTCTTGTATTTGGCTCTCTTTTAGGAGATACTCACTAGAAAGTAGTTGAACAGGATAAACAATTTGATGCTCACACTGAGGAAGATTGATGAAGCAGATCAAGCAATGGGAACATCAAATGTGAGTATACTGTAGTAATTTTCCAATGAAAGGTAAGTTTATATTCAAATATATGTAGAAACAACATGAAATTGTGATATTACTTATTACACAACTTAAAATTTTATTCTACTATTAATGCATCTAATCAGAAGGCATTATATAAATACTGTTATAATATTTCTATTTTATTGGGGCATTTTAAAGCAATACTCAGTGTTTTCATCTCTTTGTAGCTACTTATCTCATATTACCTATACAAGAATATTTTTTATTTCATTGCTTTTCCCTCTGTAATGAAGATTCACATCTGTAGGCAGGAGGAAATCTCTTAACACCTAGGAAGTGAAGAAACCTGCAGATTTCATGAACATGCTTTGAGATATTATAAACACTCAATAGTTGTTTCTAGAAAGGTGGAGCTCTTAGGGTAGAGATCTCTTCTGCACCTTTCCTGAATAATTGCTCATTCTAAGGTGAGTAATTTGTAATGCTTGTTTTGTCACCTAAGACCCCATAGCAGAAACCACTCAGTTTGGTTCATTGAAATTGTTTTTGTAGTTGTTGTGTCATTGATTTCATGACTTGGCTAAACAGTCATTCATTCATATCTCCTCAGGGAATATCCATCAACAGTGTCATAAATTGAGGATTTATTTCTACATTCTCCACGGGTCAATAAACATTCCATATTTAAGTTCTAAGTACCACATTATTACACACACACACACACACACACACACACACACACACACACACGTAATCTTACTACTGTACTTGAGATTTTTATTTCATATACTTTTTTAAAAAATATTTTTTAAAGTAAAAACGTTTGATTTACATGTCAGTCCCATTTCCCGCACCCTCCTGTCCTCCCCTGTTGCCCCCACTAACCCCTGTCCCATCCCATTTCTATTTCCCAGGGAGGGTGAGACCTTCCATGAGGGTCTTCTAAGTCTGCCATAACATTTGGAGCAGGGCCATGTTATGTGTCTAGGCTGAGGGAGTATTCCTCAATGTGGAATGGGTTCCCAAAGTCCATTCATATACTATGGATAAATACTGATCCAATACTAGAGGCTCCATAGATTTCCCACATTTTTATCCATATATAATATTTATACTTTTGTGCGTAATATTAAATTTACATAAGAACTTTTTGGACCATGCATGTGTTCAGTTTTCTTGAATATGTTGTAAAAATTTAACTTTTTTCCACTGGTGTCTATTATACATAATCCTGAATGGTATTCATTTGGTGTATCTGTTGTGCATACTGAGTGCTAGGTCTTTTATTTCAGTCATGACATCTTCGATCAAAGGTTTTGAGAGCTCGTCAGCATTCCAGCATTTGCTTCTATACATGTATAATCTATACATACATGCTATTGGGAGATTATTGATAATTGTTTTAAGTTTTTGTGATTATAATACAAATTTCTTCCTTCTGATTACTCATTTCACACTCTCAGTATTCCATGTTCACTGTCAAATCCACTGTCTTTTTTATTCATCATTATTACATGAATTGCTGCATATGTAGATAAGTGTATAATCCCAAATACATCCTCCTAGGATTCAAAAATCTCACACTTAAATCCCTGCTCCTGTGGTTCTTACAATCACTTTGATACATCTTTTATACTATTCTATTAGGCTTTAACGGGGGAGTGTTTTGTAGATTTATTCAAATGAACCAAGCTCCACAACTCTGCATTTATTAGGTTGTGATTTTCTGTAATTGTCTTTCTCTATTTCAAAGAGAAGTTTCCTTCGTGAGGGTTGAAAAAGACACTTATCTATAGTTGTAAGGAAAGATGCTTATATTGTTACTAAAGAATACAATTGTAAAAATTAGCACTTTTTCCTCTAGGAATCATGATTTCATTGACATTCAATAGTTAGCTAAGTTTCCAGTAGCAGGCATGCATTTCTTTATGTTGAGTACATCTTAACTATAATCAGAGGGCTGTTGGTTAATTCCAGTGTATATGTGCCACTACAGCATGCTTAAGTTAACTGTGTCAATTTTGGAGTTATTGTGGTTTTTAGGTGCCATGACTGGGAAGGACAAATGGAAGCTTGCATGGCATATTTGTTTCATACTCTGTTACTATGAAAGCTAGGAAGGGAACATGTTAAGGTCAGCTCCAGCTCAGGGATTTCTAGGACCTTTATCTGAAATATATGTTGTCTTCATCAAGAGGGGTTATCTTTCCATTTCTAGGGGGTAACAACAAGCAATAGAAATAGCCTGTGTGTTTTGGAAGTCATTTGGACAGACATAAATAGCAACTCAAAAGAGGGCTTCTATTATGTGAAGTTGTGGTTTTTATTTGATGAAGGAAGCTAGGATGATAAAAGATTATTTAAACTTTATGTGTATAATGGATCATGGACTTATGTTTTATAGTTTTTAGATAGGTAGTTGATAATGTGATACCTAATACCTATTATGAGTGGGAAAAAGAGTATTTTTTATTTATTTAATTTATTTTATATAACAAAGTCCATTTAAATGAAAGCAAACATTTATAGACAATATTTGGGAATTTGGGCATTGTTCTTTCCAAACTACTTCCTGCTGGTAAGGAACGCTGTCATGGGGGATTCGAAGAAGATTCAGAAATCCTGGCTGTAGTCTGTAAGGCTGCTTTGTCCAGCTGTTTTGAATGTAGGATCACCTCGTACTCTGTTTCAGGCGGTCTGGCTTGATCAAACCACATTAATTTGGAAGGAATCCACATCTTTTCAGAAAAAAAGAGTATTTAGGAGAGTTGCCTTCACATTGGTTGGAGCGCTGTAGGATTGTAGTTTTTAGGAGCTTTCAAATGTATTATTTGAGCTTTCGTAATACAGCTGTCTTTGTGTCATATATGCTAACTCGTGGTTCTGTATGTAACCCCATTTAACCATTGGTTCACCAGCCTGGATTTAATGGATATGGCAAAACAATTAAACACATAAATCCCAACTGCATGCTCAGGACTTACATCAAGCCAGCCAATATCCTTCTCTGGCTGCAATAGGTACTCATAAAGTTCAACTTCTGTCTGTGTAGCTATTAACATTTTATGGGCTGCTAGAGGTGAAAGAGTCAGGTTCCTTCAGAGATGTTTTCCCTGAGAGGCTACCTATTTTTTAGTAGATTTTCTCATATCCATGCACATGCAGGCAGTACTAAATTGGTTCATTCTCTGTAAAGAAGAGAAAGACAAAATATGAAGATGAGGTAAAATAGTGATAGAAGGGATAGAGGAGGAATTTTTACAAATAATATATTTGATGTTGAATAATTTTTTTCTTGAAATGTCTTTCATATAGAATATTATTGTCATGTTTTCCCTGTTATCTACTCCTGCATCCTCCCTACATCCCCACCCACCCAACTCCATGTGTTATGTCTGTGATTAGGGAGCACACAAAGGACAACAACTTAGAATAGGTTAAAATGAACAGATACAGAGAGAGAAACCCTATAAATGGACATTTACTTTTGCAGAGTCACTCAGTCCCAAATACCCAGTAGCCACTTCCAAATTCACACAAAGGCATAGAAATGCTCTGCTGATGGCTTGGGCTTATACCTTCCTTGCTATTACACTTAAACTAACCCATAATTCTCATCAATGTTTATCCTTTGCTCACTACACCATTCTTATCTTGATTCTCTGCATTTGCCAGTGAACCCCTCTGACTCTGCTCTTATTCTTCCCATCATTCTATGTTTGGCTTTCCTGCTTAACTGACTGCCAAGCTACTGGGCTTTCAGCTTTTTATTAACCAATGAGTGTAATACATAGTGCAGAAAAGGATTGTCCCAAGCACGCACGCACGCACACACACACACACACACACACACACACACACACACACACACCAGAAGCAAAAAGGAAAAGCAAAAGAAGCATATATACATGTGCAGATACACAGGAAGCCAAACAATATTTATAAAAACACAAGTTGTGAAGACATAATGCACAAATAACAGACCAGCAAGACAAGCAAAAAACATACTGAAACATCTCCAGAGTTGTAGTTGAGTACATTTTGAATTGGAGGGGTATGGGACCCATTATTGAATTTTTCTTTGTCCCTTTGATAATGGTTGTCAATTAGAGATAGACTATTGGTTAGGCAAATGAAATTTAAAGAGAAATCCACATGAGTTTGTGTGTGTGTGTGTGTGTGTGTGTGTGTGTGTGTGTGTGTGTGTGTTACACAGAGAGAAAGAGAGGGAAGCCGATAGAGATAAAAATATACAAATATTTTGACAATTTAGTTTCTAAAGCACCTCTTAAATTTTTTCTTCATCAATAAGATATTGCAATATACTCCATGCTAAAAGGGAATGTTGCTTGATCAGAATAGATAATGGATTTTTATAGGGCACACTAATGTGCATAAAGGTTTGATCCAGTGTTATGACTCATGAATATAATCATAATATTTGGGGAAACTGACACATGAAAATTAAACAAAAGCAACAAGCATTATGCATCTTCATTCAGAATGAGCCAGCAAAATTCAAGTTTTATTGTAAATAGCTATGATGCTGTCCAACCCAGCCAGATACATGTTAATCAAGGTAACACTATCTGATTCCAGTTGTAACCAGAGCCTAGTGTAAATTACATTTTCCATGTCTTTCTCATTTCCCTTCATAAGTTGCAACATATGGGAAGGAGGGATACCTTGGTGAAATACCACCTGTAATGTATATTTCCTAGGTTAGACTTTTAAATTTTTGTTTCTTAATTTCTCTCTCTCTCTCTCTCTCTCTCTCTCTCTCTCTCTCTCTCTCTCTCTCTCTCTCCTGACTGGTACCTGAGAGATTTCTTATTTTCATTAAAAAATTCAGTCAACCAGAGCTAATATAAATCTATGAACATACTGTTTTTGATAGTGTAATTGTTCAAGTCCAGATCCTAGGTAGTTCTAGGCTCTGGCAAGTACCTTGGCTACTAAGTTTATTTCAGAAAGGTAGGACTGTGCTTGAGAACTGCATCTGTGACAACCAATACAAATCCAGAACAAGTAGGGGATTTCTGGTATTCACCCAATCTTTTAGAGTGACTTTGTGCCTCTTTCATCTGTTGAGAAAATTAAAAAATCCCAACCACATTTTTCTCTTAACTCCTTTGACTTACTCTCTTAATCCCTTTCTTCCCCAGATCTACAAACTATTCCATTTCCTTTTCAGAAAAGTGCAGGCCCCCAAGACAGGAAAAGCCATGATAAAAAAAGCAAAAGCCCTCATATCAAGCCAACAAAGAAACAGTACAGAGAAGGCAAGAAACCACAGGAGACAATAGAAATGTTTCAGTAGTTAGATATCTCAGAGGAAGAAGTTGGTGGGATGATGGACTGATATCAATGGCTTGAAAAGTAAGCATATGATAAGACAGATGTATGGACAGAGATAGAGAGAATGCAAAGTAGGGAAATGAAGGAAAATGGCAATGTTGAAAGTCCAACAACTGAGCATGTCCAAAGATGAGTCTCTTGATATCAGAAGACCTAAATGGAATGCCTCCAAATAAGTTTTCATGACTTACTTTGTCTTGGCACTTGTTGGGGGTGTTAAATTCATGGTCTGTTTGAGTGGGAAAAGGACTACTGGAAAAAAGGTGTTGTCCCAGTGAAACAAAGAAGAATGACAGGAGAGAAGGGTGGAGAAGGAGAATGGAAAAAAAATGATTACTGGATAGACTGATGGTCCTGCCAAAAGTATTCAAATCTGAAAGGCTGGCAAGTGACACAGAACAAAGCAGGTCTCTTTTGAGCAACCAGACCACCTGCTGGCTCCCTTTGCCTTTCCTGGTTTTCAGCACCAGATATTAGATTTGAGGCATCTTAAAGTGACTTAAGTCAGAGGAGACCAGTCTCACTTCAACGGAAAAAAAATATCAATTTCAAACAGCATGGAACAAACACTCTTTCACAGGAAAGGTGTGTGACTACTTTGGTCAGGTTCTGGCAGAGTTTGGTCAAGGCTTAGTCCAACATTTTATATCCAGGATTTTAGAAGTTGTCACTAAAGTTCATGTACTTGATTGAAAATCATTGAGAAGTACTTGGTAGTGGACTATTTGACACTAACCCCAGAAGCCACAGTGCCATACTGAGAAGCAAACCCTCCCATCATGGGCAGTATAGTGGGGGTCCCCAGTTACTCTCCATCTCAACTGTGAGAAGTACAGGATGATTGTGCTTCAATGGATCTGTGAGCTTCTGTTTTGGCTGTATGGATATTTCACCTGAATAACCCAAGGAGTAGAATTATGCCTGGTGACTTGAACTCTAAGACACAATTGGCTTCCTGAGTTAGAAGGCAAAGGGTATATTTCACTATAGATAAACTAGTAAAGGTCAATGTGAATAGTAGTTCTTCTGCTGAATCCCTTCATACTCCAAGTTTGGAACTTTCACCTAAGTACCATGAACAGCTAATTATAAGCACCTCAGGGTATGCTGTCTGAGTGATTGAGGAATTTGTTCAAATTTTTCTGTTGTTTTAGCTTTCATATCTTAGAGGCAAATCTGAGGTAGTTCCAAGTTTTCTGAAATACAGAAAAGAATTTGATACAAATACTGCTTTAAAGGCAGTCATGGCCCAAGTTTAAAGTAGACTTCTCTTGAGTGAGTTGGGATGCAAAGATCTGTCTCAGCATAGGAAATATTACTTGAGAGCTGATAGTCCTGAGCTCCTTTAAATCAGTGTCCAGAAATTCCATAGCTACTGGAAGCTTCTTGCCATTGTCATTCCTTAGATATTTCAAGAAGAGGTACATTAATGTGTTTCCTCACTAGTTACCAACAAAATCTAGCAGATATATGGGAACATTTTCCTTCTGCTGCTGATGGGATCCATATGGGTTGAGATATGTGAATTCTGATGGAGCATAACCATGTAACATGGAAAAAATACCACATGAGCAGCTCTATCAGATAACAGCAGTTCTGACCATGGCAGGTATCTCCTCAACTCATGCAGTTTTGACACTTAAGGCTCCCTCAGTTAATTCTCTCCACTGTCATGATGAAAGACACCAGAGGAAAATAAGTGAAGAAAATGGCAAGAAAATTATAAGCTGGATCTGGTGATGTGGCTTGGTTTTACAAAGATTTCCTGGATACATGAAACTCCTGGTTTACATTGCAACACTGGAGCACTCAGATCATTGGGGAAAATGAATTTACTTTGTCATGAGTAGGTGTAAATGTTTCTCCAACTATGTAAGGTGGCTAAAACTGAAAAGCCCATACAAATCGGCAGTTATCCAGGGCCAGGTACTAGTAAAGCTCCTGCCAGTCATAGGTAGAAACCAAAAGTGATCTGCCTGCTCTGTGGTGCTTTACTAGAGTTTATATTACTATGTTGCAAAGCCATGAACAATGAGCAGGTATTCATTTGGTTTAACCATCCACCTTATAGTTCATCACTGAAGGAAGTCAGGTAGGAACTCAAAACAGGACAGGAATCTTGAGACAAAGGCCATGGAGGAGTGTTGCTTAATAGCTTGTTCCTCATGTATGTTCAGCTTGATTTCATATAAAAACAAAGGATCACCAGTTCTGGGATGTCAGCAAACACAATATGATGGGCCTTCCCCCCATCAATCCCTGATTAAGAAAATGCCCTGCAGCCATATCTTCAGGAGAAATTTTCTTAATTGAGATGCCCTCCAGCAGTATGGATAACTCAATGTCCAATATCTGGGATCAACTCTAGATCTGGGTCACTTCTCTGGATCCATCCACTGCAGCACACATGTCTTGACCATTAGACTCGGGTTATCTCTACTGTACACATGGTGTTGTTCTTGGTGGTCATTGTATTGGTATGGTATTGACATCTCAAATATGCTGGAGTTTCTTGTTGCAACTGAGATTCAGTTTAAGTAGTAGCCTTTTCTGGGTTCTCTTCAGGTTTTGAGGCTTCAACTCCTGTCTGTGACACTTTCCATTCAAGGGCTTAGCTGCAACTGCTACCAGCATCATTTACTGGCAAGCAGATCATTAGTACAATAAAATAATTTTTAGTTACTGTCAAATATGTATACTGTTACTGCATATGTAGTGTTATATTACCAGGCTGTTTTGGTTCATGTTGATTTAGTCCATAGTCATCACAGATGGTTAGGACTGTTGGTTTGCCTTCTGATTTTAAAAGCTTACATAGATCTAAGGGAAACATCTCCAAAACATTCCCACATATAAGACTCAGGGAACATTGATGAAAAGTGGGCAGAAAAATTTTAAGAGCCAGATGATCCTGGAGGTTTTATAATATTGTGTCTCCTATTACTATCAAGAGTTCTATCCATAAACTTTCAGAAAGGTAACTGCCCCAAACTAAGATGAATAAAGATAGCATCAGTGAATAAGGCAAACAGCACAGAATGAATAAATACTCAACCCTTTCACAGAAACAACTACAGGCATCTGCACAAGTTTGGAGAGGAACATATGGCCTTTCATAAGGAAACACACAGAATTTCATTCTCTACTACCAATAATGAGCATACAGGTAGCATTCTATGGAATGATTAGGTTATATTTAATGAATGAACCTCTCTGTCCACAGCACCTGTGCATAAACATCCCTCACATATCCTTGAGAGTATGGCCACCTAAATTTTTTTCCTCTTCCTCCATACCCACATTGAAAGGTAAGGTTCTGACAACCACTGTAGGCAATTGTAACAACTTTGTTATCCCAGTTTTTATTTCTATTTTTTTTTGGATAAACTTGTCTAGGTGTGTTGTGCCACTTTAATACCAGTTAATTGAGACTATATCTTTTATATCTTTGCTCTAAGATTTTAAGTGATAAAATACATCTTGTATTGCATATATTTTGAAGTGGTATTGTTTTGATTTTTCATTGAGTTAGCCATCAACTTTTTTGATAATCTCTCAATTTAAACTTAAAACAAGCTTGTTTTACATATCAATCCCAGTTCTTACATCCTTCTGTCCTTCCCTGTTCCCCCCACCAACCCCCATTCGATCCCCTGTCTGTTCCCCAGGGAGGGTAAAACCTTCTATGGGGAATCTTCAAAGCCTGTCATATCATTTGGAGCAGGGCCTAGGATCTCTCCCATGTGTCTAGGCTGATAGAATATCCCTCTATGTGTAATGGGATCTCAAAGTCCATTTGAATACTTGGGATAAATACTGATCCACTATGAGAGGCCCCATAGACTGACTAGGCCCCCCCCAACTAACACTCACATTTAGGGAGTCTGAGTCACTCTAAAGCTGGTTCCCCAGCTTTATCAGGATTACCTGAGCTCCCCCTTGTTCAGGTCAGCTGTTTCTGTGGGTTTCTCCAGCCTGAATTTAACCCCTTTGATCATTAATTCTCCCTCTCTGCACCTGGATTCCAGGAGTTCTCATTGTTAAGCTGTGGGTGTCTGCTTCTGTTTCCATCAGTTACTAGATGAAGGTGCAAGTATGGCATATAAACTAGTCTTCAATCTCATTATCAGGGAAGGGCATTTAAGGTAGCATCTCCATTATTGCTTAGATTGTTAGTTGGGCTCATCCATGTAGATCTCTGGACATTGCCAGATTTCTTTTAAAACCTATAATGGCTCCTATTATGGTATCTCCTTACTTGCTCTCTTCTATTCTTTCCCTGATTCAATCTTCCTGCTACCTCAGGCCCACCTCTCCCCTCCACAACTACCTCTCTTCTTTACTCATGCTTCCAATTTGCTTGGGAGATCTTGTCCCTTTCCCCTTTTATAGGGGACCATGTAACCTCACTTAGGTTCCTCCTTGTTTCCTTACATTGTATATACACACTCATATATGGATTTTAGACATGGACAGATACTTTTAGAAGTATGAACAAACATACCTGACCTTGTATCTTTCTTGAAGTAGTACTCTTAGGAAATGAAAATCATGGTGAAATTAATAGCACATAAGACCTACAAGGAGCACATGATAATTTAATGGTTAAGCCTCCTGTGTAAGAGGCTCTCTCTCTCTCTCTCTCTCTCTCTCTCTCTCTCTCTCTTTCTGTCTCTTTATTTCAGTCAGTTAGGAGTATGATGGTCCATCAACATAATTAAATACACTAAAAAGGTAAACATCTTCTATAACCTTTCTTGATGAATCATAAGGTGGTGGATTCAAATTATTTTAAAAACAAATATCAAGTCTAAAGGAATAATGTGTATTTGGATGGTATTGAAGAATACTTCTGCCCTTTAGTAGCATTCAGAATACCTTCAAGCGTCATAAACTCTAGTTAATATGGATGAAGTGTTCTTTAAAAAGAATTTTTATTCATAAAATTTAAAATCATCTAGAGACATAAAAACATGCTTTGATTGTTGTTAGAGATTATGATGGTTTAGTAAAATTACAAAGATTGGTATGTTCTCCCCTTGGATCCATAACTTCATTAATATTTAGTATTTAAGTAGGTGTCCAGTACCAGACATAGCTTTCCTCATGTTAAGTAGGTCTTAAGTACCATTACATAGCTGTTGGTTACTGTCAAGCTACATGTGCCAGTATGGCACTATTATGGTTATTATGATGTTAGTAGTTACTTTGGTTCATAGGTGCCCCAGCTGGGAAAGACTGTTGTTTGCTTCCTGCCTTTAAAGGCTTGAATGGCATTTTCTGTCACCTTAAAAACTAGTATTCACAGAGAATGTATTCACGTTCATTTGAGCTCAAGAATCTCTAGGTCCCATGTCTGAAGTGTATGCTGTCTTCAGCAATAGGGACTTGTTCTCCGCTATTAGGGATAACAAAACAGTAGAAATAATATGCATGGTCTGAGTGTCTTTTGAAAAGACCCAAATAGAAAATGAAATGAGGTTTCTTATACCTGTTACTGTCAATTTCATGTGGTTGTGGTAGCATTAACTGATCACATGAGAAAAGTTTATTTAAACTTCACCTGTGTATTTTTTCATAGATTCATATTTATTATAGTTTTTAGATATATAGTCGATAGTGTTATTCCCTGTGATTTTTTTAGACATCCCTATTGTTATGTTTTCCTCCTCTCCTCATCTGTTTTACATGTATCCTCCCTCCATAAATAGCACACATTAATTGATCTCCCTGATGAGACATTTATTGATATATTTGAATTGTTCAGTAAATTTTTGAATGACAAGTTACATTCAAAGGTAATTTCGAATTTTGTCATATTTATAAGAAAAAAATAAAATTAGGAGCCATGAGAAGGTAGAAGCTAAAAACAATGAGAAGGAAAGCCAAAAGGAATATTGAGAGAATAAAAATAAGAGAAGAAATAACATGCCAGTAGAAGGGAGCAGGAAGAGAATGAGATGAATGGTAGTGGGAGAGGTGAGTGATGCAATCTTTATTGTAAACATATGCCATTCTTGTAATAATTGTGTTTTATTATTTGTAATACTTACATTACTTCAAACTTACTGAATTTCCTGCCCAACCATATTAATAAAACCTATGTAATATAAAATGATATCTATTTTGAACACTTGAACCTGTTCATACAAATCACTGAACTACAATAGGAAGAAAATTAGAGCTTATTGTAATGAACATAGGCAGGAATTTTGACAAGGCTTGGGTAATGTGTGAGAAGTAATATACAGGAGAAATTTCAGTGCTGCTTTTGTTATACAACATGTATGGTACTGAAAGAGGAAGAGCACAGATACTTTTTCAGTTTCCTGAGACTTTCATCCTCTATTCAGAATACTAAAACTGACACATAGAAGTGGATCTCAGATGGCAACAGCAGAGATTTGGTGAATGAATATTCAAAGATTACATGCAGTGTGTAGTAAGGATGTCCTTGAATTATATCCAGTTAGTTACTTAAAGCTAGAATATGTCAGGGTGGAGTAAAAGCCCAACCAGGAATGTGCTTGTCTTATAATTATGTTCTCCAATGTTTTATTTCTAGTATGTACATTAAAAAATATACATAGTGGTATGTCCAAGCCTTCTTGAAGCTTGAAGTTTAGAGATAGGGAGAACTCAGGATATTGCTGTAGACAAAGATCCTAGCCTACATGGAAAATTCAATCAAGTGATAAATGTTTTCTTAAATGAGTCAGAGATCATGGTGCTCTGCACTTAAACAGTATTTGCTGCACACAACAGCAATTTCACTTGGCATAAACCACCAAAAGCTGGATCTTCATGTACAATTCATGTAAAATAACAAGTCTACCAAATTCCAGTATAGCTGGAGTCAGAACTCATGGAGTCACACACATATATGAGAAGCTAGTAGCATTTTATTGACTTCAGAAGGATTGGGAGTCAGTTTCCTTCAAAAATGCTTTTCCTTAGGGGCTAATCATGTTCCATTTCATGGTCCTACAATCTAGGCACACATAGACAACACTTAATGGACTGAGTGTATTTTAAAAGAAGAGAGCACATGATATTTCAATAGAATGTTAGTTAACATTGGACAGGAATTCAAAGCTAGGGTAATGGGAGTGGAAATTTTCAAACTTATTATATGTGTTATTGATAGTAAAATTATTTTTAAGAGTAGAGATACATTAGAGAACATTTCAAGAGTCCTCTAGTTTCCATAGACATACAGAGTATGTGCTCCCCATAATAGTAAAATAAATATATACTACCCATAAAATGTTAAAAATATGAAGAGATTTGTACTATTTTTGTTTTAAAAAAACACCTCTCAAATTATTTCTTTACTACTGTAGAACTATAAGACACTCCATATTCACAACACAGCATTTCTTTAGATAATCTGATCAGTATATATATATATATATATATATATATATATATATATATGGGTGTATGTGTGTAGGTGTGTGTGCATGTGTGCATGTGTGCATGCATGTGTGTGTGAATGTGTTCATAGGGCTGATGTTTTATAAGTGAATAACATAAAAAGGGAAGTGTCCTAGGCCAAGACTTTGCTTCTTAGAATCCACAAATTACCTGTTGCTTATCAGCTAGAAGTGATACCTGTGAGATTTCTGCTATCTACATTGGAAGAGAACATGTAGTATAATTTTTAAAATATTCTCTAGAGATCTTTATTGTTGAGATGTTATATGTGAAGCTTCCCTGTCCTATAGAAGGAACTTTCTCACACCAGATACCTGGTTCATTTGGATCTTTCTGCCACATCATCCACCATGGTCTCTGAGTCATGGGTATTGTGTGACTTTTTTCTTTCTTATGTATTTTCTTCCTTATTTTCCTTCTTTCTTTTAATTTACTCATTGGCTTTTGGCATTCCATAAAACTTTGTTCTTTGTATTTTGACTAATTGTGGAGATAAATGTTTATCTGCATAAAATAAATGAAGCCTTTTGATGAGGCTGAGAGCTACTTTAAACTATAGATAGAAGGATAAATATTTGAAATGAAGTTAGAACTTATACTCATTCTTAAAAAAAATGGCTTTTGTAAGTTCTACAAGATACATCGCCTTCTCATTCATGGTAGTTGTCCAGATATACAAAATCCAGCATAATTGCTGTCCTTAGCTGAAATAAGTCTACTTTGCTGACCAGAAATATCATGTACAGTTCACATTTGGCTTTGCACCAAATGTGACTCTAAGAGCCACCATGACTCTAATGCCCCAATGAGGTCTAAGATTCTGGATTTTGATGACACTTAATGAAAGATGATAAAATTGTGAGGTACATGTAAGGTTATTTTGCAGTGTTATCTACACTTTTAATTATACAGTTAAACATAGAATAGTGTTAAGGAGTAGAACCAATACATAGGCAATTCTCTACCATTTAATATTTTAAGAAATTCTAAATTTGGCCTTGTGGAAACTATATTGAATATAGTTGATACCTTTGATAAATGCTTACACTTTGTGAGGCATGGAATAAATGTCAAAAACATCTGAGTTTTTCTTGTGCATAATTCGTTTGGGGCTCACAGGAAAGTTGCATAGACAAATTTCCATTTTCTAAGTTTTCAGTCCAGTATTAAGAAAAATAAAATTGAAATGGGGGGGATATAAAAGTAATGCTCAAGAGACATGGTATAAGTTTAGAGGTTTATATAGGGTGATATGCTAATGTGCTACTTTTTCTTATTAGATCAAAATATGAAGGGTTATGGAACTGGCTTAATCAGCAACATGCTTGCCTTACATATATTAGCACCTGAGTTTTATTTGTAAACTATATGTAATAATTAAGGCATAGTGGTGTGGGGTAAACAAGTTCTCCTAGGACACAAGGGAAAGTGATTTTGCAGATCTCTGAGTTTTGTTGAACAGCCAGGATGCACTACTTTGCGAATTATATTCCATTGAGATATAGTGTCTCAAATGAGGCAGAAGTAGTACACATGTACATCATTATAAGAGTTTTTTGCTGGACATAACAGAACAGTTGGACACATGAACTACCCCAAACTACAACTTCATATACATGATGTATAATAGATCTAGCCAACCAATATCCCCCATTATCTGGAGGAGGGACTCACTAAGTTTGACCTCTATCTGAGTACCTGTTTTATTTGATGGCCTGCTGGAGATGGGGGACTCAGGTTCCTTCAGAGAAGTTTGTCCTGAGATCCTACCCATTCTCCAGCAAATTGTCTTGCATACTTCCATGTGTAGGCAACACTAAATTGATTCATTTGCTATAAATGAGAGAGGTAGAGAGAGAGGTAGAGAGAGAGAGAGAGAGAGAGGATCACAAAACACTAGAAGCAAAATAAAACCAACAGAAGCATTTAGGTTGCTTGAGGGGTACATAAATGCCCCGCCCAAATAAAGAATGGATAAATAAATTTTGCTACATTTACACAATGGAGTACTCAGCATAAAAATTAAAAACAAAAAAAAAAAATGAAATCTTGAAATTCACAGGCAAGTGGATGGAACTAGAAGAAACCATTTTTGTGTGAGGTAACCCAGACACAGAAAGACAAACATGGTATGTATTCACTCATATATAGATATTAGACATAGAAGAAAGGATAATCAGAACACAATCAACACCCACAAAGAAGCTGGGAAACAAGGAGTAGCCTAAAAGAGCTATACATGGTCTGCCAGAGAATGGAAAGTGACAAGATCTGAGAAAATTAGGAACATAGGGGATTGGGAGGGAGGTAGGAGAAAGAAGAGGGGAGAAGTGGGCGGGGGCAAACATGAGGGATAAGGAAGATCAAGTTGGGGGAAGAATAGAGAAGGAGAGCAAGAAAAGAGATACCTTAATTTAAGGATCTATTATAGATTTAAAGAGAAATGTCCAGAGACCTACAAGGATGACCCCAACTAGTAATTTAAGCAATAGTGGAGACACCTTAAATGCCCTTCCTCTATAGTGAGATCGATGACAGTCTTAAATGCCAATTCTCCCATGTTCCCCATTGACCCCCATTACATCTCTATTCGGCTCCATAGAGAGGCCTTAAATGGGGCATCATCAAAGTCTGTCACATCATGTGGGACATGGCCTAGGCCCTTCCCCATGTGTCCAGGATGAGGAAGTATTGATCTTGGGGAGTGGGTTCCCAGTGCTCCATAGACTGCCCAGGCCTCCTAACTGTCACCCACATGCAGGGGTCCTCATTCTATATTAAGCTGGCTTCCAAGTTGTCATTATGGGGTCCATGAGCTCCCATTTGTCCCAGCCAGCTGTTTCTGTGGGTTTTCCTACCATGGGCTTAAACCCTTTGCTCATCACTCCTCCCTCTCTATAACTGTATTCCAGGAATTCGGCTCAGTGCTTAGTTATGGGTCTCTGCTTCTGTTTCCATCAGCTACTGGATGAGGGCTCCAGGGTGACATGTAAGATAGCTATCAATCTCATCATAGGGGAAGGATATTTTAGATAACACCTTCCTTCTTGCTTAGATTGTTATTTGGGGTAATCTTAGTATAGCTCTCGACATTTCCCTAGTGCCAGATTTTTCCTTAAAAGTATATATAATGGCTCCCTCTGTCAAGGTATTTCTTTTCTTTTTCTCTATTCTTCCCCTGACTCAATCTTCTAGTGCTTCATGTTTTCCTCCTCCTCTTCTCCCCTTTTCTTTCTTCTAACTATCTCCCCCACCCCTGTGGAAAGCATTTTAAGTAATTTCTTTACCATTATGACATTCTAAGACACTTCATGCTTACTTATAATGTTGCTGTATAAGGGTTTGGACTCAACATTTCTTTATTTAATGCAAATGACATTTTATAGTAGTGCTTTATAATGAACATGCAATTTTGACCTAGCATGATAACTACTGAACATACAGATAGACTTTGGGAAACTGGCTCAGAGAGACTGCAACGGGTCACCAATATATTTCACTTGATAGCTAAGATTCACAATCATAAAGGACCCAGAAAAACAGTGTAATGTTTATAATGAATATCTATGATGAAGTTGCAAGGAGCCAGAAACATGCTCAGCATCCAGGCACTACTGCCTGGCTGTATGTGTTGTAAATTGTTAACAGAAAAAAGCTAGATTACATTTTTACTGTCATTCTTCTTTCTCCTGGTTTCTGTGGCAATCAACAGGTAAGTGGAATAAATTGGTGAAACAACACTCCTAATGGAGTTCTCCTAGGGTAAAATTTTGATTTACATTTCTTGCCTTGAGTTTTCTCTCTACCTTTCTCTATGAAGATATGCAATTTATCTATTCTTTATTTTCACACACTCAGCCCATCAGCGCTGAGAAGAGTCAATGTGAATCCATGGACATAGGTTTTTTTTTTTTTTTACCATTTCCTGGGCTGGATTCTAGCTGTTAAGCCATTCCAGGTTCTAGCAAAGGGCTTGACTACCAGGTGTATTCCAGAGTTGAAGTACTGCTACTGAGTTTTGGCGTTTAGATGAAACCAATAGAAATCCAGCATAGAAAAGAGATTTTCTGGGATTCACTACAGCCCTCTTGAGAGTGATTAAGCACCTGCTTCATTTGTTGGGAACTTTATACTCATCTGAGGCCATGAGTTCTGCTTTCAGCCATGTCATTCATAACTTGCCTTAGATTCAGCTTTGAATCATGGTTCATTTCAGAAAGTGACAGAAACAGGAGAAATCTTATTCATTACACTCACTTGGTGAACAGTCAGAAATCGTTCATTGAGACCGTAAGATCACTCAGGGTGAAACTAAGAGCCATAGCATTTGTGGACACCATCTTACCTTGAATCTAATATTCATTTGAAAGGAAAATATTGCCATATCCTTTGTTGCCATTCTGCTACCAATAAGAGTCTAAAAAGTTGTACATTTCTATCCAAAATTCAACTATGACATGTAAGTTGTTACTGCTATGTGACAAGTAGAGTTTTGTCTTTATTTCTTCCCTCTCTACCTCCAAAATTTTTTTGAGGACAGGCAAAAAAAGAAGCCTGTCCATACTTTCACAGAAACCGCTTTACTCAGCAAAATTTTCCTCTTTCTTTTTGATGTGTACTCTCAACCTAATGATTAGTATATATTCACCAGTATCTTGTTCCAGACAATCATTTCATTGTTCTCATTCATGTATGTTAATGTCATTACATAGCTTTGTCTGAGTTGTTCTTTGGGATCATAAATATTTGCTCAATCATATTTATTACACAACATGTAGCACCAAGTTACATATATGGTATTGTGTAGTAAATGAAACTTACCGGTATGTAGACTTTTGACCACTAACTTGTTATTTGTTACAATGGTGAAACAAAATTTTCCCTGCTTGCAGTTGTACAGGATTTTAATTATGTCCCAAATAACTTTACAGATCTTTAAAGAAAGAATGTTTACATTTTGGCAAGAGTTTCAAAGTTTTCATGACTTTGAATTGAGGAATGTTTGTTAAACAAATGCAAGAAGTGGGGATCAGAGAGCTAAACACTTTTAATTGTAGTTAGCTTTTTTTTTAAATACATACTTTTCTTGATTTAAAATTTAAGTAGCACAAGTCATAACAGTAACAAATAAATATACAATTTGATGTAAGAAACTACACTTAGGGGATATGTTAGCTAATATCCAGTGACTGCATCCAGTATTTGAAGCATCTTTTTTGTTGCTGCATATATGGACTACCTTCACAGTTTTAGATTTTAGCCAGAAAACCTTGAGGTCCTATATATGGTATAGTTGCTTATAACCACCTAGGACACTAGGATAGGGCATTCAGGAAAGTGTTCAATGATTCTGTCGATCTTCTTTCTTGAGGTTTGTACACACTTATCGTGTTAATTTAAGCAGGTACAGCAGGAGTTAAAAAGTTGGGAATTGTTCAATTTGGAAGATACTTGTGCAACATCACCTTAATGAACGATGCTTGATTCCACATTACATAATATATTAATGCAACAAATTAACATACCTCTGTATTTGATGTTAAGCTATTAGGTCCTATAAGTTTTCAGGTAAACATTATAGAAAACCCAAGGGAGTCTTTGTGACTTATGCAGTATGTAGAGGGTTTTTTTGTTTGGTTTCTGTTTTATTTTTCTTCATCATAGTCATAAGAAAATTCATATTTACACCATCTACCAAATTTTAAATGAGTTGGCACTGTTGAAAACCATGATTCTGGACTTATTAAGATATTGTACACATTAGAACTTTTTAAGTTTTCCAATATGTGTATCCTGTTAGCTAGTTTTATTATAGATAACTTTATGACATAAGACAACTAATAGTAGACTCTATTTGTAGTAGCTTACCTCTTCCATAACACACATTGTCTTTTTCCTGAGCTCCTTGTTCCCTTCTCTCCGTAACTGAATCAGGAAGCCAACTTGACCTAGGGGAGAAATCTGGAAGGAAAGTTTCAGACAAGGAAGCTAGGGTATGATATGGACAGACCAAATGTCATATAATGAACGAGTCAGCTGTTGTTTAAATACTTATCCCTAACAGCTCTTGTCCTCCCCCTCCCAGATGTAGAACTCCTAGGTTCTCAAGGTTGATCAAACAAGACTGTTCTTATAACTTTCCGGTGTGCAGTGCCCGTGCCTTGACCCCAGGTGTGGGTGGCGCATGATTACCTCCTATGTTTAGTCCATCCCAGGCTTGGGTATGTAAGATTACTCTCTGTAATAAAAGGCAGCAGATTCCTCTTCACTTCTCGCAGTGGTCTGTTAAGTGTTTCAATTCCGACACCCTCTGCCAGCTCAGTACTCTGGCTGTGAGGGTTTGGCAAGTGGAGATCCCACCGAGACTTGGAAAGTGAAAATTCATGGACATGGTCACTCTGTAGCCAGCAGGAGCATATTGGGGTAAACAAGGTATGTACAAAAGAGAGTAGCTGGGTGTGATGGCTCACGCCTTTAATTCCAGTCCTCAGGAGACAGAGGCGGGCAGATCTCTGTGATTTCAGGGTGAACCTGGTGTACAGAGTAAATTCCAGTTTAGCCAAAGTTACACAGAGAAATCCTGTCTCAAAAAATAAAAAATAAAAGTAAAAGAAATTGAGTAATAATAATAATAATAATAATAATAAAACACATGAAGATGGAAAGCACAGGATACTGTATGCTATTGTGTTATCTTTAACTTGCTCAAATGATAATGAAGGAATAATTGCTACAATACCCTTGATTATCAATGCTGCTGAATTACTACAAATTTTATATTTTAAGAAATGCTTTGACTTTAAAATTTAAGTTCTTATAACTTTCCGGTGTGAGTGCCTGTGGCTTGACCCCAGGTGTGTGTGGTGTATGATTTCTTCCTATGCTTAGCCCATCCCCTGGCTTGGGTATATAAACCCATTACTCTCTGTAATAAAAGGCAGCAGCTTCCTCTTCACTTCTTCTGGTGGTCTGTTAAGTGTTTTAATCCTGACACCCTCCACCAGCTAGGTACTCTGGCTGCAAGGCTGCTGCAGTCAGCATTTCAATAAAGTGAAACAGCATTTGATAATTTTCTAATGCTGTTTGTACCCAAAAGACATATAAATCTCTGTATAATTTAACTGAGAGATCAATATATTCATAACCAGTTTGTACATATTTGCAGGTAGAGGCAGATGACTTGAAAAGTTTAACAAGTAAACTATAGTTTTTTCACATCATTTATTTTATTTTTATTTTTTTATTACTTTAATTTATTTTATTTTATATAACAAAGTCCAATTAAATGAAAACAAACATATATACACAATATTTGGGAATTTGGGCATTGCTCTTTCCAAACTACTTCCTGCTGGTAAGGGGCGCTGTCATGGGGGATTCGAAGAAGATTCAGAAATCCTGGCTGTAGTCTGTAGGGCTGCTTTGTCCAGCTGTTTTGAATGTAGGATCACCTCGTACTCTGTTTCAGGTGGTCTGGCGTGATCAAACCACATTAGTCTGGAAGGAATCCACATCTTTTCATTTTCTGTGGAAACAAAAATAGAAATCCTTTTCCCCAGTAACTTGTCCTTCAACTTAAATTTTGGAGTCAAAGCATTTTTTCATTTAATTTATTATTTTACATGTCAATCCCACTTCCCTTTCCCTCCCTCCCTTCCTTCCTCCCTTCCTTCATCCCTCCCTCCCTCCCTTTTACCCTCTCTGTCCTCTCACATGCACTCTAACCACCCTCCCCTCCCATCCCCCTACCCCAATTCCATATGTAGGGGAATTCCATCCAGTTGGGGTCATGTAGATCTGACAGGTCATGTGAAACAGGGACTAGGGCTTCTCTCCTGTCTCTAGATTAAGGCAGTTATCCCTCCATGGGGGATATGTTCGCAAAGTCCTTCTGTGCACCAGGGGTACATCCTGGCTCCACTGTCTGAGGTCTCTTAGACTGCTCAGTCCTTCTGGCTGAGACCCATATTCAGGGGGGCCTGAGTCAGTCCCATGCTGGCTTCCCAGCTCTCAGTCTAGTGGCCTTTAGCTCGTCCTTGTTCAGGTAAGCTGTCTGTATGTGTTTCTGCCGCATGGTCTTGTCCTCTCCATCTGCATCTGGGCTCTAGTTCGACTCAGTGTTTAGGTATGGGTGTTTGATACTGTTTTCAACAGGCATTAGTTGAGGGCTCCATGGAGAAGTTAGTTGTTGATCTCACTCTCCGGGAAGGGCATTTATGGTAGCCTTTCCACGGAAGCTCAAATTGTTAGTTGGCAGCAGTCTTGTAGTTCTCTAGACCTTTCTTTGTGTTCAATTTTATCTTCAAACCAATATTGGCTCCCTCTTTTATGTTCTCTCTCTCTGTCTCTGTCTCTCTCTTTCCTATCTTCTATTCCTAACCAGGCTCAATCTTCCTGGTTTCACATGTTTTCCTTTCTTCCCCCTCATTTTCTCCTACTTCTCTCTCCATTTGCTGCCCCCCCCCCCCACTTCACCTGAGCTCTGGGGGACTTGTCCCTTCCCAGTTCTGTGAGGGACTTTATATGAATCTCTTAGAATACACCTTGTATCCTAGTTCGTCTGGTGATGTGAATTATAGGCTGGTGATCCTTTGCTCTAGGTCTAAAATCCATATATGAGTGAGTACATACTGTGTTCCTCTTTTTGTGACTGGGTTACCTCATTCAGGATGGTTTCTTCAAGTGCCATCCACTTGCCTGCGAATTTCAAGATACCATTATTTTTTTCTGCAGAGTAGTATTCCATTGTGTAGATGTGCCACGTCTTCATTAACCATTCTTCATTTGAGGGGCATCTGTTGCCTACATTTTGTGGGCGTAGTTACCTTCCTTGGGTTGGAGTTTTCCTTCCAATACTTTCTGTAGGGCTCGATTTGTAGATATGTATTGGGAAAATCTGGTTTTGTCATTAAATATCTTGTTCTCTCCATCTATAGTTATTGAGAGTTTTGCTGGATATAGTAGCCTAGGCTGGCATCCGTGTTCTCTTAATACTTTTAGAACATCTATCCAGGACCTTCTGGCCTTCAGGGTTTCCATGGAGAAGTCAGGTGTAATTTTGATAGGTCTGCCTTTATATGTTACCTGTCCTTTTTCCTTCGCTGCTCTTAATATTCTTTCTTTATTCTGTATGCTAGGTGTTTTGATTATTATATGTCGAGGGGTCTTTTTTCTTTGGTCCAGCCTATTTGGGTTCGGTATGCTTCTTGTACTTTCATGGGCATGTCCTTCTTCAGATTTGGAAAGTTTTCCTCGATGATTTTGTTGAATATGTTTTCGGCACCTTTGAGCTGGGCTTCCTCACCTTCCTCTATGCCTATTATTCTTAGGTTTGGCCTTTTCATGGTGTCCCACATTTCCTGGATGTTTTGTGTTAAGGATTTGTTGGATTTATGATTTTCTTTGGTCAATGAATCTATTTCTTCTAGTTTATCTTCTGCGCCACAGATTCTCTCTTCCATCTCTTGAATTCTGTTGGTTATGCTTGTGTCCGTAGTTGCCGATTTTTTGCCCAGCTTTTCTATTTCCAGAATTCCTTCAGTTTGTGTTGCCTTTATTTTCTCTATTTCAGTTTTCAAGTCTTGAACTGTTTCCTTCATCTGCTTAATTGTTTTTTCTTGGCTTTCTGTACTTTCCTTAAAGAATTTGTTCATTTCTTCCACTTTTTTGTTTGTTTTTTTCCTCCATTTCTTTAAGGGATTTTCTCACATCTTCTTTGAGGGCCTCTATCATTTTTATGATGGTAATTTTTAAATCGTACCCTTCTGCCCCCTCTGCTTTGTTGTTGTGTTCCATTCTAGTTGGTGTAGATTCCCTAGATTCTGGTGGTGTCATGCTTGTCTTTCTGTTGTTAGGTGTTCTCTTGTATTGCCTTCTCCCCATAGCTTCTTCCAGTAGGTGTTGGTGGGGTCTCCCCCTCTCTCTATGGTACTTCCCTGATGGGCTTATGTGGGTCTGAGATTCAATGTCTATAGCTCTGTGTGGTCCAAGCTCTCTAGGAGGTTTCTCCACAGACAGGGATCCAGGAATGGGGTCAAGGATGAGGATCCAGAAGAAGATGCCAGCAGGTACTCACAGTGGTCCTCTGGCCAATAGCTCTGGCCAATAGCTCTGGCCAATAGCTGGCGGAAGAGGACGAGGTCTGAGCTGGAACTTGAGAAGGTTTTGCAGGATAGTCGGATCTCACTGTAAACTGGAGCTCTCCAGCTGAGACCTCTTTCTTTGGCAGAGGCCTGGATTTGGGGGTCAAGGACCTTGCCCGCAGGAACTCAGAGTGGGCCCTCAGAGATAGGTGGATCTCTCTATTTTTATTTTTTATATATTAATTTATTTTTATCAATCCCAGTTCCCTCTTCCTCCCTCCCTCCCTCTTTCTTTCTCCCTCACCCTCTCCTGTCCCCTGACCACCCTCCCCTCCCACCACCCCCTACTCCACATGTAGGGTGATGCCCTCCAGGAGGGATCACTTAAATCTGTCAAGTCATTTGGAGTAGGGACTAGGACTTCTCTCCTGTCTCTAGGTTAAGGGAGTATCCCTCCATGGGGGATGTGTCCCCAAAGTCCTTTTGTGTAGCAGTAATACATCTTGGCTCCACTGTTTGAGGTCTGTGAGAATGTCCAGGCCTTCTACCTGAGACCCATGTTCAGGGGCTCTGAGTCAGTCCCATCTGGATTTCCAGCTGTCAGTCTGGGGACCAATTAATTCCTCCTTGTTCAGGTCAGCTGTATCTATGTGTTTCTGCAGCCTGGTCTTGTCCTCCCTCTCTGCATCCAGTTCAGCTCAGTGTTTAGTTGTGGGTGTTTGCTTCTTTTAACATCAGCTACTAGGTGAGGGCTCCCTGATGGTGGATAAGTTAGTCGTTGATCTCAGTATCAGAGAAGGGCATTTATGGTAACCTTTCCACTGTTGCTCAACTTGTTAGTTGGGGTCAGGCTTGTAGGTCTCTGGACATTTCTCTAGGTTCAGTTTTCTCTTCAAACATATCTAATACATTTCTCCCCTACTCAATCTTCCTAGTCAAACATGCTTTCCTCTTGCCCCTTCTCTTTCTCCTATTTCTATCTCCACTCACTGCTCCCTCTACCCCCATGTGCTCTGGAGATCTTTTCCCTTTCCCCTTCTGTGAGGGACCTTATATGAATCTCTTAGAGTACATCTTGTATCCTAGTTTCTCTGCTGGTGTAAATTATAGGCTGGTGATCCTTTGCTCTAGGTCTAAAATCCATATTGAGTGAGTATAGACCATATTCCTCTTTTTGTGACTGGGCTACCTCATTCAGAATGTTTTCTTCAAGTTCCATCCACTTGCCTGCAAATTTCAAGATTCCATTATTTTTTTTTTCTGCAGAGTAGTATTCCACCGTGTAAATGTGCCACATCTTTTTTTATCCATTTTCAGTTGAGGAGCATCTAGGTTGCTTCCAGGTTCTTGCTATTACAAATAATGCTGCTAAAACATAATTGAGCACATGTCTTTGTGCATGGATGTGGATCATTTGGATATATGCCTAAGGGTGGGATTGCCGGGTCCTATATTAGACTAATTCCCATTTTCCTCAGGAACTGCCATACTGATCTCCAAAATGGCTGTACAAGTTTGCACTCTCACTAGCAGTGGAGGAGTGTCCCCTTTCTCCACATCCTCTCCAGCATAAGTTGTCATCGGTGTTCGTAATTTTAGCCATTCTGGGTAGGCAGGTCTAGTGTGCTCAGAACTGCTCCAAGGAGGTTCCCCAAAGGTGTCAGGATTGTTGGATTTGCCCTCTGTCCCTGTGCTCAACAAGAGAGGTGGGACAGTGGGCAGGGCATGGCACAGTGAGGGGGCAGGCTCTTCATGGGGAGGGTGTGTGTATCAGAGCACAGGAGCACTCTTGCTAGGGATAGGACACAGGGTGGAGAGATTTGGGGTCAATTCAGGGTGTTCCTAGGGAAGGGTGTGTGTGTGGGGGGATTCAACCCAAACTGGTCCCAGACTCACCTCTAGAAGAGGCCCAGCAAGGGGGGCAAGGATCCAGCAGGCAGGGACTCAGGATGGCCCTGCTCAAATAGGTGGATCTAGCCAGGGACCTGTACTCTCCAGCTGAGGCCTCTAGCAGAGGCCCAGTGACAGGGGTCAAAGATCAAGAAGGTAGGGACTCAGGATGCCTAAGGGATAGGCAGATCTCTGGGAATGGCCCAGAACTCTAGCAGAAGACTGGTGGTGGGGGTCAGAGATTAGGCAAGCAGGGATTCAATAACAAGTAATTTCTTCTTCTTTTTTTCCTTTTTATTTATTCAGAAGGCTTATTTTATTTTATTTTATTGCTATTACTCCAGTTTCCCTATCCCTCCCTCTCTACCTCACTCTCATGCCCCCTACCACACTCCCATCCCATTCCCCCACTGCACAGGGAAGATTATGCCTTCCATGAGGGATCAACAAAATCTGCCAAGTCATTTGTAGTAGGGACTAGATCCTCCCTCCTGCCTCTAGGTTAAGGGAGTATCTATCCTTCCATGGGGAATGTGCTCCCAAAGTCCTTTTGTGCACCAGGGGTACATCCTGGTTCCACTGTCAGAGGTCCCTTACACTGCCCAGGCCTTCTAACTGAGACCCATGTTCAAGGGTCTGAGTCAGTCCAATGCTGGTTTCCCAGCTATCAGTCTGGGGGTTCATGAGATCCTTGTTCAGATCAGCTGTATCTGTGAGTTTCTGTAGCCTGGTCTTGTCCTCCCTCTCTGCATCTGGATTCCAGTTTGTCTCAATGTTTACCTGTGGATGTCTGCTTTTTTTCATCAGCTACTAGATACGGGCTTTATGATGGTAGATAAGTTAGTCATCAATCTCATTATCAGGGAAGGCATTTAAAGTAGCCTTCCCACTGTTGCTCTTCTCTTTGTAAGGTATCAAATATCCATAACCTTGAGACCTTCAAAGAGAAAACTGTAAGAGCAAAAGCAAGATTATCTAGGCTTGTTATGCAGAAACAAAGACACACAATAGGCATAAAACAAAGAAATACTAAGAACAATTTGTCCAGGCTGGGAAATTATCTTTCACTTATGCCTCACTTCCCATAGGCCATGGTAGACATTTGGAAGAAGGGAGAACAAGAGTTAATTAAATTCATGCTTTTGGCTAAGTGATAGGGAGGTTTCTAATGATCTATTATGTGAGGAGAGAGATCTCAGAATATAACCCAATTCTCATATTAAAATTATACACACCCACACACACACACAGAGAGAGAGAGGGGGTGGAGAGAGGGAGAGGGAGGGAGAGAGAGAATTATCAGTTTAAGTGTTACAATCAAAAGCTAGCAGTGGTCAGTGTCCAATATATATTGAGGCCAGAATGATACTGAAAGCTACAGATCTTGTCTTGGAAATAACAAGTTGAAGCAGTTGACATTAAATTATTCATAAAAGAAACATATAATTTGGAAAATATTGTCATGAATTCTCCTATCATTAAAACCCAAACAATGCAGTCATCAGTGACAAAAGGCTTCCTGTGACCTTTTGGTAACCCTCTTTTACACTATTCCTTAATATTTAAAGACATAGATTGCTGCCAAGGAAAGTTTGCATTTTCTAGAATTGCATATCACTATATAGCACTGGCTTCTATTGATATTTTTATAGTCATTCACATCAGTGCATGTTAGAATTCTTTGCTTCACATAGCAGTGTGGAGCCCAATTACATGTACTGAGGTTTGTTTATTCTTTTTCTATATACAGTTTTCTTTTTAGTTAATAAGTAAAACACTAATTGGTTGATTAGCCAGACAGGAAGTAATGTAGCTGGGGAGAATCAGGATAAAAGCAGAGACAAAACAGAAAATTGCTCTCTTCTCTGCAGAGATACTTAACAATCATCATGTGAGCTGCTGAAGGAGTTAGAGGTCCAGACCCTTTTTCAGTAAGATAAGACCACATGGAAATACTTAGATTAACAGAAGTAGGTTAATAATTAATCAGAGCTAGTCAATAAGAAACCTGAGTCATTGGCTAACAGTTTCCTAATTAATATAAGCATATTTGGGAACAGGAACTGTCCGCTGGACAGTTGCTGGAATTCTGGCATGGGATTTTCACAAATTTATGCTTGAAAATTTGTTGCCACTATGGTAACAGTTTCATGACAATCCATTTCTTCAAAACCTGGTTGTTTTCCGAAAGTAACTGTTTTAACCTGTATGAAAATGCCCTATGTTCTTTTAGGGGGAAAGATGAGTATCTCTCTCTCTCTCTCTCTCTCTCTCTCTCTCTCTCTCTCTCTCTCTGTGTGTGTGTGTGTGTGTGTGTGTGTGTGTTTGATATAGCATGCCCTAATTGTATTTTCCCTAACTGTATTTCTTGAGTAGATGATCATACCCATGTATTAGTGTTTAAACAACCTTCTTTTTACTGTTGCCAGTGTATGTATATGATAAGTAGTCAGATGACAAAGGGTTGCAAGTATTTGAAGAATATTAGAAAGCTTTCAGTGGAGAGAAATGTGTTGTCAGACTAGTTATAGCTGGAATTACAATCATTGCTGTTATCCTTATAACTACTGTTGTTGTTTCAGTGATTTGTCTCAATCTGTTCAGTAATCAGAGTTTGTTAATAAATTATCTAAGAATGTGTCTTCAACATTAGAGATACAAGACGATATAGATGTGAAAAAGGAGCATTAATGGAATGTCTTGTTTGATGAGGTATCCTTAGGGATATTATTTACCATTTTCATCTATTGAGAATTGGATCTTTCATCTGAGGACACTGCTTCTTTTTGAAAATATAACATTCTTACTATGTATGTATTTTGGCTTCATCTGCAAGAAGGGTGATTTATCTAAGCCTTCAGAGAAAGGGACATCATATTCCTCATACTTCTTTCATGGATCTAATATGTGAGGGAATGGTATTCAAGTTTAGTTCTCACATGGCACCTGATAACCTGAAAGATTATATCTTAAACACTTGATGACACTGTCTGTTACCAGCACTTTCCTGCTAGTCTGGTCCCAGAGCCACATCAGCCCCAAATAACACAGCGAAACACTGTACTAGATATAAAGCTGTTGGTCTGTTACTAGTGTTTCTTATTGGCTAGCTCTGTCTTAAATATTAACACATTTCTATCAATCTAAGTGTGCCCATGTGGTCTTGGCTTCCTGGAAATGTCGGCCCTGTATCTCGTTTGCCTGCTACATCTCTGCAGAGAAGAGAGTGATTTCCTGTTTGTCCCTGTTTATATTTTGATTCTGCCCAGCTATATCACTTCCTCCCTGGCCAATTGGTGTTTTATTCATCAATGAATAAGACAAGCATATATACAGAAGAACGTTCCCCATCATCTCCTCTTTTCGGGCTAAATACAAAGAAAGGTTTTAACTTTAGCACAGGAAAATTACATATAACAAAACAGTTATTAAGCAAGAACTATAATTACAATATTTGTTCATTAACATTATTAAGAATTAAAGAAAAAATTCTATCATCTATTCTATCTTTGTAATTCTAAAGTTTTATGTGTAACTTATTTTTGATCTAACTAAGGAAATCTATAGCCATAACTATCTGTCTTCACCACCATCAAAGACCAAAGAAAAAAATATATAACTTCTACAAATAACAGAGATATTGCTACCTGGACAGTCAATCCAAATTACTCCTTTAAATTTGTACATCCATTTTTGGCCCATAGGCCATAGTGTGTCTGGAAGACTCCTCAGAAAAGCAGGAAACTTTAAACTGTCCACTTATATTGGCAGTTTGTCAGTCACTTTTCTCTGTATCTTGCAGAATGTCTGGAAGACTCTTCCACGAAGCAGAAACTCTATAGCACTGTCCATCTTGTTTTTTTGCAGTCACTTTCCTGTGGGTCCTATATGTCTACTTAAAGCAACAGTGAAACAGTCTAGACAAGGTTTGCCCAAATGGCTAGCCTTGCTATATTAAAAGCAAAGCCCATAACAAGTTTCTTCGGTGCCTATCTTCCTCTCAGACATTATTGGTTTTGCCAGGAGTGATTGTGTCTTATGCTCATGAGAAACCCTAAACCACTTTAAATGCCATATTTTGTTGGTCTTTGAAAGGTTTGAAGAATATTTATCCATCTTACATATATCTCTATATAGCTAGAAATCCGAACTAACAAAACTATAAGTTTTGACTATTATATGTAACTAACTATAATCTGTTTTAAATTATACATTATATTTTTAAATGAGCTATATAGCCCTACTATATACAGAAAATAAAGGGGCTGTGAAAGAAATCAGAAAACGTTACCCTTTATATTAGCCACAAACAAACTAAAGTATCTTGGGGTAATGCTTAGCAAACAAGTGAAAGACCTATATAGTAAGAACTTTGTGTCTTTAAATGAGTTATATAAACACAATACCTAAAGAAGAGGAAAAACATACATATCACAAAATTGACCTTAACTTTGTATCAATAAATGAAAATCCATTCCAAAACAAGTATTCATTTCTATACCATAATCCCCCATTTACCTTTAAAAAAAAAGATTGAATGTGATCATTAATTGTTTATAACCAACCCCATTTAAATGAAGACAAACATTTATAGACAATATTTGGGAATTTGGGCACCATTATTTCAAAACTGTTTTCTGCTGGTAGAGGGCACTGTATTGGGGATCATAAGAAGGCTTGGAAGTGCTGGCTATAGTGGTCTACAAGGCTGCCTTGTCCCTCCTGTTTTGAATATTGGATAACCCGAAACACTGTTTCAGGGGGTCTTTCTTGATCAAACCATGTTAGTCTGGAAGGCGTCCACAGATTTTCATTTACTGTGGAAACAAAAATAGAAATTCTTCTTACCTGTAATCTGTCCTTAGACTTAGATTTTGAAGTCAAAACATTTTTAAAAATTTAATTGGATTAATTCGGCAGCATTGATAATCAAGTGTATTTTCATAGTTGTTATTACTTCCTTATCAATTGAGCACTTCAAAGACAACACAATAGCATATAGTATCTAGACTATATTAAAGTTAAATCCCTTTTTATTTAGACAGAAAAGAGGGGATGATGGGAAATTTCATTCTCTAAATATGTTTCTCTAAATTAGTTAATGAATAAAGCCTTGTTGGCGAATTGGAAAGCCAGATAGTCGGGACTAGGAGACAAGGAGAATTCTGGGAGAACTAGTATGGGGTGTCAAGATGTAGGGACTTGAAAGAAAAGGCCAGGATCCTCTCTCTGGTAAGATAAGACCACGTGAAAACACTTGCATTAATAGAAATTGGTTAATATTTAAGACAGAACTAGCCAATAAGAAATGATAGTAACAGACCAACAGTTTTATATCTAATACAGCATCTCTGTGTGTTACATGGGGCTGATGCAACTCTGGGACCAGGTTTGTGGGAAACAACTCTCTATTGGAGTTGGTTTTCTGTTTTATTTATGATAGATTTAATTTCCTGCAATATATTCTTGTTACAGTTCCCCCTCCCCCAACTTGCCAAGACCTCCATGCTTACACACACACACACACACACACACACACACACACACACACACACACACCTACACTTTATTTATCTCTCTTACATTAGAATGTAAATACTACTATTAGTATGACAGCGATGATGATGATGATGATGATGAAAGTGAATAGTACTACTACCACCAACACCATTACTACTACTACACAAACTAGAATGAGATAAACCAAATAAATATAGTTAAAGAAAAAGTTTTAAAAAAGGAAAAACATATATGGGAAACACATGTTGATTACCCCTGGAATTCCATAATAATATAAACCAGAAACACTAATATACAGACAAATGGCTTATAAAGACACAAAGATCACAGATAAACATTATAAGACAAAGAATTCCAAAAACATCATTGAGTGCTTTTTATGGAGCCATCTGGTGCTGTGTTGTGTCATAAGTTATTTATATTGAGAATGAGATTCCATTGGAGAACAAAATTTGACTTGATTTCCAGTTATCAGTTGGAGTTATGTGGAGTTTTTCCTCCCTATCACCATTGGCTTGGTGTGGGAGGGGTAAAGGAGAAAGTTGGGACTTCCCCAGAAAGCAGACTCAGGAGGCCAGCATTTAGGTGCAGACCTAATTTGTGTGTATATTCACTGACCTAAAATGAGGCTGAATGACGTGCAACCTACATTATGTGAGGCTCTACAGGTAGTCAGTATATCCAAGCATTGTGTACACAGACAAAGGTCAGAAAGCAGTCAATTCTCTTGGCTTTGGTGCCAAATTGAGGGGCTCCAGTTCGTTGGTACTCCATTCTGAGTCATCTAGTGTTCCAGAGAGTCAGGTCTGCTGAAGTAGCCACCAGAAGTTTGGGTGCTTCTCATGGTCCCTGTATTTTAGTGACAAGATCTGAACAGAGACTGACTCAATGACCCCACCCATACAAACTCCTAATTTAAAGCTTTCTGTGATGATTGGAACATTGCTCATAGCATAAGAAACCCCTACATTCCTGTAGGATAAGCCAAAGTTGAAAGTACAAACTTTTCACTTAAGAGATAAGTTGAGTGCACTGGAAGAGTCAAGCATGGAGATATATTTCACAAAGGTGCAATGGAAGGAGGTTGTGGAGAATCTTTGAGTTCAGGTTTAGATAAAGCATAAGTAACATTTACCAAGGATATTGGAAAAGTTACAAAGTATTTTCCTGTAAGAGTTAAAAGGTAAATCCTTGTTGAAGCTCTAATATTGTTAATTGCAAATGACAATGCCAAGAGTGTGTTGCTTCCAGAGTAGTTGTTGGCCACAGAGGACCTAGATGCCTCTATTTTTCCAGCTCTTTTTGCATACTCCCAACTATACTCTTAAATTCATTAATTTTTCTTAAATTATTATTTTACACACACATGCATATACAGGGGCTGGACATGAAATTCTCTCTCTCTCTCCCTCTCTCCCTCTCTCCCTCTCCCCTCTTTGTGTGTGTGTGTGTGTGTGTGTGTGTGTGTGTGTGCTATCCTGTTGAATTCATTTAATGTCCACTGTTCTATGCCTATCTCTGGGCACACATATTTAAAAGCAGTTAGGAATTATATTGGCTTATGAAAGTTATGATGAGATTCACTAAACTTTATAAACTCAGTAGCTTTGGGTAATTGGCTGGAGTTATTTACCTTTTGCTTAGCAGAACCTGAGTACAATTAAATCACTATTAATTACTGAAAATAATTTAGTGCTTGTGTTCCACCTTTAAGGATGCCTTGCTATTATTATCATTGTGTTGTCTTAAGGATATTATGGCTCAGTAGTACTATTTATTAAATTACATCATAAGGGAGCTTGCTTTCATGTACTCTCAGCTCAAATTCTCTGAGTACCACATCCAAATTGTAGTATTTTAAATATTAGGTCTCCCAAATAAATCTCCAAAGACAATAACAATATGCTACATAGGTATGGAAATCACTTTTAGTACATTTATAAACAACTCTAAGGGAAGTTTCTCAAGCTTGGTAGCTCTGGAGTTTGTCTTCAGTGGTGTGTGATACTTGGTTGGCATATTATCTTCTTAAGTGTGTTTAATTTCATTTTTATTCCTCTGTACTTATGCATATTATATTTAATTTTAATTATATAAAATTATGATTCCTTATATCTGTTTCAAAAACCTCAGTAAGTTATTTTGCTGCTATTTATATCTTCACTGAACTACTTTGCTGAAATGTCTACACACTGAATTGTTCATTTAGTTAAGATAGTCTTCTTTCAACTTTAAAACAGTACAAATGTATTGTACAATCTACTCACTAGACATCTCTAATGTGATATTAAAAATAACTTATCATATTGACTGAGTTGTCATTTTACATATTTATAGAAAATTAGGTTTTCTATTTTTGCTATTTTTGTTTTTTACTACAAATGGGATTTGCAGTTTTCATTGTTTTTTATATTTACTTCATTTATTATTATTTTATTGTGATTTATAATCCATGATCTATGATGGGAAGAATAGGGGTAAAATGAGGTTGTATGGGGAATTCCGTGAAGAGATCGATGGCGATGTAATTTTCCCTTGGGTGTATTTGTGTGGCTACACTATTCTCTTCCAATTATTCTCCCTTCACCATTTTCATTTTAATATAGAATCACCAGTGTTCTGTATTTGGGTCATATTACATGGCTGAGTGTATAATTCATTTTAAAAATGCATTTTGGAGATAATTACAATTATATCACTTTATTTCAGTAATTTTGCTCCCATTTTAACTGATTATTTGTCATTAATGATGAAATAATTAACACATAGGGTATTGTTGTTAGGGGTAACTTTTCAAATATGTTGGTATTATGAGAATATTTAGTCTATTATGTGTGCTATTGAACTAGGAATCGAATCTGCATATGGTATCCACTTTTTTCCTTAAGTTTTGAAAATTGCAGCATCTATTGCAAATCTTACCAGTTTGAAAGCTTAATCGACTCAGTCTCTCTCTCTCTCTCTCTCTCTCTCTCTCTCTCTGTGTGTGTGTGTGTATGTGTGTGTGTGTGTGTGTGTGTGTGTGTGTGTGTGTGGTGTGTATCTGTGTCTGTGCGTCATGTGTTTTTGATGCTAAGTAGATGGCTCAGTAGTAAAATATTTGCCATGGAATATAGTCTGTGTTTGGTTCCCTACCATATACATAAAAAAGTAAAAGCAAATGAGAGAGAAAAACAGACAGACTGACAAACAGGTACTATAGAAATTATCTGTAATCCCAGTATTGCTTTTCAAGTCTAAAAAGATTATGAATTTTAGCAACAGTGAAAAACTCTGTTTCAAAAAATTATATGTGGAGATAGACTGTGGAAGGAACCTCATGTAGACCTATACCCTTCAGAAGCCTGGACATATACGTGTAGCAATATTGAACATATGCATGAATACATAACAAAAATACATTCTCACTTTGTAGTAACAGGTTCAGTTCTACTAACTCATACATTTAACCATGTAGCATATTCAAATGTCTTCATTAGAAATAATTTGGTAATGTGAGTTTTGAAACGAGTGAACATTCAAGTTCTCTGTCTTCACTCTTCCTTATCTAGTTGTCTCAATGTTGGCTATCTTACAGTTTCTTTTGTATTTTAGATGAGTTAGACCATGTTACAAACATTAGATTTCTGAGCTTTGTATGGAAGTTCTCTTTATTTGTATAGAATAGGTTTTGGACTTGCTGGTTCCTTAAATTCTAATGAAAAGATTGAGACATTTAAAATGTGGAAGATCTTACTATTGATCTTAAATATGTTAGTTTAATTTTATGCATGCCCATGTTTCATTTGATTCTGTTTTTCATTTAATGGATGTTACATATTTTTGATACTGAAACTTACTGTGCAACTCAGTGTAATTGGAAACTCTAACATTGTAGCCATGTTTCCTCTCAGTTTCCTGAGAAGTTCATAGGCAAGAGCATTATCCCAATCAGCTTTTGTTATTATCAAAGTATTTGCTTTTGAAAATTAATTTTAATGCTGATTGCTCACATAAACTTCTATTGAATTTTATATTTTGTTTTGCTCTGCAGGTTTTTAGAAGTTTGACTATTAGACTTAAGTCTGTTTTTGATTACTGACTTATTTGCTATTCATATAGCTACAGCCTTCACAGAAGTTATATATTATCTTCCTTACTATAAACATCAGAACCTAATAAACAGAAATACTATGTATGAGATTTCTATACTGTTTGAGGAAGCCCTCTAGGAAAATGCAGAATAGAGATGGCAAGAGTTGTCATTCTTTGTTTATTTTCGGACCTGCATAAACACTGAGAATGTACAGATTTCCACATTTCCTAGTTGCATTTAAGCTTTCAGAAGTCAATCTTCATGAGTATTTTGTTTCTGTGTATTTTATGACTACATGTACATTTTCTCCATTTTTATATTAATTTAGTAGTTGAGCACTATCTTATGACCACACATACCCCTATGTTTACACCCACTTCTCTGTGCCATAGAACGTTTAACCAATTTATCTAATTGGAAAGTTGAGATGACAGAACTAGTAGACACACAAATAATATTAAAGGAACTTAGTGAGTATATAAAGAAAAATATATGGGAAATATTGATGAAATTTTAGTGCTGATATAGGGGAATAATTCTAGGGTAAAGTATTGGGTCAGATTTTTCCAATATATTATAGGTATTTATGAATATTAAATAAACTTTTTCTTGGTATGGTGAATATTACCTGAAAATTAACTTGGAAGTTCTCCATAAGCATTCACAAAGTTTATCTCTTCACTTTAAAAATTCACATATTCCCACATGAAAAATGGTGAAAATATACTTACCTTTTTCTATTTTCTGTCTAACATAATTACTCTTAAATTATTTCTTTACCACTATGATACTTGAATGCACTGACTGTTAATTCTGTATATGTCTCAATCAGCGTTAGAAAAAGTTGTTTTTTTGTTTTCTTTTGTTTATTTTTTGTTTTGTTTTAGTTTTTGAGTTTTTAGATAATTTAAGCATTAATTTTTGTGGGCTATAACAAACATAAACTGTGACTCAGTATAATAGATTGTCATAAAATCACATTTCTTTCAGAAATTTGAACAGGAGATTTGGAAAGAGTCAACAGCTGGCTCCATTTGAGAGAGCCCATTCACATTAACAGTCACCAGACAGAAATAAAGGCTTTCTTTTATAAAACCCAGGACTAATGCTTATGAATGGCCAGATGCAGACTTGAGTTTCCAGGCATCACTGGCAGGTTTAATCTGTTGTAAAATTTCACAATCGTAACCCAGTGGAAATATAAATATTTGTTCTCTCTCTTTCCACTGGCCCCCTGATGCCCTTGTCTTCTGAAACACCCAGGGAAGTCACAGAGGTGGGAGGAGAAAGATCAGAAACTTCTATTGAGATCTCCCAGGCAACAGCAGGCTTTTCTTTCCATTCCTAGGTTTGAGATCTCTCTCATGATTGGTCCTTAGTCTGTTCCTTATTATCATGCACACAGAAAACCAATCCATGGCAAAGAGATTTACTATGAGGCCATTCACATACACTTTTTACCAGTCAGGCTCTTGGCAGGAGTTAATTCTCAGCTGGCTCCAGGCTTTAGACAGAGGCTTGATTGCAGAGTTGCTCATTAGAGCCTGGGGACTGTTCCTGAAACCTGCAGGAGACAAAGCCACAAGACATCCAGCATGTATAAGGATTTGCTGGGATTCCTCACAATCAGAGTCAGCTCTGTTATCTCTGCTTGGAATTTGATTCTGCTTTTGAGGCCAGTGCTTCTGCTTTAAAACTGAGTATTCCTGATGCAGGTTTGGAGTCCTGCCTCAGTTGCCAACAGGATGATTCCCTTCAGCCTCCAGAATCAGGAAGAATAATGATGCTGTTGCTGTATCTGTGAAGAATTACTATACCAGGGTCATGTCTCACCTGTCACCATGAACTCTCTGAGAGCTTGCAGATATAATATTTATTAGCATCTTTATTGGAACCTAGGCTGTCTGACAGCCAAGAAATTTACCACTGTCACCCTGTAAGAGAATGGTAGTTATTGTGAATTTTTAGGTGGATTCTTAGATGAGAGACGTTCAGCAGTGCCACTTAATTGTTGCATCAGTGATTTTCCTAGAATCCTGTCAGTAGGGAGATTTTCTCCATGTGGAAATCTGTATGGATCATGAAGACATAGTGGGTGACAGTGGAGTAGATAACTGAAGGGTAAGTATACTTCATTCTCAATGATAAAATTAAGGTTTTATTCACATGAATATACAACATGAAATGATGAGATTTTGTTATTTTGTAAGCTCATGTTATTAGAGTAGCAATAACATTAATGTAGCAGTAACTCTCATCACTAATAGATGAATTAATTTTGTTAAATTGCTGAAATTTTATTTAATAATTTTTTCAAGAAACACATTGATTGTACTACCTGATTCTCTATGCATATTCCCGAGTGGGACCTCATGCAGAAAATAATTTTACTCACTAAAATAAGGTTCACATTTATGCATTTCAAATCAGAGTTCCTTATAATATATGCAACCATCAAATATTCTATATAACTGAGTGTTCTGTTATCACTCACATACTAGAATTATATCACAGGATATACTGATGAATGTAATACAGTAGGATTTTCCAGTCATGACTGGTGGATCACAAACACTAATTGTTTCAGCTGAGAGCAGTTGGTATAACAGAATGTTGTATATGGGTAGGGGAATTCTAGTGAAATGCCCGGAAGGAATGCAAAACACGGACCCTTGTGGAGTGTCCAAGAAGCAATAAAATGTCACCCCATACACTGTGAGTGCATTTTGAGCAGCACAAGCATTCCTACATTAATATCCCATACATAATCAGAAAAAATAGCTGCTGTGATCCAGAGCCTCCAGGACAATGATAGATGTTCTGTGTCAGAGGTTCAATTTCTGAGATTGTGACATAACATATTTAGGCTCATTGACTCTGTACATTTGGAGCTTGATATTCTTACCTACACCTTTCAAACCCAATTTACATCTAAACTAATTATCATTTATTTTTGTGTGAATTTAAATGGTAATAATTCATTTTAAACGTGCAGTTCTTAAGGGAGATGGATTCAGTATAATTGAAACATGCTATGAAATGAATATTTGGACATAAATTTGATAATTTCCATATTCCTATACTGTACACTTTAGTTTTTGTTAACTCGACACAACATATGCATATTTATGTATATTGAATCTCAAAAGAAGAATTTTGTTCACCAATTTCATCTCTGTGGTATTTTCTTTGGGGTGTTTTCTGAATTAATGATTGATGAAGGAAGGACCAGCCTATTCTGAGAAATTTCCATCCTGGTCAGATTGTCCCACATTGTATTAGACTGCTAGTTAGGTGATCCATTCTGAACAAGCCAATAAGTAGCATTACTCTGTGGCTTCTGATTTCCAAAATCCAGGTCTCCTGCCATTGGAATATGAGATGTTACAGTCAATGATATTTTGTTTACAAAATTAATATGTTCTCCTGAAAGTTTAGTCAACAGTATCATAATTATTCATATATAATCTCATTACTTATTTTTGTAATGATAATTTTGCAGTAGATCATATGAATTGTCTTTTTAAAAAACTACATTGGCAGATCACAAAACAATGGAGAATCAATAGAAATAAGATCTGAGTCAGGGCAGAGTACTTGGGAAATCCTAAATGCTGATATATATATATATATATATATATATATATATATATATATATATATATATCATGTCTCCTGTTTGAACGCATTCTTTTTTACTTGTGGGGTTCTTTGGGGCTTGCTGTTCTTTGGAGCTTCACGTTTTGAATTAACTAGGATAGCACATGGTTAAAATATGGACAAAACTAAAGAGACATTTACTTAAGACTTGATTTGGGGAATCTGCTTGCTCTGATAGAGAGCACCACTTTACCTGGAACCTCTGTGCATTTATTTTGCACATTTGTATCAATGATGTTTACTTTATGCAGCTGAATGAATAGGCAAATTATTAGTATATGCATGAACAAGGAGACGAGTTTTAGATCATGTTGTGAAGAATTCTTTGTAGAGTAGCAGTTTCAATTTGAAGTTAGCCTGCAAGTAGGAATATTTTCTACATACTTTGTCAATGTTCAAACACCTATCAGAGGACATCTCTCCCATCCAGTGAACTTTACCCTGTATCTCCTTTAGGGTTTCTATTGTTGTGAAGAGACACCATGACCAAGGCAACTATTATAAAGGAAAACCTTTAGTTGGGACTAGTTTATAATTCAGAAGTTTAGTCCATTATGGTGAGAGAGACACAGATAGAAATGATGATGGAGAAGGAGCTATGAGTTCCACATCTTGAACTACATAGAACTGTAAATGAACTGAATGCCAGAATGTGCATAGCTGAGCATAGGAGGGATGAAACCTCATCACTTTCCGTGACACATGTCCTCCCCCCCCCAGGCCACATCGCCTAATTTCTCCACTGCCTTTGTGGGTCCTTTTGTCTCAAACCATTACATTCTGCTTCCTAGTCCCTATAGGTTTCTTCTATATTTTAATGCAAAAAAATTCATTCAGTCCACCTTCAAAAGACCCCATAGTCTTTAAATAGTTATGCAAAATCTGAAGTTCAAAGTCTCTTCTGTGATTAATGCAATCAATGCCTTAGCTATAATCCCCTGTAAAATAAAAATAAAAAAAGCAGGTCACATACTTCCAATACATAATGCCACAGAATATTCATCACTGTTACAAAGGTCGGAAAGGGAGAATTGTGAGAAAATAGTTGATGAAAACCAGCTTGGCAAAGTCTAAATTCTATATCTCCATGTCTTTTGATAGAACTCTCCAGTATCCCAATTCTTTACAGTTTATTAACTATAAAATACTTTTTTCTCTTGGATTGTTTCCACTTCCCAATAGCAGCATACATGTCAAGTATCCCACAGCTCTGGAGTCTCCAACATCCTTTGGTCTTCAAGACAACACAGACTTCATCTACATAGCTTCACATAATGGTACCTCTAGACTTCCATGCAGGGTCACACCAGATGTGTCACTGATCACATAAGCTTTCCTAATTGAAGAGGGAGATTCCTTAACCCCTTTCTGTTATCTTTAAAGCTAGAGCTATTTGGACAATCCTGGTAAGTTCTGCTGCTTGTTGTGGTGGAACATGCCTCTCGTTCAAGAACATTTCCAGTAGCCACTTATTAGTATTTTATTTTCTGCAACCTCATCCATTAAACACCACTTACAGCATCGCACTGCCTTCCTAATGCACATTCTCAGTGTCCAAATTCCTCCAAACAAAAACATGGTCATGCCTATCCTTGACATACTCTAGGCCCTGATAATAACCTCTCTGTTAATTAGGGTGTTTTATTTATGTGAAGAGACACAAAGACCACAACACATCTTATAAAGTTAAACATTTAATTTTGGTGGCTGGAAATTTGTGGGGTTCAGTCCATTATCAACATGGTGGGACATGGTGGTACGCAGATATTCATGTACAGATGAGGTAGTTGAGTGTTTTATATCTGTGTAGCAACAGGATATGGGACTGTCTCACTGGGATCGTTTTCAGTATGTGAGACCACAAAGCCTGTCTCCACATTAACATACTTATTCCAAAAAAAATCCTAAATAGAAAATGAAGAACAACCTTATAAACTTAGGTACATCCTGGTCCTGTTGATTCTTAAGTTTAGAACCCATCTTTGGTCATGATCCACATCTGCTTTTCTAACCAAATAATATGTGTCTAATCTATATGTGGCTTTTACTACAACATGGCATGTCAATTTGCAGTGTAAAATAGAGAGGTAATCTGAGGTGGTGTAATGGTAAGAACAATAATATAGAAAATGGTGACAGAAGAGAAATTCCATAAATTGATTGGTAATTAAAAAAAATGTTTCATTCATTTTATAAGACCTTCTCTATTTCCTGCTCAGTTGCCTAGATATTGAATCAATTGATTTATGAAACTCTATGTATCATATTGAAACCCTAAGAACTTCTGAAGTTACAAGAGAATATTATGATTTATTAAAAATTGATTTGTTAGAATATCTCTCTCCAGGTTCTTAGGAGAAAGAGAAGGGGAGGAGAGGAGAACATGCAAGACTAGGAAGATTGAGTTGGGGGACAATTAGATGACATCAAGACAGAGAGAGAGAGAGAGAGAGAGAGAGAGAGAGAGAGAGAGAGAGAGAGAGAATAATATAGGGAGCATTATTGGTTTGAAGTGAAAACTGACTCTAGATAATTATCCACCGACCTATAAGGAAGATCACAACTAACAAGCTGAGCAACAGTGAAAAGGCTACCATAAATTCTTTTATGCCTTTCCCTGATCATGATATGGATAACTAACTTAAATGCCTCATAGTAGCTGATGGAAACAAGGCAACATACACACAGCTGAACACTGAGCCTAACTACTGGAATTCAGTTGCAGAGGGGGAGGAGTGATAAGAAAGTGGTACAGTCCAGGCTACAGAAACCACAGAGACAGCTGACCTGAAAAAGGGGGAGATCGTGGACAACCAGACTGATAGCTGGGAAACCAGTATTGGACAGACTCAGACCCCCTGAACATTGGTCTTAGTTAGAAAGCCTGGGAAGGCTATGGGACCTCTGCCAGTGGAACCAGCATGTATCCCTGGTGCATGAGAGGATGCTGGGAGCACATTCTGCATGGAAGGATACTCCCTTAGCCTAGAAGAAGGAGGGAGGGCATAATCCCTACTGCAAATGGCTTGACCGATTTTGAAGATCCTCCTGGAAAGCAACCCTTCTGTGGAGTGTGGGGATAAATGGGATAGGTGGGAAGGATAGCAGGCATGGGAGGGAGGAAGAGGGAACAGTAATTGATATGTAAAATAAGAAAAAATAGTAAATAGAAAGAATATCTCTCTCCAAATACATAAAAGTGAACACAAAACTCAGACACTGGATGCTATCCAGGAGGGGTCATCTAAATCTGTCAAGTCATTTGAAGTAGGGACTAATCTTCTTGCCTGACTCTAGGTTAAAGGAGTATACCTTCTTTGGGAATGTGTCAGCAAGGTCTTTTTGTGCACCAGGAATACATCCTGGTTCCACTGTATGATGACCCTTAGACTGCTCAGGCCTTCTACCTGAGACACATGTTCAGGGGGTCTGAATCAGTTCCATGCTGGATTCCCAGCTCTCAGTCTGGGGGCTCGTTAGCTCCTCCTTGTTCATGTCAGCTGTCTCTATGTGTTTCTGCAGTATGGCTTGTCCTCCCTCTCTGCATCTGGATTCTTGATCAGCTCAGTGTTTTGCTGTTGGTGTTTGCTTCTGTTTCCATCAGGTACTAGATGAGGGCTCCATGATGGTGGATAAGTTAGTCATTGATCTCATTATCAGGGAAGGCCATTTATGGTAGCCTTTCTACTGTTGCTCAAATTGTTAGTTGGAGTCGTTCTTGTAGGTCTGTGGACATTTCTTTAGATGACAGTTTTCTTTTAAATGCTATAATGGCTCTCTCTCTCTCCTTCTTTTATGTTCTTTCTCTCTCTCCTGTCTTCTATTTGTCCCTTGACTCAATCTTTCTAGTCCCACCTGCTTATATCTCCTCCCATCCTCTTTCTCCTAGTTACCTCTCCATCCACTGTCCTTGGCCCACTCCCTATGTGCTCTGGAGAAGTTGGCCATCTCCCTTCTGTGAAGGACCTTATATGAATCTCTTAGAATCCACCTTGTATCCTAGTTCCTCTGGCAGCGTGAATTATAGGCTGGTAACATTTAGTCTAGGTCTAAAATCTATATATGAGCGCGAGTACATAACATGTTCCTCTTTTGTGACTGGGTTACTACATTAAGGATGGTTTCTTCAAGTTCCATCTATTTGCCTGCGAATTTCAAGATGCCATTCGTCCGCCCTCCCCCGCAGAGTATTATTCCACTGTGTAGATGTGCCATACCTTCTTCATCCATTGTTCAGTTGAGGAGCACCTAGGTTGCTTCCAGGTTCTTACTATTACAAATTATGTTGCTATGAACATAGTTGAGCACATGTCTTCGTTTGATGGATGTAGATCATTTGGGTATATGCCTAAGAGGGGGATTGCCAGGTCCTGTGGTAAACTGTTTCCCATTTTCCTGAGGAACCGCCATACTGATCTCCAAAATGGCTGTACAAATTTGCGCATGCACCAGAAAGGAAGGAGAGTTTCACTTTTTCCACTACATTTTCAGCATAAGTTGTCATTGGTGTTTCTAATTTTAGCCATTCTTGCAGGTACAATGGTATCTCAATTTTTTTTTTGGTTTGCATTTCCCTGTTAGCTAAGGATGTTGAGCACTTTCTTAAGTATCTGTCTTTCAGCTTTTTGATTTCTTCTATTGAGAATTCTCTCTTCAGTTTTGTGCCCCCTTTTTTTTAATAGGGTTATTTGGTGTTTGGTGAGTAGTTTCTTGAGTTCTTTGTATATTTTGTAAATCAGCCCTTTGTCAAATGTAGGATTGGTGAAAATCTTTTCCCAGTCTGTGGACTGCCATTTGGTTTTGTCAACTGTGTCTGTTGCCTTACAGAAGCTTTTAAGTTTGAGCAGGTCCCACTTATTAATTGTCGATCTCAGTGTCTGTGCTACTGGAGTTATGTTCAGGAAGCAGTCTCCTATATCAATTTGTTCAAGGGTACCTCCCATTTTCTCTTCTAAGAGGCTCAGTGTGGCTGGATTTATGTTCAGGTCTTTATCCATTTGGACTTGAGTTTTGTGCATGGGATAGACATGGGTCTATCTGCAGTCTTCTACACACCATCATTCAGTTGTACCAGAACCATTTATATGCTTGACTGTACCCTTTGCCTTACAGAAATTTTTGAGTTTCATGAGGTTGAATTTCTTAATTATTAATCTTGTTGCACTAGAGCACTATTGTTCAGTATATTGTTCAATTAGTTCAAAGGTATTCCACAGTTTTGTTAAGAAATATTTGAACTACCTGCAATAAAATTTTGTTCAGAATAATAAATATGAATATATTTGGATTCTCCTATATGATATATTATTCCTAAGAGATCAACACAATCTGTTCAGTCTATATAAGTTAGTTTGTGCATGCACACTTTAAGTGTTATCATATTATTTGTTCGATAACCAATTGGTGTTCTCTTTTTTGGAAGACTATATATTGCTGTTTTAATTCCAATGGTGTCTCATATGTTGTATAGATTTTTTTGTAAATCTACATTTACATGCCTGTTGGTTGTTATTTCATTTTCAGTTTATTTATGTACTGAATAATATGTATCATAGGTATTTTATATAGCTAATAGCAAACATCCTCTCCCATAGTATTCCTTCTTTCTTAGTACGTATTAGCCTTTCATTATTAGAGCCTCACACTTTTACCAGCCTACATTGTATAAATTATAACCTACTAATCCAAAAATTTTTGCTCCTCTAGACCTTTATAATGGAAATAGTTCCTGTTAACTTTCCTTGATTTTACAGTTATTCCAGGATATTTACTTAGATATGAAGATTTCTTTTTGGATCATAAGAGTCTCAGATGAGAAAACATTTTGTATATATATATATATATGTGTGTGTGTGTGTGTGTGTGTGTGTGTGTGTGTGTGTGTGTGTGTGTGTATTCCTGATTACCACTATTCAGTATGCTGTTTTCTGGTGCTATCCATTTATTTGAAAATTTCTTTATCTGCTGCAGCGGAATAGTATTTATATTGTATATATACCATGTTCTAATTACCCATTCATCAGTGAAATCATATAAAGTTGTTAGATTCCCTATGTGTTGTAAATAGAGGAAGAATGAAAATGAGTTACCAAGTATCAGTGGATCAGGATGTTGAGTCCTTTAGGCATTTGACAAGATGTGGTTTAGCTAGAGCAGATGGTAGGTTTACTTTTAACTTCTAGTAACTCTCCACACTAATTTTCATATTGACTGCAATGCTTTTCAATCCCAGCACTGTAAATGTATATTCCCTTTTCTCCAGATCACATATAGTGTTTTGTCCTTTTTTCATCTTTTTCATTCTTACTATTGTGAGAGGAAATCTCAAACTTTCTTTGACTTTTATTTCTAGGTGAATACATTTAAAAACATACTAAAACTGAAAAGTATTCTAAAGTGATGGTTGGAAGGGTCAAAGAATAAGGCCAAATACAAATTGCAAAGTAATTGGAGGAACTCATGATGAATCTTGGTAATTGTACTGCTAAATAAAGGTGTGAAACTTACCTAGATCTTTTCTTATTCTAGTTGTAGCTATGCAAATTTGACTAAGATTTTGATTGATGTGAAGGCCTTACACTTTGGATTTGCAAAGATGTGAGGTTGGGGTGGAGCAGCACCCATCACTAAGCATGAAATAGTAAATTGGATTTTTTTCTGAGCTCATGTGGATTAAGTGGCAAATGTTTTAAGGAATGCTAGCTTAAATAACATACAACCTTGTTTCAAATTTAAATACAAAAGGAAAATAAAAATAACTGCAAATGGAGCTATAGTTGATCTAGAAAAGACATTGATGCAGCCTTGCACAGATCACTAAAGAAAGGGAAAAGTAGTGTGCTGAGTATTATGCAAGTATAGAAATTCCTCTAATAATCTGAAAACTCCACAGGAAAGGTTAGGAAACAGTGCCCCATTCTGCTGAGAAGCTCAACATAATATTCCAGGTAAACAGAGCAATGTGAGAAGGGAGTAGACAGCAGCAGCTCAAGATTTCTTTTCTCATTGTTCTGTATGATTGTAGTTAGTACAACACATCATTGGGAAAGAATGCATGCAGATAGTAGAAAATATCTCAAATAGTGAACCGAATTTACATTTCTGATACAAAAGTAAAATTGTCTGAAGGCATAGCTCAGTATTTTTGAGAGGTTTCCCTTGTGGAAGGACATGGAAGAATACAGATCCACATATTGTCCACATAGGCCCCTGTGTGTGCTGACACTATTCTATGAGGTCTAACATTTGCAGTAAAGTTGCGTCTGGAAAACATTGCTTCCTTAGAGTCATCCACCACCTCTGGCCTTTACAATTTGTTCTGACTTTTTAACATAGACATATGACTCTATAATAAAGGGTTATAATGAGGATATTTCATTTAGTTATAATTATTTCAACATCTCTCATTCTCTATATATTTCCCCTCTGAGAATTTATGTATTGTTTCCCATGTAATAAAGAGCACTCATTTATGATCAGTGACATAGTGCAGGGCCACCTTTTTCTATGTGTTCTTTTAGTAGAATAAAAGAAGTAGGATTTTATTCATAGGAATATGAACTATGTACTTTTTTGTTCTTGGTTTCTTTAGCAGTGTGAGATATGCCTTCCAACTCATGGAGTAGCCTCTATAGCTAATCAAAAGTAATTTATTACTCCCATAATATGTATGCCACTATGGCCCCAACATGTATTTTAGACTGATCAATATTGTAAGTTGCAGGGTTGGTAACTGGTGATTTTGATGATTTATTTTTTTCCTGCAGTATTGTGTACATTACCAATTAGCCCTATTAAATGTAATCAGCGGTGCTGGAGTTTCTAATTGGACACATGTTCCATTTATTCTGCTTAATGTTGTAAGTAAATAATATCTTTAGCAATAGGGACTTACATTCAGGTTGTGTAGATTTAACAATAGCTATGTAAAATGTCTGTGATTCTTTAGAAGGGAACTATAGAATTTCTTTGTCCAATAATGCAACAAATATAACAATTCCTAGTAGTAGAGTCTCATTTCATTTTAAGATATATACACACACAGACATAGACACAGACAGAGAGAGATAGACAGACACTCAAACACACACACATATTTATGTATGCATATATACATATATCTCCAACTATGATGATTGCTTTTCAATTATTTTCTGATATATATATATATATATATATGTGTGTGTGTGTGTGTGTGTGTGTGTGTGTGTGTGTGTATGTGTGTGTGTACATGCAAGCTACTTTGGTATACTTGACAACATCATACATGAATACTTTGTTTACATTATTTCCACTCTCCTTCTACTACCACCTGCCCAGATCATATGTTATCTATTAGTTATAGAAAATATTGTAGTTTTTAAAGATTACTATTTTTCCTACATATACAAATGTGGACATAACTACTCCATGTAGTATACATCAGTTGTTTATCATATGTTTAGAGATGACAATTTGATATTGAATTGCCTATCAAGAGATGTGTTCCTGGAGAAGATTAATTCTTCCATTTTAAGCATTCACTATTTGACTGTGATTTTTCAGCTAAGAGAGGACTCTTGGGAGATTTTCCCATCTTTGTTGGCTTGACAAATTTTAGAGTCATTGTGCCAATCTTCCTTAAGTATGCATGTTTGGGGGTTTTTATTTATATAGCTTCTCTACACAGAATACCCTTTCCTCACAGCCAAGTAGAAGGTACACTCAGCCACATGCCCATTTGGAAATATGAGAACTCTGGGTTTATTTCTGGAATATGCATGTTAAAGACCAGGCATAGTGGTATTAGCATGCAATCCCAGGACATGAGAAATGGGTGGTTTCAGAAAGATCTCAGCTTACCTAGCCTCTTGGGAAAACTGTGTTCTTGGGACAAGGATTTTCTAAGATGAGCCAGTGATAATATATATCATCATCAAACCAGTATTTGGTGAATATTTAAGCACAGATACACCCACAAATTACAACCATTCAGGTTTAAATTTCTAGACTTCATCCATCTACTGAAAATTCCAGCATGGCTATAAACAGAAATCATGGAGCACAAACCTTATGAAAGTTGCAATTAGAATTTAATGTGTAACAGAAAATGTGAGTCATAATTTTTTTCAGGGTCATTTGCCCTGAGCAGGTACACATGTTCCAGTAGATGGCACCATACCCATGCACATGCTGTATCTTTACGTGTACTCAGTTTTTATTAAATAGAGAGAAATAGATGAAATTAAAATGGAGTAGTGATAGAGAGGAATTCTAGAGTAGGGAATGGTGGAATTTTCCAAACACACTATATTCCTATACTAATGTTGAATGAAATATTTTATGAATATCAGTTGTACCTGAGAAACAAAAATGATTGTTGCCTTCACACAAACATGTCTGCAAAGACACAAACTTATACATACAGATAATTGTTGAGAATATACATATATTTTAAGCTTTAAAAAAATAAAAACAAGTACCTGTTAAATGATTTCTTTATTATTATGGCACTGTGTGTGCACTATGTTTTTGGTTATATTTGTAGTAATGCTTGAAAATGGCATTTCTTTTTTTTCTTTTATATGTTGATCCCAGTTCCATCTCCCTCCATCCCTCCCTCCCGCTTACACTCTCTTTCCCCTCACATGCACCCTGACCACCTTTGCCTCCCATTTCCCCACCCCAATTCCACATGTAGGGCAATGCCATCCAGGTGTGGTAATGTAAACCTGTCAAGTCATTTGAAGTAGGGTGTAGGACTTCTCTCCTGTCTCTAGGTTAAGGTAGTATCCCTCCATGCGGGATGTGTCCATAAGGTCCTTTTGTGCAGCAGGAATACATCCTGGTTCCATTGTCTGAGGTCCCTTAGACTGCTCAGCCCTCCTGGCTGAGACCCATATTCAGGGGGTCTGAGTAAGTCCCATGTAGGAGTCTCAGCTATCAGTCTGGGGGCCTGTTAGCTCCTTCTTTTTCGGGTCAGCTGTTTCTATGTGTTTCTGCAACCTGGTCTTGTCCTCTCCCGGCATTTCTTTCTTTCTTTCTTTTTTTTTTTTTTTTTTTCTTGAACTTAAATTTTGGAGTCAATGCATTTTTTATTTAATTTATTGTTTTACATGCCGATCCCAGTTCCCTCTCCCTCCCTCCGTCCCTCCCTCTGTTCCTCTCTCCCTACCTCCCTCCCTCGTTCTCTACTGGCATTTCTTTTTAAATGTTGTTTATATTGGGTTATATTTCAACCTTTAATTATTGACTTGGGAAAACTGACAAGGGAAGATCTCAAATAGTCAAGAGAAATCAATCTGCAATTGGCCAACTAGATTCTCTCTCTCTCTCTCTCTCTCTCTCTCTCTCTCTCTTTCTCTCCCCCTCTCCTGTGTGTTTTTCTGTGTGTGTGTGTGTGTGTGTGTGTGTGTGTGTGTGTGTGTGTGTGTGTGTCTGTGAGTCTGTGTATATTTGATGCTATGTAGTCAGCTCGGTAGTAAAATATTTGCCATGGAATATAATCTGTCTTTGGTTCCCTTCTGTATACATAAACAAGTAAAAGCAAATGAGAGAAAAAAATGGACAGACTGACAAACAGGGACTATGAAATTACCTGTAATCCCAGCATTTCTTTTCAAGTCTAACAAGATTATGAACTTTAGCAACAGTGAAAAGCTCTGTTTCAAAAAATTATATATGGAGATAGATTGTGGAAGGAAACTCTCGTTGACCTATAACCTCCAGAAGCCTGGGCATATATGTGAAGCAATAATGCACATATGCATGAATACATAACGAAATACATTCTCACTTCAACGTAACAGGTTCAGTTCTACTAACTCATACATATAACCATGTATCATATTCAAATGTCTTCATTGGAAGTAATTTGGTGATGTGAGTTTTGAAAAACGAGTGAATGTTGAAGTTCTCTGTCTTCACTCTTCCTTATCTAGTTGTCTCCATGTTGGCTATCTTACAGTTTCTTTTGTATTTTAGATGAGTTAGACCATGGAACAAAAATTAGATTTTGAGCTTTGCATGGGAGTTCTCTTGATTTCTGAGGAAATTTTGGACTTTCTGGCTGCTTAAATTCTAATCAAATAGAGAGACATTTAAAATGTGGAAGGATATTACTATTTATCTTAAATATGTTAGTTTAATTTTATGCATGTCCCTGTCATTTGATTGTGTTTTCTTTTAATGGATGCTATGTAGTTTTGATACTGAAACTCACTATGCTGCTCAGTGTAATTTGAAACTCAAACACTGTAGCCATGTTTCCTCTCAGTTTCCTGAGAAGTTCATAGGAGAGGGGATTATCACACTGAGCTTATGTTATTGTCAAAAAAATGCTCTTGAAAATTCATTTTTATTGGCTCATTACTAGCCTAAACTTCTATTGAATTCTATCTTTGTTTTTCTCTGCAGGTTTTCAGAAATTTGAATTTTAGACTTAGGTCAATTTTTGATTACTGACATATTTTCTATTCCTATGGGTACAGCCTTCACAGAAGTTGTATGTTATCTTCCTTATCTTAAACATTAGAATCTAGTAAGCAGAACTACTCTGTATTTGTTTTCTATACTATTTGCAGCAGCCCTCTAGGAAACTGCTGAATAGAGAAGGCAGACCTACATAAACACTAACATTTACAGATCCCCACTTTTGCTAATTGAATTTAAGCTTTCAGAAGTCAATCTTCATGAGTATTGTGTTTCTGTGTATTTTCTGATTACCTGTTCATTTTGTCCACTTTCATATTAACTTAGTACTTCACACTAATGCTTTCATGTAAGTAAAATTAAACCTACATATGTGGTTGCTTTCATCTTGTCATCATATTTTATACTTTATTTTGAAAAGTTTGGGTTTCAATTATTAATTGTATTCATTCCCATTTATATCCTTTAGGCATATGTGTCTATATTCTTATCCTGACAGGCTTCTGGCTCGTTTTTATATGTGTATGTTCTCTCAGGTACTGTTGAAATAGTAGTTGTAATTCTTTAAATATTTAGAATCACACCAGGACAATTTTTCAATAATAATCAAATGTTATTGGATGGGTTACATGGCTAGCTGACACTGCATTACTGTCCTCAGTTTTGACTATAATAGAAGTCTACTTTAACAATGATAAGATAAAAAATGGACGTGAATTATTATTTTAGGTGAGAAAGTTACATACATAGCTGATAGTACAATGCAGTACGGCAATATGTAAAATTGGAGAAATGTTGACATGAGAGAAATTGTAGATTCATTTATTTTACTATGTAGATTCTTTATATATCAGCATTAATGTTAACACCAACATAACATGTCTTTTAAAAATCTAACAAGTAGGAAGCTGAATTATCTATAGAACTGTTTATCTGTGCACTTTTTTGATGTTGCAAGAATCTCTTTTTGTTTCAATTAGATTTTATTTAGTAGACTTTCCTTTTAGAACTCCTTAAAATAAGTTCATGAGTAAAAAACTAAGTAGATATGTCAAGAGAGAGAAAATCAAACTCTAGCATCCAAGATCATTCAACATCCCCCAAAAACATGACTATATTCAAAACATCACTCATCCTAAAGAGCCATCTTCCCTTCTTCTTTATCGCACCAATGGTAATCGCTGCTTACAAATAAAATAAATGACACTGGAGATAGTAGTATTTTAACAAGTTTAAACAATTAGAAAATAGAATTTGTTCTATGCTAATATGAAAGTCCTAATGTTTAAGACTAAATATGAAAACACAGCATGGTGTGATTTAGGATTGACACAGTAAGATGACCATTTCTGTACTTGACTTGTAAAAATATAGAATCTTTCAGTTAAGCAGACTGTCTTATGATCACACATACACCTATGTTTACACCCACTTCTCTGTGTCATAGAATGTCTAACCAGGTGAAGTGAAATAAATTGATCTAATAGGAAAGTTGAGATGACAGAACTTGTAGACATACACCTTTCTTGTGTGATGTCATGGGCACAGAGGACAAAATAACAATCTCCCAGTTAGGGCCTAAAATTCATTGGTAGCATGGAAGGTAAGAATTTCCACAATTCAAGAGATGCCCACCTAAGAGACACATTTACAGAGCAGTTTCAGAGAACAAGTATTTAGAAAAATACCTTCATATCCATTTTCTTGAGAAAAAAAGTCATTGGCAAATGTCTCCTACAGTGTATCTGCAGTTGCTTGCATAGAGCCAAGTCTCTAATAAATCATATATCAAAGTCACAATAGCTGTTTTAGCATTCAACATATTGTCATTTATTGTAAATTCTCTTGGATGGACCTTACATGGTCCTTCTACCAGTTATGGTAAGAGTAAAATCTGTTATTAAAGACATGGTATCTTCTGTATAAGCCCCTGGTGTGTGTAAAATAACTGTTAAACCATTAATATTTCCTTTTTGTAGATTTAATTATAATATATTGGAAGAACTACTACATTGTTTCAATGTGAAATATATTTTCCCAGGCACACATATTAACAAATCCTATGGTATCCAAAGGATGGCTTCCCTAGTGAACAGGGGAACCTGATTATGTAAATTGAGGCTTCTTGAATTAAAATGACTGGGAAACTACTATAATGCATATTCAGTGTAGTGATGTCTGTGACAGAGGCATGATTCACATATGGCATGAAATATATGGGAAAGTCCTCTGTGCTGCTAAATTTATTACATGTTTGTAGCTCAGAGGACACAACACAGACAATGTTCCATTTCAGATGGTTTTAGATGAGCATTCAGAAAATTAAATTGAACTTTCTTACGAAGACATAGGCAGCATCAGATCGGATTTAGAGTAGAAAAAAGAAATGAACCCTCAATGGAGTGATAGTAAGGGTAGTGTCAGAAATATATTCAACTAATTATTGTTGCCTTTAATGTCAAATCTGCAGGACTCAGAAAAGACCCAGTTAGCATTACAGGCGTCTTGAAGATACAAAGACCTACATTTTATTTCTAGCATACTCATAAAAACAAAACAGGCATTATGGTTTGAACAAGGGACTCCTGGTCTTGATTGTTTGAGGCTGAAAGTCTCATGTATTTTGTTATCCATCTATACCAGACTAATCAGTAAAATCCAATTCTGTTTGAAACATTGTCTCAAGTGAGTCAGAAATAGTAGCCCTGTGCAGTAAAACAGTATATTCCAGATATGACAGCCTAGTTGCGTACCAAACAGTTGAAACATAATAGGTAGGGCTGCATCTGCAATTCTTGAACTGGGATAAAGCCAGCTAAATAATTTTAGGGCCAGAGGCAGGATGTAAGAAATCTCATCCATATCAGAAAGACTGGTCTACAGTCAAACTTCTTTGGGGACGCGTTCCAGGAGAGGTTGCTTATGTAGATGTTAGTACATAATTGAAAACAACCAGACACAAATAATAATAAATGTACTTAGTGAGTATATAAAGGAAAAGATTATGGTAAATTTTGAGGAAATTTTCATGCTGAATAAATAGGAATAATTCTAGGGTAAAGTATTTGGGTTAGTTTTTTCCAAATATATTAGAGGTATTTAGGAATATTAAATAAACTTTTTTGTTGGAAAGTGAATGATGCCTGAATATTAACTTAGAAGTTCTCCATTTTCCATATGCATTCACAAAGTTAATCTCTTCACTTTAAAAATTCACATATTGCCATGTAAAAAATGGTGAAAATATACTTACCTTTTCCTGTTTTCATTCTAAAATAATTCCTCTTAAATTTATTCTTTACCACTGTGATATGTGAATTCACTCCCTGTTAGTTCTGTATATGTCTCAACCAACAAAAGAAAAAGTAGTTTTTTGTTTTCTTTTTATTTTAATTTATTTATTGAATTTACGGACAGCAAGAATTCTACAAGAACTTATAAAAACTACCTTTCATCCAAATTTCTTTTTTTCCTTTATTTTATTATTTCTATTTTACTAATTGATCCCAGTTCCCTCTCCCAATCTCTCTGTGTCCCTCCCTTCCTCCCTCACTCCCTCCCCCACTCTTACCCTGTCTCCCACCCTCACATGCACCCCGGGAACCCTCCATCCCACTAGTACCCCCATTCCACATGTAGAGTGATATCCTTCAGGAGGAGTTATCTAAATCTATCAAGTCATTTGGAGTAGGGACTAGGACTTCTCTCATGTTTCTATGCTAAGTGAGTAGTCCTCCAAGGGGGATGTGCCTGCAAAGTCCTGGTTGCACTGTATAATGACCCTTAGACTGCTCAGGCCTTCTACCTGAGACGCATGTTCATGGGGTATGAGTCAGCCCCATGCTGGACTCACAGTTATCAGTCTCAGTCCCTCATTAGCTCCTCCTTGTTCAGGTAAGCTGTCTCTATGTGTTTCTGAGGCATGGTCTCGTTCTACCTCTCTGCATCTGGATTCTACTTCGGCTGAGTGTTTTGTTGTGGGTGTTTGCTTCTGTTTCCATCAGGTACTAGATGAGGGCTCCATGATGGTGGATAAGTTAGTCATCAATCTCATTATCAGGGAAGTACATTTATGGTAGCCTTTCCACTGTTGCACAAATTGTTAGTTGGAGTCAGTCATGTAGGTCTCTGGTCATTTATTTAGGTTCAGTTTTCTCTTCAATCCTATAATCTCCCTCTATCCTCTTTAATGTTCTCTCTCTCTCTTTATCTCTGTTTCTCTCTCTCCCTCTCTCTTTTCCATCTTCTATTCCTCCCCTGACTCAATCTTCCCAGTCCCACATTCTTTCCTCTCCTCCACTTCTCATTTTCCTAGTTCCCTCTCCCCTCACTGATCCCTCACATCCCATGTGCTCTGGAGAATTTGTCCCTTCCCCCTTCTATGAGGGACATAATATGAATTTCTTAGAGTCCACCTTGTATCCTAGTTACTCTGGTGATGATCCTTTGCTCTATGTCTAAAATCCATATATGAGCGAGTACATATCATGTTCCTATTTTTGTGACTGGGTTACCTCATTCAGGATGGTTTCTTCAAGTTCCATCCACTTGCCTGTGAATTTCAAGATTCCCTTTTTTTCCTCCACAGAGTAGTATTCCATTGTGTAAATGTGCCACATCTTCTGTATCCATTCTTCAGTTGAGGGGCATCTGGGTTGCTTCCAGGTTCTTGTTATTACAAATAACAGTGCTATGAAGATAGTTGAGCACATGTCTTTCTTGCATGGATGTGGATCATTTGGGCATATGCCTAAGAGGGGTATTGTCAGGTCCTGTGGTAGACTGATAACACATTTTCCTGAGGAACCACCTTACTGTTCTCCAAAATAGTGGTACAAGTTTGCACTCCTACCAGCAGTGGAGGAGTGTTCTCATTTCTCCACATCCTCTCCTGCATAAATTATCGTTGGTGTTTCTATTTTTAGCCATTCTGACAGGAGTACACTGGTATCTCAAAGTTGTTTTGATTTGCATTTCCCTGATATGTTAGGGCATTGAGCACTTAAGTGTTTTTCAGCCTTTTTGATTTCCTCTATTGAGAATTCTCTCTTAAGTTCTGTACGTCATTTTTAATAGGGTTGTATGGTGTTATGTTGTCTAGTTTCTTGAGTTCTTTGTATATTTTGGAGATCAGCCCTCTGTAGAAGAAGCATATTGAACACCAAATAGACTTTTTGTTTGTTTATTATTTTTGTTTGTGTTTCAGGTTTTTTTTTAGATAATTTAAGCATTAATTTTTGTGGGCTATAACAAACATAAACTGTGACTAAGTATAATAGTCATAAAATCACATTTCTTTCAGAAATTTGAACAGGAGGATTGGAAAGAGTCAACAGCTGGCTCGAGCCCATTCACATTAAAAGTCACCAGACAGAAATAAAGGCTTTCTTTTATAAAACCCAGGACTAATGCTTATGAATGGCCAGATGCCAGGCATCCCTGGCACATTTAATCTGTTGTAAAATTTCACAACCATAACCCAGTGGAAATATAAATATTTATTCTCTCTCTTTCCACTGGCCCCCTGATGCCCTTGTCTTCTGAAACACCCAGGGAAGTCACAGAGTTGGGAGGAGAAAGAGCAGAAACTTCTATTGAGATCTCCCAGGCAACAGCAGGCTTTTCTTTCCATTCCTAGGTTTGAGATCTCTCTCATGATTGGTCCTTAGTCTGTTCCTTATTATCATGCACACAGAAAACCAATCCATGGCATAGAGATTTACTATGAGGCCATTCACATATACTTTTTACCAGTCAGGCTCCTGGCAGGAGTTAATTCTCAGCTGGCTCCAGGCTTTAGACAGAGGCTTGATTGCAGAGTTGCTCATTAGAGCCTGGGGACTGTTCCTGAAACCTGCAGGAGACAAAGCCACAAGACATCCAGCATGTGTAGGGATTTGCTGGGATTCCTCACAATCAGAGTCAGCTCTGTTATCTCTGCTTGGAATTTGATTCTGCTTTTGAGGCCAGTGCTTCTGCTTTAAAACTGAGTATTCCTGATGCAGGTTTGGAGTCCTGCCTCAGTTGCCAACAGGATGATTACTTTCAGCCTCCAGAATCATGAAGAATAATGATGCTGTTGCTGTATCTGTGAAGAATTACTATACCAGGGTCAGGTCTCACCTGTCAGCATGAGACTCTCTGAGAGCTTGCAGCTATAACATTGGCTACCAGCATTTTTAATGGAATGTAGGCTGTGTGATAGCCAAGAAATTTACCACTGTCACCCTGTAAGAGAATGGTAGTTTTTGTGAATTTTTATGTGGGTTTTTAAACAAGAGAAATTCAGCAGTGTCACTTAATTGTTGCATCTGATATTTTCCTAGAATCCTGTCAGGAGGGAGATTTTCTCCACGTTGAAATCTAGATGGATCATACTGAGGACATTGTGAATGATAGTGGACTAGATACCTGAAGTGTGAGTATACTGTATTTTTAATGATACCATTAATGTTTTATTCACATGACTATACAACAGGAAATAAGATTTTGTTCTTTTGTAAGCTCATGTTTTTACAGTAGCAATGACAATAATATAACAGTAATTCTCATCATAAATAGAATTAATTTACATTCCCGATACAAAAGTAAAATTGTCTGAAGGCATAGCTCAGTATTTTTGAGAGGTTTCCCTTGTGGAAGGACATGGAAGAATACAGATCCACATATTGTCCACATAGGCCCTGTGTGTGCTGACACTGTTCTATGAGGTCTAACATTTGCAGTAAAGTTGCGTCTGGAAAACATTGCTTCCTTAGAGTCATTCACCACCTCTGGCCTTTACAATCTGTTCTGACTTTTTAGCATAGACATATGACTCTATAATAAAGGGTTATAATGAGGATATTTCATTTAGTTATATTTATTTCAACATCTCTCATTCTCTATACATTTCCCCTTTGAGAATTTATGTATTGTTTCCCATGTAATAAAGAAAACTCACTTTTGATGAGTGACATATTGCAGGGCCAACTTTATTTCTGTGTTCTTTTAGTAGTATAAGAGAAGTAGGTTTTTATTCATAGGAATATGAACTATGTACTTTTTTGATCTTGGCCACTTTAGCAGTGTGAGATCTGGCTTCCAACTCATGGAGTAGGTCCTACATCTAATAAAAAGTAGTTAATTACTCCCATAATATGTATGCCACTATGGCCCCAACATGTATTTGAGACTGGTCAATATTGTATGTTACAGGGTTTGTAAGTAGTGATATTGATGATTTATTTTTTTCTCCAGTAACATGTACTTTACCCTTCAGCCCTATTAAATGTAATCAGTGGTACTGGAGCTTCTAATTGGACACATGTTCCATTTATTCTTCTTAATGTTGTAAGTAAGTAATAACTTTAGTGATAGGGACTTACCTTCGAGTTGTGTAGATTTAACAATAGCTTTTTAAAAGTAGGGCACTATAGAATTTCTTTGGCCAATAACTCAAAAAAGTTACAATTCCTAGTACTTGAGATCTCACTTCATTATAAGATATATATACACAGTGACATAGACAATGACAGAGACAGACAACACACACCCACACCCACACCCACCCACCCACACACACACACACACACACACACACACACACACACACACACACTTATTTATGCATATACATAACTCTCCTGGGTGTTTGCTTTTCTTTTCTTTATTTTATTATTTTTTTTATTTTAATGTCGATCCCAGTTCCCTCTCCCTCCCCCCTCCCTCTTTCCCTCTCTCACATGCACCATGAACACCCTCCCCTCCAACCTCCCACCCCCATTCCACATGTATGGCTATGCCATCCAGGTGGGGTCATTTAGTTCTGTCAAGTCATTTGATCTAGGGACTCTGACTTCGCACCTCTTTCTAGGTTAAGGGAGTATTCCTTCATGGGGGATGTGTCTGCAAGGTCCTTTTGTGCCCCAGGAATGTATCCTGGTTCAACTGACTGAGGTCCCTTAGATGGCTCAATCCTTCTATCTGAGACCCATATTCAGGGGGGGTCTGAGTCAGTCCCTTGCTGGATTCCCAGCTATCAGTCTGGGGGCCCATTAGTTCCTGCTTGTTCGTGTCAGCTGTATCTATGTGTTTCTGCAACCTGGTCTTGTCCTCTCTCTCTGCATCTGGATTCTAGTTTGACTCAGTGTTTAGTTATGGGTGTTTGCTTCTATTTCCAACAGGTCCTAGATGAGTACTCCATGATGGTGGATAAATTAGTTGTTGATCTCACAATCAGGGAAGGGCATTTATAGTAGCCTTTCCACGGTTGCTCAAATTGTTAGTTGGAGTCAGTCTTCTAGGTGTCTATACCTTTCTTTAGGTACAATTTTCTCTTCAAATGAATAATGGCTCCCTATTTTATGTTCTCTCTCTCTCTCTCTCTCTCTCTCTCTCTCTCTCTCTCTCTCTCTCTCCTGTCTTTTATTCCTACCCTGACTCAATCTCCCTAGTCGCACATGCTTTCCCCTCCTCCCCTTCTCTTTCTCCTAGTTTTCTATCCATTCACTGCCCCCCAATTCCCATGTGCTATGGGATACTTGTATCTTCCCCCTTTTGTGAGGAACCTTATATCTCTTAGTATATACCTCGTATCCAACTTCCTCTGGTGGTGTGAATCATAGGCTGGTGATCCTTTACTCTATTCTTATATTTTTTTAAATCGGGCAATATATAAATGTTTTATTCAGTATTTATGGTGTCTTTTCATTTTTAAAATTATTATTATTATTAATAATAATATTATTAATATTATTATTACATTTGTATCCTGAACACAGCTTCCTCTCCTTCCTCTACTGCATCCCCTCCATCCACTACTCCTCCATTTCAGTTCAGAAAAGGGTAGATCTCCCATAGATATCAACCATATATGGCATATCAAGTTGCTGTGTGACTAGACACCTCTTTTACTAAGGCTGGAGAGGACTAAAAAATATGTGGTGAAGTGTCCCAAAATCTGGCACAAGAGCCAGAGACAGCCCCTGCTCCCACTATTAGGAGTCCCAAAAGAAGACCAAGCTACCAAGTATAACATATATGCAGAGGGCCTAGATCAGTTCCATACAGGCTCTCTGGTTGTCAGTTCATTCTCTGTGAGCCCCTATGATCCCAGGTTAGTTAATTATGTCAGTTTTCTTGTAGTGTCCTTGGCTCCTGTGGCTCCTATAATTCTTTTTGCCCCTCTTCTACAGGATTCCTCGAGCTCTGCTTCATGTTTAGTCTCTGTATCTGTTTCCGTCGGTGACTGGAGAAGCCTCTTTTTTTTATTTTTATTTTATTTAATTTTATATATAACAAAGTCCAATTAAATGAAAAGAAACATTTATACACAATATTTGGGAATTTGGGCATCGTTCTTTCCAAACTACTTCCTGCTGGTAAGGGGCATTGTCATGGGGGATTTGAAGTAGATTCAGATATCCTGGCTGTAGTCTGTAGGGTGTTTTGTCCAGCTGTTTTGAATGTAGGATTACCTTGTACTCTGTTTCAGGCGGTCTGGCGTGATCAAACCACATTAGTCTGGAAGGAATCCACATCTTTTCATTTTCTGTGGAAACAAAAATAGAAATCTTTTTCCCCAGTAACTTGTCCTTCAACTTAAATTTTGGAGTCAAAGCATTTTTTTTAATTTAATTTATTATTTTACATGTCGATCCCAGTTCCCTCTCCCTCCATCCCTCCCTCCTTCCATCCTTCCGTCCTTCCCTCCCTTTTACCCTCTCTGCCCTCTCACATGCACTCTAACACCCCTCCTCTCCCATCCCCCCACCCCAATTCCATATGTAGGGGAATGCCATCCAGTTGGGGTCATGTAGGTCTGACAGGTCCTGTGAAATAGGGACTAGGGCTTCTCTCCTATCTCTAGATTAAAGCAGTATCCCTCCATGGGGGATATGTTTGCAAAGATCTTTGGTGCACCAGGGATACATCCTAGCTCCACTGTCTGAGGTCTCTTAGACTGCTCAGTCCTTCTGGCTGAGACCCATATTCAGGGGAGCCTGAGTCAGTTCCATGCTGGCTTCCCAGCTATTAGTCTAGTGGCCGTTAGCTCCTCCTTGTTCAGGTAAGTTGTATGTATGTGTTTTTGCCGCATGGTCTTGTCCTCTCCATCTGCATCTGGGTTCTAGTTCGACTCAGTGTTTAGGTATGGGTGTTTGATACTGTTTTCAACAGGCATTAGTTGAGGGCTCCATGGAGAAGTTAGTTGTTGATCTCACTCTCCGGGAAGGGCATTTATGATAGCCTTTCCACGGAAGCTCAAATTGTTAGTTGGCAGCAGTCTTGTAGTTCTCTCGACCTTTCTTTGTGTTCAATTTTATCTTCAAACCAATATTGGCTCCCTCTTTCATGTTCTCTCTCTCTGTCTCTGTCTTTTTCTCTCTCTTTCCTGTCTTCTATTCCTAACCAGGCTCAATCTTCCTGGTCACACATGTTTTCCTTTCCTCCCCCTCATTTTCTCCTACTTCTCTCTCCATTTGCTGCCCTCCCCCCCCACTTCACCTGAGATCTGGGGGACTTGTCCCTTCCCAGTTCTGTGAGGGACTTTATATGAATCTCTTAGAATACACCTTGTATCCTAGTTCATCTGTGTGAATTATAGGCTGTTGATCATTTGATCTAGGTCTAAAATCCATATATGAGTGAGTACATACTGTGTTCCTCTTTTTGTGGAAGCCTCTTTGATGATAATAATGCTAGGGTCCTTTCTATAAGTATAGTAGAATGTCATTTGGAATCTTCCTTCCTTCCTTCTTTTGTTGTCAGTTGTGTTTGGTACTATCCTATGCCTCTGGGCTGGGTCCTGGTGCTCCAGGCAGTATGAGGGATGGGCTCCCTCTTATGGCATGGGTCTCAGGTTGTACTAGTAATTGGTTTGCCACTCTTCTCAATTTCTGTGCCACCTTTATCCCAGTACATCTTGTAAGCAGGACACAGTATAGGTCAAAGTTATGAGTCTGGGTTAGTGTCCCACTCTCTCCACTGTAGTCTTGGCCATCTCACAGGAGGTGGTCAGTACAGCCTATATATATCCCCTAGTGCTTTTTAGCTAGTGTCCCTGTTGTAGACTCCTGGAAGATTCTATTGCACTAGGTTTCTACATCACCCTAAAATGCCCTAGTTTTCAAGTAGTGGACATAACTACTCCACGTAGTATACATCAGTTGTTTATCATAGGTATATATGTTTAGGGGTGACAATTTGATATTGAATTGACTGTCAAGAGATGTATTCCTGGAGAAGATTAATTCTTTCTGTTTAATCATTAATCATTTGACTGTGGCTTTTCAGCTATGAAAGAAATCTTAGGACATTTTCCCATCTTTGTTTGCTTGACAAATTTTAATGTCATTGTGCCAATCTTCCTTAGGTATGCATGTTTGGGGGTTTTTATTTATATGGTTTCTCTACACAGAACACCCTTTCCTCACAGCCAAGTGGAAGGTACACTCAGCTACTCAGCCATTTGGAAATATGAGAACTCTGGATTTATTTCTGGAATATTCATGTTAACCACCAGGCATAGTGATATTAGCATGCAATCCCAGGACATGAGAGATGGGTGGTTTCCGAAAGACCTTGGAGTTTCACTGCCCAGCTTACCTAGCCTCTTGGGAAAACTTTATTTTTGGGACAAGGATTTTCTAAGATGGGCCAGTGATCAAACTAGTACTTGGTGAATATATAAGCACAGATGCACTCACAAATTTTCAACATTCAGGTTCAAATTTGTATATTCCATCTACCTAACCAAAATTCCAGCATGGCTATAAAAAGAAATCATGGAGCACAAACCTTATCAAAGTTGCTACTGGAATTTAATGAACTGATAGAAAATATGAGTCCTTTTTTTGTTTTTTAGGGACATTTGCCCTGAGCAGCTACACATGTTCCAGTAGATGGCACCATACCCATGCACTGCTGTATCTTTACGTGTACTCAGTTTTTATTAAATAGAGAGAAATATATGAAATTCAAATGCGGAAGTGACAGCAGTGATTGGAGAGGAATTTCTAGTGTAGGGAATGATAGAAATTTTCGAACACACTATATTCCTGTACTATTGTTGAATAAAATATTTTATGAATATCAATTGCACAAGAGAAATAAAATGATTGCTACCTGCACAAAAACATGTATGCAAAGACACAAATTTATACACACAGATAATTGTTGAGAATGTACATATATTTTAAGCTTTAAAAATAAAAACAAGTACCTGTTAAATGATTTTTATCATTATGACACTGTGTGTGCATATGGTTATATTTGGAGCAATGCTTGAAAGCGGCATTTCTTTTTAAATTTTGCTCATATTGGGTAATATTTCAACCTTTAATCATAGTCTTGGGGAAACTGACAAGGGAAAATCTCAAATAGTCAAGAGAAATCAGTCTGCCCTTGTCCAACTAGATTCTCTCTCTCTCTTTCTCTCTGTCTCTCTCCCTGTCTCTGGGTTTCTGTGTTTGTGCGTGCATGCGTGCTTGCGTGCGTGTGTGCGTGTGCGTGTGTGCGTGTGTGTGTGTGTATCTGGGTCTGTGTGTCTGTGTATATTTGATGCTATGTAGATGGCTTGGTAGTAAAATATTTGCCATGGAATTTAGTCTGTGTTTGGTTCCCTACCATATATATAAACAAGTAAAAGCAAATGAGAGAGAAAAATAAAAAACAAACAAACAAAACAGACAGACTGAGAAACAGGGACTATGAAATTATCTGTAATCCCAGCATTGCTTTTCAAGTCTTACAAGATTATGAACTTTAGCAACAGTGAAGAGCTCTGTTTCAAAAAATTATATATGGAGATAGACTGTGGAAGGAACCTCATGTTGACCTCCGGGCTTCTGGAGGTTATATATGTAGCAACATTGCATATATGCATGAATACATAACAAAATACATTCTCACTTTATAGTAACAGCTTCAGTTCTACTAACTTATACATTTAACCATGTATCATATTCAAATGTATTCATTGGAAGCAATTTGGTAATGTTAGTTTTGAAACATAGGTGAAAGTTCAAGTTCTCTGTCTTCACTCTTCCTTATCTAGTTGTCTCAGTGTTGGTTTTCTTACAGTTTCTTTTGTATTTTAGATGAGTTGGACCATGTTACAAACATTAGATTTCTGATCTTTGTTTGGGAATTCTCTTTATTTCTGAGTGGATTTTGGATTTGCTGGCTCCTTAAATTCTAATCAAAAGATAGAGATATTTAAAATGTAGAAGGATGTTACTATTGATCTTAAATATGTGAGTTTAATTTTATGCATGCCCATGTTTCATTGGCTTATGTTTTTCAATTAATGTATCTTACATATTTTTGACACTGAAACTCACTGTGCTGCTCGGTATAATTGGAAAATCAAACACTGTAGCCATGTTTCCTGAGAAGTTCATAGAAGAGAGCTTATGTTATTTGATTCTGAAACTGCATTTTAATTACTGATTACTAGCATAAACTTCTATTGAATTTTATATTTTGTTTTGCTCTGCAGGTTTTCAGAAGTTTGAATTTTAGACTTAAGTCTATTTTTGATTACTGACTTAACTTCTATTGATGTGGCTACAGGCTTCACAGAAGTTATATGTTATCTTCCTTAAGTTAAACATCAGAATCTAATAGATGTGTTTCTATACTGTTTAAAGAAGCCCCCTAGGAAAATGCTGAATAGAGATGGCAAGAGTTGTTATTCTTTGTTTATTTTCAGACCTGCATAAACACTGAACATTTATAGATCCCCACTTTTGCTAATTGCATTTAAGCTTTCAGAAGTCAATCTTCATGAGTATTGTGTTTCTGTGTATTTTCTGATTATCTGTTCATTTTATCTACTTTATATTAATTTAGTACTTCACACTAATGCTTTTATTTAAGTTAAATTAAACCTATATATATGGTTGCTTTCATCTTGTCACTATATTTTATATTTTTTCTATTTTGAAAAGTTTGGGTTTCAATTATTAATTGTTTTCATTCCCATTTGTATCCATTAGGCATATGTGTCTATATTCTTATCCTGACAGGCTTCTGGCTCATTTTTATATGTGTATGTTCTCTCAGGTACTGTTGAAATAGTAGTTGTAATTCTTTAAATATTTAGAATCACACCAGGACAATTTTTCAATAATAATCAAATGTGATTGGATGGGTTACATGGCTAGCTGACACTGCATTACTGTCCTCAGTTTTGACTATAATAGAAGTCTACTTTAACAATGATAAGATAAAAAATGGACGTGAATTATTATTTTAGGTGAGAAAGTTACATACATAGCTGAAAGTACAATGCAGTACGGCAATATGTAAAATTGGGGAAATGTTGACATGAGAGAAATTGTAGATTCATTTATTTTATTATGTAGATTCTTTATATATCAGCATTAATGTTAACACCAACATAACATGTCTTTTAAAAATCTAACAAGTAGGAAGCTGAATTATCTATAGAACGGTTTATCTGTGCACTTTTTTGATGTTGCAAGAATCTCTTTTTGTTTCAGTTAGATTTTATTTAGTAGACACCCCTTTTAGAACTCCTTAAAATAAGTTCATGAGTATAAAACTAAGTAGATATGTCAAGAGAGAGAAAATCAAACTCTAGCATCCAAGATCATTCAACATCCCCCAAAAACATGACTATATTCAAAACATCACTCATCCTAAAGAGCCATCTTCCCTTCTTCTTTATCGCACCAATGGTTTAGCACTGCTTACAAATAAAATAAATGACACTGGAGATAGTAGTATTTTAATAAGTTTAAACAATTAGAAAATAGAATTTGTTCTATGCTAATATGAAAGTCCTAATGTTTAAATTAAACATGAAACCACAACATGGTGTGATTTAGTATTGATACAGGAAGATGTACATTTCTGTACTTGACTTGTAAAAACATAGAATCTCTCAGTTAAGCAGACTGTCTTATGATCACACATACACCTATGTTTACACCCACTTTTCTTTGGGATAGAACGTTTAACCAAGTGAAGTTAAATAAATTTATCTAATGGGAAAGTTGAGATGACAGCACTAATAGACACACACCTGTCTTGTGTTATTTCTTGGGCACAGAGGACAAAATAACAATCTCCCAGTTAGGGCCTAAAATTCATTGGTAGCATGGAAGGTAAGAATTTCCACAATTCAAGAGAGGCCCACCTAGGAGACAATTTTACAGAACAGTTTCAGAGAACAAGTATTTAGTAATATACCATCATATCCATTTTCTTGAGAAGAAAAGTCATTGGCAAATGTCTCCCACAGTGTATCTGCAGTTGCTTGCATAGTGCCAAGTCTCTAATAAATCATAGATCAAAGTCACAATAGCTGTTTTAACATTTTACATATTGGTGTTTATTGTAAATTCTCTTGGATGGACCTTACATGTTCCTTCTACCAGTCATGGTGAGAATAAAGTCTGCTATTGCAGTAATGGCATCTTCTGTATGTTGCAGGGTTTGTAACTGGTGATTTTGTTGATTTATTTTTTTTTCCTCCAGTATTATATACTTTACCAAATAGCCCTATTAAATGTAATCAGTGGTACTGGAGCTTATAATTGGACACCTGTTCCTTTCATTCTGCTTAAAGTTATATGTAAGTAATATCTTTAGTAATAGGGACTTACCTTCGGGTTGTGTAGTTTTAACAAAAGCTTTGTAAAAAGTCTGTGATGATTTAGTAGGGAACTATAGAATTTCTTTGTCCAATAACTCAACAAAAATAACAATTCCTAGGACTAGAGGTCTCACTTCATTTTAAGCTGTAGACACACACACACACACACACACACACACACACACACACACACACACACATATATATATATATATACAAATATAGGGTGATTGCTTTTCAATTATTTTCTGATATGTATACATACATACAGACATATGTCCATCCGAGCTACTTTGCTGTACTTGAGAACTTCATACATGAGTACTTTGTTTACATTATTTCCACTTTCCTTCTCTTACTACCTGTCCATACCATATGTTATCCATTAATTATAAAAAAAAAGATTGCAGTTTTTAAATGATTACTATTATTTTGTACATATACAAATGTGGATGTAACCACTCCATGTTGTATACATTAGTCATTTATCATATGTATATGTCTTTAGGGATGACAATTTGATATTGAATTCACTAGAGATGTGTTCCTAAGGAAGACTAATTCTTTCTGTTTAATCATTGATCATTTGACTGTGGCTTTTCAGCTAAGAAAGAAATCTTAGGACATTTTCCCATCTTTGTTTTCTTGACAAATTTTAGTGTCATTGTGCCAATATTCCTTAGGTATACATGTTTGGGGTTTTTTATTTATATAGCTTCTCTACACAGAATACCCTTTCCTCACAGCCAAGTAGAAGGTACACTCAGCCACATGCCCATTTGGAAATATGAGAACTCTGGGTTTATTTCTGGCATATGCATGTTAAAGACCAGACATAGTGGTATTAGCATGCAATCCCAGGGGATGAGAGAGGGGCGGTTTCATAAAGATCTCAGAGTTTCACTTCCCAGCTCTCCTAGCCTCTTGGGCAATCTGTATTTTTGGGACAAGGATTTTCTAAGATGAGCCAGTGATAATATATATAATCATCAAACCAGTATTTGGTGAATATTTAAGCACAGATGCACCCACAAATTACAACCATTCAGGTTTACATTTCTATACTTCATCCATCTACTGAAAATTCCAGCATGGCTATAAACAGAAATCATGGAGCACAAACCTTATAAAAGTTGCAATTAGAATTTAATGAGCTAATAGAAGATGTGAGTCATAATTTTTTTTTCAGGGACGTTTGCCCTGAGCAGCTACACATGTTCCAGTAGATGGCACCATATCCATGCACAAATGGTAGCTTTAAATAGGGAAATATTATTAAATAGGGAAAATATATGTAATTCAAATGCAGTGTTGATAGCAGTGATTCGATAGGAAGTCTAGTATAAGGAATGGTGGAATTTTCCAAACACACAATATTCCTATACTAATGTTGAATAAAATATTTTATGAATTGCAGTTTTTCTTGAGAAACAGAAATGATTGCTACCTGCACACAAACATGTCTGTAAAAACACAAACTTATATACTCAGATAATTGTTGGGAATATACATGTTTTTATTTTTGTAAAGCTTAAAATATAAGTACCTGTTAAATTTCTTTATCATTATGACTCTGAGTGTACTATGATATTTGGTTATACTTGGAGCAATGCTTGAAAGCAGAATTTCCTTTATATTTTGCTTATATGTGGTTATATTTAACTGTTTAATCATAATACTTGGGGAAACTGACATAGGAGGATCTCCAAGAGTCAAGAGAAATCATCTGCACTTGGCCGCCTAGATTCACAGTCAGAAAGATACTAGCAGCATTGGAGACTTTCTCGTATATAGATAGGATCTTGTATATAGATAGGACCTAGTACCAAGATTCCAGACAAATGATTAGCTCCAAGGCATTGGTGGCTGGTTTTGTCTATTGTTAATTTGCTCTAGAGCTCAGGAGAAATTACATTTCCCTGCTTTTGCTGCAACATCTAGGGAGCATGGAGTGATAAATAAATCAGCAGCTCTGATTTTTGTAGTTTTTGGTTTCAATGCCTAAGTGTGAGATCCTACTAATGATTTTTTCTTAACCCATTTTCTATTTCAATGCAGAGAATTCTCTAATTAGAGGCAAATAGAGCTAATAAAAATCAGTGTATTTGGAGTTTTTGCCAGTCAGGCTTGTAACTAGTGTCCCGTTTTTAGCTGGTACCAGGTCTAGCCAAAGCCTAACATCAAGCTGCTCCAGAGAATGAAGACTATCCCTGAGACATACAGGAGACAGAACCACTGGAAGCTGAGCAAAAATGGAGAGTGTCCAGGAGTCTCCACACTCCTCTGAGTTACTTTCTCTTGTTTCTATTGCAGGAATTATGCCCCATTTCAGAAGACATGGATGGCTTTGGCTTTAAGATCTGTCATCCCTGCCACAGTCTGTGAATCCTTTATCATTTCCAAGGAGGATGATTCACTTTGAAAACCTTTTTAGTGACAGAGACCAGGTATGTGCTATTCCTTATATTCCCTTGAAGTACTTCTGTGAAGAACTGCATTGCAGGGGCAGTTGTCACTGACCACCACTGTGAGACCCTCTGAAAACCTTTAAATTTTTGGACACTATCTGGGTGTTATGATTTGTTACCCAAGCCCATTGTGATCAAAGAAGTTATAACAGTAATCTTGTATTTTGCCATCAAGTCTCTCAGAGGTTCAGTTTCCAATGTGGGTTTAACAGGTTTAAATTGTCACTATCCTTTGGAAAATACTAGTTCTTATAGTTTATCTCCTTTTTTTCCCTGTGAGTTCACAAAATCATGAACGTCTTTAAAATTAAGTTGTCTCTCTGTGGTGTCATACTAGTGTTTTAGATCCCCAATGAAAGAAAAGAAATTTACTCACCAGATTTCCTTCTCACTTTTCAATAATTTGTTTTTCACAAATCACTTTGGTGTGGCATGCCATATGTGTATGTACAGTTATATAGTACTTTATCTGAGTTGCTCCTTTCAATCACAAAATGTTTATTAGTTGTATATATTACATATAATCTGGTGGTCTTGCATGCCCCATTCCCTTCTTCTTGAGGATCTTAAAGAGAGGGAGAAAGTATTTAGTGTATGACCTGATGGCCAATTTTGATCCAACAAAACAACATATCACAAGTAATGGCACAAGAATTTTGTCACTTAGATATATCAGAAGAGGGCATATGTATGCCTTCCAGAATGATGTGTTAATAATGAAAGCTTTTAAACCTGAGAATATGTTGCTAGAGAGGGAAATCTTTCAGTGAGCGAATGGACAAGATACCTGTTATTATTGTGCATTGACTTATTCAAAGGCATCTTTTTTGTAAAAACATTTGGACAAGTAGAGCATAAATCCAGGATGTCTCATGGTATGTAAAAGAGACTTTCTGTACTCCTTTTCATGGGCATTTTTAAATAGGCTCAATGGCACAGGTGAAAATGAGGATGTGATTTCAGTTAGGAACTTAGCACTGTGGGACAGCTCATATTTGTTGGGAATAGTCATATTGAAGAAGTTGGAGAAGGTACAGACATGGGAATTCTCAAGGATTTTGCCCTATTATTCAATAGTTAGTATGTTAAAATCCACTAGGTGATGTAATAGCTTGAAACACTGGGTAGCAAAGAACAGTTTTATTAACTTGGAGAAAATTTTCCTAAAAAGTTTTATTATACTATGCCATTTGATAGTTGAGTCTACATAGTTTTAAGGGAGAAATAAAAAGTCACACACACACACACACACACACACACACACACACACACACACACACACATATATATATATATATATAGTTTATTTTTTGTAAACAGGGACAGTATGATAGCCATAAAGTATGTTTTAATGTAACTAACCTTATGTCATCACTCATGTGTTTGAATCAAACTAAAATGATCTATTTAACAGTTTTTCTGTTAGATTTGAGTAGTCTATCTCAAGTTGTTTAGATTTGTATTGCTCTGTGATCAAAATATTGAAAAATATCTTTCTTTTAAAGTGCTATAGCTACTCTGGAGAAATGCCTATTTATTTAGATATTTAGATTTGTTATTCAGGAAACACATTCATCTGGTAACATCAGAGTGGTGTGATTTGAAAATATGTTACTCTGTTAAATGTATAACATCTATTTCTAGGTGGTATGCATTTTCATTTTCTTCTGTTATTAATGATGTTCCTTTCTTTTTGTTACTATGTGGTTGTTGATATTTTAGAAGTCGGATTTTATTAGTGCTTATGATTGGGATAAATAAGGGGAAGTTTAGTGATCCCAGTAAATTTGTGAATCAATCACATCAAGAGTATGCTCTGTCATGGGGTATATCTACAGATGTCTTGCAATATAATGTCACCTATGTTATGGCTTTAACACCCACTGCTTGCCTCCTATTGGCAAATTGCTGGAACAGATATTCTCATTTCTGGTCATATCATAGAATGTTGAGCATATTTTCTTCCTGCTTGGTACTAACATTGCTGGGAAGACAAGGGAATGAGGCAAGGACAGAAATATGGAAATAAAGGTTAGATTGTGTGGGCTGTGCTTGCTCTGATGGAGAATATCAACTGAGCAAGGAACCTTAATGAATTTTTATACATCTGCATCGTGGCAGCAGTTTATTGTAAACAGATAAACAAACAGGCAATCTATGGGACACAGATCAACAAGGAAGCAGGTTTAGCTAATCTAGAGAGGAGGTCTCTGTAGGGGAGCAATCTCAGGCTACAGTTAATGACAGTTTCTACATACACTGTCTATTCGGAAATTTCTACCACTGTATGTTTTCGCAGTCCCACTGAGATCTGGGAAGTCTTGAAAAATCATATAGCTCTCCAGTTATGTGTTCCTTGACATGTTACTATCCACACAAAACAAAGCATATTCATCATGTAACATCTCCTCCATATATCCTGCCCTTCCTTGCTAGATTTTCAGTTTGCTTAATAGTAAAGGTCTTATGCAGGTTTTTCTATGAGTTCACTGTATAATAGCCATGTCCATTTGCTACCTCTCCTCTACATTATATTGCTCTTACAGCATCACTGTTTCTGTTCCTAATTTCATTGACCCTCTTTAATGAGTGGTATAGGTATGGTATAATTAGCATGACTTGCAGAGACATAGGTATAGAGGTAAAGCAGAATTAAGCTAACTGACATAGGTGATTCTTATAACTGGGAGACATTTATAAGAGGATCTTCAGGTTTCTAGGGGCTGATGTCTAAACAGGAAAAATAAGGGAAATGGGAGAACCCAGGAACCTCTTAAAATATTCAAACCAAAGCTCAACTTTTAGAATACTAATTTGTGGCCATTACTTCTCTAAATAATACTAGAAAACCTTGTAAATTTTTCCTTCTACAAGACTCAGTCTTCTGTCAGTACCAGGAAATAATCTCAAGTTTTATGCAACTGACCAAACTCATTTTACCTTTCTTGGGAATTCCTATCTAGGATATTTACAACTCTCTATTCATGTTAATATACTTGAATGACAAAGTGGGGAAATATTTGTATGTGGTAATGCCTGTCCTGTATTCTTGAGGACTACTTTTAAATGAAGAGACTAAGACCATTATGACTAGTACAGTTGGAATCAACACCAGTTTATATTTCCTGTAGGAGTCCATGGAAAAGGAGGACTGTGGTTATGTGAGGTTCTATCTTGTCTGTAGAGATTTCTCCTGAATAATTAAGGGAGGAGGCATGTATCTGGGAATGGTTCACATAAAAGTACTTCATTTCCTTAATTGAGTAACAGAGGCATGTTCCCACTTGATAAAACTGGTAATTGTCAATGTGGACCATCACTCCTCTGTGTAATCACTTCTTTTTAAGTATTTTATTATTATTATTAATTTTCTTATTTCACATATCAATCCCAGTTCCCTCTCTCTCTCATCCTCTCATGCCCCCTAACCCCCCCATTCCATTCCCCACCCACTCCCCAGGGAGGGTGATGCCCTCCAGGAGGGATCATCAAAAACTGTCAAGTCATTTGGGGGAGGGCCTCTTTTGCCACAGTCAGTTCCTGATACATGAGCCAGAAATTGTTGAGTATAACTCCTCTAGACTAGACTGGCAAAAAAGAAAATACAGTTAGAGTTCTTTGTTTCTTCAGCCTGAAGTAGTCTTGAAGTTTTCTGATGTATTGAGCATAAATTGCACAAAGTTTGCTTTATTTCCAAGATGGTATGGGTCTTGAAATTCAAGAGTGGGTGGTTTGAGTGGCTTAAGGTTCTGTTCCTTTGTAGGAAATATTTGTTGGGGGTTTCAGCCCTGAGTTGATTTAAGTGTTTGTCAGGAAATCAAAGGGTTACTAGAAGCTATTACATTGCTTCCATACTGATCTGAGAACATGAGGCCTGGTCATGCTGCCCCAAAACTCTTAGGGCCACAGTTTCCATAGTGAATTTGGGGGACTGTGCCTTTACTTTCCTGGGGACTCAATACAGGATGTGAAGTATGAAATTTGGGGAGAGAAATTTTATATTAGGGACAGGAGTATGGCTGGAGTATCTGGCAGATTACAGATAGGACCTGTAGATGCTGCCACTATACATGTGCCCCTTCTCCACAGCAGGTTCTCTTTTCCCTTATGTAGTATATAAATACATCTTCTTGCCTTGCTGAAGACACTGGGTTCTATAGTTCCTCATGATGGTTTTGGAGAAGGGAAAAAATGGTAAGAAAACTAACAGTTTGACTTAATATGTGTCTCAGTGGCATAAACACTGAGTCTTCTGTTACAAAAGAAAATCAATCCATGAATTTACTTTGTCTAAAGAAGACTTATCAGTTTATCTGGCCTTCTGACTCTAACTCTATGATGGCCAAATCCTGGAAGCTCATGTGTATTTGTACCAGTTAAGAAACAGGTGGCATACCATCTCCTGAGATGGTAAGAGTAAGAGAGTGGAAAGAAGTATCAGCTTGGTTGGTGGGAGGTTGGAATTTTAGGACATAATTGTGTCTTAATGCTTATTCTTTCCTTATAGAAACTCCAACAAACCCACCAGTTTTAAAATCTAAATATAATCAGATATTACTTTTCTCTATGCTGCTTTTTTTCCAGCCCATCATACACTGAGCATGTACAATTTTGTTTCTGTTTACCAATTGTTGTGACATAAATAAACTGGGCATTTGAACTTCTATAGAATTCTGTAATGAAATCAATTATTGTGTCATTGCTTATTTGCTAGTTTATGGATTATGAATTTGAGAATAAAATGCCAAGGTGATACATACTCCAGGTTTTACAGGTTTTTTTGTTTGTTGGCTTTTGCTCTTTGTTTTTTAATGATGGATATTACACGGAAAAGGGGGATTAGGGAATATTTAAGGTTACTATAATTGGATAAAGTAAGAATTTTCAAAACATCTCCTGCAAGCAAAAGATGGGTGCATCAGGTGTAGGTACTGCAACTCTGTCCTGCAGCGTTAGGAGGACCAGAACACATTAAGAACCTCTGAAATTTGAACATCAATTTTTTTTTAGCCCATGGGCAGATTATCATCTTAAATTCTTAATTCCCATGATTAATAGTAATGTCTCCTGTTCCTCACCCTGCTTTTCCACTGGACACTATCACTAAGCTTACCTCTATTCTGGTCTATATAACTAGGGTTCTCCAGTAATGAGAAATCACTGTTATCTTAATGATAGAGTACTTGCATTCTTGAGGAAGTCTTCATTTCCCATCTCTGCTGAGAAAAGATTTTCTGACCCAGCTTTGTGTTAGGGACCCCCAATTCCAGAAAGTAACACATCACCTATACTTTAAGAAGAACCTTGTTTTTTTAATCAGAAAAAATGTTTGGTTAAATAGTAAAATGCTTTGCCATTTGGAGGAGTAATAGGCAGTATTTTAATCTTTCACCAAAAAAAGGAATTTTATCAGTACTTGTGGTATTTGGGTTGTAATGACAAAACCAAGGATGCATGGGGGAACATTTTTCTTGATTATGAGATACTATGGAAAAAATTGAATTAAAGGTCAAATTTTTTCCAATGGTTTTGGGGGAGGCTATAGAGACTGAACAAAAGTTCATAAAAGACAACCATTATAAAGCATCACAAGGGAAAACAAGACCCTGGTGTGGTCTGCTATTCAGTGCCATTTTCTTACTATGCTGTGCATATTTAAACATAAAATATCTATTAATATCTACATTTCTTCTTACATTTTATTACACAACCATGAGGCCAAGGGTTCAAGGTTTAGACAAGGAACACCTGAATAGAAACTAGGCATATCTTCAACAAGAAGAGGTTTAAAATCATTCCTAGTTTTGGAGGAGTATCTAATTGGAGGAGAAAATACTAGCTGCAGGAATCATCCAGATAGACACACCCAATGCACAACATGTTTAAAAGGAAACTCTTTGCACTAGGATCACATTGATTTCTCACATCTGGAAGGGCTAAACTGTATGGAAAAATCTGAAGGTAGAATGAAAGTGAAGAGACCTAAGTTGTGATGTAGTTAGTGGATCAGTAAAGCAATATTAGCCAGATCTATCAATTAATAAGTGGTGGACAAATGAAGAAGAGTTCCTCTAAAGCACTCTAGGGTACAGAAGAGGAATAGCTCAGTGAAATGACTAAAAATTTCTTCCACATCCAACTGTCTCGGTACCTGTTACATATTCTATTATATCCAATGGTAATATTTTGAATCTGCATGTACTCTGGAACACCTGGTTTATATTTGATATTAGAATCTCATTATGCTCTTTCTGACACTTGCTCAGAAGAGATAACGATGGACTTTTGAAATGCTTTTCCAAGCATATAATCTCAGCAGCCATGCTGTTAATTATATGATGGTGGCTCAGAAATTTACATTATTGTTTTCTACTTCCACTGTATAAAATGTTTTCTTTGTAGACAGCGTAATGTTAATCTTCAACTATTCTCAGATTGGGGTACTCTTTTAAGACATGAGCATATAAAACTGAAGAATAAAGAATTGAACATTAGGTTATAGACAATGATAAGGAAAGGGGTGGCTATAGAATCCATGGAAGGTTTTTTTTATTAATTTTTTAATTTTAAATATTGATCCCAGTTTCCTATTATGAGTAGTTTTTTTCCCATGCCTGTCAGGTCCCACTGCCTCAACAGCACCAAATAATACACTGAGACTCTGTATTTGATATAATGCTGTTGGCCATTTTCTAATTTCTTATTGACTAGCTCTGTTTTAAATATTAACCCATTTCTATTCATCTAAGTGCTTCCACGTCATCTTATCTTACCAGAGAGAGGGGCTGGCATCCTCCATCTTGAATCTCCTCCCTATTCCTTCAACTCTTCTCCTTGTCTCCTAGTCCTGTCTATCTTGCTTTCCTATTGGCCAACAGCACTTTATTAATTAACTAATAAGAGAAAAGCATTTACAGACATCTCCCATTATCTCCTCTTTTCTATCTGAAATAAAAAGGGTTTTAACCTTATCATAGCAAAATATATAACAAAATAGTTATCAAATAAGAACCACAGTTAACAATATTTAGTCAATAACATTTAGCAAGATTTAAAGAAAATATCCTATCATCTATCCTATCTTTGTAAGTCTAAAGTCTTATATGTGAATTATCTTTAATCTTAATTAAGGAAAACTATAACCATAACTGTCTTCAATTCCATCAAAGACCACAGAAGGATAATATATAAACTCTAGAAAAGACAGAAACATCTTGCTACCTGCTCAGTCACCTGAAGTTATTCTGTAATGTTCCATCTTCAGCCTAAATGCCATAGTGTGTCTGGCAGACTCCTCAGCAAAGCAGGAAACTTAAAACTTCCCATCTGTAGAGGCAGTTTGTCAGTCATTTTTTTCTGTGTCCTAAAGATTGTCTGGAAGACTCTTTCATGAAGCAGAAACCCTGTAGCAATGCCCATCTTGTATCAGCAGTCACTTTCCTATGGGTCTTGCATGTCTAGTTTATACAGCATAAAGTCAAAATTCCAGACAAGAGCAGTATCTTGTCCAAATGGCTAGTTTTGCCATATTGGAAGCAAACTCCATAATTTGTTTGTTCGATGTCCATCTTCCTTCTGACACAGGTGGTATTGCCAGGAGCAGTTATGCCTCACTGTCAAGAAAACCCTAAACCATTTTAAATGCCATATTCTGTAGGTATTTGAAAGGTTTGAAGAATATTTATCTACCTCAAATACATCTTGAAAACCTAATAACTTAAGTTTTGACTATCATAGGTAACTAGCTATAATCTGTACTGTTATACATTTTTAAATGAACAATATAAACACAATACCTAAACAAGAGGAGAAATATACTCGTCACAATATTGACCAAAACAAAGTATTCATACCTATACCAAATTTCCCCTTTTTACCTTTAAAGATATTGGTTGTGGTTATTATCCATTTATAACCAACCACATATAAATGAAAACAAACATTTATAAACAATATTTGGGAATTTGGGCATTGTTCTTTCTAAACTACTTCCTGCTGATAGGGGGCGCTGTCATGGGGGATCCTAAGAAGAAATAGAAACCCAGGCTGTAGTCTGTAAGGCTGCCTTGTCCCAACTGTTTTGAATGTTTGATCACCTGGGATTCTGTTTCTGGGGGTCTGGCTTGATCAAACAATCTTAGCCTGGAAGGAATCCACAGCTTTTAAATTTCTGTGGAAACAAAAATATAAACCCTTTTCCCCAGTAACCTGTCCTTAAACTTAAATTTTGAAGTCAAAGCATTTTTAAAATATATAAATTGAATTAATCCAGCAGCATTACTTTTAACAGTTGTTATTTCCTCAGCAGTCAAATAATTTAAAGATAACAGAATAGCATATAACATCCACACTATTTTTTGTGCTTCCCATCTTTTAGTGGCTTTTTAAATTACTCTATTTTTCATTTTTATTTTTTAATTTTTTTGAGACAGGGTTTCTCTGTGTAACTTTTATCTGTCCTGGAAGTAACTCTGTATACCAGGTTTACTTTGAAATCACAGAGATCTGCTTACCTCTGTCTCCCGAGTGCTGGGATTAAAGGTGTGTGCCACCACACTCAGCTACTCTGTCTTTTTAAAACCATTTTATCCTTTTTCTCTCCCAAATCTACATATATTTTAAAACATAAACCTTTAGCATTTTTAATAATCTGAATCTATCTTTACTGTACATCTTTATCATTTTCTGTCCATGAGTCTTTATCTGGAAAGCAACAGCATTGCTAAAATGAAAGCCACGGTTGTATTACCTGTGGTCTATCCAAGATGGCCTTCCAGTACTTTTACCGCCAGAACTAAGAACTGTGCTCACTACCTTGGTCTTCAGTGCTATCCAACAGCATGTTGCAGGCTTGGAGATATGGTCACTGCCATTGCCAGCTCTCATAAATACCATTCAGTTGTTAGCAAAGCTTTTTGCCGCTTATGCTGAGTCAGGAAACCTCCATTAAAGGAGTCAGGCAAATTTCTGCTTGTCTCTAGCAAAATAGAGTCCAACCGGGAAAAATGCTGCTACCAAGAAGCCTTGCGTGTCTCTGTTCTTTTGTTTCTAAATCCTTTTCTTAAGTTTTAAGTGGAAGTTCTTATTAGCCACGTTAAAGGTGCCATTATGTTAAAAGTAGGTTTTTCACTGCAGGCCTGGGCCCACTGCCACACCAGCCCCAAATAATACACAGAGACACTATATTTGATATAGAGCTGTAGGTAAGTTACTAGTTTCTTATCAGCTAGCTCTGTCTTAATTATTAACCCATTTCTACTAATCTAAGTACTTCCACGTGGTCTTATCTTACTGGAGAGAGGGGCTGGCGTTCTTCTTTCTCCATTCTCCATCTTCAATCTTCTCTCTACTCCTTCTGTAATCCTCTTTGTCTCCTAGTCCCAACTGTCTTGCTTTCCTATTGGCCAACAGTGCTTTATATATTAATCAATACAAGAACCATATTTGCAGAATGACATCTCTAATTAGTTCCCTCTCCCTCCCTTCCTCTCTCCCAATCACCCTCCCATACCATTCCCTCTTCCCACTCCACAGGGAAGGTGATGCCTTCCAGGAGGGATTAACAAAATTTGTCAAGTCATTTGGAGTAGGGACTTGGCCCTTCCTCCTGACTTTAGATTAAAGAAGTAACCCTCCATGGGGAATGTGCTCCCAAATTCCTTTTATGTACCCCAGGGATACATCCTGGTTCCTTCCTTGGGAGTTTTTTTTTTTTTTTTGTCTAAGGCACACATGATACTGACCAAGGTGACTGTGAAAGTATGCAATTATCTTGGCATGCAAATGTTAGAAAGGTAAACAAGAGATAAAAGCAGATATTTCTCAGGCCCTGATTTTGTGAATTTTTAGAGGCACTGTTAGCAGTGGATTACATCTATGTAAGTTGTTGGCCACATAAGCCTATGATTCCTAAATGAATAAAAGCTATTGTCCCATTCTTTGGTTGAATAACAGCATGGAATAAAAATTTCCTATTGCTGAGTAGATTGATTGCTTTTTGTATTAGATATGGTAAGTAATCCTTGGACTGGCCTGAAATACCCCTTCTCTATGAGTTAGCTCCTATAATCTCAGTAGGCACCATTGCATATGGTGGGTATAATTAAGCGCCAAACCCCAAACTCACTTACAGATCTTACTTGTTTCACAACTTTACAGCCAGTCAATGGGTATTTGTCATCTAGTATAATAATGGCACGAGGGCTTTTCCATAGAATCAATGTTTTATTATAAGGGAAATAGGGAATTGTGAAATATTCCCTGTTCCTCAATTTGGATAATGATTTTTTAAATCACTCAACATTGTAATTGAATTGTTGCTAATTTAATCCTAAAAGAATGTTTGTGATTCACATGCTCATTACCTCCTTGTTAAAATTTAGATTTAATCTCCTTTTCTTGGCTTTGATTCAACAGTATTTTTTGAAGAAGTTTTCTTTTGTGTTATTTTATTAAATTATTTATTTAATTCATGTTAGTTATTTGAGTTTGTGAATATCTTTGAAAACCTGACTGTCTTGTGCTTTTAATGGCCAGAAAATGTTATAGAATTCCCTGCTTTGGAGTTGCATACATTTGTGAATTGCTGAGTAGGTGCAATAATCAAAATATTATACTCTGGAAGAATAGCCAGTAGTCTTAAATGGTGAGCCATCTGTCCAAACCCTTCCCTGAATTCTCAACTTATAGTCACCTGCTTCTTTATGTAACATTAATAATTTATTTTGTTTTAATCACTGATTTTCCAACGTGCTTATAGAGGAATGTTATTATTTTAATAAAAAAGAAAACAAAAGCCTTTGTCCAACATGGTTTTAATCCCACGAATCACCGTATGAGTCTGAATGAAGACATTTGCCATGTGAGCCTCCATAGAGGTACATTTGTTGATCTTTTGCCAAAAAAATAAAAAGAAAAAAGGAAAAGAAAAAAATGTGTGTTTTTTCTCAAATCATGAAAGTGGCTAGGGATCCTCATGTTTTTTTGTACTTTGAGATAATCATGTAGATTTGTCATTCCTTGTATTAATGCAGTAACAAAAGACAATTATGCAAGAATACAAAAGGAATATAAATAACTTAACAAAATAACAATGAAACAAAATCAGATCACTTTTGGTATCCCTGCACATAGTTGGTAGCTCTGGAGTAGGTTTGATGTAACCAGTGACATTCCATTGTAAAAGAGGAAAACAAACAAACAAACCTGATTTTTTTTTCCAGCAGATACTAATTTCAGATAGCTTCTTGCTTAAGGATGATACCTTTTTTGTTTGTTTTTCTTTCTTTTTTTATGTGCTGATATTTTTGTCTGGTTTGAATCTGCTCAAATGCTGTGTGTGCTGCCACAGTCTCTCTGACTTCCTATGTCTATCAGTAAAATTGTGTGTGAAAATCAGGGTGTGTCATTCACTGTCTCTGAATCTGTTACAATCTTTCTGTCTGCTTTTCAGCAGAGATCTGTGGTGCTTGAGGAGAGGGGTTTGATGCAGATTCCCATTTAGGACCTAGAACTGTAAAGTCTTTTAGTTTCTATAGATAGCCGACTTAGGCATCTCTGTGTGTAAGGAGAAACATCTCAGATGAGGGTTTGGAGATGCATAAATATATTACAATAGTATGTCTTTGGGGATTCATTTGTTTTTCTGTTTCTTTAGCCAAATAAGAGAAAAAACTTTTAGCATAGGGCAGTGACATATCTTGTTTCAAGTTCTTGGACATGTTAGCAGTGTGAGGTATGTCTTCTATCTCATGGAGTTGGACATAAATCTAATCAAAGTAATTAGTTATTTCCATAATATTTATGGCAATATGGTGAGAGTTTATATTGAAGACTTCTCACTACTGTATGTTGCAGGTTTTGTAGCTGTAGATATGGGTAAGTTCTTATCATTCAGCCCTATTAAATACAGTAGCGATGAAGGGTCAAATTAGGACCCAGATCAATTTTGCCTGTTTGATGATGTAAGTAAGTAGTGTCTTCCTCAATAGGCCTTATCATCATGATGTGGCAATTCAACCATTGTTTTGGAAATGGTCAGTTATGCTTGAGTAGGAGACTATAGGACTTTTAAGTCCAGTGACTCCACATCTCATTACTGGAACAAGGGATTTCATTTCATGTTATCAGCTGTGTAATTGTGGTGGAAATTTCTCTCCAAATATGGAATGTCATTTATATTCCTTTCACAAACACACACACATATATACAAAATATATACATACACATATAAATGTGAGTATACATATCACACATGTGTTATATACACACATGTATACATATGTGTATATATATATATGTGTGTGTGTCTTTGCTTTATTTGTGAATTCTATAGTTGATTACTGACCATTGAATTTATATTTTTTCCACCATTTCTTTTCCTACTCTTGTCTATTTCATGTCTTCTTCATTATTTATCAAAATGGTTATTACTTCCTATAAATTACCTTTGTTTAATGCGTTTTACAAATGTATGCATAGCTACTTACTGATGTGAATATTATGTTTTTATGGTATGCATATATGTATTTTTATATGTATATGATATGAGTCTTGTCACTGGAGAAGAATAGTTGTCTGTCTCTTAGCATCCATCATGTGCCTATAGTTTTTCAGCAAACTGTCAGATTTGATACTTTATGTGTGTAGCTTCATTATCCTGTATAAAAGCCACTTTCTTCACAGAAGGCTGCCTGTTCCACGGGATCTTATTATAATCTACATGCCTAATTTCTTCAATGTTATCATAGTCTTGGAATAATTGTGAATTTTGTGGAATCATCAATTGGGTCAGACACCTCACTGGCAGTTGCTCTTCAAAGTTTACTCAGCTGTGGTATTCTGTAATGGTCTCTGTGCGATGCAAAATGAATGTTTTCTTGGAGGTACTGACGAAATGTGTCTATGGGAATAAGCATATATATTTTTAATTCATAAGAAATTATACTGTTTCTGGAAAATTAGCTGCTGAAGGTTTGCATTAAATATATCCCTGATATCACCAACCATGAGCAGTAGGTTAGATTTGGTGTTTTATGCATACAATATCTCCCTGGCCATGATAGAGGTCTGATCAAATCAGGCTTTGGACTCCAAGCTACTGACAACTTTTATGGGCTAAGATTCGGAAAATTATAACACTTGTAAAGGGTGTTGAGATCATGGCATTTTATAGTATTTTTAGCTGTAGTTTTTAAATTATCACAACATGGTGTTGATAAGTAGTAAACTTAACATTCTGAATTAAATAGAGGACCATTTCTAAGATCTTAATATTATAATACATTCTCAAATTAACCTTATTGTAAAGTACAACAGACAGATGAGGATTGTGACTGAAGTCTGAGATGGAATATATAAGGCAGTCCTCTGTGCTTCTCTTGTCACATTTTTATGTGCGGTGATCACAGATAAACAGCACAGATAATTGTCCATATTGTATTTCAGTCAACTCTTCAGAAAACCAAAGTGGAAACTAGAGGAAAACAGAATCACAGCTAAGGAGGATGCAGAACAGATAGTAACCTAAAGTGAACATCAGCATTGTTCCCGAGTCATATTCATTAAGTTATTATTTGCCTTTAAAGTTATACACAGCCATGTATATGACTCAGTCAGAAACATGCTCATGTGGAAATATGAACCTGTGTTTTATTTCTGGAATACACATAGTAAAACAAAGGCATGGTGGTATTAGCATTGAATTTCAGGGCATGGGGAAGGGGTGGTGACATAGAATTTCCTGAGCTTTACTGGCAAGCTAGGCACGTCTGTTTGGTAAATTCTGTTCATTGGAGAAACAGTCTCAAATCAGCTAGTTGTTATGTACATCTGTATTGACACAGCATTTGATCAAATTGTAGGCATAGTAGCATTGACTAATTACTATCATCTTTTATTGTATGTACAATTCTCATACTATGTTCAGCTCATCATAATCACAGTATGGTTAGAGGCAGAAATTCCAAATCCCAATTCCTATAAGACTGGCTATTGGTATTTAATGAGCACATAAATGGGGAGAGTCAGATTTTCTCAGGTATGCTTGTCTTCAGAAGCTGTATATGTTTAAGTAGATGGTCCCATATCCATGCACACACAGGTGCCTTAATTGAACTCAGTTATTATTAAAGAGAAAGAATATGAACTTAAAATGGAATAGTTATAGTGGTATATGGGGAGGTATTCTATTGTGGAGAATGGGGTTGATTTTTTCCAATTACACTATTTAATATATTAATATTGAAAAATAATTAAGAATATCAGTTGCACACAAGAAATAGCAGTTTTTGCCACTTGACTATAGGCAAATGTAAAATCACACGTAAAAGCATAGCTACAGAATTGTTGAAACTGTGGTTATATTTTTAGCTATTCATTTCTAAAATACACCCCTCTTTATCATTTGACATTGTGCAATACTCTGCTAATTGGTTATATTTTCAGCAGGACTTAGAATCAACATTTCTTTATTAAAACCAAGAAGCTTTTTGTAGGGTACTCTAAAAGACATAAATACATTATGTAGTCTTATAATCTAAACATACAGTCATTGCACTTGGGGAAACCGACAAGGGCAGATCATAAAGAGGCAGCCGCAAGCTGCTAATGATGGACCAGACTCACAATCAGAATGATGCAGACAGAAAGGAACCTCTCTTGTAGATAGCAAGGATTTAATAGCAAGCAGACAGATGTGTGATCAGCCCACAGGCACCACTGTCTGGTCTTGTCTTTTGTTAATTGCAATCAGAGCTCACGGTCAATTATATTTTTTTCTATTTTCCACTTTCGTTTTCCCTGCTATGCACAGGGAGGGGGAGAGAGGGAGATGAATCAGCAGCTCCAATGGAGATCTCCAAGGTTACCACATTATTTGCTTTCCATCCCTGGAATGGAGATCTTTCTCCTGATTGGTCCGTACCCCTCCTTCTATTTGAATGCACACAGTCTTCCAATCAGAGGAAACCAGAGGAAATAAAAGTCTCTGTAGCTGAGCCTTTTACCAGTCAGGCTCCTGGCTAGATTCCAGGTACCAGCTGGTACCTGATCTAGCCAAAGCCTGACTATAAGCTGCTAAAGAGAAGAAAGACCGTTCCTGAATGCTGCAGGTGACAGAGCCAGTGAAACGTCACAGGCAGAGGTTTGCTGAAATTCTCCGCACTCCTGCTCTGAGTCACTAGCTCCTGCTTTCGGCATCGGAAATATGATTCTGCTTCTGAAGTCCCTGCTGCTGCTTTAATTACTGGCATCCCTGTCTCAGGCTTGTGGTATTGCATCATCTGCAAGGAACATGCTACTGTTTAACACAGCTTTCTTGCAGAGACCAGGGATGTGCTGTTCCTTATACTTCCTTGCTGGACCCACAATGAAGGATTGCTGTGGCAAGAGTGGTTCACACACGGCCACTGAGACTGCCTAAGTGCTTTGACATTAAACAGTTGCAGACACCATCTTACCTGGCACTCAAGGAACTGTGTGGACAAAGAAATAAAACACTGACAGTGTTACTTCTTACCATCCTGCTGCCTTTTAGAATCTCAAAATTTCAAATTTTCAGTTTGGGTTATGAGAAACGATTAATTTTCCATTGTGCTTTTGTGAATAATTTTTCTTATGATTTGTTCTTTGTCCCCAGTGTGTTTATTCTATTCTTTGTGGTTTGGCAAGGCATGAGGATACTGGAAAATTTATTGTCTCTCTGAAGTGTCAGACTAATGTTTTGTGCAATCACAAAAAGAAATTTATCCACCAGATTTTCTTGTTACTCTGACAATAAATCTACACTCTCTGCCCAGTATCTCCTCATTAGCATTATGTTTCAACCTATAACGTCTGTATAATATGTCCTGTTTGCTTATGGATTTATATGGCCTTGTCTACATTGATCCTTTTTATCACAAAACACCTTTCAATTGCATATATTACATATTTTTGATGTATATCTTTGTTCTGTGTACTTTTATTTGATCTAAGTTTCCTTTTAGGAGCATCAGAGTAGGAAAGAATTTAGGGTGAGAACTGATTTAGGGTGAGATACAGACTGCTCACCAAGGTACAAGCAGCAAGTCTCTTACTGCATCCCTTAGAAATTTTAAAGCAAGAAGGTTATATGCCTCACAGAACAATGCACTAATAGTAAAAACTGGTGAAAATTAGTGTCTGTGACTATTGAAATAGAAATAGAGGTGATAATACAATGAAAATAATACATATACATAAGAAGGAAATAGAGAGGGGAGGAAGATTCCATTTATTATTGTGAACAGAGTTACACAAAGGTTTTGTTTTGTAATAGCTTTGGATAGGAAAGCACCTATCTAAAGTTGTCACGCATATTTTTGTTGACCTGAGGAAATAGGCTCACTTGAGCAACTAAAAAGCTGGGTTACCTGAGTAGGGGCATAAAGTTTCAGAATGGCAGATAAAGAAACATAAAAACAGGATAGATTCAGGAGCATTGACTGGCCCATGCCTTTCAGCACACTGACATCCCTGAGTTTAATTTACATCCTGCTTATACACAGACTAGAGGCAAAGCAGAACAAAGAACAGTATAATTAATTAACTAGCTCTCTGCACTGTCCTTGAATCAAGGAGCAGACAGGCTCACTATCTACCATGTGGGTCCTACTAGCAGCAAGAAGCTGCATTATCTGTGTGCCTATACCTCATTAGAGAGATAATATACTCTATCCCATGGGCTTAATCGGAACTTTCTCACAGTTCTCAAGGAACCTGAAAGAATCAAGTCAGAAAAGACTTTAGATGGAAACTGAGTCACCTGTGAGATTTTTCATGTGGATGGTACACTATCTCTAGGACTGCATTCTGTGTAGTTGCTTCTTAAGTAACCCTTGGACACTTGGCCTCCTGGTTGAGCAGTAAAGTATGATAGGGAGAGTAGATATTAATAGACAATTACTTTTTAAAACTGACAGTCATAAGTAAATGGTAGTGGCCCAAATGCAGGTCAAATATGTGTGTGAAACCTTGCTGATGGTGTTTGAATGGACAACTGATAATGTCTGAAACTAGTTTGTATTGGTTGATCCTGACTCAGTGCCAAGTAAATGTGTGAAATTGTAAGTGGCAGTACCTGTCTCCTGGAAGAACTCCAACGCGATCATCTGGGTAGCAAAGAGGTAGGTAACACTAAATGATCATCTATTGAGAAAGACCAAACTTCACTGTTGAATGTGGCTGAGAAATGTAATTATGCCCTTGGGGTTCAAGGAAATTACCTTTTATACAGAGATTTCTCCTAAGCCATATGATGGATACTTGGAGAGTATCACTGTGCCAGCTTGTGAAATACCATCTCACCTTGGCTTGTCAACTGGTTCTCTGCCCACACAGAGAAGCAAAGAGAGTCAAGAAACACTTAACATAGTAACCCACCTCTCCTTCCTATTAGTAATATGGAAATCAGCCCTAAATTAAGATGGATTCAGAGAAGCAGAACATACACACCCATACACACACACACACATACACCCACCACACACACACACACACACACACACACACACACACACACACACACACACACCCCACACACACACCAGGGAGGCTAGTGGAGAAAGACTTCATATATGCATTCATGTGGAAGCCATCATCCCTGCAGGGAAAGGACTTTGTGGCACAGCCTTTTTGGTTGAGGTACCACATTCAAGTAAGTAACCCACCACCCATTTATGCATTGCTGAAGGGGCCAAAGACCTTCATTTGTTCCTCAGAGCAAAATAGGCTAATATTACAATTTTTCATCAGTATCCTAGGTGTAATTTTACCCATTGTTTATATCTCTCATTAAAGGAAAGAATTTTAGCAGCACTTGAGGTATGAGAGGTAAAAACAAACCTGAGGATGAGTTTGTTTAAAGAATGAGCACTGTACTTGATGTGAGAATGAAGCAGGAAAGTGAAACAACAACTAATGAGAGAATGGATTGTACAAAACAAATTTTTACATGTTTTGTTCTCTGTTATGGGGGCATAGAGTGTCAGTGGTGTGGATAATACATGGGCAATGAGGCATTTCAATATTGTGAAGCCATTGTAGTAAGTAGTATCTATTAGGTAAATCACAAAATGTTACTGATTGTTGTGTAGTGTGCTATGGAAGTTCTTATTTATGAGGGGATGTTTTCATTTGCTGCAAGAATCTCAAATAATGGAAGAAGTACTATTGATTAGCTATAGAGGCAACAGGTCTCCTGTTGTATATAATAAGAGATTAATTTCTTGGTAACTTGGCAGTTTGTGCTGGTCTAAGTTGGGAATTGTATCAGAAGAGGAGAGTAGCCTGAAATCCTTGGTATTACCATCTCACATAGTGGGCAAATTGGATAAAATATAAGAAATAGAGTTTGCTGGCTCTGCTTATTCTTGCTGTTTGTTTACTTTATCTCTAGGTGAAACAATTAGGAGACTCTGATTGGACCAATAATAAAAAGCAAGCCTTGATACCCTAAAACTTGGGTTCTATAAACGGAGTCCTACATCAGAAAGGAACAGAGTGACCTGGAAACAAACAAACATACAAACAAAAAGTCCAAATTTACCCAAAGAAAGGGGAAATCAAGGAGATTTGTGTTGATATAAATCTTAATTATGGTCAGATTCCAGAGATAATTATAAAGACAATTATTATCCATGACTTTTAAATCCTGGGATGTCTAGATGTACAGAAAAGCTTTAATCCAACAAAGAAAAAACTATCTCACAGGCTGTCTCTTTGGACTGTGAAATATTGGAGAAGAAAGGACAAATCAGAAAGCTGTGCAAGCAGAAAAACTGCTACTCATCTTGAAACAACTGCTACAGAAAGTGAGTTAGTAAAAAGGGAAAGTCTCCCTGATGAACTGTTTCATACAAGCCATAGTAGATCCTTGTGCATTTCCAGGGAAGTTCCCCATGAATTTCACAGGGTGAAAAAAAATAGATCTGGGACAGGCAGATGGGCACTAAGTATGAGGAAAGCAGTGGGTGGCTCTTTGAGCCTTAGAACCGTTTAGATCATCATAGAGATTTACTCTATAGGTAAATCTACTCTATAGGTGAAAAGAATCTTTGCTGATTCTTTTCACGAGGCCGTATATGTATAAAGTTGGGTATACCTTTGTAGAAGCATCTTATTGAAACCAACAAATCTGTAAAATGGGAATACAATATGGTGAAGGTAAGAGTAGGGCAAGCAGAGTAGGACACATCAGCAACCAAAGGTGGCATGATTTATATTGGGTCTGAGTTCAAACAAAACAAAACAAAATAAAACAAAACCAAGAAGACAGAAAGCCATGTTCTGTACTAATCATATGTGGGGAGTGTTTAAAGACTGTCAAGAATTCCATAGAAGGCTTACATAATAAATCAATGTAGGTAAAGTTAAGCTTCTCTCTTTTGTGGGCAATTATCCAAATTTATTTACTCACTATGCTGTCATATTTCTTTTTTAAAATTATTTATTTTTCTAATTTTACATATCAATCCCAATTCCCTCTCTTTCTGTCCCTTTTTTTCTCCCTCCCTCTATCCCTCCCAAGCCTCCACCCATCCCACCCCCCACACTCCACAGGAGGGTAATGCCTTCCAAAAGATATTAACAAAAATCTGTCAAGTCATTTGGAGTAGGGACTAGGCCCTTCATCTTGCCTCAGGGTTAAAGGAGTATCCCTCCATGGGGAATGTGCTCCCAATCTCCTTTTGTGCACCAGGGATACATCCTGGTTCCACTGTCAGAGGTTCCTTAGACTTCCCAGGCCTTCTAACAGAGACTCGTGTTCAGAGGGTCTGAGTTGGTCCAATGCTGGTTTCCCAGCTATCAGTCTGAGGGGCCATTAGCTCCTCCTTGTTCAGGACAGCTCTCTCTGTGGGTTTCTGTAGCCTGCTCTTGTCCCCATTTTCTTATCACTCCTACCTCTCTGCATCTGGATTCCAGTTCAGCTCAGTGTTTAGCTGAGGGAGTCTGCTTCTGTTTCCATTAGCTACTAGATGAGGGCTCCATGATGGTACATAAGTCAGTCATCAATCTCATTATCGGGTAAGGGTATTCAAGGTAGCCTTTCCACTGTTGCTCAAATTATTTGTTGGGGTCATCCTTGTAGGTCTCTGGAACTTTCTCTAGAGTCAGTTTTCTCTTCAAATGTATAATGGCTCCCTATTTTATGACATCTCTCCTCTCTCTCTCTTCTCTCAGTTGTTGTTCCTCTGCATCAGTCTTCCTAGTTCCACATGTTTTCCTTACCTCCTCTTCTCTTTCTCTTAGTTCCCTCTCCACTCACTGTTCCCTCACTCCCAATATTCTCAGGAGATATTGTTATCTTAGGTTCCTCCTTGTAATGCTAGTTCCTCTGGCAGTGTGAATTATATGTAGGCTGATAATACTTTGCTCTATGTCTAAAACCCATATATGAGTGAGTACATACCATGTTCCTTTTTTTGTGACTGGGTTACCTCATTCAAGATGGTTTCTTCAAGTTCCATCCAATTGCTTCCAGATGTCAAGATTCCATTGTTTTTTTCTACTGAATAGTATTCCATTGTGTAAAGTTTTGCTGCCATATTTCAACATGAACTGCCTACTGACATCTACCTACACTGTATAGCAATATCATTAAGGGTTCAAGGTTTGAACAGTAGGTCCTATGTAAAATACAGGTGCCTCTTTGACAAGGAAGTCCTAAAGTCATCTGTAATAGGGGAGTATCTAATTTGTGGAGAAAAAAGTAGTAATTATGAGGATAATGTAGTTAGGCACATCCACTGAATGAAATGTAAGCTTTTACAAAGTCACTGTGAGTACTACAATAATAATGGCTTCTCACTGGTGGGGAAATAAAACTGTGAGAATATACTCCATAATGGAAGGACAGGTATGGATTGAGTACAAATATAGATAGGAGTCAGGTAGAACACTTCAATTGGCCTCTTCTCATTATATAATATTTAGTATTATTTGGAATTTGATTTAAACATAAATTGTATTTTGTGTATAATTACAATATTGAACCCCTACAGTTCATGTTTTCCTGTTAAGATGTCATCTGCTGTCTCATATAAGCAAGGCCACCACTCCTTTTTTTTTTTTTTTTTTTTTTTTTTTGGTTAAAGATTTGATTTTATTTTATTATGTGATGTCTGTGTGTGGATTTGTGACTATGCTTGTTTCTTTATTTTATTAATTTATTTTTATTTTACATATAGAATCCTGTTCCCCCTCCCTTCCTCCCTTCCTCCCTTCCTCACTCGCTCCCTTCCTCTCTCCCTCTCTTCCTCCCTCCCTCCCTCTTTCCCACTCTCCCACTTTCAAATGCACTCCTACCACCCTCCCCTCCCTTCCCCCACTACTCCACTTGTAGGATGATGCCCTCCAGGAGGGGTCATCTAAATCTGTCAAGTCATTTGAAGTAGGGACTAGGTCCTCTCTCCTGTCTCTAGGTTAAGGGAGTATCCCTCCATGGGGGGGTTGCCTGCAAGGTCCTTTTGTCCACCAGGGATACATCCTGGTTCCACTGTCCGAGGTTCCTTAGATTGCTCAGGCCTTCTAGCTGAGACCCAGGTTCAGGGGGTCTGAGTCAGTCCCATGCTGGATTCCCAGCTATCAGTCTGGGGGCCCATTAGCTCCTCCTTGTTCACGTCAGCTGTCTCTATGTGTTTCTGCAGCCTTGTCTTGTCCTCTCTTTCTGCATCTGGATTCCAGTTTGGCTCAGTGTTCAGTTATGTGTGTTTTCTTCTGTTTCCATCAGGTACTAGATTAGGGCTCCATGATGGTGGAAAATTGGTCATTGATCTCATTATCAGGGAAGAGCATTTTTGGTAGCCTTTCCACTGTTGCTCAAATTGTTAATTGGGGTCAGTCTTGTAGGTCTCTGGACATTTCTTTAGTTTCAGTTTTCTCTTGAAACCTATAATAGTTCCCTCTTATGTCCTCCCCCTCTCTCTTTCTCTCTCTCCTCTCTTCTATTCCTCCCCTGACTCAATCTTTCTAGTCCCACATGTTTTCCTCTCCTCCCCTTCTCTTTCTCCTAGTTCCATCTCCACTAGTTGCCTCCCCCACTCCCCTTGTGCTCTGGAGAACTTGTCCCTTCCCCTTTCTGTGAAGGACCATATATGAATCTCTTAAAATCCTCTTCTATCCTAGTTCCTCTGGTGGTGTGAATTATAGGCTGGTGATCCTTTGTCTAAAATCCATGTATGAGTGAGTACTTACCATGTTCCTTTTTTTGTGACTGGGTTACCTCATTCAGGATGGTTTTTTCAGGCCACTACTCTTACATGAAACTATATATCCATCCCAAAACCAGTAAGTCATGTAAAAGCCCTTCAAATTACTGCCTTCAAATTTCAAGATCATGTGTATTTTATTAATTATCAACTTGTTTTATTCATTAAAATATTTTATTTTAAAGAAAGTTTGCTAATGAGCTTATCAATGAAAATAAAGTTGAAAAATTATGAATGGTACTTTTAAAAATATTTATAAAATATTAGCATAATGAAAGCATAGCATAAATAAACTAACACACGTTTTTTTCTTCTAAAACCATGCATGTATTTATTTTTTTGTATATTTTCCACATTTAAATATAATTTGATGATATTCTCCAAGTCTTTCCAGATTCTGTCCTCCAACCTTACCTCCTAACTTTTTTCTTCTACAAAAACAAACAAAAACTTAATACAACAAAGGAAGCCATGAAAACAAAGAAACAAATACACATGAAAACAAAAATAAAACAAAACAAAAACTAACAACAACAACCACACCAAATAATAACCAAATAAATGTATAAAATGAGTTTCTGGAGTTCATTATATTTTGTTCAATGTGTCCTGAATATGAGGCCTGTCATGAAGTGATTGATTTACCCAGTGTCAATCCTTTGAAGAAAAATGATTTTTCTCTCAAGTAGGTATAACTGACAGTTCAGTGTTAACCTATACCATAGTGGCCATATTTTCATTCATTCATTCACTTATTTAAAAATATAACAAAATAAAAATTAATACAATTCCTGCCACAACAAATTTAACCAACACATTGAAACAAGACCAAAAGAAGGCACAAGAGGCAGAGACTCATTCATTTGTACAATGAGACAACCCATAGAAAAAATGAGCTAGATGCCAAAATGTAAAAATAAAAGATGGTCTATGGTCCTATGCAAGACCTGTGCATGTCATTTCTCTTTCTAAATTCATATGAGTTCTGTACTTGTTCCTTTCTTGGGTGTCATTAGCCAGATTTCTCAAGAGTCACAGACCATATGAAATTAACCTCTCTCTCTCTCTCTCTCTCTTTCTCTTTCTCTTTCTCCCTCCCCCACATGGGAATTATTAGACTGGAATTATTAGACTGATTTCTAGGCTGCAGTCCAACTACTCCAACAATGGCCTGCTGTGAACAGAAGTTCAACAGTCTAGTAGTTGCTCAGTTCCATAATGTAGGTTGTCTCAGCTGGAATTCTGAGTATGCTGGAATCCCAAAAAAAGTAGGCTCTAATGCCAGTGAAGGACTGGATATGCTATCAAGTCAAGGGCAAGTAGGCAAGGAACAAAACATTACTTCTTTTACATTCTTATATAGGCTTCCAGATGATGTGGCTCAGACTAAAAAGGGGTGTCTTCTGGCTTCAAACTCTCAAGATGTTTAATAAAGGCACCTTAATATCTTGATTAAAAGCCTGAATATTCCTACCTCCATATCCAGACCCAAGGCATGATTTCATACTGTCTTAAAGGTGTGTCATCTTAATTTAGAGGTCTGGACTAGAAGTGGATTCACCCTCTTCAAACCAAGCAGAAAATTTCTCACAGGTGTGTTCTCCATTTCTGAATTATAGTTCATCTCAGATATAGTCAAGTTGATAAAAAAAAAAAGTCATCACAATGGGCCTTGTTTTATTGGTGTCCTTCATTCTATCCAGCTCTAAAATTTGATGGTGACACACCATTTAGGGATAACAGTTCCAGAGTCTCTGTCGGTCTGTCTGCCCCACCTCAACCCCGTGTTTGTGTGTGTCTGTGTGTGTCTGTGTGTGTGTGTGTGTGTGTGTGTGTGTGTGTGTGTGTGTGTGTGTGTGTGTGATAACTGGTTGTTTGTTTCTAGATTTGTTCACATCTGCTACAGAGGGAATCTTCTCCAATGAAGGTTAAGCAAGGAACTGATCCTCTCTAGTTATATGGATTCTGTTATTAGGGATTTAGTCTATTCACCACATATAAGTGAATACATACCATCTTTTTTTCCTTGAGTATCTGGGATACCTCACTCAGGGTAATTTTCTTCTACTTCTGCCCATTTACTTCCAAATTTCATGGTGCTGTATTTTTTAGTACCTGTAATATTTCATTGTGCAAATGTATCATGTTTTCTGCTTCTATTCTTCTGTTGAGGAGCATCTAGTCTGTTTCCAATTTATGATACTCAGGAATAGAGCAGCAGTGAACATGTTTGAACACGTGTCTCTTTGGTGGAATGTAGCATCTTTTGGGTATATACAATAGATATAGCTGGAGCTTGAGATAGATTGATTACCATTCTCCTGAGGAACCACCACACTGATTTCCATAGTGTCTGTACCAATTTTTAATCCCACAAGCAATGCATCAGAGTTACTCTACATCGTACCTTACATAAAATTTCACTTTTTTTGTTATCATAGACATTCTGACAGATGTAAAATGAAATATCAAATTAGTTTTGATTTGCATTCTTCTGATGGCTAAGAGTTGTGAATATTTCTTTAAGTTTTTCTCAGCCTTTTGATGTTTTTGTATGGAGAACACTTGGCTTATATCTATAGCCCATTTTTATTGGTATCTGGGTTTGTTTCTTTTCTGTCATGTAATAGAATGGTCATCATGAAAGAGCGGGTGATGCAAAATGTATTTCTGGAAACAGAAGCCTTTAAGTAAATGTAGTTTGGAGAAAGGGTGGTCCAACAACTGGCTGATCTTGGGAAATATTTTTTTTCACATCTTACAAAGCTTGGACAGTCATAGGAAACTATGAGAAATGTAAAAATAATATTTAGTATTTACTCTAAAATTGTTAAATAAGAAAAAACCCACTAAAACAAATTGTAAAGAAGCCACTTGTCAGAAATTCACATTCCTCCTTGTTCATCACTAAATGAAATCAAAATACACTGAGGTTTTATTTCTCTCTCCCTAGAATCTATTCAGTTCTTCATTAGCATAAGTATTGGAGGCCATGCTCTAATCCAAGTGAATCCCAGAACCCCTTTGTATTAGAACACTCCTGGCTGTGCTTTTTTTCTCATTAATGAAAACCCCAACAGCAAAAAAAAAATGTCATGCAGAAAACTTAGTATCATGACTCTTGATACCCAGACCAACTACTCACAACTGCTGTTCTCTTCTGTAGATTTCTTCTGCTGGGCCTGATGAATATTGCCACTGAACTGATCAAAAATCACAAAGTCCTTTAACCACTAAACATCAATAAAACACTCATCTAGTAACGATAGCTTTGATTACCAGTATAAGTCATTGATACCTTATTTTATATTATAACCTTTTTGAAGTAAGCAACATAAATCTGAATGGAGGGTATGAATTGTTAATTAAAGAATTTAAAAATCTAGGTAATTTCCCCAATTATATAGACTTTTATTTATTTGTAACCACTTATGAGGACACTCAGACTGCATTTTTAAGATGTATTTTTATTTCTGTGTGTGTGTGTGTCCATGTGAATATGTTCCAAGTGAGCTGCAAGGAATCTGACCTCCCACCTCTACCCAGATGGTGTTCTAATAAGTATTAATAGAAAGAACTACAGATATGTTCATTCTGCTTTCTGCTGAATTTTCCATAGCTTTGAAATTGGTAATTCCCTTGCCTCTGACCATTTGTGTAATGAAAGTTATCATATTTTTGTGACTGTGGTAGCAATTCTATTTCTCTCATGTGATATAGGGTTCAACTGCATCATATTGTGTTTTAGATATATGTTCAGATGTGTTTCTTGCACTGTATTTATAGAGGCAGCAGAATAAGTTGACTAACATATTTTAAAAATATGCAAACAAACATAAAAATTTTGTGATGGAAACCAAGATGTTATGAATGAAAATAAACATAATCAGGGAGACTACACTTGTATACACAGTCAGGTGTGTAGCTATCATTTACTCTTCCTTTTATATACTGCTTTTATATACTGATGATTTGCCAGCTCTTTCTCTAACTCCATAATACTATATTAAGACAAAAAAGACTAAATGACTAAATATTAAGCCATAAATCCTGATAGAGCAAGCATGACATTGTGGCTATCTATTAGATGGTATAATATTATCTGTATGGTAATATAGAATGATTTGTCTATGGAGATAGAAAGATAGCTTAGCACTTAAGGGTACTTATAAAACTTCTACAGTATCTGAGTTTCATACCCTGATTCATATTAGGAGGCGCATTCTCATTCAAAAATTCACCTTTTGGGTACTTGACATTTTTTTATAATCCATTCCTTATTGCATTGTTTTCTTGAAATCTAGTTGTTTTCCTTAGACTAAATCCAATTATTACTACCCATATGAATATAGATGTAGGGTCATTCACTAAGACCTTGGCTTAGAACAATGGCTTAGAACACTCCCCCCCCCCAAGGCTACTCTCTTTCACTCTTCTATAGTTCTTCAGCATGGTAATGGGAAACCTGTTATATATACCTTTCCCCTCTTTTATAGAGTCTTTAATGCACATGAATATGTGCATATCTTGAACAAGTCATAAATTTTTCTACACATTATTCTCAATAGCCATGCCAAAGCCAGAAAACAATATTCCCCACTGCGTTTTCACACATTCCTACTCTATGTCATCACCATAATTCTGTTCCCACAATTTTTTTCTTCTGGATTCTGCAGCCTTATTCTACACACACACACACACACACACACACACACACACACACACACACACACACACACACATATATATATATTCCATCAATGCATACTAAAGGAGATTTGCAGAGATATAGGTTGACAAGGAAAACAGAACAGATCTTGTGAACTTGGTGGAATCCTATTATTTTAAGGCAATGTTTTATGAGCCTTTTTTGTAGGAGAGATTTTAGCTTTCTCATTTGGGATTGGGTATACCACTATCAGTTACCTTTTATTTTGAGCAACTGAAAATTTGTGTAATGGTCTTTATCTTCTGAGAAGTAAAGGTTACTGTTAAGGGTAACATCTAAACATGTCTTCGGGTTTAAGAATAGATAATCAAAAAACTGTTAAAAACTGGCACAGGTGTGTTCTCCTTCAGGGCCACTATCTCATCAGCCACTGGTAGTTGTCAAAATTTACAGATTAGTTGTAAATTTTCTCCTTAATCATGATATAAATCTGAAATATTCACCAGAGATAATAAATAATACAAGTGTGATTTTGTTACACCGAACCACTAATAAAATAATAGGTAACACTTGGGAAATGGCATTTTAGAAAGGAAAAGGTGGTAAAATTATGACGTTACCTTGGAGTTTTGTAATATAGTTAGATGCAGTGTTTACTTAAACACAACATGGTTGTAAAGAGTAGAAACAATAACATTCTGAATTACACAGGGGAGTGACACTGGTAGATTACAGAAGGCATCATCATAACTAGGGAAGAAGAAAAAGATGATTCCACAGAGTGAGCAGTAGTGTGGTCTTTCATTATGTGTTTTTTTTTTCTTTTGAAGTTATACTATGCAGAGTCCAGTATATGGCTCAGAAAACAAAACAAAACAAACAAAACAAAACAAAAAGCACTTGCTTGGAAATATTAGCAATCTAGAAGATATATATATATATATATATATATATATATATATATATATATATATAAATTCAGGCATACTGGTAATAGCATGCAATCTAAGGATAGGAGGGAAACAAAAAATTCTCTGCTATTTATGGGCCAGCTAGACTAGACTAATTGTCAAACTTCTTTCCTTGAAGAACACTATTTCAGATTAGCCAGTGCTACTGTACATCTACATCAAACCACAGCTGATGGATATTTAAGCACAATAGCACTAATGCATTCTGACATTTATAATTGCATATATATTTCATAAAATGTGTCTAGCTAGCCAAACCCCCAGTACAGATAAAGGCAGGATTCCTGAATCCTAAGCCTTATCCACAGAGGTAGATATTGGTATTTAATGAGATGATTGAATAAAAAAGATTTTCTCAGGAATGTTGATCCAGAGATGCTGCCCATTTTCTAACAGATGCTCCCATAGCCATGCACACACAAGTGCCATAAGGACCTTAATTATTATTAAAGAGAGAAAACATATGTGAACTTCACATGGAATAGTAATGGTGGTGATTGGAGAATAACACTAGTGTAGGGACTGGGCTGGAATTTTCTAAGTACACAATTTCATATATTAATAATGAATAATTTTTATGAATATCAACTGCACCTGAGAAGCAAAAATAATTGCCACTTTCCTGCAGACATGTGTGTAACCACACATAAAAACTTTCACAATACAGAATTGTTGAAATTTACATATATTTTCAGCTTTAGTTTCCTAAAATAAATACCCCTTAAATTATTTCTATGTCATTATGACAGTGCGTGATACTTTGTGCTCATTTGGTATATTTTGAGCAGGGCTTGAAAAAAAGTAATATTTCCTTTACAACCTAAGCAGATTTCTGTAGGACCCTCTAATAGCCATAAAAATATGATATAATTTTACAGTTCAAGAATATAATTATAATACAGGGAAACTGACACCGGCAGATCAGAGTCCGCAGTGAGCAACACTTGGCAGCTCTGGTTCCCAAGCAGAAAGGTGAAGACAGAAATGGAGGCTTTCTCGTAGACAGCCATTATGTCCTGTAAGCACCTAGATACATGATCAGAACCTAGGTCTGTTGTTAATTGGAGGCAGAGATGGCCTAAATAACGTTTTGTCCTGTCTTTCCTTGTTCTCCCTGTTAACAAAGGGAGGAGGGACGGAGGGAAGAAGGAAGGGAGGGAGGGGGAGTGAGAGCAACAGGGAGGGGGGTATCAGCAGCTTCAGCAGCTGTGGTGAATATCACCATGGTTACCACAGGCTTTTTCAGCTTTCCAAACCAAGGTTTGAGATCTCTCTTTTGATTGGTTCTTGATCCTCTCTCTATTTGATTGCACCCACTCCTCCAATTAGAGGCAGCCGGAGGTAATAAAAATCTCTGCAGCTAGCGTTTTTATCAGTCAGGCTCCTGGCTAGAATCCAGGTACCAGCTGGTACCTGATCTAGCCAAAGCCTGACTGTAAGCTGTGAAAACAAAGGAAGACCGCGCCTGTACCGTGCAGGCGACAAAGCCAATGAAAAGCCAGCATAGGCAGAGATATGCTGAAATTCCCCACTCTCCGGCTCCGAGTCACAGGCTCCTGCTTCCTGTATAAGAAACGTGAGCCTGCATCTGAAGCCACTTGCTTACGCTTTAAAATCTGCCATCCGTGCCTCAGTCTTGCAGTTCTGCATCATCTGCAAGAAATAGGATAGAGTTCGGAATCAGTTTCTGCCAGAGACCTGAGATGTGCTGTTCCTTACACTTCTGTGGGGGAACTACTGTGAAGGATTGCAATTCTCACATGGCCACTGAGACTATCTGAGAGCCTTGACCTTTAACATTTCAGGCATTATCGGACCTGTCGCCTAAAGTCCTCTGTGGGCTACGACGTGTCCTGCTGCATTCAAGGGACACAGAAGTTCAAATTTTCAGCCTGATTTCAACAGTAAGATTTCGATTTTTACTGCAGTCTGACAAATACGAATTCTTAGCAGTTTTTCTCTCTTCCCTGTGTATCCATTTCTTTCTAAGGCATGAGATTATTGGAAAAATAATTGTCTCTCTGTGCGGTCTGAGAAGTATGTTTTCTGTATCCCACTGAAAAAAATTTGCCCCGCAGATTTCCTTGTCAGTCTTTCACACCGAATTCCGGTTTTCTGTCCAGTGTCTTCTCATTAGCACTGTTTCCATGAATTGATTCTTTGTCTTTGCCGCAGTTGCCGGCAGTCTTTCTGCCTGCGCAGAAAAACAAAGACTTCTATCACAGTGAAGGCAGTTATTATTACATTCTTGTGTGTGTGTGTGTGTGTGTGTGTGTGTGTGTGTGTGTTCCTCACATGCTGAAACATAATTTCTAATCAGGAAGATGCACAGTAAACAGCATATCCCTTAGGAAATTGTCAGGTTTCCAATAAATGGCTGCCAATATTGTGATTTCAAATGAATACAGTGATACCCATATAGCCTGCTTCAATATCCTTGACCATAGTGCCTCTCCACCATATTCGTATATTCATTTATAAAACAATTTCTGTCGTCTGGAGCCTAGAAGGAGAGTATTCCATATCCTGCCTGAAGGTGTCTACCATGATTTTCCGAAGGAAATGCTGTGAGCACAGGTGTACCTATATCTGAGAACTCAGGAAGTGTTTGGGGATATGTATGCTAAAACACAAAATTATGTGCATGCCCTTTTTTTCTTTGTTTGATCTGCTTTGAAGTCTCTTTAAGATCTTGACAGAAAAAAAAACTTACATCTATTATTTATAAATGTCCAGAACACTAGCCTAGACAGAGTTCTGGCTGAAGAAATTAAAAGAAAACAAAACACCAAAAACAACAACAAAAAGCAACCCAGAAACTTAAAGTTCTATAGTGCTTAAGAGTGCTCATTGTTCATGCAGAAAATAGCAGCTTGGATCACAGCATCCAGATTGGGCAGTTCACTGAAGCCTTTGATTCCAGGGGATCAGAAATTCTTTGCTTGCCTATGTGAGTACTCACAGACGTATAAGTACACACATAAAATATTAATATTTAAAGGTCACCTTCAACAGAAGTAAAGGCAGACTTAGGTGAGAATATTTGGGTCTTAAAACTAGCTAGGATGTACACTCTCTCATTTAACCCCACTTTCTCTGCTTCTGTGAAGGCTTTCACAAAACATACAAATGCAGCACAGCATATTACCAGTGTCATACTAAATAGAATGACCTGCAAGCACAGTAGGACAGCATGTCCAAAGTCAGCAGTTGAGGTGGGATCAGTTCTTTGACAAAGAGGCCATAGCCAATGAGAGAATGAACTCCAGAAGGAGTGACATCAGCACCCAGTATTTCCTCAGGAATAGCTTGGTGCTGTCAGGAGCAAGCATGTCTCATGTAAATGAGGTACTAATACCGTAACATTTAAATGCCATATTGTGCAGGTCTTTGAAGTGTTGAGGATAAAACTATATATTTGAGTAATCTCATCGGTATAAGAAATACTGATGAAAATATCTCTAATTCTTGGAGACCTAGTTGTACAATGGCTGAAGCTTCCCAAACTAATTTAGCAAGGACAGAGACTTCAAAAAAATTGTAATATATATATATATATATATATATATATATTATTCTCACAGAGATAAAACTGAAATATCTTGCCTAGAGGTAGAACTGTAAAGTACAAAATGATAAAATATCCTAAGTAGTTGTATCAATACACAAAATGTATATATACATCCAGATATTTTTATATTTGTGTGGAAAACATCGTAAGCAGAAAGAAGACCCTAAACAGTCAACATACAGGAATCTAACAATTTAAGTTATCAAGAATTTAGCAATTTAAGTTATCTACAGCTAACAGTTGCTAAAGTTAGTGCACTAGAAATTATGTTTATCTCCTTTATCCCATCCTAACCATTCCCTTCCAACCATACCCTAAACATATCTAAAAGAGATACTTCAGTCTGAAGATCACTTTCCATACCAACCCCAAGCAACTAAAAAACAACCCAATGCAGGTGTATATTATGCCTTCATGACAACAATAAGGAAAGGGAGCATTGTTTTCTTGGGATTTCTTCCTGCTGAAATGGGACAAAGATGATTCTATGGGATCTTTCAGGAAAAAAATAAGGCAACAAAATTTCTCCAGGGGATTAGTTGTAATATTTGTAGCTTGTCTCTTCCTGGTAAGAAATGTTTGACTGAAGTTCTTATCTGAGGCTCTGGTCAGGGTGCAATAGGAAGGAGTGGGAGGGTGGGATGGGAGGGTGGTCAAGGGGACATGGTGGGTAGGGAGGGAGAGAGAGGGAGAGGGAACTGGAATCAATATGTAAAATAAGAAAAAAATAAAAATCAGTAAGAATTATTCTGTTACAGAGATTTTTTTTTTTAATAAAAGGTGCACCTTTTCAGCTAGCTAGTCTTGAACATAGAGCATAATAGTCACGAATTGGTTTTAGAGTGATGTTTGTAGTCCAGATGCATCAAGCTGAATAATGTGGAATCGATGACGTGTGGCCCCATCTTCCTTCCGGAGAGTTCAAAGACGTCTGTCAGGAATTATGTTGTTACTTGTGGAAAACTGAAATTTCAACTTTTACAAGTATACATATTGGGAAAGGCAACAGTAAGGATGAAAATAAGTATGAAGAAAATTAGGATTTCAGAGAGAGAACTGAGTTTGGACAAATGACAGTTCCTAGATTTTGTTTTCTTCTGTCTTACACCAATTGGATTCTTGATTTAAGAGAGATCTCTGACTTTAATTTTAACAACATGCTTGAATTTAGAGGAGGAAAGCCAAATCTAACTTCAAAGCCAACACTTGTTTACATGAATTGGGACTAACTGTGTACTAGGAAGTAAAAGAAAATAGATTTTTGTATAGAAATAGTTTGGCAGAATTAGATATTGGTATCATACATCAGATTCTTCTTTGTTGGATGGTTCTTTATGGATAGCTATTTTCTCTTTTAGGTACCTACAAGATCAATGTTCTTTGGCATTTTCAACATGGGTGCTTTATATTTTCCTGTAAAGACAAGAACAGAAAACTCTGTCTACCTTTGATAGGGCTTTGTAAAAGTTGTGGGAAATACCTGTCATCTCTCCTCAAATTTTATCAACTTTGATGATATCCAAAGGCAACTGCCCTACCCCAACCTAACACATATCCCAGTTTTCATATCGAGGTCAATACATCTGTGAAGTATACCAGCTGGTTTAGTTCAGAAGGATTTCTATTGTTCAGAGTCATTCTGCTTCTGTTTTGCCTTTCTTAATGGCATTTAGAAGGTTGAATGTTAGTAACACATTATGTAATCAGTGTTTTGTGGTTCTTCCTGCCTGTTTATATAGCATTTCCTTTAAAGTGTGATTAGATCTCTCAACTACTGCTTGTCCTGTAGAATTGTGTGGTATACCAGTTATATGCTTTGTTATAATATTAAAAAAACTGTTTTTATTTGCTAGAAACATATGCTGGACCATTGTCAATTTCTATTTGTGCAGGTATAACCATAATGGCCATTACTTCTAATAGGTGTGTGAAAATAGAATCAAGGTTTTTAGAGCTTAGAGCAGTGTCTCATTGAAACCCTAAAAATGTGTCTAATATATGGTGCACATATTTTAATTTTCTAAATTCTGCAAAGTGAAACACATCCATTTCCCAGATTTCATTCCTATGTATCCTTCAGGGTTACTACCTTCTGGTAGAGAGTTTGGTTTTGGTTATGGAATGAACAAGAAAGACATTTTTTTTAAACTATTACCTTAGCTTGTTGCCAAGTATTGGAAAATTCCCTTTTTTAAACCTTTGCTCTTCACACTGTGTTTTTTTTTTAAATGAAATCCTGAGGCCTCCAGCATTCTTCCTATTAATAAATGATCAATTTCATCATTGCCTTGTACTAGAGGAACCGAGTGACCCATATGGATGAGTCCTATTCCTGATTATTTCTTGTAATTTTATAAACAATGAAGTTAATTCTGTGTCATCAAGAATAAATTCAGCCATCTCAATGTGTAAGATGACTCTCTCTGCATATTGAGAGTCAGCAACTATATTGAGCGGTTCTGTAAAATCCATAAGTGCCATGAGAATGGCACATAATTCTGCCTTTTATACAGAGTGATAAGGGCTTTGACCTACTTTACTTATATTTCCTGATTTATATTCTGTCTTACCTGATATGTTTGCATAACTGTAAAATGTAGGGACTCCAGAGATTGGTGTTTTTCTTACAATGTGTAGAAGGATACAAATAGTTTTCTTTATGAATTTTATTCTTTCACGTTTGGGACAATTGTTGGTAATCATTCCCAAAAAGTTACTGTAAGCTTTCTGCCAACATTCATTATCTTTCCATAAAGAAGAAATTTCCTAATTATTTAAAAGTACTTTAATTTCTGCTGGGTCCCTTCCTGTCAGTTGATGAAGTCTTAATTTACCTTTTAAAATCAAATCAGAGACCTTTTCTATATATGCTTTCAGTTTTTTATTCTGTTTATGTAGAAATCTCCATTCTAATATGAAATCTTCCCTCTGCATCAGAATCCCTGAAGGGTATTCTCTATATGGTAACATAACCAGAATACAGTCTATGTCTGGATCCACACGGTCCACATGTGCCTCTATTATTATTTTTTCTACCCATTCTATCTTTTTTAGCTTCAGCTGATAATATTTGTGGACTATTTTAAGGCCTTGTTCCCTTTTAGGGCCATTTTCAATTTTTCAAAGCATGCCCTTCTCCTCCAGTGATGATGGTCTATAATTGAGAAATCTCTCCTACTAATTTTAAAGATCATTAAGCATTTGGTAATGATCTCACCTGATCTGTACCTTTTGTGGTCTAATTTTCTATAGACCTATTTTATATCCTAAGCAATTGATAGAATCTCATCTTTGTATTTGGGGGGGGGGGAAATTTTTAACCCCCAGCGAAGTAAAACTTCGTTTACTTTCTCAAACAATTTTTCTAACATTCCTGCCTTATAATCAGCCAACAATAAGTATATCACTCATATAATGGTAAATTTTGGGTTGTGGAAACTGTTCATGAATTATTTCCAAAGGTTTGAAAAAATATTCTTACAAGGTGGGGCTATTTATTATTCCCTGTGGAAGACCTTCTAGTGATATCTCTTGACTGGCTGAGAATTATTATAATTAGTCAGTATGAAGGCAAATTTTTCCTTATTTTTTCTTGTAAAGGTATAGTGAAGAAGCAATCTTTTAAATCAATAACTATAATGGGTCATACTTTACGTATCAGAGAAGGCAAGGACATTCCAGGCTGTAGAGAGCCCATTGGCTGGGTAACTTTATTGATGGCTTTCAGGTCTGTAAACATTCTCCATTTTCCAGATTTCTTTTATTTTTTAATAAGAAATGCAGGAGAAATTCAAGGGCTGGTAGATTCTTTGATGTGTTTAGCATTTAGCTGTTCCTGAACCAGCTTTTCTAAAGCCTCTAGCTTCTCAGAGGTCATAGGCCATTTGCCTACCCAGACAGGTTCATCTGTTAGCCATTTTAAGGGTAGGGCTATTGGTTCCTCTGTTAGTTTGGCACTTGTATCCTGTTTTTGTACAGCCTGAATATTTGGTGTCTCTCTAGTGCTTTACAATATTTTTTTCTATAACTGTGTGTTAGTTTATGGTTCTTATTTAATACTTGAATAATGTGAATCTGGGTATTCTGGACAATCTTTGTAGAAATATGCTAAAGAGTTCTCTCAGTTTCTGCCTCACCTTGGTATAGGATTCTATTCTCTCCCCTGGTTCATGAACCTTATCCCAAGCATTCAAAGTGGTTGTACTGCACAGACACAAAATGTGTTCATCATATGCAGCTTGAGTTTCTTGATCAAACCCTCACTAAGAATTTTGTCTTGGGGAGCTTTATAACCTTTGTTTAAGCCCTGAAGTTCAAGAGTTTTTTCCCCTCCAAAAAGCCCTCTATTCTATTTGAGATGAATTTTCACAGACAGCTGATATTAATTGATCACAGTCCTTAGCAGTCACCCTATTATTTTTTGCCCATGACTCTACTACTTGCCTCACATATGATGAGTGCATGCCATAGGAGTCTACTGTTTCCTTTTTACCTTTAAATCTTTCATAATATTCATCCTTATTGATATGCAATGAAGCCTTTTGGGTGTGTCATTATTGCTAGTTTTCAGTAACAGCTACAGGGAAAGCCATAGGAGATGCCTTAATGACTTAGGTAGGTCTTCCCTTACTCTGAAAAAGGGAGACAGTTTTAAATATCTTTCATTCCCCATTACTTGCACCTCTTCCTCTGGCATATCAGATTGAGGTTCTTCTACAGCTTGTAATCTATTCACCATTGTTTCTCTGAGTGTTTGAACTTCCTGAACCACATAGGTTTCTAAGGGCTTCATTGAATCAATCAGTTTCTTGTCTTCCCCCAATTACAAATAATTCCAAGCATTTAGTATTTTTGTCCTTAGATATTATCTGAATGACATGTAAAGTACCTTCCAGAAATAATGCTCTTATCTGCTAGCTTGTCATTATCCTCAGATATGAAATAAATTCGGTCTGCCAGTTTTTCAATCCGATGTCCCAGTTTTTGTATTTTGCTTGTCAAGTCATCACACACCAAATGAGTTGTTTGTGCTGGTATTCTCATGTCATGTTCCACTGTTTCTGTTACTTTCTGTTCCTTGTTTTGCATTATGTTTGTCACATTTTCAATATTTTGAATCCTTTATTCTAAATTCTCATTATTCTCTTGTAGAATTTGTGTAGTTCATAAAAATTCCTTATTCTTCGCTCTATTCTCAATCTTAATATAGATTATTAAACTAATCAGCATTATTGAGAATAGGTATATTTTGGTAGGTCATAATCCCTTCTAAAATCCCATCCATATAAGAAGCTATATAATTTCTAAATTCCTCGATTGTGAGATCATCCTACATTGGTGTAGAGTAGTTAATCTTATTTATTACTATTAGCTTAAAATATGAAGAATGAAATACTTTCAGTATAAATCGGTATTCTTTAGTTTCAAAGTTCTAATTTTGCTTGTAGGTCTCAACTTGTAGTAACTATACTTGGCCAGGAGGTGGGGCAGGTGTACCACCAAACAGCATCTATAACCTAGATGCTCTCTACCTGGATTGTTTCAATCTGTTAGATACTGTGAATTCTAAGCAAAAACTCAGCAAATTCAAATCAAGTGAATTTTTGTCCAAAAAAGAGAATGGCAAGGCTTTCATGAATTGTGGGGACCCACTGGGCCAGTTAGCCTTAGGAACTGCAGGAAAAGATTAGTAGGGTTAGCACGCAGCCCACAGTGTGTAAGGAATCCAAACTCAAACTTCAGGTGCTGAGCTGCCACCACCACCAGGGAAACTACATAGGCTGACTAACTGGCCCTTGGTAACACATGTGGTGTTGTGGTGTGGAAGATGGTGGGTGCACATGCGTGAGCGCTTGGAGAGGGCTCGATAAGCCACCCCTCGAGCAAAGATATCAAAATTCAGACTCACAATGTACAAACCAAGGGGGCAAGGGAGTGGGTGGTGGGGAGCAGAGAAACTGGTGGATGCCTGCTTGAGTGCCTGTGAGCAATCTCCCATGGAGGGGATGGGGTGGGGTGGGAGGTGGTTTGGGGGAATGGGGAGGGGAGTAGTGGGATATTGATGCCCCGCTGGCTGGGTGAAACCTAATTCCCCAGGTCCCGTGAAAATCCCACTCTGGGCACCAGCACTGCATGGATAATAAAATTCACTGGGACAAATTATAGGCTGATGTTTATTTGGGAAGATATCACTTACACCTGAAACAGATGACCACCTCAGGTTCCTGCTCCAAGGATGCCACCCAGATGCTCTCTGCAGCCTAACCAGGAAGTAACAGAGCAAGCTAGGGCCCAGAACCCCAGACTTATCTTCCCCTGACATGTCCACACCAGTGCCCAAGCCCCAATGGACATGGTCAGTGCAACAGGTGCAGGTGGGGTGGATATCTCACTACAACTAACAATAATGCAAAGATTGTGTGTGAGAACTGTAGGAGACAGAGAAATTGAAAATCTAGGATAGGCAGGGATTAGGTGGTATTTCCAAAATACCTGTTCTGAGTAAACTGCTTCAAACAAAAATTAATGCCAAATACATGCAGGTATCTGTGGACCACATATGAAACAGTTTATACAAATGTGTAAGTGTTGAGAGTATATGAGTATTATGAAAATTTCTTTCTAAAATGCATACCACAGATCTTTGCTTAATAAACATGACACTGTTAGATACCTTATACAAATTGGGTATGCTCAGAACAAGGCTTGAAATAAATATTTCTACTTACAATATAAGCACCTTATTTCAGGTTCATATTATATAAAAAAATCCTATAATTCAAGTCTATAATCATTGCCCTTAGGGAGTCTGCTATGGCACATCAGAAAATGGCATCAGCAAGCAGTAACTGACATCTGGAATCACAATCAGCTTCCATAACATGTTTAGCAAATTCCAGACACGTCATTCTGACATTGATAACTTACCTCTGCATGCAAGTAATGTGTGATGGGTATTTAAGTACTATTGAAATCTTGAAATCATATCAAGTTCATATGCAGGCATTATTCTTTCACTAATAAACCCAGGAAACATTCAAATATATCCTGTGTAAGAATGATGAAGACAAAATGTCATAAGAGTGGATTGTGTTGTTTAATAAGGTGATGAAAGTAGAATGAAGGAATAGCTGACATATGCTAGTCCTAAGACCTGACCATGTGCTAGTAATTGGTTCCACATACACACATACACAGGTGAGTTACCTGAACACACATGTCACAACAAGGCAGTAAGTATATGAACTAAGTATGAAGATGTAATTGGAGAGGAATTCTACTGAAGAGAACATAGTGAATGTGTTCAAAATTTTAATATTCACGTATTAATACTGAAAAGAGTATTTCCTGAGTATGAATTGGCACTGTGTAACCAAAATTAATGCCAAATACATGGAGACATCGTGGAACCAACTGGAAATAAAATCATGCAAACAACTGTGAAATTGTTGAGAGTAAGCCTATATTATAAATATTTATTTCTAAAAGGAACATCTCAAATTACTGCTTAATAATCTTGATACTGTAATATATGGTATTCAAAGTTGGGTTTGCTCAGAGCAGGGTTTGAAAGTAACATTTCTACCTATACTATAATCATGACATTTTAGATATTCATATACATATTAGGAGAAAATATAAAATTCAAGCATTTAAAATAGCACTTGCAGAATCTGAATTGACGTAAAAAGAAAAATCAGCAAGCAGATATTCACAGCCCAGAATCACAATCAGATTTCTACAGGCAAAAACAGGCTTTCCTATCAATAGCCAGGATGTATGCCAAGGCAGCCAGATATATGATCACCCCCTACTTGCCACCAGTTAATTTTTTTCCTTTTAATAATGGGAGACAGATCCCAGGACAAATTACACTTTTTCCTGCTCATCTACTTCCATTTTCTCTCCTGCTACTGCAGCAGACCTTTGAATGCTATACAGAAACAAGACAGCAGGTCTGATGGAGATCTCCAAGGGAACCATGAGATTTGCCTCCCTTGCTGGATTTGAGATCACTCTCCTTATTGGCTCTTATTCCATGCTGAATTTAAATACACACAGCCCTTCAATCAGAGGCAAGGGGTGCTAATAAAAGTGTCAGCAGTGCAGCTTCTTGCCAGTCGGGCTCGGGTTATACCACAGGACAGAGGAGATCCTGTGTATAACCCGAGCCCGACCTTACACTGACCCAGACAAGGCAGACTGCTCCTGACCCCTACAGGAGACAGAGCCCCTAGGAGTCAGCAAAGGCAGGTATTGTTTGATTGCCATCAGAGAAAGGCTTGCAGTGAAAATTCCCCCTTACGATGTAAGCATTTATTTTCAGGCACTCATGTATATATATATTGGAGAAAAGCTAAAATTGAAGCATAATGGAAGCATTTAGCAGTGCTCTTAGGGAGTCTGTCAGGGCATATGAGAGAATGTCAGCAACAGGCAGCTCTTGGCAGCGCACATTTGCAATCATCCAGTTCCATGCACAATCGGGGGCTCTTAAATAGATAGCCAGGATGTCGTTCCAAGCAACCTAATATAGGAACACCCCCTAACTGCCACCAGCTCCTGTGTTTTCCTTTAGATCATTAAAGTTTTTCCATTGCAAATTATGTTTTTCATGTCCTACACTTTCAGTTTTGCTGTTTCTCCCGTGGCACCCGTTTAGGTGGAAGGGAGAAATGAGTCAGCAGTTCTGATGGAGAACTCCAAGACAACATCAGGATTCGCCTCCAGCGTGGAATTGAGATCACTGTTCTTATTGGCTCTATGGTCAATTTGAATGCACAGAGTCTTTCAATCAGAGGCAAGGAGTACTAATTAAAACATCATCAGGGCTGCTTCTTACCAGTTGGGCCCTGGCTGAATAGATCCTGTGTATAACCCAAGCCCGACTACACACTGACCCAGAGAAAGCAGACTGTCCTGACATCTACAGGAGACTGAGCCTATGGCAATCAAAAGACAAGGATTGTTTGATTTCTAGCACAGGAGGGCTGGCAAAGGAAAATTTCCACTAAAAATGTAATCATTTCATTTCATGCACTCATGTACATATATATTAGAGAAAAGATAAAATTGTAGCATTTAGAAATGCCCGTGAGAAATCCCACAGGGCATATGAGAAAAAGCCAGCAGCAAGTAGCTCTTGGCAGCCTACATTTGCAATTATCCAGTTACCAGCAGGATCCAGGGCTGTTATGTCGATATCCAGGACACAGGCCCAAGCTATCTGATATAAGAGCATTCCCTACCTGGTACCGGTTCTTACCTTTTCCTTTGGTTAACTGGATTTTTTCCAGTGAATTTTTTTTTTTTTTAATGTTGTGTGCTTTCAATTTCGCTTCTTCTCCTGCAGCACGCATTTAGGTGGCGTTTAGGTGGGAGGGAGAAATGAGTCAGCAGTTCTGGTGGACTCTCAAAGAGCACATCAGGATTCGCCTCCATTGCTGGAATTGAGATCTCTAACCTTATTGGCTCCTTGCTCAATTTGAATGCATACAGTCCTTCAATCAGAGGCATGGAGTGCTAATAAAAGCATCACCAGTGCAGCTTCTTACCAGTCGGGCTCTGGCCAGACTCCAGGACTCAGGAGATCCTGGGTATGACCAGAGCCCGACTGTACACTGACCCAGGCAAGGCAGACTGTTCCTGACTTCTTTCTGCAGGAGACAGAGTCTGTGGGAATCAGTAAAGACAGGCATTGTTTGGTTCAAATAATTACAGCTAAATGTCATCTGCTCCTCCCTCCTGTGTAGGAAGTAGCATTCTGATTCTGAGATACTGCTGCTCTTTTAAGTTGTGCCCCCCTTGTCTCAGACTTGAAGTGTTGCATCCTCTGCTAAGAAGATAATTTATTTCAGACTTTAATCTTCTGACAGAGATCAGGGGAGTCAGGCTCATTTCTGTATTAAGTACAGACACTAGTACTTTGTTATTTTTTTCCTCCTAAGCCCATTCCTCTCCCTGACATCAGTCCAGTTATCAGGTTTGTAGCAAATCAATTATTTACAGATGGTGACAAAGTTTTATTGCATATATCCCTTGAAATGAATTTTAAAATATCACAAGCTTTTCTTCTTGTTTGTGGTGGTTTTGTATGTTTTCACACTGTAGAGATCTGTGTCTGCTATCTCAGAATCTGAATTTCTATGTCTCATAGTAAAGTGGAGGGTGGAAGACATTACAATGAAATCATCCACTATTTCTATATCTGTTAGGATCTTTCTGTATTCTCAAAATTGATCATTGAGGCTTTAGTGGTTGTGCTTAATGCACATAAGTAACATTATCACATAGAATCCCAAAGCCTGTCAGGGTCATTAGAAAGATACCTTGTTTTATTTCCCATCTGTGAATGAAGTAAAATCTGCTCAAGGCAATTATTTCACAGATATACCAGTATATAAGTATGTCATTACCACCCAGTTGAAATAACTGTTCCTCTTGCAGCATGATATAAATCATTTTTGTAGATGTCTGTGACCATTTTAGTCTCGTGTTCTTGGACATTTTAATAGTGTGGGATATTTCTTCATCCCCATGGAATATTTATTATTCTCAAAATTATTACTTTTGAGATTACTCCCATGATATTTAAGCCATTGTGCAACAATAAGTCGACTTTGCTCACTATAATCTGCTGTAGGTCATATGTCTCAAGACAATGAGGAATGTGCATTAGCATTCAGGCTTATCACATGTAGGAAGTTTCAGTGAAACTTCTAACTAGGTACCAGATGTATTTCTATTCTATGATAATTTAAGTCAGGAGTAAGTCAGAAACCAGTTCCTATCATCGTGCTAAGGGACATAACCATGATTCGGAGTTGATTGATGAAGTTCTAGTGGTGTAATATAGTAACACCATTATACAACAAGCCAACTGAATAACTTGGTAACTGAGATACTGAGATATCTTTTATATTCATATACGTATATATACATACATATACATATGTGTGTACAAATCGGTATATGTATATGTACATTGTTTCTGTCTTTGTATACATATGTATATATATATGTGTGTGTGTATGCATTTTTATGCATCTTTGGCTTAGTAGAGAATTTCATACGTCTTTCTTTTTCCTCCTACAGTATTGATATCTGCTCTTAAATGTCAAATAAATGCCACTTTTCGTTAAGGTTATTTTGTCCTGTATATACAAAGCACACCTACCTAACCCACACTCTGTATTTAAAGTGGTGATTGTAACAATTTTTAACATTGAATTTCTAATGGAAAGTCCCATCAATATAATGTATACTAGAAGTAGGATTTATCTATCTTAGCACTAATCTTTTTCTGTAGCTTTTCTGCTAAGTGTGCAAAGGTAAGAGAGTTTTCCATCTTTGTTGGTATGACTGTTTAGGCTATGATTGTTCTAAAGTTTTTTTCTTTTTGTTATAGTTTCATTTGCTTTTGTTGTTATTCAAGTTTTGGAAATTCAGTGTTACAAAATTCCCAGTTCTGCTTGCAAGACTCTTTGGTTATGACATCCATTTCCTTAATTTCATACACTGTGCCTACTGATGGCATGAAATGATTTCTGAATGTAGGCATAATGGAGAATTGTGTGTATTGATCAGGTGTGGTTGAACACAATATTGTATGTTTTTACCCCTTTGAGAAGCTGTGGAAATGTATGAAGTTCTTACATTTGCAACTAATGGTGTCTGTGGATATAAAGATAAATATTGATAACACAGCTAGAAATTATATGGCTTCCTCAAAGTTGCAGGGGAAAGTTCTGCCTCTTGGTCTATGATCATCATAGCCATGTGTAGTAGGAAATGTTACTATATTGAGCATAATTTGTCTTCCTGCATATGATATACATTTGCGTTTGTCAAGAATCCTAGAGTGAAAATTTCAGACATGTCTTTGTCTTTGGAAATCAAGTCACTAATGCACTATAAAAATCTAAGTGTTAGTGAATTATAACAATTGGAGAAATTGGCAAATGAATCAAATTATTTAGTTGTTTCAGTAGTTCTGTTATCTGCAGTTCTGACTTCATCAAAGCAGGAGTGTCAATACTATAAGTAAAAGTTTTGAGGATTATGTGTAACATATATATTGAATAAGAAATTGTTAAAGGACCCTATTTTCAAAAATAAGGAAAAGAGAACTTATAGGATTCAGATCTTTTGTATGGAGGAGAGTCCCCAGCATTGTTCTTATTCCATATATTGAGAATCATAAAAGTATAGAAATTATACTACATTGATCCTCAGATTTTAATTCAGGAGGCCAACAACAAATATTGAAAGTAGGGTACTGCAAAGGATAGCATCAGAAATATGAAAGAGGTAGAATAGATGGTTACAGAAAAGGGATATCTGTGGGTTATCTGAGTAATATCCCCCTGCATGGATAAATAAAAACTCACAGACTTATACTTGGGTTCATCTCAAGGTGACTATCAGCAAAAAAAAAAAAAAAAAAAAAAAAAAAAAAAATCTGGCCACTAGCTTCTTACCTCCACTTCGGGCTGAATGGGATGATCCTTTCTCCTTCTACTCTCACAAAGAGTCAGACTGAAACTCCTCAGTATGGCCGGAGACTAAATGCTTCCCTGAGACCTTGCTTCTGTCTTACATGCTTCCCCAATGATGGGATCAAAGGTGTAAGCTATACTTTATTTGGACTGAATCACTCTTGGGTACAACTGGGTGTCCTTGGACTCACAGAGATCCACCTACCTCTTAATCCTGGATTAAAGGTCTGTACCACCACCTCTTAACTTCTAGATGCTGGGAAGTATGTGCCTGGCTTCTAAGGCTTGTGGCTGACCTTGCTTTTTTGAATCCTCACTCAAGCTATAATGAGTCATGAACAATATATCACTAGATCCTTGACATTGCTTATTGCTTCATTTATGTAATATACACACTCTATTAGATGGCTGTATCAGGAATGTGATTTCATGGAAAAATGAACAACTGCCATCTACTATTAGAATACACATATTTAGAATTAAATGTAATAATATTGCCATCAAATCCCAGGCCATCAGGCATAGATAGTGACAGTAAGAACTCTGAGTTTACTAGCCACCTTGCGTACAAAGATTGGCAAGTTCCAGTCCTGTGAAAACTTGATGTTCATCTGACAATGCAAAACTAGTTTGTGATGACAAGTTTGTGATGCAAAGTTCCAGTCCTGTGAAAGCTTGATGTTCATCTGACAATGCAAAACTAGTTTGTGATGCAAAACTAGACAGTGCATGAAACTAGTTTGTGATGGCCACTTCAGCATGATTGCACTCTTTAAATCACATCAACTGAGGTTGAATGCATAATCATTTCAGTATACATCCCAGATAATATCCGAATTATCCCATGGAAGAACCTTAAATCTAAAGCATTATCAGACTGACTTATATTATTTAATCCATACATGAAAGATAAAGTTGGGTTTCTTTAAGTATGCCAGTCCCAAGAGGCTAGCCATGTGCTAGTTGTAGGTCGCATATCTATGGACGCACAGGTGCTTTACCTGGAACCAGAACTGAAAGTAAATATATGGGCTAAGGATGGAGTGTGATTTGATAGAAATTCTACTAAGGGAATGTAGTGACTTCATTCAAAATTTAATATTACTATATTAATACTAAAAATATTTCATGAATATGAGTTGAGACTATGAGATAAAAACTAATTTCAAATTCATTCAGACATGTATTGAAAGATGTAAAATTCCACAAAATGAATGCACACGTTGTTGCTTAATGGACATTACAATGTTGGATGTAATATGCAAATTGCCTATATTCAGAGCAGTGCTTAAAATTAACTCTTGTGCTTGAAATACAAGCATGATATTTCAGGCACTCTTGTACATATACATAGGTGAAATACTAAAATTCAAACTTTTAACATGGCAGCAGGGGAATCTGAATTGCCATAGTAGAAATTGTTAGCAGCTACCACATATTGGCAGCCCAGAAACACATTCAGCCACCTAGGGACATAATGGTAGCTTTCTTGTTGATAGCCAGCATGTAGCCCCAAGCAGACTGACATATTCAGGTATAATCAACCTCTACTTGCCATCAGCTGATTTTTTTTCCTTTGGATAATTGGTGTCAGTGCCCAGGGCAAATTACATTCTTTCCCTCTCATGCACTTTCGATTTCCCTGCTGCTGCTGCAGCACTCACTCCAGTGAGAGACAGAGATGAATCAGGATTGCTGATGCAAGTCTCCCAGGGAAGCACAGGATTCGTGTCCAGGGCTCGAATTGAGATCACTCCTCTTATTGGCTCTTATTCCATGCTCGATTTGAATGCACACAGTCCTTCAGAGGCACAGAGTGGCAATAAAAGCATCAGCAGTGCAGCTTCTGACCAGTCTGGCTCTGGCTATACTCCAGGACTCAGTAGATCCTGTGTATAACCCGAGCCCGACTGTGCACTGACCCAGAAAAGGCAGACTGCTACTCACATCTTCAGGAGACAGAGCCTGTGGGAATCAGCAAAGGCTGGGAGTGTTTGATTCCCCCAGTTACAGCTTCTAGTCTCCTGGGTAGAAAGTAACATCCTGCTTCTGAGATAATGCTGGTCCTTTAAGATGTCATATTGCTGACTCAGCCCTAAAGGCTGCATATCTGTAAGCAAGATAATCCATTTTGGGCTGTGGTATCTGAAAGACACTAGCATAGTTAGGCTCTTTTCTGGGCCTTGGGAGACCCACTGTGGGAACGGTTATAGCAATGTCATTACAGCTCTAATCACCTAATCCTTTCTCCTGAGCAGGAAGAGCAGGAAGTAGCTTCCTGCACTAAAGCTACTGCTGCTGTTTTAAATTATCTGCCTATGTCAGATTTAAGGTGATAGGAAGGTAATCTACTTCAGAGTTTAGTGTCTGAGAGACACTAGGGGAGTCAGGCTCTTTCATGTCACCTGGAGGATACACTTTGGTAATTGCTATAGTATTGTCAGTTTTCACTATCTTCCTTATAGTCTGTGAAAATAGCAAACAGTAACAATTGCAGATGTTACCATATATGTTACCCAAAACATTCTGCAAAATAGCATAGAGTTCAGGAGATTTTCTTGTTATCATGTAGGGCCACAGTTTCAACCATCTACTCTTGGTTTACATTTCCTTACATTTTTGGCATACAGGAATATACTATACAAAAAGTAAACCAAATATATTTGACACATGAGAGAGATGACTCTTTTTTTATTTATTTATTTTTATTTAATTTTATATAACAAAGTCCAATTAAATGAAAACAAACATTTATACACAATATTTGGGAATTTGGGCGTCGTTCTTTCCAAACCACTTCCTGCTGGTAAGGGGCGCTGTCTTGGGGGATTCGAAGAAGATTCAGATATCCTAGCTGTAGTCTGCAGGGCTGTTTTGTCCAGCTGTTTGGAATGTAGGATCAGCTTGTACTCTGTTTCAGGCAGTCTGGCGTGATCAAACCACATTAGTCTGGAAGGAATCCACATCTTTTCATTTTCTGTGGAAACAAAAATAGAAATACTTTTCCCCAGTAACTTGTTCTTCAACTTAAATTTTGGAGTCAAAGCGTTTTTTTTTTTTTTTTTTTAATTTATTATTTTACATGTCGATCCCAGTTCCCTCTCCCTCCCTCCCTCCCTCCCTCCCCATGACCCTTACATCCATTCATGGTATGAATGTACAGTTATAATACACCTCCAATTTTTTCTCTGTTTTTTTTTCAATTTCTCCTGTGTGTGTATGTGTGTTATTGTCTGTGTGTGTTTGTGTGTGTGTGTGCATATAAATATATATGTGTTTGAATCTGTTTTTGTTTATATATGTATATATATAAATACATATATATGTATATGTATATGTGTATTATATATGGTTACACATGTGTTCATATTTGACATTGTTGAGAATGGCATACTTCAGTACTCTATATTTTTTCACACTGCTTTCTGCTTCTTTCTTTAATAGCATCTCTACACTACTAAATGTCAAAGTAATTACCACTTCTTATTAATATTATTTATCCTACATGTATGAAAGCATACCTAAGTAAACCATACTGTGTACTTAAAGCAGTGGTTATGAGTAACCATATTTAGCATTGGAATTTGAATGGAAAAACCTATCAACGTTATTGTATATAGAGAGATTCTTTTCAGCCTAGACGCATGTGGGAGGCCCTAGGCCTTGACCCAAATGATATAAGAGACTTTGAGACCCCCTCATGCTTCCTCACCCTCCCTGGGGAGCATAAAGAGAATGAGCTGGGGTTTGGTATGTGTGATAGAGGAGAATTGGAGGGTGAAGGAACTGGGATTGACATGTAAAACAACCTTGTTTCAAATTAAAATTAAAAAAAGGTTAAAAAGTAGATTGGGTTGTTGTATCATAGCACTCATTTTTTTCTGTAGCTTTTTTTTTTGAGTGTGAGAAGTTGCAAGCATTTTCCATCTGTTTTGGCATGACAGTTTCTGTATGTATATTTTGGTTTCCTTAGTTTTTTGATTTTGATTGTTCATGATTTAAAAATTCTTTGCTTCAAAATTCCCTATCTATCTTTCAAGAAACTTTTGTCCTGACAAAAATCTTTTTCTTTAGTACCATAAACTGTATCTGCCTATTGCATGCAATGTATTCTGGATCCAGGTAAATGGAGAGTTGTATGTATTTGTTAGGTATGCCTGGACCTATATTGTTAGTCCTTTGCCATATAAGCATTTTCAGAATTGTGTTAAATAATGTTGTTTTTAGACAATTGTGTTAATATTGTCTGTGGGTGTAAGAATACATATCAATAATGCTGATAGACATTATATGGCTTCAGAGAGAGGAATGTTCTACCTCTGGGTCTATGATCTTCATAGCCATGTGTAGAATGCTAGGTTATTATTTTGAACATTATTTGTCATCTCATAAATATGTTAGCTTTAGTCAAGAAACCTAGAATGAAATTTTTAGTGATGTCTTTGTGAAGCAAGCCACTCATATCCTAAGGAGAGCTAACATTTGGTAAATTACAATATTTGGAATATTTTATAAATTAATCAAATTTACAGATAGTTTTTATATTTCTGTCAACTGCAGTTTTGACATTAACACAGCAGGAGTGACATGAGTAGAAATAATTTCTCCGTTAATGGTTTTGGGAACAGTCTCCTAACAGAAATTGAAAGGGATCCTGACCTGACTTTTTCCTGTAATCAGAAAGATGACTATACTAATTGCCATCATAGAACCTTAATCTACTAACTGATATAAGCAGATGTATAGATCCATCTCCACCAATCATTTGGCCTAGCTACAAAGTCCAGTCAAAGAGAAGAAGGGGGATTATATGTGCAAGGCAGGGGTGTACACCATAATGGAAAACTCCACAGAATTAAATGACCATAGTTAGTAGGAGATCGTAGACACTGGACCAACAGCTGTGGAGCCTGCATTGGACCTAACTAGGCCCTCTGCATGTGTGTGACAGTTGTGTGGTTGATCTGTTTGTGGGACTCCTGGCAACAGGACCACAATCTATCTCTGTTAATTCAGCATACTTTTTGGTGCCCATTTTCTAGGGTGGTATGCCTTGCTCAGCCTTGTTGCACGGGGGAAAACCCTGGTCATGCCTGTACTTGATATACCAGGCTTTCTTGATACCCTATGGGAGGCCTTCCCCTATATGAGGAAATGATGGGGGAAGGGAGGGGTGAGGAGGGGAGAGTGTGAGTAGGAGAGGGGAAGGAAACTGTGTTTGGTTTGAAAAATGAAAAAAAAAATAAAAGTAAAGACCTTTAATATAATTAACTTCTAAAACAAGAAAACAAAAATATAAAACAAAACTACACTGCCTCTCCATTGCTCTTAGCTGCTGTGTACCATGCAGTATATTAAATATATCCTGCTATACCATCAGCTTTACCTGCAGAATTTCGTTGGGCAATGAGCTCTGATATCTGGTACAATGTCAATCCTCGATATCAATAACACTCCTCTGGATTTCCTGCTGCTTTATTGAGTCAGTTTTCTTGGTTTCATTTTGATTTTTTGGTTGCTTGTTTTTTAATTAATATTTTAATTTGTGTTTTTTATTTTTAATATTTCTCTTCGAGGTTTATTTTGGGGGAACATTAGGAGGGTGAGTGGTGTTTATGTAGGAACAGGCAAATAAATGGAACTGTAATACATGATGTGAAATAATGAAATAATCAATACATTATGAAAATATGTCAATATTCACTTATTAATAGTAAACAGAATGTTTCATGAATTGGAAATGAGCAAAAAAATTAATTTCAAATGTATTCAGTAATGTCTGTAATCAAACACAAAAAATAATGCAATGCCTGAAAGTATACACCTATAAATAATACTTAATTCTCAAGTAATACTTCCAATAATTGCTTAAACATTATGAAACCATTAGAGTCAGTATGTAATTTGGGTTTGCACAGAGCAGGTAACATTTCTACATACAATAAAAGCATTTCACTTTTTCACTACTGTGAAAATATCTTCCTGTTAGAATATTTTTGCTTCCTTCTCAGAATAGATCATTAGGTATTGCAGTTTTAGTGGAACAGCATGATGAAGGAAAATAACCTCACACCATTGTTATGAGCATTCTTCCTGCCATCTTGAGTCACTGTCTAGTCAGCACCAAATGAACACGATTATGCTACAGTAATTATAAAACTATTGGACGTTGATTAGGGCTTATTATTGGATAACTCTGTCTTAATTATAACCCACATCTACGAATCTGTGTATATCTACATGGTCTTCTCTTATCAGAGAATCAGTTCACACTTGTATCTCCTCTTGCTTCATACATCGTGACTGACTCTGCCTACATTTCTCAGAATCATCTTTATCACCTACTCCCACCTATCTTGTTTGCCTGTTGGCCAATAGTGCTTTATTCATCAACCAATAAGACAAACATATGCAGAAGACATCCTCATCACACCATAATACCCCAAAGTCTGTCAGGCAGAAACAAAGAGTCCACATGCACATTGTTTTTTTTTTTTTTTATTTCCCATATAGTGCATGAAGAAACATGTCTTATTATCACAATAGATTCATAGTACTTTGGCAATATCAATATGTCATTAGGTCTCATTTTATCTCTATATTCCTATAGCAGAAACAGAGTAAAAAATGCATATGGTTGTAACCATTCTAGTCTGAGGTTATTGGACATTTTAGTAGTGTGGGTATTTTTCAATCCCATGGATTCAGTTATAATCCTCAAATTAGTTGATTGCCCCCAAAATATTTGATCCACTGTGACAACAGTATTACTGATGACTGCCCACCATTTTGTGCTATAGAGCTTGTAGCCAAGAGAATGAGGAGTTTTGTTCTTCCCACAGTAACTAGCAGATTAACTTTCATTTCTAACACAAGTAGGCTGTTTCAGTGACACTTCTAACTAGGTAACAAATGGATTTCAGTTCTGTGATGAGGATGAACGTCAGAAATACGCACTTACAATCATGTTGGGAGTAATAACTATGTTTTGTGAATGATCTGTTATCCCTAGTGGGTCCTAGAGGAATACACTATCCAAAAAGCAAACCAAAGACCTTTGGCACATGAGAGGGATATCTCTTACTTCCCTTCATGGTATGAGATGTACAGTTATTTTAATCCAAGCCCAATTTTTTTCTCAGTTTTTTTTTCAGTTTCTCCCATGTGTGTGTATTTGTGTGTGTGTGTGTGTGTGTGTGTGTGTGTGTGTGTGCGTGTTTGTGCATATACATAAGTATTTGTTTGAATCTGATTTTGAATATATAAATATATATTTGTATATATATATGTGTGTGTGTGTGATACACACACACACACACACACACACATATATATATATATATATATATATATATATATATGGTTATATAAGTGTTCATATTTGACCTTGTCGAGAATGTCATAATTGAGTACTGTATTTATATTATTTCACATTGCTTTCTGCCTCTTTTTCAATACCATCCCTTCACTACTAAATGACAAAGTACTTACTACTTCTTATTAACATTCTCTTTCCTACATGTACAAATGCATACTGATGTGATCCATACTATGTACTTACAGCAGTGTTTATGAGTAACCATATTTTGCATTGACATTTGGAATTGGAATACCTTACAATGTTATTGTGTATTGAGGGATACCTTTTCAGACTAGACACATGTGGGAGGTCCTAGACCCTGACCCAAATGATATAATAGACATTTAAGACCCCCCCATGGAAGGCCTCTCCCTCCCAGGGGAGCATAAAGGGGATGAGCTGGGGTTTGGTGTGGGGGATAGGGGAGGATTGGAAGTTGAGGGAACTGGGATTAACAAGGAAACAACCTTGTTTGAATTTTTTTCTAAAAAGGCAAATAAGGAGGAATGGATTTGTTGTATCTTATCATGCATTGTTTCTTGGTAGCTTTTCTTGGAGTGTGAGAAGTTGCAAGCATTTTCCATCTGTTTTGGCATGGCGGTTTTTGTATGTACATTTAGGTTTACTTTGCTTTTTTATTTTGATATGCATGTTTTAAAAATTCTTTGCTTCAAAAATCCCTATCTATCTTTCAGAAACTTTTTCGCGACTGAAACCTTTTTCTTTATTACCATAAACTGTATCTGCCTATTTCATGCAACATTTTCTGGATCCAGGAAAATGGAGAGTTATATGTATTTGTTAGGTATGCCTGAACACTTTATTGTTTGTCCTTTGCCATTGGGAATTTTTGGAGTTGTGTAAAATAATGCCTTTTTTAGTGACAGTTGCATTAATGTTGTCTGTGGGTTTAAGCATAAATACTGATAATGCTGCTAGACATTATATGACTTCATAGAATTTGCAGAGGAAAGTTCTGCCTTTGGGATTGTGATCGTCATAGCCATGAATAGAATGCTGGGTTATTATATTGAAAGTAATTTGTCTTCCCATAAGACAAATGGGGGGGTGAGGAGAGGAGAATGTGAGGAGGTGAGGGGAAGGAAACTGGTTCTATTGTAAAATGAATATAAAAATAAAATAAAAGACCTTTAATATAATTATCTTCTAAAACAAGAAAACAAAAATACACAACAAAACCATAATTGCTCCTCCAAGTGTTCTGCCTCTCCACTGCTCTTAGCTGCTGTGTATCATGTGGTATAGTAAGTATATCCTCCTATACAAACAGCTTTTCTTGCAGAACTTCATTGTAAAGTGAGATATGATACCTGGTAAACTGTCCATCTTGGATAACAAAAACACTCCTCTTAGATATCATGCCACTTTATTGCGTCAGCTTTCTTGGTTTTATTTTGATCTTTTTGTTGCTTGTTTTTTAATTAATGATTTTATTTGTGATTTTTATTTTTAATGTTTCTCTTTGAGGTTTTCTTTGGGGGTACATTTGGAGGATAACTGGTGTTTCAGTAGGAACAGGTAAATAAAGGGACTGTAATACATGATGTGAAATTATGAAATAATCAATAAATTATGAAAAATATGTCAATATTCACTTATTAATAGTAAACATAATGTTTCAATAATTGGAGGTGAGAAAACAAAATTAATTCCAAATGTATGCACACATGTCTGGAATCAAACACATTGTATGATACAAACAAACATGCAATGGCTGAAAATATACACATATTATGAATAATTCTTTCTCAAAGGAATACCTCCAATAATTGCTAAAATATCATGACACCCTTAGAGTCAATATGTAGTTTGGGTTTGTACAGAGCAGGTAATATTTCCACATATAATAAAAGCATTTCATTTCATTCATTTATGTACATATATTGGAGAAAAGCTAAAATTCAAGCAATTAAAATGACACTTGCGGAATCTGGCATGACATACCAGAACATGTAAGCATTCAGCAGGGAATAGCAACCAAAATATACAGTCAACTGGAAGCAGAAACAGAGCCTTTTTTGTGTAGATAATCTGAATGTAGGCCAGATCAGACAGATACATTAGCACCCACAGACAAGTTTTTTTTTTCTTTACAAAATCAGTGTCAGAGTTCATGGTTTATTACATTTTTTATCCTCTCATCAACATTCAGTTCTCTGCTTCTGCACACATTCAGGTAGAAGAAAGTAATGAATCAGCAGTTCTGATAGACATCTCCAAGATAAACACAGGATTCACCTCCAGTGTGGAATTGAGATCATTGTCCTCATTGGTTACAATTCAATACACAATTTAAATGCACACAGTCCTTATCAGAGGCAAGGAGTGCTAATAAAAGCATCACCAGCGAGGCTTCTTTCCAGTTGGACTCAGGCTATATTACAGGACTCAGATGATCCTGGTTATAACCCGAGCCAGACAGTATACCCACCCAGACAAGGGAGATTGCTCCTGACATCAACAGGAGACAGAGCCTGTAGAAATCAACAAAGGCAGGGATTGTTTGATTCCCAGAATTATAGCTCCCAGTCACTGATCCTGTCTCCTGTTTGGGAAGTAGCATCCAGCATCTGAAGCAATTGCTTCTGTTTTTAAGGATCATATCCCTGTTTCAATCCTCAAGTGCTACATGTCTGCAACGACGATAATTAATTTCAGACTTAATTATCTGAAAGACACTAGGGAATTCAAGATCCTTTCTGTCCCTTGGGAGACCCACTGTGAGAACTGCTACCAAAATGTAAGTTTTCATTAAGAAACTTAGAGTCTGTGAAAATATCAAGCTGACACATTTGTAAATGCTAACCTATCAGTTACTCAAGGCATGAGTGAACAATATAATAAATTGTGAGAAATTTATTGTTATCAATTTGTTGCCATGTAGGGATGCAGTTTCAACGTCGTCCCAATCTTTTTCTTTTTTCTTTCTTTCTCTCTTTCTTTCCTTTTTTTTTTTTTTTTTTTTTTTTTTGCATTTGGCAAATACAAACTCTAATACTTTGGTATATTACCCTTGTCAGCCATCATCACTTTACTATGACATCATGTGGGGCATCAACTTTATTGAAAAACAGTTACTTAGTGATTGTAACAGAACAGCATTACATATGTCCCTTGTAATTATCGAACACATCACATTTATTTGTTCTTACTTCTTGTGTTTTTTATGATTGAATCCTCTGAAGACCTTGTGTATGCTATGATTGTCTCCTAGTTCCTACTAAGGCTGCAAAACTTCGTTACTATGGAATCATCCACTACCTCTGAATATGTTGGAATACTTCTGCCTCCTTTCCTATATAGATCATTGAGGATTTAAGGGAGAAAAACACAACAGATTGTTTCATAGATCTGTCTTCTATGATAGGTCATTTGGAGCCCCATTATTTTTATATTGCTCTATCATAGATGAAAATAGTATTTTCATAGGTCTGTAATCATGCTATTCTCATTTCCCTGGAGGTTCTAACATTGTGGGATATCTTTCTATATCCTGGAGTGAATCATGATCCTCACAACTAGATGATAACACCCATGCTATTTTGGCCACTGTAACTATAATTTATGTGAACACTGCTCCTAATTTTCTGTTTTAGTGTGATGTACATAATTGAAACCAGAAACTTTTTCCTAGCCTTGGAAACAGTGGATTCCTGTTTGCATCTATAACATATGGTCAGTCCCAATGTGACTTCTGACCTGCCACCAGATGGAATTATGTTGTATGTTGACATAAGTAATTTGGATTTTCAGAAATAGATTTCCCCCAGGATTTCAGAAGGTTTATCCTATTCTACTGAAACATCCTATGTTACTCTAGTCTGTGAGTATTGTGAAAAAAAACTTGTCAAACAAGCATATAAAATAATTCATTACTGGTAAGTAAGGGAGATGTTTCTTCAATGCTTCTATGGTAAGAGATGTGCAGTTGTTACAACATCTTTTCAAATATACTTTAATATAATTTTATTGCTTTCATTTCTATATAGGTGTATATGTATGTGTATCTACATGTATATGTGTGTGTTTATGTGAGTATGCTTGCATATGCATTTGTTTACCCATATATATTTGTTTCCTCATTGCATGCAACATTTCCTGAGTAGAAATAACGAAGAGTTGTGTTTGTTTTTTTAGGTATGATGGAACAATACATGGAAAGCACATCATCATTTTAGCAGTTGTTGAATTGTGTAACACTGCTGTAAAATATTTTTCTGACAGTTTCCGTTAAAGTTGTTTGTAGGTAAAACATAAATCTCACAGAAATTAAAAGGTTTCCATGTAGATATATGTTGTGTTTCAGGGTCCACTAATTCCGTAGACATCTGAAATAAATGTGTCTGCTTTACTCAAGAAAGATAGAGTGAAAATTTCAGCCATGTCTTTATGAGCTGACTACTATACTTAGACTTTATAAATTATAAAAATTTGGAGGAGATAACAAATAATTTTCCTGAGATGTTTTGGAGTTCTGTTAGATGAAGCTTGACATCAATACAGCAGGAATATTATCAGTAGAAATAATAGTTATATAAAAGGCTAGGTAACAGGCACTAATACCATAATAGTATAAGGAATTATCAAATGGAGCTTGTTTTCTTAAAAGAAGAAAAAGAAATAATTTTGGAGGCAACTTGGAAACTTCTAAATGTCTGTGAGCATTCAGCTTTGCTTTTGATGGATACATGTCAGTATTATGAAAGAAGCACAGAGACACTGGATTGAGCCTAAGGTTTCTATTCAGGAGGCAGAAAACAAATGTGGAAAGTATGGAAATGCAAAGGATAGAATCTAAGGAAATTAGAACAATAGTTGGTTACATAAAATGAACATCTGTGTGGTCTCTGATAATATCCCTGTAGTTACTTTTTCCTTTCTCTTTATGCAATAGGAATCCGCATAGATGGATATGTCAGCAAACCGATTACTTACAAATATGAACAACTGATATCTATGATTAGAATATACCTATTACCTGTAAGGCATACTAGCAGGCATACTAGTAAGGCATACTAATCACAGTATGTGACTCTTAGGTAGTGACAGTAAGTTTTCTGAGTTTTACTGATCACCTTGTGATCCATGCTCGGCAAATCCCGTACCTATGAGAAACAGTATGTCAGTTTGACTTTGATAATATACCTCTCCATTCAACTTATATGTGAGGGGAATTTAAGCACTCTTGTATACTTGAAATCACATTAGCTTTGAAGCCAAAAGTTATGTGTGACTTATATTATTTAACAAGCCAACGAAAATGGGCAAACAGATTTAATCAAGTATACTAGCCCTGAGAGGCTGCCTATGTAATGGTAATGCACCCCATACTTATGCATACTCAGGTGTTTTATATCTATAAAGATGACATATACACACTAAAAAATTCAGAGCAAGTAAAAAACTAGGGATGGAGTAGTGATTGTACAGGAAATATATTGTTAGTGAGGTAATGATATTGTTTAAAATATCAATATTCACATGGCAATATTGAACAGAATATTTTACAAGAATGTTGTCATTATTTAACCAAATTTAATGCCATGTGAGTGCAGACATGAATAGAATGAATTACAGTTAAAATCATTCAAAGGATGATGTGATTGTTAACATTTTACATGTATTATTACTAAGGATTTCCAAAAGGAAAATATCAGATGATTTATTAATCATCTTGACACTATTAGACACTGATTGTAAAAGACTTGCTAGTCACATTTCCACTTGCAATGCAGACATCTCACTTCAGGCACAAATACTGTAGAAGAGGTACAGTTGAATCATTTCAACATGGCTCGTGGGGAATGAACAAAGATGACGACTTTGAGTCATGAATTAATTGAAAAATACAGTAGAGTGTCCTGTGCTTCTATTGCTCCATTATATCTGTGATATATGTGAGCATCACAGGGCAGAAGCCCAGACACTTGCTCCAATTAAAGTTTTTAATCTAGTTTCAGAAACTGGTGGAATCTAAAGGATAGCATCATCATTAGGGAGGAAGTAGAATGTATATTTTATACCATGAACATCAGAGTGAGGCTATAGTTATATTCATTAAGATTTTTTTCCTTTTAAGGTTATATATGCATGATCAGTCTTAGCAACATGTTTATATGAAAATATTGGTACCTTGGATATATGTCTATAATACACATATTAGAAAAGAATCATAGTGGTTTGAGCATATATATATATACATATATATATATATATATACATATTATTTCATATATCTTTCTGATTCCTCACAATGCCATGTATGCTCTACTTAATTTCAAAAGAAATACTACTGCTTAAAAATTATTTTATTCTACATATAAAATTGCATACCTAACTAACCCACAGAGTGTTCTTAAAGAAGTGATAATGATTCACAGTTTTTAGCATGATATTTGTAATGCTAAATAATGTATTTAGCAAGTTGTTGTACAGTAGAAACGGGTTCTTTCTATACAAGTGCCCATCATTTGTCTCTAGCTCTTCTGCCAAGTGTGAAAAGTTGAGAGACTTTTCAAGTGTGTGGGCATGACAATTTATGCTGTGATTATCCTAAATATCTCATTTGTTTCTCTCTGGTTTCTATTGTTTTCTGGTTTTGGTATTCAATTTTTCGATAGCTATGCTTAAAATCCCGTCTTTGGAAATGATTTTCCTGATACAATCTTGCGGGGAGCTTCTTGATGTTTGAAGCAGGTCATCTCCTAAGGCAGATTCCTAACATAGGTCACACCTGGCTACCTTGTCTCAGCTTCCAGGGAAAAGATAGCTTTTGGTTTTCAGTTGCTCTTTATCTTGAGGGCAAGGGCTACCCACAGAGTGACAGTCCCCTAGGGTGCCTGCCTTGGGGCAATGGACCACCTACTATGTTACTATCTGGAGTGGCCTTGTTAGAAAACATGGAGATGGAGGGTGGGATTGCCTTGGGAGGTTCTTAAAATATAATTTGTCTGTTTGTTTTCCCTTTTCTAACAGAGAGTACAAAGGTCTTACATTGCATTTTTGTAAAAAGTAAAATAATGGAGATTTTAACTCAAAAAAGTCCCTGTTTTTCTTTCAAGACATTTGGTTGCAACAGAATTTTTCATAGTACCATAAATTAAGTCTGCTCATTGAATGTAATATCTTCTGTGTTTAGTTATAATGGAGAGTGTATGTATAGATCATGTGTAGTTGGATCAAATGTTCTTAGTCCTTATGTAATTAAGCAGTTAAGGAATTATAGAAAATGATGTTTATTCTGACACTTACAGTTAATGTTGTCTATAAGTGTAAATATTAATAACACAGCTAGAAGTTTCATGGCTTCAGGAAAGTTGCAGAGGATAGTTCTGTTTCTGGTTCAATGATCATGAATGATATGTTTCTGCTTTGGTCATGTAAGCTAGAGTGAACTTCAGACATGTCTTTTGGAAACATGATACCAAAAAGTTACAAAGTGCTAAATGTTGGTAAACTATAAGATTTGAAGGAGCTGGTAGCTGAATCAACTTTACAGTGTGTTTTGTTGTTCTGCTTGCTGTTATTTTAACATTAACACAGCAGGAGTAATATGAGTAGGAATAATGTATTGATAAATGGATTTGGGGGCAGTTCCTAAGGCTTTCATAGTGTAAGGAATTGTTAAAATGACATTATTTTCAAAAAGAAGTTAAAAAGAACATATAATTTTAAGATGCAGGGATTTTTAAATGTGTACTCTGCTCTTATTCCATCTATGTGGGAATTACCAAATACAGATGTCAGAGTTTGTGGGGCCTCTAAGTAACAACCCCATATCAGTCCTTGTTCTTCTTTTTACAGTATACACAGCCTCTTAGATGGTGATATTAGCAACCTGACTACTTGGAAATATGAAGATTTGGCATTTAATTTTAGCATTCTCGTATGAATTATCAGATGAAGAAGGTGAAAGGGACAAGATCTCTTGAACATATTTGGAGCACAGAAGGAGGGGAGAGGAAGTTATGAGAAAGAGGTGTGAAGAGGAAGGGGGAGGAATTTGAGGGACCAGAAAGATTTAGTCATGGAATGAATAGAGAAGAGCAAAAAAGATACCTTAATTGTGGGAGCCATTATACATTCAAAGAGAAATATGGCAATTGGGAAATGTCAGGAGATATACAAGGATGACCCCAACTAAGAATCTAAGCAATAGTGGAAAGGCTACCTTAAATGCCCTTCCCCTATAATGAGATTGATGGCTACTTTATATACCATCCTAGAGCCTTCATCCAGTAGCTGTTGGAAGCAAAAGTAGAGACCCACACCTAAGCATTGAGCTAAATGCTTGGAATCCAGTTTTAGAAAGGAATGAGTGATGAACATAGGGGTAAAGACCATGCTGAGCAAACAGCTGACCTGAACAAGGAGGAGCTCATGAACCCCAGACTGATAGCTCAAAAAACAGCATAGGACAGAACCAGGGCTCCTGTATATGGGTGTAGGTTAGTAGTCCTGATCACTCTATGGGACCTTTGGCAGTGGAACAACATTTATCCCTAGTGTACAAATGGACATTGAGAGCCCATTTCCCATAGAGAGTTACTCTCTCAGCCTAGACACATGGGGGAAGTACTAGGCCATGCCCCAAATGATGTGACAAACTTTGTTGATACCCCATGGAAGGCCTCACACTTTCTATGGAGCAGAAAGGGATGGGATGGGGGTTGGGGAAGGATATAAGGATGGGAGGGAGAGGGAATTGGGATTGATACACAATACAAGATTGATTAAAATTTAAGTGGAGAAGGAACAAAAGGAAAAAGAAAAAAAGTCAGACATACTAGCATTAGCATCTTATTCCAGGATATGAGGCATACATAGTGACAGAAAGATTTCTAAATTTGCTTGCCTATAGTTACTGGCAAATACTTTACCTGTGACAAACAGTGTGTCAACTCTACAATGCTACTATTCCTCTTGAATTCCTATCAGTTGTGTTTGCAAGCGTAATTCTTACAGTATAAAAATATGGGATAAATATTCTGAAGCCTGTGATTAAAGGCATGAACCATCACTGACTGATCTCTATAGCTTGAGGCTAACTTTGATATGTAAATCCTTGGGAAAGCTTTAAGAAATTATAAATAATATATCACCACAATGAAATATCTAATTACCCTATGGGTGAATCTTGAAGCCATTAGGTTATCAAAGTTGCTTATATCAGGGAAGACAGATTTCCTGATGTATGCTAGGTCTATGAAGTGAAGGTACTAAATATTTTAAAAAATGCACTATTCTATGAAATTGCATTCAAATGGATGGAATTTGAAAAATTAATCCTGAATGAGGTAACCTGGATGAAAAAACAAACTCACTTCTAAGTGGATACTAGTTATGATTGAAAGTTTTAAAGCAATCCAAATTCCCAGAGAAGCTAGGTAACAATGTTGACCTTAAGAGGGATGCATGGATCATACCCAGAAGGGGAAAAATGAGATCTCCTGGTTAAACTTGGGAATAGAGTAATAATTAAAGAGGGAATCTGGTGAAAGAAAGGTAGTGAATTTGATGAAACTTGCAATATTCAACTATTAATATATCACAAGGATAGTTTGGCAATTTGAAACAAAAAAATAATATCAATTGTATATAGACGTGTGTGAGATGAACTACAACTAAATCATACAATTTAAAATTGTTGAGAATATATATATATATGTATACATATACATATATATTATAAATTTTCTTTCTAAAAGGAATAGTTCAAATTATTGCTTAATCTTCATGACATTGTTGAATATAGCATGCAAATTTGTTATTTTTTTCAGAGCAGAGCTTGAAAGTAACAAATCCACATATTTTTCGATTACCTCTTTCAGTCACTCATGTACATATAATGGAGAAAAACTAAATTTCAAGCATTTAATATGGTTCTTGGGAAGCTAACATGACACATTAGGAAATGTCAGAAGCAGGTAGTAATTGGCATCCCAGAATCACAATCCCTCAGTCCAGAGAAAATCAGAGGTTTTTATATACATAGCCAGGATGTAGGTAAAAGTATGTGGATATATGATGACAACGTACTTCATACATGTAGGTATAGTCTATTGACAACTGGAGTCAGAGCCAAGGTAGCTTATGTTTCTCCTGTCATCCATGTTCAGTTTAGATGCTTCTGCTGAGATACATATTCAGAAGAAAAAAGGGAAATGAATCAGCATCTCTGATGGAGATCTCCAAGGGAACTACAGGATTTGCCTCCATTGCTTGAACAGAGAACACTCTTTATTGACTCATATTCCTTGCTCAATTAGAAGGCACCCAGTCCTTCAATCAGGACACAATGGTATTAATTTAAGCATCAACAGTGTAGGTACATACCAGTGAGGCTGTGGCTATATTCCAGGTCTCAGTAGATCCTGTATATAACCTGAGCATGACTAGACACAGACCCAGACAAGAGAGACTGCTCTTGACAACTACAGGAGACAGAACCTGTGGGAAACAGCAAAGGCAGGGATTGTTTAGTTCTCAGCATTACAGCTCCAAGTCCCCTGCTTCTGTCTCCTTTACAGGAAGTAGCATTCTGCTTCTAAAGCTACTGCTTCCCCTTTAAGATGTCATATTCCTGCCTCATGCTTAAGTGTCTGCATAATATACAAAGAAGATAATCCATTTCAGACTTAAGTATCTGACAGATACTAGGGGAGTCAGGCTTCTTTCTCTCCCCTGATATATCCACTGTGAGCAGCAAGCAGATATTCACAGTCTAGAATCACAGTCAGCCATTTAAAGGTATAGAGGGTTCCTGTCAATACACAGGATGTATGCCAATACAGCAAGATATATGATCATGCCCTACTTGCCGCCAGTTGATTTATTTCCTTTTGATAACGGCAGTGAGAGCACAGGTGAAATTACACTTTTTTCTGCTCATCTACTTCCAATTTCTCTGCTGTTGCTGCTGCAGCAGACTTTTGAGTGTGAAACAGAGTCAGCAGTTCTGATGGAGATCTCCAAGAGAACTACGGGATTTGTCTCCCTTGCTGGATTTGAGATCACTCTCCTTATTGGCTCTTATTCCATGCTGAATTTAAATACACATAGCCTTTCAATCAGAGGCAAGGGGTGCTTATAAAAGTGTCAGCAGTGCAGCTTCTTGCCAGTCGGGCTCGGGTTATACCGCAGGACAAAAGTGATCCTGTGTATAACCCGAGCCCGACCTTACACTGACCCAGGCAAGGCAGACTACTCCTGACACCTACCGGAGACAGAGCCCCTGGGAATAAGCAAAGGCAGGTATTGTTTGATTGCCATCAGAGAAAGGCTTGCAGTGAAAATTGCCTCTTATAATGTAAGCATTTATTTTCAGGCACTCAGTACATTTATGGGAGAAAAGCTAAAATTGAAGCATAATTGAAGCATTTGGCATTGTTCTTGGGGAGTCTGTCAGGGCATATGAGAGAATGTCAGCAACAGGCAGCTCTTGGCAGCGCACATTTGCAATCATCCAGTTCCATGCAGAATCGGCCAGGATGTCAGTCCCAGAAACCTGATATAGGGACATACCCTAACTGCCACCAGCTCCTGTGTTTTCCTTTAGATCATTGCAGTTTTGTCCAGTGCACATTATGTATTGCATGTCGCACACTTTCAATTTTGCTGCTTCTCCTGTAGCACCCGTTTAGGTGGAAGGGAGAAATGAGTCAGCAGTTCTGATGGAGAACTCCCAAGACAACATCAGGATTCGCCTCCAGTGTGGAATTGAGATCAATGTTCTTATTGGCTCTATGGTCAATTTGAATGCACAGAGTCCTTCAATCAGAGGCAAGGAGTGCCAATAAAAGCATCATTAGTGCTGCTTCTTACCAGTCGGGCTCTGGCTATACGCCAGGACTCAGTCGATCTGGTGTATAACCCGAGCCCGACTCTTCACTGACCCAGACAAGGCAGACTGCATTTAACATCAATAGGATACAGCAGCTGTGGGAATCAGCACTGGCAGGGATTGTTTGATTCACAGTACAAGAGGGATGTAATGAAAAATTTACCACTTACACTGTAATCGTATCTTTTTAAGCATTCATGTACACATATATTAGAGAAAAGATAAAATTGAAGCATTTATCTATGCACCTGGGGAATTGGACAAGCTTATGAGAAAATACCAGCAGCAAGTATCCGTTCACAACCTACATTTGCAATCATCCAGCTCCTAGCACAATTGTGGGCTTTCATATAGATTTCTAGGATATAGGCCCAAGCAACCTGATATAGGAGCATTCCCTACCTGGAACCAGTTCCTGCATTTTCCTTTGGTTACTGGATTTTTTTCAATGTTGTGTGCTTTCAATTTTGCTTCTTCTCCTGCAGTAGGCAGTTAGGGGGGAGGGAGAAATGAGTCAGCAGTTCTGGTGGACTCTCAAAGAGAACATCGGGATTCACCTCCATTGCTGGAATTGAGATCACTCTCCTTATTGGCTCCTTGCTCAATCTGAATGCATACAGTCCTTCAATCAGAGGCATGGAGTGCTAATAAAAGCATCACCAGTGCAGCTTCTTACCAGTCGGGCTCTGGCCATACTCCAGGACTCAGGAGATCCTGGGTATGACCAGAGCCCGACTGTACACTGACCCAGACAAGGGAGACTGCTCCTGACATCTGCAGGAGACAGAGCCTCTGGGAATCATCAATGTCAGGAATTATTTGATTCACAGCATTAGAGCTACAAGTCATCTTCTCCTGTCTCCTGTGTAAGAGGGAGCATTCTGTTTGAGATACTTCTGTTCTTACAAGAAGTGACACCCCTGTCTAAGACTTGATGTGCTGCCTCCTCTGTTAAGAAGATGATTTATTTCAGACTTTACTATCTGACAGAGAGTCAGGGAGTCAGGCTCCTTTCTGTACAAAGTACAGATTCTAGTATGTGTTAGTTTTTCCTCCTTAGTCCGTTCCTCTTCCTGACATCCGTCCATGTGTCAGTTTGTTCAAATTATTTATTTACTGATGGTGACAGTTTTTTAATGCATATATCACTTTAAGTTAATTTTAAGATATCACAAGCCTTTGTTCATGTTTGTGGTGGTTAAGCTTTCACATTGAGCAGATCTGTGTCTGCTATCTCAGACTCTGAATTTCTATGTCTCATAGTAAAGAGGTCAGTGGAAGACATTACTACGAAATTATCCACTATATCTCTATCTGTTAGGATCTTTCTACATTCTCAAAATAGATCATTGAGACTTTAGTAGTTGTGCTTGATGAAGGTAAGTAACACCACCACAAAGAACCCCAATGCCTTTCAATGTCATGAGAAAGAGTCGTTTTATTTCCCATCTGTGAATGAAGTAAAATCTTCTTAAGGCAATTATTTCACAGATATACCAATATATCATTATGTCATTACAACTGAGTTGAACTCTCTGTTCCTCTAGCAGCATGAGATATCCATTTTTTTTTGTATAGGTCTGTAAGGATAGTTCTTCATTCCCATGGAATATTCAAATTCTCAAAAGTATTATTTTTGAGATTGTCCCATGATATTTATGCCATTTTGCAACAATAAGTCGACTTTGCTCACTATAATCTTCTGTAGATCATATGACTCAAGGCAATAAGGAATGTGCATTAGCATTCAGGCCTATCACATGTAGGAAATTTCAGTAAAATTTCTTAACTAGGTACATGATGGATTTCTATTATATGATAATTTAAGTCAGATGTATGTCAGAAAGGGGTTCACACCATCGTGCAAAGATATACAACCATAATTCAAGTTGAATGATGAAGTTCTAGTGGTGGACTAGAGGAAATTCCTTAGAGTACAAACCACCTCAATAACTTGGTAACTGAGATACTGAGATATCTTTTATATTCACACACACACACACACACACACACACACACACACATATGCATATATATATATGTGTGTATTCATGTTTTATATGTATATGTACTTTGTTTTTATCTGTGATTGTATTCATATGCGTATGTATGGGTATGCATTTGTGTGCATCTTTGGACTAGTAGGGAATTTAACACATCTTTCTGCTTCCTCCTGCAATATGATGTCTGCTCTATTAATGTTAAAATAATGCCACTTCTTGTAAATATTATTTTGTCAAATATATACAAAGCATTCCTAACTAACCCACACACTTATTTAAAGTGGTGATTATAAGTAATTTTTTTAACATTGACATTAGTAATGGAAAGTCTTCTCAATGTAATGTACACTAGAAATATGTTTTTCCTATCTAGCACTAATCTTTTGTCTGTTGCTTTTCTGCTAAGGGTGAAAAGGTGAGAGAGTTCTCCATCTGTTGGCATAACTGTTTATGCTATGATTGTGATAAAGCTTTTCATTCCTTGTTTTAGTTTCACGTGCTCTTTTGTTATTCAAGTTTGTGAAATTCTGTGCTTTGACCTTCCCAACTGCATGCACGAGTCTTTAGTTACAACAGATACCCATTTCCTCAGTGTCATAAACTGTGCCTGCTGATTTCATGAAATGATTTCTGGATGTAGGTATAATGTAGAATGGTGTGGATTGATCAGGTGTGTTTGTTCACAACATTGTATGTTGTTAACCTTTTGAACACGTGTGGTACGGTATGAAGTGATGCTTTTTTCTTACATTTGCAGCTAATGTTGTCTTTGATTGTATAGATAAATATTGGTAACAAAGCTAGAAATTATATGGCTTTGTCGAATTTGCAGGGGAAAGTTCTGCTACTGGGTCTATGATCATCATAGCCATGTGTAGTAGGAAAGGTTACTATATTGACCATAAATTGTCTTCCTGTGTAAGATATACCTTTGTGTTAGTCAAGAAATCTAGAGTGAAAATCAGTCATGTATTTGTCTTTGGAAAAAAGCCACTAATACCCTATAAAAATCTAAGTGTGGGTAAATTATAACAATTGGAGAAATTGGTAAATGAATCAAATTATTGAGTTGTTTCAGTAGTTCTGTTATCTGCAGTTTTGACTTTATCAAAGCAGGAGTGTCATGAGTATAAGGAATAGCTTTGAAGACTATCTGTAACACATATATTAAATAAGAAATTGATAAAGGACCCTATATTCAAAAAGAAGGAAAAGAGAATTCAAATTGTAGGATTCAGATATTTTATATGGAGGAGAGTCCCCAGAATTGCTCTTATTCTGTATATTGAGAATCATAAAAGCACAAAAGTTATACTTCATTGATCCTCAGATTTTAATTCAGGAGGCCAACAACCGATATTGAAAATGGGGTACTGCAATGGATAGCATCAGCAATATGAAAGAGGTAGGGTAGATGGTTACAGAAAAGGTCCATCTGTGGGGCATCTGATTAACATCCCCCTGCAACTCGGTTAAATAGAACAACCACAGACTTATACTTGGGTTCAATCTTCAAGCTGAATATCAGAAAAGCATAGCATCAGGACACTAGCTTATTATCTGCACTTCAGGCTGAATGGGCTGATCCTTTCCCCATGTACTCTCACCAAGAGTCAGACTGAAACTACTCCTCAGCATGACTGGAGGCTAAATGCTTCCCTGAGAACTAGCTTCTGTGTTACAGGCTTCCCTAATGATGGGATCAAAGGTGTAAGCTATAATTTATTTGGACTGAATCCCTCTTGGATACAACTGGATGCCCTTGAACTCAAGTGATCCATCTACCTCTTAATCCACAGTTCAAGGATTAAAGGTGTGAACCACCACCTCCTAGCTCCTGGGAGATTTGTTCCTGGCTTCTATGGTCTGTGGCTGACTTAGCTTTTCAGAATCTTCAGTTAAGTTTTAATGAGTCACAAACAATATATCTCTAGTTACCTCACATTACTTATTACTTCCTTTATATAGTATACACACCCTCTGAGATGGCTGTATCTGGAACCTGACTCCTTAGAAAAATGAACAACTGGCATCTACTATTAGAATACACATATTAAGAATTAAGTAATCTAGTATTGCCATCAAATCCCAGGCCATACAGCATAGATAGTGGCAATAAGTACTCTGTGTTTACTAGACAGCTTGCATACTGAGACTGGCAAAGTCCAATCTAGTGAAAACTTTATGTCCTTCTGACATAGCAAAAATAACTCTCTATGAAACTCATTTATGATGGCAACTTCAGCATGCTGTACTCTTTAAATCACATCAACTGAGGTTGAATGCCTAATTGTTTCATGTAAATTATAAAAATTTGGAGAATAATTTTACTGAGATGTTTTGGTAGTACTGTTAGATGAAGCGATCCATGCTCAGCGAATCCCGTACCTATGAGAAACAGTATGTCAGCCTGACTTTGATATACCTCTCCATTAAACTTATATGTGAAGTGAATTTACGCACTTTTGTACACTTGAAATCACATTAGCATTGAAGCCAAAGTTATGTGTGACTTATATTATTTAACAAGCCAACGAAAATGGCCAAATAGATTTAATCAGGGCTACTAGCCTTGAGAGGCTGCCTATTTAATAGGAATGGACCCCCATACTCATGAATACTCAGGCGTTTTGTATCTACAAAGATGCTATGCACATACTAAAAAAAAATCAGAGCAAGTATGAAAACTAGAGATGGATTCGTGATTGTAAAGGAAATCTATTGTAAGTGAGGTAACGTAATTGTTTAAAATTTCAATATTCACATGTTAATATTGAACGAAATATTTTACAAGAATGTTTAACCATTTCAACCTATTTAATGCCAAGTGAATATGGACATGTGTAGAATGAACCACAGTTAAAATCATTTATAGAATGATGGGATTGTTGATATTTTACATGTATTATTACTATGTATTTCTAAAAGGATAACATAAGATTATTGCTTAATCATCTTGACAGTATTAAACACAAATTACATATTAGGGAATTTTGTAAAAGACTTGAAAGTCACATTTCTACTTGCTGGCAGACTTCTCACTTCAGGCACTCACCTACATATACTGTAGAGGGGCTAAAGCTGAAGCATTTAAACATTGCTCTTGGGGAATCTGACATGGCTTATCAGAAAATACAAACAACAAGATGCTACTGCCAGCTAAGAGAAACTATCAGCTCCACATGGAAAAAAATATATCTGCTATCTGTCCAAGTTAAAAAAAAAAACACATAACCATGTCCATGACTTATTATCTATGGGACATCTAGGCTGGTTTATTTCCCATAGGTGACATAAAACCTGGACAATCACTTTTGGAACTCAACAGGCCAAGTATGTGGCCAAGGGTAAAGTGATCGATATGGACTCAGCAGTCTGAAGATAGGAATGCTGAAGCCAGAATCCTAACTCACCCGTGAAAAATATTCCAGACTCTAAGGAAAGGAGTTACAATGAAAAGGGATACCTTCCCAAATTCTAGCCTGTGTAGGATGATATTTCCAGTGAACGAGTGGATGGAAGTGGACTGATGATTCATAAACAGGGTACCAAATGCTACAGGCTGGCCATCAAATAGTAGGCAGCCATGGAGTGCTCAAGGAGGTCCTGACCAGGTCAGGACACAATGTTGTTATTTTGTTTTAGTATTTGCCTAAGAGACACTAACACAAGACTCAGTGCCCATGAGGAGTTTACTGGTAGAGGGGAGAGAAAGAGAATGAGAGAGAGAGAGAGAGAGAGAGAGAGAGAGAGAGAGAGGAAGAGAGAGAGGAAGAGAGAGAGAGGAGAGTAAGAGAGAAAGCGGGGAAGAGAGAATGGGGAAAGAGAACAAGGTTGAGAGAGGCACGCTTGCTTTAAAAGGGAAAGTTGTGCATGTGTAACTGAGTACCCTGTACATGTAAGCAGTTAATGGGCATGAGCATCCAGTTAAGTCCTGAAGTAGAGATGACATGGCCATGAACATCCTGCCAATTGTCAGGGGACAGGGTCAGCAGACTGCTGGTTTTCAGCACTATGTGTCTTCAGTAAAATTAGAAGCCAAAAGTTCACTTTAAATATCCATGTCCTTACCATCCATGAGTAGTAGGATAGATATCCTGTACTGGGTGTAAACTAATTATTTCCTTGGACATAACATATGTCTGCATTACTTGCTAAAGGTATAGTAAAACATTTAAATTTTCTTGAAGAACCAAGCCCGTAATACCAATGTAAAATCTAGGATTTGATAAATTGTAACACTTGATTAAGGTGGTAAAACATTGAAGTTTATTTACATTAAAGTTTTATAGTGGTGTTCTTTGCAGTGTATACTGTATGGAGTATAGTTTTTTCTGCCTGCCACTTGTCCGCGCCAGCCCCAATTAACACACTGAGACTCTGTATTAGATACAATTCTGTTGGCCAGTTACTTTGGACATATACTTGCAGGGACAATTAAAGACATAGTTACGAGATATGCTCACCAGAGTGGGTTTCATGTTGACAGAAGATTTGGATGGGATTGTCATGGCTTACCTGTGGAATATGAAGTTGATAAGACACTGGGGATCAAAGGGCCAGAGGATGTGGCCAAAATGGGGATTGCTGAGTATAACAAACAGTGCCGAGCAATTGTGATGAGATACTCTACTAAGTGGAAGTCTACCATTATGAGACTCGGCCACTGGATTGACTTTGACAATGACTACAAAATACTGTACCCACAATTCATGGAATCAATCTGGTGGGTCTTCAAGCAGCTGTATGATAAAGGCCTTGTGTACAGAGGCATAAAAGTCATGCCCTTCTCCACTGCTTGCAGCACTCCACTTTCTAACTTTGAATCAAACCAGAATTAAAAGGATGTTCAGGATCCTTTAGTATTTGTAACGTTCCCTTTGGAGGAAGATGGAGAGTCAGGAGAAGGCAGAACCGACAGCCGAAGACCACGTGGAAATATTAGATTAACAGAAATGGGTTAATACTTAAGACAGAGCTAGCCAATAAGAAATAAGTATCAGGCCAACAGAATAATTATATCTAAAACAGAGTCTCAGTGCATTATTTGGGGCTGGCGTGGCGGCGGGACAAGACCAGGCGGCGGGTGGAAAAGCCGTACGCATTACAGTATACATTATCAGGCCATGGTTGAAGGGATTAGAAGGAATAATGATATGAATGTCAAAGAAGACTGTCTCCAAGAACTTAAAATTGTATGAAATTATTAAATGGAACTTATAAAAAATTAGAATGAACAAAGGTGATGATTTTGAATCAAGAGTTAGGTGGAAAATACAACAGAGTCTCCTGTGCTTCTATTGATTGCTCCATTATATCTGTGATATATGTGGGCATCACAGGGCAGCAGTCCAGACACTTGCTCCAATTAAAATTTTTAATCTAGTTTCAGAAAACAAAAGGTGAAACTGGTGGAATCTAAAGGATAGCATCATCATTAGGGAAGAAGTAGAATGTATAGTTTATAGCATGAACAGAGAGTGAGGCTACAGTTATATTCATTGAGATTTTTTTCTTCTAATGTTATATATGCATGATCAGGCTTAGTCAGCAACGTGTTTATTTTAAAATATTGGTACTTGTATATATAAATATTATATATATGTACATATATACATATATATGATACACATATTAGAAAAGAAGCACAGTGGTATTAGCATGCAATTCTAACACATGAGTGAGGGTTATGATGGAGAGGTCTCAGTTTTACAGGCCAGGTATGATAGATTATTTTGAAAATTCCATTTAATTTAGATACTCTATTTCAAATCAGGAGTGGTAGTGCATATCTGTACCAGCATTTGATAGATACACATTAATACATACATACATACATACATACATACATACATACATACATACATACATATACATAGAGTCAGTCAGTCATGAGCACTCATCAATTCCCATCATCTGGGTTTGCATGCACTATTACTATGCAGGAGACAGAGCCTGTGGGAATCAGCAAATGCAGGGATTGTTTGATTCCCAGCATTGCAGCTCCAAGTCATCTGCTCCTATCTCCTGTGCAAGAAGTAGCATCCTGCTTCTGAAGCTACCACTTCTCTTTTAAGATGGCATATCCCTGTGTCAGGCTTGAAGTACTGTACCATTGGCAAGGAAAGTAATCTGATTAAGACTTTAGTATCTAAAGATACAAGGGATGTCTACTTACAGATCCACTGTGGGGAATATTATGTTAATGTCACTTTTCACTAACAAGCTTTAGAGTCCTTTAAAGAAGTAACATTTGTAGATGCTACATAGAAGGCATGGGAAATATAGTACAGGGAATTTTCTTTTTATCATCTTGTTGCCATTTTGGTTCAACTTTCCAATCTTGGATTTTATTTCTTTACTTTGCATTTTAGCATATACAAACTCTAAGACTTTGTTCTGTCTTTCTTGTCAGTACATTAATTTCTAATTTCTATGGCATTAGGCCAAGTATGAGCAATGTTAGAAATCAATGTCATTACTGATGTAGATGGAGTATTAATACATGGCTCCCTTGAAAGTAATTGACAGACTAGATATGTTTGTTTTTAGTATTCTTGTTTTGTTGTTGTTGTTTCTTTGTTTTATTCCTATGCAGCTTTTGTGTCTTCTGCCTCAGACTCTGGCTTCCCATGTCTAATTTTAAATGGGCGGCAGGATATCATTTCTATGGAATGAACATCTACCTCTGAACATGTCATAATCTTTCTTCCTCCTTCTCTATATAAGGCATTCGGGATTCAGCAGAAGGCTTAATGATATCAAGTAACATGACAACATAGCACTCCAAAGCCTCTCCGGCAGTATACAAAAAGCCCACCTGCATTTTGTTGCTGTATTTTCCATCTAATGCAGGAAGAAATTACTCTGACTTGACCTTTTGTTGCCTAGATCTATAACTATATTAATAGCTCATTAGGATTCAGTTTAGCTCTCTATTTCTATAGCAGAATGAGAGAAATAGTTTTGCATAGGTATGTGACCATTCTAGTCTCAGTTTTCTGGACATTTTATCAGTGATGGTTATTGCTTCAATCCCACTTAGTTAACCATAAACTTTAAAATTAATTGATTACTCCCATGATATTTAACCCACTGTGGAAACAGTAGGTCTGAAGACTGACTACTACTTTCTGCTTTAGGGCATGTAGTCAGATTCAGTGAAGTTTCTAACAAGGGACCATATGGATTTCTTTTCTATAATAACATAAGCATGAAGAAATTGCAGAAACAGACTCTTATCATTGTGTTAGGAGTTATAATCATGATTTGGAAGGGTTATCTGAGGCTCTCCTGGAGACTATAGGAATGCCTTTAGCCACCAAACAACCAAAATAACTCTAGTAACTAAGAAATATCTCTTATATCCCTTCCTGGCATAAGAATTGCAGTTATTAAAAATACCTCTCAAACGTTTTATCAGGGCATGTCAATTCATTCATGTGGGTTTATATGTATAAGCATATATGTGTATACACACACACACACATATGTATGTATATGTATATATATCATTGTTTTCATCTGTATTTGTATATATACATACACATCTATATTCAGATGTCTGCATCTTTTACTCATTTAAGTATTTCAAACTTGAGTTCTATATTCATATTATTTCATATATCTTTCTGCTTCTTCATGCAATACCATGTATATTCTACTTAATGTCAAAAGAAATTCTAGTGATTAAAAATTATTTTATTCTACATATAAAATTGCATACCTAACTGACCCTCAGAGTATCCTTAAAGAAGTGATAATGAGTCACAGTTTTCAGAATGACATTTGTAATGGAGAGAACTATCAGTGTTGTTGTACAGTAGAAACGGGTTCTTCCTATCTCAGTACCCATCATTTGTCTGCAGCTCTTCTGCTAAAGTGGAGCTAGTTTCATGACCTGACAATTTATACTGTGATTGTCCTAAATATCTCATTTGTTTCTTTTTGGTTTCTATTGTTTTGTGGTTTTGGTATTCAAATTTTCAATATGCTATGCTTAAAATCCTCTGTCTTTGGAAATGATTTCCTTGATACAAGCTTGGGGGCCTGCCTGGTGTTTGAAGCAGGTCATCTCCTAGTGCAGACTCCTAACACAGATCACACCTGGCTATCTTGCCTCAGCTTTCAGGGAAAAGTCAGCTTTGTGTTTTCAGTTGCTTTTATCTTGAGGGCTAGGGCCACCCACAGAGTGACAGTCCCCCAGGGGACTGCCTTGGGGCAATGGACTACCTACAATGCTCCTATCTGGGGTGGCTTTGTTAGAGAACCTTGACCTGGAGGGTGGAGCTGCCTTGGGAGGCTCTGAAAATACAATTTGTCCTTTTGTCTTCCCTTTTCAAATCATGAGCATAAAGGTCTTATATTGCATTTTTGTAAAAATGAAATAGAGACTTTAACTCAAACAAATTGCCTGTTTTTCTTTCAAGACACTTTGTCGCATCAGAATCTTTTCATAGTACCATAAATTAAGTCTGCTCATTGAATGTAATATTGTCTGCATTTAGTTATAAGGAAGAGTTGTATGTATTGATCAGATGTGGTTGGATCAAATATCTAAGTCCTTATGCAATTAAGCAGTTAAGGAATTGTAGAAAACAATATTTTTACTGACACAGTTAATGTTGTATATGGGTATAAGGGTAAATATTGATAATACAGCTAGAAGTTTCATGGCTTCAGGAAAGTTGCAGAGGATAGTTCTGTTTCTGGTTCCATTGAGCATGCATGGTATATTTCTGCTTTGATCAAGCAAACTAAAGTGAACTTCAGACATGTCTTTTGGAAACAAGTTACTAATAAGTTACAAAGTGCTAAATGTTGGTAAACTGTAGATTTGAAGGAGCTGGTAGCTGAATCAACTTTACAGTGCGTTTTTGTTCTGCTTGCTATTATTTTGACATTAACACAGCAGGAGTGATATGAGTAGGAGTGATATGATTAATGGATTTGGGGACAGTACCTAAGGCTTTCATAGTGTAAGAAATCGTTAAAATGACATTATTTTCAAAAAGAAGAAAAAAGAACATATAATTTCAAGATGCAGGGATTTTAAATGTGGTACACTGCTCTTATTCCATATATGTGGGAATTACAAGATACAGATGTCAGAGTTTGTGGGTTCTCTAACATCCCCATGTTACTCCTTGTTCTTCTTTTTACGGTATACACGGCCTCTTAGGTGGTGATATTAGCAACCAGACTACTTGGAAATATGAAGAATTGGCACTTATATTTAGAATTCACATATGAAATACCAGATGAAACAGGTGAAAGCAACAATATCTCCAGAGCAAATTGGGAGCACAGTAGGAGGGAAAGGCAGTTAGAGGAACGAGGTGAGAAGAAGAAGGGGGAGGAAGTCATCAGGGACCAGAAAGACTGAGTCATGGAAGGAAGAGAGAAGAACAAGAAAAGATACCTTAATTGAGGGAGCCATTATAAGTTTAAAGACAAATCTGGCCCAAGTGTCAAGAGATATACAAGGATGACCCCAGCTAAGATTCGATGCAATAGTGGAAAGTCTACCATAAATGCCCTTCCCCATAATGAGATTGATGGCTACTTTATATAGTTTCCTAGACCCTTCATCCAGTAGCTGTTGGAAGCAGAAGCAGAGACCCACAGCTAAGCATTAAGCTGAATTCCTGGAATCCAGTTTTAGAGAGGGATGAGTGATGAACCAAGGGATCACACAAGAGAGGGTAAATGTGAGATCTCCTGGGTATCCTTTGGGATACAGAATAATAATTAGAGAGGGAATCAAGTCAAGGTAAGGCAGTAAATTTGTTGAAACTTACAATATTCAACTATTAATATATCACAAGGATAATTTGGCAATTTGAAACAAAAAATGTCACATGTATACAGACATTTGTGGGAATAACTACAATTAAAATCACACAATTTACAATATTTCAGAATATATATATTATAAATATTTCTTTCTAAAATGAATAGTTCAAAGTATTGCTTAATCTTCATGACATTGTTGGAAATAGTAGGCAAATTTTGTTTTTTCAGAGCAGGGCTTGAAAGTAACAAATCCACATATTATTTTTTTATCTCTTTCAGTCACTCATGTACAAATAATGGAGAAAAACTAAATTTCAAGCATTTAATATGGTACTTGGGAAAGTGACATTTCATATTAGGAAATGTAAGCAGCAAGTAGTAGTTGGCAATCCAGAATCACAATCACTCAGTCCAAGAAAAAACAGAGGTTTTTATATACATAGCCAGGATGTAGGTACAAGCACTTGCATATATGATGACAACGTACTTCACACATGTAGGTATAGTCTATTGACAACTAGGGCCAGAGCCAGGGAACTTATGTTTCTCCTGCCATCCACTTTCAGTTTAGATGCTTCTGCTGAGATACACATTCACATGAAAGAGGGAAACGAATCAGCATCTCTGATGGAGATCTCCAAGGGAATTACAGGATTTGCCTCCATTGCTTGAACAGAGAACACTCTCTTTATTGACTCTTTCTCCTTGCTCAAGTAGAAGGCAACCAGTCCTTCAATCAGGGCCCTGTAGTTTTAATAAAACCATCACCAGTGTAGGTACTTACCAGTCAGGCTCTGGCTATATTCCAGGACTCAGTAGATCCTGGGTATATCAAGAGCCTGACTGTACACAGACCCAGACAAGGGGGACTGCTCCTGACATCTACAGGAGACAGAGCCTGTGGGAATCATGAAAGGCAAGGATTGTTTAATTCTCAGCATTACAGGTCCCAGTCCCCTGCTTCTGTCTCCTTTACAGGAAGTAGCATTCTGCTTCTGAAGCTACTGCTTCTCCTTTAAGATGTCACATTCCTGCCTCATGTTTAAGTGTCTGTATTATATGCAAAGAAGATAATCCATTTCAGACTTAAGTATCTGGCAGATACTAGGGGAGTCAGGCTTCTTTTTCTCCCCTGGTACTTCCACTCTGTGCAGCAAGCAGATATTCACTGTCCAGAATCACAATAAGCTATTTACAGGCATAGAGGGTTCCTGTCAGTATGCCATGGCAGCAAGCTATATGATCATGCCCTACTTGCCACCAGTTGATATTTTTCCTTTTGATAATGGCAGTGAGAGCACAGGCGAAATTACACTTTTTTCTGCTCATCTACTTCCAATTTCTCTGCTGATGCTGCTGCAGCAGACCTTTGATCGTGAAACAGAAATGAGTCAGCACGTCTGATGAAGATCTCCAAGGGAACCACGAGATTTTCCTCCATTGCTGGATTTGAGATCACTCTCCTTATTGGCTCTTATTCCATGCTTAATTTAAATGCACACAGCCCTTCAATCAGAGGCAAGGGGTGCTAATAAAAGTGTCACCAGTGCAGCTTTTTGCCAGTCGGGCTCGGGTTATACCGCAGGACAAAGGTGATCCTGTGTATAACCCTAGCCCGACTTTACAATGACCCAGACAAGGCTGACTGCTCCTGACACCTACAGGAGCAGAGTCCCTGGGAATCAGCAAAGGCAGGTATTGTTTGATTTCAAGCAGAGGAAGTCTTGCTGTGAAAATTTCTCCTTACAATGTAAGCATTTCTTTTCTGGCATTCATATATATATATATATATATATATATATATATATATATATATATATATATTGGAGAAAAGCTAAAGTTTAAGCATTAATATTGCTCTTCAGAGTCTGACAGGGCATATGAGAAAATGTCAGCAACAGGCAGCTGTTGGCAGCACACATTTGCAAACATCCAGTTCCACGCAGAATCGAGGGCTTTTATACAGATAGCCAGGATGTCAGTCCCAGAAACCTGATATAGGAACACCCCCTAACTGCCACCAGTTTCTGTGTTATCTTTTGATATTGGAGTTTTGTCCAGTGCTAATTATGTTTTTCATGTCGCACACTTTCAAATTTGCTGCTTCTCCTGTGGCACCCGTTTAGGTGGAAGGGAGAAATGAGTCAGCAGTTCTGATGGAGAACTCCAAGACAACATCAGGATTCGCCTCCAGTGTAGAATTGAGATCACTGTCCTTATTGGCTCTATGGTCAATTTGAATGCACAGAGTCCTTCAATCAGAGGCAAGGAGTGCTAATAAAAGCATCATTAGTGCTGCTTCTTACCAGTCGGGCTCTGGCTGTACGCCAGGACTCAGTCGATCTGGTGTATAACCCGAGCCCGACTCTTCACTGACCCAGACAAGGCAGACTGCATTTGACATCAATAGGATACAGCAGCTGTGGGAATCAGCCCTGGCTGGTATTGTTTGATTCACAACACAAGAGGGATGGAATGAAAAATTTACCACTTACACTGTAATCATATCTTTTTAAGCATTCATGTACACATATATTAGAGAAAAGATAAAATTGAATCATTTAGCAATGCTCCTGTGGAATCTGACAGGTCATATTAGAAAATACCAGCAGCAAGTATCCCTCAGCCTACATTTGCACACATCCAGTTTCTAGCAGAATCAGGTGCTTTCAAGTAGATTGCCAGGATATAGGCCCAAGCAACCTGATATAGGAGCATTCTCTACCTGGAGCTAATTTCTGCATTTTCCTTTGTATACTGGATTATTTTCTAGTAAAATTTTTTTTCAATGTTGTGTGCTTTCAATTTTGCTCCTTCTCCTGCAGCAGGCATTTAGGGGGGGAGGGATAAATGAGTCAGCAGTTATGGTGGACTATCAAAGAGAACATCAGGATTCGCCTCCATTGCTGGATTTGAGATCCCTAACCTTATTGGCTCCTTGCTCAATTTGAATGCATACAGTCCTTCAATCAGAGGCATGGAGTGCTAATAAAAGCATCACCAGTGTAGCTTCTTACCAGTCGGGCTCTGGCCATACTCCAGGACTCAGGAGATCCTGGGTATGACCAGAGCCCGACTGTACACTGACCCAGGCAAGGGAGACTGCTCCTGACTTCTGCAGGAGACAGAGCCTGTGGGAATCAGCAAAGACAGGGATTGTTTGATGTCCAGCATTACAGCTACACGTCATCTGCTCCTGTCTCCTGTGTAGGAAGTAGCATCCTGCTTCTGAGATACTGTTGTTCTTGTAAGAGGTGACACCCCTGTTAAACCTTAAAGTGCTTCATCCTCTGCTAAGAAGATGATTTATTTCATACTTTACCTTCTGACAGAGATTAGGGAAGTCAGGCTCCTTTCTGGACAAAGTACAGACTCTAGTACTTTGTTATTTTTTTTCCTCCTAAGGCCATTACTCTCCCTGACATCTGTCCACATGTCAGGTTGTTCAAATTATTTATTTACTAATGGTGACAAAGTTTTATTGCATACATCACTTTAAATTAATTTTAAAATATCACATTCCTTCGTTTTGTTTGTGGTGGTTATGTATGTTTTTACACTATGCAGATCTCTGTCGGCTATCACAGACTCTGAATTCCAATGTCTCATAGTAAAGAAGATAGTGGAAGACATTACTATGAAATCATCCACTACATCTTTATCTGTTAGGATCTTTCTGCATTCTCAAAATAGATCATTGACGTTTTAGTGTTTGTGCTTGGTGAAGGTAAATAACACCACCACAAAGCAACTAAAGCCTGTCATAGTCATTAGAAAGAGTCCTTTTCTATTTGTCATTTGTAAATGAAGTAAAATCTGCTTAAGGCTATTTTTCCCAGATATACCAATATATCATTATGTCATTACTACCGAGTTGAACTATCTGTTCCTCTAGCATCATGAAATAAACCAATTTTTGTATATGTCTGTGACCATTCTAGTCTCATGTTCTTGGATATTTTAATAGTGTGGGACATTTCTTCATTCCCATGGAATATTCAAAATTTTCAAAAGTATTACTTTTGAGATTACTCCCATATTTAAGCCATTGTGCAACAATAAGTTGACTTTGATCACTATAATCTGCTGTAGGTTTTATGGCTCAAGACAATTAAGCCTATCCCATGTAGGAAGTTTCAGTGAAACTTCTAACTAGGTACCAGATGGATTTCTATTCTATGATAATTTAAGTCAGATGTAAGTCAGAAATAGATTCTTACCGTTGTGCAAAGAGATATATCATGATTTGAGTTGAATGATGAAGTTTTAGTGGTGGACTATAGGAACACCCTTAGAAAACAAGCAAACTGAATAACTTGGTAACTGAGATACTAAGATATCTTTTATATTCATATATATATATGTATATTTATGTATGTATATAAGTTCATATGTGTGTTCATGTCTGTATATGTATATGAACATGGTTTCTATCTGTGATTGTATGCATATGTGTATGTATGGGTATGATTTTGTATGCATCTTTGGCCTAGTAGAGAAGTTCATACATCTTTCTGCTTCCTCTGGCAATATGATGTCTGCTCTACTAAATGTCAAAATAAATGCCACTTCTTGTTAAGATCATTTGTCCAATAGATACAAATCACACCTAACTCGCCCATACTCTGTTTTTAAAGTGGTGACATTTATACTTGTAATGTAAATTCCTCTCAATGTAGTGTACACTAGAAATATGTTTTTTTATATCTTTGCACTAATCTTTTGTCTGTAGCTTTGCTGCTAAGTGTGAAAAGGTGAGAGAGTCCTCCATCTTTGTTGGCATGACTCTTTATGCTATGATTGTGATAAAGTTTTCTCATATCTTGTTTTAGTTGCACTTGCTTTTTTGTTATTCAAGTTTTTGAAATTCTGTGCTTTTAAAATCCCCACTGCTTGCAAGACTCTTTGGTTACAACAGACACCATTTCTTCAATGTCAAAAACTGTGCCTGCAGTGTATGCGTAGATTTCTGGGAATATTTATAATGTAGAATGGTGTGGATTGATCAGGTGTGGTTGGACACCACATTGTATGTTGTTAACCTTTTGAGCATTGTCTGAAGTTAAGCTCTTTTTTCCCCTACATTTGCAGTTAATGTTGTCTGGGGTGTTATTATAAATATTGATAACACAGGTAGAAATTATATGGCTTACACGAAGTTGCAGGGGAAAGTTCTGCTACTGGGTCTGTGATCATCATAGCCAATTGTAGTAGGAAAGTTTACTACATGTAGCATAATTTGTCTTCCTGTGTATAATATACCTTTGCACTTGTCAAAAAATCTAGAGTGAAAATTTCAGACATGTGTTTGTCTTTGGAAACCAAGCCACTAATATCCTATAAAAATCTAACTGTTGGTAAATTATAACAATTGGAGAAGTTGGTAAATGAATCAAATTATTGAGTTGTTTCAGTAGTTCTGTTATCTGAGGTTTTGACTTTATCAAAGCAGGAGTGTCATGAGTATAAGGAATAGCTTTGAGGACTATCTGTAACACATATATTAAATAAGAAATTGATAAAGAACCTTTTATTCAAAAAGAAGGAAAGGAGAATGTAAATTATAGGATTCAGATATTTTATATGGAGGAGAGTCCCCAGCACTGCTCTTATTCTGTATATTGGGAATCATAAAAGTACAGAAGTTATACTTCATTGATCCTCAGATTTTAATTCAGGAGGCCAACAACCAATATTGAAAATGGGGTACTGCAATGGATAGCATCAGCACTATAAAAGAGGTAGGATAGATGTTTACAGAAAAGGGCTATCCTTGGGGAATCTGATTAACATCAACCTGTAAATCGATAAATAAAACACCCACAGACTTATACTTGGGTTCAATCTTCAAGCTGGATATCAGAAAAGCAAAGCAACAGGACACTAGCTTCATTCCTCCATTTCAGGCTGAATGGACTGATCCTTTCCCCATGTACTCTCACCAAGAGTCAGACTGAAACTACTCCTCAGCATGGCTGGAGGCTAAATGCTACCCTGAGACCTTGATTTAGTCTTATAGGCTTCTCTAACAATGGGATCAAAGGTGTAAGCTATACTTTATTTGGACTGAATCCCTCTTGGGTACAACTGGGTGCCCTTGGACTCACAGAGATCTACCTACCTCTTAATCCACAGTTCAAGGATTAAAGGTGTGTACCACCACCTTCTAGCTTTCAGATCCTGGGAGGTGTGTGATTGGCTTCTATAGCTTGTGGCTGACTTAGCTTTTTCTGAGTCTTCAGTCAAGCTTTAATGAGTCACAAACAATATATCACTACTTACCTCACATTACTTATTGCTTCCTTTATATAATATACATACCATTTAGATGGCTGTATCTGGAACCTGACTTCTTAGAAAAATGAACAACTGGCATCTACTATTAGAATACACATATTAAGAATTAAGTGTTCTGTTATTGCCATCAAATCCCAGGTCATCAGGCATAGATAGTGATAGTAAAAACTCTGTCTTTACTAGACAGATTGTGTGCCGAGATTGGCAAAAATAACTCTACATGAAACTTGTTTGTGATGGCCAATTTCACATGCTTGTACTCTTTAAATCACATCAACTGAGGTTGAATGCCTAATAATTTCAGTATACTTCCCAGGAAATATACTAATATCCCATGGAAGATCCTTAAATGTAAAACACTATCAGACTGACTTATATTATTTAATCAACTGATAAAAGGGGAACGATTGATTTCCTTAAGTATGCCAGTTCCAAGAGGCTGGACATGTGCTAGTAGTAGGTCCAATATCTATGGACACACAGGTGCTTTACCAGGACACAGAGCTGAAATTATGTGTATGCACTAAAGATGGAGTGTGATTTGACAGAAATTCTCCTAAGGGAATGTAGTGACTTCATTCAAAATTCGATATTACCATATTAATACTAAACAGATTATTTCATGAATGAGTTGAGAATATGAGATAAAAATTAACTTTAAATGCATTCAGACATGTATTGCATGACATAAAATTCCACAAGCCAATGTGCATTAATTGTTGAGAATATATATTTTTTGAGAATATATATTTTTTATGAATATATCTTTCTAAACTGAATGGCACAGGTTATTGCAATATGTAAATTGCATATATTCAGAGCAGGGCTTAACATTAACCCTTGTGCTTGATATACAAGCATGTCCTTTTCAGGCACTCTTGTACATATACATAGGTGAAACATTAAAATTAAATATTAAACATGAAAGCAGGGGAATCTGAATTGTAATAGAATTGTTAGCAGCTACCACATATTGGCAGCCACCTAGGGGCTTAACTTTGGCTTTTTTGTTGTTATTCAGGATACAGCCCCGAGCAAACTGGCATATTCAGGTATAATAAACCTCTACTTGCCATCAGCTGATTTTTTTTTTCCTTTTGCTAATTGGTGTCAGTGCCCAGGGCAAGTTACATTCTTTCCTTCTCGGCTACTTTCGATTTCCCTGCTGCTGCTGCTGCTGCTGCTGCCACCGCACACACTTCAGTGGAAGAGAGAAATGAATCAGCATTGCTGAAGCAAATCTCCAAGAGAAGTATAGGCTTGTTGTCCAGGGCTGATAGTGAGATCACTCCCCTTATTGGCTCTTATTCCATGCTCGATTTGAATGCACACAGTCCTTCAGAGGCACGGAGTGGTAATAAAAGCATCAGCAGTGCAGCCTCTTACTAGTCGGGCTCTGGCTATACTCCAGGACTCAGTAGATCCTGTATATATTCAAGCCTGACTATGCACTGACCCAGACAGGGCAGAAAGCTCCTGACATCTGCAGGAGACAGAGCCCGTGGGAATGAGCAAAGGCTGGGATTGTTTGATTCCCCCCATTACAGGTTCTGGTCACCTGCTCCTGTCTCTTGTGTAGGAGGTAACATCCTGCTTCTGAGATAATGCTGGTGCTTTAAGATGTCATATCTCTGTCTCAGTCCTCAAGTGCTGCATACCTGTAAGCAAGATAATCTATTTTGGACCATGGTATCTGAAAGACGCCAGCATAGTTAGGCTTTTTCTGGGCCTTGGCAGACCCACTGTGGGAATGGTTGTAGCAATGTCATTGCAGCTCCAGTCACTTAATCCTTTTTCCTGGCAGGAAGAAGCATCTTGCACCGAAGCTACTGCTGCTGTTTTAAAATATCTGCCTGTGTCAGATTTAAGGTAATAGAAAGATAATCTGTTTCATACTTTAGTGTCTGAGAGACACTAGGGGAGTCAGCTCTTTCATGCCACTTGGAGGATACACTTTGGGAATTGCTATAGTATTGTCAGTTTTGACTATCTCCCTTACAGTCTGTGAAAATATTAAATAGGAACAATACCTCAGATTCAGAATTTCTATGTCTGATAGTAAATTGAAGACTGGAAATCATTACTGTGGAAATATCTTCCTGTTAGTTGTTAGAATATTTTTACTTCCTTCTCAGAATAGAACATTTGTTCATTGCAGTTTTAGTGGTACAGTCTGATGAAGGCAAATCACATCCCACCATTATTATGAGCATTCTTACTGCCAGCTTGGGTCTACTGACTAGTCAGCCTCAAATGAACACGATTATGCTATAGTAATTATGAAACAGTTGGACGTTGATTAGGGCTTCTTATTGGATAGCTCTTTCTTAATTATAAGCAATATCTACTAATCTGTGTATATCATCATGGTCTTCTCTTATTAGAGAACCAGTTCACACTTGTATCTCCTCTTGCTTCCTACATCATGACTGACTCTGCCTACATTTTCTAGAATTGTCCTCATCATCTACTCCCACCTGTCTTCCTTCCCTATTGTCCAACAGTGCTTTATTCATCCACTGATAAGACAAACATATTCAGAACACATCCTCATCACACCATAATACGCCAAAGCCTGGCGGGCTGTAAGAGAGATCCACCTGCAAATTGTTGTTTTATTTCCCCATATAGTGCATGAAAGAAACATGTCTTAAAAGGGCAATAATTTCATAGTACTTTTGTTAAATCAATGTGTCATTAGGACTCATTTTATCTCTATATTCCTATAGTAGAATGAGAGTAAAAAAATGTATATGGTTATGACCATTCTAGTGTCAGTTTATTGGACATTTTAGCAGTGAGGGGTATTTATTCAATCCAATAACTTTAATTCTAATCCTCAAATTAGTGAATTGGCCCCAAATTATTTGAGCCACAGTGACAGCACTGATAATGCAGTTAGAAATTATATGGCTTCAAAGAAGTTGCAGTGGAAATTTCTGCCTCTGGGTCAATGATCTTCATAACCATGTGTAGAATGCTAGGTTATAATATTGAACATAATTTATCTTCCCATGAATATGTTAGCTTTAGTCAAGAAAAATACAATGAAAACCTCTGAGGTGTCTTTGGGAACCAAGCCACTAATATCCTAAGGAGTGTTAAATGTTGATAAATTATAAAATTTGGAATATTTGATAAGTTAATCAAAATTACAAATAGTTTTTATACTTCTCTTAGCTGCAGTTTTGACATTAACACAGCAGGAGTGACTTGAGTAGAAATAGTTGCTATGTTAATGATTTTGGGAACAGTCTCTTAACAATACTTGAAAAGGATCCTGACATGACATTTTCCTGTAATCAGAAAAATGGCTATACCAATTGCCATCATAGAACCTTACTCTACTAACTGATATAAGCAGATATATAGACGCTAAGCCTTGATGCAGGGGGAGGACCCAGGTAATGTCTCTACTTGATATGCCAGTCTTTCTTGACACCCTATGGGAGGCCTTTACCTTTAAGAGGAATAGATGGATGGGGGAGGGTGGTGAGGTGCTGAGTGTGTGAGTCAGAAAGGGGAAGGAATCTGTGTTTGTGTGTAAAATGAATAAAAAAATAAATAAAAGACCTTTAATATAATCACCTTCTAAAACAAGAAAACAAAAATACACAACAAAACCACATTGCTCCTCCATGTGTTCTGCCTCTTCATTGCTCTTAGCATGCAGTATACTAAATATATCCTTCTATATACAAATAGGTTTGTTTGAAGAACTTCATTGTATAATGAGCTCTGATATATTGCACATAGTCAATTCTAGATATTAATAACACTGCTCTTGGATATCCTGCAGCTTTGTTGAGTCAGTTTCTTTGGATTTATTTTGATCTTTTTGTTGTTTATTTTTTAATTAATATTTTTAGTTGTGTTTTTTATTTTTAATATTTCTCTTTGAGTTTTTCTTTGTGGATACATTAGTAGGATGACCTGTGTATTAAGGAACAAGCAAATAAATAGGACTATAATATATGATGTGAAATTATGAAATAATAAATTATGACTAATATGTCAATATTCACTTATTAATAGTAAACAGAATGTTTCATTAATTAGAACTGAGAAGACAAAATTACTTACAAATTTATGCAGACATGTCTGGAATCAAACAATTTGTATCATATAAACAAATATGAAATGATTAAAAGTATACACATATAATTAATATTTATTTCTCAAAGTAATACCTCTCCTACTGGCTCTTATTCCATGATGAATTTAAATGCACATAGCCCTTCAATCAGAGGCAAGGGGTGCTAATAAAGGTGTCACCAGTGCAGCTTCTTGCCAGTTGGGCTCTGGTTATATCACAGGACAAAGGTGATCCTGTGTATAACCCGAGTCAGACCATACACTGACCCAGACAAGGTAGACTGCTCCTGACACCTACAGGAGACAGAGCCCTTGCTAACCAGCAAAGGCAAGGATTGCTGGATTGCCAGCAGAGAAATCTTGTAGTGAAAATTTCCCCTTACAATGTAAGCATTTCTTTTAAGGCACTCATGTACATATATTGGAGAAAAGCTAAAATTGAAGCATAATGGAAGCATTTAGCATTGTTCTTGTTGAGTCTGACAGGGCATATGAGAGAATGTCAACAACAGGCAGCTGTTGGCAGCCTATATTTGCAATCATAAAGTTCCATGCAGAATCAGGGGCACGCACACACACACACACACACACACACACACACACACACACACACACCCAGGATGTCAGTCCCAGCAACCTGATATAGGCACATCCCCTGCTACCAGCTCCTGTGATTTCTTTTTGATATTGGAGTTTTTCCAGTGCTAATTATGTTTTCCGTGTCCCACACTTTTTTTGGTGCTTCTCCTGTGGCACCCATTTAGGTGGGAGGGAGAAATGAGTCAGCAGTACTTATGGAGAACTCCAAGACAACATCAGGATTCGCCTCCAGTGTAGAATTGAGATCACTGTCCTTATTGGCTTTATGGTCAATTTGAATGCTCAGAGTCCTTCAATCAGAGGCAAGGAGTTCTAATAAAAGCATCATTAGTGCTGCTTCTTACCAGTCGGGCTCTGGCTATACTCCAGGACTCAGTCGATCCTGTGTATAACCGGAACCCTATATAAACTGACCCAGACAAGGCAGACTGCTCTTGACATCAACAGGAGACAGAACCTGTGGGATTAGCAAAGGCATGGATTTTTTGATTCATAGCACAGAGAGCTGGCAAGAAAATTTCTAAATACAATGTAATATATCTTTTCTAGCACTCATGTACATAATTATTAGTGAAAAGATAAAATTGAAGCATTTAGAAATACAATTGGAGAATCTGACAGGTCATATGAGAAAATGCCAGCAGCAAGAAGCCATTGGCAGCCTACATTTGCAATCATCCTGCTCCTAGCAGAATCGGGGGGCTTTCATGTATATAGCCAGTGTATATGCCCAAGCTAACTAATGTAGGAGCATTCCCTACCTGGCCCCAGTTCTTACCTTTTCCTTTGGATAGCTGTTTTTTTTTTCCAGTGCAATTTTTTTTGTGTGTGTGTGTGTGTTGTGTGCTTTAAATTTCCCTTCTCCTGCAGCATGCGTTTAGATGGGAGGGAGTAATGTGTGAGCATTTCCGGTGGATGCTCCATGAGAATATCAGGATTCGCCTCCATTGCTGGAATTGAGATCCCTAACCTTATTGGCTCCTTGCTCAATTTGAATGCACACAGTCCTTCAATCAGAGGCATGGAGTGCTAATAAAAGCATCACCAGTGCAGCTTCTTACCAGTCGGGCTCTGGCCATACTCCAGGACACAGTAGTTCCTGGGTATGTCCAGAGCCCGACTGTACACTGACACAAACAAGGGAGACTGCTCCTGACTTCAACAGGAGACAGAGACTGTGGAAATCAGCAAAGACGGGAATAGTTTGATTCAAAGCATTACAGCTACAAGTTATCTGCTCCTGTCTGCTGTGTAGGAAGTATCATTCTGCTATTTTTAAAGATGTGACACCCCTGTCTAAGCCTTGAAGTGCTGCATCCTTTGCTAAGAAGATGATTTATTTCAGACTTTACTATCTGACAAAGAGTGTGGGAGTCAGGCTCCTTTGTACAAAGTACGGAATCTGTTACTTTGTTATTTTTTTCGGTCTAAGCCCATTCCTCACCCTGACATCAGTCCAGGTGTCACATTGATACTAAATTAATTTTTTACTGATGATGACAGATTTTTATTACATCTATCCCCTGAAATTAATTTTTAAAATCACAAACCTTTGTTCTTCCTTGCAGTTGTTTGGTATGTTTTTACACTGTGCAAACCTGTGTCTGCTATCTCAGACTCTAAATTCCTATGTCTCATAGTAAAGTGGAGGGTGGAACACATTACTATGAAATCATTCACTATTTCTGTATCTATTAGGATCTTTCTGCATTCTCAACATAGATTATTGAGGCTCAGTGATTGTGCATTTTGAAGAATAGTAATATCATCCCATAAAGCCTGTCATGGTCATTAAAAAGAGACATTGTTTATTTTTCCATTTGTGAATGAAATAAAATCTGATTAAGGCAATTATTTCACAATTATACCAGTATATAAGTATGTCATTACAACCCAGTTGAACTATCTGTTCTGGTAGCACCATGAGAGAAATCATTTTCTTTTATATAGGTCTGTTGCAATTCTAGACTAATGTTCTTGGACATTTCAATAATGTGGGATATTCATTCCCATGAAATAATCATAATTCTCAAAAACTTTTGAGATCACTCTCATGATATTTATGCCATTGTGCAACAATAAGACAACTTTGTACACTATAATCTGCTGTCAGTCTTATGGCTCAAGAAAATTTGGAATGTGGTTCCTTCTCCAGTCTCTGTTGCATTAGCATTCAGACCTATCACATGTAGAAAGTTTCAGTGAAATTTCTAACTAGGTACCAGATGAATTTCTATTCTATGATAATTTAAGGCAGGAGTAAGTCAGAAACAGTTTCTTACCATCATGCTGAGAGGTATAACCATGATTCAGATTTGATAGATGAATTTCTAGGGGTGGACTATTGGAACACCCTTAGACAACAAGCCAACTGAATAATTTGTTTACTGAAATATGGAGATATGTTTTATATTCATATATATGTGTGTGTGTGTGTGTGTGTGTGTGTGTGTCTGTATATTTAAATGGACATAATTTTACCTGAGATTGTATGCACATGTATATGTATGGGTATGCATTCGTATGCATCTTTGGCCTAGTAAAAAATTTCAGACATCTTTCTGCTTCCTCCTGCAATATGATGTCTGCTCTACTAATTGTCAAAATATATGCTCCTTCTCATTAATGTTATTTTTTCAAAAATATACAAAGCATTCCTAACTAACCTATACTCTGTATTTAAATTGGTGATTGTGAGTAACAATTTTTAACACTGCCATGTGTAATGGAAAGTCTTCTCAATATAATGTACACTAGAAATATGTTTTTTTCTATGTTAGCACTAATCTTTTGTCTGTAGCTTTTCTGCTAAGTGTGGAAAGGTGAGAGAGTTCTCGATGATTTTTGGCAAGACTGTTTGTGCTATGATTGTGATAAAGTTTTTTCTTTCCTTGTTTTAGTTTCACTTGCTTTTTTATTATTCAAGTTTGTGAAATTCTGTGCTTTGGAAATCCCAGTGCTTGAAAGACTCTTTGGTTACAACAGACACCCATTTCCTCAGTGTCGTAAACTGTGCCTGTTGATTGCATGCAATGAATTCTGGGTCTAGGTATAATGGAGAATGGTGTGTATTGATCAAGTGTTTTTGGACACAACATTGTATGTTTTTAACACTTTGGCACCTGCGGAACTGTATGAAGTGATGCTAATTTTTCTTACATTTGCAGCTAATATTCTCTGTGGTGTAATGATAAATATTCATAACAATGCTAGAAATTATATGGCTTCCTTGAATTTGCAGGGGAAAGTTTTGCTTCTGGGTCTATGATCATCATGCCCATTTGTAGTAGGAAAGGTACTATATTGAGCAAAATTTGTCTTCCTGTGCATGATATACATTTGCTTTTGTCAAGAATCCTAGAGTGAAAATTTCAGACATAACTTTGTCTTTGGTAACTAGGCCATTAATACCCTTTAAATGAATTGGTGAATTATAACAACTGGAGAAGTTGGCAATTGAATCAAATTATTGAGTTGTTTCAGTAGTTCTGTTATGTACAGTTTTGACTATATCAAAGCAGGAGTGTCATGAGTATAAGTAAAAGCTTTGAGGACTATCTGTAACAAATATATTGAATAAGAAATTTATAACCTATTTTCAAAAGAAGGAATAGAGACCGTAATTTGTAGGATTCAGATATTTTATATGGAGGAGAGTCCCCAGCATTGTTCATATTCCATATATTGAGAATCATAAAAGTACAGAAATTATACTCGATTGAACCTCATATTTTTATTCAGGAGCCCAACAACCAATATTGAAAATGAAGTACTACAAAAGATTGCATCAGCAATATGAAAGAGGTAGAATAGATGATTACATAAAAGGGCTATCTGTGGGGTATCTAATTAACATCCCCCTTTAACCCCTTTAACATGGATAAATAAAAGACACACAGGCTTATACTTGGGTTCAATCTTCAACCTGAATATCAGAAAAGCATAGCAACTGGCCACTGGCTTCTTGTCTCCACTTCAGGCTGAATGGGACGATCCTTTCCCCATATACTCTCACCAAGTCTCAGACTGAAATTTCCTCTCAAAATGGCTGGATAATGTAATGATTCACTGAAATATTGCTTATGTCTTATATGCTTCCCCAATGATGGGACTATAGGTGTAAGATATAATTTATTTGGACTGAATCAATCTTGCATACAACTGGGTGCTCGTTGACTCACAGTAATCCATCTAACTCTTAATTCTGAGTCCTAGGATTTAAGGTGTGTACCACCGCCTCCTAGCTTCTAGATGCTGAGAGGTGTGTGCCTGGCTTGTATGACTTGTGGCTGACTTAGCTTTTCTGAATCCTCAGTCAAGCTCTAATGAGTCATAAACAATCTATCACTAGATCCCTCACGTTACTTATTGCTTCCTTTATGTAGTATACTCACCCCCTTAGATGACTGTATCAGGAACCTAACTTTGTGGAAAGATAAACAACTGCCATCTACTATTAGAATACACATATTAAGAATTAAGTGTACTAGTATTGCCTTCAAATCCCAATCCATCAGGCTTAGATAGTTACAGTAAGAACTCTGAATTCACTAGCCATCTTGAATACCAAGTTTGGCAAGATTCAATCCTGTGAAAAGTTTATGTTAATCTGACATTGCAAAAATAACTCTGCATGAAGCCAGTTTGTCATGGCTATATCTCCTTAAGTAACATCAACTGAGGTTGAATGCATAATTATTTCTGCATAACTCCCAGTGAATATCCTAATGATTCAGTGGGAGAACCTTAAAGCTAAAGCATTATCTGACTGACTTACATTATTTAATCAACAGATGAAAGGCAAAGATGGGTTTTTTTTTTAGTATGCCAGTCCCAAGAGCCTGGCCATGTGTTAGTAGTAGGTCCTATATCCATGGACACACAGGTACTTTTCCTGAACATAGATGCCACAAAGCAGCAAGTAAGTATATGCACTAAGGATAGAGTGTGATTTGATAGAAATACTACCAAGGGAATGTAGTGACTTCATTCAAAATTCGATATTACTATATTAATACTAAACAGAATAATTCATGAATGAGTTAAGACTATGAAATAAAAACTAATTTCAAATGTATTCAGACAATTATTGGTAGATATAAAATTCCACAAACCAATATGCTTTAATGTGTTGAGAATATATATTTTTTACGAATATATCATTCTAAAGTGAATGGAACAGATTATTGCTTAATGTATATTACAATGTTGAATGGAATATGCAAATTGCATATATTCAGAGCAGGGCTTAAAAGTAACCCTTATGATTGAAATACAAGCATGACATTTCAGGCACTCTTGTACACATACATATTTGAAACGCTAAAATTTATACATTTAATATGGTAGCAGAGTAACCTGAATTGGCGTCATAGAAATTGTCAGCAGCTACCACATATTGTTAGCCCAGAAACACATTCAGCCACCTAAGGACATAATGGTGGCTTTCTTGTTGATAGCCAGCATGTAGCCAAAAGCAGGCTGACATATTCAGATACATCATCACCCTCTACGTGCCATCAGCTGGTGTTTTTTCCTTTTGATAATTGGTATTAGTGCCAAGGGCAAATCACATTCTTTCCTTCTGGTCTACTTTTGATTTCCCTGCTGCTGCTGCTGCACACAGTTCAGTGAGAGAGATAAATGAATCAGCATTGCTGACACAAATCTCCAAGAGAAGCACAAGATTGTATCCAGGGCTGGAATTGAAATCACTCCCCTTATTGGCTCTTAGTCCATGCTTGATTTGAATGCACACAGTCCTTCAGAGGCTCAGAGTAGTAACAAAAGCATCAGCAGTGCGGCTTCTTACCAGTCGGGCTCTGGCTATACTCCAGGACTCAGTAGATCCTGTGTATAACCCGAGCTCGATGTGCACTGACCCAGACAGGGCAGCCTGCTCCTGACATCTGCAGGAAACAGAGCCTGTGGGAATCAGCAAAGGCTGGGACTGTTTGATTCCCCAGTTACTGCTTCTCGTCACCTGCTCCTGTCTTTTGTGTAGGAAGTAACATCCTGCTTCTGAGATAATGCTTGTCCTTTAAGATGTCATATCTCTGTCTCAATCCTCAACTGCTGCATATCTGTAAGGAATATAATCACACGAGGATATTTAGGTCTTGGGAGACCCACTGTGGGAATGGTTGTAGCAATGTCATTACAGGTCCATTCACCTAATCCTGTCTCCTGTGTAGGAAGTAGCATCCTGCACCAATGCTACTGCAGCTGCTTTAAAATATCTTCCTGTTTCTATTTTAAGATGCAAGGAATGTAATCTATTTCATACTTAAATGTCTGAGAGACACTTGAGGTTCAGGCTCTTTTGTGTCACCTGGAAGATATACTTTGGGATTGCTATAGTATTGTCAGTTTTGACTATCTCCCTTACAGTCTGTGAAAATATCAAACAGTAACACTTGCAGATGTTACTACACTAATTGCAGATGCATCTATACTAATTGCCATCATAGAACCTTACTCTACTAACTGATATAAGCAGATGTATAGATCCACCTCCACAAATCATTTTGCCTAGCTATGGAATCCAGTCAAAGAGAGGAAGGGGGATTATAAATGCAAGGCAGAGGCAAAGACCATAAAGGAAAAACCCACAGAAGTAACTGACCAGAGTTAGGAGGAGAACGTAGACCTTGAACCAACAAGTGGTGAGCCTGCATTGAACCTAACTATGCCTTCTGCATGTGGGTGACAGTTATGTGGAAGAGCTAGTTGTGGGACTCCTGGCAATGGGGCCACAATCGATCTCTATTACATGAGCTGGCTTTTTGTAGTCTATTCCCTATGTTGGGATGCCTTGCTCAGCCTTGATGCCGTGCCTCTCCTTGATATGCCAGGCTTTCGTGACACCCTATGGGAGGCCTTCCCCTATATGAGGAATGGATGGGGGAATGGAGGGATGAGGAGGGAAGTGTATGAGGAGGAGAGGGAAAGGAAACTGTGGTTGTTTAGTAAAATGAATTAAAAAAAAACAAAATAAAAGACCTTTAATACTATCATTTTCTAAAACAAGAACACAAAAGTACACAACAAAACCCCATTGCTCCTCCATGTGTTCTGCTTCTCCATTGTTCTTTTCTGCTGTGAACCATGTAGTATAGTAAATATATCCTATACGAATAGCTTTGCTTGCAGAAATTCATTGTGTAATGAGCTCTGATATCTGGTACAATGTCAATCCTGGATATCAATAACACTCCTTTTGGATATCCTGCTGCTTAGCTGAGTCAGTTTTCTTGGTTTTATTTTGATCTATTTGTTGTTTGATGTTTAATTAATATTTTTATATGTGGTTTTTATTTTTTAATATTTCTCTTTGAGGTTTTCTTTAGGAGTATATTAGTAGAAAGACTCATGTGTATTTAGGAACAGGCAAATAAATAGGACTGTAATGAATGATGTGATATTATTAAATAATAAATTATGACAAATATTCACTTATTAATAGTAAAGAGAATGTCTCATTAATTGGAACTGGGAAAACAAAATTCTTTACAAATGTATGCAGACATGTCTGGAATCAAACAAATTGTATCGTATAAACAAATGTGAAATGATTGAAAGTATACACATATAATTAATATTTATTTCTCAAAGTAATAACTCCAATAATTGCTTAAACATAATGACACCCTAAGAGTCAGTATGCAATTAGGGTTTGTACAGAGCAGGTACCATTTCCACATACAATAAAACCATTTCGTTTCAGGTACTCATGTACATCTATACTACAAAAGCTAATATTCAAGCAATTGACATGACACTTGTGGAATCTGACATGACATGCCAGAACATGTAAGCATCCAGCGGGTAATGGCAGCCAAAAATCACAGTCAACTTGAGGCAGGAACAGAGGCTTCTGTGTAGGTAATCTGAATGTTGGCCAGATCAGACAGATACATTTTCACCTACAGACTAATTTTTGTTGTTTTCATGATCGGAGTTCGAACTCATGGCTTATTACATTTTTTATCCTCTCATCTACTTTCAATGCTCTGCTTCTGCACACATTCAGGTGGGAGAGAAAAATGGTTGAGCAGTTCTGATCGAGATCTCCAAGAGAAACAAAGGATTTGCTTGCAGTGTGGAATTGATATCACTCTCCTTATTGGTTACTATTCAATACACAATTTAAATGCGCACAGTCATTCAATCAGAGGCAAGGAGTGGTAATAATAACATCACCAGTGAGGCTTTTAACAGTCGGGCTCTGGCCATATTCCAGGACTCAGCTGATCCTGCATATAACCAGAGCCTGACTGTATACACACCTATACAAGGCAGACTGCTACTGACATCAACAGGAGATACAGCCTGTGGAAATTAGCAAAGGGAGGGGTTAATTGATTACCAGAATTACAGTTCCCAGTCACTGATCCTGATGCCTGTGTAGGAATTAGCTTCCAGCATCTGAAGTGATTGCTTCTGTTTGTAAGGATCCTATTCCTGTTTCAGTCCTCAAGTGCTGCATATCTGTAAAGATGATAATTAATTTCAGACTTAATTATCTGAAAGACACTAGGGAATTCAGGTTCCTGTCTGTCCCTTGGGAGACCAACTATGAGAACTGCTATAGAAATGTCAGTTTTCATTAAGAAACATAGATTCTGTGACAATATCAAGCAGTCACATTTGCAAATGGTAGCCTATGTGTTACCCAAGGCATGAGGGAACAATATAATATATTGTGAGAAATTTATTGTTATCATATGTTGCCATGTAGGGAAACAGTTTCAACATCCAAATCTTTGTCTTTTCCTTGCACTTGGCATATACCAACTCTAATACTTTGTTCTTTCACCCTTTTCTGCCATCACATTTCTATGACATCATGCGAGGCATCAACTTTATTGAAAAACAATTATTTAGTGATTGCCATAGAGCAGCATCACATATTACCCATATAATAAACTAACATATCAGATTTGCTTGTTCTTGCTTCTTGTGTTTTTTATGATTGATCCTGGGTATGCTATGTTTGTCTCCTCATTCCTACTGATGCTGGAAAAATTTGTTATTATGGAATCGTTCACTACCTCTAAATATATTCTTCTGCCTCCTTTCCAATATACATCATTGGGGATTTAAGGGAAAGACTTATTGAGAACAACACAACAGATTGTTACACAGATCTCTCTTCTAAGATAGGTCTTTAATGGTCCCATTATTTCTACGTTGCTTTATCATAGATGAAAATAGTATTTTCATAGGTCTATAATCATTCTATTCTCATTTCCCTGGAGATTCTAACATTGTGGGATATCTTTATATATCCTGCAGAATCATATTCTCACAACTAGATGATAACACCCACGTTATTTTGGCCACTGTAACTATAATTTATCTGAACAAAGCCCCTGATTTTCTGTTTTAGTGGGATGTAGACCAATGACACCTGAATTATTTCCTTGTCTTGGAACCTGTAGATTACTTTTATATCTATAACATGTAGTCAATCCCTTTGTGACTTCTGACCTGTCAACAGATGGAATTATGTTGTATGTTGAAATAAGTAATTTGGAAATTCAGAAATATATTAGTCTCAGGATTTCAGGAGGTTTATCATATGCGATTGAAATGTCCTCTGTTACACTAGTGTGTAAGTATAAAAAAACTTGGCAAACAAACATTAAAAAATATTTCATTACTGGCAAGCGAGGGAGATGTTTCTCTGATGTTTACAGACATAAGATGTGCAGTTGTTATAATATCTTTCCAAATATAATTGAATATATATTTATGACTTTCATGTGTATATAGGTGTATATGTATGTGAATCTATATGTGTGTATGTGTTGCATAATTATCCTTGCATAGGCATTTGTTTACCCACATATATATTTGTCTCCTCTTTGCATGCAACCTTTTCTGAGTAGAAATAGCAAAGCCTTCTGTTTGTTTTTTAGGTCTGATGGAACTTAACATAGAAAGCTCATCATCATTTGAACAGTTGTGGAATTGTGTAACACTGCTGTAAAATGTTTTTCTGACAGTTTCAGTTAAAGCTGTCTGTGGGTAGAAGCATAAGTATAAGAGAAACTATAAGGCTTCAGAAATGATGTAGATAAAAGTTGTGTTTCTGTGTCCACATACTCCATAGTCATGTGAAGTAATTGAGTTTATTTTAAAAGCCATAATATTTCTTCCTGTCAATGTTACATGTCTGCTTTAGTCAATAAAGATAGAGGTAACATTTCGCCCATGTCTTTGGGAGCTCACCACTACTACCATAAGAACTACTTAGTCTTTGTAAATTATAAAGATTTAGAGAAGATAATAAATAATTTTATTGAGATGTTTTGGTAGTACTGTTAGATGAAGCTTGACATTGGCACTGAAGGTGTGATAGAAGTAGAAATAAAAGTTATATAAAAGGCAAGGGAACAGGCACTAATACCATAGTAGTATAAAGAATTGTCAAATGGACCTTGTTTTCAAAAAGAGGAGAAAGATATAATTTTCGAGGAACTTAGGAACTTATAAAGGTCTGTGAGCTTTCAGCTTTGCTTTTGATCCATAGATGTGGGTGTTATTAAAGAAGCACAGAGACACTGGATTGAGCCTAAGGCTTTTATTCAGGAGGCAGAAAACAAATGTTGAAAATATGGAAATGCAAAGGATAGAATCTGAGGAAATTAGCAGGATAGATGGTTACATAAAGGATCATCCATGTGGTCTCTGATAATATTCCCATAGTTATTTTTCCTTTTATCTTTATGCAATAAGAACCTTTGTAGATGGATATGTCAGCAAACCGAATACTTGGATATATGAACAATTGGTATCTATGATTAGAATATCCATATTACCAGTAAGGCATACTAGCAGGTCCATCTAATCACATTATGTGATGCTTAGGTAATGATAGTAAGTTTTCTGAGTTTTACTGATTACCTTGCAATCCATGCTCAGTGAATCCCGTACCTATGAGAGAAACAGAATGTCAGTCTGACTTTGATAATATACCTCTCCATTCAACTCATATGTGAGGGGAATTTAAACACTCTTGTATACTGAAATCACATTAGCTTTGAAGCAAAAAGTTATGTATGACTTATATTATTTAACAAGCCAATGAAAAAGGAAAAACAGATTTAATCAGGGATACTAGCCCTGAGAGGATGCCTATGAAATAGTAATGGACCACATACTCATGCATACTCAGGTGTTTTATATCTATAAAGATGCCATACACACACTAAAAAAATCATAGCAAGTATAAAAACTAGGGATGGAGTGTTGATTGTACAGGAAATCTAGTGTAAGTGAGGTAATGGAATTGTTGAAAATTTCAATTTTCACATATTAATATTGAACGGAATATTTCACAAGAATGTTGTCACTTTTTAACCAAATTGAATGCCAGATGAATGTAGACAGGTGTAGAGTAACCATAGTTAATATCATTCAAAGAATGATGCGATTGTTAATATTTTACATGTATTATTACTATGTATTCCCAAAAGGAAAACATCAGATTATTGCTTAATCATCTTGACAGTATTAAACACAAATTGCATATTAGGGAATTTTGTAAAAGACTTGAAAGTCACATTTCCACTTGCTGGCAGACATCTCACTTCAGACACTCACCTACATATACTGTAGAGGGGCTAAAGTTGAAGCATTTAAACATTGCTCTTGGGGAATCTGACATGGCTTATCAGAAAATATAATCAGCAAGATGCTACTGGCTGCTCAGAATAACAATCAGCTCCACATAGAAAAAATATATCTGCTATGTGTCCAAATTAAAAAACAAAACACACCTGACCAAGCCCTTGACTTATTTTCTAGGGGATACCTAGGCTGGTTTATTTCCCATGGGTGATGTAAAACCTGGCACATCATGTTTGGAACTCAACAGGCCAAGAATGTGGCCAAGGGCAAAGTGATCGATAAGGACTCAACGGTCTGAAGGCAGGAAGGTTTGAAGCTGGAATCTTAAATCACTCATGGAAAATATCCCAGAACCTAAGGAAAGGAGTTACAATGAAAAAGGGTACCCTACCAAATTGTAGCCTGTGTGGCATGGTATTTCCAGTGAACGGGTGGATGGAAGTGGACTGCTCATTCATAACCAGGGTCCCGAATGCTTCAAGCTGGCCATTAAATAGTAGGTGGCCACCAAGTACTCGAGGAGGGCCTGAACAAGTCACAACACCAATGTTGTTCTTTTGTTTTAGTGTTCGCCTGAGAAACACAAACACATGACTCAGTGCCTAAGGAGTATATTTGTAGAGAGGAGAGTAAGAGAATGAGAAAGAGAGAGAGAAACAGAGACAGAGACAGAGAGGGAGAAACAGAGAGGAGAGGAGAGTATGAGAGAAAGAGAGGAAGAGAGAACAGGAAAAGAGAGCCAGTGAGAGAGAGGCACACTTGCTTTAAAAGGGAAAGTTGGGCATGTGTAACTGTGTCCCCTATACATGTAAACAGGTAATGCACATGAGCAGTCAGGTAAGTCCTGAAGTAGAGATGACATGGCCATGAACATCCTGCCAATTGTCATGGGCAGGGTCAGCAGACCGCTGGATTCCAGCCATATGTGTCTTAAGTAAAATAGAAGCCAAAGGTTCACTTTAAAAATCTATGCTCTTACCATCCTTGTAAGCTAGATTCTCTGCACTGGGTTTAAACAAAGTATTCCCTTGGCCATAATTTATGTCTGCATTACTTGCTAAAGGTATAGTCAGACATTTAAATTTCCTTGAAGAACCAAGCCCATAATACCAATGTAAAAGCTAGGATTTGATAAATTGTAACACTTGATTAAAGTGGTAAAACAATGAAGCATATTTACACTAAAGTTTTATAGTGTTGTTCTTTGCAGGGTTTACAGTAACAGGCCATGGTTGTAGGGATTAAAAGGAATAATGATATGAATGTCAAAGGAGACTGTCTCTAAGAACTTAAAATTGTAAGACATTATTAAACGGAACTTATAAAAAATTAGAATTGGAGATGCAGCCCTGATTGGGCCCAGACTCACCTATGGCCAATAGCTGGTGGAACAGGACAAAGGCTGAGCTGAAACTTGGAAGGTTTTGCAGGATAGTCAGATCTCACTGGAAACTAGAACTCTCCAGCTGAGGCCTCTTTCTTTAGCAGAGGCCCGGATTTGGGGGTCAAGGATCTTGCAGGGCAAGAACTCAGAGTGGACCCCCAGAGATAGGCGGATCTCTGGGAGGGGTCCGGGACTCCAGCAGAGGACTGGAGGTGGGGTCAGAGATCAAGCAGGTGGAAATTACGGGTGGCCCCACGTGGATAGGCAGGTCTCCTTTGTTGAGAGTTGCTCTGAGAAGTCCTGGACAAGCAATCTTGAGTGAACTTCAGACAAGTCTTTTGGAAACAAGTTACCAAAAAGTTATAAAGTATTTATTGTTGGTAAACTATATTTGTTGTTGGTAAACTAGATTTGGAGGAGGTGGTAGCTAAAATAACTTCACAGTAGGTTTTGTTGTTCTGCTTGCTGTTATTTTGACATTAACACAGCAGGAGTGATATGAATACGAATAATATGTTGATTAATGGATTTGGGGAAAGTACCTAAGGCTTTCATAGTGTAAGAAATCATTAAAATGACATTATTTTCAAAAAGAAGAAAAAAGAACATATAATTTCAAGATGCAGGGATTTTAAATGTGCTACACTGCTCTTATTCCATATATGTGGGAATTACAAGATACAGATGTCAGAGTTTGTGGGTTCTCTAACATCCCCATGTTACGCCTTGTTCTTCTTTTTACGGTATACACAGCCTCTTAGATGGTGATATTAGCAACATGACCACTTGGAAATATGAAGAATTGGCACTTACATTTAGAATTCACATATGAAATACCAGATGAAACAGGTGAAAGCAACAATATCTCCTGAGCAAATTGGGAGCACAGTAGGAGGGAAAGGCAGTTAGGAGAACGAGGTGAGAAGGAGGAGGAGGAGGAAGTCAACAGGGACCAGAAAGACTGAGTCATGGAAGGAAGAGAGAAGAACAAGAAAAGATACCTTAATTGAGGGAGCCATTGTAAGTTTAAAGAGAAATCTGGCCCTAGGGAAGTGTCAAGAGATATACAAGGATGACCCCAGCTAAGATTCGATGCAATAGTGGAAAATCTACCATAAATGCCCTTCCCCATAATGAGATTGATGGCTACTTTATATAGTATCCTAGGGGCTTCATGCAGTAGCTGTTGGAAGCAGAAGCAGAGACCCACAGCTAAGCAATAACTGGAATCCAGTTTTAGAGAGGGATGAGTGATGAACAAAGGGGTCACACAAGAGGGGGTAAATGTGAGATCTCCTGGTTATCCTTGGGGAAAGAGCAATAATTAGAGAGGGAATGAATTCAAGGGAAGGTAGTGTATTTGTTGAAACTTTCCATATACAATTATTAATATATCACAATGAAAATTTGGCACTGTAAAACAAAAAAAAATCTCAAATGTATGCAGACATGTGTGGGATGAACTACAAATAAAATCATACTATTTAAAATTGTTCAGAATATATAAACATATATATATTATGAATATTTCTTTCTAAAATGAATAGTTCAAATTATTGCTTAATGTTCATGACATTTTTGGATATAGCAGGCAAATTTGGTTTTTTCATAGCAGTTCTTGAAAGTAACAAATCCATATATTATTCAATTATCTCTTTCAGTCACTCATGTACATATAATTGAGTCAAACTAAATTTTAAGTATTTAACATGGTACTTGTGTAGCTGACATGACATATTAGGAAATGTCAGCAGCAAGTAGCAATTGGCATCCCAGAATCACAATCACTCAATGCAGGGAAAAACAGATTTTTATATACATAGCCAGGATGTAGGCACAAGCACCTCTATATATGATAACAGAGCCAAGGTAGCTTATGTTTCTCCTGTCATCCACGTTCAGTTTAGATGCTTCTGCTGCAATACATATTCAGATGAAAGAGGGAAATGAATCAGCATATCTGATGGAGATCTCCAAGGGAACTGCAGGTTTGCCTCCATTGCTTGAACAGAGAACACTCTCTTTACTGACTCTTTCTCCTTGCTCAATTTGAAGGCACCCAGTCCTTCAATCAGTTACCAGTGGTGTTAATAAAAGCATCACCAGTGTAGGTACTTACCAGTCATGCTCGGGCTATATTCCAGGACTCAGTAGATCCTGTATATAACCTGAGCCTGACTGTACACAGACCAAGACAAGGGAGACTGCTCCTGACATCTACAGATGCCTGTGGGAATCAGCAAAGGCAGGGATTGTTTAATTCTCAGCATTACAGCTCACAGTCTCCTGCTTCTGTCTTCTTTACAGGAAGTAGCATTCTGCTTCTGAAGCTACTGCTTCCCCTTTAAGATGTCACATTCCTGCCTCATGATTAAGTGTATGCATAATATACAAAGAAGATAATCCATTTCAGACTTAAGTATCTGGCAGATACTAGGGGAGTCAGGATTCTTCCTCTCCCTGGTACATCCACTCTGTGCAGCAAGCAGATACTCACTGTCCAGAATCACAATAAGCTATTTACAGGCAAAGAGGGTTCCTGTCAATACCCAGGTGTATCCCCAGACAGCGAGATTTGTGATCACGCCCTACTTGCCACCAGTTGTTTTTTCCCCTTTTGATAATGGCAGTGAGAGCACAGGTGAAATTACCCTTTTTTCTGCTCATCTACTTCCAATTTCTCTGCTGTTGCTCCTGCAGCAGCAAACCTTTGAGTGTGAAACGGAAATGATTCAGCACATCTGATGGAGATCTCCAAGAGAACTATGGGATTTGCCTCCTTTGCTGGATTTGAGATCACTCTCCTTATTGGCTCTTATTCCATGCTGAATTTAAATACACACAGCCCTTCAATCAGAGGCAAGGGGTGCTAATAAAAGTGTCAGCAGTGCAGCTTTTTGCCAGTGGGGCTCGGGTTATACCACAGGACAGAGGAGATCCTGTGTATAACCCGAGCCCGACCTTACACTGACCCAGACAAGGCAGACTGTTCCTGACACCTACAGGAGACCGAGCCCCTAGGAATCAGCAAAGGCAGGTATTGTTTGATTGCCAGAAGAGGAAGGCTTGCAGTGAAAATTTCCCCTTACAATGTAAGCATTTCTTTTCAGGCACTCATATATATATATTGGAGAAAAGCTAAAATTGAAGCATAGTTGAAGCATTTTGCTTTGCTCTTGGGGAGTCTGACAGGGCATTTGAGAAAATGTCAGCAACAGGCAGCTGTTGGCAGCGCACATTTGCAATCATCCAGTTCCATGCAGAATAGATAGCCAGGATGTCAGTCTCAGCAACCAGATATAGGAACATCCCCTAACTGACAGCAGCTCCTGTGATTTCCTTTTAATATTGGAATTTTTTCCTGTGTAAATTATGTTTTTCATGTCCCACTCTTTCAATTTTGCTGCTTCTCCTGTAGCACCCGTTTAGGTGGAAGGGAGAAATGAGTCAGCAGTTCTGATGGAGAACTCCAAGACAACATCAGGATTCGCCTCCAGTGTAGAATTGAGATCACTGTCCTTATTGGCTTTATGGTCAATTTGAATGCTCAGAGTCCTTCAATCAGAGGCAAGGAGTTCTAATAAAAGCATCATTAGTGCTGCTTCTTACCAGTCGGGCTCTGGCTATACTCCAGGACTCAGTCGATCCTGTGTATAACCGGAACCCTATATAAACTGACCCAGACAAGGCAGACTGCTCTTGACATCAACAGGAGACAGAACCTGTGGGATTAGAAAAGGCAGGGATTTTTTGATTCATAGCACAGAGAGCTGGCAAGAAAATTTCCAAATACAATGTAATATATCTTTTCAAGCACTCATGTACACAATTATTAGTGAAAAGATAAAATTGAAGCATTTAGAAATACAATTGGAGAATCTGACAGGTCATATGAGAAAATGCCAGCAGCAAGAAGCCATTGGAAGCCTACATTTGCAATCATCCTGCTCCTAGCAGTATCTGGGTCTTTCACATAGATAGTCAGGATATAGACACAAACAACCTGATATAGGAGCATTCCCTACCTGGAACCAATTCCTGCATTTTCCTTTGGATACTGGATTTTTTTAGTTCAATTGTGTACTTTCAACTTGGCTTATTCTCCTAAAGCTTGTGTTTAGGTGTTTAGGGAGAAATGAGTAAGCAGTTCTGGTGCAGTCTCAAAGAGAACATCAGGATTCGCCTCCATTGGTGGAATTGAGATCCCTAACCTTATTGGCTCCTTGCCCAATTTGAATGCATACAGTCCTTCAATCAGAGGCATTGAGTGCTAATAAAAGCATCACCAGTGCAGCCTCTTACCAGTCGGGCTCTGGCCATACTCCAGGACTCAGGAGATCCTGGGTATGACCAGAGCCCGACTGTACACTGACCCAGACAAGGGAGACTGCTCCTGACATCTGCAGGAAACAGAGCCTGTGTTAATCAGCAAAGACAGGGATTGTTTTATTCCCCACATTACAGCTACACGTCATCTGCTCCTGTCTGCTGTGTAGGAAGTAGCATACTGATTATGAGATACTGCTGTTCTTATAAGATGTGACACCCCTTTCTAAGACTTGAAGTGCTGCATCCTGTGATATCTGACAGAGAGTAGGGGAGTCAGGCTCCTTTATGTACTCAGTACAGACTCTAGTACTTTGTTATTTTTTCCTACTAATTCAATTCCTCTCCCTGATATCAGTCCTCGTGTCAGATTGTTTAAACTATTTATTTACTAATGATGACAGCATTTTATTGCATACATTACTTTAAATTAATTTTAAAATATCACAAGCCTTTGTTCTTCTTTGTGGTGGTTTTCTATGTTTTGACACTGCAGATCTGTGTCTGCTATCACAGACTGTGAATTCTTATATCTCATGGTAAAGAGGACGGTGGAAGTCATTACTATTAAATCATCAACTATATGTTTATCTGTTGGGATCTTTCTACATTTTCAAAATAGATCATTCAGGCTTTAGTGGTTGTGCTTGATGAAGGTAATGAACATCACCAAATAGCCCCCAAAGCCTGTCAGGGTCATTAGAAAGATACCTTGTTTTATTTCCCATCTGTAAAATCTGCTTAATGCAATTATTTCACAGATATACCAATAGGTCAGTATGTCATTACACTGAGTTAAACTATCTGTTTCTCTAGCAGCTTGAGATAAACCATTTCTGTATAGGTCTGTGACCAATCTAGTCTCATATTTTGGACATTTTTATAGTGTTGGATATTTTTTCATTCCCATGGAATATTAAAATTCTCAAAAGATTTACTTTGAGATTGTCCCATGATATTTAAGCCATTGTGCAACAATAAGTCAACTTTCTCACTATAATCTGCTGTAGGTCATATGGCTCAAGACAATGAGGAATGTGAATTAGCATTCAGGCCTAACACATGTAGGAATTGTAAGTGAAACTTCAAGCTAGGTACCAGATGGATTTCTATTCTATGATAATTTAAGTCAAATGTATGTCAGAAACAAGTTCCTACCATTGTGCAAAGAGAAATAACCATGATTTGTGTTCAATGATGAAGTTTTAGTGATGGACTTTAGAAATATCCTTAGAGAACAAGCCAACTGATAACTTGGTAACTGAGATACTGTGATTTATTTTATATTCATATATACTTATATATGTATATGCATATGTGTGTTCATGTTTGTATATGTATAAGAACATTGTTTTTATCTGTGATTGTAATCATATATGTATGGGTATGCATTTGTATGCATCTTCAGCCTAGTAGAGAATTTCACATATCTATCAGCCTTCTCATGCAATATGATGTATGCTACTAAATGTTAAATTAAATGTCACCTCTCATTACGATTATTTTGTCCAATATATACAAAGCACACCTAACAAATACTCTGTATTTAAAGTGGTGATTGTGAGTAACAATTTTTAACATTGACATTTGTAATGGAAAGTATCCTCAATGTAATGGACACTAGAAATATGTGTTTTCTATCTTAGCACTAATCTTTTCTCTGTAGCTTTCCTGCTAACGGTCAGAAGGTGAGAGAGTTATCCGTTTTTGTTGGCATGGCTGTTTATGCTATGATTGTGATAAAGCGTTTTCTTTCCTTGTTTTAGTTTCACTTGCTTTTTTGTTATTTAAGTTGTGAAATTCTGTGCTTTGAAATTCCCAACTGGTTGCAAGAATCTTTGGTAACAACAGACACCCATTTCCTCAGTGTCATAAACTGTGCCTGCTGATTGCATGCAAAGATTTCTGGGAGTAGGTATGATGTAGAATGGTGTGTATTGATCAGGTGTGGTTGAACACAGAATGTTGTTTTCCTTTTGAGCAACTGTGAAACTGTTTGAAATGATGCTTTTTTCTTATATTTCCTGCTAAAGTTGTCTGTGTTTGTATAAATAAATATTAATAACACAGCTAAAAATTATATGGCTTCATTGAAGTTGCAGGGGAAAGTTCTGCTAATGGGTCTATGATCATCATAGCCAATTGTAGTGGGAAAGGTTGAGCATAATTTGTCTTCCTGTGTATGACATACCTTTGCGATTGGCAAGAAATCTAGAGTGAAAATTTCAGTCATGAGTTTGTCTTTGTAAACCAAGCCACCAATTGTAAGGAGTAAGGTTTTTTCTGCCCACCACCGCGTCTTGTCCCGCTGCCTCGCCAGCCCCAAATAACACACAGAGACTCTGTATATAATATAATTCTGTTGGCCAGTTACTAGTTCCTTCTCGGCTAGCTCTGTGTTAATTATTAACCCATTTCTATGCATTTCCACGTGGTCTTACCAGCGAGAGGCGGCTGGTGGTTCTAGTCTCTCCAGACTCTCCATCTTGACCCCCTTACTACTTCATTTTTCCTCCTTGTCTCCTAGTCCCTCCTATATCCTTTCCTATTGGCCAACAGTTCTTTATTCATTAACCAGTATGAGAAACATATATACATAATGGCATCTCCTATCATCTCCTCTTTTCTGCCTAAATAAAAAGAAGGGTTTTAACCTTAATATAGCAAAATATATTACATAATAGTTATCAAGTAAGAATCACAGTTAACAATATTTAGTCCATTAAACATTTAGCAAGATTTAAGAAGATATTTTATCATCTATTCTATCTTTGTGAGTCTAAAGTCCTATACGTAACTTATCTTTAAGCTTAACTAAGGAAATCTATAACCATAACTATCTGTCTTTAACTCCTTTAAAGACCACAGAAGGATAGTATATAAACTCTAGAAATGACAGAAACAACTCATTGTCTGGTTAGTTAACCAAAGTTTTTTTGTAATCTTCCATCTTTAGCCTATAGCCCATAGTGTGTCTGGCAAATTCTTCAACAAAGCAAGAAACTTTAAACTGTCTTTGTATTGGCAGTTGGTCAGTCATTTTTCTCTGTGTCCTACAGACTGTCTGGCAGACTCTTCCATGAAGCAGGAACTCTATAGCAATGTCCATCTTGAATCAGTAGTCACTTTTTTGTGGGTCCTGCATGTCCAGTTTATACAGCATAAAGTCAAACAGTCCAGACATGAGCAGTATCTTGTCTAAAAGACTAGTCTTGCCATATTGGAAGTAAGCTCCATAATGAGTTTCTTTAATGTCCACCTTCCTTTTTGACGCAGGTGGTGTTGCCAGGAGCAATTATGTCTCACTGTCAAGGAAAACCCTAAACCATTTTAAATGTCATATTTTGTAGGTCTTTGAAAGGTTTGAAGAATGCCCATCTATCTCAAATACATCTCTGTATATCTAGAAAACCTAACTCACCTAGCTATAAGTTTTGACTATTATAGGTAACTATCTAAAATCTGTACTAAATTATACATTACATTTTTAAATGAGCTATATAAACACAATACATAAACAAGAAGAGAAATATACATATCACAACATTGACCTTAAATTGTATCAATAAATGAGAATCCATTCCAGAGCAAAGTATTTATATCTATACCATAATCCCATTAATTATTTATAACCAACATTATTTAAATGAAAACAAACATTTATAAACAATATTTGGGAATTTGGGTGTCGTTTTTTTCAAACTACTTTTTGTTGATAGGGGGCGCTGTCATGGGGATCCTAAGAAGATGCAGAAATACTGGCTGTAGTCTGCAAGTCTGTCTTGTTCAAGCTGTTTTGAATGTTGGATCACCAGCAACTCTGTTTCAGGGGGTCTGGCTTGATCAAACCACATTAGTCTGGAAGGAATCCACATCTTTTCATTTTCTGTGGAAACAAAAATAGAAATCCTTTTCCCCAGTAACTTGTCCTTCAACTTCAATTTTGGAGTCAAAGCTTTTTTTTTAATTTAATTTATTATTTTACATGTCGATCCCAGTTCCCTCTCCCTCCCCTCATCCCTCCCTACTTCCCTCCCTTTTACCCTCTCTGCCCTCTCACATACACTCTAAACACCCTCCCCTCCCATCCCCCACCCCAATTCCATATGTAGGGGAATGCCAGCCAGTTGGGGTCATGTAGATCTGACAGGTCCTGTGAAGTAGGGACTAGGGCTTCTCTCCTGTCTCTAGATTAAGGCAGTTATCCCTCCATGGGGGATATGTTGCAAAGTCCTTTTGTGCACCAGGAATACATCCTGGCTCCACTGTCTGAGGTCTCTTAGACTTCTCAGTCCTTCTGGCTGAGACCCATATTCAGGGGGTCCTGAGTCAGTCCCATGCTGGCTTCCCAGCTATCAGTCTAGTGGCCGATAGCTCCTCCTTGTTCAGGTAAGCTGTCTCTATGTGTTTCTGCCGTATGGTCTTGTCCTCTCCATCTGCATCCGGCAATCCCCCTCTTAGGCATATACCCAAAGGATTCACATCCATGCAACAAAGACATCTGTTCAACTATGTTCATAGCAGCACTATTTATAATAGCAAGAACCTGGAGGCAACCTAGATGCCCCTCAATTGAAGAATGGTTAATGAAGATGTGGCACATCTACACAATGGAATGCTACTCCGCAGAAAAAAATAATGGTATCTTGAAATTCGCAGGCAAGTGGATGGCACTTGAAGAAACCATCCTGAATGAGGTAACCCAGTCACAAAAAGAGGAACACAGTATGTACTCACTCATATATGGATTTTAGACCTAGATAAAATGATCACCAGCCTATAATTCACATCACCAGACGAACTAGGATACAAGGTGTATTCTAAGAGATTCATATAAAGTCCCTCACAGAACTGGGCAGGGACAAGTCCTCCAGAGCTCAGGTGAAGTTGGGGGGGCAGCGAATGGAGAGAGAAGTTGGAGAAAATGAGGGGGAGGAAAGGAAAACATGTGTGACCAGGAAGATTGAGCCTGGTTAGGAATAGAAGATAGGAAAGAGAGAGAGAGAGACAGAGACAGAGAGAGAGAACATAAAAGAGGGAGCCAATATTGGTGTGAAGATAAAATTGATCACAAAGAAAGGTCTAGAGAACTACAAGACTGTGCCCAACTAACAATCTCAGCTTCCGTGGAAAGGCTAATCATAAATGCCCTTCCCGGAGAGTGAGATCAACAACCAACTTCTCCATGGAGCCGTCAACTAATGCCTGTTGAAAACAGGATCAAACACCCATTCTCTAAGCTTTTTATCTTTATGTGGCTTTATTATTCTCTGTTTTTTTTTTTTTTTTTTTTTTTTTTTACTTTTTATTTTTTATTTTTTGAGACAGGGTTTTTTTTTTTGTGTGTGTGTAACTCTTATCTGTCCTGGAATTTACTCTGTATACCAGGTTTACTTGGAATCACAGAGATTTGTTTGCCTTTGTCTCCTGAGTGCTGGAATTAAAGGTTTGTGCTACCATACCCAGCTGTTCTTTGTCTTTTTAAAACCATTTTATTTTTTTTCCATGTCTACGTATATTTTAAAACACAATGTAAACCTTTAGAGGTTTTTTTTTTAATATGAGTCTGTCTTTAATGTAAATGTTTACGTTTTCTGGCCACGAGTCTTTTATCTGGTAAACAACAACATTGCTGAAATGAAAGTCATATTTGTTCCTGCTGTGGTTTACCAAAGATGGCGGCAGGTACTTTTTCCACCAGCACTGAAAGCTGTGCCCACCACCTTAGTCTGTGCTGCCGGTCTGTGCTACCATCCAGCAAGCATGCTGCCGGCTTGGAGATGGGGTCGCTGCCATTGCCATTTCTCGTGTGTTGGCAAATTACAACAATTGGTGAAGTTGGTAAATGAATCAAATTATTGAGTTGTTTCAGTAGTTCTATTATCTGCAGTTTTGATTTTATCAAAGCAGGAGTGTCATGAGTATAAGGAATAGCTTTGAGGACTATCTGTAACACATATATTGAATAAGAAATTGTTAAAGGACCCTATATTCAAAAAGAAGGAAAAGAGAATTCAAATTGTAGGATTCAGATATTTTATATGGAGGAGAGTCCCCAGAATTGCTCTTATTCTGTATATTGAGAATCATAAAAGCACAAAAGTTATACTTCATTGATCCTCAGATTTTAATTCAGGAGGCCAACAACCAATATTGAAAATGGGGTACTGCAATGGATAGCATCAGCACTATGAAAGAGGTAGGATAGATGGTTACAGAAAAGGTCCATCTGTGGGGCATCTGATTAACATCCCCCTGCAACTCGGTTAAATAGAACACCCACAGACTTATACTTGGGTTCAATCTTCAAGCTGAATATCAGAAAAGCATAGCATCAGGACACTAGCTTATTATCTGCACTTCAGGGTGAATGGGCTGATCCTTTCCCCATGTACTCTCACCAAGAGTCAGACTGAAACTACTCCTCAGCATGACTGGAGGCTAAATGCTTCCCTGAGAACTAGCTCCTGTGTTACAGGCTTCCCTAATGATGGGATCAAAGGTGTAAGCTATAATTTATTTGGACTGAATCCCTCTTGGATACAACTGGATGCCCTTGAACTCAAGTGATCCATCTACCTCTTAATCCACAGTTCAAGGATTAAAGGTGTGAACCACCACCTCCTAGCTCCTGGGAGCTTTGTGCCTGGCTTCTATGGTTTGTGGCTGACTTAGCTTTTCTGAATCCTCAGGTTTAATGAGTCACAAACAATATATCACTAGTTTCCTCATGTTACTAATTGCTTTCTTTATATAGTATACACACCCTCTGAGATGGCTGTATCTGGAACCTGACTCCTTAGAAAAATGAACAACTGGAATCTACTATTAGAATACACATATTAAGAATTAAGTAATCTAGTGTTGCCATCAAATCCCAGGCCATCAGGCATAGAGAGTGACAATAAGTACTCTGTGTTACTAGACAGCTTGCATACTGAGACTGGCAAAGTCCAATCTAGTGAAAACTTTATGTCCTTCTGACATAGCAAAAATAACTCTCTATGAAACTCATTTATGATGGCAACTTCAGCATGCTGTACTCTTTAAATCACATCAACTGAGGTTGAATGCCTAATTGTTTCAGTATACATCACAGGGAATATCCTAAAATCCCATGGAAGAACCTTATAAATGAAATATTATCAGACTGACTTATATTATTTAATCAACTGATAAAAGGTGAAAGATGGGTTTCCTTAAGTATGCCAGTCCCAAGAGCCTGGACATGTGCTAGTAATAGGTCCCATATATATGGACACACAGGTGCTTTACCTGGACACACAACTGAAAGTAAGTATATTTACTAAGGATGGAGTGTGGTTTGATAGAAATTCTAAGGGAATGTAGTGACCACATTAAAAATTCAATATTAGTATATTAATACTAAACGGAATATTTCATGAATGAGTTCAGTATATGAGATAAAAACTACTTTTCAATGAATTCATACATGTATCGAAAGACATAAATTTCCACAAACCAATGTGCATTTATTTGTTGAGAATATATATATTTTTTATGAATACATTTTTCTAAACTGAATGGCACAGGTTATTGCTTACTATACATTACAATGTTGGATGCAATATGCTTAAAATTAACCCTTGCGCTTGAAATAGAAGCATGTCATCTCAGTCACTCTTGTACATAATCACAGGTGAAACGCTAAATTTCAAACATTAAACATGAAAGCAGGGAAATCTGAATTGGCATACTAGAAATTGTTAGCAGCTACCACATATTGGCAGCACAGAAACACATTCAACCACCTAGGGGCATAACAGTGGCTTTCTTGTTGATAGCCAGGATGTAGCCTCAAGCGGATTGACATATTAAGGTATAATAAACCTCTACTTGCCATCACCTGATTTTTTTCCTTTTGCTAATTGTTGTCAGTGCCCAGGGCAAATTACATTCTTTCCCTCTTGTCTACTTTATTTATTTTTTCTTTTCTTTTTTTATTTAATTTTATATAACAAAGTCCAATTAAATGAAAACAAACATTTATACACAATATTTGGGAATTTGGGCGTCGTTCTTTCCAAACTACTTCCTGCTGGTAAGGGGCGCTGTCTTGGGGGATTCGAAGAAGTTTCAGATATCCTGGCTGTAGTCTGTGGGGCTGTTTGTCCAGCTGTTTTGAATGTAGGATCCAGACTAATGTGGTTTGATCACGCCAGACAACCTGAAACAGAGTACAAGCTGACCCTCTCATCTACTTTCAATTTCCCTGCTGCTGCTGCAGCACTCACTCCAGTGGGAAAGAGAAATCAATCAGCATTGCTGACACAAATCTCCAAGAGAAGCACAGGATTCTTGTCCAGGGCTGGTATTGAGATCCCTCCCCTTATTGGCTGTTATTCCATGCTCAATTTGAATGCACACAGTTCTTCAGAGGCACAGAGTGGTAATAAAAGCACCAGCAGTGAGGCTTCTTACCTGTCGGGCTCTGGCTATATTCCAGGACACATCTGATCCTGGATATAACCTGAGGCACACAGTATACCAACCCAGACAAGGGAGATTGCTCCTGACATCAACAGGAGACAGAGCCTGTGGAAATCAGCAAAGGCAGAGATTGTTGGATTTCCAGAATAACAGTCCCAGTCACTGATCCTGTCTCCTGTGTAGGAATTAGCCCAAGCATCTGAAGCGATTGCTTCTGATTTTAATGATTATACTCCTATTTCAGTCCTCAAGTGCTACATGTCTGCACTGATGATAATTAATTTCAGACGGTAGTATTGAAAGACATAGGGAATTAAGGCTCCTTTCTGTCCTTTGAGTGACCCACTATGAGTCCTGTTACAGAAATTTCAGTTTTCATTGATAATCTTAGAGTCTGTGTGTTTCTGTAGCCTGGTCTTGACCACTTTGCTCATCACCTCTCCATCTCTACAACTCGATTCAAGGAGTTTGGGTCAGTGTTTAGCTGTCGGTGTCTGCTTCTGTTTCCATCAGCTTCAAGAAGAAGGCTCTAGAATGGCATATAAGGTCGTGGTCAATCTCATTGTCAGCAGAGAGCATTTAAATTAGCCTGTCCAATATTGCTCATATTTGCTAGTTGGGGTCATCCTTGTATATTCTGGATAATTTTCTATGCCAGGTTTCTCTTCAAACTTATAATGGCCCACACTATTATGGTTTCTCTTTCCTTGTTCTCATTATTCGTCCTACAGCTCAATCTTCCTGGTTCCTCATGTCCTCCCCTCCTCTCCTCTACTTCCCTTTTCTTTCTCCTTTTTCCCTCTCCTATCACTGAGAAGTTTTGGCTTTTATGTAGGTAGCCAGAATGTTGCAGCAGGATATAACATAGCCTCTTACTTTCCTCAGTTTGATTTATTTTCTTTGATAATTAAGACTGGCGTCTGAGGCCAGGGTAAATAGAATCATTTTCTGTTGTGTACTTTTAATTTTGCTGCTTTTCCTGCAACACACATTCATGTGGGAGACAGAAATGAATAAGCAGTTCTGATGGAGATCTCCGAGAGAAATACAGGGTTTGCCTCCACTGCTGGATTTGAGATCATTCTCCTGATTGGTTCATTTTCCATACTCAATTTAAATGCTCACATCCTGCAGTCAGAGGCAAAGAGTGCTAATAAAAGCATCATCAGAGCTGCTTCTTAACAGTCGGGGTCTGGCTGTACTCCAGGACTCAGTCGATTCTGTGTATAATCCGAGCCCTACTGTACACTGACCCAGACAAAGCAGACTGCTCTTGACATCAACAGGAGACAGAATCTGTGGGAATCAGCAAAGGCAGGGATTGTTTGATTCACAGCATAAAAGGGCTGGCAAAGAAAATTTCCACTTGTAATCATGTTTTTCAGACACTCATGTACACATGTATTAGAGAAAAGATAAAATTGAAGCATGTAACATTTCCCCTGGGAAATCCGACAGTGCATATGAGACAGAATATACTACAGCAGCAAAGAGCCTTGTGCAGCGTACATTTGCACTCATCCAGCTCCTAGCAGAATCGGGGGATTTCATGTATTTAGCCAGGATAAAGGCACCAGCTATCTGATATAGAAGCCTTCCGTACCTGGCACCAGTTCCTACCTTTTCCAATGGATAAATGGATTTTTTCCAGTGCATTTTTTTTATTATTATGTGTGCTTTTACTATCACTACTTCTACTGCAGCACGCGTTAGGTGGGAGGGAGAAATGAGTGAGCCATTCTGGTGGACTCTCCAAGGGAACATCGGGATTCGGCTCCATAGCAGGAATTGAGATCCCTAACCTTATTGGCTCCATGCTCAATTTGAATGCATACAGTCCTTCAATCAGAGGCAAGGAGTGCTAATAAAAGCATCACGAGTGCAGCGTCTTACCAGTCGGGCTCTGGCTATACTCCAGGACACAGTAGTTCCTGGGTATGTCCAGAGCCCGACTGTACACTGACACAAACAAGGGAGACTGCTCTTGACATCTGCAGGAGACAGAAACTGTAGGAATCAGCAAAGACAGGCATTGTTTGATTCAACGTATTCCAACTACAATTCAGCTGCTCCTGCTGTGTAGGAAGTAGCATTCTGAGATACTGCTGTTCTTTTAAGATGTTAAAATCTTTCTAAATCTTGAAGTGCTCCATCCTCAGCAAAGGAGATGATATATTTCAGACTTTACTATCTGACAGAGAGTATGGGAGTCAGGCTCCTTTTTGTACATAGCACAGTCTCCACCTCTATGTTATTTATCCTGCTAAGGAGACTCGCAAATTCCATTCTTGTGAAAACTTTAAGTATTTCTGATATAGTAAAAATATCTATGCATGAAACTCGTTTGTGATGGCAACTTCAGCATGTTGTACTCTTTAAATCACATCAACTGAGGATGAATGCCTAATTGTTTCAGTATACATCGCTGGGATTATCCTAATATCCTGTGGAAGAACCTTATAAATGAAATATTATCAGACTGACTTATATTATTTAATCAACTGATAAAAGGTGAAAGATGGGTTTCCTTAAGTATGCCAGTCCCAAGAGCCTGGACATGTGCTAGTAATAGGTCCCATGTATATGGACACACAGGTGCTTTATCTGGACACACAACTGAAGGTAAGTATATTTACTAAGGATGGAGTGTGATTTGATAGAAATTCTAAGGGAATGTAGTGACCACATTCAAAATTCAATATTAGTATATTAATACTAAACAGAATATTTCATGAATGAGTTAAGAATATGAGATAAAAATTACTTATCAATGAATTCATACATGTATTGAAAGACATAAATTCCACAAGCCAATTTGCATTTATTTGTTGAGATTATTTATTTTCACGAATGTATCTTTCTAAACTGAATGGCACAGGTTATTGCTTAATGTACATTACAACATTGGATGTAATATGCAAATTGCATATATTCTTAGCAGGGCTTAAAAGTAACTCTTGCGATTGAAATACAAGTATGTCACTTCAGGTACTCTTGTACATATACATGGGTAAAAAGCTAAATTTCAAATATTAAACATGAAAGCAGGGGAATCTGAATTGGCATACTAGAAATTGTTAGCAGCTACCACATATTGTTAGCCCAGAAACACATTCAGCCACTTAGGGGCATAACAGTGGCTTTCTTGTTGATAGCCAGGATGTAGCCTCAAGCGGATTGACATATTAAGGTATAATAAACCTCTACTTGCCATCACCTGATTTTTTCCTTTTGCTAATTGGTGTCAGTGCCCAGGGCAAATTACACTCTTTCATTGCTGTCTACTTTCAATTTCCTTGCTGCTGCTGCAGCACTCACTCCAGTGGGAAAGAGAAATCAATCAGCATTGCTGACACAAATCTCCAAGAGAAGCACAGGATTCTTGTCCAGGGCTGGTATTGAGATCCCTCCCCTTATTGGCTGTTATTCCATGCTCAATTTGAATGCACACTGTTCTTCAGAGGCACGGAGTGGTAATAAAAGCACCAGCAGTGAGGCTTCTTACCTGTCGGGCTCTGGCTATATTCCAGGACACATCTGATCCTGGATATAACCTGAGGCACACAGTATACCAACCCAGACAAGGGAGATTGCTCCTGACATCAACAGGAGACAGAGCCTGTGGAAATCAGCAAAGGCAGAGATTGTTGGATTTCCAGAATAATAGTCCCATTCACTGATCCTGTCTCCTGTGTGGGAATTAGCCCAAGCGCCTGAAGTGATTGCTTCTGTTTTTGAGGATCATATTCCTGTTCCAGTGCTGCATGTCTGCAAAGATGATAATTAATTTCAGTCTTTAGTATCTGAAAGACATAGGGAATTAAGGCTCCTTTCTGTCCTTGGGAGACCCACTGTGAGAGCTGCTATAGAAATTTCAGTTTTCATTTAGAAACTTAGAGTCTGTGATAATATCAAGCAGTCACATTTGCAAATGCTAGCCTATATGTTACCCAAGGCATGAATGACAATATAATATATTGTGAGAAATTCACTGTTCTCATATGTTGCCATGTAGGGACAGAGTTTCAATATCCAAATCTTTGTCTTTGCCTTGCACTTGGCATATACCAACTCTAATACTTTCTTCTTTCACCCTTTTCAGCCATCACTTTTCTTTGAAATCATATGAGGTGTCAACTTTATTTAATGATTGTCATAGAGCAGCATTACATGTTTCCCTTGTAATAATCGAACACATCACATTTGTTCTTCTTGTGTTTGTTATGATTGAATCCTTTGCATACCTTGTATATATGATTGTCTCTTAGTGCTTACTGAGGCTGCAAATCTTTGTATTATGGAATCATCCCCTATCTCTGAATATGTTGGAATACTTCTGCCTCATTTCATATATAGATAAATGAGGATTTAAGGGAAAGACTTATGGAGATCAACACAACAGATTGTTTCACAGATCTTTCTTCTATGATAGATCACTAGAAGTCCCATTATTTCTACATTGCTCTATCATAGATGAAAATCATATTGTCATAGGTCTGTAATCATGCTATTCTCATTTCCCTGAAGATTATAACATTGTGGGATGTCTTTCTATATCCTGGAGTGAATCATTGTCCTCACAACTAGATGATAACACCTATGTTATTTTCTCCACTGTAACTATAATTTATCTGAACTCTGCTCCTAATTTTCTGTTTTAGTGGGATGTAGATTATTGAACCCAGAAATTTTTTCCTAGTCTTGGAAACAGTGGATTCCTGTTTACATCTATAACATGTGGTCATTCCCGATGTGACTTCTGAACTGTCACCAGATGGAATTATGTTATATGTTGACATAAGTAATTTGGATTTTCAGAAATAGATTTCCCCCAGGTTTTGAGAAGGCGTCTCCTATTCTATTGAAAGTTCCTATGGTACTATAGGGTGTGAGTTTTGTGAAAAAAAAACTTGTCAAACAAGCATACAAAATAATTATTACTGGTAATTAAGGGACATGTTTTTTCAATGATTTCATGACATGAGAAGTGTAGTTGCTATAATATCTTTTCAAATATACTTGATTATTTTTTAATTTAATTTCTGTATAGGTGTATATGTATGTGTATCTACATGTTTCTGTGTGTTTGAGTGAGTATGCTTGCATATGCATATGTTTACCCATATATATTTGTCTTGACATGTCATACAACATTCTCTGAGTAGAATTCACAAAGTGTTGTGTTGGTTTTTAGGTATTATGGAACATAACAAAGAAATGTCATCATCAATTGAGAAGTTGTGGATTTATGTAACATTATTGTAAAATATTTTTCTGGCAGTTTCTATTAAAGTTGTCTATGGTAAAAGCTTAAATACAACAGAAACTAAAAGGCTTCAGAGATTATGGAGATTAATATTGTGTTTCAGAGTCAACAAACTCCTTAGACATGTGAAGTAAATGAGTCTGCTTTACTCAAGAAAGATAGAGTGAACATTTCAGCCATGTCTTTGCAAGCTGACCACTATACCCTAAACTACTTAGAATTTGCAAATTATAAAAATTTGGAGAACATAATAAATAATTTTCCTGAGATGCTTTGGTAGTACTGTGAGATGAAGCTTAACATCAACAATGCAGGAGTATTATTGGTAGAAATAATAGTTATATAAAATGCTAGGGAACAGGTCATAATACCACAGTAGTATAAGGAATTGTCAAATAGACCTATTTTCAAAAAGAAGTAAATGATATAATTTTGGAGGAACATAGGAAACTGCTAAAAGTCTGTGAGCATTCAGCTTTGCTTTATTCTGTAGTTGTGGGTCTTAGGAAAGATGCACAGCGACAATGGATTGAGCCTAAGGTTTTTATTCAGGAGGCAGAAAACAAATGTGGAAATTATGGAAATGCAAAGGATAGAATCTGAAGAAAGTAGCAGGATAGATGGTTACATAAAAGGATCATGTGTGTGGTCTCTGATAATATCCCTGTAGTTACTTTTCCCTTTTATCTTTATGCAATAGGAATCCTCATAGAGGGATATGTCAGCAAACTGATTATTTGGAAATATGAACAACTGGTATCTATGATTAGAATTTACATATTACCAGTAAGGCATACTAGCAGGTCCATCTAATCATATTATGTGACTCTTAGGTAGTGGTAGTAAGTTTTCTGAGTTTTACTGATTACGTTGCAAACCATGCTCAGCGAATACCATCCCTATGAGTAGCAGTATGTCAGTCTGACTTTGATAATATACCTGTCCATTCAACTTATTTGTGAGGGGAATTTAAGCACTCTTGTATACTTGAAATCCCATTAACTTTGAAGCCAAAAGTTATGTGTGACTTATATTATTTAACAAGCCAATGAAAAAGAAAAAACAGATTTAATCAGGGATACTAGCCCTGAGAGGCTGTCTATGTAATAGTAATGGGCCCATACTCATGAATATTTCATATTTCATATTCAGGTACTTTATATCTATAAAGATGTCATACACATACTAAAAATAATCAGAGCAAGTATATGAACTAGGGATGTATAGGTAATCTAGTGTAAGGGAGTTAGTGTAATTCTTTAAAATTTCAATATATACATGTTAATACTGAACAGAATATTTTACAAGAATGTTACTGGTTAATCAAATTTAATGCCGAGTGAATGCAGACATGTATAGAATAACCCACAGTTAAAAATCATTCAAAGAATGATGTGATTTTTAACATTTTAAATGTATTACTACTAAGTATTTACAAAAGGAAAATATCAGATTATTGCTTAATCATCTTGACACTATTAGACATTGTTGCATATTAGGGAATTTTTGTAAAAGTCATGCTAGTCACATTTCCACTTGCAATGCAGACATCTCACTTCAAGCCTTCACACACATATACTGTAGAAGAGGTAAAGTTGAAGCATTTAAACATGGCTCTTGGGGAATCTGACATGGCTTATCAAAAATATCAGCAACAAGCTGCTACTGGCACCTCAGAATAACAATTTGCTCCATATAGAAAAAACACATCTGCTATGTGTCCAAATTAAAACAAAGAAAAGAAAAAAAGAAACACCTAATCATGCCCAACTCAGATGCTAGGAATAATAATAACAACTGATGATTTTAATGGGGGTGTTTCTTCTGCACCATTATTCTTCCAACAACTAGCTGAAGTTCAACTTGCTTTGCCTGCGAACTTTTGGTAATGGCCACAACCTATAGGCATGACATCAAGTGTAAATACATGAGACTTTAAAGATAAAGGAAGGACTGGTTTATTCTCAGGTTATGTTGAGAGTTTCGGAATGGCAGAGACTTCATCTTCATGATCAGGAAGAACACAGTAGTTATTTGCTATTATATGTGTAAAGCCTTCCCTAATAAATACCTGTTTATCTTTAAAAAATAAATAGAAGCTATTTTATGAGCACGATTATTTTTTATTTTTCTTATTTTACATGTGATCCCAGTTCCCTCTCCCTCTCATCCTCCCACGTACCCTCCAGACTCCAACTCCCACCCCATACTGTACCCACTCTACAGGGAGGGATTCCAGTATAGATCATTAAAATTTTCAAGTCACTTGTAGTGGTGTCTAAGCCCTCCCTCCTTCTCTAGCTTAAGGAAATATGCTACTGTAGTTCTTTTTCTGCACCAGGGATACATCCTCATTCCACTGTTAGAGATCTCATAGATAGCCTAGGTCTTCCCATTCAGACCCACATTCATGGGTCTGGGTCAGTCAGTCCTATGCAGGTTTCCCAGCTTTCAGTTTGGGGTCCATGTGCTCACCCTTGTTCAAGACAGATGTCTCTGTGTGTTTCTGTAGCCTGGTCTTGACCACTTTGCTCATCACCTCTCCATCTCTACAACTCGATTCAAGGAGTTTGGGTCAGAGTTTAGCTGTAGGTGTGTGCTTCTGTTTCCATCAGCTTCAAGATGAAGGCTCTAGAATGGCATATAAGGTCGTGGTCAATCTCATTGTCAGCAGAGAGTATTTAAGTTAGCCTGTCCAATATTGTTCATATTGCTAGTTGGGGTCATCCTTGTATATTCTGGGTAATTCTCTATGCCAGGTTTCTCTTCAAACTGATAATGACCCCCACTATTATGGTTTCTCTTTCCTTGCTCTCATTATTCATCGTCCAACTCAATCTTCCTGGTCCCTCATGTCCTCCCCTACACTCCTCCACTTCTCTTTTCTTTCTCCGATTTCCCTCTCTCTCACTGAGAAGTTGTGTCTTTTTTGTAGTTAGCCAGAATGTTGGCCTGAGCAGCAGCCTAAAACAGCCTCTTACTTTCCTCAGTTTGATTTATTTTCTTTGATAATTAAGACTGGAGTCTGAGGCCAGGGTAAATAGAGTAAGCTCATGTTGTGTACTTTTAATTTTGCTGCTTCTCCTACTGCATACATTCATGTGGGAGACAGAAATGAATAAGCAGTTCTGATGGATATCTTCTAGAGAAATACAGGGTTTGCCTCCATTGCTGGATTTGAGAGCATTCTCCTTATTGGTTCATTTTCCATACTCAATTTAAATGCTCACATCCTGCAGTCAGAGGCAAAGAGTGCTAATAAAAGCATTATCAGAGCTGCTTCTTAACAGTCGGGGTCTGGCTGTACTCCAGGACTCAGTCGATACAGTGTATAATTCGAGCCCGACTATAGGCAGACTGCTCTTGACATCATCAACAGGAGACATCAGCAAAGGCAGGGATTCACATCACAAAATGTCTGGGAAAGAAAATTTCCACTTACAGTTTAATCATGTTTTTCAGGCACTCGTGTACACATGTATTAGAGAAAAGATAAAATTGAAGCATGTAACATTTCCCCTGGGAAATCCGACAGTTGCATATGAGACAGAATAAACGACAGCAGCAAAGAGCCTTGTGCAGCGTACATTTGCACTCATCCAGCTCCTAGCAGAATCGGGGGATTTCATGTATTTAGCCAGGATGGGGCACCTCCTACCTGATATAGGAGCCTACCTGGCACCAGTTCCTACTTTTACATTGGATAAATGGATTTTTTTCCAGTGCATTTTTTTTTATTATTATGTGTGCTTTCACTATCACTACTTCTACTGCAGCACGCGTTAGGTGGGAGGGAGAAATGAGTGAGCCGTTCTGGTGGACTCTCCAAGGGAACATCGGGATTCGGCTCCATAGCAGGAATTGAGATCCCTAACCTTATTGGCTCCATGCTCAATTTGAATGCATACAGTCCTTCAATCAGAGGCAAGGAGTGCTAATAAAAGCATCACCAGTGCAGCTTCTTACCAGTCGGGCTCTGGCCATACTCCAGGACACAGTAGTTCCTGGGTATGTCCAGAGCCCGACTGTACACTGACACAAACAAGGGAGACTGCTCCTGACTTCAACAGGAGACAGACTGTGGAAATCAGCAAAGACAGGCATTGTTTGATTCAAAGCATTATAGCTACAAGTCAGCTGCTCCTGTATGTTGTGTGGGAAGTACCATTCTGATTCTGAGATACTGTTACTCTTTTAAGATGTGTAAATCTTTCTAAATCTTGCAAGTCCTGCATCCTCTGCAAAAAAAAAAATGATTTATTTCAGACTTTACTATCTGACAGAGAGTAGGGGAGTCAGGCTCCTTTTTGTACAAAGTACAGTCTCCACTACTATGTTATTTTTGCCCCTAAGGCCATTCCTTTCTCTGACCTCAGTCCAGGTGTCAGTTTGTACCAAATTAATTATTTACTGATGGTGATAGAGTTTTATTATATACATTCATTGAAATTACTTTTAAAATATCACAAGCCTTTGTTCTTGTTTGTGGTGTTTTTGTATGTTTTGACACTGTGCAGTTCTGTGTCTGCTATCTCAGACTCTGAAATCCAATGTCTCATAGTAAAGTGGAGGGTGGAAGTCATTATTTCTGTATCTGGTATGATATTTCTACATTCTCCATATAGATCATTGAGGCTTTAGTGTTTGTGCTTGATGAAGGTAAGTAACATCATCCCATAGTACCACAAAGCCTTTCATAGTCATTAGAAACAGTCCTTGTTTAATTTCCCATCTGGGGATGAAGTAAAATCTGATGAAGGCAATTATTTCACAGATGTATCAGTATATAATATGTCATTACAAACCAATTGAAGTATCTTTCTGCTGGCACCATGTGATAAATCATTTTCTTTTGTATAGGTCTGTGACCTTCTAGTCTCATGTTCTTGGATAATTCAATACTGTGGGATATTTCTTCATTCCCATGGAATGATCATAATTTCCACAAATATTACTTTTGAGATTACTATCATGATATTTAAGCCATTGTGCAACAATAACACGACTTTGCACACTATAATCTGCTATAGGTCATGTGGCTCAAGACAATGAGGAATGTTGTTCCTCCTCCAGTCTCTGTTGCATTAGCATTCAGGGCTATGACATGTTGGAAGTTTCAATTAAACCTGTAACTAGGTACACAATGGAATTCTATTCTATGATAATTTAAGTCAGGAGTAAGTCAGAAATACCCTACCATCGTGCTAAGTGGTACAACCATGATTTGAGTTGAGTGATGAAGTTCTAATGGTGGACAATAGGAACATCATTAGACAACAAGCCAACTGAATAATTTGGTAACTGATATGCGGTGATATTATTTATTTATATACATATATATATGTATGTGTGTGTGTATGTATATACATGTATGTGTTTGTGTCTATATATTTATATGTACATTATTTTTATCTGTGGTTGTATGCATATGAATATGTATTGGTATCTATTCATATCCATCTTTGGCCTAGCAGAGAATTTCATACATCTTTTTTCTTCCTCCTGCACTATAATGTCTCCTCTAATAAATGTCAAAATTAATGCCCCTTCTGGTTATATACATAGTGTTCCTAACTAACCCACACTCTGTTTTTGAGTTGGTGATTGAAACAATTTTTAACATTGACATTAGTAAAGGAAAGTTCTATCAATGTAAAGTACACTAGAAATATGTGGCTTTTTTCTATCTTAGTACTAATCTTTTGTCTGTAGCTTCTCTTGTAAGTGTGAAATGGTGAGGGAGTTCTCCATCATTGTTGGCATGCCTGTTTATGCTATGATTGTGACAAAGTGTTTTCTTTCTTGTTATAGTTTCACTTGCTTTTTGTTATTCTAGTTTGTGAAATTTTGTGCTTTGAAATCTCAACTGCTTGGAAGATACTTTGGTTACAACAGACACTCATTTCCTCAGGATTATAAAATGTGCCTGCTAATTACATGCAATGAATTCTGGGTGTAGGTATAATGTAGATTTGTGTGTATTGATCAGGTGTGTTTGGACACAACATTGTATGTTTTGATACTTTGGTCTATGTGGAAATGTACGAAGTGATGCTTTTTTTTCCTCACAATTGCAGCAAATGTTGTCTGTTGATGTAAAGATAAATGTTGATAACAAAGCAAGAAATTATATGGGTTTCTTAAAGTGGCAATGTAAAGTTCTCCTTCTGCATAAATGATCATCATAGCAATGTGTAGTAGGAAAGGTTACTATATTGAGCATAATTTGTCTTCCTGTGTATGATATACATTTCTTTTTGTGAAGAAAATTACACTAAAAATTTCAGACATATCTTTGTGTTTGGAAATAAAGCTACTAATTCCATATAAAAAATCTAAGTGTTGTTAAATTATAACATTTGAAGAAGTTGGGGAATGAATCAAATTATTGAGCAGTTTTGACTTTATCAAAGCTAGAGTGTCATTAGTATCAGTAATAGCTTTGAAGACTATTTGGAACACATATATTGAATAAGAAATTGATAAATGACAGTATTTTCAAATGAAGGAATAGAGACCTTAAATTGTAGGATTCAGATATTTTATATGGAGGAGATTCCCCAGAATTGCTCTAACTCCATATATTGAGAATCATAAAAGTACAGAAGTTATGCTTGATTGATCTCAGATTTTAATTCAGAAGGCAAATAAAAAATAGTAAAGGAGAGACTGCAAAGGACAGCATCAGCAATATTAAAGAAGTAAAAAGATGGTTACATAAAAGGGCTATTTGTGGTATATCTGAATAATAGCCCCCTTTACCATGGATAAATAAAATACCCAGAGGCTTATACTTGGGTTCAATCTTCAAGCTAAATATTAGAAAAGCATAGTAACCTGCCACTGGCTTCTTAATCCACTTCAGGCTGAATGGGATGATCCTTTCCCCATGTACTCTCACCAAGACTCAGACTGAAATTTCCCCTCAATATGGCTGGAGACTAAATGCTTCACTGAGATCTTGTTTATGTCTTATATGTTTCCCCAATGATGGGACTATAGGTGTAAGATATAATTTATTTAGAATGAATCACTCTTGCATACAACTGGGTGCCCTTGAACTCACAGAGATCCATGTACCTCTTAATCCTGAGTCCATGGATTAAAGGTGTGTACTTCCACCTCCTTGCTTCCTCATACTGGGAGGTGTGTGCCTGGCTTGTATGGCTTGTGGCTGACTTTGCTTTTCTGAATCCTCAGTCAAGCTTTAGCGAATCACAAACAATATATCACTAGATCCCTCACATTACTTATTGCTTCCTTTATATAGTATACTCACCCTCTTAGAAGTCTGTATCAGGAACCTAACTTAGTGAAAAGATAAACAACTGGCATATACTATTAGAATAACATATAAGAATTAAGTGTACTAGTATTGCCATTAAATCCCAGACCATCAGGCATAGATAGTGCCAGTAAGAACTCTGAGTTCACTAGCCACCTTGCATACCAAGATTGGCAAGATTCAATCCTGTGAAAAGTTTATGTTAATCTGACATTGCAAAAATAACTATGCATGAAACCAGTTTGTCATGGCTATATCAGCATGCTTACTCTCTTTAAATAACATCAGCTGAGGTTGAATGTATAATTATTTCTGTATAACTCCCAGGGAATATCCTAATTATTCTGTGGGAGAACCTTAAATCTAAAGCATTATCTGACTGACTTATATTATTTAATCAACAGATGAAAGGGAATGTTGAGTTTCCTTTAGTATGCCAGTCCCAAGAGCCTGGCCATGTGCTAGTAGTAGGTCCAGGGACACACAGGTGCTTTACATGGACACAGATGCCACAAAACAAAATATAAGTATATGTACTAAGGATAGAGTGTGATTCAATAGAAATTCTACCAAGAGAATGTGGTCAGATTCGTGAATAAATTCAGACTTTGAAATAAAACTAATTTTAATTGCATTCAGACATGTATTGGTAGATATACAATTCCCCAAACCAATATGCTTTTATTTGTTCAGAATATACATTTTTGATGTATATATCATTCTAACCTGAATGGGACAGATTATTGCTTAATGTACATTTAATGTTGAATGCAATATGCAAATTGCATATATTCAGAGCAGGGCTCAAACGTAACCCTTGTGATTGAAATACAAGCATGAGATTTCAGACACTCTTCTACACATAAATAGGAGAAACAATAAAATTCATATATTTATACGGCAGCAGAGTAGCCTGAATTGGCATAGTAGAAACTGGCAGCATGTACCACATATTGGTAGCACACAAACACATTCACCCACCTAGGTACATAACGGTGCCTTTGTTGTTGGTGGCCAGCATGTAGCTAAAAGCAGGCTGACATATTCAGAAAAATAATCACCCTCTACTTGCCATCAGCTGATTTTTTTTTCCTTTTGATAATTGGTGTCAGTGCCAAGGGAAAATTACATTATTTCCTTCTGGTCTACTTTCGATTTCCCTGCTGATGCTGCAGTACACCCTTCAGTGGGAGAGAAAAATGAATCAGTATTGCTGACACAAATTTCCAATAAGCACAGGATTCGTGTCCAGGGCCAGAATTGATAGCACTCCCCTTATTTGGTCTTATTACATGCTTGATTTGAATGCACACATACCTTCAGAGTCACGGAGTGGTAAGGGAAGCATCAGCAGTGAGGCTTCTTACCAGTCGGGCTCTGGGATATTCCAGGACTCTGTAGATCCTGGATATAACCCAAGCCTGTCTGTGCACAGACCCAGACCAGGGAGACTGCTCCTGATATCTATAGGAAATAAATATTGTGGGAATCAGCAAAGGCAAGGATTGTTTATTTTGCAGCATTACAATTCCCAGTCCCCTGCTTCTAAAGCTACTGCTTCCCCTTTCAGATGTCACATTCCCACCTCATGCTTAAAGGTCTGCATCATCTCCAAGGAAGATAATCCATTTCAGACTTAAGTATCTGACAGATACTAGGGAAGTCAGGCTTCTTTCTCTCCCCTGGTATATACACTGTGAGCATCAATCAGATATTCAATGTCCAGAATAACAATCTGGTATTTACAGGCATAGAGGGTTCATGTCAATACCCAGGATGTATGCCAAGACAGCGAGATATATTATAACCCCCTACTTGCCACTAGTAGATTTTTTTCCCTTTTGATAATGAGAGTCAGTAACCAGGCAAAATTACACTATTTCTTGCTCATCTACTTCCAATTTGTTTGCTGTTGCTGAAGCAGCAGACCTTTGAGCGTGAAACGGAAATGAGTCAGCACGTCTGATGGAGATCTCCAAGGGAACCACGAGATTTGCCTCCATTGCTGGATTTGAGATCACTCTCCTTATTGGCTCTTATTCCATGCTTTATTTAAATACACATAGTCCTTCAATCAGAGGCAAGGGGTGCTAATAAAAGTGTCAGCAGTGCAGCTTCTTGCCAGTTGGGCTCGGGTTATACCACAGGACAGAGGAGATCCTGTGTATAACCCGAGCCCGACCTTACACTGACCCAGACAAGACAGACTGCTCCTGACCCCTACAGGAGACAGAGCCCATACTAAACAGCAAAGGCATGGTCTGCTTGATTGCCAGCAGAGGGAGGCTTGCAGTGAAAATCTCCCTTTACAATGTAAGCATTTCTTTTCAGGCACTCATGTACATATATTGGAGAAAAGCTAAAATAGAAGCATTATTGAAGAATTTAGCAGTGCTCTTGGGGAATCTGACAGGGCATATGAGAAACTGTCAGCAACAGGCAGCTCTTGGAAGCCCACATTTGCAATTATCCAGTTCCATGCAGAATTGGGGGCTTTCATGTAGATAGCCAGGATGTAGGTCCAAGCAACCTGATATAGGAACATCCCCTAACTGCCACCAGCTTCTGTGTTTTCCTTTTGATCATTGGAGTTTTGTCCAGTGCAAATTACATTTTTTCATGTTACGCACTTTCAATGTGCTGCTTCTCCTGTGGCACCAGTTTAGGTGGGAGGGATAATGAGTCACCAGTACTGATGGAGAACTCCAAGACAACATCAGGATTCACCTCCAGTGTAGAATTGAGATCACTGTCCTTATTGGCTCTATGCTCAATTTGAATGCACAGAGTCCTTCAATCAGAGGCAAGGAGTGCGAATAAAAGCATCAGCAGTGCAGCTTCTTACCAGTCGGGCTCTGGCTATACTCCAGGACTCAGTTGATCCTGTGTATAACCTGAGCCCGCTTGTACACAGACCCAGACAAGGCAGACTGCTCTTGACATCAACAGGAGATAGAATCTGTGGGAGTCAGCAAAGGCAGGGATTGTTTGATTCACTGTACAGAGGGCTGGCAGGAATATTTCCAAATACAATATAATTATATCTTTTCAACCACTCATGTACAAATATATTAGAGAAAAGAGAAAGTTGAAGCATTTAGCAATTCACCTGACCGGTCATATGAGAAAATGCCACCAGCAAGTAGCCATTGGCAACCTATATTTGTAATCTTGCAGCCTCTAGCAGAATCAGGGGCTTTTATGTATATAGCCAGGGTGTAGGACCAAGCTACCTGATGTAGGAGCATTCTGTACCTGGCACCAGTTCCTACCTTTTCCTTTGGATAACTTTTTTTTCCAGTGCATTTTTTTTTTATGTTGTGTGCTTTCAATTTCAGTTCTCCTGCAGCTCACGTTTAGGTGGGAGGAAGTAATGTGTGAGCACTTCTGGAGGATGCTTCAAGAGAACATCAAGATTAATATCCATTGCTGGAATTGAGATTGCAAACCTTATTGGCTCCATGCTCAATTTGAATGCACACAGTCCTCAAATCAGAGGCATGGCATGCTAATAAAAGCATTACCAGGGCAGCTTTTTACCAGTCAGGCTCTGGCTACAACACTCCAGGACACAGTAGTTCCTGGGTATGTCTAGAGCCGGACTGTGTACTCACACAGACAAGGCAGACTGTTATGACTTTAACAGGAGACAGAGCCTGTGGGAATCAGCAAAGACTGGCATTGTTGGATTCAAAGCATTATAGCTACAAGTCAGCTGCTCCTGTCTGCTGTGTAGGAAGTAGCATTCTGATTCTGAGATACTGCTGTTCTTTTAAGATGTGAAACCCCTGTCTAAGCCTGAAGTGCTGCATCCTCTGCTAAGATGATGATTCATTTTCGACTTTACTATCTGACAGAGAGTAGAGGAGTCAGGCTCCTTTGTATACAGTACAGTCTCCAGTACTCTCCCTGACATCAGTAAAGGTGTCACATTTATACCAAATTAATTTCTTACTGATGGTGACAGATTTTTATTGCATACATCCCCTGAAGTTAATTTCAAAAAAACACAAGCCTTTGATCTTCGTTGTGGTGTTTTTGTATGTTTTGACACTGTGAAAATCTGTGTCTGCTATCTCAGACTCTGAATTCCTATGTCTCATAGTAAAGTGGAGGGTGGAACACATTACTAAAATATCATCCACTCTTCTGTATTTGTTAGGATCATTCTGCATTCTCAACATAGATTATTTAAGCTTTAGTAGTTGTGCATGTGAAGATAAGTAACATCATGCCACATTATCACAAAGCCTGTCATGGTCATTAAAAAGAGACCTTGTTTTATTTTCCATTTGTGAATGAAGTAAAATCTGATTAAGGCAATTATTTCACAGATATACCAGTATATAAGTATGTCATTACAACCCAGTTGAACTATCTGTTCTGCTAGTACCATGAGAGAAATCATTTTCTTTTGTTTAGGTCTGTGACTATTCTAGTCTCATGTTCTTGGACATTTCATTACTGTAGGATATTTCTTCATTCCCATGGAATAATCATATTCTCAAAAGTGTTACATTTGAGATTACTCTCATGATATTTAAGCCAATGTGCAATAATAAGATAACTTTGCAAAATATAATCTGCTGTAAGTCTTATGGCTGAACCAAATTAGGAATGTTATCCCTCCTCTAGTCTCTGTTGCATTAGCATTCAGGCATATCACATGTGGGAAGTTTCAGTGAAACTTGTAACTAGGTAACAGATGCATTAATATTCTATGATAATTAAAGACAGGAGTAAGTCAGAAACAGGTTCTTATCATTATTCTAAGAGTATAAACATGATTCAGAGTTGATAGATGAAGTTCTAGTGGTAGACTATTGGAACATCCTTAGACAACAAGCCAACTGAATAATTTGGTAACTGAGATATGGATACTTTTCTTATATTCATATATATATATATGTGTGTGTGTGTGTGTGTCTATATTTATATGTACATAATTTTTACCTGAGAATGTATGCATATGTATATGTATGGGTATGCATTCATATGCAACTTTGGCATAGTAGAAAATTTCATACATCTTTCTGCTTCCTCCTGTAATGTGATGTCTGCTCTACTAAATGTCAAAATATATGCCCCTTCTCATTAATATTATTTTGTCAAATATATACAAAGCACACCTAAGCAATTCCTAGCTTCTAGATTCTGGGAGATGTGGTTTGTATGGCTTGTAGCTGAATTTGCTTTTCTGAATCCTCAGTCAAGCTTTAATGAGTCATAAACAATCTATCACTAGATACCTCACACTTATTGCTTTCTTTATATAGTATACACACCCTCTTAGATGGCTGTATCAGGAACCTAACTTAGTGAAAAGATAAACAACTGGCATATACTATTAGAATAACATATAAGAATTAAGTGTAATAGTATTACCATTAAATCCCAGGCCATCAGGCATAGATAGTGCCAGTAAGAACCCTGAGTTCACTAGCCACCTTGCATACCAAGATTGCAAGTATAAATCCTGTGAATAGTTTATGTTAATCTGACATTGCAAAAATAACTCTGCATGAAACCAGGTTGTCATGGCTATATCAGCATGCTTGCTCTCTTTAAATCATATCAACTGAGGTTGAATGCATAATTATTTCAGAATAACTCCCAGGGAATATCATAATTATTCCATGGAAGAACCTTAGACTAGCACATAGCCAGGCTCTTGGTAGTAGCATACATAAGGAAAACTATCTGTTGATTAAATAATATAAATCAGTCTGATAATGCTTTAGCTCTAAGGTTCTTCCATGGAATAATTACGATATTCCCTGGGAGTTATTCTGAAATAATTATCAATTCCCATCATCTGGGTTTGCATGCACTATTACTATGCAGGAGACAGAGCCTGTGGGAATCAGCAAATGCAGGGATTGTTTGATTCCCAGCATTGCAGCTCCAAGTCATCTGCTCCTGTCTCCTGTGCAGGAAGTAGCATCCTGCTTCTGAAGCTACCACTTTTCTTTTAAGTTGTCATATCCCTGTGTCAGTCTTGAAGTACGGTATCATTGGCAAGGAAAGTAATCCGATTTAGACTTTTGTATCTAAAGATACTAGGGGTGTCAAGTTTGCTCTGTCCACTTAGAAACCCACTGTGGGGAATATTATGTTAATGTCACTTTTCAGTAACAACCCTTAGAGTCCTTGAATGCAGAAACATTTGTAGGTGCTATATAGAAGGCATGGGAAATATAGTACAGAAATTTACTTTTTATCATCTTGTTGCCATTTTGGTTCAACTTTCCAATTTTGGATTTCACTTCCTTTGCATTTTAGCATATACAAACTCTAAGACTTTGTTCTGTCTTTCTTGTCAGTACATTAATTTCTATGGCATCAGGCCAGTTATGAGCATTGTTAGAAATCAATTTCGTTACTGATGTAGATGGAGTGTTATTACATGGTTCACTTGAAGTAATTGACAGACCAGAAATGTTTGTTTTTAATATTCTTGTTTTTTGTTGTTGTTTTTTCTTTGTTTGTTTTATTGTTGTGCAAATCTTACATCTGATTTTAAATGGGAGGCAGGATATCATTTCTAAGGAATGAACATCTACCTCTGAACATGTTAGAATCTATCTTTCTCCTTCTCTGTATAAAGCATTGAGTCTTTAGCAGAAAGCTTAATGATAACAAGTAACATCACAACATAGTACTCCAAAACCTCTCCGGCACCATAGAAAAAGCCCACCTGCATTTTGTTGCTGTATTTTCCATCTAATGCAGGAAGAAATTATGTTGAATTGACCATTCGCTGCACAGATTTATAACTATATTAATATGTCATTAGAATGTAGTTTATCTCAATTTCTATAGCAGAATGAGAGAAATAGAATTTGCATAGGTTTGTGACCAATATAGTCTCAGTTTACTGGCCATTTAAGCAGTGATGGATATTGCTTCAATACCATTGAGTTAATCATAAAACTCAAAATTAGTTGATTACTCCCATGATATTTATCCCACTGTGGAAACAATAGTCCTGAAGACTGATTGCTACTTTCTCCTTTAGGGCATGTAGTCACAATCAGTCTAGTTTCTACAAGTGACCAGATGGATTTCTTTTCTATAATAACATAAGTATGGGGAAATTTCAGGAACAGATTCTTAACTGTGTTAGGAGATATAAACATGATTTGGAAGGGTTATTTGAGGCTCTACTCAGGGACTATAGGAATGCATTTAGCCACCAAATGACCAAAATAAGTCTATGAAATATCTCTTATATCCCTTCATGGTATGAGACATGCAGTTACTTAAAATACCCCTCCAATTTACTTGTCAGTGCATATCAATTAATTCACATGTGTATATATGTATATGCATACACACACATATATGTATATATGTATATACATATACATACTTGTTTTCATCTGCGTTTGTATATATACATACACATCTATGTTCAGGTGTCTGCATCTTTTAACCATATGAAAACTTCAAACTTGTGCTCTATATTCATATTATTTCACATGAAATTTTCTTTTTCATGCAATATCATGTATGTGCTACTTCATGTCAAAAAAAGTACTAATGAAAATTATTTTATCATTCATATAAAATTGCATACCCAACCAACCCACACTGAGTTCTTTAAGAAGTGATAGTAACAATTTTTAACATGGTATTTGTAATGGAGAGAACTATCAATGTTTTTGTACAGTAGAAACTGGTTCAATATATCTCAGTGCCCATCATTTATCTGTAGCTCTTCTGCAAAATGTGAAAAGTTGAGCTAGATTTCATGTGTGTTGGCCTGACAATTTATGCTATTATTGTACTAAATATCTCATTCATTTCATTTTGGTTTCTATTGTATTGTGATTATAGTATTCAAATTTTCAATATTCTATGCTTTAAAATCCCTGTTCTTTGGAAATGCTTTTGTCTGATACAATTTTGGGGAGCTTGCCTGGTGTTTGAAGCAGTCATCTCCTAGTGCACACTCCTAACACAGGTCATGCCTGGCTACTTTGTCTCATCTTCCAGGGAAAAGACAGCTTTGGTTTTTCAGTTGCTCTTTATCTTGAGGACACATAGAGACAGTCCCCCAGGGTGTCTGCCTTGGACCCATGGACCACCTACAATGCTCCTATCTGGGGTGGCCTGTTTAGAGAACATGGAGATGGAGGTTCTGACTGCCTTGGGAGGTTCTGAAAATAAAATTTGTCCATTTATGTTCCCTTTTCAAACAATGATCACAAAGGTCTTACACTGCATTTTTGTAAAAAGTAAAATAAAAGACTTTAACTAAATAAAATCCCTGTTTTTCTTTCAACACATTTGGTCGCAACAGAATTTTTTCATAGTACCATAAATTAAGTCTGCTCATTGAATGTAATATTTTCTTCATTTAGTTATAATGGAGAGTTGTATGTATTGACAGGTATGGTTGAATCAAATATTCTAAGTCTTTATGCAATAATGCAGTTAAGGAATTGTATAAAATTATGTTTTTTCTGTTAATGTTGTCTATGGGTATAAGGGTAAATATTAATAACACATCTAGAAGTTTCATGGCTTCAGGGAAGTTGCAGAGGATAGTTGTGATTCTGGTTTCATTGAGCATGCATGGTATGTTTCTGCTTTGGTCAAGCAAGCTAGAGTGAACTTCAGATATTCTTGGAAATATGTTACCAATAAGTTACAAAGTGCTAAATGTTGGTAAACTATGGTTTGAAGGAGCTGGTAGCTGAATCAACTTTATAGGGTGTTTTTGTTGTTCTTCTTGCTTTTGTTTTGACATTAACACAGGAGGTGTGATATGAATAAGAATAATGTGTTGATTGATGGATTTGGGAACAGTAACTAAGGTTTCATAGTGTAAGAATTCATTAAAATGACATTATTTTCAAAAAGAACATATAATTTCAAGATGCCTGGATTTTAACTGTGGTACACTGCTCTTATTCCATATATGTGGGAATTACAAAATATAGATGTCAGAGTTTGTGGGGTCTCTAAGTAACATCTTTAATTTGCTCCTTGGTTTTCTTTTTACAGTATACACAGCTTTGGTATCCTTGGGTTACAGTAATAATTAGAGAGGGAATGGAGTCAAGGGAAGGCAGTGAATCTGATGAAATTTACAATATTCAACTCTTAATATATCACAATGAAAATCTGTCACTGTGAAACAAAAAAAATATTGTCAAATGTATGCAGACATGTGTGGGATGAACTACAAATAAAATTTACAATTTAAAATTGTTCAGAATATATATATATATATATACATACATATATAATGAATATTTCTTTCTAAAATGAATAGTTCAAATTATTGCTTAATGTTCATGACATTTTTGGATATAGTATGCAAATTTCTTTTTTTCAGAGCAGGTCTTGAAAGTAACAAATCCACATATTATTTGATTATCTCTTTCAGCCACTCATGTACATATAATAGAGAAAAACTAAATTTCAAGCATTTAACATGGTACTTGGGAAGCTGACATGACATGTTAGGAAATGTAAGCAGCAAGTAGCAATTTGAATCCCAGAATCACAATACTCAGTCCAGGGAAATCAGGAGGGAGTTCACCAAAGGAACTACAGGATTTGCCTCCATTGTTTGAATAGAGAACACTCTCTTTAATGACTCGTATTCCTTGCTCAATTTGAAGGCACCCAGTCCTTCAATCAGGGCCCAGTGGTGTTAATAAAAGCATCACCAGTGTAGGTACTTACCAGTCATGCTTTGGCTATAATCCAGGACTCAGTAGATCCTGTATATAACCTGAGCCTGACTCTACACAGACCAAGACAAGGGAGACTGCTCCTGACATCTACAGATGCCTGTGGGAATCAGCAAAGGCAGGGATTGTTTAATTCTCAGCATTACAGCTCACAGTCTCCTGCTTCTGTCTCCTTTATAGGAAGTAGCATTCTGCTTCTGAAGCTACTGCTTCCCCTTTAAGATGTCACATTCCTGCCTCATGATTAAGTGTCTGCATAATATACAAAGAAGATAATCCATTTCAGACTTAAGTATCTGACAGATACTAGGGGCTACAGGCTTCTCTCTCTCCCATGGTACATCCACTGTGAGCAGCAAGCAGATACTCACTGTCCAGAATACAGTCAGGCATTTAAAGGCATAGAGGGCTATTGTCAATACCCAGGATGTATCCCCAGACAGCGAGATTTGTGATCATGCCCTACTTGCCACCAGTTGTTTTTTCCCCTTTTGATAATGGCAGTGAGAGCACAGGTGAAATTACCCTTTTTTCTGCTCATCTACTTCCAATTTCTCTGCTGTTACTCCTGCAGCAGCAAACCTTTGAATGTGAAACAGAAATGATTCAGCACTTCTGATGGAGATCTCCAAGAGAACTACAGGATTTGCCTCCTTTGCTGGATTTGAGGTCACTCTCCTTATTGGCTCTCATTCCATGCCGAATTTAAATGCACACAGCCCTTCAATCAGAGGCAAGGGGTGCTAATAAAAGTGTCAGCAGTGCAGCTTCTTGCCAGTCGGGCTCTGGTTATACCACAGGATAGAGGAGATCCTGTGTATAACCCGAGCCTGAGCTTACACAGCACCAGACAAGGCAGACTGGTCCTGACACCTACAGGAGACAGAGCCACTGGGAATCAGCAAAGGCAGGGATTGTTTGATTGCCAGCAGAGAAGGATTGCAGTGAAATTTTCCCCTTACAATGTAAGCATTTCTTTTCAGACACTCATGTACATATATTGAAGAAAAACTAAAATTGAAGCATAATTAAAGCATTTAGCATTGACCTTGGGGGGTCTGATAGGGTATATGAAAAAATGTCAAGAGCAGGCAGCTGTTGGCAGCTCACATTTGCAATCAATCATCCAGTTCCAGGCAGAATCGGGGCTTTCATATAGATATACAAGATGTCAGTCCCAGCAACCTGATATAGGAACATACCCTGTTATCAGCTCCTGTGTTTTCCTTTTGGTATTGGAGACTTTTCCTGTGCAATTTATGTTTTTCATGTCCCACTCTTTCAATTTTGCTTCTCATGTAGCTCCCGGTTAGGTGGGGGGGGGGGAGATGAATAAGCAGTTTGGTAGACTCTCCAAAGAACATCAGAATTAGCCTCCATTGTTGGAATTGAGATCCCTAACCTTATTGGCTCCTTGCCCAATTTGAATGCATATAGCCCTTCAATCAGAGGCATGGAGTGATAATAAAAGCATCACCAATGTAGCCTCTTACCAGTCAAGCTCTAGCTATATCCCAGGACTCAGGAGATCCTGGGTATGACCAGAGCCCAAGTGTACACTAACCCAGACAAGGCAGACTGCTCCTGACTTCTGCAGGAAACAGAGCCTGTGTTAATCAGCAAAGACAGGGATTGTTTTATTCCCCACATTACAGCTACAAAACATCTGCTCCTGTCTGCTGTGTAGGAAGTAGCATTATGATTCTGAGATACTGCTATTCTTATAAGATGTGACACCCCTGTCTAAGACTTGAAGTGCTGCATCCTCTGCTATCTGACAGAATAGAAGAGTCAGGCTCCTTTCTGTACAAAGTACAAAGTACAAAAAGTATGTTATTTTTTCCTTGTAAGCCCATTACTCTCCCTAATATCTGTCCAAGTGTCAGTTTGTTCAAATTATTTATTTACTTATGGGGACAGAGTTTTATTGTATATATCCCTTTAATTTTAAAATATCACAAGCCTTTGTTCTTGTTTGTGGTGGTTTTGTATGTTTTGACACTGTGCAGATCTGTGTCTGCTATCACAGACTCTGAATTCCTATGTCTCAGTAAAGAGGAAGGTGGAAGGCATTACTATGAAATCATCCAATATTTCTGTATCTGTTAGGAGCTTTCTACATTTTCAATATAGATCATTGAGGCTTTAGTGGTTGTGCTTGATGAAGGTAATATACATCACCACATAGCATCCCAAAGCCTGTCAGGGTTTTAGAAAGAGCCCTTGTTTTATTTCACATCTGTGATGAAGTAAAATCTGTTTAAGATTATTATTTCACAGATATAGCAATATATCAGTATGTCAGTACACCGAGTAGAACTATCTGTACATTCATTTATATCACATGTAGGAATTTTCAATGAAACTTCTAGCTAGGTAATAGATCGATTTCTATTCTATGATAATTTAAGTCAGATGTATGTCAGAAACAATTCCTACCATCGGGCAAAGAGGTTTAACCATGATTTGTGTTCAATGATGAAGTTTAGTGGTGGGTGTAGTAATGTGCCATTAGCACTCATTTTATTGCTATATTCCTATAGCAGAATGAGAGGTAAAACATGCATGTGGTTGTGACCATACTAATCTAACGTTATTGGATTTAGCAGTGTAGGGTATTTCTTCAATCCCATGGATTTAATTATAATCCTCAAATTAGTTGATTGCCCCAAACATATTTGAGCCAGTGGTACAGCAGTGTGTATGAAGTCTTCCCACCATTTTTTGCTATAGAGCATGTTGCCAAGAGAATGAGGAGTTTTGTTTTTCCCTCAGTAATTAGCAGATTAACTTTCAGGTCTAACACAAGTAGGCCATTTCAGTGACTCTTCTAACTAGAAAACAGATGGACTTCTTTCTATAATGAGGATGAACCTCAGAAATAAGTACTTACAATCCTGCTGGGAGAAATAACTATGTTTTATGAATGGTCTGTAAAGTTCTAGTGGGTGCTACAGGAATACACTATCCAAAAAGTAAACCAAATATATTTGGCACATGAGAGGAATGCCTCTTACAATTATAATACACCTCCAATTTTTTCTCAGTTTTTTTTCAATTTCTCATGTGTGATTGTGTGTGTGTGTGTTTGTGCATATGCATATGTTTGTATTTGAATCTGTTTTAGGTTTTATATATATGTGTGTGTGTGTATGTTTGTGTGGGTGTGTGACACACACATATGTATGTGTGTATATATATGTATATATATACATATATATATATATATATATATTTACATGTCCATTCATATTTGACCTTGTTGAGAATGGCATACTTCAGTACTCTATATTTTTTCACACTGCTTTTTGACTCTTTCTTCAATACCAATTCTGCACTATTAAATGTCAAAGTAATTACCACTTCTTATTAATATTATTTTATTCTGCATATTCAAAAGCATACCAAAGTAACCCACACTATGTACTTAAAGCAGTGTTTATGAGTAACCATATTTAGCATTGAAATTTGGAATGGGAAGACCTATCAATGTTATTGTATATAGAGGGATACTTTTTTAACCTAGACACATGTGAGAGGTACTAGGCCCTGACCCCCCCAAATGATATAACAGACTTTGAACACCCCACATGGAAAGCCTCACACTCCCTGGGGAGCATAAAGAGAATGAGCTGGGGTTTGGTGTGTGTGATAGAGGAGGACTGGAGGGTGAAGTAACTGGGATTGACATGTAAAACAATCTTGTTTCAAATTTAAATTTAAAAAAAGGTAAAAAAAAAAAAAGAGATTGGGTTGTTGTATCTTTGCACGCTTTTTCCTGTAGCTTTTCTTTGAGTGTGGGAAGTTGCAAACATTTTCCATCTGTTCTGGCATGACAGTTTCTGTATGTATATATATTTTTTTGTTTCCTTTGCTTTTTGATTTTGATGTTCATGTTTTTAAAACTCTTTACTTCAAAATTCCCTATCTATCTTTCAAGAAACTTTGTCCTGACAGAAATCTTTTTCTTTAGTACCATAAACTGTATCTGCCTATTGCATGCAATGTATTCTGGATCCCGGAAAATGGAGAGTTGTATGTATTTGTTAGGTATGCCTGGACCTATATTGTTAGTCCTTTGCAATTTGAGCATTTTTGGAATTGTGTAAAATAATGGTTTTTTAGTGACAGTTGTGTTAATATTCCTTGTGGGTGTAAGAATAAATATTTATAATGCTGATGGACATTATATGGTTTCATATAATTTGCACAGAAAAGTTCTGCCTCTCTGTCCATGATCTTCATAGCCATGCATAGAATGCTAAGTTATTATATTGACTATAATTTGTCTTCCCATAAATATGTGAGCTTTAATCAAGAAACCTAGAATAAAAATATCAGAGATGTCTTTGTGAACCAAGCCACTAATATCCTAAGGAGAGCTAACTGTTGATAAATTAAAACACTTGGAATATTTGATAAATTAATCAAGTTTACAGATAGTTTTTATACTTCTGTTACCTGCAGTTTTTACATTAACACAGCAAGAGTGACTTGAGTAGAAATAGTTGCTATGTTAATGGATTTGGGAACAGTCTCCTAACAATACTTGAAAAGGATCCTGACATGACAGTTTCCTGTAATCAGAAAGATGGCTATACTAATTGCCATCATAGAACCTTACTCTACTAACTGATATAAGCAGATGTATAGATCCACCTCCACCAAGCATTTGGCCTAGCTATGGCATCCAGTCAAAGAGAAGAAGGTGGATTATATGAGCAAGGCAGGGGTGAAGATTATAAAGGAAAAAACCCACAGAAGTAACTGACCAGAGTTAGTAGGAGAGCATAGACCCTGGACAAATAGCCTGGAAGCCTGCATTGGACTTAACTATGCCTTCTGCATGTGGGTGACAGTTGTGAATTAGATCTGTTTGTGGGACTCCTGGCAATGGGACCAAGATCTATCTCTGTTACATGAGATGGCTTTTTGGAGCCCATTCTCTAGGGTGGGACACCTGGCTAAGCATTGATGCAAGGTGGAGGACCCTGGTCATGTCTCTACTTGATATACCAGGCTTTCTTGACAACCTATGGGAGACCTTTCCCTTTATGAGGAATGGATGGGTGAATGGAGGGGTGGGGTGTGGAGTGTGTGAGGAGAAAAGTGGTTGGAAATTGTGTTTGGTTTGTAAAATGAATAAAAAATTAAAGTGAAAGACCTTTAATAAAAATCATCTTCTAAATCAAGAAAACAAAAATACACAACAAAACCACATTGATCCTCCAAGTATTCTGCCTCTCCATTGCTCTTAGATGCTGTGTACCATGCAGTATAGTAAATATATCCTTCTATACCAACAGCCTTACCTGCAGAACTTCGTTGGGCAATGAGCTCTGATATCTGGTACAGTGGCAATCCTGGATATCAATAACACTCCTTTTGGATTACCTGCTGCTTTACTTAGTCATTTTTCTTGGTTTTATTTTGATCTTTTTGTTGCTTGTTTTTTAATTAATATTTTAATTTGTTTATTATTTTTAATAATTCTCTTCAAGGTTTTCTTTGGGGCTACATCAGGAGGATGACTGGTGTTTATGTAGGAAAAGGCAAATTAATAGGACTGTAATACATTATGTGAAATTATAAAATAATCAATAAATTATGACAAATATATTTCAATATTCACTTATTAATAGTAAGCAGAATGTTTCATGAATTGGAAGTGAACAAATAAAATTAAGTACAAATGTATGCACAAATGTATTATACAAACAAATATACAATGACTGAAAGTATACACATATAAATAATATTTATTTCTCAAAGTAATACCTCCAATAATTGCTTAAACATCATGAAATCCTTAGAGTCAGTATGCAATTGGATTTGTACAGAGCAGGAAACATTTCCTCATACAAAAATGCATTTCAATTTAGGCACTCATGTACATATGTTGTAGAAAAGCTAAAATTCAAACAATTAAAATGACACTTGGGGAATCTGACATGACGTACTAGACATGGAAGCATCCAGCAGAGAAGGGCAGCCAAAACCAAAGTCAACTGGGGGCAGAAACAGAGACTTTTTGGTGTAGATAATCTGAATGTAGGTCAGATCAGACAGATACATTAGCACCCACAGACAAGTTCTTTTTTTTTTTTTTTTTCTTTACATAAGTCCGAGCTCATGGCTTACTACATTTATAATCCTTTCACCTACTTTCAACGCTCTGCTTCTGCACACATTCAGGTAGGAGAGAAAAATAATTCAGCAGTTCTGATGGACATCTCAAAGAGAACCACAGGATTCGCCTGCAGTGTGGAACTGAGATCACTGTCCTCATTGGTTACAATTCAATACACAATTTAAATACGCAAAGTCGTTCAATCAGAGGCAAGGAGTGGTAATAAAAGTATCACCAGTGATGCTTCTTATCAGTGGGGCTCTTGCTATATTCCAGTACTCAGATGATCCTGGATATAACCCGAACCCGACAGTATACCCAACCAGACAAGGGAGATTGCTCCTGACATCAACAGCAGACAGAGCCTGTGGAAATCAGCAAAGGCAGCGATTGTTTGAATCCCAGAACTACAGCTCTCTGTCACTGATCATGTCTCCTGTGTAGGAATTAGCTTCCAGTGTCTGAAGCGATTGCTTCTGCTTTTTAAGGATCATATTCCTGTTTCAGTCCTTAAGTGCTGCATGTCTGCAAAGACAATAATTACAGACTTTAGTATCTGAACGACACTAGGGAATTCAGGCTCCTGTCTATCCCTTGGGAGACCCACTGTGAGAATTGCTACCGAAATGTAGTTTTCATTAAGAAACTTAGAGTCTGTGAAAATATCAAGCAGTCACATTTGCAAATGCTAGCCTATGTGTTAGCCAAGGCATGAGTGAACAATATAATATATTGTGAGAAATTTGTTGTTATCATATGTTGCCATGTAGGGACAGAGTTTCAACATCCAAATCTTTGTCTTTGCCTTGTACTTGGCACAAACAAACACTAATATTTTGTTCCTTCACCCTTTATAGCCATTACTTTTCTTTTTTTCCCCCTCTTTTTTATTTTATTTAATTTTATATAACAATTAAATGAAAACAAACATTTATACACAATATTTGGGAATTTGGTCGTCGTTCTTTCCAAACTACTTCCTGCTGTTAAGAGGCGCTGTCTTGGGGGGAATTCAAAGAAGATTCAGATATCCTGGCTGTAGTCTGTAGGGCTGTTTTGTCCAGCTGTTTTGAATGTAGGATCACCTTGTACTCTGTTTCAGGCGGTCTGGCGTGATCAAACCACATTAGTCTGGAAGGAATCCACATCTTTTCATTTTCTGTGGAAACAAAAATAGAAATCCTTTTCCCCAGTAACTTGTCCTTCAACTTAAATTTTGGAGTCAAAGCATTTTTTTTTAATTTAATTTATTATTTTACATGTCGATCCCAGTTCCCTCTCCCTCCCTCCCTCCCCTCTAGCCCTCCCTCCCTCCCTCCCTTTTACCCTCTCTGCCCTCTCACATACACTCTAAACACCCTCCCCTCCCATCCCCCCACCCCAATTCCATATGTAGGGGAATGCCAGCCAGTTGGGGTCATGTAGATCTGACAGGTCCTGTGAAGTAGGGACTAGGGCTTCTCTCCTGTCTCTAGATTAAGGCAGTTATCCCTCCATGGGGGATATGTTGCAAAGTCCTTTTGTGCACCAGGGAAACATCCTGGCTCCACTGTCTGAGGTCTCTTAGACTTCTCAGTCCTTCTGGCTGAGACCCATATTCAGGGGAGCCTGAGTCAGTCCCATGGTGGCTTCCCAGCTCTCAGTCTAGTGGCCTTTAGCTCCTCCTTGTTCAGGTAAACTGTCTGTATGTGTTTCTGCCGTATGGTCTTGTCCTCTCCATCTGCATCTGGGTTCTAGTTCAACTCAGTGTTTATGTATGGATGTTTGCTCCTATTTTCAACAGGCATTAGTTGAAGGCTCCATGGAGAAGTTAGTTGTTGATCTCACTCTCCGGGAAGGGCATTTATGATAGCCTTTCCACGGAAGCTGAGATTGTGAGTTGGAAGCAGTCTTGTAGTTCTCTCGACCTTTCTTTGTGTTCAATTTTATCTTCAAACCAATATTGGCTCCCTCTTTTATGTTCTGTCTCTCTGTCTCTGTCTCTCTCTCTCTCTCTCTTTCCTATCTTCTATTCCTAACCATAGCCATTACTTTTCTATGACATCATGTGAGGCATCAACTTTATTTAAAAAAAAAATTGTTTAGTGATTGTCACAGAGCAGCATTACATATTTCCTTTGTAATAATTGAATACATCACATTTATCTGTTCTTACTTCTTATGTTTTTTATGATTGAATCCTGTGCAGACAATGTGTATGTTATGATTGTCTCCTAGTTCTTACTGGGGCTGTAAAACTCTGTTACTATGGAATCATCCACTACCTCTGAATATGTTGGAATTTGTCTGCCTCCTTTCATATATAGATCATTGAAGATTTAAGGGAAAGAATTATGGAGAACAACACACCTGATTATTTCATAGATCTCTCTTCTAAGATTGGACATTTGGAGTTCCATTACTTCTACATTGCTCTATCATAGATGAAAATAGTATTTTCTTTTTTTTTTTTGAAAATAGTATTTTCATAATCTGTAATCATGCTATTCTCATTTCCCTACAGATTATAACATTGTAGGATATCTTTCTATATCCTGAAGTGAATCATGGTCCTCACAACTAGATGATAATACCCATGTTATTTTGGCCACTGTAACTATAATTTATCTGTACACTGCTCCTAATTTTCTGTTTTAGTAGGATGTAGATCATTGAAACCAGAATTGTTTTCCTAGCCTTGGAAACAGTGGATTCCTGTTTGCATCTATAACATGTGGTCAGTCCCAATGTGACTTCTGAACTGTCATCAGATGGAATTATGTTATATGTTGACATAAGTAATTTGGATTTTCAGAAATAGATTTCCCCCAGGATTTGAGAAGGTGTCTCCTATTCTATTGAAAGTTCCTATGGTACTATTGTATGTGAGTATTGTGAAAAACTTGTCAAACAAGCATACAAAATAATTCATTACTGGCAATTAAGGGAGATGTTTCTTCAATGCTTTCATGGCATGAGAAGTGCAGTTGTTATATTATCTTTTCAAATATACTTGAAAATATTTTTAACTTAATTTCTGTATAAGTGTATATGTATGTGTATCTGCATGTATGTGTGCATGTTTGTGGATATGCTTGCACATGCATTTGTTTACACATATATATTTGTTTTGACATGTCATACAACATTTTCTGAGTTGTGTGGGGTTTTTAGGTATTATGGAACATACCAAAGTAAGATCATAATCAATTGAGCGGTTGTTGAATTGTGTAATACTGCTGTAAAGTATTTTTCTGACAGTTTCTGTTAAAGATGTTTGTGGTAAAAGCATAAGCAAAAATATAACAGAAACTAAAAGGCTTCAGAGATTATATAGATTAATGTTGTGTTTCAGAGTCAACAAACTCCTTAGACATGTGATTAAATGTGTCTGCTTTACTCAAGAAAGATAGAATAAAAATTTCAGCCATGTCTTTGTGAGCTGATCACTATACCCTAAACTACGTAGGCTTTGTAAATTATAAAAATTTGGAGAAGTTAATAAATAATTTTCCTGAGATGTAGTACTGTTAGATGAAGCTTAACATCAACACTGCAGGAGTATTATTGGTAGAAATAATAGTTATATAAAAGGCTAGGGAACAGGTCATAATACCACAGTAGTATAAGGAATTGTCAAATGGACCTATTTTCAAAATTAAGTAAAAGATGTAATTTAGGAGGAACTTAGGAAATTGCTAAATGTCTGTGAGCATTCAGCTTTGCTTTTGTCCGTAGTTGTGGGTATTAGGAAAGAAGCAAAGAGACACTGGATTGAGCCTAAGGTTTTTATTCAGGAGGCAGAAAACAAATGTGGAAATTATGGAAATGCAAAGGATAGAATCTGAAGAAAGTAGCAGGATAGATGGTTACATAAAAGGATCATGTGTGTGGTCTCTGATAATATCCCTGTAGTTACTTTTCCCTTTTATCTTTATGCAATAGGAATCCTCATAGAGGGATATGTCAGCAAACTGATTATTTGGAAATATGAACAACTGGTATCTATGATTAGAATTTACATATTACCAGTAAGGCATACTAGCAGGTCCATCTAATCATATTATGTGACTCTTAGGTAGTGGTAGTAAGTTTTCTGAGTTTTACTGATTACGTTGCAAACCATGCTCAGCGAATACCATCCCTATGAGTAGCAGTATGTCAGTCTGACTTTGATAATATAACTGTCCATTCAACTTATTTGTGAGGGGAATTTAATCACTCTTGTATACTTGAAATCACATTAGCTTTGAAGCCAAAAGTTATGTGTGACTTATATTATTTAACAAGCCAATGAAAAAGGAAAAACAGATTTAATCAGGGATACTAGCCCTGAGAGGCTGTCTATGTAATAGTAATGGATGCATACTCATGCATACACATGTGTTTTTTATCTGTAAAGATGTCATACACCCACTAAAACTAATCAGAGCAAGTATATGAACTAGGGATGGGGTAGTAATTGTACAGGACTCTAGTGCAAGGTAGGTAATGAGATTGGCTAAAATTTCAATATTCATATGTTAATACTGAACAGAATATTTTACAAGATTGTTGTTACTGTTTAAACAAATTTAATGCCAAGTGATTGCTTACATGTGTAGAATGAACCACATTTAAAAGCACTCAAAGAATGATGTGATTGTTAATATTTTACATGTCTTATTATTAAGTATTTCCAAAAGGAAAATATCAGATTATTGCTTAATCATCTTGACACAATTAGAAATGGATTGCATATTAGGGAATTTTGTAAAGGACTTGCTAGTCACATTTCCACTTGCAATGCAATCATCTCACTTCAGGCTCTAACACACATATATGGTAGAATAGGTAAAGTTGAAGCATTTAAACATGGCTCTTGGGAAATCTGACGTGGCTTATCAAAAATAACAACAAGCTGTACTGGCTCTTCAGAATAACAATCAGCTCCACATAGAAAAAACACATCTTCTATGTGTCCAAATTAAAAAAAGAAAAGAAAAAAAGAAACACCTAACCATGCTCAACCCAGATGCTAGGAACAATAATAACAACTGGTGATTTTTAATGGGGGTGTTTCTTCTGCACCGTTATTCTTCCAATAACTAGTGCAACATGATTTGCCAGCATACGTTTGGTAATGGCCACAACCTATAAGCATGACATCAGGTGTATAAACATGAGACCTTAAAGGTAAAGGAAGGACTGGTTTATTCTCAGGTTATGTTGAGAGCTTCAGAATGTCAGAGACTGCATCTTCATGATCAGGAAGAACACAGCCATTATTTACTATTATCTTTGTAAAGCCTTCCCTAATAAATACCTATCTTTAAAAAATAAATAGAAGCTATTTTATGAGCTATTATTTTTCTTATTTTACATGTGATCCCAGTTCCCTCTCTCTCTCATCTTCTCACACCCCCGACAGACAACCATTCCCATCCAATTCTGTGCCCATTCCACAGGGAGGAATTCCAGTATAGATCATCAAAATTTTCAAGTCACTTGTAGTGGTGTCTAAGCCCTCCTTCCTTCTCTAGGTAAGGGAATATGCTCCTGTAGTTCTTTCCTGCACCAGGGATACATCCTCATTCCAATGTCAGAGGTCTCATAGATACCCCAGGCCTTCCTATTCAGACCCACATTCAGGCGTCTAGGTCGAATACGGGTTTTCCAGCTATCAGTTTGGGGTTCATGTGCTCACCCTTGTTCAGAACAACTGTCTCTGTGTGTTTCTCTAGCCTGGTCTTGACCCCTTTGCTCAGCTCATCTCCTTCTCTACAACTGGATTCAAGGAGTTCGGGTCATTGTTTAGCTGTCAGTGTCTGCTTCTGTTTCCATCAGCTACAAGATGAAGGCTCTAGAATGGCATATAAGGTCATGGTCAATCTCATTGTCAGCAGAGAGCATTTAAGTTAGTCTGTCCAATATTGCTCAGATAGTTTGGGTCATCCTTGTATATTCTGGATAATTCTCTATGCCAGGTTTCTCTTCAAACTGATAATGGCCCCCACTATTATGGTTTCTCTTTCCTTGCTCTCATTATTCGTCGTCCAACTCAATCTTCCTGGTCCCTCATGTCCTCCCCTACACTCTTCCACTTCTCTTTTCTTTCTCCTAATTCCCTCTCTCTCACTGAGAAGTTGTGTCTTTTATGAAGTTAGCCAGAATGTCAGCTCTAGCAGCAGCATATAACATTGACTCTTATTTTCCTCAGTTTTATTTATTTTCTTTGATAATTAAGATTGGAGTCTGAGGCCAGGGTAAATAGAATCATTTCCTGTTGTGTACTTTTAATTTTGCAGCTTCTCCTACAGCACACAGTCATGAGAGGCAGAAATGAATTAGCAGTTCTGATGGAGATCTCCTAGAGAAATTCAGGGTTTTCCTCCATTGCTGAATTTGAGATCACTCTCCTTATTGGTTAATATTCTATACTCAATTTAAAAGCACTCATCCTTCAATCAGAGGCAAAGATTGCTAATAAAAGCATCAACAGTGATGCTTCTTACAAGTCAGGCTCTGGGTGTACTCAGAACTCATTCGATCCTGTATATAACCCCAGCCGGATTGTACACTGATACCGGCAAGGCAGACTGCTCTTGACATCAAGAGGAGACAGAACCTGTGGGAATCAGCACAGGGAGGGATTGTTTAATTCACTGCACAAAAGGGTTGGCAAAGAAAATTTCCACTTACAGTGTAATCATTTTTTTTCAGGCACTAATGTACACATGTATTAGAGAAAAGATAAAATTGAAGCACGTAACATTTCACCTGGGGAATCCGACCGGGAATATGAGAAAATGTCAGCAGCAAAGAGCCTTGGGCAGCGTACATTTGCAATCATCCAGCTCCTAGCAAAACCGGGGGATTTCATGTATTTAGTCAGGATAGAGGCACCAGCTACCTGATATAGGAGCCTTCCCTAATTAGCACCAATCGTACCTTTTCCATTGGATGAATAGATTTTTTTTCCAGTGCATTTTTTTTGTGTGTGTGTGTGTTGTGTGATTCAATTTCACTACATCTCCTGCATCACGAGTTGAGGTGGGAGGGAGAAATGAGGGAGCAGTTCTGGTGGACTCTCCAAGAGAACATCAGGATTCGCCTCCATTGCTGGAATTGAGATCCCTAATCTTATTGGCTCCATGCTCAATTGGAATGCATACAGTCCTTCAATCAGAGGCAAGGATTGCTAATAAAAGCATCACCAGTGCAGCTTCTTACCAGTCGGGCTCTGGCCATACTCCAGGACACAGTAGTTCCTGGGTATGTCCAGAGCCCGACTGTACACTGACCCCAACACGGCAGATGTCTCCTGACTTCTGCAAGAGACAAAACCTCTGGGAAACAGCAAAGGCAGGGAATGTTTTATTCCCAGCATTTCAGCTACAACTCACCTGCTCCTGTCTGCTGTATAGGAAGTAGAATTCTGATTCTGAGATACTGCTGTTCTTTTAAGATGTGAAACCCCTGTCTAAATCTTGAAGTGCATCCTGCATCCTTGGAAAAAGAGATGATTTATTTCAGACTTTACTATCTGACAGAGAGTAGGGGAGTCAGGCTCCTTTTTGTACAAAGTATAGTCTCCACTACTATGTTTTTTTTATCCCCCTAAGCCCACCTGAGTCCAGGTGTCAGTTTGTACCAAATTAATTATTTACTGATGGTGACAGAGTTTTATTACATACATTCCTTGAAATTACTTTTAAAATATCACAAGCCTTTGTTCTTGTTTGTGGTGTTTTTGTATGTGTTGACACTGTGCAGTTCTGTGTCTGCTATCTCAGACTCTGAAATCCAATGTCTCATAGTAAAGTGGAGGGTGGAAGTCATTATTTCTGTATCTGGTATGATATTTCTACATTCTCAATATAGATCATTGAGGCTTTAGTGTTTGTGCTTGATGAAGGTAAGTAACATCATCCCATAGTACCACAAAGCCTTTCATGGTCATTAGAAACAGTCCTCGTTTAATTTCCCATCTGGGTATGAAGTAAAATCTGATGAAGGCCATTATTTCACAGATGTATCAGTATATAATATCATTACTACCCTGTTGAACTATCTTTCCGCTAGCACCACATGATAAATCATTTTCTTTTGTATAGGTCTGTGACCATTGTAGTCTCATGTTCTTGGATAATTCAATACTGTGGGATATTTCCCATGTAATAATCATAATTTTAAAAAGTATTACTTTTGAGATTATTCTCATGATATTTAAGCCATTGTGCAACAATAAGACGACTTTGCACACTATAATCTGCTGTAGGTCATATGACTCAAGACAATGAGGAATGTTGTTCCTCCTCCAGTCTCTGTTGCATTAGCATTCAGGGCTATGACATGTTGAAAGTTTCTGTGAAACATGTAACCTGGTACCCGATGGATTTCTGTTCTACGATAATTTATGTCAGGAGTAAGTCAGAAACAGTTTCCTTCCATCGTCATAAGTGGTATAACCATGATTTGAGTTAATTGATGAAGTTTAGTGGTGGACTATAGGAATGGTGATATTATTTATATTCATATATATATATATTTATATGTACATTATTTTATCTGTGTTTGTATGCATAGGGATATGAATGGGTATGCATTCATATCCATCTTTGGCCTAGCAGAGAAGTACATACATATTTCTTTTTCTTCCTGCACTATGATGTCTGCTCTACTAAATGTCAAAATAAATGTCCCTTCTCATTAAGATTATTTTTTCAAATATATACAAAGCATTCCTAACTAACCCACACACTATTTTTAAATTGGTGATTGTGAGTAACAATTTTTAACATTGACATTAGTAAAGTTCTATCAACGTAAAGTACACTAGAAATATGTTTTTTTTTTCTATCTTAGTACTAATCTTTTGTCTGTAGCATCTATGGTAAGGGTGAAATGGTGAAATGGCATGACTCTTTATGCTATGATAAAGTGTTTTCTTTTGCCTTTTGTTATTCAAGTTTGTGAAATAATGTGCTTTGAAAATCCCAACTGCTTGGAAGATACTTTGGTTACAACAGATACCCATTTCCTCAGAGTCATAAACTGTGCCTGCTAACTACATGCAATGAATTCTGGGTATAAGTATAATGTAGAATTGTGTGTATAAATCAGGTGTGTTTAGACACAACATTGTATGTTTAACACTTTGGCACCTGTGGAACTGTACAAAGTGATGCTTTTATTCTCACAATTGCAGCAAATGATGTCTGTTGGTGTAAAGAAAAATATTGATAACAAAGCAAGAAATTATATGGATTTCTTTACATTGCAATGTAAAGTTCTGCTTCCGGATCTATAATCATCATAGCAATATGTAGTAGAAAAGGTTGAGCATAATTTGTCTTCCTATGTATGATATACATTTGCTTTTGTCAAGAAACCTAGAGTCAAAATTTCAGACATATCTTTATATTTGGAAACAAAGCCACTAATTCCATATAAAAATCTTTTAAGTGTTGGTAAATTATAACATCTGGAGAAGTTGGTAAAAGAATCAAATTATTGAGTTGTTTCAGTCGTTCTGATATCTGCAGTTGTGACTTTATCAAAGCTGGAGTGTCATTAGTATAAGTAATAGCTTTGAAGACTATTTGTAACACATATATTGAATAAGAAATTGATAAATGACAGTATTTTCAAAAGAAGGAATAAAGACCTTAAATTGTAGGATTCAGATATTTTATATGGAGCAGAGTCCCCAGCATTGATCTTATTCTGTATATTGAGAATCATAAAAGTACAGAAGTTATGCTTGATTGATCTCAGATTTTAATTCAGAAGGCAAACAGCAAATATTGAAAGGGGAGACCGCAAAGGACAGCATCAGCAGTATTAAAGAGTAGAAGAGATGGTTACATAAAAGGGCTATCTGTGGTATATCTGATTAATAGCTCCCTTTACCATGGATAAATGAAACACCCATAGACTTGGGGTCAATCTTCAAGTTATTCATCAGAAAAGCATAGCAACCTGCCACTAGCTTCTTAATCCACTTCAGGCGGAATGGGCTGATCCTTTCCCCATATACACACACCAAGACTCAGACTGAAATTTCCCCTCAATATGCCTGGAGACTAAATGCTTCACTGAGACCTTGCTTATGTCTCAATGATGGGATTACAGGTGTAAATTATAATTTATTTGGACTGAATCACTCTTTCAAAAACTGTGTGCCCTTGGACTCACAGAGATCCATCTAACTCTTAAACCAGAGTCCAATGATTAAATGTGTGAACCACCACCTCCTAGCTTTTAGATCATGGGATCCGTGTGCCTGGCATGTATGGCTTGTGGCTGAATCCTCAGTCAAGCTTTAGTGAGTCACAAACAGTATATCACTAGATCCCCCACGTTACTTATTGCTTTGTTTATATAGTATACACACCCTCTTGATGTCTGTATCAGGGACTTAAATTTGTGAAAAGATAAACAACTGGCATATACTATTAGAATACACATATTAAGAATTAAGTGTACTAGTATTGCCTTCAAATTGCAGGTCATCAGGCATAGATAGTGACAGTAAGAACTCTGAGTTCACTAGCCATCTTGCATACCAAATTTGGCAAGATTCAGTCCTGTGAAAAGTTTATGTTAATCTGACATTGCAAAAATAACTATGCATGAAACCAGTTTGTCATGGCTATATCAGCATGCTTACTCTCTTTAAACAACATCAACTGAGGTTGAATGCATAATTATTTCTGTATAACTCCCAGGGAATATCCTAATGATTCCGTGGGAGAACCTTAAAGCTAAAGCATTATCTGACTGACTTATATTATTTAATCGACAGATGAAAGGGAATGATGGATTTCCTTGAGTATACCAGTCCCAAGAGCCTGGCCATGTGGTAGTAGTAGGTCCTATCTCCTTGAACACACAGGTAATTTACATGGACACAGATGCCACAAAACAAAAATAAGTATATGCACTAAGGATAGAGTGTGATTCCATAGAAATTCTACTAAGAGAATGTAGTGACTTCATTAAAAATTAGATATTACTATATTAATATTAAACAGAATAATTCGTGAATGAGTTGAGATTTTGAAATAAAAATAATTTTAAATGCATTCAGACATGTATTGGTAGATATAAAATTCCACAAACCAATGTGCTTTAATGTGTTGAGAATATATATTTTTGATGAATATATCATTCTAAACTGAATGGCACAGATAATTCCTTAATGTACATTACAATGTTGAATGCAATATGCAAATTGCAGATAATCAGAGCAGGGCTAAAAAAGTAACCATTGTGATTGAAATACAAGCATGACATTTCAGGCACTCTTCTACACATACATAGGAGAAATGCTAAAATTCATTCATTTAATACGACAGCAGAGTAGCCTGAATAGGCATCATAGAAATTGTCAGCAGCTACCACACATTGGTAGCACACAAACACATTCAGCCACCTGGGGGCATAAGGGTGGATTTCCTGTTGATAGCCAGCATGTAGCCAAACACAGGCTGACATATTCAGATATATAATCACCCTCTTCTTGCCATCAGCTGATTTTTTTTCCTTTTGATAATTGGTGTCAGTGCCCAAGGCAAATTACATTCTTTCCTTCTCCTCTACTTTTGATTTCCCTGCTGCTGCTGCAGCAAACACTCCCGTGGTAGAGAGAAATGAATCAGCTTTGCTGATGCAAATCTCCAAGAGAAGCACAGGATTCATGTCCAGGGCTGGAATTGAAATCCCTCCCCTTATTGGCTGTTATTCCATGCTTGATTTGAATGCACACAGTCCTTCAGAAGCACGGAGTGGTAAAGCATTAGCAATGCAGCTTCTTACCAGTCGGGCTCTGGCTATATTCCAGGGCTCAGTAGAACCTGGATATAAGCCAAGCCTGTCTGTACCCAGACCCAGACAAGGGAGACTGCTCCTGACATCTACAGGAGACAGAGCCTGTGGGAATCATCAAAGGCAGGGATTGTTTAATTCTCAGCATTACAGCTCCCAGTCCCCTGCTTCTGTCTCCTTTACAGAAAGTAGCATTCTGATTCTGAAGCTACTGCTTCCCCTTTAAAATGTCACATTCCTGCCTCATGCTATGGGCCGCAATCAGATATTCACTGTCCAGAATAACAACCTGCTATTTACAGGCATAGAAGATTCCTGTCAATACCCCAGATGTATGCCAAGACAGTGAGATATATTATCACCCCCTACTTGCCACCAGTTGATTTTTTTTCCTTTTGATAATGGCAGTCAGAGCCCAGGCAAAATTAAACTATTTCCTGCTCATCTACTTCCATTTTCTCTCCTGCTGCTGCAGCAGACCTTTGAGTGTGAAATGGAAATGAATCAGCACTGCTGATGGAGATCTCCAAGAGAACCAGGAGATTTGCCTCCCTTGCTAGATTTGAGATCACTCTCCTTATTGGCTCTTATTCCATGCTTAATTTAAATGCACATAGCCCTTCAATCAGAGGCAAGGGGTGCTAATAAAAGTGTCAGCAGTGCAGCTTCTTGCCAGTCGGGCTCGGGTTATACCACAGGACAGAGGAGATCCTGTGTATAACCCGAGCCCGACCTTACACAGAACCAGACAAGGCTGACTGCTCCTGACACCCACAGGAGACAGAGACCCTGGGAATCAGCAAAGGCATGGTCTGCTTGATTGCCAGCAGAGGGAGGCTTGCAGTGAAAATCTCCCTTTACAATGTAAGCATTTCTTTTCAGGCACTCATGTACATAATTGAAGCATTTAGCAGTGCTCTTGGGGAATCTGACAGGGCATATGAGAAAATGTCAGCAACAGGCAGCTCTTGGCAGCGCACATTTGCAATCATCCAGTTCCCTGCATAATGGGTTTTCATGTAGATAGCCAGATTGTCAGTTCCAGCAACCCGATGTAGGAACATCCCCTAACTGCCACCAGGTCTTGTGTATCCTTTTGATCATTGGAGTTTTTTCTAGTGCAAATTATGTTTTTTTCATGTTGCGCACTTTCAATGTGCTGCTTCTCCTGTGGCACCAGTTTAGGTGGGAGGGATAATGAGTCACCAGTACTGATTGAGAACTCCAAGACTGTAGGATTCGCCTATAGTGTGGAATTGAGATCACTGTCCTTATTGGCTCTATGCTCAATTTGAATGCACAGAGTCCTTCAATCAGAGGCAAGGAGTGCAAATAAAAGCATCAGCATGGCAGCTTCTTACCAGTCGGGCTCTGGCTATACTCCAGGACTCAATCGATCCTGTGTATAACCCGAGCCCGAGTATACACAGATCCAGACAAGGCAGAAAGCACTTGACCTCAACAGGAGACAGAACCAGTAGAAGTCAGCAAAGGCAGGGATTGATTATTTCACAGCACAGAGGGCTGGCAAGAAAAATTTCCACTACAATATAATCATATCTATTAAAGCACATATGTACATATATATTAGAGTAAAGAATAAATTTGAAGCATTTAGCAATACACCTGGGGAATCTGACAGGGCATATGAGAAAATGACAGCAGCAAGTATCCGTTGGCAGCCTATATTTGCAACCATCCAGCTCCTAGCAGAATCAAGGGTGTTCATGTATATAGCCAGGTTATAGGCCCAAGCTACCTGATATAGGAGCATTCCCTACCTGGCACCAGTTCCTACCTTTTCCTTTAGACAAGTGGATTTTTTTCCAGTTCAAGTTTTTTGGTTTTTTTTTTTTTTTTTTTTTTTTTTTTTGTTGTTGTTGTTGGTTTTTTTTTTATGTTGTGTGCTTTCAGTTTCACTTCTTTTCCTGTAGCAGGTGTTTAGGTGGGAGGGAGAAATGAGTGAGCAGTTCTGATGGACTCTCCAAGAGAACTTCAGTATTCACCTCCATGGCTGGAATTGAGATCCCAACCCTTATTGGTTCCATGCTCCATTTGAATGGATACAGTCCTTCAATCAGAGGAATGGAGTGCTTATAAAAGCATCACCAGTGCAGCTTCTTACCAATGGTACTCTGGCTATACTCCAGGACACAGTAGTTCCTGGGTATGACCTGAGTTCGACTGTAGACTTACACAGACAAGGCAGACTGCTCCTGACTACAACAGGAGAGATAACCTGTTGAAATCAGCAAAGAAAAGGATATTTTGATTCAAAGAATTACAGATACAAGTCATCTGCTCTTGAAGTAGAATTCTGATTCTGAGATACTGCTGTTATTTTAGATGTGACACTCCTGTCTAAGTCTTCAAGTGCTTGCATCCTCTGCTAAAAAGATGATTTATTTCAGACTTTACTATCTGGCAGAGAGTAGGGAAGTGAGGCTCCTTTCTTTATAAAGTACAGACACTACTACTTTGTTATTATTTCCTCCTAAGCCCATTCCAATGCAGTCTAGGTGTCAGTTTGTACCAAATCATTTATTTACTGATGGTGACAGAGTTTTATTACATACATCCCTGGAAATTAATTTGAAAATATCACTTTCTTCTTGTTTGTGATGGTTTTGTATGTTTTGACACTGTGCAGATCTGTGTCTGCTATATCAAACTCTAAATTCCAATGTCTCATAGTAAATTGGAGGGTGGAAAATATTACTATGAAATCATCCACTATTTTTGTATCTTCGGATATTCTGCATTCTCAAAATAGATCATTGAGGCTTTTGTGTTTGTGCTTGATGAAGGTAAGTAACATCATCTGATAGTACCACAAAGCCTGTCATGGTCATTAGAAAGAATTCTTGTTTTATTTCCCATCTGTGAATGAAGTAAAATCTGATTAAGGCAATTATTTCACAGATATACCAGTATACAATATGTCATTACAAGCCAACATGATAAATCATTTTCTTTTGTATAGGTCTGTGACCATTCTAGTCTCATATTCTTGGACATTTTAATAATTTGGGATATTTTTTCTTTCCATTGGAATATTCAAAATTCTCAATAGATTACTCCCATGATATTTTAGCCATTGTGCAACAATAAGTCAACTTTGCTCACTATAATGTTCTGTAGGTCATATGATTCAAGACAATGAGGAATGTGCCTTAGCATTCAGGCCTATCACATGTAGGATGTTTCAGTGAAACTTCTAACTAGGTACGAGGTAGATTTCTATTCTATGATAATTTAAGTCAGTAGTAAATCAGAAACAGGTTCCTACCATCATGCTAAGAAGTATAACCATAATTCTAGTTGAATGAGGAAGTTCTATTGGTGGACTATAGGAACACCCTGAGACAACAAGGCAACTTTGATCTGTAACACATATATTGAATAAAAAATTATAACAGGAATCTATTTTCAAAAAGAAGGAAAAAAAGAACTTAAATTATAGGATTCACATATTTTATATGGAGGACAGTCCCCAGCATTACTCTAATTCCATATATTGAGAATTATAAAATTACAGAAGTTATATTTTATTGATCCTCAGATTTTAATTCAGGAGGCAATGACCGATATTGAAAATGGGGTACTGCAATAGATAGCATCAGCAATATGAAAGAGGTAGGATAGATGGTTACAGAAAAGGGTCATCTGTAGGGCATCTGATTAATATCCCCCTGCAACTCGGTTAAATAAAACACCCACAGACTTATACTTTGGTTCAATCTTCAACCTGAATATCAGAAAAGCAAAGTGTCTGGACACTAGCTTCTTGCCTCCACTTCAGGCTGAATAAGGTGATTCTTTCCCCATGTACTCTCACCAAGAGTCAGACTGCAACTACTGCTCAGCATGGCTGGAGACTAAATGATTCTCTGAGACCTTGCTTCTGTCTTATAGGCTTCCCCAATGATGGGATCAAACGTGTAAGCTATAATATATTTGGAACAAATCACTCTTGGGTACAACTGGGTGCCCTTGGACTCACAGAATTCCATCTACCTCTTAATCCTGAGTCCAAGGATTAAAGATGTGTACCACCACCTCCTAGCTTCTAGATGCTGGGAAGTATGTACTTGCCTTCTATGGCTTGTGGCTGACTTTGCTTTTCTGAATCCTCAATTAAGCTTTAATGAATCACAAACAGTATATCACTAGTTTCCTTATGTTACTTATTGCTTTCTTTATATCGTATAAACACTCTCTTAGATGGCTGTATCAGGAACCTGACTACTTGGAAAAAAAGAACAACTGGCATCTACTATTAGAATACACATATAAGTGTACTAGTGTTGCCATCAAATCCCGAGGCTTTCCGGCATAGATAATGACAGTAAGAACTCTGAGTTTACTAGCCAGCTTGTAAAGCAAGATTGGCAAATTCCAATCCTGTGAAAACTTTATGTCCATCTGACATAGCAAAAATATCTCTGCATGAAACTCATTTGTGATGACCACTTCAGCATGCTTGTACTCTTTAAATAACACTAACTGAGGTTGAATGCCTAAGTATTTAAGTGTACATCCCAGGAAATATCCTAATGTCCTGTGGAAGAACCTTAAAACTAAATCATTATCGAACTGACTTATATTAATTAATCAACTGATGAAAGGGGAGAAATGGGTTTCCTCATGTATGCAAGTCCCAAGAGGGTGGACATGTGATAGTAGTAGGTCTGATTTCCATGGACACACAGGTTCTTAACCTGGACACAGATGACACAAAACAGAAAGAAACTATATGGACTAAGGATGGAGTGTGATTTGATAGAAATTCAACCAAGGGAATGTAGCGACTTCATTCAAAATTCAGTATTACAATATTAATAGTAAACAGACTATTTCATGAATGAGTTGAGACTATTAGATAAAAATTAATTTCAAATGCATTCAGACATATATTGAAAGACACAAATTCCACAAACCAATGTGCATTTATATGTTGAGAATATTTATTCTTTACAAATATGCCTTTCTATCCTGAATGGCACAGATTATTGCTTAATGTACATTACAATGTTGGATGCAATATGCAAATTGCATAGATTCAGGGTAGGCATTAAAATTATCCCTTCTGCTTGAAATACAAGCATGTCATTTCAGTCTCTCTTGTACATAACCATAGGTGAAATGCTAAAATTCACACATTTAACATGGCAGCAGGTGATTCTGAATTGGCATTGAAGACATTGTTAGCAGCTACCACATATTGGCAGCCCAGAAACACATTCAGCCACCTAAGGACTTAATGGCGGCTTTCTTGTTGAAAGCCAGGATGTAACCCCAAGCAGACTGACATATTCAGGTATATAATAAACCTCTACTTGCCATCAGCTGATGTTTTTTTTTCCTTTTGATAATTGGTGTCAGTGCCCAGGGCAAATTACATTCTTTCCTTCTCCTCTACTTTTGATTTCCCTGCTGCTGCTGCAGCACTCACTCCAGTGAGAGACAGAGATGAATCAGGATTGCTGATGCAAGTCTCCAAGAGAAGCACAGGATTCATGTCCAGGGCTCGAATTGAGATCGCTCCCCTTATTGGCTCTTATTCCATGCTCGATTTAAATGCACACAGTCCTTCAGAGGAACGAAGTGGTAATAAAAACATCAGCAGTGCAGCTTCTTACCAGTCCGGCTCTGGCTATACTTCAGGACTCAGTAGATCCTATTTTTAACCGTAGCTCGACTGTGCACTGAGCCAGACAAGGGAGATTGCTCCTGACATATGCAGGAGACAGAGCCTGTGGGAATGAGCAAAGGCTGGGAGTGTTCAATTCCCCTCGTAAAAGCTTCATGTCACCTGCTCATGTCTCCTGTGTAGCAAGTAACATCCTGCTTCTGAGACAATGCTTGTCTTTTAAAATGTCATATCTCTGCCTCAGTCCTCAAGTGCTGCATATCTGTAGCAAGATATTCCTTTTCAGACTGTGGTATCTTAACAAGAGGAAAGTTAGGCTCCTTTCTGGGTCTTGGGAGACCCACTGTGGGAATGGCTGTAGCAATGTCATTACAGGTCCATTCACCTAATCCTGTCTCCTCAGCAGGAAGTAGCATCCTACACTGAAGCTACAGTTGCTGTTTTAAAATATCTGCCTGTCTCAGTTTTAAAGCACATGGAAGGTCATCTATTTCATACTTTAGTGTTTGAGAGACAGTAGGGGAGTCAGGCTCTTTTATGTCACCTGGAGAATACACTTTGGGAGTTGTTATAGCATTGTCAGTTTTCACCATCACCCTTACAGTCTGTGAAAATATCAAACAGTAACAATTGCAGATGTTACCCTATTGTTACCCAGAACACTGATAGAAAATATCGTAGACTTCAGGAGATTTACTTGTATTATCTGTTGTCACGCATGGCCACGGGTTCAACTTTCTCCTCTTGTTTTGCATTTTCTTCCATTATAGCATATACAAACTCTAATCCTTTTTTTTTCTGTCTTCTTTGTCATTTTGTTCTTCTCCAGGAATATTTCAGGCATGGGGATTGTTCGAAATTAATTGTTTAGCTATATTGACAGAGTGGTATTACATACTTCCCTTGAAAGTAATACCAGTTATCTATGTTCTTAGTTTAGTTGATTTGTATGTTTTCTTTTATCCTGTGCAGGTTTTATTTCTGATACCTCGGATTCAGAATTTTTATGTCTGATAGTAAATTTAAGACTGGAAAACATTACTATGGAAATGTCTTCCTCTTAGATGTTAGAAAATTTTTGCTTCCTTCTCAGAATAGATCATTAGATAATTGCAGTTTTATGGGGACAGCATGATGAAGGCAAATAACACCAAACCATTGTTATGATCATTCTTCCTGCCATCCTGAGTCCACTGCCTAGTCATCCCCAAATGAACTAGATTATGCTACAATAATTATAAAACTGTTGGATGTTGATTAGGGCTTATTATTGGATAGCTCTGTCTTAATTATAACCCACATTTATGAATCTGTGTATATCATCATGGTCTTCTCTTATCGGAGAACCAGTTCATACTTGTATATCCTCTTGCTTCCTACATCATGACTGACTCTGCCTACATTTTAGGAATCATCCTTATCACCTACTCCCACCTATCTTGTTTCCCTATTGGCCAACAATGCTTTATTTATCAACCAATAAGACAAACATATGCAGAAGACATCCTCCTCACAACATAATACCCCAAAGTCTGTCAGGCAGAAACAAAGAGTCCACATGCACATTGTTTTTTTATTTCCCACATAGTGCATGAAGAAACATGTCTTATTTGGGCAATAGTTTCATAGTACTTTGAATATATCAACGTTTCATTAGAACTCATTTTATCTCTATATTCCTTTAGCAGAAACCGAGTAAAAATGCATTTCTTTGTTTCCTTTCTAATCTCAGGTTATTGGACATTTTATTAGTGTGGGGTATTTCTTCAATCCCATGGATTCAATTATAATCCTCCAATTAGTTGATTGCCCCCAAAATATTTGATCCACTGTGATAGCTGTATGTCTGAAGACTTCTTACCATTTTGTGCTATAGAGCTTGTAGCCATGAGAATGAGGAGTTTTGTTCTTCCCACAATTACTAGCAGATTAACTTTCATTTCTAACACAAGTTGGCAGTTTCAGTGACATTTCTAACTAGGTAACAGATGGACTTCAGTACTGTGATGAGGATGAACTTCAGAAATAAGCGCTTACAATCATGTTGGGAGTAATAACTATGCTTTTTGAATGGTCTGTAAACTCTTGTGTGTGCTACAGGAATACACTATCCAAAAAGCAAACCAAATAACTTTGGCACATGAGAGGGATGTATGACATGGCATATTAGGAAATGTCAAGACCAAGAAGCAGTCAGTAACAAAAAATTCAATAAGAGAGCTCCATGCAGAAATGGAGGCTTTCATGTAGATAGCCAGAATAAAGGTCTAAACAGACAGATATAAGATCATCTCCTCTCTGTCAAAGGTTTTTTTTTTTTCTTTTGACAATTGGCCTCACTGTTCAGGAAAAGGTACATTTCGTTATTCTCTAGCCAACTTTCCTTGGCTTATTTGAATCCACATACTTCTAGGTAGGAGAGAAGAATGAATCGACAGTTCTGATGAAGATATCCAAGGTAACAACAGGATTTGTCTCTATTGGATTTGAGATCACTCTCCTTATTGGTTCTTATTCCATGATAATTTGAATGCACACAGCCCTTTAATCAGAGGCAAGGAGTGCTAATAAAAGTGTCAACAGTGAGGCTTCTTAAGAGCCAGGCTCTGGCTGTGCTCCAGGACTCAGTAAATCCTGACTGTAACCCGAGCCCGATTGTACACAAACCCAGACAAGGCAGACTGCTGCTGACAGGCAGGAGACAGAGCCTGTGGGAATCAGCTTAGCCAGCGAACTTTTGGTAATGGCCACACACTATATGCATGACATCAAGTGTAAAAACATGAGACCTTAAAGGTAAAGGAAGGATTGGTTTATTCTCAGGTTATGTTGACAGCATCAGAAAGGCACAGACTGCATCTGTGACCAGGAAGAAAATAGCACTTATTTACTATTATCTCTGTAAAGCCTTCCTTAATAAATACCTATTTATCATTCAAAAAGAAAAAAGAAAAGAAGTAGAAGTTATTTTTTGAACACAAATCTTTTTTTTCTTTCTTATTTTACATGTGATCCCACTTCCCTCTCCCTCTCATCTTCCCATGTCCCCTACAGACTCCCACTCCCATCCCATTCTATGCCCATTCCACCTGGAGCGATTCCAGTAGGGATCATCAAAATCTGTCAAGTCACATGGAGTAGGGTCTAGGCCTCCCTCCTTCTGTAGGTTAAGGGAATATGCTCCTGTAGTTCTTTTCTGCACCAGGGATACATCCTCATTCCACTGTCAGAGGTCTCATAGATTGCCCAGGCCTTCTTATTCAGATCTACATTCAGGGGTCAGGTCAGTCAGTTGTATGCTGGTTTCCCAGCTATCAGTTTGGGGTCCATGAGCTTGCCCTTGTTTAAGACAGCTGCATCTTGTGTGTTTCTCTAGCCTGGTCTTGACCACTTTGCTCATCACTTCTCCATCTCTACAACTGGGTGCAAGAAGTTTGGGTCAGTGTTTAGCTATCGGTGTCTGCTTCTGTTTCCATCAGCTACTAGATGAAGGCTTTAGAATGGCATCTAAAGTCGTGGTCAATCTAATTGTCAGCAGGCAGCATTTAAAGTAGCCTGTCCAATATTGCTCAGATTGCTAGTTGGGGTCATCCTTGTATATTCTGGATAATTCTCTATGCCAGGTTTCTCTTCAAACTTATAATGACCCACACTATTATGGTTTCTCTTTCCTTGTTCTCATTTTTCGTCCTACAGCTCAATCTTCCTGGTTCCTCATGTTCTCCCCTCCCCTCCTCTAATTCCCTTTTCTTTCTCCCACTTCCCTCTCCTATCACTGAGAAGTTTTGGCTTTTATGTAGGTAGCCAGAATGTTGCAGAAGGATATAACATAGCCTCAATCTTTCCTCAGTTTGATTTATTTTCTTTGATAATTAAGATTGGAGTCTGAGGCCAGGGTAAATAGAATCATTTTCTGTTGTGTACTTTTAATTTTGCTGCTTCTCCTGCAACACACATTCATGTGGGAGACAGAAATGAATAAGCAGTTCTGATGGAGATCTCCTAGAGAAATACAGGGTTTGCCTCCATTGCTGGATTTGAGATCATTCTCCTTATTGGTTCATTTTCCATACTCAATTTAAAAGCACACATCCTTCAATCAGAGGGAAAGAGTGTTAGTAAAAGCATCATCAGTGCTGCTTCTTACCAGTCAGGCTCTGGCTATACTCCAGGACTCAATCAATCCTGTGTATATCTGAGCCCGACTTTACACTGATCCAGAAAAGGCAGACTGCTCTTGACATCAAAGGAGACAGAACCTGTAGGAATCAGCAAAGGCAGGGATTGTTTGATTCACAGCACAAAGGGCTGGCAAAGAAAGTTTCCACACATAATCATTCTTTTTTCAGGCACTCATGTACACATGTATTAGAGAAAAGATAAAATTGAAGCATGTACCATTTCACCAGGGAAATCCAACAGGGCATATGAGAAAATGTCAGCAGTAAGTAGCTGTTGGCAGCCTACATTTGCACTCATCCGGCTCTTAGCAGAATTGGGGGATTTCATGTTGTTATCCAGGATAGACGCATGTTGATATCCAGCAACCTGACATAGGAGCCTTCCCTACCAGCACCAGCTCCTACCTTTTCCATTGGATAAAAGGATTTTTTACAGTGCTTTTTGTTTATATTGTGTGCTTTCATTTTCACTTCTTCTCCTGCAGCACACGTTTAGGGGGGAGGGAGAAATGAGTAAGCAGTTCTGGTGGACTCTCAAAGAGCACATCAGGATTCGCCTCTATTGCTGGAATTGAGATCCCTAACCTTATTGGCTCCTTGCTCAATTTGAATGCATACAGTCCTTCAATCAGAGGCATGGAGTGCTAATAAAAGCATCAGCAGTGCAGCCTCTTACCAGTCGGGCTCTGGCCATACTCCAGGACTCAGGAGATCCTGGGTATGACCAGAGCCCGACTGTACACTGACCCAGACAAAGCAGACTGCTCCTGACTTCTGCAGGAGACAGAGCCTGTGGGAATGAGCAAAGGCTGGGATTGTTTGATTCCTCCCAATACATCTTCTAGTCACCTGCTCCTGTGTAAGAAGTAACATCCTGCTTCTGAAATAATGCTTGTCTTTTAATAAGTCATATCTCTGTCTTAGTCCTCAAGTGCTGCATATCTGTAAGCAAGATAATCCATATAGACCGTGGTATCTGAAAGACACTAGGATAGTCTGTCTCCTTTCTGGCCCTTGGGAGACCCACTGTGGGAATTGTTGTAGCAACATCATTACATCTCCAGTCACCTAATCCTGTCTCCTGTGCAGGAACAAGCATCCTGTTCTGTAGCTACTGCTGCTGTTTTAAAATACCTCCCTGTGTCAGTTTTAAGGTGCATGGAAGTTAATCTATTTCATACTTTAGTGTCTGAGAGACACTAGGGGATTCAGGCTCTTTTATATCACCTGGAGGATACCCGTTAGGAATTGCTATAGCATTGTCAGTTTTCATTATCTCCCCTACAGTCTGTGAAAATATCAAACAGTAACAATTTCAGATGTTACCCTATCTTTTACCCATGACACTGATGGAAAACACCATAGAGTTCAGATTTACTTATTATCTCTGTTGTCATGCAGGGACACAGGTCCAACGTTCTACTCTTGGTTTGTATTTCCTTCCATTTTGGCATATACAAACTCTAATCATTTTGGCTCTCAGCCTATTTCTCTCTAGGAATATTCCAGGCATGAGGATTGTTCGAAATCATATGTTTAGCTATAGTGACAGACTGGCATTACACACTTTCGTTGAAAGTAATTAACATACCAGTTATCTTTGTTCTTGGTTTAGTTGATTTGTATGTTTTCTTTTATCTTGTACAGGTCTTATTTCTGATACCTCAGATTCTTAATTTTTATGTCTGATAGTAAATTAAGCCTGGAAAACATGACTGTGGAAATATCTTCCTGTTAGTTGTTAGAATATTTTTGATTCCTTCTCAGAATAGATCAATAGATCATTGCAGTTTTAGTGGAACAGCCTGATGAAGGCAAATCACATCACACCATTGTTATGAGCTTGAGTCCACTCTCTCATCAGCCCAAATGAACAGGATTATGCTACAGTAATTATGAAACTGCTGGGCATTGGTTAGGGCTTCTTATTGGACAGCTATGTCTTAATTATAAGCAATATCTACTAATCTGTGTATATCATCATGGTCTTCTCTTATTAGAGAACCAGTTCACACTTGTATCTCCTCTTGCTTCCTATATCATGACTGACTCTGCCTACATTTTCTAGAATTGTCCTCATCACCTACTCCCACCTGTCATCCTTCCCTATTGTCCAACAGTGCTTTATTAATCCACTGATAAGACAAACATATTCAGAACACATCCTCATCACACCATAATACGCCAAAGCCTGGCGGGCTGTAAGAGAGATCCACCTGAAAATTGTTGTTTTACTTACCATAAAGTGAATAAAAGAAACATGTCTTATTAGGGCAATAGATTCATAGTACTTTTGGTATATCAATGCATATGGTTGTGTCCATTCTAGTCTCAGTTTATTGGGCATTTTAGCAGTGTGGAGTATTTCTTCAATACAATTAATTTAATTATAATCCTCAAATTAGTTGATTGGCCCAAAAATATTTGAGCCACTGTGTCAGCAGTGTTAATGCAGCTAGAAATTTATGGCTTCATAGAAGTTTTAGAGGAAAGTTCTGCCTCGGGGTCAATGATATTGATAACCATGTGTAGAATGCTAGGTTATAATATTGAACATAATTTGTCTTCCCATGAATATGTTAGCTTTAGTCAGGAAACCTAGAATGAAAATGGGCACCAAGCCACTATGAATGTAAGGAGAGCTAAATGTTCATAAATTCAAACATTTGGAATATTTCATAAGTTAATCTAATTTATAGTTTTTATCCTCCTGTTAGCTGCATTTTTGACATTAACACAGCAGGAGTGACATGAGTAGAAATAATTTCTATGTTAATGGTTTCGGGAATAGTCTCCTAACAATACTTGAAAGGGATCCAGAACTGACGTTTTCCTGTAATCAGAATGGTTACTATATTAATTGTCATCATATGACATTAATCTACTAAATGATATAAGCAGATGTATAGATCTGCCTCCACCAGCATTTGGCCTAGCTATGGAGTCCAGTGAAAGAGAGGGAGATGGATTATATATGCAAGGCAGGGATGAAGATCATAAAGGAAAAACCCTCTGAAGTAACTGAACAGTGTTACTAGAAGCTGGGGAGCCTGCATTGAACCTAAGTAGGCCCTCTGTATGTGGGTAACAGTTGTATGGTAGCTTTGTTTGTGGGATGCCTGGCAATGGGACCACAATCTTTCTCTGCTACACGAGCTGGCATTTTGGAGCCCATTCTCTATGGTGGAATACTTGGCTAAGCCTTGATGCAAGGGGGAGGACCCTGGTTGCACCTCAACTTGATATGTCAGGTTGTCTTGACAACTTATGGGAGACATTCCCCTATATGAAGAATGGACGGGGGAATGGAGGTATGAGGAGGGGAGAGTGTGAGGAGGAGAGGACAAGGAAACTATGGTAGGTTATAAAATGAATTAAAAAATAAAATAAAAGACCTTTATAAAATTGTCTTCTAAAACAAGAAAATAAAAGTACACAACATACCCACATTGCTCCTCCATGTGTTCTGCCTCTCCATTGTTCTTAGCTGCTGTGAACCATGCAGTATACTAAGTATATCCTTCTATACAAATAGCTTTGCTTGCAGAACTTCATTGTGCAATGAGCTCTGATATCTGGTACAATGTCAATCCTGGATATCAATAACACTCCTCTTGATATCCTGCTGCTTTGTTCAGTCAGTTTTCTTGGTTTTATTTTGAATTTTTGTTGTTTGATTTTTAGTTAATATTTTTATTTGTGTTTTTTATTTTTAATATTTCTCTTTGAGGTTTTCTTTGGGGGTACATTAGGAGGATGACTGATGTTTACTTAGGAACAGGAAAATAAATAGGACTATAATACATGATGTGAAATCATGAAATAATCAATAAATTTTGACAAAAATTACAATATTCACTTACTAATAGTAAACAGAATGTTTCACAAATCAGAACTGAGAAAGCAAAATTAATTACAAATATATGCAGGCATGTAAGGAATTAAACACCTTGTATCATATAAACAAATATGAAGTGACTGAAAGTATACACATATAATTAATATTTATTTCTCAAAGTAATACTCCAATAATTGCTTAATTATAATGACACTCTTAGAGTCAGTATGCAATTTGGGTTTGTACAGAGCAGGTAACATTGCCATTTCATTTCATGCACTCATGTACATCTATGGTAGAAAAGCTAATATTCAAGCAATTGACATGACACTTGGGGGATCTGACATGACATGCCAGAACATGTAAGCATCCAGCAGTGAATGGCAGCCAAAAATCACAATCAGTCAACTGGAGGCCGAAACAGAGGCTTTTGTGTAGATAATCTGATTGTAGGCCAGATCAGACATATACATTTTCTCCCACAGACTAATATTTTTTTTCTTTTCATAATTAGAGTCTGAACTCATGGCAAATTACATTTTTTATCATCTCATCTATTCTCAATGCTCAGCTTCTGCACACATTCAGGTGGGAGAGAAAAATGATTCAGCAGTTCTGATGGACATCTTGGACATCTCCAAGAGAAACACAGGATTCACCAACAGTGTGGAATTGAGATCACATTATGAGACCCTTATGTAGTGATAATAATTGTTCTGATTTTACTGATCACCTTACAATCCATGCTCAGTGAATCCCATACCTAGGAGAAACAGAATGTCAGTCTAACTTTGATAATATACCTCTACATTCAACTTATATGTGAGGGGAATTTAAGCACTCTTGTATACTTGAAATCACATTATCTATGAAGCCAAAAGTTATGTGTGACTTATATTATTTAACAAGCCAATGAAAATGGAAAAACAGATTTAATCAGGGATACTAGCACTGAGAGGCTGCCTATATAATAGTAATGCACCCCATACTCATGCATATTCAGGTGTTTTATATCTATAAAGATGTCATACACCCACTAAAAAAAATCAGAGCAAGAAAAAAACTAGGGTTTGAGTAGTGATTGTACTGGAAATCTAGTGTAAGTGAGGTAATGGCATTGTATAAAATTTCAATTTTCATATGTTAATACTGAACAGAATATTTCACAAGAATGTTGTCACTGTTTAACCAAATTTAATGCCAAGTGCAGAGTAACCACAGTTAAAATCATTCAAAGAATGATGTGATTGCTAATATTTTACATGTATCATTACCATGTATTTCTAAAAGGAAAACATCAGATTATTGCTTAATCATTTGACACTATTAGACAATGATTGCATATTAGGGAATTATACTGTAGAGACGCTAAAGTTGAATCATTTAAACATTGCTCTTGGGGAATCTGACATGGCTTATCAGAAAATATAAGCAGTAAGATGCTACTGGCAGCTCAGAATAACAATCAGCTCCACATACAAAAAATATATCTGCTATGTGTCCAAAAAAAAAAAAAAGAAAGAAAGAAAGAAAAGAAAAGAAATAAAAGAAACACCTAACCAAGCCCATGACTTATTTTCTAGGGGATGCCTAGGCTGGTTTATTACTCATGGGTGAAGTAAAACCTGGCCAATCATTTTTGGAACTCATAAGTCAAGAATGTGGCCAAGGGCAAAGTGCCTGATATAGACTCAGTAGTCTGAAGGCAGGAAGGCTTGAAGACAGAATCTTAATTCACACGTGGAAAATATCCCAGACCCTAAGGAAATGAGTTACAATGAAAAAGGGTACCTTACCAAATTGTAGCCTGTGTGGGATGGTACTTCCAGTGAATGGGTTGATGGAAGTGAACTGCTGGTTTGTAATAAGGGTACCCAAATGCTACATGCTGGCCATCAGATAGTAGGCGGACACCGAGTACTCGAGGAGGGCCTGACCAAGTCACAACACCAATGTTGTTCTTTTGTTTTAGTGTTCGCCTAAAAAACACAAACATGAGACTCAGAGCCCAGAGCCCAGGAGTTTATTGGTAGAGGGGACAGAAATAAAATGAGAGAGAGAGAGAGAGAGAGAGAGAGAGAGAGAGAGAGAGAGAGAGAGAGAGAAGAGAGAGAATGGGAAAGAGAACAAGGTTGAGAGAGGCACGCTTGCTTTAAAAGGGAAAGTTGTGCATGTGTAACTGTGTCCCCTGCACATGTAAGCAGTTAATGCACATGAGCAGCCAGGTAAGTCCTGAAGTAGAGATGACATGGCCATGAACATCCTGCCAATTGTCAGGGGGTGGGGTTAGCAGACTGCTAGGTTCCAGCATTATGTGTCTTCAGTAAAATTAGAAGCTAAAGGTTCACTTTAAATATTCATGGTCTCACCATCCATGTGTAGTAGGCTAGATTTGCTGCACTGGGTATAAACAAATTATGTCCTTGGCCATTGCTAAAGTTATAGTAAAACATTTAAATTTTCTTGAAGAACCATGCCCATTATACCACTGTAAAAGCTAGGATTTGATAAATTGTAACACTTGATTAAAGTAGTAAGACAATGAAGTTGATTTACATTAAAGTTTTATAGTGCTGTTACTTGCAGTGTTTACATTAAGATTCCATGGTTGTAGGGATTAGAAGGAATAATACTATGAATGTCAAAGGAGACTGTCTCTAAGAACTTAAAATTGTAATAAATTATTAAATGGAATTTATAAAAAATTAGAATGAACAAAGGTGATGATTTTGAATCAAGAGTTAGGTGGAAAATACAACAGAGTCTCCTGTGCTTCTATTGATTGCTCCGTTATATCTGTGATATATGTGGGCATCACAGGGCAGCAGTCCAGACACTTGCTCTAATTAAAATTTTTAATCTAGTTTCAGAAAACAAAAGGAGAAACTGGTGGAATCTAAAGGATAGCATCATTAGGGAGGAAGTAGAATGTATAGTTTATAGCATGAACAGAGAGTGAGGCTACAGTTATATTCATTGAGGTTTTTTTTTCTTCTAACATTATATATGCATGATCAGGCTTAGTCAGCAACGTGTTTATTTGAAAATATTGGTACCTTGTATATATGTCTATAATACACATATTAGAAAAGAAGAACAGTGGTATCAGCATGCAATTCTAGCACATGTGTGATATTATGATATAGAGATCTCAGTTTAACAGGCCAGATATGATTGATTCTTTTGGAAAATTCCATTCAAGGTAGATACTCTATCTCAAATCAAGAGTGGTAATGCACATCTGTACCAAGCCAGCATTTGATAGATATACATAAATACATGCATACATACATACATACAGAAAGGAGCACTCATCAATTCCCATCATCTGGGTTTTCATGCACTATTAGTATTCAAAATAGAGCCAGGAGAAATCAGAGATACGGTATGCAAATTGTATTTGTTCTGAGAAGGGCTTGAATATAAGTACATAATTCCAGGTCTTCATGTACAAATATGGGAGAAAAGCTAAAATGTATGCATTTAACATTACACTAGGATTTCTGACATGACTTATTAAGAAATGTCAGCAGCAAGAAGCTGTCAGTAACACAGAATTATAATAAGAGAGCTCCATGCAGAAATGGAGGGTTTCATGTTGATAGCCAGAATAAATGTCTAAACAGCCAGATATAGGATCATCCCCTCTCTGTCAAAGGTTTTTTTTTTTCATTTCTTTTTACAGCTGGCCTCGGAGTTAAGGGAAAATTACATTTTGTTATTCTCTAGTCCACTTTCCTTTGCTGCTTTTAATCCACAAACTTTCAGGTAGGAGAGAAGAATGAATCAGCAGTTCTGATGAAGATCTCCAAAGATACCAACCACAGAATTTGCCTCCATTGGTGGACTTGAGATCACTCTTCTTATTGGTTCTTATTCCATGATAATTTGGATGCACACAGCCCTTCAATCAGAGGCAAGGAGTGCTAATAAAAGCATCAACAGTGCAGCTTATTAACAGTCAGTCTCTGGCTATACTCCAGGACTCAGTAAATCCTGGGCATAACGTGAGCCCAACTGTACACTGACCCAGACAAGGCAGACTGTTCCTGACATTTGCAAGAGACAGAGTCTGTGGGAATCAGCAAACACAGGGATTGTTTGATTCCCAGCATTATAGCTCCAAGTCATCTGCTCCTGTCTCCTGTGCAGGAAACAGCATCCTGCTTCTGAAGCTACCACTTCTCTTTTAAGTTGTCATATCCCTGTGTCAGTCTTGAAGTACTGTACCATTGGCAAGGAAAGTTATCTGCTTTAAACTTTTGTATCTAAAGACAATAGGGATGTCAGGTTTCTTTCTATCCACTCAGAGATCCACTGTGGGGAATGTAATGTTAATGTCAGTTTTCACTAACAACCCTTAGAGTCCTTGAAAACAGTAACATTTGTAGATTCTATATGGAAGGTATGGGAAATATAGTACAGGAAATTTACTTTTTATCATCTTGTTGCCATTTTGGTTCAACTTTCCAATCTTGGATTTCATTTCCTATGCATTTTAGCATATACAAAGTCTAAGGCTTTGTTCTGTCTTTCTTTTCAGTACATTAATTTCTATGGCATCAGGCCAGGTATGAGCATTGTTAGAAATCAATTTCATTACTGATGTTGATGGAGTGTAATTGATAGACCAGATATGTTTGTTTTTAGGATTCTTATTTTTTGTAGTTGTTTTTTGTTTATCCATTTGTTTTATTGTTGTACAGCTCTTGTGTCTGATTTTAAATGGGAGGCAGGATATCATTTCTATGGAATAAACATCTACCTCTGAACAGGTTAGAATCTTTCTTCCTCCTTCTCTATATAAGGTATTGAGGCTTTAGCAGAAAGCTTAATGATAACAAGTAACATCACAAAATAGTACTCCAAATCCTCTCCAGCAACACAGGAAAAGCCCACCTGCTATTTGTTGTTGTATTTTCTATCTAATTCAGGAAGAAATTACTCTGACTTGACCTTTTCTTGCCCAGATCTATAACTATATTAATAGGTCATTAGGATTTAGTTTATCTCTCTGTTACTATAGAAGAATGAGAGAAATAGTTTTTGCATAGGTATGTGACCATTGTAGTCTCAGTTTACTGGACATTTTATCAGTGATGGATATTGCTTCAATCCCACTTAGTTAATCATAAACCTCAAAATTAGTTGATTACTCTCATGATATTTAACACATTATGGAAACAGTAGGTCTGAAGACTGATTTCTATTTTCTCCTTTAGGGAATGTAGTCAAATTCAATGAAGTTACTAACAAGGGACCAGATGGATTTCTTTTCTATAATAACATAAGTATGGAGAAATTTCAGGAACAGATTCTTAACTTGTGTTAGGAGATATAATCATGATTTTGAGGGGTTATCTGAGGCTCTCCTGGAGACTATAGGAAGGTCTTTAGCCACTAAATGACCAAAATAACTCTAGTATCTAAGAAATATCTCTTATATCCCTTCATGGTATAAGACATGCAGTTACTAAAAATACCTCTCCAATCATTTTCTCACTGCATGTCAATTCTTCCACATGTGTACATATGTATATGCATATACATAGATACACACACACATATGTGTGTGTGTTTTAATCTGCATTTTTATAAATGCATAGACATCTATATCCAGGTATCTGAATCTTGTACCCATTTGAAAATTTCAAACTTGAGGTCATATTCATATTATTTCATATATCCTTCTGCTTCCTCATGCAATACCATGTATGCTCTACTTCATGTCAAAATAAATACTATGATTAAAATTATTTTATCCTACATATAAAATTGCATACCTAACTAACCCACACAGTGTTCTTAAAGAAGTCATAATGAGTAACAGTTTTTTTCACGACATTTGTAGTGGAAAGAACTAGCAATGTTGTTTTACAGTAGAAAAGTTCTACCTCAGTGCCCATCATTTGACTGTAGCTTTTCTGCCAAGTGTGAAAATTTGAGCTAGTTTTCTTGTGTTTTGGCATGACAATTTGTGCTGTTATTGTCCTAAATATCTCATTTGTTTCTTTTTGGTTTCTATTGTTTTTGGTTTTGGTATTCAAATTTTCAATATTCTATGGTTTAAAATCCCCAATTCTTTGGAAATGATTTTCCTGATGCAAGCTTCAGGAGTCTGCTTGGTGATTGAAGCAGGTCTTCTCCTAGTGCAGACTCCTAACACAGGTCACACCTGGCTACCTTGTCTCAGCTTCCAGAGAAAAGACAGCTTTGGTTATTCCGTTGCACTTTTCTTGAGAGCAAGGCCACCCACAGAAAGACAATCCCGCAGGGTGTCTGCCTTGGGCCCATGGACCACCTACAATGCTCCCATCTGGGGTGGCCTTGTTACAGAACATGGAGGTGCAGGTTAGGGCTACCTTGGGAGGCTCTGAAAATATAATTTGTCCATTTGTCTTCCCTTATCAAACCATGAGCACAAAGGTCTTACATTGCATTTTTGTAAAAAGAAAAGTAAATGGAGACTTTAACTAAAAAGAAAAAAAATATCCCTGTTTATCTTCCAAGACATTTGGCAGCAACAGAATTTTTTCATAATACCATAAATTAAGTCTGTTCATTGAATGTAATATTTTCTGTGTTTACTTATAATGCAGAGTTTTATATATATATATATATATATATATATATATATATAGTGGTTGGATCAAATATTCTAATTCCTTATGCAATTAAGCAGTTAAGGAATTGTATAAAATGTTTTTTTTTTTTACTACAGTAACAGTTAATGTTGTCTTTGGGTATAAGGGTAAATATTAATAACAACTGGAGTCAGAGCCAAGGTAGCTTATGTTTCTCCTGTCATCCACGTTCAGATTAGATGCTTCTGCTGAGATACACATTCAGATGAAAGAGGGAAATGAATCAGCATCTCTGATAGAGATCTCCAAGGGAACTACAGGATTTGCCTCCATTGCTTGAACAGAGAACACTCTCTTTATTGACTCCTATCCCTTGCTCAATTAGAAGGCACTCAGCCCTTCAATCAGGGCCCAGTTGTGTTAAAAAAAAAAAAAAAAAAAAAAAAAAAAAAAGCATCACTAGTGTAGGTACTTACCAGTCAGGCTCTGGCTATATTCCAGGTCTCAGTAGTCCTGGGTATATCAAGAGTCTGACTGTACACAGACCCAGAGAAGGGAGACTGCTCCTGACATCTACAGGAGACAGAGCCTGTGGGAAACAGCAAAGGCAGGGATTGTTTAATTTTCAGCATTACAGCTCCCAGTCTCCTGCTTCTGTCTCCTTTACAGGAAGTAGCATTCTACTTCTGAAGCTACTCCTTCTCCTTTAAGATGTCACATTCCTGCCTCATGCTTAAATCTCAGCTTCATCTACAAAGAAGATAATCCATTTCAGATTTATGTATCTGACAGATACTAGGGGAGTCAGTCTTCTTTCTCTCCCCTAGTATATCCACTGTGAGCAGCAAGCAGATGTTCACTGTCCGGAATCACAGTCAACCATTTAAATGCAAAACGGGATCCTGTCAATAGCCAGGCATACGCCAAGGCAACCAGCTATATGATCACCCGCTACTTGACACCAGTTGATTTTTTTTTTTTTCTTTTTGATAATGGGAGTCAGAGCCCCGGTGAAATTACACTTTTTCTTGCTCATCTACTTCCAATTTATCTGCTATTGCTGCTGCAGCAGACCTTTGAGCATGAAACGGAAATGAGTCAGCAGTTCTGATGAAGATTGCTAAGAGAACTACGGGATTTGCCTCCCTTGCAAGATTTGAGATCACTCTCCTTATTGGCTCTTATTCCATGCTGAATTTAAATGCACACAGCCCTTCAATCAGAGGCAAGGGGTGCTAATAAAAGTGTCAGCAGTGCAGCTTCTTGCCAGTCGGGCTCTGGTTATACCGCAGGACAAAAGTGATCCTGTGTATAACCCGATCCCGACCTTACACTGACCCAGACAAGGCAGACTGCTCCTGACCCCTACAGGAGACAGAGCCCCTGCTAATCAGCAAAGGCAGGGATTGTTTGATTGCCAGCAGAAGAGGCTTGCAGTGAAAATTTCCCTAATAATGTAAGCAGTTCATTTCACACACACACACACACACACGAGTAAAGCTAAAATTGAGCATTGTTCTTGGGGAGCATGACAGGGTATATGAGAAAATGTCAACAACAAGCATCTCTTGCCAGCCCACTTTTTCAATAATCTAGTTCCATGCAGAATTGGGGGCTTTCATGTAGATAGCCAGGATGTAGGTCCAAGCAACCTGATATAGGAACATCCCCTAACTGCCACCAGCTTCTGTGTTTTCCTTTTGATCATTGGAGTTTTTTCCAGTGCAAATTATGTTTTTTCATGTTGCGCACTTTCAATGTGCTGTTTCTCCTGTGGCACCCGTTTAGGTGGGAGGGAGAAATGAGTCAGCAGTACTTATGGAGAACTCCAAGACAACATCAGGATTCACCTCCAGTGTAGAATTGAGATCACTGTCCTTATTGGCTCTATGCTCAATTTGAATGCACACAGTCCTTCAATCAGAGGCACAGAGTGCTAATAAAAGCATCAGCAGTGCGGCTTCGGCTTCTTACCAGTCGGGCTCTGGCTATACTCCAGGACTCAGTAGATCCTGTGTATAACCGGAGCCTGAGTATACACAGACCCAGACAAGGCAGACTGCTTCTGACATCTACAGAGACAGAGCCTGTGGGAATCAGCATATGCAGGAATTGTTTGTTTCCCAGTATACAGCTTCCAATCACCTGCTCCTGCCTCCAGTGCAGGAATTAGCAACCTGATTCTGAAGCTTTTGATTCTTTAACATGTAACATCCATTATTCTTGAAGGGTCGTATCATCTTCAAAGTAGATAATTCACTTTTGACTATAATTCCTGTCCTTTCTAGTAATTGTTGGGTATGTGAACCTTAGGGACTTCTAAATCTATAATTTGCAATTTCACAGTTCTTTGTATTCAGTGATGGGATCAAATAATCCTGTTACTGATTAGATTGATTTATTTGGGAGTGTGACTCAAGAAATGAATGAATAAAGAGCATTCTAGTGAAATGGCTAACTATTCCAATCAAAAACTAGTAATTTGGAGTTGATTCTGAAGGAAATAAACTGCCTATATAGTGACACTGGAAGGACCCAATAGCACACCTCTAATTGCTCATCCCCAGGTCCTTAAATGACACCAGATGTGTGTCATTTAAAATTTCTCATTATCATGGGTGGGTAAGTCCATTCTAATGACATTTCAGCAGTAGTAGTCACTACACTGTCGTGATAGAACTGTTGATGTGTTTCTCTGAGAAGAAGGAATTTAGGGCAGATAGAAGGGCACATAGCTAAATGAGGTTTTAAGGTATGGCTCCTGGAAACATGGGCCCCTATATAGTGGAAATTTTTCAAGGACAGACTGAGGAAAAACATGGGGCTGATGATAAAAGAGGATTAATAAAACAAAGAGAAGGACATACAGAGTCTAAGAAAATAATCCCCAAAGTTAAGTATTCTGACTTTCCTAACTTTTCTATTCTTTGTCCAACCCTGGGAAACGAACTGAGTGATTATGCATTTATGACATTTAGTAGAAGAGTATATTATGTTACCTTATTTAGATTTCAAAAATACTTACATAAATTTAAAAACACTAATGTGTTTTGATGCCTGCAATCTTTCAAGATTCAATTCACAACTGTACCTAAATGTGTATCATTAACTAATTCATATCTAATACTTTTTATTATACAGAATGAATTAAGTAATTGCTGAGCTATTTACTCTGTGTCACTATGTATTTTTTCACACCTAGTTCAAACAGAATAGAAAAAGGAAGTGTTGGGAACATGTTTTCACTCTTAATTATATAATTACAAATATAAATAGTAACACAGGAACTTGGGTAAATCATTGCTTACAACACATAAAAACAAATACTTAGATAACAGATTTTTGACACCAATGAAAATTAAATTGGAATGTTTTCTTAACAGGTGGAGAAATATCATTCCACATACAAGAACCAGAGGATCTGTCCTGTAGCAAGTGTGAGATTAGGTAACAATTACAATTATATGCAAGTATATGATTCCAGTCATCTCTTCTTAATTATTATGTTTTTTTTGTTTTTTGAGACAAGGTTTCTCTGTGTAGCTTTGTAGGCCACCTGGCTAGTCTTAACTCTTATGGGTATGTTAGCATCTTGTATAACACAGATGTATGCTCTACATCTGAATCTTCATACAGAATTATAACTAGTTGGATTGTCTATAAAAACATTACAAGTGGATCATAACCAGAAGTTAGAATATGTTAGTGACAAATGGAAGTTAGTTAGACATAATTGCACAGGATTAAGAGAAAACATATGACATATATTTGTTTTTATGGAATATCTCAGATATTTGATCTGTGCTTCAGATATATAGATTAGATAGATGTAGATACAGATATAGATAATCTAAGAACATGATTAGCAAATATGAAATGATGAGATTATTTTCTGCTCCATTTTGTCATGTTATGGAATACCAAAACTCATTCCCTTTGCTTAGTAGTCAAGTAGAGAGGTACAGCATATTAAATGGACACAGCAGAATTACTTTCTGAATCCCATGCTGATTGTACAGTGATGTTCACAATCAGTGTTTCTATAATTATAAAAATATTCTTGCTAAAACACCAATTTAGGTGCAAAACATAATGTTTGTTTAATAATCAAATTTGTAATAAGACCTTCTGGGAATATTGATCTTATTTGTAGTGATAGGCAGGCAACCCCACAATTTCTAAATCTTTATAATGCTTCCACCTAGTGTTCATTCCCATATAACTCTATGCAGCCTTCCTACTTATTGTCCTCTCTCTTCCTGTTCTGCTTTTTTATTTGGTCATAAATTTATTCCTTCAATGTATTTTTACTGTTTATTTTTTTCCTGTACTACTGCTCCTCCAAGAACACAAGCCTAGATCTCAGCAGATGGTACCGAATTCTTCTGGTATTTATCACATTGTTGAGAAAATTAATTGTCTTGGTGGATGGCATAATGCCTTACTGATGTTTGAAATCCTGTTTACATATTTTCCTTAAAAATACTGTTGCAATAGCCTCAATTGTGTTCATGTTATTCACACCAAGTTTTATTTATCCATAGGAGCTTCGAAGAACAGGAACAAATTATGAGAGTTGGTCATGAGTGAAGCAGAAGAGCACCTCAATAAAGAGGTAGGATCATCTTAAATACTTTATCACTTAGGCACATTAGAAGCATGTGGAAATTGAAATTGATAGGGTGATGAAATAAATGGATGATAGATAAGTAAGAAACTGATAGGTAGACATTTGTGTAAGCATGTGTAATGGATTGGTGTGTTGTGACATGTTTGTTGAAGTATTGTACACACAGGTGTGTATGTACATGCAGGAGTGTGATGAGAGAGGGGAAAATATGATAGGTAAGAGGAGAGACAGAGATGGAAAACGAGGGAAAGAGGAAGGGATTTTAATAAAGCATGAAGAAATGGGGAGGCATGCTTGCTAGTTTTGTAAACTAAATACAAACTACATTAAACTAGATAAAGTTTTCCTTAGTTAATAAATTGCTTTAACCTGATTATCCTATGGATATGTCTATGATCCATTTCTTGATTGATAATTGATGTGGCATGGCCATTTTAATTTGGGTGGTGAAAGCCTTGGAGAGACTGTCATGAGTTTTGTAAAATGCAAGCTATGGGCTTTGGAGGTATTAACTAACATACTCTCTGCTTTGGGCCCTGCCTTCAGGTACATGCATTGTGTTCCAAAGTTTAATTGCCATGATGATGGACACTACATTATATAAAGAATTTAATCTACACCTACCAACTTATTTTAGGTCAGTGCTTCTTCAGAGCAATAACTACAACAATAAAACATCCAGGACATAAGTAAAGGAAAATACAGTGAAAGAATAAGTCTGCAAGAGCTGACTGAGTTCCAAAGCCTTTGCTGAGATTTGTTGGGGCTTCCTTTAAGGACATAGGACTAAATGTATTTAGAAGGTACTAGGTGGTTACATTGTGACTAAGAAGATGCTGGTCAATATGCATTTCTTCATATAAAGGTGTGATAAAATATATGACTCAAAATTTCTGTTTCAATTTTCTCTAGGAAGCTACTCAAGAGGTAACAGTTAAATAACCTCAATAGCTTCATGGGCATATTCAAGAATGTTACAGGAGGCAGAGACCTAGAAGACATCAAGGTTGAATACAATTTTCTTCCTTTTAAACTGTTAACACATATTTAAGTGGATATTTAAATTCTTAGTCAACATAAAAGCACCAATAATTCATCATTACATTAACATATTACTGTGATAGTCTCATAATTGTATCAATATGTTGATGGGGAATCAAATCAATTTTTTTAATTTTAATGAAATCATATTTGAAATGTTTTATTTTTCTAGAGAAGAGTATAGCTGATCCTTCTTGGTTATTCATAGCAAATTCAATATATCTCTCCTATAACATTTTTAAGAAAACTATTTCATTCTTCTACTGGCACTGTATTTTTACATTAATAGGGATGGCTTATTAGGTAGAAGACTTTCACGATGTAACTATGGTTAAATATTCCAACAAATACTTTTTAAGAATCCTTCCATCAGTCCCTGACAATGACATCATCCATACCACAGCTTTCATAGGTACTTTCCTAGATTAGAAATGAAATTCCATAAAGATGTTATGTGATCTTTTTAATGCCTGTCCTGTCATTTCAAAGAAGTCCTTTCCTAGTTTCTGTCCAGAAAAATCCACACTCAATAGTGTGAACACAAAAATAGTGTGAACACAGTTGAAGATTCTTTCCTTACAAGTGGTCAATATAGTTTTATATTTCTTTAAATATTCTTTATTTTTAGAATCCCTCAGTTCTCACTGGTACTTTTCTATGTTGCCCAGGCAAGTCTCCAATTTTTACAGTCATGCGATCTTTTGCTTTATGGTCTAATGTGCTGTGACTACAGTAACATAACCATGGGTGACATATATACCTTTAATATATTTGTAATGTGATAATATGAGTTGCAACACTGACAAACTCTCTTTTTATCTTAAAAGGAGTTTTGTATGTTTCTTGGGATTTTAACTTAAAGTATGTCATTTCCTAGTAGGTGGATTATAATATGTTTATAATTGAACTAAGGCCTACAGTAAAATATGGGATGCCTTAGGTTATTTCCTCACTTAATACAACTGACAAGAGCATTAAATAAATACTGAATGAAAATATGCAGAAAAGGACAGGTTTTCTTTTTTTGCTTGATTTTTAATCTGAAAGATCAAGCCTTTGGAGATGAGATTGTGCCTCTGAGATTTTTTTCTGATGACATTTTGTTTTTTATTTTTATGATAATATTTTTAATTTAAATTTGAAACAATCTTGTTTTACATGTCAGTCCCAGTTGCCTCCTCCCATGTATCCCTGTCACATTAACTCATTATTCCATTACAGTATCTTGAAGGTAGGTTTATATGGTATATGTTGCAGTGTTTATTACTGGTGATATCCAAGAGTTATTTTACATCCAAAAACATGTAGTGGACCTCCCAGCATCCTGGGTATTTGACAGTATGGGAATTAATTTTGGGGCATGAAAAACAATTATCATTTTTTGATGACATGAGTAAGAATATCCTTAGTAATAGGGCCTTATCATTTATTTGTTGTGGATATTAATCAATAACCTTCGAAATAACCAATGATGTTTGTGTGGAGAGCTATAGAAACATTTGACCAATAATTCAGAAAGAATTTATCCATTCCTATCACTGAGATTTTACTTATTATCACAAGACTGCTGCAGTAATGTCTATCAAAATATATGATGACCCCATTTAAATCCCTTCATATGTATGCTTCTATTATTTATTTTAACATTTCATACATGAATGATATATTGATATTATTTTCATTCTTCTTCACTCTACCTCTACTTCTACTATTGTTTATTTCATTCATTGTCAATTTATTTCTCTTCTTGATTATTATAGTATGTATAACTATTAGTATGCATGCATAACTACTTGCTGCTGTGTATATTAGGTATTGACTATATCTATATATGCTTAGGTTGTCTGCTTTGTATTGATTAGGGCCTGTGAGATTTTCCAGTATGAATTAGCATGTCATCTTGTGGTGGCATTGTGCAACTTCCTTAAGTATGTGTTTTATTTGAATTTTTTGGGCACAGCTAGCATATACTACATAGAAGATAATTTTTCTTACAATAGATATCTTTTTTCTATGGTTCTTAGAAATATTTTGCGGTTTTTCTGCAAAAGCTTTTAGTGTTTTGGCAAAGAGTTTAATATTTTATATTTACCCATTGGAGTTGGGGACGTCACTGACAGTTATTCTTTGCATTTTAGCAATTGTGAAAATCTATATTGGTCTCTGTCTGGTATAATATGAAGCTTTTTTACTGAGGGTGACACCTAAATTTTTTGTTGGTACAAATATATATATATTTAAAACATAAATTATACTGCTACTGAAAATTGGTAGAGGAACCTTGTATTTCAGAGTCCATGATGTCCACAGCTAGAGGTCCTTGGATAACTTCACAATTTCAGCACAAATTATCTACTTGGTCATGAAATTCATCTAAATTGTTTCTCAAGAGTATCATGAACTATTTATATGTGTCTTTGTGACAACAAGTCACTAAAATGTTAAAAAGTGTTAAGGTTTTGGAAGTGATGACACTAGAGAAATTGATGAAACCATGAAGTTTATGTTGGAGTTTGTAGCACTTTTATCTGGTGGTTTATATTAATATTGCATGGACATATGTAATTGAAGAAATACAAACCTACAAGGTATAGGATAATCCTTCTCCTTGGCAAATAGCAGAAAAAAAAATCTCACTGTCCAGTGAGATATACTTCCTCAATGGAGGTAGAGATAGTAGATATTTGCATCAAAAACATATAGATATTTCAGTATAGTTTGATGCATAGGCTACCAACACCTGGTATTGCATACACATTGTATTACCAGATCATGCCAGCAAAATCCTATCATAGAAGTTGAAAAGATCCATGAATCATACATTTATCTTTATACCTATTGGCAATTGATAGGTTGTTGGAGAACAGAAGCCCATATTTTTTCAGGGACAGATTCCCTAAGAGGCTACCTTGTCTTATGTACATAGTTCCAAATCAAGGCACTCACAGTGCAGTGTATTGGTCCTTAATGCAAGATTGTTAGAGCAATGGTCAAACAGAACTTTTGTAATTGGCCAGCCAATGTCTAATTTAACTTGAGCACAACTCTAGGAGTTGGAGTCCATGCTTGACACTGCTAGGATGGTCAGGAACTAGACACTGAATATCCCAGAGTTCTATGGAATAACAAAACATGACTTGTCCAAAAAATAGTTTTCTAATGATATTATGCTATATTCATTCATCCGTTTCTTGCCCAGACATCATCAGAAAGACTTCCTATACCAGCAGATGTAAAGTGGTGCAAACACCCACAGCCAGACATTACACACAGAGAGAAATTAAATCGGAGGTATCCATCAGGTTCTTATTCTCTAAGCTTGGTGAATCCCAAAAAAATGGTGACATGAAAAATTGGTGACTGTAGGAGTCAGAGAGAGGGGAGGATACAGGAGAACAGGTCCAACTGAATCAACTAAGTGGCATGAACACGGTCTCACAGAGATTGAGTGTCAAACACAGGGCCTGCATTGTTTGTACCAAGTCCTCTGTATACATGTTGTAGCTATTTGCTTGGTGTGTTTTGTGGGACTCCTATCTTTGGGAGCATTTCCATCTTTTGCTCCTTTGCATCATCTTGCAAGTCTTTTCCTCTTATCAGGTTCCCTTGTCTGGTCTTGGTGTGAGGGCTTTTGTCTTGACTTATTGCCTTTTTTCTGTCATGTTCGATCCTGAAGGGAGATAGGAGAAAGTAAATCCAGTGAAGAGGGGAGGGATGTATTGTATGAGAGAAGAATCTATTTCAGTTTAAAAATTATTTTAGATTCCCCAAAATAATGTAAAAAGCTCTAAGCAAATTTCTTCCCAAATCTCCAAGGCTATTACCTATAACTTCTGTTTTAAGCTGATGACAGATTTACTCAGATTCCTGTCAGAAATGGAGGACTGCCCTGATACTTGGAAAGTGCTGTTTCCTCTGCTAGGGAGTTGCAGCATTCTGAGTAGACAGTGAAACCAGATGGCCCATAGTGGCAGCATCCTGCCATCTGCTGGATCTGGCTAAGAAAATAAGTCTTTATTTCCTCATAAAGAATTAAGGCTGGAAATATTTAGGCTTGTTTGAAAATAAATACTTCCTTGCAGGGTGATCAGTTTTCACTTAACCAGGGGCTCTATTCTTTACATGGTATCTACATATTCAGAAGATGGAAGGGTATCTGAAATGAACATTTCTACTCCTCAAATGCATCTTTCCTGAATGGTAAATGCTCTATACCACTGTTTCCATAGAAATGTAAACAATTGAAATGGAATCTCTAATATTTTTAAAGTACTCACAGAGTGTTTTGCTGTCATAGGAAAAAAATCTGAGGAGAACCTGGATTAATGAATTCATTCTCCAAGATGTTAAAGTTCTTTCAGGCTCAGCTTGCCTAGAATAAGGTAAAGAGCTACCTTAAAAGACTTTTGTGAGCCACAGGAAACATCTTACAATTTATTCATACACAAGGCAAGTGTGGAGTTTAAGCCTGCCCACAATACATGTGTGTAAAGTGCTTCATATTAGCAATATTATGTAATTAGTGATACCTGAAATTCAGTTTGTGTAAACATAGGTGTAGATACTATTAACAAAACAAAAAACACATTGTTTCTTGGAGTCACCTACCACTTCTGGCCATGTTGCAATCTTTCTGCCTCCTTTTCAACAAAGGCTTGAAAAGAGGGTTTTGATGACCCCAAAGTCTATTTTGGTCTATGCATATGTCACTTGAGCAACTCTGTTATTTCTCATCTAGTGCAAAAAGAAGCACTAGATGAGGATCAAGTGATATATATGTCTTGTCATATGGAAATATGTCAGTAGGACTCATTTTATTCCTATTTTCCTCTTACAGAGTAAGAGCAGGAAGATTTTGCATAGGCATGTGATCCATCTTGTCTTAGGTTCTTGACTATTTTAGCTTTTGAAACATAGGCAGGAGAACTATTAACAGTGGAAAGTGAAGTATAAGAAAACCAGGTATGAAGGAAGCTATATGTGTTGACTGGGTCACTGGGCTTGGTAGAATTCTCTGAGCAGATAATGAAGAAAAATATGGATTCTGCCTGTATTTCTAGACTTGCATGAATATTTAATGGCTTTGCAAAGATATTTCCTGAGTCAGAATGTCTTTAATGTTAAAAATGCCTCATAATATCAAACTGACTAACAGTAATGCAAAGAGTGTCCATGAGACCTGCAGGAGATAGAGAAATTGAAAACCAAGGATAGACAGGAATTTGGTGGGATTTCCTACACATCTGTTCTGAGTAACCTGCTTCAAACAAAAATAATGGCATGCATGAAGACATCTATGGAGCCACATATAAAGTAATAAATACAAAAGTGCACTTGTTCAGAATATACATGCACCATGCACTATGACTATTTCTATTTAAAATGAATACCTCCAGTTAATACTTAATCATCTTGACATGTTAGATTTGGTATGTAAGTTGTGTATGTTCTGAGCAGGCTTGAAAGTAACATCTCCAATTACAACAAAGCATTTTATTTCATATATATATGAAATCTTCTAATTCAAGCATTTAATTATTGCACTTAGGGAATATGATATGTTTTATCAGAATGTGTCAGCAGCAAGCAGCAATTGACAGTCCAGAATCACTATCACTGAGATCTCCGAGATTTACTGGCCAGATTGCATACTATAATTGGCAAATTTAATACCTGTGAGAAACAGTGTGTTAATGTGACATTAATAGTATACCTCTGCAGGCAAGTAAAATGTGATGGGTATTTAAACACATTTGTACACTTGAAATAACTTCAGCTTCATATGCAAGTATAATTCCCTCACTATTTAATCCAGGCAACATTCAAATATATCCTGTGGAAATATTATTAAGCCAAAAGGTTCTTAGAGTTGCTTATATTATTTAATCAGATGATTAAAGTGGAAAGTCAGATTCATCAGGCATGCTTGCCCCAACAGGCTGCCCAAGTGTCAGTGGAAGGCCCCCAATTCATGGACACACAGGTGCTTTAAATATATGAACTAAGGATGGAGTAGTGATGGGACAAGTTCTAGTGAAGGGAATTAGTGAATCTCTCAAAATTTCAATATTCACATATTAAAATTGACCAGAATATTTCCTGAGTATGGATTGGCACTGTCATACCATGCATGCAGATATGAGTGGAACCAACCACAATTGAAGAAATCAAAGAATTGTGCAATTGTTTAGAGAGAGAGAGAGAGAGAGAGAGAGAGAGAGAGAGTGTATTTCTGTCTAAAAGGAAACCTTATATTATTTCTTAATCATCTTTACACTTTTAGATATAGCATGCAAATGCAGGATTCTCACAGCAGTGCTTGAAAGTAATATTTCCACTTAAATACAAGCATAGCCTTTCAGACACTCATGCACATGTAAAGGAGAAAACTAAAAATCAAGCATTTTACATAACATTTGGGCAGTCTTACACAGCATATCAGAAAATGTCACAGCCTGAAGCTATTGGCCTGATACAAACACAATCAGCTATCTCCAGGGAGAAGTGGAGCTTTCATGTAGATAACGATGATGCTTGCCGAAGCAGCCAGGTATATGATTAATCCTTACTTGTCACAAGTTTGTTTCTTTCTTTTTGAAAATTGGCATTAGGAATCTTGCAGTTTTCCCCCTTTCATCTACTTTCAATTTCACTGTTTTTCCTCAGCACACATTTAGGTGGGAGGGAGAAATGAGTCAGCAGTTCGGATGGACATCCTCAAGAGAACATCAGGATCCGCCTCCATTGCTAGATTTGAGATCACTCTCCTTATTGGTTCCTATTCCATATTCAATTTGAATGCACACAGTCCTTCAATCAGAGGCAAGGAATGCTAATAAAAGTGTCATCAGAGCTGCTTCTTACCAGTCAGGCTCTGGCCATACCCCAGGACTCAATAGATTCTGGGTATAACACGAGCCCAACTCTACACTGACCCAGACAAGGAAACTACTCCTGAAATCTACAGGAGACAGAGCCAGTGGGAATCAGAAAAAGCTGTAATTCCCAGCATTACAGCTCCCAGGCACTGGTCCTATCTCCTGTTCAGGAATCTACATCCTGCTTCTGATGCTACTGCTCCTCTTTTAAGATATCATGTCCCTGTTTCGGCTTTTGAAGTGTTGTGTCACCAGGAAAGAAGATAATCCAGTTTAGAGTTTAGTGTGTGACAAACACTAGGGGAGTCAGGCTCCTTTCTGTCCCCTGGAAGATACACTGTGCAAATTGCTATGACATTGTCAGTTTTCCTAGCAACCATAGAGTCTACGAAAATATCAAGCAGTAATACTTTCAGATACTATACCCTACCTGTCACTGAAGCACTAGATGTACCATAAAAAGTATTATTGAAAATTTTCTTATTGTCATCTTCCTACCACTTATGGTCACAGGTTCAATTTTCCAATCATTGCTTACACTTCCACTGTATTTTGGAATATACAAATTCTAGTAATTTTTTTCTTTCTTCTCATCCAATTCAGAACTATGACATCATGCCAGGCTTGAGCTTGATTGGAAATCAATTATTTACAGATGGTGATAGAATGGTACTACATATGTCCCTTGAAAATAATTAACACACCAGATTACTTTATTCTTGGTTCTTGTGGTTTTGTATTTTTAGATTCCTTACAGATCTTGTGCCTGCTATATTAGTCTGAATTCCTATGTCTTATAGTAAACTTGAGACAGGAATATGTCGTTACTATGGATTCAACCACCACTTCTAAAAAGCAGTATCCCAAAGCCTGTATTATAAAAGTGCCTGCCTCCATGATTTTGTTTTATTTCTCATCTTGTGCATGAAGAAATATTTCTGACTATGGAAAATTGATACAGGAACAGATCTATGGGTACATCAACATGTAATTAGGACCTAGTTAATCTGTAGCAGATTGAAAGGAATATGTCTTACATAAGTCTATGACCATTCTAGTCTCAGGTTCTTGGACATTTTAACAGTGTGGGGTATTTCTTCAGTCCAATGGTAATAACCATAATCCTTAAAAGTATTTGATGCTCCCATGATAGTTAAGTCATATGTCAGCAATATGTCTGAAGACTGCCCACTATTTTCTGCTTTAGAGCATGTAGCTAAAAGAGAGTGAGGAGTCTTATTTATCCTCCACCAACTGGATGAACTTTCATCTTATCCCATGTAGTTAGTTGGAGTGAAGTTTCTAAGTGAGTAACAGATGGATTTATTTTCTATGATAACATATTTAAGGAGTGTCTTCAAAAAATATGTTCTTAAGCTTGTGTTGACAGGTATAACCATATTCTGAATATGGTCTCTGAGACTCTAAAGGGTAACTATAGGAAAGCTCATAACCAAAAGTAAATCTCTTAACTCTAGAAAGAGATATCTCTTACATACCTTCATAAGAGGTGAAGTTTATACATATATACATATGCAAATGACTGTGTGTATGTTACTGTGTTCATATATATATATATATATATATATATATATATATCCTGGACCTATTTGAGATATCATGCAAGATATACTTCTTTCTTTTTCCTCCTCCTGCAAAACAAAATCAGCTCTACTAAATGTCAAAAATAATACCATTTCTTGTTAAAATTATTTTATCCTTCATTTACAAATGCATACCTAACAAATCCACACTGTTTATTTAATGTGGTGATTATGACATATAGAAAGGGAAGGTCTATTAATGTTATTTTACATTGGACATGGATTCCTTTTTTCCATAGCACTCATTTTTTGTCTTAGTTTCCCAGATAAGTGTGTGAATCTGAGAGAGTTTTCAGTTTTTGTTGGCATGACAATTTATGGTGTTATTATGCTAAACATTTTGTTATATTTTTATTTGTTTGAGTTTTGTTTGGGTATGAAATTCATCAAAATTCTGTGCTTTGAAATTCCTTATTCTTCTTTCAAGATACTGTGGTAACAACACATATCCTTTTACAAAGAACCTAATTATTGCATGAAATTTTTTTGGGGTCTAAGAATACTTGAGAGTTGTGTTTATTGATCAGTTGTTGTTGGACACAATGTTGTAAGTCCTTAGCCATTTGAGTAGTTGTGGAATTGTGTAAGTGATGCTTTTTTTTCTGAAGGTTGCAGTTAATGTTTTCTGTGTGTATAAGGATAAATATTGATGACACAACTAGAAATTCCATGGCTTCTGAAAAGTTGCAGAGATATATTCTGTTTCTGGGTCTATGAGCATAATTTGCCTTTCTGTGTATGATATGTTTGCTTTATTCCAGAAATCTAGAGTAAAATTTGCAGACATGTATTTGGGAACCAAGCCAGCAATACCCTATGAATGCCTATATGTTGGCATATTATGACATGTGGAGATGTTGGTAAAGTAATGCAGTTTACAGAAATAATAGCTTAGTTATGTTAGCTAAACTTTTTTCTTAAAATTTTTATATTAACCCAGAAGAAGTGATATGAGAAGAAATAATAGCTATATTAATGACTTAGGAGACAATCTCTTAAGACCTTAAAAATTGTTTAAAGAACCTTATTTTCAAGAAAAAGGAAAAGGGAACATACTGTTTCAAGATTCAGAGATTTTAGATGTGGTTGAGTTCTTAATATTGCTCTTATTTCATATATATGGGCATTACAAAAGTATAGCAGATATAATATATTGATCCTAAGATTTTAATTCAGGAGGCAGGCAACACATGTTGAAAGTGGGGGAAACCAAAGGACAGCACCAGAGATTGGAAAGTACTAGAATAGATTGTGGGGTCTCTGAGTGACATAACCCAGGTTACTTTTAATTTTCTGTTTTAGTTTACACAGCCACTTAAATGGCCATATCAGCAACCTGATTGCTTAGAAATAAGAATCAATGGTACCTATTATTACAATTTACACATGAGAAACCTGACAAACAAGGATTACCATCCAATCCCAAGACATGAAGCCAAGGTAGTGACAGTAAGAACTCAGAGTTTTACCAGCCAGTTTGCGTACCATGACTGGCAAATTCTGTACCTGTGAGAAAAAGTATATTAATGTATTTGCTAGCCTACATATGCCTGTAAATAGTATGTGATGGGTGTTTCAGCACACTTATAATCTTGAATTCCCTTCAGCCAAGATTGCATGCATAATTATTTCATTATAAAAGCAATGGAACATTCTAATTTTCCTGTGGAAGAATCTTGAAGCCAAAACATTATCAGATGTTATCAGGCTTATATTATTTAATCAGCTCATGAAAAGAGACAGATTTCCTCTGGCATGTTTGCCCTGAGGCTACATTTATGAGAGTAGTAGGCTGAATATCCATGCAGATATCACAAATAAAGAGAGTAAGTATAGGAACTAAGAATAGAGTAGTGATTGGTTAAGAATTGTAGTTATGGATTTTTCAGAGTCCAGTCCATGGGTATAAGTGTAAATATTTATAATCTTAGAAATTATATGGCTTCAAAGAAGTTGCAGATAAAGTTCCTACTAAGGGGTCCACTATCTCCCTAGCTATGTGTAGTGAGTTTGATGATATATTATTTACGACATAACAAAGCATGTCTGGAGATCAGAATGCAAAGCTAGCCATAGCCATAGAGGCCAGGCAGTGGTGGCATATACTTTTAAACTCTGTTCTCAGTACACAGAGGCCAATGTATCTCTGTGAGTTCAAGGTCACACTGGGCTACACAAGAGGGAGTCAGTCTGAAAAAGAAACAGAGTTTACAGAAAAGAGATATCAGCATTTTGGAGTCCATGTCTTTAATCCCAGTACTGAAAAGATATGTAAGACATGACAGATCAGGGTCTAGGGCCACATTCACTATTCTATTGTGGTCAATTAGTCTCCAGCCATATTGAGGACACAATCTCCACCAGTTTTTGGTCTTGATGGAGCTTAGATTTTTCTAGTGGTTGGCTGATTTACTCTTTTGATCTTCATCTTGAACACCCATATCTGTCTCTGAGTTTTTATTACTTGTGTTAAAAGCGAGTTTATTTTTCTTCCAGTGAATGATATATTCCTGCCTTATTCAAGAAAGGTAGAGTAAAAACTTCATACATGTCTTTTGGAGCCAACTACTAATTCCCTAAGAATGGCTAAGTGTTGGTAAATTGTAAGTTTACCAAGAAGTTTTATACTACTGTTAGCTGCAGTTTATACATTAACATAGTAGGAGTGGTATGAAAAGAAGTAATAGCTAAATTAAAGGCTTAGGGGACAGTCTCTAACACCTTAGTAGTGTAAAAATTTGTTGAAAGGATCTTTTTGTCAAAAAGGAGGACATAAATTTTTAGACATCAGAAATTTTTCAGGTTTTGAGAACTTTGAGTGCTTATCTTCTTTTTATTTTTATTTTACATATCCATCCCAGTTCCCTCTCCCCTCCTCCCTCTCTCCCTCCCTCTTTCCCTCTTTCCCTCTTTCCTACATTCTCATGCCCCTAACCACACTCCCCTCCCATAATCCCCCCACTCCACAGGTAAGGTGATACCTTCCAGGAGGGGTCATCTAAATCTGTCAAGTCATTTGGAGTAGGGACTAGGCTTTCCCTCCTGCATCTAGGTTAAGGGAGTATCCCTCCATGGGGAATGTGCTCCCAAAATCTTTTTGTGCACCAGGGATTTATCCTGGTTCCACTGTCTGAGGTCCCTTAGACTGCCCAGGACTTCTAACTGAGACCCATGTTCAAATGGTCTGAGTCAGTCCCATGCTGGATTCCCAACTATCAGTCTGGGGGGCCCGTTAGCTCCTCCTTGTTCAGGTCAGCTGTCTCTATGAGTTTCTGTAGCCTGGTCTTGTCCTCCCTCTCTGCATCTGGATTCCAATTTGGCTCAGTGTTTAGTTGTGGGTGTCTGCTTCTGTTTCCATCAGCCACTGGATGAGGGCTCTATGATAGTAACTTAACCACCATTTAGATCCCTCATTCAGTGCTGCTCTTGATCCATGTATGTGGGGATTAGGAAAGAACAGCAGAAACATTTGATTTTTTTTTTTGCTCTTATCCAGGAGATAGACAATAATTGTAGGAAGTAGAAAAAAACCAAAGGATAAAATAAAAGGTGGAAAAATGGTAGAATCATTGGTTACATGAATGCAACAACTGTCTGGTCTCTGATAATATTGAAGTTATATTTAACTTTCTGTTTATAGTCTTCACAGCCTTAGAGATGGATATTTTAACAACCTGATTGCTTGAAAATTTGAACAACTTGGATTTATTATTATAATATACATATTAGTTATCAGGCATACTAGCATTACCATTCAATCCCAACACATGAGGCAGAGATAGGGACAATAATAATTCTGAGTTTCCCAGACTAACTTACATACCATGCTTGGAAAATTTCATACCTGGGAGAAACGGTATGTTAATCTGACATTGCTAATATACCTCTGAATTATATAACATTATGGATATTTTAGCATGCTTATATACTGTAAAATATTAGCTTATATGAATGCATAAGTCTTTCACTATTAAACCCAAGCAACATTCTAATATATCTTGTGCAAGAATCATGACGACAAAACTCTCTGAGTGTCTAATATTATTTAATATGCTAAATATAATATAAAGCCAGATTTCCTCAGGAATGATAGCCCTGAGAAGCTGATCATGTATAGTAGTAGGCATCATATTCATGCACATGCAGGTGCTTTACATGAATAAGAATATCAAAAAATAGAGCAAGTTTATGAACAAAGGAATCAGTAGTTATTGGAGAGGAATTCAAATGAAGGGAAGGTAGATAACTTGTTTGAAATTTCAATGTTCACATATTAGTAATGTACAAGGTATTTTACATGTATTGATTGTCTCTCTCTGGTAATCAATTTTAATGCCATATGCATATGGATGTGTAGAAAAAAATCACATATAAAATCATTCAAACAATTATTCAGAATATACTGCATGCTAATCAGTTGCACCACTGGAGCACCTTACCATAATAGAGGGAGTCATTATAAGTTTGAAAACTGACTCTAGAGAAATATTCAGAGAACTACAGGGATGACCACAGATAGCAATCTGAGCAACAGTGGAAAGGCTACTTTAAATGCCCTACCCTTATAATGAGATTGATAACTAACTTATATGCCATCACAGAGTCCTCATCTAGCAGCTGATGGAAACAAAAGCAGACACCCACACCTAAACAATGAGCCAACTCCTGGAGTCCAGTTGCAGAGAGGGAGAGGTTATAAGAAAAGGGGTCAAGACCAGGCTACAGAAACCCACAGAGACAGCTGACCTGAACTAGAGGGAGCTCATGGACACCCGGACTGATAGCTGGGAAACCAGCATTAGACCCACTCAGACCCCCTGAATGTGGACCTAAGTTAGAAGTCATGGGCAGTCTAAGGGACTTCTGACAGTGAAACCAGGATGTATCCCTGGTGTACCAAAGGACTTTGGGAGCACATTCCCCATGGAGGGATACTGCCTTAGCATAGAGACAGGGGGGAGGGCCTAGTCCCTACTCCAAATGACTTGACAGATTTTGATGACCCCTCCTGGAAGGCATCATCCTCCCTTTGGAGTGGGGAGGAATGGGATGGGAGGGGAGTTAGGGGGCATAGGAGGAAGGGAGGGAGAGGAAACTGGGATCAATATGTAAAATAAGAAAAAATATAATGAATATTTTTCTAAAGCAAATAACCCAGATTATTTCTTAGTCTACATGATAGTGTTATATGTGTTATGCAAATAAAGAATGTTAAGAGCAGGGCTTGAAAGACACATTTGCAAATAAAATGTCAGACATTCTTCTTGTACATATATAGGAGAAAAGCTATAACGCAAGTATTTAGACATTACAATTGGGGAATATGCCATGGCATATCAGAAATGTGAGCAGCAAGCCATAATTGGCTGCCCAGAATCACAATAAGCTAGATCCTGGCCGAAATGAAATCTTTTTACAGATAGCCAGAATGTAGGTTCAAGGTTCAAGCAGCTGGATATGATCCCTTCTCTGCTTGCCACGGATTTTTTTTATTTTCCTTTCCATACTTGGAGTCAGGGCCCCGCACAATTGACATGTTTTCCTCTCATCCACTTTCACTTTCGTGCCGCTGCATTTGCTGCACACAAATTCAGTTAGCAGAGAAGAATGAATCAGCAGCTCTGATGGAGATCTCCAAGAGAAACAACAGGATTCGCCCGCATTGTTGGAATTGAGATCACTCTCCTTATTGGCCTTCATTCCATACTCGATTTGAATGCACACAGTCCTTCAATCAGAGGCAGGGAGTGCTAATAAAAGTGTCAGCAGAGCGGCTTCTTACCAGTCGGGCTCTGGTCATACTCCAGGACTCAGTAGATCCTGGGCATGACCAGAGCCCGACTGTAAACTGACCCAGACAAGGCAGACTGCTCCTGACATCTGCAGGAGACAGAGCCTGTGGGAATCAGCAAAGACAGGGATTGTTTGATTCCCTGCATTATAGCTCCAAGTCATCTGCTCCTGTTTCCTGTGCAGGAAATAGCATCCTGCTTCTGAAGGTACTGCTTCTTTTTTAGTATGTCATATCCCTGTGTCAATCTTGAAGTACTGCAACATCTGCAAGGAAGATCCATTTCAGACTTTATTATCTGACAGACAATAGGGGAGACAGCTTTTTTTTCTGTCTCCTGGGAGATCCATTATGGGAATTGCAATTGCCTCCCCAGTTTTCACTAGAAAATTTTAGTGGCTGTGAGAATACCAAGCAGAAACATGCATATGCTACACTGCCTGTCACCCTAATTAGAATAAAGCCAAAAATCATTCAGTTTATTCTGTGGAAGAATCTTGAAATGGAGGCTTACATATAGATAGGTGTGATATAGTACTAAGCTGCAGGATATATAATCACCCCCTACCTGCTGCAGTTTGTTTTTTCTTTTTGATAATTGGAATCGGAGCCCAGGGTAAATTACATTTTCCGCAGCTCTCATCCACAAGCTATGTCTCTGCTTTTGCTGCATACACGTTCAGGTGAGAGAGAAGAATGAGTCAGCAGTTCTGATGCAGATCTCCAAGAGAAACACAGGATTTAGTACCATTGCTAGAATTGAGATCACTCTCCTTATTGGTTCTTATTCCATGCTCAATTTGAATGCACACAGTCCTTCAATCAGAGGCACGGAGTGCTAATAAAAGCATCACCAGTGCAGCTTCTTACCAGTCGGGCTCTGGTCATACTCCAGGACTCAGTAGATCCTGGGCATGACCAGAGCCCGACTGTACACTGACCCAGACAAGGGAGACTGCTCCTGACATCAACAGGAGACAGAGTCTGTGGGAATCAGCAAAGGCAGGGATTATCTGATTCCCAGCATTACAGCTGCCTCTGCCTCACAAATGTTTGGATTAAAGGCATGTACCACCAACACCCTGCCAAGACAACAATCTTTCTTATTAGCATCCAGATGCCATCAAGGGTCTCAAACTTTCCAATCTTGGTTCTGAGACATGTTTACACTGTCATTGCACTTTGGCGAATAATAACTCTTATAGTTTGTCTTCCCTTCTTTTCTGTCAATTTTTTATATGTGATCATGCAAGGCATGAACCGTTTGTAAAATCTAATTATTAATGCTTTTGTCTGGTTTTTTATTTTATTGTATTTTTAATTTAAATAAAAACAATCTTATTTTACATACCATTCCCACTACACTCCATCCAGTTCTCCCTTTCCCCCCACCATCTCCCTACCCCACTCACCATCCACTTCTCAGAGAGGGTGAAGCCTTTCATGGGGAATCATCAGGGTCTATCATATTATATGGGGCAGGACCAAGGCCCACCCCTTGTATCTAGGCTGAGCAAGGTATCCCTCCATAGGGAATGGGCTCCAGATGTCAGTTCAAGCACTAGGGTTAAATGCTGCTTCCACAACTGCAGAGATGTTTAATTTTCTTAACTTCTCAACAGTTTCTGTTGAATATAATTCTGGAATATTTATATACATACTCCATTTATATTTGTTGTTTAGAGCATACAAACTTACATGCATTCCATTGTTGTTCTTTTTATGTATGTTTTGTACTTTGGAGACAGATCTCACTGTGCTGCTCAAATTCCTCGGTGCATCCATGTTTCCTCTCAGCATTATGACATGTTCACAGTGCAGCAAACACAACTGCAAAACCACAAGGTTTCTGTCATTCGTTTTTGAGTTTTGATTATTTATGTATAAAATTAAAAGTAAAGCATATTTTCTCAGTCACCACAGCTTCTTAAAAATTATGCTTAAACCTAATGTTAGGTGTAAAAATAAATTTAACAATTAATATTTTTGGTACACAAGAGTTATGCACATTACAAAAATTTTGGATTATTTTCTTTGCCTTAAACATCAGATATATGAGAAAAAGAAATCCCAATTGTTTTCTTTCCTTAATCAATGCTCTGAGCATGCCTTGTAGGAAATTGCACAAAGGAGGTGATAATAATTGGTATCCTTTAAATACATTTTATTTGTTAATTTTTAAAATTTCATTTTACATTCAAACTGAAGTTCTCCACACCCCCATAAATCCTGCTTATATACAAAATACCTCTCTCCAACTTTCTATCTGTATCTCATTTCAAAACAATAAGAACAAAAAGAACCAAAAGAAAGAAAGAAACTCAAAGGGCCAACTGCACACCAACAAGGCCTACCACTATCTCAACAACAATGAAACAATGATGCAAGGATAAAATACCAAGTTAAAAAAAAATAAAAATGAGTGGGTTTTGCTGTACCTGCAAATGGGAATTGCTCTGGTTTGAGTCTGTGTAAAACTTACATGTGCTGCCACAGTCTCTGTTAGTTCCTATGTCTATCAGAAACTTTATATTTGGAAATTATTATCTCCTTGGAGTCATCCAACACTTCTGGCCCTGTTAAAGTCTTTCTACCATATTTTCAATGTAGATCTCTGGGACTTGTAGGGAGAGGCTTGATGAAGACAACCTATTTAAGATCTAGTACCCAAACATAACTCATTTTCACACATAGCCCACCTGAGTATCTATGTTTTATTTCCCATATAGTACATGAAGAAGCTTCCCTGGTGTGTGTGAAGTGATGCACAGATGTATGAGTAAAACAATATTTTATTAGGACCATTTTAAATTTTATGTTCCTTTATCAGAAAAAGAGAAATATGTTTTTTTTTTAATTCCATAGGTCTATGATGTTTTTGGCCATGTTATCAGTATAAGTCATGGCTTCTATCTCATGGAATATGTCATACATCTAATCAAAAGTAGTTGATTACTACAACAGTATTTATGTCAGTATGTAAACAGTGTATCTTGAAGACTTCTCACTAGTTTTAGTTTCATGGTTTGTAGCTGGTGATATTGATGATTTCTTTTATCCTCAAATAACATACAAGCACCTCCCAGTACTACTAAATGTAAGTCAGTAGCAGTGACACTTTTAAATGGGTACTAGTTCAATTTCTTCTTTTTGAAGATATAAGTGAGTGATACCTTCTATAATAGAGCCTTACAGTCAGGATGTAGAGGTCTAATCATAGCATTGGAAATGCTGGATGGTTCGTTATTGGGGCACTCTAGGATCTCTATGGCCAATAAATTATCATTCCTGCTGTTTGAACTGGTCCCCTGGTGCATGAAAGAACTTTGAGAGCACATTCCCCATAGAGGGATACTCCTCTAACCTAGAGGCATGAGGGAGGGCCTGGTCCCTACTCCAAATGACTTGACAGATTTTGTTGATGCCTCGAAGGCATCACCCTACCTGTGGAGTGGGGGTGGGTTGGATGAGAGGGTGGTCAGTGAGACATGGGAGGGAGGGAGAGTGGGAAGGAGGGAGATTGTGAGGGAGGGAGGGCCAGAGGGATGGAGGGTCGGAGGGATGGAAGGAGGGAGAGGGAACTGGAATCAATATGTAAAGTAAGAAAAAACGACCATCGTTCCTGGTATGGGAAATTGTACTTCATGGTATAAGGTATATAGTTGTCTCAATATCTTTTCAAATATAGGTTGTTTCCATTTCAATTCATATACGTGTGTGTGTGTGTGTGTGTGTGTTTGTGTATATGTGTGTATGTGTGTATGTGTTAATTTGATTTGATTTTGAGTGCTATATTTATGTGCTTTCTCCCCTTCTATCTTCTAACTGCTTCCTATTACATGTTTTCTCCATTCTTTATCAAAATCATTTCTACTTCTTATTAATTATTGTTGTTTCTTAATATATAAAGATATACATTATTATTCTATGCTATGTTAATTATGTGATCATATGCATATCTGTTTACATCAGTCTGGTATTTTCTTACTGAATAGACAATCAGTGTCCATGTTCATGGAGAAGAATAATTCTTTCTCTCTTGCACTCATCATTTGTGAGTAAATTTTCAGCTGAATGAGGGAACTAGAGAACTTCCCTTCCACACTGGCATAAAAACTTAAAATGCCCTTGTACTATTCTTTTTAGGTATACATGCCTTTGAGATTTTGTGTTGGTAGCTTTTTTGTCCTATATTGAAGACACTTACTTCATAGTAGATATCCTTTTTCTCTGGACCTTATAATCTGATTTTACAATTACTGGAATGTTGTCACAATTTTGCAATAATGGGGCATATTCTGGGGTAGGACATAACATTGTCAGTAGTTCTTTAAACTATCAACATTTGGTAAATTCTGTAAGAGTCTCTATATGATGGAAAATGAAAGTATTATTAAGGGTGTCAACTAAACTTGTCTTTGGGATTAAGGGTAGATATTTAGAACACATTTAGAAATTATCTCATTTCAGGAACATTAGAAGCCAAAGATTCAATTTTATTATCTATGCTTTCAACATCCATATGTAATATGCTAGATTTACTGTGCTGGATATAAACAAATCACCCTCGTGGCCATACACCACTGATACTATTCTAAAGGCTAGCATTTAGCATATTATAACACTTGATTAAGGTGGCAAAACCATGAAGTTTGCACTGACGTTTTAGTGCTGCTAGTTGCTGTGCTAACATTAACACACAATGGGGGCAAGAATTAGATGTAATAACAATATGAATGACATAGGAGACTCTCTCTAAGACCTTGAATTGTAAGAAATCATTTAACAAGACTTACAGAAAAGGAGAATGAGCAAAGGTGAGGAATTTGAGTCAAGTGTGAGATGAAAAATATATGAGAGTCCTCTGTGCTGTTATCCCTCCATTCTATGTGTAAGTTTCACAGGGAAGCAACCCAGACACTTGCCTGTAATTTTAATATTTTATACAATATTCACAAAACAAAAGTTGATACTGGGGGAATACAAAGAAGAGCATCAGAATAAGGGAGGAAATAGCATGAAAAGCAGAGTGAGCCTAGACTTATACTCATGAAGCTATTGTTTGATTTTAAGGTTATAATATGCATGGCCTGGTAGATGACTGAGTGAGCAACATGCTTATTTGGGAATATGAGTACCTGGAATTTACTTCAATAATACACGTATTAGAAAGCAAGCATACAATTCTAGGACGTGGGGGATGGTTGGTGATAGAAAGGTCTCTGAGTTTTGTTGGCTCATTAGGCCAGACTGCTTGGAAAATTCCATTTATTGGAGATACTCTATCTTAAATCAACCAGTGGTAGTGCAAATCTTCATCAAACCAGTTTATGATGAATATGTGTACTCACTAGTAATCATGAATTCCCATCATCTGGGTTTGCATGCACAATTCTTATGTAATGTATAGCCAAGGAAAAAGTCTCAGTATGTCTAGAGGCAGTATTCAGGTATTTCTCAGCTATTTCTCAGGGATGCTTGTTGTGAGGGGCTATTTTCTAGTAGATAGTCTAGTATCCATGAACTAACAAGTTTCTTAAATGAACTCAGCTATTAAAGGAAATGAATATAAATGACCTTCAGCTTGAATAGTGATAGTGTGACATGAAAAGGAACTATAGTGTAGGGAATGGATTATTTTTCTAGATAAACAATTTCATGTTTTATATGTAGAAAAAAATATGAATATTAACTGCAACTAATAAAGAAAAACAAGACAACCTGAATTCAGATACAAAATTTGCATGTACACAGATAATTTTTGAGACTACAAATATATTTTAAGCATTTCAGTTCTAAAAGAAAGTTCCTATAAAATCTTTTATCTTTATTATTATGACACTGTGGGATATTTTATGGTGATGGGGTATTTTGGGCACAGTTTTAAAGCAACATTTTGTTGTTGTTTTAATTCAAAGTAGTTTATGAGGTACACTCCAATAGATGTTAGTATATTATGAAACTTTATAATTCAACCATATAATCATATCTCTTCAGGAAAATGACACAGGAAAGTATCAAAGAGACAGCACAAGCGGCACTTGGCAGCCCAGAGTCACATTCAGAAAATTACAGACAAAAATTGATGCTTTATTCTAGGTAGCCATGATCTAATCCCAAATAGCCAGACAAATACTTAGTTCTTAGCACCACTGGCTGGTTTTATTGTTATTTTAAACTAATTTATTAATTTTACATCCTGATTGAAGGCTTCCCTCCCTCCTCTTCTCCCACTCGCCTCCCCCTCCATCCACCCCTCCCCCCTATTTGTTCCCACAGGCATCTCCAAAGCATAGCATATATAGATGCCATAAGACAAAGCCTGTCCCCTGTATTCAGACTGGAAAAAAAACAATCTAGCAAGACAAAGAGGTCCCAAAGAGCCAGCTGAGGCACCAGGGCAGCCTCTAATTCCATTTCCAAGAATCCCACAAATAAATCAAGCTACACAATTGTCACATATATGCAGAGAACCTACTTTAGTACCCTTCAGGAGGCTCTCTGGTTGTTCAATTCTATGAATCCTAAGAGCCATACTAACAGTTTCTGTCAGTTTTCCTCCAATGTCCCTGACCCCAATATTTCCTACAAACCCTCCTCCCTCTCCTCAGCAGGAGTCCCCTAGCTCCACCCTGTATTTGGCTGTGGGTCTCTGAATCCACATCCATCTATCACTGGATGAAAGCTCATTGGTGACAACTGGGGTAGTCACCAATCGAATCACAGGGGGTGGCTAGTTCAGATTATGTATCCTTTGCAGCATAGAGTCTTAACAGTGGCCATCTTTTTAGCTTTGTGGGAATTTTCCTTGCATCAGGCATCTAAATTACCACACTCTTAATTGTATCTAGATCTGAAGGTAAACTATGTTTTTTGTTTTTGTTTTTGTTTTTTTTTTTTTGTGTGTGTGTGTGTGTGTGTGTGTGTGTGTGTGTGTGTGTGTGTGTGTGTTCCCTGTCTTCTGCTTTTGCTTCCCCTGCTCCTGGTGCAGCAGAAAGGGAGGAGGGAGTGATAGATGAATCAGCAGCTCTGGTGGATATCACCAAGGTTACTGCAGGCTTTTGCTTTCTAGGCCCAGGTTTGAGATCTCTCTTCTGATTGGTTCCTAATCAATTCTGGTTTTGAAGAGGTACACTCCTCCAATCAGAGGCAAACAGAGACAATAAAAATTTTTTAAGATGGTGATTTTACCAGTCAGGCTCCTGGCTAGAAACCAGGTACCAGCTGGTACCTGATCTAGCCATAGCCTGACAGTAAACGACTCCAGAAAATGAAGACAGCATCTGACATTAGCAGAAGACAGAGCAAATTGAGACTTAGAATGCGCTGAGATGTGCTGATATTCCTCCTACTCCTGCCCTGACACACCTGCTTTTGTTTACTATTCATGGTATGTTTTCCTGCTTCTTAAGCTACTGCTTATGCTTTATGATTTGTCATTCCTGGCTCAGAGTCTGGCATCAGTTGCAAGGAGGATGACATATTGTGGATATCATTTTCTGACATAGAGTTATATGTTGTTTCTTCACCACTGTAAATTTTTTTCTAGCAGGGATAGGTCTCACATGGCCCCCTGAAACTCTCAGACACTGTCTTCCCTGTTTCTCATAGCCCTTTTGGGCAAAGAAGTATAACACTGGATATCTTACTTGTTATGATCCTTCTGCCAGCAAGGATTTTATGAGATCATATTTCCAATCTGGATTCTGTAATGAGGTTTAAATGGTCGTTTTGTTTCAGCAAAAAGTAGTTAGTATAGTGTGTTCTTACCTTTGTGTCTGTCCATTTTTTTTTCCTATGAGGCAAAGCATGGCTGTATTGAAATATCAATCGTCTCTCTGTGCTATTAGATTTGTATTCTGTACTCCCATTGAAAGAAATTTCCCCACCAGGTTTCCTTGTGAATCTTTTGACAATGAATCTCCACTGACTGACATTTAGCATTCTGTTCTCAATAATCACATCTTCCTGGTATGTTGTGTGTATCCTATTCAGGTTTAATGCTTTATTTGTTTTGTTCTCACAGTCAAAAAATATTTTCAACTGCATATGTTATATATTCTATTTGATCTCTCTAATTACCCCTTCTTGTGGAACATCAGAGAAGAAAATGATTTAGTGTTTATTGTTGATGATATTCCAGAATTATTTCTCCTCTAGAAACATGCAGTGAACCTGCCAGTATCCTGGACTGTTGTTGGTATGTGTAATGCTTTTTTCAAAAAATAAAAAAATAAAAAATAAAACAAAGAAAAAACAAAAAAAAAATAGCAATAAAGCCTTGTAAGGAGTAAGGTTTTTCCTCCCGCCGCTGGTCTTGTCCTGCCGCCACACCAGCCCCAATTATCACACCGAGACTCTGTATTTGATATAATGCTGTTGGCCAGGTAGTAGTTTCTTATCGGCTACCTCTGTCTTAAGTATTAACCCATTTCTAATTATTTCCACGTGGTCTTCTTACCGGGGAGTGGGGTTAGCATCTGGTCTTCCCAGCCTCTCCATGTTGACTCCTCCTTACTACTTCCTCTTTCTTCCTTGTTTCCTAGTCCCTCCTATCATCCTTTCCTATTGGCCAACAGTGCTTTATTTATTCATTAACCAGTATGAGAAACATATATATAGAATGAAATCTCCCATCACCCTCTTTTAGTAGTAATTAAAATATCATTAGTTATGTTTCTGTGGATAGCTATAAGGACCACTTTAGCCAATGATTCAATAATAATTAATCCATTCCTGTCACTGAAAATTTTACTTGTTGACATAAACTGCTGTGGCAATATCTCTCTAAATATATGGTGACCCCATTTAAATTCCTAGCATTTATGTAAGTTTATATAATTATTTAAAAATTTACTACATGAATGCTATATTGACATTATTTTCATGCTTCCTTCTACTGCTCCCATCCATGTCTGCTTCATTCATTGTCAATATCATTACTCTTCTTGATTATTATTGTAACTTATATGTATACAAAGTACTTGTACTTGCTGCTCTGTGTATTAGGTGTTGGTTATATGTATAGGTTGTCTGCTTGGTATTGAATGGCACTTGTGAGATTTTCCCAGGTCAATTTGTCATTGCACTGTACTATCTTTTTCAGGATTTATGTTGTTGAACTTTTATGAGCACAGATAACTTCTACTATATAGAAGATATGTTTCTTATAACAGACATCTTGTTCCTCTAGATCTTATAAACCATTTTGTTGTGTTTTTACAATGTTACCAGTGTCTTTGTTAGGTGCTTAATATTTCCATATGAGCAATTCCAGTATGACACATCATTGTAAGTTGTTCTTTGTATTTTGAGCAGTTGCAGAATTCTGTCTCTATTGGCTGTACTATGAAGCTTCTTTACTGAGGGTGATAGCTAAATTTTCCTATGGGCATAAAGATATATATATTTAAAACATAGGAATTACGGTGTTTCTGAAAAATTGATAGAGGTAGGGTTTTTTCCAGATTCCGTTATTTACATTACCTTGGTTACTTGGCTAGGTTTACTGTTTCAGAACAAATTATTGGATAATAATATAAGCCTCAGTTATTTAAAAGTTATCATAAATTGTTCATGTGTGGAGTTGTGACACCAAGTCTCAAATATGCTACTAAGGGTTGAGTTTTAAAAGTGATGACATGAGAGAAAGTTGGTGAAAGAATAAATTTTACCTTGAAGTTTTTAGCACTGATATCAGAATTGTTTACATTAATATTCTATGGATATATGTAGTTGAATAAATACAAATATGCAAGATATAAGAGATTCTTTCTACTTGGCAAACTTCAGTCCAGAGAGGTATACTTCCTCAAAGGTGGCATAAAATTACATGATGAATATTTTTTAAATTTAAAATGTCTTTTTTTATTTCACATTCCTTCCATTTCTCCAGTCCCCCCACGTACCTCCATCCATTACTCAGAGGGGATAATTCCTCCCTTGTGTAGTCACAAATGTCTGGCATGCCAAGTTGAGGCCAGACCAAGCCCATCATCCCTGATTCAGGCTGGACCAGGTATCCCACCATAGTTAATGGGCTCCAAAAGTCCAGTTAATCCTTCCTGGATAAGTTCTTGTCCCACTACTCTCACCCACCCACAAACAAATCAATCCACATAACCAATATCTATATTTAGAGGGCCTAATTCAATTCCATACAGGTTGCCCAGGTGTCAGACCAGAGTCCTTAAGCTACCACTAGCTCTGTTTTGCTGTCTCTGTAGTTTCCACATCATGATCTTGACCCTCTATGTTCCTATGATCTCTCCTCCCTCTGTTCAGCTGAACTACAGGAACTCAGTATAGTTGGACAGATTACCAATACCTGGTGTTGCATGTACAATTCTTCAACTGGACCATGTCTTCAAAATTCTTAAGAAAGCTGTTAGAAGGAATCATAAATCCTACCTTTATCTTTACAGCTGTTGACAATCAATAGGATGATGTAGTAGGGAAGGTCACATTTATTCATGGGTTCATTCCCTAAAAGGCTACCCATGTCCCAGTACATAGTTCAAATCTAGGCATATACAGTGCCTTAAATGAACTCATTTTGTAATAAAGTGAGAGAAAAGAAATCATAATAATATATCTGTTATCATAAAAAATATGATTTAGAAATTATTGGATACTAGAATGTACATGATTGGTGATTTGGTCATAATGTGTGATTGAATTTGTGGGAACATTCTCTGGTTATTTCTCCTTGCAGTGCATGTGTATACTTGGAAGTCATGTGTCTTAATCAAAAGAACCCTGAAAGAAAGGCCACAATACAGTTCAGAGCAGCCAGATACATGCTCATTTCCCATGCATCACTGGCAGATTTTGCATATTGGCAATTGCAGCAAAATTTCAGAATATACTGCATTTTTTTTCTGTCTTTATCTTTACACTTTTCCTATTTCTATTGCAATATAATAGGACAGAGGTATGTGAGAAGAAATAGAAACTCGGGTAGAGATTGCGTGGTTTGCAACAGGTTTTGATTTTCCTCTTTAGAATTCAAATGTCTCTCATGATTTGTCTTAAAAACTGTGATTTATTTTCATGTACATAGTCCACAAAACAGATGCAAGCAGAGGTATTTAAGTATTTGTGGAGGACCTCAAACAACCCCAGGCTAATGCTAGGACAGAAGATTACACTCTGCAAACTGACAGCGGGGCTGCATTGCTGAGGACAACATCACCACAGTCATTGAATACAGAGAAGTCAAGCTAGTGCCTGCATGGAGGCTTTACCTCTGCATTCTAGCATGTTTGGTAGGGGAAGGTACTCTGCATGCTAGTCACAAAACCTTTGGCCTATAATATGCCCTTATTGCAACATTGCTGGGGCAATGGTCAGGTAGAACTTGTGAGAGGGGCCAACCAATGTTATATTTAACTTAAGGAAAACTCTTGGAGTTGTAGCCCATGTCTGACATTATTTGGATGTTCAGTAGCCAGACACTGGATATCCCAGAAGTACTATGGTAAATCCAAATGTGACTGATCTAAAAAAAAAATCAATGAATTGTTATCTAATGATATTATGCTATATTCATATATGTGTGCCTTGTCCAGTTGTCATCAGAGAGACTTCCCACAACAGCAGAAAGAACAGCTGCAGAGACCCACTGCCAGACATGATGCAGAGAGATAATTTAAATTGGAGGTATCTATTGAGACCCTGCACTCTTAGCTTGGTGAAACCCATAAATAGCAAGCAGGAAGATTGTAGAGCAAGTGGATGATACCAAGAGATGAGGGTCAACTGACTCAACTAAATAGCACACATACTTGGTCACAGGGATTAAAGTGGCAAACACGGACCCTGCATTGCTAGCATCAGGTCCTCTGCATATATGTTGTGACTGTTAGCTTAGTATTTTGTGGAACTCCTGACTGTGGGAGCATTTTCATCTTTTACTATTTCACATCCTCTTGTGATTCTTCCCTCTTATTAGGCTGCCTATTTTAGCCTCGGTGTGATCTTTGGACCTGAATTAGTGCCTTCTGTTCTGTCATGTTTGATTGTTTCCTTTTAGAGGCATGTTCTTCTCTGAATAGGTATGGAGCAGAGAATATTTAAGGAGAGGGGAGGTAGTGAGGATCTGGGAGGAGTAAAGGGAAGGAAAATTATGGTTGGGATGATTGTAGGAGAGAAGATTCTATTTTCAATTATAAAAGATTTTAGATTTCAAAAAAAGATTGGGAACATGATCTAAGCATATTTTTTTTCTCACATCTCCTAAGATATGACTTCTGTTCAAGCTGATGACAGATTTTCTCAGATTCCTGACAGAAAGGGAGGACTATCCTGATACTAGGAAAATGCTGTTTCCTCTGCTAGGGAGTTGTAGCTTTCTGAGTAGAGTGAAGGCAAGTGGCACTTAGTGGCAGCATCCTGCCATCTGCTGGATCTGGCTAAGAAAATAAGTCTGCATTTCCTTATAAACAGTTAAGGCCATAGACATTTATGTTTGTTTGAAAATAAACACTTCCTTGCAGGCTTAAAAGGTTTCCCTTAACCTAGGGCTGTTTTTCATTACATAATGTCTTAATTTTCAGCATATTTATGGGTATCTGAAATAAATTACTCAAATCCATCCTGCATGGTAAATGCTCTATACCAATGTTTCCACAGAAATATAAAAAATTTATTATCACCAAGGTTTTCTTATCAAAGGCAACCTTGAGAGAGAGAGGAGAAAATGGTTATAATATAGATCATTTGACAGCAGAGGAGCAGCTCAACAAAGAAATAGCATCTTATTAATTTCATAACTGAAAGAATGATAGTAATAGGAATCATGGTGTCAGCAAACAGGTGATAGAAGCAGATGAACAAGGAAAGAGCTGTGATGATCTACTTGTTAGGGTCTGTGTATGTCTATATTGTGTATGTGAAGATGTAGGATGGGAAATGTGACAGATAAGAGGAAAGGGGAGAGGAGAGAGGGGGAAAGGAAAAAATAAAAAGGATATTAAGGAAGGTGAAGTAGTGCTGGTTAGTTGTCAACTTAATGAAAACTAGAGTCAAATGGCAAGAATCCTCAATTATAAAAATTCCTTCATCAGATTATCCTCTGGGTTTGGCTATGGTAAAATTCTTGATTGATTATTGATATGGGAGCACCATTCCTATGTGGCTAATGATACCCATGAAGAAGTTGTCATGGGTCTTACAAGACAGTAAGCGATGTGTTGACATTCCATGGGCTTGCTTCAATCCCTGCCTTCAGGTACCTGCCTTAATATTTAACCTTATATTGCCTTGATAATGAACTGTAAGTTGTAAGAAGATTCAATCTACACCACTCAAATTTTTGTTGATCAGAGTTTCATCACAGAACCAGGCAAATAATCCAGGACTTAGAAACATGAAAAGCAATGAAGTATGATTCCAAGAGCTGAATGCTAAAGCCTTGGCCCATTTTTTGAGGGAGGGGTATCACGGTAAATAAGGATCAGGATAAACAAATAGGCCGAATAGATGTTTATTCAGGGAGAAATAACTTACAACCTAGACAGATGAACACCAGGAAATTCAACCCTATCCTCTCCTGTCCCAGTCACACCAGAAAGAGAGCCTTTCCTGGCCCCCTCCGACCTCCTTCCACAGGTCACTTCTGCCCATGGCTCCACCTCCCAATGGGTGTGGTCAGTGCCAGAGAAGGACTATCTCACTACAATTCCCCTTTTAGTCTAAAGAAAAGATTTAGGCTTAATACAAAACTATATACAAAACAGTGAATAACAAGTGTGCTCTAAGAAAAGGAAAATCGAGAACAAAATGACCTACATATCTAGTCCTAGGGTGAGGGCATAATGGAGTTTACAATAGAGTTGTCCTAAGCTGGAAAACGTAAGTCTAGTACCTAATATATCTAACTAGGAAGAGAGAATAATAGTTGTGATAGTTTAATCTTCAACCTCATCAAGACCTGAGAAGGAAGTAGTAAGGAGGAGTCAAGATGGAGAGTCTGGAGAGAGCTGGACGCCAGCCACTTCCCCGGTAAGAGAAGGCCATGTGAAAATACATAGATCAACAAAAATGGGTTAATAATTAAGACAGAGCTAGTCAATAAGAAACTAGTACATGGCCAACAGTATAATATCAAATACAGAGTCTCTGTGCATTATTTGGGGCTGGCGCGGCAGCAGGACAAGACCAGCGGCGGCGGGCAGAAAAACCCATACTCCTTACAGAGGGGGCATGGTCTTGAACGAAAAAGATGCTTCCAGGAGTTCCTATTATAAATAAGATTACGTTACCTGTATATCACCTCATAGAGTTATGTGATGAAAGAAATAACTCAAATATTTTATTTCATCATTTCCTAGGTAGTTTATCATGATGTGACATTTGAATAACCAATATAGCTGAATGAACTTCTTTGAGGAATTTGCAGGAGGGATGGACGTGGAAACAGTCAACTTTGAATACTCTTTCCTCCCTTTTAACTGTGAGCCTCATATTCAAGTGGATGCTTGCTCAAAGTACCAGTAATTCATCATGTCATTCCAATAGTTGTTTGTCATAATTTGAAATTTTTTGAGATAAAAATCACTTGGCAAGGAACAAATCAATTTTCTTACTTTGCCGAACTATTATTTGAAATGTTTTATTATTCTAGGCAAGACAGTAGCCAGACCTTCATAGTCTTACATGTAAAATTTGGTAAAAATGAGAAATATTTTATTTCTCTAATGAAACTATATTTTCATATCAATAGAGATTATATATTCGCTAGAAAGGCATAACAATGTAACTATAATTAAATATTCTAACATATACTGCTGAATTTCTGTTTATAATCACCTTAAAGATATAACATCAATATTATGGCATTTAGAGGGACTGCCATAGATTAGAAATGAAATTCTACATGATGTGTTGTAAAAAATGTGTTATGAGCCGTTTTCCACCAGCCTGGTCCCAGATGCCATGCCAGCCACAAACTATATTTGATATAAAGCTGTTAGTCTATTACTAGCATTTCTTATTGGCTAGCTCTGTATTAGATATTAGACCATTTCCATTAATCTAAGAATTCTCACGTGGTCTTATCTTACTGGAAAGAAGAACAGGCATTCTGCTCTCCCCTTCATATATCTTGAAATTCTTCCCTTCTTCTTCCTCTCTCCTCCTAGTCTCCTAGTTCTGCCTATCTTGCTTTCCTATTGGCCAACAGTGCTTTATTCTTTAACCAATAAGAGAAACATATTTACATAATGACTTCTCCCATCATATCCTCCTTTTTGTCTAAAATAAAAAGGAGGGTTTTAACCTATACATAGCAAAATATATAACAATATAGTTATCAAATAAGAACCACAGTTAACAATATTTACTTTATTAACATTTAGCAACATGTAAAGAAAATACTTTATCATCTATTTTTCTTTGTGGGTCTAAAGTCCTAGATGTAACTTATCTTTAATCCTAACTAAGGAAAACTATAACCTTAACTATCTGTCTTCAACTCTGTCAAAGACCACAGAAATGACAGAGACAGAGACAACTCATCTGGTCAGTCACCCAAAGTTCTGTAATGTTCCATCTTCAGCCTACAGGCCATTGTGTGTCTTGAAGTTTCCTCAGCAGAGCAGCAAACTTTAAACTGTCCACCTTATTGGCAGTTTGTTACAGTCATTTTTCTCTGTGTCCTGTAGACTGTCTGGCAGACCCTCCCTTGAAGCAGGCACCCTGTAGCAATGTTCATCTTGTATGAGAAATCCCTTTCCTGTGTGCCCTGCATGTCCAATTTATACAGCATAAGTCAATCAGTGTTGACAAGGGCAGTATCTTGTCCAAATGGCTAGTCTTTCCATATTGAAAGTTGTAGTGATTACAGCTTACATTGTTATGTATTCCTATGTGGTAAGCTATGTAAAATTAAGTTTATATTTTGTTATATTGTGTTAAATGTTTCCACTTATAATATTTATGCACATTATTTTTTACCATATTCTATGTATGTATACTTTTCTTGTGTTCAAGACATTTTGTATATTGATACAATTTGGGATATTTATCTTGCTGCCCTTTATAGTTCTACCTCTTGTCTTGACACTTATACTCTACCTCTATTTTAGGGATTTACATGTAGGTATATGTAAATAGTTATATTGTTTAAGTATTTGTTCCTGCTTTACTCAGGAAAGTTTTAATCAGTCTTTTTAGCTAAGTTCCCGAGTATTATAGATTATCTTCACTCACATTTCCTGTACCTATGAGATTAGTCAGATATAGATGCTTAATCTTCAATCCTTCATAGACGCAGAACATGGCATTTAAATGTTTTAATATTAGTACTCCTTTGACATGAGACACTGTTGCTCCTGACAGCACCGTGCATTTTCCCGAAAATATGTTGGACACTGTTGTTGCTCCTGCTGGAGTTCAATCTCGCCTCAGCTAATGGCCTGTTGGGCATAGAATTGCCCCCACCTTGACCACTGATTTGGACATGCAGTCCTATGTGCTTGCAGGAGACAAATATAGAAGACTGCTTGACCTTGCCAAGTCAGGGTAAGACAGCCATTCTATTTCCCTGCTGTTGTTGTGGTCTGTCAAGTTCTCTTGGCCTTAGCCAAATCTGGGTGTACCAACGTCGCTGTGAGACCTAGGGTGACTGTTCAGGTGGCTTGCTGTTTCTGTCCTTGCTGCACCGTTTTGGAAGTTGTCCATCCGCATTTCCTGTCTACTCTAGTATTGTTATTTTCCTTCTCAGGTCTTGATGAGGTTGAAGATTAAACTATCACAACTATTATTCTCTCTTCCTAGTTAGATATATTAGGTACTAGACTTACGTTTTCCAGCTTAGGACAACTCTATTGTAAACTCCATTATGCCCTCACCCTAGGACTAGATATGTAGGTCATTTTGTTCTCGATTTTCCTTTTCTTAGAGCACACTTGTTATTCACTGTTTTGTATATAGTTTTGTATTAAGCCTAAATCTTTTCTTTAGACTAAAAGGGGAATTGTAGTGAGGTAGTCCTTCTGTAGCACTGACCACGCCCATTGGGGGGTGGAGCGATGGGCGGAGGTGACCTGAGGAAGGAGGTCGGAGGGGGCCAGGAAGGCGCTCTCTTGCTGGCGTGACTCGGACAGGAGAGGATCGGGTTGAATTTCCTGGTGTTCATCTGTCTAGGTTGTAAGTTATTTCTCCCTGAATAAACATCTATTCGGCCTATTTGTTTATCCTGACCCTTATTTACCGCAATAGAAAGTACACTTCATAACAATTTTCTTTAATGTCCATCTTCCTTTATGACTCAGATGGAGTTGTGCCTCATTGTTAAGACAAACCCTAAACCATTTTAAATACCATATTCTGTTGGTCTTTGAAAGGTTTGAAGAATGCCTATTTATCTCAAATACATCTCTGTATATCTAGAAGTCCTAACTAACTTAACTGTAAGTGTTGATTATTAAGGTAAAACCTAACTAAAGTTATTACAGGTAACTATAATCTGCATTAAATTGTACATTACATTTTTAAGTGAGCTATATAAACACAATACATAAACAAGAGGAGAAATATACATATCACAAAATTGACGTTCAATTGTATCATAAATGAAAATCCATTCCAAAACAAATTATTCATTTCTATACCATAAAAATGCTTTAAAAATGCTTCACCAATAAGGCAAACTAGTAGCAGAGATGTGTGCAGAAAATGGTGGATAAGTGAATAGCACAACTTTTCCCAGAGTTGGACTTAAAAACAAAAACTTTTGAATTAAAATTTTAAATAATTCTTCTATTTTAATTATATATAACAGTCTAACTACATTTATATCTATAATTATGTATTTCAACACAATTATATAAAAATTGTTGAGAAATATATATGGTTCTGTGGAAGGATTGCTCAGCATTTAATAACATTTTTTTCCTTTCCTTCATATTTACAGTATTAATCCTCACACCCAACTACAGCTAACTGATGTCTCCATTTATAGTTCTAGTGTATCTGTTTTCTCCTTAAGGCCTCTAAGCACATAAATCACATACATACATGTTGGATAATAATTCATGCCCATGAAATAAATATTTAAACAATAACTTATGTAAGTCTCAATGAATTTTCACCTCTTACAGTACCAGTGGTTATTTTTTTATTACACAGAAGTGAAGACTTGATAATTTATGCAAATGACATAGTTTTGAGATGTTCAGAGTGTAACTTAGGTAAAGACACAGATTAATTCACTGTATTTTTCAGTTCATAGAACATATCTCAACTTGGCCATTACTTCCACTTCCTAAGCCCAATTCTGAATCTATTTTGGATCTCTCAATCATAAAACACAATTATGCATAATATAATTCTGCTCTCTATTTCAGTTGGTAGAACAGTTTCTCTGTATGCAGTGTGGGTCACTGTTACCTCTGAACTGAGTAGAGGAATGTTATTCATAGAACTGGGGAACACAAGTTCCTTAGGAAAATCAGCCAACTCAGCAACTTTCTCAGTTCATAAACTACCTCTAAGTGGGACATAAAGTCTGCAATGGAGTTACCTTCATATTGCTTAGGGAAACATAGGCACACATGTTTCAGAAGTTTCTCCCACACTGCTGTGGACATTCGGCAATACTGCTGTGTTTGTGTCACACATGCTTCCTCATACTTCTGTATATGACACCATTAAAAACATTGGACTTTATGGGAACTTAGCAATATTTGACTTTTAATCTATGTCCTATCTTGGTGAAACTGACCTTTTCATATGTCATTCCAGGAAAAGAAAGACAGAAGGAAAATATACCCAGACATACTTGAAGAGTATTTCTTTACCAGTGGCCAATGAAGTTTAAAATTGCAGGTAATAGGCATTATATTTAGTTCTGTTAACTTCTTCATGGTGTTTTAAGTGTTGGTCTGATAAGACTTGAACTTTTACACTCAAATTATCCTTCTAACTCAGATTACAGTGACCGGCAAGTACCAGAGCTTGTAACCATATATGACCAGGTATGGTTTACATTTTTAAGTATGTTTTTGAGCTATTTGAATATTGTTTTTGCACAAACACAGCTTAATATTTATTTAATCTTATGAGTTGCAGAATTGTAATAATCTTTTTTTTATTTTGTGAAAGGATTTTTGTGGGTTTCTTGGGATTTGTTTATACACTATGTTATTTTTATAAAGGTGTAATTATGATTTGTTTACTATTTATCAATGGGCTATACTAAATAAATTATTCCTTATGTTATTTTCTCATCTAACATACCTGACAGTTTCTTTGGAGCAAAATTGAATATCAATTTGGAGAGTATTCACTTGTTTTTAAAAATTATATTCTGTGTGTATAACATATCAACACTTTTATTTTAGTCATAAAAGAATGTGACTCTTAATTTTTTAATTTTGTTTCTTCTTCCTGATGGCTTTGATTCGACAATATATTGGGAAGACATTTTTCTTTTGTATTCTCTTATTCTTCATTGATTTAACTTTATGTGTGTGAGTGCTTTTCTCTCATAAATGCATTTGAATACCTGCTTGTCTTGTACCTTTTAATGATCAGAAAATTTTGTAGGATTTCCTGCCCTGGATTTTCTGACATTTGTATGGTTCTGTGTAGTTCCTAGAACTCAAAGTAAGTAGCGTATTCTAGAAGACCAGTCAGTGTTTGTAAGTGTTGAGTTGTCTAAAATGACCTTTCCCAAAACTGTTATATCATATTTGTCTGCCATTTTTTGTAATAGATATATACTTTATTTGCAATGCTTAAATCTATGTTTTTTAATAAAGTCCCAAGGATCTTATAAAGGAGAGTTTCTAAAAATATTGTATAACCTCTGTTCATCATGGAGTTAATCCTCAATGTGCCACATGACCTGAAGGTGGAAATGTCCGGATCAGCCTCTACAAGATATCATTCATTCATGGACCTCAATTTGGATTCCTGAATATGAAATACATGAGTGGTGAGTGGTGCATGGGTTAATTATTTTAGAACTTTATTGCTATTTGAGTTATTCATCCTTTCAAAAACTGAAGAAAATGAAGTCATGAATTTTAGTGACAGATGGGGCCACGGGGAGTTGGAAGTGGCAGACAGAAGAGCAGGAATGTTGCAATGCTTAACTTATACCTGAAATCCTAATGAAATAAGTGAAATATACCAAAAATATAATAGCATCTTCAGGACGATATTAACATAATGTTCCTTGAACATTTTAAATTATCTCACATTAACACTTTATCTAATCTATTTGTCTCTTAAAGTTATTAAACAAATATTCTCTCCAGCTAGACCCTTTGAATCCTGAATGATCTCTCAGGATTTTGGAATCTTTAATTCATATTACAAAAATGATTACCTTTTGTTTATTGCAATCTTAACCCTATATACATTATAAAATCCTTTCTCTGTTGACCAGTACTTCAGTTTGTAAGATAGATTTGACTGTATATGTGATTAGTTAAGAGTTAGGAGATGACTTAGTCAAGAATCTGCATTCAGGAGAGCAGAAGTACTTTTGTTCAGACTACATATCTCTGCATTTAAATTGATAAATAATCAAGATGCAATTGTCTATCTATAATTCCAGTATGGGATATCAAGTCTATGAAAATTTGTTATGTATGAATTTAATGATAGACTGTATCAGAAAAAATAAGTTGGAGATCAGATAAGGAAGATAAGGGAAGTTGACATCTCACCAGTACAGGCCTGTGCCTATAACTTGCATGCACATATACATGAACACATATACACACATCTATATTCAAGCATATGATATGCAATGCTTCTATTTGTTTATTAAATAAGGACCTACCATGTATGTATGACTACCATATAAAACAGGCCGGCTTTAAATTCATAGAGATCAACCTGATTTTCTTTCCCCTGTGTTAGGATTAAATTCATGCACTATTGGGATTGACTCAATTGCTAATTTTAGCAGCTAATGTTTATTCTATCCATGAGTATTTTAAAATACAACAATAAAATAATATCTCAATTAGAAATACTTTGAATACAGAAAGTTTTTATCAAATTCCGAATCTTTACTGTTCATGTTTGGATGTTGTTGGATTCCCTGATGAATTTTAGATGGGCTTGACCATAGGATCAAAAGCAAAACATTAAGAATTTTAAAAGGAATATAATATATAGTAATGCCTAATGGGTTTAGGGATTTTAGGATTCTTTGCAATACTGAGATGCAGTTCATTATATTAGATCATTTACATTATATTTTAAAAATTAAAACCAATCTTATTTTACATACCAATCCCAGTTCCATCTCAGTGTCGGCCTTCCATTCATCCACCACCTCCCCATCCCACCCGCATCCACTCTCCAGAGAGGGTAAGGCCTCCCATGGGGGATCATCAACATCTGTCATATTATTTGAGGCAGGACCTGGACCCTCCCCCATGTATCTAAGCTGAGAGCGTTTTCCTCCATACTTGAGAGATTTGAATGGATGTTCAATACAAGTATAGAATCATTACCTCAAACCTTAGCAATATAACTCTATTAAGAATCATAAATATCAGAATCATTTTTAGCAAGGCAGTGGTGGCACATCCCTTTAATCCTAGAACTCTGAAGGGAGAGGCACAAACGGGTGAATCTCTGAGTTTGAGGCCAGTGTGCTCAATGCAGTGATTTCGAGGATGGCCAGGGTGACACAGAGAAACCCTACCCTTAAAACCAAAAAAACAAACAATCACCACCACAACAGAATACTCATTTTAAAAAAACATGGTCTCAGCATGAGACACTATTGTCAAAAGAGAGAAGAATATTAAACTGAAAATATGGGCATGTAAGCTATATCAGATATGAAAAATTTATATTATGTCAAAGGTTAAGGAATTATTTGTAATTTTATTATATAAATAGAGAAACAATGACAGAGCACTTCAAAATTTAGTATTATTTCACATAGACAATAGCATTGCCTCGTTCCTCCAGGTCTCTTAGTTTTCTTGAAAGAATTACATATTTTTTACATAATTTCTGTGCATTTGCTGTTAAGTTCAGTTCTCAAATATTTATATGCATATTACTCTTATGTTTGTAGCTAAAATTATAAGTAAGTTATATTTATTCCAATGTTGTTATTTTAATGTATGTCATGTACATCTAATACAAGTATTACTGGGTTGCTCGCTGTCATCTCAAACTCATCACTGAAGCCATGCTTACTCTCAGTATCATGAGAAGCTCACCAAACAGATTCAGACAACCAGACACTGCTTGGCAAAAATCGCCTGCTTTCTTACTTTAAATATTTATTTTCCTTGCTTTTTTACAAAATTCAATTGGAAATTTGTATTTTCTCATTTACTACTGGTTTGCTGCAATTATATTTAGATCTAACCCTGTACTTATACCTCCTTGTTTTTTTTTGTGCAGAAGTTTATGTCCTTCACAAATGTATATATATTATTTGCTTCCATTAAGGATTACATACTTAAGAAAACTAATATCCAGTTTTTCTACTCTCAACTTCCCCAAGGATTCCATTTAATACAGTGTCCAATAGTAGTCCTGATAGAAATTATTATTGGAACCTTAAATTTGCTAATATCCTGAGGCAGTTCTGGTCTACATGTATAATATTTTCACATAAGATTTGGAATATCATCTCTGTAATTAATATTTGAGTGTTTTTCTTCACATCATTATATACTTAAACTATCTGCTTAGTACTGCAGAGTATGTGCCATGAAAAAACTAATTCTATGGTAGTAGCATTAATTGCCTGTAGTTTTTTAGTCATAGATGGTTCTTGAGAGAATTTTCCATCCAAATTGTCATGTCAACTCATGGTGTCATTTTGCTAATCTTCTTTAGGTAAGCATGTTTTTGAGATTTCGAGGTTGAAACATCCATGTGCTATGTAGAAAACACTTTCATTAGACACCTTGTTCCTCTGTATCTTATATTCTCTCTGCTGTCCTTCTGCAATGTACTCTGAGTCTTGACTCAATTGTTAATTTTTAGATTTATCGGTTTGTGTTGGAATTGTTACTGTGTTATAAATGTGTATCTTTATACTCACAGACAACTTCAACTATGTATCTCAGCTTCATTTGGCAGTAGAAAGATACCATTACAGAATTCCGCAACTGTTCAAATGCAAAAAGCAACTAAAAGCTATGTGTCTAACGCCAACTGAGAAATTTAGTACTGTTATACTCAGAAATTTCAAAAGACTATTCCTCAGCTTGAAGTTTTATATGCAGATGACCTAGATCAGACTCCTACATACTCTGTGATCTCTTTGAGCCCCCATGAGTCCCATCCAATTGACTCTGTGGACCATGTCATGTAGTGTCACTGATTCCTCTGGTTACTACAACACTTTACAGGACTACCCAAGCTCTACCTAATGTTTGCAGATACAGTCTGAAACCGCTGTTTTAGGAAACTGGCCACATTATTTTTTTTCTATATTCCATAACCACCATAATCACTGGTAGTTAGTAGGCTTGGTTTGCAATACTATACATAAATTATCTTCTTGATCACCACATACATCTCAACTATTCTCCAGATATGTCATAAATATTCAAGTGTGTCTTTGAAACACAAGTCATTAATATAATAATGGCTAAGATTTTGGAAATCATGACACTTAAGAAAGTTGGTAAAAATAATGTCTCATATTTAGCAATGTTTCTATTAACAAACCACCTGCTTAAAAAATATCATATAAAACATTAACTAATTTTTCATAGTACTGTCAATATTGAAAACTAGGTTTCACAGCACAGAATTTTTTAAAAGGCTCTGCTCTCTGAATGAAATTAGGACATGGATTTAAGCTGATTTGCTACTGTGATAACAGAGGGATTATATATATATATATATATATATATATATATATATATATATATATATATAGTATGTATCCTAAATGCCTAAATATATTCACCACAATCAAATCACATTTTTCTTATAGTCCATCTAAAGACATACAAATCTAGTAAAAAAAAAATAACAAGAAAGAATCTGAAAAAAGCAGTGTTGTCTAAAAATAGAAGACATTTCATTGAATTTAGTAACAACAACTAAATATTGTTAATAGGTCACATACAATAATCCTTATCTCAATGGATAACTTTGAGGTTATTAAGAATGTTATTATGTTAATGTATACATCTTAAAATACATCTAGAGTATTTTAATATAGATGGTTGCAATCTCACATTATTTCACAAGTTTTACTTTAGCATTATTAGAAGAATTTCACTCTTTCTTTACTTATTTCTTAGTAGTTTGTGTTAGGTTTAATTCTGAAATATGTGTGTGTGTGTGTGTGTGTGTGTGTGTGTGTGTGTGTGTGTGTGTAACTTTTGTTTTTGTAATTTAAAATATACATAGGTTATATTCATTCCAGTGTTGTTCTTTAACTGTTGTCCTGTACTTCTGAAACAGAGACTCACTGTGCTGCTCACCACCATCTCCAGGTCATCTTTTCCTCTCAGCATCATAAGACATTCCAACCACAGATGTCAACTACAGCACTCAGCAGATGGTATTGTAAAACTGCCTCTTCTCTGACTTTCATTTTTGGCATTTAAGCACTTCTGTAAACAATTCCATTTTCATCTAATGACAGTGATCATAATTCTAATCCAAAGTAGTTGATTACTCTAATAATATTTATACCACTGTGACAAAAGTATATATTCATGACTACTCACTACTGTATATTGTTGGGTTTGTAGCTCTTTATATTGAGGATTTTTCTTCCATTAACAAGAAGCTTAACTTACAGCATTCTCACATATGGTGAGTAGCATTAAAGGTTCTATTTGGTAAGAATATGGATCTCTCCTCTCCCATGGCACAAGTAAGTAATACTTTCAGCAATAGGATCTTAATATCAGTTTATGAAGATTTAACCTCATATTTGAAAGGGTGTGTGATGCTTGAGTGATGCTTGAGTAGGGGACTGTAGTAATGCCTATGGGCAACACCTCAACCTAATTTAATGTCACCTGAGATAGCCTTGATAAACTTCTTGGTATAATATGAATATTTGTGGCATTGTCTCTCCAAATACAGTTGGATTCCATTCCAATTACTTTTGTAAGTGTATATATATATATAATATATATATATATATACTTTTGTAAGTGTATATATATATATACACATATATATGTATATGTATCTATGTAAGCCTATTTTAATTAGTTGAGAAATTCATATATGAACATTCTATTTATTCTATTTTCATATATCTGCTCCATTATATATCAAAATGATTACTGCTTCTTATTAAATATTATTCATTCTTACATATACAACTGGATATGCCCCTAATCTGTGCTGTGTATATTATGTGCTGATATTGATACCTATGTTTAGGACTGACCACTTTGAACTGAGTAGCCCATCAATGGTATAGACACAGGAGACTTATTCTCCCTCTCCTAGCATCCATCATTTGCATGTAGCTTAAAGTGTAGGATCTTGACTGATTTCCCATCTTTGTAGGCATGACTACTTGAAGTGTAATTGTGCCAAACTTTTACTCATGCTTTGGAAATCATCTCTGTGAATCTTCCCTGTCCATTTTAGAAGACTTTTGTCAGTGCAGATGGCCTCTTCCTTATGATCGATGGTGTGTCTGCCCAATGTATGCTAAATTTTCTGAATCAATGCATAATGATTTGTGTGGATTTGTTAATTGTGTTGTATACAACACTGTCAGTTCTTATATGCAGTTTCAGCTTGTCAGAGGGCATAAGGATAAATATTTAGAAAACAGAAGTTATGTGGTTTCATAAAAGTAGTAAAATCTTCTGGGTTCATGATTTCACCTGACATGTGTAGTAGGTTAGAATTTCTGTATTGGGTACAATATACCTTGCTGATAATGATAAAGCTCAGCATTACTTGCAGAAGATACAAATGTGGTGGTATATTTTTATGATTTATTAAAGTCACTGGAGATCAAAATAACAAAGTAGCTACAATTGTTAGCTATAGAAGCTTACAGTGGTGGCATACATTTTTTTATCCAAGGAGTCAGGATTAAGAGGTAGGTGGATTTCTGTTAGTTCAAGTCCACACTGACTACATAAAATTGATCCAGTTCTAAAAGGAACAGTTTACAAACAGGTGACCTCAGCACTTTTGAACATATGCCTTTAAGCATGAAGGGAGGTGGAAGCAGGAGTGATATGGATGGTAGAGAAAGGAATAAGAGAAGGATTCAGGATATGAGAGTCTCCTGCCTGTGAGGATTTGTGGAGTCAGGACTGCCTTTTCTGCAGGATAAGGTCTTCTGGCTTGGCTGATCTACATCTCTGAACTTCAGTCTTTTGTCTATCTGGTTAACAATGAGAAATTCAGGTGTGGCTTTGAGAACTAAGCCACTAATATGCTAATAAAGGATAGGTTCTTCTAAACACTATCATTTTTAAAAGTTACTACAAACATGAAATTTACCTGAATCCATTGTAGTACTATTGACTCTAGGATATACATAAGCACAGCATGGTGGAAATAAGTAGGAAAAAACCAATATGAATGGCATAGCAGATTGCCTCTAAGGCTTTAGTATTTTAAGAATCCATTAATAGAGCCTAATTGTTGTTCAAGGCATTGCACACCAAATGCAATCAGCCTCAAACAGCCAGCTCATGTTCTAGGGATAGTCTTGATGTGAGAGTGGGAGGGGCTTCATCCTACCTAAACTGAATATTCTAGTCCTTGTTGACTCTCCATTCAAGGCCTAATACTTTTTGAGGAGTAGATGGGTATGGGTTATGGGGAGGCAGGGGAGGAATACATGGGGAAAGAGCAGAAACTGTGCTTGGGATGTAAAATGAATAAAAATTAAAATATATAAAAAAGAACCTTATTGTAAAGTAGAATATAGTAAGCTGAATAATTTTATGGAAATCTGAAATTTTATATGAGGATAATTCCCTGCATTGTGTTCATTCCATTATATATGGGGATCACAAAAGATCAATGGAGACAATTGTTCATTTCCTAAGATTTCAATCAAATATTCAGACAATTGTTGAAACTCATGGAACAGAGAGGAGCAAATCAGTGCTGGGGAAGAAGTAGAATAGATGGTTACATAATGTGAACATTAATATTGTTCTTGACTTATATTAAATATATTGTTTTTTATTTATCTTTGTAGTATGCACAAACTTTATTTTGCTCAGTCAACAATATTTTTACTTGGAAATATGTGTACCTTGGGAGTGTTTCCTGAATGTATTCATTAAACCCCAGGCATACTACTTTTAGCATGCAAACACAGGACATGAGGGAAAATGGGGACAGTAAGACCTCAGTTTTAGTGATTCCCTTGTATAACATTTTTGAAAAATTCCATAACTGTGAGAAGCATTATGTCAATCTGCAAGTGATAATATGTATCTGTCTTGAACCAGGGTTTGACTGATTTTAAGCACAACTGTATGTACTTTTGAATTACCATAAACTAAATTTTCCTGCATAAAACTTTCAGTATAAAACCCAGACAAATTCTATTATTCCCTGTAGATGAATTGTCAAGCTAAAACATGACCAGGTGGTTAATATTATTTAAAGAGCTGATATAAGAGGAGATACAAGTATTTTCAGATATGCTAGCCCTGAGAGGCTACACATGTGGTAGTAGACATTCTTATATCATACACACAAGGGTGCAATTATTGAATTCAATTATTAATAAAGATGGCATAGTCATAGTAGTGAAGGGAATTGGTCCAATGCTGGTTTCTCAGCTATCAGTTGGGGGGGGGCGGGGGCTATTAGCTCATCCTTGTTCAGGTCAGCTGTCTCTGTGGGTTTCAGTAGCCTGGTTTTGTCCTCCCTCTCTGCATCTGGATTCCAGTTCTGCTCAGTGTTTAGCTATAGGTGTCTTCTTCTGTTTCCATCAGCTACTACTATGGTGGTGGATAAGTTAGTCATCAATCTCATTATTAGGGAAGGGCATTAATGGTAGCCTTTCCACTATTGCTCAAAATGTTAGTTGGGGTCAATCTTCTAGGTCTCTGGAAATTTCTCTAGAGTCAGTTTTCTCTTCGAACCTACAATGGCTCCCTCTTTTATGGTATCTCTTTCCTCTTTTTTCTCTCATCTATTCCTCCCCTAACTCTATCTTCCTAGTCCCATGTGATTTCCTCTCTTCCCCTTCTCTTTCTCTTAGCTCCTTCTCCACTCACTGCCCCCCACTTCCAAAATACTCAAGAGATCTTGTGTTTTTTTCATAAGGTGTGACTATTCTAATCTCAGTTTCTTTGCCAATTTAACAGTGTGATGTTTGTCTTCCTTCTCATGACATTGATCATAATTTTCAAGAGGAGTTGATTATTTCTATGATATACATGCTACTATGAAAACAATCTTAAATTTGCTCTCTATGTTATGTTTTAGGACTTGTAATTCATGAGAATTATGAATTTTCTTCCTCCTCCAGTAACATACAGCTTAAATTTTAGTACCATCAAATGCAGTCAGTTTTAGTGAAACTTCTGGTAATGCACCAGAAGGATTTCTGTTATATGATGACAGAAGAATGCAGGTAATTCACAAATAAGTTCTCACCATCATATTGGGAAACTTAACAATTGTCTATGAAGCTTGAATGGGGCCTATAGGAATGCTCTTGGTCAACAACTAAATCAAATAAATCATTACTGCAACCTGTAACATATCTGATACCACTTCATGGTATAAAATGTGTGGTTGTAGCAATATACTTCCAAAAAGATGTCTATTCCATTTCAGTTCCTTTCATATATATGTGTGTATATATATATGTACATATACATGTATGTTGTTTATATATGTGGAAAATTTTGACTTAGTTGAGTATTTCATAAACTATCTTACTTCTCACTTCTTCTTCTTATATCTCCTGTATCATTTCCATTAAACATATAGAGGAATACCACTTATTATTACTGTTCTTTCATTTATATATAAGTGAATACAAAATAAATGCACAATGTATATGTTATATGGTGATATATGTAATTTTTTATCATTTACCTCTTGGAATTGAAAGGCCTATCAAAATTAATCTTCCAGTAAGAGATGGGTTCTTTCTCTTTCTGAATCAATCATTTGTCTGTAGATTTTCAGCTAAGTGTGGGATATTTAGATAGTTGCCTACCTTTGTTACCATGATATGTGGTGTATATGTGCTAATCATTATTTTGGTATTAATATTTTTGAAATTTTGTGTTTGTGGCTTCCTTATCAAAGACACCTTTTGTCACAACACATATCCTAATCCTAAGAATCTTATACAGTGGCTACCTATTTTTTACAATATGTTATTTTCTCAGTCAAGAAGGATGATGAATTGTGTGCATTCATCAATTGGGTTGAAAACAAGACAGTCTTTAGAACAGTTTTTGCAGTTTTGTAATTTTGTAATGGGTGCAACAAGATGATTGTTTTTTTTTATGCATATAGAGTATTTTTTATTTAATTTTATATAACAAAGTCCAATTAAATGAAAACAAACATTTATACACAATATTTGGGAATTTGGGCGTCGTTCTTTCCAAACTACTTCCTGCTGGTAAGGGGCGCTGTCTTGGGGGATTCGAAGAAGATTCAGATATCCTAGCTGTAGTCTGTAGGGCTGTTTTGTCCAGCTGTTTGGAATGTAGGATCAGCTTGTACTCTGTTTCAGGCGGTCTGGTGTGATCAAACCACATTAGTCTGGAAGGAATCCACATCTTTTCATTTTCTGTGGAAACAAAAATAGAAATACTTTTCCCCAGTAACTTGTTCTTCAACTTAAATTTTGGAGTCAAAGCGTTTTTTTTTTTTTTTTTTTTTTTTTTTTTTTTATTTTACATGTCGATCCCAGTTCCCTCTCCCTCCCTCCCTCCCTCCCCCCAAGCCCTCCCTCCCTCCTTCCCTCCCTTTTGCCCTCTCTACCCTCTCCCATGCACTCTAAACACCCTCCCCTCCCAACCCCCCACCACAATACAATATGTAGGGGAATGCCATCCAGTTGGGGTCATGTAGATCTGACAGGTCCTGTGAAGTAGGGACTAGGGCTTCTCTCCTATCTCTAGAATAAGGCAGTTATCCCTCCATGGGGGATATGTTTGCAAAGTCCTTTTGTGCACCAGGGATACATCCTGGCTCCACTGTCTGAGGTCTCTTAGACTGCTCAGACCTTCTGGCTGAGACCCATATTCAGGGGGGTCCGAGTCAGACCCCTGTTGGCTTCCCAGCTATCAGTCTAGTGGCCCTTAGCTCCTCCTTGTTCAGGTAAGCTGTCTCTATGTACTTCTACCGCATGGTCTTGTCCTCTCCATCTGCTTCTGGGTTCTAGTTTGACTCAGTGTTTATGTATGGGTGTTTGCTCCTGTTTTCAACAGGCATTAGTTGAGGACTCCATGGAGAAGTTAGTTGTTGATCTCACTCTCCGGGAAGGGCATTTATGATAGCCTTTCCACAGAAGCTGAGATTGTTAGTTGGGAGCAGTCTTGTAGTTCCCTCGACCTTTCTTTGTGTTCAACTTTATCTTCAAACCAATATTGGCTCCCTCTTTTATGTTCTCTCTCTCTGTCTCTGTCTCTCTCTCTCTTTCCTATTTTCCATTCCTAACCAGGCTCAATCCTCCTGGTCGCACATGCCTTCCTCTCCTCCCTCTCATTTTCTCCTACTTCTCTCTCCATTAGCTGTCCTCCCCCACTATACCTGAGGTCTGGGGGACTTGTCCCTTCCCAGTTCTGTGAGGGACTTTATATGAATCTCTTAGAATACAACTTGTATCCTAGTTCCTCTGGTGATGTGAATTATAGGCTGGATTGTTTTTATGGCAGTTACAGGTACACTTATCTGTGGGAATAAAGATGGATGTTTAGATAATAGTTAGATGTTATATTCTTTCAGGGAAAAAGCTAATGAAGGTTTCTCGTATGGGTCATGGTCTCCCCTGCCATGTTTTGTAGGCTATGCTTGTTATATAAGGCCTAATTTGTCTTCCTGTCAATGATGTTATTCTGCATTACTCAACAAAAATAAATTAGATATTTCTATGGAAACCAAACAATTATTAATCTACTAAGGATTAAATATTGATAAATTATAAAATTTAAAAATGTTGGTAAAATCATGAAGTTTACCTTGATTATTTATAGTACTGTTATAAATATAAATAATGTCAATATTAGTGTAATAGAGACCTGTCTCTAAGACCTTAATATTGTACAAAATTTTGAAAAGAGATTATTATGGTAAAATAAAGTGAATATAGATGAATAATTTTATTGCATTCTGAGACTTTTTATATGGTAGTATCCTAATGTTACTCTAATTCCATATGTGTATTGATCACAGATGAACATCAGATACTTGTTAGGTCCTAGGATTTTTAATTCAGTAGTCAGACATCAAATACTGATATTGGTGGAATAAAGGGAATAGATTTAGAGAAAGGAAAATAATAAAAGATTTGGTTACACAAATGAATATCAGTATTTTCTTTGAGTAATATTATCTTGTTTTGCTGCTATGTTTATGATATGCACAGCCACTAGATGGCTCTGTCAGCAAGCTGATTGCTTGGAAATATTATAATCTGAGATTTGTTTATAAAATATACACAGCATGAGTTAGGCACATTCACCTTAGCTTGAAATCCCAGGATATGAATGGACAATGACTGTAAGAATTTTGAATTTAAGAGGCCAACTGGTATATCATTTTTGGAAAAATCCATACTTGTGAGAAACATTGTGTCAATGTGCCATTGCTACTGTAACTCTGGGTACAACTAGAATTTGATGAACAATTAAGCAGAGTTGTACTCTTAAATTCCCATCAGCTGAGTTTGCATGCATAATTCTTTCCTTATAAAACCCAGCCATCATTATACTACATTCTCAGGAAAAATTATGAATAGTGGCTTATATTATTTAATTAGTTTATAAAATGGGGAAAACAGATTATTCTCAGTAATGTTATCCCAGAGAGGCTATTCCATGTGTTAGTAGATCGCCCAACACACACACACACACACACACACACACACACACACACACACACCACACCACACACACACAGGTACTATATGCGAACTCATATGTCACTAAGAAAGAGAGTAAATAAATGAAATAAGGATTGAATAGTGATAAAGGAGATTGAATAGAAATTCTAGTGTAGGAAATGGGAATTTTTTTCAAAATTTCAATATTCATATGTTAATACTGATTAAAATATTTAAAGAGTATGAATTTGGAGTGTAAACCAAAATGAATGTCAAATGCATGGAAACATGTATAAAATAATATTTTCAAACATGATATTATATATATATATATAATTTATTTTAAAAAGACATACCTGATTATTTGTTAATTACCAAGCCACTGGGAGATATGGAATGCAAATTATGTATGTATAGAAAAGTTCTTGGAAGTAAGTTCTATTTATATTACCACAATCTTATTTCAGGCCCGTGTGTGTGTGTGTGTGTGTGTGTGTGTGTGTGTGTGTGTGTGTACAATGAAGTGCTATAATTCAAACACTCAATAATTGCATTTGGAGAATCTGACAAGGCACAACAGAAAAGTTAGCAGATACTCTCCTTATTGGTTCTTATTCCATGCTAACTTTGAATGTACACAGTACTTTAGTCAGAGGTGAAGAGAACAAATAAAACTGTCAGTAGTGCAGTTACCTTCCAGCCAGGCTTTTGCTATATTCTAGATATCAATAGTCCTGAGTGTAACCAAAGCCCAATTGCACATTGAACCAGACAAGGCATATTGCTGCTGACATCTCCAGGAGACAGAACCCATGGAAATTACCAAAATCAGGGATTATTTGACTCTCAATATTACACCTCTGAGTCTGCTGATCTTTTTACCTGTGAAGGAAATAAGCCTCCTGCACCTGAATCTACTGTTCCACTTCTCCGTTAAGATGTGCCATCCCTATATTAGCCCGGAAGTGCTGTGTTATATGCAAGGAAGTGAGTTTAATTCAAGTTTTAATATCTGACAGAGACTAGAGTTCTGTTCATTTGTCTCCCCTAGGAGATTCAATTGGGGACTGCTTTGACACTAGATATTTCTTTGTTCTTGATTCTGGTGTTTTTATAGATTTTGACCCTATGGAAATCTTGTGTCTGCTTCCTTGGACTTTCAGTTCCTGTCTGATAGTAAATTTGAGACTGGAAAACTTTGTTTTTATGGAATCATCCTCACCACCTCTAAATTGGTTAGAATCTTTCTGCCTCCTATTCAATACAAATGTATGAGACTTTAGGGAAAGTGTTTGATGAATAGATGTACTTTAAGAATAGTATTCCAAATCCTCTTAGGATCTATAGAAATGTCCCACCTTCACATCAGCATGTTACTCTCCATATGTTGCAAGTGGCAACATATCTGATGAGTGTAAAGTTATGTACAAATCTAACAGTATACCAATATATAATAGGACTCATTTATTTTCATATTCTTTTAGTAGAATGAGAAAATTTGTTTTTGCATATGCTAGTCTCAAGTCATTTGCCATTTTACCAGTGTATTTTTTTTAATCTCAGGGTTTTGATCATAATCCCCATATGTAGTTTGATTACCCAATGATATTCCACTGTAGCAATAATATAGCTGAAGACTGGTATCTGTTTTCTCTTTAGTGCATGTCTCTCTATTGGGAGTGAGCAATTTTCTTTGTTTGTTTGTTTTCCTTTTTCAAGATATGGTTTCTCTGATTTGCTTTGGAGTCTGTCCTGGAACTCTATCTGTAGAACAGGCTGACCTTGAACTCACAGAGATCTGCCTGCCTCTACCGCCTGAGTGCTGGGATTTAAAGGCATGACCACTAATACCCAACCTGAGAGTAAGCAATTTTGTTCCTGATCCACGAACATATAGATTAACTTTTGACCCTGTCAACTTTAGTAAGTCCTAGTGAAGCTTCAAACTAGACACCAGATGGATTTCTGTTTTATTATGTTGCAAGCAGGAAATTCAGAAATAGGTTCTAAGGTGTAATCATGATTTGCAAATACTCTGTGAAGCCCCACTGGGAGATAATAGGAATGTCTTTGGCCAACAATAATTCAAGTAACTCATTTCTGGCACATGAGGGAGGTATCTCTGATATCTATTCATCATAAAGTCACTTATCCATGGTCTCACCATGCAGTTCATGCTTATCTCACATTCAGGCACTTAACAGTTACTTCTTTCACTGTGATAGGGTCCAGCACCTTGCTAGTGGTATTCTAGGTAAATGTGCTTTCTATTTTAATATTCCATTAATTGTTATTTGTGCATAAAATAAAGTTGAATTTTAAATAACATATGGTCTGGCTCTAGCTATAATTCTAGATATATTCATTGATGTCCTATAATTTCTGTTGAAATAACACGATGTCCTTTCCAACCAGAATCATTTTTCTTTCTGCCATAAAAAATGTTCTATGAGAGTAGAAACATCCACTGTTCATTTACTTCAGTAATTTCTCTCAGAAATAAAAACATTCTCTTTTTTCTAACATTGAGGAAATTACAAAATCATTTAGAATTATCAGTATTTTTTCTATTTAAGATTTTAAAATCTGAGATATATTCATGATTTTATTTCATTAATTTCTAGAAGTTTTTCTTGGCTTTATCTTCTTTAATTAACAGTAATGGTTTTGCATATTCATGTTTGTTAGTGTTATTGGCACCAATCACCCTTTTTCAACTTACTCTTGTTTCTGATTAACACATAATTTATAAATCTCATTACTATTTTCTTTTAAACTTTTAACATTTTCAGACATTCATATAAGATTACTATATTACAGTTATTTGTGTATTTATTCACTTAATTTTAGACTCAATGAGTCAACTTAGTGTTCCTCATATGCATACCAGACTTATGTCATTCACTGGAACAATAGAATTTTTAAATTTGATATTCCAAGAAAAGGGAACTCTCATTCCCTTGAGTGTATCCACTGGGAATATTACTTAACATATAATATGATCAATATATACTTGCTCCTAACTTGCTAGAAATTTTAATATGATTTTGTGATATTATATTTTGGTCTTTTTCAGTGAATTTACTGTGCAATAGCAATGCCAGTTCCAGTAGACAAAATTTCTCACAAATTTTAGACATTTTCCTACTATTAAGTCCTCTGCATATTCTGATTATTCTCATTTTCACTCTGTTCATCTGATTGACATAGTCCATATATCAGAGTTAAGCATACCTATGGAGACATATGTATACAATTAAAAATATTGAACTTCCTACCATGGGGTATCCATAATCCTAGAAAACATTCCCAGCATAAATGAAGAGAACCCAGTGACAAGTGTCTAACAGTGACAATAGGGGAAATGAGAGACCCAGTGACCTTTTGAAACATCTATTTCCAAACTATTTAGTAGAATCTTAAATTGGGACTACCCCATTCTTAACTAATACTGGAAAACATTGTTAAAATTTTTGCAAGGCTATATCTTCTGTCCTTCACAGGAAATGAGCACATTTTATCTAGATGATTTAACTCTTTCTGGGAACTTTCTCCCAGGATTTCAGAAGACTTCTACTTAAGTCAATATACATGAGATAATTGTGGAGAAAGACTTGAATGTGGAAATAACTATTCTGCAGTCTTTAGGACCATATTTGAGAAAGGAGACCAACACTGTATTGACTAGTAAAGTTTTATGCTTCAGTTAGTTTCCAAGTCAGACAGAAGTAAGTAGAGTAAATATACTTCAATGAGGTATGATGTTTTGTGTACCATGGCTATGGTAGCAATATCTCCTGTGTAATCCAAGGAGGATACATATGCCTGGAAAAAAATCACAGAAGCAATACTTTACTTGTGTGTTGTAACAGAGGGAAAAATCTCTCCTAGATAAACATAGGAATTGCCAGTGTGGACAGTAACTCTTCTGTGGCATACCAAACACAGATCCTGGCACATGAGCTAAGAACTGAGTGTGTCTACCAAAGATTAAACTGTCTGGTCTAAGGAAAATGCTGACACTTTCCTCTTTTGTAAGCCTGAAATAGTCTCAATGTTTTCTAATGTTAAGAAAATAAATTATATCAAGCTTCATTGTGGTCAAATTTGGCAAATCCTTAAATTTGAAAGGAGGTGACTTGAATGAGTTAGAAGTGAAAGTTCTGTCCCTGTGTAGGAAATATATGTTGGGGCTTGGTATGCCAGAAGAGATTTAATTATTGTTCCAGAAGAGATTTAATTATTGTTCAAGAAATGACAGGGCTATTAATGCTAGTCCTTGATATCTCTGGAAGGAAAGCATGATATATACTGTTTGAAGAATTATGCCCACATTGCCGATGAACAGTTGTGTATCTGTGGATTTCATGATGTTTGACCTCATAAGGAAGGAACTGATATATCAGAGGCAAGGATTGTTCTACTGTATTGTCTGGTATATTATAGTTTAACACTTCTGTATGTCCCCTGTGTACATGTACCCATTCTCTAATGAAAGGTTCTTTTTGGTATTGTATGTACAAAATACTGTACTATCTTGAAAAGAAAACAAATAGACTAGTTTTGAGAATTACCCATTGTGTTTTTGGAGTAGGGAAAATGATAAATAAAATAATAACTGTAGGGCTAGTACTAGAAAGCTTGATTGAACAAACAAATCTCCAGTATCTCTGCAGCAACAAAAATATTCAGTCCAAGGTAAAATTTCAGTTTCTTTTTCAGAAGAAAAGTTTTATAGATTCCCTAGTCTTATGAATTCAATTCTAAGTTTCCTAAAACAGGGATGTTCAAGTGCATTTGCTCTTGTTCATAGCCAAGTTCTTGAAAAGTTCTTGCCAATAACAACAAGACTAATAAAATGTTCAGCCTACTTGAGTGTTGTAATATGAGGAACTCCCTGGGTCTTAATGCTTCTCTTTTGTTATGACAAATCCAATTATACTACTATTTCTTAATCATGCATGAGATATAATACATTTTTTCCTTCATGCCTCTCTTATTTTCTGGGCTATTATGCCATGAGTTGAGCATTTGCGTGTTTGTTTCATTTTCCAGGTAGTGTTACATAAACAATCTGAGCATCTCAGTATCTAAATATGAAATTATAGGAACAATGAGACCTGATACAGGCCATATCCACATTTCCAAATGTGAAATGATTCTCTAGAGATAAGGAGGGATAAAGATTTATATAGTAACTTCACACAGTCTGAGGGTCATGTTCTTTATTTCATGTGTTCTTTGTTGTTTGATTTTTACTCAAATATTCTTGTTCTAACTCTAAACTCTCCATTCTTGTTCTTGATTATTCCAAAAACTCTTCTCCTTTAGGAGTCTTGAAGTGATAAAGAAATTTCTCTCATTGATCAAAAGCGCATCCCTAGAGCAAGCAATAAGGAGCTTAGACATTTACCATGGCGTTGACCAAGGACCAAGACCCTTTACCATTTTCTAAGGACCATTGGAGCACACCATGACAAGACAGGGGATCATAGTGACCAATTACATCTTTGTGGCATAGTTCCTGTGTTAGCAGACTGGAAAGTGAAGAATTGGCATTCTTTTCTTATTAACCATGGTTTAATATCTGTGGTTCTGATCTTGTACATAGTTGTAAGGTTTCAAATTATGATCTATTTACAAAAGGCCCATAATCTAGTTAGACTTTTCTCTGTGGTGAACATTAACTAATTCTGTGCAGTTAGCCTAAGCAAAAGAACAAGGCAGGGATTATGTTAAGAATCCCTGTCCCTTATCTGAATCTTCTTCGAATCCCCCATGACAGCTCCCCTTACCAGCAGGAAGTAGTTTGGAAAGAATGACGCCCAAATTACCAAATATTGTGTATAAATGTTTGTTTTCATTTAATTGGACTTTGTTATATAAAATTAAATAAAATAATAATAATAAAAAAAGAATCCCTGTCCTTGTGGAACATATAGAATCAGCAGCCCTGATGGAGATCTCCAAGAACTGCCTTCAGTTGCTTTCTGTTGTGGTTTTGAGATACCGCTCCTGATTTGTTCCTAGTGCATCTCTAAATGCATGTCTTCAATGGGAGGCAAATATGTCTAATAAAAATGTCAGCACTGGAGGGTTTTTCCAGTCAAACGACTGGCTAAATTCCACCTATTAGCTCGATTTAGCCAAATCCTGACTGTAAACAGCCCCAGATAAGGAAATCTGTCCTGGAGACCTGCTGGAGACAGGGGCAATTACAAACTAGTATAGGGTTGGAGATTGGTGAGATTTCCCACATTCCTGGCATTGGTTACTGCTCCTGTTTTCTGGGAATAAATGGGGCTCCTGTCTCTGAATCCACAGTTTCAGCCTTAATATCTATGATTTCTGGCTTAGTCTTTGATCCTGCAGTGTGTGCAAGGAAGATTTACTTATAACTGTATATTTTGCAGATATAGGGATCATATTGATCATATCGTGACCCTGGACGATACAGTAAAAATGGCTATGTTTAGGAGGATTCTTTCTTAGCTAACTGGGACTCTATGAATTTCAAGTGTCAGATTCCCCAATTTAGTGCATTTAGTGAATCTGACATGACATCAGAAAATGTTACAAGCCAGCTCTAATTGTCAGCATAGAATCATTACCAGACATCAGAATGTTGAGAGGGAGAATTTCATGTAGACAACCTGTATTTTAACCCAAGCAGCTGGATATATGTTCACCCCTACTTACCAGAGGAGGTTTTTCTCTTTTGTTTATTATATTCAAGGCCTAGGATACATTCTTTTATATCCAATCATACACTTTCAATTTTGTTGTTTCTGCTGCAGCACACTTTTATCTATGAGGGAGTAAAGAGTCAGCAGCTCTGAAGGAAATTTCTAAGATTCCTTTAGGATTTGCTTTCCATTGGTGGAATTGAGATCACTCTCCTCATTGGTTCAGGTTTCAAGCAAAATTTAAATGCACACAGACACTTAGAGAGAGACGAGATTAGCTTATATATTTTCATAATTGCAAGTTCTTACCAGCCAGGCTCTGACTATATTCCAATACACAGTTTCTCCTGGACACAACAAAACCCCACTGTCTATTTTCTCAGACAATGGCAACTAGCTGTTCCTGATATATGCAGTAAGCACAACACATGCAAATTAAGAAATTCAGGGATTGTTTGATTCCTTGTAGTACATATTTGATTAATCCTGGCACCTGTACAGCAAGGATATACCTGCTTATTAAACTACTTATTATGTTACATATGGTGAAAACTGTATTTGTCACTTGAAGTACCTGCATTAAAAATACTTTATTTGAGGATTTAGTATCTGACATAGACTAGGGGAGTACTGCTGTTTCCTTTCCCCTGAGAGATTCATTGTGGAAATAGTTAACACTTTTATTTTAACTCATTATATCTTGAGTGAATGAAATTATAAGCATGAACATCTATAAAATTAATGTGAAGGAAATGTAAAGATCTGTATCCATTTTACAAACCAAGATTGTGGTGCAAATGAATAGCATACAAACACAATCATCTAGGAGGCATGGTTGCACAACAAAACACCCATAGACACTGTCAATATCACTGTTCTCTGATTGACTATAGAATCTGACATAGACTCTGTCCAGGATTTATATGACAATATCTACAAAACCCAGGCATAACTCCCTGCACTTCATCACTGTCTACAAAAGAACAAACATTGTTCTGGTAGTGTGAAATCAAGGGATATATTTCTCAAAGTATATGCATAGCAGAAAAAAAAAGCAGATTCTTCAGCACACAGATCTGTAGTATTGAAAGGAAAATGATCAGGAAAGCAGACAGTAGGTTATTCAAACTTTACATTTGGCATGTAAAGTGCGTTCACGTCCATTTAATCTTCTTCATATCTCAAATACCAAAACCAATGTAAAATACTTATTAATATTACTTTTTATAAAGTCCTGGCTGTAAAACTGACTAAATAATTTTCCTTTTTTTCCTCATTTGTATACCACCATGGTGTACACCATGGTGCACACCACCACGATTAGGTAGAAAATAGTGTAGATAATTACATAAGAAGAATAAGAAAAAGCACCTCCAAGTGAGTAATGAAAATTAGTGAGCTGTATCGTTTCTGAATTAAAAGAAAATATGTTAAAATCATGGTCCATTGATGTGATATCTGAAAGGAGAACTCAGTCACCATATTATCCCAAAGGATAGCTTGTTATATGTGGTGTCTTAAGAAGTATTAAAGTATTTAAGAGAAAATGTATTTGACATTGGCATTTTCAGTGTTTTCAGATTAAGAGTCCATTGCCTAGTGCTGTTTACACTAATGAATGTTCTCCACCAGAAACTTGTAAATATTCCCAGAATATAAAGCTATTCAGAAATGATAGAGCTTACTTGCTAATGGATAATTATCTTGTATATATCATGTAATCAAAACATATAAAACTAAAATTTGTGACAGCTTCTGGTTGAGAAATATTCACTTTGTGTAAGCTTGGTTATTCGTGTCTAAGCATATGTTAAAAACATGGGTACATATGTTTACTATGATTTGCCTTATTGCTTTTTAGAGAGCCATATTTTCAATCATTAACAAAATGAACAAGCAATGGTTTTCCAAAGAAAACTCAACTGTTCCAATTGAAAAGCTATGTCAGCAAGTTATTCTGGAGAATGAGAAGAAGTGCATGCAGCCATGAAAGCTGAGGAGCAACACTCGGGATTTTGTTGTCACATAACAATTATTTGAGAAAAGTTGGTTTTGATCATTCTGGTGGGATTTCTTTAATGAAGTTTCCTGAAAGGTATAAGCATTCTAAATTTTGACAGTTCTCCTTCTGAGCATGAGCGCTGTGCAGATGGTTGCCACCCGTGTTAAGGGTCTATCAGTTCCAAAAGCTAGTCAGGTCCCTCCTGGAAGCAGTTGCCTGTGAGGTTGAGTACAACAGAGTGGATACAGGGCCAGGACATCCAGCATCAAGCCTGTGTATGCAGCACTGGTTTTTCCTATCTATCAGCAAACTCAGGCTGCTCTTCTTCAGCAGATGCCTGAGTGCTTTCTTCTCAACTCAGAAGCTGGTTATACAGGAAGCTGCTGTTCAATGCCTGGGCAATGATATCAGATTGTTGTAGAACAGCAGCCATCACACCATTGATAATGGCAAGCCCAGCATCTCCTCAATGCTGTCACCAAGATCCAAATCTGAAGTAATTGCTGCTTCCATGAGCACTTGTGTCTCAGTGGCATGAGAAAACATTAAAAAAGAAAACATTTTAAGTGCTATATTCAGTAGGTTTGAAAGATGTTGAAGAATACATACCCACTTGAAATATATATCTGTATATCTTGAAAACATAAGTAACCTTACTATAAGTTTTGACTTTATAAGTGTCTCTCTATTATCTGCATTTTATTAGTTATCATATTTTTCATAGTACTGTATATGTATAAACACAATAGCTAAACAAGTGTAGAAATATATACATATATATATATATATATATATATAACAAAATTTACCTTAAATTTATAAAAATAAATCAAAATGCAACTTATATCAAAGTTTGCATTTATATATCATATTTTTTCTTTATAAGGAGATTGAATGTGATTATTTACTATTTAAATAATCCATTCTAAATGATAACAAACATTTATAAACAATATTTGGTTAGTGGCTGTATTTCTCTACAAATTGCTTTCTGCTGTTTGAGGGCATTGTCAATCATGAGGGAATCCTGAGAAAATCCACACCAATGTCCAAATCTTGGCTGTAGAAGTCTGAGGCTGCATCATCCCAGCTTTGAATGTGAAACACCTGTGCAACTGCTCCGTAAGTCCTGCTTGATGTAACCATATGAGTGTAGAAGGAATCCACATCTTTATCTTCTGTGGAAACAGAAACAAAGCATCTATTGCAATGTAATATGTCCTTAGAATACAATTTTGAATCAAGGCATTTTCAAAAACTATAGGTGGGATTAAACCAGAAGCATTTATAATCAAATGATTTTAACAGACTTTATTCCTTCAGCAGTCACAATATTTAAAAACAACACAATAGCATACTGAATCCATATTGTCTATTTTCTAACTTTATCAGGATTTTTTATTACTCTATTTCTTTTACCATTAATTTGAGACAGGGTTTATTTGTGTAACATTAGCTATCCTTGTACTCCCTCTGTAGACTCTAACCCTTGCAATCACAGAGATTTGTCTCCCAATGCTAGAATTAAAAGTGTGTTCCTCCATACACAGCTACTCTGTTACTTTTTTGAGGACCTTTCTATCCTTTTCTTTTCTCTTCCATGCCTGCATATATTTTTAAACACACTATAAACCATTTAGAAGATTTTTATTCCCTTCTGAATATATCTTCACTGTACAGCTCTATCTTTTTGTCACACGCATCATTAATCTGTTATACAGTATGGCTAGGATTAAAGTGTAAGTTGGTTGCTACCTACACTCAGTTTTGGTTTTCAAATCAGTGATGGTATGTAAACTGCTAGCTATGGAAGTTTGCCTCAATGCCTCAACTCTTGTAGCACATTGACTTAAAACATTTTTTTTTATTCTTCTGTAAGAATGAAAAGAAATCTGTTGTGCATCATGTTGTGTGGTTTCAAGCTAGCCTCTTTATAATGAAGCAGAAATTCTCTTCCAAGTAGCTACATGGTGACTGGATAATCACTCTCTGTTCCTCTTCCCAGAATCCTCCTGGTGAGGTAGTAATGCCTGTACTTCCTGCACAGCCTCTGTCCAATAAACATTTATTGATTAACCTATAAGAAAAAAGATCTCTTCACAGCATACATAATAATATTCAGGGTTGTTTGTGTTGGATGGATTTGTGGGCTTCTAAAGAACAGCAGAAACAATGTCATGTGCATATTTTTAAATACACTATAACCTTTCTACAGGTTTATTTTGTCTGGATCTATTCTTTGAACATTTGTTTTGTTATTTGACTGTATGAGACAAATCATGAACTGCACTGTTAGTTGCAGTGAAATACAGCTCAGTTCTTTATGTGTTGGTGTTTATCAGTGGTGTTGGGAACCCCCCTCCCCTTAGTTCTCTGAGATGTAGCTTTAGAGCAGAAATGTTAGCTGTTGAAGCTCTGGGAAGTTGTTAGGTCCCTGCTGGCATCAAACAGCTTATTGACCCCTGCTCAAAAAAACTATTTATTTGGTTGGTTGTAAGGCCTCTTAAAACAGACATTTACTTCAAGTCTAGAAGCCAGCTATTATGGATTCATTCCTCTGTTTGCCTCTAGCTTTGAGGATATCGAGGAAAGACAATTTGAAGGAAGCCGCTTTTGGTTCTGGTTTTGCATATTAGAATCTTTTTAAAAGCATGATTAGAACTTCTGTGGAAATTTTATCCCCATGTAGGAACTCCAATTGCAGGCATATGTCTAACCCAATAGTTTCCAAATAGCCACTGATAAGCTTATTAATTTAAAATGCTCAGTCAATATCTCACCCCGGTTAATAGACAACTCTTACATTTTACATTAAGTCATAATACTTTGGTATGCTATGCCACCATGATTGGAACTTTTCTCAGTAACACCAGCATATATATCTCTTTCTCTCCACTTCTCATAATGCTGAAACTAATCCCTTTCCTCCAAAAACCTCCTAGATTCTCCTTCCTACCATTATCCTGCCTAGCTCCAAGCACATCAGTTTCTTTATTATACCCATGATAGTGACATATGGTCACACTGTGTAAATGGATTTTTCCATACCCTGTTGTGGAAATTTTTGCACACATACCCATTTTATTGCATTTTATTTATATGCTGATGGTCACATAAATCCCCATCATTGTTGTTGTGTTTTACATGTTTATGAGTAAAACTATTCATGAAAAGGTTAGGAATAGTTTTTTTTTTTTGTCAGCATGTTAAGTCTAAAGTATAACTATTTATTCCTTAAATATTTCAAATAGTATGCAGTCAATTCTTTATGAATTTGAACTTAAACCCTGAGGTACAATGACATGAACATGGAGTTAATCCTGTACAGATCATGCTTAATTTTAATAACTACCAGCTTTTGTGTTACCCATATATGTCTTAATATATGGAATAAAAGTAAGGATATGCCTTGTGAATTGGAAAGCATATCCACAAGTAAAGTTTGCTATGTACAATGAGGATATCATAGAGGAGATTATACTTACTGGATTCTGAATATAATGAGGATAGAAGGAGGCAATTAATCAAGTATAAATTTCACATGCAAAATAAGGTACTATGCAAAGTTTCATGGAGAAAACAATGTTTAGGTGTATACATGAAATTTCCTTGTGAGGTTTTAAGGTTATATAGCTGCATAAAACATTTAGATGACATGTATATCTAGTATTAAGCAAATAGATTTTATACCTGGAGGAATATAGAGGACCATTTCATAGCTAGGGAGTAAGAAGGATACAATGATCTATATGCTATTACATTGTGATCTTAGAAGCATGTTCAGTATGCTATTTTTTCATTTATAATTAATTATACATAGATTTCCAGTCAGCAACAGGTTCATTTAGAAATTTTTAAACCTGGAAGATAATCTGTGAATACTCATATTCAAACCCACCATACTGGTATTATACAATTATTCGATATACTAGAATTATGGTAACAGGAAGTTCACTGTGTATACATAGCCAGCTAAGATGGAATTTCATATTCAAGTCCAAGGAGAACACCTATCTCAAATCAGCTACTCTTAACAAAAATCTGCATCAAACCAGTTTTTGATTACTATGTAAACACATAGGCATTCATAAATTTCCATCAACAGGATCAAAATGCACAATAATTGTAAGATATCCATCCCTCATGGTGCCTTGGAGCCATGTTAACTGCGACCTCTCTCCTCTTAAAAAAAAAAAAAAAAGATATCCATCCCTCAATAATCCTGTATGCCTACGAGCATAACTAATGATGCCTAACATTTATTAGCATGGCTGTTGATGTAATCAGGTAAATGAATGAGTAGGATAATTGATTTTTTTGTTTGTTTTTTGTTTTTTTTTTCTTGAAATGCTTTCCAAGAAGAAGTACTCATGAACAAATAATAAAGAATAAGCTTCCTGATTCACAGAGCAGCCCAAGGTCATGGTCAGAATGTACAGACAGGAATAAAGGCTTTCTTGTTGTAAGGTAGAATCTAGGAAAGATCTGCTGGAAACTCACTCCCCAAGAAATACCATTAGAGAGTATTGTCTACTGTTAAATCAAGGCATATCCAAGGGTAATTTACACTTTATCCATTGTCCCCCACTCCATCACCCTGTTTCTTTTACAAAACAAGGAGGAGAGAAAGATTGACAAGTCACTATCAGTGGTGAGAACTCCAATTTATTTTGCATTCCTGGGTTGGAATTTCTCTCATTATTTGTTTATATCGCATCATTATTTGAATGCATGTCCTTCTCTAATAGTAGACATTCAGACATGATATAAATGTCTGCACTAAATGTTTTTTTTTTCAGTTATGTGAGAATCACATATTCAAGTCCAAGAAGAAAAATTACTCCAATTAGTTTTAACAAAAGTTCCTTTCATAACTGTATCTGATTGATATGTAAATGGATTGAAACTCAGGAATTTCCAACAAGAGGAAAAATATGCAAAATTCTTGTACTATATTCAGCCCTCTAAAGCCTGTGCCCTTACAATATATATTTCATAATTTATATAATAATATACATATAATTCAACTATATAAAAAGCATAGTTGGAAAATTTTAAGATGTCATCACAAAGACTCTGCAGCCAGACATGCTAGGCTAGGCAGACTAGTGTCATTTCTACGAGTCTCTGAACAGGAATGGACACTGACAGGTAAATAGCTAGAATCTCAGAAAAAAAAAAAACAAAACAAAACTAGAAATTAGCTCATCCACCAGCCACCATTAGGCAGTGGTGTTTACTGCTAAATATAGGCAGATTCAAGGGGAAGCAATATTTCATCCTGTCTTCCCAATTGATTTCCCCTGTTTTTTTCACACAAATAGGGAGGAGGGAGAGATAGATGAATCAGCAGCTCTTGTGGAGATCTCCAAGAAATGCAGTCATTTCCTTTCCATCCATGCTTTGAGATCTTTCTCCTGATTTGTTCCTAGTGCATCTCAAGATGCTTGCCTTGTCCAATGGGAGGCAAACACATCTAATAAAAATGTCAGCACTGGAGGGTTTTTCCAGTCAGGCTTCTGGCTAAATTCCAGCTCCTAGCTGGATTTAGCCAAAGGCTGACTGTAAACAACCCCAGAGAAAGGAAACTGTCCTGGAGACCTGCAGGAGACAGGGGCAATTAAAATCTAGGATAGGAAAATATTTCCACAATCTTGCCACGAGTAACTGCTCCTGTTTCCTGAAAATGAAACGTACCCCTGTCTCTGAATCCAAAGTTGCAGCCTTAATATCTGTGATTTCTGGCCGAGTCTTTGATCCGGCATTATGTGCAAGTAAGATTTTCTTTTAACTCTATACTTAACAGGAACAGGGCTCATATTGATCACATACAGTAAAAATATCTATGTTTTGGAGAATTCTTACTTAGCCACCTGGGACTCTGTGAATTTCAAGTGTCAAATTCCTCAATTAAGTGCATTTGACCAATCTGACATTACATAAGAAAATATTACTAGCCAGCTGTTATTAGCAGCACAGAATCATAATCAGAAATCAGAAGGCAGAGAGGGAGAATTTCATACATGCAGCCTGGATATTGACCCAAGTAGCTGGATATATATTCACCCCTACTTACCAGAGGAGGTTTTTCCCTTTTGTTTATTGTATTCAGGAACTAGGATAAATCATATTATTTCCTGTCATCCAATTTCTATGTCGTTGTTCTTGGTGAAGCACCAAGAACTGGGAGAGAGAAATGATTCAGCATTTCTGAAGGAGATCTCCAAGATTTCCTCAGGATTTGCTTTCCATTGGTGGAAATGAGATCACTCTCCTTATTGGTTCAGGTTCCAAGCAAAATTTGAATGCACACAGACACTCAGAGAGAGACAAGATTAGCTTATATGTTTTCAGAATTGCAGGTTCTTACCAGCCAGCCTCTAACTTTATTCCAAATTGCTCCTGGGCATAACAAAATCCCACTGTCTATTTTCCCAGATAAAGGAACTAACTGCTCCTGATATATGCCGGAGACACAACACATACAAATTATGAAATTCAGGGACAGTTTTATATCTTGTAGTACAGATTTGTTTAATCTGACCCTGTCACCTATATAGCAAAGAGATTCCTGCTTATTGAACTACATATTATCTTTCATACTGTGAAAACTGTTTTGAGCATTGAAGTTTTGCAGTACCTGCATTAAAAATACTTCAGTTGAGGATTTTGTGTCTGACACAGACTAGGGGTGTCATGCTGTTTTCTCTTCCTTGGGAGATCTATTGTGAGAATAGTTATTATATTGTAGTTTTATTTATGAAATCTACAAAAGACTGAAGTTACAATCAATAACATCTGTTACAGTGCATGTGAAGAACATACACATGTCTGATTCACTTCCATGAACAAAGATTGTATTACAAAAAAACTATACCAGCAAAATCATTGAACAGGGTAGGGTACACAAAATTCTTCCATACACACTGTTTACCTCAATCTCACTGCTTTCTGATAGGCAATACTTAGGATCTGTCCAGGATTCATTTTGACAATATCTACTAAACCTTGGCTTGACACCCTGCATTCCATTATTGTATACGAAAAGAAAACAATCTTTGGTCTAGCAGTGTCAAGGCAAGGGATATATTCTTAAGAGTACAAGCATAGCAGGAATACACAAATCAGTTTCTTGAGCCTTCAGATCTGTAGTATTGAATGGAAAATTATCAGGACAGCAAACAGTGTGATTCAGACTTTATATTTGAAATATAAATATTTTTGTCATCCCTTAAATCTGCTACATCACTCAAATACTGAAACCAATGTAAAACACATATTAATATGTTCCTTTTATATAATCTTGAGTGTGAAACTGATTATAGCATTTGCATTTGTATATGTTTTATCGTGAGGTAAAATGTTAATATATTTCTACAACAGTTACTTCTCCCACCACCAAGCCTTTGTAGAATAATATAGAGAATAATATAAGCAGAAGCAGAATAAGGAAAAAGCAACTAAAGGTAGGAATTAAAATTAGTGAGCTGTACATTTTGTGGGTAAAAAGCAAACATTATAAACTCATGGTTTATTAATGTGATAGACCCAGAAAGGAAGACCCAGTCACCACATAACCCCAAATGATTGTTATAAGTGATATCCTAACAAGTAGTTAAGAAATTACAAGAAAATGTATTTGATAGTGGCATTTTCATTATTTTCAGATTTAGAATCAATGGTACACTGCTGTTTATGCTAAAGAGTTTTCTCCATCTGAAACTTTGTAAATACTTCTAGCATTATCAAAGCTAAAGAGAAAGGATATAGTTTACTTGCTACTGGACAATTGTTTTTTTTCTATATAATGAAATAAAAATATATAAAACTAAAATTTGTCACAGGTTCTGGTGGAGAAATATTTACTTACTTTGTATGGTGGAAATCCACCATTGATTGATTATTCATATGCAAGAATATGCATTGCAAGTGGAGACCATGATAGAGCTATCCCACCCACCCACCAGTGTTCCCACTTCCCACTCCTGCTGATCCTTTCCATTTATTACTGCAGTAGATAATCTTCTCAAAAACACCACATCACTATCACAGCCCCTGCTCCTTCCCCTCCAGCAAGTACTTGGAAATTCATTCTTGGATCACTGACAAGCTTTTCTTTGGATGAAATTATTTTTGTCTCTTGTAAAGCAAATATGAGTTTTATCAGTTACATTTGCAAGTTTCTTTCATGATTTTTATTTTTATTTTTTAATGAAGGTAATATGAGATACTATGTTCCAGTAGGGTCACTTTGGAAGATAGGCTGAAGCATCATTTTTTTTTCTTTTTTTTTCAAACCAACCACTTTTTATATAGCATCTGATACATATACATATATGTGTGTGTGTGTCTGTGTGTCTGTGTGCGTGTGTGTATATGTATATATGTGTGTGTGTATAGTATTATAATTCAACTACATACTTATATGATTATACAACAATACATATTATACAACTGATAATATATTATAAATATAATTCCAGTATATTGAAAACACAAATGTAAAAAATGACAAAACTATCACAGATGGTAAACATCCAGATGCACTAGTAAACCCAGAGTTATAATCAGAATTTCCTGAAAGGAATGCAGGCTTTCCTGTTGAAGCTAGGTTATAGACAAAAGCAGCTAGAAACTTTCTCAGCATCCAGCCACAATTAGGCAGTGTTGTACACTGTTAAATAGAGGTGGGGTAGAGTAGAGTCAAGGGCAAATTACATTTAATTCTGTCTTCCAAATTCAATTTCCCAGCTTCTTTGACAACAAACAGGGAGAAGGGAGAGAGATCAGCAGCTCTGAGGGAGATCTTCAAGAACTGCAGTCATTTGCTGGGTTTGAAATCTTGCTAGATCTCTAAATGCCTTCTCTCTTCCAATAGGAGCCAATCTGTTCTAGTAAAAATGCCTGCACTGGAGTATTTTTCCAGTCAGGCTCCTGGCTATTGTTCAACTCTTAGCTGGAATTAGTCAAAGCCTGTTTATAATCGACTCCAGAGAAGAGGAACTTTCCCATAGACCATCAGGAGACAGAAACAATATAGACCTAGGATAAGTAGGGATTTGGTGGGATTTCCTACACTGCTATGCTGACTTACTTGCTCCTGTTGGTAGTGCAGGTATTGTACTTGTCTCTAAAGCCACTGTTTCACCCTAATATCCTTAATATCTGTCATCCCTGGATCAGTTTTGAATCCTGCAATATGTGCAAGGGAGAGTTACTTCTGAATCAGTATCTGATAGTAACATGTCTTGTATTGATCATATGGGACACTGGAATTTACATTATGAAAATGGCTATGTTTGGAAGAATTCTTACTTAGGTACCTGGGACTCTGTGATCAGATTCCCCAGATAAATGCATTTGGTGACTCTGACATGACATCAGAAAATATAAGCTAGCTGTAATTTTCAGCTCAGAAATCACTATCAGCCATCATAAGGTAGGAGAGGGAGTATTTCCTGTAGATAACCAGGATATAAACCCAAGCAGCTAGATATAATTCACTCCACTCCTACTTACCCAAAGATGTTTTTCTGTTTTGTTTGTTTTATTCAAGATATAGGATAAATTATATTTTTTCTGTTTTCTACTTCTCATTTCATTGTTCCTACTGTTGCACACATTTAGGTGAGAGGGAGAAATTAATCAGCAACTCTGAATGAGATCTCCAAGATGAATTCAGGATTTGCACTCCATTGGTGGAATTAAGATCATTTTCCTTATTGGTTCTGATTCCAAGAACCATTTGAATGCATCCAGACCTTCAGTGTGAGGCAAGGAGCTCTTACAAGTTTTCAGAATTGCAATTGCAGTTTCTTACCAGGCAGACTCTGACTACATTCCAGCTCTCATTAGCTCCAGGGTATAACAAAAACACAATTTGGTTCAGACAAACAAAACTTCTCCTTGCATATACAGGGAACAGAATCCATGGAAATGAGTAATTTTGGGGATTGTATCATTCCTTGTATTACAGCTGTGATTTATCTGATTCTGTCTCCTGTGTAGCAAGGAGATTTTTGCTTCTTGAACAACTGGTTCTCTTTAAAGATGTGGCATCATCCCTGTAACACATAAAAGTAGGTGGTGGCACATAACTTTAATGTCAGCCCCACAAGGTAGTAGAGGCAGATATAAACAGATTAAGTAAAATCATCTCAATGTGAGGAATGAAAATTAGTGAGCTGTTCAGTTTCTGAGTTAAAAGCCAACATGATAAAGTCATGGTGCATTAATCATTACATAAGCCCAAATGATAGCTTAATATATGTGATATCCTACCATATAGTAAAGAATTTATGAGAAAATGTATTTGACATTTACATTTCCAGTTTTAGAATCGATGGTCCACTTGTAATACTTGGTTTAGAGTCTATGAGCCATTGCTATTTAGAATAATTCTGGCTTTTGGCAAATGGAATTATCATGCCTGTAGCCTGCCATAAACTTAAAAGCCAAGATTACATGAGATAATTGCAGTTAACAAAATGAAGTTAAGATGACATGGAAGTAGGTGGTGGCACTGGGAGGTAGAGACAGTTGAATCTCTGAGTTCCTGGTCATACCATTCTACATAAAGAGTTCCAGGCCTTCTGGACTCAGGCATTATCTATACTGCTCATTACTTCCTCTGTTAAAGCATATTTCCAAGTGTTTTGCACCGTGTCAGGATGTAGGTTGCTCTGAAATTATTTCTAGAATAAGCTTCAATATCCTTGCTAGGATTAAGACACTATAACACATCACAGTTAGTAGCAATCACAAAAATCGAGAGTTGAACTTTAAATATTCCATTTAAGAGTGATATTACTTAATATACCAGTCAGTTTGTCTGAGACTTAAGCCCAGGGTTGACACAAGTAGGAGGCTCATTCTATTCATGGCATAGTTTTCAGTCAAACCAGAACAACTCTTGTAGTACAAATGTCATGATGTCTTACTTTAGTCAACCCAACTATCCCTGGTGACAACTATGGCTAATTATGACTACTCCCCAGAGTATAACATTCTGCTAGAGTTTTATCAAAGACTTAATTGAAAATTGTGAATTCAACCAGCTGAATTTTAAACTGCCATTCAGAATAAATTATATTTGAAAATATAAACAAAGAATTGGACTCCATCATGCTACATGGATACTTGAAATGCAAAACCTTTCACATCATTGGAACTCTTACATGGACATTCAAGATAAAACCACTGTTTCCAATCATCTTCAATCTCTTGTTTCTTTTTAAATCATCTTTGCATAGTTTTAGTATTTGTTCAACACCCCCTACTGTTTTACAAGAACATTCTGTGTGCAGCATCACTGGCTTCATCTTTTGAGTTAGAGTCACTCCTTTGGAGCTGAGTGAGACATCGCTGCAGGTGGTAGAGCATTCTGGAGAACACAAATAATGTATCGGGGGAGGTGATACTCCCACAGACATCAACAAACATAATTAGTCTGACACACTGTCAAAATAGGCTGCAATTACTGTCTGAACACAAGTATCTAAGACTCCAGGAAGATCATAGGGAGTGTAAGAAATACTTCTGAACTACAAATGTGTTTGCAGCTGATTCCAGAAGAGTTAAATGGTCATATGTTAAATCTCTAACAAAAGGAAGAAGCAATGGATTTCCACAAAAACTAAACTCTTCCATATGAATAAGGTATGTCAGCAAGTGATTGTGAAGACTGAGAAAATATGTGAATGCAACCATGAAAGCCGACGAGGCAGGTACACTTTGAATTTTGTTGTCACGTAACACCAAGGAATTAAGAGAAGGTAGATTTGCTAATTCTGGTGGGATTTCATTAAATAAGTTTCTTCAAAGGCATAAGCACTGTAAATTTTGAAAGTTTTCCACCACAGTGGGTATACTCCGAAGATGGTCCCAGCCCAGGAAAAGGGTGTGATAGCTCCCAGATCCAAAAGCTAGGCAGGCACCTCCTGGAAACAGTTGCCTATGAGGTTGAGTATCAGGAGTCTGCAACGTACTGGCTACAGGTTCAGGCTCTCCAGCAGCAAGCCTTTGTTGCAGCACTGGCTGTTCCTGTCCACCAGCATGCTCAGTCTTCTCTGATTGAGCAGCTCAGGTTTCAGCACCATCAGTGCATTCCCGATCAAGTCCTGTAGATGGAGGTGCAGGAAGCAGCTGCTCAGCTCCATCAGCAGTAACATCAGATGGTTTTAGGGAAGCTGTGGCTTCAAATTGATCCCTGCAGCTCAGCTGCACTCTCCTCCAGGTCACTCTGCAATTCCTAAGCCTACATGCTGAGGCAGGACAAGCTGAGTTCGGTTTCTCTAATTGTGGCGTCAACAATCCCGTCACAACCCTGGCCCACTGCCAGCTGACTCCGTGGCACTCCCGGAAACGGAAATGAGCTCAGTGTTGGAAGTGGCTCGTCTTGGGGCAGGCTGCTGCTTGCTCACCTTCATTAAGATTTAAGAGAAATGTGAACGTGGTCATCTGATGAACTGAAAATGTGTTGAAACATTCTGAAAAATTGATCGAACATAGGTGAGATCTTTGACAGATGATTAATTTATGTTTGAGACGGCATATGGGGCGGAGTCGTCTGTGCTTCTCATTTTCCTCTGCATGCATTATGATCACAGGGTTCAGCACAGACCCTTTTCCGTTTCCCCAAATTTCAGTGCTCTAGAGGGAACTCAGAGGATAGCATCAGAGATGGGACAGAGGAAAACTGGAGGGTTTGAAAGTGTTTGCTGCAGTGTGTTTCTTGGGTTATAGTAAGGTGATTATTTTTTACATGTAGCCTAAATATCCATAGCTGGGTAGTTGGTCATTCAGCAATAGACTTGTATTGAATGTATGAAGTGCTGAGTTTTATCTCGCGAATAAGCATGAAAATCAGTAAAAAATTTGTGGTCTAGCAGTCCCAGAACTTGTGAAGCAGAAATTGTCAAATCTCTTTGTTTGCTGTCCATCCAGCTGAAATTTTTGTGTGGTGAATTCTGTTTCACTGAAAACAATGACTCAGAGAAATCCAGAAGTAGCAATAATTTGTACTGATACAGGGCAGATATTCTTGCAATAATTCATTTCTAGAGGAGCTATAAACAGTTTACCTCTTCTCATAGGTTCTGTATTTGTATTGTGATTGAATTTTGGCATTCAGAAACTGTTTTACCTCATTTATATTTACTTGTCAACACATTTTTATCTTTGACACCAGGCAGGGCATGAGCTTGTTGGATATCAATGTTTTATTGATTATGGCAGGGAAATATTACACACTTCCTTGAAAATAATTAATGCTTCATATGTTATTTGATCTCAGGTGAATTGGTTGTTTTTGTCTTTTTCGTTTTTTGTTTTGCTTTGATTTTCTTTGTATTTCCCTTTACATTTTCTAAACTTTTTGCTTTTTCGTTTGGTTTTCATTTAAATTAAAAACAATCTTATTTTACATACAGATTCTAGTTTCTTCTCCTTAGTGCATGTGGTGGAACATGGCAGTGGTGACTGGATCTTCTCTCTTTGGTTCTCCGAGTGCTAGTTTCATGGCTGAGGTATCAGGGAACCATGATTACAGCCATAGCTCTGACAAGTTTTTGGGTCCATGCTGACACTGAATAGCTTACTGATTAACACCATTGAAGAACTTGATTATAGTGTCTCTTTTTTTATTTTTTTTTCCTTTCTTAAACTTTGTTAATTTATTTTTAATAACCCAGTCCCAGTTCCACCTTCCTCCCACTCCACTATTCCTCTCCATTCCACCTTTAATCTCCTACTGCAAGAGGGTAAAGCCTCCCCAAGGAAGTTTACTAAGTCTGTCCCATCATCTGGTTGAGATAGGACCAAGGTATACTCCCTATGTGTCTTATCTGAACAAGGTATCTCTCCATATAGAATGGGCTTCACTAAGATACTTTGCCATTAGAGTTATGTCTTAGACCGTCCTCATATATTGCCCCAGCCTCACCATTATCACCTATGTTGAGGAAGTCTAGTTTTGTCTGGTGCATGTTCTCCAGTTTTCAGACAGGAAGTCAGTGATCTCTGAGTTCCTCACTTCAGCTGTTTCTGTGGGTTTCCTCATTATTGTCTTGAATCTTTTGTTCATATTATCAGTCCTTCTTCACTTTGATTGTACTCTAGAATTCAGAAAATAACATTCTCAGTGAGGTAACCCACATCCAAAAAGGCAAATATTTTATGTTGTCACTCAAGTGGTTATTAGTCATAAACCAAAATACCCATCCTATAATCCACAACACTGAGAAGTTAGAACCCACTTCCAGAAATAGATGGAACGAGATATAGAAACACACAACTAAACATTAAGTATGGCCTTTTAAAATAGCCATTCCCTGTTTAGTCACTGACACCCAGCCAAGAAGCAGACGCTATGGTCATTCCTCTATTTGCCACTATCATTGAGCTTAGCCCTGGAAACCAGGTAGCAGGAAGCTATTTATTTATTTATTTATTTATTTATTTTTTGGCTCAGTTTGGTGATATTAGAATTTTTTAAAAGTTTTTCTTGTGTCTTCTGTGGAAATTCTGGTCCCAGGAAGAAATGCCATTCATAAGCAGTTTTTTTTTTTTTTTGTCTTGTGATTTCTTTGAGATAACCTGTTTTGCTTTTGTTTTTGTTTTCATTTAGGATTTTTTTTTTTGTCATTCGAATTTTCCAAATCTTTTAGTTTTTAATTCTCTATCACTCTTTATATATGAATTGTATACTTTATGTATTTAAGCAATCCTTCTGTGGAATCTGACATGGCCTATTAGAAAATGTCAGCAGCAATCTGCAGTTGGCCTTCCAGAATATGATCAGAGACATGCAGCCACAAGCAGGGTTTCAGGTTGAGAAACAGGGTGTAGGACCAATCAGCAAATGTATGATCAACCATACAAACCATGGGCTCATTTTTTTTTTTTTCTTTTGGTATTTGGAGTCAAAGCTCTGGGTAAATTAAAATTTATCCTCTTGCCACTTCCAGTTTTGCTGCTCATACTGCAACACACATTATTTAGGTGAGAGAGGGAAATCAACAGCTCTGCTGGCCATCTCTATGATTTCCACATGATTTGCTTCCATTGCAAATGGCCTTAAATGTGATTATTCTCCTTATTGGATCTTATTCCATGCTGAATTTGAATGCACACAGACCTTCTATAAGAGGCAAGGAATGCTTTATAAAGTATCGACTGGGAGGGTGCTTACGATCCATGTTGTGGCTATATTCCAGTTCATAGTTAGTCCTGAATATAACCAAAGCTCGGCTGTATATTGACCCAGAAAAGGGGGGTCTTCACCTGCCATGTACAGGAGACAGAGTCTGTGGGAATCAGCAAAGGCAGGGATTGCTTAATTCCCAGCATTACAGCTCCCAGTCACCTGATCCTGTCTCCTTCACAAGCAGGAAATAGCATCCTGTTTCTGAAGCTACTGCTTCTTTTAAGATGTGACAGCCTGTCTCAGCCTTGAGGTTCTTCATCATCTTCGAGGAAGGTAATCTACTTCATGCTTTAGTGTCTGATAGAGACTAGGGAGTTTAGCAAATTTCACATCTGCTTTGGTATGCCTCTAGTACCCAAAAGAAAAAGAGACTTCTTACTACTTTTGAAAGCATGGCCTTAGCTTGTGCTTGAGTAACCTATTATGTTAATCTCTCTGGGTCTGTGTTATGACACTCAGGATGACTTTTTTATTATTATTATTATTTCATGTTTTTCTTATTTTACATATCAATCCCAGTTCTCCCCCCATCCTCCCATGCCCCCCCCCCCGTCCAATTGCTCATCCACTCCCCAGGGATGGTGAGACCTTCCAGGAGGGATCTTCAAAATCTGTCAAGTCATTTTGGGTAGGACCTAGGCCCTCCCTCATGTCTCTATGCTGAGGGAGTATCTCGCCATGGGGAAAGTGCTCCTGAAGTCCTTTCGTGCACCAGGGATATATCTTGGTTTCACTGTCAGAGGTCCCATAGATTGCCCTCATTCAGGGAGTCTGGGTGGGTCCTATGCTGGTTTCCCAGCTATCAGTTTTGTGTCCATGAGCTCCCCCTTGTTCAGGTCTGCTGTCTCTGGATACAAACCAACCTATCCTTCCTGCCTGGGTACCTACTGCCATCCGATTGGCTAAAACTTCTTTATTCATCAACCAATAAGAGAAAAATATATTCATAGCATACAGAAGGACATTCCCCAACATCTCTTTTCTGTTGAACTAAAAAGGATGGTATTAACTTTAACATAGTAAAGTTATATATAACAAAACAGTTATCACACAAGAACTATAGATAATATTTAGTTAATTTACATTTGGTAAAATTTAAAGAAAATAGTCTATTATCTCTCCTATGTTTTTGTCTTTTTGGGCCTTTAGTTTTATGTATAACATATTTTATCATAATTAAGGAAAAGAATAAACAATAATATAATTGACAGAGATATCTCACTGCCTGGACAGTCACCCAAAATTTCACTGTAATGTTGGTGCAACTATCTTCAGCCCATAGGTAATATTGTCTGACAGACTTTTTCATGAAGTAGGAAATTTGAATATCATTTCTGTATTATATTGGAGAAGTTCATTTGTTGTTTTCTTCTGTGAAGCAGGAACCCTGAAGGACCACCCTGTTTCTTGGCAAATTCTGTAGTCAATTTCCTTTATAACTTGGTTGCCCAGTTTAGACAGCATGTTTACTATATTGTTTTATTATTTCATGAGCTTAACCTTAAATTGTTAATCTCAGTCATTTCACTGCTTAGTTTCCTTCTGGGTGCTAGTGGATGGTCTTTGGCTGATGTCTCATTCCTACATGACTGTTTGAGAAACTATTGGAACCTGCTATGTGGCTTAGCTCATGGTGTGCTGGTGGGGCTTTCACTGGTAGCTGATGCCCTAAGTGGCTAGGAGACATGTCTCTATACTGAATCTATACTGCAGACAGCATGAGAGACATGAGACTAGGAAGCTATATTTGACTCCATTTTTGTGTTTTTAGTACCATATATATATATATATATATAATTTGAAACAAGCTTGTTTTACATATCAATCCCAGTTCCTGAATCCTCCCATCCTCCCCTGTCCACCCCCACCCCTTCTCCCCACCAACCTCTATCCTATCCCCTTTTTTCTTCCTGGGAATGGGGTGAGGTCATTCTGTAGAGTCCTCAAAGTCTGTCTTATCATTTTGAGCAGGGTCCAGGCCCTCCGCCATGTGCTTCTAAGCTTTATAAGGTTTTATGTATATGTAGGTACTCAATGTTTGAGCAACATTTGTACATAGTTTTCCATTGGAACCACTGACCAGCTTTAACCACCCAGAAATTTACTATTAATTATAGATGCTTAGTTGATGGTTTAGGCTTGTTACTAACTAGTTCCTACAACTGAAATTAACCCACATATTTTATCTAAGTTCAACCACATGGCTCATAGCTCGTTACCCAATTTTCCATAAGTCCTGTTTCCTCTGCATCTAGCTAATCCTTCATCCCAGCGTGTTCCAAGTCTGGATCTCTCACCTAATATCTTCATGCCCAGCTGTATGTCACTTGGCTCTTTATAGATCAATGAGAATAATACATGTTTGCAGTGTACAAAGACTTGCATAACAATTATAAGTATTTTTTATGTTTGTGTGTATATGTGTATACATGTTATTTTGCCATAACTGTTTTGAAAATAGGAAATGTGAGTAAAATGTTCTCATTTTCTTTTTATTTTCATTGATACTGGAATTTTTGAATTTTTTCTTACAATTTTAGTATCAGTTAGGAAATGAGAATAAAGGAGCAAAACCTGGGAAGATGGATTGTAACTCACTCATTGTCTTATGAATATTTATTATACATAGTTACATATGTGTATAATCAACTCTGCTTAGCCTATTTAATAGTCCTAGATCTCTAATTATCTCTAGTTGTAAGAAATAGTATTTATAATATTTCAGGATTACATGTGTTTAAGAAAGTATGAGCAGTTTATTTAAGTAGCATGTACTAAATACTAATAATAAATGTAACACAATATAAGAGGCACAAAGAACCTAGTGTTGATTTCCCTGTCCTTAATAATAGCATTGTGACAAACAGAAAGATGAGATTTAAACAAGAATGATTGGTGGTTATTAATAGATATGTGTATATCAATATGTCATTTGGACTTACTTTAATTCTATATTCCTCTATCAAAATGAGAGTAATCACTTTTATTATGTCTATGAACATTCTAGTTTAAGGTTCCTAACCATTTTTAGCAGTATGGGCTATATCTTTCATCTCAAGAAGTTAATCATTATCCTCTTAAGTAGGTGATTACTTCCTTCATACTTAGTACTCTCTGATAACAATATAAATGAAGACTGCTCACTATTTTCTGTTTTAAGGTATATAACTCATGAGAGCAAGAAATTTTATACCTGCTGATTAACTATTATTTATGATTAAAGCTTGCCTGAGTATTCAGAAAGCAAAGTCAGCCACAAGCCATAGAAGCCAGTCACACACTTTTCATCCCAGCAGCCATTAATCGTAGGACTCAGGATTAAGAGATAGATATTCCTCTCTGAGTTCAAGGCCATTCAGTTATATGAAACTGTCTTAAAGAGTAACAGATCACATGCTTTTAATAACAGAAATAGAGGGGTATAAAAGATAAAAGTAGGGTGTTCAGTATCCAGTAAGAGCTTTTCATTCTCCAGGCACACTGAGAGTCAACAGTTTGATAACTTGGTAAAGAGCTTGTGTGTGGATCAGCCCTTTCAGACTGAGCTTGAATAGAGAGCTAGTGGCTGGCTGCTTTGCTTTTCTGACCTTCAGCTTAAAGAATCAACCTCAGTCTCTGGGTTTTTTATAATTTGTGTTACTTTAGCTATATTGCAGGCAGTCAGATTCCATGAAACTTCTAACTAAGCAGTGGATGGATTTCTGTTGTATAAGTAAGTAGGGACTTGAGAAAAAGGTTCTCACCATCATATTTGGAGGTATAACTATGATTTGGAAATGATCTGTGAAGCTCCAGTGAGGAACCATAGTGAAGCTGTTTGTCAATAAGCAAACCAAATAACTTACTATAGGCAACCAGGAGAGATAACCCTGATACTCTTTCATGGTATAAAATGTGCAAATTTTATAATATTTATCCAAACACACTTTTGATGCATCTCAGTTACTTTCATGTGTATATATGTTTATGTATGTGTATATGTATATTTATATATTTTGTACATATATATGTACATATTTATGTATGCACATGTATACTTCTTTGATGGAGTTTGTGATTTCATACACGAATACTGTATTTAATTATTTGAACTTCTGCTTTCTGCTTCCTGCTCCAATACTATGTACACTCTACTGAACGTCAAGGTAAATGCAACTTCTAACAAAAATTTATTTTGAACATATACATACATATATAAAACTAACTCATATTTTTTAGAAAATGTGATTATGTGTATTCATTTTTTAGTGTTGTTCATTTGGAACTGAAAGGGATATCAATGTTATTGTCAAGTAGAAATCATTGCTAAGTTAGCATTCATTGTTTACCTATAGCTCTCTGCTACATTTAGGAAGTTGAGAGAATTTGCCATTTGTCTAGGAATGATAGATTGTTAGCTTTTTGCATGAGTTCTATTATCTCTATCATTATGTGCATATCTGACATGAAAGAAATATTTCTGACTATATAAATTTGTTTTATAGCTCAAAAAAAACACCAGCAAAGCTATTTTTGCTGAAAAAATCATGTTGTTATTATAACAGTTCTCTCTTTTTTCTTCCTGTACTGCTTAGATTCTCAGGAAATTGGATGATTCCAGTCACATGAAATAAGATAGAAGCTTATGAAAACACCAATGCCCTCCATGCATCAGAATACACCAAGGAGATATGTCATTGTGCCATAATGGCTTCTTTTGTGATAAACTGCAAAAAAACTGTAATTTAGATATTTCAACAAAAATAAATTTGTAATATATATGAACATATATATTACATATGTAATATCAACATATATATATGTACAGACACACACACTATATATGTACATACAAAATTGTGTTTGTCCTTTAAGAAAAAACATTTTACTGTGTTACATACTTTTTATTGAACTTTTGAAAAATATTCTATCATTTGGATATTCATTACTTTCTAAGTGATAGTCAATGTAATTTTTATTCCTTAAATGTATTTCAAATAATTGTGTATGTGACTATTACTTTGTATGAATTTTTGTCTCTGTCACTGTGTGTGTGTGTGTGTGTGTGTGTGTCTGTGTGTGTGTGTACATGTCACATTGCATATATGTTAGTAATGCATGAAATATGAGTGAAATGCTCTGCTTTTGTTCTTATTTTCTATATATTTTCATAAATACTGGATTTCTTACATTTTATTGTCACTTAGTTCAAAACAGTAACACCTGTGAACTTGGATTTCTACTTACCCAATATCTTATGAATATTGTATTTATATTATCTTGTCTAGAACTTTGGGACTTTCTAAATCTTATATCAATCTACTAATTACATGAACTATTTTACTGTTTAAGTGAATATATCATAAAATCATTCATTATTCCTTCATTTTCTTGACTTTATGATCCCAAGGCTTAGTCTCATGCAACTACACAGGCTTGCTTTAGACTCAGGCATTGATCAGGTACTTTTTTTTATTGTGACACAGACCCAAAGCTTCTAGTTCATATAAGAACCATGTAAGGAATACCAACAGTGCCAAATACTAATACATCAAGATCTCAGGAGCAGGTGTTGAGTGTCCTGTCCCTACACATAACACTGTGATAAAATGAAAGAAGATTTAACCACACATCCATAAGGCTCTCTTGATGATTATTTCTGAAAGGCTGTATGTTCCTTATAAGCACAATAAAGAAACCACTGCAAACATCACAATCAGACTACAGTTTGAAACTGTAGCCACAAACCTGTCAATTCAGTTGTCTAAATGGAATATGGTGTCTCAAGTGACCTTGCTATTCAGTTTATTCACCCATGTTAGCATGATTAATATGTGGTTTGTGTTACCATTCTCAGCTGTTTCAGAAGAGTCAGCAGTGAATGTAAAGTTTGACAAACTGTTTATTTCGGGTGTAACATGAGAAAACAGCTCAGGAGAACATCATTCATCTTTCCTGGGTATGAGAGACTTAAGTTATTTTCTTTATGAAAGACAGCCTATTTTTCTTAGTGAACATCTAATCCATTCTGTTGATTCTGGTAAAACATTGATACCCCAATAGGTCTCTGTTTCTCTTTTTCTTTCTCTCCCTTCCTCTTACTCTTCTTCCTCCCCCCCAACACTGTTCTTCTCTGCACCCTTTCCCCCATCTATTTTTATATGACCTTCAGAATACAATGTTATGGAGACAAATGCCTCCTTGTACCACTCAACTTACAAGTAGACACAAATCATGTCTTCAGTCTTCATAGAAGATGCATTTACTCAGTCATTAGTTTGTAAACTTCAATAATACTGTCAAATATATGGATATCTATTTTAAAAGTACTCATTACCTATTTATTTATGACAGCACCAAAGCAGATTTTAATATTGAAGATGGTAATAGGTTTTCATGTACCTTAGTTTCCTTTATATAATGCCAGTAATACTATTGTATTGTATTTTATTTTTTAGATAATAACATAATTACATATTTTCCTCTTCCCTTTGTTCCTTCCAACCTTCCAACCTCTGCTATATAAACATTCTTGCTCACTTTAAAATACATTCCATCATTTTTCATTAATTGTTATTACATGGCTTTAGGCATAAATACATATGTTACAAATATATTATGGTTGGTCTGAAGAACATACTATAGTCATTTTAGTAACTTTAGATTTAATGCCTGATTTTTAATTTTTGATAAAAACATCAGTATTAACCATATAAAAAGATAAATTGATTATGTTTGTACAGTTGTTATATCAAGTTTATAAAAGATTCTTAAAAACAAGAATTGGCAGAGATATAAAAAAATCAATGTCATGTAAATAACCTTGAACACAATCTCTAAATCAATTTAATTTCATCATTCTTTGATTATAATATCATCCATATACTCAGTACTTTTTATGTTGATTGTAGTTGTGATTGAGTGAGTGTGGAGGAGGGTTGGAGTGAATAGAGAGACAGAACTTTATTGGTTATGTATGTATGGAAAATGCTTTGACACCAGAATGCCTGTCAGAAATATCTGGAAGTATTAGGCTATATAAATACCAAGCACAGTCACCTATGTATTCTTTCGTTTATTTGTTATTCATGAAAATCCCTTTAATGTCTTGATACAAAGAAACTATATGTGTTATTGATAAAAGTCAGACATATTGGCATAATAATAGAGGTCTTGCCAAAGTCAAAAAACTGCAACCTAGATTTGTGCAGTGGTTAAGAGGGCTCATTACTCTTGCTGAGGACCACAGCTTAGATCACTTCAGTCACATTTGATGGTAAACTGCTGCCTGGCATTCCAGTCCAGGGGATCAGACATTCTCCTATGGCTTCTGTGTGATGGACAGATATGGCATAATTTTTTATTTTCATGGTGAATATATATGGTGTCTTATTTTCATGATGGATATATATCTCTCTTTATTAATTTTTATTAAATATATCTTTAAATTGCACAAATATTAAGTCTTCCAAGTATGCGTGCAACAGGTGAAAATGAAAACCATAGGTGGTAGGGCAGCCGACACGTGGCTCAGCTTTGCTGGATTTTGTCAAACAGCTGTCCTGGAGCCTTGTGACTTTTGGCATTTCCTTTCAGATATGGCTGTTCTATTCCCTCGCTCCCCATTCCTCTCCATGCCTCCCTTCCCTCCATCCAGTGTGTGACACATGATGGCTGTGAGAAGAACTCTTCCAGAAAGTGTTGTCAGTCAGGAAGACAGACATTCTTGAATAATAGCTATCCAAGTAACATCATCTCAGATGGTTTGGTATTATCTCTGAGGACTGGGAAAGAAACACTTTGAGCCTATTTCGTATTTGCTGTGTAGGTGTCCAGAGTTGTTGTTATTCATCAACATCATCATCATACTTCTAGCTCCTGCAATCTTCCTTTTGCAAATTAATGTCTCTCCTCTTGTAAGGATAAATCAAAGGAAGACCTCACTTGGACATTGTTTCTTTTTGAAGTGTGGGATTTTGTTCCTCTTTGCTGACCCTGGAACTTTCAGGGATGACTGAGTACTGCTATATTAACTGTAATGTCTACCAAGTATTGATGATGGTTTTCCATAAGCATACAGTTGGAGGCCACTTTTCCTAAACTCAATACCCTATATATTTTGGATATTCCTCACTTGGGTCACAATTGCACCCTAGCTTATGGCTATAAGCTTAAGTAATTTCTAGCTTAAGCAGAAGGGAGTAAGTAGGAAAGACCCACCAAACTATCTCAAATACTAGCATAAATAATAAAAATGGGTATCAGTTGCTCTACCTTAAGGTCTCCACTATCTCATGTTTGTCTGTCTATAAATCCACACGAAATATATATTATTCCATATGTTACATTCTAAAACAAATACTTGTGATTTTCTTTTTACTTAAAGGGTACTCTAGGTTTGAGTACCTGTCATCTATGGGCCAGTAAGCGCAGGGTAGAAAAAGGTCATTGAAAACAACTCAGAGGGAGATGGATCTCATTGGCTAAGAAATCAAACAAAAGAGAACATTAAGAAAAATAAAGTGAGCTGAGCAGTGGTGGCACATGGATGCCTTTAATCCTGTAGGTACTCAGAAGGCAGAGGCAGGTGCATCTCTGTGGGTTTGGGGCCAACCTAGTTTACGAGTGAGTTCCAGGATCCAGGACAGGCTCCAAAGCTACAGAGAAACTCTGTTGAAAAACCAAAGACAGAGAAGGAGGAGAAAAAAATGAAACAAACCATCTCAGAATCCTGGTATTGCCTCCTTGGTAAAATTTTAAAGAGAAAGAGATACTATGATCATTAGAGTGTTCAGTGGGAATACTGTTGATGCCATTCTGGATATCTTACTGAAGATTACCCATGGTTGCTACCATCTTGGTGAGACAATATTGCTGCAAGTCAAACAGTAACTAAAAAATTGTATCTAGAAAATGTGAAATATATCTTCATGCTCAACCCCCCATTCACACATATACACGAATAAAATTGGAAATTAAACTAAATGGAGGTGCATACCTCTATTACCATCATTATGGATGCAGAGGCTGGTGGAACTCTGTGAGCCTGATTCAGATCTGATCTAGGTAAAGATTTCTAGGCAGGGCTATGTTCAGAGAGGCTCTCCCCACCCTTACCTCCACCACATCTCAATAAAATATATGAATATAAACTTAAAGCCTCATATCAGGGTGGTGCTGGTAGTGGTGGTGGTGCATGCCTTTGATCCAAGCACTCAGGAGGCAGAGACTTGTTTACATAATAAAAGAAACAGTCTAAGAAACAAGGGAAGACGTGCTGAGGTTGGGGGATATGACTCATAGAGGAAGGGTTTCATGGGATAAAAAGGAAAGCTTCATCCTCACTTTGCCTACTCTGCTTTCACAGGCTCTTCCTGCTTCCTACTGCTCAGACAGCCCTCTTCCTTTGGTCTTCTTAAGGTTCAAGAAGCCATCAGACACACGGAACTGTCTCTGACAGCCAAGAAGATTTAGGCAAAATGGCTTATAGCCTCTGAGACAGTGCACACATGTTCTGAGTGAGAGCTCCAATTTCCTATATTCACCACCCAGCAGAGATTTGAGTTATTATTCTCCCAAGTCCAACACCATTGTAATGGTGTCATTGGTCCATCATAAAGGATGAGTGCACCACCCATTTACACACATGCTTGTTACCACACACATGCATTAGTCTGCCTACCTGCCTGCTTGTGTGACTTCCTCCCCACCTGCTTGGCTCTGAACCCTGCCAGTGCCTGCTGCTTCTGAAGTCAGAAGAAGGGGGTAGGTCTGTTGAAATTAGAGTTATGGATGGCTGCCAGCTGCTTGTTGGTGAGACATGAACCCACAAAGACAAAAGTCATGACAGCCAGGAGAGAACAGAAACAGTCTATATTTCATGTTAGTGATTCAAAGTTATATCTGAGTAGCCTCCTACTTACATGAAACAAACAAACAACAAGAACAACAACAAATCCTTTCAAACATCCAGATGCTCTCTGAGGGGAATATAATGGTTAAAAAAACTAACACTTTTTAGGTGTTCCCTAAACACTCAGGGACACTCTGAGGGCATGGAGCACAGCAACAGTTCACTGGGTACCTATTCGTCTTCTGCCGAATTGTTTTGAGTTTTTCTCAATTTAGGGTTAGGGTTAAGAGTCTCATCTTTTACAGTGCTTTAAGATTCTAAATTTTAGGTCAGGTGGTGGTGGTGTACTCCTTTAATCCCAACACTCAGGAGGCAGAGGCAGATGGATCTCTATGAGTTTGAGGCCAGCCTGGACTTCAAAGAGAGTTCCAGAACAGTCTCCAAAACCTGTCTTAAAAAAGAAAAAAAAAATCTAGCTTTTATTGGCTGTACAACTTTGATCACAAAGGCATGTTGAAATTGTTTGTTTTCTGAGATAGGGTTTCTCTGTGTAACAATCCTAGCTGTCCTGGAACTCACTTTGTACACCAGGCTGGCCTCAAACTCACTGAGATCTACTTACCTCTGTCTCCCAAGTGCTGGAATTAAAGTCATGCACCACCTGGATGGCGTGTTGGATTTTATCAAAAAAAAATCTACATTGTTACATTTCATCTTTGGCTGTTATTACTTGCCTTGTACTGGGTGATTTGTTTGTGTTTTTTCTAATTTTATGTATGTAGTTAATTAGTTAGTTGGTTAGCTTTTTGAGACAGAGTTTCTCTGTATGACAGCCCTAGCTGTCCTGGAACTAGCTCTGAAGACCTGATTGGCCTCAAACTCACAGATATCCACCTTCCTCTGCCTCCTGAGTGAGAGCTTGGATTAAAGGCTTGCTCTAGAACTGCTGGACTTTGCTAATTGTTGAATGGTGTAGTGAAGGTGTTTCTTTTTAGTGTTTGATTGGGTTGTATCTTTTCCTGATTTTTGAATTTTATACTGAAGTCAATTACTTGAGCTTTTAGATTATTTTTAAAGGAGGGCAATAGAGATATAAATTTCCCCATATGACTGATTATACTGTGTGCCAGGAGTTGCATAGTGTTCCATTTTCTTGAGGGAATCTCTCTCCCTCTCACTTTCTCTAGATTTCAGTTTGGTGTCATTCCTCATGCAGTGATAAATGAGTTGTGTTTCCAGTCCCATGGATCTTTATGTCCACATCTCTTCTCTGAGGGCACCTGGCAGGAGTGTGATACAAAGATTTAGAGGCAAGAAAAGTTCAAGGTCACCACTTCTTCCTAACCCCTTGACCTAGAGCCAGAAACTCTAGGGAAGACACAGTGACAGGTGATGCCCCAATCTACTTAGATATGGATATTGCTCACATTTCACTTAAACATTACCTTCTTGTTGTAGGTGGGAAAGCCTTCATTGCTGATTTGAATTTAGTCATTTCCAGGTTTGTGAGAAAAAAATAAATTTTATTTGTTTTACTTCACATTTTAACCTGCTTTTTATTCATTAGTTTGTTTATTTGTTTGTTTATTTTTGAGGCAGTGACTGTCTCTATCTGTGTGCCACAAAAATTGTCTCGTTGCATAACCGAGGACCTCTTTATGATTACTGCCATGAAAGTAGTGAGCTACTCCAAATTATTTTAAATAGACTGTTATTATATAGCACCAACAGGGAGATAAGTATGAAAATCCAACCTTGTCAAAGATCAAAAGGGATAGGGGGACGGAGGAAGGGCATTATGTTGATTGGTGCTGAATCTCTGGTGTGTATAAATTTGGACTTACTTAGTGTGCATTTTTTCAAACTGTAGATGGTTGTGAGCTATGTGGTTGCTCAGAATTGAGCTCAAGTACCCCCCCCCCCCACACACACACATACAGAGACGGAAAACATTATAAAGAATCCAGGCCCAGGGAGACAGAATTTCTAGAAATTCCAGAGATCACTTGGTGGGGTCTAGTGCCCTCTTCTGGTGAAAGGGCATACATGCAGACAAGGCACTCATGCATAAAATAAATACATGAGCTTTTTATTTTTAAATTATTACTACTATTATTATGATTATTATCATCATCATCATTCTGGTTTCTTGAGGCAGGGATTTCCTCTGTAGCTTTGGAGCCTGCCCTAGAACACTCTCTGAAATCAGGCTGGTTTGGAACTCACAGAGAGCCATTTGAGTCTGCCTCCCTGGTGCTGATGGGATTGAAGGCCTGTATCACCAACATAGTCTGTTTCATTTTGTTTTGTTTTGTTTTTCCTTTTCCTGGGTCTGTAAATCCAAATTTTTTCTCCCAGGGAATGGAGTCTGGATTTGGAGAGGGTTATTTAACTGGGAAATGTCAATTCCACTTGCTTTGTTTCTGATTAAAATTGAGATTATGTGTTCAAGACCTTGAACTACATTATACCCTTCCATAGAAATGGCCTTTATTTTATTTAATAAAGTTTTAAATGAAACAAAGGCAAGGTGGAAACAGAAGACCACACACAGCTTCACTTCCCCCTTCTAAGTCAGGAGCACAGGAAGGGCTCTCCCACTCTGCACCAGGCTTTCAAAGAGGATGAGACTTCTGTTGGAAATGCCTTAAGAAGGTAGCATCAAGGTGGGAGGGGCTACTACCCAGCAGACAGGAACTTCTATGGTCAACTGGCTGTTCTTTCAGGGAAGTGAACTGATGTCCCTTTAAACCATGCTTATAGTCACTGCCAGCTGACTTTGTTTCTAGAAAAGTATTCTAGAGAAAACAGCTAGGAACAGGTTCAAACCAGCTCCAATCCCCACCCCCTTTCTTAAGAGGACTTTGCTCAATCATAATCTGATCATAAATACAAATTCTTGGCTGGAGGCAGTAGCATACGCCTTTAATCTCAGCACTCCTGCAGCAGAGGCAGGTGGATCTCTGAGATTGAGGCCAGCCAGTTATAAGAAGCAAATGCCAAACTTTCCCATACTGTCCATAATTCCCATTTTCTCCTTTGGTCTGAAAATATAATAAAGGTCATTCAATTACATGTGCGCAAGAAAAAAAAAAAAAAAAAAAAAAGAAGCAAATACCAGGACAGGCAAGAGGCAGGACTGTTACACAGAGAAACCCTTTCTCAAAACACCACACACACACACACACACACCACAAAACAAAACACAGGACCAAATAATTTGCTCGAGGAGTATTTTGGGTTTCAACTTAGGGACAAGCTAGAGATGAAGTGTGATCTTTAATTCCACATGCCTAGAAACTTCTGATAAATTTTTCTAGAAGTTGTGCTTCAGTCTCCTGAATAAAACCACCACTCCATTTCCCAGTCAAAAAATAACCTGCTTTGGATTCTCGCCTTTCCTTCTGCAGATAATAAAACGTTCTGTGTGTTTTGTGTTTGTATTTAGAGCGTCAAAGGTGTCCTGTTGGGTTACATTTCCCAGGACTTAAGTGCAAATTTAGAGCCTGTGCGCTCCAGCCTGCACCTCGGCTGCCACCTAGTGGAAAAACCTCGCTATCGCTGTGGGTTCGGTCTCCCTGGGAGGGTGCCCTCCCTTTGCACTTTGGCCTCTGGCCCAATAAGAACACATAGGTTTAAGGAACTCAGTGGAGATTCTCAAGGAAATCCACAGTGGGCAATTAGTGGGTGAATAAACTGACGGACGGGTGTGTGGGCTAACAAACAAACAATATTAAAACATGCTAAGAGGTTGAAATGACTTGGCAAAGGAAAATATCAAATCCTTAAGACCTGAATTAGATCCTCTTATCCCCATGCTGTCCCCTGACCACCCTAACCCTAACCCTAATCCTCCACAGCGAGTTGTGGCTCCAGCATGCCTGCACTCACACAGACACCATGGATAACACAAATAAGAAATAAAAAGATGCAATCCCAGCACTCTGGAGGCAGGGGTAGACAGCTATTTGAGTTCCAGGCCATGCTGGTCTACAGAGTGAGTTCCAGGACAGACAGGACTACACAGAGAAACCCTGTCTCCGAGTGATGAAACCCACAATGGGCCATCCAGGGTTGCTCTGGAGTGCAAGTCTTTTTTTTTTTTTTTTTTTTTAGTTGAAAACAATGTGTTTTGTTTGTTTGTTAACACAATAGATTCTGATCACATTTTCCTCCCTCTCAACTCCTCTCACGTCCACTCTACCCATCGAATTCCATACCTTCTTTCTGTCTTTAGAAAACAAAACAAAAAAACAAGATGAAAACAAAGAAAACCACCAGAAACTCACACACCTCAAAAAAAAAAAAAAAAAAAAAAAAAAAAAAAAAAAACAGAAACCATAATATATAAGCAAAAGACCATTAATGGATAAAAGAAATGCCCCAAGCACCACTGAGTTAATTTTTGTTGACCATCTAATTTGGAGTCTGCTTTAAGGTCTGTCTTTTTTGTAGTGAGTCCTTGCCACCAAACACACAAGACAGATTGCTAGCATGATAGCTCACATTAAGAGCACTTCTTATTCTTCTAGAGGACTGTAGTTCTATTTCTAGGCACCAACCATGGTGGCTCACAACCACCTGTAATTACAGCTCCTAGAGATAATTTCTCATGATATCCAAGGTCACTTGCATATTCATGTACATATATACACATAATTTAAAATAACTAAACACACATATCTATGTATATCTACATCTGTATATAATTTTTGAGACAGGGTTTCTCTTTGTAACTGTGGCTGTCTTCCAACTCAGAGATCCACATGCCTTTGTCTCCTGAGTGCTGGGATTAAAGGGTTAAACCACCATAGCCAGGCTAAATTCTTTTTTAAGTGCATCTTCTTTCCTGTTGATTAAAAAGAAATCCTCAAATTAAGTAACTTCTGTAAAGCTCCAGAGTGCAATGCTGAAGTGCCTTTGGCTAGACTGGAGCTCACTGCCACACTTCCTCTGTGACACCTAGTTTAAAAACTTTGCCATCAGTGGGGGCTGGGAGCTCAAGATTTAACTGCTTATAACTCCATGACTCAGGAGGCTAATGCAGGGAGATAGCCACAGTTTGAGGCCAGTCTAGGCAACATATGTCTCTTCCAAAAAAAAAAAAAAAAACAAACAAAAAGAAAAAAACAAACACAGGCACAGCGTCATACTTACAAGGTAGAGAGAGTATAGTCAAGCATGCAAGGTCATCTTTTGCTACATAGAGAACCCAAGATGAGTGTGCAGTACATGAAATCTTGTGGAAGGAAAGAGCCCACAGACATACACAAAAACTACACACCAGAACAAATCAAAACCTTATCATCTTTGATATGTACACTTAGTCAACAAAGCTTAGCAAGCAATAACCTAAAAGATTTTTAAAGTATTTCAATTTTGGAAATATTTTTGGACTGACAAAAAAGTTGCTTTAAACAGCATTGAAAGCAGATGTAAGATACATACACACTAGTACACAGGGAAAACCTCTAGAATGTTTGGAAAAAATGAATACCTAACCCTAACACGTATATAACAAATATCATCCTTTCTTTACAAGTTCTCTTTAAAATTGGGTAGTGGGGTACCTGTAACCATGATCCAGCAACCTCAGTTAAACCAAAGGTTGAGACAGTAAAGCAGGCTACCATATACACAGAAGTTCCCAGACCAGCCATGGTATCATCACAAGAACTAAAAAAAAAAAAAAAAAAAAAAATTAAAATCTTGGGTAAGCAGTTTAGATGTCAGTCAGGCAAAGAGATGAACCCCCACATCCTTCTTTTACTCACGATTGCTTTTTGGCAAAGGCTGATAAATAAGAGAAATACGTTGCACTACAGAAATGCAAACTTCATAAATCTACTTTACATCTTTCTTCCAATGCTTAAATTCAGTGATGCCTACTCGGTTAATTATTGGCTATTAAGCCATTGCATCTACAATAAAGAAAATTAGGGATTAATCTTTACGAGGTGTAAATAATCCCAAGTCTAAGGCCAAAGTGCATGCAAAATTGGTGACAGCAGTCACCGCTGTGGTAGAAGAGGGTGCATAGTGCATACACCGTGTCACTCAAGAGGCAATCATCTGGGTTTCCTATTGCTAACTGAGAGATATGAGCGTTAAAACCCATCATTGGATCCAGCGGCTCCCTCCAAGATCAAGGAGGACTTTGATAAAGTGCATCAGAGCAGTGGCTGGGAGTGCGCTCCAGAAAGAACTGGTGGAAAAGAATTGGAGAGAGGAGGCACCTCCGGAGTGGTTTGCTTTTTAGTGCAGGAGAGGTTGGGTGTCTCCTAGAGGGGAGTGGGAAAATCAATCAGAAACCACAACACAAGGGAAATACCTCTCCCGGAGCTTAAGGGCTGGACTCTTTTGAATTAAAGGAGTCCAGGGAGCAACAGGAATTATGTGCTGTGTGTGTGTATGTGTGTGTGTGAGCCCCACTCATTTCATCATCTCATTTCAATACAGCAGGAGAGATGGCTCTGGGTAAGGGTGAGAAGAAATAAAAAATTGTTTGGGGGCAGGTGCACCTGGAGGCATTTGTGATCTATTGCCTATGTCTACTGATCTTTAGCTGTGCATGGAAACTTTAGGCGAACTCATGTTCTCACAGCTGAATTCTGGGCACCTTCTTGCAGTGCAACCAGGCTTTACATGGTTGAATGCTGGGACCTGTAGTTCAGAGCCTCCCTCCCTCCGCTGTGGTTGAGGCATGTCCATGGCTGGAGCAGAACCAGGGGGGGGGGGGGGGGGGGGGCCCTTGCCCCCCGCCCCCCCCCCAGCGCGGGGGCCAAGGTCCCGGGGGGGGCAGGGGGGGCGGGGGAACGAGCGAAGCATTCCTGGGTGACCCAATGAGAACAGGAAATCATGAATCAGAAGGTGTATCCAGAAGTGGGAGCTTTTTAGCGCCCCTGGAGGTGTGGCCTCAAATGGTGGGCTTTTTAAGGGTAGAGTCTGAATTGAGGTGAATTCATGGGAGGGCCTGTATTTTCTGCTCACCTGTCTCTCAGGCTTCACTAACCAATCAGAGCCCCTATCTGACCTGCCAGTCAGATGGGAGGGTTCTTACGTCAGTGCTTCACCTGAGGAAGTCTGTTGAAGTTGTGCCTTTGCTTCTGCGGAGATCCCTGGTCAGCTCAGCAGCCTCACCAAGCTGAGCGAGGGAATTCTCTTCACAGTGGGGATTCTCTTCACTAGATGGTGGGGGGCTGCTCTCAGCCGGGAGGGCAGTGGCAGAGGTTCCTGACGGGCCTCTGCCCTTTACAGGTGAGGAGCCCTGGACCGAGGTGAGACAGTGGCGGCTGCCCCCATGTGGGGAGAGTGGCTGGCTATAGTGAGGATTGCTGTCTCCATGCTTGGCGGCATGTCCAGTCACAGTGACTGCCGGGCTGCTCCCCCCATGTGTGAATGAGTGGTAGGTGGAGTGCCCGGCTGAGGTTCGGAAGCCAGTGTGTTTGGTTCTCCCTTGGCTGAGTGGAAGCTGGTCACCATATTCCTGCCTGGTCCTGCCTTGTCCAGCATGGTTCTGTGTAGCCCACAGTGGTCAGGTTGGTAGCTTCTGAATACTTCCCCCCCCCGCCCCCTGGCTGTGTGTATACAGAGGTTTGGCAAGGTAACTGTTTTTAGAAATACCCAAGTGTGGTGGCATTTTGTTTGTGCTTTAAAGGTGGCACATGCCTTTAATCACAGCACTTGAGAGGCAGAGGCAGGTGGATCTCTGTGACTTCGATCCAGTTCTAGGTCAGGCTCCATAGCTACACAGAGAAACCCTTAAAAAAATCAAAATACCAAGAACAAAACAAAACAAAAACAAACAAAAAGTTGCCTGAAGGTCAGAGTGTGGAGCTAGGGAATAGTTATCTGACGATAAAGCTGTGGTGGTGCACACCTTTAATCCCAACTCTTGGGAGGCAGAAGTAGGTGGATATCTGTGAGTTCAAGGCCACCCTGAGCTACACCAGATTGATCCAGTTTAAAAGAGAGACTGAGACAGGTGGTGGTGGCTCAAACCTTTATCCCAGTACTTTGGAGGTGGAGACAGGAGTAATATTGCTGAGCAGAGAGAGAAATATAAGGTAGGAAGAGAAAGAAGCTCATTATGTTCATTCTGAAGATTCACAGGAAAACGATTTGAGGATTCAGTATAGGTAAGAAGTAGGGTCTGGCTGCTTGATTTATCTCTTTTAAAAAATCAATTATTGATAACATTTTCAAATTTCATTTTCTTTTTTTTTTTTTTTTTTTTTTTTTTTTAAATTCAGGTTTAAGATGGTAGCCCTGAGAGAAATAGTGTGAGTAGTACTTGGTGTGCTATAATACAAATCCCTAGTCTCTGGAGTACTTGGCCATAAAGCCTGTTTCAACTTTTTAACATATTTTTTGGGATTATAATTACATTATTTCCACTGTCTCTTTCCTGCCCTAAGGTCTCCCATAGCCCCTTCCTTGTGTTCTCATCTATGGCCTCTTTTGGTTTAACAACAAAGACTTAATGTGACCTGTTTTTGGTTGCAGGACCTTCCAGGTATGAATGAAAGGGTTGTCGGTGCTGGACAGTGAGTGTATAATTGAATGTGTACACATAGGACCCTGTGCCTTGGAAGGGAAACGGGAAATTCTCTTGGAGACTGTAAGATTTTACTAAAGTATGAAGTTCTGAGTCATAGCATCTATTATTTCCCTTATTTCTCTGTTAAGTTTCTGTCTAGCAGACCTGTCCACTGGTGAGAATTGGATGTTGAAGTTTCCCACTATTAATGTGTGGGGTTTGATTTGTAATTTAATCTTTATTAATTTTTCATTTTAAAATGTGGGTGCCCTTGTATTTGGGGCATAAATGTTAAGAATTGAGACTTCATATTGATGGATTTTTCAATTGAATATGAAATGTCCTCCATCTCTTTTGCTTAGTTTTAGTTGGAAGCATATTTTGTTAGATATTAGGGTAGCTACACTTGCTTGCTGCTCAGGTCCATTTGATTGGAAAATCTTTTTCTGACTCTTTATTTTGAGGAAATGTCTGTCTTTCTTGTATGCTGGATGGATCTTGTTTTAATATCCATTCGGTTCACCTGTGTCTTTTTTTTGGTGAATTGATATTAAGAGATTGATCACAAGCTACTGTTAATTCTTGTGGTTTTTGGTTTTTGTGGTGATGGTGACATAGTGTGTGTGGTGGTAGTGTGTGTATTTGCATGTTTCCTTTGTGTTTTGCTGGTGTGAGATTATATATTGCCTATGTTTTTGTGGGTGCAGCTAACCTCCTTGGTTTAGAAGTTCTTCTTTTACTTTCTGTAGGGCTGTATTTGTGGATAGGTATTGTTTAAATCTTGTTTTGTCATGAAATATCTTGTTTTCTCTTTCTATGGTGATCAAAAGTTTTGCTGTTTGTATTAGAAGAGATTTTCTTTGTAAATTTTGTGAAGTGGAGGTGGTTGTGGGAGATTAGTACAACAGAGATTTGGTTGGCTGGATTGGAGATGGAAAGAAGGGCATAATAATTAAAATATCTTAATGGGGCCATTTTGGGGTTAGGGAGGAACCTGATGCTAGGATTACCCCAGCTAAGACTTCCATCTCCTATAATCAGATTGGTGACTACCCTGGTTGTCATCAGAGAGCCTTTATTCAATAACTGATGAAAGCAGATGCTGAGATCCACAGCCAAGTACTGGGTTGAGCTCTGTGAGTCCAGTTGAAGACATGGAGGAGTCAGTAGAATCAAGGTACCAACAGAGGAACCCACAGAGACAGCTGACCTGAGCTCATGGAAGCTTATTGACTTGGGACTGAGATCCAGGGAGCCTGCATGGGACAGACCTATGCCCTCTGCATGTGTGTGACAATTGTGTAGCTTGGTCTGTTTTTTTTGGGGGGGGGTCTGCATGCAGTGTGATCAGGAACAATTCTGGTTTGCCTCCTCCAGCTTTGATGCAGGGGGAGGAGTTTGGCCCTTCCTCAACTTGATGTCATGCTTTGTTGACTCCCATGGGATGTCTGCCTCTTTCTTTAAGGAGATTGAGGAGGAGTAGATGGGATCTACATGGGAGGTGGAGGGAGGGAATAGGAGAAAAGATAGTAGAAACTGGTCAGTATATAAAATAAATGAAACAATTTAATTAAAATTAAAGAACAAAATGAAAAGGCACCAAAGTTATAATACAGTGAGAAAGGTACCTTGGCAAGTGGGTCCAAACCTTGGCAGGTGAGGGACAAATACTCCATACAGACAGAGCTTACGGGAAGTTTTATTTGGGGGAAGGTCCCCTAGTCCTTGAGTCATACATAGTGCCAGTGCGGATCACACATAGATTATTAACAATTTAATAGCAATTTTCAACAATAAGAAAAGATGAAGATATATACACACACACACACAACTAATAATAAATAAATGCAGGAAAATAAATCTCAGGCACTAAAACATAAAAGTATTACTCAAAATGGTTGTAATAATATAGATCACAGGATATTAATATTTTCTCCATGTTTTGTATCACCAAGTTGAAAATACATTTAGAAATAAAAGTAAACACTATCACTTTCAAACAAAAATGTTGTAAAGGGGGTCATAGCAGGTTTAGAGCTGTTGGACTCTGAGCTAAGAAAATTATTGTATAGCATCATCCTAACCTGGTCAGTATCAAGTATGAAAATATGGTTCTTTGCTATGGGAGAGGTTTTTCTGTTATTAATGAAAAGAACTGAGAGTCCAGACATCTTCATAATTAGCATCTGATGTTGTTTCTTAGGTTTTTTTGTTTGTTTGTTTGTTTTTGTATGTTAACATTATGAACAGACAAATGATAAACATAAAGTAACAGGGAATCTCTAGAGCCATCCATGTCTGGTTTATGACCAGTGTATATAGACCCTCTATTATGGCTGAAATGGTAATCAAATGGTGCCAAACTAAGAGGCTGGCTCCCAACACCAGAGTTTTCCCTGTTGTCGTTCTGAACCATTTAAAGGCATAAGCTAGTATACCCAGTTTGCCCATCTTTCATGTACTTAGTAATTTTTCATGCAATTTCTCTGATGTGCACTGAGTACTATTGATCTGCTTGCTTCTCTCTCTTTGTTAATAGGCATTTCAGAAATGACAGAGGTGATCCTCCTATTCATTTTTCTTCTACAGTGACTTGTTGCTTATATTAGAACTTCTGTGTCATGGAATAAGTGTGGGAAGCATGATAATTAAATTTTCAAAGGAGTACACATTTACAGCATTGTCAGTATCACTTCTATTTTCATACAATTAGGTTACATTTTAGAATGCAGTATCCTATGAGGATGTGCATGTTGACTTTGTTAATCTGTTTTAGCAATGTTAATATTAAAATGCTTAATAGAAGAGAATATAAGAAACATCAAATACTTCATGAGTGTATCCAAAATAGCATTTATATCTGTCTGGTAGAGATACAATAAAATAGAATAATCATTAATCAACTGTGTATCTCATAACATAGTTTGTTGTATTATGGATATGTACATATATTTTTAATCCTTTTTTTTCATGTTCCAGTTTTATCCATTTGGCACGCACCTTGAAAAGTATTGCCTCCCAAAGGAATTATCTAGAGATGTCAGGTAATGTAAAGACAAATTTAGTTTTTAAAAAACATGTCTGTGGGGTGTGTGTTTGTGTGTGTGTGTGTGTGTGTGTGTGTGTGTGTGTGTGTGTGTGTGTGTGTGTGATGTGATTATGGGTTTGCATGATTAACAGATATGTTGGTTCTGGACAAAAACTTTGTGTGTTTTCTTTTATCCCTTTTCAGATGTTGATCAAGTTCAGGTTGCCAGGCTTGCATACCATAGACATTTTTCCTTCTGAGGCAGCTCACTAGTGCTCTAATAAGCTTAGAAACATTACATCAGTAAAATATTTTCTATTCAAATTATAATTGTAATTGAAGAAAAGAGCAATACGGTATATATTTATACTGCCATCTTTTTGTTTTTTTGTTATTTTATTCTTGATGACTAAACACTTGTGATCCCAGCACTGATATTCCCAGGAGCCAGGGAGATGAAATGCCAAGTCAAGGTATGATGCAAGAGCCAAAACATTTGATGTTCCCATTGTAGGTGGGGAGTGACTGAGAGGATTACATGTTTCCTTGGTCACTGTTGTTGGATATGCTGATGGAGAGACAGAGAGGTTCTTCACTGAAACCAAGGCCTCAGCAGCTACAATTAGGAGAAGGGCTGGTGCTTGCTACCTCTCTTGGGGTGTGGGAAAGGTCTTTGCTTCATTTATTTCCCCAGAGGCATACCAGCCATGGTCCCCATGGTCAAAATGTATAGGAGTCAACTTTTTTTCCCTTTCCTTTGGGATGATGAGTGCTCTGGGCTGAACCAAGGCCAAGTGTACTTTTACCACATATGTATCCAGGGTCCTCCAACCACCCCTAGGCTGATCCTGTTCTTTGTGGGTTCATCAGCACTTTTTGGTGTATGTTTGTAGCATGAAGTTAATTTGAAAGATGAAATTGGTTGTGCTAGGTAATTTTTAATTGTCTGGCTGACTGGCATTTTGTTGTTTGTATGTTGGACTAATGTGTACTGATGCCATATTGTGGATAATTTGCCTTTTCCTATTCTCAACTTCCTTCCCCACCTGGCACTCTTTCTTTACTCCTCCTGTCTTCTCTCCCCCAACTCCCTTCTCCTGTCTGTCTGCTTTCCTCCTAGGCTTTCCCTGGCTCCTCTCCTCTCTCTGGTCCCTTGTCTATGGCGAGCCTCCTCCCCCTCCTCATGCTCTTCCCTTCCCAATCCTCTGCTCCAGTATATTGATCAAGGAACATGGAACTCAGTTTTTCACTTGTGCTGTCTTCCCCAAACATGTGCATGCTAGTGCAATTGCAGCCAGTGCACACAACTTGTTCCCCTGACACATCAAATAAAGTCAGGATCAGGATGTCAAAGAGGGGTTTGTGATGCTCCCTGTGTATATCATTTCCATTCAGTTTTGTAATTTAAGTTTTTTTTGTAGAACACATGCCCGGGCACTGAAGAAGGGAAATACCCGACTTGTGAGTGTTTAATCTCAAGACCAAACAAGGAACAAGGGATGGAAGACAAGGACAGTGCCCTGAACCTTTCCTCTGCAGTAATCTCTTTGAAGATCTCAGCCTGGAAGAGAAGAAATGATGCAAAACAGCAAGGTAAGATGAATGGAATTTTCACTTTGAGAAACTAGCCTTAGGGTTACACTTAGGGCTAGAATCAGGGTTAGCCTCAGGGTTAGAATCAGGGTTAGCCTCAGGGTTAGAGTCAGGGTTAGACTCAGTTGTAGACTCAGGTGTAGACTCAGGATTAGGTTTGACTCAGTGTTAGGGTTAGACTCAAGGTTAGACTTGGGGTTAGATTCAGTGTTGGTCTCTTGCTGCATCTATCACCAATGAAACACAAAAACCCCACATAGTGCCCCCCCGGGGCATATTTGGGGGGAAAAAAAAGGGGGGGGGGGGGCCCCCCAGAAAGAGGGAGAGAGAGAGAGAGGGGGGGGGGGCGCCGCGCTTCAAAAAAAAAAAAACTCCTTCTTCCCCCCCCCCCCCCCCCTTCTTTTTTTTATTTGTGATTTTATATATCCTTGCCTCCCCTCCCCTTTTTTTTGGCGCGTGCCCTCTATCTTTTTTTTCTTTTTCATCCCTTCTTTTTTTTTTTTTTTTGGGTTGTTGTTGGGGGCAGGTTAGGGAATAAGGATGTCGAGTTCTCAAGACTGCTTCCTACTGATTTTGGTGTGTTGATTGTCTTTGTGGAATCTGAGAAATCTGGGGTGCTGCTACGTCCTGGTAGCTGGTTGTTTCATCGCAGTCCTGACTGTATAGAACTCTGGCATCCTTTGAGGCCTGGAAAGATGTTGGTGATAGCAGAGGACAAGGTTAAGTTTAGAAAAAAAGTTTTTTCTTAGGTCCTGGTACTTAATGTGAGAGTTGCAGTATGGGTAAGTGGTTCCCAAGGGTGACCCAAGACAAGGAAGTCCCAAGGCCAGGATTAAGTTGAGTAATATTTAATTGGAGTTAATCTGACCTGTTTAAATGGGACCAATTCAGCTCCCTGTAACTTACAAGAATCCTTTGGGTTTGTGAAAACATAAATATTAGACACATTAGCAGCATACTCATATTAGAAATGTTGTCCTTACTTAGGAGGCACAAGTGTTTGATGATTTGTGTCTCTATATCGGTGTGTTTTTTTGCTGGCATTCCTGTAACAGCAGCTAATTAGATTAGAAGTTTTGAATGAGTCATTGATGGATATATAGAGAGGGGATTGATGAGTGGGGTATATTAAGAAGTAGGAGAGTTTAAGTCAGCCTGAGGACAAGAAGGAAAGCATGAGGTTCCCAATCTGGCAGGATGAGGTTACAGGAGTGACTCCTTAATCTTCTATAATAGGAGGCAGTGTAATTGATCTTGGTGTCCTTTGAAGCTTAAGGGAACAGTGTCCAGTTGTTGTTGCTGTATATGATGGATGACTTTTGGATGGAGAAGTAAAGTGTTTGAGGTGGGATAAATGAATTCAGTGGGAAAGGTCCTCAAGCTTAGCAGTTGTTGGAGTGACAACAATTACCTTGAAGTGGCCCTGCCATTTGGTGGAAAGTGGTGAGGGGCATTGGTCTGGGGGAGAAAAGGAGAGAGTAAGAGGGGATTCAGGAGTGTAAGAAGCCAGCTATTCCTAGAAAAGAAAATTTCCTCTAGTTAACAGCTTTGTGAGTTGGTGTTATGGTTAGTCCCAAGTAGGTGACCTGAGGATTAGACAGTTGGACCTTAGAAGGTGAAACTATATTACCCCTTTTGGACAGGAAATTTAGAAGAGCAGAGGTGTTAGTCTGGCTAACTTCTAAGGATGGGCTGCAAAGTAGGATGCCGACTACATACTGTATGAGTTTAGATTTGGGCAGAGACAGAGCAGGTCAGAAGCCAGAGCTTTGTCAAATGGGTGTGGGCTGTCCCGGAATCCCTGAGGTAGGACAGTCCAGGTGAGCTGTGTGGTTATCAGTCCAGGTGATAAGTCCAGGTGAAAGCAAATATATTTTGAGACTTAGTATCAAGAGGGATAGAGAAAATGGCATCTTTAAGATCCCAAACTGAGAAATGGGAAGTCCCTGAGGGGATAGTAGAAAGAAGTATGTAAGGATTAAGTACCACAGGATGCAGGGGTACCACTGCATAATCAATGAGTCTGAGGTCTTGAACCAGATGATGAGTCCCATTATGTTTTTTTTTTAACTGCCAGTATAGGGGTGTTAAATTGAGAGGATGTAGCATGGAGTAACTTCTTTCTTAGGAGGTCAGAGATGATAGGCTTAAGTCCCCTAAGGCTCTGTGGTGGGAGAGGGTACTGGGTTTGAGTGATGTACCTCAAGGGGTTCTATTACTGAATCACAATGTCTAGCCACAGAAGGGTTTTTGGTGTCCCAGACTTGGGTGTCTACCTCAGATTGTGGCAGAGGAAATGACATATTGAACCAGTAGGGTGAGTGGCAAAAGAAATGGAAGCTCCTACCTTGGCTAAAAGATCCCTTCCCAGTAAGGGCACAGGACAGGTAGGTATAACCAGAAATGAATGAGTGAGGTGGATTCCCCAGAAAATAGAACTGAGTGAGTGGTGGGATCTGATGAGGTAGGTAAGGCTCTCTATACCCTGTCAATAGTGAGATGAGAAGGAGAAGTGGGTCCCATAATTCCCTCAGGGCTGATTATGTGTCACAAGTGTCAAAAAGGAAGGAGAATGATCCCCCTGATACATTAATTTCTATCCTGAGCTCTCTGTCAGAGATGACAGTTATTGCGGTAAATAAGGATCAGGATAAACAAATAGGCCAAATAGATGTTTATTCAGGGAGAAATAACTTACAACCTAGACAGATGAACACCAGGAAATTCAACCTGATCCTCTCCTGTCCGAGTCACGCTAGAAAGAGAGCGCCTTCCTCGCCCCCTCTGACCTCCTTCCTCAGGTCACCTCCGCCCATCGCTCCACCCCCCAATGGGCGTGGTCAGTGCTACAGAAGGACTACCTCACTACAATTCCCCTTTTAGTCTAAAGAAAAGATTTAGGCTTAATACAAAACTATATACAAAACAGTGAATAACAAGTGTGCTCTAAGAAAAGGAAAATCGAGAACAAAATGACCTACATATCTAGTCTTAGGGTGAGGGCATAATGGAGTTTACAATAGAGTTGTCCTAAGCTGGAAAACGTAAGTCTAGTACCTAATATATCTAACTAGGAAGAGAGAATAATAGTTGTGATAGTTTAATCTTCAACCTCATCAAGACCTGAGAAGGAAAATAACAATACTAGAGTAGACAGGAAATGCGGATGGACAACTTCCAAAAGGTGCAGCAAGGACAGAAACAGCAAGCCACCTGAACAGTCACCCTAGGTCTCACAGCGACGTTGGTACACCCAGATTTGGCTAAGGCCAAGAGAACTTGACCACAACAACAGCAGGGAAATAGAATGGCTGTCTTACCCTGACTTGGCAAGGTCAAGAAGTCTTCTATATTTGTCTCCTGCAAGCACATAGGACTGCATGTCCAAATCAGTGGTCAAGGTGGGGGCAATTCTATGCCCAACAGGCCATTAGCTGAGGCGAGATTGAACTCCAGCAGGAGCAACAACAGTGTCCAACATATTTTCGGGAAAGTGCACGGTGCTGTCAGGAGCAACAGTGTCTCATGTCAATGGAGTACTAATATTAAAACATTTAAATGCCATGTTCTGCATGTCTATGAAATGATTGAAGATTAAGCATCTATATCTGACTAATCTCATAGGTACAGGAAATGTGAGTGAAGATAATCTGTAATACTCGGGAACTTAGCTAAAAGACTGATTAAAACTTTCCTGAGTAAAGCAGGAACAAATACTTAAACAATATAACTATTTACATATACCTACATGTAAATCCCTAAAATAGAGGTAGAGTATAAGTGTCAAGACAAGAGGTAGAACTATAAAGGGCAGCAAGATAAATATCCCAAATTGTATCAATATACAAAATGTCTTGAATACAGGAAAAGTATACATACATAGAATATGGTAAAAAATAATGTGCATAAATATTATAAGTGGAAACATTTAACACAATATAACAAAATATAAACTTAATTTTACATAGCTTACCACATAGGAATACATAACAATGTAAGCTGTAAAATACTATCTCATTCATACTCAAATTCTCAAGGAAATAGGCTAATCTACTTATATCCCATCTAAACCATACCTTTACCCACCACAGAAGGACTACCTCACTACAGACAGTGGTCAGATCAAGAGAGCCCGGCCCCTCCACTCATCATCGTCCATGGCCATGGCTAGGAAGTCAGCTAGAGGGTGGTCCATATCTTATCTCCTCTTGCCACAAGTGTCATGTGGGCAGTCTGTTGACTAGTGACCCTCTTTTTGGCATGTGTACATGCACACAGAGATTAGGGCAAGTTCGAGCCCAATGTACTTCCTGACCACACTTAAATCATGGACACTGTGGTCCTGGAGCCCTGGAGGGCAAGGGGCCCGGGCTGACTCTGAGGCCAGTGTGAAAGCCTTGGCCATCATCTAGTACTTTATTTAAGGGCTTTGTCATCTCTCCCATGGTACACCTTAAAGGCCACTTTTAAAGCTTCTGCCTATGAGGTTATGGGTCCCAGCTCCAAACTTTTTTAAGTTTAGCCCTAATGTCAGGGTATCTATGATTAAAAAAAATAAGTCATAAAGAGTTGCCTCCCCTTTGATGTCTCAGGTTCTACAGTTAGAATACTGTAAGAATGCCTATGTAAGGTGTTCTAGGAAATGAGGGATTGTCTGTTTTATCCTGAACTACCTCTAGAATTTTGATAGTTTATTGGCTTTAGGGCAGCCTTTTGGTGACCAACCATGAGGCAGGTCGTAAACTGGTCTCCAGCCAGAATTCCCCCTGTGATATTGTAGTCCCAATTATGCTCCTGATCTGGAGCAGCCTCTGACCCAGCATAGTGATCTGAAAGATTCTGTTGAGTTTCATTTGCGTAGGCTTTGGCCTGCTCCCAAATTTGTCTGCATTCCTCAGGTAGTAGGTTGATGGTTAAGAATATATATATATATATATATATATATATATATATATATATATATACATATATATATATATAATAAAAATGAGACTATAGGATTGTGTGATATATTGAAAATTTTTATAAAGGCAGTAAGGTCATAGCTATAGGAACCCGGTCTATGTTATACTTGAGAAAGTTCTCATTGGGAAAAGGGGACATGTACTTTAAACAGACCATCCACTCCGGCCACTTCTCTGTAGGGGAGAACTATAGCTGTGTTGGCTTTGGTGGGTTGAGAACATAAGGGAACTAGAATGGGTAACAGGGGTGTGTAAGTAGGTGGGAGAATTGGGCCTTTAGAGCGGCCTGGCATTGGAGAGGAAAGAGTTGAAGAGGGAGAAGAAGCAGAAGAGGTAGTTGGATGTTGAGGATGGAGCTATGGAGGTTCATTAGCAGAGTCTAAGTTAGTGGAGGTTTCTTCAGGTTCATCTTTCATGGCTAGAAGGACATGATATTGAGAGGTTGAGAGGAAAGAGAGTTTTTAGCATTTAGATAGAGGAAAGCCTGGATATATGTTAACTTCTTCCATTTATCTTTTTGTTAGCAGAAATGTGAAAGATCTCTTAAGATATTGGGATTGTTCATGATAGCCATTATGCAGCCAATTTGACTTATTTTCTAGGTGATATCTAGGCCATTTCTCAGAACAAAGGTAAATGAGTCTGGGTGCCTTAACAAGTGGCATTAATTGAAAGGGTTTTAAATTTTCTAGTGGGCATCCCAGTGGAGTGGATGGGAGTATTTCCTTGGTTGGTTTATTTCCCATAGGTTAAGCAAAATTGGCCGGTCAGTCAGTCTTGGAACTTGTCAGCTCAAGCATGTGGTCAAGAGCAATGTGCCCAATAAGGAAGGGTGGCAGAGTGTTATTCGATGCTTGTCAGCTCAAAAAAATTCCAGGGGCCATCTGAGGCAGTTGAGGATGCAGCAGTCTGAAGGCAGGAAGGCTAGAATCAAGTATCTGAAATAATGCCCAGAGAGGGCCATATTTTAACTCACCTGTGTAAATGCCCCAGACCCTAACGAAAGGAGTTGTAGCCGGTGTGAGATGGTCTTTCCAGCAAACAGGTGGATGGAAGTGGACTACTGGTTCAGAATCAGGGTCCCCTTCTGACTGGCCTCCACAAGCAGACAGCCGCCGAGTCCTCGAGGAGTGCCTGACCGAGTTCTGCGGCACCAAAATGTTGTTCTCTTGCTGCAGCTATCTCCAATGAAGTACAAACACGAGACCCAGTGTGCCCACGTGGAGTTTATTGGTGGAGCGAAGAGAAAGGGGTATAGCTGGTGGCCAACCGAATGCTAGAGAGACAGCCAGTGGGGTTGTGCAGTGCTTGCTTTAAAAGCGAAACTCACTCATGCATAACCGAGTCCCCTACTTAGCCCCTTAATGAGTGACATAGCGTTGACATGGCCATGGGTGTCCCTCCCATTGTTAGGGGTGCAGGGGCAGCAGAATGCTGGTTTCCAACACTCAGGGTTAGAATTAGACTCATGTTTTTTTTTTTTTTTTTTTTTTTTGTTTTGTTTTGTTTGTTTTTGTTTTTAATAGTCATGGTTAGACTCTGGGTTAAAGTTAGGGTTGGGGTTATGGGTTAGGGATTAGGGGTAGGGGTAAGGGTTTAGGGTTCAGGGTCACGATTAGATGTTAGAGTTAGAGTTCAGTATTCAGGATTAGTGTTTAGAGTTGGGTAAGGGTTAGGGTTTAGTTATTATGGCTAGAGTTTAGGATTCATGATTAGGGCTAGTATTTAGGTAAGGGGGTTAGAGTTAGGGTAAGGTTCAGGGTTAGGTTAGGTTTAGGGTTGGGTTAAAGTTAGGTTCAGGGTTAGGGTCAGGGTTGGGTTCATGGTTCAGGTTTCAGGTTCAGTTTCGGGGTGAGGGTCAGGTTTGGGTTCAGGTTCAGGTTGGCTGGTAGAGGGAAGTGAGAAAATCATCAGAAACCACAACACAAGGGGAATACCTCTCCGGGATCTGAAGGGCTGGACTCTTTTGAATTGAGTGAAATGGAGAGGTCAAGAGCAACAGGAATCATGTGCTGGGTGTGTGTGGGGATCCCCACTCATTTCATCATCTCATTTCAATCCAGCAGGAGAGATGGCTCTGGGTAGAGGTGAGGGGAAATAAAACATTGTTTTGGGGCAAGTGCACCTGGAGATGTTTGGGATCTATTGCCTATGTCTATTCATCTTCAGCTGTGCACGGCAACCTTAGGTGGGCTCATGTTCTCACAGCTGAATTCTCGGCATGGGATAAATTGTCAGATTTTTGGCTATATTTGTGGGCAAAGGACATCACCAGTAGCCATCCTAGCTGCGGTTTAAGTGGACTACCTTGCAGTATCACCAAGCTTTACAGGGGTGAATGCTGGGACCTGTAGTTCAGAGCCTCCCTGTGTGCACGTCCTGGGCTGGGGCTTGCAGCGCTTACAGGGGTGAATGCTGGGACCTGTAGTTCAGAGCCTCCTTGTGTGCACGTCCTGGGCTGGGGCTTGCAGTGCCTTCTACATCTGTGCAGCCGCGGCCATATCGTGTGTGTGTGTGTGTGTGTGTGTGTGTGTGTGTGTGCGCGCGCGCGCGCGCGTGCTCCTGAGAGCCTTGAGGTGCCACGTTCCCTTTTCCCTTTCCCACCTACCTAGCTCTTTGCTCATGATCTGTTTGCTTTGGATTGTCCTTGCCCTGCCGTCATGTCCTCCCCGTACCACAGGTATGGAGATGATGAACAGGTACCAAAAGTGGCTGTAGAAAACCAAGAGCAAATCCTCCATATTATATTTAAAAATCCCAGTTAGTGGAAAGGTTAATGGAAACCAATGGTTGATGATGCAGCAATTTAATTAGACTGAAGTAATAAATCCATGTTTAATCTGAGTAAAGTATTCCTGTGTGACCCAATGAGAGTAGGAAATCAGAAGGCGTTTAGCGCCTCTGGGGGCGGAGCCTCAAATGGTGGGTCTTTTAAGGGTGGAGTCTAAGTGGAGGCGAATCCAGGAGAGGGCCCGCCCCTCCTGCTCACCTGGTGCTGTCTCTCAGGCTTCACTAGCCAATCAGAGCCCCTGTCTGACCTGCCAGTCAGATGGGAGGGTTCTTCCGGGAGCCAGGCTTTCACCTCAGCTTCACCTGAGGAAGTCAGTTGTGCCTTTGCTTCTGTGAAGAGTGCTGGTCAGCTCTGCAGCCTCACCAAGCTGAGCAAGTGGCCGCCCTTCACAGAGGAGGAGCGCTGCACTTAAATGAGCGAGGGGCTGCTCTTCACAGACCGGGAGGAGTGGTGGCAGAGGTTCCTGACGGGCCGCTGCCCTTCACAGGTGAGCGGTGGGCTGAGGTGAGAGTGGCCGCTGCCCCCATGTGGGGAGAGTGGCTGGCTTTGAGTGAGAACTGCTGTCTCCATGCTTGGCGGCGTGTCCAGTCACAGTGACGTGGGCTTCTCTCCCCATGTGGGGGTGAGTGGCTGCTCATGGTGAGTGGGGGCGCTGTCCCCAGAATTGGTGGAGTGTCCGGCTGAGGCTCTTAAGCCAGTGTGTTTGGTTCTCCCTTGGCTGGGTGGGAGCCGCACACCACATTCCTGTCTGGTCCTGCTTTGTCCAGCATGGTTCTGTATAGCCCACGGTGACCAGGTTGGCAGCCTCTGAATAACTTTACTTCCCCGGGAAGTATCTGCCCAGACGGTTGGGACCTGGACTGTGTTTAGAAATATTCAAGTGTGGTGGTTTTTTGTGCTTTAAAGGTTGCACGTGTCTTTAATCACAGCACTTAAGAGGCAGAGGCAGGTGGGTATCTGTGACTTCTATACAGTTTTAGGTCAGGCTGCAAAGCTACACAGAGAAACCCTGTCTCAAAAAACCAAACTACCAAAAACAAAGTTGCCTGAAGGTCAGAGTGTGGAGCTAGGGAGTAGTTATCTGAAGATAAAGCTGTGGTGGTGCACACCTTTAATCCCAACTCTTGGGAGGCAGAAGCAGGTGGATCTCTGTGAGTTCAAGGCCATCTTTATGAAACAGACAGGTGGTGGTGGTTCAAACCATTATCCCAGTGCTTTGGAGGTGGAGACAGGAGTAATATTGCTGGTCGGAGAGAGAAATATAAGGCAGGATGAAATGGAACCTCATTGTGTTCATTCTGAAGATTCACAGGGAAAGGATCACCCCTTTGATTTGAGGATTCAGTAGAGGTAAGAAGTAGGTGCTGTTTGCTCTGCTTCTCTGATCTTTCGCCATTAAGCCCTATATCTTACTGCAGGTTTTTATTATTAGGACCAATTAGAATTACCACAACAATCTCCTGTGTAGAGTATTGTGCCATAGCTAATCTGTGATGTAGAGGAGTAGAATTGATGGTACGAGTAAGGATTTATCACTTCTTAGGAGACATTAAGTCACACAAAGTAGAATTTAGGTGAGAGGGTTGTATCTCAAATAACCCAATGATAAGCATGGTTACCACACCTGCTAGAGATTAGTGTGATAAGATGTAAATGTTTGTTCACCAGGATTAATCAGCCTTTACATTCCCATAACAAAAGAGACAACCCTGACTTAAAAACACCCATAATGTCCACCTCCTCATCAAAGGCCTCTAACATGCTGCTCAATGGGACATTGCAGGGTCACAACCAATATTAAGTCCCAGTGTGCCATAAAGTTATATTCTATAACAGTGGCTTCTCCCTTCTTTTTGAAATGTGGTTTTAAGAAAAGTCTCCTATATTAATTGAGGTGGACTTAAACCCTGTCTGTATACCCACAGTGCATTGCCCTTGTTTTCCTCCTGAGTAAACACCCTAAATTCTTGCATTACAGGTCTGCAACTTCCAGTTTGGAGTCAAATAGTGGGCTGTCTAGTGCAGTAACAGGAAAAGGATTTGTGTGTAGAGCATGGCTTCTCTCTTCAGACCATAAGAGGAGGAACAGTGAGCTTGGTACACTGCAGGGGAAACAGACTAAACAATACAGGCTCCTGTGTACACTGCAGGGGAAAACAGACAGTGGGTATAGCACAGACTGAAGTCTAAGGCAGTGAGCTGCAGGAGGGGTCTCCATCATAAAGAAGTGCCTGATAGGGCAGGGTGAGTGACTGTAATTTTCCTTCATTCATTAATTCCTTCTATGTTTATGAAGCCAGACAGAACTGTTGGGTGGAGAGTTTAGGGAGGATTGCTTGAACTACTAAATATTAATTTCCAATTAGCCAAGTGCCCTATGCTGATATGTGCAATCCTGGTTTACACAGTAAAGTCAGCCCAGAGGTTTGAGACACAGGCCATTGGCTGTAACTCAACTCCATGTGTCAGCTTACAGCACTCAGAAGCTAACATTTCCCATGGGACAAAGTCATATAGTGTTTTATTAATGGTATTTTTCCTACCAGGAAGTGTCTACTCTGTTTCAAAGTCAGTATAGCTAAGGGTTCTTTCAGTTCTTATCTCTTTTAAAAAATCAATTATTGATAACATCTTTTAAATTTCATTTTCTTTAAATGCATCACTGCCATCATCCCTTTGTGTCTGTTTTCCATTTTTTCCTGGTTTAAGAATTTCAGTCCCTTTTTTCTTAATTTTATTTATTTATTGATTTATATGTATCAGCTTAGAGCAGCAACTCTTAACCTGTGTGGTCACAGCTTCTTTTGTGGGAATCAATGACCCTATCACAGGAATGGCCTAAGACCACTGTAAAACACAGATGTTTATGTTATATTATATAATATTATATTATGAAGTCACCTGAAAATAATTTTATGGTTGGGGATCACCTCGTCATGAGGAGCTTTATTAAAGAGCCACAGTATTTGGAAGGTTGAGAACCACTCAGGCTTGCCTCACACTATGTAATTGAGAATTGCTTTTAATAAGTACTTCTGCTTCTGCTGTCCAGGCTGGGCCTTGACTTGCCTCTGGGAAGGAAAAATAACCAGTAAATGAATGTCCTCCAAGTTCTCTAGATTTCATTGTGAATTTACAAATGAAGTGGGAACTTGTGTAAGGATTTCATTCACCAAATATAAAGCAGGTGTAGTCGGCACAGAAAGTCAGTGGCAAGAAGAAGGTAAGAAAGATTTCCTTTTCATGCTGTGACACTACTTCACATTAGCCATGTGGTGTCGGGTAATCAATTTTAGATATTCCATAAATGTCCTGACTGGCCATTTCTTAGTAGAGCTGATCAGGCAATCAAGAATCTAGAGAAAGAACAGAACTTACCATGAAACAAAATTACTGTAGTTACACCATTTCTACATTAATATGAGAACTGGATACAATGGTGTTGCTGTGCCTAACATGACTGTGTTTTCCAGGTTTAAGATGGTAGCCCTGAGAGAAATAGTGTGAGTAGTATTTGTTATGCTCTAATACAAATTCCTAGTCTCTGTAGCACATGGCCATAAAGCCTGTTTCAACTTTTAAACATAATTTTTGTAATTATAATTACATTATTTCCACTGTCTCTTTCCCGCCCTAAGGCCTCCCATAGCCCCTTCCTTGTGTTCTCATCCATGGCCTCTTTTTGTTTAACAACAGAAACCGTTTGAATGTGACCTGTGTTTGGTTACAGGACCTTCCAGTTATGAAGCAAAGGGCTGGCTGTGCTGTACATTGAGTGTGTAATTCAATGTGCACACATAGGACCCTGTTTCTTGGTAGAGAAACAGGAAATCCTCTGGGAGATTGGAGGATTTTTCTGAAGTATAAATTTTCCAGATAAGGACCCTATCTGACTGTAGTGCAGAAGGACAAAGTTGGGAGGGCCTGTGTGGGCTGTGTTAATTTGATCTCTGCACACCCACCCAGTAGGGTACTTGCAAGGACATCTTAACCAATGAGGAGCTTTGTGAAGGGTTAGCCATCAGGAGCACCAGTGGGAGGTAGCTTACAGGTTCTTTCCAGATTCTCCTCTTGTGCTGCATTGGGAAGCTATAAGAAAGACCATAAGCCATGTCATGTTGAGTTTGGGGCTGCAGTCCCCAGATCAGAAAGAGCATGTTGGCTTAGCTATCAGAATCTGAACTGCTTGGACTGGGATGGACCATGAGCCAGATTGAGATTCTGTTGGTTCCTGTGTTGACCAGGGTAGTGGCCCTTGGCCTCTGAGCTTTGTTGAGTGTGGATTCCCTGGGGTAGGGGGAGGCTCTGCCATCCTGGCATGGGAGACTATGAGCTTGTAATAGGCATTGATATTGTTGTGCAATGGGAAGACAGATTGGAAAGCTGAAGGTCTGGTTCTAGAAGTTCTGAATATTATATCCCACTTTCAGTTTTTTCGTACACATGTTACAGTTTACATAGAAAGGAGGACTTGGGCGTCATGCTTCAGCAATATATTATTAGAAAGCTTTCAACTTTCTGCTTCTGACAGCCACCATTAGGTGATCCAGTGGAGATCAGTTCCAGGACACAAAAGTAGTTTCTGAGCTGTAGAAGTATGTCAGGTTAGCATAGTATTTTGCAGGTGAATATGGAAGATGCCACATCTTGTGACATAATCATTGTGTCAGGAAGCAGACATTATATTATTCTTCACATTGTTTTTAGATTGGACATTGGCTGTGTTTGCCTGAAACTACAAGGGGGCATGAGGGACTTCAGAGCCATAGTAGGCTCTGCAGGAGATGACTTACATTTGCTGGGCAGGTTCTAGAGTATGGCACCTCTCTGCAAGAAACATCTGTTGCTGGAGGGTCAGAAAATTAACAGTTTAAAGTGAGTTTTAAATATATTTTTGAGTTTTGAAATCTGTATTTCTTTAATTTCTGTACACATAGAATCATAGGTAGCTGTGTTTGGCCAAGTTTCCTTTGAGCTTTTGTTCTTGCCTTTTTTTTTTTTCCATCCTCTATTTTACACATTCATTATTGTAGCCTTCATGGTAAATATAGAAATCATTGTGTCAATGAGTGTACTTTTTTCTTTTGCATGCAGTTTGCAATCAACTTTTCTCTTATAAATTACATTGTTGGGCATTGTCTTTGGATATTGATGTATCATGTTCCCTAAATCATTTATATGTATTATTTATGTGTGTATTGTCTCTGTTTAAGTCCTGTCCAGTGGATCTCATGCTGTTCTAGGACTGTGTCTGTGGTATCACTGAGTTCTGGTTATCAGATACAGCTTTGGGTTTCATGGGGTTCATGACTGAGCTGTTTTTAAATGTCTAACAAGTGTTTTTCAGTGTCTAATGAGATGTTCATGTGTTTTTTCTTTCTGTTTGTTTATATGGTGGATTGCATTGACAGAGATTCCTATGCTGAATGAATCATTCCTGTGTCTCTGGGATGAAGCCTACTTTTGGTTTGCAATTCTTTTTTTTTTTTTGAGACAGGGTTTCTCTGTGATTTTGGAGGCTGTCCTTGAACTAGCTCTTGTAGATCATGTTGGCTTCAAACTCACTGAGATCCACCTACCTCTGCCACCTGCGTTCGGGCATCAAAGGTGTGTGCCACCACCACTTAGCTGGTTCGCCATGTTTTTTTTTATTATTGAGTATTTTTTCATCAATGTTCATGAGGGAGATTGTTTTTATAATTCTCTTTCTCAATTGAGTCTTTGTGTGGTTTGGGTATCAAGGTAACTGCAGCCCCATAAAAATAATTTGGCAATGTTTTTTCTGTTTCTATTCTGTGTAACAAGTTGAGTATTATTGGTACTAGCTCTTCCTTGAAATTCTGGTAGAATCCGCACTGAATCCATTTGTTCCTAGGCTTTTCTTATTTTCGAGACTTTTAATGACCTCTATTTCCTTAGGGATTATAGGTTTATTTAAATTTTTATCTGGTCTTGATTTAATTTTGGTATGTGTTACCTACCAAGATAATTGTTCATTTCTTTTAGATTTTCCAATTTTGTGGAGTACAGGTTTTTGAAGTATGAACTAAAGATTGCCTGAATTTCCTCAGTATCTATTGTTAGGTTCCCCTGTTTATTTCTGATTTTGATGTGTTGGATATTCTCTCTGCCTTTTATTTGGTTTGGATAGCTTGTTGATATCACTGATTGTTGCTACTGTTCTTTGTTTTTTTTTAGTAATTAATTATAGCCTTGAGTTTGATTATTTCCTGCTGTCTACTTCTCCTGGGTTAGTTTGCTTCTCTCTTTTCTAGAGCTTTTAGGTGTGCTGTTAAGTCGCTAGTGTGAGATTTCTTCAAGTTCTTTATCTAAGCACTTGGTGCTATGAACTTTTTTTTGGAACTGCTTTCTTAGTGTTCCTTAAGTTTGGATATGCTGTGGCTTCATTTCACTGAATTTTAGGAAGTCTTTAATTTCTATATTTCTTCTTTGACCCAGTGGTAATTTATTTGAGAGTTGTCTATTTTCCATGAGTTTGTAGACTTTCTGTAGTTTGTGTTTTTGAACTCTAACTTTTACCCATGTTGATGTGGTAAGGTTAATGGTGCAATTCTAATTTTTTGGTATCTGTTGAGAATTGCTTTGTGACCTAGTATGTGGTCAGTTTAAAGGAGGTTCCATGATGTGCTGAGAAGACTGTATGCTCTTTCTTTCTTTCTTTTCTTTTCTTTCTTTTTTTTTTTGTTGCTGATTTTGATATGTTCTGTAGATACCTGTTAAGTCTATTTGAGTCATAACATCTATTATTTCCGTTATTTCTCTGTTAATTTTCTGTGTGGCAGACCTGTCCACTGTTGAGAGTTGGATATTGCCGATTCCAATTATTAATTTGTGGGGTTTGATTTGTAATTTAATCTTTACTAATCTTTCTTTTAAAACTGTGGGTACCCTTGTATGTGGGGTATAAATGTTAAGAATTGAGACTTTATATTGATGGATTTTTCATTTGAATATGAAATCCTCCATCTCATTTGCTTAGTTTTAGTTTGAAGCATATTTTCTTAGATATTAGGGTAGCAACTCTGGCTTTCTTCTCAGGTTCATTTGATAGGAAAATCTTTTACTGACCCTTTATTTTGAGGTCATGTCTGTTTCTTGTATACAGCAGAAGAATGGATCTTGTTTTCTTATCCATTCTGTTCGCCTTTGTCCTTTTATTGGTGAATTGATATTAAGAGATATTGATTACAAGTGATTGTTAATTCTTGGGTTTTGTTTTTTTTTTTTTTTTTTTTTTTGATTTGGTGGTGTTGACATAGTGTGTGTGTGTTTTCCTTTGGGTTTTGCTGGTGTGAGATTTTCTATTGGCTGTGTTTTTGTGGGTGTAGCTAACTTCCTTGGTTTGGAACTGCTTCTAGGACTTTCTGTATGGCTGTATTTGTGGATAGGTATTATTTAAATCTTGTTTTGTCATGAAATATCTTGTTTTCTCTTTCTACAGTGATCAACATTTTTGCTTGGTATAGTAGAAGAGATCTCCTTGGTAAATTGGGGGAAATGATGGTTGTTGGGGAAGATTAGAACAAGGTGGATCTGGTTGGCTGGATTGGGGATGGAAGGAAGGGCAGAATAAATAAAGAGATATCTTAATGGGGATCATTTTGGGGTTAGGGAAGAACCTGGTGCTAGGGAAATTCCTAGGAATCCACAAGGATTACCCCAGCTAAGACTTTCATCATCTATAATCAGATTGGTGGCTCCCCAAGTTGTCATCAGAGAGTTTTCATTCAACAACTGATTAAAGTAGATGTTGAAATCCACAGCCCAGCACTGGATTGAGCTCTGGGAGTCCAGTTGAAGACATGGAGGAGGAGACAGGAGAATTAAGATTGCAGCAGGGGAACCCACAGAGACAGCTTACTTGAGCTCATGGGAGATCATAGACTGTGGACTGAGAGCTAGGGAGCCTGCATGGGACAGACCTCTGCATGTGTGTGACAGACAGTTGTGTAGCTTGGTCTGTTTGTGGGGCTTCATGCAGTAGGATAAGGAACCATGCTGGTTTGCCTCCTCCAGACTTGATGCAGGAGGAGTTTGTACCTGCCTCAGCTTGATGCCATGCTTTGTTGACTCCTGTGGGAGAGGCCTGCCTTTTTTCTTTAAGGAGATGGAGGAAAAGTTGATGGCAGACAGTGCTTAATGGAAGTTTTATTGGGGAAAGGCCCCCTAGTTCTTGAGGCATACACAGTGCCAATGAGGCCCACATACAAGAATTATTAATAATTTCACAGCAGTTTTCAACAACAAAGAGAAATTATAGAAAATATATTCAAATTAATAATGAATAAATGCAGGAAAATAAATCTCAGGCACTAAAGCATCCAATTATTAACTAAAATGGTTATAACAATATCATTACATGATATTTATATTTTCTCCAAGTTCGTTATACACCAAGTTGAAAATACATTTAGAAATAAAAGGAAATGCTACACTTTCAAACTAAAATGTTGTAAAGGGGATCATAGTAGGTTTGGAGCTGTAGGACTCTGAGGTAAGACAATCATTGTATAGCATCATCCTAACCTGGTCAGTATCAAGTAGGAAAATGTGGTTCTTGGCCATGGGAGAGGCTTTTCTTCTTGTATTAATGAAAAGAACTGAGAGTTCAGTAATCTTTGTAATTAGCATCCAATGTTGTTTTTTAATTTTTTTTTGTATGTTAATATTATGAATATACAAACGATAAATATAACGCTTCAGGGACTCTGTTGAATCTCTAGAGCCATCATCTCTGGTTTATAACCAGCATATATATATATATATATACCCCTCTATTATGGCTGAAATGGTAATCAAATTGGGCCATACCAAGAGTCAGGAATACAATATTCCTGACCTGAGGTGGTGTCATGGAGATGAAACAGTTCCTGAAGAAGTTTCTTCACAGTTTGCACAGATTTGTGTTTAAGAATCATGCGTAGTTGGTTTATTCCATGTGGCGTCATAGTATTTTTCTTTGGATATTGATGCTGGGGTGTGAGTTCACTCGCGACTATGAAAAGAAGACTCAGATACACTTTTAATAATGAATTTAGCCTTTCACAGCTGCATGTGTCTCCAACTTCATTGGAGTGAAATACTTTCTCTCTGCCCAGGGCATTTTGTTGTTCTCAATATTTAGAGTTTAATGAGTTGATTAGCATATGCTCAGAATAACATGAATGAGGCTTCCAAAAATATGATACCAACTGCAAATTCTTGATTCATCAGGTACCAGAGTTTTCGCTGTTTCCTGAACCAGTTAAAGGCATGAGCTAGTATACCCAGTTTGCCTATCTTTCTTGTAGTTAGTAGTTGTCTCTGATGTGCAAAGTACTATTGATTTGTTTGCTTCTCTCTTTATGTTTGTTAATAGGCATTTCAGAAATGAGAGTTGACCCTCCTATTCAGTTTTCTTATGTGACTTGGTGCTTACTTTAGAACTTCTGTGTCATGGAATAAGTGTGGGAAGCATGATAATTAAATTTTCAAGGAAGTATACATTATATCAACAGCATTATATCTCTCTGTATTATTTTGGCCGGCAGGCGCGGCAGCAGTACCTGACCGGTGGCAGTGGGAAAAATCCTTACTCCTTACATACAGTGTTGTCAGTATCACTTTTCAAACATTTATATTTTAGAATGCAGTGACCTATGACAATGTGCATGTTGACTTCACTAGGAAGTAGTAGGCTCTGCTGGATCCTTCCCAGAATAATCTCTGTAAAGATGTGATGCTGGAGACTACAGGAACCTCACTGCTATAGGTAAGACTATGAATTTTCTTCTAAATTTAAAATAAGGGGCAACTGTTTCTTGGTTATTGATGCTCCTCTATAATTAAACTTAAACTGAGGATGGATGATTTGAATAAATCAGTTATGGTTCTAAGGTTTACTGAAGGTAATAACTTAAATTTTGCACAATTTCCAATAATATGTCTGATATTTTCTGCTACTATATTTTAGAAGGTAATTTTGATGTGCAAGCTAATAGAAATATGCCTCAAGAAATTTAAGGTGTGTGTAAGTTTTAAAGACAGCATCAGTTTAATTAAATTGCTTAAAGTGCATTGATGATCATTAAATTTTCACAAAACCATGTATCACAGTGTCAGTTAGGTGAATTTTGTTTGCAAGGTATTATTTTAAGGGACATGAGTGTAAACAGTGATAGGACCTTAAGATCTGATTCTTCTTTACAATTAGAGAAAATTGTAAAATTAACTCATACAGATATATTCAACGGTGTTATGGATGTGTTAAAATTTTTAACTGTGCCAATTATCATTGTATGCATGAAAGAATCCATACTGGATAGAAACCCTATGAATATAATCAATGTGGTAAAGAATTTATACAGAGCAGTAGTGTCCAAATACATCCTGTAGAGAAACTCTATTAATGTAATCAGTGTGGGAAAGTGTTTTCACAATAGTCATCTCCAAATTCAGAAAAGAACCCACACCAGAGAGAAACCCTATGAATATAATCAATGTGGTAATACCATTTCACAGTACAGTAGTCTCCTAACACATAAAATAACATATAGTGGAGAGAAGCCCTATGAATGTAATGAATGTGGTGAAGCCTTTGCATATTATAGTAATCTTCTAAGGTATAAAATAACCCACACTGGAAAGAATCCCTTTGAATATAATCAATGTGAGATAGCCATTTCACAACACACTGATCTCCAAATTCATAAAATAGCCTATACTGTAGAGAAACTCTATGAATAAAATCAATGTGGTAAAGCCTTTTCACAAGAATCCTCCAAAAAACCCATACTAGATAGAAGCCCTGTGAATATAATCAATGTAGTAAATGCTGTGTATATAATGTAAGTCTTCTAATGCATAAAATAACCCATACTAGAGAGAAACCTTATGAATCTAATCAATGTGGGAAAGCCTTTTCACAAGAATCCTCCAATTTCATAATTGAACCTATACTGGAGAGAAGCCCTGTGAATGTAATCAACGTAGTAAAACCTATGTATATAAGTCTTCTAATGTATAAAACAACCCACACTATACAGAAATCCTATGAATGTAATCAATGTGATAAAGCCTATGCATATAATGTAAGTCTTCTAGTGCATAAAATAAGCCATACTTGAGAGAAACCCTATGAATGAAATCTATGTGGGAAAACCTTTTCACAAGAGTCTTCCAATTTCATCAAAGAACCCATACTAGAGAGAAGCCCTATGAATATAATCAATGTAGTAAAACCTATGTATATAATGCAAGTCTTCTAATGCATAAACCCACACTGGAGAGAAACCCTATGAATGTAATTAATGTGGTAAAGCCTATGCATATAATGTAAGTCTTCTAGTGCATAAAATAAGCCATACTTGAGAGAAACCCTATGAATGAAATCTATGTGGGAAAACCTTTTCACAAGAGTCTTCCAAGTTCATAAAAGAACCAATACTCAAAAGAAGCCCTATGAACGTAATCAATGTGGTAAAGCCATTTCACAGGACAGTCTCCAAAACAATACATCCATGAGAGAAAGAAATGCTATGAATAAAGTTAATGTGGTAAAGCCTTTCACATCACAGTAATATTATGATGCATAAGAGAACACATATTGGAGAGAAACTATGAAAGTAACGTGGTAAAGCCTTTGGACATCATTGTAGTCTTAAATTATGAGAAAAAACTCATATTTCAGAGAAACTAAATATAGTCGGTGTGTTATGGTTTTTGAAACTCTAGTGTTTGACCATTCTGTTAAAGCACGCTCATATCACATAGCCTTTGAGTACCTGAAATAAAAAACCTCATACAGAAAAAAGTCTGGCTAAAAAAGGATTTTATAATATTTTTAGCGAACACAGTTTAGTTGCACAATAGTATTCTAGACAAATTAATCTGACAGTGTCAACAAATGCCGGTCTTTGTTTGAACTTGCAAACTCATGCACAAAGCCCTCCAAATTTAATCATAAAGTAACCCATTTTGTTTTGTTTCTTCAGTGACATGAAATAAATCATTTATAAGCCCTTATTGATGTTAATTTGTGTGTGTTCTGTTGTGATAATGTCTACATCAACTCATGAAAGAGTTTATCCACAGGGATAGAGGATCATCATGAAAGGGGCATGGCAACAGGTGTCAGACATGGCTGCTATAGGAGGATGCTAAGATCTCACATCCTCAACCTGCAGCATGAACCAGAGTGCAGGTACTGGAAATGGTGTGCCTATGTAAATGATGAAAGCATACTCCCAGTGACACTTTTCTTCCAGCATGGCTTCATTTCCTACATCGTCCTAGATGATACCACCAACTGTAAAGTATTGATTTCTCTGACTTCAAGTCTATACTCTTGCTTTCTGTTAAAAAGATGCAGTTCATGATTCTGGAAAAAAATGTAGGTAAGCCTTTATATGCCTCAACACCTGGGTTACAGGAATGAATGCTTACAAAAGAAAAAAAGTCATGATTGAAAATGTTTAATGATTTTTTTTAATTTTTATTTTGTTGTGTCAGTCATGTGCTTAGAGAGGTAAACCCTTTAGTCTTTCTGTATTTATTTCTAACAGGAATTACAGAATGTTGTCAGAAACCTCACCTGTATTGTGGGCAGGGACTTGTCTTAACTGATCAGCCCCGTCTTTATCCCTCTCAGTATTTTAGATCATTGGATCCTTTGTAGTAAGAAGCTCAAAACTGACCTTCGTCTTGGGAATGAAGTTTTAACTGCTTGGCAATATCTCTAGCCCTATAGTATTGTAAACCTTTATATGTCATCTTGACATTAGGAAATAGAGGAGAATGAGAAAAATTCATATATACAATATGGTAAAGATTTTACATATTACAGTTTACTTCAGTTTCAGTGAAAAATATCTGTTTTATCTATTTCATTATAGCCTTGAAGCAAGTATATTGTTTACTGTATTCATTCAAATATGATGGTTGAGATCACAGTGTTGTTTGATTTTGAAAGTTTTATGGTAGGTATTGAGGTGTCCTCTATATGTGGGAAATCCACTTACTGAGGTTTATTTGCTGGTTGCTACATTCCTTCTTTGAATTCTGTTCATCTTTTGTTTGCTTTCACTTGGTGATTGGCAGTTTTTTTTTTTTTTTTTCTGCTGAAATGTATAGAATGGGTTGCCCATTATGTAATCGGTTCATTGTTTACTTAAATATTAGGGATTGTTATCATACTTTTCACATAAAAGTATCTGGGAAACAGTGGTGGGTGTTCCTGGTTTTGTTTTTCATATTGTCACAAATTCCCTTCAGATGATGTTGTTTGTTATCCATCCTGTCTTGGATGTCAGTAATTATTCTGGGATATATTTGAACTCATAAGTCTCATGTTTCAGTCTTAATTCAAGACCAAGGATAGTTGATGTACCCCCGATGTGCTGTCCTTTGTTAGCCTGTTTTAACAATGTTAATATTAAAATGCTTAATAGAAGAGAACATACGACACATTAAATACTTCATGTGTTTATCCAAACAGCATTTATATCTGTCTGTTAGGGATATAATAAAATAGAATCATCATTAATCAACAGTCATAACATACTTTGTTGTATTATGGATATGTATATATTATTAACAATCCTGCTTTTTTTCCCCCTCATGTTTCAGTTTTATCCATTTGGTACTCTCCTTGAAGTATTGTCTCCCAAAGGAATTCTCTAGACATGCCAGGTAATGTAAAGACAAATTTAGTTTTTAAAAAACATGTCTGGTGTGTGTGTGTGTGAGTGATGTGATTATGGGTTTGCATGGGTAACAGATATGTTTGTTCTGGACAAAAACTTTGTGGGTTTTCTTTTAGCCCTATTTATATGGTTATCAAGGTCAGGTTGCCAGTCTTGCATACCATAGACATTTTTCCTTTTGAGGCAGCTCACTGGTGCATAAATAAGCTTAGAAACATATCAGTAAAATATTTTCCATTCTAATTATATTTGTCATTGAAGAAAAGGGCAACACAGTATATATTTATACTGCCTTCTTCTTGGTATTTTGAAGCTCCTACTTCACCTCAGAAGTCTTTTGTGAAAGAAGTTTGGTGGCACATTTCCACCTTTCCCCATTGAAATGGCTGATGGTGTGACAGAGGGTCTTCCCTGAAACCAAGGCCTCAGCAGCCAGTGAGGAGATGTACTGGTGCCTGCCATCTCTTTGGTGTGTGGTGGATGGCTTGGCTTCATTTATTTCCCGAGAGGCAGCCCAGCAATGGTCCCCATGGTCAGAAGGGACAGGAGTCAGCTTTTTTGTCCCTTGCCCTTCCTGGGATGGTGAGTACTCTGAGCTGAACCAAGGCCATGTGTACTTTTACCCCATGTGTACCCATGGTTAAAGGTTGCTGAGAGGTTTTATAGCCTCCCCCAGGCTGATCTTGTTCCTCGGAGGTTCAGCATCACTTTTAGGTGTATGTTTGTAGCATTAAGTTAATTTGAAAGATGAAGTTGTCTGTGCCAGGTAATTCTTAATTTGCTGGCTGACTGGCATTTGTTGTTCGTATGTAGGACTAACATGTACGGATGCCCTGTTGTGGATAATTTGTCTTATCCCATTCTCACCTTCCTTCCCTCCCCCACCTGGCACTCTGTCTTTACTCCTCCTGCCTTCTTTACCCCAACTCCCTTCCTCTGTCTGTCTGCTTTCCTTCTAGGCTTTCCCTGGCTCCTCTTCTCCCTCTGGCCCCTTGTCTATGGCGAGCCTCCTCCCCCTCCTCATGCTCTTCCCTTCCTAGTCCTCTGCTCTGGTGTATTTAATCAGGGAACATGGAGCTCAGTTTTTCACCTCTGCTGTCTTCCCCAAACCTGTGCATGCTAGTGCAACAGCAGCTAGTGCACAACTTGTTCTACCTGACACGTCAAATAAAGTCATGCTCAGCATGTCAAAGAGGGGCTTGGCCTGCTGCCTGTGCATATCATTTCCGTTCAGTTTTGTAATTTCATTTCTTTGTAGAACATATGCCAAGGCACTGAAGGAGGGAAATACCTGACTTGTGAGTATTTAATCAGAAGACCACACAAGGAAGACGAGGACAGTGCCCTGAACCTTTCCTCGGCAGCACCCTCTTCGAAGATCTCAGCCTTGAAGAGAAGAACTTATGCCAAAATGGCAAGGTGAGAAACTAGGGTTAGGGTTAGACTAGGGTACAATCAGTGTTATATTCAGGGTTAGCCTTAGGGTCATGGTTAGCCTCAGGTTTAGACTCAGGGTTAGCCTCAGGGTTAGCCTCAGGGTCAGGGTTAGCCTCAGGGTTAGACTCAGGGTTAGCCTCAGAGTTAGGTTTGACCCAGGTTTAGGGTTAGACTCAAATTAGAATGAGGCTTAGACTCAGTTGTTCTCTTGCTGTAGCTATCTGCAATGAAGCACGACACTCAGCCCACCCATGTGGAGTTTATTGGTATAGAGAAGAGAAAGGGGTTAGCTGGTGGGCACCCAAAAACATGAGACAGAGTGAGTGTGGTTGTGCGGCACTTGCTTTAAAAGGGAAACTTGCACATGTCGAGTCCCCTACCAAGCCCCATAATGATTGATGGAGAGATGACATGGCCATTCATGTTCCATCCCATCGATAGTGGTCAGCAGAATCTTGGTTTCCAATATCCACCTCTTATTATTAAAAAGTTGGGTGGTTGATCAAGGCAGGATAGGGAATAAGGATGTCGAGTTCTCAAGACTGCTTCCTGCCGACTTGGGGGTGTTGATTGTCATTGGAGGACCTGAGAAAGCTTTGGTGCTGCCACGTCCTGGTAGTTGGTTGTGTTATCGCAGTCCTGACTGCATGCAACTCTGGCCTCTTTTTGAGGCCTGTCAAGATGTTGGCGAGAGCAGAGGACAAGGTTAAGTTTAGAAAAGAAAAATTTTTTTCTTAGGTCCTTGTACTTAATGGGAGAGTATTCACGATGGGGGGAGGGGCTACAGAGGGGGTCCCAAGACAAGGGAAGGAAGTCCCAAGGCCAGGAAGAAGTTGAGTAATATTTATTTGGAGTTTATCTGACCTGTTTAAGTGGTTCCAATTCAGTTCCCTTGAACTTACAGGAATCCTTTGGGTTTGTGAAAACATAAATATCAGACACATTAGCATCATGTTCACGTTAGAAATATTACCTTTATTTAGGAGGCACAAGTGTTTGGTGATTTGTGTCTCTAGATCCGTGGCTTTTGGCTGGCGTTCCTGTAACAACAGCTAATCGGTTAGATTAGAAGTTTTGAATGAGTTATTGAGTGATATATATAGAGGGTATTGATGAGTGTGGTATATTTAGAAGTAGGAGGGGTTAAGTCAGTCCAAGGACAGGAGGGAAAGCATGAGGTTCCCAATCTGGCAGGGTGAGGTTATAGGAGTGAATCCTTAATCTTCTAGAATAGGAGGTAGTGTAGTTGATCTCGGTGTCCTCTGAACCTTTAGGAATAGGGTCCTGTTGTAGTTGCTGTATATGAGGCATGAGTTTTGGGTGGAGAAGTAAATTAGGGTTTTAGGTGGGATAAATGAATCCAGTAGGAGAGACTGTCAAGCTTAGCAGCTGTTGGAGTGGCAAGAATTACATTGAAGGAGCATGGCCATTTATGGGAAAGGGGGTGAGTGGTGTTGGTCTGGGTGACCTGGTCCCCGATGTTAATTTTGATGTACAGTGGTTGGGGCATGGTTGAGGCAGGGAGTAGTCAGGAAAGTTCCATAGGAGGGAATGGAGATAATGGAGTGGCTGTAAGCAGGTAGTCAGTGAGAGGTGACAATTTGGTTGAGACACCAGGTGTTAGAACTGGTTAGATGAGAAGGAGTATTTTGGGGAGGGTTCTAAGCCTGAATAGAGCCAGAGGCAAGAGCCTTACCCAGTCTAGGTAAAGTTCCTGTGACATTTTAACCATAACATTTTTAAAGAATGGTTAGTTTGTTCTATCTTCCCAAGGACTGGGGGTGATAGGTCATGTGGAAACGCCAAGGGATGTTGAGAGCTTTAGATAAGATTTGTGCGATCTGAGTGGTGAACTCTGGACCATTGTCTGACTGAAGAGAAGCTGAAATTTCAAACCGTGGAATGATTTCCCTGAGAAGAGTATGAGAGACTGTCTGAGCTTTCTTGTTAGTAGTTGGAAAAGCTTCTACCCACCCTGAGAAGGTATCAACTAATACCAGCAGATATTTGACATATCTGATTCTAGGCATATGGTTAAAGTGAAGTTGCCAATCAGTCCCTGGGAGAGAGCGCCTGGCCTGGTGGGTAGGAAAAGGGAAGCTACGATACCTGGCGTTAGGGTCTGGCATCTGACAGGTTTTACAAGAGACAGTGATATTAAGAAATGTAAGTCCTTGGCAGTGGTCTAGAGGTGAGACTTGACAAAATGATAAAGAGCCTTGCTGTTAGGATGGAAGAGTTGGTGTAAATAGGACAGAATTTGTCAAGTGTCAGCAATTGACTGTGAGGATGTGGGTTGTAGTGTATGAACTCCCTGTGGTGGGTGTGGTGAGTGTGGGTTTCTGAGGGCTGCATCTTTAGCTGCTTCATCAGCCTGGTTCTTTCCCTCCAATATAATGGAGTTGTCAGTAGAAGGCACTGAAAGGGACTGTATTAGGTTGTTTCTAAATTAATAGCTTTGTGAATTGTGGTTAGGGTTAGTCCTAAGTAGATGACCTGAGGACCTTGGAAGGTGAGACTGTAATAATCCCTGTTGGACAGGAAATTTAGAAGAGCAGAGGTGTTAGTCTAACTTCTAAGTATGGGTTGCAAAGTAAGATATTGACTACATACTATATGAGGTTAGATTTAGGGAGAGACAGAGCAGGTCAGAAGCCAAAGCTTCGCCAAATAGGTGTGGGTTGCCTAGGAATCCCTGATGTAGGACAGTCTAGATGAGCTGTTTGGAGGCATGGGTATCAGGGTTAGTTCAGGTGTAAGCAAAGATATTTTGATACTTACTGTCAAGATGAATATAGAAAAAGTAATCTTAAGATCCAAACCTGAGAAATGAGAAGTCCCTGAGTGGATAGTGGAAAGAAGTGTATAAGGATTGTGGATCACAGGATGGAAAGGAACCGATGCAGAATTAACCTGTTGGAGGTCTTGAACCAGGCGATAGGTCCCATTAGGTTTTTTAACTGCCAGCCTAGGGGTGTTAAAGGGAGAGGATGTAGGATGGAGTAACGTTTTCCGATTAGGGCAAGTTCAGGCCCGATGTCTTTCATGGCCACACTTAAAACATGGACACTGTGTTCCTCGAGCCCTGGAGGGCCAGGGGCCCTGGGCATACCCCGAGGCTGGTCGGAAGGCCTTGGATGTCATCTATTATATATAAGGCCTTTGTCATTTTTCCCATGGTACACCTTACAGGACACTTTTAAAGCTTCTGCCTGTGAGGTTAGGGATTCCAGTTTTAAACTTTTAAGTTTATCCCTAATGTCAGAGTATTTATGATGAAAAAAAAAAAAATCATGAGTTGCTTCCCTTCTGACATCTCAGGGTCTAGGTTAGAATAGTGTAAGAATGCCTGTATAAGGTGTTCTAGGAACTGAGTCATTGTCTGTTTTGCTCTGAACTATCTCCAGAATTATTTTGATAGTTTATTGTCTTTATGGCAGCCTTATGGAGAACAACCATGAGGCAGTTTGTAAACTGGTCTCTATCCAGAATTCCCCCTGGGTATTGTAGTCCCAATTATGCTCCTGATCATCAACATCCTCTGACCCAGCATGGTGAGCTGCAAGAGTCTGGTGAACATCATCTGAGTAGGCTTTTGCCTGCTTCTAAACTTGAAAAGTGAAACTATAGGATTGTGTGCGGTAGGGTCAGAGGTATAAGAACCTGGTCTATGTTATACTTGAGAATGTTCTGATAGGAACTGGGGGACATGTACTTTAAACAGATCATCCACTCCGGCCACTTCTCAGAAGGGAGAACTGTAGCTGTGTTGGCTTTGGTGGGTTGAGAACATGAAGGTGTGAGAGTGGGTAACAGGGGTGTGTAAGTAGGTGGGAGAATTGGGCCTTTAGAGCGACCTGGCATTGGAGAGGAAGGAGTTGAAGAGGAAGAAGCAGCAGAAGAGGTAGTTGGATGTTGAGGATGGAGCTATGGAGATTCGTTAGCAGGGTCTAAATTAGTGGAGGTTTCTTCAGGTTCATCTTTCATGGCTAGAAGGATGTGAGATGTAGAAGAGCAAGAGGAAAGAATGTTTAGCTTAGAGATAGAGGAAAGCTTGGATATATGGTAATTCCATCTACCCGTTTGCAGGCTACAATCTTAAAGATCTCATAAAATATTAGGATTTAGATAGCCTTACTCATCCAATTTGACTTATTCTCTATGGGATATCTAGGCCACTTCTCAGTACAAAGGTAAATGAATCTGTGTGCCTTAACAAGTGGCATTCAGTGAAAGAAAGGGTTTTATATTTTATACTAGGCATTCCAGGGGAGTGGATGGGTGTATTTCCTTGGTTGGTTTATTTCCCATAGGTTAAGCAAAACTGGCCGGTCCTGCTAGTAACTTGTGAGCTCAAGAAAATTGGCCAAGGTCAAGGTGCCCAATAGGGTAGGATGGCAGAGCATTATTCGCTGCTCGTGAGCTCTAAAACAGCCAGGACCATCTTAGGCTGATGGACTCAGCAGCCCGAAGGCAGGAAGGCTTGAAGCCAGAATCCGCCTACCAAGGGTGGTATTTTAACTCAACTGTGAGAAATGCATCAGATCGTAAGGAGAGGAGTTACAATGAAAAAGGGTAATTTACCAAATTGTAGCCTGTGTGGGATAGTATTTCCAGCAAATGGGTGGATGGAAGTGGACTGCTGGTTTGGAATCAGGTTCCCACAGTGCCTCTGGCTGGCTGTTCAATAGCAGACTGCACCGGAGTCCTCCAGGAGGCCCTCACCAAGTTCCACAGCACCAAAATATTGCAGCTATAGGTAATGAAACAAAAATGAGACTCAGTGCTCCCTTGTGGAGTTTATTTGTTTAGCTGTTGTCCAATCAAAAGCAGGAGTCAGTGGGGTTAGTGGTCATGGTCTGTGCCTGGATCAGGGGTCAGGTGTTTAGGGGTTCAGGCTTCAGGGTTCGGATTCGGGTTAGGGTTAGGGGTTAGGGTTAGGGGTTGGGGTTAAGGGTCCCGGGGTTAAGGTTTCCGTGTTCCTGAGGCAATGGTCCCTGGTTCCGGGGCCAAGGTTTCCGGGGCCAAGGGTTCCGGGTTTCCGGGCTTAAAAGTTCCTGGTTCCGGGGTTAAGGGTTCCGGTTTCCGGGGTTAATGGTTCCCGTTTCCGGGGTTAAGGGTTCCGGATTCTGGGGTTAAGGGTTCCGGGTCTAAGGTTCCCGTTTCCGGGGTTAAGGGTTCCCGTTTCCGGGGTTAAGGGATTCCGTTTCCGGGGTTAAGGGTTCTGGGTTAAGGGTTCCGGGTCTAAGGTTCCAGTTTCCGGGTTTAAGGGTTCCGGTTTCCGGGGTTAAGGGTTCCGGGTCTAAGGTTCCAGTTTCCGGGATTAAGGGTTCCGGTTTCCGGGGTTAAGGGTTCAGGGTTCCGGGGTTAAGGGTTCCGGGTTCCAGTGCCAAGGGTCCCGTTTCCGGGGTTAAGGGTTCCGGGTTAAGAGTCCTGGGTTCTGGGATTAAGGGTTCCGGGGTCAAGGGTTCCGGGTTCCCTGGCTAAGGGTTAAGAGTTCACAGGTTCCGGAGTTTCGGGTTAAGGGTTAGGGTTGGGTTTAGGGT